>NC_091840.1:46765799-49265799 GCF_037783145.1 Equus przewalskii
TCCTGAGCAAAAAGTATCAATGTCTCTCTGTTGCCCATGGAATAAGCTGAGCTAGAGCTTCACTAAGAGTACTGTTATTCCCTTGTGTAGAACACACTAGAATCAGAGCAATTGGAGTTCGGTAACTCTAAGAAAAGGGGATGAGCATTGAGGACTTGAGCTCACATGGATGAAAAGTTGGATGTGGTAACTGTAAGATATCCTTAAAATGCTAAGATCACATGATTGGTGAATGGGGGCTAGTAGGGTCATGCTTAGGCCTGATCATCACTGATGAAATTGATAATAGATAAATTCTTTGCAAATTGACAAATCAATGGGTCAATAATGCTCTTTACATATATTATATTAAAGAACAATTAACTACTCTCCATTTTCCCTTTTGACACAAGCATTAGATTGTGATCCTGGGACTTTCTACCTCTTTGCTCATGCTGTTTTCTCTAACTGCAATGGCTTTGCTCCAATGCCACATGTCCAAGTATTTCAAGACTTGACTCAAATCCTGGCTGATGAAGGAATCCTTCCTAGAAACTTGCCCATCTCAAAAAGATCTCTGTCTCTCTCTCCTAAATTCCCACCATGCATAATTTCATGGAACTTATTACTGTTCACCTTCTAGCTAAGTCATTTCTCTATACAGCATATCTCCCCTACTTCTCTGTAAGTGACTTGAGGACAGGATACATGTTTGATTCAGTTTTCCACAGCAACACTTACCATAATACGTCACACATAGAAGGTACTCAATATTTCTTAAATAAACAAATGAATGGGAAAATGTTCACAGGAGTTGAGAAAAAGGGAGCTTCAGGATGAGCTAGAGTTGTCATGGAAGACTCTCTGGACATACTGGAGTTGGGCCAGACCTTTATGGAGTAGTATGACTTAGGGGAGGAGGCAGGCCAAGTGCGGAGTGCAAGTTTGCGGCAGGGGCTACTTCTTTCCTTGGTTTTGATGGGACTAGCAGGTAATGTATCAACCCACACACTGACCTATTTATTTTCATGTAAACCAGTCAAAAGAACAAGGCCCTTAGGAGGAGTACACCTTCCAGACAAGTGAGTTAGAGCCAGGGACAGAACAACAACACAACGACTACTGTCAACCCTCACATGGCCAGAGTTGCAGGTTGCTGAAAATCACTAGGATTCTGGGATGACCTCCAATCATCCAGAGACATCCAGTGTCTGATGGACATCACATCCATCATGAGGAGTCCTCCTGCAATACAGTCCTACTGAGTGTAGAGTTCTCCTGCTGAGCTATGACAGCCCCCTACTCTGGAACTCCATCCCATCCCTGCATGCTTCCAGTGATGAAAAGGGTCAACAAGACCTCTGACTGGAGTGAAAGTTCTACGATGCCTGATGAAGTGAGTCCTAGGCAGTGAACTGGACTCAGCGATTCCCTTCATACCCTCTTCTAAGAGTAACAGAGAGTGCACTTCCTCCAGGAAAGAGGGGCATGGGTAAAAGGGCCCAGAAAAAGAGCCAAGACTTCTGGGTTATCACCCAAGATCTTCCCCTAAAACATCTTCCCTCTTCAGGGGCATCAGCTGCACCATGTGTAAAGTCAGGTTTGAGCTGATGGCAACAGAGCCCTGTCTCTGTCTTGTAAGAGCAGAGGAAGGACCCCTGAGCATACTCACCTTGGCATGGACATAGAAGCCAGTGAGGTTTCTTCAGGAAAGGAGATGAGGAGTTATGCAGACCCAGTTATCCACCCATAAAGCAAGTAACGGGCTGTTAGAGGAAAAACAAGCTGATATCTTCTCTATCATAGAGCTATCTTCATTACAGTGTTATACCCTGGGAAGCCAGAAATTGGTCTACCCACATAACAGGCGTCAGCTAGAGAGAGAGACAAGTTTTTTGGAAACAACTTGAGCTCTCCATTAATATGGCAACAATGTCCTACATTTTCTGGTATTTAGACTTTCTAAAGAAAGGCTTTACCTCTAGCCCTGGTTTTATAGCAAGTAGTGATATAAATTCCACTGAATGGTGGGGTCCCTGAGGTCTACGGCCTTGTCCATATCCTCAAAGTCACCAAGGAAGCCAGGGATGTAATTGAGACTAGATATAGGTTTCCTAAAGGAGCAGTTTTCTTTCCCAGATGTTAGCCCTAAGCATGGGCTTTGAGCAGAAACAAGCTAATTTCCAGACTTGCCTTGGACCTGGGGATGAGGAGGAGGCACCAGAAGAGAGGCAAGAGGGAGAAGCTTTCCTCAAACCCAGTTTCCTAATGAGTCCTCAGGAATGTGGTGCTTTCCCCCCAGGGCCTTGTTAGTGGGGCCACTGGGACTGTGTCTTGGGGTTTCTATAATGATTCTTGTAGTGGTGGTAGAAGACTTTATTGAGCCAGAAGGACTCCTGGGAAGCTGCCTACCAATACGATTGTCAAGGCCAGACCCTTAGAAGATGAAAGCCCTGGTGAAGGTCACAGGTTAATAAAAAGAAGATGTGGGAAGGTTGAGTAGTGCACTCCTCTGACTCTTACACCCACCAATGATTGCACATCCAACACCCCGTCCCCAGGAAAGACTATTCTCTCTCTTCCCACCAATAAGCCTAGTAGGAAAAGCACTGTAGACAGACCTGATCTTCTGTCTTCTATTAGTCGTTTGACTTTGGGCAAACTGCTGCACCCTTTTGGGCCTCAGTGTCCCATCTGTGAAATGAACATATCCTCTGCCACAGAGCATTGCTGTGGGGATTATTGATGAAGTAAGATTCACTAAGCTGCTAGTAGAGTTTCAACAATGTACAACATATCAGTTGATAACATTTAGGCGTGCTTGTTACATACATGGTAATGTACTAAGACCTTTACAAGCCTGGAATCCCCATCAGTCCTTGCAAGAATCCTATGAAGTAGATGGTAGCAGACATGGCCGATGTTCTGACTCACATCTTGCTCAACCTTTCTACTGATTTCAGTCATGACTGGATTAGACAATTCCCTGCAGGATTTTGTTCATTGAAAGCTGACGGTGTAGCCACTTCCTTGGGATCCTCTGAGGTCGTGACCAACGTGGGGCTCATTAGGTCTGAGCACATGTGGAGCTCAGAGTGCTGAGGGTAACTTGACAGCAGGAGATAGAAACCAATGGATAAATGCCCCACCATCTCTTCAGACAATTCTGGGAGTCATTCTATATGCCCTCGCATAATCAAGTCTCTGCTTTCCATAGTGGGGAATTTGGTAATGACCCCTCCCCAGGGATACTTCTTCCTTCTTTGTCTCACTCTCTTCATAACTTTGGTCTTGCTCCCTGGGACCACCTCATGAATAAATTACCTCTTACTCCCTGAGATGACTTCCAAATTAAACCTCCTACACACAACCTGTCTCAGGCTCTCCTTTGACAGGAACCCAACTAAGACAGCTGGTGCTGGGAATGGCCCTAGGAAACATATCTTCCAGATGAAATTCTGGTACTGGACCACTCACAACTGATGGGGTAAGTAGGGTTGGTGATAACCCCCAGAATAATTACTAAGACTCACTTGTGGTAGATTGGGAGGAGGTGTGGGTAGAAGGAGAAATACTGGGTTATACGTGAGCTCTAGCACATTAAAATTGTGAGAATCATGGTAATTATAAGAATTGTGGAGTTTCAAGACTAAAGGATGGCTTTTGTTAACTTTCTTGGAAGCCTTGAAGAAACAAAATGCTGAACCCAGGTTAGCCAACTATAAATTCAGGGTATGTTGTGAAAGCCAGAAAATTTCCAAGGCAACATTTTATGAGACATTAATCTTCTGCAGCTACAAGGCAGACGATGCTGAAAATCAGGCCTAGGACCTAATTGTGAGGGTGGCTGAACTACAAGGGAGGCTGCATGTGTAGCTTAGTTGGTTCCCCTATGCTAAATCCAGGGCACTGGACAGAAGGAGTAAGACCTTGAGTCCTGGGATGGGGATGTTTGAGAGGCTGACCATGAGAATTTTGAACCCCAGTCTCTCCCGAAACCATTTAGCTGGAAAAGCAACACTACCCCCTTGCTTGAGGAGATCCATCTCCTTTTAGCTGAAGACCATGCAAAGACCTCATAGGAAGCAGATGCCTCATAAGATGGTTCTTGTTTTCCTCAAGAATTTCCCCCTCTTCTCCTGAGTGCCTCCAGAATAACTAGAGTTAGGTCTCAGCAGATTCTGAGAAAGGAAATCCCATCTATGATCCAAGAGGAAATACTTTTCTCACTGAGAAGAATTCCTATTCCTGGCTATGGTGCACTGAATGACGACCCCCAAAGATACCAGGATCCTAATCCCTGAAATCAACTTTATGTGGTAAAAAAAGACTTTGTATATGTGATTGTCAGGCGTCTTCACTGAGACTATCCTGGATTATCCAACGGGGCCCTAAACGTAATCACAAGAGTTTTCATAAGAGATTGAGGGATTTTTCGTTACAGAAGAGAAGAGAGCAATGTGACTACGGAAGCAAAGATTTGAGAGATGTGGCCACAAGCCAGGGAATGCCAGCAGCCACTAGAAGCTGGAGGAGACAAGGAATGGATCCTCCCTGGAGCCTCCACAAAGAGCTTTCCCTGCTGACATCTTGAAGTTAGCCCTGGAGGACTCATTTTGGACTTTTGGCCTCTAAAACCATGAGAGAATAAATTTCTGTTATTTCAGTCACTAAGTTTGTGGTAAATTGTTACAGCAGCAATAGGAAACTAATACACTGGCCAATATATCTTGGCAGGAACTGGAAGCTCCTTCAGTTCATGGAGGAGAAATGTGGGCGTGGATCATGAGGACCAAAGGAGTCGAGTAGAATGGAAGTCTGAATAGGGAGAGTTAATTGACATGGGAGCTCTTTACACAAGTCAGGATTTAACATCCTGGCAAAGATGCCTAGAGCTGGTCCCAAGAAACTGCTGAGATGTCTTAATGAAGCTGGATATCGGTTATAGGTCTTTTCAAGATCCACAGTCAGACAAGTTTGGTAGGCCTACCTCTGGAAGCATGTCTTCCTCCAGGTCCCTAGGTGGACAGAATTGTTCCTAGCCCATGGCTTCATCACATAGGAGCCAGGTTTCAGGGCCACTTCAAGATTGGCAGTTAGACAGAGGTAAGTGGGTCTACCTCTGGAGGCACAGAAGAATGCGTCTTCTGGCAGTCTTTGGACAAGCAGGTGTGTCCCTGGCCCATGACTTCAAGGTGCTGGAGCCAAGTTATAGGGCTGTTTCAGTGTCTGCAGTTGGACTGAGATTGGAGGGCCTGTTTCAGGGTCAAGGATGGGCATGCCTCCTGCATTGTCCCTAGGCAGGCAGGACTTGAGCTAAGAGGGGTTGGAGCTGGTCACAGGCCATATCAGCACCCACAGTCAGGGTCAAGGTTAACAGATCTGTTAACCGGGGCATGGGCAGGTATGACTCCTGCTGGGAGATGCCATCTCCCTCGGCAGATATTGCTGGCGACAGAACCAAGGCAAAACATGGCTGCAGCTAAGTCCATGGTGGAACATGGCTGTTTCCAGGTCTGTAGCCATGACTAGTGTCAGCAAGTCTACCACTTGGGCACAGGCCTGCCTTCTCCAAACAGCCCTCCTTGGTCTCGGGCTCCACTAGGGTCTCACAATCTCCTACCTAGATGACAAAGTTCCCACAAAGGCACTTTCTGTCCAAATTATTGTTGCTGAGGGAAAATATGAGTGGAGGAGCTCCTCTTCTGCCATCTTGCTGACCACTATAACATTATGTATACAATGTCACATACACTATATATGTAATCAAGCTTACATTTTATGGTGTTGGGGCAATTTTTATCAACTAGGGAAAAAGTTACATACACAAAAATAAATTCTTTATATATTAACTATTTGACTTAAAAAGAAATGTAAAAGTACTAGAAAAATATCACTGACAAATATTTATAGAGCATTTAGACAGAAACATCATTTTTTAAAAGCACGACATAAAACAGAGTAGGCAAACCTTATAAAAATGTCAAACTTAATTTGGGCAAGAGAGACCCTAAACAAGGTTAAAGATGAATGGGAAAATAAAAAATATATTTGCAGCATACATGGCAAATAGATACTATCCAAAGACATGCAGTTTCCAGCAGCCATTAAGATAAAGATAGACTACCCCTTAAGAGGCAAAACATGAACAGGCGATTTTGAAAGAATAAATACAAATAGTAAATAAATATATAAAAGTATATATCCAACCACAGTTATACAAAGTACTTCAAATTTAAAAATAATGCAATATTTAATCTAATTATCAAAGATAAAAAGTTCTATTTATAACACCCAGTGAAGTCAACAAGTGAGGTAACAAACATCCACATAACCTGCTAATCAAGCTGTAAAATAGTTCACATTTTTTGGCAAATAGAAGGGCAGAATATTTACCTGCTTTTAACTCTGCATTTCCTTACTATGGGTGCATAGACACACACACACACACACAAATTACCATTATGAATTTAACCGGTGAAAATAATTTCAGAAATATGGAAAGATATATGAATAAGAATATTAATCCCAGTATTATTAGCAATTGCAATAAAAAAGGCAATAACTTGATACAGGTAAATACAGGTTTGGTTAAATAAATTGTAGTTTATACATAAAATGGAATATTATTCAGCGTTTAAAATGGATAAGATAGGTTTGTTGGTTGACATGCAAAGAATTATACCATGTAATGTGGAGAGGGAAAAAGCAGATTACAAAATGATATGTTGCTTTGAACATACATGTGTTTGTGTCCATTTGTCTGAAAAGCTAAATACCAGCAATTACTGATAGTTACTTTTTAAAAATAGGATTATCGTGGGAATGGTATAAAAGGGCAAAGATGACATTCTGTATTGTTTGAAATTTTAGAACATGATATACTACATACATGACAACATTTTTAAGTAGCAAAGAAATTTTCAGTCTGGTCTGAAAAAGAAGAGACAAATTCCAAAGAAAGAGGAATCGAGTCGTTAAAGAAACCCTATGATTCTGAGGTTTGTCTGGTGACTACAAAGGGATCAGAAAGAGCCATCTTCTCCCTGTGTTTTGACAGTAATGGCAGACAGGATCCAACAGGTAGGCAGTAAGCTAGAATGTTGGGTGGTTAGTCACAAATTTGATGACATCTTAGAGATGTAGGTGGATAAAATACCCAGTGCTCCTTTTCTCCTCTTTCCCCATCTGGTAAACCATTTCCCTGACATTCTAGGAGCACTTTCTGTTTACAGAAACAGACAATGAGTCAGCTGTACATTCTTTAGCACTTTTAGCAAAACTTAAAATAATATTTTAGAGATGATGGGCTACCACCGTGGCATCAGGGCTGCCAGAACTGGTTATGGCTGCACCATGTAAAATAGGAAACCCACATCTCTCATCTCTGGTCCACTAATTTTACTACCCCACTTCCGCCCTCTGATGTTTTTAACAGTCTCAAGGTGTAGTGTCCACTTCCTCCATTCTTTCTCATCGCCTACTCTATCTCTTTACTCATGGCCATCTCCAGTACTTCTATCCTTCCTTCTCAGCCTGTTTTGATTGCAATTCTATCCTGTTTCTCCCTATTCCTCATCTTCATTTTTTCCACAAACTGTCCACCTCCAGTCTTGTTTTGCTTCCCTCTTTCAAGTCCTTTCTCTTCATCTCTATCTTACCCTATCCTGTGAATCCTTCACCCCGACAAAATATCATGGAGAAGCCAAGCCACACATGCAGGACAAAGGGAAATTTAAGGGAAATTATTTGGGGACACCAGTGGAACAGTAGGAAGCCAGGAATGGGCAATTCATCCTAAAATGGAACCTAGAAGGAAAATCAGCTAAATCATGACTGGACTAAAGGCTGGTAAGCAGAAAACAAGATGAGATAATGTTCTAGGTTAGAGACACACTCTCCTACCAATAAAGGAAATTTAGCATGAGGCATTACCATATGACTTGTATTGGCAGATATGGATTGTCTCAGCTAGCAGGTTTGGGGACTGAGATTGAGAATTAAGAGGAGAATTTCATACTTAGTATTTGGGGTTTTGTTTTAATGTTTGAATAACACACAAATTATAAATGCTTATCTTTTCAAAAGATTTGAAACATATGAGGAAGGATAGGTGAGGAAAATTCATTTTTGTCACATAAGATATACCATGTGTGTTAACACGTATGGTTTTAAAATTAAAAACAGGTCTATGAGCACACAGGGATCATGCTCTCGAGTGACTAGAGAATATATGACCATACAGCTTCCCCTCTGTCCCCTCCAGATCCAATGGGATCTTTGTGTGATAGGAAAGAAATGAGCTGCTTTTCTTAGTTTGTAGAAGGCTAATGGCAAAAATAAAATAATCCTGTTCTTTAGGCCTATGTTTATAAACAGACCAACCATACCTGAAGTTGAGGGAATCATATCACAACCTGGGACGAGCAGGATAGTGTTTGCTGGGATATTTTTGGGAACCCAGGCTATAACCAACCAAAGAGTTACTTCCTGTGGGACATGAACCTTTAAGCATTCAAGGCTTCTTTCACTTCTTCCCAGAAAAGGGAGCACACAGTGACTGAAGTTATAACTTGTCAAGGTGGTTGGCCTAGCAGAATCTACACATCCATTGCCTATAATTGGGCAGGGCTTCTTTGGTAAACAATAACTACTACTCCCTACAAAAACTCATACTCAGGGAGATAGAAGCAGTTCCAGACCATCTGTCCTAGCTCTGGCCCCAGAGGATTTCTCCGTTAGTCCAAAAAAAGAAAAGGAGAAAGTGACACTGGAGACCTTGTCAAGCCAGTGACCACCTGCCCCTGAGCACCTGCCATAGGGCACCCTGCACATCAGGGTTCCTAAGGCTGTAGATGATTGGATTCAGCATGGGGTTGATGACAGTGTTAAAAATTCCAAAAGCTTTATCTTTGTCTGAAAGCTTGGCTGAACCTAGTTGCATGTAGTTAAAGATACCTGAACCATAGAATATGGCCACCACACTGAGATGGGAGCCACATGTGGAGAAGGCTTTCTTCCTGCCCTCTACTGAGCGGATTCGTAGAACTGCAGCTGCCACATGAGCATACGAGGTGACAACAAGAGCCAAGGGGGTACCTGCCATTATGAAACCCACAGCAAAGAGCAGCGGCTCGTTGAGTTGAGTGCTGGAGCAAGAGAGCTGGAAGAGCTGTGGAAGGTCACAGTAGAAGTGATTGATCACACTGGGACCACAGAAGTTGAGTGTGGATACGGCTACAGTGTGAGTCAGTGCATTGGTGAAGGCACAAGCCCAGGATACAGCCACCAACATCCTCTGGACCGTCTGGCTCATGCGGGTGCTGTAGGTGAGGGGCCGGCAGATGGCCAGGAATCGATCATAGGCCATGGCTGTCAACAGGAAGCAGTCCACCCCAACCAGGAGATGGAAGAAGAAGAGCTGTGTGAGGCAGGCTTCATAGGGAATTGTACGCTTGTGGGACAAGAGACGACCCAACATCGCAGGAACAGTGACAGTAATACATCCAACATCCAGAGCTGACAGGTTCCCCAGGAAGAAGTACATGGGGGTGTGGAGTTTGGACTCCACCAAGATGGCTGCCAGGATACTGAGGTTGCTCCCGATTGTGACCAGGTAGGCAAAGAGGAAGAGTATAAAGACCACAGACTGCAGTTTTTCATTTTCCAACAGCCCCAGTAGAATGAACTCAGTCACAGCTATCCTGTTGGTCCCAGCTCCTTGATCCATAAGTCCCTGTAAGGAAATATCCCAAGGAGGAGGTATCAGTTCACTCAGTTTATCTATTCAACAGAAATGTTGTAAACCACTTATGTTCAAAGCCCCAGGGAAGTTCCCAGCTTTCCTGGTAATGATTTTCCCACTCCCCAGACCACACACCACTCACTGTGGTGACCTCATCCACCACCTCAGTGCCTTTACCCTTTTCTCCATTGAGATGCCCAATGCCACCACCATCTTGTCCCTCCTATCCTCTCCTGGATAAAGGGGTCAGAATGCTTGAGAAAATAAACTAATGTGAAAGCAGACTTCCTATTTGAATGTAGTGAGATTAGATGGAATTTCCCCATTTTACTCTGAGGGATCAGCCCAAACAAATAAGCAGATTTCAAAATAGAAAAATATTTCCAGAGAAACTAGAAAGCATTTGAAAACAACTTAGGTTTCAAGGCTTCTAAAAATCTTGAAGGTCAAGCAAAGGTATGGCAAGAATCAGAGAGAAGATACCCATCATTGTGGATATCGGATAGTCCAGCCAAGTACATTTCTCCAAGGTGAGGGCCATACTCAGAAGTATCAATTCAAAATCTCTTGGTCAGTACATAGCTAGTGTTCTTCTTGGTAACTAATCCTTACATAGGCTTTGAATAACAGCTTAATTTAAAATTATTCACTCTTCTTATAGTATCCGCTATCCACTTGTGAAATCAACATTGTAAACATACCTGTGGGTTGGGTGCTGCTAAGTACAATTAGTTTTCTGCATTGTACAACCACTGTCCTTCCACTTATCCTTGACTTGGGAGGGGTATACTGACCCACAGCTCCAAGGAAAGGTCTGCAGATAAGGCAGGCACATACATAGAGCCCGGCTGGGCTAGATATTTCAGATCTTGTAATAAGTTCCTGATCAAAAAGTATCCATTTCTCTCTATGGCCTGTGGAATTAGCTGCGCTAGAGCTTCACTAAGTGTACTGTTATTCCCCTGCATAGACTACACTGGAATCAGAGGATGGGAAGCAGTCTGAGTCTGGTCACTCTAAGAGAAGGGGAAGAATGATGAGGGCCTGAGCTCACATGGATGAAGTTAGATGCGACGATCTCTAAGATAGCCTTAAAAATTTAAGATCGTGGGATTGGTGAGATGAGGGGGATCATCCTCAGGTTTGATCATCATTGATGAAATTGATAATTGATAAATTCTTTGCAAATTGGCAAATCAATGGATGGATAATGCTCTTCACATATGTGATATTAAAGAACAATAACTACTCTCCATTTTCCCTTTTGGGTCCATTTTAACCCAAGCATTAGATTGTGACCCTGGGATCATCTACCTCTTTGCTCATACTGTTTTCTCTATCTGTAATGGCTTCCCTCCAATTCCACATGTCCAAATATTTCAAGATTTGACTCAAATCCTGGCCGCTGCAGGAATCCTTCATGGAAACTTGCCCATCTCAAAAAGATCTCTGTCTCGCTCCCAAGCTTCCACTACACATAAGGTCATGGAACAAATTACTGTTCACCTTCTAGCTAAGTCATTTCTCTATACAGCACATCTCCCCTACTTCTCTGTAAGTGACTCGAGGACAGCATACATGTTTGATTCAGTTTTCCACAGCAATACTTACAATAATACTTCACACGTAGTAGGTACATAGTATTTCTTAAATAAACAAATGGATGGGCAAATGTTCATAGGATTTGAGAGAAAGAGAGCTTCGGGATGAGCTAGAGTTGTCATGGAAGACTCTCTGGACATATTGGAGTTTGGGCCAGACCTTTATAGAGTAGTGTGACTTAAGGGAGGAGTAAGGCCAAGTGCAGGGTGCAAAGTTGCTGAAGGGACTAGTTCTTTCCTTGGTTTTAATAGAACAAGCAGGTAATCTAGCAACCCACACACTGACCTGTTTATTTTCATGTAAACCACTCAAAAGAAGAAGGCCCTTATGAGGGATACTGGGACAGACAAGTGAGTTAGAGCCAGGGACAGAAGAACAACAAGACAGCTGCTGCCAACCCACAGATGGCCAGAGATGCAGCTTGCTGAAAATCAGCAGGATTCTGGGGTTACCTCCAATCATCCAGAGACATCCAGAGTGTCTGATGGACATCACACCCATCGTGAGGAGCCCTCCTGTATTACTACTCTCAGGGCTTTGTAATGAGTCCCAGGTCCTCCTTACTGAGCTATGACAGCTCTGTACTCTGGAACTTCACCCAATCCCTCCATGCTTCCAAGAAGAAAACGCTCAACAAGGCCTCTGACTGGAGAGAAGGTACTAGGCTTCCTGATGAAGTGGGTCCTTGGCAGTGAACTGAACTTGAACTGGCAGAGCCAGGACCTCTGGGTTATCACCCAAGATCTTTCCATGTAATGTCTTCCCTTTTCAGAGCCATCAGCTGCACCATGTGTAAAGTCAGGTTTGAACTGATGGCAACAGAGCCCTATCTCTGTTTTGTAAGAACAGAGGAAGAACTCCTGAGTGTACTCACCTTGGCATGGGCATAGGAGCCAGTGAGGTTTCTTCAGGAAAGGAGATGAGGAGTTATGCAGACTCAGTTTTACACCGAGAAAACAAGTAAGGGGCTATATATAAGAAAATGAGGAAAAACAAGCTGATATCTTCTCTGTCATAGGCCTATCTTCACTATAGTGTTGTCTCCAGTGGGCCTCAGAAATTAGTCCTCCCACGAAATAGGAGATAGATGGGGAGAGAGACAAGTTGATTTGTAAACAACTCAATCCCTTCATAAATACGGCAGCAATGTCTTACATCTTCTGGTATTTAGACTTTCTAAAGAAAGGCTTTACCTCTAGCCCTGGTTTTATAGCAAGTAGTGATATAAATTCCACTGAATGATGGGATCACTGAGGTCTACGGCCTTGTCCATATCCTCAAAGTCACCAAGGAAGCCAGGGATGTAATTGAGACTAGATATAGCTGTCTTAAGGAAGAGTTTTCCTTTCCCAGATGTCAGCCCTAAGCATGTCCTTTGAGCAGAAACAAGCTAATTTCCAGACTTGCCTTGGACCTGAGGATGAAGAGGAGGCACCAGAAGAGAGGCAAAAGGGAGAAGCTTTCTTCAAACCCAGTTTCTTAATGAGACCTCAGGAATGCAGTGCTTTGCCCCTCAGGGCCTTGTTAGTGGGGCCACTGGGACTGTGTCTTGGGGTTCCTATAATGATTCTGGAAGTGGTGGTAGAAGAGCTATATTGAGCTAGAAGGACTCCTGGGAAGCTGCCTACCAATACGATTGTCAAGGCCAGACCCTTAGAAGATGAAAGCCCTGGTGAAGGTCACAGGTTCATAATGGAAGATGTAGGAAGGTTGAGGAGGGGGTTCCTCCAACTCCTATACCCACCAATGATTACACAGCCAACACCCCCTCCACAGCAGAGATGCTCTCTCTTCTCCTACCAGAGAAGCCTGGTGCAGTAGGAAAAGCACTGTAGACAGACCTGATCTTCTGTCTTCTATTAGTGCTTTGACTTTGGACAAGCTGTTGCATCCTTTTGGGTCTCAGTTTTCTCATCTGTAAAGTGAGCATATCCTCTGCCACAGAGCATTGCTGTAAAGATTATGAATGAAGTGAGATTCATTTAACTGCTAGTAGAGGCTCAACAATATGTAACATACCAACTGATAACACTTATGAGTGCTTGTTACCTACATGGCAATGTGCTAAGAGCTTTAGAAGCCTGGAATCCCTATCAGTCCTTGCAACAATCCTATGAAGCAGATTGTAGCAGACGTGGCAGGTGTTCTGACTCATGTCTTGCTCAGCCTTTCTTCTGATTTTACTCGTGGCTGGATTGGACAGTTCTCTTCAGGCTTCTGCCCATTACAAGCTGACAATGTAGCCACTTCCTTGGGATCCTCTGATGTTGTGACCAACAGGGGGTCACTAGGTCTGAGCACACGTGGAGCCCATAGCTCAGAGGACAACTTGATAACAGGAGATAGGAGCCAATGGATAAATGCCCCACCACCTCTTCTTCAGACAATTCTGAGAGGCATTCTATATGCCCTTGTATAATCAACCTCTCCTGTCCTTAGTGGGGACTTTGATAATGCCCCCTCCTCAGGGATACTTCTTCCTTCTTTGTCTCACTGTCTTCATTACCTCAGTCTTGCTCCCTGGGACAGCCTCCCAAGTAAAGAACCTCTTGCTCCCTAAGATGACTTCCCAATTGAACCACACACACACAGCTTGTCTCAGGATCTGCCTTGCCTCACAGCCTTGACCCACCCTCACCAAGCCAAGCTGCACTGCTCTGTGACTGCATCCTGGGTCCTAAGTAGAAGTTTTGACTGGCCATCACCAGGGAGTGCTGCCAGTGCCCTGTGCCCCAGCCCCTGTGTCTTGAGTCAGGGCTTTGACATCCATCACAGGGGCCATGCTGCTGCTGCTCTGCTCCCTGCCTCCTGGGGCCAGAGTGAGGACTTTGACCTGCTGTCTCCAGGGAAAGCTGCTGCTGCACCCTGCCGCCTGGGCCCAAGCCACTACTGCATTTCCCCTCCCCCTCAGAGTTCGAGTCATTGCAGTGAGCCCCAGAAACCCAGACCTTAGTGCCCCATGAGATCTGCACATGCCTGCACCTCAGACACCATCATCACTGCCACAGCAAGTGCACCTGATCCCAGGACCCCAACTCTACTGCCCTCTGAGTACAGTGCACCAGATCTGGTACCAAGAGGGATCCCCTTGGCTAGATTTTCCCATCTTCCCCCCACAGGCAAAATAGAAGCACAGGAGAATGCCAGCAGCCTTCACATCGAGGACCTCAATAGCTCTAGCTGTCACTGCCACCTGCAGGGCCTCCACAGTTTTGGCCACCAAAGCCCCCTTAAGTCTTTGCCAATGGCGACCTCAGCCAACGAGCTCCACCAAACTAAAAAGTGTCTGCTGAGCAAAGGGGACCATCAATATTTGAAAAAGCAACCTATAGAATAGGAGAAAATATTTGCAAAGCATATATCTGATATGGGGTTACTATCCAAAATATAGAAAGAACTCATACAACACAATACAAGAAAACAGATAATCCACTTTAAAAAATGGGCAAAGCAGAGCAATCAGGCAAGAAAAAGGAATAAAAGGAATCCAAATAGGGAAGGAAGAAGTGAAACTCTCGCTGTTTGCAGACGACATGATCTTATATATAGAAAACCCCAAAGAATCCATTGCAAAACTGTTAGAAGTAATCAACAACTACAGCAAAGTTGCAGGGTATAAAATCAATTTGCATAAATCAGTAGCATTTCTATACTCCAGTAATGAACCAACAGAAAAAGAACTCAAGAATACAATACCATTCACAATCGCAACAAAAAGAATAAAATACCTTGGGGTAAATTTAACTAAGGAAGTGAAGGACTTATATAATGAAAATCACAAGGCCTTTCTGAGAGAATTGGATGACGACATAAGGAGATGGAAAGACATTCCATGTACATGGATTGGAAGAATAAACATAGTTAAAATGTCTATTCTACCTAAAGCAATCTACAGATTCAACGCCATCCCAATCAGAATCCCAATGACATTCTTTACAGAATTAGAACAAAGAATCCTAAAATTCATATGGGGCAACAAAAGACCCCGAATTGCTAAAGCAATCCTGAGAAAAAAGAACAAAACGGGAGGCATCACAATCCCTGACTTCAAAACATACTACAAAGCTACAGTAATCAAAACAGCATGGTACTGGTACAAAAACAGGTGCACAGATCAATGGAACAAAATTGAAAGCCCAGAAATAAAACCACACATCTATGGACAGCTTATCTTTGACAAAGGAGCTGAGGGTGTACAATGGAGAAAAGAAAGTCTTTTCAACAAATGGTGCTGGGAAAACTGGAAAGCCACATGTAAAAGAATGAAAATTGACCACTCTTTTTCACCATTCAGCAAAATAAACTCAAAATGGATTAAAGACCTAAAGGTGAGACCTGAAACCATAAGGCTTCTGGAAGAAAACGTAGGCAGTACACTCTTTGACATCAGTATTAAAAGGATCTTTTCGGACACCATGCCTTCTCAGAGAAGGGAAACAATAGAAAGAATAAACAAATGGGACTTCATCAGATTAAAGAGCTTCTTCAAGGCAAATGAAAACAGGATTGAAACGAAAAAACAACCCACTAACTGGGAAAAAATATTTGCAAGTCATATATCTGACAAAGGCTTAATATCCTTAATATATAAAGAACTCTCACAACTCAATCACAAAACATCAAACAACCCAATCAAAAAATGGACTGGAGACATGAACAGACATTTCTCCAAAGAAGATATACTGATGGCCAATAGGCACCTGAAAAGATGCTCATCATCACTGATCATCAGGGAAATGCAAATCAAAACTACACTAAGATATCACCTTACACCCGTTAGAATGACAAAAATATCTAAAACTAATAGCAACAAATGTTGGAGAGGTTGCAGAGAAAAAGGAACCCTCATACACTGCTGGTGGGAATGCAAACTGGTGCAGCCACTATGGAAAACAGTATGCAGATTCCTCAAAAAATTAAAAATAGAACTACCATACGATCCAGCCATCCCACTACTGGGTATTTATCCAAAGAGCCTGAAGTCAGCAATCCCAAAAGTCCTGTGCACCCCAATGTTTATTGCAGCACTGTTTACAATAGCCAAGACATGGAAGCAACCTAAGTGCCCATCAACAGACGAATGGATAAAGAAGATGTGGTACATATATACAATGGAATACTACTCAGCTGCAAAACAGAACAAAATCATTCCATTTGCAATAACATGGATGGACCTTGAGAGAATTATGTTAAGTGAAATAAGCCAGCAAGAGAAAGATAATCTGTGTATGACTCCACTCATATGAGGAATTTAAAACTATGGACCGAGAACAGTTTAGTGGATACCAGGGGAAAGGTGGGGTGGGGGTGGGCACAAAGGGTGAAGTGGTGCACCTACAACATGACTGACAAACATTAATGTACAATTGAAATTTCACAAGATTGTAACCTATCAATAACTCAACAAAAAAAAAAGTGCAGCCCACACTCAATAGGAAGGAATTACACTCCACCTCTAGAAGAAAGGAATATCAAATAATTTACATACATGTTAAAACCAAAATTTAAGTTAAATACGATTTCAGGAAAAAAAAAATGGGCAAAGGATGTGAATGACGTTTTTCTAAAGAAGACGTTCAAATGGCCAACAGGTAAATGAAAAGATGATCAACATCACGAATCATCAAGGTAATGCAAATCAAAACTACAATAAGATATCACCTCCACCTGTTAGGATGGATATTCTCAAAAAGACAAGAAATAACAAGTGTTTGTGAAATGTAGAGAAAAAGAAACTTTTCTACACTGTTGGTGGGAATGTAAATTGGTGTGGCCGCCATGGAGAACAGTATGGAGGCTCCTCAAAAAATTAAAAATAGAAATACCATATTATCTAGCAATTCCACTTCAGGGCATATATCTGAAGGGAATTAAATCACTATCTTGAAGAGATATCTTCACTCCCATGTTCATTGCAGTATTATTCTCAATAGCTAACATATGGAAACAACCTAAATGTCCTTCAACGAATTATTGGATAAAGAAAATGTGGCATATATATATATATATGAAAAAGCAACCTATAGAATAGGAGAAAATATTCAAAGAAATATTATTCATCCATAAAAATAAGGAACTCCTATCACTTGCAACAACATGAATGGAATTGGATGGCATTATGCTAAGTGAAATAAGCCAGACAAAGAAGGACAAATTCTGTATCATAACACATATGTGGAATCTAAAAAACAAAAAAAGCCAATTTCACAGAAACAGAAAGTAGGATAGTAATTGCCAGGGACTGGTGGGAGGGGGAAATGGGGAGATGTAGGTCAAAGGGTACAAAATTTCAGTTATAAGGTGAATAAGTTCTGAGGACCAAATGTACAGTCTGATGTGTAAAGTTAGTAATATGGTATTGTATACTTGAAATTTGTGGAGAGTAGATCTTAAGGGTTCTCACAACAAAGAAAAAAAGAGTTAACTATGAGGGGCGATGGATGTGTTAAACATCGTGATCTTGATAATCATTCCACAATGTATACCAAGTCATCACGTTGTACACTTAAACGTATTCAATTATATGTGCCAATTATTCCTCAATAAAGCTGTGGGAAAAAAATTCCCAGTGAGGAAATACTAATGGATTGTATTAGTCAGCTCAGGCCTCCATAACAAAATACCACAGACTGGGTGGTTTACACAACAGAAATTGATTTTCTTACAGTTCTGGAGGCCAGAAGTCTAAGATCCGGATATCAGCACAGTCAGGGTCTGGTAAGGGTTCTCTGTGTGGGTTGCAGATGGCCACCTTCCCACTGTGTCCTCACATGGTGGGGAGGGAGAAAGAGTCCTCTCTCCGTCTCTTCTACTATAAGGCCTGAGTCCTATTGAATTAGGACTAACTCAACCTTAATTACTTTCTAAAATACCTCATTAGTACTCCTTACTTAATCTCATTTAACCTTAATTACTTCCTAAAGACCACATCTCCAGATACAGTAACATTGGGGGTTAACGCTTCGACATTTGAGCTTTGGTGAGACACAATTCAGTCCACATCATGGGTAATAAACATTTGAAAATATATTCAACCTTCTGTGAACATCAAAGAAATGCATATTGAAATAACAATTAATAATTTTCAGTCACTATATTGTCAAAAGTTAGAAGAATTTATTTATAATAGCCACTGTTGACAAAAGTGTGGAGAACAAGCAGTTTCACTCACTGTTGGAATAAAAAAATAGTGCAAATTTTTGCAGGATAAGAGGGAAATACATGTTTAAAATCTAAATTTTTATTTTATTCAACTCAGGAATCTTACTAATTAGAACTTATCTTGTGGAAATGCTTTCGGAATAATAGAAACACATCTGTAAAGAACATTCTTTATGATATTGATAGTAATCGCAGTGAATCTAGAAACTTGGCAAGTTTTTCGATACTTGACAGGTAAAAAAGTCTACCATGTGATGCATAAACAAAGAATAAGACATAACATACCTCTGTTGATATGAAATGTACATAAACATGTTTATGTTGATATAAAAATATATAAACATGTTTATATATGTGTTGAAAAAAAAACCTAGAAGGGTAATCACCAAATTCTTAACAGTGGCTTCTTCTGGAAAATTGAATTATGAGAGGTGGGGACAGAGAAGTTATAGCTTTTGTCTTTAATTTTCCACTGGTAAAATTTTGTTTTGATTTCATAATTTCTAACAAAAAAATTTAAATCAATGCATATTTCCATTATAGGGAAAAAAAGGAGAAATTCCAAAGGAAATATAAACTCTCCACTGTTACCCTGGAATCTTGCGGTCTAGACAGGGTACTAGAAATCAGTGTCTCAAATGATACTGTACTAGGTGTGGGTCCTCGTGTGGGATCCTGTGTAAAAGCAGGTTGGAGAGCTGTTTCAGGGGAAACCTGACAGCAGGACATGCTAATACTTGGCACCAGGCTGTGACTTTTCATATTCCATTTTTTTTTTGCTGTGTATTTTTAGAGACTCCAGCAGAAAATAAACAAGGAGTCTTTCCTGTAGGACCATGAGACTCTGAGGATACAGAGCTTTCTGGGTTTCACCTCCATCTAGAGTGGGAAGTGTCGCCATGACCAAATGTCAACTAGCCAAGTGTTCTGGTCTATAAAACCTGCACACCTATTATCAGGTAGAGCCTCCTTGAGGAACAAGAAGCCTCACTTCCTAATAAAAGTCATCTTGTCAAAGATCCAGGAGAGATAGAAGTCATTTGCTGTGGTTCGGCACTCCTGAGACACTCCTCATGCAAGGGCTCGCTTCCCCGTGAGCACCCGCCACAGGGCACCCTGCACATCAGGGTTCCGGAGGCTATAGATGAGCGGGTTCAGCATGGGGCTGATGACAGTGTTGAGGATACCAATCCCTTTGTCCTTATCTGAAGCCTCCACTGAGCCCAGTCTCATATAGCTGAACACTCCTGTCCCATAGAAAATGCCCACCACAGTGAGGTGGGAGCCACACGTGGAGAAGGCTTTCTTCCTGCCCTCAGGAGAGCGTATTTGCAGGACTGCAACTGCCACATGGATGTAGGAAGTGACAATGAGAATCACAGGCACACCTGCCATGAGGATACCTAGACCAAAGAGCAGCAGCTCATTGAGTTGGGTGCTGGAGCAGGAGAGCTGGAAGAGCTGCGGGAGGTCACAGTAGAAGTGATTGATCATATTTGGGCCACAGAAGGTGAGTGTAGATATGGCTACAGTATGGGTCAGTGCATTGGTGAAGGCACAAGCCCAGGACACAACCACCAATATCCTCTGGACCGTCTGGCTCATGCGAGTGCTATAGGTGAGGGGCTGGCAGATGGCCAGGAATCTGTCATAGGCCATGGCTGTCAACAGGAAGCAGTCCACACCAGCCAACTGATGGAAGAAGAAGAGCTGTGTGAGGCAGGCTCCATAGGAAACTGTATGCTTGTGGGACAAGAGACGACCCAACATTGAAGGAACAGTGACGGTGATGCACCCAATGTCCAGGGCTGATAGGTTCCCCAGGAAGAAGTACATGGGGGTGTGGAGTTTGGACTCCACCAAGATGGCTGCCAGGATGCTGATGTTGCCTCCAACTGTGACCAGGTAGGCAAAGAAGAATAGCACAAAGATAACTGGTCGAAGCCCTGGTGTCTCCACCAAGCCCAGCAGGATGAACTCAGTAATGGCTGTTCCATTGGCCCTAGATTCTGGTTCCATGGGTCCCTGTAGGGAGACATCCCATAGCGGAAGGGATCAGTCTTCCCAATTTAGTTATTCAATAAAAATATATTGACTCACTTTGACACATCAAGCCCCAGGGTACCTTGCTAAGTGTCCTAGTGGGTATTTTCTCACTCCTCAGGCCACACCTCACTCATTAACCCTCTCTCTGGCTTCACCTCAGTCCTTACCCAGATTCCAGGTGCGTTGCCTGATGCCGCAACTACCTTGGACTTGCCCCCTCCTCGTGAAATGTATATAAATCCTGTCTTCCTTTGTCCCCACCAATAACCTGTATGAGGCGATTTGGGGAAAAAATAATGCTAAAGGTAAAAATGAACAGATAGTAAAACAGAAAGGAAAAGAAGAATTGATCATAAGTCCTTATAAATGTATTACAAAGAAATAAATATCTGGCAAATATCTAAGCAAGAAAAATGTAAAGATACACAAAATTAGGAATTGAGAAGGCAGTTTAACCACAGACCAAAAATAATCATGGAATACCATCTGTTCCTAAGTTTGAACAACTAACTCAAGAACAATCTCCACACCAAATAAACCAGCTACAATTGAAAAACAAAAGAAAAAATTAGTCAATAATGTACTTCCATGTGTAGGCTCCAGGCTCATGCACTTCTTAGACAAATTATTTTAAAGGTATCACTGTAAACATAATTATCACGTAATATAAACTTTCCTTAGCTTAGGAAAAAATGAAAGCCATCCAATTCATTTTCTAGAGTTAGCAAATCCTGATACTAAAATGTAACAATGATAGCAAAAAAAGAAATTATTCTTAGACTAATCTCATTTGCTAAGATGTATGCAAAAATCCTCAGTACAAAAGGTGAAATCCACTATTATCTAAGAGATTTTATAGGAGAGGACGATTTACATTAGTAAATCTATCAATATACTGTAGCATATTAGTTGGCTTAAAAAGAGGAAAATTTTCTAAAAGGTGATTCATAAATGTCTACACACATTCCTGATGTAGAGAAAAGAAAGAAAAGAAAAAAATGCTAGTAGTTACATGAAATGGAAGTACACGATTTTATATGATGGCACTTAAATGCCAACAATAATCAGCTACAAATCCCAAATTCACAATTGTAAGGTGAAATCGTATAATATAAAATTAAGAGTAAAGCTGGAAGTAAATTTGTACCTGAATCACGTATGCAGGTACCCAGAAAAATGACCCCAAATAAGCATTGCTCAGTTCCACTGACTGGTAGGAATATGCGAGATTTTTTATTCCCTTTTTTCCACTTTGCTTTCAAATAATCAACAGTGAATCATATTACTTTTAGAATAATAAATAGATGTTTTTACTGTTCTTTTTCCTCCAGATTACAAAGATGTTTAAAGGACAGCAATAGTAGCTCAATGGCTCCTCCTCTCCGTCGTGCTTCCTGCAGTTTCAAGGTCCTGCTACTCAGTAGATTAAATAAAGCTTTAGAATGCCACATGCATCCCAATTTGCCTCAGTATGAAATAATAAAATAGCATTAGCTCCATTGTGCTCCCTTGAAAAAAATCTATTTTTAACAAAACAGTCAACTTGTTTACCAGTTTCTGCCCAAACTAATTTATGTGGTATCCGTCAGTGGAAGCTTACGGTCTGTTTTACTCTTTTTGTGCACACTTCAGGAGAAGATGGATGTTTTAAGAATATATTTATCTTCTACTTATTAAACTTATTTCTTTGACCATTTTTCTGTCTTTTTGATGGATCTTTTTAAATATAGTAATCTGGTAACATTACTGGTGCCTAGAAATATTTAGGTTTCTTAAAAAGTGTAATTAAAAGCTTCATAGATAATAATTAAAAGCTGTCGTTTCTGCAACTGCGTTTATCATGATACAGGAATAATGAAAATAAGTCCCAAAACATTGAGAAGTACTTTAAATCCAAGACATAATGTCAATTTCCCATCAATAATGTAGCTTCTGAGTCATGATGGGAGGCCCACATGCAGGGTAACATTCAGCTGGAATCCATTGGTACAGAGTACCAGTCTGGTTCTTGTTAAATATTTTGACTATAACCCCTACCCACATTGTGGCCTTATCAGTGCACATAACTGTATTCCGTATACCCCGTATATAGTGTCATTCAGTCAAAGAAGGACCAAGTTGGTTGACATCTTGGAGAGTATCTACTCCCTCATTTTACCAATGATGAAACTGTGGTAGAGCATTTCTGAGTTGGAATGGTTGGGATTAGAGTGGACGCTGAATATACTTATAAAATGTCCATTTTTCTTTTTTTTAAAAAAAGTACGTGTTGCTGGGCCAGCCCATTGTATGCTTGCTAAACTCCAAATAACTATGAGGCCATCAGAGAAAGAATTTGTATAAGGACACCAGAAATTCGTCCATTGGTCTGACCAGCCCAAGATGGCTGCTTCCAACCAAGTCCCCAAGGGGCACTTCCTGTACTTATCAAAGGGTGAAAAAATCCATGTGTTTCTGCAGTTCTCTCTAGAGCTGCTCTGGACGCACTCTTCTGACTGAGAAACCTATTCCCTACGCTTTGTGGCTGTGCTTTGCAAACCTCATGCTCTCATGCTCGCAGACCTGTTGTAAGTAGCTCGTGAACAAGCAAGCTCTTTGGATAGGTCATGGTTACCTAACTACGTCCTGCTTCCCACCAACCACACAGTTCACTCTGGGATCTCCTCCCTCAGAGCCTATCTGCTGAGAGCCTTTCCTCTGATACATCTGCTTGAGTCAGATTTTCTAAATGTGCCACCAAATGTCACAGAACCACAGGTGTCTCATGAATGCAGGTCCCTGAGGGCACTTCTCACGTGCCAACAGTCTTCCTCTCAGCCCTCTGCTTTCCATTTTTCCCAAAGACTTCCCATCTTGCCCAAAGGAAACCACACTGCTTTCCATGCCTCTTCAATGCTGTATCTCATGGTCTTCCTATAGCTGATGGCAAGCCACAGCTCCCCCCTTCACCCCACCTTCCCTCCACCATCATAATCATCACCCTTTCTTGCTCTCAAATAAGAACTGGACTCTTTTTGTGTTAAAAATTTTTCTGATGGTTATAGATAGTGCATAAAAGCAATGACAAATACAGAAAAATAACAGGAGTTTAGGATATCTTTCAAAGTCCTTGTCATGAATGTCATCTTGCCCTGTCTGGGTGGTCCCTGGAAACCACCCCAATGGGCCTCTGGCTCTCTTCATCCGTTCCTTGCTCTCTCGGCCAGCAACTACCCCTCTAGATCCTGAAGACAACCTCTTTTCTATACAGGTTCATTTTATATGTGCAGTTAAGGCGGAACAGCAGCTACAGACACACAGAGATAGCTGGTAGAAGCCTAATGCCAGAATCCAAATTAGGTCCCCATATTGTGGTGGCTGTCAGTTTTAGGGATTCCACGTGGCTGAGAAATTTGATGCAGTGTCTCCTAAGTTCTCCTAAACTCTGAAATCCATGACTTCTGTTGTGTTACCCTCTGAGTCTAGTTACAGACCTAGACTCATTCGGTAAATACTATGGGAATTGACATATCGACAGGAGCAAAATATCTCCCCAAATTAAATAATGAAAGAATAATTAAACTACCTCTCAATTGTCGTCTCAAATCCACTTTAACTTGAGTTATAAAGTTTCACGCTTTGATTTCATACCTTTCTATCTTTGCTCAAACTGTTTATTTTGTCTGAAATGCCCTCTCACTAATTCCAAGTGCTCAAATCCTTTAAGACTCAACTACAACGTTTCTCTTCCGTGAAAGTTTTGTGGCTCCTTCTCCGCCTCAAACTCCCCTCCGCTAAACTCCTGCAGCACTTTAACTGTATATTTCCCAGCACTTATCTCTCTTAACTTCTCTCATGGTCCTTTCTCCATAGAGCACTTCGCTACTCTTCTACCCACTGCAAGTTGCTTCAGGGAAGATTTATGCCTGACTCATCTTTGTATTCTCAACACCTATCATCATATTTTGCATACAGTAGTGCTCAATATTTCTGAAATAAATAAATGAATGAACATGGCAACTAAGACCATAAGATCGACACGTTTTCAGTGAAAGGGGGCATTAGATTGGGCTGCAGGAGTTGGGAAAGGTTTTCTGGATAAACTGGAATTTATGCAAGACAATGAAAGATTAATCATTTGAGCAAGTTAAAGGCACAAAAGCACTGCTGTAGGAATCTCTGCTCCCTTTATGTGGATGGGGCATTGGAAACAGTTAAGACAGTACAGTTGCCCCCTCAATTGGGGAGGATTACATTCCAAGACTTTCAGCGGATGCCTGAAACTGCGGATAGCACTGAACCCTATATATGCTATGTTTTTCCCTATACCTACCTATGATACAGTTTAACTTGTAAATTAGGCACAATAAGAGATTAACAACAATAACTAATAATAGAATAATTAGAACAATATACTGTAACAAAAGTTACCGTAGGTCTTAGCAACCTCAGTGTAAGATGTTTTTCTTTCCTTATTAAGTCAAGAACTTTCACTTTTCGCTTAAAGGAAGCACTTTACAGCTTCTCTTTGGCACATTCAAATTGCCAGTATCACTGCTCTTGTGCTTTGGGGCCATTTTTAAGTAAAATAAGGGTTACTTGAACACAAGCACTGTAATACCGAGACAGTCAATCTGACAACTGAGACTCCAAGTGACTAACAGGCAGGGAGTGTATACAGTGTGGATACACTAGACAAAGGGGTGATTCACATCCTGGATGGGACAGAAAGGGATGGCATGAGATTTTATCACACTACTCAGAACAGTGCACAATTTAAAACTTACGAATTGCTTACTTTCAAAATTTTCCATTTAATATTTTCAGACCATGGTTGACTATGGGTAAGTGAAACCATGAAAACTGAAACAGCAGATAGGGAGACTACTGTACTGAAAACAGCTCAATAGAACTTGGCAGTTAGGAGGGACAGACCCTAGGAATAAGTAAGGCTAGACAAGAGGAGCACACCCCACAGAGATGCCATGTAACCCTACTGTACAGAGGTGAAGCTTACTTATCACCATGAAGATTCTAGGATGACCACTGGTCTGTGCGTCTAAGAAGCCCATCTTAAACAAGATCACCATGGGGATCCTAACTGAAGAGGTCCTCCTAGATTAGCACTCTTGGGAGTCCAGAATGAGCCCCAGGCTGCCCTTGCTAAGTGTTCATGACTCCCTGCTCTCAAGTTCTAACTAAACCCTTCATGCCTCTGGTGATGAAGACTCAATCAGGTCTCCTGATGTAGGTGTCTGGTCCTAAGTTGGTCCCTGAGGAAGGTGTCAAGCAGGAAGGTTGGATTCAGCAAGTGCGCTCATACTCATTCCAATAAAAACAGAAAGCAGACTTCATCCAAGGATGCCAGATGTTGGCAAAGTGGCCAGGCATAGGAGAGTCCCAGCTCTTTCCCTCACTTGATGTGTTACCCGGAGCAAGACTCTCTTTCTCTTCTGAATCATCTGTGAAATAGGAGGTTTGACCTGCTTGGTAACAACTCAAGTGCCTTCTCCATTATCAGGGAACAGAAGGGGACCCTGGAGAATACTCACCTTGTTACAGGTACAGAAGGCAGAGAGGTTTTGGTGAAGGGAAGTGAAGAAGGTGCGCCACTGTGTGGGCCCAGCCCCCGAGAACAAGGAAGGGGCCATATATAAGAAAAGGAGTGAAAGAGAGATGAGATCACCTCTGCTGTGGGGCTCTATCCACTGCAGTGCCATCCCCTGGGGACCTCAAAAATTAGCCCTCCCAGGAGAGGTTGGGGGCTTGGGGAGCCGCAGACTGATAAACAACCCAAGCCTTTAATGAACCCAATAATGATGCTTCACAATTTTGTGATGCTTTTGATTTTCTCCAAAAGGCCTCACATCCAATTCCTTTCTCTACGTCTTATATTGTTTCCATGGGGTTACTAGGGGGTGTTATTAATCCCATTTATCACACAAGGACAGGGAGGGCCAGAGAGTTTATCCATCTTCCCAAAGTCACCTATGAAGCTAATGGAGCTGGGACTTGACCAGAGTCCAGCCTGAGTGCTTTGCTCTCCCAGATTCTTGGCCCAAACAAGACCTCTGAGCAGAGAGCAGCCTTGCCTGGGGATGAGAGGAGGCACAAGAAAGGAGGCAAAGGGGAGAAGCATTCTGCAAACTCAGTTTCCCAATGACTCCTCAGGAAGGTAATACCTTCCTCCTCAGAGTCTTTTAGGGAGGACAACTGGGATTGCATCTTGGGGTCCCATAATGATTCTGGAAGTGGTACTAGGAGAACTGAGCTGTGTTAGGAGGGACCCCAGGGTCCCCGGGGATGTCATCTCCCTGTCAGATTGTCTAGGCCATGCTCTTAGATGTGGAGGGACCTAGTGATGACGTTAATGCACAGAGAATGTAGAGAAGTTGTCTAGACTCACCTCCCCCTCAGTGTCCTCCTCCCTGTTCAAACAGTGACTCCCCACCATAATGGAGACCTTGCACTTCCCTAGCTGTGGGACCCCAAGCTCCTCATACTTGTCCAGGGCAGCCTGGTGCAATATGAAAAGCATGGATGTGGTGTATAGTCAGACTAACTTTTCCAATTATTAGTGGTATGTCTTAGGACCAGCTACTGAACTCCTCTGGGCTTCAGTTCCCTCATCTGTGAAATGAGAACACTCTCTCTGACCAGACACAGTCAGTCTGAGAATTAAATAAAATAACGCTCTTGTAGTACTTGGTAGGGGATGAACAAATATGAATAATAATAAAATAACAAGCAATAGTATTTACTGCATTTTAGTGCATTGTCTTACCTAATCCTCCCAATAACTCTTGGACATAGCTTCGTTATTTGCCCTCCTTTGCAGAGGAGGAAACTGAAGCTCATGTCACTCGCCTGATGCTGTACATCTAGGATGTAGCAGAGGTGGAACTCAGACCCCTTAATTTGGTTTTAACAACTTTCTATAAAATTTTCCATCCCCTCTTCTTCCAACTCCTTCAAAACGCACCCACTACCAATCATACACCAGTGTGATCTTGTGTCTGCCATCAAGACATATTCTGATATTGGTGCCAGCTTTTTCAGCTCTTTCATGATCAATTGTAGATGCCTCCACCTATAGAATATAAGCCAATTGGGAAAGAGTTAGTGACTGTATTGTCACCTTCAGATGCTTGCCATCTGTCTTACAATGTGCCTGGTATCTGTCATGCGGTGGGTGAGCCTGGGGCTCCACGTCCAACTCATGCTCATCTGGTAACCCCAGGATTCAGCTCTGGACTCTAATTCTGGCTAAAAGCTGCCACCATTCACAGTATGACTCTCTTACTGTCTCACCAAGTGGCTCCTGCCAGCCCTGAAAGGCATCATAACATATCTTAAGGGTATGCTAATTAAGGTCATGTTGTATTTGAGCAAAATTAGAGAAATGAACCAAAAGAACAAACTAGGGAGTCTGGAAATAGTATGTGGAAATTTGATATGTGACATGGGTAAACATGTCAATAGGAAAAGAGAAATAGGATAAGGACAGGCCTTTCAATAAGCAATGCTAGGCAATGGGATGTCCACAGAAAAAAATGACACTAAATATCTTTCTCATTCCATACACAAAAATTAGATTTGGGTGGATGAGTCACTTAATATTGAAGAGCAAACATGTAAAGCCTTAAAAACAGTCTATGGAATATTTTCATGACCTTCCAGGAGGTCAGCCATCCTCAAAGAAGTCCTAAAAGCATTAATCATAAAAAAAAAACACTGAGAAACTTGCCTACTTTAAAATTTAAAGCCTTTACTCATCATTGGACAAAAATTTTTAAGTGAAAAGTCAGCTACAGTTAGAAGAGATTTGCAGCACATGTAGCTTTTCTGAAGTATCCAAAATGTATGAAAAACTTCTACAATCAACAAGAAAAATACAAGGAAGCCAAGCGAAAATAGGCAAAAGATCTGAACAGGGATTTCACAGAAGAGGAAATACAAACGGCCCATGAATTTAGGAAAGGAAGTTCAGCCCTATTCTTAATCTAGCAAATGCAAATTAAAATCACACTGGAGACACAACGTGACACTCGTTATATTAGTCTAAATGAAGAAATAAGGTAATAGCAAGTTTTGATGAGAATCTAGAGCAACAAAAATTCTTACACACTGCTAGTAAAACCAAAAGATGGTACGAGCACTTTGGAAAATTGGAAAACAATTTGATTTTATCCTTTAAATCTGAAGACGCACAAGTTCCATTCCTAATTAGAGAAATTTTTGCACTTGTGAACCAGGGGATGTGTACAAGAGTGTTCACAGAAGCAAAATACTTTCAAACAGAAAGAAATGATAGATTGTAGTGTAGTCATACCATGCAATGCTAAACAGCCATAAAAAATAAATGAGCAAGAGTTGTAGGCACAAATTTAATACTGAACAAAATAAACCAGTCAAAGAGCAATAACTGTTGAATGACTCCTTTTATATAAAGACCAAATATAATAATAAAATCTAGATGAGGGGAAGATGGGTGTTCACTGTATAATTATTTGAATGTTACTGTAAGCTTGAAAATTTTTGCAATAAAATGTTAGGGGAAAACAGTCTGTCACTAAATAGAGGATCTGGCTAAATATCTTGCTATCAAATATACTAGTCTTCATAACCTTTGAACCCACTTATAGGAATCTGTTCTAAATATAGAAGAACCACATGCATAAGGGGAAATTTTAAGTAGCTTACATACCTACCAAGGGAATAATCAAGAAAACTTTATATTCGCTACCTCTTTATTGAAACTCTCTCTTCCTTGACCCATTGTGAGTCTGGAGTTGGGGCTGAGGGGAATGGCACCAGAAGATGAGATTCCCTCTGATATTCTATCCAGTGTCTTTGGACTTGGGTGTGTCAGCTCTCTCTGCCCTCTTCTGGGAGGCTCTACCATCCCTCATGCAAATTGACCTCAGTGGGACCCTCCTGTCATTGCCATATTTGTCAGTTCTAAGGTGAAGTAACTTTCATTCTCAAGCTGAGAATACCACTGCATATGCAATATTGTTATATTAGTGTGTTATTTATGAAATACATTAAAAATGGTACTGATGGGCAAAGTATTATAAATCAAATAAAAAATAATCAAGAGAGACATCGTAGACATTTTCAGCTCTTTCAGAATGTCTAGGCATTGTAGCAAGGGCATCCTGTTGAGTAAAATCTGTATGACTATGGCACTTAAGTAAATGTCATCATCATCACCATCATCAGTCCCAATGTAAATTAAATGGTATAAAGACTCAAGCAGGGGCCAGCCCCGTGGCCAAGTGGTTAAGTTCGCGTGCTCCGCTGTGGCGGCCCAGTGTTTCATCAGTTCGAATCCTGGGCGCGGACATGGCACCAATCATCAAACCATGCTGAGGTGGCATCCCACATGCCACAACCAGAAGGACCCACAACTAAAAATATACAACTATGTACTGGGGGGCTTTGGGGAGAAAAAGGAAAAAAATAAAATCTTAATTAAAAAAACGAAACCTCAAGCAAATTTTCTTCCTTCCCAATACCTAATCTTTATTACATGAGAGCTTTGAATAGTCACACATTTACATAATGAATCTTTTTTTCTTTTCCTTCACAGTTAACTGAGTTAAAATACTTCTGTTAACAAACAAGGCAATAGGCCTTGGAGCCAGTTAAAACTCCCCTCAAAACAAGAATAGAGGCAAGAAATATGATGAACATAGTTGGAGGATATGAGGAATACATGTTTCCCCTATCCTTTATATAACATGTAAGTAATTAAGTATTTTGTTCTTTTGTCATGAGGTAACAAGAAATCTAGTTTGGTTTCTTTTTCACTGAAGAAAATTAGCTCTGAGCTAACATCTGTGACAACCTTCCTCCACTTTTGGTATGTGGGTCACTGTCACAGAATGACTGATGAGTGGTGTAGGTCCGCGGTGGGATCTGAACCCACAGACTCAGGCCATCAAAGCAGAGTGCATCAAACCCAACTGCTATGCCATGGGGCCAGCCCCAGGAATCTAGTTTTGAGAATGGAGAATATCAATGGATGAGACAAGATCTTTGCACAAATTGGGGTAGAAACTACTCGGGACATAGGACAAAAATCAGAGATGGAGAGACTTGATTGCATTATTGTTTATAAAAGTGAAAAATTGGAAACTAAATACCCAATGGTTAATTAAGTTTTGGAACACGCAAAAATCATTATAAAATTTTGAAGAGTAATACATTACACGAAGCTCAAAATATAAAGATAGTTTTAAAAAAGCTGAAAATAAAATTTTATTCAATATCATGCCTTTTTGTAAACAAACAAAAAAAGTATTGTCCCTGTGTGTGTGCACATGCATATGCACAGTGATTAGGAGATTATTTATTAAGGCCTGTCTTCTTTATGAGGTGTTAAGCTTCATGTGGGCAGGTACCATGTCTGTCTTGGTCACATTGCCTGGCAAATAACACCTTCCTCAATTAATAGTTGCTAAATAAATGAATAGCATTTCCCCATCTCCTTTAAATAAGCTGAGAAGGAGCATCCGGTTTGGACGATGAGGAACTCTGGATACTCATTTCGTCCCCTCCTTTCAGTAGATTAGCCAGAAGTTGGCTTATCAGCTCAATGGAAGAATGGACTGATCACCAAGGCTGAGCTCTGCTGGAGGCTCCCCCGTTTAACAAGCTTACTTCTTCATCCAGGAGGCACTGGCTGTTAGGCAGTTGCCCAGATGTTTCCACTCCCACTTCCTGTAAATATGTAGAGAGTTTGTGGGGAATTGAATCCCTCTCTACCCAAAACCTTGCCATACTGTATTCAGTCTAGTGATGTTCATGCTTAGCCCCACTCCATGTGGGAAAGGGAGAGTTCAGGGGATCATTGTGCTCTGCTTCTTCTCTGCTTGTGAGCTCTTCCACAATAAGACATGTGGTTCTATGTGTGTGCCTTTTGTACACTAGTGGGAAGCATGATACATTCAGTTTTGTGCATGTTGAGCTTGCGGTTCCTGTGGGACGTTCACGTAGAAATATCCAACATAGTTAGGTATTAGGATCAACAGCTTAGTGCCTTAGATGGAGAGAAAAATTGAGGCTCAGCAGCATGCATTGCCTTTAGGTTGCTGTGGGAGTATAGAGGAAGGGCACCTATCCCAGCCCCCAGGGCTCATGGACAGTTTCCTGGAAGAGAGGAGACCTGTGTTGGGTCTTCAAGGATAGAGTTTCCTGGGTTAACAGGGTGTGAGAAAAGGAGACTTTCCAGGTAGAGAAGGCAGGCTTTGTCATGTCAGGAGGGAAATGTGCAATAATGGGCTCCATTTGGGCTCTGTAATCTAGAGGTTCCCTTTCATGGACAGCTGTCAACAGAAATCTCAACTCATCCTAATTCTCTGATAACTTCTCCTTGGCCTATGACGGCCTTGAGCCACTGTAAGGCTCCTCAATGGATCCTGCAAGGAGCTTCTCCCAAACTTGCTAACAAAAGTCAGTGGGAAAGCTTTATTAATTAACAAGGAATTGTTTTTGATGCCTAAAGCCACCTTCAGGAGTTAGCAAAAGTAGGGTGATCCTGGTCTAGAAGATACTCCAAATCTTGACTCTTCTTTATGGTGTTGGGGGCATAAGGCTGGAAAACATTAAAGGTCAGGATATTATAGGGTCTGGATCACGCTGCAGGAGCAGAGAAAAGGCAATCGTTTGAGACTGGAAGAGAAACCAGGTTTGAGGATGGTTAAAGTGAGCTGAGATGGGAGATGTGAGGTGACCTCGTGAGATGATGGGGGGACACTGCTCCAGGGGTGAGACAGGAGCAAATCCTGCCCCAGGCTCCTCCCTCCTCTCAGCCCCATGCCGTAGGCAAGGCTAGGAAGTCAGAAGTCACTGCCCTCCCCTCCCAAGATGATGGGCTGGACTAACCCAAAGCCCCAACTCCATCCCCAATACTGTGTGACCTTCACTGCATGTTAAGACTTTCTGAGATTCCTTTCAACTCTGTAAAACGCTGATAAGAGCGCAAGTTCATAGTAAGTGCTCAGAAACATTTTTGTTAAATAAATGAAGGAATTTTGCTGTATCCATAAAGGTCATACTTGGAAACATTTTAAGAAAATTTAAAACATTTTAAAGGTTCCAGAGATTATTTTGTCTGTGGCAAAGGCAAGTGTTTATCTGGCTCAGGCTCCCTCTGGAAGGTGCTAATTTCTGAGGCCTCCAGGGGTTACAACGGGGCGGGGGAAAACCCCATCATGAAAATTATGTCAGCCAAGTTGTTCGTCTCTTTGTCCCTTTGTTCTTTATAAGCTCTTCCCTTGTGTGGGCCTCTAAGCTGGAGTGACTACCCCTCCTCTTTGCCCAAAAAGTGTCCTTCCCTTTGAGTGGGTGAGTGTCATCCCAAGACCGCTCTCTGCACTCTCACAACTTGGTTTCAAGTGAGGTTGAACATCCAAGTGGAGTTTATCTTCTGGGGTCTGGAATAGCTACTCTGTTCCCCCCAAAAATATTGTGTGGGCCTTAGGTGCTTGAACACGAGAGGTAAGAGATAGAAAGGAGTCAGCAATGACTGAAGTTTCAAGCCTTTCCAACTGGAAAGATGGTAAGGCTGTTACCAAAATACTTAAGTCAAGAGCAGATTGAGAAAGAAGAAGGCTAGTGCAGATCTGGAGAGACTGAGTTTGAGGTGATGGTCAGAACAACATGCCCGTGGAGAAAAAGCCAGACCGTTAGATGGTGGTTGACTCATTGTGGACTTGGAGGGCATTATTCTCAACGTTTATCATCAGAAAATGTCTTCCTCTGCTCACGCCTTTTGCCCCTTGGGGAACTCCAACTTCAGCCTTTTCCTGTTCAGGGTACACTCCATGTAAATAACTTAAATACCCAGCCCTTAGTCAGGATGAGGCAGATAACTGTGTATTTTGTTAGTGTGACCACTTCGGAGCTGGGGAAAGGAAAGCATTCTCTACTGATCATGTGTGAGCAGGTCATGGCACTGTAACAGACTCTGCCCTTATCTGGTCACCAGGTCCATGATAACATGTGTGTTGGATTATGTGCAATTAGAGCCAGGAGACAGAAGAGCAAGAAGCTAAGTGATGGTGGAATTGGAGGCAGAGGGAATTCAGGGTCTGGGTATCTGTTTGTCCAGCTGTGTGAGAGAGCTCAGCTGAGTACCCAGTGAGGCAGCTCAACTGGGTATCCACTAAACCCACTGGGAGCTTAAGCCTGGAAACTCATCCTGCTCGAAAGCTCTTTTTACATTTTTCTTATTCATTAAAAGATCAGTACTTTGGAGCCCAAATTTCCCAGATTCTGTTTGGAGAAACGCAATATCATCTTACTATTTAGAAAATCTAGAAGTCTAGTAGTCCCCAGCTATGGAGCTGGAGATGTCCTCAATGATATCTCCTCATTTAGTTTCACTGTTTTCATTTCATTCCATTTCATTCCACTCTTTTTCTGAAAAGTCCAGACCTCATAGCTTCACAGGTTAATCTGTTAATACTCTGGGCAATAGGAGGCATCTCATTACTGCCTTCGCATATGATGACACATGTACGTGGAAACAGCAGGGACACAGGTTGTGGGGGAGCATGCTTTCCTGTCCCCTGCCCTGAAGCCTCCATTTCATCCTGTAGGATCCTCTGTACCCAAATTACGGCCATGCCACCATCTGCAGGCTTGGAGTTTTCTTCTTGGAATTTTGGCCTCAGGAAAATAATCTTTCCCTTTAACTTTCAAGTGTTACATTGGTTGCCCTTTTTATGTCAATTCATCTATCTCTGTTTGATCCTATCCAATGCCACGATTATTGCCCATTAAGAGTTAAATTTATCAAGTCTTTTCCTACTATGTTTCAGTTTTTAGCTTCTAGTTAAATTTTACGTATCCTTCCATCCCAGCCCTCTCCTGGACATTGCTACACTTTGTGGTTGCTATCAAGGTCTCATTCTCCTTTTACCACCATTGGAACCTTCTAGCTTTGCTCACTTCTACTGTTCGTGGAAGAGAGCCATGGATGGAGCCTCAGGAAATGACTCCGAGGTCACCGAGTTTGTCCTGCTGGGCCTAACGGAGACTCCAGCCCTACAGCCCATCCTCTTCGTCATCTTCCTTCTTGCTTATGCAGTTACTGTTGGTGGCAATTCCAGCATCCTGGCTGCCATCCTTGCTGAACCCAAACTCCACACCCCCATGTACTTCTTCCTAGGGAACTTGTCCCTGCTGGATGTTGGGTGCATCAGCGTCACTGTCCCCGCCATGCTGAGGCACTTCATGTCCCATAACAGAGGCATTCCCTATCAGGCCTGCCTCTCCCAGCTCTTCTTCTTCCACCTCCTGGCTGGGGTGGACTGCTTCCTCCTGACTGTCATGGCCTATGACTTCTATCTGGCCATCTGCCAGCCCCTCACCTATAGCACCCGCATGAGCTGGGGAATCCAGCAAGCCCTGGTGGCTATGTCTTGTGTCTTTTCCTTCACCAATGCACTGACCCAAACTGTTGCCTTATCTACTCTTAAATTTTGTGGCCACAATGTGATCAATCACTTCTACTGTGACCTCCACAGCTCTTCCAGCTCTCCTGCTCCAGCATCCAACTCAATGAGCAGTTGCTCTTTGCAGCAGCAGCCTTCATGGGTGTTGCCCCCTTAATCCTCATCACTGTGTCCTATGCACACGTGGTAGCCGCAGTCCTGCGAATCCGCTCTGCTGAGGGCAGGAAGAAAGCCTTCTCCACGTGTGGCTCCCACCTCACTGTGGTGGGCATCTTCTATGGGACAGGAGTATTCAGCTACATGAGACTGGGCTCAGTGGAGGCTTCAGACAAGGACAAGGGGATTGGCATCCTCAACACTGTCATCAGCCCCATGCTGAACCCACTCATCTACAGCCTCCGGAACCCTGATGTGCAGGGCGCACTGCGGCTGGTGCTCACCAGGAGACAGCCCCCCAAGTGAAATCCCTGCCTCTGGTCTTAATGAATGTCATGGACCACTTATTGCTTCCAAGAGGTATTGTGACTAGTGCAAATGGTATGACGAAATTGGATCAGTGACTGGCTTAGAAAGGAAAGTACAATAAAAATGATAATAGCTATTACTTATATGGTGATTACCACATGCCAGGCTACTGTTCGAAGTGACTGACATGTATTAACTCATTTAATCCTCATAACAACCCTGTGAGGTAGATACAGATTTACAAATTATGGGTTAGGAAACTGAACCTCAGAGAGGTTAAGTAACTTGCCCAAAGTTACACAGCTAACGAATGTCAGAGATGGGATTTGAACCTAGGCAGGCTACATCTTTAACTATTGCCTCTCAAGAGTAATAAATCATTTCAAGTAGGAAGGGCATCTGTAAGGTGGGGTGGACGGATGAGCAACAAAGAAGGGGAAAAAAAAGGAAGTTCAATGTTATGGGGAACAGCTATTTGAATGAAATCGTATATGAATTAAGCTGTTTTGTTCCTTTAACAAATTTACAGTTTATTCCAGAGCAATTGGTAGAAGTTGAGAGGAAATTGCTGGAGGCTTATTTCAACAAATAAACCAACAAAAAGAGAACATATTTTAAAACCCAAATCTGAAGAAATAGGCACTGTTTGAAAAAAATGAGGTGGAGTATCTTCATATTGGACCAACAATTACAAAAAATATGTGTAATAAAGTTAATTAGAGTAAGAGATTTGGCTCATTTGGAAAATGAATGACTGAATGGAGATCAGAGATCTTGACTGACTCTCTGCTGTGAACCTGAACCAGCACTCTCCCTCTGCATTGCTGTAAGGAGGACGACACTTCATCGATTCAATTCATAGCTTTAAAAAGCTTTTTACATAATGCAATAAAAATGTATGCTTATTATAAATTTAGAAAGTGCAAAAAAATTAAAATTACCCCTAAGTTCACCATTCAGAAATAACCATTATTGGCATTTAGCATATAACTGCTAAATTTTTTATATCTAATATATATTTGTAAAAATATAATTATTCTATACCTAAGCTCTGTAACCTGCTTTTTTCACTTAATGATGTAGGTGAGCATCTTTCCACAACACTAAATATGGATCTTCCTCATCTTTTTCTATGACTGCATAGTATTCCTTTGAGTGAATGGAAGAAAATGAATTTAACAACCCTCTATTAGTAAATCTGGGTGTGTTCGAATAATCTCATTGTGCGGAGCGCTGCCATGAGCATCCTTGTAGATTCATCTGTGCACACTCTTGTAATTATTTGCCAATGATAAATCCCCATGACTGGAGTTCCTAGATCAAAGGATATGACCTTTTTCGAAACACTTGAAAACATATTGCCAATTTGCTATTCAGAAAAAGTTAAACAAATTGACATTTCCATAATCACTATTTCTCTCCCCAAAGCCCCAGCACATAGTTGTATATCCTAGTTGCAAGTCATTCTGGTTCTTCTATGTGGGATGCCACCACAGCATGGCTTGATGGAGCACTGTGTAGTTCTGCACCCAGGATCCGAACCGGTGAATCCCAGGCCGCAGAAGCAGAGCATGCAAACTTAACCACTCATCCATGGGGCCAGCTCTCATAGTCACTTTTATCTTTGCCAATATGATAGGCCAAATGCTATAACTCAGTGCTCCTTTAATTCTAAATTAGTTAATCCTAGTAAAGTTAAATATATATGTATAAACACACACACACTAAGACAAACATCTTAGAAATATATACATAAATTTGGAAATGCTCTTAACTTATTAATGACATTAATTCTTCATCTCATGAATATTGCAAATGTGATGCTCTCTTTTGCCATACAGAAGTTTTAAATATATACCTGGTCAAATTACTCAATCTTTTCTTCTGTAAGGTATTGGTATCTGGTTTTAGTGTTATGCCAGAAAGAATCTTTTTTATTTTTGAATGGATAGATTTATTGATTCTTTCCCCACTGATGTGAAATGATGCCTTTGCCATCTGCTAAGTATCCTTCTAGTTTGGGATCTGTTGTTGGACTCTCTTTTGCAGCACTGCACTTTTTAATCACTATGGTATTATGACACAAATTAATATGCAGTTGTTATGGTTCTTTTTGTTACTCTTCTTTCCCTAGCATTGCTGTGTCCCAGCCTTACCCATTCCTGCAGCTGCTTACTCTCCTACAATCCTCCTTCCAGATTAATTTTAAAAATCTGTTTGTAAAATTCTACCAATGTAGTATCAATGTACAAATTTAGGAAGACTTGACACCTTTGAATTATTGATTTTCCATTCTGGAACAAGGTATATCTCTTCAATTACTCAATTCTTCTTTTATAGTATAAGAGATTTTTTTTAAAAACAAACATTAAGACCATGTGAGACAGAAAGTTGAACTTCCCTTGCCAGGAGGCAGATTTAACCAGAGTGATTCATGAGGCCAAGAAGGCAAGTTCTCCAGGTAGGAGCAGGGAGAATTTGCTCGTTCTGCAGCAACCAGCTGCAGAGAATCTCTGAAACTTCCACATACCACTTGGAAAAGATCCTATGTGTATTTACTGTTCTGATAATTAGGAACATCTGCACTTAGAAAAGCAATGGAATGGAACTATTTTGGAGTGTTTTACAGAGTTCAGCTAAAAGACCCCTAGCTGTATCCAGAGCACAGAAGTGTAGTTTACAATATTTGAAAATAAAAATCATCAGATTTCCCATGGTTTCCAGCTCCTGTTGTAAAATGAAATCTGTCAACAGTGGACTCACATTCTTATTCATCAGTGATCACCTAGGGCTAAGTTTCTACGACCCTCTTTGCAGAAGGCGAGTACTCTCCAGTTAACCAAAGTCTTCCACCTGACCACTTCATCTGCCTGCCCCTTTTAGGCATTTGAGTTTGTCATCCCTGATCTAGACATTTGAAGATCTAGTCTTTGGGACATTTGACACTATTGGAAAAATATTTTATCTTAACCTATGTTTGTTTCCTAGAATTTTCTGGTTCTATCTGAACCCTAAACTTACAATATAGAAAACTTATACTCGCATGTAAAAGGTACTCAACTACTACTAATGGGATGAATCACTGCCTCATTATAAAGAAGATGGTCTCAATAGTTATGCATTATCTAGGGAGAGACAAGAGGTACAGACGTCACTAAATTGGAACTGTCACAAAACTGGACTTGACATATTTCTCTAAAAGCATAATTCTATTAAATCATTAACTGATTCAAAAAGCATTCATTGAGCACTTAAAATGTAACAGGAATAATACTAAGTATTAGGATGAAGAGAAGAATAAAACACAATCTCTGGCTTCAAGGTGATTCCTTGATATTAAAGGGAGCAAAAAAGGCCACATTACAGATACAAATACAGGTGCTGTGTGACAGATGGTTTCCATGCACAGTGAGGATAAAGAGAAGTCTTTCTGGCAAAGAAATGATGATACTGAGAAAAGACATCTGGAAGAGATGGAGATTGAGCCATTAAAAGATGAGTGGACATGTGCCAAGTTCACTAGGAAGGAAGTCATCCCAGGCAGAGTGTGACCTCTTCCAAGGCCCTGTGAGAGGGGTGATGGGAGTAGGAGAGTGTTGCAGTGGGACTGTAGAGTGAAAGAGAAGTCGGGAAATGAAGACCACAGATGAAAACAGCTCCTTGGAGACGTTCAGCTGTAACTGGAAGAAGGGAAGCGCCAAGGCAGCCAATGGAGAAACAGAAGATTAAGGGAGATTTGGATTTTGTTTTAGTTTTGTTTGAAGACGAGAAGAGCTGCATGTTTGTATGCTGGCACACAAACACCAACAAAAATGGAGAAGTTTAAGATGTCCACGAAAAAGGAGATATTTGGTAGAGTGAGATACAAAAGAAAGTGAGAAAAATGAAACAATTATAAGAGAAAAGATTGATTTTCTATATACTGACATATTTATTGATTAAGAGAAAGTATTCAATGAAGTATTTTTTGAAGGAATATAGTAGAATATAATAACTAAGTGCTACAGTCTAGGTAATTTTCACCCCTCAGTCATTTTTTTTCCGCTAGCCAATTATTTTGTTAACAATTGATTTGTTCCATTGTTAATAATGTCTATTTGCTGTACTGGCTTAACACCTGCCTTCAAGGAATTTATAATACACAGAAAATTATAATAAAACATATTAATTACAATTATAGAGTTACATACAGCTTATAAAACCCAGAGAATTAACAACCACTTACCTACAGAATCTGCAAGCATTGAAAATCAGGCCTGATTACCTTGCAATACTCATATAAGGTTTAACTTAATAAATTTATATAAAAGTTCCTTTTGTTTATTTAATTGCCCAACAAATGTTTATTGGAGTCCTACTAAATGTCCAACTTTATACTGGACAATAAGTTACAAAGAGAAAAAGTCAGTCTCTACCCTCAAAGAATCCAGTCTGTTATGGCAAAGTGCTGTAGCAATGTTAGCTATCAATATAGAATCATTATTTTCAGGTATCTGATTTGAGATCTCTGTCGGCATTATTGTCAGATGCATAAATTTCTCTCTTGAAGGCTAGCATGAAAACTGTAAAAAAGGTGTAGATTTAGGCATATACAAATACCACTAAATGTAGTAATAATAATTCCTTACATGCAAGTAGTACTTCCCAGTTCACAAAAACACTTTCAATGTCTAGCATCTTATTTGATGTTAAGACATCCCTGTTCAACCTACAGTGTAGAGATCATTATTATTCCTCATTTTACAAAGGAAAAACCTGAGTGCAATAGGACACAGTTGCTTGCTCAAGGTCACAGTGTCAGAACAAATCCTAGAATTTAACACATTTGAAATCTGGAAGCTGTTTCCAAGGATGAGTAGAATATTTTAAATAATTTTGAATGAAGTTGCATACAGGCATTACAATTGTTTGCAATAAATTCTACTAGAAAAATATTATCATATTTTTCTTTAATAAAGATGCATCTATTTCAAACCTAGAACCAAACAATATACTCAATGGCAAAACTCTAGAAGTGTGTCCTCTAAACTCAAGGCCAAAGCAAACATGCTCATTACTGTTGTAATAATCTACACAACTAAATTGTGATTTCAGTAGTTTGAGAAATTTTGCTAATTTAATAAGGCATACTGAATTATCTCACTCACATGAATGATTTTATCTGCCCTGATGACTCCTCATTTCCAAACTTCGGATGCACTTATTCATCAGTCTAATGGATGTTTTTACGTGCATTGCAAACCAAACGTATCATGATCAAACTCGTCTTCTCACCAGCCTTTCTCATCTTCTGATATCTGGTCATTTATATACCATCATCTGATCACCTAAGATTTAAAACTAGAGGTCATCAGTTCTTTCCTTGACCCTGTTAGCATCCTTGACCATCCCATTCAGCAGGCATCTGTGAGCCAATAAAAATGAGCTGGAAAGCGTTCACAAATGATTGGAGTTCTGACACCTACTCTTCCTCATTGCCTCTCTGTTCTCTCTCTGATCACATCCCACATAGTTTTAAACTTTCTTACTCTGAAATTGGCCTTTCTCCTGCCTCTGGTGCCTGAGATTGGTGCTTAGCTTTGGGTCTCTAATGTTAGAACCTCAGTTTTTCTCTGTGCCTTTCCACACCCCAACCCATCCCTGCTCTAGGTCAGGTTTTGAGATGCCCAACCTTGTCCTTTTGCCTCATCTTGCTATCCAGACCCCTCTTTCAAGAGGACCACACAGAATTCTTGGTTGTTGTGTAGGGTATGTCTCAGAATCCTTACACTAGGATATGAGAACTACAGGATGACACTGGTTCTATAAGGGTCAGGGATCTCAAGTCACTGACCATGAACTGACTGGAATAGCCCAGTGCTTTGGAATGAGTACTGAAAAGGCCTCAGCAATAAAGAAAGTATGGACCAGGCCTAGATTTAGCATGCCCTGTTATGAATTTGGCACAAAGCAGCCCCTTGTTGGTAAGAAATACATTTAGCCACCATCTTCCCTGATTAGTATATAGGAAACATCATCAGATGACCAGTGTACTACCCAGTGGTTCTTGATATCCTTCAACTGGAAACTTATTAGTATATCATCTCTTAGTGCAGCCAAACCCTATATCTCACTTATTGGTGCCATAATTTCTATTAATAAATCCCTGAAGCTTCCATTCTGTGTGCCTTATTTTTACATATTTATCCTGTTTAAAAATCATGGACAGGTAGGGGCTGGCCCCATGGCTGAGTGGTTGGGTTCGCGCGCTCCACTGCAGGCGGCCCAGTGTTTCGTTGGTTCGAATCCTGGGCACGGACATGGCACTCTCATCAAGCCACACTGGGGCAGCGTCCCACATATCACAACTAGAAGGACCTACAACGAAGAATATACAACTATGTACCAGGGGGCTTTGGGGAGAAAAAGGAAAAACAATAAAATCTTTAAAAAAAAAAATCATGGACAGGAAAATTGCCCACAGGGAGTGTCCAAACAGAAGGCAGCAGAGTTTCTTATGTTGTAAGAGTACCACGTAGGGCCTCTGATCTGATATGATAACTTTATCACCTGAAACAGAATTAGTGCAAAGAAAAACACACTTGGACACACTGTAATCAAACTACTAAACACCAAAGATAAAGATAAAGTCTTGAAGGCAGTCAGAGAAAATGAAACATTACATATAGAAGAACAAAGATAAGAATGACAATAGACTTCTTATTCGAGAACATGCAAGCAAGAAGAAAATGGAGTCGTATCTTTAAAATATTGAGAGGAAAAAGCTGTCAAACCACAATACTATATCCAGCCAAAATATCTTTCGAAAATGAAAGTGAAATAAGGATTTTATCAGAGAAGAAAAAGCTAAAATACTTTATCACTAGCAGATTTACAGTATAAAAAAATGTTAAAGGAAGTTCTTGAGGCAGGAGGATGATACCAGATGGTATTCAGGAACATAAATTGGCTCATCATTCCAAAATCAACCAATTTAATTCACCATGTCAGCAGACTAAGCATGAAAAATCGTATGATCATCTCAGTAGATTCAGAAAAAGCATTTGTCAAAATTCAACAAGCATTCATGATGAAAACTCACATGAAACTAGGAATAGAAGGTAACTTTACCAACTTGATAAAGGATATCTACCAAGAACTTAGAGATAACGCCACAGTTAATGAAGAAGACTGAATGCGTTGCCTCTAAGATCAGAAACAAGACAAGGATGTTGGCATTCACAATTTTTATTTAACATTGTGCTTGAAGTGCTAGCCAGTGCAATATGACAAGAAAAATAAAAGTCATACAGCTTGGAAAGAGGATGTAAAAGTGTCCTTATTCATGATGACATGATCTTCTTTGTTGAGAATCCCAAACAATCTACAAAAAGCTATTAGAACTAATAGGTGAGTTTAGTAAGGTCAGAGTATAAAAGATCGATACAGAGTATACAATAGAGACTATACAAAAATCAATTATATTTCACTATAACGGAAAAAAAATTCATATTAAAACAATACTATTTACAACACATTAAAAAACATGAAATAAGGATAAATGAAAAAAATATGTGTGAGACCTATACACTGAAAACTACAAAATGCTGCAGAGAAAAATATTTAAAGACTTTAACGAATGAAGAAATAATTATGTTCCTGAATAAAAAGACTCAATATTGTTATGATGTCAGTTCTTCCCCAATTCATCTATAGCCTTCGCATATGTTTTATAGAAATTGGCAAGCTGATTCTAAATTTTATATGAAAAAATAAAGGACCTATAATAGCCAGAATAATTTTGAAAAAAGAAAAACTAATTTAGGGGACTAAATTTCAAGACTTATTATTAAGCCACAACAATCAAGATAGTGTGTATTGGTATAAGAACAAACATATAGATCAATGGAACAGAATAGAGTCCAGAAGTAGACCCACACATATATGGGTTGATTTTATATATACACCAGTTGATTTTTGTCAAAGGTGCCAAGTTAATTCAAAGGAAATATGTAGTCTTTTCAACAAATGGTGCTGAAACAACTGTACAGACATATGGGGAAAAAAATATCCTCAACTCTTATCTTGCACCATATGAAAAACTAATTCAAAATGGATCATAGATCTAAATGTAAGAGCTAAAACTATGAAACTTCTAGAAAAAAATAGGAGAAACATCTTTGTGATTTTGAATTAGACAAAGTGTTGGAGGAGGTAATCAAGAGGACATGACTTCTGGTTGACCCACGAGCTGGACTCAGGCAATCAGAGGTTCCTCACCCCTTCCCCTGTCCTTGGATTGTACACCCTGCCTATACGTTCTCACAGTGGGAGCTGTTCCAAGGATGCAGCCTTGAGAGAGTAAGGTGTTGTTGAGACCATCTGGATGGCATAAGTGACTGAACCCAGTTAAGACTTCTATATAAACTTTTAAGATTCTAGCGAGTAGATGTGGAGATATATTCATCTTGCAGCCGTCCAAGACAAGCCTCATAAGTTCCCTTGCTTATTACAACTGCCACTTGCCAATCTGGAGTGGTCTTCCTCTTTCTTTGATCTCTCCTTACCCTCCATGTATGGGGTCAATTTTCAAATCTCCAATGACTGCTTAGATAAGATACAAAAAACATGAATCATAAAGGGAAAAATTGATAAATTAGATATCATCAAAATGTAAAATGTCAGGTATTCAAAGGACACTGTTAAAAATTGAAAATACAAGACACAGAATGCAGAAAAATTTGTGAAGCATTTATCTAATTATAGGCTAGGATCCAGAATACATAAATAACTCTTACAATTCACTAAGAAGTAGAAAAACAACCCAATTTTTGGAGTGATGAGGAGCAAAATATTTAAACAAACACTTCATCACAGACATACAGATGGTGAACAAGCACATGAAAAGATGCTCAATATCACAAAGGAAATACAAAGCTAAGCCACAATGAGATACTACTACATAACTAATAGAATGGTTAATATTAAAAAGACTGGTGGTATTAAGTGTTGATGAGCAACTGGCAATCTCATACATTGCTGGTAAGAATGCAAAATGGTACAGCCACTTTGGAAAACAGTTTGACAGTTCCTTATAAAATTAAACATCCATTTATATTAAGTTTAGCAGTTACATTACCAGGTATCTTCCAAGGAGAAATGAAGACATATATCCACACAAAGAACTGTTTGCATGTATATATCATAGCTTTATTTGTAATGGCTAAAATCTGGAAACAACCCAAATGTTCATGAACTATTGAATAGCTAAACAAATTGCTATACATCCATACAATGGGAAACCACTCAGTGGAAAAAGGACTGAACTACTAGTATAGCCAACATGCCTGAGCCTCAAAAGGATTATGCTAGTTGAATGAATCCAATTATAAAAAGTCTACATACCATATGATTCCATTTATATGAGACTATATTTCATACAAAATGCAAAACCATAGGGACAGAAATCAGATCAGCGGTTGCTGTGGGCTATAGTGTGGAGAGGAGATTGCCTACAAAGGAGAAGAAGGGAACTTTTTGGAGTGGTTGAAATGTTCCAAATATTGATGGAGGTATTAGATACATAACTGCATACTTTTATCAAAACTCATCAAACTTTACAATTAAAACTGTACCTTATTTAACCAAGCTTTTTAAAGTTATACCTTAAAAATCCCAGTGTGAAAAATAAATGAGAGGAAAAGTACCAGAATCAGCTTATCTGGAGCCCAGGCTGAGCTCCATCATGGATCCACTTTCTGGCCTTGGCATCATCCAAGCCCTCTGGATCTCATTTTTCCCATCTTTAATATAGTGACTCTATCTTTCCTCCTTCCTCTGAGACATTAGGAGCCTGGAATGATGTCACAAATCTAATATTTCTTTAATAGAATCCAAAATATTAGGCAGATGAGAGAAATCCTTAAGGGCTGAGGTTGTTTATCTGCCTTGGACTTCTTGTACAATCCCTGGGAGAGTTAATTTTTAGGGCTTCTAGGTGCTTGTTAATTCCCAAAGGGAAAGAGCACCAAGACAGGCTTTCTCAGCACCTGTCTCACTCCCTATTTATAAGCCTTTTGGAGACGGGCCACCTTGGGTCAGCTTAGCACTCACTCCCCTCCCTAAAAGAAATCCCACCCAAGAGCTCTATCCAGAGTGTTCAGAGAAAGGTAAGTCCCTCATGAGCCTTCCCACTGCTCCAGAACTCCGAATTCCTTTCCTTCATGTGTAAGGGTGGGTGAAGGAGACTCATGATCTTCATATGGCTCTTTCCTTGTTGATAGAAGAGTAAAGGGCTGAATGATACTTGGATTGAGGGTGTGGTAGTGAAATATAACGGTGAGGTTTTCCATTCCGAATGACTAGAAGAATGAAGGACAGAGCTGACAAATAGAGGGAAGTCAGAAGGGAGCTGATAGGGATAAAGAGCGGGGAAATGAAGAGAGCCTGGAGAGAGCCAAGGGGGCTATTTAAATTGATTGGGGCAGCAGAATCAATATTTACAGAATCTTATAACTCTAAGTAAACCTAGAGATAATGCAGTACAGCCTTTCATATTACAGAAGGGAAATGGATGGATGGATGGATGGATGGGTGGATAGATAGATAGATAGATAGATGTAAACAACAAGATAATGGCAAAGGGCTTGGGAGACAGCAGGGGTTGTCAGAAAAAGAACAAGTTCTCCATTCAGAAAAAACTCTGACATACGTGGACTCAAACAAATTAACTTTTTTAAGCCTCGCTTTTCTCATTAGTAAAATGATTGCTAGTCTTCAAGAATTTTTGTAGTTTAAATGGAGTAACACATAACGGAGTTAAATGGAGTGATATACCTGACAAAAAGTTTATATTCAAGTAAAGATTAGCTTCCTATTCTCTTTTTCTTTTCCTTCCTCTCTCCCTCCCTTCTTTTCATCTTTTTTGGATTGGATGAGGTAATACATAAAAGTAACTTGGATGGAAAGTGCTTGATAAATGTTTCCTGTCACCAGCTGTCACCCTGAATCCACCACCTCCAGGGAACACTCTCATATTATGCCTATGCTGACTTCAAATGGGACATTTTGCTGAGCCTCCCAAGCATTTAGGGAGGGATTGCCTGGAACAAACTCATAAGAGAAGAAATTTATCTTCTCCAACCATGGAACAGGAAGACACGAGCTATGAGGAAGGGATCATCATGTTAAGGTGTGGGCTTGGGGAGTCAGATAGTCCCAGGTTTGAGAGACCAGCTCCGCCAAGAGTCTACAATCCTGGGCTACTTATTTATTTCCAAACCTGAGTCCTGAGTACCTAGACATCATAGTAGTTACCTCGCAGAGTTTTGTGAGAATTAAATGAGAAAATAAATATAAAGTACTTAGTACAATACTCACAGTTTACACTTTTGAAATGTTGTTAGTCTGTTCTTGAATTGCCTGTGTGTCTTCAGCTTTCAGCCTCTGTACTTCTGTATTTTGGTCTGCTTCTCGCTCCTCTCTTGGCTCACTGTCTCGTGTCTCTTCTTGATTTCATGAGATCCTGTCCTCCCAAGCTTCTTCATGTTGCTGTGCTTCTATAGCATGCATTCTGGAAACTCATCCATTCATTTATGTGTTGAACTAGTCAGAGCTGCTAGTCAGTCACTATACACTGATGCCACCTTAATAGCTGTTAAAATACACAAACACTCCATACCGTACTGGTAAATAACCACTGCCCTGGGTCCCCAGGGTAGTTCCCTCTGCTTTACCTCCTTCGCTGGAATCTCTGGGATCTCAACCTGAACCAGCAATTAAAGGGTTAATGTCTGGCATTGTCAGAGCCTCCAGGAGCCTGCTCAAGCTCTAGGCTCGTATCCTTTCCTATGGGTAGGTCCCGATGCCATATTACCCTCGCATTGGGATTAAGTGCCTACTATGTGTCTCTCTCCCTTTTGGCAGGTCCAAGTCTTCTCCCTCTATAGCTCTCAGCAGTGGCCTATGGAGCCAGGTTCCTGGGGGAACAGGACAACTGTCACTGAGTTCGTCCTTCTTGGCCTAACAGAGAACATAAGACTGCAACCCATCCTTTTTGCTGTCTTCCTTTGTGCCTATGTGGTCACAGTCGGAGGCAACTTCAGCATCCTGGCTGCCATCTTGGTGGAGCCCAAACTCCACACTCCTATGTACTACTTCCTGGGGAACCTGTCTCTGCTGGACATTGGATGCATCACTGTCACTGTTCCTCCCATGCTGGCATGTCTCCTGGCCCACCATTGCAGAGTTCCCTATGCTGCCTGCATTTCACAGCTCTTCTTTTTCCACCTCCTGGCGGGTGTAGACTGTCACCTCTTGACAGCCATGGCCTATGACCGCTACCTGGCCATCTGCCAGCCCCTCACCTACAGCACCCGCATGAGCCATGTAGTTCAGGGTGCCCTGGTCGGCATTTGCTGCACTGTCTCCTTCATCAATGCTCTGACTCACACAGTGGCTGTGTCCGTGCTTGATTTCTGTGGCCCTAATGTGGTCAACCACTTCTACTGCGACCTCCCACCTCTTTTCCAGCTCTCCTGCTCCAGCATTCACCTCAATGGGCAGCTGCTCTTTGTAGGGGCCACCTTCATGGGGGTGATTCCCATGATCCTTATCTCAACCTCCTATGCCCATGTCGCAGCTGCAGTACTACGCATCCGCTCAGCCGAGGGGAGGAAGAAGGCATTCTCCACGTGTGGCTCCCACCTCACCGTGGTCTGTATCTTTTACGGAACTGGCTTCTTCAGTTACATGCGTTTGGGCTCAGTGTCAGCCTCAGACAAGGACAAGGGGATTGGGATCCTCAATACTATCCTCAGCCCCATGCTGAACCCAGTCATCTACAGCCTCCGGAACCCTGATGTGCAGGGTGCCCTGAAGAGGGTGCTAACAGGAAAGAGGCCCCCAGAGTGAGAAGGCAGGAGCAACAAGATGCCCCTCCCTCTTTGAGTATCCCTTGGCTTTCTTATGCTGAGGACCTGGATGTGGGCAGGCGGATATTCAGGGGTATGTTCAGTGATGGGAGGAAAGCAGATACTGTGGGCCAGGGTATAATGTGGTTTGCCGTGACTTGGCTGAAGCTTAGGGAGAAGAGTATCTACGTTGCTGATGCATTAAAGACAGATGGGAGGAAATTATAACATGGGTCAAGAAATGGGACACAAATCAGCTATTTTGTATTTTTTTAAATTTGATGACTGTTCAATTGAAGTATATTTAAAATGTTAATGAAAATAAAGTGCTTTCCTCCCCCTGCTCTTCCCCCCCGCCTTTAAGATAAAATAGATTTGTACCAGAGTATGGGGTCTGATTACTGGGTAAGAGATTCTTCTTCAGGAAATAAACCTAGGATTGTGAAGTTAAACTGACATACCCTAGGAGCAGGGTGTTGGGACCCGTCAGAGCACCCTGCCAGCATCTTCTTCAGAGCAGCATTATCAAATCCCTGTTACTGAAACCAGTGTCCCCATCCTGACTAATGGTCAGTGGGAACAACATATTTTCGTGTCACTGCATGAGCTAACTCTCATAACCCCTCCACCAAAAAACGTGAGAACGTATCGTCATATGTTTCATGAGAAGAAGCATTCAGAATAGTAAGTTTTATTTTTAATGGCAAAATACACTGAATTGCCATTCCATTTAATATATATGTACAGATAATTAGTAAAGGTGGGGAGATTGTTAAGGAAGGGAAAATAGAGGGAGATATTGTTTGCAATTTACCAATGAGTGAGTCCTAGAAACCAAGATTTTACCAAAAGGGTGAAACTAAGGCAATCCAGAGAGGAATGGTCAATAGAATGATAGGCAATTTCATGTGCTATTGCGGCCATTTCTAGAATATTTTCTGTGAACCATGTCAGATACTTCCTGGCCAAGAAGCTGGAAGTCTGAGAAGAGTGACCTTACCTGACATGCTTATTAATTGATTAAGGGGGGCAGCATGGAGCCTTTAAGGTGTCTGAGAATGTTTCCCAGTCAAACGCAGGTATCTACAGTCATTCTCCAAATCCAGCCACCCACCAGGACCACTGAGTGTTCTCTAAGACTTTCACACCCGCACTCTTGTCTTCTTGAAAACAGCAGCCTCCCATACAGGCCCACTGGGGCTCCTGCAACAGCCTCTGAGCCTTGTGCCCCCCTCCACTCAGTGCTGCCACACTGCCCAATGAACCCCCTGAAGCAATGTCTGTCCCACATCATTCCATCCTCCAAAGGCCACTAATTATTTTCTGATTGCCACCAGATCACATCCAGACCTTCATCGGGTGTGCACAGACTCCATCATTTCTTCCTGACCTCTCCAGTCAATCTTTATCTCTCAACCACAGCCTCTCCCTCAGGGTGGGCTTTTCCTTGCCAGGTAACTCACGCACCCATTTGCTTCATTCACTGTTCTCAACCTCCTCTGAAAGACTGTGGCCCGCACAGCAAGCCACCATCCTAATCTTTTCTGTATTCTCTGCAGCTTCTTTTGCTCTCCCCAACTAGATTATAAGCTCCCTAAAGATAGGGATCATGTTTTATACTATACTGTGTCCTCCAAATGCACGGCATAGTGCTGAGTACATAAAGCCGTCTTGTGGATTAGTTAATCAACTGATAGTGGAAAGCATGACCTATGAAAAGAAATTTGTGTTCTACAGGAGGGTCAGTGAAACTGCTAGGTATTTTCAAAATACCAAAAATGGCCCAGTGTTGGGAAAGTATAACGATACAAAGGGAAAAGGAAAGAAAGAGAAACCTTCATCCGATGAACTAAAGGTAATCATTGAGTTTGATGTAACAGGGAGATTTCCTGACTTTGCATGTGAACTGTGACATCCTGTCTCCTCAAAACTAAGAGAAACTGTAGAATATTTAGTTACCAAAAGCTGCGCGTAGAGCAGCAGGGTGCAAAATCTTGTAACATCCACAGACTGTGATCCATTCAGTTTGGAGCACATTACTGAGGTGGGATAATAATAATAAACGAGTGATCAAAAGTTATGACAAAGTGTTTGTCTTTCTTTAATTCATGATCTGAAGGGAATAGTTCTTAACTCTGCTATACAAAGATGAGTAATTGATGTTTCATGTTTGAAACATTTTAATAAAAAGCGTATTTTTGTTTAAAAAGATGAGTGGATGTATTGACATGAAAAGATGTTTAGTACATATTGCTAAATTTAGAAAGTGATGACAATGTGACATACATATGTGTATGGGCAAAAAAGTCCTAGAGAACAGCCCCTAGCTGTAGATGAGGATTCTCTCTGTCAGGGGATAGGACTGGGGAAAACTTGAAGTTTTCCGCTAAATTCTGTAATTCAAAAACAAAAAAAAATAAATTCTAAAAAGTGCTAATAGTGAAAATGTAGGGGTGGGAGTAAAGTGAACTGACTGTGGTGTTTTCTCTCCAGCCGTCAAAGTGTCCTCATCATCCTCATCTTTGAGAAAAATAGTAAGTTGGCCTGGCCATCCACTATAAGGTCACCAGGTTCACTTGATCAAGATTCAGAGGCCTAGCAGAGACATGAAGCAGTCATTGGTCATCTTGTCTATCCCTCGTCTTCTGAATTAAGAGCCAAACCAAATCACCTCTATCCCAGTAGAATACTCCCAGTGGACCCTTTCCTCCTCCTCCCATCTCCTGGTTCTGGAAATTCAAATTTCACCCTCCATTCCACACCAACCTTTATCCTGCACCACCACCAACACCCCCTCCTCGCAACACCCCTGTACTGCTGCCTAGTTTTTCATCTTTTACTGTAATTCCAGTCAAAAGTAATGACTAATCCTAGGGGGGACGCATGTAGACTTTTCATAATTCCCTGTGCCACAAACATAGGTTCATGGCCTCCAAGCACTAAAGGAAACTTCTAGTGATATTTTGGCCCAGTGACCTTGACTTTCAGATAGCTCATATCCAGAGAAACGTGTTCCAGATTTTATCAGTCCTCAACACACCTGTGAACTTTGGAGGACATCCTGGATCCATCTGTCAAGCTCAGCAGATGTCATTTTATACACCATAGGCATCTGTATATGTCTACTTGGAGATGCTCTCATTCGCATCCCAACAATGCCTCCTTTCCCACATCCATCTGAGCATCTAGAAGCTCCCCATGTGCCCAGCACAGAGACAGACACTCTCAGGACTCAGAGGAATTATAACACTAGTAGGATTTCTCTTATTATCCTATCAACACACAACAGTTTTTACAAGCCACTTTGAATCTCATTATGTTCTCATTTGAATATTGCATATGCACAATTGAGTGTTACTCACAACCAAGGCCAGGATTAGGAAGTAAGATGGCAAGCTTTTATTATCTTCACTTTGCAGGTTAAAAAAAGCAGAGGTACAGACAGGCTAAGTGATTTTCCAAAGGCCATAGAGTTAGTAGGTAACTACTCCGAGTGCTGACTCGAGTGCCCACTATCATTGCCCTCCTCCCTGCCCGCCTGTAGTACATCACCAAAGGATTCTCAACTAAACAGAGCAACACTGGCTCCGGGTACAACGAGTCTCAGAAATGGGAAAGGTATTACCATGGAGTGAAGAGAGCCTTAGAAATGATATCTGGAGACCTGGGTTCTAATCCAACTTCTCCTACTTAAGGCTACATGAATTTCTAAGCATCAATTCTTTTATCTGTAAAATTAGTCCCCTCCATGTTTCTTGGGCTTTTTTCATCCACCTACTACATGATGAATACTCAGACCCACAGAGGATGCCAAAGACTAGGGGGAAATAAGGGACCATGGGCAATTAAATGGACAGGTGGTAAGGTTGAGAGCAGGTGTATAAACCCAGGAGTAATTCATGCACAGTGGATCTCTGATTGGTAAAAGTTGGTTCATGGGCTTCAGCAACTGGAGAGATGCCCAGGTTGGAGGTCATAGCATTGGGCCAGGCAGAGACATGAAGCCCTAAAGAGGTAGAAATAATTGAAACTGACACAAGTGAGCTTGGGAAGGAATCTTGGAAGATCAGCCACAAAATACCTAACCTTGTTTTGAGAGTTTGTGTTGGTAGGATCTGAAGGGATAATGATATCAGAGCCCTGAAAGACTTCAGACCTTTATTTGGTATTTACAGCTGGTTATCCAAGCTAGTATATAAGGAAAAGCAAATAGGTAGCAAGCATCTTCTACACACCGGGCAGCAAGCTGAGAAGCCCATGCTTCTTGCTGCATTAAATCAGCTGTGGTCCATCAGGCAGCATTGGACTGAGAAGTTGGGAGACCTGGCTTCTGGGCTAACCCTCCTACTTGTTAGCTGTGTGACATTGGACAGGTCAGTTCTCTCCGTGGGCCCCAGTTTTCTCATCTACGAAGTGGGAATCATAACATGCACTTTAAATGATTATTCTGAAGATTAAATGAATTGAAATGCAGAATTATTGAGTTGACAGGTATAGTGTAGAAAAAGATGTTAAAATTCCATTGGCTTTTGAGCAGGAGTTGCCTGTTTTTAGAGTTTGTACCCTCTCTCTAATAAAGACCAGAAAAGGGATTTAGCCCCCAAAACTCTGGCCAGTGCTATGCCTTTTCCACCACACTGGTCCCTTGAATGAGCTAGTGAAGGACTCAGTCCTATAGAAGGTGCTGCCCTGCCCCCCATGGATACTGGGAGGGAGCATGATTAATCTCTTGGGGCCCAAAACACTTCAGTATCTTTTGGTCTGTTAAACAAAAAGCAACTAATTGATAAACTTTGCTACCTTCCCAGCTCAGCATGGCCTGGAGAGGCACAGCCATCCAGCAACTGTTCTAACAAGGTTCCCAGGGGATAACCAGGGTCTGGATTGGGGAATGAAGTCCTTGCAAGTTCCACAAACAAAATCCTCTAATTAGCTCCCAAATGACAGTTCAGGATAATGCAGCCTAGGGGCTGAGGGAAATTGGGATGTGGTGATTGTCTTCTGCAACTCTGCTAATAGGGCCAGAGGGATGGGACACCCTGAAAAGATTTGTTTTCTTTTTGGTCCTTTAGTCAGAAAGAAACTAGGACCTTAGAGAGAAGAATGAAGGAGGCCAATTAGTGATGGGTGGTTTCAGTAGTGTCCTTGCAAGTCTCATTAGCAAAGCTCTGAGTAGAGGGAAGATGTGTTCAAACCAAGAATGCCTGAGCATGAGCCTCAGCCTCCCTGCCAGCACTGGCCTCCCATTTCTTCACTTTTTGTCTGATTTTTGGCATTGCGTTCTTCCACCCTTTTGCACACCCCAGCACTCTCCTGACCTCTCACTCCCATCGCAGCCTGGTTTTCTTTGTCAATCTCATATTAATAAATGCAGCTGCTCCATGGTTTGTAATGGCTGTGTCCTTTTACAACTGCATCACCATTTCCTTAATCAACCCCCTATGTTGACCCTTCAGGTTATTTCCAGTTTTTTCCTATTAAACGCAAGGCTTTGCCATAGCTTTGCCCAGCTCTTTCCTTGGGTGGACCAGATGCATGTATATATTTTAACTTAACATTTCTATGAATATTGACAAATTATCAACTGGACAGATTGTACCATTTGACTTTTCTACCAATTCAATGTGAGGGGGCCACTTTCCTAATCCTAACCAACCCTAGGCATTATCGTTTATAAAAATCTTTACAATGTTGTAAGTGAAATACTATTTTGCATTACTGTTTGAGTGTGCATTTCTTTAATTGTGAGCGAGATTGAGCTTTTTTCTTATATTAATGGAAGTGTTAGTTTTTCTTATATGCTACGAATATTTTCCTTATCTATGTTTGTCCATCATTAATGCTAATGATATTTTTGACACACAGACTTTATTTTCTGTAGTCAAGTATATAAATAATTTACTTTATGACTTCTGTCTTTGTTGTCACGTTTGAAATTATTTTCTCTATCTCAAGTTTAGGTAAATATTCTTCTATATTTTCTACTACTTGTTTTATGATTTTATTTTTTACATTTTATGTTTTACGTTTTTACATCCAAAATTCATTTTATTACATGATGTGACATAGAGATAAAGCTTTATTTTTGTATCTATAGCTCGTGTCCAAGAGCTTTCCCAATCATTTGAAGTACCTCCTTTTGTCAAATATCAAATGTTTTTGTACACTTGTGTCTGCTTCTGAACTTTATATTCTATTACACCTTTCTGTGTTAGCACCACAATGTTTCAACCTCTGTAGCTTTAGGATACTTACTCATGTGTCATTCTGGAAATCTCAAATTCACATCGCATTCTCATATTCTCGTTACACTCTTTCCTCCCAAACGTGCTTGATTAGTCTCACGTGTTAACTATAGAATCATGTTTTATGACTGCGATTTTAATTAGAATTGTGTTAAATTTACAGATAATCTGGGGGTAATTGACAGCTTTACAATACTGAATCTTTCCAGATAGGGACATGATATGGTCCATCCATTTATTCAAGTGTTATTTCTAAAGAAGAGTTTTGAAGGCATTTAAAAATGAGAGTTCTCTTCTTTTTATTAAGCTTATTTCTAGGTATATAATAGTTTTTATTTCTACTATGGAGTAAATATTTTAATATGTGATATGAATATTTTAGGACTCAATACATATTGCTAAACTATCTACTAAGAGGAAAGTGACAGCTTAGTCTCCATTTGGAAATGATCAATGTCCACTTCATCATATCATCACAGATAATATTTATTTTTAATCATTACCAAATTGAGAATCAAACATATATACTAATTTTACTTTGCTTTTTCTGCTTATTAGTGAAGCTGAGTATTTTCTCCTGTCTGTTAACCGTGTCTGCATTTTTCTCTTTTGTAAATTGCCTTTAAGTTCTTGGCGTATTTATCCAATGAGAGCTCAGCATTTTCACTTCATTTTGTTTTCATTTTCGTTTGTTTGTTTGTATTCCTAATAGATCTTACAGGGTGAATAAATTGACCTTTTCGTATTTTCTGCAAACATTTGTCCAAGTTTGTTGTTTGCCTTTTAATTTGGGTAACTTTTTACATAAATTTTAAAAAATGGTTATGTAGTCAAATCTATTGATCTTTTCCTTTGTGCCTTCTTCCATTGTTTGTGTTCCTAGAACAGCTGCTATCATTGACAGCTATGATAAATATTCGCTTATATGTTTCCTCAGGCTTTTTCAGCTTTGGGTTTTGTATTTAGCTCTTGATCCATCTTGCATTTGTTTTGGCACAGTGGGTAACATGAGCATTCAAGAGCTCTTTATTTTTCAGGTGAACAATCAATTGCCTCAACACTATTGAATATTTCATTCCCTGCCCCATTCCCATTATTTGCAATGCTTAATTTATGCACATATTAAGTCATTATAAATCCAAAAATGTGTTTATGGTCTGTGTCTTCCATTCCATAAATTATCTATTTCTAAATAAATTTCAGGATGCTTTTGTCACTGTTAATAATAATAATAATAAGCTGTATTTATTTCTGTTTATTTAGCAACCAGCCAGAGACTAGGTTTCACATATGTTGTCTCATTTAATCTTTATAATGAAAGTCCCATAACGCAAATGCTAAAATTTCCGTTTTACAGATGAAGAACGCCCCAGGGGGCTGACAGAAAATACACTGTAACATTGTCCTCATTTTTTTTTCAGTTTATTTAAAGGTATATCACCTGGCTTCTCTCAATCCCCAATTTATCTGACTTAATGCACTCAAGACTGCATACACTGCCCTTCCTGCCACACATCCCAAAATGGGTCAGGGGCCAGAGTGGCCAAAGAGCTGCCCAAGGTGCCAATGCAAACAAATGCTAAAACATCACTGCGACATTTCCACGCAGATGTCCTCATGTAACTCTTTCACAGCTGGGAAAACACAAACTCGCTGCCCATCCCTGCTGAGATACACAGCACTCCAGTGTATTTCCAGGGGAAATTTTTAAGACTATCCTTGCCAATGCTCTCCTAGCTTTGATCAATATTTTAGGACTTGCATATGGAAATAAAGACATGTCACCAGCCTCAACATCAGCCGGGTCTTGGTCATATGAATGCAGCAGGTGAAGTAGACTAAAATTCTAAAACTGGACAACTCACAGCATAGTGGTTTTTAGTGAAAATAAGTCACTTTTTTCCATTATCTAAATTTTAAACACTTTAGAAGGGATGTGAATACCAGGAAAAGAATAATTTTTTTAATCAACTTAAAATGACATTTATTATTTCCCACAGCTTCTGAGGGTCAAGAATCCAGGAGTAGGTTAACTGCATGGTTTCAGCCCAGGGTCTTTTATGAGGTTGTAGTCAAGCCCTTGGCCAGGGCTGCAGCCCTTAAAGACTCAACTGGGAGTGGAAGCTTCTGTTCATCACCATGTGGGCCTCTCTATAGGGATGCTCTTGATATGGCTTCCACCATAGCGAGCGATGAGAGAGGGGGAAAGAGAGAGAACACCCAAGATGGAAGTCATGGAACCTAATCTTGGAAGTGATATCCCATCACTTCTATAGTATTCTATTTGCTAGCAGTGAATCATTATGTCCAGCCCACACTGAAAAGGAGGGAAATTAAGTTCTATCACTTGAGAGGAGGAGCATCAAAGAATGTATGAACATATCAGAAAAGAATAATTTTCATACACATTTTGACAAAACTTTAAAACCGTATTCATATAAGTATATAAATGTCCTCTATCCTTAAGTAATATAACTAGCAATGTTCAGCTACAAATAGTAGAAAAACCATGAAATAAAAGAGAATTTTATGATCTGACTAGTAGCATCTTGAATGGCCTTTATTTTCCCTTTATCCATTTCTACATTTTCTAATAATCTTATAATAAGCATAATAAAAAGTGAAAGCTTAAAAAAAGAGTATTTTATTATTAAGTCAAAGAAGTACGTTCAATATAAGTACTAAATCCATTACCAGTACCCAAGGGAGAGAGAGATGCAATTTTTATTAATTACAAATCCATTCTACACTCCACAATAAATAAAATTTGAATGAATGCATAACGAATATCAATTTGAATTTGTATCCAAATGTTAGACTGTCTGGGAGCCCAGACACCTTAATTTAGCTGTGCTTACACTAGAGATGTCCTTTTAACTCTTTCCCCTCTTAGACCAGACTGAGTTCTCCACTAGATCATAAATTTGTGTATTATTTCTTGGAACTTCCTCAAAACCTGGCACACATGGTAGCCATCAATAAGTACTTTCTGAATGAACAGATGGTGCATCCCTCTTCACTCCTACCCTAACCCCCAACTCTCTTCCTCCTCAGGAAAGCCAGTTACTCCACCCCTTTGATTGTGTTCTCACCCTATGTGAAGATAGTTACACAAACAACCAGAGATTGACCCTGGGTCAAACTGCAAACCTGGGTTCTCATATCTGTGTCTAATTTCATTCTTCTTTCCATCTCCGAGGCCCAACTAGACATTTAGCTTCCAGAAAGCAAAATCTACACTTCCTTACATGAAAATCTAATGCAAAAACAGTAAGAATTTGACTTATTGACCTAAATAGTCTTAGTATTCCCTACCCAATGACTCATTTTGGAGAATGCTAAGGTTTTAACGTGCTGCTTCTTGCTTTCACTTACTGTCATGCATTATAGACAAAAAGAAATGGAAACAAATAGAATCCATGGCTCCTCTCTGCCTTCCAATCGCATGTCATGAGGAAAACTAAGACATAAACTCAATAATTCAAGTTCTAAGTGAGGCAAATGGGATTAAAAGAGAGTTTGAGGAGGGTACACTCTGGAGTCATCAGCACTGTATTGGACACTACAGTATTCATTTGGTCAAAGCTTGCTCAGTGTCTGTATCACCCATCTCCCTTTCTTAACAGTAATCTAATTTTTATCGTGCCTCACCCATCCTGATGCAGGGCATACGCTTTGGCAGAAGATAAATCTATACCCATCCCCTTGACTCAAGATTGGCTCAGGTAACCTGTGCCCAAGCCAACCAGCACTTGAAACTCTCTCCCATCACCATTGGCAACCAATATAATCAAAGGGGCAGAAGGAGAGATTTATGATCCTACTTTATCTAGGGACCTTTTCTCATCCTCATCCATGATTTAAAATACATCTTAATGTTCTTCACCTTGTTGTTTTGTTTTTCCACTCAGCAATAGACAGGAGATCTTGCCATATCAGTACACACATAGCTTGATTTTTGGCTGCTTGATGTTACCCTTCAGTAACTTGTTATAAAAATGAGCCAAATATGGCCTCTGTGTATTGGCCCCTGGGTTATTCATTTCTTCACTGCAGCCTGAGACCTATTAGTTCAAAAGCCAACTGACATTAAACTCAAATTTTTACACATCAAGTTGTTTTAAAAATAGCCCAAAGAAGCAGATTTTCAGCCATTTAAAGCCTCCCTGCTTTGCATACATGGCAAAACTTCACCCAACATCTGCCAACCATAGATACAACTGCGTTGTATTATAAGAACCCAAGCCAAAGCTGACCTTCAGCGCTCTCTGACCTAGAGACGCCCCACCATGCTGCTGAGCGACATTACCTAGAGAGAAAAGTCCCCTCTCAATCCCTCTCTCCTTTGGGAGTTCCCTTGCCCTCCTGCTCTTCTGATTAGCAACTCCAGTGCTGGTGCTGTAGCCTCTGTCTAGTCCCCTGCTGGAGGGATGACCCTACACGTAAACCTGTCAAAGCTCAGCCTAACAAAGCTCGTGTGTTCTACTGCCACCTTGTGGTCATAGCTTTTTCCTTGATTAGTCTCCAAATCCCTCAAATCCCCTACATAGCCACAGTCTGGATACCCATGGATTTCCCACAGATTTCCAATCTATGAGTCTTGGTTGGGGCTAAATTCAGCTCAATATCTGGCTAAGCAGTGTCCTTATCCTCCAAGGTTATAGGTTTAGAGAAGGGCATGTGACTCAAGTTGGTCTAACTAGGATGAATTCTAGACCCTACGCTGAGCCATGTGGAGGGAAAGTTAGTTGTCTCCCATGAGACTATATGGGAAGAGCTGCAGCAGCCATCTTGCCACCATGAGGAGAAAGCCTATCAGTGGTCTGAGGGATCACAATCTCCAAGACTCAGTTTCTCTCTTTCTCTTAGAACTGCCTTTCTCTCTTTTGGCCTCATCCTTAAATGAACTGAAGAGAAAGGGTTTTCCCATTCTTCACAAGAAGAGTTAAATGTTTCTAAAAGGTAGGTAAGAGAGTATGGAGTCCAAAAGGCAGATGGAGAAATGGATCTCAGGAAAGGAAGGAAGGAAGGAAAGAAAGGTGCCATTGCTGATGTAGATAGGTTGATAAATTCATGGAAAGGTGGAAAGATGTAAGTACAGGCAAGTCATTAGAGGATCTCTTTCTCAGGAAACTAACAAGGACAAATACAAAATAAAAGATATTCATATACCAATAGTTAGAGATCAAACAATTAAATAATCCAGTCACATCTATTGGTCCACAAGCTTAACCCCGCCTCGGAACTTCCAGTCATCTTCATTGGGCCTCTCCCTTAAATAATGAGAACAGCCAAAATCATCTGAGAGAGAGCAACCACAACACCAAAAGTCAGAGCAAAAAGGGTAAGGGTGAGGGGTTGCAAAACAAATAAAAAGAAGTAACATATGGAGCAGAAGAAAAAGCAAATTGTAATAAGTATCCTTACAAAACAAAGGCGATTTGAACCCATGAAATAAGAACAAAAGACCATAAAAAGGAACAGTTGGATACCAGAAAAGAGCTCTTGAAAACAAAAAATACGATCTCAGAAATTTATTTAAATCAACAGAAGGATTGGAAGATAAAGTTGAGGAATCCTCCCACGAAGTAGAGGAAAAATAAAAATTGCTGGAGAAGAGAAAAGAAAGAAATTTTGAGGACCAGAAGTTTGGCAACCACAGGACCAGTAACGTAATCTGTGACCCCAAAATATGCCTCTTTGGCATAAGGATTATTTTAGGCCGGTTGTTTTTAAGAAACAGCAGACATCAAAGAAGCTCTGAAAACCAAGTGAAAGTTACCCTTTGTAAAAGACATTTACATTGGTAAGGGAAATCTCCATTTATAAGGGTGTTTCCCTCTCTGTGCCAGGAAGACAAAGATGACTCTAAATCACAAGAAACTCTTACCAATGGAGAAGGCAATGACTTAAATCTGCATAACAACTTTATCCTTGTTTACTGTGTTTTTCCTGGTAATCCCCCATAACTGACCCCATCTTAGCAGCAGAACGTTAAAGCTGTTTTTCAGTGGCAGTGAGAGAAAATCTGCAAATCACGTAGCTGGAGCATGCACAGAACAGAAAATTTTGACCTGAAATAACATCTGGAAGCAAAGACTCTCCCCATAGAACCAAAAGGAAATGATCAGAACTCAAAAGATGGACACTTTCCAGAAGTGAGGCGTCCATTGTCCAGGAAGATCCAAGGTTAAAGCTGATTTCCATAAGTAATCTTGTTTGGAGTCCTGCCAAGTGAAACTCATCCTGCCGGTTCGTCTGCAGACCAGCTGGCCCTCCCTAACACCTTAAACTTTGCCCCAAACCTTGGATGAGGGAGACATTTGAGAGCCTTGCCTCTGATAAATAAATGACGAGCAATCAGATATAGTGGAGTATGTGAGGAAGGCATTTGGTGTAAAACTAATTCGGCCTGACTTTGTTTTTCCCAAAGAGCCTGATGTGGCCACTGAGCATGCATTGTAGATCTGCTTTAAGCATTTACTATGTCCCAAAGACAAGGACAATGCCCTTAAAGGTAAAGATGTAACCTCCCCCACATTGGCATTTCCTTAAGGATAAGCATCTCTCCCTAGGCTAGGAATTGATTGCTAGCCTGCTGTGCTCACCCTGTGACCACCCAGCTCGAGACCACAGGCCTGCTACCTGCTGTGTTCATCAACTGCTGTGCGAGTTGCTGTGCCAGCTAGGCAATCTCATCACTGTTGTAAAAGGGACATTCCAATCATATGTGATACATACTCTGACAGTATGTAACTACTCTGTCAACTTTACTTCTTTGGGGTGCTCCATTCCTTTGTGAAAGGACTCTCTCAGGCTATATGGTCCTCACATCTGGCTCATAATAAACTGATTTATAGATTGCTTATGGATTATTTGCATCAACATCTCCTATCCCCTTGCTGGTCCACTGTGCAATAAAGCCTTTTCTTTTCTCAAAGCCAGGGCCATAATTATTGGCTTTTTATGCACATCAAGCACAGTTTCAATATCTGACTAATAAAAGTTCCCTAGAGAGACAACAAAGAAAATGGAGGGGAGGGGAGATCATCAAGGCAATAGTTTTTTTAAATTTCCTTAAGTGAAGAAAATGCCCAGATTCAAAGCACAATGGATAAAAATAGATCCATCCTAAGGCAATCATTGTGAAATTTCAAGTCACTGGGATCAAAGAGAATAGTCTACAAGCTTGCAGATTAGGGGTAGTTGAGAAGGGAAGTGTCAGTTCACATGCAAAGGATAAGGATTCAAATGGACGTCCACTTCTTATAACGGCAGGCTAGGTAATCTGGACTAAGCCTCCCTCTGAGGACAATTATAAAAAGTGGACAAAATATTTTAAAATGTATTCTTAAAGGCATCACAGAGCTAATTTAAAAAGTGAAGAACTGCCAGGACAGGACCCAGAAGAGATGGAGTCCCACAGAGATAAGCCCATCCAGGCTTTTTCCCTGGAGCCCTAGCCTTGATTTCAGAGGGGACAGCCAATCAACCGAAAGCCAAGAAGTTCAAGACCACCCCAAATCCACTTCAGGGATTGAGACAATTTTGAGCCGTGCCATATAGTGTGTTTTAGATCATCCTTTACTGTTAAAATGTAGCCTTTCTGAATCCAAACCAAAAACAAGGGGGTTTCATAAGACCCCGAACTCTAATCCTTTTTCTCCAGGACCTTCAGGATTGCCAAAACCACTTACATGCATATTAGGAAAGAAGAAAAGCTTTAAAAATCAATGCACTGAGCACATGCCTTAAGAAGTTTAAAACAAAAAAGAATAGCAAATTAAACTCATAGAAAGAATGAAGGAAGTAATAAAGATATGAGTTAAAATTAATAAAATAGAAAAACATTATCATAGAGAAGATCAACAAAGCCAATAGTTGTTCTTTGAAAAGATCAGTAAAATTAATAAACTCTGGCATGACTTATGAAGAAAGAAAGAAGGCACAAAACAACCAATGTAAAGAATGACAAGGGGATTATCCCCACAGAGGTTTGCAGACATTAAAAGATTATAAGAGTTTATGAAAAACTTTATTCCAAAAGAAAAGGTTAGCATTTTTTGAAGAAGAAAAATAAAAACTGAACAGTCCTATAATTATTTAAAAAATTAAATCTCTAATGAAAAACCTTTAGTGATGCGGGGTCGATGAGCCGAGGAGTCGAAAGAAAGATTTCTTAGACTCTCAAGATCTGGCAGTAGTGCTCTTTTATTTAGAGAATAGTATAGAATAGCATGGGGACAGGACCCATGGGCAGGCAGAGCTTCTGCTGCTGCCGCTTCTGCTGCCCCCGCTGGCATGGGGACAGGACCCATGGGCAGGCAGAGCTGGTGCGTGGGGACAGGACCCACGGGCAGTCAGAGCTCCTGCTGCTGCCCCGAGTTGAGGGTTAGGGCTAAATTTAAGGCATAGATATGTGAGTTATCTCTTTACAAGACAAAGAATATGTAAAAAAGTTAAAATGGTATCAGTGCCCGTTTGGTCTGGCCATTTGGCGGTCCCACAACTTTTAGATAAGAATCAAACCGGATTGAGTAAATGGCAGAAGTCACCGCTTGAATTTTATCCTCGGCTAAAGACAAAGGAGGATTTGGGGGGGGGGGTCAGTTACATAAGGTTGCCAGACAGTAACCAACTTAAGTTCTTGCCTCTGGCATTGATTAAGAGCTTCTAGAGATAAGACCATCCCCCCTTCTTCCTGGCACAGAGAGGGAGGCATCTTCACAGACAGAGGTTTCCCTTAGAAATGTAAATGTTTCCCAACAAAGGGGCAAACAAATTCCACTCCTTGGAGCCTGAATCTCATCTGTAGTTTTAAAACTAACCAGCCTAAAAATCCTCATCATAAGCCATTTTAAAATTAAGCAGCCTAAAAATCCTCATCATTTAGAACACACACACATGCATCAGGTGATTTTCTACCAGATATTTAAGGAATAAATAATGCCAATTTTACGCAATCTCTTCTAGATAATAGAAAAACAGCTTTCATTCCCCAATTGTATTGTAAAACTAGAATAGCTTTGATAACAAAACCTGACAAGGACATTAAAGGAAAGAAAAATTCAGGCAAATGTCATCATAAACATTATGGAAAAATCTTAGGTAAAATAATTCAGCAGTATATAAAATAGATGCCTCATACAACAACTTGGACTTATTCCAAATATGCAGGATTGACTTGCCAGGGTAATTCACCAAATTAACAGAATAAAAGAGAAAAAAGTCAATTGATCTGGTCATTAGATGCAGAAAAAACTCTGATAATACTAAGCATCCATTCATGATAATAACACAGAATAAAAGGGAACTTCTTTAATCTAGTAAAGATTATCTACCCAACTTTACAGCAAACATCATGCTTACTATAGAGTGAATGTTTGTGTCCCTCCAAAATTCATATGCTGAAACCTAATCTGCAACGTGATGGTATTTGGAGGTGGCGTCTTTGGGAGGTGATCGGTCATGAGGGTAGAGCCCTCAGGAATGGGACTAGTGTTCTTCTAAAAGAGACCCCAGGGAGTTCTCTCACCCCTTCTGCCATGAGAGGACACAGCGAGAAGATGGCCATCTGTGAACCAGGAAGTAGGTTCTCACTAGCCACCAAATCTGCCAGTGCTTTGGTCTTGGACTTCCCAGCCTCCAGAACTGTCAGAAATAAATTTCTGTTTGTTATAAGCTGCTTAATCTATGGCATTCTGTTATAGCAGCCCAAAGTGACTAAAATAATACTTAAAGGAGGAATGTTGCAAACTTTCCTTCTGAGATCAAAAACAAATGCAATCACCACTTCTATTCAACATTGTCCTGGAGGTTCTTTTCATGGGTTATATATTTGTGTGATTAGAAATCTAAAAAAATATGAGAAATCATTGATTAATAATTGAGATTAGTAGGACTGTTAGATACCAAGTCAATTGCACTTCTATATACCAGCAACTAACAGTTAAAACATAAAAATTAAAAAAAAATTTAAATAACATCAAAAATATCAAATGCCCCAAAATATAGCTGATAAAAGATGGGCAAAACCTCAGAGTAGGAAATTATAGAACACAATAGAAAGAAAATTTTAAAGACCTAAATAAATGAAGGGCTATCCATTTTCATGGATTGAAAAATATATGTGAAGAAGTCAATTCTCACCAAATTGATCTATATGTTCAGTTCAATCCCAACCAAAATTTTAACAGGTGGGTGTTGAGGGGAGGGGGGAAGCAGAGAGACTTGAGAAGCTGATTCTAAAATTTATGCAGAAAAATGCAAAGGACCAAGAATAGCCAAGTTATTCTTGAAGAACAAGCTGGGAGGACTTTCTCTACTAGATATTAAGATCTATTGGTGAGACATGGAAACAATCCAAGTGCCCATCGACTGATGATTAGATAAAGAAGATGTGTTATATATATATATATATATATATATATATATATATATATATATACAGTGGAATACTACTCAGCCATAAAAAAGATCAAAATAATCCCATTTGCAACAACATGGATGGACCTGAAGGATATTATGCTAAGCGAAATAAGCCAGACTGAGAAAGACAAACACCATATGATCTCATTTATATGCAGAATATAAACAAACTCATGGACAAGGAAAATAGTTCAGTGGTCACCAGGGGAAGGGGGGTAGGGGGTGGAGGGTGGGCACAGAGGGTGAAGGGAGCACTTATGTGGTGACAGTCAAGAAATAATATACAGCTGAAGTTTCACAATGATGTAAACTATTATGAATCGCAATTTTAAAAATTAATAAAATAAATTTTTAAAAATTTATTGGTGACAGCAATTAAGACATATGACATATTGATACAAAGATATGCAAATAAACCAATGTAACAGAACAGAGTCCGGAAGTATCTTCACACATATAGATAAGTGATTTACAACAAAAGTGGCACTGCAAAGCGCTGAGAAAGAATGATCTTGTCAACAAACTGTATGATGCAATCTAATATCTAAACAGGAAACTATGAAACTTGATCCCTATCTCATACCATACACAAACCTCAGTTCCTCATGGACTGCAGACCTAGATGCAGAGTCAGAAACAAGAACACTTCAAGAGAGTAATAAGTGAGAATATCTTTAGGATCCAAGGTAGAAAAATTTTTCTTAAATAAGACACAAAAAGTATCAATCAGAAAGGAAAAATCTGATCAATTTGACCCCATTAATATGAAAAACTTGTGCTCATTAGGAAGACACCAATAAGAGAATAAAAAGGAAAGACACAGACTGAGAGAAGATAGTTGAGACATAAAAACAACAAAAGGCTGAAATCCAATATATATATAATAGGAATTTCCACAAATCAACTCAACAAAAAAGTGGGTAAGGGACTTGGATATCACATGAGAAGACATCTAAGTGGTCTATCAAATTATGAAAAGGTGTGCAGCTCCAATAATTAGGGATATGCACACTGAGGGGGGCATTCTTCCAGGACTCACACACAGGGCCAGCTGGCAGGATGTGTGGTCATTTGCCATCACCTGGAGCCCAAGACCATTTCTCATCTCATCTGCTCCAACTCCTAGGCAAGGAACTACTTGCACCCCAGCTCCATTGGACCTGGCAGCATTCTCTGCATGGGGAATGCCTAGGAGACTTCCTCTGAGGAGCCCAAGGTGCTCTCAGGAATCTCTGTCAAAGGGCTTGGCGTCCCCATGTGGGAGTGGGTGAGAGTCACCACCCATCAGAAGCTAGTGGTTCTGGGTGATGGCGGATGTGGCAAGAGCTGCTTATTCAAGAACCAACACTCAAGAGAGTTACCAGCCGGGGTGTTTGAGAGCCACCTGGCAGACATGGAAGTGGACAGGAAGCAGCTGGAACTGGCTCTGTGGGACATAGCTGGGCAGGAAGACTACGACCTCCTGAGGCCTCTCTCCTACCCACACTTCAGCCTTATACCGATCTGCTTCTCTGTAGTTGCTGTAATAGTTTATAAAACATCGCAGTAAAAGGACCCCTGAGGTCCAACATGTCTACACTAATGTGCCCATCATCCTGGTGAACAAGAAGGACCTCCCCTACGATGAATGCAAAAGACAGTAAAACCTAAAGAAGTCCCCAAAATGGCCTATAGGAGCAGGATGCTTTACTACCTAGAGTGTTCTGAGGTTTTTGAGCTGGCCCCAAGAGTGGCTTTGCAAACCAGATATAAGAAAAGTGCCTCGTCTTATAAAACCTCACTCTCTCACATAGTGAGGCCCTCACATAGTTAATTTTTATTTGTTACTAGACTTAATTTATCTATAATTTATCTAATATTACAAATCGCAAGTTTTCTTGCCATCGGTATGTAGGAACCAACAATGATTATTAATAACCAGTTGTGTCCATAATGCTCCCATGACAAGCCTCCTCTATATACCTACCCCAGATACCTAGAGCTAGGAATCTCTTAACTTCTTGCTTCTCTCTAGAAAGAGAAAAGGCTGCTGACTCCAGTGAATTAGGCTGTAACTATCTTATAACTAACAAATTGTGATTGTTAATTTTCAGTTTGACTGTCCACAGGGTGACCAGATCAAGCATTTCTAGGTGTGTCTGGGAGTGTTTCCAGTTGAGATTAACATTTGAATCAACTGATCAGCACAAAGCAGATTGCCCTCCCCAATGTGGGTGGGCCTCATCCAATCAGTTGAGGGCCTGAATAGAATAAAATGCGGAGGACAAAGGAATTCACTGTTTTTACTGGTTCAGTGTTTGAGCTGGGACATCACATCTCATCTTCTTCTGCCCTTGGACTGGGGTTTATGCCATTGGTTCCCTTGGTTCTTAGGCCTTTGGACTGGAACTGAATTACACCACTGGCTTTCCTGGGTCTCCAGGTTACAGATGGCAGATTATAGGACCTCTCAGCCTCTGTAACCTTTTATTTATATATATATATATATATATATATATATATATATAATAATTATATCTTATAGAATATATTATGCATTATATAATCACATATAATTATATAATACATGATAATATATTATAGTATTAAATATGTATATATGGAGAGAGAGAGTGTTTTATTATGAAGAATTAGGTCACATGACTATGGAGATTGAGAAGTCCCATCATCTAGATATCTAGATAGATAGACAGACGGTTCTGTTTCTCTGCAGAACCCTGACTAATACACATACCCTGCTTATTTTTCAGCTGCAAGCATCCTATAGTCATCACTTCAAAGTGGGCCTACAAAACAGCTGGCACTGACGTAGCTCCAGGTTAGTTGTGATTTCAATTTGGATACTAAATTTATCAATTTGAAAGTTGAAATGTATTATACATATGCAGAAGCAGAGTGGACTTCATCCACATGTGCCACAATCTTTATAGATCCCATGGCTGCTGCCTTCGTGTGAAAGTCAGCTAGGCATTTTCCTGATACTCGGATTCAGTCCTTCTAGCATGAGCTTAAATTTTGAAAATGACATTTTTTACCAGGACATATCAGACTTCCAGGAATTTTATGCAATTTTTGGAATACTTATAACACATACCTATACAAACACAGCACAAAGAAGGCTTATATTACCTCTTATTTGACAATGCTTCTCACGTAACTTAAATCAAATAAGCCTAATTAGTTTCAAGTAGACTTCATTTTTAGAATTTGATTTTAGGAAGTTTGTCAAAGATATCAAGAAGGTTTTAAAACATTGGTCAAATAGGATCATAAGTCACTGTGAAACAATACTTAGTTATCTACTTAACCAAAATGATAAGAAAAGATTTTAAAGGTAAATACAGAAGGTTACACAGCTGTAAAGAAAATTAAGTCCTAGTTTCACACAAGTACACTACTAATATTAAAGCTTAATTTTAAAACCACTTATAACCATAATTTAATTTTTGCCAGCCTGATTACACAGGGAAAACTCTCTTTATTTCTCTATATATATTTAGTTTGTCCTTCATTTTCCTCTTTCCTGTTCAAGACAAAATTACTCTCATTTCCCTTAATAAAAATATATCTCCATAGTTCATACCTTTTCTTACCCCAAAATAAATCATACTATCCTTGCATACAGAGCTGTCTCCCCTGCTATTTCTACTCGTCTTAATTACATCTATTTATTAGAATTCTTAACCCTTATAAACTTTAATTTCTAGTGAAAACTAAGAAGTAAGTAATTATGAACTATCTTTTATATTAGCATTCTGTGGTTTGGCAAATTTATACTTTTTATAATTTCTAGAAATGTGCTTTCTTGTAGAAAATTTCTCAGTGTGGCACAAGACGTGTTTACTAACAGTCCAATTTTATCTTTAGTTTCTCTAAAATAGGAATCCAAAAGTAGATAAACTTATGTTTAGTAATTAATGTTTTAGTATAAACTTATGTTTAGTAATTAATGTTTTAGTATCTTACCTTATTTGGAAATGATCTAGATATTCAACAAATTTCCATCATTTAATTTAATCTTAACAAAACTTAAAGTTTCAAGTTACTGAAAAGATTTGGAAAACTATTTTGCAGTACATATACCATATAATTATTGTTAAAAAGTTTATCTATAAACTCTTATTCCACTACGTCTTTCACTTTCTCCAAGAATATGTTCAGATTACTCACAAAAAATTCATGAGGCCCTAGACAAAATTAACCATCATTCTAAGTTATTTTTATTGCTGACAAATTTTGCAACAGAGATAACATGAGTTTATCTGACTAATAAACCTAGGTAGGATAAAAGTTGTTCATCTGCATTATATTCAGTGTTGATAACTTTAAAGACGTGTCTGTTTTAATCAAATCAACAAACTTAAATTAGTTTTAATTTACTAAAGATTGATCCTAGCTCTGCTAGAGGAGATGGGTATAGAAAATTTATATCACAGAAGCACAGAAAGAATTCTAGAGCCACATCTTTGGTCCTGTAAAGACTTAGATTGGTGGGGGAAAAAAAAAAGTTTGTTTGTTTTTTTTTAAAGATTGGCACCTGGGCTAACAACTGATGCCAATCTTTTTTTTTTTTTCTGCTTTATCTCCCCAAACCCGCTGTACACAGTTGTATATCTTAGTTGCAGGTCCTTCTAGTTGTGGGATGTGGGATGCCACCTCAATGTGGCCTGACGAGCGGTGCCATGTCCACGCCCAGGATCCAAACCCTGGGCTACCGGAGCGGAGCGCAAGAACTTAACCACTCGGCCACGGAGCCAGCCCCAAAAAGATGTTTTTAATTCATGAAAGATTTGGACTAACGTGCCCATTCGATCACATTTTCTCCAGTTTGTGTCTTTCCTCCTGGGTACACAGTTTTGTTTTAGTTTGGGGGAGGAGGCCTAAAAAATTCCTATCAGGCTCTGAATATCAGCTTCCAATTTAGGCAGATTTCAGATCATAAGTTTATTAAATCCTTTCAACTATCTTGTCAGGTTTTGACAAGGACAAACAGTAAATGTTTCTGGCAGTTTTAAACAACTCCATTAATTCTTAATTTTAGTTTCCCCTTGGCTGTTTAAGGGAATCATACAGCAGTTTCCCAGAAAGTCCCTCAGAGTCCCACCCACTTTGGGAGGGGCACGTAAGAGGTCCTCCTTTGAAGGTAGGTACGGAGGTGGCTGTAAGGCCATTAACTTGGGGAGATTTTGTTTACAGTCATGTAAAAACAGTTCAGACAGAGGATTACTCTGACGAATATAAATGGCAAGCAATAGGCTATATTGGAGAATATGAGGAAACCATTTGGTGTAAACCTAATTCAGCCTGACCTTCTTTTTCCAAAAGGTCCTGACTGTGGCCGTTGAGCATGCGTTGTATATCTGCTTTAGACATTTCCTATGGCAAGAACAAAGGCCCTTGAGATAAAGGTGCAACTTTCCTCCTGCTCCCAACGTTGGCATTCCCTTAAGGATTAAGCATCTTTCCTTAGGCTAGGAACTGATTGCTTGCGGTGCCCACCTGTGACCACTCAGGTGGAGACAATAGACTTACTCCCTGCTACACCCTCTGAGAGAGCAGACCCACTACCTGCTGTGTCCATCAAGCGCTGTGCCGACAGGGCAATCTTGTGACTATTGTGGGAGGGACATTTCAATCATATGTAAAGCATTCTCTTTGGGGGTATAGAACCACTCTGTATACCTCACTTCTTCGGTGCCCTTTCTTCCTTTGGGAAGAAAGGCCCTGGGCCATGGTCCTCAGATTTCAGCTCGGAATAAACTCTCCCAAATTTTCATTTATAAATTGGTTATGGATTATTTTCATCGACAACTCAAACAAAGAAGGGTGGAGAGGAGCAATAGGAGTCACGTCAGTCCTATGGTCTTTGTTTTAGGTGCCTTTTCTTTAATTTTTTTATTCACCTTTTGTAATGAATCTTTAATGTTCCTCATAATGGCCGTTGTTAAAACTTGGCTATTTTGCTAAATATCTGCAGCTTTTGTTACTGCACAAAATTGGGGTTCTCTGCCCAATGCACACACACAAAAAACAATTAATTATGGCATCAGCCTTTGGGAAAAGAGATCAGCTTTGTTCTGAGAGACTAATCTGCAGGCAGAACAGAGGGGTGCGCCTTCAGATCTGTCTCCCCAATTCAGGATTTGGGGTAAAATCTAAGAGGTTAGGGAGAACAGGCTGGCACACAGAAATGCTGGTGGGGCAGGTTTTGATTGGTGGGCTTCAAGCATTTATGGTAAGGTTTTAAACATTTATGACAGGGTTCTAAACATTTATGATGAGGTTCTAAACATTTATGATGGGGTTTTAAACATTTTTGAAGAGGTGGGGAAGGAATTTAAACACTGGATTTTCTTGAATGAGGGACCCCTCGCTTCTGATAAGAATCCGACCTTTCAAGTCCCAGTTGTGTCCTGGTCCTTGGGTTCCATGTGAAGGAGGATCTTTGGTTCCGAGGTTATTTCAGGTCACAATTTCTTCTTTTGCGCATGCCCTGGCTACATGACTGCACAGATTTTCTGAAAGGCAATTCTCAATCACTCTGTTGATAAGAGATGGGGTCAGTTGAACTGGCCCTGGAAGGCCGTCAGTTACACTTTGAGACTATAGTTCTTAAACATAAAATAAATAGTTGTGCCAGAAGGTGGAGCACTTAACTCCTCAGAATTTTAAGGATCTCATTTCTTTGGCTAAGCCTGCGGGTTTCTTGGAGCCAAACTAATTCCTAAGAGGGACATGTTGCAGGGTTGGAAATTGTGTGATGTTTTACAGTGTACCTCATTGCACAGAAACTTTCTTGAGGTCGGTGGGTGGGTGACCTAGTGTCAATCGAACCCATTCTGTGACCAACTTGTCCTAACACAGGAGTCTCCGGGTTAGGTAGTGAGCAGTCTAACAGCTTTTAAAATGCTCGACCCGTGTCCACCAACGTTTGCATCTTTTTGGCTCCCAAGATTCCCATCTAGCACTAGCCTTTACAGGATCCAGTCCAGCTCAGATCAGACCCAGTCTGATCCCAGACCCTGTCCAGTTCTAAAACCAGCCCAGTCCAATCCCAGATCTAGTCTACTTCTTAAAGTTGAACCCAGTCCAACTCTGGCCAGTAACTACCAACTCCCATGGAAGTTTGGACTGGTGAAAGGTTTAAACCAGCAAATCCCAAGGAATGGGAACTGTGGACTGATTTCAAACAAAATGGAGAACTGCAGCTGCGGCCAATAGCTCCCAACTAGGGGCTGATTCCAAACAAATGCGGAGTTGCAGACTAAACCATCAGCAGTCCCCAGGGTGGAATCCAGGGCCAGAGCTAAGGGCTGGGGTTTTCCCCCCAGGGAATTGCAGTCTGAAAAGCCAATTAGATAGGGAGCTCAAATGCAAAGAGAGAGTGGAGCTCAAACTGAGAGGAACCAACCAACAGCCCTCGGAAACGGTGAGAAAGACAGTGAATTCAAAATAGGGTTTGCAGGCACCACACCTGTGTTTCTCATTGTCCCCAAATGCCATCAGAATTTCACTTTGATCCCATAGCTGCCTCCAAGTCTGTTAAAAAGCAAAATTCAGCTGAACAAATTTGAAGATCTAATCGGCTTTATTAAATGATTCATGAATTGGGAGGCATTGCATCCAGCAACTAAAAGGGCATTCCAAGTGGCTATACAAAATGGAAGGCTTTTATAGGAAGGAGGGTGGGGCAAAGAAGTCATTAGCAAAAGAAAAGAAAGGGTTATTTTGGGCTAGGACATCTTTTTGGGGGTTGATAAAAATAATAAGAAATTTTCCCATATTGAGGTATATGAGGAAGCCATTCTAGTTTAAACATGATTCAGCCTAAACTTGTTTTTCCTAGAGCAGCCTGACTTATGACCTGTCAAACATGCATTGTACATGTGCTTTAAACATTAAACATTATCCCAAAGCAAAGAGTGGACTCATTGAAAATATGGATGAATGCCTCCCCTCCTCTGAGGGCAATACCAGTACTCTTTTGAACTTAAGTTTTTCTTTCCAGAAGCCAGGGTCAGATTGACCTGCTGTACATGCACTAAACTATAACAAAATATCTCCTTGTGACTTTGAGAAAAAAATGTATGTTTGTCACACTTGCTGTATACTCATTGTTCTGAAATGGTATATAATCATGCTGCAACCCACACGTCTCCAGAATGTTTGCTCCCTTTATGGAGACTGCCTTCCTGGCTCAAGTTCAATTCTCCTCATCTCTCTTATCTATAGAATGGCTATTGGTTATTTGTGTTGATAGAGAGGAAGGGAGCTAGCATGGGTTTTATCATGCAGATTACCTCTTCCTCTGGGTGGGTAGGGTAGGTGGGAGGGTGATGGGGGGGTCCATGTCACAAATTACCTCACTGGTGCTTGACCAGAAAATTCCAGACTGGTTGATTAGACGACATTTCTGGGAGAGGTTGAAACTGCAATTAGATCAGGCTTTAAATCTAGTTGTAGTATGAAGGGCTTTAGCAAGAGTGATGCCATTTTGGTCCTGTGATTTTCTTTTTAACAATATTTTACCACAATTTTTATAAAAAATCATCAAAGAACTGACAGGACAGTGAGGCCATGCCCAGCAGAAGTCAGGGAATGGACCAGGTCTCGAGAGGGCACTCGGCAGTGGGAGTCTCTACACTTGGAGCCTCTTTTTCCCTCCACAGAGGCATTTGCTGATCCAAGGAGGCCTCTGAGAGACTGGCCTGTGCCTTTGGCAGCCTCACTGGGCTGGGAGGACAACAGTGAAACACCCTACTCTGGGCTGGGTTATAATCCTATAACCACTAAAATATTAAATCAGCAACTAAAAGCCTTCTCACAAAGAAAACCCTAGGCCCAGAGGGTTTCAGTAGTGGGTTTGATCACATATTTAAGAATAAATAACTTTAATATTATGCAAAGCTTCCCAGAGAATAAAAAAAGAGGAAATGTTCCATGATTCATTTTATGGCTACAATAACGTTGATACCCAAATCTGAAAAGATCAGAATGAGAAAAGGAAAGTATAGTCCAATCTTCCTCAGGAACATAGATGCAAAGATCCCACACAAAATATTATCGAGCCGTGTATATGAAGGATAATACATCATGACCAAGTTGAATTAGTCACGGGAATGCAAAGTTGGTTTAAAATTAGAAAAGCAATGTAACCTTCCACATTATAAAGGAAAGAAATCTCATAATAACTGTAATAGAGGAAGAAATGTTTAATAAAATTCAACAGCCACTTATGATTTAAAAAAAAAACTTCTAACAAACAAAGAATAAAAGGTAATCTCCTTAATCTGATCAAAAGTATCCACAAAATTCTCAGCAAAATCATAGTTAATAGTTACAGGCCAAAGACCTTCCCTTTGGGATCAAGAATACGACATATACACCCAATATCACTTCTATCCAACATTATAGGGGACATCTTAGATAATGCAGTAAGGCAAGAAAAACGTATTAAGCATATAGAGACTAAAACAAGGACAGGTATGTACAGCATGGTAACTGTAGTTAATAATACTGCATTGTATATATGAAGTTTGCTAAGAGTAGATCTTAAGTATTTTCACCATTAAAAAACTAGCACAGGGCAAGACCAGTGGCGTACTGGTTAAGTTCAGGTGCTCCACTTTGGTAGCCCAGGATTCGCAGGTTCAGATCCCAGGTGCTGACCTAGGACCACCCGTCAAGCCACGCTGTGGTGGCATCCCACATAAAATAGAGGAAGACTGGCACAGATGTTAGCTCAGTGACAATCTTCCTCAAGCAAAAAGAGGAATGTTGGCAATAGATGTTACCTCAGGGTCCATCTTCCTCACAAAAAAATTAAAAACTAGTATAAAAAAATAAAACAAAGACAGGCTTTTTTAAAAAAAGAAAGAAAAAATAGCAGTAACAGAAGATATAATTGTATATGTAGAAAACATAAAAGAATTTATAAAGTGTTAGAATCAATACTTTTTAGAGGCTAAGGTCTTGAAATAATTGTTACAGAAGAAGCAGATAACCTGACATGTTTTTAAAAAATATTTACCGGTAAGAAAACATGTAAATGTTAAGGTAAAAAATAATAAACAATGAAAATAATCACAGATCACTATTGTTATAATATAGGTGTTCTGTTGAAATTCCATTATTATACCTACAGAATAAATGCTTTTTAAATTGTTAGCAACAATGATAACTAAGAAAGCATCTAGCCAAGCCCAGAACAAGGCCTGAGCTGACGAGACTTTCACCCATAATCTGTGTCATGGAGACAAGTGTTCCTTTGACCACAACACACTCCAGATGGTGTTGCTACAGTTTACTAAGCCATTGAAAGACAGTGTTATAATTCCTTGAGAAATCTGAGAAGCAACTATTCATTCTATAAATATTTATTGCTTCAGGCTCTAGATGCAGTATGCGGGGCAACCACAGAAAATAAAATTGATGGGGTACCTCAGGACACACAGCTTACCACAAAGGCAAACATAAAACTCAAGAGCAAACTGAAAAACGTAATCTGGATCTGATGATCCAGGCCTTTCTAGGGGAAGCAATATTTTTTTTTGTTGGGAGAGAGAGGGAAATTGAGACAAAGATAAATGGTCTCATGTGAATTCGTGTCAGAAGCCACAGCACTGAATTTGTCATATTTTGTCCCTATCAATTAGTGTTGGGTTCCAGGTAACAATTAACTTCAAAATCTCAGTGGATGAACACGAAAAAGTTTGTCAATCATGTCATGTGTCCATATGGCAGGGGTGCTCTGCTCCACATACTCAAGGACCCACATTGACAGAGGCTCTACCATCTTGAACCTGGATACCAACGCCTCTGAAGTCACTGCAACAGGAAAGAGAGGGATGGAGGAGGCACATAAGCTCTTAACTGAATCAGACCAGAAGTGACACACAACACTTCTGTTCACAGACCCAATCTAAGTGCAGGGGAGGCTGAGAAATGTAATGGAACACATGGTGATCCCTACTGTCTCTGCCACAGTATCTTTAATTACAAGCAACAGAAACCAACTAGCTTACTTACGCAAAAAGGAAAATTTAATTGAAAAAAACGGGGGAGATAGTAGCATCAAAGGGAAGACAAAAGAGACATCGTTGAACAGATAGGACTCAGAAAGCCTCGAGGGTTCTTGAGAACAGGAGTCTTTGAGTATCTCTCTTGGGCACCACTGCTAGAATGAAGGACCCCCATTTTTCAGTCCTTGGATATTTCCATTCAAAGGTCAAAGTCCCAGGGACTAAGTGGGAAAAGAAAAGGTCTGGTGGAAGGCTCCTCCAACGAGCCCTCCAATTCAATATAGTGCAAAGGCAAGGCCCCTGCATTTACTGCCCCAAACCAAGATCAATACAATGGGATGAAGTAATTTCCCAAAGAGAAATCATATCTCTGTTAGAAATGGAGAGTGGACATAGGGCGACCACCCTGCTGATATTCTCACTTTCATCTTTATCCTGTTGGTTCCACTTACTTCTCCCACCCTAACTAATCCCAGAATCTCAGGGAACCTGCTACGAAGACTGATCACTTAGTTTGAAGAAGGAAAGCTGGGCTGGAGCTCTTTCCTGAGGATTGTTTTAGCTCAAGTAGAGCCACAAGGTTTGAATGGGTCTAGTGAAGAAGCCCATCTCATGTCCAGGATGTTAGTGGGTCACGTGTTTCCCACACTAGCCAGATAGCTAGTGGAGGCTCTAGGAAATTTGAACGCTAATCCACAGAAGAGGGTGAGCTGTCCCATAGATAGGGAGATGACAGCAAGGTGAGGGCCATCGGCGCTTCTCTTAGGAAAAAAGACTCTGAGGATAGCTGAGACAATACAGACAAAGGAAAAAAATCAAGATTTAAGAGCGCTAGTAGAATAGCTACAATTAAAAGACTGGCAGTGTCAAGTGTTGGCAAGGATGTGGAACAATTGGAACTCTCAAACAACGTCAATGGGAGTGTAAATTGGTACAACCATTTTGGAAAAGTGTTTGGCAGTTTCTAAGAAAGTTAAATACACACTTCACCTATGACCCAGCGGTTCTACTCCTAGATACGTATCAAAGAAAAATAAAAATATATGTCCACAAGAAGTCTTGTATAAGAATGCTCATAGCAGATTTATTCATAATTGTCCTAAACTGGACAAAACCTAAATATTAATCAATAGGAGAATGAGTAAGAAAAAGTAGTGATAATTCCATACAACTGGATACTATTCAGCAGTAAAAAAAGGAATAAACTACCGACACATGCAACAATATAGATGAATTTCAAAAACATTATGTTGAACAAAAGAAACCAAACCCAAAAGAGTACATACAGTGTACATACCATGTGATTCCATTTACATGAAGTTCATGAACAGGCAAATCTTATCTACGATAATAGAAATCAGATCAATAGTTGCCTCAAGGTGAGGGATGACTAGAAAGGGCATGAGGAGCTTTCTAGGAAAATGGAAAGATTCCATATCTTGACTTGGATAATGATAATACAGGTGTATACATTTGATCAAAATTTATTGAACTTACTGATCTATGCATTTTACTGTGCGTAAATTATCTCAATAAAGAAAAAATAAAGGGCCAAAATAATTATACCCCCAAGAGCAAGAGAACAAACTTATAAATGCCTGTCAGAGAAAAATGCTTTCATCGTGGTCCCAGATGACAGAATAGGTCAGGGATGACAGAATAGGTCAGGGATGACAGAATAGGTCAGGGATGACATTGTAGAGATGAAAAGACAGAATATGAGAAAGGTGTGAGTTATGGAAACTCGGTGCACCATGAGCAGGCAGTCCCCATGAAGGTGCAGCACTGAGAGATGTGACCATAGTGTAGTGGAGAGGGTGGCAAATGGCCACATAGAGGTTGAAGGCCATTGTGGTCAGGAGAAAGATGTCCATGTCCCCAAAAGTCAAGAAATAGAGCTAAGCCTGCCACCCTGTGTAGGAAATGGAGTTGCTCTGGGTCTGGATGTTCACCAGGCCTTGGGCACAGTGGAGGAGGTGAAAAGGATGTCTGCACAGGACCAACTGGTGAGGAAGAAGTATATAGGCATGAAGAGACATGCATTGGTGCCAATGGCCAGGATGATGAGCAGGTTCCCAGCCACAGGGACCACGTACATCCACAGGAACAGCAAGAAGAGGATGCATTGCTGCTCTGGCCACTCTGAGAGGCCCCAGAGGAGGAACTCAAAGATGCTAATCCGGTTCCCTCCTGCCTGAGCCCAAAGTCAGAGAAAGAGACCTCAAGTGAGACTCATTAAAATTCTCTAAACGTATTTCAGTATAGATTAGCAATATCCATGTAATTCTCCTATTTCAGAAGTTAAAGAAAATAAATGTTTGCTTGTTGAACATCATCTCTATGCAAGGCACTGTGTTAGGGGAATATAAGATGAAACCCTGTACCAGAAACAACTTCTTTCTCTCTAACCTGAATGCCTCCTGCTGTAGTTTCTTCTTTTTCCTCTTACTCACTGACTAGAAAACATTTGGATGCTTTGACCAAACTGTTGCAGTGTGAAGAAGGCAGGCAATAAAACAAAAATGGACACACCTGGGGAAAATCGTCTGGTTAAAACATACCTCAAAAGGGACATTTGGTTCAGTTCTCAACCCTGTAGACTCAGAAACTTGCATCAAGGGTGGATCCACTTTTCAGGAGTGAAGTTGCATTAACTACGTTTCAGGTAGGGACAGATATAGACCAGAAGGCTAATTTATTGTGATAAATAGAACTTAAAGGTAGGAATAGAGACTCTGCTGACCGTAAATCCTCTCTCAACAGACAAACTATATCAGAGCATTATTTGGTGTGCAGTCGGATGCTACTAAGGTACTTTGGAACCCTCTGCTTACCAAAGAAAGTTTGGTGAAGGGGAAGTTCATGACACACCTAAGGAGTAACAGGTCCATCTTTCCAAGTAGGGCTTCCAAAGGCACTGCCAACATTCCTCTTGGAAGATTCTTTTTTTCCTGGATTTTCATGGTTGACCTACTCCTTTCTCTTCTCATCATTTTTTTCCAAACAGAGTTTACCACAACTAATTAACTTCCACTTACTAAGTTAAAGCCACTTACAATCCTGTCTCCCTGAGATTACCCCTAGGTCACCTTGATTTGAGTTGCAAGTTTTCCAAAATTCTGCAAAGACCGTTTTACAACTAATCTCTTCACACACTTAAACATGTGGCTGATCGTATAATTTGTGTGTCTGTTTTATTTCCTCTCAGAGGGCAAGCTTACTTCAAATTTCATGGAGAAGATGGCTCAGCCTCCATCTAATATAGTGACAATATTCCTCTACTGTTGTTTCTTCGTAAAGAAATAAAATAAGATCTCATGATTATAATAATATAAGTTCTCTGGGGAAAGAGATTTGATCTTCTTTTTCCCTGCCGTATCGCCAACACCTGTAATATTTCCTAGCACAAGGTCAGTGCTCAAAAAATATTTGTTGGTTGTATGAATGAATGAATGAATACATGATCTACCCTATCAAATTGAGTTGGTTTCCCAGACAATTCCCCGAGGCAGAATTCAATCTGACTTCTCTGTCTTAGGGCATCTTTCATCATGTAAACTTTTTCATTGTACTTATCTATTTAAGACATATATTTGGGGATCTAATTCTTCACATCTGCAGCTTGTCAGCTCCTTCGGGTTGAATTTCACTTTCTTTTAGATGTGTTCTTTCTAAGCTGCATGTTTTCTCTCTTCACTTCACACCTTTGGTGTTTGTGGTTTCAAACATGCACTTTTCCATCAGTTCTAAATAAAATGGCATGCAGAAGATTCTCCTATCCTGAGCATGTTTATGAGGACTTGTTCAGATATATGATTTCATTTTATCTAGTTTACATATTGCTATCTCCTTTAAATTTTGATTTTTCAGGTGACGTGGGTTCTTAAAACCAAGTTTAACCCTATCTGTTGGATTTTCTTTCCTATTTTAGGATTTTTAACCTATCTGTTGGATAAATCTATTTATTAAATCTATTATTAAATAGATTTATTATTTATTTATTAAATTAAATACTAAAAATAATATTTATTTATTAAATATATTATTAAATTATAATAATATAAATGTTACTATATAAATATTTTAAAATATAAAATACCTTACACTATTATAATATATTATTAAATTATAATAATATAAGTATTGTAATGTAAATATTTTTAAGTCTTATATATATTTCTTTTTGTGTTCGTGTGGCATGGTATATCTTTGGAAATTACTCCACAAGTCAGTTCAAACTGATGCATAACTTGATGATATTCATCCTGTATGTGTTCATTTGTCTGAGAATTTCAACTATGGTAAAATAAAAATAGAAGTTATTTTAAATGGTTTATGCTAAAGAAAAAGTACAAACATTACATGTCTTGTTTTATAGCTTATTGTTTTGCTTTTCAGGTGCACAGCCCAAGATGGGCCAAGACCCTGATTTATAGTTGGCTGTACTTTGCTAGAACAAGGCAAGTAAGTAAGGCCAAGTGAGCAAAGCTACACTCACGTGATGGTAGAGAAATGCACTAAACAGTCAAAGGAAATTAAAACAAGGTTCTATTTTCCACAGAGTCAAAAATCAAGAAAAGGAAAATTAATACTAAACATGATAATAATATTCCACAGTTGGGAGAAGGCACATTCAGCCATCGCCAATGGCAGTGTAAGTAGTAAAAAGCTTGGATGATGAATTCCTCCTCCACATTTATCAGGAGTTACAAAAACATTCACCTCTTTGACCTTGTATTTTTCTCTCTGGGGTAGGAAAGCTTTAAGGAAGAAAAAAGGCCCAAGTTGACATACCTTCCTTATTAATTTGTTCAAAATTACAGTAATGATTAAATAACTTGTGGCATGTCCATTTCAAGGAACATGCAATCATTAGCATGAATAGCGTGTAGTTTTTTTTTTTTTTTAACTTAACCAACTCTGTGGTTGAAAATGAAAAGGATAAACTGCTCAACATTTTGTGTGTATTGGAAGGGAATAAATGCAGACGAAAATAGTTGCTTTGCTAGAATATAAAATCTTTTGCAAAAATCCCTACATATTTTCTGTATCATCTTCTCTTTATGCTAAAGAAGTATACTTTGAAAAACTTTATATACATGCATGTGTGTGGATGGATAGATGATGATCAGATAGATAGATAGATAGATAGATGTAAGTTTGCATGAGCTGGGAGAAAGGTGTGGAACTTGGCTACCAACATTGATGACCTGGTAGAGCTGGGAGATAAGAGGAGCTCAGGAGAGATGATTTTTTTTGCTTTATACATCTCTGTATTTTTCATTCGTTATAACAAGTATATATTACCCTTAGAATAAGAAAAGAAAAAATCAAATAAAGAAATTTTAAAGGTAAAGAGGGGAAAAATCAAGAATATTTTCTGTTTTTTAAGAAATAGTAAGTTTTAAGAAGAAAGCAATACTTACTTAATACCACTAAACTGTACACTTAAAATGGTTAAGATGGCAAATTTTATGTTATATGTATTTTACTACAATAAACACAACTAGGGGGTGGGGGGAGAAAAGCATGCCTTAGGAATTTAAAGCTAGCAAGTCTCTGAAGAATCCCTTTGTTTTAGTTATTGCCGTTTTTCCGTGGCAATTGTTTCCATTGTGTGGTAGTACTTGGCACTGTTAAACAATAGGGACACATTAAATAGAACCGCACATTACCACATGCTGTAACAACAATGATATTCTTAGGGCATTAGTCAGTATCCTCAAATCTATTTGAAACAGCTAATAGCAACATGAAGATACGTAGTGCCTCCTTATTGTTGACCAACAGTCATTTCATATTTATCAGAGGAATGGAGAGGTTCAAATTGTCTTCTTAAGGAAAAAAATCCAGGTCAGGAAAGTTAAGGATAGAACAAATCCTTAAACACCCAGCACACAGTGGGACCTGCAGAGGGATAATAATAGTAACAGACAACATGTAGTTGGTAGTTGCTGCGTGTTGGGCTTTGTTCTAAGGGCTTTACATTCATTAACTCTTCTGATCCTCAGAGCATCTCTATGAAGCAGGTTCTATGATTGTCCCGTTTTATAGCTGAGACACTGAGGTGCAGAAAATTGCAGTAATTTCTCCAAGGTTTCCCATGGTAGCAAGGACAGGATGATGCCCAGTACCAGGTAAGGTGACGCATGTGCCTTCTCCCCTACTGGAAACTTGTATGGGCAGACTTTCCCCTCCCTTGTACTTCCCTGTGCCCCCTCTGCATAAAATGTGCTTCCCAGATACCTTGGTTTGCCCACACTGCCCTTCCACACACCCAAATCCTCCCATTCTTTTGCTCCATTTAAACATCACTTCCTCCCAGAAGTGTTCCCTGAACACCCAAGCCACAGGCAGGGTTTCTATTCTAAGCCCCTAGGGCACTTACTGCCTGTGCCCAAGTCTTCTTTCCCCGGCCTGAATGTTAACTCTTCAGAGCACATCCTCAGAATGTTCCATCCTCCAACATGAAGGGATCATCAGGCTCTGTCAGTTCCCTCCTTTCAATTTCCTGATGGATGAGGACCCTGAGACCCTGAGAGGAGAAGAGACTTGCCCGGGGTCCCACTGCTGGTTGGACTTGAATACCTCACTTCTTCCAAGACTTCTCTGACATTTCCCAGAGCCCAACAGGGCCACCACCCCATGGACGCTGAGCAATGTTTTCAAATGAATGAAGAGTCAAGCTGGAGAGGCTCATCCCCTGGGATGTGGCTACCAGTTCTGCAAGCATTAAAAGGCATGCCAGGTGGAGGGAGGGCAGATGAGAGAGAGAGGTTGTCCTCAGGAGAAATTCATCAGCCTGGGGATTGGGTCAGCCCTCCAAATTCAGGAGGGCTGCTTTGCCTAGCCAATGAGGCTTCAGTCAAAAGGCTCCAGAACAAGGAAAGAAATCATCTTGCCCTGGCACCAGCTAGGCAGGCTGAGGGCTGAGATCCTGGCATCTCCAACCTGGGCTGAGGGGTGACAGAGGGCAGCACCCCTGAAGCCCATCAAGAGCACCTCCCCAGGTGTCCCCAATCCTGCTGTCCTGGGGCGAATTTGCCAGCAATTCCAGCCCCTCCTCCCTCCCTTGACTTCTGGGTAAGGTGGGACCTCTAGGGCGGAGGTGGGCCTGGGGATCAGGGAAGGGCTTTGGGGACCCATGCTGGGAGACTGGGCATCTAGTCCCCCAGCTTCACTTCACTGTTCTCCTCATAGCAGGATCAGAAGAAAAGTTCTTCCCCAAGCAGAGGACTCACAGTGATGTCGCAGCTTTAGAGTGATGGTTGCAGCTCAGCATAGGTACAGCCAGGGAGAAGAGGCCAAGGTCCCCTGGCTGTGTGACCTCCAACAAGCCCTGCCCCTCTCAGGCCATCAGTGCCCACTTAGAAGGAGGCAAAGGAGTGATAACATCCTCTGAGCACAGTGGGCTGGCACAGGTGGTCCACACATTGAAGGGGGTCTATTCCAATTATGAGTTCCTACACCCCTCTATTCCCTCTCTCCCACTCAGTCTCTCCAGCAGGTAGGAGAGAAGAAGCTGTGCTGGTTGAGGGCTGAGAGGTCCTCATGGTGCCTGCGACTGCAGAGGCCACCATAGCTCTCCATGGAGGTTCCTGGTTAATTAATTAGTGGGTGACACCCTCTGCTCCCAGCCCACATGCCACTCCTCTTGCCTTTGGCTGTTGCAGTAAATCTTCACTCCAGGACATACCTGCCTGAACTGTCCATCCCCCTGGCCACCCCATCCTCCTCCCCTTCCCGCACCCCCCCCCCCCCCCCCCCCCCCCGGGCTGGAAGCAGCTCAGCCTCTAGGTATGTGGTGTGGAGGGTGGAGCCTGTTCGTGCTCAAAGGGGAGTCATCAGACAGGGGACTTGCTGGCAGGGAGCAGAATAATCAATGGCAGTAAGGCAGAAGGGTAAATCAGGTGTCTGAGGGGATAAATGAGATAAATGAGAATGCCATGTCAATGCATGGCAGACAGGATGGGGAAGTGGACGAAACCAGGGGTAGGAATCAGAGCTCTGGATTCAAACTCTGACTCTGTCCCCAAATCGCTGAATGACTTCAGGTCCAGTGTTCTCTGAGCCTTGCTTCCCATTTGTGACGTGGGTGTTGGCTGAGATGATGTCTTAGAATCATTGCCAATTGCCTGATACCAAGATAGGAAGACAAACTCTTTGACCGTGTCTTATTCAGTTCTGAATGCCCTCCCTGCCTGGTGCTGCAAGTACCTGCTTGGCATAGAATAGATACAACAGGCAAGATTGCTGAGAAAATTATTGAAAAGAAATGAGTGAGAAGGTGACAGAGGAAAGCAGGGGAGGGGAGGAAGTCCTTGGAACAGGAAGGGCTCATCTTAGGTTAAAACTGTGGTTGAAGAGAAAGCTATTTGGGACACCCTTGACAGAAGAATCTGGGCTGACCAGCAAGAGAGTGGACACAAGGAATTGGATAGAAACTCCCAGGACTGAGAGTGCTGGGGGCCAGCAATGGTTTCCCCTGTTGGCCACTGCCTACTCCCCGCTCTGTCAAGGCAGATGGGGACCTGAGGCAAGAGTTAGAGGAAGGAGGAAGTTGTTGGTGTTTGTGTGTCCACTCCTGAGCAGGTCTCAGCGCACCTGGAAGAATTGCAGTGGTCTCTTCATGTCTCTGACATTTTTGTGAGTGGGGGTCTGTGTTTGGGTCTTCATGTGTATGTGGCATGTACGTCTATGGATGGATCCACGTAGTGTCTATGCTTGTGCATAAATGACTGTAAGCTGGTGTCCCTGTGTGCCCACATGTGTATATTCCTGTCCTACTGGGTGTGAGTGTGTCTCTGGCACGTCCATGTGTCTGGGTTTATCAGGATATGTCTGTGTCCTTGTATCCTTGTGCACTTTGGTATCTTGGTGCACCTGAGTGTTTACTACAAAGGTGACCTTTTCCACGTAGAGTTTAGGGCAGCAAGCTGCCCAGGAGACGGGGGTTCTGATCCCAAATCCTAAGTATCTCTGCCTCATTTTGTGACCTTAAATTCTTCCTATCCATTTCAAAGCAGACACCTGCCATACCAGGGCCTCAGGAAAGGACTCTGAGTCAACAACAGCAGCTCAGCATCCAGGTAAAACAGTCCCATGCCAGGTCCTTTAGGGGGAGCCAATATAAACTCAGTCAATATATCTCTCATCACCAAAAGTGACTAGGGGCTGGGTGGGACAGAAAATTGACATTTAATAAGCACCTACTGTTTGCTAAGTGAATATATATGGCTCCAAGAGGTTAAGTAGCTTCACTGAGGTTTCCTTTCTAATTTCCTTTGTACATGCTAGTCCCTCTTTCTAGAATTCCCTTCCACTCTTGTCTTCCCAGTGAATGCCTTGTCCTTCAAGCTGACCCTGCTCAAATGCCACCTCCTCTGTGGAGCCTTCCCTGACTGCCAGGAGAGCTAAGACAAAGCCCTGTGCCAGGCCTAAGGCCAGACAGGAACAGAGAACTAAATATTTGCCCTCAGAAGGCTCAACATCCAGTGGGGAAGATGAGCATCACAGCAGAAAAAGTCACTTTAACACCAGCAAATGAGGGCTAAGTTCCAAGTGAGGGTTACAAGAGATAGAGGAGAAAGGCATTTGTGTGGGCTGGAGAAGTCAAGAAAGGAGGTGGGGCTTCTTGGAGGAGGTGGAGCCAGAGCTGGGTATTAGGAAAGGGTAGAAAGAGCATTTCAGGTAGGGAGCAGTATGCAGGAAAGGCAGGCGAGAAAGGCTGGGGTCGGGGAAGGAGAAGCATGTGGAAGCAGTTGGAACTAAGACTGAAAAAGGATGCTGGGAGCCAAGTTTGGAAGCTTTGGGTGCCAGGCTGAGCACTTTGCACTGTATCCGATGGGCAACAAGGAGACTGGCAGGGCAGGAAAGCTGAGTGGAAGGAGCATGGCTCGGGAATTCCTGGGGCCCTTACAGCTCTGGCTTTCTCTTTCCTTAAGGCTGCTGTTCCAGCCCACAGGAAACAAGCTGAAGTCTCTGGGTGGAGATGGAGGACACTGCATCTGTCCTCAAGATGGAGGACCTCTGGCCAGGAGGCGGGCCAGTCCACAGACGCTGCAGACTGTGTTGAGGCCTAGCATGCTGCCCTTCAGGTGAGGGAACCCAACTGCCCCTGCTGTCTTCTTTTTGTGTCTTATTCTCCTCCCCGCCCCGCTCCACTCTGCCTGACAGCACCAGGGAGGATGAGGCCACATTTTAGCTCTCCCCACCCACAAAACATCTTCCTCTGCCTTCGCATTTTCTCTCCCCTCTGCCTGGAAGGTCCTTTCCACTCCCAAGTCTCCATCTGGTGATGTCCTCATTCTTCAACCCCAGGTCAAACCTCACCTGTTCTTTAGAATCTTCCCTGAATCAGCCAAGCAGAGAAAATCCCCCCTACTTGGTTCACACAGTAAGTGTAGTGCTGACTACACGGTGCACAGCTGGAGGTCAAGAACAACAGATGACCCACCTTTATGGTCCTAGAGACCAACACAATGCCTAACCCAAAGCAGGTACTCAGTAAATAGGTGTGAAGTGTACAGCTGAGCTGTTAAACTGCCCCCAGGGAACTCTACACAACCCAACCCCAGCTAGAGCACTGCGTCCAATTCCCGCTAAGAATATTGACAAAGCACAGGGTGACCAGAATGGAAAAGGACCTGGAAATTAGGCCCTATAAAAAAGAATCTAAGCACCAGGGATGTTTGGGTCAGAGAAAAGAAGACTTAGTAGACGTAGATTTCTTCGAACACTATGTGAAAAGCTGCAGAGAAAGGAGATTTGGTGTGTAGCCCCCAGTGGCCGAAACTGGGACTGCTTGTAGAAGTTACAAGGAAGCAGGTTTCCGTTGAGATTAAGAAAAACATGCTCAGATAACTACAGCCCTCCAGTAGTGGACTGGACTGCCTCCAGGAGCATCAGGGAGACACCATCAGAAGTTGAGGGGAAGGAAACTAGCGTGTACTGAGCATCCATTCCCTGCTATGTGCTGATACACACATTACTTCATTTAATCTTGACATCACCCTATAAGAGAGGAATAATCAGTCTCCCCATTTTATAGATGAGGAGAGTGGAGATGAGATGAAGACAGGTCCATGTTTACACAGCCAATCAGGATGAAAACCCAGGTGGCTCTGACTCCGAAGCCAGTGCCCTTTCCTCTACATCACGCAGTTGCCCACATGGAGGTGGGGAGGGAAGGTCAGGGGCTCTGCAGGGGAGAATCCCGAACCTCAAGAGAAGACGGATTGGAGAGATGCCAAGGTCCTGGCTCTTCAACACTGCAGCTCTATGTTGGGGCAAGGGTGGGTCAGCATAAGCAGATGATTTCCATGGGACAGCCAATGGGTGACAGAGAGACAGAAGCAGAAAAATGAAAAAGTAGGATAGATCTGGGGCTTCTCCTGGGAAATGACAGGCCTGGACACAGCGGTTTGCCCATCATCTCCTCTCTCACTCTCCCTTCACCTGTATTTTCACTCATTGCTCTTTAAAAAGCTTCATTCAACAAATATTTACGGGGTAAATTTTGTGTACAGATCACTGGGCAAGACAGTGAGATGCAGCTCCTTCCTGCAAGGAGCTTCCTTGCTAAGAACTGACTTTGTCCACTCCGGGATCTCACCAAAGCCTGGCCCTCTTTCCTGGTAAAGTAGGGATGGGCTAGGCTAGTGATAGAACATTTCTAGAAACTTTGGAGCAATGAGAGAAAAGAATGTGTTTTAAGGAAGAGACTGAGTGGGGGACAAAATGAGTGCCTTGTTTCTAAGATAACTGAAGTCACCTGAGACATTTGAAGTTTTCTGTCAACTGAGGTCAGAGCAAAGACAAATCTCATCCCAGTGTCATATGTGGAGGTTTTACCTTCTTCATTTCATGCCACCTCTACCAACAGCCCCACACGATCTCTTCCCCCTATCCAGAATGCACTTCCCTTCCCACACCATATCATGTCTGTTGGGTGAACCCTGCAAGATCCAGTTCAAATCCCATCCCTTCTTTGAATTCTTCCCAAACTGCTGCTGGCGGAATAATTTACTCCCACTTGGTTCATAAAATTAGTAAAGTATGAAACACTCTGCAAGCTGCTCTAGGTCACTCATCTTCTCCCTGTTTCCCACAGTACCTAGCAGAGGGGTCAGCAAACTATGTCAAAACTGACCCCTCCCTCCACCTGTTTTGTAAATAATGTTTGATTGGAACACAGCCACAGCCATTCATTTACATATTATTGATGGCTGTTTTCACACTACAAAGGCAGAGTTGAGTTGTTGCAACACAGACTATATGGCCCATAAGCCTAAAATATTTACTATATGATCCTTTACAGAAAAGGTTTGCCAATTCCTGACCTAGCACATAATATGTGGTGAATAAACGAATGACAAATGCAGTAAAGTGTTTGGTGAAGAAAACACTGGTATTCTGATGGCCTGGGACCTAATTCTGCCCCTAACTACTTGTTTGACTAAGCAGATGATGATGATGATGATGAAGATAGATGATAGATAGATAGATAGATAGAGATAGAGATAAGTAGATGATAGATAACAGTTTTGAGTGCTTATTATATGCTGGATACAGTGCTAAATATTTTAAGTTTATTATGCATTTCATCCTCACAACCAACTCCAGAGGTAGTTTCTGGTATTTTTCTCATTTAAAGAAGAAACTGAGGCTCAGAGAAGTCACACCACCTGAGTGGCAGAGCCAAGGCTCAAAATCAGGTTAATTTACTCCAAAGCTTCAGACTACCCACCACTCTAGTATACCCTTCTGAGATTCAGTTTCTTCATAAAATTAGGATTATTGGATGAACAATGTGGTTTTCAAGCCATTTTAGCAAGCAGAAATTTTTAAATATTACATGGAATCTCAACATGCAGAGGTCCACCTAGAAGTGCCCGAATTGAGGCCGGCTGCCTCATCTTTCCCCTCAGCACCCCACCTCCCTGGCCACTCCATGGCCCTGGCCAACCTCACGTCCGCCCCACAGTTCCTCCTCCTTGGCCTGATGGACGGAACAGACGTCCACCCGCTGCTGTTCCTGCTCTTCCTTGGCATCTACCTGCTCAATGCCCTGGGCAACGTGAGCATTGTGGTCTTGGTGAGATCCGACGGGGCCCTCTGCTCCCCCATGTATTACTTCTTGGGTCATCTGAGCCTCGTGGACGTCTGCTTTACCACCGTCACGGTCCCCAGACTGCTGGCCGGCCTGCTCCACCCAGGCCAGGCCATGTCCTTCCACGGGTGCTTTGCCCAGATGTACTTCTTCGTGGCTCTGGGCATCACGGAGAGCTACCTCCTGGCAGCCATGTCCTACGACCGCGCGGTGGCAGTCTGCCGCCCCCTGCACTACGGCGCGGTCATGACACCCTGGCGCTGCGCGGTGCTAGTGGGGGCGTCCTGGGCGGTGGCGCACCTGCACTCGCTGCTCCACACGCTGCTCATCTCCGCGCTCTCTTACCCGCGCTCCACCCCTGTGCGCCACTTCTTTTGTGACATGACGGTGATGCTGAGCTTGGCGATCTCGGACACGGCGGCCGCGGAGGCTGCTATCTTCTCGGAGGGCCTGGTCGTGGTGCTGACCCCGCTGCTCCTCGTGTCCCTGTCCTACTCGCGCATCCTCGTCGCGGTGTTGAGAGTGCGGTCCGCAAGGGGCCGTTTCCGCGCCTTCTCCACCTGTGGGGCCCACCTGGTGGTCGTGTCGCTTTTCTTCGGCTCTGTCCTCTCCGTCTATTTCCGGCCGTCGTCTGCCTACTCGGCCCGCTACGACCGCCTGGCCAGCGTGGTCTATGCGGTGGTCACACCCACCTTGAACCCTTTCATCTACAGCCTTCGCAACAAAGAGGTCAAAGGCGCCCTAAAAAGGGGACTTAGACAGAGGGCTGCACCCGAAGAGGTGTGAGGGCGCGTCTGGATTCACTGGCATTTCCATAATAATGATTACAAAAGAACCCCTCCTTTTTCTTTTAGCTTTCCAAAGCACTAGCAGTTTTGATCCTACAAGCGTCTTATTTCTTGTTAAATTAAAAATTAGACCTGAAGCAAACATGAAAAAGTGTTTATTCATAGGGTTGGGTACATAGCAATAAGCTAAATTCACTTCTGTATGGTCTGAATGTTCGAAATAGAGTCTACTTTTAAATTTTGGGAAAATAAAAGGGAACAAACGGGAGTAGAGAATAAGTCTTGTAGCTCATGGAGAGGGAGAAGGACACTGTGGGCAGCACCGGCTGGAGGAGAGCACGCCTGAGAAGCAGCGCAGGTCTAAGAGGTTTTTAAAGAGGTGTTTTTTGAATATTCTGTACCGTAGCCCACACCCTTGCAGACTCCTTTTCTGGAAAATTCAGGAAAGATATAGCTATTTTTTAAAGTATTTAAACCTTTTAAAATTCTATTCCCTAGATACTATATCTACCATTTTCACGGTAAGAATTCAAAAATAGGGGCCAGCCCCGTGGCCAAGTGTTTAAGTTCGAGCACTCTGCTTCACCAACTCGAATCCTGGGCGCAGACATGGCACCGCTCATCAAGCCACGCTGAGGCGGCATCCCCCATGCCACAACTAGAAGGACCCACAACTAAAAATACACAACCATGTACCGGGGGGCTGTGGGAGAAAAAGGAAAAAAAAATTCAAAAATAGAGATAAAGGTAAAATTCTCCTTGACCACCATCCAGTGCAATCTCCACTCCCATCTGGGTTATCAATCTATCAATACCTTTTGTCTCTCTCCTTCTCTCTTTCCTCTCTCTTTCTCTCTCTTTCCAGTTTTGAAACATAAATACTATCTATCTTTCCTTACATATATTCTGCAATTTCCCTTTTTCATGAAACAATATGTCTTGGAGATCTTTTCTTATCCCTACAAATAGAACTTCATTTTTAACTTCATGGTATAGAACCCTATACTGTAATGTTCTACAGTTTAACTATTCCCTTACTGATAAATATTTATGCTTTTCCAATGTTTCACTATTACAATGGTGTAATGATATTCTTGTAATAAATATAATAAAAGATAACATTTAGTGGGGAATTATTACCTGCCAGCCACTGTCCTAAGTGCTCTTTGCGTGTCTTGTTTAAACCTCACAAGATTCCACAAGAAAGATACCATTTTATTCTCATTGCTGAAGAGAGGAAACAGATTTAGAGAAATCAAGCTGCTGTCCCAAAGTCATAAAACTAAGTTCATCTTCTTCAATGATTTGTAGTCTATTCAATTTTTTATCATATTGAACAAATTTTAGTAACATCTAAGTTCCCAAAAGATAATTTTGCACACATTTTCAAAATTTTTGTTTTAAAGTTGTATATAGTATTATGATTTTAAAACTGCATCTTTAGTTGTTAATTTTGCTCCTTTTTCACTCCTAGAGTTCTTTTTTATGCGTTTTCTCTCTTTTTTTTTTTTTTAAAGATTTTATTTTTTCCTTTTTCTCCCCAACGCTCCCCGGTACATAGTTGTGTATTCTTCATTGTGGGTTCTTCTAGTTGTGGCATGTGGGATGCTGCCTCAGCGTGGTCTGATGAGCAGTGCCATGTCCGCGCCCAGGATTCGAACCAAAGAAACACTGGGCCGCCTGCAGCGGAGCGCGCGAACTTAACCACTCGGCCACGGGGCCAGCCCCACGTTTTCTCTTTTTTTTTTTTATCTTGTTTTACATGCCAATGTTCTATGTTATCACTAACATTTCCAAAGAACCAACATTTAGCTTGTTATTATTACTCTATTGTTTATTGGTTTTCAACTCCACTAATTTTTCACGTTTATATTTACTAATTCTTTCCTCCTATTTTCTTTGTGTTGATTTTGTTCTACTTTTTCCAGACTCTTGAGGCTTATGTATCCTCTTGACTTCAGGAGAGGAGGTCCATTGTTGATGGAACCTGACATCTCTTCTCTTAGCATGAATGGTACATGACTTTTCTTTTGAGAAGGGAGCTGATGGCCTTCTCAGGGCTCACTGACTCTGCTGGTTCTCTTAGAGTCAGTCATGTCTTCCATCTGGCTCTGGGCTCTGACCTTAGCTGCTACTACAGGTTCCCCTCACCTCTTATCCTGACAGCCTCGGAGACACACTGGCTCTCAACTCTCACACTAGGTGAATCAATCAACACCTGAAAATAAAATTAAGAACTGAATAGACCTTCGAGGGGAGAACTGATGATCCTGGAGAGTAAAAAATTACAAGAACACGTGCATAATAAATTGGAAGATACCTTTCACGGAAGAGATATGTTTGGCAGGAGCAAAGCACTGAAGTGCCTGAGAAATTTGTATTTATTTCTTAGAGAATTAGGAACTACTATACATTCTTTGAGGGCAGTAAACAACAAAACTAGAGCAGTACTTGTTCAAAATTGAATAATAATCACTGCGTGTCCACTACATGTCAGTCCTTGTGTTACATCACACCCGACATACAGTGGTAAACCCAAAAGGCACAATGGACCTGCCTGTAGTGACATGTGGGAAAAGTCCCCCTGGAAGTGCCATGACGGCTGCATTAGCAGTGCCGAGCTTGGGTGCCACTAGACTTTTCAGAATGCTACTCATTGTCAATACTACACCTACTATTTGAAAACATTCTTTAATCTTTAGAGTCACTGTCCCAGAGAAAACTGATTTGTCCACTTTGAAAAGACTCTTCCCAAGGCTCCCTTTATGTCCTGATTCCTCAGGCTGTAGATGAAGGGGTTCAGCATGGGGGTCACCACAGTGTACATCACAGCCATGATAGTCTCCTTAACAGTAGAATTGTTAGCTGATGGGCACAAGTAGAGGCCGATGATCGTCCCATAGAAGAGAGACACCACGGAGAGATGGGAGCCACAGGTGGAGAAGGCCTTGCGGATGCCCCTGGCAGAAGGGACCTTGAGGATGGAGGACACAATCCGTGCATAGGATGAAGAGATCAACAAGAATGGAACAATAATGACAATCCCTCCCAAGATAAATATCACGATTTCATTTATCTGAATGTCAGAGCAGGCCAATTTTAGCAGAGCTGACATGTCACAGAAAAAGTGAGGGATCACATTGTCAGCGCAGAAAGTGAGCCGCGCCATGAGCAGGGTGTGCAACAAAGAGATGAATGTGGTCAGCACCCAGGACAGCATCATCAGGGAGAGACAGAGCTTGGGGCTCATGATAGTGGTATAGTGCAGGGGGAAGCAGATGGCCACATAGCGGTCATAGGCCATGGCCACAAGGAGGAAGCTCTCCAGGTCTGCAAAAAGCAGGAAGAAGTACATCTGGGCCAGGCAGCCAGCATAGGGGATGGACAGGTCTTGGTTCTGCATGTTTTGCAGCAATTTGGGAATGGTCACAGAGGAAAAACAGAGGTCAGAGAAGGACAAATTGCTGAGAAACAAATACATGGGTGTGTGGAGGTGGGAGTCCAGGTGAATGAGGACGATGATGAGGAGGTTTCCCAGGACGGTGGTAAGATACATGGCCAGGAACAAGGCATAGAGCAGATCTTGCTGACCTGGTTCGATGGGCAGGCCCAGGAGGAGAAACTCTGAGATGACAGTTTGGTTTCCCATTTTCATGTTGCTTTTGTTTTACCTTTTTGAAATTAAGAATAATTTATATGACAGTATCAGCCTATATATATACATAAACAATGCAGAATTTTCAAAGAGATATTTTACATTAAATACCCATAAGTCATAAGGGTTAAGTTTGGTACAGTAGTGCCCCATCTGCAGTTTCACTTTCTGCGCTTTCAGTTACTTATGGTCAACCGAGGCACGAAAATATTAAATGGAAAATTCTGGAAATAAACAACTCATAAGTTTTAAATTGCATGCTATTCTGAGTAGTGTGATGAAATCTCCACCATCCCCACTCCATCCTGCCTGGGATGTGAATCATCCCTTTGTCCAGTGTATCCACACTGTATACGCTACCCACCCGGTGGTCACTTAGTAGCCATCTCAGTTATCAGATTGACTATCAAGGTATCGCAGTGCTTGTGTTCAAGTAACCCTTATTTTACTTAATAATACCCAAAGCACAAGAGCAGTGATGCTGGCAATTCGGATATGCCAAAGAGAAGCTGTAAAGTGCTTCCTTTAAGTGAAAAGGTGAAAGTTCTTGACTTAATAAGGAAAGAAGACAAAAAATCCTATGCTGAGGTTGCTAAGATCTATGGTAATTTTTATTACAATGTATTGTTTTAATTGTTCTATTTTATTCCTAGTTGTTGTTAACTTCTTACTGTGCCTAATTTATAAATTAAACTTTATCATAAGTATGTATGTAAAGGAAAAAACATAGTATTTATAGGGTTCGGTACTATCTGTGGTTTCAGGCATCCAGTGGGGGTCTTGGAACGTATTCCCTGTGGATAAAGGGGTTTACTGTACTTATTTATCCTCTCCCAAGTATATAAATAAATACTTACATAAAGAAAAACTACAAAGGCATTTGAAATGATGGGTCAAATTCAACCATATTCCAGAATTTTATCTATAAGTATGTTCCATAACTGCACCATGGGTGGGGTAAGATCAACGTGATCTGAAAGTAAGTGGGAAGTAGTCTAAGGAAACATTTCATGTACCTCTAGCTTAGGGATGCAAATAGTGTAATATCAACCAGAAAATGAGTCACCATCCTTATTACTCAGGAATGCTGAGGATGGGTATTATGATGATGGTGATGGTGGTGCTGGTGGTGGTGATGATGATGATTGGTGGTAGTGATAATAAGACCACAAAAACATTTGTCAGTGCCCGCTCTTGCCAAACACTTGGATAAAAGTGTAATGTGCATTAACTCATTTACTCTTCACAGCAACCCTACGAGATAGGTACTATGATCTTCATTTTTTAGATGAAATAATTGAGATTTACACTTATTAAGTAACTTGTACAAGGTCCCACACCTGTTAAGCAACAGATCTGAGACTTAAGCCCAACAGTCAACCTTCACAGCTTGACTCATAGCCAGGAGTGCTTCCAGGACTGGTTACACATTGCAGGTTAGAACGTATTATCAAGAGAAAGTCTTACAGATGGGGGCACAGACAGAATGAATTCTGAGAGTAAAGCATTTTGGGGGAGGAAGTGGGGCATGTTTTTTATTCACACATCTAATGATTAAAGAGAGATACCTACAGTGAGCTTCAGAATATCCATAAATACAACCACTTTCTCTTGGTCAGAGAACATAGCAGGAGGGCAAGCAAAAGACCTCCCTTTGGTGGAGGTGCACAAAAGCATTGGAAGCCATGAAACACGAGGTGCAAATCAACCAATTCAAAGAGTGGGAAATTAAATGGTCCTTGAACTCCCTCAACCTGTGAATGTCTCAAAAATTATTATATCCATGATTTTGGGGATATTAATCTTTGAAGGTTTTGTTTCCTTGCTTTTCACTTTCACTTCCCCCCACCTGAGTAGGTAGTCAGCTCTGTGCTCATTGCCTCAGGATAGAGATGTGGCAAAAAAGCAGAAATAGTCCACGCGTTTTCCTGGCTTTTATTTCCAAAAGCCTGCACCCCAGAGTGAGGACAGAATTTGCTGGTAAAGAAAACGTCTTGGCCTGAATTGGGAAATAAAGTGAAGCTTCTTCCCATCAAACCGGAAAGAGATTTCCTTGAGCTGGAGGGAAGAGGAAGGATGGGGGAATGGTCAATGGGTCCCAAGAACAGGGAGGACCTGGCAATGCCACTAGGAAGGCAGGAAGATGAGATAAGGCATTGATTCAGAGGAGAGTAAAACTTTTTAAAAATACCGTTACGTAATTCTTTGTCAATAAAATCTGATTATTTTAATAAAATGGTTGATTTCAGAGAGAAAAAACGTAAATGCCCAGTATTTACTCAAGAAACAAGAGAGGTGACCAACGTTAGGCTTCGCCTATTGTTTCTCTGGATCGCCTCAGAGCCAAAGGCTGGCATTCATTTCTACCTAGCCAGGCAGTTAGAGCCCCAGTCTTCTAAATAAGGAGTCATGAGCTCAGAGCTCACTGGAGCTGCTTAACATGACATAGCCTTTAGCAAGGACCCTCATGAGGGCAAGCACCATGTCCTTCTTCTTGACCTTGAGATCAAGTTTTCTACTTGTATATTTGGCCTCCATTTGATGATATCACCGTATTTATTTATTCTACATACTGCCTAATGGACAATAAAGCATTACAAATTCTTGTGGAACTTACAGTCCAAAAATAAAAGTAGTAAAGACCACAATATCTGAATATAACGCAGTAAAATGAAAAATTAATAACAAAAAGTTGAATATTAAGATTCATCTAAATAAGTTTTATGCCAAAGAAGCAATTGACAAAACAACAATGCTCTATTCAGAAAGAAAATATCATATATAGGGTTGTCATGAAAGAAGAAAAATCTATGCTTAGTTTTTACTAACAAACTAGAAAAAAATGAAAACAAATGAATAAAGTATTAAACTGAAAAGGATAGAAAAAGAGTGGTAAAAATTCAAATAAAAAGGATTAAGTGATTGATAAAGCTAAAAGTATAATTAACAAAATGGAAAACATAAAAAGCAGTAAAATTTATAAAATAATTTGAGAGCTTTTTTTCAAAAGATCAACAAAATAGACAAAGTTGGCCAATCTAATTTTTAAAAAGGTAAAAATAAGTATATAACATTAGAGTAAGAAAAAATATATAGTCACAAAGGCAACTTTTATATCTTCCTGAAACTTCTCAAATAAATTTGAAAATCTGGATGACACATTTTCTAAACAAAGAAAAATTGCAAAAATTGACTCAATAAAATACACAGTATCTGAATAGACCATTAAAATAAATATTCAAGAATTAGAAAAATTGAAGGCCAAGAAATATGAAATTAATTGAAAAAATAAAAATTATCTGTAATAAAAGTCCTTAGGCTAACAATAAGCATATTAAAAATTGATCAACTTTATTATTCATCAGGGAAATGCAAATTAAAATCACCATATACTATTACACATCCACTAGAATGGCTTAAATGAAAAATATTGACAATATCAAATGTTAGCAAGTATGTGAAGCAATTAACACTCTCATACATCACCAGTAAGAATGCAAAATAGTAAAACCACTTTGCAACTGTTGCTAGTTTCTTTTTTTTTTGAGGAAGATTAGCCCTGAGCTAACATCCGTTGCCAAGCCTCCTCTTTTTGCTGAGGAAGATTGGCCCTGAGGTAATATCTGTGCCCATCTTCCTCCGTCCTATTTGTGGATGCCTGCCGCAGCACAGCCTGATAAGCGGTGTGCAGGTCAACGCCTGGGATCCAAACTGGTGGACCCCAGGCCATCTGAAGTGGAGCGTACAAACCCAAACAACACCACTGGGCCGGCCCTGTTTGTAGTTTTCTTAAAGTTTAATATTCACCTACCCTATGATCCAGAAATTTCACTCCTGAAATATCCAAAATAAACGAAAAAAAAAAGTCCACAAAAAGGTGTATAATAGAATTTTCCAAAGAAGCTTTAGTCATAGCAGCTGAAACTGAGAAACCCAAATGTCCATCAGCAGTAGAATGGATAAGCGAATTGTGGCATATTCATTTCAATGGTGTACTATATAGCAATGAAAAAGAATGAACTATAATGATTCCAACGACATGGATAAATATCAAAAACATTATGTTGAGTAAAAAATCCAGACTCAAAAAAGGGTTGTATGATTCCATTTATATGTAGTTCATGAGCTGGAAAAATCTAATCTGTGGTGATAGAAACCAGAATAGTGGTTACCTCCTGACGTGTGTGGGTACCGACTAGGAGAGAGCATCAGGGAAATTTCTGGGGTAATGTAAATGCTCTATATCTTGATCCATGCAGTGGTTACATGGGTGTAAAACTCAGAAAGCTGTACACTTAAGGTTTGTGCACTCTATGTAAATTACATTGCAATTTTAAAAATCTTTGGGCCCGGAATCTCTCTGGATTTTTTAAACTTTGAAGGAACAAATAATCCTCAGGCTCTACCTAAGGCATTCCAGAACATAAAGTTAAATAGAAAACTACATAATTTATTGAAGAGGGAAAAAAAGACATGAAGAATAAAATTATAGACCAATTCCACCTATGGAAATGGATATGAAAATCAGGTCTAAAACACCAATAATCCCAGCTTTTCATATTTGAAGTCATACTAGTATGTCCAATAAAAAAATTAGGATTAACTCATCAGAGGCAAAAAGCATTTGAAAAATATCAATACCAATTCCTGATCAAAGCTCAGAATCAAATAAAAGATCACTTCCTTATTATAATGTGTTAAGATTTGTCAAAATTGGAGCTGCATCCCCTCTCTGGATGACAGCATACTTTCATTCTCTAGATTGCAGTGAAATGAGACTCACAGGTCTTGAGAGACTTAATCCTATCAAAGGATATTGCTCTCCCTTTATTCCCCATTAATTATAATGCCAGGTATCACCCACACTGCTCCCAGCAAGGATTTTTCAACTGTTCAGAAACCTTCGGGGCCTCAGAACTCGGCAGTGGGTTCCTTGTCCTAGACCTACCATCAAGCTCTGCAGAAACACTGGGTGACTGCTGGTTTTGGAACAGATTGTTCTCAGACCTGTAACGACTTGACTCAGGGCAGACCATTCGGACGTCCACATACTCTCATTTTTCCTCTAGGACACTGATGGGACAAATTGGGAAGCAAGTATTATTTTTAAACCAAAGGGACTTTGAACAGGTGATTTGTAATCTCTGCATATTCTCCTACCTCATTGCAAATATGAAGTCTATTTTCTTGGAAGAGGCTTCAAAACTTTGGTGTCCTTGCTTAAGTACAACAGTTGTTCAGTTCTGACTAATTTAAGAAGAAGCACAATCATTAAGTAGGATGTCTCAGGCCCCACATAGAGCATTTTTCTGAGAATTTCCCAAAATACATAATAAAAAGATCTATCTTATCAAGAGTCAACATCACACATGGTGGTAAAAATTTTGAACTATCAAAACTTTGGAGGCAATCAAAATCAGGTATGTTGATTAATCTAAGACAGCACTATCCACTAGCAATAAAATGCAAGCCACAAATGTGAGCTGCATATGTAATTTTAAACTTTCAATAAACACATTTAAAAAGACAAAAGGAAACAGATGAAATTAATCTTAATTACATATTATATATAGGCCAATATATCCAAGATACTATCATTTCAACACATAATCAATGTGAAAAGTTATTAATGATACATTGTACATGTGTTTTCTTCAAAATCCAGTGTGTATTTTATACATACAGCACATCTCAGTTTGAACTAGCCACGTTCAAGTGCTCAGTAGCCACTTGTATAGCTTCCCCATGGCATATTCTGTGGCCAATTAAAATGAAATGTAAAAAAATATTAAGTTAGTAGCAGTGCTGGAAAACAGAAAACAACGTCATTGGCATCCCATGAGTTTGGAGAATTTCTGGATCATGTGAACCAATGGGAATCAGATTGATGAGAAGTTTATCAGAGTAACCGGCTCTCATGTAACACAAGCAGTCAAGAGACCCACCTCGAAAATAAATCGCCCATTTCTCCCAGACGCACTAGGAAATTCCCAAATTCAGAGGAGAAAAATTGGGTCACAGGGCCATTGGAGTGTGGAAGGGAGTGCAAACAACCAACTCTGAGAGTGACAGAAGAGTTCCAGAGATGAAGATATGGAGCACTTGATCACAAGCCATAACCTAGACATCATCCCAGGCATGTCTGGCCCGTTAGGGAAGTGGGAGTCCTTGTTGAGGTAGTCTCCTACTGAAGCCGATAGGGGCAGAGGCAGAGGGACGCAAAACTCTGGCAAAGGTCTGGTCACCACAGCAAACACAGCAGTGAAGCCCCCTAATCTCACCCTCCCCACAATGCTTCCTCCTCCACTTTCACAGGGTCTGCAGCCCCATGAGTCCATCATTGGAGGCTGAAGAAGATGGTAGGCCAGGGAGCAGTGAGGAATGAGAAAATCAAAGGGCCAGCAGAATCCTGAGCAGATGGCAGCTCTCCTGGAGCTTTACCTGGAGCAAATAGTATGCAAAACCAAGGGGGGGGGGGGGGCTCTGCCACCACATCAATCGGGACTTGCAGCCTTCTCACTGGTATGCTCCCAGCACTCCTACTGCAAAGAAAACCCCATCTGTTTGTCTGCCCACCCAGTTTATCACATCCCCTCAGTCACCCACCTCAGTGGGCACAGGAAAGGAGATGAGCCAAAACTAATCCAAGCCCATGTTCCGTGCCTGCCTCAGCCTAGAAGTCAGAAGGGAATAGGATTGAGATGGACGTTCTGGAGACATTAGGGAAAGCAGCTGAGTTTGGGAGGACCCAAATGCGGCAAGCACAGTATTTAAGTTCTAGGTCCCTGGAGCCAGTCATCCTGGGATCAACTTTACTACACCCCTACCAGCTTCATGACCTTGGCCAAGGAACTTAACCTCCCTTAGTCTGAATTCTCTCATCTACTTAATAGGAATACAACAGTATCTAAGTTATCATGCCAAAGGAAGGTGAGACAAAGTGTGGCATTAAGATTTACTACTGTCATTGCGAAGTTCTGTGATGAGGATGCAGTATTTTCCCAAGTACCCTTACCTCTTCCCCCTCCAATGAGCTCAACACCTTGGTGCCAGTAGACGTGTGGAGGACCACTGTGGGAGGGATGGAGTTATTGGAGATGGAGGGATGGAGAAGGGACTGATTGGAACCCAAATAGTGAGGATTTCCTCTCAAGTTATGAGCTGAATCTATCCCTAGTTAAAGATATTAATATTAGGACAGCTCAATGGAGGGTGAGGAAAACTGGCTTCATGGAAAGGGACTCCCAGGATGGTCTCTTACACTCTGTTTACCTTGCCCCCAAGTAAAATAGTCAGGAGTCAGACTCCATCATTTACTGGCCTGTGACCTTGGAAAACTGCTGAACTTTTCCAACCTTACACTGCACCATCAATGAATCTTAAACACCTTGCAGAGTTGTGGGTTTGGAATGATCGATACTTGCAAAGTACTCCACAAATATGCAATTTATTAATTCTCATTAACAGCTCTGGTGATTCTCAATTACATTTGGAGATGATAATCACTGTTAAGAGTGGAAAACAGTGAGGGTGATGACTCCTAAATCATCCTGCAGGAGTTGCGCTATAGAATTACAGAAGCCTACTGTCTGTTAAAGGAGATTTTACAATAATTATCTTTTCTGAACTCCCTCCCAGCTTACCCAGCTTGTCTGAGTGTGGCTCCAGAGCCTGCTTCGTGTTTGCTACTTCCATGTCATGCATTTCCAGCCAGAGTCCCCGCCATTGTCTTCTGACTCCCCTCTTCTACAATGCCCTGACCCCCGGGATTCCTGGGTCCCAAAGAAACTCATTAATAACAAACCCACTAGTTGCCCCGCCCCTTACTCGTACACACATCTGAATAAGTCATGTAGTCATGTCCAGAGACAGGATTCTGGGTTTACCCCAAGACTGACCTTCTCAAGGAAGCTTTCCCTGACCATCACAGCTCATGTTAATATCTCTCTTCTTTATCTTCTGCAGTATCTGGCCTTCTACAACAGTTATCAGAATCAAATACTGTAGTACTTAATCACCACTGTTTTATGTTGTCCAGTGATTGCTTCCATATATACTAACCTTCTCTCCTTGGCTAGACTTTAAACTCTATGATAGCAAGTAAGGTGTTGACCGATTCACCCAGGAAATACTTAATCTATTAGTTCATCCAATGCATTCCTTCAAGAAACACTTACTGAGTAAATACCAAGTGAAAGGTATGACCCATGTGCTGTGGGGAAAACTGTGGCCAAGGTAGACATGGTTCTGCCTTCAGAGAGTTTACAGTCTGGCCGGTAGACATGACAACTTGACAAGCTACTACCAAGTGTTACAAATGTTATCATAGGGGAATGCAGGATATGATAAGAGTACGTATCCAGGACACCAAGCCTTATCCACAGGTCAGAGAAGACATCTTTTTTTTTTAATAGTAAAGTGTAACTGGAATCTAAGGAGTTTTCCAGGAAAAGAGAATGAAAGTATCCAGAGAGAGGAAATAGTACATGGAAAAGCCCAGAGGTGAGAGAGCCAGGAGCTTTTTACAAAGTAAAGGAAGTTCACTGTGGCTGAGGTGTAGTGTATGTGCTGGAAGGAGGGCATAGGATGGGAGTCATTGGGAGGGAGAAAAGGTGAGTGATGTAGTTCTATGATTCCTCAAAAAGTTAAATATAGAATTACCACATGACTCAGAAATTCCACTCCTAGATATACACCTAAAAAAATTGAGGTACTCAGACAAATACTTGTACATGAAAGTTCACGGCAGCACTACTCACAATAGCCCCAAAGTAGAAACAACCATCAACTGATAGCTGAATAAATAAAATAGGATGTAGCCATACAATATTCAGCAATAAGATATTATTCAGCAATAAAAATAAACGAAGTACTGGTACATACTACAACATGGATGAACCTTGAAAACATTATGCTAATTGAAAAAAGCCAGTCATAAAAGCCACATATCCTATCATTCTATTTATACGAAATATCAAGAACAGGAAAACCCATAGAGACATAAAGTAGATTGGTGATTGCTAGAGAAAAATGGCTAGTGATTGTTAATGGGCCTGGGATTTCTTTGGGGGTAACGAAAATGTTCTAAAAATGATTATGTTGATGGTTGCACAACTCTATGAATATATAAACAACTAATTTTATACTCAAAATGGGTGAATGATACAGTATGTGAATTATATATTAAACCCCTAATTAAAAAAAAGTCTTTACCATTGGGGGAATTTTTTATTATATATTGAATATATGTGTATCAATGTTCAATTTTTGAGGTGTGATAATGTTATTGTAGTTACATATGAGAATGTTCTTCTTTCTAGGAGATCCTGAATGTTGAATTTAGTAGCTAAGTATCTTGATGTCTGAAAATTATCTCAAATGGCTCAGCTATTAAAAAAAATGAGACAGGAAGGAGAGGGAGAAGAAAAAATAGAAAGAGAAACTAATAGAGGGAGGACGGCAGGGAAGGAGGGAGAGAGAGATTGATATGTGATATAAATATGAACAGATGAAATGTGAATGGATTTGAGCAATTGATGGAGTAGAAGAGAGACAAACTAAAATTAAGCATGAAACTCTTGCTTTGAATGTCACAGATTTAATGACATAGAATTTCATTTTTTAATCTATGAGTTCAATCATACATCTTGCTTCTGCACTGATAATACTCATAGAATTATAATACTGTAAACTTTGATTTTCTCTTTAGTTTGTAGAAAAGAAAGTTGTCATTTTGTGTATATTGATTGTAATGCATAAATTTCACACCTGCTACAAAAATCATTGATCTTGCTAAAGTAGAAAAAGCTAGCCCTGAAGGCCTAGTGGTTAAAGTTTGGCACACTCCACTTCCACGGCCCGGGTTCAGTTCCTAGGCACTGAACCACACCACTCATCTGTCAGTAGCCATGCTACGGCAGTGGCTCATGTAGAAGAACTAGAAGGACTTACAAGTAGAATATAAAACTATGTACTGGGGCTTTGGAGAGGGGGTAAAAACTATGCTTAGTAAAGTAGAGAATAGAAAAAAATGAAACAACAATAGTATTCCAAGATATAATAGAAAACGCTCTTGAAATGAAGAAAGATGCAGACTTGAAAATCAAAAGGGATTTGCTGTGCCATAAAAAAATTGTAACAAAAGTCAGCTAATACGAAGACAAAATCTGATCAAGTTTTCCTACAAGCTTCAGTAGGGGAAGAAGATGAACACGTAAGGGGTGGAGGGAAGAGGAAGTAGTCAGGCTTGCTTCAGATTTTTCCAAAGCTATTCTCAAAAGTAGATTTTAAATTGGAAAACAGATGTCCACAGAATTCTATATCTAGCCAAGTTATCCTTCAGATATGAACACACATACAAAAGGGAAATCTAAAATATGTGAAAATTCAATAAATATAGCATCCATCTACCATTCTCATTTTTAAAATGACTTGAAGATATAATCCAACCAACCAAGGAATTAGTCAAAATAAAGAACTTAAAAATTAAAAAGTCATAATATTAAAAGAATGATGGGAAGAGTTCCATTTAACATAACTAATAATAAAGTAAGAAAAATATGTTACAATAAATGCAAACAGCATGTTTCATCTTTTAATAGCAAAGTTAAATTTAGGGCAAATAGCATTAAAGAAACCAAAATTCATTGCTATAACAAAGAGAATAAACAGACCCCTTTAGGGTCAGTTCAGGTTAGAAAAGACACTATAGACATGAGAAAACATCAGGAAAAAAATGATGTGATAGAGATAGAATGATGTGAATGTTTGAATAGAAATAGGTAGGTAGGAGACATATAGATCAATGGATCAGAATAGAGAGTCGAGAAGTAGATACATCCATACATGGTCGATTGGCTTTAGACAAGGTTCCTTGGGTGGTTCAGAGGGAGAAAGGGTAGCATTTTGCAACAATTCATAATCTTCAAAAATTGGATACAATACAAATGTCTATCAAAAGGTGAATGAATGAACAAATTGTGCTATAGTTATACAATAAAATATTACTCAGTAATAAAAAGAAACTACTGATACACAGAATTATATAGCCAAGCCTACAAACATTCTGCAGTGCTAAAGATACCAGATGCAAAAGAGTACATACTGAACAAATCCATTATATGAAGTTCAAAATCAGGCAAATCTAATCCATAGTGATAAAAATCAGATCAGTGATAGGAGATGGGAGATTGATTGCAAGGGTCACAGCGAATTGTGAGGTGATAGAATTATTCTAGATTTGGATTGGGATAGAGGTAACAGGGATGCTTATAAATGTCAAAACTCATTTTTTGTATGTAAATTATACTTCAAGAAAATTAAAATGTACATGAGTGCTCTTATTCCCACATCCTTGCTATTACCACAAAAAGTCAATCACTTATAAATTTGTCAATTATGTGGTTGTTTTCAATTATCATTTCTTGTTTTTTCAATTTGCTTTTCTCTGGTTAACACTGAAGTTGAACATCTTTTCATATTGTTTTTTGTTGTTGTTGTTGTTGAGGAAGATTGGCCCTGAGCTAACATCTGTTGCCAATCTTCCTCTTTTTGCTTGAGAAAGATTGTTGCTGAGCTAACCTCTGTGCCAGTCTTCCTCTATTTTGTATGTGGGATGTCACCACAGCATGGCTTGATGAGCTGTGCATTGGTGCATGCCCTGGATCCAAACCCATGAACCCCAGGGCCACCAAAGTAGAGTGTGCAAACTTAACCACTACATCACTGGGTTGACACCCATATTGTTTATTCTTTATGAATTTCCTGTTTATATCCTTTGTATATTTTCCTATTCAGTTGTTTGTTTTATTCTTATATTATTTGTAGGAATTTTTTTTATGTTCTGGATTTTTTTTTTGAGAAAGACTGGCTAACATCTGTGCCCATCTTCCTCTACTTTATATGTGGGACACCTGCTACAGCATGGCTTGATAAGCAGTGCATAGGTCCGCACCTGAGATCTGAACCAGCAAATCCCAGGCCACCAAAGCGGAGCATGCAAACTTAACCACTGAGCCACTGGGCCAGCCCCTGTGGATTTTAATCTTGTATCTGTTAGACATGTTACAATCTGTCACTTCTCTTTCAAATTTGCTTATGTTATCTTTTGTCCTAGAAAAGTTTATTATTTTTATGGGGTCAAATATGTCAAACTTACATCAAAATAAGCTTACCAGTTTCTGCAAAAATAATTCCATTGAGAATTTTATTTGGATTGCACTGAATGTAGTTGAGGAGAATTGATGTTGTTGAAATATTGATGTTTCAAAGCTCATCAAAATGCACAATTTTAAATGGATTGATTTTACTGTATAAAAATTACTCTCCAAAAAGCTGTTAAAAATGAGGCACCCTTTCCAGGGTCATTGAATATGTTCCATTTATTAGGGTATTCTTTTGTGTCTTCAGTAAAGTTTTAAAGCTTTCTTCTTATATTTCTTGCACATAATTTTTATTGCTATTAAGAATAGAACCTATTTTTCATTGCCTTTTTAATTGGATTTTTCTGATGTAGATAAAAGTAATTTAATTGAAATATTAATCTTTTATCTTTCCACTGATATTTCTGTTGTATTATGCAACTGAGATTTCAGAATTTATCCATTATAGCAACTAGAGTTGCCTTTTGCTACCTCATGGATATAATAAAATATTTCAGGATATACAATATTAAATGAAAATGTGTAACACGAGGTTCTATGAACTATGATCTACTTTTGTGAATACATGTACGCAGACAGAAGTGACTGCTTGGGTAACTGAGTAGAAAATGACATCCTAAATCAAGATACAGAATAAAAGACAAAGAACAGACTTGGGGGAACATAAAATGAGTTCAATGTTGCACATGTCGAGAACGAATTGTTCATAGAGCCTCAAGTGTCCACTGGGAAGATGTCTACTGGGCAGATGCGAGTAACAGTTGGGAGCTCAGGAGAAGGGTTTGGGCTTCAGATAAAGATGTAAAGGTCACCAGAATATATGAGAGGATTATAGTGGTGGATTTGGATGCCATTACTTAGAAGTGACAACTAACAAGGGACGAATGGATAAAGAAGATGTGGTATTTATACACGATGGACTAGTACTCAGCCATAAGAAATGATGAAATCTGGCCATTTGTGACAACATGGATGGACCTTGAGGGTATTATGCTGAGTGAAATAAGTCAGAGGGAGAAAGTCAAATACCATATGATCTCACTCATAAGTAGAAGATAAAAACAACCAAAAAAACCCCACAAAGCATTGGAGATTGGATTGGTGGTTACCATTGGGGAAGCGGGGAGGGGGGAGGGCAAAAGGGGTGATTAGGCTCACATGTGAGGGGATGCACTATAATTAGTGTTCGGGTGGTGAACATGATGTAATGTATACAGAATTCGAAATATGATGAACATCCAAAAAAAATAAAAATTGAAAAAAAATTTTTTTAAATAAACGAAAATAAATAAATAAATAAAAAATTTAAAAAAAGAAGTGACAACTAAGCACACAAATGGACCAAGGTTGGAAACCTACTCCATGCCATAAATGGAGCTAAGAGTTTTGTTTTGTTTTTTAATGACTGCTCTCCTTCCTTCTGAAGTGGAAGAAAATAAGAAGAAACCACCGAATCACATAGACGGGGATCTTACATACACCCAACAATTGAAACATTGTTATCTGGCAAGTAAATGAATGCCATATTTTTCAATCTGTGAAACAGTGATAACATCTTCTCTACTTCCTTGGAATTATCATGAAGGTAGAATAAAAACATAGATAGAAAGTGCTTTTATAAAGTCCAAAATACCAAACAAAAGAGAAGCATCCTTAAACTCTAAACTTGTTTACCAGCTTCCAGCTTCTTTTTCCGTTACTGAATAAATAAATTTTAGGGCCCCTGGGTATTAATTCTTTCCAGGTAAAGACAAAATATACTTTTATAACAGAAGGGTTAGGAAAATCCATTTCGGCCAGGTCAGATTAGAAAACACAAGATAGACAGGAAAATAAATCTGAGGGGAGAAACAGGTTGAGCTAAAGTGATATGAAATTTGTGCAGGGAGAGGTACATAGGAGACATTTAAGGGAGGATAAGAGGTTCACATCTTACTTAGTATTTACTTAAGAGTATAGAGAATTATTTTAAAATACCACAATCAAAGCAGAGTTTTACTAACATGTAATCTCTTGTGATGAAATAGTTTAAGAATGTAAGGCATGAAGATCATTCACAACATTGGTTCTGAAATTGTGCTTTTCCAGGGTCCTCGGGGGAAAACGAAGAACAAGGCCTAGCCAGAAGTCATGAAGACCACTTTCCCTAGTTCAACTACGCAGCTCAACTTCATCTCTCTCCCATATGTAGTATGTCATTTTAAGAGAAGTTTCTAAGCTGAGGAAAAATATTTGGAATAATATTTAAATATTAATATGTACTCGATAAAAATATGTAAATATCTCAAGTGTTATCATTATAGAGAGAAGAGAATTTTCTTTTTACAAAAGACTCGTCCCAGGGCTCCCTTCATGTCTTTGTTCCTCAGGCTGTAGATGAAGGGGTTCAACATGGGGGTCACCACAGTGTACATCATAGCCATGGTAATCTCCTTAACAAGAGAATTATTAGCTGATGGGCATAAATAAAGACCAATAATTGTTCCATAGAACAGTGACACCACAGAGAGATGGGAGCCACAGGTGGAGAAGGCCTTCCAGATGCTCCCACCAGAAGGAAACTTGAGGATGGAGAACACAATTTGTGCATAGGACAGGATGATGAGTAGGAATGGAGTGACTACGATGATCCCTCCTATGAAAAAGATCACCAACTCATTAACTCGAGTGTCAGAGCAGGACAGCTTCAGCAGAGCAGACATATCACAGAAAAAGTGCGGGATCACATTGTCTGTACAAAAGCACAATCTGGCCGTGAGCAGGGTGTGTAAAAGGGCATGGAACATGCTCAGCACCCAGGACAGCACCACCAGGGAGAGACAAAGCTCGGGGCTCATTATGGTGCTGTAGCGCAGGGGGAAGCAGATGGCCACATAGCGGTCATAGGCCATGGCCACAAGGAGGAAAATCTCCAGGTCTCCAAAAAACAGGAAGAAGTACATTTGGGTCAGGCAGCCAGCATAGAGGATAGATGAGAATTGACTCTGCATGTTCTGCAGCAACTTGGGCATTGTGACAGAGGAAAAACAGAGGTCAGAGAATGACAAATTACTGAGAAACAAATACATGGGTGTGTGGAGGTGGGAATCCAGGCGAATGAGGACGATGATGAGGAGGTTTCCCAGGACGGTGGTAAGATACATGGCCAGGAACAAGGCATAGAACAAGTTTTGCTGCTCTGACTCTATGGGCAGTCCCAGCAGGAGGAACTCTGAGATGACAGTTTGATTCCTTCCTGTCATGCTCTGTCTCCAATATCCTTGGGAAGAAATAATAGTGTCTATTAAAACATGAATGTAAAAAGAAACACATTTCCATGATACATGGTCTGTTAGATGTTCTGCAAAAATACTTACCAACTTCATCACAATAATTACAATCTCTATACTCGAAATCTCAATAATCAGAACTTCTGTGATTGAAAATGATTTATTTTCTTTACTTCTCTTTAACAGGTCCCAATATTCCATCCTTTCTAAAACACTCTTCTCCATTAGTTTCTGAGACACAAAATGGATCAGTTTTCCTCATACCTCCCTGGCCAGAGAGCCTCAGTAACTATGATTGACTCCTGCTTTGTCAATATCTTACATGTTGATGTTCCTCAGGGCTTTTTCCTAAACACTCTTCTCTTGTAATTCCACATATACCAGCAAGAAAAACCCATCTACTTAAATGGCTTTGATTACCATTTAAACTTCAGCTATAGATGACTCTCTACCCTACAAAACTGTATACTCAGTTTCTTATGATTATCTTGTGGATGTATCACATGCATTTTCAGCTCAACATATCCCCAGAGAAACTCGTGATCTCCCCTTGCTCCTCTCCCATCCCTGGCTCCTCTAGTTTCCCATATCTCAGTAAAAGGATCCAGAGGCTCCAGTAAAAACTCTGAGTGTTTTCTTACATTCACTCCTTACTCTCATCATCAACATCCAATGTCAGCAAGTCCTACAAATTCTGCCACTTAATTCTCTTTCTCATTCATCCACTCATTATCTCCACTGTCACTACTATACACCAGGCTGACATCATATCTTGTCTGTACTATGGGAATAGTCTCAAATCATCTCCCTGTTTCCATGCTTGAACGCTCCTCCTTCATACTCTTCATTTACACAGAGGTATTCTAAGATGAAAATCTGATCATCTTTCTCCTTAAACTTTCATAGACTCAAATTGCTCTTAAGATACAGGCAAAATTCCTTTCAAGGCAAAATGCCTTTCAAAAGGTGCTTCATGACCCTTGCCTATCTCCGCAACTTCAGCTAGCCTCACAATGACACTTACATCTCCCTTGACAGCAATACTGGACTTAAAAGCAACAATCTTGCCTCCAGCCTTTGTCGTTTTCTGTTCCTCTTGCCTGGCATCTTCTTCCCTCTGCTCCCTTTTCACCGGCTTGCCCTTACTTATCCTTCAGATATAGTACATGTCACTTACCAGCTAAACCTTCCCTCTTACTCCAGACTAGGTGAGAACAAGCTGCTATGTTCCACAGCATCCTGTGTCTGCCCCTTAGTACTCAATGCTATTGGGAATATTTGTTTATAACTGTCTTCACTATAGGATGGTAAACTCCATGCAGGAAAGGCCGTGTCTGCCCTCACGACTGCAGCAGAGATAGCACCTGGCACAGTACCTGGATGCAGCTGATGCTCCAGAAATATTTATTGGCTGTGCTTCAGGCTGAGACATGCATTCTTACAGCTTGAAAGGCAGCAAAAATCCTTTTAAGTTAGAATCACTACTCCTACTAAATCCTCCCAGAACAAGAACTCACTAGCCTCAACCATTTAGCACTAAATTTGACACTTTATTACAGAATTTATGGATGCAATTTTGTGCCTGTGGAAAATGTTAGGGTAGCTCAGACACACTATCCTTTTCACTACTATAAATGATATAGATAATAGATATAGATATGTGTGTGTGTATATATATATATATATACACATATGTATATAATCCCCTATTGGTTCTGTTTCTCTGGGGAACCCTGACTAATTCATCTCGGTGTGCCTCAAAGCTGACAAAGAAAGCAGAGGAGAAGCATTAAGAGATATTGGAAGCTTCTTCATTACAGACATAACTGAGTCCAGCTGTTGGGAGTTTCACTCCCCTGATGCTGTTTGATCCAGCCACGTTAACAGTTTTTACAGTGGGACATTACACACTGGCATTACTCTGGGAAGAAACATCTAGGGAAAATCATACACCGGGTCTTGCAGAATTTTCCTTGCCTGGTAAACGAGTTGGACCTGAATCTTGTGTCAAGAGCATGACTGGGGATCACAAACCAGAGGGAGCATTTGCAGATGCTGCCACTGATGATGCAATGAGTCTCTTATCTTCTTCACCCATTAAGTCAGTACTGCTCAGCCTGGACTGTACATAATAATCACCTAGGGCAGTGCTTCCAAAACTTAGCGTCCATGCAAATCACCTGGGAGTTCTAGTAAAACACTGATTCTGATTCAGTAGTCCAGCTTCTACATTTTTATCAGTACCCAGGTAATGCCCATGCTGTGGTCCATGGATGACACAGTGAGTAACAAGGACGTATAATGCATTTAAAAATAAAGATTACTTGGCCCCATCAGATAAATTTAATCACCATCTCTGATAGGAGGTCCGTGCAAAGTTTTTATAGCTCTGAAATGATTCTGAAATAAATGAAAGGCCCAGAACCATTACATTAAAGTCTACCACAAGAACTATCATTGTGCTGAAATTATACAACATTGTGGGAATACATTATACAGTAATATTTATAAATGCTATTAGTAATAAAAGGAGTACAACTGGTGAACATTAATCAAAGTATTTCTAGAATGTGGAGAAATCTTGGGAGGCTGAGAGGTGGAGAAGAGGCAGGTTACCACACCTGGAATCTCTCATGCAGAACATCATACAACCTGGGCAAACAAGACCCTCAGTTTAGAAGGGCCCTAAGGGACCAGCTCATTCACCCTCTGCCCAACTTACCCAGGGTGTCTGAGGGTGACTCCAAGATCCTGACCCAAGATTCTCCTCTCCTTTACTCACTAACGCATGTGAAATAGCCTCTATAGTCATCACCTGTGTCTGAAACATCTCTTCTCACATCTCCCATTCTACACGTTCTTGGGCCTAAGGGGCCCGGGATCCCAGAGGAGTCTAGATCCTGGAGGAACACATTAAAGACAAAGTAAACACCTATGATCTCTCTGGTGCAAATGATCTCAGACCAGGAGCAGTGACTGATTACAGGTACAGTGACTGATTACAGTTCTGATTATAATTTGAGGGAAGATGGAGATGAAGAGAAACTCATGTATGGATGCTTAATCCCTGCCTGTTTAGGGAACGGACAGTAGTCCTGTGGGGTTGGAGCCTACATTTTGGGAGGTGAAGGAAGATGGTTGGAGAAACTTGGAAAACAAGCTGGGACCAGACTCTGAATATCCTAAAACATCTTAGATTGGGGAAGGCTTTATCTTGTGGGTAAAAAACCACGAGTGGTCTTTAACGAAGTGCCATGAAAGACATATTTTGGAAAGATTCCTGGGGTGGAAGAATCTCTCGCTACAATCCAGTTCCCCATAAATCTGCCCTAGAGGAATGATAAGCCTGTGACTAACAAGGTTTAGATCTGTGTGACCCAACCATATGCAGATATATAGAAAGTACTGGAATAAGACAAAAGATAAACTCTCCCAGATCATGTTCAATTCTTCCTCAAGCCAAGATAGAAAAGGAAAGCCAGTTTGAAACCCATTGAGGTTCTTCTACCTCCTTACCTCTCTAGAAAAACCTTAAGAGCAATCCACCACCACCATCATCTCTACTATCCTCCATATGTGTCACATAACTCCTAGTCTCCAGCTCTTCCTTATGCTGCCATTGATCGCAAAGCTATAGCTGACATTTATAACTCCTTCTTTCACTACACATTTATTGTTCTCCTTGGCCATCATCTCGGCTGGATGGGGTTCTTGACATAGTGGTATAATGCAAACCTTCATTCCTGAGGGAATCTGCATCCTCATTGGTCTTCCCTTAGTGAGTCGTTATAGTTTTCATTAACATTTATTGTTAGACATGACAACACTAAGTGGCACTCAAAGAATTCCCCAGAATTATAGACATGGTCCTCTCTGCTCTGCTTTGGGTAAAACAGCCCAGCTTTCCCTTCGTGATCAATATCACCGGCCCAGGGAAAATGGCAACCCTGCTCCTTGTACATCGGTTCACATAAGAACCACAAAATGTCCAGGTAGTAGGCTCAACTTGCAATTCAATGAAACCATTGTTACATCCCCTGGTAGAACTATTCCTCCCTTAAGAACTATATGAGACACTTCTTGTGCACAATTTTCAGTTCTCTCAGCCTCATGTCTTATTCCAGCCATAGCTGCAGTAACCAGCTCTGCCCTGATTTCAACTAGCTTTAGTAGATACAACCTGACAGTACCTCACCTCAATTCTGCTCCACATGCTCCTTGCTTCCTGCCCTGGGATTTCTCTGACTCCACGAAGCAGGATGTCATTGGGATTTTATCAATACGCAAACAAATATTTAGGTATATAATTATTTCCAGTAAATTGTTGTAGAGAGTGCAAGACATGAATTGTTCTTTTTTTTTTTTTGCATATGGAAATCCAATTTTTCCAGCACCACTGGTTGAAAAGACTGTCCCCACTAAATTGTCGTTACACTTTGTCAATGATCAATGGAAAATACATGAGTGTATCTATGTCTGGAGTCTGTATGCTATTCTATACTCCCTATACTGATCTATATTTCTCTCTCTTCTCTAATACCACAATTTCCTGATTATTTTAACTTCATAGGAAGTCTAGAAATCAGGCAATATGAGTCCTCCTACTTTGTTCTTTGTTTCCAAATTCAATTTTGCTTTTTCAGCTTCTTGCCTTTACGTAAAAATTTTCCAATCACTTTGTCAATTTGTACCCCCAAAAAATCATATTGGAATTGTGTTGAATCTGTAGATAAGTTTCACAAGAGTCAAAATCTTAAGAATATTGACTCTTCCAATCCATGAACATGTTGCATCTATCTATTTCTTTAAATCCCTATGGTATCTTTAATCAGTGTTTTGTGATTTTCAAGGTATAGATACTGTATATATTGTGTAAGATTTATACTTAAGTATTTAATGGTTTGGTGCTATTGTAAATGGTACTTTAAAGTGTTTATTCACTTTCCATATGTTTATTGCTAGCTTATATAAATATAATTTTAATATATTAATATTTTTACATTTATATACAGAATAACAATTTTTAATATATTGACCTTGTACCTTATGACTTTACTAAACTCACTTATTGCTTCTAGAACCTTTTTTAATGTTCTTTGGGATTTTCTACATAGACAGTTATGTTGCCTATGAACAGAGATGGGTTAATTTCTTACTTTCCAATCTCTATACTTTTTATTTCTTTTTCTTGCCCTTTTCCACTTCCTAGGACTTCCAGTACAATGTTGAATGAGACTGGTGAGAACAAACATTTTTACTTTGTTCTTGATATTAGGGAGAAAGTATTCAATCTTTCACCATTAAGTATAACATTAGCTATAGTTTTTTAAAAGTTACTCTTCCATCAGGTTAAGGAAGTTTCCTTCTATTCCCAGTTTGCTGAGAGTTTTAATAATAAATTGGTTAAACTAATGTTGGAATTTTTGTCAAAGGCTTTTTCCGCACCTATTGAAATGATCCTTCTTTTCAGCTAAATCTCTCTTTGTAATAGCAAAGGACCACTTGGTAGCAATGTGACAATACACATGTCCACAAAAATACAGTTTGGAATACAGCTTTAATTAAATGCTTTCTTTGAAGTCTCACACCATGTTTTTTTAAACATATAGTTTTTTTCCTTCAGTTTGTTAATGTGATCATTTAGATTTACTGTTTGAATGCTGAAACAGCTTCTCATTCCCATAATAAACTCCACTCAGTGATGTATTATCTTTTTCATATACTGTATCATTAGATTTCATTTGTTTGTATTTTTAAGGATTTGAGTGTCTATGTTCGTGTGGGATATTGGTCTGTAGTTTTCTTATAATATCTTTATCTGGTCTTTGTATCAGGGCCTCAGAAAATAAATTAGGAAGTATTTCCTCCTCTTCAATATGCTGGAATGGTTTGCATAGAATTAGTATTATTTATTCCTTAGGTGCTTCTTATAATTAACCAGTAAAGCCATATTGTCCCAGAGTTTTCTTTGTCAGAAGAGTTTTAACTGCAAATTCAATATCTTAATAAAAACTACTATTCAAGTTATCTGTTCTTTGTGAGTGAGCTTTGGAAGTTGTATTTTCCAACAGATTTATCCATTTTATGTAAGTTGTAGCATTTATGGGCACAGAGTTGTTCATAATATTCCATTATTCTTCTTTTATGTCTGTAGGGGTCTGCAGCAATATTCCTTATTTCTTTCCTGATATTTATATTTTGTATTTTTTCTCCTTTTTCTCCCTTACTCATGCTGACTAAAAGTTTATCTATTTTATTTAGTTTTTCAAACAACCAACTTTTGTTTCAATGATTTTTCTGTTTCATTTGCTGTTCTCAGTTTCATTGATTTTTGCTCCTTTTGTCACTTCCTTTCTTTTCTTGCTTTAATTTGCTCTTCTTTTCCTATGTCCTTATGTTGGAAGCTTAGATCACTAATTTGGTACCTTAGTTCTTTTTTAATACAAGGATTTAATGCTATAAATATTTTCAGTATGCTTTCGTAGCATATTACTAATTTTGATATGCTATCTTTTCATTTGAATTCAAAATATTTTCTAATTTTCCTTGTGATTTCCTATTTGACCCATTTGTTCCTTAGAAATGTGTTGCTCACTTTCCAAATATTTGGAATATATCTACTTCATACCAAATACAAAAATTGTTTCCAGGCTATTGTGGATCTGAATTTAAAAGAATTTCACAATAGAATAGAGCAATAGTGCACTCCACTTCAGTAGCCCGGGTTCAGTTCCCAGGCAGAGACCTACACCACTTGTCAGTGGCCATACTGTGGCGGGGACCCACATGCAAAATAGAGGAAGATTGTCAGAGATGTTAGCTCAGGGCAAACTCTTCCTAAGCCAAAAAAAAAATATATAAAGAAATACTGTCTATATCAGTGTTGGTAAGGATGTGAAAAAAGTAGAATTCTCATACACTACTTGTAGGCACGTAATTTGGTATGACTGCTTTGGAAATATCTTTGGGGATATCTACTATACTAGAATATAAGCATACTCTAGGACTCAGAAATTTTACTCCTAGGTATTTACCCAAGAGAAATGTGTACATAATACACAAGAAAACACATATAAAAATATTCATAGTAGCATTATTTGTAATACCTACTCAGAAATCAAAAGGAACATACTACCAACACAAACAACTATGTGGATGAATCTCAAAACATTATGCTGAGCAAAAGAACACAAAAAATACAAATAAGTATATACTATATGATTCACATTTGTATTAAGTTCAAAAACAGGGATTCTAATTGTAGTGATAGATATTAGATCAGAATATAATTGGGTCAAAGGATGGATGATTGATTGCAAAAGATCACAAGGGAACTGTGGGGTGATCAAAACATTCCAGATTTGGACTGGAATTGAGGTCACCTGATTGCTTACATTTGTCAAAACTCATTGAACTATACACTTAAAAGGGGTGCATTTTATTGTACATAAATTACATTTCAATAAAAATTACTTTCAAAATACATAAGCTTCAGAGCAAGGAAAGTTAACACAATAAAGTAATGCATTACAGAAAGATAAAGGGGTCAATTCTCTAAGAGGACATAACAATACTTAGCACATATGCACCCAACAAAAAAGCGTCTAAATATGTGAAGCAAAAACTGCAAGAAGACATAGATGAACCCACTCTTAAAAGGGGAGACTTAAAAAGCCCACTCAGAAATGAACAGATCCAGCAGGCAGAAAATCAGTAAAGACATAGTTGAACTCACCGTCACCATCAACTAACTGGATATAGTGGACATCTATTGACTACTTCATCCAACAACGGTGGAATATACACTCTTCTGAAGTTCATATAGAATATTCATCAATACACACCACATTCTAGGCCACAAAATGCCTATTAACAAAATTAAAACAACACACATAATACAATGTCTGCTGTCAGACCACAATGGAATTAAACTAGAAATCAGTAACAGAAAGATAGCTTGAAAATCCCAAAATATTTGGCAATAAAACACACACTTTTAACTGACATATGGGTCAAAGCAGCTATCTCAAGGGAAGTTTTTCAATATTTTGAACTAAGTGAAATTTATCAAAAGCAGTGCCTGGAGGGAAATTTATAGCATTGAATGCATATGTTAGAAAAGAAGAAAGGTCTAAAGTGAATAATCAAAGTTGTCACCTTAGGAAACTAGAAAGAGAAGAACAAACTAAATCCAAAGCAAGCAGAAGAAAATAAGTAATAAAAATAAGAGTAGAAATCAATGAAATGGAAAATAGAAAATCAATAGAGAAAATCAGTGAAATAAACTGGTTCTTTGAAGAGATCCAAAAAATTGATAAGCCTCTAGCCAAGCTAACTAAGAAAAAAGGAGAGAGGACACAAATTACTAATGTCAGAACTGGAAAAGGGGTCATCACTACAGATCCCATGGACATTAAAAGAATAACAAAAGAATGCACAACTGTGAACTGTGAACAACTCTATGCCCACAAATTTCATAACCTAGGTGAAATGGGCTAATTACTTGAAAGACACAATCTGCCAAACTCACACAAGAAGAAGAGACGATCTCAATAAGTCTATAAATATATATTTTAAAATTGAATCAATAATTAATAACCTACCAAAATGAAGGCATCGGGCTCAGATGAGTTTGCTTGTGAATTCTACCAAACATTTAAGGAAGAAATTACACCAATTCTCAGTTTTAAGAACACACATAAGTTCAAGTCAAGAGATGAAAAAAATATTCCATTCAAGTGGAAACCAAAGAGAGCAAGAGAAGCTATACCTATATCAGCCAAAATAGACTTTAAACCAAAAATAGTAACAACAGACAAAAAAAGTTCATTATATAATGATAAAAGAGTCAATTCATCAAGAAGATATAACAAATCATAAATATATATGCACTCATCTTTGGAGGACCTAAATATATTAAGCAAATACTAACAGATCTGAAGGGAGAAATAGACAACAATGTAATAATAATAGGGACTTGCATACCCCACTTTCAATAATGGATAGATCACCCAGTCACAAAATCAACAAAGAAACATCATACTTGAACCATACTTTAGACCAAATGGACCTAACAGACATATACAGAACATTCTATCCAAAAGCAGCAGAATACGCATCTTCTTAAGTGCACATGAACATTGTCCAGGACAGATCATAAGATAGGCCACAAAAAAATTCTTAGCAAATTTAGAAAGATTGAAATCATATCAAGTATGTTTTATGACCACATGGTATGAAACTAGAAATCAATAACAGAAGGAAAGCTGGAAAATTCAAAAATATGTGGAAATTAACACATTCATGAAAAACCAATGGGTCAAAGAATGAATCAAAAGGGAAATTCAGTAAATATCTTGAAACAAACAAAATGGAAACACAACATACTAAAACCTATGGACTGTTGCAAAAACAATTCTAAGGGGGAAGTTTATAGTGATAAACACCATATTAAGGAAAAAAGAAAGACCTCAAATAAACAACCTCACTTTACACCTCAAGAAATGAGAAAAAGAAGAACAAACTAAACCCAAAGTTAGCACAAGGAACGAAATAGCAAAGATCAGAACAGAAATAAATGAGATACAGACCAGAAAAACAACAGCAAAGACCAATGAAACTTAGTTTTTGAAGCTTCAAAAACTAAGAAACTACTTTTCTTCAAAAAGGTAAACAGAATTGCCAAAGGTTTAGTTAGACAAAAAGAAAGAGAAAACTCAAATAAATAAAATCAGAAATAAAAGAGACACTACAACTGACAGCACAGAAACACAAAGGATCATAAAAGACTACTGGGAATAATTATATGCCAACAAATTGGAAAACCTAGAAGAAATGGTTAAGTTACTAGAAACATACCACCTACCAAGACTGAATCGTGAAGAAACAGAAAAAAGAAACAAATCAATAAAGAGGAAGGAGATTGAATCAGCAATCAAAAACCTCCCAATAAAGAAAAGACCAGAACCAGATGATTTCACTGATGAATTCTACCAAAAATTTCAAGAATTAATGCCAATCCTTCTCAAACTCTTCCAAAAAATTGAAGAAGAGGAAGCACTCCCAAACCCATTTTATGAAGTCAGCATTACCCTGATACCAAAGCCAGATAAGGACACTACAAGAAAGAAAACTACAGACAAATATCCCTTGTGAATATAGATGCAAAATTCTCAAGAAAATACTAGCAAACTGAATTCAACAGAAAATTTAAAGAATCATACAACATGATCAAGTGGAAAATAATACTTGGGTTATTCTTTCTGATGCTACAGCAAATCAAAGCTTATGCACAGCAAGGAAAACAACCAACAGAGTGAAAAGTCATCCTATGGAGTGGGAGAATATTTGTAAACCATCATTCTGGTAAAAAGTTAATACCCAAAATATATAAGAATCTCCAACAATGTAAAAGCAAAAAAGCAAATAACCTAATTAAAAAATAGGCAAAACACTTGAAAAGACCTTTCTCCAAAGAAGATATACAACTGGCCACCAGGTACGTGAAAAGGTGCTCAACATCACTAATCATCAGGGAAATGCAGATCAAAACCACAATGGAATATCACCTCACATCTGTTAGGATGGATATTTTCAAAAAAAAAGATAAATATTGGAGAGGATGTGGAGAAACTGGAACAAACATGTACTGTTGGCTATGTATCCAAAGGAAATAAAATCAGTTGATGGTCTCTTAAGTTGGACCTCTTACTAACAGCCCTACACTTTTACTACGTTCCTCCTACATTTTATGTTTTTTATTTCATATTTAATCTCTTTTTTGGGTGTGTATATCCCTTAACCTCTTACACAGAGATAGGTATTTTTAGTGCTTTTGTTGTTTGACCTTCAAACTAGCTTTATAGGTGGTTGATCCACTATCTTTACTATATATTTGCCTTTACCAGGACAAATATTGCAAGATTCCATTTTAGATATGAGTTATCTAAACTAGTCATACTCATAGAAGGAAAGGATGGAATGGTGGTTTTCAGGGGCCAAAGGCGGGCAGAAATGGAGAATTGATTTTCAATGGGTATAAAATTTCCGTTACGTAAGATGGGCAAGTACTAATGATGTGCTGTATAACATAGTACCTACGAATAACAATATGGTATTATGCACTCTAAAATATGTTTAAAAGATAGATCTCATGTTAAGTGTTCTTAGAAAAAAGGGGGAAAACGTGAAAGAACAGAAGAAATTCTTGAAGATGATGGATTTGTTTAGTATGTTGGTTGTGGTGATGTGTTCACGGATATATGCATATGTCCAAACTCATCAAAATGTATACATTAAATGTATAACTTATACCTCAATAAAGCTAAAAAAGAAATGGAATACAAATGAAGAGCAGATTTGGTAAAAGGATAAACACTTCAATTTTTGCATGGAAATATTGAAGAGCTCAAAAGCATCAAGTTGAGATGTCTACTATAAAGATGCAAATTAAAACTGGGAGCTGAAGAAAGGTCTAATCTTCAGATAGAGATGTGAGGTGAGAAGATTGAAATGCTGAGTTTTGATGCCATCCCTTAGAGGAGACAAACAGGAAACAAATGGACCAAGATTGGAGACCTAGATATGTCATACACGGAGCTAAGACTGAAAAATCAATGGTTGCTCCCCTTATTTCTGAGGTGGGGGGAAATGAGAAGAAACGCTAAAATCAGATAGTCTGAGATATTAAATAAGCTCAATACCAACCCACTCTGGAACCTTGGCAAGTCATCAAATTTCACATTTTTCAATCTTTAAAATGGTGATAAGATTCTTTCGTGAAATCATCACAAGAGTAGAATAAGATCATGGATGTAAAATTTGTTGATAAATTCCAAAATGCTAAGCAGGAGAGAGACATCCTTAAAGAGTGAAGTTGTTAACCAGACTCTAGCTTCCTTCCCCATAACTGAGAGAGAAACTTTTACGGCCCTAGGTATGAGTTAGCTCCCAGGTAAAGACAAACTAAACAATTGTAGCAAAGCAGATGGAAAGTTGACTTGAGGTTCAGGTCAAGTCAAAAAAATGATGCAGGGTTGAAAATAAACAAAAGGAGAAAAGGCTAAAAGACAGAATGCTGTGAGCCCTTAATCAAGAAGAGAGAAGTAAAAATCTATATTCAACAATAAAAAGTCCAGTTTAGCAGAGGTAAGCAGGGGAGCAAGATGTTTGAGTTTTAGTCAGTATAGACCTGGGAGGACAGAGTACTATTTAAAGCAGAGTTGGAGTTAAAAAAACAATACATGACAGGCTAGTTGTTAAATGACTGGAGACAAAGATCAATTAAACGTTTTAAAATGATCCTTATTCAGAGTCTCACATGAATAACAAAGAGTAAGATCTTGCTAGGAGGTCACTGAGATCTTCTTTCCAAGTTGAACAACATACCTTTACTTCATATATTTTACCTGTCAGACAATTATTTAGTCTGTCATTTTAACAGAAATTTGTATGGTAAAAAGAAAAACAAGTCGGGGTCAATATCCCAACATTAATATCAATATATCTACAGGATAAAATTATGTAAAAAGCCAAACCTTTATCATCATAGAGAGAAGAGAATTTTATTTCTGCAAAAGACTCTTCCCAGGGCTCCCTTCATGTCTCTGTTCCTCAGGCTGTAGATGAAGGGGTTCAACATGGGGGTCACCACAGTGTACATCACAGCCATGGCAATCTCCTTCACAGGAGAATTATTAGCAGATGGGCAAAAATAAAGACCAATAACTGTCCCATACAACAGTGACACCACAGAGAGGTGGGACCCACAGGTGGAGAAGGCCTTGCAGATGCCCCCGCCAGAAGGAAACTTGAGAACAGAGAACACAATTCGTGCATAGGACAGGATGATGAGGAGGAATGGAATGATGACAATGATCCCTCCTATGAAAAATATCACCAACTCATTAACTCGAGTGTCAGAGCAGGACAGCTTCAGCAGAGCTGATACATCACAGAAAAAGTGTGGGATCACATTGTCTGCACAAAAACACAATCTGGCCATAAGCAGGGTGTGTAACATGGCATGGAACGTGGTCAGCACCCAGGACAGCACCACCAGGGAGAGACAGAGCTTGGTGCTCATGATGGTGCTGTAGTGTAGGGGGAAGCAGATGGCCACATAGCGGTCATAGGCCATGGTCACAAGGAGGAAGCTGTCCAGGTTGGCAAAAAACAGGAAGAAGTACATTTGGGTCAGGCAGCCAGCATAGGAGATAGACAGGTCTTGGCTCTGCATGTTCTGCAGCAATTTGGGAATGGTCACAGAAGAGAAGCAGATATCAGAGAAGGACAAATTGCTGAGAAACGAATACATAGGCGTGTGGAGGTAGGAGTCCAGGCGAATGAGAATGATGATGAGGAGGTTTCCCAGGACGGTGGTAAGATACATGGCCAGGAACAAAGCATAGAACATGTCTTGCTGCTCTGACTCAATGGGCAGTCCTAGCAGGAGAAACTCTGAGATGACAGTTTGATTCCTTCCTGTCATGCTCTGTCTCCAGTATCTTCAGGAAGAAACAATAGTGTCCATTAAAACCTGAATTTAAAAACGAACACATTTCTATGATACATAGTGTGTTAGATCTTCTGCAAAAATACTTTATATCAACTTCATCACAATAATTACAATCCCTATACTCTAAATCTCTATAATCAGAATTCCTATTTTTGGAAATGACTTATATTCTTAGCTCCTCTTTAACTGGTAACAATATTCCATCCCTTCTAAAACACTCTTATCCATTAGCTTCTGAGACACAAAATGTATCAGTTTTCCTCATACCTGCCTGGCCAGACAGCCTCAGTAACTGTGATTGACTCCTGCTTTCTCAATACCTTACATCTTGATGTTCCTCAGGGTTTTTTCCTAAACACTGTTCTCTTATAATTCTACATATACCACCAAGAAAAACCCATCTACTTCAATTGCTTTGATTACCTTTTAAACTTAAGGTGCAGATGTCTCTCTCACCTATAAAACTGTATATTCAGTTGCTTGTGATTATCTTGTGGATGCATCACACACATTTTCAGCTCAACAGTTCCCAAAAGAAACTCATGATCTCCCTCTGATCTCCCATCCCTGCATCCTCTAGTTTTCCATATCTCAGTAAAAAGGGTTCAGAGGCTCCAGTCAAAAAACCTGAGTGTTGTGTTTCATTATCTCCTTTGTCTCATCATCAACATCCAATCTGTCAATAAGTCCTATATTTTAATTTTCTTTCTCATTCTTCCTTTCCTTGTCTCCACTGCCACTACCCTAGATCAGGTTGAAATCATACCTTGTCTGTACTATCGGAACAGCCTCTTAATTCAACTCCCTGTTTCATGCTTGAATACTCTCTCTTTCAATATCCTTCATTCACAGTGCAGCATTCTAAGATGAAAATCTGATCATCATTTTCTATAAAGTCTGCATAGAGTCTTCTTGCTCTCAAGTATAGGCAAAATTCCTTTCAAGGCAAAATTCCTTTGAAAAGGTGTTTCATGACCCTTGCCTACCTCCAGGGCTTCATCTGGCCCCTCAATAACACTCACATTCCCCTTGTCAGCAATGCTGGACTTATAAGTAACAATCTTGCCTCCAGCTTTTTGCACTTGCTATTCCTCCACCTATCATCTTCTTCCCTCTGCTCCCTCTTCACCTGGCTTGCCCCTACTTATCCTTCAGGTATGTTACGTGTCACTCAGCTAAACCTTCTCTCTTACCCCATATCAGGAGAGAATCCACTGCTGTTTCCACAGCATCCTATGCTTGTTCCCACAGCACTCAATGCCTTTGGGATTATTGTCTATATGTGTCTTTCCTACCAGGTTGTAAATTCTGTGCAGGAAATGTCATTTCTGCCTCATGACAGCAGCACTGTTAACACCTGGCACAGCACCTGAATGTAGCCGATGTTTCGCAAATATTTATTGGCTGTGTTTCAGGTTGACACATGCATTCCTCCAACTTAAAGGCAACATAACTCCTTTTAAGTTAAAATCCCTATTCCTATTAAATCCTCCCAGAAGAATAATTAACTTGCCTCACCTCTTGGCACTAAATTGGACATTTACTATAAAAATTATGGATGTAATTTCGTACCCTTGGAAAATGTTTGGGTACCTCAGATACATTATTCTTTTCACTAATACAGATGATGTATATTATATAGAGAGATGTATTTATAGACATAGATATAATCTCCTACGGGTTTGAACCCTGACTAATACACCTCAGTGTGCCTCAAAGCTGACAAACAAAGCAGAGGAGAAGTGTTAAGAGATGTTGGAAGCTTCTTCATTACAGACACAAAAGTCCAACTGCCGGGATTTTTCACCCCTTGAGGCTGTTTGATCCAGCCACATGAACAGTTTTTACAGTTGGACATTATACGTGGGCATGACTGTAGGAATAAACATCTAGGGAAAATCATACACCTGGTTTCTCAGACTTTGGCTTTCCTGGTACATGACTGGGACTCGACTCTTATGTCAAGAGTATGACTAGGGACCACAAACCAGAGACAGCATTTGCAAATGCTACCACTGATGATGCAAGGAGCCTCTCATCTTCTTCACCCATTAAGTCACTAGTACTCAGCCTGGCCTGCACATAAAAATCACCTAGGGCAGTGACTCTAAAATTTAATGTCCATGCAAATCACCTGGAAGTTCTGGTAAAACACTGATTCTAACTCAGTAGTCCAGCTTCTACATTTTAATCCACACCCAGGTAATGCCCATGCTGTGGTCCATGGAAGACACAGTCAGTAGCACAGAAATATAATGCTTTAAAAATAAAGATTATTGACTTCCATCAGATAAATTTAATCACGATCTCTGAGAGGAGGTCTGTGCAAAGTCCTGAGGTGATTCTAAAATAAAGTAAAGACTCAGAACTGTTACATTAAAGCATACCGCCAGAGCTGTCATTATGTTGAAATTATACATTGTGGGAATACATTACATAGTAAGTAATACTTATAAATGCTATCAGTAATAAAAGGATTGCAACTGGTGAACATTAATCAAAGTATTTCTAGAACGTGGAGAAATCTTGGGAGGCTGAGAGGTGGAGAAGAAGTGGGTTAGCACACCTGAAAAACTATCCTGCAGAACAACCTGGGAAAATAAGACCCTCAGGTTGAAAGGATCCTAAGGGACCAGCTCATTCACCCTCTGCCTGACTTACCCACTGTATCTGAAGGTGACTCCAGGACCCTGGCTCAAGATCCTGCTCGCCTCTATTCACTAAGTCATGTGAAGGAACAGCCTCTGTATTTGTCATCTGTTACTGTGAGAACCCTTCTAACATCTCCCATTCTACACATCCCTGGGCCTAAGGGGCTCTGGATCCCAAAGGAGTCTGGATCCTGGAGGAACACATTAAAGACAAAGTAAACACCCAGGACCTCTCTAGGACAAATGCTCTCAGAGTCCTGGAACAGTGACTGATTACAATCACTGACCACACCTGACTATAATTTGATGGAAGGTGGGGATGCAAAGAAGCTCGTATATGGATGTTTAATCACTGCCTCTTTAGGGAATGGACAGTAGTTCTGTGGGTCTGGAGCCTACATTTTGGGAGGTGAAGGAAGATGGTTGGAGAAGTCATAAAAACAAGCATGGACTAGATGCTGAATGTCCTAAAATATCTTAGCTTGTGGCAAGCTTTCTGTGGGCAAAAAGAAGCCATCAGTGGTCTTTAACAAAGTGCCATGAAACATACATATTTTGGAAAGATTGCCAGGGTAGAAGAATCTCTCACTACAATGCAGTTCCCTATATACCCACCACAGAGGAGAGAGAAATCTGCAGCTAAGAAGGATTAGATCTGTATGACCCAACCATATGCAGATATACAGAAAGTAGTGGAATAAGAGAAAAGATAAACCCTCCCAGTTTGTATTCAATTCTTCCTCAGGCCAAGATAGAAAAGAAACCCAATTTGAATCCCACTGAGGTATCTTTAGCTCCCTATCTTTCTAGGAAAACCTTAATAGCACCCCACCACCACCATCCTCTCTACTACCCTCCATATGTGTCAGATTACCTCCTAGTCTCCAGGCTCTTCCTTATGCTGCCATTGATCACAAAGCTATAGTTGACATTGATAACTCCTTCGTTCACTACACATTCCTTTTTCTCCTCAGCCATCATCTCAGCTGGATGGGGTTCCTGACATAGTGGTATAATGCAAACCTTCATTCCTAGGGAATCTGCATCCTCATGGGTGTTGCCTTAGCAAGTTGTTACAGCTGTCATTAACATTTATTATCAGACATGACAATACTAAGTGGCACTCAAAGAATTCCCCAGAATTGCAGACACGGTCCTACTGCTCTACTTGGGTTGAGCAGCCCAGTTTTCCCGTTGGTGATCAATATCACCATCCCAGGAAGAAGGGCAATCCTGCTCTGTGTAGATTGGTTCACATAAGAACCACAAAATGTCCAGGTGGTAGGCTCAACATCCAATTCAATGAAACCATTGTTACATTCCTTGGTAGAACTATTCCTCCCTTGAGGACTATATGAGACACTTCTTGTGCACCATTTTCAATTCTCTCAGCCTTATTTCCTTCCAGCCACAGTTGCAGTAACCAGCTCTACTCTGATTTCAACTAGCTTTACTAGATGCAACCTGACAGTACCTCACCTCAGTTCTGCTCCATGTGCTCCTTGCTTCCTGCTCTGGGACTTCTCTGATTCCAGGAAAAGGGATGTCATGAAGAACTTTACCAATACTCATACAAATATTTAGATATATAATTTCAACAGAATTGTTGTAGAGAATGTGAGGCATAGACTGAGGTTCCTTTTTTTTTCTTTTTGCATATAGAAATCCAATTTTTCCAGTACCATTGGTGGAAAAAACTTTTCCCACTGAATTGTCTTTACACTTTGTCAATGATCAATGGAAAATACATGAGTGTATCTATTTCTGGATTCTATCTGCTATTCTATACACTCTATACTGATCTACATTTCTATCTCTTCTCTAACACCACAATTTCCTGACTATTTTAACTTCATACTAAGTCTGGAAACCAGGCAATGTAAGACCTCATGCTTTGTTCTTCATTTCCAAATTCAATTTTGCTTTTTCAGCTTCTTGCCTTTACATATACATTTTACAATCTGATTGTCAAATTATACCAGAAAAAATCCTGCCTGCTTGAATTTTGATTAAAAATGTGTTGAATCTTCAGATCACTTTCAGAAGAGTCAACATCTTAACAATAATGACTCTTCCAATCCATAAACATGTTGTATCTATCCATTTCTTGTATCTTCTATGATTTCTTTAATCAGGGTTTTGTAATTTTCAAGATATAAATCTTGTATATATTGTGTATTATTCATACCTAAGCATTTAATGGTTTGGTGCTATTGTAAATTTTACTTTAAAGTGTTTTTTTCACTTTCCACTTGTTCATTGCTAGTTGAAATAAATATAATTTTAAATATATTAATATATTTATTTACAGAATAACAATTTTTAATATATTGACCATGTATCCTATGACCTTACTAAACTGACTTATTGCTTCTAGAACCTTTTTTAATGTTCTTTGTGATTTTCCACATAGACAATTATATCACCTGCAAATAGAGATGGTTTAATGTCTTACTTTCCAATCTGTATACTTTTTATTTCTTTTTATAGCCCTTTTCCACTTCCTAGGACTTCCAGTACAATGTTGAACAAGGCTGGTGAGAACAAACATTTTTACTTTGCTCCTGATCTTCAGGAGAAAGGATTCAATCTTTCACTACCAAGTATAACATTAGCTATAATTTTTTAAAAGTTGCTCTCCCATCAGGTTGAGGAAATTTCTTTTTGATCTTAGCTTGCTGAGAGTTTTATCACAAATTGCTTAAATTAATGTTGAAATTTTTTGTCAAAGGCTTTTCTGCACCTATTGAAATGATCCCTTTTTTTCAGCTAAATCTCTCTTTTTAATAGCAAAGGGCCACTCAGTAGCAATGTGACAATACACATGTCCACAGAATTACAGTTTGGAATATAGCTTTAATTAAACATTTTCTTTGAAGTTCATACCATGTTTTTTTTAACATAGTTTTTCCTTAAGTTTATTGATACAACCGTTTAGATTTATTGTTGTTTGAATGTTGAAACAGCTTCTCATTCCCATAAAAAACTCCACTTGATGGTGTGTTACTTTTTCATATACTGCATTGTTAGATTTCATTTGTTCGTATTTTTAAGGATTTTAGTGTCTATGTTCACGTGGGATATTGGTCTGTAGTTTTCTTATAACATCTTTATCTGGTCTCTGTCTCAGAGCCTCAGTAAATAGGTTAGGAGGTATTTCCTCCTCTTCTATACGCTGGAAGTGTTTGCATAGAATTAGTATTACTTCTTCCTTGAGTGCTTCATGTAATTAACCAGTAAAGGCATCTGATCCTGGAGTTTTCTTTGTCAGAAGGATTTTACCTACAAATTCAGTATCTTAATAAAAACAACCATTCAGGTTATCTATTCTTTGTGAGTGAGCTTTGGAAGTTATGTCTCTCAACAAATGTATCCATTGCATCTAAGTTGTAGCATTTATGGGTTCATAGTATTCAATTATTATTCTTTTAATGACTGTAAGGGTCTGTAGTGATATCTCATATTTCTTTCCTGATATTTATATTTTGCGTTTTTTCTCCTCTTGCTCATTCTGACTAAAAGTTTATCTATTTTATTTAGTTTTTCAAACAACCAACTTTTGATTTAATGATTTTTATGCTTCATTTTTCTGTTCTCAATTTCACTGATTTTTGTTATTTCCTTTCTTTCTCTTGCTTTAATTGGCTCTTCTTTTCCTATGTCCTTAAGGTGGAAGCTCAGATCATTGATTTTAGACCTTAGTTCTTTTGTAATATGAACATTTAATGCTATAAATTTTCCTTTCAGCACTGCTTTCGCTGCCTCCTACTAATTTTGATATGCTGTCTTTCAATTTTAATTCAAAATATTTTCTAATTATTCTTGTGATTTCCTATTTGACCCATCATTTATTTGTAAATGTGCTACTTATTTTCCAAATATTTGGGATATGCCTACTTCATAACAAGTACAAAAATTATTTTCAGGCATATTGTACATCTAAATGTGATAGATTTTGAAAATAGAATAAAACATAAATCTTCTAGAAGATAACAAAGAATATCATCAGGACCTTGGAGAAAGGAAATATTTCCTTTTAAAAAGTAATTGAAAACACTAATTATAAAGAGAAAGATTGATTAAAAGGTCTGCATTTAAATTTCTTTTAATTTTGTCACCAAAAGATTCTATTAAGAGTGAAAAGGCAAATCACAAATGGTAAGAAGATATTTGCAGAGTGATGTCATCAAGATGATATCATAAATAACTCCCGACTTCAGTTCCCTCACAAGAAGACCAACTACAACTATCCATAGACAAGCCACCATTGTGAAAATAGCAGCAGGGGTTGGCTCCATGGCTGAGTGGTTAAGTTCGCGCGCTCCACTGCAGCAGCCCAGGGTTTGGATCCTGGGCGAGGACATGGCACCACTCATCAGGCCACATTGAGGCGGCATCCTACATCCCACAACTAGAAGGACCTGCAACTAAGATACACAACTGTGTACACGGGGGGTTTGGGGAGATAAAGCAGAAAAAAAAATTGGCAACAGATGTTAGCCCAGGTGCCAATCTTTAAAAAAAAAAAAAGAAAGAAAGAAAGAAAATAGCAGCATATCAGAGCGAGGCTGAAGTATATCCATAGACCACAGAGACCAAGAAGGACAACATTAGAAGAGTAAGAGAAATAGATGAATCCATTATTATAGTTGGAGATTTCCACATCCCTCTCTCAGAAATGGACAGATCTAGCAGCCAGAAAATCAGTAAAAACATAGATGAACTCAACAACACCATTAATCAACTGGATATAAAGGACATCTACGAACTACTTCAACCAGCAACAGCAGAATGCACATTCTCCTCAAGCTCACACAGAATATTCACCTACGTACACCACATTCTGGCCACAGAACACACTATATAAAATGTAAAAAAATAGACATCATACAATATCTGCTGTCAGACCACAGTAGAATTAAACTAGAAATCAACAACAGAAAGATACCTAGAAAAATCCCCAAATACTTGGCAATTAAACAACACTTCTAAGTAACACATGGATCAAAGAAGAAATCTCAAAAGAGATTTTAAAACACTTTGAACTAAAGAAAATGAAAAGGCAACTTCTGAAAGAAGTATTTAGAGGGAAATTTATAGCACTGGATATATATGTTAGAGGCATAAAGTGGAGACTGAGTCACGTCTACAATCGTTACACCAGGTTTATCAGAATCTAGCCTCAATATAGACAAGGAAACACTTTATGTAATTCCCAGTCTTGACATAGACTGAGCATGTCCCATTCCTTCCTTTCTTGGTCTTATCAAGCTTTCCCAACTCTAATCCTGCTTACACAAAGAACTTACTGTCTACCCATTAAAATGTACTTAAACAGCTCATTTATCTTACATGTGCACAAACTTATTATATCCTGTAGGAAGAGCTGTGTTAAGGGGAAGGAGGACACTGGGAGAGCAAAAGATTGGGTCCATGTCTTAAAAGAATCACCAGACACAGTGCAGTTGAGTATAGCCCAGGCGTGGTTTAGATTTTAATAGCAGCATGTTAGGTAAAAATATCAGATATTCACGACTACCTTGAAAATCCCCTAGCAAGGTGCCCTATTATATAATGACATATTGTCTATCAGTAAGTCAAATGCAGGCAACTTTTCTATCATTCTTGAAACAGCTAATACTCCTTTAGTAAAGCACCAATGAAACATATGCCTACATTGGGAGGCCTGTGGCAGAAAGGAAAAAACTGTACCTCTAAACATTAAATTCCTGCACAGCACGTGAGACATTCGTAATTCATCCATTCATTTCCTCTCCATTGCTCGCTGTCTCACCTGTTATTTTTTGAGCATCTATGATTACATTCATACAAGCTAAATTCAAGATGACTATACTTACAAGTTTGCCCTATACAGTCCCAGCTTATGCCCATTATTAGACCCCTTTTACTCTCAAATCATCTTCCAGTTTGGACTATGAAAGTGTAACACACAGAGATCCTTTGAACAGTTCTGAAACTTGATTTTAGTATGGTTATATGAATCCATACGTGTAATAAAATATCAAAAGCTTTACACAAAGACACAAAAAAAAGAATAACTGCACGCAAAACCTGGTGCAATCCAGGTAAGGTCAATGGTCCAGTTCATTGTCATATGCCAATGTCTGTTTCCCGGATTCACTCCGATATTCTACTTATATAAAATGCTACCATCAGAGGAACCTGGGTGAGGTAAAAATTACCTCTCTGTACTATTTTTTAAACTTCTTGGGAGTCTATAATTATTTCAAAATAAAAATTTTTCATGTATGTATTCCTTTGAATAATAAACTGCATGGCCTCTTAGCTAAAAGTACACAGTTTAGTCACTCTTAGCCTCCTTTCTAGACTTTACAGTTACTTCATGCAACTTCCCTGAGTTAATGTGGCCAAGACAGCTAAGTGTATATCAAGAGTTTATGCTCCTGAATTCTGTAGTACGGATTTGAATAGAGTGGTCTGTGAAGAAATAATTTCTCACCACTTCCTGCCCCCTGTATACCCCTTGCATCTAAGTTCAGAGATGTGGCCGAGTTCTAGAGAATGAAATGTAGGACAAAGTGATGTATGTCACTTGTAGGCCTGGCCAACAAAACTCTTCCAAGTGGTCCTCTACCATTGTCCTCTTCCAACTGAATTTCAACACCTGAGGTGACTATGGAAAGCATAAGTTGAAGATTTCAGAGCCCCCATTAGCCTGATGGCATGAAACATACTACCCCCCACATCCCAGGGCTAACTGGATTTTACAAGAGCAAGAAAAAAATATCTGTTGTATCACACCACTGAGGTTTCAGGGTTTATCTGTTATAGCAACTACTCTACCTTAAGTAACACATGGAGAATATTTTTTTTTAAAATCAGGAAACATAATACTAAATGGAAAAAGAAAACCTGTATGAACAATAATCCATTTTAATAAATACATACACACACATACACACAATCGGGTCTGTAGGTAACTAAATGGAAGGCGATGCAAATCAAGAAATGGAATATGGTTTGATGTAGTCCCACTGGTCTATGTTTGGTTTTGTTGCTTGTATTTTGGTGTCATATCCAAGAAATCATTGCCAAGATAAATGTCAAGATGTTTTCCCTCTATATTTTCTTCAAAGAATTTTACAGTGTCAGATCTCATATTTAAGTCCTTAATCTATTTTGAGTTGATTTCTGTGTATGGTGAAAGATAAGGGTCCACTTTCATTCTTTTTCATGTGGATATCAGTTTTCCCAGCACCATTTGTTGAAGAGACTATCCTTCTCTCACTGCATGTTCTTGGCATGCTGTTCATGTATCAGTTGATCATAGGGACATAGATTTATTTCCGAGTTCTCTATTTTGTTCCATTGGTCTATACATCTAACTTTATGCCAGTGCCTTACTGTTTCAAATACTGTAGTTTTGTAATATATTTTGAAATCAGGAACTTTGATGCCTCTAGCTTTGTTCTTCTTGCTCAAGATTGCATTGGCTTTGTGGGGTCTGATGTGGTTCCTCATGAATTTTATGATTGTTTTTTCTAGTTCTGTAAAAAAAGAAAGTGCAATGGGGATTTTGATAGGGATTGCAGTGAATCTGTAGATCACTCTGGGAATATGGACATTTTAACAATTTTCATTCTTCCAATCCATGAATCTGAGATGCCCTTCCATTTATTTGTGTCTGCTTTAAATTCTTTCAAGAGTGTTTTGTAGTTTTCAGTATACAAGTCTTTCACCTCTTGGTTAAATTTATTCCTAAGCATTTTATTCTTTTTGATGCTACATCAAACTTTACGGCTTTTGTACAACAAAGGAAATAATCAACAGAGTGAAAAGGCATCCTATACAACATGAGAAAATATTTGCAAACCATCATTCTGATGAGGGGTTAATACGCAAAATACGTAAGATTCTCCTACAACTCAATAGCAAAAGAACAAATAACTCAATTAAAAAATAGGCAAAGGACTTCAAAAGACCTTTCTCCAAAGAAGATATACAACTGGCTACCAGGAATATGAAAAAGGTACTCAACATCACTAATCATCACAGAAATGCAGATCAAAACCACAGTGAGCTATCACCTCTCACCTGTTAGGATGAAGAGTATCAAAAATATATATATAAATGTTGGAGAGGATATGGAGAAAAAGGAACCCTTATACACTGTTGGTTGGAATGTAGAATGATGCAGTCACTAGGGAAAACAGTATGAAGGCTCCCTCAAAAATTAAAAATAGCACTACTGGATGATCAAGCAATCCTAATCCTGTGTATATCCCAAAGGAAATGAAATCAGGATCTCACAGAGATACCTGCACTCCCGTGTTATTGCAACATTACTCACAGTAGCCAAGATATAAACACAATCCAAATGCCCTTCAACAGATGAATGGATAAAGAAAATGTGGTATATGCATACAATGGAATATCATTCAGCCTTAAAAAAAGGAAAGAAATCTTGACATTTATGACAACATGGGTGAACCTAGAGGACATCCTGCTAGGTGAAATAAACCACTCACAGGAGGACAAATACTCCATGATTCCATCTTTGATATGAGTTATCTAAAATAGTCATACTCATAGATGGGGAGATGGAATGGTGGTTATCAGAGGCCAAAGGGAAGGGGAAATTGAGAACTGGTTTTCAATGGGTATAAAGTTTCCATTATGTAAGAGGAGTAAGTACTAAAGATCTGCTGTACAACATAGTACCTACAATTAATAATATGCTATGGTACAGTCTAAAACACGTTAATAAGATAGATTTCATGTGAAGTGTTCTTCTTACAAAAAAGACAAAAAGGAAAACACAAGAAATTCTTGAAGATGATGGATCTATTTAGTACCTTGGTTGTGGCGATGTGTTAATGGATTATGCATATGTCCAGATTCATCGACATGTATACCTTAAACATAAGCAAAATTTTGGATATCAATTATACTTCAATGAAGCTAAAAAAGAAATGGGGTATAAACAAAGAGAAAACTTGGGAAAAACATAAAGAGTTCAATTTTTTCATGGAAAGACTGAAGTGCTCAAGGAGCATCAAGTGGAGATGTCTACCATGAAGATGCAAATTAAAATTGGGAACTGGAGAAAGGCCTATACTGCAGATAGAGAAGTGGAGGTAAGCAGAAATATGAGAAGAATAAAACAATGGATTTATATGCCATCCACTAGAGGAGACAATAAGGAAACAAATGGACTAAAGTTGGATACCTAGACAAAACCATACATGGAGTTAAGATTGAAAAATCAATGGCTGTTCCCCTTACTTGTGAGGTGGGGGAAGTGAGAAGAATAAACCCTAAAATCAGATAGTCCTAGATCCTAAGTTCAGTACTGACCCACGCTTGGACCTTAGCAGGTCATCAAATTTCACATTTTTCAATGATTAAAATGGTGATAAGATTCCTTTGTAGAATCACCACAAGAGTAGAATGAGATCATGGTTGTAAAATTTGTTGATAAAATCCAAAATATCAAGCAAGTGAAAGACATCCTGAAAGAGTGAAGTTGTTAACCAGACTCTGGCTTCCTTCCCCATACCTGAGGGAACAACTTTTAGGGCCCCAGCTATGAGTTAGCTCCCAGGTAAAGACAAACTAAACCATTGTAGCAAAGGAGATAGAAAGTTCACTTGAAGTTCAGGTCAGGTCAGAAAGATGATATAGACATGAAAATGAATCAGAGGAGAAAAGGCTAAGAGAGTGCTGTGAGCCCTAGCTCAAGAAGAGGTAAGTAAAAATCTGTACTCAACAACAAACAGTCTGTTTTAGCAGAGGTAAACAAGGGAGTGAGATGTTTGAGGTTTAGTCGGTATTGACCAGGGAGGACAGAGTATTATTTAAAGCAGAGTTTGGGTTAAAAAAAAATTTCACATGATAAATTACTTTTTTAATAACTGGAGACAAAGATCAATTAAAAGTTTTTAAATGTTGCTTCCTCAGGGTCACCTAGGAATAACGAAGAGGAAGATCTTGCTATCAGGTCACCAAGATCACCTTTCCATATTCAACAACATACCTGGACTTCATTGCTTTTACTTATGGGACAATCATTTACTATATCATTTTAAGAGAAAGCTGCATTGGAAAAAAAGATCTGGGTCAATACCCCAATATTAATATCAGTTTATCTACTGGATAAACCTATGTAAAAAATCCAAACCTTGACCGTCATAGAAAGAAGAGAATTTTGTTTTTGCAAAAGACTCTTTCCAGGGCTCCCTTCATGTCTCTGTTCCTCAGGCTGTAGATGAAGGGGTTCAACATGGGGGTCACCACAGTGTACATCACAGCCATGGCAATCTCCTTATCAAGAGAATTATTAGCTGATGGGCATAAATAAAGACCAATAACTGCCCCATAGAACAGTGACACCACAGAGAGATGGGAGCCACAGGTGGAGAAAGCCTTGCAGATGCCCCCACCAGAAGGAAACTTGAGGATGGAGAACACAATTCGTGCATAGGACAGGATGATGAGTAGGAATGGAATGACGACAATGATCCCTCCTATGAAAAATATCACCAACTCATTAACTCGAGTGTCAGAGCAGGACAGCTTCAACAGAGCAGACATATCACAGAAAAAGTGGGGGATCACATTGTCTGCAGAAAAACACAATCTGGCCGTGAGCAGGGTGTGTAACAGGGCATGGAACGTCGTCAGCACCCAGGACACGACCACCAGGGAGAGACAGAGCTTGGGGCTCATGATGGTAGTATAGTGCAGGGGAAAGCAGATGGCCACATAGCGGTCATAGGCCATGGCCACAAGGAGGAAGCTCTCCAGGTCTCCAAAAAACAGGAAGAAGTATATTTGGGTCAGACAGCCAGCATAGGAGATGGATGGTTCTTGGCTCTGCATGTTCTGCAGCAACTTGGGCATTGTGACAGAGGAAAAACAGAGGTCAGAGAAGGACAAATTGCTGAGAAACAAATACATGGGTGTGTGGAGGTGGGAGTCCAGGCGAATGAGGATGATTATGAGGAGGTTTCCCAGGACAGTGGTAAGATACATGGCCAGGAACAGAGCATAGAACATGTCTTGCTGCTCTGACTCAACGGGCAGTCCCAGCAGGAGAAACTCTGAGATGACAGTTTGATTCCTTCCTGTCATGCTCTGTCTCCAGTATCTTAAGGAAAAAATAATAGTGTCCATTAAAACATGAATGTAAAAATAAACACATTTCCATGATACATGGTCTGTTAGATGTTTTGCAAAAATAATTTGTATCACTCTTATCACAATAATTACAATCTCTATAATCAGAATCTCTACGATTGGAAATGACGTCTTTTCTTCATTTCTCTTTAACTGGTAAAAATTTTCCATCCTTTCTAAAACTCTCATCCATCAGCTTTTGAGACACAAAATGTATTGGTTTTCCTCATACCTGCCTGGTCAGACATCCTCAGTAACAATGATTGACTCCTGCTTTGTCAATATCTTACATGTTGATGTTCCCATCTGTCAACAAGTCCTATAGATTAATTCTCTTTCTCATTCATTCCCTCCTTAGTAATGGAGGAGACCATCACTACCCTTGATCAGGCTGACATCGTATCTTGTCTGTACTATTGGAACAATCTTGTAATTCATCTTCCTGCTTCCATGCTTAAACCCTTCTCTTCAATATCCTTCATTCACACTGCAGCATTCTGAGATGAAAATCTGATCATCGTTCTCCTTAATGTTTTTACAGAATCTCATTGCTCTTAATATAAAGGTAAAATTCGTGTCAAGGCAAAATTCCTTTCCAAAGGTGATTCATGACCCTTGCTTACCTCCACAGTTTCATCTGGCCCCACTATGAAACTCACATTCCACTCGACACCAATATTGAACTTAAAAGTAACAATCTTGCCTCCAGTTTTTCACACCTGCCGTTCCTGCTGCCTCTCATCTTTTTCCCTCTGTTCCCTCTTCAGCTGGCTTGCCCATACCTATCCTTCAGGTATAGTACATATCACTCCACTAAACCTTCCACGTCTCTCTTGACCAGGAGAGAACCCACTGCTGTGTTTCCACAGCTTCCTGTGTTTGTACCTATATCATGCAATGCCATTGGGATTATTGCTTATAGCTGCCTTCCATACAAGATTGTAAACTACATGCAGGATAGGTCCTGTCTGCTCTATGACTGCAGCAGAGCTAGCACCTGGCACAGTACCGGGACGTAGCTGATGTTTCATAAATATTTATTGGCTGTGCTTCAGGCTGAGACATGCATTTCTACAACTTGAAAGGCAGCAAAAATCCTTTTAAGTTAGAATCACTACTCCTACTAAATCCTCCCAGAACAAGAACTCACTAGCCTCAACCATTTAGCACTAAATTTGACACTTTATTACAGAATTTATGGATGCAATTTTTTACCCATTGAAAATGTTAGGGTATCTCAGATACGTTATTCTTTTCACTACTAGAGGTAATATAGATAATAGATATGTATGTATAAGCATACATAGATAGATATAGATATAAGCCCCTATTGGTTCTGTTTCTCTGGGGAACACTGACTAATACACCTCAATGTGCCTCAAGGCTGACAAGGAAAGCAGAGGAGAAGCATTAACAAATATTGGGGGACCAGCCCCGTGGCCAAGTGATTAAGTTAGCATGCTCCATTTCAGCAGCCCAGGGTTCACCAATTAGGATCCTGGGCACAGACCTACGCACCACTCATTAAGCGGTGGTGTGGTGGCATCCCACATAGAAGAACTAGAATGACCTACAACTAGGATATATACAACTATGCACTGGGACGTTGGGGAGAAAAAAAGAGGAAGATTAGCAACAGATGCTAGCTCAGACCCAATCTCCTCACAAAAAAGAAAAAGAAAGAAAAGTTAGAAGTTTCTTCATTACAGACATAACTGAGTCTAACTGCTGGGATTTTCATCCCTTGAGGCTGTTTGATCTGGCCACATTAGCAGTTTTTACACTTGGACTGTATGTACTGGCATTACAATGGGAAGAAACATGTAGGGAAAATCATACACCTGGTTCTCAGAATTTGGCTTTCTTGGTAAATGACTGGGACCCAACTCTTGCATCAAGAGCATGACTGAGGCCCACAAACCAGAGACAACACTTGGAAAGGCTGCAACTGGTGATGTAATGAGCCTCTCATCTTCTTTACCCACTAAATTAGTAGTGTTCAGCCTGAACTGTACATAAGAGTCACCTAGGGCAGTGCTTCCAAAATTTAATATCCATGCAAATCACCTGGGAGTTCTAGGAAAACACTTATTCTGATTTAGTAATCCAGCTCCTACATTTTAATCTGCACCCAGGAAATTCCAAGGCTGTGGTTCATGGATGACACAGTGAGTAGTAAGGATATATGATGCTTTTAAAATAGGGATTACTGGGCTCCCTAAGATAAATTTAATCACAGTCTCTGAGAGGAGGTCAGTGCAAAGTTTTAAAGTCTTGAGGTGATTCTAAAATAAGCAAAGACTCAGAACTTACGTTAAAGCATAACAAAAGAGCTGTCATTATGTTGAAATTATACAACATTGTGGGAATACATTACATGGTAAGTAATATTTATGAATGCTATCCTTAATAAAAAGATTATAATTGATCAACACTAATCAAAACATTTCTGGAATGTGGAGAAATCTTGGGAGGCAAAGAGGTGGAGAAGAGGTAGGTTACCATAGCTGAAAAACTATCCTGCAGATCATATAACCTGGGAAAACAGGACCCTCAGGTTGAAAGGACACTAAGGGACCAGCTCATTCACCCTCTGCCCAACTTACCCAGTGTGCCTGAGGGTGACTCCAAGATTCTGACCCAAGATTCTGCTCCCCTTTATTCACTAACGGATGTGAAGTAACAGCCTCTGTAGTCATCACCTGTGGCTGAAAACATCCCTTCCCACATGTCCCATTCTATACATCCCTGGTCTAGGTAGCCCTGAATCCCAGAGGAGTCTAGATCCTGGAGGAATGCATTAAAGACAAAATAATTACCCAAGACCTCCCTAGGACAAATGCTCTCAGAGTCCTGGAGCAGTGACTGATTACAGTCACTGATTACACCTGACTATACTTTGGGGGAAGTTGGGTCTGGGGAAAAGTTCAAGTGTGGATGTTTAATCCCTGCCTGTTTAGGAAATGGACAGTAGTCCTGTGGGGGTGGAGCCTATGTTTTGGGAGGTGAAGGAAGAAGGCTGAAGAAGCCATAAAAACAAGTGGGGACCAAACTCTGAATATCCTAAAATATATTAGATTGTGGCAGGCTTTATCTTGTGAGCAAAAAGAAGCCATCAGTGGTCTTTGATGAAGTATCGCTAAGGACACATTATTTCAGAAAGATTCCCAGGGTAGAAGAATCTCCCATACAACCCAGTTCCCCATAAACATCCCAAGAGGAGATATACACCTTCAGCTAACAATGATTAGATCTCTATGACCCAACTATAAGCAAATATATAAAAAATACTGGAATAGGAGAAAAGATAAACTCTCCCAGATCATGTTCAATTCATCCTCAAGCCAAGAAGGGAAGGAAACCCAGATTGAATCCCATTGAGGTACCTTTAGCTCCCCACCTTTCTAGGAAAACCTTAATAGCACTCCACCACGACCATCCTCTCTACTACCCTCCATATGTGTCAGATAACTCCTAGTCTCCAGCTCTTCCTTATGCTGCCATTGATCACAAAGCTATAGTTGACATTTATAACTCCTTCTTTCACTACACATTCCTTGTTCTCCTCGGCCATCATCTCAGCTGAATGGGGTTCCTGACATAGTGGTATAATGCAAACCTTTATTCCTAGGGAATTTGCATCCTCACTGGTCTTGCCTTAGTGGGTTGTTATAGTTTTCATTAACGTTTATTATCGGACAAGACAATATTAAGTGTCACTCAAAGAATTCCCCAGAATTTCAGACATGGTCCTACTGCTCTACTTGGGTCGAGCAGCCCAGTTTTCCCGTTGGTGATCAATATCACCATCCCAGGAAGAAGGGCAATCCTGCTCTTTGCATATCGGTTCACATAAAAACCACAAAATGTCCAGGTGGTAGGTTCGATATCCAATTCAATGAAACCATTATTATATCCCTTGGTAGAACTATTCCTCCCTCGAGAACTATATGAGACACCTCTTGTGCACCATTTTCAATTCTCTCAGCCTTATTTCATTCCAGCCACAGTTGCAGTAACCAGCTCTGCCCTGATTTCAACTAGCTTTACTAGATGCAACCTGACAGTACCTCACCTCAGTTCTGCTCCACGTGCTGCTTGCTTCCTGCTCTGGGATTTCTCTAATTCCAGGAAACAGGATGTCATAAGGAACTTTACCAATACTCATACAAATATTTAGATATATAATCCATTTCAACTGAATTTTTGTAGAGAATGTGAGGTATAGACTGAGGTTCTTTTTCTTTTTGCATATAGAAATCCAATTTTTCCAGTACCACTGGTAGAAAAGACTTTTCCCACTGAATTGTCTTTACACTTTGTCAATGACCAATGGACAATATGAATGGATCTATTTCTGGACTCTATCAGCTATTCTATATGCTCTATATTGATCTACATTTCTATGTCTTCCAGAATTCCTGATTATTTTAACTCAATAGTAAGTCTGGAAACCAGGCAATGTGAGTCCTCTTACTTTGTTATTCATTTCCAAAGTCAATTTTGCTTTTTTAGTTTATGTAAGTTGGCTTTACATACCAATTTTACAATCAGATTGCCAATTTGTACCCAAAAAATCCTCCTTGAATTTTGCTTGGAATTGTGTTGAATCTCTAGAACAGTTTCAGAAGAGTCAACATCTTAACAATCTTGCATATTTCAATCCAAGAACATGTTATATCTATCCATTTTTTCAGATCTCTATGATTTCTTTAATCAGTGTTTTGTGACTTTCAAGATATAGATATTGCATCTATTGTGTATTATTTATACCTAAGCATTTACTGATTTGGTGCTATTGTAAATTTTACTTTAAAGTTTTTTTTCCCTTTCCACATGTTCATTGCTAGTTAATATTGTATAATTTTAATATAGTAACATATTTATATTTATATACAGAACAACAACTTTTTAATATACTGACCTTGTATCCTATGACCTTACTAAACTCCCTTATTAATTCTAGAACCTTTTTAAATGTTCTTTGGTATTTTCTACATAGACAGTCTTGTTGTCTACGAATAGAAATGGTTTAATGGCTTACTTTCTGATTGTATACTTTTATTTCTTTTTCTTGCCCTTTTTCCCTGCCTAGGGCTTCCAGTACAGCGCTGAATAAGAGTGGTGAGCGTGAACATTTTTACTTTGCTGCTGATATTAGGGAGATAGCATTCAATCTTTCATCATTAAGTATAATGTTAGTTCAATTTTTCAAAAGTTGCTCTTCCATCACATTGAGGAAGTTTCCTTCCAGTCCCAGTTTGCTGAGAGTTTTAATCACAAATTGGTTAAATTAATGCTGAATCTTTTCTGCACCTGTTGAGATGATGCTTTTATATTCCAGGTAAATCTCCCTTTTTCAAAGCAAAGGGCCACTTGGTAGCAATGTGACCATACACTACCCACAGAACTACAGTTTGGAATATAGCTTTTTTTCCCAATAATTTTATTGAGATCATATGGTTTATAACATTGTATAATTTGAGGTGTACATTATTATCTATCAATTTCTGAATAGACTTCATCATGCTCACCACCAGTAGCCTAATCTTTGTCCATCACCATACATATGTGTCCCTTTACCTCTTTCACCCACCCCAAGCCCCCTTCCCTTCTGGTAACCACTAATCTGTTCTCTTTATCCATGTATTTGTTTATCTTCCACATATGAGTGAAATCATTCACTATTTGTCATTCTCTGTCTGGTTTATTTAGCTGAACATCATACTCTCAAGGACCACCCATGTTGTTGCAAGTGGGACAATTTTGTCTTTTTATGGCTGAGTAGTATTCCATTGTATATACATACCATATCTTCTTTATCCATTCATCCATAGAAGGGCACATGGGTTGCTCCCATGTTTTGGCTATTGTGAATAATGCTGCAATGAACATAGGGGTGCATAAATCTCTTCAGATAATTGATTTCAAGTTCACTGGATAAATACCCAGTAGTGGAATAGCTGGATCATATGGTATTTCTATTTTTAATATTTTGAGAAATCTCCATACCGTTTTCCACAGTGGCTGCACCAGTTTGCATTCCAATCAGCAGTGCATGAGGGTTCCCTTTTCTCCACGTCTTCTCCAACATTAGTTGGTTTTTGTCCTGGTAATTATAGCCATTCTGACCAGTGTACAGTGATGTCTCATTGTAGTTTTGATTTGCATTTCCCTAATAACTAGTGATGTTGAACATCTTTTCATGTGTCTGTTGGCCATCTGTATATCTTCTTTGGAAAAATGTCTGTTCATATCCTATGCCCATCTTTTGATTAGGTTGTTTGTTTGGTTGTTTGTTGTTGTGTTGTATGAGTTCTTTATATATTTTGGAAATTAACCCCTTGTCATATATATGGTTTGCAAATATTTTCTCCCAATTGGTGCATTGTCTTTTCATTTTGTTCACGGTTTCCCTTGCCTTGTAGAAGCTTTTTAGTCTGATGTAGTCCCATTTGTTAATTTTTTCTTGTTTCCCTTGCCTGAGTAGACATGGTATTCAAAAAGATACTGCTAAGACCAATGTCGAAGAGTGTACCGCCTATGTTTTCTTCTATAAATTTTATTGTTTTAGGTCTTACATCCAAGTCTTTAATCCATTTTGAGTTAATTTTTATGTATGGTGCAAGATAATGGTCTACTTTCATTCTTTTACATGTGGCTGTCCAGGTTTTGCAATACCACTTATTGAAGAGATTTTTCCTTTCTTCGTTGTATGTTCTTGGTTCCTTTGTCGAAGATTAACTTTCCACAGATGTGTGGTTTTACTTCTGGACTTTCAATTCTATTCCATTGATCTGTGTGTCTGTTTTTGTGCCGGTACCATGCTGTTTTGATTACGATAGCTTTGTAGTATTATGTTGAAATTCGGGATTGTGATGCCTCCTGCTTTGTTCTTCTTTCTGAGGATTGCTTTGGCTATTTGAGGTCTTTTGTTGTTCCATATAAATTTCAGGATTCTTTGTTCTATTTACGTAAAGAATGTCATTGGGATTCTGATTGGGATCTCATTGAATCTGTAGATTGCTTTAGGAAGTATGGACATTTTAACTTTTATTCTTCCAAGTCATGAGCATGGAATATCTTTCCATTTCTTTATGTCTTCAATTTCTTTCAATAATGTCTTATAGTTTTCAGTGTATAGGCCTTTCACCTCTTTGGTTAAGTTTATTCCTACCTAGTTTATTCTTTTTGTTGTGATTATAAATGGGATTGTATTCTTGACTTCTCTTTCTGTTAGTTCATTGTTAGCACATAGAAATGCAACTATTTTTGTAAGTTGATTTTGTACCCTGCAACTTTGCTGTAGTTGTTGGTTATTTCTAATAGTTTTCTGATGGATTCTTTCGGGTTTTCTATATATAGAATCATGTCATCTGAAAACAGTGAAAATTTCACTTCTTCCTTTCCAATTTGGATTCCTTCTATTTCTTTTTCCTGTCTAATGGCTCTAGCCAAAACCTCCAGTACTATGTTGAATAGGAGTAGTGAGAGTAGGCACCCTTGTCTTCTTTCCATTCTCAGGGGTTCCCCCACCACTGGGAAAGCTATCATGAGCAGGCTAAGGGCTGCCACCATCTCTTCCTACAGTTGCCCTGGGGTGTGTTCCCACTTTTAGGGCACAGAGGTACTATGGATGCTCAAGCAAGGCTGTAAAGCATTCATGCACATGCACAGGGCTGCTGAGGAAGGGCATGGAGTTCTCACCTATCTCTACCGCTTCCCAGAGGGACAGTCAATCCACCTTCAGATGTATAGCTGCAAGGGTCTCTCAGGCATCCTGTTGTGCTGTGTGGGTTTCCCCCACTCCTCAATGAATGTCCATTTAGTTGTAGTTCAAAGTGGGAGAGAAAAGGAAACAGCTCACTCCACTATGTTGCTGACATCCTGGAATATGGTTTTAATTAAATGGTTTCTTTGAAGTCTCACACCATGTTTTTTTATCATCCTTTTTTTTCCTTTAGTTCTTGATATGATCGTTTAGATTTATTATTGTTTGAATTTTGAAACAGCTTCTCATTCCCATAATAAACTCCACTTGATAGTGATGTATTATCTTTTTCACATACTGCACTGTTAGATTTCATTTGTTTGCATTTTTGAGGATTTTAGTGTCTATGTTCACATGGAATATTGGTGTGTAGTTTTCTTATAATATCTTTATATGGTGTAGGTATCAGGATCTCAGAAAATAAGTTAGGAAGTATTTCCTCCTGTTCTTTATGCTGGAAGAGGTTGCATAGTATCGGTATTATTTCTTCATAAAGTGCTCCATATAATTAACCATTAAAGCCATCTTGCCCCCAGGTTTTCTTTGTCAGAAGGATTTTGTCTACAAATGTAATATCTTCATAAAAGTGACTATTCAGGTTAGCTACTCTTTGCAAATGAGTTTTGGAAGTTGTGTCTTCCAACAAATTTATCCATTTCATCTAAGTTTAGCATTTATGGGCACAGAATTGTTCATAATATACCATTACTATTCTTTTAATGCCTGTAGGGGTCTACAGTAATAGTCCTTATTTCTTTCCTGATATTTATAGTTTGTGTTTTTTCCTTTGTTCTCCTCTTACTGATTCTGACTAAAAGTTTATCTATTTTATTTAGTTTTTCAAAAAACCAACCTTTGATTTCAATGATTTTTATGATTCATTTTTCTGTTCTCAATTTCACTGACTTTTTCTCTTCTTCTTGTTTCTTTTCTTTGTCTTGCTTTTTAATTTGCTCTTCTTTTTCTATGTCCTTAAGTTGGAAGCTCAGATCACTGATTTTAGACCTTAGTTCTTTTGTAATATAAGCCTTTAATGCTACAAATTTTCCTTTCAGGGGTCAGCCCAGTGGCGCAGTGGTTAAGTTCACACGTTCCACTTCTTGGTGGCCCAGGGTTTGCCAGTTTGGATCCCAGGTGTGGACATGGCACCGCTTGGCAAAAGCCATGCTGTGGTAGGCATCCCATGTATAAAGGGGAGGAAGATGGGCATGGATATTAACTCAGGGCCAGTCTTCCTCAGAAAAAGGAGGAGGAGTGGCAGTAGTTAGCTCAGAGCTAATCTTCCTCAAAAAAAATTTTTTTCCTTTCAGCACTGCTTTAGTTGCATCTTACTAATTTCGACATGCTGTTTTTTCATTTTAATTCAAAATATTTTCTATCTATCTTTGTATTTTCCTATTTGATCCATGGGTTATTTAGAAATGTGCTGCTGACTTTCCACATAGTTAGGATCTGCTTACTTCATGCCAAATACAAAAATTATTTCCAAGCACATTGTACATCTACATGTGAGAGATTTTAAATAGAACATAATGTAACATAAAATTTACGAGAAGATAACAACTAATATCATCAAGACCTTGGAGAAGGGGAAGATTTCATTTAAAAGTAATTAAAAACACTAATTATAAAGAGAAAGATTGATTAAAAGGTCTACATTTAAAATTTCTTCTAATTTTGTCATCAAAAGATACCATTAAGAGTGAAAAGGCAAGTCAAAATCTGTAAGAAGATATTTGTGGAGTAACATCATCAAGATGATAACATAGATCATTCCCGACTTTAGTTCCCTCACAAGAAGACCAACTACAACTATGCATAGACAAGACACCACTGTGAAAATACCAGCGCATGGCTGAAGTACATCAATGGACCACAGAGACCAAGAAGGACAACATTAGAAGCGTAAAAGGAACAAATTAATCCACAAATACAGTGGGGGACTTCCATACCCCTCTCTCAGAAATGGACAGGGCCAGCAGCCAGAAAAACAGTAAAACTGTAGTTGAACTCAACAACAGCATCAATCGACTGGATATAATGGACATCTATGAACTACTTCATCCAACAGCAGCAGAATGCACATTCTTCTCAAGTTCACATGGAATATTCACCAAGGTACACCACATTCTGGCCAGAGAACACACCATAACAGGTGTCAAAGAATAGACATCATACCATATCTGCTATCAGACCACAATGGAATTAAACTAAAAATCAACAACAGAGAGATACCTGGAAAGATCCCTAAATACTTGGCAATTAAACAACACTTCTAAATAACACATGGATCAAAGAAGAAATCTCAAAGGAAATTTTAAAATATTTTCAACTAAAGAAAACAGAATTTGAAATATATTATCATGCACATCCAAAAGCTATATAATGTTATAACCCAATGTTACTGCAATTAAAAAATAAATAAAAATTTGAAAAAAAGAATAAAGCTGTTGTGATTATCCTTATATTTAAAAAAAGAAAATGAAAAGGCAACTTATTGAAAGAAGTATTTAGAGAGAAATTTATAGCACTAGATATATATGTTAGAGGCATAAAGTGGAGACTGAGTCATGTCTACAATTGTTACACCAGGTTTATCAGAATCTAGCCTCAATATAGACAAGGAAACACTTCATGCAATTCCCAGTCTTGTCATAGACTGAGCATGTTCCATTCCTTCCTTTCTTGGTCTTATCAAGCTTTCCCAACTCTACTCCTGCTTACACAAAGAACTTACTGTCTACCCATTAAAATGTACTTAAACAGCTCATATATCCTACATGTGCACAAACTTATTATATCCTGTAGGAAGAGGTGTGTTAAGGGGAAGGAGGACACTGAGAGAACAAAATATTGGGCCCAGGTCTTAAAGGAATCAGCCAGATATAACAGAGTTGAGTTACAGCCCAGGTGTGGTTTAGATTCTAAAGGTAGCATGCTAGGTAAAAACTTCACATATTCACAATTACCCTGAAAATCCCCTAGCAAGAGGTCCCATTATATAATGACATATTGTCTCTCAGTAAGTCAAATGCAGCCAGTTTTTCTTTCATTCTTGAAACAGCTAATACTTCTTTAGTAAAGCACCAATGAAACATATGCCAATATTTGGAGGCCTGTGGCACAAGGAAAAAACTGCACCTCTAATCATTAAATCCCTGCACAGCATATGAGGGATTCATATTTCATTCATTCATTTCTTCTCTTTCTCGCCTGTTGTTTCTTGAGCAACTATGATTACATCACGTAAGCTAAACACAAGATGACCATATATACCAGTTCACCCTATACAGTCCCAGCTTATGCCCATTATTTAGACCCTTTTACTCTCAAAACACCTTCCAGGTTGGACTATGAAAGTGTAACACAGAGATCCTTTGTGATGAGGCAATGGTTCTGAAGTTTGATTTTGACGTGTTTATAAGAATCTATACATGTAATAAAATATCATAATTATACACAAAGATGTAAAAAACAATGAGTGCATGAAAAAACTAGTAGAATCCAAGTAAAGTCTATGCCTTACTTGGATTGAAATATGCTAATGTTAATTTCCTGGTTTTGCTCATGTATTCTAGTTACATAATGTTACCATTTCAACTCAAACAGTAAATTATATGGCCTCTTAGCTAAAAGTATATTGTTTAGTCACTCTTAGCTCCCTTTCTAGACTTTACAGTTACTTTCTGCAACTTCCCTGAGTTAGTGTGGTCAAGGCAGCTAAGTTTATATTAAGAGTTTATGCTCCTGAATTTTATAGTACAGGTTTGAATATAGCGGTCTGTGAAGACATAATCTCTCACCACATCCCCTACCCCTCGCCCTTTGCATCTAAGTTCAGTGATGTGGCTGAGTTCTGGAGAATGAAATGTAGGTCAAAGTGGTGTATGTCACTTCTAGGCCTGGCCAACAAAACTCTTCCAAGTGGTCCTCTATCATTGTCCTCTTCCAACTGAATTTCAACACCCGAGGTGACTGTGGAAACCATGTGTTGAAGATTTCAGAGCCTCCATTAGCCTGATGGCATGAAACACACCACCCCCAACATCCCAGGGCCAACTGGATTTCACATGAGCAAGAAAAAATTTTTGGTATCACACCACTGAGGTTTCAGGGTTTATCTGTTATAGCAACTACTCTACCTTAAGTAACACATGGAGAATATTAAACCAATCAGGAAACATAATACTAAATAGAAAAATAAAACCTGTATGAACAATAATATTTTTTGTAAATACATATATACATACACATATAGACATACTTACATACACAAATGGTTCCTTACATAACTAAATGAAAGATAAAGTGTATCAAGAAATGGAATATAGTTTGATGTGGTCCCAGTGGTCTATGTTTGGCTTTGTTGCCCGTGTTTTGGTATCAAATCCAAGAAATCATTGCCAAGACAAATGTCAAGATGTTTTCCCTATATGTTTTCTTCAAAGAGTTTTATAGTTTCAGGTCTTACATTTAAGTCCTTAATCTATTTTGAGTTAATTTTAGTGTATGGTGTAAGATAAGGGTCCAATTTCATTCTTTTTCATCTGGATATCAGTTTTCCCAGCAGCATTTGCTGAAAAGACTATCCTTTTCCCATTGCATGTTCTTGGCATGCTGGTCAATTATTGGTTGATCAAACATACATAGATGTATTTCTGGGTTCTCTATTTTGTTCCATTGGTCTATATGTCCATCTTTATGCCAGCATCTTACTGTTTCAATTACTGTAGGCTTGTAATATATTTTGAAATAGGGAAGTGTGATACCTTTAGCTTTGTTCTTCCTGCCCAAGATTACTTTGGCTTTGTGGGGGTCTGATGTGGTTCCATAGGAATTTTAGGATTGTTTTTTATAGTTCTGTAAGAAAATAATGTGCAACTGGGATTTTGATAGGGACAGCAGTGAATCTGTAGATCATTCTATGGATATGGACATTTTTAATTCCCCCAATCCATGAATCTGGGATATCTTTCCATTTATTTGTGTCTGCTTTACATTCTTTCATCAGCGTTTTATAGTTCTCAGTATATAAGTCTTTCACCTCTTGGTTAAATTTATTCCTAAGTATTTCATTTGGGGGGGAGGGGTGCTACATCAAACTTTACAGCTTCTACACAGCAAAGGAAATAATCAACAGAGTGAAAAGGCATCCTATGCAATGTGAGAAAATATTTTCAAACCATCATTCTGATGAGGAGTTAATATGCAAAATATGTAAGATTATCCTACAACTCAACAGAAAAAAACAAATAACTCAATTTAAAAGTGGGCACATAAATTCAAAATACCTTTCTCCAAAGAAGACATATACCTGGCCACCAGGTATGAAAAAGGTGCTCAGTATCACTAATCATTACAGAAATGCAGATCAAAACTACAATATCACCTCACATCTGTTAGGATGGGTAGTACAAAAAAAAAGATATCAACTGTTGGAGAGAATGTGGAGAAAAAGGAACCCTTATACATTGTTGGTGGGAATGTAGAATGATGCAGCCACTATGGAAAACAGTATGGAGGCTCCTTCAAAAATTAAAAATATAACTACTGTATGATCAAGCAATCCAAATTCTGGGCATATTCCAAAAGAAATGAAATCAAGACTTTGAAGAGATACCTGTACTCCCATGTTCATTGCAACATTATTCACAATAGCCAAGATATGGACACAATCCAAATGTCCATGAACAGAGGAATGGATAAAGAAAATGTGTTATATGCATACAATGGAATATCATTCAGCCTTAAAAAAAAAGGAAGAAGTTTTGACATTTATGACAACATGAATGAACCCAGAGGACATCACACCTAGTGAAATAGCCCACTCACAGAGGGATAAATATTGCATGATTCTATTTTTGATATGAGTTATCTAAAATAGTCATACTCATAAAAGGAGAGAATGGAATGGTGGTTGTCAGGGGCGAAAGGGAGGGGGAAATTCAGAATTGCTTTTTAATGGGTATAAAATTTCTGTTATGTAAGATGAATAAGTACTAAAGATCTGCTGTACAACATTGTACCTACAATTAATAATATGCTATGGTACAGTCTAAAACATGTTAAGTAGAGAGATCTCATGTTAAGTGTTCTTACAAAAAAAGGGGAAACAACCACAAGAAATTCTTGAAGGTGATGGATATATTTAGTCCCTTGTTTGTGGTGATGTGTTCACAGATGTACACAAATGTCCAAACTCATCAAGATGTATACATTAAATGTATGGAATTTTTGCATATCAGTTATACCTCAATAAAGCTAAAAAACAATTGGAATATTAAAAAAGCAGATGGGGAAAATATAAAGAGTTCAATTTTTGCACATAAAGATCGAAGTCCTCAAGGAGCATCAAGTGGAGATGTCTACTATGAAGATGCAAATTAAAATTGGGAACTGGAGAAAGGTCTATACTGCAGATAGAGATATGGAGGTAAGCAATGATATATGAGAACATTAAAACAATGGGTTTAGATGCCATCATTTAAAGGAGACAATAAGGAAACAAATAGGCCAGGGTTGAAAACCAGGACATTGCCATATGTGGAGTCAAGAGTGAAAAATCAATGGCTCTTCCCCCCATGTTTCTGAGGTGAAAAGAAATGAGAAGAAACCCTAAAATCAGTTAGCCTGAGATAGTAAATAAGCTCAACACCAACCCACTCTGGGACCTTGGTAAGTCATCAAATTTTTCAATCTTTAAAATGGTGATAAGATTCTTTTGTGGAATCATCACAAGAGTAGAAGATCATGGATGTTAAATTTGTTGATAAATTCCAAAATATCAAGCAGGAGAGAGACATCCTGAAAGAGTGAAGTTGTTACCAGACTCTGGCTTCCTTCCCCATACCTGAGGGAGTAGCGTTTAGGGCCCCAGCTATGAGTTAGCTCCCAGGTAAAGACAAACTAAATATTGTAGCAAAGGAGATAGAAAGTTCACTTGAGCTTCAGGTAAGGTCAAAAAGATGATGTATACATGAAAATAAATCAGAAGAAAAGGCTAAGAGACAGAATGCTGTGAGCTCTTGCTCAAGAATAAGTAAGTAAAACTCTGTATTTAACAATGAAAAGTCCACTTTAGCAGACGTAAGCAGAGGAGTAAAATGTTTGAGTTTTAGTCAGTATTCACCTGGGAGGAGAGAGTTATTAAAAGCAGAGTTGGGTTAAAACAAATAACACATGATAAATTGGTTTTTTAACAACTGGAGACAAAGATCAATTAAAAGTTTTTAAATGATGCTTCCTTAAGGTCACCTAAGAATAACAAAAAGAAAGACCTTACTAGCAGGTCACTGCGATCCCCTTTCCAAGTTCAACAACATACCTTCACTTCATCTCATTTACTTATTGGACAATTATTTAGTATGTCATTTCAACAGAAAGTTGCATGGTAAAAACAAAATCTGGGTCAATATCCCAATATTAATATCAATATATCTACAAGATAATATTATGTAAAAATCCCACTTCACCACCAGAGACAGACGAGAATATTCTTTTTGAAAAAGACTCTTCCCAGGGCTCCCTTCATGTCTCTGTTCCTCAGGCTGTAGATGAAGGGGTTCAACATGGGGGTCACCACAGTGTACATCACAGCCATGGCAATCTCCTTAACAGGAGAATTACTACTTGACGGACATAAATAGAGACCAATAATTGTCCCATAAAACAGCGACACCACAGAGAGATGGGAGCCACAGGTAGAGAAAGCCTTATGGATACCCCTAACAGAAGGGACCTTGAAAATGGAGGAGACAATTCGTGCATATGACAGGATGATGAGTAGGAATGGAGTGACGAGAATGAGCCCTCCCATGATAAATATCACCAACTCATTGACTTGAGTGTCAGAGCAGGACAGCTTCAGCAGAGCAGACATGTCACAGAAAAAGTGCGGGATCACATTGTCTGCACAAAAACACAATCTGGCCATGAGCAGGGTGTGTAACATGGCATGGAATGTGGTCAGCACCCAGGACAGCACCACCAGGGAGAGACAGAGCTTGGGGGTCATGATGGTGCTGTAGCGCAGGGGGAAGCAGATGGCCACATAGCGGTCATAGGCCATGGCCACAAGGAGGAAGCTCTCCAGGTCCCCAAAAAACAGGAAAAAGTACATCTGGGTCAGGCAGCCAGCATAGGAGATAGACATGTCTTGGCTCTGCATGTTCTGCAGCAACTTGGGCATTGTGACAGAGGAAAAACAGAGGTCAGAGAAGGATAAATTGCTGAGAAACAAATACATGGGCGTGTGGAGGTGGGAGTCCAGGCAAATGAGGATGATGATAAGGAGGTTGCCCAGGGCCGTGGTAAGATACATCGCCAGGAACAAAGCATAGAACAGGTTTTGCTGCTCTGACTCGATGGGCAGTCCCAGCAGGAGAAACTCTGAGATGACAGTTTGATTCCTTCCTGTCATGCTCTGTCTCCAGTATCTTTAGGAAGAAATAATAGTGTCCATTAAGACCTGAATTAAAAATTAACATAGTTTTATGATACATGGTCTGCTAGGTGATCTGTAAAAGTACTTTATATCACCCTCATCACAACAATCACAATCTCTAAACTCAGAATCTCTATAATTGGAAATGACTTATTTTCTTCATTTCTCTTTATGAGATAACAGTATTCTGTCCTTTCTAAAACGTTCTTAGCCATTAGCTTCTGAGACACAAAATATATCAGTTTTCCTCATACCTTCCCAGGCAGACAGCCTCAGTAACTGTGATTGACTCCTGCTTTGTCAGTATCTTACGTGTTGAAATATCTTCAGGGCTTTTTCCTAAACTCTGTTCACATAATTCTACATATACCACCAAGAAAAACTCATCTACTTGAATTGCTTTGATTGCATTTTAAACTTCAGGTATAGATGTCTCTATAACCTATAAAACTGTATACTCAGTTGCTTAATGATTACCTTACCTTGGATGTATCACACGCATTTTCACTTCAACAGATCCAAAAAAAACCTCATGATCTCCCCCTTCCCCCATCCTATCTCCGTCTCCTGTAATTTCCCATACTCAGTAAAAGGGATACAGGTGCTCCACTCAAAAACCTGAGTTTTTTATTTCATTCCTCCTTTGTCTCATCATCAACATCCAATCTGTCAATAAGTCCTATAGATTACTTATCTTTATCATTCATCCACTCCTTGTTTCCACTGTCACTATCCTAGATTATGTTGGCATCATATCTTGTCTATACTATTGGAACAGCTTCTTAATCACGTCCCTGCTTACATGCTTGAATACTCTCTCCTACAATATTTTTCATTCACACTTTGGCATTCCATAATGAAAAATTGATCACCATTTTCCATAAAGTCTTCATGGATTCTCATTGTTCTTAAGATGCAGGCAAAATTACTTTGAAGGGCAAAAAGTGCTTTATGACCTGACCTTTGCCTACCTCCACAGCTTCATCTGGCCCCACAGTAAAACTCAAATCCCCTTCTCCAGAAAGTCTGGACTTAAAAAGTCACAATTTTTTGCCTCCAGCCTTTTGTGCTTGTTGTTCCTCTTGCCTGGCATCTTCTTCCCTCTGCTCCCTCTTCACCTAGCTTGCCCCTAATTATCCTTCAGGTGTATTACATGTCACTTGCTCATCTAAACCTTCCTTCTTACTCCAGACTCGGTGAGAACAAACTGCTATGTTCCACAGTATCCTGTGCTTGCCCCTTAGCACTCAATGCTATTGGGAATATTTGTTTATAACTGTCTTCACTCTCAGATGGTAAACTCCATGCAGGAAAGGCCATGTCTGCCCTCACGACTGCAGCAGAGCTAGCACCTGGCAGAGTACTTGGATGTAGCCCATGTTTCATAAATATTTATTGGCTGTGCTTCAGGCTGAGACATGCATTCTTACAGCTTGAAAGGCAGCAAAAATCCTTTTAAGTTAGAATCACTACTCCTACTAAATCCTCCCAGAACAAGAACTCACTAGCCTCAACCATTTAGCGCTAAATTTGACACTTTATTACAGAATTTATGGATGCAATTTTGTGCCTGTGGAAAACGTTAGGGTACCTCAGACACATTATCCTTTTCACTACTATAGATGATATAGATAATAGATATAGATATATGTATATAGATAGCTATGGAAATGTATATAATCCCCTATTGGTTCTGTTTCTCTGGGGAACCCTGACTAATTCATCTCAGTGTGCCTCAAAACTGACAAAGCAGAGGAGAAGCATTAAGAGATGTTGGAAGCTTCTTCATTACAGACATAACTGAGTCCAACTGTTGGGAGTTCCACTCCCCTGATGCTGTTTGATCCAGCCACATTAACAGTTTTTTACACTTGGACATTACGTACTGGTATTATGGTGGGAAGAAACATCTAGGGAAAATCACACACTTGGTTTCTCAGAATTTGGCTTTCCTGGTAGATAACTTGGACCTGACTCTTGTGTCAAGGGCGTGACTGGGGACCACAAAGCAGAGACAGCATTTGCAGATGCTGCCACTGATGATGTACTCAGCCTGGGCTTGCATATAAAAATCACCTAGGGCAGTCCTTCTAAAATTTAATGTCCATGTGAATCACCTGGAAGTTCTGGGAAAACACTGATTCTGCCTGAGTAGTCCAGCTTCTATATTTTAATCTGCACCCAGTAAATGCCCATGCTGTGGTCCATGGATGACACAGTGAGTAGCAAGGACATATGATGCTCTTAAAAATAAATATTATTGGGCCCCCTCAGATAAATGTAACCACAGTCTCTGAGAGGAGACCTATGCAAAATTTTTGAAAATTCTCAGGTGATTCTAAAACAAAGCAACACTCAGAACTATTGCATTAATGCTTACCTCAAGAACTGTCATTATGTTGAAGTTATACAACCTTGAGGGCATCCATTACACAGTAAGTAATGTTTATGAATGCTACATTAATAAAATGATTATAACTGGTGAACATTAATCAAAATATTTCTAGAATGTGGGGAAGTCTTGGGAGACTGAAAGGTGGAGAAGAAGAGGATTATCACACCTGAAAACTATCCTATGGAACATCATACAACCTGGGAAAACTAGACTGTCAAGTTAGAAGGACCCTAAGAGACCAGCTCATTCACTCTCTGCCCAACTTACCCAGTGTGTCTGAGGGTGACTCCAGGACTCTGGTCTGAGATTCTGTTCCCATTTATTCACTAAGGCTTGTTAAATAACAGCTTCTATAGTTTTCACCTGTTACTGCAACATCCCTTCTCAAAATCCTATTCTACACATCCCTGAGCCTAGGGGACGCTGGATCCCAGATGAGTCTAGATCCTAGAGGAACTCATTAAAGACAAAGTAATTACCCAAGACCTCCCTAGGACAAATGCTCTCAGAGTCCTGGAGCAGTGACTGATTACAGTCACTTAGCACACCTGACTATAATTTGAGGCAAGATGGTGATGGAGAGAAGCTCAAGTATGGATGCTTAATCCCTGCTTGTTTAGGGAATGGACAGTAGCCCTGTGGGACTGGAGCCTACGTTTTGGGAGGTGAAGGAAGATGGTTGGAGAAGCCATACAAACAAGCAGGGACCAGACTGTGAATATCCTAAAACATCTTAGGATTGTAGAAGGCATTATCCTGTGAGCAACAATAAGCCATTAGTGGCCCTTGATGGAGTGTCATGAAAGACATATATTTTGGAAAGATTCTCAGGGTGATAGAATCTCTTTTGACAATCCAAGTCCCTATAAACCTACCCCGGAGGAGAGAGAAACCTGCAGCTGACAAGGATTAGATCTCTATGACCCACCATAAGCAGATATATGGAAAGGACAAGAATAAGAGACAAGATAAACACTCTCAGATCACGTTCAATTATTCCTCAAGCCAAGTAAAAAAAGAAATGCAGTTTGAATCCCACTGAAGTACTTCTAGCTCCTTAGCTCTCTAGGAAAACCTTAATAGCACCCCACCACCATCATCATCTCTCCTACTCTCCAAATGTCAGACTAACTCTTAGTCTCCAGTTCTTCCTTGTGTTGCAATTGGTCACAAGGCCAATAGCTAACATTTATAACTCCTGCTCTCACTACACATTCCACGTTCGCCCTGGCCATCATCCCAGCTTGATGGAGTTTTTGACACAGTGGTAATGCAAGCCTTAATCCCTAGGCATATGAATCCTCCTTGGTCTCGCCCTTATTGGGTTGTTATACTTTTCATTAACATTTATTACTGAACATGAAAATACTAAGTGGCATTTAAAGAATTCCCCAGAATTTCAGACATGGTCCTCTCTGCTCTACTCGGGTGGAGCAACACAAATGATGGGTTTTTTCCCTTGGTGATCAATATCACCACCCCAGGCAGAATGGCAACCCTGCTCTTTATATTATCAGTTCATATAAGAACTACAAAAAGTCCAAGTCATAGGCTCAACTTCCAATTCAGTGAAACCATTGTTACATCTCCAGTAAAATTTCTCCTCCCTTGATAACCATATAAGACACCTCTTGCACACCAGTTTCAATTCTCTGGCCACAGCTGCAGTAACCAGCTCTGCCATAACTTCAACTAGCTGCAGTAAATGCAATCTGACAGTACCTCACCTCAGTTCTGCTCCACATGCTCCTTTCTTCCTAAAGGGACTTCTCTGACTCCACGAACAGGATGTCATGAGGAACTTTCTTGATACTCATACAAATATTTAGATGTATGACCCACTTTGACTGAATCATTGTAGAGAGTATGAGGTAGAGATGAAGGTTCATTTTTTTTTTGCATACAGAAATCCAATTTTTCAAGCACTGATTGTTGAAAAGACTATTCTCCACTGAATTGTCTTTACACCTTTGTCAATGATCAATGAACAATATGAGTGGATCTATTCCTGGACTCTATATGCTATTCTATGCTCTCTGTACTGATCTATATTTCTATCTCTTCTCTAATACCACAATTTTCTGATTATTTTAACTTCATAGTAAGTCTGGAAACCAAGTAATGTGAGTTTTCCTACTTTGTTCCTTGTTTCCAATCAAATTTGGTCTTCTTAGTTTCTTTGCCTATACACACAAATTTTATTATCAGATTCTCAATTTGTACCAAAAGAAATCCTGTTGGAATTTTGATTGGAATTGTATCAGATCTCTAGATCAGTTTCAGAAGAGTCAACATCTTAAAAATATTTAGCCTTCCAATCCATGAACATGTTATAACTATCCATTGCCTTATTATCTGTGTGATTTCTTTATTTTTATTTTGTGTGTATGTCATAGCCTAAAGAGGCTTTTATTTATTTATTTTTTATTGAGATAACATTGGCTTATAACATTATATAAATTTCATTGGCTTATAACATAATATAAATTTATGTAAATTTACATCATTACATTTCATTTTCTGTGTACATTATATTATGTTGACCTCCCAAAGACTAATTACCATCCATCACCATACATATGTGCCTAATCATCCTTTTTGCCCGCCTCCCTCCTCCCTTTCCCTCTTGTGACTACCAATCCAATCTCTGTCTCTACGAGTTTGTCTGTTGTTGTTTTTATCTTCTATTTACAAGTGAGATCATACTGTATTTGACTTTCTCCCTCTGACATATTTCACTTAGCATAGTACCCTCAAGTTCCATCCATGTTGTCACAAATGGCAAGATTTCATCTTTTTTATGGCTTTGTATTTCATCGTGTATATATACCACATCTTCTTTATCCATTCGTCCCTTGATGGGCACCTGGGTTGCTTCCAAGTCTTGGCTATTGCTAATAATGCTGCAATGAACTAGGGATGCATAAGTCTTTATGCATGTGCGTTTTCATGTTCTTTGGATAAATACCCAGCAGTGGAATAGCAGGATCATATAGAACTATACTAAGAAGTCCTATTCTTAGCATTTTGAGGAATCTCCATACTGTTTTCCATAGTGGCTGCACCAGTTTGAACTCCCACCAGCAGTGTATGAGAGTTTCATTTTTGCCACATTCCCTCCAACACTTATTTCTTTTCCTGTTAATTATACCCATTCTGATGGGCGTGAGGTGATATCTCATTGAAGTTTTGATTTGCATTTCCCTAATAATTAGTGATGTTGAACATGTCTTCATGTGCCTGTTGGCCATCTGTATATCTCCTTAGAAAAAACGTCTGTTCAGATCTCTTGCCCATTTTTTAATTGGGTTGTTAGTGTTTTTGTTATTGAGATGTATGAGTTCTTTACATATTTTGGATACTAACCACTTATCAGACATATGGTTTGCAAATACCTTCTCCCAATTGTTAGGTTGTCTTTTCGTTTTGTTGATCGTTTCCTTTGCTGTGCAGAAGCTTTTTAGTTTGATCCCATTTGTTTATTTTTTCTATTGTTTCCTTTGCCTGGTCAGACATGGTACTTGAAAACATGCTGCTAAGACCAGTGTTGAAGAGCGTGCTGCCTATGTTTTCTTCTAGAAATTTGGTGGTTTCAGGTCTTACATTCAAGTTGTTAATCCATTTTGAGTTAATTTTTGTGTACGGCAAAGGATAATGGTCTGCTTTCATTCTTTTGCATGTGGCTGTCCAGTTTTCCCAACAACATTTATTGGAGAGACTCTCCTTTCTCCATTGCATGTTCTTGGTTCCCTTGTCGAAAATTAGCTGTCCACAGATGTGTGAGTTTATTTCTGGGCTCTTGATTCTGTGCCGTTGATCTGTGTGTCTATTTTTGTGCCAGAACCAGGCTGTTTTGACTACTATAGATTTGTAGTACATTTTGAAATCAGGGAGTGTGATACCTCCAGCTTTATTATTTTTTCTCAGAATTCCTTTGGCTATTTGGAGTCTTTTGTTTTTCCATATAAATTTTAGGATTCTTTGTTCTATTTCTGTGAAAAATCTCGTTGGAACTTCATATCAAAGATTGCATTGAATCTGTAGATTGCTTTAGGAAATATGGACATTTTAACAAAAAATTGGAAGAGTTTGAGAAGGATAGGTATTAAGTCTTCTTTGAATGTTTGGTAGAATTCACCAGGGAAGCCATCTGATCCTGGACTTTTATTTTGGGGGAAGTTTTTGATTACTGTTTCAATCTCCCTACTGGCGATTGGTCTACTGAAATTCTCTATTTCTTCTTGATTCAGTTTTGGAAGGTCATATGATTCTAAGAATTTATCCATTTCTTCTAGATTATCCAATTTGTTGGTGTATAGCTTTTCAAAGTATTCTCTTAGAATCTTTTGCATTTATGAGGTGTCAATTGTAATTTCTCGTCTTTCATTTCTGATTTTATTTATTTGAGCTTTCTATTTTGGGGACATAGATATTTACAAGTGTTATATCCTCTTGTTGGATTTTTCCCTTTATCATTATGTAGTGCCCTTCTTTGTCTCTTGCTACAGTTGTTTTACACTCTATTTTGTCTGATATAAATATTGCTACCATAGCTTTCTTTTCATGGTCATTTGCGTGGTGTATCTTTTTCCATCCCTTCACTTTCAGTTCGTGAGTGTCTTTAGGACTCAAGTTTGTCTCTTGTATGCAGCATATATATACGTCTTTTTTTTTATACAATCAGCCACCCTGGGCCTTTTTTTTTTTTTAATTTTTGGTACGGAAGATTGTCGCTAACATCTGTAACAATCTTCCTCTGTTTTGTATGTGGGATACCACCATGGTATGGCTTGATGAGCAATGTGTAGGTCCATGCCTGGGATCTGAACCAGTGAACTCCAGGCCGCAGAAGTGGAGCATGTGAACTTAACCTCCAAACTATGCCTTTTGATTGGAGCAGTTAGTCCACTGACATTTAAAGTAGCTATTAATAAGAATGTACTTATGCCATTTTGTTACCTTTTTCTGGGCATTTTAGTAGTTCTTCTCTGTTCCTTTCTTCTTCTCTTGCTCTCTTCCCTTGTGGTTTGATGTCTTTCTTTAGTATTAGGTCTGGGTTCCTTTATCTTAATTTTTTGTGTATTTATTATAGGTTTCTGGTTTGCGATTACCATGAGGTTCATATATAATAACCTACATATACAGCAATCTACATTAAGTTGATGGTCTCTTAAGTTTGTGCTCTTGCTAAAAACTGTACTCTTTTACTTCCCTCCTCCTAAATTTGATATCATATCTAACCTCTTTTTGATGCATGTGATCCATTACTCTCTTATCATGGAAATAGATAATTTTAGTACTTTTGTGTTTTGATCTTCATATTAGCTTCATAGGTGGTTGGTCTGCTACCTTTACTGTATATTTACCTTTGCCAGTGATTTTATTGTTTTTTGATAATTTTCTTATTCCTCTTTGTGGTCTTTTCTTTTCCACTTAAATAAGTCCCTTTAACACTTCTTGTAAGACTGGTTTCTTGGTGATAAACTCCTTTAGTTTTTGCTTGTCTGGAAAACTTTTATCTCTCCTTCCATTTTGAATGATAACCTTGCCCAGTATTCTTGGCTGTAGGTTTTTTCCTTTCAGCAATTTAATTATATCATGGCACTACCTTCTAGTGTGTAAGGTTTCTGCTGAGAAGTCAGCTGATAGCCTTACAGGATTTCCTTTGTATGTAACTTGCTGCAGTTCTCTTGTTTTTAGGATTCTCTCTTTACCTTTAATTCTTGACATTTTAATTATAATGTGTCATGGTGTGGGCCTCTTTGGGTTTATCTTGTTTGGTGCTCTCTGTGCTTCCTGTACCTGGATGTCTGTTTCCTTCCTTAAGTTAGGAAAGTTTTCGGCTATTATTTCATCAGGTAGATTCTCTGCCTCTTTGTCTGTATCTTCTCCTTCTGGGTTGCCTATAATATAGATGTTAGTGCACTTGATGTTATCCCAGAGACCCCTTAGACTGTCCTCATTCTTTTTAACTCTTTTTTCTTTTATCTGTTCAGTTTGGGTGATTTCCTCTAGTCTTTCATCCAGCTTGCTGATCTGTTCTTCTGCATCATCTACTCTGCTATTGAGTCCCTCTAGTGAATTTTTCGTTTTCATTATTGTATTCTTCATTTCTGATTAGTTCCTTTTTATATTTTCCCATTCTTTGTTGAAGTCCTCTCTGAGATCATCCACTCTTCTCCCAAAATCAGTGAGCATTTTTATGGCTATTTGTTTGTATTCTTTATCAGGTAGATTATTTATCTCTGTTTCATCAGTTCTTTTTTCTGAGGATTTGTTCTGTTCCCTTATTTGGAATGTACTCCTTTGTCTCCTCATTTTGCCTCTTTCTCTGTGCTTATATCTATGTATTAGGCAAATCAGCTAAATCTCCTGATCTTGAAGACGTAGCCTTATGTAAGAGATGCCTTATGAGGCCCAGTAATGTGCTTTCCTCTCGTCACTAGTTCCAAATGTTCCAGGAGCATCTCCTGTGTGGGTTATGTGTATCCTTATGTTGTGGCAAGGTTGCTCTTGCTGGAGGTGCCAAGGGAGCTGGGCTGTCACCCTGGCCAGTAGTGGTAATGCTCAGCTGTGTGTGGCTTCTATGGTCCCTTCAGTCACTTTATCAGGCATGGGGAGCCCCAGCACAGTTGGCTGCAAGGTCTAATAGCACTTTCCTGTTGCAGTTTTTCTGTTAAGTGAGTAGGTTATGATTTCTTTAATCAGTGTTGTGTGATTTTTTAAGATATATATCTTGCATATATTGTGTAAGATTTGTATATAATGATTTAATGGTTTGGTGCTATTGTAAATGGTACTTAAATGTGTTTTGTAACTTTCCACATATTAATTGATAGTTGATGTAAATATAATTTTAATGTATTAATGTTATTTATACATATACACAACTTTTTACTATATTTATTTTCTATCCTATGACCTTACTAAACTCACTTATTAATTCTAGAACTTTTTAAATGTTCTTTGGATTTTATACATAGACAATTATGTTGCCTATTAATAGAGATGGTTTAATTTCTTACTTTCCAACCTGTAAACTTTTTATTTATTTTTCTTGCCCTTTTTCACTGCCTAGGACTTCCAGTACAATGTTGAATAAAAGTGCTGACAATAAACAATTTTACTTTGTTGAGCTTAGGGAGACAGCATTCAATCTTTCTCCATTATGATGTTAGCTACAGTTTTCTAAAAGTTGCTCTTCCCTCAGGTTGAGGAAGTTTCATTCCATTCCCTGTTTGCTGAGAGTTTTAATCACAAATTGGTTAAATTAATGTTGAATTTTTTTGTCAAAGACCTTTTCTGCGCCTATGGAGATGATTTTTTTTCCAGATAAAATTCCCTTTTTAAAAGCAAAGGACCACTTGACAGCAATGTGACACACGATCCAAAGAACTGAAATTTGGAATATAGCTTTAATTAAATAGTTTCTTTAAGGTTTCACACCATGGTGGAGATTTCTTTAGCATATGGGTTTTTCCTTTAGTTCTTGATATGATCATTTAGATTGATCAATTTTTGAATGTTGAAGCAGCTTCTGATTCCCAGATAAATTCCACTTGATAGTGATGTATTATGTTTTTCATATATTGTTACATTCTATTTGTTTGTATGTTTGATTTTTAGTGTCTATGTTCATGAAGAATATTGGTTTATAGTTTTCTTGTAATGTCTTTACATGGTGTTTGTACCAGGAACTCATTAAAGCAGTTGATAAGTAGTTCCTCATCTCTTATATTCTGGACAAGTTTGCACAGAATTAGCATTACAGGCATACCTCAGGGATAGCACGGGTTTAGTTCCAGACCACCACAATAAAGTGAATATTGCAATAAAGCGAGTCACACAATTTTTTCATTTTCCAGTGCATGAAAAGTTATGTTTACACTATACTGTAGTCAATGAAGTGTGGGATAGCATTATGTCTAAAAAAATATACATATCTTAATTTAAAAAGACTTTATTGCTTTAAAAAAATGCTAACCATCATCTAAGTCTTCAGTAAGATGTAATCTTTTTGCTGCTAGAGGGTCTTACCTCGATGTTGATGGCTGCTGACTGGTTAGGGTGGTGATTGCTGAAGGCTGGGGTGGCTATGAATACCTCTCAAAATAAGACAACAGTGAAGTTTGCCATATTGATTGACCCTTCCTTTCATGAATGATTTCTCTGTGGCATGTGATGCTGTTGGATAGCATTTTACCCACAGTAGAACTTCTTTCAAAATTGGAGTCAATCCTCTCAAACCCTGCCACTGCTTTATCAACTAAGTTTATGTAATATTCTAAATCCTTTGTTGTCGTTTCAACAGTCTTCACAGCATCTTCACCAGGAGTAGATTTCATCTCAAGAAGCCACTTTCTTTGCCCATCTGTAAGAATCTTTGCCTCATCCATTAAAGTTTTATCATGAGATTGCAGCAATTAATTCACATCTTCAGGCTACACATCTAATTCTAGTTCTCTTACTATTTCCACCAAATCTGGGGTTACTTCCTCCACTGAAGTCTTGAACCCCTCAAAGTCATCTATCAGGGTTGGAATCAACTTCTTCCAAACTTCTGTTAATGTTGATATTTTAACTTCTTCCTATGAATCACAAATGTACTTAATGGCACCCAGAATGATGAATCTTGTCTAGAAGGTTTTCAATTTACTTTGCCCAGATCAATCAGAGGAATCACTATCTACAGCAGCTATATCCTTATGAAATGTATTTCTTAAATAATAAGACTTGAAAGTCAAAATTACTTTTTGTTCCATGGGCTGCAGAATAAATGTTGTTAACAGGCATGAAAACAATATTAATCTCATTGTACATTCTCCATTAGAGCTCTTGGGTGACCAGGTACATTGTCAATAAGCAGTTTCTTTGGAAAAGAATCTTTTTTTCTGAGCTCTCAACAGTGGGCTTAAAATATTCAGTAAACCACATTGTAAACAGATGTGCTGTCATACAGGCTTTGTTGTTTCATTTACAGAGCATAGGCAGAGTAGATTTATTGCAATTCTTAAGGGCCCTAGGATTTTCAAAATAGTAAATGAGCATTGGCTTCAACTTAAAGTCACCAGCTGCATTTGTGCCTAACAAGAGAGTCTGGCTGTCCTTTGAGGCTTTGAAGACAGGCATTGACTTCTCTCTAGCTATGAAAGTCCTAGATGGTCTTCTTATAAGACTATTTCACTTACTTTGAAAATCTGATGTTTAGCATAGCTACCTTCATTAATTATCTTAGTTAGATCTTAATAACTTGCTGCAGCTTCTACATCAGCACTTGCCGCTTCATCTTGCACTTTTATGTCATGGAGATGGCTTCTTTCCTTAAACTTCATAAACCAACCTCTGCTAGCTTCAAACTTTTCTTCTGCAGCTTCCTCACCTCTCTCAGCCTTCACAGAATTAAAGAGAGTTAGAGATTTGCTCTGGATTAGGCTTTGGCTTAAGAGAATGTTGAGACTGATCACTTCTGTCCAGACCACTAAAACTTTCTCCATATCAGCAATATGGCTGTTTCACATTCTTATCATTTGTATGCTCACTGGAGTAGCACATTTAATTTCCTTCAAGAACTTTTCTTTGTATTCACAACTTGGCTAACTGTTTGGTGCAAGAGGCCTAGCTTTCAGCCTATCTAGACTTTCAACATGCCCTCCTCACTCAGCTTAATCATTTCTAGCTTTTGATTTAAAGTGAGAGATATGTGACTCTTCCTTGAACTTGAACACTTAGAGGCCACTGTAGTGTTATTAATTACCCTAATTTCAACACTTTTGTGTCTCAGGGAATAGAGAGGCCCAAGGAGAAGGACAGAGATGGGAGAATGGCTGGTTAGTGTAGTCAGAATACACGACATTTATTGATTAAGTTCCCCATCATATGGGCACAGTTCATGGTGCCCAAAAACAATGACAATAGTAACATCAAAGATCGCTGATCACAGATCACCATAACAAATATAACAATAATGAAAAACTTGAAATACTGCAAAATTTACCAAAATGTGACACAGAGAAATGAAGTGAGCAAATGCTGTTTGAAAAATGTTGCTGATAGACTTGCTTGGTGCAGGGTTACCACAAATCTTCAATGTATAAAAAATGCAATATCTAAAAGTACAATAAAGTGAAGTGCAATAAAATGAGGTATGTGTGTATTTCTTCCTTAACTGCTTCATATAATTAACCAGTAAAGCCATCTGGTCCTGGAGTTTTCTTTGTCAGAGAGGTCTTAGCTACAAATTCAATTTCTTTAATAGAAATGACTATTGAAGTTATCTATTCTTTGTGAGTGAGCTTTGGAAATTGTGTTTTTCAACAAGTTTATCCATTTCATCTAACTTGTAGCATTTATGGGCATATAATTGTTCATACTATTCCATTATTATTCTTCTAATGTCTGTAGGAGTTTGTAGTGATATTCTTTATTTCTTTCCTGATATTTATATTTTGTGTTTTTCTTTTTTCTCCTCTTATTCATTTGGACTAAAAGTTTATCTATTCTATTTAGCTTTTCAAAGAACTAACTGTTGGTTTCAATGATTTTTATGCTTCATTTTTCTGTTCTCAATTTCACTGATTTCTGCTCTTTGTGTTATTTCTTTTCTTTCTTTTGCTTTAATTTGTTCTTCTTTTCCTATGTACTTATGTTGGAAGCTTAGATCACTGATTTGAGACTGCTCATTGATTAGTTCTTTTGTAATATAAGCATTTGATGCTATGTATTTTCCTTTCAGTACTGCTTTAGCTGCATCCTACTAATTTTGAAATGCTATCTTTTCATTTTAATTCAAAATATTTTATAATTTTCTTTATGACTTCCTATTTGACCCATGGGTTATTTAGAAATGTGCTGCTTATTTTCCAAATATTTGAGATATGGCGACTTTGTACCAAGTATAAAAATCATTTCCAGGCACACTGTGGATCTAAATGCAAAAGAATATTACAATAGAACAGAACAATAAAGCTTCTAAAAGATAATATAGAATATCACCAGAACTTTTGAGGAAGAAAAGATTTCATTACAAGTAATAAAAAGCATTGACTATAAAGGGAAACGTTGCTATAAAAGACTACATTTATTTTTTTTTAATTCTGCAATCAAAAGATACCATAAGAGTGAAATATCTTGCAAGTCACAAATTATAAGAAGATATTTGCAACACATATAACATACATAATAGTCTAGGATAGTTTAAAGTTATTGTATCCAGAATAAAGAACGCCTACAAGTCAATAAGAAAAAAATTTAATAGGAAAATGAACAAGGGGCTTAAACAGACATTTTATAAAAGAGGATATCTGAATGACCAGTAAATACAAAAAGAGGCTCAATCTCATTAGATACCAGAGAAATACAAAAAATGAGATACCACTACACATTCACCAGAATAACTAAAATAAAAAAAATACTGTCAATATTAGTGTTGGTAAGGATGTGAAGAAACTAGAATTCTCATATTCTTCTTGGAGATGTGCAATTTGGTGTGATTGCTTTGGAAATATCTTTGGTAATGTCTACTATATTAGAATGCAGGCCTACTCTATGACCCAGAAATTTTACTCCTAGGTATTTATCCAATAGAAAGGTATACATATATGTAAGAAAATACATATACAAAAATATTCATAGTAGCATTATCTGTAATAGCTACTCAGAAATCAAAAGGAACATACTACCAACACATACAACTATATGGATGAATCTCAAAACATCATGCTGAGCAAAAAGAACACCAAAAAATACAAAAGAGTACATACTATATGATTCCCATTTATTTGAAGTTCAAAACCAGGAAATCTAATCTATTATTTAGTGACAGAAATCAGATCAGTATACAACTGGATCAGAGGATGACTGATTGCAAAGGATCACAAGGGAACTGTGGGCTGACTGAAACCTAGATTTGGACTGGAATTGAGGTCATCTGAGCACTTACATTTGTCAAAACTCATTGAACTATCCACTTAAAAGGGGTGCATTTTATTGTATGTAAACTATATTTCAATAAAAATTTTCAGTGGCTGGCCCAGTGGCATAGTGGTTAAGTTTGCACACTCCACTTCAGTGGCCCAGGGTTCGCAGGTTCAGATCCTGTGGACCTAGCACCACTTATCAAGCCACACTACGATGCATCCCACGTAAAACAGAGAAAGATTTGCACAGATGTTAGCTCAGTGATGATCTTCCTTAAGCAAAAAGAGGAAGATTGGCAACAGATGTTAGCTGAGGGCCAATCTTCCTCACAAAAAATATTATTTTCAGAATACATGAGATTCAGAGCAAGGAAAGTTATCAGAGATAAAGAGAGGCATTACAGAGTGATAAAGGGCTCAGTTCTCTACGAGGCTATAGCAATCCTTAACATATATGCACCCAACAACCAAGCATGTAATATGTGAGGGAAAAACTGCAAGAAGAAATAGGTGAATCTACTATTAGAGTTGGAGACTTCGACACCCCTCTCTCAGAAATGGACAGATCCAGTAGGCAGAAAATCAGTAAGAACATAGTTGAACTCAACACCACCATCAATCAACTGGGTATAATGGACATCTACGGACTACTTCATCCAACAACAGTGGAATATACACTCTTCTCAGGTTCACATAGAATATTCACCAAGGCACACCACATTCTAGGACAGAAACACACCTTAACAAATTTAAAAGAATAGACATCATACAATGTCTGCTGTCAGGCCACAGTGGAATTAAACCAGAAATAAATAACAGAAAGATACCTAGAAAATCCAAAAATGTTTGGCAATTAAACACACACTTCTAAATAACACATAGGTCAAAGAAGATATCTCAAGGGAAATTTCTTAATATTTTGAACTAAATTAAAATACAATTTATCAAAGGCAGTGCCTGAAGGAAATTTATAGTGCCGAATGTATATGTTAGAAAAGAAGAAAGATCTAAAATCAATGATCTAAGTTTCACCTTAGGAAACTAGAAAACGAAGAGCAAATTAAATCCAAAGCAAGGAGAAGAAAATAAATAATAAAAATAAGAGCAGAAATCAATGAAATTGAAAAGAGAAAATCAGTAGAAAAAAATCAATGAAATAAAACCTAGTTCTTTGAAGAGAGCAATAAAATTAATACACCTCTAGTCAAGCTAACTAAGAAAAAAAGAGACAGGACACAAATCACTAATATCAGAAATGAAAGAAGGGACATCACTACAGATCTCATGAATATTAAAAGGATAATAAAAGAATACTATGAACAACTGTATGACCACAAATTTTATAAGCTAGATGAAATAGATCTTGAAATATCTTGAATATTTTGAAAGATCTTTTGAATATCTTAAAAGACACAATCTGCCAAAATTCATACAAAAAGAAATAGACAATCTCAATAAGTCTATATATGTTTTTTACTGAGTCAATATTAATAAACTCCCAAAACAGAGTATCAGGCCCAGATGGGTTTGCCTGTAAATTCTACCAAAAACTTAAGGAAGAAATTATACCAATTTTCCACATTAAGGACACACATAGGCTCAAGTCACAGGATGGAAAAAAATATTCCATTCAAGTGGAAACCAAAAAGAGAGCAAGAGAAGCTATACTTATATCAGACAAAATAGAATTCAAACCAAAAACAGTAACAATAGACAAAAAAAGCCATTACATAATGATAAAAGGGTCAATTCATCAAGAAGATATAACAAATCATAAATATATATGCACTCATCTTTGGAGTACCTAAATATATTAAGCAAATACTAACAGATCTGAAGGGAGAAACAGACAACAGTATAATAATAGTAGGGGACTTCAATATTTCACTTCCAACAATGGATAGATCACCCAGTCACAAATCAACAAAGAAACATCATACTTGAACCATACTTTAGACCAAATGGACCTAACAGACTTATAAAGAACAATCCATCCAACAACAGCAGAATACACATCTTCTCAAGTGCATGTGGAACACTGTCCAGGATAGATCATAAAATGGGCCACAAAAGAAGTCTTAGCAAATTTAAGATTGAAATTATACCAAGTATCATTTCTGACCACAACGGTATGAAACTAGAAGTCAATAACAGAAGGGAAGCTGGAAAATTCACAAATATGAAATTAAACAACACATTCCTGAACAACCAATGGGTCAAGGAATTAATCAAGAGGGAAATCAGTATATATCTTGAAACAAACAAAATAGAAACACAACATGCCAAAACCTATGGGATGCTGCAAAAGCAATTCTAAGGGTTAAGTTTATAGTGATAAACACCTATATTAAAAAAAAAAAAAAAGAAAGATCTCAAGTAAAAAACCTAACTTTACACCTCAGGAAAGAAGAAAAGGAAAAAACTAAACCCAAAGTTAGCACAAGGAACGAAATAGCAAAGATCAGAGCAGAAATAAATGAGATATAAACCAGAAAAACAACAGCAAAGACCAATGAAACTATAAGCTGGTTCTTCCAAAAGATAAACAAAATTGCCAAACCCTTAGTTAGATTTGAAAAAGAGAGAGAGAGAGAGAAAACTCAAAAACTAAAATCAGGAATAAAAAAGGAGACATTACAACTACCACTACAGAAATATAAAGGATCATAAGAGACTACTAGGAACAATCATATACCAACAAATTGGAAAACCTAGAAGAAATGGTTAACTTACTAGAAACATACAACGTACCAAGGCTGAATTATGAAGAAATAGAAAATCAAAACAAATCAATAAAGAGGAAAGAGATTGAGTCAGCAATCAAAACCTCCCAATGAAGAAAAGACAAGAACCAGATGGTTTCATTGATGAATTCTACCAAAAATTTAAAGAATTAATGCCAATCCTTCTCAAACTCTTCCAAAAAATTGAAGAGGAGGAAGCACTCCAAAACTCATTTTATGAGGTCAGCATTACCCTGATACCAAAGCCAGATAAGGACACTACAAGAAAGAAAACTACAGACCAATATCCCTGGTGAATATAGATGCAAAATTCTCAACACAATATTAGCAAACTGAATTCAACAGAAAATTTAAAGAATCATACAACATGATCAAGTGGAAATAAACCCTTGGGTTATTCTTTCTGATGCTACAGCAAACTAAAGCTTATGCACATCAAGGAAAACAACCAACGGAGTGAAAAGTCATCCTTTGGGGGAAGAAAATATTTCCAAACTATCATTCTGATAAGGAGTTAATATCCAAAATATGTTAGAATCTCCTACAACTCAAAAACTAAAAAAAAAAAAAAAAAAAGTAACCCAGTTAAAAACCAGGCAGAGGACTTAAATAGACATTTCTCCAAAGAAGACATACAAATGGCCACGAGGTACATTAAAAGGTGCTCAAAATCACTAATCATCAGGGAAACACAGATCAAAACCACAATGGGATATCATCTCACACCTGTTAGGATGGATAGTGTCAAAAAAAAGATAAGTGTTGGAGAGGATATGGAAAAACTGGAACCATTATATACCGTTGGCTATATATGCAAAGGAAATAGGACCTCGAAGAGGTTTCTGCATCCCCATGTTCATTGCAGCATTATTCACAATAGCCAATATATGGAAACAACTCAAATGTCCATCAAAAAATGAATAGATAAAGAAAATGTGCTATGTATGTACAAAAGAATATGATTCGGCAAAACAAGAAGGTAATCGTGCCATTTGTGAGAACATGGATGAGCCTAGAGGACTTTACGTTAAATGAAATAACCCAGTCATAAGTGGACAGATACTGCATGATTCCACTTATATGAGGTATCTAAAATAGTAGTCAAACTCATAGATAGAGAGAATAGACTGGTGGTTGTCAGAGGCAGCAGGGAAAGGGAAAATGAGAATTGTTTTTCAATGGGTGTAAAGTTTCTGTTATGCAAGATGAGTAAGTACTAAAGCTCTGCTGTACAATATAGTACCTACAATTAATAATATGGCATTGTGTACTCTAAAATATATTAAGAGGATAGATCTCATGGTTAATGCTTCTACAAAAAAAAAGAAAACAAAAACCATCAAAGAACACAAGGAAATTCTTGGAGCTGATGAATATGTTTAGTACATTGGTTGTAGTGAAGGTATCATGGGTGTATGTATATGTCCAAACTCAAGATGGATACATTAAATGTATATGACTTTTATAAATTACACTTCAATAAAGCTTAAAAAACCAAATGGAATAGAAAACAAAGAGCAGATATGGGAGAAATATGAAGAGTTCAATTTTTTGTATGTAAAGACTGAAGTTCTCAAAGAACATCAAGTGGAGGTGCCAACTATGAAATTGAAAATAAAAACAGAGAACTGGAGAAGGGTCTAGACTGCAGATAGAGATGTGGAGGTAAGCATAAATATGAGAGGATTAAAATGATGGGTTTAGATGCCATCCCTTAGAGGAGAGAATAAGAAAACAAATGAACCAATGTTGAAAATCTAGACAATGTCATATGTAGAGCTAAGCTTGAAAAATCAATGGCTACACCCTTTATTTCTGAGGTAGGAGGAAATGAGAAGAAGAAACCCTAAAATCAGATAGTCTGAGATCTTAAGCTCAGTACTGACCCACTCCTGGACCTTGGCAAGTCATGAAAGTTCACATTTTTTAATCTTTAAAATGGCAATTAGATTCCTCTGTGGAAACATTATAAGAGTAGAATAATATTATAGATTTAAAATTTGTTGTTAAATTCCAAAATACTAAGCAGGAGAGAGACATCTTTAAAGAGTGAAGTTCTTAACTCTGGCTTCCTTCCCCATACCTGAGGGAATAACTTTTAGGGCCCTAGCTAGAAGCTACCTCCATGCAAAGACAAACTAAACCATTGTAGAAATGGAAATAGAAAGTTCACTTGAGGTTCAGATCAGGTCAAAAAGATAATGCACACATGAAAATAAATCAGAAGAAAAAAGGCTAAGAGACAGAATGCTGTGAAGAGAAGAGGCAAGTAAAAATCTGTAGTCAACAATAAAATGTCCAGTTTAGCAGAGGTAAGCAGGAAAGTGAGATGTTTCAGTTTTAGTCAGTATGGACCTGGGAGGACGGAGTATTATTTAAAGCAGAGTTTGGGTTTAAAAAATAATAATAACACGTGATAAATTAGTTTTTCAACAACTGGAGACAGAGATTAATTGAAAGTTTTTAAATGATGCTTCTTCAGGGTCACCCAGGAAAAATAGAGGAAGGCCTTGCTAAACAGGTCACTGAGATCCCCTTTCCAAGTTCAACAACATACCTTCACTTCATCTCTGTTACTTATTGGACAATTATTTAGTATGTAATTTTAACAGAAAGTTGCATGGTGAAAAAAATGTCTGGGTGAATATCCCAATATTAATATCAATCTATCTACAGGATAATATTATGTAAAAATCCCAAGCTTTACCATCATAGAGAGAAGAGAATTTTCTTTCTGCAAAAGACTCTTCCCAGGGCTCTCTTCATGTCTCTGTTCCTCAGGCTGTAGATGAAGGGGTTCAACATGGGGGTCACCACAGTGTACATCATAGCCATGGCAATCTCCTTAACAGTAGAATTACTACCTGACGGACATAAATAGAGACCAATAACTGTCCCATAGAACAATGACACCACAGAGATGTGGGAACCACAGGTAGAGAAAGCCTTGCTGATGCCCCTCGCAGAAGGGACCTTGAGGATGGAGGAGACAATTTGTGCATAGGACAAGATGATGAGTAGAAATGGGATGACGAGAATGAATCCTCCCATGATAAATATCACCAACTCATTGACTCGGGTGTCAGAGCAGGACAGCTTCAGCAGAGCAGACATATCACAGAAAAAGTGGGGGATCATGTTGTCCCCACAAAAACATAATCTGGCCATGAGCAGGGTGTGTAACATGGCATGGAATGTGGTCAGCACCCAGGACAGCACCACCAGGGAGAGACAGAGCTTGGGGCTCATGATGGTGCTGTAGTGCAGGGGGAAGCAGATGGCCACATAGCGGTCATAGGCCATGGCCACAAGGAGGAAGCTCTCCAGGTCTGCAAAAAACAGGAAGAAGTACATTTGGGTCAGGCAGCCAGCATAGGGAATGGATGGTTCTTGGCTCTGCATGTTCTGCAACAACTTGGGAATGGTCACAGAAGAGAAGCAGATATCAGAGAAGGACAAATTGCTGAGAAACAAATACATGGGTGTGTGAAGGTGGGAATCCAGTCGAATGAGGAAAATTATGAGGAGGTTCCCCAGGATGGTGGTAACATACATGACCAGGAACAGAGCATAGAACAGGTTTTGCTGCTCTGGCTCAATCTGCAGACCCAGGAGGAGGAAGTCTGAGACGACGGTTTGATTTCTTCCTGTCATGATTTGTGTCTAGTATCTTTAGGAGAAAATAACAGTGTCCATTAAAAATCTGAATAAAAATGAACATATTTCTATGATACATGGACTGTTAGTTGTTCCACGGTAATTATTTTCACCTTCATTATCAGTAATAACACTCTCTATAACCAGGAATATAACACATCACTAAATCCAAGCCACTTTTCAGACTTGTTTTCTTCATTTCTCATTAATTAGCAGGTAACGATATTGACTCTTCCCTCCCTTCTAAGACAGTCTCATCTCTTATCTTCTGTGTGATCACACAGGTTCTCCTGATACTTCACTGGCCGCTCATCCTCAGTAACTGTGATTGGTTTGTTCTCTAACATTATCTTATATATTGGTGTTTCCTTGGGCTTTTTCCTAAACACTGTTCTCTTATAATTCTACATATTCAGTCCTGAAAGAGCTCGCCTATTCCTATGGCATCAATTACCATCTAAATCTCATGGGTAAACTTCTATCACCTTTGGAACCATATAATCAATTGCTTAATGATTATCTCCCCATGGAATATCACAAGCATCTTCAGCTCAAAGCATCCCAAGGGAAACTCATGATTTCACCCTGCACTTCTCCGAATCCACTCCTCCAAATGTCCCATATCTCAGTAAAAGAAATCCAGGCTCAAGTCATAAACCTAAGAGTTTTCTTCCATTCCCTCCTTTCTGTCACTACCAACATCCAATCTATTAAGTCCTATAGTTCTGTCATTTAATTCTCTTTCTCGTTCATCCACTCCTATCCCAACTCTCACTACCTTGGGCCAGGCTAACATCATAACTTGTCTGTACTATTGGAACAGCTTCTTAATTTATCTCCTTGCTTCCATGCTCACCCTCATTCAATCTCTTCACCCTGTGGCATTCTAAGATGAAAATCTGATCATCATTCTCCTTAAAGTCTTCATGGATCTTCACAGCTTTTAAGGTAAGGCAAGACTGCTTTCAAGGGCACAAAAGGTGCTTCATAATCTGACCCTTTTCTACCTCCACAGCTTCATCTTGTCCCATAATAACACACACATTCCACTCTCCATCAATGCTAGACTTGAAAGACACAATTTCTTGCCTCCAACCTTTCACACTTGCTGGTCCTCTTGCGTAGTGTGGGGACCTGGAATTGGCCACCCCAAGATATGTCTCTTTGGCATCAGGATTATTTGAGGCTGATTGCTTTTGATAAACTGGGACAGGGAAGGAGGAATGGAACTTGCCCTTTGTTAGGACACATTTACATTTGTAAGGTAAATCTCTATCTGTAAAAGGTGCCTCCCTCTCTGTACCAGGAAGAAGAAAGGAGATGACCTTCTCTCTAAAAACTCTTAATCAATACCAAAGGCAAGGACTTAAATCTGCATTTTATTGTGCTAGTCTGGTAACCTCCTGTAACTGACTTCCCTCCCCCTCCCAACGTTGGCATCTCCTTAAAGATTAAGCATCTTTCTTTAGGCTGGGAACCGATTGCGGCGCTCATCTGTGACACCACCACCGCCCCCACCCCCACCCCCGCCAGCCCGAGGCAACACACCTGCCACCCCGCGGTGTTCACTGGGACAGCAGACCTATCTGTCATTTCCATCGAGTTCTGTGCTGACAGAGCGGCCTCGTGACTATTGTAAAAGGGACATTTCAATCACATGTGAAACACCCTGTTTGCGGGTATATAACCACTATGTGTACCCCACTTCTTCGGTGCCCTTTCTTCCTTCGGGAAGAAAGGCCCCGGGCCATGGTTCCTCATAAAGCTTTGTTTAATTTTCTCTTGCTATTCTGTCTCATGTGAATTTAATTCGTTCTCCAGCTAGACGAACCCCCATTTGGGGAGAGGAAATGTCCTCCTCCCCTACAGTAGCATCTTCTTCCTTCTGCTCCCTCTTCACCTGACTTGCCCCTACTTATCCTTCAGGTATATTACATGTCACTTATTCAGCTAAACCTTCCCTTTTATCCCAGACCAAGTAAGAACACGCTTCTATGTTTCCACAGCATCCTGTGCTTGTCCCATAACACTCAATGCCCAGGAGATTATTTGTTTATAGCTGTCTTTCCTACCAGATTGTAAACTCCATGCAGGAAAGGTTCTGTCTGCCTCATGACTACAGCAGTGCCAGCACCTGGCACAGTACCCGGATGTAGCCGATGTTGCATAAATATTTCCTGGATGTGCTCCAGGCTGAGACACACATTCATCCAACTTTAAATACAGCAAACTCCTGTTAAGTCAGAATATCTACTGCTATCAAATCCTCGCAGAACAAGAACTCATTAGTTTTTGACACTTTATTACAGAATTCCCAGATGTAACCTCAGACTTATGGAAAATACTAGACTACCTCAACCACACTACTCTTTATCCTAAACAGACAACCCAGTATACACAGCTACACTGTCACTTTTTCCTTGTTGATATCCATAGGATTCAGTGATATTACTCCGAAAAAATTAATCTGATGGGGAGGTTTAGTAATTTGGGGAGAAAAGGAAAAAAATAGAGATAATTACTACCCTTGAGACCTTGCTCCAGTTCTTCTCCAGATATTCATACCTCAAAGTGTGCCTCAGGGCTGACTAAGAAAGCTAAGGAGGAGCATTAAGGGATACGGGAAGTTCCTTCTCTAAAGAAACATAACCTAGTTCATCCGCTGGGATTTTCACCCTGCTGATGCTGTTTAATTGAGCCACATTCCTAATTTTCAACATGTTGGCATAATGTGCTGGTGTTGCAGTAGAGAAAAGCATCAAGTGAAGTTTCATATGCCTAATTTCTCAGAATTTTTCTCCTCTGGGAAACTAGTGGGCCTCATCTCTGGTGTCAACGGTCTCATTAGGAATCACAAACCAGAAAGCCGGCACTTGCAGATGCTGCCACTGATCAAGCATATGAGCGTCAGCTGCTCCTATAATGATGCCCTCCCCCTACCCCCCATCTTCACCTGGTGGAATCAGTAGTTCTCAGTCTGGACTGCAAATAAGAATCACAAAGGGCAGTGCTTCTAAAAGTTTAATTTACATGTGAACTACCTAAGGGCCCTGTTAAATGCTGATTTTGATTTAGTAGGTCTGTGTGGTGCCTAAAATTACGCATTTTATAAGCACAGATTTTACATTTGGCGATGCTGGTTTGTGGACCATACTTTGAGCTACACATTTTTAAAATACAGATTACTGCACCCTCCCCCAATAAGTGTAATCAGAATCCCTGAGGAGGGCTAGCCTCTCAAAGCATTTTAAAGTTCTTTGTGTAATTCAAATACATAGTCAAGGGTTAAGAACCTCTACATTAAATGCCTGTCTCACAGAGATGTCTTGTGTTGAAATGATACAATTTTATGAGATTCATTACAAAGTAATATTTATGAATGCTATCCTTAATAAAAAGATTAATACAACTGGTGAACATCAGTCAAAATATTTCTATAATGTGGAAAAATCTTGGAAGGCTGAGAGATGGAGAAGAAGAGGGTTATCATATGTGAAAAACCATCCTGCAGAACATCATACAAACTGGTAATCAAGATCCTCACGTTGGAAGGACCATAAGGGACCAGCTCATTCACCCTCTGCCCAACTTACCCAGTGTGCCTGAGGGTGACTCCAGGAGCCTGACCTGAGATTCTGCTCCCCTTTATTCACTAAGGCATGTGAAGTAACACCCTCTGTTGTTATCACCTGTGTCTGCAACATCCCTTCTCACATCTCCCACCCTACACAACCCTGGGCCAAAGGGGCCCTGGATCCCAGAGGAGTCCGGATCCTGGAGGAACTCATTAAAGAAGAAATAATTACCCAGGACCTCTCTAGGACAAATGCTCTGAGACTCCTGGAGCAGTGATTGATTACAGTCACTGAACACACTTGACTATAGTTTGGGGGAAGATGGGTATGGAGAGCAGCACATGCATGGATGCTTAATCACTGCCTGTTTAGGGAATGGACAGTAGTCCTGTGGGGTTGGAGCCTACATTTTTGAAGATGAAGGAAGATGGTTGGAGAAGCCATAAAAACAAGCAGGGACCAGACTGTGAATATCCTAAAATATCTTAGAATGTGGGAGTTTAGGAGTTATCCTATGGGCAAAAAGAAGCCATCAGAGGTCTTTGAGCAGAGTACCACCATGAAAGGCATATATTTTGGAAAGATTCCCAGGGTGGAATAATCTCACTACAACCCAATTCCCCATAAAAATACCTCAGGGGAGAGAGACACCTGCTGTTAACAAGGATTAAACTACTATGCTCAACCATACGCAGATTTATGGAAAGGATAATAAAAGATAAACTCTCCTACATCAGATTCAACTCTTCCTCAGGCCTACATAGAAAAGAAACCCAGATTTGTATCCCACTGAGGTACGTACAGCTTCTTACCTCTGTAGAAAAACCTTAATAACACCCCGCTACCACCGTCATCTCTAGTACTCTCCCTATGTGTCAGATTACCTCCAGTTTCCAGCTCTTCCTCACCCTGCAATTGATCACAAGGCCATAGCTAACATTTATAATTCTTTCTCCCATTGCTATTCCACATTCCCTTTGTCATCATCTCAGCTCAATGGGGTTCTTTACATTCAACCTTCATTCCTCTGGAGTCTGAATCCTCAGTTTTATCACCTTTATTGGGTTGCTACAGTTTCATTAACTTTTACTAAGTGGTACCCCAAAGAATCTCCTGGATATCAGGCATGGTCATTCCTTTCCTTGTTATGTAGAGAAACTCAATTTTCTATTGGTAATTTGGATTGAATTACTCCAGACAGTATGGTAACTCCTTTGTTTTCCTGTTGGTTCAGTTACATAACCCAAAATGGCCAAGCAGCAGTCTCAGCTTCCAGAGACTAGAACCATTGAAGCAACCCTGGTAGAAGTATTCTTCCCTTGGGAACTGTATCAGACACTTCTTGTGCACCACTCAGATTCTCTCAGACATCATTTTTTTTTTTTTAGATTTTTTTTTCCTTTTTCTCCCCAAAGCCCCTGGTACACAGTTGTATATTCTCTGTTGTGGGTCCTTCTAGCTGTGGCATGTGGGACACCGCCTCAGCATGGCTTGATGAGCAGTGCCATGTCCGCGCTCAGGATTCGAACTGACGAAACACTGGGCCACCTGCAGCAGAGCACGCGAACTTAACCACTCAGCCACGGGGCCAGCCCCTCTCAGACATCATTTTTAATCCAGCCACAGCTGCAGTAACCTGTTCTGCAGACTTCAATCAGCTTTACACAGATACAATCCGACTGCATTATCTCAGGCCTGTTCCACCTGCTTCTTGCATCATGCCGTAGTGTTTCTCTGATTCCATTGAGTGGAATATCATGGGAAGCCAGCCTAACAGTCATACATACACAGCCTGAAAGTGTAGAGGAGTTGTTGACCCATGAGCCAACCCTTAAATAACAGGTGCTTGGAGCTGATGAATATATGCTTCCCCTGTTTTCACTAAGGTAGATGATCCTGTGACTCATTTCATCAAGACTTATTCACTCCTAGCGGTGGCCAACTCAATAAGCCACCCCAGTATTGGCTCTCTCTCTTCTTCTCTCTTTACAACCCTCTGTCACTTTTCCCAATGAGATAATATTCCCAAATTACTAGCAAACAGAACTTTGTCTCAGTCTCTGCTTTTTGGACAACCTAGGCTATAAGAGAAAGTAAGATCTCTAAACCAGCAGAGCCCAAAACTGTGACGGTGGGAAGCAAAAATTCTGTGAATACATTATTTGGCCTAATAACGAGAGAAATAAGTCATGCTACCACCCCTTGATCCCCAGATTCATGAAACCATGGCTATGGGAGAACCAGCACCATATATGGGTTCCTGGTTCAAAGTATACACCGTATTCTACACGAGAGTACACCAATCTTTCCAGATGTGACCTCCCAACCGGCACCACAACTGACTCTTTGATAGACAGTAACTGTAAAGCTAGAAAAGAACTTGCTATCATCCTCCTTTCATGTACCTTCCAAGGGATTCTTCCATCTTGATTGTTTTTTAACCTGGAGACTATCACACCCCTCCACTTACTTGCTTCACAGAGGGGTGAGCAATAGAGTTCTAAAGAATGAGAACAGGGAGAAGATATAGGGAGGAAAAGCAAGAGTTAAGATGAGTTTCAGAAGGACAAGTCTAAGGAAATAAAGAGAGAATTAAATGCATACATATGCATATATAATGTGTATATATATATAAAACAAGAAATGTGCAAGATTTTTATAAACAAATTTATAAAACTTTACTGAAAGACATGAGATCTTAATAAAAAGACATGCCATTTTCCCTAATGGGAAGATTTACTGTTATAAATATGTCTGCTCTCCCCAAAGTAATTTATAAATTTGATGCAATCCTAATCAAAACTCCAACAGGATTTTTTTTAAAAAGACTTTGAGACAATGTCTATAAGAACAGCTAAGAAATCAATCAAAAAGAGCCTTAAAAAGGCCCATGCTTGTATGTTTTATTTTCTAATAAAAATAGTATTTCAAATCAACAGGAAAATAATGTACTTTCCTTTCATCCTGAATAGTAATTCAAGAGATGGCACTGGAATAATTAGCCACCTATTTGAGAAATAAAAATAAAGTTAAACCCCCATGCCTTGCAACCTACACAAAAGTAACTTCCAAATGTATGAAAAGGCTAAATATATTAAATAAGACTACAAAAGAATAAAACACATTAAAAACCTTAGTGTAAAATTTAACTTTATTTTTTCCAGATGCTTCCCAGTGGCCCTAACACCATTTATTGAATACTCTCTGTTCTCCATGATTTCAGATGCTACCTTTATCACTAAGTTCTCTATGTGCTTGAATCATTTTTGTACTTTAAATTCTGTTCTATTGGCCTGTCTATTCACGAACCAGTACCATGTTTGGCATGAATAAATATGCCTTCCTAATATGTGTTAGTTTTAAAATATGTCTGCCATTTCTTTGACACTCTTTTCTTCCAATGGTAGAGCCTAATTCCCCTCTCCCTAAGGGTGGTCCGTTCTTAATGACTCATTTCTAACAAACAAAATGTAGTAGAAGTGGTGCTATGTGACTTCCAAGGCTAGGTTGTTAAAAGGGTAGCTTCCACCTGGCGAACTCACTATTGAATAACTGGCTCTAGGGAAGCTGGCTACCATGTAATGAGAACACTCAAGCAGCCTTTTGGAAAGACCCACATAGTAAGAAACTGAGGCCTCCTACTAACAGCAAGCACTCACTTGCCAGTCATGTGCATGAGCCACCTTGGAAATGGGTCCTCATATGAGACCCTAAGCCAGAGTTTCCCAGCCAAACCACTCCTGAAATCCTGGCCCACTGGAACTGTGAGAGATAATAAACACTTATTGTTGTAACCCACTAACTTGGGGGGTAATTAATTATGCAGCAATAGATAACTAATTTAACATGTTTAAGGCTTTACAATATCCAATAAAACTATCTTCTATTGTTCTTTTTCCGAGTTTTCCTATACTCATTTATATTTTTTGTGAGGACTTTTTAAATTTATTTTATTGCAGTAACATTGGATTATAATATTATATAACTTTCAGATGTACATCATAATATATTTCGAATTCTGTGTAGATTACGTCATGTTCACCACCCAAAGACTAATTATAATCCATCACCACACATGTGCCAAATCACCCCTTTTGCCCTCTCCCCTCCCTGCTTCCCTTTTGGTAACCACCAAACCAATCTCAGTTGCTGTGTGTGTTTGCGTTGTTCTTATCTTCTACTTATGAGTGAGACCATATGGTATTTGACTTTCTCCCTCTGACTTATTTCACTTAGCATTCATTTTTTTATATAACCTTTAGTATCCAGCTTGGCTAATATGTGTGTGTGTGTGTGTGTGTGTGTGTGTGTGTGTATGCATGTCTGTGTATACACACAGAAAGAATTATGTGTTAAAAATTAATTTGAGAAAAATCATTTGTCTTCCTATCCAAGAGAATGATTTATTTTTCCATTTGTCCATCTTCTTTTGTGTCCTTCATTAGTAAAGTTTTGTTCATATACTTCCCACATTTATCATTTAGTCTTGGCTAGTCTTGGATATTTTTCTCTTTTTTTTCTATTTTAAATGGTATCTTTATCCATTTTACACTTTAACGGTTGTAGGTCATATAAATAACATCTACTGATGATTTCTGCATATTAGGTTTTATATTCTAGTACCTTACGAAATCATGTCATTTTTGCAGTAGTTTCTCAGTTGAGTTTCTTAGGTTTTCCCACATACAGTCATCCCTTAGTAGCTGTGGGGGATTGGTTCCAGGACTCCCGCAGATACCAAAATCCATGGATGCTTAAGTCCCTTATATAAAATGGCATAGCATTTACACATAAACTACGCACATACTCCCATACACTTTAAATCATCTCTAGATTACTTCTAATACCTAATACAATGTAAATACTGTATCGTTTAGAGAATACTAACAGGAAAAAAAACCTGTACATGTTCAATACAACCATAGATACAACCATCCTAGGCCTTTCAATCCAAGGATGCAGAACCCACTGATATGGAGGGGCAAGTGTATACAACTATATCATCTGCCAATAGCAATAACTATTATACCTCAAATTTTTCTCTTTTGTCTAATGTATTTTCCGGGTCCCAGAATATTAATTCCATAAATTCAGAGATTCTTTATTTACTTTGTTAACTGCTTTGTCTCCAACACCTGAAACAGTGTTGGCACAGAATATACGCTCACTAAATATTTGAAGTAATTAAATGAACTACACAGACTAGCAGCTCCAGTATCACGCTTAGTAACAATACTGATAGTGAGTACCCTTTTCTGGTTCCTGACTTTAGTGGGAATGTCTCTATACTTCCCCAGTAAGCTTGATGTTTGCCTTTGGGCTGACTCAAATGTATTATTACCTCGTGTTAAATAAGTATGTATCTATTCCTATTACATTGAGCATTTTTATCTGAAACGATTGTTGAATTTTAGCAAATGCACCATTTTTATAAAAACAGTAAAGTTATTTTTCAAAAACTCATTCCACATTTAAAAGGATTTAAATATTTAATTCAACAAATGAAATACAGAAAAACAGTAGCTATAAAACCATGGAGATGGTAATTTAAATAACAACAGAAAAAAGCTTTAAATTATACTATTTAAACTTCCTTTATCACTATTTAAATTTCATTCATTACATTAGTATAATACCTCATCTCAGCATCTACAGTTTTAATAAATGCTTGGAACGTTTTTTGTTCAGAAACAGATGCCGGTCTGACAGAAACACATTTGAAAATATTCTTTTTCTGGTCATAGTTTCCAACACATCTATGAACTCGACCTCTAATCAGTTTTGGAAGTTCACGATCCTGTTTTTTAAAAAACAAATATCAATAAGGTTATTTATTACTTCATCTGAATTTCAATATTTAAAACTAATAATATGATCAACTAAATATGAATCACCACAAAATGCTGCAATTCCCTCAGCTGACTTAAGGCCCCACTGCTGACAAGACCATGATAGCTACGCATATGTGGGTGCCCTGTCACAGAGGAAAGACCTTTACTTGGGTGGGTTTCTTACAAACTAGAAGGGCTTCTGACAGCTGCTTCTTAAAAGACTGAATAATTCTCAATGTAATGGCACATGAATTATTCACTTATAATGAACTGGCAGAGTTCCACTTTCAGTAGACAGCAAACTACATAGTTCAAACCAACTCTCCAGCTAAGAACAACTAGAATAGCTGACTGAAATATTTAAAAGCCTCCTCGCAGACATCAGAGAGATACTAAGGCAGTGAGAAATTACAGAGACCTCATCTGGGAGAGGAAAGGAGTCCAGAAAGGGGCCTGATATTTGGGGATGCTTTCCCCCTGAGGTCTCTGTCAATTATAGTCAAGGCAGTTGAAAGTTTGAGAAACTGAGCAGAGCTTTTGGCTCATAGGGCTGGGAGAAAAAAGTGGAGTCAGAGGCCCCAAAGGAAAAGGGATTCTGGTAACCACCCCCATCCTCACCCCAGGCTTAGAGTTGGGACCCAAAAGGGCTATGCCTTAATGGGACTAGTAAACCAGAAAAAGACCAGCAAGCATCAAATCCTCTCGATCACGAATAAAATTAAAGTATTTTGGGATTGCTTTCACTAAACAGTAATCAAAAGCTCTAACTACAAGGAAAAATATTAGCTAATTTAGCATTAGCCAAAAGGACTATATTAAAGTGAAGAATTTCCTCAAAGGCCACCATTAAGACTGAAAAAGCAAACCACGGAGTATGAGAAAATACTTGCAATGCACATAATGGACAAAGAACTTGTAACCAGAATAGTTTTTTTTAAAAGAACTCCTATAAATCAATAAGAAAAGACAAATAATTCAATAGAAAAAAAGAACAAGCGGCCTGAACGGACTTTATAAAAGATAATATCTAAATGACCAGTAAACATATAAAGTGCTCAACCTCATTAGTCACCAGGAAATTGTAGAGAAATGGGATAGTACTAAACACCCACTAAAACAGCTAAAATTAAAAAGACTGATAGTACTAAGTACTGATAAGAACGAAGAGAAACTACAACTTGCCTACACTGATTCTGAGTGTTTAAAGTGGTACAACACTTTGGAAAATTCTTTGGCAATAACTAGTGTATTAGAACATACACATGCACTATAATGCAGCAATTTTACTTCCACGTATATACCCAACAAAAATGCACGCATAGGCACAACAAGAGACATATACAAGAATGTTCACAGAGCATTATTCACAACAGCAAAAGATCTGGAAACAACTCTGATGCCCACGAACAGAAGAACGGGAAACTAAATTCTGGCATATTCATACAACATTACATTGTACATAGAAATATAAATAAGTGAACTATAGCTACATGCAACAACAGATGAATCTTACAAACATTGGTTGAGTGAAAGAAATCACACATAAAAGAAGACATACCATATGATACTATTTATATAAAGTTCAAAAACAGGCAGAATTAATTTATGATATTAAAAATCAGGATAGTGGTTACTTTTAAGTAGGAGACAGGAGGTAGTGAATGGAAGGAGGCACAAGGATACACAGGGTGACAGTAATGTTCTATGGTGACAGTAACGTTCTATTTGCCAAACTTCATAATGTTCACTTTGTGATACTTCAGACAACTGTATAGTTATGATTTGTGTACCTTTCTGTATATGTTATACTTCAATAAAAAAGTTTTCAAAAAACTTATCAGACCAGGGGAAACAATAAGCATTCAAGATATTATAGAAATTAATAACATGACAACTACTATTTCTTGATCATCTACTATGTAGCAGGCGCTATCCATTTTATCATCCAATCTCCAAAACAACCTTTCAAAGTAGGATTTAGTCTCCCCATTTTACAGATAAAAAAACTGAAGCTCAGGAAGTTTAAGCAGCTTCCTCAAGGTCATAAAGCTACTAAATGATAGCATAAAAACTGGAATCCAAGTCTTATGTCAGAAGTAAGGCCAATTTCAGAATTTTACAAAGTATGTAAGTCTTAAAAGGGCTCCAGCCTCCTTTGTCACTCCCAGCCTTCTCTGTCGCTAAGCCTCTTCCCTATATCCCAGCCCACTCTTTGCCTTCCCTCAACTTCAGAACCACTACCCTTAACCCCATCACTTATTAACTCTACACTCTGGTAATTATAAATACTTGCAGTTTCCTCTACAATCCACGCTCTCTCTTAGCTTTATTTCTTTGCATATGCTGATCTCTCACCTTAGAATGCATTCCTCCCCACTTGTTCCCCTCCCTCAACACTTTGGCTTAATTTATTAGTCCTTAAATACCTACGATAAGATCGGTTACTACATTCTTCAAAAATCTTTCCCTGATCTGCCTCATCCGTCCCATAGACTTCTGTAGCATCCTGCATATACGTCTATCATACCACAGTGTAACAGTGTAACACTTATGTAACCATCTTTCTGAGATTATAAACTGCTAGAAAGGAGGAGCCATTTACCACTTATATTCCACTTTGTATCACTTTCATCTAGCACAACGCCTGCACATAGGAGGCTCTCCATATTAGTTGAACAAATAAACAACTTTAATATCAGAACCAAAATCAAACAAAATGTTGAAAGTACTACTAAACTGTTAACAGAATTTCTACTACAACGGAATTATAGCCTGCATTTGTATGTTTTGTTAGCATAGGCTTTGCAAAGAATAGTCAAACAATACTTAAATACTCACTATTTCATAAAATATACAAGGCAGAGTATTTTTCCCATCTCTCAGAAGAAAAGTCTTTGAATAATATGGCCCAGAGGTAACAGCTGAATCAAGAACAGCTAAGCAACATCAAAATAGGGGGGAAAAATCAGTGCTGGTAAAATGCAAATAAAATTTAACAGAGAAGTTGATATTTAAATAACTACTCCCACATTAACCTCTTATAGTTTTATTTTACAACAATGAAGACATTTTAAGAGGGAAAGATATTTTTGAAACTTTTATACTAAGGAAATTTCTGGCCCTCTCCAACTTAGGAACAGATTAAATGCCAAAATTCATACAGTTGACAATAGTTGGCCATCTGAAGCTTTTTTCTTAGAATACATTCTATAGAGTGGTTAAATCCCCAGACCAGTCTATCACACTCTAGAATAATAAAATATACACATATAACAAATAAGCATCGTGGTCTAATTTTAAAAAAACATTGAATTACAATCAGAAGTCATGCCTTTGAGTCCCAATTCTCCAACTTACTAAATTGAGCAAATTACCTAACTCCTTCCAAATCTGTTTCATCTACAAAATGCAAATAATAATTCATGTTTACCTCAAGGAATTATCATGAAATGAGAGCATTACTCATTCCTTTAATAACCATCCATTTGTTTTTATAAGGTCAGCCTCCATTTCCCCTAATACTAACAGATTTTCCTTTAGGAAACTTCTCCTATGCCATTTTTAGCCATACGATTTGGATGAGATTTGTCCCCACCCCAAGATCCCAGAGTGACATGAGACTGACTTAAACCAATCAGCATATCCCATTCCCCAACTACAGAGCTCAGGGCTTCAGTGATGGGCTTGTTACCCAGCCAGAAATGATGATATGCAAGGGGTCATTTGCTGGTTTTGGGGAAAGAACCACCAGAAGAAACTATCAAAGAATGTGAGAGTGTGGTATAAGGATGTGTGGTATAGAGAACTTTGATAATCATCTTAATACCAAAAGGGAAGAGTCAGAAGTTACTGAAGAGACAATTGCAGCCTCAGGATGAAGCCAACACTGTGACAGGACAGAAAGAGGGTTAAATCTCAAAAACATAATATTGGATGAAAATGTAAGCTGCATATTTTAAAACACATAGAGCAATAAAATATATATAAATTTATGAAACCAGACGTATATAGTAAAATTATAAAAGCCTGGACAGGAAAGATACCACAGTGATTATTTCTAGAGAAGAAGAAAAATGGATGGGAGTGTCAAATATATCTATAATAGAGGTACGCGGATGTTTATTATATTCTCTATACTTTTCTGTATGTTTAGAATATTTCATAATTCAAATTAAATGTTTATTTTATTTAAACTAAGGAAAAATGAGTTTTGAATCTCTACTTCTTACTGGTTTACCTCTTTATTCTAGGTAAAATCAAATTCCAGAAACATTCTGCAAAACTCTCCCTCTTTTAAATATTAATTTAGAAAACAGATTAATTGTAGAGTGTTTACTCACATCAGTAAGGGATTCTTTACAAATGTTTTTTCAAAATATTTAAAATATGATTTAATTTATCTACTGGATTTAGTGTAATATAGTAGAAAGAACACTAGATTGAGAATAAAGAGATGTGGATTCTAGATCCATTTCTACTGCTAACTAGCCAAGTGATTTCACTCAAGTCTATTTTAATTATTTGCCCCATTTCCTCATGTACCTCAAGGGTTGAGTTAGATAGATACTTGTAAGAATCTTCCCAGGTGTAACACTACAAATCAGAAGAACAGTACCACAATTAACCAGATACATTTTAAATCAGACAGACCCAGGACCTGAAAAAGATCCTAATAAACCACAATCTCCTTTTGAAAAATTTTATTTTTCTTTAATATCCCTTATGTATTCCTATTTACATTCAAAAATATTATCCAAATAGTATTAATAAAGTATTTTTGAAGTATTATACCTACCCAATATTTCAAAAAGAAGTACAGTTTTCTGTGCATGTTCACGCCAGTACTTCATGCTTTCAATAACTGCAGATACAATTCTTAAAGAATTATCTTTTTCCTTAAGCTTTAACTGATATAATGTGGTTTCCTTTTGAAAAAAAACATAGCATTAGAAAAACCTTTCATTCTTTTCATCATACTCTTTCACTTTCTATGTAAAGATTCTAGGTCTTTATAATAGGCAAATGTGTAAATGTATAAAAAGAACTAACGAAAATTTTAGTACAGTTACTCTCTAAAATTAAAGTCATCATTAGCACTTTATAGGAGAAGAAATTAGGATGCACCTAGAGACAATCAAGAAGAAAATTATTTATATGGGCATTCATTCATCCATTAGTTCAATCATCGAATATTTTTAAAGTATCAATGTGCCAAGCCCATGATAAACACAAGTGAGTAAAACACAACTCCTTCCGCTAATGTGCTCCCACTCTAGGAGGGAAGCCAGATATACTCATTCACTCATTCCAAAAGTATTTACTGGCAACTACTATGTGCCAAATATATCTACCCTCATAGATTTTGCAGTCTATTGAGAGATTCAGGAAAAAAACAAATAACACATAATAGAATTTCAGGAATTGATATATCCTATACCTAAGAAAAACAGGATAAAAGGATAAAGAAAGACAGAGACTATTATTTCAGATGGGTTGTTGAGTGAGTACTAAGGGAAAGCATATGTAAAGGCCCTGAGATGGGAATGTGTTCGTATTTTGAAAGATCAACTAAGAATACAGTGTGCTAAAATACTAATTGGTGGGAGGGGGCCCTTTGCTTTGTGAAGGGGGTGGTGAAAGTGAAAGAACACTTGCTGGGACACTTTTTTCTGACTACAATTACCCTCCCTCCTCCTCTTCCTCCTTAACCAAAATATGAATGTGTCTCGTTGAGGACTACTTAGATAGTGAGCCACTTTTTGCTAAGATGACTATGTCATATCATTCTAGTGTATAAGGAAACATAAGGTTGAGAACCACTGTGAAATATGCTCTATTAGTCAGATTTCCAGCCAAAAAAAAAAAACAAAAACACCAGAATTTACCCCAGATGGCTTAATGAAAAGACTGCTTACAGGTGTATGGGCAGAACAAACACAGGGTACTTAAGCAGTCAAAGACTAACGATAGTAAGAAATTTCTACCACTCCTAGGCTAAAAGGACAAGGGGAGGAAATGAAACTAACAAGCCTGTGAAAGCTGGGCTCATGGAGGCTGTATCATACAGGGACACAGCTACTGCGTGAGAAACAATATTTAAGCAGGGAGGGAACGGAAAAACCCAACCTCTCCCCCCAGCTTCTGATGTCCTGCCAGTGACTGTCACTGGCTGACCCTTAACAGAAGCCAGCTAAGGGCTGAGATTCCAGCCTTAAGGGATCCCAGGGTGATGCATTAGGTAGGACCATTCAGCCTTCCAGAACACAGAGAGTGGCAGAGCGTAAAGAATCTATTGGGCCAGGAGGAAAGGCAGGCAAGATAGAGAACACCCGGTACACATAAGATATAAAAGACATTTACAAAGAACAATTAGAAGAAGTGGAGAGAGGAAGTAAGGCTGAGGTACAGGGAAGAATATCAACCAAAGCAGAGTTGTATTAGAGAGTATATCACGTTTAGAGAATTGTGAAGAGTTTGAAATGGCTAGTGCACTGGAGAATTAGTAGAATAGAATATGAAGCTGGAAAAGTAAAATAAGACCAGATTATAGAGCAGAGGTCAGCAAACTATGGCCTGTGGTCCAAATCTAACCTGTTGCCTTGTTTTCATACACTTCTACTGGAACACAACCACACCCATTCATTTATGTATTGTCTATGGCTGCTTTCAAGCTACAACAGCAGAGCTGAGTGGTATAGTTGAATAGTTACAAGAGAGACAATATGGCCCATGAAGCCAAAAATATTTACTATCCACCCCTTTACAGAAAAAGTTTGCTGACTGCTGTTACAAGAAACTTAGACTGACACATGAAGAGCTTGGAGAATTTCTGCAAGCCATGATTAACTGTCATCATCTCAATAATTAGAAAACAGTGAAATCCAGAACCCAGTAATACAATCTAAAGCAACTATGGAATAGAATCGCCATTCACCAGCTATCAGAAAATATTTTGGAAACGACCATTCATCTACTCCAATGGAACTGGCTATTTGTGCTGATCAAGTAATACATGCCATGGAATTGATTTCAAATGCTCTTATCGCTGTAACTTTCTAAATACTTATTTATCTCATATTTTAAAATGTAAATATAAAAAATGTAAATAATTTATATTTAAAAGTTTACCTTGAGAGTATTTTCTTCTGGAATATCATCCAACATCTTCTTCTTAACTTGATTTTGCTGAAAATTGGGCTTAAATGCCTGTAATGCACTGTTTTGGTCTAGACCTCTCATTGTGGAGCCTGATTTTCTTGATGAATGTGTTTGTCTGAGTGCTTCAGTTTCTCTTTTGTGAGATAAGTTAGGAGGTTCAGATATTCTTAACTGTTTCTGTTGTTGAGCTCCCAATCTCACTGGACAAGAATTTATCCCATCATTTTCCATTAGGTTTGTTCTTCTACATTGAGGCTTAAAATCATTTCTATCCCAAGTTTTCAAGCCAGTATTTTTGTTGGCATCTCTGTAGCTGTAATAAGTTTTTTGTAAAATTAGTATTAGTTTTTGTTTCTATATACTTTTTCTAATTAAAAGAAAATAATGAAAATTTGCATTTACATGGTAATCTGTGGTTTATAAACTACTTTGTAACTACCGACTAGTCAGAAATTCCAAATACGTCATCACAACAACCCTACAATATATTATACCTCTCTTTCCAGCTGAGGAAACTGAGCCTTAGGGAGGAAGTAACTTGCCCGAAGTCACATAGCAAGTTACTGACAATCCAGAACCCAGAGAACCCCAGTCTCCCCACTCAGAGTCCAGTGCTATAAAGTATATTTTTAAACTATACAAGCCTTCATATGACAGTGGTTGTCTCCAAGTGGTAAGATTCTGAGGACCTCTGCTTACTTCTTTATACATTTATTTTAAAATTTCCTACAAAGTAAAATTTTAAAAAATTAAACTATGGCTTGTTGGTGATTTTAAATCACAAGGAGACTAAATATAAGGAAGGTATATAGCTATTTGATTAGAAATTTTGTACTTTTACTATGTAGCTTAAAAGCCCTACTTATGAATCTGCTGCAGCATTTTACTAACTACATTAATCTAAGTGAGTTGTATCAGCTGATCAGAACACAAGGTTAATAAAATCAAAAGCGTAATTTCTGAGCAGGCTAGTTAAGAGTTCCACAGGAAAAAACTAGCCCAAGTCACAAATTCTTATTTCTGAATAACTTTCCCGAAAATACCACAAGTACCACAAGAAGGCACACAATACAACCCATCCCTTGTTAGGAAAAACCCAAAAAAAGGTCTAGGTTCCCTAGTAACGAGGAACAAATTCAGACTGTATGGAGCCTTAACCTGGTATAATTTGAGGAGTCTTCTTAAGTAAATTAGGTACAAAATCAGCTATGAAAATAATGAGAAATCACAAATAATTACAAAATTTAAAAAGTTGATAAATGCCACAAACATCACAAGACCCAGGAAAAAATATTATTAGGATTATTATTAACTGCCTGATACACCTCTATAAGACTTTTTTCCTACATTGATCACCTCTTCATATGACAGTATTTTTTTTTCGTGTCTTAAAGATTATATTTTTTTTCCTTTTTCTCCCCAAAGCCCCCCAGTACATAGTTGTATATTCTTCGTTGTGGGTCCTTCTAGTTGTGGCATGTGGGACGCTGCCTCAGCGTGGTTTGCTGAGCAGTGCCATGTCCACGCCCAGGATTCAAATCAACGAAACACTGGGCCACCTGCAGCGGAGCACGTGAACTTAACCACTCGGCCACGGGGCCAGCCCCTTTATGGCAGTAATTTTATTTTTCAATAGAGGGAATAGGAATTTTCTCTTTGCTTTCTCATAGCCATGGAAATTCTTTTATTATTCATAGTTTAGGAAACTTTCTTTCAGCTTCACAAGTGCTTATTAGTAACAGCACATCTGCAACTTCCTCCAACATTTTGCTCAAGAGGTGTTCCTAGCCTGGAGACCAGCGCTGGGAGAACTGCAGTCCTTTGATCTTGCGGGGTGTGCCCACACACAAGATGCTGCTTCAGCAGCCGATCCAACTAAGCTCAACATCCCAAGCAGACCGTGAAGCCTCAGTTGTAGTGGCTCCTGAGCAGGGCAGGGAGCAGTGTCTCCCTGAGATTCTTCTCAAGGACAGGCTGTTCTTAGGGCCAGATGGATGTGAAGTTACAGCCTAGATTCTAAATCTAAGCATAGAACCAGTTAAAAGATCTTCAACAGATTTCCAACTACCTACCTATGTTTTCAAATGTTTTCTGCTTCTGGATTTTCTGTTATATTCCAACTGTCTGATATAGATCATCTATTATTTCAAACTGGAATATCCAATTCTGGCTTCCTGTCCAGATTACAATGTTACCTCATTCTCTGACTAATGCCCGTCAGAACGGATTTCCTCCTAGCACCTGCAGCTGGAATTGTGTCTCAAAGAACCACCTCAAACCACTGAATAGGTCCAGCTTCAAGCCCTGGTCCTGAAGAAAGTTTCTGACTGGTCTTGAAGAAACTAGCGTGAGTGATAATGTCAAAACTAATTTTTTAAAAATAAAAATATTGTTTTGATGTATTAACCACTTTATTAAAAGTTTGCCCCTTTTAAAAAAATATAGTATCTTTATCTAATAAAAGTAAGGGTAATATTAACTTCAAAGAGCTGTTGTAAGGATCATTAAGATACTCATGCACTAAACAATGATTGATATACATGTTTGCTGTTGTTTCTCCAATACTTTGTTCTCAAAATTATTTCCTTCAGTAGTTGCCACTTAGCCAAGAATACTAAAATCCAACCTAAAAAATAATCCATGTTGTTTTTCTATCTATTCATTTTTTTCATAATCTTTAGGCATTACACTTAGATCCTCATGGCAATGACCCAGAAATACCCTCACCATCTTCCTTGATGGTCCTCTTCATTTCTTGAGGCCCTACCACTGCAGATGCCCATGGATTTTCCTCTCCATCTTTCTGTCTTATTCCATTCTATTTACCTTGGAGCTGACTGTCTTACTGGGGTAAGACTGAGCATTCTATTTTTAAATATAGCCAACATCAAGATACAGTTATATTCCTGACTCTTTACTATTGCCACTTGGATCATTAATGATCAATAGCAAAATCAACTCATGCTGATAAGTATCAACAGAAATTTCATTATAACATGAAGAATTCTTTGGAAACATAATCACTGCTAAATTTACCTATTTTCAAAGTTTTAACTATCACGTTCTCCTAACTTCTTTTATAAAACATAGCTAATATTGCTGTAGTTAGTTATTAAGTATAGAAATTTCCTAAATGTAATTCTGTCTGAGAAAAGAGGAAGAGATGGAGGAGGAGGGAGGAGAGGAGAGGAAGAGAGGGGAAGGAGAAGAAGGAATAGAAGAAGAAAGAGAAATCGTAAGTAGACTCACCTCCAATCACTCTTGCTCCTTTCAGTATTTGACTGAATAGACGTAGACACAAAATCTTGATTTCTCAGGGGATGAGAAACTGAATGTGGTGCTTGCCTTTCAAGGAAACAAGTCTTATTAAATATTAATAGTTTGTTCCCAAATTGAGAAATGTAAAATATACATAGAAGAATAATATCAGTCAGTAACAGACACACACATTTATTGGTGTATATTTTTCCACATACCCTGTGTTCATTGCTTTCGTTAAAGGAGGCAACTCTGGATTCATAGCGTCCCAGGCCCAATCTCAAAAGATATAAATAGCATAGATAAAAGTAATATAGGTAGCATCTTTTAAAATAATTATTTCATATTTATTTAATTTGGGGAGTTGAAAGCTTGAAGAAGAAAAGAACTTAAAGATATGGATTTATTCTTCAACAGCAGTTTGTGGTGGAACTTTTCACGGCCTGCCTTATTAATTTTTATCTTTCTTCCCCAATGTATTTTAAGCAAAGGTAATAGTTTAATTTGTATCTTTTCCACAATCAATCCTAATGTAGTACCTTATACTTTATAATATGAATTCAGCATAATCAATGTTTCTTAGACTTTTTTGATCCCAACCCACAGCAAGAAATACATCATAACTCAGAACATATATATGCTCGGTGTCCATGCATGTGTGTGTGTGTGTGAGAGAGAGAGACAGAGACAGAGACAGAGACAAAGACAGAGAGAGACAAAGAAAGAGAGAGAGGAGGGAATATAAAATTTCACCATCAATTTTTACCCTTACTATATGTGATATACTGATATTTTCTATTCTATTCTACTCTATTCTCTTCTATTTCTTTTTTTAAAAGACTGGTTGTTTCCCAATGTGACTAATCGATCAAGACAAAAATTTGAAAAACACTGATCTACTCCTATCTCTTACCAATATAAGAACCTTATTATATCTCTGACAGATAGTAATCCCAGTCAGAGCTTGGAGAGTTCAATATTTCAGGAGGATGCACGCTTCCCTCAGGAGTAGCTCAAACTGTTGTTATTTTTCAAGGTTAACATTTATGCTACCTATAAAAATATTTCAAATGGTAGGGAATTTTTTAAATGGCAGAGGATGCCAGATAAATGCCCACTTACGCACATCTATGTGAACTTTTCATTTTTTAACCATAAAAGTGGGAATAATATGAAATTCATACTTCAAATTCCTCAAATATGGAAGAAAACAAAATAATTATAGATTTAGAAGTAGATTAAGGTCTATAGTGGCACACTGGATGGAATTAACAATACAAGTATTGATATATATATATATAACATATAATATATATATAAAGAGACTTTAAAATTTTAGTTGCATATGATCCTATTAAAGATTTTTTAAATGTGCCCCCAAAAATGTAAATGTATATAATCAGCATGAACCAAGTATATTTCAGAATGTCTGTCTGGTTATGCCTTCTTCTGGAAAGAAGCAAAAAGTCAGCAAACATTAAGAGCTCCCAGCACCCACTACCATAGCTAACTGTTTCAGGGATGAGAGGCCTAACTATAAAGCTAAACCAAGATTTTGGTGACCTCACTTAAAAAGACGAGCTGGACCAGAAGACCTCTGCCTCTAGAATTTGAATCAAGAGATCCAGAGGGGAGTCAACAATGGACTCTGAGAACTAGGACTAAAAGGTTATGTTAACTCCCAGCAAGGGCAAGTTAGTTCATGTGCTAGCTGAAGCTATAAGAAGCCAACTGGATGAGAGAATAAAGAGCCAAGGAACAAAGACAGGCAAAAATGGTACAAGAAGAGAAAAAAGACTAGGGCGAAGCACCAGAAATTCCCGGGCTTGTACCTCCTAAGGTCTGTTTTCTTCCATTTTTCCTGTGTTCCCGTGCACACTTATCCCTATTCCTGAGGCAACCTGAGTTTCCATATTCTTTACCACCAAATATGTAAGTCACAATATACATTGTGTGTCTTGAAAAAGAAAAAAAAATCTTTACAACGTACATTACTACTTCATTAGAACAAAGCCCCCAGATCTAAGATACTCCATTTAAATGCTAAGCCACCCTTGTAGACAAGGAAACTCAAACTACTGTACTGGAATGTTCAGAAAGAGCCAAGTAATCCCTATATTTGGAGAGTGGAAAGAATTTTTTAAAAAAAAAGCTTTCTATTTCCATCATAATAAAATAGAAATGGTAATTTGCTATAATCCTAGTTCTTATTCTCTGAAAATTTTCACCTTATTTTCTTACCTGTTGGTAAAGGAGGGAAATCATAACTGTCAGAAGCAGTACTGATACCTGGATCATTTTTAAGTGGATTGGAGGTTAATGGCTGTCTATTCCGTTTTTTCTGATTGAACAACGGTACAGGCAAACAGCCTAAAGTGAACGTGCCAATAAATTAGTACATAATAGGTAAATGGATCTAATTATAGAATAATTACTAGCACATAATAATATACAACTTGTCTACTTCTATATGTCAATTTTATATTTATTATAGATATATTTTTATATCTTTGGATTGATTGTTATATTCTCTTTTTAAGATCCTGGATAGCCTCATTTGTCTCTCTAAAAACACCTCCTTGTTCTACGTTAACATTGCCTTAATTCCTCATTTGAAAGTAATTCCCATCTTCTCCCTCACCTCCCAACTCTTTCCAAATCCACTTTTTGTTTTCCTCATTCCCCTCCTGTGCTTGCCTATTACCTTATCAATTGGAGAAGACCCTTCAAGTACAATAGAGGTGAGAGAGAACCAAACTTTGACCCATGCTTTCCAAAACCCCAACCACTCTTTGGACTATGGTAGCATACCCTTTAAGGCCACAGTTTTCAAACTTTAGCTAGACTAAATTTATCTGGAATTGTGCTTAACATGCTAGTTCCTAGACCCTACTCTCACAAATTTTATTTCAATAGATTTGGTTTAAAAGCCAAAACTCTGCAATTTTTGGGGGGGAGGGGGTGCTGGTTGGTAAGGAAGATTGGCCCTGAGCTAACATCTGTTGCCAATCTTCTTTTTTTTGCTTGAGGAAGATTGACGCTGAGCTAACACCTGTAACAATCTTCCTCTACTTTGTATGTGGGATGCTGCCACAACATGGCTTGATGAGCAGTGTGTGTAGGTCCACACCCAGGCTGGACGTGCAAACCCCGGGCTGCCAAAGCAGAGCGCACAAACTTAACCACATGCCACCAGGCCAGTCTCCAAAACTCTGCAGGTTTAACAAGTACTCCTCATGTCTGTAATGCATATTTTCTGTGGATCATTCTGAGAATGCCTTAGAGTGATAATATCCAATGCAAATGCGAATAAAAACTACCTCCAAACCCTCCAGATGGGAGATCTTGGATCTCAAGTCAAACCAAAAGTCAGAATTTATAAACACTAAAACTAGAAGGGATCTCAAAGGAAAAAGAAGTCCAAAATGCTTGCACATTGCCACAGTGGAAGAACCTAGATAGGACCCAGGCTTCCTAAATCTCAGTTCAGACATCTTGCCACCATACCATACTCTAGGTGGTCCATCAACACTTGTACTACGGGAGAACATACACTCTGTGAAAACTCTCTGATGAAAGTCTGGGAAAATGATGTGTGCTCTGGAGTCAGACTGCCTGGGTTTTAATTACAACTTCAAAGTACGTTTGAATTACAACTTCTAAGCATAAACTTGGGCAAATTCCTTAAACTTGTTGTGCCAAAATGACATATACTGAGAGACAGGATAATATAGTGATTAGGAGCATGGACCCTTGAGCCAGATTCCTAGGTTCAAATACTGGTTCTGCCACTTCATAAGTTACTTATTTAACCTCTTTATGTCGCAGTTTCCCATTTGGAAAACAGGAACAGTAATACAGTCAAGCACCGCATGATGACATTTTGGTCAACAACGGGCTGCATATACGACAGTGGTCCCACAAGATTAGGACCATATAGCCCAGGTGTGTAGTAGGCTAGACCATCTAGGTTAGTGTAAGTACACTCTAGGATGTTTGCATGATGACAAAATCGCCTAACAACACATTCCTCAGAATGTATCCCCATCCTTAAGCAACGTATGACTGTAATAATACCTATCTCAGAGGGTTGGTGTAAGGATTAAATAAATTAATGCATATAATTAAATGTCTAGAATGCAGCACATCCACCACAAATGATAGCTATTACCATCTTCATTGTCATTCTCATCATTCCCCTGGTTCTCTTACTCTTGCCCTCTGTCCTTTAACTAACAAATTAGGAAAGCAGGGGAAATGGCAGGGGAAGCGGTTAGGGAGACAGAAGTGATTCTGGAATTTTTTTTTTTTTTTTGGTGTGTGCGCGTGAGGAAGATACACCCTGAGCTAACATCTGTGCCAATCTTCCTCTATTTTATGTGGGATGCTGCTATAGCGTGGCTTGACGGGTGATGCTAGATCCATACCGGGATCTGAACCCACGAACCCTGGACCTCTAAAGCAGAGCATGTGAACTTAACCACTATGCAACCAGGCCAGCCCCTGGAGATATTTTAAATAAGTCAGTCACAAGTACAAATACAAATATATCTATTTCTTTGTTTTCAGCTTAAAAGCACAGAACAAGTACATAGGGTTTGCAGAGTAAATCCAGCAAAGTGTGATTTTACTCTTACCTCTACACCAAATGTTTTGCCTTAAGTAAGTTATTTTATTTCCTTGGACCTAAAAAGTAAAGAGGCTAGACTACATGTGCAGTCTTTTTAAAAGTTCCTTCCAAAATGTTCCATCTAAAAACTACAGAGGCTTTACATGGTATTTACAAAATATAGAAAAATTTAAACGTTGTTCCATACCTGCTGTACTTCGAGTTGAACTTTCATTTAGGTTTCTCTTCATTTCCTTCACTATCAAAGACTGTCACTTTTTCTTACACGCTCCCAATTTACAACATGAAGTTGTCTGGCTAAACCTTCAAAGAAAGAAACGTGAGACTCACAGTCTATCAACAGCAAAATCTAATTCTTAACCTGGTATCCACCGGATTCATGGTTCAAAACCTGATCATGCAAACACTTCATGGAGTCCTTTGCTTTCTGAGGAAGAATTCACAACATAACCCATCTTTGCAACTCTGTTCGAAATAAGTGAGGACTAAGGTGGCTACCACGCTGCTTCCTAAACACGTGCGGATTTTCACGCGGTCTATGTCATTTATTTCAGAATCAAGGAGCCACAACGAGAATAATTCTGAACCAGATCCATAAAGAGGGAAACGGACGACGACACCGGCAATCCTACATGCCTGCAAGGCCAGGGGGGAGACACGGCGGAACCGGCCATGTGACAACACGCTCGGCGCCTCACTTTAAAACACTGTGCCTGCCGATCCCTTAACATCCAGAATAATCGGAATCACAAGTTTCCACTCAGTTTCTACAGCTTCAACAGGTAAAACAAGTTTTTTCTGTACAACCGAATTGCTGTTGCAAATTTTTCCCTGTTTATTTTGCCTCCTAATCTATTTCAATCCCAAGTGAATTCAACAAACACCTGTGGCGTGAAAACGCAAGAAACAAACCTAAACGAGACCATTTCTGCTCCCAAGTTCACTACCCAGCGAGGCGGGCAGACACGAACGCAACTAAGTATGAATGCAGATCATACTGAGGTGAATATTAATTTCCAAAATCGCTTATGGAATGGCACAGGGGAAACATAAGGGCAGGGACGGCCTCTGCCTTGTTTCCCTATCGTGGGCTTGAAGCTGGAGACAGCAGGCCCTTCTCGAAAACGCTCCTGACGCCATTTCAGGAACCGAAACAGACGTGACGCAACTTCTCAGCACAGAAATAGCAACGCAACTCGCTGCCTAAACCCAGAGGGGGCCTCGGCGGCCGTTACGTTTCCGGGGATCAAGCAAACAAAATAAACACAAGTGTAACATCCCCCCTGGCCCGCTGAGCCTGCGGCCGGGACTCTGAGTGCACCCCACCCCAGCTTCCAATTAGACTTGAATGGCCACAGAGCCCGTTGCCTCACACGGAGGCCCGGAGGCCCATTTCGGCCCCTCGCTGGAGGGGGGCAGGGGCTCCAGTCAGAGCTCATGTCTCTTCCAACCATCCCTCCTGACCCAGAGACGGGGGGGGGGGGGGGGGGCAGTTCAGTAACTAAAAACAACAGCCTTTCCCTTCTTGACCCACCTGCCGACACGACACGCAACTTTAACCCTTAGGCTCCCTCGACTCGCTCAACCGTCGCCGCTGCGACAGCCCAGTCAGCTACCGCCGCCTCCCCACCTCCGGAAAAGCGCGGGAAGTCGAGCGTGCGCATGCGCGCCTGCCCAGCCAGCCCACCGCGCAAGCGCAGGGGCCACGGCCTTGGGGCTTGGGCTCAGTGACAGAAAGAGGTGCGGCAGCTCTCGCAGGGACGCTGACGTGAACGTGCTTCCCCTCGCGTTCTCGCGCTCTGAGGGACGCGGTGCGGGGATGGTCTACCTCCTTAGAGCTTTGCCCAGGGAGGGACCGGCCTGTGCTAGTGGCCGGTGAGGCGGTGGCAGCTCTGCTGGGCAGCCGGCCTCTGCCCAAGTTTCGTCGGCCAGCTGTGCCCGGGCTGGTCGCCCAGCCCTCTCCCCACGCCCGCGGTCACTTCTCAGCTTCTAGGCAGGAGTTTATGAGAGGCCGCCGGCGCCACGGAGGGTGCCTGGAAGAGAAGGACCCAAGGGCCGCAGGGCTGAAAACCGGGTCCTAGGGGTCCAGCTGAGTTTCTGAGGGTCCCCAGGAGGCTGGTGGGAGAGCCGAGGCCGGGTGGATGGAGAGGTCAGTAGGCAGGCCGGCCGGTGCGGCAGCGTGGGGAGAAGCCATGGCGCTGCCCCTGAGCCCAGGGGCTGCTGGACTGCGGCCTCCCGGCCTTTGATCTTGGACAAGTGATTTACCCCCTAGACCTCCATTTCCCCCTCGGTAGAATAGTGATACGGCATTTGCCTAATTGTGCTCAGAATATTGAGAGACCGTGAGCAGTCCGGGCACACAATAAATGCCCCGCAGATGTCAGCCCTTACTAATGACGGTAGCTGGCGTTCCTTGAGCACTTCCTATAGGCCCGGATTAGTCACTCTCGTGCTGTCTGGGTTCACAGACTGTTGTTCTGTTGTTACAGTTTCTTTTGACCATCTGAAGACTGGGATAGGTGCTGGGCAGAGGCGCAGACGGCCCCGAGACAGACGGAAGGTTCCAGTAAAGGCCGAGGACTGTGGACCATATTCGTAGTTTCTCCGAAGGTTGGGTCCATTAAGCAGAGTGGTTAGGAGATAGGGTTAGAGGCAGATTGAGACCAGATAAAGGAGACCTTGAATGTCAAATTAACAAATAAGTTTGAAGGAATAAGGTCATCATTTAATTTGGAAAAGAGAAGACTTCCAACAGTAAAATGTCGAAAAGACTTGTTAGTCACCGTGGTTCTAAAAGAGAGGAGACTTTAAAAAATGAGTAAAAGCTTCAGGGAAGCAGATTTCGACCCGTTATATACATGCATACATACATATGTACACATATAACACCCACTCACCCCTAAAAGATACATTTCTCATTTAAAAAAAAACAAAAAAACCTTTAAACCCACTATGAGCAACATCCTGTGCTACATCTGTAAAGAAAGCAGACATGAGCAATGTGGAATCTTTGCTAGCAGTTTATAAACTTATTTTTCTCTTCCTGTTTTGTTCTGGTTATGATTTGTTTATTTCCACCTGAAAAGTTGTCAGGATGGGTGACAGCAATAGGGCCACAGCGAAAGGAGAAAATTAAAGTAGTGAGAGTACTTTGATTACCTGCCCACTGGACAAATGCATTATATAGGAGACACCTTATGTTTAATATTGGAGAGAAGACTCTCCTTATCCCCCAGTCATACTATTCTGAAAACATCACCTTAAATTGGTGTCCCACAAAATTTCTGGCGTTGTTCTATTGGATAGCCATGTCTATGAAAAATTTACTCTCTCTTTGTTTTAAACTACATTATTTTACTGATAAATCAGGCACCCACAAAACATTTGTAGTGCTGGAAGTTCCTAGGCTTGTTCTTTTAAGTACTTCCAAATATTAAATATTCAACCTAATTGAGATACTGACAACTAGAAAGGGTTCCACTTTGTATACTATTGGTTCTCTGAACTCTCAAAAAAGAACTAAACTAATGAAAATGTGTAGTTTTGGTAGGGCTCAAAAAATCTAGTGTGCTTTGGGAAACAGGGAGTTAAAAATCTTTCGGAAGTTAACTTGGTATAAGAGTATGAAAAGCCTCTGTTGCTCTAGTTCTGAGGAAATGCTCTCCTTTTTTCTAATAAAGCTTTCCACAGAAGAAAAACTCTGTACGCAATAAACAAGGTAAGTATGGGACGGAATTGCTGCAATTCATTAACTCTCAGAAAGTTATTCATTTTGACATGTAAGGGAAGCTTTATTTATGAATGTTAAATGTGCTTCAAAGTGCTGATCTGTTAAAATTCCATAAAACAAGCCTCAAAATGCAAGTCATTTGTGCCAGCTGGGAGCAAATAACTGAAGCAGCACTTCTACAGAGACTAGGGCAAAGGACAGAACTAACCACAAATCGGCAGAAAAGAAACAAAACATAATCCAGTGTTAATAATTCGCCATAGTTACTGCTCTTAAACCCAAAGTAACAAAACAATGTGACCATCATCAGTTACATTTATTCTTATTTTCAGCATCTCCCCACTGAAGTGTTAGTTGTACCTTAAATGTGGATAGATAATCAAAATCTACAGGGGCTTTTTCTCAGATGAGAACAGTAATTTTAATGTATAAATTTAGATTTTATTATTTTGCTTTCTCTATCTCTGCGTTATAATCTCTTCAAGGAAGAACATAGGAATTGGTTTATTAAGTATTATGAAGCATTCACATTTTATATTTCCATCATGTATTTTGTTTGTATGCTTGTTTGTTTCCTGAGCACACTGTAGTGACTGTTTATGTGGATTCCAAAAGAGCAAAATTAAAACTTTGGAGAAGTCCAAAAATAACAGGGAGCACCCTGTTGTTCTGTGGAAAACACTGGACTTAGCATCAGAAAACCTGGTCGCAGGCCTGGTTTTCTCCTCGTAGCTGAGGAACATTAACCAAGTTACTTAACCTCTCTTTCATGGACCCCTGAAATGGGGATGTCAATACCTAACCCACCCTGTCTTATAAAATGGATATAGGAATAAACTGAAATAACATATGCAGAAAAACATTATAAATTAAACTACCCTGCAGTTGTCATGTACTCTCGTTGTACCCCTATTGAATGATCTGGCGTTACTAGTACGTAGTATTTTCAGTACTTGAACATGTTTGATTTTCTGGATGATTGAGCATGAAATCAAATTGGATTTGGCTCGGAGTCAGTTCTCCAAAGGAATGTAATCATCTTAGCGTTCTGGATAGTTTTGCCTAATAAGACCCCCTCTTGAGTAACACATTCCAGCAGAGGTTCTCTGCTGCCAGTAAGTTAGACTGTGTCTATATAAACTCATATAATCTGGTTTGTAAATAAAGCGTGCCCCAAGACGTTTTCAGGCATTACAACAACTTGAAAATTACTAACAGTTGATTTTCCTCTAGTATTGAGGCAAAAAGTGAGGAAGATTCCTAAGGAATTCGACACAGAATAACCAAAAACTTCATAAGAAAGAAATTAAAGCATGTTTCAAAATAGCTTTTTAAGTCCCACTGATCATTGATTTGATTCTTGTGTCTCCAGTCACGGAAAAGCATTCTGAGAGAAAGGATGCTGGTTCCAGAAGAGGTCTGAGAATCTGCCTTTGGCTGTTTATGGAGATGAGATTCAAATACCCTCAGATCATGAAATGTGCCTGAACTCATTTCAGAGAAGAAATGTTTTTAAATGCAAGTGGAAATATAAATATTGAATAATAATATGCATATTATGGGCCATTTCTCTATTTTTTATATCTTTGAGGATTAGAAAAGTATAAATTATTTTTGTTATTACAAATAGTCATAAAAAGACCATTAAATGACATTCTGGCTGAAAGGAAAACAGAATTTTTGTATTGTTGTGAGATGCTAACTTATTATTGCATTTAGATCTACTGACCATTTGAGGGAGTTAGAAGTTAAAGTAAACAACTGGATCTGTAGTTGATCTCTGCATATTTTAATCCAAATATGGTAAAGGGCAGGGCCAAAGAAAGGAGTGTCCCAGTAATAAACAGGGCTCAGAACTTGTAACAGAAAATTAAATTATACTCCACTCAGGAGAACCCCGCACTTTGCACTTTGGTTAAAGTCTCATTTTGGTTTAAATTGCTAAACTTTTCCTAGAAAATTAAGTTTTCTTTAATCTCCTCTCTTCTGAATTGCAGAAATCAGATAAAACTACTTGATAAAATGACTTCTTGTCACAATGCTGAAGATCCTATAAAAAAGGTTGCTATATTTGGAGGAACTCATGGGAATGAACTAACAGGAGTGTTTCTAGTTAAGCACTGGCTAGAAAATGGTGCGGAGACTCAACGAACAGGGCTGGAGGTAACACCATTTATTACCAACCCAAGGGCAGTGAAGAAATGTACCAGATATATTGACTGTGACCTGAATCGAGTTTTTGACCTTGAAAATCTTGGGTAAGACTATATTTTGTGTTATGTGTGTATGTGTGTGTGAAAAGTAGTATGTGTGTGGAAGAACACGTATATGTATATGCATATGATATTCATGTCTGTACATATAGTCACTATTGTGAATAGAATCACTTTCACTTTTAATCATACTCCATTATGAATTACGCAATTATCTAAACTGAGCATTCACATGCTCTTTTATAAACGTTTTTAAGGAACAGACTACTCTTAACTGATTTTCTTTTGAAACGTATTTCATATGGACTGAGATAATAAATAAGAAAGGTTTTTATTTTTAAATCATATCTTTAAAGAAACAGATTTAATAGTCTTTTGCATTAAAGTAGTGTTTGGCCACTGTGCTTACGGACGTATTTGTTAGCTTTCTAGATGGTTCATTCTTATGTTTTTATGCAACTATGTTTGTGATAGTGCATAAAGTTCTAGTTATGAAAAGTATGATGTTTCAATTAGTATTCGTGTAATAAAAGAGTAAATAAACACTTGTCGTCAGAAAACATCACACCACCCTGTGATCTGAGGAGTAAATATACTTACCTTCAGTGTGGATTGCTGTAGGTGGGAACAATGAGAAGTAAAGACACTTCACCTGAATTTTCTGAATTTAAATTACAGCTGACTTATAATACATTGCATACAATGTATACAATCGTAACACTCTAGATATGTCCTTATTAATTATTTTTGCCGTTGTTTACATCGTTATAACATGTAGGTATATGAGCCTCTAAGTGTTTGCTTTTTGCTGCTTCTTTCTTTCATTTACATAAAAATATTATTAAATATCTACCCTTCTCAGGGCACCATGTCAAGTACTGTGGGAGTACAAAGGCAGCCTACTAGCTAAGATATAAGATGCAGAGAGGAACAATTAATGCAGCACTCCTTTATGCACTCATCTTCTAATAAATGCTAATTTGAGTTTAGAGAGTTACTTAAATTTAATTTCGCCACAGATCAAAACATGGTTACTACTTTAGTACAAATATACCTCACTTTATGGAATAGATGTTTTCCAGGACAGTTATACATTAGTCATACTTTGTGTATCAAGTCATATTTTTACTAGCATAAATTTTAGTCTCAGAAATGCTGTATCTTCACGACTGAAGTTATGTCGACACAGTTAAGGTTTTTGTACTCACCTAAAATAGCTATTAGCTAACTGATATTACAAGTAAGAATTTGTTGAAGCATAACTCTTTTAGTTGGAATGTTGACTTCCCAGATAACTCTGAGATGGACTGAAATGGTGCATTTTCTTATTATGACCACTCAATAGCATAGATTTCAATGAGAGCAGTCTTTTAAATTAAATTTACTTTCTACTTCTCACATTTAACCTCTTCAGAGGCTAGACAGTTCTCTCTCAGGATGGCTATGGGAAACCTGTGAGAAAGATTAATTAATTACCTTCTCCTGTCCTCCTTCTCCCAGATTTGCTCCTTTTCGTATATTCCCCATCTCAGTGATGTCACCATGACCCACGGCATTCCCTATGGATATCATCTTAGAACCTTCCTGGTTCCTCATCCCCCAGGTCTAGTGGGTCACTAAGTCTTCTCAATTATTCAAGTATTGAATAATTGCAAGTGTGTTGCAAATCCGATCTCCCTCTCCATTTTCACTACCTTATTTCTTCTTAGTTTATTTCTTCCATGGACAGTGAGAGTAGCCTCCTAAAGAATCTTTCTGCATCCAGCCTTACCCCAGTCCTTCCTGCCATCAACTCTGTATGGTGGCTGCCATAGGAATCATCCTAACGTGCACATCTTATCATGTCTCTCCTTTGCTGAAAATTCTTCAGAAATCTCCATCCAGAATAGATTTAAGTAACTTAGTATAGCTGATGTGCGCTTTAGGATCTTGCCCCTGCCTGTTCTTTCGGCTTCATCCCTTGGGACTCTTCCTATGGGACCTGGACTCCAGGCATGAAAACTCAAAGTGTCCGTTATATTTCCAGGGTTCAGGCCTTGACTCTGAGCAACTGGGTGGCTGGTGGTGCTATTTACTCACATCAGGGAGTATTAGAAGCAAATCAGTTGTAGGCGAGCCTCATGGAGTTATTTCATGAATTAACTTTTTAAATGCATATATATCTTTAGTAACTATGTTTGGTTACATATAATAGTAACCTGAAAACAGTGGCTTAAATAAATAAGATTTTCTTTGTCGCAAATAGTAAGTCTAGAATCAGGCAGTCCAGGGCTGGTGCAAGGCTCAGTAATACAATCAATGCCAGAGGCTCCTTCTCTCTTCCCACTGCACTGTCCTTAGCATGCAGCTTCTGTCCTCATGGTTTTTGCTTCATAGTCAAAAGATGGCTGTTGCAGTTTCTTAATTGCAGGCAGGAATTACCCAGGTGTAAACGGTGGGTCCCTTCAAGATACTATCAAAAAAAGTCAATGAATAAAAATTGATGGAATTGTAGATAAATGTGATTGAATACTGTAACGAGGGAAAATAAATTTAAACCGTCATTGTGTACAATAAGAAAAAATGTATCCTAAGGGTGAAGTGGTGCACCTACAACACGAGTGACGAACATTAATGTACAACTGAAATTTCACAAGATTGTAACCTATCAATAACTCAATAAAAAAAATTTTTAAAAAAAGAAGATAATAAATACTAATGATGAATTCAAATGTTATAAAATGTTGTCACATCTACAAATAAAATAGTTGAGTTTTGATTTTAAAAAAAAAAAAAAAGAAAAGAAAAAATGTCTCCTAACCATTGCAGGAGAGGGAGAGGGAGCAGGTAGAGACTCCTTTGAGAATTCAATAAAAACTGTAAACCCTCATCCCAGAAAAATACACATATGCATATACCTGCAAAATTTTTCATCTTCGCAGCGTTTATAGACTCTTGTCTGTAAAGCTTGTCCCTGGACCACTAGTGGTTCCTGGATGTCAATTAAGAATCTCTAATTAGATCATGTGAGCACCTATGTTTGAGTATTTTTGTGTAATAGAACTAGCTAGAGTGCAAAAAAAACATAGGTACATGTGATGGTCTGGTTCCATAATAGCCCAGTGCACATAACTACTAAGAAACTGTTGATTAAATTAATGGATAAATTCTGTTCAGGGTTAAAGTCAAATGGTAAATTCTGTTTGAAATGTCCTTTTTGTGACAAGCCGCTCAAATGAACTATTATTTGTGAGTATGTCAATGCAACATTACATGGAACCAAATAGAGAAAAAATGTAATTTTTCATTTATAAAGTTTTCAAATAAATTTCCACTTTCCTCACAGATTTTTCATATTAAAGGTTTGGCAACTGCTTCCTTATACATTGTGTTCTTATTGTGTATTTATGTTATCCTAAGCCACAGATGTTGTTAATCTTTTTTTTTCTGCTAACAACAGCAAAAAAATGTCAGAGGATTTGCCATATGAAGTGAGAAGGGCTCAAGAAATAAATCATTTATTTGGTCCAAAAAATAGTGAAGATTCCTATGACATTATTTTTGACCTTCACAACACTACTTCTAATATGGGGTGCACTCTTATTCTTGAAGATTCCAGGAATGACTTTTTAATTCAGATGTTTCATTATATTAAGGTAATGTCAATGTTATTCATTTATAAGTTAGCATAGGACCTATACTTTTAAGTCAATTAAAAATGAGAAACAGCCAGAAAAGGGTCAAGAGGGAGGGTCCAAGAGAAATGGGGGAGAGGAGGAACACCAGAATAAAGGCAGTGGTGACAAGCAAGAGAAAAGGAGAGGAAATGAGTAAAATAATAAGTACAATGAATAAAATAATAAAACACTTGTAGATTCTTGTGTCTGTAAAATTATAAATATTTTATCCAGACAGCCACCAAATCATAGGCTATTTGGTAAAACTGAGTAAAATCAATACTGAAATTTTAAATGGTGTGGTTGAAGTGGCTTAATTACGGTTTTTGGAAGCTCAAGAAATGCTCATTTAATGTTGACTAAGGACCAGTGATAAAACGATCTTTAGTCCTGCCCTTGTATCCATTTGATTCAGATGCCCCAACACACATCTGATCTTTCAGTGCTTCATATAGCTAATCCTTTTAAGACTCAGAAACCTAAAAGATAAAAAATTCAGCAATCCAGTGCTTATAGCTAGAGAAAAATGGCTATAAAATAACAACTAAGCAAAAAACATAAATAATGAACTCTATGCTTATTTCTGTATAAGGGATATCCTTCCCTCTGGAGAGCCAGTATGATTTAGTGGAAAGAGTTTGACCCTTGTAGCCAGGAGAACCTGGCTTTAAATCCTGGCTTTCTCATTCACCTTGGACAAGATATTCAACTCCCAAACCTTGCTTTCCTCATTTTATAAAATTGGCATAAAAACAACACTTAACCGTATGACTGTCAAAAGCCTTAAGTGAGATAAAGTAAAGAATTTAGCCTAATACCTATGAGATAGTAAAGATTGACTATTATTTTTGTTTCCTTTGAGTTTTCGACAGTAACTAGATAGTAGTTCTGGTAGGAGATCATAATGCAGCTATTCTTTGTTGCTCATTGAAGGGAGAGCCGAATGCTTTGGTTGCCAGGCATGGAAGCAGCATGGCTGACATTGTTATCAAAACCGAGAGTCCAGTCTTGAATTCTCATTCAGATAAGTGGGGGTAAGAAGAGTTACCCAACATCTGTAGAGACCTAGACCACAGGGGTTGAAACAGAATTCTTTAAGAGACCAATACTAAGCTAAATAAGTATAACCAGTAATGAAAACAAAAAGAACCAAATCCATTCAGAAAGAAAATTTATTTCACATTCTTTGATCATTGTTCTGAAGAATGGTTTAAAGTACATTTTACCCAGAAAGCTATGTGTAATTCAATTTTATATGTAATCCTTTTATGAGTTTTCAAAACCATGATTATAACATTGGATTTTAGAGTGTGTTTTGTAAAGCTGTCTTACTAATCTTAGTTGGTGAAGTAAAACATATTGAAGGCATTATTGACTCTCTAGCAGAAAAGAGAACAACACAGATGGCTTTTACATCATACGAACGATGCTTTAATTCTTTGCAGACTTCTTTGGCTCCGTTACCCTGCTATGTTTATCTTATTGAGCATCCTTCCCTCAAATATGCAACCACTCGCTCTGTAGCCAAGTATCCCGTTGGTAAGTTATATTTCCAGTTGTCACAACTTAACAAAATACGTCGTACATTAAATCTCAGAAGCAATTATTTTTTAAAGAATATTTATAACTACCTTGCTTATCCTTGTGGCTTATAATTGTAAGTAATAAGCAAACTAACTTCAGCAGGCTCTAACTATATAAAATTCCCTCCGTTTCACTGAGCAGCCTTCTGTGTTCCAGGAGAGAAACACTGTGCTGAGGGAATTTGAATCTTTTATAATGGAGAGTAAGAATGCCTGCCCTTTGCTCTGAGGAAGATGCCATCCCTGTCTTCCAAGACTGTTCACATACAAACATTCTTGAAAAAATAATCTGGAACCAAGGCAGTCAGTGTCTTGCTGGCAAAATGTGCAGAAACACAAAAGACCCATAGAGAATCTCATAACATCCCTCTTAGCATCTGCTTTGCAGTAGAGTCTCCCATAAACTGTATTTATTACATTCACTGTTTTGCCCATGTCAATTACTGGGCTGTGAATCCATCTTTACCTTCTGGTCGCTTCCAACATGCAGGCTTGCATCTCATACTCCCTCTTAGACAGTCTCTTTTTTCTATATTCCATTCTCTTTCCTAAGTGACCTATGAGCATAATTGTTTGCAGACTACACTATAATCACTAAAATTGCTTTCACATTTTAAAATCTTTCTTATTAGATCTCAGATGGTTTAACCCAGAGCAGTTTAATTAAAAACAAGTTGTCAAACAATATGAGCACAAAGTTATCCTGGCTATTCAATTATTGATAATTTTGGTGCATAATCAAGTGATCATTTGGGGCAAACTAAATATCCAAGTATAGGTAATTATTTGAAACAAAAAAAAAAAATGCTTAACAATAAGGGATAGAGATCCTGTTTCTCTGTGATGTCAAATTAAAGCATAAGATGTCCACACTTTGAAAGAACAATCTTGGTCTATGTTATTTCTGGGGCAATGCTGCCCTTCGCCAGAACAAATGTCTACTGATATGTTTGGCCCTTAAAAATAGAACCAAATCTTTAAAACATTTCAATATGAAGGAGTATTAAGATCATCATAAATAATTAGAAATATTGTATGTTCTCCTTCCAACTTTCCTATTTTATTTGGATTTTTTTTTTTTTGAGGAAGATTAGCCCTGAGCTAACATCTGCTGCCAATCCTCCTCTCTTTTTTTGCTGACGAAGACAGGCCCTGAGCTAACATCAATGCCTGTCTTCCTCTACTTTATACATGGGACACCTGCCACAGCATGGCTTAATACGCAGTGCGTGGGTCCGCGCCCAGGACTCAAACCGGCCAACCCCGAGCCGCCAAAGTGGAGTGTGTGAACTTAACCACTGCACCACGGGGCTGGCCCCTGGAATATTTTTATATCATCCACTCATTTGGAAAAAGAAAAAAAACCTAAGAACAGAGAGACACTCTCTCTGATTCAACATTTTATAGTACACTTATGACTGTTGTCCCATACAAACTTGCTTTAACTTCTACTAGCCGCCTTCAAGGACTACCTTTCATTCTATTGCCAAGGCAGCTGAAATGTGGCAGGATCATTCCAGATAAACTTTATCCTGGACAGAAGTAGTTTACTGCTGCCAGCCTTATGATCATTCTCAGAATCTTCATTCTTTGTCTCTGTCTTTCTGTCTGTCTGCCTGTCTCTCTCTCTCTTTCTCTCTCTCTCTCACAAACACACACACACACACAAACACACACACACACACACACACGAGAAAAGTGACCAGGCACAATCTTCTAACTCTTCCAGGCTGACCATGGCCTCATTTGAGACTCGGAAAAGTTAGTTTTATGACCATTTTTCATCAGCTCTGCTCCTGACTATGCCCTGGCATGTCCTACAAATTTCAACATTTTTGCTGACATAGGATCTGTGTCAAGGTTAATTTTTGGTTTGGAAATATAGCCGCCCTACCTATTATCCTCCACTCACAATCAGAAGGAAAAAAAACAACTTAATAACTGACTTTTCTGGATCAAACACCCATTCCTACCAGTTCTTTACTCTTCTCCACATAGGACTGCCCACACCACATCTTCCATCTCCCCTAAAACAAGAATATGTAGAATGTTTTCGGCTGCAGGAAATTCAAACTGGCTTAAACAATAAGATAAATTTATTATTTTTACGTAACAGCTCAACAACATCATGAGAGGCCAGGTTCTTTTTATCTTTCTAGTCTTCTCTTTAGCTTGTCTTTAGCAGCCCCCAAGACCACAAGATGTCCACTGTAGTTTCAAGCATCATATGCCAACATGACAATATCTGGTGGAAGAAAGGAGACTCTCAGGAATTCCCCTGCAGACCTTCCATTATGACCCCTTGGCCAGACTGGTTCACCTATTCATTCTTAAGTTAATCACTAGGGTAATGGGATTACTGTGATTGAGTTAAATTATTCCACATAATCTCCTGAACTGGAGAAAGCTTTGCCTACCTGGAAGATTGGATACCTGACCAAAATCAGGACTCTGTTAGCAAGGAGGAAGATGGAATGGATTTTGGGTAGGCAACCAAAAATGTCTTCTACAATATGCATACAGACATATCCATGAACAGATTTTCACACATTTGTACAAATCATTTATGCACCGATATGTACCTTAGCCACACTTATGCCATATACTTAAATACATGTCCAAACATATATACAAGAAAACTAAGCACAACAAATAAAAAATAAGATGAAAGAGAATATAGTAAGATTTTGTAAATTGAGAAATAACAGAAGTGAGTGAAAATATGATAGTGGAAAAAAATATATGTGAATTGGGTGGAAGAGAAAGACATTGGATTATATTATACTTGATGGATGGCTTGATAAATAGAGAAGGTGATGCTCAAAGGGATAAGTGTGTGGGAGACTTGAACAAGAAGGAAGGGACTAGACAAGTGGTTTAAAGAAGGAATATTTTGTAGGAATAAGGATGGATGATTGACACCCACAGGAAGTAGACCTGATAGTTCAGACATAACTGTATGGGTGTAAGAAGAAATGATTACAAAGTTTTTCTATGAAAAATTAAAACCATTACACTGTCATGTCAGGATGGGTTGTTATGTTAGGGGCAAGAATGTTGCTCCAGGGTCACATGGATTGTCATGTTGACTTAAATCTATGGCTCATCTATTCTAGATTTCTGTGACTAAATAGATGTCTTTCCTCCTGTCAAAGCTAAATGTTAGATCTATGACAGTTTCTCTTTGTGACCACTTATTATTTTGTTAGTATAAATCTGTTTTCCCCTTTTACTATCATGATGTTTATGTATGTTGACAATATTGAAGGAAATTTCAAGAGAAAATGACCCCAAGATCTTACTACTATAACACAAATCTTTGACTTTTTCCGTGTTTTTTCTCAGTCTTTATTCACTATGCACATAACTTGTAAAAGTTCTGTTTTATTTTTTGCCTAACATTATGTCTCAAATATTCTCTGTGATATCCACATGGTCCACCTTTTTAATAATTTTTAAGGATGGGATTTTAGATCTTGATATATTAAAATGCTTAATTTTATAACATATTCTAATACTTATATAAAGGTGACTATCTCCCCTTCTGTACTTAGGTATAGAAGTTGGTCCCCAGCCTCAAGGGGTTCTGAGAGCTGATATTTTGGATCAAATGAGAAAAATGATTAAACATGCTCTTGATTTTATACATAATTTCAATGAAGGTAAGCAGGGGGCAGAAGTTGTTTCCTTAATTGTTAGCTTGTGTGTGTGTAAATAAATCGGAAAAGGAAGATGAGATGAGCACACATTGTGATTAACCACTAAACACTGAAATAGCAATTGGAACCCAGGTCAAATTTGCCATGCTCGTGATATTAGGTGTTTCTTAAAACTTTTATTCACTTCAGTCATTCCTCAATGACCAGAATAGGCACATTCAAGAAAAACAGCTACCAAATAAAGCTCCCCAAATAAAATCCTTGTTTTCCTATTAATCTCCATTTTAAAAAGCAAAGAAATAGTAGGAAACACAAATGTTCAATAAACATATGAAAAGATGTTCAATATCACTAGTAATCAGAGAAATGCAAATTAAAATGAGAAACCATTTTCTCCCATTAGATTGGAAAGATCTTAAAATCTGATATGATTAAGTGTTGGTAAGGGGATACTTTCATTCCTTGCTGGTAGAAATTGACAAAGACACTTTAGAGAATAATTCTGCACTGTCGACCATTAAAATACACAAATCCAGGGCTGGCCCTGTGGCCAAGTGGTTAAGTTCGCATGCTCCGCTGCAGGCGGCCCAGTGTTTCATCGGTTCGAATCCTGGGCGCGGACATGGCACTGCTCATCAAACCACGCTGAGGTGGCGTCCCACATGCCACAACTAGAAGGACCCACAATGAAGAATATACAACTATGTACTGGGGGGCTTTGGGGAGAAAAAGGAAAAAAATAAAATCTTTAAAAAAAAATACACAAATCCTATGACCAAGCACTTCCATATCTCAAAGGGACACAAGCACATGTACACCCAGTGTGTCATAAACAAGGGTGGTTGTCGCAGCATTGTTTGTAACAGTGAAGCAATGGAAACCACCTGGATATCCATCAGTTGGAGAACAGTTAAATAAACTAATATGAAAAGATCTTCAAATAGATTGCTAATTGAAAGAAAGCAGGTTGCAGACCAAAGCATACAGTTTACCAATTTGCTTCACATATATGTTAATACACAGGAAAAGTTCTAGAAGAAAACACACGAAACTGGTAACAATGATTACTGAGGAGAGGAGGAACAAACCAGGTTAATTTTGTTCTGTTTCCAAGAAGAATGATATAGTCACATATTATTTGTGTAATTAAAAAATAATAAAATGGGGGCTGGTGGTGGAGTGGGTATATGGAACTCTTATGTATAATCTGCTCATTCAGTAAATCTAAAACTGCAGCAAAAAAATGAAATTCATTAATTATAAAAAATAATCTTACTTTAAATTTTTAAAAAATTATAATTAAAATCAAAGAGACCTATGTAAATAATTATTCCAACAGGCTGAACTGAAATTGTTGTTGGGGAATGGGTCCTTATAGCGACAGAGCTGGTGAATAGTTCAGTGTCTGAGGGGAGTAGAACTCCTTAACCTCAGATTGTGCTCCTGCCGCAATCACAGGAATTTCTTCCTGTGCTTGGGAATCCTTCGACTCCAAGGTGGTAGGGACTGAAAATCAGCTCTGCATCTTTTGATGAAAGGACAGGTTCTATACTGCCTGATGGACCTGGGGCTGGGAAGGTCAGCACTTACTCACGAGAAACCCTTTGAATAGTAGGTGTGGGACTACAGTATGTTCAGAAACGACGCAGCCAGGTAGAAGCCCACAAACCTGAGTGGAGAAACATGGTTTTCAAATCCTAGTCCAGACATTCTTCCCACATGGGCGGGGATCTAGGAGCTGTCCTAGTAGCTCCAGGACAGCCACCTCCACCTCTGCTTCAACCAGAGCAGTTCTTCTCTCATTGCTCTTCTGTGTAACATTTTATTTAAGCAAAGCCTTCTGCAATTCAAAAAATTTTAACCACTATTAATTTAGACTATCCAGTTTGGTGGATTTTTAACTAGCATGGAAAGAGCACCGTTGTCCAAAGAATGCTGAGAAAAGGATCATGGCCATCTAGAGACGTCTCTAGAAATGTGTAGAAGAGCTCCATCCTCAGCTCTGTGCTGCTCAAAATTATTATTAGTGACTTGGATAAGGACATATGTGATGTGACGTGCTTATAGAAGTGATAGGTGGCAGGAAGCTAGCGGGGAAAAATCTAGGTTCAGAAGGTGGATCCAAAAAGTCCTGACAATCTTTAACAATTGTCTAAACCAAATGTTTAAGATTAAATACATCAGGAACAAAGTTTTACTTTTATATTTAAAAATCCCAGAATGAGGGAGGTGATGGTCTCTTTTCTGCCTTAGATAAGCAACACTTGGAGAACTGTGGATAAATTCTCAGTCCATATTTCAGGAGGAATATCTATAAAGTAAAGATTAGCCAGGGAAGAGTTGAGAATGTTGAGGAGTTTGAAAACCATAATAAGAATAATCCCTAAGATGCACATAGAACTTCAGTTTACAAAGTGCCTTCATATCTATCCTCATGTATGTGACCACATCTGAGTAGTGGCTGATAAAACTAAGGATACTTAGACTGGCAAAAAGAAGGCTTGAGGGCAATTTTATTTTAGAATTTCAGAAGTGTTATGTTGGAAAGCAATTAGATATGTTTTCTGTGACCCAGAGGGCAAAACAGAATCAGTGGGATAAAGTTCCCTAGAGATAGAAATTTCTAGTTAACAAAGCTGACCAACAGTGGAACAGACCACACTATATGATGTTGTTCAAGCAGGAGTAAGGTGACTACTTGGCCAGAATGAAATGGAAAATATGGGATGGAGAAGTTCAAGACTCCCTCCAACTCTGAGATTGCGGGGGGGGGGGGGGGGGGCGGGGAGCGGGGGCGTGGCAGTGACCATAGCACACCATGTGCCCTACATTGGACAAAAGTTCATCCTGTTTGCTCAGAGATTGCCTGAGTATATAAGTCAACTACTCCTTTTCCAAGTGGCTGGGCATTGGGTTGTTTAATGTTGCCACATCTTTGGAAGTTGGTATATTGCCCACATCCCAAGACCTCAGTGCTCAGGAGCTGTCCAAGTGTTTAATGTTCTTAGTTAAGAGAAAGAGCAGATGCTAAAGTTGCCTCACCTCCTGGACGTCCTCCTGAAGGTATGCAATCATGGAATCTCAGAGCTGGAAGGGCCCTCCAAGATAAGCTAATTCAAAACCCTTATTTGGCAGGTAAAGAAAGCGATCCTTGACAAGTTAAGCACCTTGCTCAAGATTACAATCTAGGTGGCTAGAGCCCAGATGTCCTGACTCCCAGTCCTGGGCTCTTTTTCTCCCACACTGGCTTTTTAAATTCTGTTTTCTACCTCTGCCAATCGGTGTACTTGTTGACAGTGTGCTGATAGGAATAACTTGAGAACATCATTTGGCTTCGTGTCGTTTATGAACATCCTCAGCTAAAACACTGTGTCCTCCCTGGAACTGTCTGTCTGTAGTTTTTGGTTGTTCTTGTTCTTGTTCTTCCTTCCTTAAAGTATCAATTTCCCTTTTTTTGGGAGATATTTCTTTTGCTGTTTATGCACATTGTTTTTGCTGTAGGAAAAGAGTTTCCTCCCTGTGCTATTGAAGTCCATAAAATAATGGAGAAAGTTGATTATCCCAGGAATGAAAATGGAGAAATTGCTGCTTTTATCCACCCTAATCTTCAGGTAACATTTACTATTTCTTTAAAATATTCAAAATAATTATGCCCACCTTTGAGTAGAATTTTATAAATTCATAAGTTCATAAGAATTTTATAAATTCATAAGTTCATAAAGCATTTTACATACACTAGCTCATTGATGTTCTCAAAAACACTGCAGTGTCTAAGGTCTGAAGGCCTTCACTCAGTAGATGTTTACTGAGTGTATCCTGTGCTGAGTCTGGGGATGCATCAGTGAACATGCTCTATACTCTCATGGAATCCATAGTCTAGATATACTAAAGTCTAACCTCTGGTCTAGAAATGAAAATAACCAGATGCTATAACAGAATAATGAGGTGGGGAGCAGTGGTCAGACAAGGGGTCTCAGAGAAAGTGAAGTTCCTGCCCAAGTGCAATGCATAGGAATTATTGTATCTTCTTTAACATAAGAAAACAGAGGCTCCGAAGTTAGATGCTTCCCATAGCCCAGTAGCTGTCAATGGCAGATCCAGAACTAACGTTCTTTGCAGTTGACCACATTGCTGCCACCTCCCTGTGATCATCACTGAAAAAGTGAGAGAAAACAACCAGAACCCCTTTCTTTGGAATGTTTTCTGCCACCATTCCCTGACTCTCCTCAGAACCCTGCCATCTGTTCCTCCATAGCGGAACAATCAATAATGGTGTAGCGAAGGAGAAGAGGCTCGGGAGAGCGTAGGAGGTTTAAATCTGGAAAAGACAAAAGTAAAAGCAGAGAGGAGCAAAGACTCCAAAAAACTAAAACATTCGTTCTCATTGTGAGTGCCCTACACACCCTCAGACCTCAGAGATGGAAGAGACCTGGCGGATTATCCAGTCTGGGGCTTTCAACCCTGGCTACACATTGCCTAGAGAGCTTTTTAAAAAATGACGATGTCAGGACCACACTCTGAGATAATCTGATCTTATTGGCCTGAGTAATCAGGGTGGAAAACCACTGATCCAGTTCAAACTCCTATTTAATAACCTTAATGATAGTCATCCAGACTTGCAACATAATAAAGGAGCTGCCCAAAAATACAGACTAGTGGAGGAAATCCTACTTTGTGCCTTAGTGGGATCCAGGTGGAAACTTGGAGAAGGAGCCTTCGGCAATGTTTTAAAGAACAGAAAGATAAAGATTCAGGGAGAGAAAGGGGGAAAACCCTACAGGTAACAAAAATAACAGTTACAAGAAACAGAGGCCAAGGTGACGATGTCATAACCAGCTACTACACAGGATTTTTTGTTTTCTATTCCTCAAGGATCCTTGAGGAGTACAAAAATCATCCGGGGGAGACAGATGTGAGATTAGTGAGATCGGTAACAAACAGGCTTAGTGGGAGGTCTTGAAAGTCAGGAAGGATGGTTTTGATTTGATAGACTATAACAAATGGCTCAGTTTTCTACAGGAGGGATGGATTGGTTAATTATTTCCATAAATATATTTGAATAACTACTAAGCTTGTTCTGGGCCCTGAGATTCAAGATATGTAAGATCCCTCACAGAGCTTCCGTATTAATAGGGGGACAACAGACCATGAATAAGTAAACAATACATAAACCAAATGATTTCAAATTGTAATACATGCTATAAAAGAAATAAACAATAATAGAGTAGAGGTTAACAAAGGGAGGTGGAGTGGCCGGAAAGAGCCATCTCTGAGATGAAGGCATTGAAGCTGGAGCCTAGAAGATGAGAAGTCACCACATGGAAAACCAGTGCAAAGGCTCTAAGGCTGGAACAAACTTGGAGTGTTTGAAGAACAGCAAGAAGATCAGTATTAGTGGAGAGTAGGGAGTGAACAGAAAGGACAGTCGACCCTGGAGCCAGAGTCACAGGCAGGGACCTGGTTACGAGTCCAGATTTTATTCTGTGTGATGGTTCTTAATCAGGGCTGCTCGCTGGAATTACCTAGGAGATTCCCCCCTAAATGCCTGGAGGCCACCACAAAAGCACTAAAGCAGTGCTTCTCGAACTCAGGCCACGTAAGAATCATCTGGGGAGCTTTTTAAAAATCCTGCTTCCCAGGTCCCATCCCCAGAGATTCTGGTTTAATTCATCAAGGCAGAGACAAATCGCCTAGGTTCAGCAGGTGATTTTACTGTGGCTCGGGTTTGGGGAGCACTGCACCACATTGGGATCTCTGCAGGCGGGACTCGCAGAGCGTGGGGAGGACTTGAAGAAACACCTGCAGCGTCCACCTGAAAACCGCTGGTCCAGAGCAATAGTTCCCAGCGGTAGTTCTCAGTCCTGTGGAATCACCTGGGCTTTAAAAATAAAAATAAAAACAGTGAACTACGACTGAGAAGCACGAAGGGATTTGGGGAGGTGCGTGATGGATTATGTATCTCAGTTACATGGTTATATGACTGTATGCTACGCATTTGTCAAAAACGTACAGAACTATATCCCAAAATGAATGAATTTTACTACATGTAAATTTTAAAAATAATGCAGCCTGAACACCACTGAGATTGAGATTGAGCCCCATTGGGGTTTTGATTGGATGTATCTGAGGTGGGACCAGTCTTTAGTCATCTACATTTCTTAAACATCCCAGGTAATTATAACATGCAGCCAGGGTTGATAAAATTGCTGTAATGCAGCGCTTCTCAAACTTTAATGGTGCACACGTGAATCTCTGGGGATTTGCTAACATGAAGATTTTGATTTAGTATGTCTGCTCTTCTAACAAACTCCCCGGCGATGCTGCGGCTGGGAAGTGTTAGAAATGCAGAATCTCAGGCTCCCACCCCAGACCTATAGTGTCAGAATTTGCATTTTAACAAAATCCCTACATGAATTGCAAACACATCAAAGTGTGAGAACTGCTCCAGGGTTCCTGTGGTGTGACAACATAGATGTCTGAGGGCTCAAAGGTGCAAATCCCTGGTGCGGACCTCTCAGATAACTCAGTTGTGATCGTAATGTGGGGGCGTATATAGAATACATCCACCTGGTCTTAGACTTTCCCCAGCCCACCCCTCCTTCTCTCCCCAACCCCATCAGCACAGGCCCTCCTCGTAGGCAGGCACCATGTTACTCATTTTTATATCCCCAAGAGTAGAACGTCTTGCACACCGAAGGCTCCTAATGATAGTTCCTGAGTTTTGCTGAAGAGAATTTAACTTCAGCTAGCAAGAGATAGAATATACGTTTAGGGAGACCTGCATTTAGTTCAGCCTTTTAATATAAATCTCTTTGGCCACATTCAGGGCAAACTTGGTAATGAAGCAAACTCTAATTACATGTGTCAGTTATAAAAATTAAAAGGGGAACTCTTAAAACTGCTGCCAGAATTAATTACTCAATATCAGTTTAGTCAGATCACTCGTGTGCCCGTCTACACGTCTCTCCAGTATCTCTTTTAAAAGAATACAATGCTATAATTTGCTAGTTGTCTAGAGCCTGACATAAGATTTTTAAAGAAAAAAAAATGCAATTTACATATTTTAATTGTTTCCTGTAAGGATCAAGACTGGAAACCATTGTACCCTGGGGATCCGGTGTTTTTAACGCTTGATGGAAAGACCATTCCACTGGGCGGAGACTGTACCGTGTACCCAGTGTTTGTAAATGAGGCCGCGTATTATGAAAAGAAAGAAGCTTTCGCAAAGACGACTAAACTAACACTCAACGCAAAAAGTATTCGCTCCTCTTTACATTAGAAATCACTTCCAGCTCACTTGTTATACGGTATCTTGAAAAATTCTACTAGTTTGTAAGCTCCTGACGAGCAGGATTGTGCCTTATTCAGCTTCACAGCCATAGCGCCGAGCCCAGTGCCTTGCACACAGTAGACATCCAGGTCACTTTCTTGAATGAATGAATAAATTAACGAATATCTTTTAAAGGTATCATACTTTATGAATGTAGCTTCTTCAAAGAAGTGCGTTTCTTAGTTCTGTATAGCTTTATATACTTTATACTTTAGTAATTTAACATTCTTAATAAATAGCCTTTAAATTCAAATTTTAAAATTGAAATAGATGCTATGTACAAAAAGTCATTAACTTGAGCATAAAATTAAATGTATGTTTTCAAGTGATGTACTAATGTTCCTAGAAACTAATGGTGCAGACTTGCTATTTTAAATTTTTTCATATTTAAATTTATGATATGTAGTAAGTATACAATTTATAAACCTTAGCAATAGTTGTGATATCCATAGGAGACTTTTAAATGCTCTTTTGAAGATGAAATATGAACGAGAAATGAGAGCCTATTGTAAAGGTGACATTATGAATAAATCAAGACAGACAGACAGTGACCCACACAAAGCATGGCTGCTCCGCATGCCCACTTGTTCTGCGCTGACCCTGGGGAGCCAGAGCCGCCTTCAGACATCTCACATGCCCCTAAGAAGCTAAGGTTCCCTCCCACCTCGGGGAAGTTGGAAGAGGCATCTTCCTCCCCGCTGTCACTCCTCATTTTGAAAGAACATGCTTGCCCTTATGTCCAAGCAACGTGAGAGGAAGTCTTTGGGCTCCAGCAGCATAAGTGGTGATGACAGAGATAGCAGAGGGCAGGGGACACTAGTGGGAATGTGGCCCAAACTCATGTCTCTGGTTTGCAAATGCATTCTTCCAAGAAATTCCTCCCTGTTCTAAACGCCCAAATCCCTCACCTCCCATGGTTCTTCTCCTCAAAGGTCCTCAGATCAGAACGCTGCCTCCTCCCTCTCCAGGAGCCTCCCCGCCCTCCTCTCTTAGACCCAGCGGCCGAGTAAAGAGAGTTTCTATCCCATGATTTGGACCTCAAGGAACCCATATTTATGGTTTCAAATATTTACCAAAATCATGGTAACATTATCTGGAACATATATATATAAACATTTTCATTCTTCCAGAGCAAGCCTCATTAAGCCAGTTTCTTTCCATGTTTGATGTTCTATAGAGAACAAACTGTTTCTAAATTTTTCAGCATTTATTTTTGTACTTTACCCAAATTATTTTCATCGAAATAAACTCTCTTCCTTCTGAATTCTGCAGTAAAAATTCGACTTATCATTCAGTTTCTGTACCTAAGTTTTACCAAGTTTCCTTCTCCTGCTGTGAATGTTCCTTTGTGTTTTATGTCCAAGTCCAATTTTTCTGGGTCAATTTTTTCCAGATGTAAATTTTGGCAAGAATACTTTATTCTTCCATCAAATTTTAGTTACTTATAAAATTTACAATGTGCAATTTAGGCCACTGTGGTTTCAGGTTTTGTATCGATTTTTTCTATCAAATCTAATTTTCTTTGACAATATTTATAGTCTTCAGAATTTCTAATTAGATGTGACTTTTAAAAAATCTATAACATATTGCTCTGTGGCTTTAGCCACTCTCAGTTTTATTCCACTTTGATTATTTCTAACAGTCTACAGATTCAATTTTCTCACTTATGAAATGGGGATGATCATAATAATAATACCTCTCTTATGGGGTTATAGTGAGGATTAAGTGGGCTAATGCAAAAAGCACTTATCACAGTGCCTAGTACAGAATAAATTATTCAAGTTCAAATTCTTAACACAAAAGGCCCTTTACCATCTGCCCTCCCCTACCCCAACCTCTCTGGACTCATCTCCCTTCAGGTCCTCTCTGTTCCGGTTGGCTCTGTGTTGTTTCTTTCCCATATGCCTTCAGACAGACTGGTCCTTCTGCCTAGAATTCTCTCCCTCCTTCCCCTTCACTCAGACCTCCCTCTAGCTAATTTCTATTTCTCCTTCAAAATGCAACTCAACTCTCATTTCACCTATAAAGCCTTCTTGGCTTGCCTCCTTGCCCCTCTTTGCTTCCACCCATCTTGAGGACATTAACAGTATTTCTTTCAGTGTTTAAAATCTAAAAAGTGCCCAATAAAGTTTAGTTGAATAAATGAGTGTGTGCAAACCTCCCTTCTCTACTGAACCATCTTCCTATCCCACCAATGTCTCTGCCTTCTCTTCGCTTCTTTCCTTCTTTCCCAGTGACTTCCTGAGCATTCCCATCACTCCCAAGTGAAATTCACTTCGCTCCACACTCTTCAGACTGTTACTACATCCCAAAGGATGGCAGTGGGGGGAAAATACACCCTTTTAAGCCTGCAATCCCATAGTAAAAGCAGGGAAATGTTCACATTAAATAATCCCCCTGTGTAAAACCTTTTAGTGGCTTCCCCTAACCCTGGATATGAAATCTCAAAGCCTCACCGTGGCTGGACGAGTCCTGTGTGCTCTGGCCTCTGCCTACCTCTCCAGCACTACTTCATGTCACATGCCCCCTTGCTCGCAGCAGTTTGGCCGCACAGACTTCTCCATCCTCAAACGTACCAAGCTCCCTACTATCTTGGGGTCATTGCCCATGTTGGAACTCTCTCGAAACCCTCTCCCACCCCCACACTCTCTTTACTTGGATTCTTCTTTTTTTTTTTTTTGAAAGATCAGCCCAAGCTAACATCTGTTGCCAATCTTCCTCTTTTTTTTCTTCTCCTCAAAGCCCCCCAGTACATAGTTGTGTATTCTAGTTGTAGGTCCTTCTAGTTGTGGCATGTGGGATGCCACCTCAGCGTGGCTTGATGAGCGGTGCTAGGTCCACACCCAGGATCTGAACCAGCCAAACCCTGGGTCGCCGAAGCAGAACGCACCAACTTAACCACTCAGCCATGGGGCTGGCCCCTTAAATTATTCTTAAAGGTGACTCAGGCTAGGCTAGACCTAGACTCTGCTATACAAGCTTATTGACACTACTAGACTAGCATTTACGAGCAAACTCCAGAGAACCTGGATCTTTGGCCCAGGAAAAAGTACTGTGACCTTTGTTATTCCATCGCTCTCCAAGTCTCAATTTCCCCACCTATTTAATGGGATGTAATACTCATCAAACCTACAAAACTGTGTTATTAAAATAAAAAATATGAATAAAAGAGCTTTATAAATAGGGAATCATACAATCTCAAAAGCTGAAAAAATTGCAAAATACCTTTTGGAAGGTAATTTTTCACAGTATCAAGAGCCGTAAAAATGTTCACACCCATTGACCCAGGCATCCCACTCCGGGAATATATCCTATAACAAGAGTTTCCACCCTATTTCTATCAGTCTACTCAAAATGTTCCCATGGATGGCACATTCCTAGATTATAGGTTGAAGCCTATTTGAGCTAGGATGTAGACTACATACAATTCCCATTTCTTTGCCACTCAGGAAGACATATCCCAGAGAAGGATGTTATTCTGGGAATCGTTTGAATTAAGTAAATAACTCATGAAATGTAGCATATCACTTATTAGTAAATTGCAAGTTCTGAAACCCATCAAGACACAGCAGTGTCTTGGCATACAAGCTGAGAACTACCATGAAATAACTCAAAAGAAGGAAAAAATGCATATACATTTGAGTTGGGCCAACAGGCAACAACAATAGTAATAATATGAGCCCTTTTATTTCCATTCCCTCACTGCCTCCTCACAAAGGTCCTGTGAGGTAGACGGGAGGGATCCATACTTTCTGGTCTCCAGCAGGAGTCATGGTTTTATATCCATGCAAAATAAGTTGAGAGTCACTGGGGCATGCTGGATAGAGCGCTGTTCAGTGGTCATATGGCCTGAACCGCTAACATTTCTGGCTGTGATTCCTTGAGCACGTCACTTCAACTCCCTGAGCCTGTTTCTACTCAAACTGCTTCCAGCATCGTTGAGTGGTTCAAATGGGGTACTGGACACGAACGCACTTTGAAACGTAAATACTGTACAAAAGTGACGTGTCTTAGCATGCTGGCTCTGTCCCTGGGCAGGGACCAATAATAATGCTTCAGGTCCAAGAAGTGACCTTCCCTTTATCCACTCATGTTAAGCAATGCTCTAGGATATCTAGTTGGTCTTCATATTGGCATACCTAAGACAAGGATACAACATGATCACAAGGCAAAATAAATATTTATTAGAAATCATAAAAGCATTTCTTCAATGACACTAAAACACTCTTACTCTATTTATGACTTCTTTCTTAAACATAAAGTTTCATACACACACACTGAGAACAAGCAAGTAAATTAGAATTTACAGGAATCAGGCACATTCAATGAGCACAAGGTAACAATTCTGTGTTTGGGACCAAGATCACAGTAAAAACATGTAAATCAATGCAGAAATCAAGTATGGCTTACAGGCCTGGATGACGGCCCATCTACCTGGGCCCTGCCCAGGGCAAAAGGGCACAGTTCACCAGGCCTTGAGGGAGGAAAGGAACATCAATAATACAGGGCTCTCTTGGGCAGGCGCCTTCTAAGAGCCTAATGACTTCACAGTACAACCTCGCACACGTTCTCTCACATCCCTGAGAGGAAGGTGAGACCATTTTTATTCCAAAAAGATACATCACATAATGTTTAGAATGATGGATTCTTCCTGAGGCAGAGTTTAACTAAAGGAAAATTTCCAGCCAAAGCCATTATCTGAGCATGAGAGATTCCATCCCAGGAAAATGTCTTCCCTTAAATTACTGAAATGTGAATCACGGAGTTTTAATATGTCCTGATACACTCATGGATCCGGTGTGTGTGTGTGTAGTTTTGTGCACACCTGTGTGCACACTTGAGTTTTAAACCTGTCATAGGGAATCACAGGGACAACGTAGACTGCCAACATGAATCATTTAAGCAAAAGTCCCTAGAACCCTGACACATGCCAACCACAAAGGCAGATTCAAATTTACTGAAAACCGTACTAAAAAAAAAAAAAAAAACGGTGCAGAGGGATATCTGTGGTCCAGGAATCAGAACATTCCAGCTTCAACAGCTCTGATATGACTTCCTGCATGACTCTGAACAAGTCCACTTTCCTTTCTGAGCTTTAGTCTCCAGTAATAGAGTAAGGGAACCAGTCCTTTTAAACCAATGCTCTTTGACTCATTGCCTCCCTTTGCCTTTGTAAACCTACCGAGGCTCAGACCATCTAGGCTGAAAGCCTTTTGGGGATGAATATCCAGTACAGACAATGGTCCTGCCAACAAATTCCATCTAGATCCACAGAGAGCAGCTCTCCATATGTGTGAGAAGACAAAGATGCCTTCACTGATTTCTATTTGCCTAACGTCCAAGCTTTTGTTCAAGAGGGAAATGGACAGACATATGGCTTGATCCATTCACATCCCAAGTCAACACAATTCTGGAATTCCCAGCTCCATAGTGTAGAGCATGGCACCATGGATCCAAATGGCTGCCCTTCAAACCAGGACATCTGTTCTGGATATATGCAAGTAGGTAACTCCAGATACAGGATGCTGATCTCCAGGCTAAAAGGACCTTCAAGTTCATCTAATTGTGGGCTTTAACAACATCTCTAATAAGTGCTCAACTAGCTTCTGCTTTAACATCTCCAATATCTGGAGCACTTGCTGGACTGAATTGAACCAAAATCTTTCTCCTTGAATTTCCAACTTTTGGCACTAGTTCTGCCCATCTGTAACACATCTGCTCCTCCTGCCTCCATGACAATCCCCACTCCCAAAATCTTCCCTTCTCCAGAAGACATGCCTAGACCCTACCTCCCCTGCTCACACCTGAGCTTGGTCTGACCACTACAGCTCAGAGCACTGCCGGCTCCCTGGGTCAGTGGAGGGAGCAGGGGCTGCTGCAGACTGCGCAGCTCTTAGGCTGCATCCTCGGCCCGCCCATCTCCCCGTGACCTGGCCCATCAGAGGCACAAAGGCCAAGTTTCTACCTATCCAGGTAAGCTGGTGCACAGAGTGACCCAGAGCAGAGGAACGGACCCAGAGTGGATTGTTTGGCCTACCTTCCTCAGTTTGCCTCAACTCAGATTAAATAGCCAATTGCCAAGCTGTCTAAAGGCCAAATTTATTTTTGTGCCACTTAAAATTAAAATTCATGGTTAACATCTTTATAATTCCACCTAAAACTCCCCACATGATTCCTTTTACCAGATAACCAAGGCAGAGCGGATTTTCTGGTTATTTAGGCTCCAGAAATCTGGAACATTTCTTCCATCTGCTCTTCACCTCTGCCCCCAACTGACTCTCTGTAATTTCAGGGGGAGAAAATCAGAGGGAAAGGACCTAAAATAAGCCCCATGTCTTGGCACATGCTCCTTTCTCACATGCCTTCTCCTCAGCTTCAAAATTCACAGTCTACAAAAATATTTAATACTAGAGCATTTCAGGTATTTTGTTAAATTCCTCCAATAAGAAATACTGATGTATAACAGTAACCTCTGAGATTTAAGACCATATAAATAGAGCAGCTACTATTTCTGTGTCAGATGAAGCTATCATCTGAGCTTGGAGGCAGGCACGATTGCAGGGCCAGGACGAGGAAAAGAGCCAAGCTCTTTCACCCAGATCCAGCAGCCCAGGCAGGCCCTGCCCGGCATGTCTCATGTGGACTTTTGTGTGTGTAAAGAAAAGCTTTTTGTCCTTGCTCTGGCCACCCCGAGGCCAAGTATACAATACTTACATCCAGCCCCAATTCCCAAAATCTATTTCTCAGTTTTTAAAATCACATACTTCGTCTGAAGCAATTTTCATCCAAAACTGAAATGTCTTTCCTCTATTGAAAATAAAAACCCTATGTTAATAATTCTACTAAAAACGTCTCTCAGTTTGAGACAGCTTGAGCCTTGGGGTGCCAAGGGTGCTCATTCCAAGGGTGGTTTGTTCCCTGAAGGTTCCGGAAGGGCATTTCCATAGCTCGCTCTCCTCCTCCCCCAGGATATCCGGCTCAGCCCCCCGTATGAGCTGGGACACGATCAGGAGTTCCCTAATTCAGGAGACCCAGACACAGTGGAGGAGACAGTGCAATGTGTGCGCTGGGACTGGGGGCTGTCAAGGAGATGTTGGCAGGAAGAAAGACTCCTCTCCCTGCTCCTCAGGCCGCCACCCCTTCCCTGCCACCCCTCTCTCCCGGCCAAGCTGACCTGCAGTTGGTGAACCCAGGCACTTCACCCAGGACTTTGGGGACTCCCAAGCTCGGGACTGCTGGCCATGGGTTTACACAAACTTTTTGCTGAGTGACAAAATCAAGGGTATTTCCCACTCGGACAAACTGACAACTGCCTCTCAGTTCAGCCACCGCTCAGCATGAGGGTGCTTTCCACTCCTGGGCAGGCAGAGCCAGGCTCGTCACTCTGCAAAGCCCTCAGCACGGAGTCCAGGACCCAGCCTGCAGCCAGACGCTCACACCAGCTCTGGGTTCTGCTTCTACACTGAAGTTTCCGGAAATTCTTCTATTTCGTCAAATGCATTGAGGGTGGTTTTGCTGTTGCTCCTGGAAGAATCTTGGATTTTGTTGAAATCATCTTTAAAAAACAAAACACTATTTTAAAAATACAGCACTCTGCAAGGTGTGCTTCCAGCTCCTCATGCACCCCCTGATTTTTAGAAGTTATTCCAACTAAGGTGATAAAATGTCAGAGCTGGAAGGGACCTGAGAACCAATTTAATTCAAACCTCTCATTTCACAAATGGGGAAAATCAGGGCCCTGTGACTTGGTTGGCCCAAGGTTCCATGGTCAGACAGGGGTGGGTGCCACCCTCCCTGACAGCATCGGTACCTGTCCGTCGCCCGGGCCCTGGATCCTCATTGAGGAAGGAAACGTGTGTTTTCCACTCGGTCCACTTCACCTCGTTGATCCTGCCAGTGTGATAATCATTCTCACTACTTCCCAACTGCACCTCATTAAATGCAGACAAGTAGCACAGAGTTCGGGGTGTCCCAGGAGCTCCCCTTCTGTCCCTCCCAGGGATCAGGAGCACTCCTGCCCCACATGTCATGTCAGCATTGTTAGGGTGTGAAACCTGCCCAAGCCCCCACCGTGTGGGACCCAGAAGCTCAGAAAGCTGTAAAGGGGACGTCTTCAGACAGCAGTGGCTGTGCCTGACTGGTGAGAGGGAGCCCACAGGCAAGGAGGGAAGGGAGGAGAGGAGAGCCTGGGCTGAGAAGACGTGGGGGTGTGAGGATTAAATTCCTGGAATTTAGCTAGGGTTAAGCTTACACGAAGGCAAGGTGGTTAGGGTTCAAACTCCTGAAGAGTGGGCAGCGTCTAAGGTGCTAGATTGCAACTGGAGATGATGGTCTGGCCCAAGTTGACATTCAGAGAACACCTCTAGCGTGACAGTGTCAAAATTAAAGATATTTATCAAGGTAACAATTTGTAGTCAGAAATGATGGTTTCTGGGGGGGTGAGAATTTCCGTTAGAGAAGTGGGTTAAGGTAAGATTATACACAAAGAAGATAGTCTGCACAGTCAGGCAATCAGACGGGGGCAGAAAGAGGTGGACTTATCAGAAGGGATGGCCATGGCATGTGCAAGTACTTTTTAAAAATCAAAAACCTTGATATCTTTCAAAAGTAGCTGTCTCACTTTCCATTTGCCAGGGACAAGATGTGCCTCGGGTCTGCTGGTGTCACGTGAACCCACATAGGGTAGACAGAAGGACTAAGAGTGCCAGGCTGGCAGATCTCTTCTGAACCAGACACCGGGCAAGGAGAGGCCGTGGAGGCACCTCCGAAGGGACGGAGAGGAAGTGCTGCGGGCAGAGTCGCCCTTCCTCTCCCCTCTGAGGCTGGGGAAGCCTCGTCCCAGGGCCAGCAGCCCCGTAAGAGCAAATTCCAGCTTCTGAGGAGGCCAGAGCAGATGGTAGCCATAGTTTGGCAACCAAGTGGCAGCACTGTCTCTCTCACATTCACCAACTCGCCCCTCTTTACCCACCCAAAGACAGCCACCAAAGGGCCCTTCCTGTTTCTTACCGCAAACACAGTCGGAAATCTTCCTCTGCCACCTTACACAGCTCTCCCATCTGGAACCTGCTCCTCAGCCATTCTGGCAACATTTTCTCAAACTCCAAGATCGTCCTGGCTCTCTGGGGACACAAACGAGCCTAAGAACATTGCTGAGGAGCCCGCCCAGGAGCACAGCTCCACATGAGTGGGCATGTCCCTGCACAGATACACACAGACATACACACACATTCACGCTTGCACACAAGTGTGCATGCACACACACACGTACATGCACACACACCACCAAACAGCCTGCTCCACCCCCACTGGGTGCTAAATGCACAGATCCTGAGGGTTTGGCTAATCTACAGAATTCAAAAATGAAAAACTGGTAAGTTTGGGAAAGGTGTCCAAATTGCTTTAAACATGACATAGACAATGTTTCTGGAAGTCCAGGAGCTTCCTAATTGAAAAAGGTGGGTTCCTGGGATCCCACAGTGAAGGGAGGTTCAGACATCATGTGGTCCCCCCACCATCCCAGGCTTGGAATCCCCTCGGCTGTTTTCCTGGCGATAATTTGTCTAATCTATCCTGAATATTACCAACAGCACAATTAAGAAGGCCCTAATAATTAGAAATTTCCTTGTGTCGAACCAAAGCCTTTCTCCCTGTCGATGCCCCATATACCTCAGCTCTGCCTTCTGAGGCCACAGGGGGAAGCTGCTCCCTCTTTCACAAATAGCTCTGTAAATATCTGAGGGAACTCTCATCTTCTTCAACCCTGGTTTCAATACCATTTCTTGTGAGGCACAGTTTCCAGTCCTCCCCCAAGCCTGGTCACCACCTCTGGGCCATCCTGTGGGTTAGTGTCCTCAGTGTATAAGGCCCACAGTGAGGGAGGAGTGCTATGGCCAGAACGGAGGAGAGCAGAATTGTCACCTCCGTTGTCCTATATCCTATACTCCTCTTAATTCAACCTAAGGTTACACTTCAACATCCACATATCACACCATTGACTCTGAGCAGAGTGTACCCATAAGCCTGTGTTCCTCTCACACATGCTACTGTCCAGCCACACTGCCTAGACCCTATACTCAAAGAACTAAGACTAAGCCTTCCTCAAACCTGGCCAAGCACAGAGAGCTATGCAGATTCCCAGGCGCCATCCCAGATCCACCAGCGCAGATATATACCACATGCTGTGCTATACCGTGTGCTGAACTGAGTCCCCATGGAGGCCCCTGTACCAGGGTCTCTGCCAGGCTCACCTGTAAGCGCCAGATGCGCTCACTCTCCTTGGAGATGTTCTCCACGGTCTCTCCCATGAGGGCAATGAGCATGTTGAGGAGGAGGACAAAGGTGAGGATGACGTAGGTGATGAGCAGGAACAGAAAGAGGATGGGGTACTTGGAGTTCTGCTGGATGTTCAGGTCGCCCAGGCCTATGGTGAGCTTGAAGAGCTCCAGCACCGCGTCGCTGAAGCTGCCGTAGGAGCTGCAGTTCTTATTGTCCTTGGAACACTTCTCGATCAGCGACGCCAGGGCTGGGAGGACACAACGGGGTGTGCTCTGCAGCCCTTCCGCCTGCTTAATTACCCGACAAATTTGTGCATACTTGACCATACACCCATGCCCACACACATACACACTGCAGGCCTGCTGCCTCCTGCTCCCTGGCCATTCAAATTCCATCTCCAGCCTCAGCTGCTCCAGAAGCCTCACCAGGCTGGTTCTCTGCCTTGACCTCCTGCAGAAAGCCCTTCCTGCCTAACAAAGAACTTTCTCTTCTCTAGCTTCCTCTAGCCTACCATTCAGCCCTTGATCACTCACAGCCTCTTAGAGTTACTAATTATGATCTAGGTGTGTGCCTAGCTCCCCAGCCAGGCTTTGAGCTCCTGACTGCCTGTAACCTGGGTCATCTCCCCCAAGGCTGGGAGGTCCTGAGTCTCCTCCTAATGCTCTGTAGTGAGATCCCCTGGCCAATGCCTGGAGCTCTTTCTTCTCTTCTTTCCAACACACCACAATAGTGGCTCGTTGTTGAACGAAGGAATGCTCAAATCAATGAGTAAATGGATGGACGAATAAACAAGCAAGTGAAGGAGCAAATAAATAAGCAAATTGTGACCCAGCAAAGGTAACAGACAGATGGGAACAGTTACCAACTTCAAATGCCAATGATCTCTGAAAAGAAAAACACAACTGGCCTGGGAAAATAAAACCATGTCTCTCTATGTGGAGGTTAGAAATGACACCAGGCTGTGCTGTTCCCTCTGTCGTAAATGGAGAGGTTTTAAGAAGGGGCTCCATCTCCAGTCCCCAGCAGACCAGAGGCTCTCACAGATACATCTGAAGCAAACTGAGTGAGTAACGTGATGTAGAGGGCCAAAGGGGGTTACCTTGATGCATTACTTTACTCTATGTTTCAAAGAGCACCAACCAAATTTCTGCAAACTTTAGTTTCCCCATCTGTAAAATGGAGCCAAAACACCCGCCCAGCCCATCTCAGGTTGTGAGGGCCACATAAGATGATGGATGGGAACGTGGGAGGCACAACCCGCAGAGTGGATGGACAAGAGCAACAGGGCTGGTTCAAATCCTGGAGTCTCTAAGCCTCAGTTCCCTTATGATCAGGGACGATGATTCCCCTTGATGGAGATAGGAGAGACATAAAAAGATGAGGATTGGAAAATGCTAAGCACACCAGGTGCTCCACTGGTGGCCGATATATCTGTTGCCGAGGCTGCCATGTGCTTTGTCATTTTGATTTCTGTATAAAGTGCTTTACCAAATGTGGGTGTTGTCATTATTTATAAATCAATTACCTACTCCAAATCCAAGTAAGAACACGATATATACAAACAAGAACTTCAGAACATCGTGCAAAATGACCTACAAAGAAAGAAACATGATTCAAGGGTAAGGTTTGAGCACATATTCACCATATGCTGATCTTGCTGCTTCGCGCCCTCTCCCAGGCCCCCACCCTGCCCATGCCTTCACCCAGCCATTCTCCCTTTCCTCAGCCAAGTCCTCCTGATGCTCCACAGCTCAGCTCCGGGCGCCACCTCCTCCAAGAAGCCTGCCCCTCACCCCACCCCACCCCACCCCACCCCTGCCCCCAAAACATGTCTCTGTGCCTGCTGATCCACCCTGTACACAAGCTCCTTTCTTCACAGAGTCTCACATCTGGAATCCTCCCACTTCCTGGGCCAGTGGTGTGCGGGAGCAAGCTCAAATCAGCTCACAAAAGCTGACTGCTCCATTTTCATAAATTTTGTGAGCTGGTTATTAAACACAGCCATTATAAAAAATTAAATTATATAAACTGATGATAAATTATATTGAAAACAAAGGGGATTATTCAAAAATATCACTTCTCAGTAATTTTACAGTTATCTATGCTCTTCAGGTTATTTACACCTATCATGGCCACATGGTGGAAATACAATCTAATGGTGTGTTGCTGTGCGTCTTTTCCCAACTCTGTGTTCAAGGACATCATGTTGGTAGCTGGAAGTCGGCCATAGTGGGAGTATTTACACTAAGGAAATTAGTAAATACTACAATCCAGAGATCAACTCATTGTTTTGTTGATCGTCTAGACTAGCTGTAAGACAGCGATGGAGAAAATGTTAAGGCAGATGAAACTTAAAATATGTCCCACTTGTAGCTGTTACGTTGTGAATAGCATAAAATAGTCTTCTAGTATTTGAAAACTATTATGCAATTCTGCAAATAAGTGGCTCATGTCACTGACAAACAAGTGAAGATCCAAGTTCACATCTCATTCCTTAAAAGAAAGAAAAATATCAACGAACATTTATGTTGGAACAACACTCGTTTGTCAATCACAACTGTTGGCTGGAAAGAGATACAAGATTCAACAAAAATCAACATATTATTCTGCTAGACTCAACTAACTCTGTGGAATCTACAATAAAAAGCATTCTATATTTTACAGGCCGGCCCGGTGGTGCAGCGGTTAAGTTTGCACATTCCACTTCAGTGGCCTGGGGTCCACCAGTTCAGATCCTGGGTGTGGACCTACGCACCACTTATCAAGCCATCCTGTGGTAGGCGTCCCACAAAATGTAGAAGAAGTTGGGCACGGATGTTAGCTCAGGGCCAGTCTTCCTCAGCAAAAAGAAGAGGACTGGGAGCAGAGTTAGCTCAGGGCTAATCTTCCTCACACACACACACACAAAAAGCATTGTACATTTTATTATTATTTGTAAATTGTGTGCTACTCATCCTTTATGTGGTAAAATTTATAAGAGCTGGTTGCTAACTGTTTACCAACACACCCCTGCCAGGGGGAGAGAACATTCCTTCACAAAGCGTACCCCTCCCCAGCACCCAGTAAGCCCCTGCATTTTGAGGTCTGGACACTTAAAGCCTCACCAAAAGCAAAGGGAGACAGTGATGTCTAGGATAAACAGCAGTGGCCTGTCCCTTGGGAAAGCCCCTTTTGCTCACCAGACCTCAGCTTCCTTATCAGAAAAAGGGACATTCTCTGAGGGACCCCTCCCCTCAAACCTGCTCATCTCTGACACTCAGCAGCCCCAACACACCTTCTGGATCATGACGCTGTACATGCCCATGGACTGGAATCCCCGCGTGTAGTAGAGCATGTTCGCCCAGCCCAGGGCCATGGCCAGTACCAGGCAGGCGAGGTACTCTTTGTAGGCAAACAAGTACAAGAAGACAGACAGTATCACAAGCACAGCTTGGACAAAACTGTTCAGGAGACACAGGAGACAGGGCCTTACTTACTCCTCCTCAGTATCAGGGCAGATAGTCAAATCCCCCAGCCTCCCTTAAACCCTGAACAGTCACCCTGGCGGCTGATGCTGACGAGACGGATGAGGCTGCTCCAGACCCGCTCGACCACGTCTAAAATCCAGCCTTGTAGACTGCATCGCCTGAGGCGAGTCCAGGCCAGTGGTGGGCTGCCTGCAGCTGTCAGAGACTTTTTAAAAATACAGGTCCCCAGGGTCCCAGGAGATCCTGGTTCAGAAGGCCGGGGGCCATGTATTTTCTAAGTCACCCATGTGATTTCTGATTCCCACATAGATTGGAGAGCCACTGGAGTAAACGGAGGATGCAGTGAATGAATGCGTTTTTAACCAAAATGACAAAAGCTGTCAACATGAATACTTATAAGCCAATCATAACAAAAGTCCCCCAAAACTTACTATTTTTATCTTTTAAAAAAGTACGATATATGCTAAATGAAAGAAGCCAGTCACAAAAAGACAAATACTGTATGACTCTGCTTACACACAATACCTAGAGTAGCCAAATTCATGGAGACAGAAAGTAGATCGGGGGCCACCAGGGCTGGGCGGAGGGGAAGAGTGACATGTTTGGTGGGTACAGTTTCAGGTTTGTAAGATGAGGAGTTCCAGAGATTGGGTGCACAGCAATGCGAATGTACTGCACAGCACTGATCAGTACCCTTAAAGGTGGTAACCCTTTTGTGTACTTTACTAGAATTTAAAAAATATTAAGTACAACATATGCCAAACAAGATCAAAATCTACTCCTAAACAGTATGTGCTCCATCAGCTACGCAGACATCTGGATAAAAACGCTCTCTTGCCTATAACATCAGGCAGTCTCCATGATTATGAAATCTCTAACTAGTAAAAGTTAGGACACAAGCAACCTTGTTCTTCTCATGCAGTGAAAAGCAAATGTCTGGGTGATCGATGCATTTGGGACTAAAGCAGGGAAGGACGTCTACACCTTCCTCCACACTAACAGAACAAGTAAGAAGCAGGAGAGCAGGATGATGCACTGGGGCCTTTTGTCTGCGCTAAGGCCAACGGCTGTAGAAATGGATTTCTCTCTGGAATTGTCATACTTTCTCAAGGTGACAGACTCACACGTGGCTTGCATCACAGGGCAGTGCTGCACCTGGCCTATCCATTCCCGGTGGTATCTGGGCGCCCCACCTGCGCATGGGGATGAAGAACTTGGTTCGTGCCTCTGGAAGGCAGGTACATACTCAATAAAACACCTAGGTATTTGGAAGTGTGAGGCCAAGATTCAAAGTCCTGTAGACTGTCTCCCAAATACCCAGAAGAGGGACTTTGGTGGGGTCTACAGGGCTACAGAGCCCTCCATTCTTCATCCCACGTGATAGATTCTGTTCCATCCACACAGCAGCAATGAAGAATCAGCCTCTGTTCACTTAGAGACAGGCCACAAAAGCCTCTGATGTCAGTTGCACATGACTTCATTCAGAGAGGCTGCTGAGCTGGGCTTGCTGGCTAGGGCCTATGGAGCTACTCTGCACTGGCGTGGGGAGAAGATGACCCGGAGGCTGGGCTGGCTTCCACATGACCGAAGTTCCTCATGACTGTCAGTGACTCCCCACTCTGGGCCTGGGTTTTCATGCCTACACATGAGACTCAATGGTTTCTCAAGCACCTTCCAGCCTGATCTTCCACGGTCCAAGATGGCAACTTCGAGACCCCACAAAACCAGGAGGAACTGGCCTGGAACTCTTCACAAAGCAGTACACAGCACTGCCCAGCCTCTTCATGCCCACTCCGTGCCGCCTGCCACCTGGGGCTCTGTGGCAGGCCAGAGTCAGCCATCACCGCAACCAGATGGTGGGCACTGTCTTGGGGCTTTCTGGATCCCTCCATGGACATCTATGTGCCTTTCTTACTAGAAGGGAGAGAGGAGGTCCCGGCCATATGACCACGGCAGGACTGGAACAAGGTAACATGGCAGAGTGGCTGTTCTAGAGGGACACAGCAGCCATCATACAGGATTTCAGCCCTGCCTGTGAAGTGGTGACAAAGGGACAGACCTACTTACAAGACAAAGTGAAACCAGGCATCCGAGAGGATGGACTGCAGGTCTGAGGGTCTCAGCAGGAAGATCGCGATGCCCTAAGGCCAGCAAAGAAAGAAAAGCTACACCCTCTTCATGCTTCTCGCTGGAGGATCTGAAGAAGGGCTGTTTCCCCAGGGCTGAGACTCAGTGAGAGGGGAGTGTGTGAAGGCCCAGCCAGAGCCCAGATGAGGGATACAGCAGGGGACCTGTGCCTGGGGGACAGAGGTAACCCCAGGGTGAAAGTAGATGTGCCCCCACATCTTCCTACATCTCTCTCTCTCATCCTCACCCCAGAATCTGCCAAGCAGCACAGCCACACAGCTACTTGCCATTCTCCAAATCTGGCCGAGCTTTCCAGCCTCAGAGCCTCTGTTCATGCTGTTCCCATGCCCTCCCTGTACTGACCTTCTCCCCAGTGTCCTCATGCCCAGTCCTCCCCTACCAGAGTAAGTGCCATCTCTGCCTTCAAGCCTTCCGTGACTCCTCCTGTCCCCAGAAAAAAGTCATCTCCCTTCCGCTGAGCACTGGTCTGAACCCAGCATAGGGCCCTTTTCACAGCCTGTCTTAAAGTCTAGACGTTTGAGTCCATCTGAAATCCCCAACCAGTCTGTGAGCTCAAACTCCCTCCATCCCTCTCACCTCGCCCAGGGCCCCACATATAGTAGGTGCTGATTCATTGGTTGGATGGATGGATGGATCTACTGATTGTTCGAGCAATCGATTGATTGATCAACAAATGGAAAGCTGGTTGGATGAAGGATGGAAGGACAGTGGGTAAGGATGAGTGGGTATTTGAATGCATGAATGAGTGGCTGGGTTGATGAGAGGACAGGTGATTGATTGGGTGGATGGAGGGGAGAGGAAGATGGGTCACTGAGTGGCTGGGAGGGTAGATAAATGGCAGATAGATGGACAGATGGATGGAGGGGTAGAGAGATGAAGTAGGAAGGACAGCCCTATTTATTTATTTATTCCCATCTTATAACTAAGAAATCTAAAGCTTAGAAGGGAAATGGCTCCCCAAGGCCCCCCTGCAGTAATGGCAGAGCGGGGCGGGATGGAAGCCAGGCCCGCTGTCACCCTGCCTGCCTCGCAGGGCAGTCGGGAAGGGCTGAGTGGCCCACTCACCTCTTTCACAGAAATGCACATGGCCCAGATGAGCACGAACATCCTTCCTAAGAGCTGCAGCCACCCCATCTTGTGCGTCAGGGCCAAGGGGTGTGGGAGGGCCTGGGGAGGAAGAGAGAGGAGTGGATGGTGCAGGATGGGGAGTGCCAGCCCTGGAGGGACCACACGCGTAACATGCCTAATGGTGAAGGGTGATAGCTGGGAACTCCATGCAAATCTCTTGGCTGGGCCTCAGTTTCCCCGTCTGCACATGGGACTGCTCTAAGCTCCTGCAGCTCCGACCACCTCGTGCCCCTCCCCAACCCCAGCAAGGAGCCCCCGTACCTCCTCCTCCCGGGGGCGGTAGTAAGAGACGAGAGTCAGGGTGATGTTGTAGAAAAAATAAAAGCAGAAGGACAAGAAGAACATGTACTTGGCAAACTTCTTCCACTTCATGTGCAGCAGTGTGTGCAGGGGCTCCAGGGTCAGCATCTCATGCCGGTTCTGGGGGTAGGAGACCACCAGTCACCATGGGGTTGGGGGAGGGGCCATTTTCAAAGGGCTCTCACTTCACAGGGAGCTCTGAGTCAGCACTGCCCCTGGCAGAAGGGCCAGTCATTATGGCCAATGGACTGGTTCGGCTGGAAATGTTGGTTGGGTAATTTCCGGCTCCTGAGGTTCCTTCCCAGTGCGCCCAGGCAGCAGCCAAAGGCCACAGGAGTCTGGGCTTCCAGCAGGAGGATCTGATGCTCAATGGGGAGCGAGAGCTAGAAGTGGGGAGGGCTGTGACTGGGGTCCTGGCCCCAACTTGGCCCTCCTTCACTGTGTGACCTCGGGAAAACACCCGACCCTCTCTGGGCCTCAGTCTCCTCATCTATAAAACAGATAACGATCAGAATGCCCTACCAACCAGGCTGCTGTGAGGGTCCAGGGAGACCCTGGACACCGCAGGCTCTGGGAAGCAGGACTCTGATAAAACGTGAAGGATGAAGATCCAGCCTGCTGTCTCACTTCCCCTTCGAGCCAAAACTGCTGATCCTCTCTTCCCCTCCAGCTTCACTGACCTTCCCCCTCTTGCCTCCTCTGGGAAGGCCTCCCTGACTGCTCCAGCTATGTGCTTCCTGACCCTCATTTGGGGCCAGGTTTAGGGGTAGAGGGGATTCTAAGCCTGGGTCATACAGAACCAGGGAGAATAGGGTGTGTGGGGGAGAAACAAGATGAAGATCAACACCAACCATCCCCACCCCCACCTCCACAAGGCCCAGAATTCTGGGGCCAGGAGACCCCCCACCATGAGGGTTTACAAGACAAGGTTAGCTGGGAACAGGTGAACCCAGCGCCCGCCTTCGCCCCGCCCTTTCTGTGCCGACTCTGCCCACCAAGGCAAAGGAATGGGGGACTGCAGACGTGTCCAGCTAGCGGCCTGGGGTCTTCCCAGTGACCCCTGAGCCCCTGGCCTGAGGCCCTGCCCCCCACCTCCTGCCCTTCCCCAGCCAGCTCGGGAGACCCACATCGATAGTGGTGTTGTAGACAATGATTTCCAGCACCGAGTTGTCTGTCGTGGTGTCCACGTTGGTGAGGTCGTAGAGGGAGGATGACACGGGCCCGTACGCCCAGTCCGTGAACTTCCTGGACAAGCTCCGGAGCGGCTTCTCCCTGATCTCACGACTGAGGATGTACTTCAAGATCTGGGGCAGGAAGAGGAACAACCGTCAGCCGCAGAGCAGGGCCGGGAAGAGGTTCCCAAGCACAGACTGAGTCCTGCCTCTGCGCCCGACGCCGTGACCCCGGGGTCCGGTTTTATCTGTGAAATGGGCGTGAAACTCGCTGCTCTGTCCATCTCACCGGGGACTGTGAATATCAGAGACAAAAGGTGTGAAGCCCTTTGCACGCTGTGGAAAGCAGCTCGTACATTCTTGCACCAGCGGGGACCCCATTCAGTGAAGAATCCGGAAACTGACAATTTTGAGAAATAATGTCTGTTTGGCCTGGATTTAAGTTTTCCCAGTTCCGCTATCCCACCCTCTCAGTCAAGGCGAGAAGGGGCCAGGAAGGGTGTGGGCACTTCTCCAAGACTGGCCACAGGGGACACATTATCCTCTAGAGAACCAGGGTGTCATGGCGCCCTGCTCTGTGCTGGAAGCTCCGCCTCTGAGCTCTCCCCAGGGAGAACCTGTACCACAGCCGCACGCAGGGCAGAGGCCCTTGGAGGAAGCTCCACCTACAGCCGCACTCTGACCTCCCCCAAAGCCCCCAGCAAGCTGTGCCCCTAGGAGCGGGCAGGAGACGGGGGAGGCAGGCACACAGTTTCTCCTCTGCCAAGCCATTCTCCATCCCTCCTCCCCCAACAAGAGAATGAAAAGGTCCCTTGTGGTACCCAGCCCTGAGCAGTGGGATGGACTCAAGGCCCTCGGGGCCCCCCACCTCCCGGTCAGCTGCCCTGAGGCCAGCACAGCCATGATTGCTCAACAGCCCCCAGCTACCCAGCATCCTCCTGCAGCCTCCCAGGAGCCACAGTGCCCTCCCAGGGCTCAGAGGTATGGACACTGATGAGCAGGCTTCGCTGAGCCGTGACCCCAGGCCCAACCTGAGTCCTGACCTTGATCTCAGACCAAGCCATGGCTCCAGCCACCGACAGGGACATGAGCCCACCCCAGTCCGAGTCTTCACCAAGCCTTGAGTTCCTCAGCCCCATTACACAGGGCCCAAAGGGCCACAAGCAGCCACACGCTCTGCTGGGACTTGGCTCAGAGTTTCAACCTGATAGACAGGCTGGGGTCTTTCCAGAGGCGGGGAGCAGCAGCCCACTGACTCTGGATCCAGAGAGGCCATTCTGGGATTCCTGTCCCATAAGACGCTGTGGGTCCCCCAGGGTCTGACACGGCCTCTGCTCAGGTACCTCTCCACACAAGAATCCTCAGCCACAAACCATGTGAGATATTGTGTCACTGTGGCCTTAAGGCGCCCTCACTCTGGCTCCAGCCAGGGGGTCCCAGGGCAGGAGAGAGAAACACGAGTGTTAGGAACTGAAGTCCAGAGGGTGGGCCCGCATGCCGCACCTCACTGGCTCTGTGTGGTCACTAAGAACAAACCCACCTCGGGCCACAATTGCACATCCAGACCTAAGGCCTAGGTGAGATCTGTGGGGTCCCCAGGGCTGGCAGAGTAGCATTGCGCCTCCCCACCCTCCCGTCTGCGCCCGGGACCCCACCTCGGCCTTGCCCAACTTGGCAGCCAGCTGCGGCGGTGTGAGGCCGTCCTTGTTGCGCGTGGTCTCTAGTTCCCAGTTGCCACTCCTCAGCAGGATCATGTCGTACATGCGCTTAACGAAGTCATTCTGCGTCTTGAAGTCCTCGGCCACCGTCACCAGCGCGTGCAGGATGTTGTTTCCCTGCGAGTCCTGTGAGGTGATGTCCGTCTGCTCATTCTCCATCAGCAGCTGCACAATCTCGGGCTGGTTGGTGCAGGCTGCCAGGGCCAGGGGTGTCTCGCCTGGAGGAGGGGAGCAGTGGGGCTCGGTTTTCCCGTGGACCAGAGGCGGTACTCCCCAAGCCCCAGATCCTGACCCTCTCAGTAGGATTGACCCCTCAGGCTCCCTGTCGCTCTCCCCATCTCCCCCTTGTAGAGGAGGGGAGGCTGAAGCTGGGCCATCGCAATAACCTCCTAACTGGTCTCCCGACTACCATTCTGGCCCCAACACCATCCTCAGCACAGCAGACAGACTCATCCTGTGAACACGTACACCTCACCTGACCCAGAATAAAAGCTCAAGTTCCAACCACAGCCCACAAGACCCTACATCTTCTGATGTCATCTCCTCCTCTCTCCCTCAATCATTCCCCTCCAGCCACAATGGCCTTCCTCCTTCTCCTTGAACGCCCCATACATTTTCCTACCTCAGGGCCTTTGCACAGGCTGTTCCTTCTGCCTGTAGTGCTGTTTCTCAGATATCTGCATGGCTCACTCCTTCACTTTCAAGTCTTTGCACAAACGTCACCTTTTCAATGAATCACCCTAACTGCTCTACTTAAAATTGAAATCCACCTCCTTCCTACCCCAGAACTCCTGATTGCCCTTCCTCTGTCTTACTTTTTATTTTTTTATTAGCACTTATCATTTTCTAACATATTACATAGCATTCTTACTTACTATGTTTATTATTGATGGTCTCTCTCCCATCTAGAATGTAAGTTCCATGAGGGTGGAGATCTTAGTTTTGTTTACTGATATATTTCAAATACCTAGAACACTGCCTGATGTATATAGTAAGTGCTCAATAAACGTTTGTCGAGAAAAGAGAAGGCAGGTGACTCACCCATGGTCACAAAGCAAGGCTTGGATGGAACCAGGACTGGCCAGCAGGTCTCCTGCTCTTTCCCTCCCAAGTTCCCTCCTGTCCCCTCTCCCAACACTGGCTCCCACCAGGTCCAGCAGTGGGCAACGGACTGGACAAGACCCTGTTCTCAAGGCTGCCCAGACCCATCTAGTCCTGCTGATTAAAAAACCCCCCAGAAGAGAAAACAGGTCAGCAGTGTCAGTCAGGGGCTGCGACGGGAAGAGGGGTTGACTACAAAATTGTCCGGGGAAAGTTTTTGGTGCGATGCAGCTGCTTGTTCCCTGGTCACGGTGGTGGCTACACGACCGGATGCATTTGTGGAAATGAACAGAACTGTATATTAAAATGGGTGAATCCACCATATCTAAACCACACATTTAAAAAATTTTTTTTCACCCAGAGTGTCCTAACCCCAAGTGCTTTTGGACTCCCTAACATGTCAGTCAGGGAATTTTCCTCCTCTCACTTTGGCCCCCTGTTTGCAGTCCTGAGAGGCACTGGACACAAGGGACAGAGGCCAGGACACCTACCTCAGCTCCTTACTGCACTGGGCAAGTCATTTCTCTCCTCTGAACCGGTCTCCTCGCCTGTAAACTAGGGCTCTCTCCTTCCTCTCCCTCCCAGATCTCCGTTCCTAGCCAGGTGGACGCCTGTGTGCCCTCTAAGACCACCAGGTGACACTCTCGGAACGCAGCCTCTCCCATCCTCCCCCATACCCCCTCCCTGCTCCACCCTGGCGGTCCTGTTCAGATGGATCCGCCTCTGCCACCTCTCTGGTCCTGGCTCTGTCCTTCCAGGTCTCGGACACGTCTGAGCCGACACAGATTCGCAGTGGGGTCCCGACCCCGGTCCACTCACCAGTGGAAGCAGAGGCCGCCTGGTCGTCGCGGGGCGGGACAGGGCGGCCCCTGCCTCCTCCCTCCTTTCTCCTCCCTCCTCCCAGACCCTGCCCCCCAGCCGTGCAGGGCGGGGCGGCACCCACCAAAGTAGAAGCCTTCGTGCTGGTACTTGGGGTTGAAGAAGACTCCCTTGGCGTGGGCGTTGACGTCGGCGCCCGCCGCTATCAGCGCCGCAGTGATGTCTCCCTGCCGCCGCTCGATGGCAATGTTCAGCGCCGTCTGCCCTAAGGACAGGGTGGGGTGGGCTCGGGGCGCTCAGCTGGGACCTCAGGTGACATGCCCTCTCTGGCCTTTTCCCCTCCCTGGCCTCCATACCCTCCATGGCACCATGGCGAAATAATAGCTGCCTGTCTGGTCTGTGTCGCCCAGCTACCCAGAGTCTCAACTTCAATCTTTCCTGCTTTCATTCTTGCATGGACGCGAGGAATATTTATGGAGCGCCCTCTCTGTGCTCCGGCCAGGCGCTGGGGATACAGGTGCCGTGCACACGGATGCAGTTTTGATTCTTTCCCTCAAGAAGCCCACAGGAAGCAGTGGTACCCAGAGCAAGGGCGAGGGGAGAGTGGGGGGGGGGGGGGGGGGGAGGCGCTTCCCAGAAGTGGCCTCCCAGATGCCGCCAGGTAAGTTTAGCAAGGCTGCATGGGGCCGGGCTCAAGGCCTCATAAGCCAGGTTAAGAGGTTAAAACTTTATCACCAAGGCTCTGAAGCAGGGAGCGAGGCCACCGGAGTTTCAGTTGTGTAAATGTGTATTTTCAGATGACTCTGGCTGCAAAATTGGAGGGTGTGGTAGAATGAGCCCAGACTTGTGAGGAACTGTTGCTCCGGCGGAGAAAGAGATGATGAGGCCCAAAGACCCTTGGGAAAAAGAGTCCTCAGGATGGTCTGCAGGGCTTGGGGGAGAAGGGAGGTCTCAGGTGAGATCCAGGTGTCTGCCCTAGGCACTCCGGAGATGGTGTCCCAGTGACTAAGGAGCAGAACAGGGCAGAAACAGCAGGAAGAAGGAGGAGGGGCATTCACCCTGTGGGTGGGGCCTGTAGAACTTCCAGATGGAGGGGACTGGAAGGCTGGGGGTTCTCAGAATATCCCACTGGAACAGCATTTTCCAAAGAGCTGCTACCATACGTACAAATAAAATCCTGGTCAATTAAAGAACTCAGCATTTTTAAAAATTTGAAAATTCATTTATATCCAACCTTTTGCTGGGGGAAATCTTCTTAAGCAAGATCCAAAATGCAGAAGCCATAAAGAAAAAACTGATATGTTTGCTTACATAAAAATTAGGGCCGGGGCCAGCCGAGGCGCGCAGTAGTTAAGTTCTCACACTCTGCTTGGGTGGCCTGGGGTTCACATCCCAAGTGCGGACCAACATACTGCTCATCAAACCATGCTGTGGCAGTGTCCTACCTACAAAATAGAGGATGACTGGGACAGATGTTAGCTCAGCAACAATCTTCCTCACAAAAAAAAAAATTAAAAAAAAAAATTAGGGCCAGCCCCAGTGGCCTAATGGTTAAATTTGGCATGCTCTGCTTCTGAGTCCCTGGTTCAGTTCCCAGGCTTGGACCTACACCACTTGTCTATCAGTGGCCATGCTGTGATGGTGGCTCACATACAAAATAAGGGAAGACTGGCAACAGATATTAGCACAGGGCAAATTTTCCTCAGCAAAAAAAAAAAAAAAAAAAAATTAAAGATTTCTGTATTTCAAAAGACATCTTAAAGAAAGTTAAAAGACAATTAAGTGATAGGCTGGAGAAATATTTGAGATGTATCAAAGACACAATGCATTTTTAAAAGTCCATAATATATTAAGAGCCCCTACAAATCAGTTGAAAAACAAACAACCTAAAAGAAAACTGAGAAAAGATTATTAACAAGCACCTCACAGAGGAGAAAATACACACAGTCATAAAGTGAAAGATGTTTGGAATCACTGGTAATTGGGAAAACGAAAATTAGAGTCTAATGAGTTAATACTTTTCACCCATCAGATTGGCAAAAACCAAACAAAAAGGATGGACAGTTTCCGGTATAAGTGAGGGGTGGGGGAATGAGTACTTTTGCACACTTTTGTTGGAGGGAGAGTAAATTAGTACCTTTTGGAGGCAGATTTAGCAATAACAATTATAATTTTAAAGGTGTGTGTCCCTGAACCCAGAAAATCCAATTCAAAGTATTTTGCTAAGGGGCCAGCGATGGCCGGATGGTTAAGTTCTCGTGCTCCCCTGCGGTGGCCCAGGGTTTCTCTGGTTCAGATCCTGGGCGCGGACACGGCACCACTCATCAGGACACGCTGAGGCGGCGTCCCACATGCCACAACTAGAAGGACCCACAACTAAAATATACAACTATGTACTTTGGGGCTTTGGGGAGAAGAAGCAGAAAAAAAAAAGAAAGATCGGCAACAGTTGTTAGCTGAGGTGCCGATCTTAAAAAAAAAAAGTATTTTGCTAAAACGTGTGCACTGTACACAGGGTCATAGACAAGAATGTGCATGGTAACATTGTCATAGCAAGAATTTGGAAACCCCCTGGATGTCTGCCAACAGGGGAATGGTGAGAATAGCCACCCTCCCGCGGGACTCGGACCAAGCGGGTGAAAAGGAGGCAGAGTTTCATGTTCTGACCTAAGATACATCGATAACCCAAAACAAAGCAAGTTGTAGAATAGTACAAACAACACAATGCTATTTTATGTTAAATAAATAGATGAATGAATACGAAAGAAAACTATCTGCTTCTGTGTGCACATATACACATATGTCAAAAGTCTAGGACAGTCCTCAAAGGATGCACACCATAATAATCAGCTCTGGAGAGGGGAGTGGGAAACAGGGGAAAGATTTTTTTTTTAACTTAATTAAAATATTTGAATGTTTACAATGAAACTCTAATCATGCGTTATTTATGTCATTAAAAATAAATTGTTATGTTGAATCTGGATCATGGATATATAGAGGTTCATTGTGCTAATATCTCAAACGCATGCTTAAAAATTTCTTATAATAAAAATTTTTTAATTGTTAAAAGAAAAATTAAGTTTCTGAAGACCTCTGATTAAATGCTGAAAATACGTATATTAATAAAGTTGTCATCAGATTCTCTTTGCAGCATAGGAAGGAAATATTAGCCTCTGCCAGATGGGGAAACTGAGGCTCAGAAAGGCAGGGTAACCTGCCCAAGGTGAGGAAAAATGCTCCTCTGGCGGTCCTGGCGCCCCTCGGCCCCTGCTGTCAGGGAGTGCCTAAAAACGCTGAAGGAGGGGTGTCAGCAGATACCATCAAGGGGAGGAAGAGGGCTCGGTTTCTGGGAAGATGGGAGTCACAGGCTCCTCCTACCAGGCAGAGAGAGCGTGAGTGCTCCCCGGCTGCCGGCTGCCGCAAGCCCCCCAGCAAGAGGCTGATCCATGAAAGAAGGAAGGGATGGGGAGGCTGAGAAAGGAGAGAAGTTAAGGATTTGAAGCCAGGACAGCAAAGCCTTAATAGAGACACCAACTCTCATTTATTCACTTATTCAAAAAATACTTATTAAGGGCCTCTTCCGTGAGACCTAAGGGGCACCAAAGAATCCACTGTGGGCAAGACAGACTCCATCCTTGCCCTCAAGGAGAATGTGCTATGAGAAGGGGGAATCTGTAAGTCCCTGCAATACTGACAAGAAGAAAGGAGGAAACAGAAGGAGACTGAAAAGGGAGAAGAATAAGGACAGGCAAGCTTGAGGCACTGGCCTAAACCCCCCTGGCTACAGAACTAGTGTCAACTCCGAAGTGACAGGCTGAGAACATTATATAGTCCATCTAGTTTCTCTCTTTGCTTTGGCTACCAGGGAGCTCAGTGTGCCATTCAGCACTCAGTTGCAGCAATCTTCCCTGGGTTTTCTCTCCTCCAATCGATAAACTCTAGTTTTTCACATCCTTGACTTTTTCTTGTAGGTAACAAAAACCTTTTTGAAAGTCTGCAGAGTTTAAATAAACGAATAAAAATAAAATGACTTTCACCCGTGAGAAAAGTTATGGGCCCAAGCTAGACTCCTACCTGCAAAAAGCTGAGATGTTTAGTGTCCCCTGGCATTTCAGCAAGACGGCATCCAGCTCTTCTTGAGCCCATGATTTGTGCCGCAATCACCTCATAAGACCCTGACGGGATGTTTACTGACTCCAAAAACTCAAATGAGGACACACCTTACTAATTATTCACACTGGATTTCCTGGGCAGGGAAACACTATCCCAAATTTGGTCTCCTTGCCCCCTCTCCGCTCCATGTAAGACAGAAGCCACAAAACTGAGCCCCAAATGGGGTGGTTAATTATATAATGATGATGACGGTACTAGTTGCAATGTGTCGGCCCCGCCCAGCTCTCTAACCTCATCTCTGGCCTTCTTCCCATTTCTCAAACGTGCCAAGCTCGTTCCCAGCTCCAGCTTTTGCTCTGGATCTTTCTCATCATGCAGGCCTCAAGTCGAGGGTCACCTTTCTGACCGTCCACTCTAACATTGCCCATCCAGTTCCTTTTGGTAACATTATCTTCTTTTATTTTATTTTCATAGCATTTTCCAACTAAAATTACCTTATTTAGAGCAGTGGTCTTCATCTGTCTGGTTCACCACTGCACCCCAGTGCCAGCAACAATGCTTGGCACATGGTCAGTGCTCAAAATTATTTGCAGAACAAAAGACGGGAGAGAGGAGTGTCTGCTGTGAGCTGGGCACCATGATGAATGCTTTGGGCTTTCAAGGACAGCAGTGCCCCTGCGTGGCACGGCCCCCACCCACCCTCGGGATCCCTGTCTGTGCAGCCCCTCCCACAGGCAGGATACCTTCATAGGCCTCCTCTGTGTACGCAGCGTTGATGAACCTGTCCAGGATGTCGTTCTCCTCCGCGAAGGCCAGCAGGATCCGCACGATCTCCTTGGTGTTGGGGTTGATGTTTAACAAGGCCTTCATCAGGCAGGTCTTCCCCGTGTCGGAGGCCGTCAGCTTGTGCATGAGGAAGTCTGCAGGCAGGGCCACAGGATGGAGCTGCAGAAGGGGCCCCGCTGCCCTGGACCCTCCCAGCCCAGAGGAGGGGAGGCCAGGGTGTGGGGGCTGCAGTCTCAGAACCCAAGACTCTGCTCCATGCCCTGCGCTGGCCTCCCTGACCCCTGAGATTCCCCTCTCTTTCCCCTTCTCCAGCTGCTTCTCCTCCGGCTCCTTTGCTGGCTTTTCCCTCCGCCCACGAGAGCCTCAGTCTAGGCCTTTTGCTTTAGGCACCCTCTCCCTGGCAGGAGGCAATCTCCCCCACAGCCTGGCTTCCCACTGTTCCCCTCAGTGCCGACCCCTGAAATCTCCAGCCACCACCCCCCGCCTCCTGGGAGCATGCGAATAGAGCTCATTGCCTCCCCCTGACCTGCTACTCCTGGTCCCCAAGACAAGTAGGGCTCCGTCACCCACGTCACCCAAGCCCAAAAGGCACCACCCTGAACTCATTCCCCACGTCCTTGAGTTCTGCCAATGCCACTCCCTGAAGAGCTGTCCCCCTCCTTCAGCCCTGCTGCTGGGGTCCCAACTCTGCCATGACCCTCACCTGTCTAAGCCCTTCCATAGCTCCTCACTGCCCTCAGAGCCAGGTTCAAAGTCCCTAGCCCAGTATTCAAGGCTGTTGGGGGAGGTGGTGGGTAGACAGTAGGAACAAAGTAGGACCTCCGCCCTGCACCCTCTGCCGGGGCCAGGCACTGACCAGGCACGTCCACGCTGCGGCGCCGCTTGCACATCTCCAGCAGCTCGGCCAGCAGCTCCAACAACTCCTCCACGCAGCCCTCCGACACGGCCGCGAAGATGCGCTTCTTCAGCCGCCTCTTTGTTCGCCTCCGCTCTTCCTTGGCCAGGTTTGCACTGAAATCAGAAAACGTCTCTGACTCAGCATGCGTGCAACACCACCCCACTCCCTCCCCTTCCCCAACCAGAGCCTCCGTGCCTAGAGGGCGCTGCACAGTCCCCAGTGTCTCCCACACCTGTCACAACGCCTGAACTCCCCTCCATCAGTGCTGGGGCCCTGGGATCCGTGTTGCCCCATGCAGGCTCCCCTTCAAATCCAAACACAATCACATTTTATCAAAATATACATTTGGGTATGCATAGTAACGATCAGGAAGGATATACGCCTACCTGTTGATAGTGATTGCCTCGAAAGTGTGGGATTAGGGGAAGGGAAATGTCTTTTTCATATTTTGTGTTATTTGAATTCTTTTCAGCTAACGCTCCCTGCATTCAACATTCCAAAGAGGCAGCCGTGGCAATGTATTGGTGGGTATCCTTTTGTTTGTGTGTGTTCTTGCAAAATGCACATCGATATTTGATGGTTTACATGCATGTGCTTTTAATTTAAGTATATGGTATTGTCTTCAGTTCTCATCCTGCTGCATATTGTTGTTTAAATGTTTTATGAGTGGGTATTACTTTTATAGTTGATAAAATGCAATATTCCTTTCCCCCCAAATTTCCTGTACATCACAGTCACGGGCCCAGACGTTTCTCCCAACCCACCAGGAGTGGCAGCTTCTTTCTCTTCCCTGCAGGGTCCCGATGCCTGTCCCTCTGGCACCTGCCTGGTGGGCACTGTGGGAGGAGGGAAAGGGCCAGGCTCACCTGGGGCTGTTGGGATTAGATGGGGTCTCTGTCACGTCATCCTGAGGAGATTGCGGGGAGTCCATGTCATCACAGTTGCCGGAGACGCTGGAGGGTGGGAGGAGGGAAGAGAGAAAGACAAGCTTCAAAATGGACCGTGGCAGCATGCCATAGCCAGGCCTGGCCCTGTGGCCGAGGGCGAACCACTGCCCGCCCGCTGGAGCTGAGGGCTGGCGGGGCAGGGGGCTGGGGAGGGGCCGGTACTCACCACTGCCGAATGTTGGAGTCCATGGGCTTGGAGAAGACAGGGGGAGAGGTCTTGGTGACAGTGGGGTTGGGCTCGAATCCTTCTATCTCCAGGAAGAAGTGTGCACTGGGGGGACAACCAAGCAAGGCCCTTAGAGCTGGAACACGGCCTGTCCACCTGTGTGTCCTGTGAGCCTGCTGCCACGGTAGCCACCCACGCAGAGCAGTCGCTCTCAGCCAGCTCCACGCAGGCCTCTGTGCCCGCCTTGCTAACCCTCACAGCAGCTTGGAGCTGAGGCGGGGAGGGGTGGGGCGGTGCTGTCATCATCACCCACATTTCACAGGTGGGTGTGTGGAGGCTCTGAGGTCAAGCAAATTGCCTGAGATCACACAGCAGATAGGTGGAGACCTGGATTCAAAGCTGGGTCTGGGTGACTCCTGCCACTGGAAGTACTGCATAGATGAACCCAGGAGTCTCTACTGGGGTGGCCTGAGGGGGATTCTCCTGTCTGCAGCTGCCTCCAGGCACAAAGGACTCCCAGAGATGGGGAACGTGGCAGTGGGAGCTAGACTTCCCCATCACCCTCTAAGGGCCCCTGAGGCCTCAGGGCTGAAGCAAGAGCCCTGCCAGGGAGCTGCCAAGACTCTGAGCCCTGCAAGGGCTGTTTCTGGCTCCTGAGGGACAGGCAAAGGGCTGCAGTTACCCTGGCTGCTCCGATGCAGTCCCCACCCCCACTCAACCCCCTCTGATCATCACTCCTCTCGTTTGTCAGCACAGACAATAGGCTGAGAACAGCTGATCTAGATTAGGGAGGAACTGAGGGTCAGGAGACAGGGCTGAGAATCCCCTGTCAAGCAGGAAAACCCAGGAAGCCCCTCTGAACAGTGGAGGTGAGGAGCAGGGGAGGGGCGAGTGAAGGGTCCACTCTTCCCTGGGGCTGGGAGGGAGCCGCGGGCCCGTGACCTTGCCAAGCCCCAGGGAAGGGACTCATTGCCCCAAGAGAGGCAAGACACACACCCGAAATGAGATGCCCCAGACAGACACAGACACACCCACAGATGCAGACAGGTGTGCTGTCAGAGCCCACAGTCACGCACTCGGAAACAAGCCTTCTCATGGCAATGAGGCTCAGGCTGAGGGGGACCTCGGTGACAGCAACCCCCCATCCTGAGGCTGCCGCAGCACAACTGCTGGCTCTGTGACCTGACTCTGTGTCCCGGCCGGGGACAGTGGCCTCCTGACCAGCAGGCCCCTCTCCTAAGCACCTGTGCTGCCTGCCTCCTTCCCAGGCCCAGAGGGATCGACACGCCTCCTCCCTGCCTCACAAGACCACAGAACAGCTCCCAAAGGGCAGTCCAGCCATACCAAGTTCGAAGGGGAGGGCAGCAGGGGTGGGGTTGTGGCCCCACCCTACAGATGAGGGAGCAGAGGCCCAGGGTGAAGAAGCAGCTCATCCATGGTCACCCGCCAGAGTGGAAGCCAAGTTTGTCAGAGAACCTGTGACATCCGGGCTCACAGCTCACGCCACTGTCCGCACCGCTCTGCTCTCCCCTGGGCCTCTGGATCTCTCCCAGCCAAACCAGCTCCAGGGAGTCAGCACAGAAGGAGGCCTCTCCACACAGACACTTCCGCGGTGAGGCGGGCAGGAGGGAGACCCAGGCCTCCTGTCCAGGCACAGACAAGCCCGGAAGGCTCAGAACTAATCCAGAAATGGGGCATCAGCAGGGGGGCAGTGCTGGCTGACACGTTGGCCCTCACCCTCAAGAGGAAACTTCTGACCTGACCTAAAATCAAATCCTTCTTCCAAAAGAGAAGACAAAGGAAGGAGCAAACCCCTAGCTGGGAGCCCGATCCCTGGGTTCCAGTCTAGCTCTGCCTCTGCCTCCTGTGTGACCCTAGGTGGTCATTTGGCCTCTCTAGACTAAGTGTCCTCACCTGGATGGAGAATGGTTAGGCCAAATGGTCCCTAAGGCCCAGACTCTGGAGCGGCTCCAGGATCATCCACTTATGGACTATCCAGCTGAAGTGGGTATTAGAGGTCATCCAGTCTGGTCACAGGTTCACTGCACTCCTGCAGTGCCCCAGAACTGCCACCTGGAAGCTGTCCGCACACCACTATGGCATCTCTGGCCCAGGGACTTCAAACATGTCTGCTGGCAACTCAGCCCCGAAACATCCTGGTTGAGACTTGCAGAACTTTCTAGAGACAGAGCGCAACTCCCACACCTGCAGCGACTTCCCCAGGCCAGTGGTCCAGCCTCTCCCCTGTCCTCCACCCGACTCTACCTCTCTAGCCTCCTCAATAGTGCATTTCCTCAACAACAATTTATTGAGCACCTACAATGTGCCAAGCACTGTTCTAGAAGATGGGGATACAGTGGTGAATAAGTGGAGAAAAACTCATCCCCTCTCAGAACTATGGTTCCAGTGAGTTGGTCAGAACTGGCCCCAAGGGTCAGAACAGGTTATAGCACAGTGAGGCCATTGCTTTCCCTTCTCTGGACAACACACTATCTTTTGGCTGTAAGTTCTTCAATGGCAGGAACTACAAGTGCTTTGTCCTTGATTCTCCAGAACCCAGCATTACTGGTGACACTCAGAAGACCTAACGGAAGGGATGAGTGGAAGGATGGATAGGCAATGAGGGACAGATAAAAGAATGGAAAAAAGAATGGCTGCTTGGCTAGATGGGCAGCTGAGTGGATGGATGAATAGATGGATGGATACATGGAAGGATGGATAGAAGGAAGGAAGGAAGGAATGAAGGAAGAAAGGGAGGTTAGACTACTGGCTAAGGAATGAGTAGTTGGGTGGGTAGATAGGTGGATAGATGGAGACACCAGTGGGCTGGACCAAGAAACAAACAGACCAACACAATCTTAAACTGTAAATGTTGTTGGGAGGTTGAACCCCTCAAATAACTCCCACTGGGCTCTCAGTCACCCAAAGCCCTCACCTCTCCTTCTCAGCCTTGAGCAAGACGGTGAAGAGGGGTCCTTTTGCCACTCCTCCTTGTCCCCTCCTTTTCAGGCCCCCTCCCAGAGCCCACAGGGGCCTCAAGGATGGTCCACGAAACCAGATCATGAGAACATCTATCTCCTCCAGGCCTGGAGACTAAGGGCCAGAGGGAAGAAGCGTTTCCTCATCTCACGGTGGAGCGTCCTCACTCGTGCTGAGCCACCAGCTGCTTACTCATCAACTCACCCACTCCTTCTCTGGTTGTCTTGCCTGCTCCTTCACTGACTCACCCACTTATTCAAAAACTACTAACATGCTCTGCATAGGAAACTCGGGGGCCAGGGAGGGAAGAGATGACCTTTCCAGAGACCGTGTCCTCAGAGATCTCAACCAGCACTACGTCATCATCCCAACAACCTCTTCAGAGAGGAGCCGGGCTATGGGAGCTCAGGGAAGAGAAGGTTCTTCCAGTCAAGGACAGGGACCCAGGAGGGCTCCATGCTCTGTCAGGGTGGGATTTGGTCCGTGTCTTGAAATGGACCTGTGGTTTGGGAAAAACCCCGGAAGCAGAGAGAGCAGCGTGAGAAAAGTCTCCCTGGTGGGAAAATGAGGGCTGTGTCTGAGGAAGGAAGTCTTCGGTGGCTGGAAAAGAGAGTGGTGAGAGCCGGGCCAGAAAGGACCCAACTGTGGGCAAAGACCTAATTCCTGGGGCAGGGAGCTACTAGACCGTGAGAGCCTGCCCCAAGCCTGCTCTACTTGCCGCTGCACATGCCACATGTCACCCGCCATCATGAGCAGATGGCAAGGTCTGGCTCCTGACTGGCAGCAGATGCTGATTATTTATTCCTACCTTTGGCCCAGACCAAAGATACCACCTGGATGTTGCTAACTCAGGTACACAGACAGCTCGGCACCATTTCTCCAGCATTTCTGTCCCTTTGAAGGCAAAGAACTATCACTAAGCAGCCCCAGGGCTGGGAGGAGCCTGTCTCACCTGCTTTGTCCCAAGAAATGCCCAGGTTCTGAGCTGCACAAGGCCAGCTCCTCTGCAGCTTTCCCTGGCCTGCGTCTCTGTCCCTGCGCGTCACCTTGCCCAGAGCCCAGTAAGGACATCATGGTGGCAGCTGCTCTTGGGGAGTGGCATGATAGTTCAGGAAAAGTTCCAGGTCCACAAGTCTCTCCCCAGACTTGACTTTTTAGTGCCTTCAATTCCACCATTACTACCTATTTCCTTAGTGGTCAGAATTGCCCTCTTTATTTACATATGATTTTTTCTTTTCTTTGTCTTTCAAGGCCTGAGTCCTGTACTTAGTTCTGAAGAAGATGCCCAAACTTTCGCGGTCTGGGGAGAAGTAAGCATGTGAGGGCCCTCAAAGAGCCCTGGGGAAAGAGAAGGAGCCACCGCTTCATGAGACAAAGGTCACACACCCGGGCCCCTGGCTGGGCCAAGGCTGTCGGCAGAGCTGAACCTGGAGGGAAGTTCGTGCACAGGCATGTGCTCAGAAAAGGCAGTCGGACTGTAGGAAGAACCTGGGATTTTCCCAAAACCCTGTCCTCAATCCTTCCTGAGGTCCAAACCTCCCCTGAGACAGTGGGAGGGAGGGGGGATGGGAAGAGAGGCAGGAGGGCCGTGTTTGTGGCTTAGCTCAAGGACATTTCTACTCTCACCCAGACAAGCCCACCCAGACGCAGGCTGCCCCCACGGTCCCACCAACACCTGTCTGATCTCCACGTCCATCCAGTTTTCTCTCCTGCGCTCCAGGATGGAGCTTCCACCTGGATGTCCCTCAGACACCTCTCAGCCAACATTTCACGCCTAAACTCCTGACCTTGCTCCTTCTCCTCTGGAGTGCCCAACGTCCCTCCAGGTCCCCCGACCAGAAGAAGAGGATGTCTCTTAGTCCTCTTCCTCCTCCCCTCCCATAGTGGATCCTATAGACCCCGTGATCCCGTACCTCTCTGATCCATCCCCTCTTCTCCATTCCTGACTATCCAGGCTCAGACTTCACCACCTGACACTTGGGCTTCCCAACAGCCTCCCCTCCAATCCATCATCCACAGAGATCACCCAGAGTATCCTTTCCAAAATGCAAACCTCACCACGCCCTCCCTCTCCCAACCAAATCCGTCTGTGGCTCCCCACTGCCCTCAGGTTTGTCCAGTCTCCTTAACTGCCTGCCAAGACCCAGTCCCAGTGGGATTTGTCTCCCCAAAGACTCCCCCACCCACCCAGCACTTCAGCCACATGGGACTCCGCACTGGTTCCTGCCCCAAACTTCTGCCCAGGATGCTCTTTCCCTTCCTCTCCACCTGCCATCGTCCACTCTAACGCCACCTGCTCCAGGAAGTGCCCCGAGACTGCCCACAGAATCAGAACGACCTGCCCCTCCTTAGGCCCTGCCCCACGTAGTTCCACCCTCTCTCCAGGTCACTTCCCACATTCTCCTTGGTGCCCCTCTCGCCAACCAGTCTGAGCAGGGGCGGGCGTTCTTTCTCTCTGTGTTCCCGTCTCCCCCGCCTGGGCCCAGCCCCAGGCCTGGTGCACAGAAGACCTCGGCAATTATTACTTGATCCGACAGAGGGAAAGCGCCAAGTTCACCTCTGGCCTAAGAGGGGGCCTGGGGTGGGGGCAGAGGAGGGGGCAAATGGGCCAACCAAGACCTGGGGCCCACCCAGGTCCAAGGAGAGCACAGCTTGGGTGGAGGAGGGGCACTGAATTGGTGGAGAGGGTGAAGGGACTGCAGTGGAGATGGCTCAGGGGCCAGGTCTGATCCTGAAGAAGTGCCTTCCCTGCTCCCGCCTCCTCTGTGTCCCCAACTGAGAAGTGATCATAACCATCCCAGGCCTACCCAGTTCCCAGGGGCCCTGTGGAGTGACAACGACGATGACGATGATGAAAATGAAGATGGAGACAACAAAACCACTATCAACACCAACATGGGCTCGGCACTGACCACCCGAGGCACAGTGCTGAGGACTTTGTTGGCACGATCCCAGTTAACCCTCATGCTATCGGTTGGCGACATTGCTAGCATCCCCATTCCACACATGGGGTTAGAGAGCCTGAGCAACCTGGCTGGGCACACAGTGGGTGTGAAAGCCTTGGTGTGCATGGGAAATGTACCCAGTAGGGGGCCCAGGCGACCTAGAATTCCCACCCGCCTTTTGCTCCTCGTCTCAAGCATGGCTCCAGCAATCCCTCGCCTCCCCCAGGAGCCTTCCTGAATGTTTATGCCTCAGTGACCCCTGACCCCTCCAGGGAGGCCTCCCTGATTATTCCAGTTGTACTGACCTCCCCAGCTCAGCCCCTGAGTGTGCAGTGTTGCTCTCCCCCGCCCCCAGTTATCCCTAGTCGGGCACCAGGGCACCCAGATGAGACTGAGTCTCAGGTCCACCCCAGGAAAGAGCCCTCAGAGCACGGCACCCAGGCCTGGGCCTGCCAGTCCTACCTCTTCTTGGTGGGGGTGAGCTCCGCCGGCCTCTTCTCCTGCAGGATGGCAGGGTGCGCACCGGGGATGGTGGCTCGTCTGCCCATGAGGGGCATCATCTCCTTGGGGTGGGCATTCATGGCTGGAACACAGCTCAGAGGTGAGGTCAAGGAGGCCTAGAGGAGCTTCAGGGGGCTCCAGACCCCTGTGTGGCACATCATGTGGCCCCTGCTCACACCCCCTAGGACAGGGAGCTCACTCCCTTCCTTCCCAGGCCACCAACACTTCTCAGGGGCAGGGAGACTATCCCCACACCTTCCCCTGCTCTCTGCTCCAGCCCCCTGCTCCTGTGGGTGCTAGGAGAGCCCAGAAGAGCTTCCAGGTAGAGACCACCATGCCCTTAGCCTCTCTCAAGACATCATCACCAGCCCCACCAACCTCCAGGTGGACTCCTGAGAATAAGTTCTGCCTTCTCAATGTCCTCTCAGGTTTTGTGTTCAGAGCTCTCCTCAACAGAGCAGGACTGTCATCTCCTTTGCTCTAGACGCTATGCTCCTAATATCACAGCCTCAGGGTCCTCTGGTTTTTGGATTTCTCAGCACACTGGTGGTCTCTGCAGTTAACACACTGATCACCTCTCTCACCCACCAGAAGCTGAGTGTAGCCAGCCTCGTGGCTGTCTGTCCAGTGGATTCCCTTCTCGCCTGGAGGGAACAGCTAAGCCTCCTCTCCTGGGGCAGAGAAGGCAGCCCTCAGTCCAGACCTGCTTTATTGATGCTCAGTACGGCTGGACCCTGTGCTGGGCTCAGAGGAAGATGCTAGGAAGAGGGACTGGTAGATCTTCCGAGGAGACTGTGCAGAGGATGGGCAATCCAGACAGCCTGAGCAAAGAGCAGGGGTCGAGAAAGTTCAGCGAGTGGCAAGGAGCTGGTGGGCTGGAGAGCCTGGTCATTCATGGGGAGCACTGGCAGGGAGAGCAGGCTGGGCCACACTGTGAAGGCCCAGAACACAGTCAGGAGCTGTGGCTCATCTCCAGGGCAGCGGCAGCCGGGACATGGGAGGGCTCCAGGTTATAGCTACGTTAGAGAGAGCAGGCTGCATGGGAGGTGGAGACCAGGACCAAGGGGCCGGGAGGAAGCTGCTGCGGGGCCATCAGGACGGGGAAGGGTAGGCTGGCCATAGAGGGGGAGATGGACAGGTGAAAGCGTGTGGATAGGAGGTGACTGTGCAGCATTTAAAGGGGGACCAGTCTCAGCTGGAGCTGTCCACAGAGAGCCCCCTCAGAGTCACAGAGGTGGGATGGGGGAGGATTACTGTAAGAAGAGCCCAGCTGCGTGGGGTGGAGCTGGGGCCACTGGTGATCCTGCCTCAACCAAGAAAGCCGCCGGGAGGAAGACTCTAGAGCAGGTTGCCATCCGACTGGAGTGAGGTTTGGACAGAGGACAGCCCCTCCCCCACCCCGACTAAAAGTGAGCAGCCTTGGGAGAGGAGGAGGCGTCCAGGGGAGGCCTTTGGCCCTGGAATGCGGGCCCCATGAGGCAGGGAGTTTGAGGAGGGCCTTCCAGGCCAGACAGGTGGAAAAGCCCATTGAGAGAGAACGGTGAACAGCCAGGTCCCTGGCCGTGTCCCCAGTCACAGCCCGATGAGGATGGGTGGTCTTTACCACCTTCCCCAACCCAGGGTGACCCATGGACAGGTGGGGCTAAAAGGCTGGGCTGGGTCAAGAGTGAAGGAGAGGGATGAGGGACGTGTCTCTGACCCCTCCCTGGGCCTCTGTTTTCCTCCCTGAGAAATGGGCCGAATGCTCCCCAAGGACCCTAAAGCTCTCACCCAGGAGAGCTGGCTGTTCCATCCTCCCTGCTCTGGGCCCGTGAGTGTGGGGCAGCCCTGGGCAGCCGGGGCAGGAGAGGGTCGGGAAAACTTTAGACCGGGGCTGCGGCAGCTATAATTAGCTCCCTGAGTCACACCTTAAACTGCATTCTCACCTGCTGGACTCTCTCCCTGCCCTGGCCCTCCCTCTCTCGGGGATTGGGTTTTTTCACCTTACCTGGGAAGTGCCTCCCGAGCCCTAAGACAGACTGGAATGGCTTTTCCTAGGACATGGACCAGGCCTGGGGCCACAGGGAGCCCTCACAGCTGCTGACCCACCACCTATGGGTTGTCTGGACCCTGTCTGTCTCAAGCTCTGGGGCCACCTCGTGCCATCCTGAGCTGTCATCACACTACTGCCCTGGAGAGTCACATCCCTGGGCCTGCTGGGGGAGACAGGAGCCTCACTTCTGGCCCTGGGCAACTGTGAGCATTCTCCCTGCCCAAGATCCCAAACCTCAGGGAAAGGTTCCCGGACCCATCAGAACCTGTGCCCCTGGACACTCCCTGCCGCCAAGAGCTCACGTCTAGTCTTGTTTCCCCTGCCAGACGCCCAAGCTCCCTCCCAACCTTCCCCCGAGGCCTGTTGGCAAAGGGCAGACATGGCCCAGAAGACCCCTGAGGTCCTCACTCTGGGCTGTCCCAGGGCCTTGGAGGGCGCTGGCTGCCATGTGCGGTGAGGACTCACCTGGTGAGGTCCAGGCGGTCGTGGCTACCCTTGCTCTGAGATCACCGCATGTCCCAGGCCCAAGGCCCCTCAGTGGGACTGTGGCTGAGGAGGCAAGAGGCTCTCATCGCAGGCAGAGGGATGGCTGGAATGAAGCGTCGGAGGCAGAACTGGCCAGGCCACCTGCCCTAAGTGCACAGGCAGGCCACACCCACCAGCCATAGCTGTAGCGCCTGCCCGCCCACTTGCCCTGTGTGAGTCACCCCCACACCCAGGCTCATTCCAACCCTGGAGATGGCAGGAGAGGCAGCAGATCCCAAGGCTGAAGTTCTGGTCCCAACTCTTCCCTCTCTTGTCTCGATGCTTCCCATCATGGGCCTCAGTTTCCCCAACTGGGAAATGAGAATCATAATACCTACTTCCCAGGAATGCTGTGGGGAGTCAAAGAGCTCCTGCTGGTGGGAGGGCCTAATGAACAGTCAAGTGCTCTGTCCTGAGACCCGGGAGGCAAGGCCACAGCTACAGACTGGCCCAGCTGACCCCAAGGCAGCCAGCCTCAAGATTTGGTATCCATCCTTCAAAGTCTGGGCTCAAGTCCCCTCAGAGACAAAGGAAGTCCCCATCCAGTCCTCCCCAGCAGAAATTAGGCTCCACAGACCTTGGTGTCAGATGGCCTCAGTCCTTTCTGACTGCATGGCCTTGGGAAAGTCATTTCTCCCGAGCCTCAGTTTCCTCATCTGTGAAATGTGCATAATAAACCCACCTTGCAGAGTTACCGTGGGGCCTAAATGAGAGAACACATAGAAAGGGCTAGAACAAGTCCCAGAGCTCAGAAAGAACTCATTAAACCAGGACAGCTATTAGCTATTATTTTTTTTGTCATGCGATTCATTCTCCCAGCAACCACCAGGCCACCTGCCTCCATGGCCAGAGCTTCAAGGAACACCCTGTGCCCTCCCTGGGGCCCAGGCCACAGCCAGGAAGGGGGCGGAGCTAGTCTGGCGGGCCTGCCTCTCTCCACATCACTCAGGAATTGCATACCTGTTCCTGCAGGCAGGACTGGACTGGGATGGGGCAGGAAGTCTCTGCTGACAGGGACGGTGGCCCCAGTGACTGACGCAGCAGGGACTTCCCTGACTGCCACCGGGGGCAAGCCCCTCGATCCTTCATCACCACAACCTGCCAGGCCTGGGGAGAGGCAGGTGGCGGGGTCAGGCTTCTGACCATGGGGCAGGAGGACCCGTGGCCAGGAAGGGGCAGAAAATCTGGCTTTGTGGCCAATAGGCTTTGGGTGTGAGTGAAGTAGGGGCTGTTTCCCAAAGTTCCCACACACACAGTTCAAAATCTCCTCACGCCCTGAAACTCCACATTAAAGCCCCGTCTCGGACCAAGCGTAGTCCTTCCTTTATTACTCAGTTAATTGCCCCTCCTGACTCAGCCTCTTGCCCCTCCCAGCTCGCTTCTGGTTGCCTCAGAGCCCTGGGGGTTCAGTGGTTGCCCAATTTCAGGGCTTATGTTTTGCCTTGTGTTAGCACATTTTCTCAAAGGCCAGGCTGGAGCTGGCTAAAAAAACCCCTGTCTCCCACCCAAAGTCACACACTCTGCCTGGTGAGGAGTAAGGGGGCCCCCCCTCTGCTGTGTGTGGGCCAGGGTCCAGGTTGCCGGACAGACTCAGAGCCACCACCCCGACGCCCACCCCAAACGCATGGAAGCGGCAGCTCCACCCCTTTGGACTGGTCCCTATTCAATCCCATTCAATCCAACACATAGTGTGGATTAAACCCACACAGGCAGGGAAGCAGCGGGCCAGTGTGGGCTTCAGAGCTGGGGAAGGTGGGCCCTGTGGGAGAAGGCTCAGGCGGGAATCCTAACCCCAGCAGACAGGTCATGAGGACAAAGAGGACTCAGGCCACCAAGAAGGGAGGTGGAGGATGGGTTCAGGGGAGAAGGAGCATTTAGACTGCACTCTGAAGGAGGGAGGAGCATCTACAGGAGAAGAGCCATGGAAGCAGGGACTCAGAGGCAGGAGACCTCAGTGCGTTCAAGGAGCGGTGACGAGCTTGGCCAACGTGAATTCGGTGGGGTATCAGAGCTGGGCTGCCACATCTGGCTGCAGCCCACTGAGTGGCCCCAGGCCACTGAGTCAGCCATGACCCCTTAGTCACAAAGGGCTGTGCTGGCCCAATCTTACAGGGTATGGGGCCCAGGGCCTTGTTGGGGATGCTGTCACCAGTGTGGTCAGACAGGGAACTGATGGGCTGAGCCAGCAGTTCAAACCAAGGCAGTGCCACTGCCTGTCTGAAGCCCGGCTCCGGCTTGTCCTAGCGTAATTCCTGTCCTGTGTTTGGGCCCCACGCAGCACAGGGGCAGGAGGATGGAGCGGGAGTCCTGCCTCCTTCTGCCAAGCCTGGAGCCCCGTAGAATCCAGTATTGCCTGCTCAGCCTTGACTGCCACGTGGGTGACCGGTAGGACTCATTCACAGCCTGGAAGAACTCACAAACTGCCCTCCACAATCCAGCTCCTCATTCCTTGGTGCAGCCGTGAGCTAAGTTATGCCCAGCCGTCATCAGTGACCTTAGCTCTAACTCTGACAGTGGATGGAACCAACAGAGCCTAAAGAGGTAACACTCCCAGGAGGGACCTTTCAAACCAGCTGTGCGTGTGGAGCAAAATAACAAGGGGAGATAGGGTCAGGGGTGGGCTGCTGGCAGGAAGAGGGAAAGGGCAGCCTCTGGATATTTCTGCCTCAGCCCTGCTCCCCAGAGGCCTGAATTTCAGGCAGTCCCTAGACATCTGCCAACATACCCCACATGTGCCATTTTGACAGACTGAGGTCAGAGCGGAAGCCTCAGTCAGCAGTGTCTCTCTGAGCCATATCTGTCTGCTGTGGACAGTAAAATGCCCCACAGAGGACACACCAGGCAGGCATCAGGCCCAGACAGCAGGCCCCCAAGGTTCCCCTCAAGAGAGAAGAGGGAGAAAAGGGGTTTCTGTGGGGTGGGTGCAGCCAGGGAGGGGCTGACCCCTTGGCCCGCTCTAGGAAACACCCCACTGGGTGCAGCGTAGAAGGAGGAGGGACTGGGAACCAGGCAGAGCCCCATCAGCAGCCTTGGGCCTAAGCAGGCCCACTCGACAGTGGTCAGAAGAGGGTCCGTCTGCGTCCTGGCAAGCCATAGCTGTCCCTGGGCTAGAAGAGCGGAGCAGCCCCATCGGAGATTCTGGGTTGTGGCTCATCCCGCCTCCAAGTGATGGAGGGGGGACATGGAGACAGAGAGAGACAAAGAGACAGTGACAGATACAAAAAGAAAAAGAATGGGCTAGATGCAGGCATGTCCTGTAAACAACCCAGGTTCACACAAAATGTTGTGATCATTCATTTCATAAAAGACCACCACAAGATTTCTCCCAGCTCTGAGTTGGAAAGTTGATCCAATTTGCAGAAACTTTCAGAGACCTGACATCTATGCGACATTTTCTGAGGAAGGCCTGCAGGAAGAGCAACAGGTCCCGGGTCCACAAAGGGAGCCAGAAGCCCTCCCCTCTCCCTTCTGACCGGAGATGGGCCGGCCTGCCCCAGCCCGTTCTCTGCCGGGAAGCCAGGCCTGCAGTTAAGTTCCCGGCTTTAGAGTCAGACTGCCTGGGGTTAGACCCAGGCGATGCTGTCTGCTGGCTGTGTAACCTTATTAACTGTCCCAGCCCCGGTTTTCTCGTCTATAAAATGGAGCTAATAACAGCCGTTCACGGGCTGTTAGGAGGCTTGAAGGCTAACGCACATTGAACACTTGGCATAAACACTCAATACAGTCTAGCCGTCAGTATTCCTTGTCTATGCTCATTGGTTGTGGTCTGGCCACGGCTCACTTCACACCCGGCCACCTCATTAACAGCCCTCGGGCTCCTCTGTCAGACCTCGTGTGTGGGGGCAGATGTGATGCTGGAGAATGTGGAGGAGGGAGTCCTGGTGTCTCCCTCAGGTACCACTCTCACGTTATGACTGAAGCCCCAGCCTCAGCTAATGTCATCCATCCTTTCATCAACCAACAGCCAACAATTCCGTGAGCAGGCAGCTCACTCCACACTGCACAGACATTCACATAACCCTGCCAGCGACTGGGCCATCTCTTCTGGATCATTGTTTGTTGAGTTCTATTCCACAAAGTCAGCAAACTTTTCTGTAAAGGGCCAGATAGTAAATATTTTAGGCTTTGCAGCTTATTCGGTCTCTGTTGCAACTACTCCACTCTGCACTGCAGCCTGAGAGCAGCCATAGACAGCACGGAAATGAATGGCCATGCTGTGTTCCAATAAAAGTTTGTTTACAAGAACAGGTGGCAGACAGGATTTGGCCCACAGCCCACAGTTTGCTGAGTATGGTAGGTGTATGCAGGAAGGAGTGCCCTCGCCCACGGGTCACAGCTAAAGGGTGACCAGAGGCTTCTGGCTGTACAGGGTAGTACACACACATGCATGCACACATGGACCACACAGAGCCAATCAGCTGTGCTGGCCCAATGAGTGGCACAAAGTTCACACTTGATATGATACATGTTTGTTTATTTATTCATTTGATGGATGACAGGATGGATGGAAGCAGAAGCATGTGCCACTGCAGGGGGCAGGACTATGGCCACTACAAATGAAAGATCAAAAAATTCTTGCCACGTGGCTTTGGGACATGGTTCTGTACTTTTATTTGAACAGCAATAGAGCTAATATTTTTGGAATCATGATGTATCACAGAAGGATGAAGTCATTCTGAAAAAAACCTGCTGCTGGCAGAGCTGGCAGTGGGGTGGCCTCTCCCACCTCTCTGAGCATGAACGACCTCAGCCCCTGACCACTCTGGACAGGGAGACATGGAAGAAGGCTTCCGGTGTTTTACATCCAAGGACATGTTTTGTTCTAAAAGGTGTTTTCCTGGGCTTCGTTTACTTTCACTCCCAATAAGATGAAATCAAAGTTAACAGGAGCGTCACATATGTCCAAGCAGAGAGTCATCATTCGTGATGTTTAATAAAGTCAGTAAAACCTTGAAAGCAAGCTCCTCTCCTGTTGGGAGATCCACCTGGGGACAGGGAGGGTTGGATGAAGATCTCTTCCCATGCATCCAACGTGCTTCCCATGGCTTATCTGGTCAATACAGCCTGGGAAAGTGCCTGGGCAGGCGCATACCAGGCCAGGCTGCTGAGAGTACTGGTGCTCCCTACCCAGCCCCCAAGCCACTGTTTGGTACCCCAAGGCCCACAGTGTTGAGAGCCCCCTGTGAGGGTCCCTCACTTCTCCCCTGAAGCAGCAGGATCCTTGCAGATCTCAGCATCTTCTGGCTTGAGGGACCCTGCAAAGTGCCTCAGATTAACTTCCTCGGGAGGGGCAGGGTGTCTTTCTCGAACACTTGCCTCTCTTAAAAGGGGAGCCAGGGAAAAGTTCTTCCAGTTTCTCCCTGAAACTGAAGAGTAAGACATCATTACTGTCTTGGATGCAGCAAAACAACAATAAACATTTATTTGTTGGCCTTACCAATCTCCAGATAATAATCTTTCACCCCATGCTGACTGACTTGTGGCCTCATGAGAGGCCATTGTTTGCCTCTCTTGCCTCCATTCCCTCCCTGCCCACATGGAGGGAGAGAGGGTCTCCACAGAGCAACACTGGGCCTGCCCTGGGAGTGGCTCGACACCGGATCAGCTCTAGGGTGATGGACACCAGTCAAAGAATCAGGATTTGGGGTCCAGGCCCCACTGGCGCACAGCAGATTGGGAACAATGCCAAGGGAACCCTAGTGACACTGGGCCTCAAACAGGGCTCTCAAGTGTGGCCTGATATCCCAGGAAGCTCCTGAAGATGACCCCATTGTCACCCCATAGCCACCTCCAGCTCCCCAGCCACTTCAGAGAAATGACAGGCAAGGGGAAAAGCTGTGCGTGCTCTTCTTCCATCCACCAGAGCCTTGGTCAGCCACGCCCTCTGGTTGGCCACCTTGGATGAGATCTCTCTGGAAAATCAGCCTAAATTCACACCTCCCACCCTCAGGCCACAGTTCAGGCCCCTCTGCTGGTGTCCAATGCCGGCCACATTTCAAAGGCATCAGGAATGCCGGATACTGGGCCCATCGTGACCATTCTAGCTGAATTCTCCAGGTCCTGGTGTTTCCCCCAGGCCCACGGCTGACATTGGTCTGTGCCCCAACCCCAGGCTGACACCAGGCATGAATTGCTGAAGGGGATCCCTCAGGGAACCAGAGCATAAAAGCGGGAGGGCTCCATGGGGAGACAGGCCAGGTGCTCACTGACATACATCTCTGGCTGGCTGGGTGGTAGGGACTCAGCCTCAGAGACTGCCTGGCCCAGCTCCAGCCCCAGGGCCCTTAAAAGAGGCATGGGGTTCCCAGTCCCGAGGCCAAGACCTCCTCAAGTGCTCTCTCAGCTCTTCTGCTGACCAGTTTTCTTCCCTGGCCTTTCTCTCATGCACCCCGTCAACTCCTCCCAATCACATGCACTATGTGGGTGGGGGGAGAGCTTTGTCATCTAAATTATTTGACTACTGATTATTGGATTTGTCCCTGTTGCAAAGTTGTATAGGGACGCAAAATCTTCAGGAAACATTCACTAATTAATTATAAGTGTGAAATGGGGGAACCTCTAACCATCCCCCAGCCCCAACCCAATTAACATGAATGTGCATATCCCTGCCACAGGGTCAATGTCTTTATTAATATCACAGTGAATGGGCACATTGTAAACAGCCAAGAATGTCATGCAAACATAATGCACATCATCCGCGAAGTGAAACAGCAAATCTTGGAAAGATGTGAGATTTCATGAAATCGATAAGACCAATGATGGAAAACTGCTCAAGCCACGTGCAAAACCATCTTCCAATGGCTCTGTGGCAAAGTTAGACCAGCTAACAACTGAAGAAGAGATCATCAATAAGTATTGTGACGTGACATGGGGAGTGCTTCCAATGCGACTTGTGGGAAAATAACAGGATTGCAGGAGGCCTCTGGGAAAACTGACGAAGCCATTGAGTAGTTTTCCAAAAGGAAGCCTCTTGATAGAGTTCCACTTCCAGCTCTGGTGGGGAATCCAGTACAAGGCTAGCCATCCTGCTGTAAACAATCACAGAACTGGACACAATACATGCAGCAATGTTTTCAGGCACAGGAAAACAGGCAGTAAAAACGGCCATTGCTGAGAGAGGTGACATTCATAAGGTGAGCCCCAGGATGGCCCCAATGTTTTGCTCAGGGACAAGCTCTCTGACTACCGTGCAGTGAGCAGGAGTCCAGGATGAGCATGGCAGTGCCTCTGAGCTAAGGAAAAGAGATCAGAGTTTGGGGCAGCTGAAGCAGCTAGAATCTGTGGGACAGGGCAGAGGAGAAGACAAAGATGGGAGCTGCAGTGTGGAGGTCCAGAAGTCTTTGGGACGGAGTGCCCCCAGGTCCTTGGCTGAGCTGGGCTGAGCTTGCTCAGGGTGAGACTGCATGAGGCTTACCAGAGAGTGGCCGCTATAGGGTTGAAAGTGGGACAGAGACACTGGAGGTTGAGCAGCACTGAGGGATACTGGAGGTCCAGCCCAGTGAGAGTGGAGAGACCTCCTTAACACCCTTATCCTACTCTGAGGATCAAACTGAGACGCCAGAAATGCCCTCCTTACTCTACAGCCCTAGAGTAAGTTCTACTCAAGACCCACCCTAACGAACGCTAATACCAAGTCCTGACGAGATCCTCAGTGGAAACAGTCAGGAGGTTGAATCCCACCAGCTTGATGGGACTGGCAAACACCTCGGCATTTCCACAGATCTATCATAATAAAGTTTAAAACTCAGCCTACACAATTTCAAGGTGATTCATCAGTAACTGAACAGCCAACTAGAACAAAAATTCAACCCAGAGTCTCTGCAACACATTCTTCACGATGCCCAGTATACAAGGAAAAGTTACAAGATGTGCAAAGAAACAGGGAAATGTGCCTCACAGTCAGGGAAAAAGGCAGTCAATAGAAACTGACCCCAAGGTGGCCCAGATGTTGGATTTAGCAGATTTAGCAGACAGAGAGAGTAAAGCAGCTATTATAAATACGTTCAGAGAACCAAAGGAGAATATGGTCTTGATGACAGAACAGCTAGGCACTCTCAGGAGAGAAATGGAAACGGTAAAAAATAACGAAATAGAAATTCTAAAAGCGAATAGCACAATACGTGAAATGTAATATTCCCTGTGTGGGCTTACTAGCAGTTTGGAGATGGCTGAGGAAAGGCTCAGTGTACTTGAAGACAGATCAATAGAAATCACCAAATTTGAGGAACACAGGGAAAAAACAGTGAGGAAAAACGAACAAAGCCTCAGAAACCTATGGGACGACATCAGATGGTCTAACGTACATGTAACTGGGGTCCCAAAAGGAGAAGAGAGGGAGAATGAAGCAAAATAGATATTGTTCCCCAAATTTGATGAAACCTCCTGATGCACAGACGCAAGAATCTCAGCAAACCTCAAGCAGGATGAAACCAAAGAAAATCATACCTGAGCACATCTCAGTCAAACTACTGAAAACCAAAGAATTCTACACCCAATGAAAATATTCTTCAAATGTGAGGGTGACATGAATGTTTTCAGGTGAACAACAGCTGATGTAAACTAATCTATAGTGATGGAAATAGATAACTAGTTACCTGGGATGGGGAGGGTGGAAATGACCACAAAGGAGGGTACTCTCTGCCTTGATGGGAATGTTTTCTCTCTTGAGCGGGGTGGTGCGCGCCTGAATGTATATATTTGTCGAAACCTATCAAACTGTATGTGTAAAATGTGTACGTTTTATTGTGTGTAAATTATACCTCAATGAAGTTGGTCTTTTTTACAGTTTATGAAATATAAAAATGAGCGTCCCTATGGAGCGATATCAAATATGATAGATGTAGCATCATGCTGTCAGGCAAGTTGGTCTGAAAACTTACTCCCCTTCCCCCACCCTGCCAAAAAAAGCAAACTATCAACAGTTGATTCATTCTTTGTTCATGTCAAGAATTAGCGACATCAGCCAAAAGGCGAGGTAGACAGCTCCAAACACCCAGGCCTCCACAAAACATCAGAAAAACACGCAGACACTTCGAGATCAACGCTGTCAGCACTCTGGGAGACAGTCCAAGGTTACAGCAACCAAGCCAGCGCTGAATCAAGAACAAGGCTTTTGTTTCTGGCAGTGACTTTCCGCAGGGCTGTTCTGTCCAAGATGTACCCTTTACTCGTCCCATTCTTCCCTCCTCTGCCTGCCTGGCTGTGTCCACGCGAGGGGAGTGTGCACGTGCCCCCACTTGTCCGTAAGCCTCACGGAGCTGAGTGCAGACGCTGGGTGTGAGGAAGGGGCAGAGGAGAGAGGGCAGCCCACCACGAGGCCGGCCCGCCCAGGGAGCTGGATGTGGGCTGAGCTGCTTCCACTGGGGCACTGAGGACAGGCGCGGGGCCAGGGGCGCTGGCAGAGCCGTACGCATGCGCACACAGAGCAGGCAGCCGTGCAGGTGTACCTGAGAGCACGAGTACCCGTGACCGTGTGTGAGCCAGTGGTTGACACTGGCGCTGCCACAGCACCCAGGCTGTGGGGCAGGAAGGTCTGCAAGGAGTGGGGGACCCCAAGGTTTCATCTGCCCAACATCAGGCCACCTCCATGCCACAGCACCCTCCCCTCACGCCTCACCTCTGCCCGACCGCAGGGAGAAGCTCAGGGTGCGCTTGATGTCCTCACAGTTGCCAGGGTCTTCATTGATGATGCCCACGTTGGTGTTCCAGGTGGTCCAGTTCACCTCATCCACCCTGCAGGGTGAGGAGACAGGGCAGCAGGGAGCTGGTGGCCTGGGAGCCATGCCCAGCTTCCTAGGTCGAGGGCTTGACCCCACGGGCAGTCCCAAGAAGCCCATAGACCAGGATGGGGAGACAGAGTGGTAGGGGTGGGCCAAGGAGGGCCTGCCTTTGGACACCACCCCTACTAGGGGACCCAGGGACTTTAAATATTGGAGTCTTGGATCTGACCCTAATCACTAAATGACCCCTTCTGGGCCCCCTCATTTTCCAGTATTTAATGTCAGGGTCTCACCAGCTAAGATCTAAGGTGGGTCCCCTAAGCCCACAGCTGAGCCCTGGGGCAGTCCCTGTACCTAGAGCTGGCCTTGGAAGAGTCCTCTATGCCCATGACTGGCCCCAAGAGGGGCTGAGGCAGGCCTCTATACCCACGGCTGTCTCCAGGTGCATCCCCCATACCCCTTAGCTGAGCCCCTGAGCTCCCCAAGCTTTGGTTCCTGCCCAGGCATTACCTGAAACACCACCTGTAGTCGTCCTTGCCATCAGGCGTGTACCCAACCTGCAGCAGCTTGCCTGAGCGGAAGGCCTTCCTTATACACTTAAGGAAGCTCTTCTCCGTGTCCAGGATGGTGATGGCTCTCTGTGGGAAGACACAAAGGGTGGAGGGGCAGAGGGCTCATCCAGGGACTGCCCCTTGTTACTGGTGTGGCTGCTAAGATCAGCCTCTTCAGGGTTTCTCCCAGCCCCAGCACGTCTGAGCTGGACCTCCCGTGGCCTCTAAACTGGGCTTGTTTCCATTGCAGGTGCACACTCCATGGAACGAGCTCAGCCTGCCCAGCCCCATGAGAGATGTGGAGTGACCAGCCCCAGACCCTTCCCTGAGGAGCTCACGAAGGGGCAACATAGCGCAGTGGTTAAGAGCAGGCCTCTGGAGCAAGACTTCAGCGGCTGAATCCTAGCTGGGCTGCTCACTAGTTGCCTTGGACACAGCTACCTAATTCCTCTATGCCTTGGTGCCTTCATCCAAAACTGCGGATAGTAATAGGACCCACTTGATAGCATCGTTGTGAGAATTAAATGAGAGCATGTAAGTGAGACACACAGAAGAGCACCTGGCATAGAGCCAATGCCACTTAATAAGAATGATAGCTCTATTATTAGTTGGGAAGGCAGATGTGGACCAGGCAGCTAAAAAATGCAGCTGTCAGGGCCCACCCCGTATTAGCCACCCGCTCTGAGTTTGGTCTCTGGTGCCCACCCTAGACAAGTTCCTCCGAGGTGGGCACTGCACAGGGCTAAGCCCTTTATCTCCTTCCCTCGAGGACCACTTAGCCCACGTAAACACAGTGTCTATGAACACCAGCTGATGACCTTGCAGGAGGAGCCAGAAGGGAGTTGGCTAAGGGAGATGCTGCTGCTGGACCACCGGGGCCTAGCTGGACTTTCCACCTCCTCCTCAAACCTGCAGGGGCTCATGCGCCCAGCTGTGTTAAGCAGCAGACAGAGAAGCTGACAGTCTCCTGCTGTGCGCACCCCACCACCTGACCCACCTGCAGCTTCCAGATGTTCTTACTCTCCTGCGAGATCTTGTTGACGGTTTCCCCCATGAGGGCGATGAGCATGTTGAGCAGGAGGATGTAGGTGAGAATCACGTAGGCCAGCAACAGGATGATGAAGACAGCCTTGAAGTCGTAGTTCTCCGTGAACTCCAGGTCGCCCATTCCGATGGTGAATTTGAACAGCTCCAGACACGTGGAGTACAGGCTATTGTAGGAGCTGTCAGGTGACCGGCAGCCATGCCCTCGCCACCTGTGTGACGTGGATTCAGCCAGCACGGAGTCATTCTTCCCGTCCTCAATCAGTGTCACCACCGCTACAGGGCATAGGGAGGGAGGGGTGTGGCTGGATGGAAGCCAAGAGCCCAGGTCCCCCAATATACACACCCGCTACCCCAGGATGGGTCTGCTGCGGGGATGCTACTTGGCTATGCAGCACCTTTGTGTGAATTTAAAAAATAATCATAATAGGGGCTGGCCCCGTGGCCGAGTGGTTAAGTTCGCGCGCTCCGCTGCAGGCGGCCCAGTGTTTCGTCGGTTCGAATCCTGGGCGCGGACATGGCACTGCTCGTCAGACCACGCTGAGGCAGCGTCCCACATGCCACAACTAGAGGAACCCACAACGAAGAATACACAACTATGTACCGGGGGGCTTTGGGGAGAAAAAGGAAAAAATAAAATCTTTAAAAAATAATAATAAATAATAATAATAATAATAATAATAAGCACCCTTTTCTTCAAAACTATCAGAAAATTGTCATAATATACTGTTTCGTTACAATAAGAACTTTATCATCATCTGCTAGGAAAAAAATGTTGAAATAAATATACAAATCCAGATTTACAATGAGAATACAGCCACCTTTGTGCAGTGCACAACATGCCTAATCTTACATATCAGCCCTGGATCCACGCCCAATTTCTCAGTGACACCCTGTCTGCCTGTGCCTCTTAGAGGGTGGCCCAGAGCCAGCCCCTTCCAGAACTGTGGGGGCTAAGCAGCTCAGAGCAGAATGGCCTCCTGCAGTATTCTGCACTCTTCTTTGGGAAATGTAGTCCGGAGCCTGAGAGCTTCTGTGGCAGTTGTGTCCTGTGGTTACTGCATATCCGGGATCCACTAACCCCCGGGGCCTAACCCCTTCCCGTGGCTACTGACCCCAGGGCCTTCAGACCAGGTGCCAGAGCCCACGCCAATCCATACGAGGCAAAGCCCTTGTCAAAGCCGCCCCTAACTCCCAGACTAAGCTTCCAAAACAGGCTGCAGGGCGGGGCTGGGAGAGGGTATAGCGTGCGAGCCGCGTAACTGCAGGACTCAGAGGAGGATCACAGCGGAGCCAGGTGCTCAAATAATTATGTGGATGTGTCAAAAGGGCACAGGAACCAGCTTGAAGAGGCTCCCAATGACAACTTCTCAGACGATTTGAGCATCGAAGTAGATGATAATAGTAAGGAGTGATAACCATTTAACAAAGTGAGAATCCATCAAAAAACAAAAAGAATCTACGAGGCCATACCGATGTCAATAATTAAATGTGGGAGAATGGAAAGTTCTTCCTTACAATAGAATGCCAGCAGACAAAGGCAGAAGAAACAAAGTCAGAACGTCATCATTTGGCAACTATGAGGATTAGGTGATTCCAGTGAGAACCAGCAGTGGATGCTCAAACCACTGGGAGAAACTTTGATGACAAACAGGGTGTCTAGACATAGTCTAAAGCATCTCCTCACAAATTACTTACCAGTTCCAAAGGGAAAGATAAAACCTTGACAGGGGAGAAATCTGGCAGAATCACCAAAACCAAGCAATCAAAGTTAACCTCACCAGAAATGGGACGGTCAGTGTGAGACTCCTGATACAGCGCACTGAGGAAGACACACGTTCCCTCCTTGATATTCTTACCGAAGATGCACACCTGAATCTAATCACGAGGGAACATCGGACAGACCCAAATGGAGAGACACTGCACAGACTGGCCTTTATCATTGAAAATGCCAAGGTCACAAAGGACAAGGAAACATTTGAGGAACTGCTCCAGACCGAAGGAGAGGAGAGAGCCTTGAGCAATGAACATAATGCATGGTCTGGATTTTCCTTCTCTGTAAAAGACATTATTAGGATAATTGGTGAAATTGGAATAAGGTTGTTAGACTGGCTAACAGTACTGTATCAATGTTAATTTCCTGATTTTGATCATTATACTGTGTTTATGTGAGAGAATGTCCTGAAGTATTTAGTGGGAAAGGGCTGATTGTGTCTGCAATTTACTCTGTTTTCCTTTCAAGTGTGTGGGGGTGTGTGTGTGTGTGTGTGTGTGTGTGTGTATGGAGTATAGCAGGGAGATAAAGTGCTAAAAATGCAAAATTTGGGGAATATGGGCAAAGAGTGTAGAGAGATTTGTACTATTTTTTGCGACTTTCTGTAAGTCTGAAATAGTGTCAAAATAAAATTTAGAGGAAAAAAAACTGAGCTAAAATGCAGCTATCCTATAGGCAAGCAACACTTTGTACTTCAAAAATTAAATGATTTATGAATCCCATTTCCAGGTTCTCCTGCTCATTTCGGCGTGCTCACTGTCACCTGCAGACACACACCCCACCGGGCCCCTCCTCACTCAGCCCTGCAGAGTCCTCTCTAGGGAAGCTGGGGGAGCAGGAGCCCTGGCTTCCTACCAGCCCCGGCCACGCCTGTTACCTGTGGAAAACCCGAACAGGAAAACGAGGTAGACAAACATGAAGCGACACAGGTCTCTCAGGATCATCTGCAGGAGAGAGCAGGCTTGTCAGAACTGCGTCGGGGCCCAGGCAGGGCCAGGACTGCGTCAGCCTGGGGGTTAACCTGGAGCCCCAGGGGAGCCAGAGAACATGCAGGAGGGCTGGGTTTGGTGGCTATCAGCTCCAGTGTCATGAGGGAGTCATCCGCAGCTCCTCAGGGCCCTTGTTCTGGAGAGGGGGGCCTGGTATACAGGGGCGCCAAGTTTCAGGGGAGCACCAAACCTAAGTCAAGGCCAGATTGCCTGATTCTTGAGGAATTCGCTGGGAAAGTGGGTCCTGAGCCAAACCAGCACTTCCCCAGGCTGTACATAGGGTAGACAGAATTTGTGGGACCGTGACCCCCACACTCACAAGGTAAAGTGGCTCTTTAGAGAACCCACTCGGGCACTGGCACCCACCTTCTCGATCATGACGGCATAGATGCCCATCTGCTGGAAGCCACGGGTATAGTAGAGCATGTTGGTCCAGCCCATGGCCAGGGAGAACACCATGGAGGCCACGTACTCCTTGCGGTGGCAGAAGTATAGCACCACGGTCCCCAGCATGAACAGCGACTGCACAAAGCTGAGGGTGGATGGACAAGGAAGCTCTGACTCAGGGCACCCAGAGGCCTGGCACCCCCACACAAGAAGACCCCAGCAGCCTGGGCCTCTCCTCAGAGATACAGACCAAAGGCTGTGGTGGGAGGTAGGCTGGGGGTCCTACCTCCTTCAGGCCGTGGTTCTAAGTGGGAGCAATGTCACCCCCAAGAGGGCAAATATTGGTTCGGGGGAGGGGACGGGTGTCTTAAAATGTTATTTTCTTTATACAAAAGCACAGATATAAATACAGTACATAAACAGCTATACAGTATATTTGTGGTATTAGTTTCATGGGAGGGGCAATTAGGAAAAAAAGTCTAAAAAGGCAGTAATGATGAAGTGCTAAGAAACACTGCTTTAGCCCCAACAACGTCCCTGCCCAGTCCCGGGAACAAGAGCCTCAGGACAACAGAGAACCTAAGAGGCCTAGGCCCGGGAGGAGGGACAGGCCACACTCTCCCGAAAAACCACGGGTAGAGTCTGTTGGTCATGCCCTCAAACTCAGGAGCAGAGCCAGGGAAGATGTCCCTCAGCTCCTTATTTGGGTGGGGGTTGCCCAATAGGAGGCCTGGACAGGGTGGAGGACATCTGGACAGTCCTATGATAGAGTCTGCTCAGTGGTCCCTTCTGCACTTATTCATCCCAGGTCTCCGTGTTCATCACAGCCTCTGCCCAAAGGTCCCCCAGCTACATGTTCACTGTGGACCACCTCACCTCCCGTCTGTGTGAGAGAACCCAGCCAAACAGGCCCTTCTGCTGATGTGAGGCTACTGAAAACTGATGTCAATAAACTGTCTCATCAATGGGAGTTCTACTGCAAAGAATAACTATTCCTCTGCATTTGCAGAACCGTGGCCAAAATATGAACTAATGCCAGTTGAAATAGGTAAAGGGCTGCCTTGGGTGGCAAATGGAGTCCCCACATAGGGATTTTGGAAGCTGGGAAGCAGTGGACAAATGGAAACTGACTTGGCAGACCCAAGAGAGCCAAATCTGAATCCATGGTGGGGAAAGCTGAGCACCCACTCTTTAATCCAGGAGCCTCAAAAGACTTCGGGACCTCTGGAGGAGAGGCAAAGACACCTAAAATAAGGAAGAGCGGAGGCTTTTCTGGAGAAGATAAAACAGAGGGTCTTTGGACGTAGTTTCATCAAACACCAGTGAAAACATTGGAGTTTTACTAAAGACAGGAGACAATGTGATTTTTATACAATACAGATTACAGAAAGCCCTCTTTTCCACTTGGCTCTCAGAAAGCTGGCGGCCAGACTTTGTCCCTCCAGCAGAAGACCAAAAAGATGCAATAGACTGACTTTGGATATTCTCCAATAAATGGTTAATCTAGACCAGCCTATAGTGAAGCTCAAAATTGATAAGCCCCATTCACACATGAAGAGCTTGCAACCAGCATTTTAGTCCTCCACTCTTAATGACGAGCAGACATCAAAGATTTCCAGATATCCTGAGGACAGCCTCCAACACGCAAGAACAAAACAAGCAAAGGAGAAACAACAACTTGGATAAAACCAAAGTTATGTAAAAAGAAGAAAAATTTACCAAAAACTATCTTAATAGCTTTAGAGCAACAAAAGAAGATATTACATCCATGAAACAAGAATAAGGTGCTATAAATAAGGAGCAAACAATTTTTTAAAAGAGCACTTAAAAATTAAAAACGTATTATCAAAAATAATAAACTAAATAGAAGGGTTGGAAATTAAAGTTGCTTTGAACCCAGAAAGACGAGCCAAAGATAAAGAGAGAGAACATAAGTGAGAAAATACAAGAACTAGTTCAGGACTAGGTCAGGAGGTTCAATATACAAATGACAGGAGTTCCAGAAGAGAGATCAAGAAATAATTCAAGAAAATATGCCAAAAATAAAGAACATAAATTTCCACATTGAAAGAGCCCACTAAGAGCCCAGAACATTGGATAAAAACAAATCCAATTAAGACACATCATTAAGTTTCAGAACACAAGGAACAAATAGAAGATACTAGAGATTTACAAAGAGAAAAACCAAAACAGGTCTTAAAAGACATCCAGAATTAGAATGGCTTTGGACTTGTCATCTGTAATACTAGAAGCAAGGAAACAATGGAGAAATAACTTCAAATTTTTAAAGGAATTTTATACCCAACCAAATTATCAATCAAATGTGAAGTTATAGTAGAAATACTTCCAGACATGCCATATTTAAAAGAAATTGTACTCCCCCTTCCCCACTATGTGCCTTCTTTCTTTGGTTGAGGCTGTCCTCCCCCAAAATGAGGAAGTAGATCAAGAAAGAGGAAGATACGGGGGTCAGAAAATAAGAGATCCAAGTGAAGAGGGAGTTGACAGGGATCTCCAAGGTGCTAGTGAAGGGATAATACCCTGGATGTTCACAGGGGAGCAATGGGACTCAAGAATCAGGCACCGTGAGAGCTGTTATCACTGTGCCTTCTGCCATTATACCACTTTTTTCACCAGATGGACATACTGAAGGATGTGCTCAAATAAAACAAGGGGGGAAATCAAGAAAGAGACAGGAACTCTAACCCAGGAGGAAAGCAAGATGAATTCCAAGGTTGGCAACAAAGAGAAGTCCCAGGATGACAGCTAAGCAGCCAGCCCAGAAGACAACCAGCCCAGTGAGAGAGGGATGACAACGCTCCAGGAGGAAATCCCTCAAGAAAAAAATATGAGGGATCTGATCATATAATTTATGTGATTGATTTTGAGGAAAATTGTACCGAGAGGCTTCAAGACGTGGGAAGAATTAACAATGGGTACAAAGAAAACTAAACAAATGAAAACGAGGTAATTATTAACTTTAGAAGAAGCAAAAAGAAAAGAAATGTTATAGTATATTGTGAAACTCAACTGCAAATAATATTTGCAGAAGCATAAGAATGTAAATACTGAATGATGAGTAGAACAAAAACTATTACAAACCATACTGGAAGGCTGGAGGAGGGTAAGTAGTATAAGATGCTCAGTCTCATCTACCAGATGCATAAATGTCAGAAGAAAGAGCTAAAAGAATGGAAGGAGGATTCCACGGAATGGGAAGGGTGGGGACGCCCAACTCCTATATGGGCTATAAGCTTTTTTTTTTAAATTTAGTACTTTTTAAATTTTTACCTATGTGCATGCATAGCTTTGAGAAAATAAAATAACTTTTAACATAAGCACAATGGATCCTCCTAGGAACAGAATCGAGTTCATTGGTATAAGGTTTGGTAGGAGAACATTGCCTCTCTTAGTAAAGTAAATCAGCACTGTGCTAACCTTAGACCCTGCCCTTGAATTTGCTATTTGGGGCTAAAATGTAAGTATCTCAAGATTATGACCGGGTTTGTGAGTCATAGGGACCAGCTAGCTGCAATAGGAGGAGAAATCAACTCCTTGCACTTGCCAGGAATAGAGAGGCCCCAGGAATGAGGGAAACCTGGAGATCAGAGCAGAGGACATAATCAGAGATCCCAGGAGAAGGACCCTTCCCCATCTGGAAGCCCGCTTTGTATTCTGGGCCCTCCAAGGGAAGCTCATAAGGTTCGAGGTTATTTTATGAAGGAATTAGGTTCCCCCTGACTTCCACATTGCTTTATAACTGTGTTTTTGCTTATCTCTCTCCCCTTGAAGCCAAGATTCTCAATCAGGGGCGATTTTGTACCCCTCCCCTAAGTGGGGGGAATTTAGCAATATCTGGAGACATTTTTGATCATCAAGACTGAGGGACACAGAGAGTGCTACTGGTATCTAGTGGATCGAGGCCATGGATGCTGCCAAACATCCTACAATGCTCAGGACAGCCCCCACAACAAAGAATTATCCAGTCCAAAATGTCCAGAGGGCCAAGGTTGAGAAACACTGCCCTGCAGACTGGAAATTCCTTGAAGGAAGGAACCATGTCTATTTCATCTCAGCATTCCAGTGCCAACTCAGGGAATCCCAGATGGATGGACAAACAGATGGGAAAAATGAACTAGGGTACATCTAACTCAGACTACAAACTACGTGAGCCCACGGAACACGCCTGTCATTTGCAGCACCTGGAACGTCTCTGGCACAGAGTGGACCTCAGTATTCATTCACCCAACAAACGTTTATTGAGTGCCTTACATCATTCATTCAACATGTCTGTGAAGTCCTACTATGTTCCAGGCCCAGCGGATGTGAGAGAATGAGTGAGAGCTGATGGCTATAACCTCGGAAGTGGGCCAAGAGATGCGGTCTGCTATTGAGGCATAAGAGTCAAAGCATCACTTACAAGAGCATCTCACTGTAGCTGTCCACAAACAAGGTCTTCAGGGACGGCCGCCTCTGCAGGAAATACTGAATCTGCAGGCAAAGACGAAGAGTAAGCTCCCAGGAAACGTTAAACGGGTGAGTAGCCAGAATGCCTCCTAAAGGGCGCTACAGGGGAACACGGGAGGGAGTGTGTCAAAGCAGAGATTACGAAGAAAATGGAACGGGGTGGGTCAGGTTGACAGGGTCATGCTACACGACTCCGTCAGGAGAGATTTTTAAAAATAGAGAGTGGAGTTACAACTATACCTAAAAGCAAGGCAGGGAGGAAAATCACCAAAATGTTATCAATAGTTGTGCTTGAATAATGGGATTGGGCAATTTTTTTCTTCTAATTTGTGCTTTTTTTCCTAATTTTCTTTAAGAAGTGTGCATTACAGTAAAAATCCTTTAATCAGCTTCCACTGATTAAACTAATTCACCATATTAACCAGTGCCCTCCACTCCCTGAAAACATTCTGACTGACGCCCACAGTGAATGCTGATGGCTCAGCGATCCTCCCCAGGACACCCACACGCTCTGCTCCCTCCCACCAGTTAACCCTGTTTGCCAAGAGTACTTTATGCCCACTGCACTTGCTATCGTGGCTTTGCATTTTATTATAATATAAACTACAAGTGTGAAATTGAAGATAATTGTTTCCATGAAGACAGAGTCCGACAATTTGGAAATACTCCTTAAAGGTGAGCTACTAAAAAAAAAAAAAAAATGGGTATAGCTTAGATCAAAAAGATTAAGGGGAAAAATCACAACAATCTCAGGCTATTTGTACATGTAACAGTTGTCCCACATTCAAAGAATAGACTGTTCGTATACTAAAAGAATGACCAAGGAATGTGCATGTACAAGTTTTCAGTTAAAATAAAATGTTTCCAGTATATTGTAGATTTCTTTCATTATTCTGAGCTTTAATACACTGTTTGGATGAATTAACTACCAGTCTCTTAAGAGGCTTCCACTCTACTTCTGTAGTTAGATATTACATTCGGTGGAGAGCCCTGACTGTCTGACTTCGAGCATGATGGCCCTGCGCCTGTGGGGACCCACTGAGCAGATCCCCGCCCCCCAGCTGTGAATGCCTGGACAGCGCTCAGCTTCATCTGTGCATCTCTCAGTTCCCCAAGCAGGGCCGTTACGTGTCTGACGGATTAAAAAGTGAGTGAGCACTGAGTGAGTCTCTTGGCTTTCTGTTTTGGCGATAATGGCAACTCACAGTGTGGGAAGGAATGCTTACCCCTCGGAAAAAAAAGTAGACTCCCCCTGATACAGAAAGAATCTCTCCAGTAACTCGGAAATAGTCCCCAACGGTGTTCAATTTAAAGGGAGGCTGCAAGGTGCAGAGAAGTTAGTGACTTCACTCACTCATTCATTCATTCATGCAACAAACATTTACCAGGTGCCAACCCTGTGCTTAAGACCCAGCCCCTGCCCAAGAGGCTCAGCCTCCATCAGGAGAGAAGGACACAAATGAGAATGCACTATTATAGGGACACCTGCCAGGAGGCCCCTCTGTGGGACCTGATTCCCAAGTGGCACTTTCAGGTGCCGAGTGGAACATCCTTACAGTGCTGTGCTGTCTCCCGGACAACGTCCCAGCCCAGAGCTCCGCTGAGAGGAGGCGGATGGCTTAGATGGAGGTGCTCTTACAGACCCAACGCCATATGCTTCCTGCTGCCCCCACAGTCCACGGTGAACACCTGGTCTCCCAGGACTAACAAGGTTTCCCACAGATGGCGGAGGGAGAGACATCCCACACACACATGTGTGTCGTCCTTGTGTTTCAGCCACCATTTCCCGGAGTGGGTTTCCTTTCAGCCTACCATCGATGCTTCGTAAGCACTAGTTCACTAGCTTGTCTTATTAGCACATTTCTCTTTTCTCTAAAAATTAAGTCACTTAATGTCCTTAATACGTAGACAGAAATCAAGTTTCACCTAACCAGGAAGTTGAGTTTTTAAATCAGATTTACAAATAAGGCACCTTGGAGATAAAGACCGCAAATTAAGCACTTGGGTATTGAATGGAAAGGACTCAATTCAGAAACTCGAGGGAGTCCGTGGCTCCTGGTAAAGAAATCCTGGCCTTAAACTGATTTGATGCATGGCCCAGGGCCTGGCATAGAAGAAGTACTCAAAAGTATATGTCCAGGGGCCGGCCCCATGGCTGAGTGATTAAAGTCCCATGGGCTCCACATCAGTGGCCCAGGTTCATGGATTCAGATCCCAGATGCATACCTGCTCCATTCATCAGTCATGCCATGGAGGCATCCCATATACAAAAAATAGAGGAAGATTGGCATGAATGTTAGCTCAGGACTAATCTTCCTCACCAAAAAAAAAAAAGTGCATGTACAAGGAACAAATAATGAGCAAGTGAGGGAACAAAAGTGGGCAGGTGAGCAGATGGCAATGGGTTCATGGATTCTGCCAGCCCCTGACCTGCAGACACCCAGCTGGGCGAGGGGAGAGATGCTTTAGAGCCCTAATTGCTGCATTGTTTCTAACTTAGCACTCCCCCTCTGCACTCGGAGACCTCAGCGACCACATGCTCAGCCTTACAGACCAGGAGGCTGAAGGAGGGGCTGAGAACAGGAGTGGGGGTAGCTGCCAGGACAGCCTGAGAGAGGGAAGACACGGATAAAAGATCTCTAGGTGATCCTTCCATCTCTCCAGTGAGCCAGGAAGGAGTCCAGGGCCTGGCCTGAGGTCTTGGGGGTCTTATAGGAATGCCCACTCCCTCTCCCCCTGCCGCCCTCTGAGCCCCGGGCCACACCAAGCCGTCCACAGGCCTGTAGTAGGCGACCGTGGTGAAGATGATCATATACAAGCAGTAGACGAAGAAGTTGAAGTAGAAGATGCGCTTGACGAATCTGTCCCACTTGTCCTGCAGGAGTCGGTTCAGCGGCTCCACCAAGAGCATGTCCTGGCGATTCTAAGGGGAGCAAAGAGCAATGAGGCCCACTCCCTACCAGGAGCCGCCCCACAGAGGTGCTGCTCACACCTGCATCTCCGCACAGGACGAGGCAGGACCACACTCGGGGCCCGAGGAGCTGATGAGGGTCACAGATCTGAACCAGCGGCTCGCTGCCTCCACCCTCTGGGCCTCAGTGCCCCTGTGTGTGCAGTGAACGAGGGGTGGAATTGGACGAGTGACCCTAAGTGCCCCCGACACTGAAGGGCTCATGGTGTTGCCGGACATTCTCTGCCGTTCTCTCTAATCACTCAAGAGAGCCCACCTGCTTATTATTCCCACAAGAATGGGAAGAGGCTGGTGCAGGCAGAGCCTGGCATCAGACTGCTCAGGGAGGGGCCGAGGGCAGGCAGGAAGGGGCCTCTAAATTCCCTCATTCTCACATTTCCAGCCCTGGGTCAGGCAGGCCATCCTGGCAGGAGTGCAGTTACCTATGCATGAGATTGAAGGGAGCCAGGAAGCCTTTCCTGCAGTGGCTGGGCCCGGGGCCAGGGATACCGTCATTACAAGGATGCTTTGGGGCAAAATTCTCATACCCAGGAAACCTCTATTAAAGTTCAAGCATCTCTAGGATGCATGAGCCCAACCCGCAGCCCAAGCCTGAGCTCCCACAACGAAGTCCCTGTTCAGTGTCTTCTTGAATACCTTTGGGGATGGGGAGCTCCCTGCTGCCTCAAGAAGCCTATGGAGAAACGCTAAGTATCAGGAAGATCTATTCTCCGGAGCAAAGCTGGTCTTCCCTGCTTTCCACCAGGGGTCCTGGCTCTGCGCTCAGGGGCGCCAATATTGTATTCCTGGCCCCTGAGAGCCTTCAGAGATATTAAGATGGCAACCATGGCCCCAGAGCCTTCTCTTCTCTAGGTCAAACACTGCACTCCTTTTTGAGGCCATTTCCTACCCAAGCCAGCCTTCCTGGAACACTTGCATCTGGGATTCTGAGTCAGAGGCCCGGATTCAGCATGGCAGCCAGGTGGGGGCTGACAGGGCAGAACAAAGTAGGCCAGGCCTCTTCCTCCCCTGGACTCTGCCCCTGTGAATAAGCCTCTCCCTGTGAGACATCATGGCAGCCCCTCATCACCGAAAGCATAGACTGATACCCCCTAGTCTCCTTAGGGGCTCAGAGTGTCACCTTAGAAAGAGCAGACAGGGACGGTGGCCTTTCAAAGGAGTGGTGGCAGGACAGACTTTTCATCAAGTGGAGTTGGGACCCTCACTTGGAAACCAAATAATTACCTAAGATGCCTCCCTCACATCCACACAAAAATTAATTCCAGATAAATTAAGGAGCCAAACATGAAATACCTCCAAAGGAGCTAAAAGAAAATATCGAAGGCTATGCGTGTAATCTCGAAGTGGAAAAGACCATGCAAAGCAAGACACATGTCGCAGAAGCTAGAAAAGAAAAAGGCTAATCAACTTGATGCCATCAAATGAAAACGCTTTATAAGCAAATGATGCCACAAACGAAGTTAAAAAGACAAGAGGCAGACTGGGAGAAAATTAAATATTTGCAACATATGCAGTAGAGAAAGGATCAGTTCAATCTATAATAAGAGCATCTACAAACCAAAAGGGATGAGACCAAAAGCCCGATAGAAGAGATGGCAAAGGATAATGAACAGGAAATCTACCAAAGAATAGGAATGGTCACTAAACATGTAAAACAATGCCCGACATCACGGTAACCAGGAAAATGAGAACTAAGACATCAATAAGATAACATTTTTACCTCCATGGACTTCAGCTAGTTTTTAAAAAAAAAAAAAAAAAAGATTGACGACACCCAGGTTGGCAAGGACATGGGTGGATGTGTAGCCACTGGTAGTGGCAGGTGCATGGATGCAGTCTTTTGGGAGGACAATTTGGCAATAGTTATTAAAATATTAAAATCTACCTGCTTTTTGACTCAGCAATTCCAACTCCAGGTATCTTTCATAGAAAAATTCTCAAACCCCTGCCAAGTGGCCTGCAGCATTGTAGTAGCAAAAATAACTGCGACTAACTCGAATGTCCTTCTCGGGACATTGACCCATCCCCACTATGGAATCTCATGCAGCAATCCTCTTAATGAAGCAGACCCACATGGACTGATAAAAAACTGTCTACCAGACACGCCATTGAGTGAAAAAGCTGGTTGTTCTACATTAGGTACAGTATGATCCCTTTTGTGGAAACATAATGAAGCTACATGCTTTTCCTATGGTACAAAAGGAGGATTCTTTTTTGTCTGTGTACTTCTGAAATATTTAAGTTTTTACAGGAATATTGTGATGTATTGATTGTATGATGAAGGGAAACACTCAGTGGGAATGACTCGGGAGATGAGGCTGCAGGGCCTAGGGCCCGGGCGGCAGGCTTTCATTGAAGGGAGGACAGGCAGGGCAGGACCAGGGCCTGGGGGTGGGGGCCGGGGTGCAGTGAGACTGGAAGCCCACTCACGGGGGTCTCGCTGCTGCTGTAGGCGATCACCTCGAGCACTGAGTTCTTCTCCCAAGTGTCAATGCAGGACAGGTCGTAGAGCGAGGAGTGCACAGGCCCGTAGGCCCACTCGGTGAACTTCCTGGACAGGTGCCTGCACTCGGGATCCCGGATCTCCCTCTGGAGAATGTAGGCCAAGACCTGCCGCAGGGGTACAAGAGCTTGTAGGGGGCCAGCCTGGGGCCCTGCCACTGCCTGTGTCCCCATCGGGCCACCAGCTCTACTCCAAGAACACTTTTGCTTCCCGGCCCAGTTGGAGACCCCACCCACGCCCCAGGAGAGCCCCTACCCCCATGCAGCAGCCTGCTGACCACCAGCAAGATCCACCTGTCCACCGCCTCAGACCCCAACTGCAACCACATCAGACCCATCACCTGACCACACCGGGCCCTAGTTCTCCCGTCTCGCAGTGAAAGACTGCAGTGGGCCATTCTAGAAAACCTCCAATCAGAAGGAAATAAAGAAAGTCCAAGAAGTAAAACCAAGGTTACAAACCCAGTCTTCTCATCCTAAGAGGCTCGGTATGAGCAGGGACAAACTCCTAGAATCTCCTGGTACTGAGAAGTACCCCCCTCTCCAATTCCTCACTGCCCAGCCCCACCATCAGCCTTCAATGCCCCTGTTTTGGCCCGAGCCTGCCCTACCCCAGACTCTCCCCTTAGGACCCTCCCTATCACCCACCTGCCATGGAAAAACACCAACAGCGTCTCTTTCCATTTCACCCTCGGCTCCACCCACCCCCATCCCAAGCCCCAGCACCCTGCCCCCACCCCACCTTGTTGGTGATGCTCAGAGTTGGAAATCAGAGATGGCCACGTGTGTAGTGCTGGGTTCTCCTCAGCGTCTCACAATTCCCCTGGCTTACTCTAACAGCTCCCTGCCCAACCTCTACTGGTTGGTGTGACAGCATCAGGGCTCCACACTGGCAATGCCAGGCGCCCGCAGTGAGGCAGGCAGTCCCGTCCCACAGCACCCTTGAGAGTCACACCCCCAGCTCGGGGGCAAAGCCCCCTCCCTACCCCGATCTTCCCGCTCCCAGCAGCCAGAGCCAGCGGAGTCAGCCCCTTCTTGTTGGTGAGCTCCTCCAGCTTCAGTGTAGGATGGAGCTTGGCCCCCAGGATCAGAATCTCGTTGTACATGCTCGTCACAAACTTGGTGTTGTCGGCGGTGTTGTCAGCCACCTCCACTAGTGCATGCAGCACCGAGTTGCCCACCGAGTCCCTGGCACTGATGTCTGCTGGCTGCCAGGAGTTCTGCAGCAGGAACTTCACAATGCCCAGCTGGTTGGTGCACGCGGCGAGGGAGAGGGGCAGCTCACCTGCGGCCAACACAGGTACTCGGTGGGCCTCAGGAATAGACTGGCTTGGTCCCTGGACCAACCAGCCTCCAACTCCCTCTGTCTCCATCCCCCACACCTCCCCTTAGCAATTGTCAAAGAGCCAAGTGTCTACCACGTGGTCTCCTTACCAAAATAGAAGCCAGGCCGCCCTTTGGTTTTCTTAAAGAAGTCCCCATTGGCTGCAGCCTGGACGTCTGCCCCATTCTCCACCAGGAGGGTCACCAGTGTCATGTTTCGCCTCTCAATGGCAATGTGCAGCGCCGTCTGGCCTGTGGAGGATGGACACTGTTGTTTTTGTGCTCATAATCCTGTGGGGGTGCCCGGGCAGGAGCTGGGGGAGGGCCTGGGCAGAAAGTGCCGGTTGACCACTCCCACCAGAGGAGGCCAGATCAGGATCCCCAAAGGGGACCCAGGGAGTACCTGAGGCAGGAGTAGAGACCCCCAGAAACAGGAGGAGGCAAAATTGACCAACAGCAAGGAATAGTAGCAAAGAGAGAGGCCATGACTTCCAGGGGCAAGGAATACCAAACCCACAGAGGGGAGGACAGGCCCTCAGCGCCAGCAGAAACCAAGCCAGCACGTGGGGGAAGCAGGGAACCCCCCCCCGCCAAAGGACCAGGAGATGCTGATGCAGTGGCTGGGACAGGGAGTAAGGAGCTCAGAGGCTGGCCCACGCATGCCGGTGCCCTCCTGGATCCAGGTGTGCTTGTGGGCAAAGCCACGCCTGCCCCACACCCTCCTCACCCTTGTAGTAGCTGTCCGTGTAGCTGGCATTGACTAACTCCTTCAGGCTGTCTGTCTGCCGGGCAATCTCCAGGAGCAGGGGGATGGTGTCATTCTGCCCATCATGCAGGTTGAGCATGGCTTTCAGCAGACAGGTCTTCCCTGTCTCGGGGTCTGCAAGACAAAGTGAGGTTCAGAGTAGGGCGCAGCAGCCGGGACCCCTCCCAGGCACCCACCCTCTCCAGGGCCACCTTTGAACTCGCTGTCCATGAGGTGCTTTTTGCTCTTCTGCAGGAAGAACAGCAGGTTCTCCAGCTCCTCGCAGTTATTCTGAGCGACAGCTTCAAAGATCTTCCTGCGATCATAGAGGTCCTTCTGGGCGCCAGAAGTGACAGAGTCCTGGGACGGCTGCCTGTGGGCCAGACAACCCCTTGGTCTCATACTGTGGTCTCCCCTTGGCCCTGAGGCCCTGGGAGCTCATCCGGGAGCACAACCAAACCCCGAGGCAAACCAAAAGGGGGGAAAACGTGATACAAAACCCACCCCTCGGTCCAGGAAACTGATGTACCAGGGAACAGAGGGCACATGTGACCCCAGGCTGTCCCCATCCTGTCTGGGGTCATCTAGATAGTCTTTGCCACCACCACTTCCTCCAACACCCAGACCATCTACTTCTCTGCCTGCTTGGGAGCTTGAGCTCCAGAGGCAGTGGCCTGGAGGACTGGAGGAAGGGGTTGGAGGGGTTTTGCTGGCCCCTGCTAAGAGAAAAAGTGTCCTCACACTGCCCCAGAAGTCAGCCAGCCTGTGGGCCGCCCCTGTCCTGCCTTGGAGGAGGCAAGAAGGCTGGTGGGCTCCTCACTGGAGCCATTTTGTATTCTCTGTCTGAAAGCATCCTGGACTTGAGCTTTTCAACTTGAAGTGTAAGTGTTTGGGGCTGGTGAGCACTCCAGGCCTGGACATCTAGAGATCAGCTGGCAGCTAGGGTCAGCAAAAATGCCAGCATCCATGTGTGACACATCCTGAAAGTCCTATGAGGGCAAGCACTGGACCAGACAACCCCTGAACGTTTCCCAGCTCTCTTGCTCTGTGACCTTCAGCCCATAAGAAGGAGCACAATGTGGTGTCTCTATGGCTGGGGCCTCAGCCAACTGAGCCAGCTGGGCTCCTGGTGGGAGAAGAGCCGGGCTCTAGATGCAGCTTACCTGGTACAGATGGGGCCATCCCCAGGCCTCTGGATGATGACAACAGGGCTGACAGTGATGGCCGGGCAAGAGGCCGGGTGGCCTTCCTCGTAAGAGCAGTCTGTGGAGGATGCATCCACCAAGCCACACTTCCCAAAGAGCTGACTGTGGCTCTTGGTCACAGGGAAGATGGGGGGTTTGGCTGGAGGTGGCCTGAAGTCAGGGTCTCCATCTTGGGGGTCTGGGCAGGAGTCCTCTTGGGGCAGGTCCTCAGAATCCCCTGAGTCTGAGCTCCCCCATTTCTTCATCCTCTCCAGATCCTCTGTGGCCCAAGAGGCAGCCTGTGGGCAGCCACCGAGATCAGGTTTGTTCCCAGCTCCAGGACTACACGACTCTGCCCCTACTGCCCTCCTTGCAGAGGCTCCTGTGAAGCAGGACATCCCAGAGGTCCAAGAGTCACTGCTCCGAACCCCCCCAGAAGAGAAGCTTTCACGGGTGAGCAGGCCTAGCAGCCACATGGGTCTCAGCCTCTGGGGATGCACAGGCCTCCCAGCGTGGAGCCGTCAGGTTCTGAGGGACTTGGTTGGGTCGCTCCTCTTCTCTGGGCCTCGGGTGCCTCATCTGCAGAGTGGAGATGCTAACCCCTGCTCTGCCTCCCGCCGAGATCAGAATAAGGGAGCAGTGGGAGTGGCTGTTGCTGGCTGTGCCTTCAGGGAGGAACTGGTGATGAGGATAGCTCAGCCGGGCGTCTGCGTCCCAGGAACAGGGTGGCCAGCAGGGACTGCAACACTCACGCTCCACACTACAGGCCCCTCCTGTGCCATATGTCCCCATCAACCACCATGTGCTCTTCGACCTGGTCATTGTAACTACTGAGTTTGTAGGGGGCATTTGTGCTTTTTGTCATTTTGCGAAATTAGTATATTCAAGCATCCTAGCCCTGAACTTTTAGACTTTAAGTGATTTGGGGCTGGTGGGCCTTCCAGGCCTGAACACCTGGAGTTAAGCTGGCACATATGGCCATAAACTTGTGTTGATATTGTTTTCCATTCCCTTCCTAAACTCACCTCCTACCCTTCCCCTCCATCCAGCTGGGCACCCCCACCCTGGTACCCAGGGCTGACCCACATCTCAGGGGCCTTTGCTCCTGTGGTGCCTCCAATTGGGGAGCTTTTTCCTCCTTCTCCTCTTGCCCAGATCCTACCACCGCTCAGATGCCACCTTCCCTCAGGGTCCAGCACTGATGCTGCCTCCTCCACAAGGGCCCCTGGTCCCTGCACTGCTCATGCCTCCTCCCACTCCAGAGTGGCCCAGCTTGTTAGCCATCCATCCCTCGTGGCCCTCTTAGAACAGTCCACCCTGCAGTCTAGCAATTTCTAGCACTGCTTTATCTCCCCGCTGCCCTGTGACCTTCTCCTGGGCAAGGGGCTTGCCTGATCCACCTCTTAATAAAAAGAGCTATGCTGCTCACCATGGGGAAAATGAGAGGGATCAGATACAGACCCTTCTAGTTCCCATTTGCATAGAAGTTAGGGAGATCGATGCTCCAGCAGTGGCTGGAGTCCAGAAAACAGCCACTGGAGGAATGGGAGGCTTCTCAAGGCCTTCATTTTCAAGCAAAGGTTCAAGCAGTGAAAATTCAGAGCACACAGCTGGGCTATGGCAGTAAATCAGCTAATCTGATGCCCAGATCTATGTGGGGGAAATGAAGCAGCCTCACCGTGCTGCATTCTGTGGACAAGACAGAGAGCTCGCTGCCAGTCCATTTCCCCTTCTGCCTGTTGTTCTGCTCTCAGAGCCCCTGAGTCTTTCTCTGATCCACCCATCAGGTGGAAACCCTGCAGCAGGAAGTGTTCCTGGCCACAGAAAGCCCCACTTCCAACCACTCACCCATTGATTCATCCCATCACTCAACACCCATCACTGAGTCCTGTTGGGTGCCCGGCCCTGGGCTGTGGGCACAGAGAGGACTCAGACCCCATCTGAACCAGAAACCAGGTGCCAGATGGGGCAGGGGGACCACAGGAAGGGCCAGGGTGCTGAAGAAGGCTTCATGAAGGAGGTGACAGATGAGCTGGGCCTGGAAGGGGAGCGGGGGGGGGCTGGCGTTTGGGGAAAGGATGGGGATCCCCAGAGTTGCTGATCAAGAGGAAGCCAGCAAGACTGGAGGACAGGTGGCAGGATCAGAGCTAGACGGCTGCCAGCTTTGAATGCCAAGGAGTAGGAGGTGGCCGTTATTGCTTGGATGGTAGGAAGCCGTAAGAAGCTTTGGAAGCATGAACACAGGGTGCTAGTCTGTGCTTTCAGAAGATAACTTCCTGCCAAGGACTGTTCATATGATGGAGAGCCTGTCCCCATTTAAAAGGCACAGGAGGCCAGTGAGAATGAAAATAATTGACGTGTTTGAGCACGTGCAAACACTGTTCTGATGCTTTACATGCATCCACTCGCTTCATTCTCACATCTCTGAGAGGTAATACTCTACAGATGAGGAAACAAAGGCACAGAGCAGTTACATGACTTGCCCGAGGTCACACAGTTAGTAAGAGGAGGAGCTTGGATTTGATCCCAGGCAGCCTGGCTCCAGGGCATCTCCAGCCCTCTACCACCTCTCTGGAAGGCTCAGAGCTCTTTCTTGGCCACTAAACTCAGCCCCAGACCTCACACCAGGGCCTGTGGGACGATGAGATCAGCCCCTCCCAGCCCTGGAGCCAGGCAGGCAGGGACAATGCCCTTCCAACCAGAAGTCCCAGGAAACTCAAAACACAAAATGAAGTACGAGGAAGACCTAGGCCATATGCCACAGCTGGGTCTCCCAGGAATGTCCCCCCTTGACTAAAGCTGGCTGCAAAACCAAGAATAAACCGGATGCCTGACTGGCAGCTCTTACAGCCCAACAAGAGAGCACATATCAGTAGGAGCCTCTTTTTGCAAACCTTTCAGCGATGTTCTCATTTAGCAGCTTTGCCTCTTTCTCTGTGCAGTCCAAATCCAACCAAATCCAATAAACATGAGGCTGCCCACACAGTACCATCAGTCTGTCAGTCAATAAACCCTGAATCTGCACTGCACACCCTGCACCTGATTCCCTACTGGTAACCAAGCTTCTCCCAGAGAAGAGGGCAGGACGGGGACTGAGAGGCCATTTGCTCTGGACTGGGAGGGTGGACAGGGACAAGATAGTCTGTCACTGCCAGGCCTGGGGCATGCCCAGCATGTGAGCCCCATGGCAATGCACCTGTCACAGCTGAACATTCTACAGTGATAGGGGCATTTCCAACGGTGATTTGGGATTTCTGATGGAGATGGTGGTTCTAGTTAAGCAAGATTCACAAACTCCCCAATCTGGACTAAAGGATGGTCCTGGAAAAACAACCCAACACGGTAAAGAACTGGTTTTCCCTCTGGGTCTTTCTCAACTCCAGAACCAGGAAGGACACTGCCCACCACCAGGGAGAAGCCCCCCTTCTTCTCTCCCTAATCCAGGTGAGACGTCCTGGGCCATGGCTCTCCCGCCCCACTCTCTGCCCAAAGCATCCGTCTGGCTCCAGCCTCCCTGCACGCTCTTGGGAGCTGGTCCAGCACCCAGTCCTGACCATCTTCATCCCCTCAGCCTACCTGAGCATCTCTTAAAGAGAGATGGAGACCTGGGGGTTTCCCAACCCGCGGATGAAAAGCCAGAGGAACTCTGCCAAAAGCAGAGAGAGAGTGGAACCTGGACAAGAACCCTGCCTCCAGCCCGGCATTCCTTCACTCCAGAGAGGACAACACGCTGAAACCTCCAGCCACAAACCACCGGCCTCGGCAGCAGCCACAGCCTCTCCGCCCCAGGATGACTCTGGTGCAAATAATACACCCTGATGATGGCAAGTGCCACTATCACTTACCAAGTCCTTGCGAGGAGCCAGGCTAAGTGCACCACAGCTACAGCTCCACTGACGCCTCACCACAACCTTCGAGTCAGCCACTGCTACTCTCCCCAGTTTTCAGATGGAATAACTGAGGTGCTGAGAGGCTAGTTGAACTGCCCATAGTCACACAGCCGGAAAGAGGTAAGGCCCAGCTTCTGACGCTCACTATGCCATTCTAAAGCCAACATCTGCATTGGCCCTCAAACACCAAAAGGGACTCACCAGCTGGATGCAGGCACAGCCCAGACCCGGCGGGTGCCGGTGAGCTCTGGTGGGTGCCGGTGAGCTCCAAGGCCGGTGCTACTTGAAGAGAGAGCTGGGCTGATGTGGGGAGAAGAGTTGCCTGCCCTGTCTCTGTGAGGGTCCTTGGCCCCTCCCTGGCCACAGCTGCTCGGCTGGCAGGAATGGGCTGTGAGCGCTCTGGCGCTCAAGGAAAACGTTTCCAGCAATGGCAGCAGCTGCTATTGCTGCGGCTCCGATTCCCAGAGGATCCCAAAGTCTTTCCCATCATTTTTGCCCTTTTTCAGAAACCACTTAGCCGCTGCCCCTCCTCCAACCATGCCAGGGCCGCGGTGCACTTAGCCACACACACAGCCCCGAACCAGCCAGAGCTGCGACCTCAGGGCTCAAGGAAGGAGGGCGCTGCTCAGGCCTCCCAAGCCCACTGCTCTTGCAGACATGGTGGTCTGGGGAGACAGCTCAACAACTGCAGTCTCCCAACCAGAATGGGAAACCCAGTGCCTGGAACTGATCCCTTTTCAAAATGTAGAAGGAATGGGAATGGTCGTGTCACCCATCACCTCGTCCTAGCCTGGCATTTGGGGACCTGGTTTAGAGTGCTGGCTTTGCATCAACTTTGTGTGACCTTGAACCAGTCCCACCTCTCTGGGCCTCTAGTTCCCTGTGTGACCAAATTTGGGGTAGGGATTGAGGTGGGGGGCTTCTGGGTCTGCCAGGTCCCAGCCTTTCTCAACTAGGGTTCCTCATGGAACCACAGAACACAGGAAATTATGTGTGTCTATTTTCTCACATCTCCTGGGACAATCCTGAATGCACAGGTGAAAAGTTAACTCATCACATACAATACAGCTTCATTCCCTCCTGGTCCCTGGCTGAGAAAAGCTGTGAGGTCTTCCTGGGTGTGCACACAGACTGCAGCCCCAAATCCCTGCAGAAGACATCCTAGCAGCTGCCCCCCGGAGCCTGGGAGGACTCCAATAAGCTGCAGGTCAGACACAGCTGGAAATGAGCAGCCACACACCAGAAATGCCCATTGTAGCCCCACCTGGAATAGCTCACAAGCTCTGACCCCTGAGTCAGGCATGAAGTGGATTCTGCAGACACTGCATGGATTCTGCGTGACATTTTACAGTTTACAAAGAGCTTTCCCAAACCCACTCTCCCAGGCCACACAACAACTCTGGGCAGTGGGAGGGCAGAGACTATCATACCCATTTTATAGACGAGAAACCTGTGACACTGAGCAATTAGACAATCGCCCAGATCATACTGCTGGTCTGGCATGGGAGCTGGGCCCATCCCACCATGTTGTAGCATGGTCCTGCTTGGATCTCTTTTTATATATGTGCCACTTTAGCTTTAACTAATGTGAACCTTGGAATTCATTCTTTTTCTTTAACTGTTGTAAAATACATATAAAATTTACCATTTTAACCATTTTTAAGTGTGTAGTTCAGTAGCATTAAGAGCATTCACATTTTTGTGCAAACATCACCACCATCCATCTCCCAAACTCTTCATCTTGCAAAACTGAAACTCTGTCCCCATTAAACACTAACTCCCCATTCCTCCCTCCTCCAGCCCCTGGCCACCACATTCTACTTCCTGTCTCTATGAATTCGACTACTCTAGGAACCTCATATAAATGGATTCATACAGTATTTATCTTTTCGTGACTGGCTTGTTTCACTTAGCGTAATGTCCTCAAGGTTCGTCCATGTTGTAGCATGTGTCAGAATTTCTTTCTTTCCTAAGGCTGAACAATATTCCGTTGTATGGATATACCACGTTCTGTTCACCCATTCACCTATTGATGGACACTTAGGTTGCTTCCACTCTTTGGCTATTGTGAATAATGCTGCTATAAAGATGGGTGTACAAATATCTCCTTGAGATCCTGTTTTCAACTCTTTTGGGTATACACCCAGAAATGGGATTGCTGGGTCATGAAATTCATTCTTAACAGCTGCATAGAAATCTGTTACATATATAAAAGATTCACCAGCAGTAACCCCTCAACCTACAAGTCCTCTGGGGTCATTGTTCCTTCTAACCACCTGGGCCAGAGGTGCCACAGGGAACACCTCAGTATAGAGACTGTGACATCTGACGCTGCCAGGTACAGCCCCTGGCTCACACAGTGCCTGGGCCAGGCCGAGGTCTCAGCTGTGGTCACCCCGTGGGCATGGGTGGGAGACATCTGAGAAGGGTGCTAAGAGAATCAGGCAGCCCAGGAGCAACGTCCAGGAAAGGGGAGGGTCAGACTTTTTCACCAGAACCATCCCCTTAGCCTCCAAGGTGATTTCTGCCTCCAGTGAGGATGATACATATCACTAAATGTGTCCCCTTTGTCCACTGAGCCATTGGGTGATGACAACATCCCCCAGGGTCTACACATAACTGTGCACGCTCCAAGGGCTACAGGGGAAATCCCGGCCCTCCCCCCACACACAGGAGCTCCCCAGGACCCTCATCTCCTCCTACCCCTCTCAGAGACCCTCACCCCTCCAAAGAACCATCGGACACTCCCAAGCCAGCGACTCCACCCAGGTGTCCAGCCCAGCCCTCTCCCCCGAGCTGCATCCCTGCCTCCCGACACCTCCAGGTGAAGACCACAAACCCCTTCCCCTCAGCACATCCCGAGATGGACTCCTCTTCCCTCCACATTCCCCGCCCCCCTCAGTGTTCCTGTCTGTAAAGGCACCAACTTTCTCCTGGTCACCAGGTCCCATGTACTTTGTCATCTCCACCCCCTCCTTCTCCGTCCTTAACGTCTGGGCTCTGTTTCTGTGGCTCCCATCCCTCGCTCTCTGCAGCTGGAAGCCACTTGTCACCTGAAGCTCCAGAAATGCCTCCCTTTCCCGGTCCAGCACCCTCAATCTACCACCTCCCAATCCGCAATCCTAGAAGATCATCCTGATTGTACTGCCTACTGAACAAGGCCTTACCCCTCAGCCGGGCGCCCTGAGCCCACAGCCCCAGTCTCCACTCCCACTGTGGCCCATCCCCTGCTGTCACCTAGACACATCTCCCCAGCCACATTAACTGTGCCTGCCTCCATGCTTGTCCTCTGCCCTTCTTCTGCCCAGTGTGCTTGCACCATCCATCCCAATTAACCCATCTTTAAGGCCCAGGCGGCAGGTGAGACCTATGGATGCTGAGATTCTATCAATCAAATCTCACCTCCTCAAAAAAGTCTCTAGAGTCCTACAGAAATTCCAACCTATGCTTTCCTGTAACAATTGGTACACAAGATCACAACGACAACAATCATGTCAATGAATATTTATTGAGTGCATGCAGTGTGCCAGGTTCTGGGATAAGCACTTTACCTGTACTATCTCATCAGACTCTCCCACAGTTTCATGAGGCAGGGACGATTTTTTTTCTTTTTTCTTCATCTCCCCAAAGCCCCCCAGTACATAGTTATATATTCTAGCAGAGCCTCTGGCTGTGCTATGTGGGACACCGCCTCAGTATGGCCTCATGAGCAGTGCCACATCCGCACCCAGGATGTGAACGAGCGAAACCCTGGGCCGCTGGAAGCAGAGCACACAAACTTAACCACTCAGCGACAGGGCCGGCCCCAGCAAGGACAATTTTGTCTCCATTTTACAGATAAGGAAATGAAGTGTAGACGGGCCACTTAACCTGCCCAAGGACAGTGACACCATACTAGTCTCATCTACAGCTTCCTAAAGCTTGCCCTGAGCTTTAACTTCTCTGACATTTGTGTCTTGCTTCGCAGATTTTAATGGCTCCAGGGCAAGGAAGGGCTCTCCTGCCCTCCACTTCCCCTAAGCCCAGCTCTGTGCCTGCTATAAATATTTATTGGCCTGGCTTTATCTGAATAGCACCGCACTGAGTGGTTCTACTAAAACTCATGAGGTGGCAATGGGGACAAGACTTCAGGGCCGGGCATCGTGGCCATCAGCGCGGTTTTCTAGGTTATAACTTGAAACAGGGTGTTCTTGAATCTATGATGTACCCATTAAAACTTCTTGTAAGTAGATCATGTTGTAAAGATGACTTCTGGGAGGGGGCACTTTTCCAGCTCGGGTCTCATGGGGACAAGATGCAGCAAGAAAGCACTAGAGGCCACACCAGCAGGTGGTTGGACCAAGTCTGGTGTGACTGATGCCAAAACCGCTGCCACTAATGGCCCCAGTTCTCTCTTTTGGTGTTACCACCAGGGGGCACGTTGACTTAAACTGAGCCCTTGACCCTGGCAATAGGAGCCTAATTTATTTTCCTGTGTTCCTCAGCCAGACTTTCTGACACAGCTAGAAACCAAAACTCCCAAGTGCTGAAAAGCCAATTACCAAAGTCAGGACCTGACAGCCTGCCCCCTCCAGGAGGAAGCAGGTAGGAACCAGGCAGTGCCGGTGCCGGCCCTGGAGTGGTTAAGGCACCACTGCAGGGGTCTGAAACCCACCCAGGCAACTCTACCAGTCTTGTCTTGAGCTTTCTAAATCTTGTATTTATGAGATTTAACTTCCCTGATTTTTGTATCTTGCCTCTCAGATTGCAAATGGCTTCAGGAGTCCCAGATCGCAAAGGAAGAAAACCACTTTCCTTTCTTCGTTTGGTCTGTGTTAGTGTCACTGGATACCCACATGAGTCAGCCCCCGAGAAGGGCAGGGGTCCGCGAGAGAGGTCAGAATGCTCCAGAAGTGGATGGAGCTGGCATCTGATCTGGGGAGGGATCAGGCATCCACTCAGCGCCCAATGGCTGGAGCCCCGCTCTGCAGAGCTGTGACCCAGGGCAGGGACTGGAACAAGAGGGAGAAGTGGTTGGAAGCTCAGGGGTGTGGGCAGAGAAGGAGGCAGGACAGAAGAGGCCCAGCTGTGCCAGACGCCGGCGGCATGCACTTGGGCAGTAGCTTCTTCATCCACAAAACGGGCAAGATCACCAGCTCTACCTGCTTTATGGGCTTTTCTGGGGATTAATAAGGATGCTGGGGGTGAATGGGCTCTGGGAACTGGCGAAGCTCTAGGCTGGCATGAGGGGTTTTTGTTCTCGTCATTATTTCAGTCTGAGCCCACATCTGCTGACTGCTGAGCTGCATCCGGCCATTAGCTTGAGGTTGTGACTAATTGTTTTTTAATGGAGAAAACAAGATTTCCTTAATGTTTCATGAGTCACGTAAGTGAGTATCTCTATATCAAGAATATCTCATATTCAAAGATGTGGACTGTCCGTCTAATTGTGGCTGAAAAGAGGTCAGATGCAACTGACCCTCTCTCCTGAGGGTCTGCTGTGCACTTTGTGAACCCACAGGAGTGAGTAGGGGAATAAGAAGGTGTCTGCCCTCAAGGAGGTCAAGATGGATGGGGAGGAAGACCTGCACAGGCTCTCCAATGTCTACAGAGTGGGGCTCCCTGTAACAGGTACAAGCCAGGGGCCACGAGGCCGTGTTAACAGCAAACACTGAGCAGGGTCCTGGATGCCAGCTGCAATGTAATCCACTGGCAAATATGCCACCAGGGAGACCCTGTGCAGCGGGCGATGGCATCTGAGCTGGGCCTTGGACAAGGGGTAGGAAGCATTCCAATGGGCATCAGCCCAAGTGAAGATGCAGGAGGAGGACAGGGCAGAGAGCACCTACTAGGGACCCTTCCTCAAGGAGCTTTCAGTCCACCCGAGAAGAAAGAAAAATAGAGAACATGAAAGCCACATACACATTATGTGTATAGAGTCAAAGGCCAAAGGAAGGTGTGTGTGGTGGGGACAGGGGAACCAGCTGGAGGGATGGCCTTCACTCCTCTCTCCCCGTGCAGGTTCAGGCCCCACCATCTCTCACAGGCTATTTCCTAGTCTCCTCTAACCGGGCCCCTACCTCCTGTAACACTCATCTTCCAATCCAGAGTCCACACTGCCAGCTATACTCCTAAAGCCATGAAGCCCCATCCTCCACTCTGCTCCCTACAGGACGAAGTCCCAACCCCTCAGTCTGGCTTCCAAGATCCTTGAGAGTCCAGCCAACATTTCCAGCCACAACTCCTATGACCAAGTCACACCGGACAATTCATCATATCCTGGATGCGCCACTCACTTTAACGTAAATATATTTGCCTCTCCTGACCCTTCTGCCTAGAATGTTAAAGAAAGTGGCTCTGGGTTTTGAATCCTAGTGTTGTGATCTTAGGTAAGTTACTTAACCTTTTTGTGTCTCAGTTTCTTCATCTGAGAAATGAGGACAATAGGACCCACCTCCTAGAATCATTATGAAGACCAAAAGAGTTCAAACAAGTAGGGTTTAGATTAGCTCCTAGTACATAGTAGGTGCTCAAAAACTTTGGTGTTAGTATCAATGGATCGAAACTCTCCAAGATTAGTTCGAGGTCAGTTGCAGGAAGGATGAATTGCCCCTCCTTCTGTGCATGTGGGTAAATCTGTCATAGTGTTTGTTTCATTCCCTAGTGATGGGAATTCAACAACACATCACTGTACCTGACAGAACCCTCAGCTGCTAGTAGACGCTCAATAAATACCAAGACTCATCTGGGTCTCTGCTGGATGCAATTGAGACTTCTTAGGCACAGTCTCTAATGTGGCTGTAGCGGTCAGGAAGAACTAAGTTATGCTGTGGTAACAAAAAATCCCCAAATCTCAGCAGCTTCAAACATCAAAGGTTTGTTTCTCAGTCCCACTGTGTATCGCCCACTGCTTGGTGAGGGCTCTCCACCACGTTGCCCTCAGCTGGGACAGAGGCTGGCAGAGCCTCCATTTGCTGGGACACCACCTGCCACTTGCCGCAAAGGGGAGGGAATGTGGCAAGGCACACACGGGTTCCCAAAGGCTTCTGCCTAAAGTGAGATGCTTCTGTTCACATTTTACTGGCCCAAGAAAATCAGGTGGGGAAGTGCAAGCCTACTATGAGCTTGTAATATCGGGATGTTGGCAAATTGTCCTAATAGCCCAGCTCCTCTTCTAAAGATCATGCTGATCTCCAACACTTACTGGCACCTCCAGGGAATGAGAGCAGAAGGAGTGAGTGGTGTGTGACTTCAGGTTGGAAAATGAGGCGCTGGCAGCTGTACTCAACCCCCCTGCAGAGGCTCTAGGCCACGTGCAATAGAAACAGCAGTAGGACTGCTCGCTGACAAGCTTGGAGTGTGCAAGGCTCAGCCCTCAGATGTAGAGAGGACACGTGGAAAGGGGACAGAGAGTTCCAGCACCACGCTGGCACTGGGCTGGGCTGCCTGGGCTTGCCGGCCACCCACCCAGTTTCTAATCTGATATCTACAGACTCCATCTACAGCACCCTGAGAACATAAGACAGGCTCCCTCCCTGAAGTCAGAGGGCCGGTTCCTCCTGACAGACAGGACTGTTATCCTTCATCCTATCCCGAGGTGCCTTCTCTCTCACAAAGCCTTCTGCAGGGGCTCCAAAATGATGGTGTCTAGTCATCTGGCTGAGAGAAGAATTACACAACTTTCCTGAGTGATCTGCAGCCACTTGTCCTGGAAGAACCGTGGGGCAGGCGGGGCTTTTCCACAGGACAACCTACAAATGATACTCAGGGCTGCATCCAACCTCCCAAACCCAGCTCTGCAGCTGTGCCGCAACCTACAGTCTCCCAGAGCAGACTAAATCGTTAATTCTGAAAGAGTGAGCTTTAGTGTCTGAAATTCAATCAGCAAAGCCAGGCAGATGAATCTAAGAGCTTCAGACAATCACATAATTCATAAAGTGACATGCACAAAGAGACGACATGACTCCTTCCCAAATTCATAGTTGCCCGGGTGCCACAGAGTCAGGTCTGCCTGAGCCTGGGATGACCCTGGGAGTCTGCAAGTAGATGTGACAATGGTGGCCATTCCATGGTCATCTCTCCCAAAGACAGGAAGGCTTAAGATGCTCTGGAATCCCTACAGGGATGATGACAAATGGGATGTTTCCATGGGCCAGGAATACATGGTGGGCCAGCAAGGCCTACACCAAGAGAAAGAAGAGCTGGGGCCTGCAGGAGGTGTTCTCTCTGATTAAATTGGCCACCCGCTCTGACAGGAGCATACCCGGCTGCATCCCTTCCCTTGGAAGGCTTCCCAGGGGTGTGCAGGGGCGAAAACACTGCTGCACAGACATACTCCTGGAAAAGGGTCCTGCTGTTGCCTGGTCAGGCTCTTGGGAACAATGTGCTCAATGTGGGGTTCACACAGCATCTCTCCCCCTTCCTGGTCATGCCATCGGCCTGTTCTTCCCTGTTCCATGTCTTCAAGCCAGTTGTGTCGTGCGGATCTGGGGCAGATGCAGTGCAGCAGGCTCTCCTTGGGAGAAAGTACATGGTGAGCCCAGCACAGACCCCTGCATCTTCATCTCAGCCAGGCAGCTTCACTGTCCTTGGGCCACCCCGTGCCCTAACAAGATTGGGATTGGGGCCTCAGAGTGACATGGTAAAATCCAGTAGGGAATGACTTTTCCAATAGTGCATGTGACCCAAGTCTGGGCTTCATGTCCCTAAAACAATCAATCCAAAAGCTGGACATGGGGTGGAGGGTGGGTCTTCTTTTCTTACTTGGAGCCCGTAGCACCAGACTTTTTGGTATCGGAAGTCCACATTTATTTTATCTTTGTCTACAGGTGAATCACAAGTGAGCCTACTGGCCAGGATGCTGGGCTACTGTTCTTTTTCTTTCTCTTTCTTTTTTCCACATTTACATCTGCAGCCAGCTCCCAGGTGAGTCTCTTTCAGAAGGTACTGATTTGGGATCTCGTTGATGACTCCTGATTGATGGCTTCTGGATGCATTATTAGAGTGTGCCCTGAAGGTAGGTTCTTGGTCAAGATGGTGCCCTGAGAACAGGCACTGCTTAAAAGCTGTCCACACAGCTGTCCAGAAAAAGAATGACGCCAAGATCATGTCAGGAATGTTAATTAGATAAAATTTGCAACAGTCCTTTGGCCAAAGACTGTGCTGACTAAGACTCCTTCTGGTTGAGGTTTCTCTGGAGCATGACAAGAGCTGCCCCCACAGCTGCATCCACATCCTGCCCAAAGGACACTGGGAAAGGGAAAGCCCTCTGCACCTCCTGCTTCAGCACTTCGTTCCTGGACAGCGCACTGCCACTGCCAATCACCCTCTCCACGCCCCACTCTTTGAGCTGCTGAAACGGAAGCATCGAGTGCAGGTTCTGAACGATGCCTCTGCACAGGGCCCGGCTGACATGCCCCAGGGAGAGGTCGGAGGAGGAGATTCTGGTCACTGAGGCCAGCTGGTCCGGCAGGTGCCTCTCTCCCAACACTGTGGGAGTGATGGTTAGGCAGGTGTCTGTCTGCTGTGCAGCTGCCTGGATCATGCGTGAATACACAGTGGATTCTTCAACCTCCAGGCCTGCCAGAAACAGGGAAGACCTGTGTGAGTTCATGCACACCCTCGCTGCAGGCTGAGGCAGTAAAGAACTCCCAGGGGGCGGAACAGGTCTACTTGCTGCCTCTCCTCACTGTGGCTGGCTGCTTCCCAGCTCAGGAACACACAGTCTGGCTAGCTAAGCTCTGGCCCAGATCCCAGCCAGCTCTCTCACTGCAGACCCCAACCCAGACCTCAGGGAGAGATCTCCTAAGTGTTGCTGTGAGCCCTCACCACCCCACAGCTATGGGACCCTTGATCCCAAGGAGACCAAATGCATACTCTTATCAATAAGCATCACCATGGCTGCTACTAGACTTATTAGCAGTGTCAGAAATTCCAGGATCACACTCTAGCCCATACCTCAGTAGAGGCAGAGAACCACGAGTGTAGATCAGAGCTCCTCACATTTGAATGTGCACATAAATCACTTAGGGATCTTATTAAAATGCAGCCTCTGACTCACTGTGCCTCGGGTGGGCCCTGAGGTTCTGCATTTGTTATCAGCTCCCAGAGGGAGCCAGTGCTGCTGGCCTGAGGACCAGGCTTTTTGAGTAGAAGGTTCTAGACCAGTGCTTACCAACACTTGTGGACACCAGAATCATCTGAGGAACTTTCATAAAATGCCATGCCCAGGCCCCACCCCCAGGCCAAATAATCAGCATTTCTGCGGGCGGGACTAGGACATCAACGTTATTCTAAAAACTCCACAAGTACTTCCAGTGTGCAGCCAGTGCTGAGAATCACCAACCTAGAGTCACCGAGGGGTCTCATCGCAGCACATTTAACTCAGACCAACTCCACTATACACGCTCAGGAATGAGCGAGAGAGAAATAATTTAAATATCATAGCCAAAAATTTGATCAGCAGAACTCTAGTTAATTATAGCAGAACGAATATGTGACTTTCATCTCCCTCTAGAAATTCTACTAAAATATCAGAAAAACCGTGCACTTGGTGAATAACCTATACATGTGTATTTATAAGTATATAAATCCGTAGGACTGCGTCCTTGGAGGGAACTGCTGGATCAAAAGACATGCACATCCTATTCCCTCCTATTCCCACACAATGCATGAGAGTGACTGCCTCTCCTCATCCTAGAAAGCAGAGTGTTAGAAACTTATCAAAGAACAGATATAGAACGTAAAACCATCAAACTAATGGGAAAAAAGGGAAAGGAGATAAGACAGAAAAAGCAGATCAATCCAAGAGAAGGCAGAGAGACTAAGGAGATATGATGACTAAACGCAATGTGGCATCCTGGATTGGATGCTGGAAGAGGAAAAGGACATTAGTGGAAAAACTATTAAAATCCAAATGAAGCCTATAGTTAAAAAAAAAATAACATGCTTGTATTTCCTTAATAAAAATTCAAAAAAAATTCTAAGGAAATGTTAAAATAAAGTGTTCTTCCTCACTGGGAAACACTTGGGCCATGACCCAGCCCTAGGAGCTCCTCAAGGAAGGTGTCTACCAGCTGGAGGCTGGACAGACTTGGCTTCCAGCCCTGTCTCTGCGTCCGTCAGTTGGCTCACCACCTCATCTGAATCTATGTGGGGATTAAATGCTACAAGTCGCCAAATGTCCACACCATGGGCTTAGAATCACAGAACATTAGACCTGGGAAAACCTAGAAGGGAAGGGACTTGCCAAGGCCACATAATGCCCTGGGGACCAAGCTGGGAACCGAGGCCACTCTCCCGGGTTGCACCACCACACTATGCTTATTTGACAAGCATTTATGTCACACTTACCACGGGTCAGACGCCGTTCTAAGTGCTTTGCAATATTACCTCACTTAATCCTCAAGATGCTTTGAGGTAGGTACTAGGATGATCCCCATTTTCAGATATGGAAAGTGAAGCACAGAAGGGTTAAGTAACCTGCCCAAAGGCACACAGGAAGTGGCAGAGCTGGGATTCAAACCCAGGCCAGCCAGCTCCAGAGTGCCTGCTCTAAACTACCTCAGGAAAGTGGAACTCCCTGTTTTCCAAACCTGGAAGATAAAACAAACCTAGGGTATTCTGAATAAATAGAGTGAGAGTTTTATTTTTGTATGTTATGCTTTAATATTTCCATTCTGGCTAATAAATGTGATGTCGTTTACCTGAATAAATTTTATTGTATTTGCAACTATATATTTTTTCAATCAAATGACATAATTGTAGAAATTTCATAAAAGGTTTAGTTACACAAAATACTAACCTTCAAAACACTCTCTATTTCATCAAAATAAGAACCACGCAAATGGAAAAGATTCTTCTTTTTGAGAGGATCTTACAGAGAAATTAAATATTACCACCTCTTTCAGGGGTAAGACAAATAGTCACTTCTGTATAAAGAGAATCACCAGTCTACTCAGTTAGCAATTGACAGACTGAGCCCAGTTAGACCAGTATCTAGAGAAAGGGCTTGCCTGAAGGTTCTGATGGCTGGTTCTGCATCTTGAAAACTTTTCCTGATGCAAGGCAAAACTAATCAAAGTTCTGTTCTTTAAACGAAGCAGTCCTGAGGGGACCCAAGCCCAGGGCACAGAACACCCCTGCAATCCTGATGTCCGCAGCCAGCCTGAAAGGTCCCATATGGGTGAGCAACACCTCTCTGCACAACCAGCATGAGCTTGCCAACGGCCTCCTGAAGCCTGCGCCTCCCCTTGTTACTATGTTCAATGTTTCCTGCAATGACCTGATTTTGAGCTCCTACAGGTGACCAATGCATCTGGGGAAGATGATTTCCCTAGACCTGGACAGTGGACCAGAAATTTCATTTCTACCTTAAGTGCTGGGGAAGAACCCTCTCCTGGAAGAAGGAGGTCACATGTTTCCCTGTAAATGCGGGGCAGAGGAAGCCTGCTCAGTTCTACCCAGAAGAGAGCAGGAAGGCATCAGAGTTTCCAGCGACCCACCAAGAAAGGGAGTCAGGAACACCTCGCCAGGAATAAGCGCTCAGAGCATTTTACAATACTGTAAAATACTGGGAGTCTTTTCACTCGCTCATGTCTGATCACTGTATTTTCAGCTGTCAGTAGTCCTCAGAAGGAAAATCTCGAATGCAAGGGACCCAGGGGCTCACTGACAGAGAAAGTGACACAGGGGGCAAGGGCGAGCTGGGGGACTACTATGATACTCCACAGCCAAGGTTGGGGGAGAAAGCGCCCCCTCTGAACAGAAAGTAGGTGATAGCGGTTCAGAAGATGAGAGGAAAGAAAGCTACAAGCTCAGATCTAAGGAAGGAAGGAATGTGCTGGAACCTGGCTGGGTCTGAGACATGAATCTAGAAGCCTAAATAGCACATTCAGCACCAAGACACTGCCACATAGAAAGGACAAGTGGGGAACACACCGCTCTGTGGGCCACACCTTACCTAGATCCGCCATCCACTGGACCAGCATGTGGACAAACGTGGTCAGCACATTGCCCCCATTGAGTGACGCTGCCACTGCCAGGTAAGTCCTGTCGAAGTACGGGAAGTAGGCGACTGGAGCTGCAGGGTCTGGGGTCTGCGCGGGCTGGAACCCTGAAGGCATGGAGGCTGCCAGCTGAATCGAGGTGCTGATGTTGAGAACTGGGGTCCAAGGAAGCAGAGGTTAGGCCTGTCAGGCTAACTCGGAGGTCACAAGTCACAACAGTGCAGGGGGAGAGTATGACGGTTCTGAAAGTATGTCTAGAAATTCTTTGATGCTCCTCCTTTCAGGAGGCAGAGCCTAATTCCCCTCCCCCTGAGTATGGGCTGGACTCAGTGACTTGCTTCTAAGAGGATAAAGCAGAAGCATCAGTGTGTGACTCTGGAGACCGGGTGATAAAGAGGCGCTGCTGCTGCTGTCTTGGATCACTTGCTCTGGGGGAAGGCAGGTGCCACATCATGAGCGGCCCGATGGAGAGGCCCACGTGGCAAGGAACTGAGGCCTCCTGCCAAGAGCCACACAAGTGAGCTGAGAATTGTATCCTCCAGGCCTGGTCAAGCCTTCGGATGACAACACTCCCAGCCTGACTGCAAGCTCAGGAGGGACCTCGAGCCAGACCATCCAGTCACACCCAGATTCCTGACTCTCAGAAACTGTGTGAGATAATAAACGTTTGCTGTTTTAGGCTACCAAGTATTAAGGTAATTCATTACACAGCAATAGACAATGATTTACAGAGTAAGACTTCAGCCCAAGCGTTTTATTTTCTGGGGAGGTTTCACTCCTTTTCGGCAAGCATCACTTCCTTCTCGTTTCCAAGGTGCTCCCTTCACCTCCCCCCACCAGCAGGGCAAAGCTCCCAGACCCAGGAGAGGCGATGATTTTCTCCTCTGGATCAAGGCCAGGACTGTTCCAGGGGTCTTTTCTCCTCCTTTTCTCACGAGACCTGGCCAAAAAGCCTGTTCTTCTCAGTCTGTTGAGGGCCAAACTAACGGAGATCAGCATTCAACCTTCTCACCTCCCGGGGGGTCAGAAGCAAGGAGAGCAAAAACATGTCTCAGAAAGCCAACGATCTTTACTTTCTGCCACACCAAGTTTTTCACCATGACTATAAACCAGAAGCGACATACCTTCCACTCATCCCCTTGAGTGGAGATGCCCAAGATGGGGACCGACCAGCTTTGACCACAGACATGGCACTACTGAGCACAGGCCAGCAGCCCCAATCTGGAACCAGAGACTATCACCAGCTCAGAGAAGAGGGAGCCTAAATCTTAGCTCCTTCCCATTTGACTAGCCCCTCACTCGCCATACAGAAAGCACATTTACATCCAGGTACAGGACAGCTCTCTGGGCAGGGGAACAGCCTAAGATTTGAAAACCACCGAGTAGGAGGAAAGAACCAAGCTCTTTACAGGCACCATCCCAACTGCGCCATGAGAAAGGCATCATCACCCTCATTTTGGATGATGACAAGGGCTCAGGAAGAAATGCAGCCTGCCCAAGGTCACAGCGGAATAAGCAGAGGGGCTGAAATTCCAACCCAGGCCCGCAGGCTGGACTCCAAAGCCCAGTGAGTTCCCTGACGTTCATGCTTTGACATGAGGGGACATAAGGCAAGAGACGGGGCACTGGGGAAATTAAGTCACAGAAAAAACTTAGTATATTTGCCTGGGGCATTGATTTTAGTTGAAAATTTGGGAGAAGATTTTGAACTTTCTTGGCCCTAAAAGATTTTATCAGATATATATGCAAACAGGATTGGCAGAATTTCACCTTTTCCTCTCAGCTAATCTTGCATTAAGAGGAATTGCTACCAAAAACAAAACAAAAACAGTCGCTTGAAATTTTATTGTTTAAGAATGTAATGAAATAGGAATAAACTAGTATACAGAGGAGAGTGCTAGTTGGAATTTTTAAAATCAGGGTTGAATTGTAGTAGTTCCAACTGATGGAGGGAAAAAAGATGTGCTGACAAAGAGAAGCTGGGTAAGATGAAGGAATTCTCTGTTTCCCTTGATAACAAGGCGGGGCTCCCAAAATAGACTCGCTCAGCCAGGCTGCCACGAGGATCAGATGAAACACACATCCTGCAACCACCCTGCTCAGGCAGGCGGGCCCAAATCCTACCCTACCCCAGGGATGGGCAAATGACAGCCCACTGGCATATCCAGCCCGCCATCTGTTTTTGTAAGGCCTAGGAGCTAAGAACAGCTTTTATATATTTTTTTTAAAGATTTTATTTTTCCTTTTTCTCCCCAAAGCCCCCTGGAACATAGTTGTATATTTTTAGTTGTGGGTCCCTCCCACAACTTTAGTTGTGGCATGTGGGATGCCGCCTCAGCATGGCTTGTTGAGGGGTGCCATGTCCGCGCCCAGGATCCGAACCGGCGAAACCCTGGGCCACCAAAGTGGAGCACACGAACTTAACCACTCGGCCACGGGGCCGGCCCCTACATTTTTTTTAATAATAACTTTATTGAGACATAATTAAAATAAATTCACCATAAAACGCACCATTTTAAAGTGTACAATTCAGTGGTTTTCAGTATATTCACAGAGTTGTAAAACCATCACCACCGTGTAATTTTAGAACATCTCCGTCACTCCAAAAAGAAACCCTGTACCCACTAGCAATCACCCCCCACACCAGCCCCAGGCAACCATGCATCTACTCTCTGTCTTAGGGATTTGCCTGCTCTGGACATCTCACAGGAATGGAACCATACGCTATGTGGCCTTTTGTGATGAGCTTCTATCATTTCTTTCACTTTCACTCACATGTTGTGGCATTTCAGGCGTGGGGATATAACCCATTTTTTAATCCATTTATCAGTTGATGGGCATTTTGGTTGTTTCTACCTTTTGGCTGTTACGAATAATGCTGCCAGGAACATTTGTGCACAAGTTTTTGTGTGGACATGTGGCTTCTCTTGGGTGTCTATCTAGGAGTGGGATTGCCAGGTCACAGGTAACTCCATGCTTAACTTTTGAGGAGCTACCAGACTCTTTTCCAAAGGGGCTGCACCATTTTACAATCCTAGTAGCATGTTCTTACATTTTCAAATTGAAAAGAAATCAAAAGGAGAAGAATATTTCACAACACATGAATATTATATGAAATTCACATTTCGGTGTCTAAATAAAGTTTTATTAGAACACAGCTGTGCCCATTCATTTATGTATTAGCTATGGCTGCTTTCAAGCTCCAACAGCAGAGGTAAGTAGTTATCACAGAAATTATATGGCCCACAAGGCCTTAAAACATTTACTATCTGGCTCTCTACAGAAAAAGTTTGCCAACATCTGCCCTAGACTCCTGCCTCCACCTCACTGTGACTCTTACACCAAATACAGAAAAGACTCTGCACTTCTACTCAGATCAGACAGAACTTTCATTGACAAACATGCAATAAACAAAAACCCTAATCTACTCATCTATTTTCTTGGTCATGAAATGACACAGAAACCAGCCAACCAGAGAGAGGCATTCCTCACCTGGCCCTAGAGAGGAAAGGCACAGACTGGGGTCTGGGACAGGACTTGCCCTGCGGGATTGTAAGCTCCCTGAGCAGGGGCTTCGGCTGTAGGGACGAGGGTGTTTTTCCTGTTTACAGAATAACGAGCAGCAGGATGCTGAGGCTGCTGGTCATGTGTGCCCCTCCGACCCTCGCGCAGAGCTGGGGCTCAGGAGGCAGCAACAGAAGTGTGAGGAGGGAACAAAAGACTCACCTGCATCTGTCCTTCGGGCCATACAGGAATAGACGGAGGCCTGTAAATCACCCAAGGCCACACCCACCTGCGTCCCCTTTGGGATTTCAAACCAGGCCCGGGAAGTTCGGCCTGCCACGCTGCCCGGCTCGGCAACATCTGGGAGCAGGTGGACAGGAAAGCCTGAGGCCCTCAGTCTGCAAACCAAAAGAGGACAGAGTATTTACCTGGTGCTTGGCCTTCCATTTCTGGTTGTTTCCAGGAAACTCAACAAACAAAAGCGCTCGAAGATGCACATACGAGAAGGGAGAGTAGAACAGTGTTTTCACAGAGGACCTCTCTGGCTTCTTTAAAACCATGAGAAATAGGGTTGGGTTTTTTAAAGAATGAACACTGGCTTTCAAAAGTTTGCAATTGGCCTTCCAGGGAAGAAAACAACCAGTTTAAGCAGGAGTGATCGGGCAGGATTAGATAAGAGCCAGGCATCATGGCATCGGCCTCTTGATTTGAAGGGAACACAAACCCTCTGCCGAGGGAGGCAGTTGGAGTGCAAAGTCCCAGTTGGTTAGCACAGGCCAAACCAAAGTCAATCCTGAGTCTAAATGCATTCATCACTCGGGGTTAGTGAACATGGGGCTGTCAATCGTATAAAACATGCTGGAAAGTCCTTTACCTGAACTAGCAGGTGCTTTTTGTTTTAGTACAGAACTCAGAGTTTGGGCCCTGAAGCGAGTGAACTTAAAGGGCACTGGACTTCTGGACCTGAAAAGGCAAATGATTGTTTAAAAAGAAATTAAAAGGCATCCCTCGAGCCTACTACTTCCATTTCTTAACCTTATTTTAAAACTTATTACAGAGTGAACGTTCTTTGAAATCTATAGGCTGGGCCTGGGTCACAGAGAGCTGGGGAGCCTACTCTAGGGCTGGGCAACTGAGGAGGAGCAGGACAGCATGGTGAGGGGGACAGCACCCCTCTCCAGGGGCTTCACTTACAGCCAGGCCCACCCACGCCCAGTGACTGGAACAGGTTGGAACCTGATTCCTGGCCTCTGGAAGTCTTCCGCTGTTCCCAAATGGGAAAGCCCACTGAAGCTCTCACTCTCGAGATTCTGCCCTTCAGCCTGGAGGCAGCCTGCAAGGTTATACTCACATCTCCAAGTTCCAGCTTTGGCTCTGGGTGTTGAAATATCCCCAGCTCGCGGCATTCTGGTCGGACATCAGGGGTCTTCGCAAGCCACACAGCATGGCAACCACATAGTCACTGATGGTGCCAGCTGCATCATAGAACTTCAGGAACTCTGGGCTGTTTTTCATACCAAAAACAAGTCAATGTGGTCTAATATTGATTTGAAAGCATGTGCTGCACCTAGCTGTGGACAGTGTGGACTAGGCTGGCATAGCTGGGTGGCAGCCACAACCCCACATGCTGCGGCTGCCCCCTAGCTGGACCTCCCAAGGTGAGGACCTCTAGCAGCTCCAAGCAAAGCTGACTGGAGTCACTCTGAGGGGAAGGGACTCAGGAGAGGATGCACCATGCCTGGGAAAGCAGGACATCGGCCATTCTCAGCAGCCCTGACCCCACCATGAACTCACAATGTGACTCTTGGCAAGTCCCTTACCCTCTCTGGCCCCTTCTTTCGCCCTCTGGGTTAGAATCAGATAAACAATAGAGAGCCCTTTGCGAAATGAAGCAGCTCTGGGCCAAGTCTAGGTCCTGTGATCACACCTGTGCTGGGGCCACACTCACTGACAGACAATCCAGTGTGTGGAGTGATGCTGACAGCTAGAGGAGCAGACCCCTGGCCACTCTCATTCCCCTTAAATCCAGCACCCGATTCAAAGAACAGTTGTCCATACCTATTTTTCAAAAGCCAGAAGATGACTGCACAGCCAAACCCCGTGGCCACACTGAGATGGGACTCTGGCTGGGGCAGAGAAGCCAGGAACCCGCTGCTACACCGGCCATCCTGCCATGTGACCAGGTGGCTGACGGTTCCGGGCTTGAATAGAGGGGCAGCCCCTCCCTCTGTCCATTCACAGCCTGGAACAAAGGAAATTACGGAAAATGGAGAAAAGACCGGCACCAGTATGTCCTTGAGGCTGCTCTGTCGGTGAGGCTATAGCACAGACATTACCACCCATGATAATGCTTCACTCACACACATGCGTTCTGACATCAGAGCACCTGGGTTGAGTTGCTGGCTCCGCCACCAAAGGCTGTGTGACTCTGGGCAAGTCGCTTCCTCCCTCCCTTTGTCCCACTTCTTCTACGTTCCTTTTCATTCATTTTTTTAAGTTGATATTGCATCTCCCCCGACCCCATAAGAAAACAAGTTTGGCACACTCTCAAGTCCCTTGGTCTCTGCCCTTCCAGCCCTCATCATGATGATGTTATCTAGACTTGATTCTGGATGATTACGGATATTTTTTCTCTTTTCCTTTGGTCTTAGCTAATTGATTTTTAGACATCAAACTTTATCAAGGAATCTGGTCATACTCACTTCCTTTATCTCTTGGAACACCTTCTGGATTTTTCCCTGCTCTTACTTAAATATTTCACCCAAAATTGTTTCCAGTGTAGGTCTTTCTGTGGCAAAGCATCTGGAGACCTATATGTTTCAGAATATTTTTCCATAGCCTCATATTTGAATGATAGTTTGTTTAATCAGTTATAATACTCTAGATTCTAATGTCTTTTTCTTTAATACTTAAAAACACTATTTGTGGATTTGTGGTAGATTGCCACAAATTCCTTGCTACTCCTCCCATTAAGAGTAGTCTGAATCCTCTTTCCTTGAATCTGGGCCGGGCTTGGTGATTTGCTTGACTAAGAGAATGTGGTGGGAGTGACATCCTAGGACTCCCAAGACTAAGTCATAAGAAGCCTTGCAGCTCCCACCAGAGCCCCTTGGAGTGCTCACTAGGGGGAAGCCAGCCACGACATAAGAAGTCCTACCACCCTGAGGCCAGCATGCTGGAGAGACCATGTGGAGAAGTCACATGTAGGCATCTGGCTGGCCCCTGCTGAGCCCTGCCTTCCAGCCTTCCCAACCAAGGCACCAGGCATTGATAGAGCCATCTTGAACCTTCCAGACCAGTGTGTCCATCAGATGAATACTCCCAAGTAACCTCCATCAATTCCATGTAGAGTAGATCAGTCAGCTAAGCCCTGCCCAATGCCTGCCCCCAGATCACAGGATATGATAAAATGGTTGCTGTTTTCAGTCACCGAACTCATTCCATTGCCTTCTTACATAGAACGTTGCTGTTGAAATGTTCAATCTGCTTCTGATTCTTTCATAAGGGATCTGATCTTCTGCCCTGTAAACTTTTGGAATTTTCTGTCTTTGAAATCCTTAACACTGCGCTATAATATATCTGACTGTGGGGTCTTCCTTCTCTCTCCTCTGTGACATTCTATGGGCCCTTTCAGTCTAGGGTGTTACATCCTATTTTGTCAATTATGGGAAAATTTTCTCCATTAATTCTTCAATTATTTCCTCTTCCACCACTTTTATTTTTCCTTTTCTGGGTCTATCATTCAGAGGCTAGTTCTTCATTTTGTACCCTCAATATCTCTTAGCTTTTCTTTTACATTTTCTACTTCTTTGTGCTTTCCTTCTTCCTTCTGAGAGATTTCTTCCATCTAATCTTTCATTCTCTAATTTGTTTTGAAGTTCTATCCATTCTGTTATGAACCCCATCTATTAATTTCTTTATTTCAATTATATGTTTCAAACTTCCTATTTCTCCTTGGTTCTTTTTGTTTTCTTCTTATTATTTCATTGCAAATATCCTCTTTTAACATCTTTTAGTATGTATGTCAAGCTAATTTTAAATTCTTCGTCTGTCCATTCTAATAGTTTTGCTTCTGATAGAATCGCCATCAAATAACCCAGCACAATATTTTTCCTATGAGACAGTTATGCTCTTCAAATGTTGTCCTGGTCCACGAGCTCATTTTGCCCTAGAGTGATGGCTACTCTGTCAGGCAATGTAAATGGGCCAGACCTCAGTCCTGCCAGCCACAAGGGGCTGGGGAGGATGGATGAGTCATGAGGTGGATCCACAGCTAATCTATCCCCCCGCACCACAAAAAGTCTCCACAAGTCAGGGCTTCCCCTCTGTCCCCCAGGAAAAAACAATGCCATGAGGGTCCTTAGATCACAGGTCACCAGCCCTGGGTTTTGGGGAGGGACACCTGCTTTTCTCTGCAGCCTTGATTTTATTCTGAGTTCCTGTAGGTGTGGGGACAAGCACTGTTTGCCCGCAGCCATGGCAAGCCAAGGGAACCAGCAGTTCCCCTCCTGGTTTATCCTCCCACAGGCAAAGTTGGCTGCCTCTTGCCCCAGACCCAAGCCATCAACCCACACACCCCAACTCAAAACAACCCTGTCACCCCTGGCTTTCTCACAGTGTCTCTCCTTTCCTTTGTGTTTTTCTCTATGGTTCCTCTGAAACTGATCTTGGGGAAAGAGTCAAGCTAGTTCATCAGTCTTGGTGATGACTGTACCTAGAAGTCTAGAGGTAGAAGTCACTTATAACTCTGTCTCCTGGATCCTAGTGGCTTTCCTGCCTGTGTGTTGACTTTACTTTCAGGCTAGTAGTGAGGAAAAGGGTTAGGGTTGTGTGTTGTGGGTGCTGTGTGCATATGGTTGTGTGTATTAAATGAGTTAACACATGTAAAGCACTTAGAACAGTACCTGACACATAGTGAGCACTCAGCTAACATTAGTGATGATGACAATGATAACGAACCTGTACCTTCTAAACTCTGTCCAGGGCAAAGACTTTCCCAGCAGCCTTTGAGAAAGAGAATACACTCCTTGACATATCTTTTTGTTATCTCTTCTCCTCATACAAGGGATATTTCCCACACCTCCATGCAACATAAATATAACCACTGCAGCAAAATGGGAAAAGAATGTTGACATTAAGTGCCAGTTGAGAAAAGTTATCAGCAATTGAGAACACTCCAGATCTAAAGGACGGAGATGAGAATGTGGCCCCACCGCAGAACGGTGCCCGCCACGAAGCAGGGCCAAGCCTCACGTAAAACTGTTTCACGGCTGTGTCTCATCTCAGACCCCAGATTTGGGAGCCAAGACCATTATATTTTCCTATAAATTTGCTCATTAAGCACCAAAAAAAGAGACTTAACTGCCCCTCCTCCCTTAGTTCCAGGCCATGAAATATCCATCCGTTCATTCATACATGCATGATTGAAAGATATATTCACTGAGCATCCAGTATGTATTAGGCTCTAGCTCTAGTCCCTGAGAACACAGTGGCGAACGGGGAAAAGTCACCGCCTTCATGAAGCTTCTATGCTAGGACTAGAGAACATAAACAAGCAGATACATAATACAAGCTACTTTCAGTTGCTGTGAAGAAATACACAGCAGGGTGAGAGGAAAGAGGGATGGGTTGTTGGAGGGTGATCAGGGAAGTCCTCTCCGAGATGACGCATGAGGAGGGACCTGAATGGAGTAAGGGAGTGAGCCATAAGAATATCCAGGGACCGTGCTGCAGGTAGGTGGAACAGCCAGGGCAAAGGCTCAGAGGGATCTTGTCAAACTGTGGTTAGCGTCCCCGGCCAGGACCCGGAGAGTAGGGAGGTGTGTTACAGGAGCACAAACTTGAAGTGCATTAAGTTTCACCTGCGGACATGGGTATGGCTCCCCCACAGAGTAGTCTACCCTCACAACTACATTTCTACCTAAATCTAAAGCTGGATCTCTGCAGCTTTTTTCCAACCCCTTTGCCTGATTCCAAAACTCTTTTGATCCTTTATTTTTTATTTTCGGACTATCATTTTCATTTTGTTTGTATTATAAAACAAATATACAGTTCTTACCACATACCAAGTATTGTTCAAAGCACTTTAAAAATAGTAACTCATTTAATCTACGTAATAGCCTTATAACGTAGCGTGGTAATTATCCCCATTTTACACATAAGGAAAATGAAGCACAGAGAAGTTAAAAAATTTTGCCAGAGGTCACAGAGTTACCAAGTGGTAGAATCAGGATTCAAATCCAGGCAGTCTGTTCCAGAATCTGGCCTAATGGATATTTTTTTTCACTGTTTTTTTCTTCCTTCTTTTTTTTTTTTTGCAAAGAATTTAAAATTTTTTTTATTTTTTCATTACAGCAGTGATAAGTAAATGCATTCTCAATATAAAATGTTCAAATATTACAGATAAAGCAGAAGGCCTGCCTGGCCATCCCCACCTGAGTCACTGTTAGCACTTGCTGGGTAACCATCTAAAGTTTTCACACTCACGCAACATGTTTAGTTTTGTTTGGTTGACTTGGGTTGGGTTTTGTTTTATTTTGTTTTTGTCTACTTTTTAAAAACAAATAGTACTATACTATGCTGTACTGTATTTATTTTTCTAGGGGTGGTTTTTTTTTTTTTTTTTTTAGATTTTTTTTTATTTTTTCCTTTTTCTCCCCAAAGCCCCCCAGTACATAGTTGTATATTTCTCGTTGTGGGTTCTTCTAGTTGTGGCATGTGGGACGCCGCCTCAGCATGGTCCGACGAGCAGTGCCATGTCCGCGCCCAGGATTCGAACCAACGAAACACTGGGCCGCCTGCAGCGGAGCGCGCGAACTTAACCACTCGGCCACGGGGCCAGCCCCTCTAGGGGTGGTTTTTATCATCCAACAACAGGTTCTGGAGTTCTTTCCTTGTCAGTATACATGAATGCACCTTATTCTTTTTAACTACTGCACATCGTTCTACTTCACAGGCATACCAACATTTATTTAACCATCCCCTGTGGCTAAATGTCATAGTTTCACTACCATAAACAAGGATGCAATGAACAACCCCGACTAGGCCTCCTCGTGCACGTACTTATTAAAGTACTTTTCCTGAGCAGATCCCAATAAGTGAGTTGCTGAGTCACAGCAGCTGTCTTATTTTTAATAGGCCCCGCCAAACTGCCCTCCAAAACGGTTATGCTAATTTACATTACCAGTAGAGCAATTTAAAAGAACCAATTTTCCACCCACTTTGCCAACTCTTGACATGATCAAACTTTGATTTCTTACAATCAGTGGGTGGGAAATGATTTCTCATTGCTGTTTTCAGCTGTGCTTCCCTAATTACTAAGACATTGAGCATCATTCCATATGCTTATTAGCCATTTGTATTTCCTCTTCTAGGAACTGCCTGTCCTATCCTTCGCCCATTTTTCCAAAGGGCCATTTGTCCTTTCTTTCTTATTAGTTCTTTACATGTACCCACATTCATCCTTTGTCTACTACACACTAGCAAATATTTTCTCCCAGTCTGCTGCTTCCCTTTCAGCTTGGTTTTATGATCCCCACTTCTCTCCTGCTATCACTGAGTCTGAAAATGGAATGTGGAAACAGGTGTAACCACAGGCCTCTCGGAAGACACTAGTCACTCCCTTTGCTCTCCAACTGGCTCGCCTGTGCCCTCGTGGAAGCACTTAGCTCTCTGCTCGGGTTACTGGTGCCCGTCTGTGTCGACTGCATTGAGTGTGCCCAGGAAGGTGGGGGCTTCATCCGCTCGTTTCTATGTCTCCCATGGGGCCCGGCACAGACCCTTATATATTGTAGGTACTGAAACCAACTGAATTAAGGCCACCATTAAAAGCAGAACAACTTGATCCCGAATATGATTTCACTCAACTTTGGTAAGCTGGTATCATCATGGTCAAAGAGTGGCTCTCCTCTTTCCCAGAAATGAAAAACAAAACAAGAAGGCATGCGGGCTGGCTCAATGAAATATTAAGCAGCTCCCTCCAAGGCTAGGGGCGATGGTTTGTGTGGTTGTTACAGAGTCCAGGAGACGGGCAGAAAGGAAGGCACGTGACCAGACCACAATCATTAGATCTCTACTGTCCTCTTTGGGAAGGGTTTTAGTATTAAAAGGACATTTATTCTCATTAATGCAAAATTAAGGAGTTTAAAAAGCTTTTACAACCTAGACTCCCTCTGAGACGTCAGTTCCAACACCCTAATCGGCCTTCTGCTCCTGCTACTGCTTGGAGCCAAGCAGCTCCTTTGGGCCCAGCTGGCCTGACAACAGGCAGACGTGAGGGAGGAGGGGAGAGAGCGAGCCTGTGCTGGCTTCTACTGTTACCCAGGCCCATCCTGAGGACTGATCAAAGGATGCATCACCAGACACCAGCCACACTGCTGAAAGGCAAGTGACCACTCTCTTGGCCCAGGGGACTTGGAATCACTGGATCTCCAGGCAGAAAGGGGCGAATCTAATGCTCAGATCCCCTTAGCTACAGCCCCCAAAAGTAGCCATCCATCCTCTGCTTAAAATGTTACCTGCAGTAAACTGTTGACATTGCTGAAGCTGGGAGATGGGTGTCAGTTCATAATACTGTTCTCCCTACTTTTATGTCTATATAGAATTTTTTATAATTAAAAAAAATTGGGCTGGCCCAGTGGCGCAGCAGTTAAGTTCACACATTCCACTTCCGCGACCCCGGGGTTCGCCAATTTGGATCCCGGGTGCAGACATGGCACCGCTTGGCAAGCCATGCTGTGGTAGGTGTCCCACATACAAAGTAGAGGAAGATGGGCACAGATGTGAGCTCAGGGCCAGTCTTCCTCAGCAAAAAGAGGAGGATTGGCAGCAGGTGTTAGCTCAGGGCTAATCTTCCTCAAAAAAAAAAAAATTTTTAATGCTTGCTGTAACAGAAGCTCACAACTCCTTCCTTGGACACTCTGTTGGGCAGGGCCTCCCTTCACTGAGCTATCATGTCCTCCTCTAGCTCTGATCCTCCCAGAGGACTTTAAAAGCTCAGTGTCTGAAGTCAGACAGACCTGGATTCAAAAGCTGGAGTCGCCACTTGCTGCCACATGACCGTGAGCATATTATTTTAACCTCTCTCAACCTCAACTTCTCGTCTGCACAATGGGGACAGCAACGTAACCTACGCCATAAGGGTATTGGGAAAGTTCCATGAGATCATGCAGGTAACGTGCTTCGCCCAGCACCTGGCATGTAAAGTGCTCATTGCTGTTTTACTGGCTTATTTCTCCTCCAGGAGGTCAAACAGAACAGGTCACCCGCCTCAGCACTGTGGCAGACCTCCTGATAGAAGACAACCAACGAAACGGTGCTTAGCAACTGAGCCTATAAAAAGGACACGCCCTGGAATTTGAAAATCACAGACATCTGTGATTATGTTCAACAACAAACACTGTGCCCAAATTCAAGAGTTTCCTCTGTGTCCCGGCATATGCTACAGCTACACTAATCCCTTGGTTGTCGCCACTGATGCTCCGAGACACTGACACAGATAAAGAGAAAGCTGTGGAAGACCCACTCCACTGAATCCCACAGAGAAGGAGAGAGAACGCACTCTTTTCCCTCTCCTGCTCATGGATAACATGTGAATGGAAAGCTCGCTCACTCATTACACAGTTGTACAAGACAGGGTGTACACAAAACACGAGAGGCAGCATGTGCCGTTTCGTTCCCAGCGCAGGACAACCTGACCCTTTGCAGAGAGCCCTTGGCAGCACTTTTCTAGGTGCACAGTGACTGTTAACAGCATGTGATCACCCCCGCAGCCCTGCATACCTTGGCCTGTTTTCCAAAACATGACTCCATGCATCTGTCCTGACACTCCGATGCCACAGACTTTCCGGAGCTGTTCCCGGGGAAGGGCAGTAAGGCACTCGTTCAGGGCTTGGATGATTCTACTCACGTCCTGCTCCCGCCCCTGGAAACAGAAAAGGACACATTGGGCAGGGACACACAGACAGGGAGGGGGAGGAGGACAGAGGCCTCAAGGGACTTCCTGGGTGATGGCTGCCCAGCTAATTCTACCAGGGCACTTCTAGGACCTACTGACCGGCCTCAGGGTTGAGACGTGGGACCGAGGGTTCTCCACACCTCCAGCAGCGCCAGGGGTAGGAACGTGGGGGGCAAGGTTCCACTCCCCTCACAGGTGAGGCGCTGCTGCAGATGGGGCTCAGCAAATGGCCCAGGCTCTGCCCTCCACTGCAGGCGAGCCTGAGCTGAGAAAACCACTGCCCTCGCCCTACAGGAATCTACGGTCTAGCAGGGAAGACAGAAAAACACAAGAAAGACCATACTGAAAGGAGAAACAATAAGGGTCCTTGGCAAGGCACACAGAGCTTTGGGGCAGAAGGATGGAACACAGCAGGGAGCAACCTGGCAGGAGAGGTGCAGCCGAGAAAAGCCTCACGCACTGACGCCCTCTTGGGCCTAGTTCACCCATCTGGCAAACATTTCCAGTGCCCTGAGGGCCAAGCCCCGGACTCAGACACAAAAACCCATCTAGGAAAGGCAGGCAAGGAGAAAGCCCAGGGGACACCAGGGCACAGCACCAGCGGCATGAGCTGTGCAAATGGGTGGTGGGAGATGCAACTGGAAAAGAGGAAAGGCTGGGGCCCCACTGGCGGGCCTTGAACCCCACGGGAAGGGGCTCTTCCAGCCCCATTGGCAAGCCTTGAACTCCAGGGAGAGGGGCCTGTAATGGGAGCTCCTGGAGCTTTCTGAATGGGAAAGTATCATCATCAGACTTGTGTTTTCAGAGACACGTTGGGCAGTGGTATAAGCTGCACAGAGAGAGACAAAATGATGGTGCAGACAGATTTTCTGGAGATGGGAAAGATTTAAGAAAGTCAGGACCATCTTTTCCTGATTTGCCTTTTCTTCTGACTTCCTGCCTCCTTGATATCTCTAGGCAGAATAACCTTGAAAGATAAAGTCATGAGAGATAAGCAGAAGGTAATCACATATGATATTATTATTGGTAAGAGTTGAGTGTTCTTAAGCAACAAGAATATGAAAAGAATGCAGGATTTGGAGAAGTTCAAAGTCGTTGGAGTCAGATGGGAAAATGCATTTAGATAGCTTAGAGCTAAAGAAATGCCAACTCCATGGGGCCAGCCCTGTTGCTGAGTGGTTGAGTTCATGCACTCTGCTTCAGCAGCCCAGGGTTTCCCCAGTTCAGATCCTGGGCACGGACATGGAACGGCTCATCAGGCCATGCTGAGGCGGCATCCCACTTGCCACAACTAGAAAGACCGACAACTAAAATATACAACTATGTACTGGGGGGCCTTCAGGGAGAAAAGATGAAAAAAAAGATTGGCAACAGTTGTTAGCACAGGTGCCAATCTTGAAAAAAAGAAAAAAGAAATGCCAACTCCAACCAAGCAGTACATCCAAATGGGTGGGAGGTACAGACTAATAGAACCTCACAAGTAGGCAATAACGTGACCAAACCTAAGAAATTTAGGTTCTGTGACTACCTCTGCTTTTAAACTATGAAATCCCGCTTAGAGACTAGAAATAGGACTCCAGAACCCCATCCCATCCCAGTAAATGCCTCTAATCAGTAAGAAGTCTCAATAAGCTGAGGTCATCACAAAATAGGCACTTGGGAAAGCGACCCAGATGACATAATTGTTTTCCTGGTGAATAAGTAAATTTCAAAGTGGAAAAGAATGATATTATGTGATTAATATCTGTGCTTGAAGAATCTTTGGGTATTTGGTATTTTAAGTAAACTTATATGTTTAAGAGAATTTGGCCTAGGTTACCTTCGTAACTCTAATTTAAAATGTGAAATTGAGTAACTGATCTAGATTTGTGATTATAAGTTCAAATCTGTATTTATAAAAAGATTTGAAACATATAAGAACATTTAAGGTCTATATAGTTATACATTTAATTTATTAGATTTATAAGAATTATTTAAGTATTCTGAAAAGATTTAGGTCAGACAACTGCAGTATCTAAGAGAGAAAATATATTAAATGTATAACTGTAGTTTAAAATATCTAAGGCATTTGATTAACTAAAATGGGATTATTATTCAAAGGTCCTCAAAAATCACATTTAAAATGTTAGACTTACAAATGGAATAAGCTTGATTTAAAAGCTTAAATAAGAACTAGGATTCCGGGGCCGGCCCCGTGGCCGAGTGGTTAAGTTCGCATGCTCCATTTCGGCGGCCCAGGGTTTCATTGGTTCGGATCCTGGGCGCGGACATGGCACCACTTGTCAGGCCACACTGAGGCAGCGTCCCACATGCCACAACTAGGACTCACAACTGAAATAAACAACTATGAACTGGGGGGATTTGGGGAGAAAAAGCAGAAAAAAAAAGATTGGCAACAGTTGTGAGCTCAGGTGCCAATCTTAATTAAAAAAAAAGAACTAGGTTCTGAATTTAACAAATTGACTACTTATTTTTATTCCAACCAAAGTAAAATGTTTCTGGCACACAAAAATCACCTCAAGTCACAAAATAAACATATATTTAATAACAACTAGAAGGATCCATGGAAAATTCAGAAAAGAAGAGAAATGTGGCTTGGCTCTTAATAAATGTCTGATCTTTGGAAAACTAAAAAAGCTTATGGTCTTGGAAAAGCATCTGAAGATTGAGGCCTCAGGCTACTTGCTTCCTTCCGGGGGTGGGGAGGGGCGCGGTGTAGTCCTCCCCTCCTTGGAACAAATCCATCACTTGCCCCATCAGCCTGCTGGCCTTGGTCAGGGGCAGTTCTTGGCTCCTAACAAGCATGAACAAAAGAGCAGAAAGAAGGATGGTGAGGAAGGGGAGGGGAAGAAGGAGTGAAGAGGGAGCACAGAGCCTATTCCTGAGGGGTGTCCACGCAAAATAACCAATAACCATTCTATAGATGAAGAGATAGGTAAATTTTACTTAAGCCAGGGTGAGGATTATAACCCAGGAAGGCAGTTTCCACAAGGGAAGAAAGCTGTCTGCAGAAGCATGGGTTTCAGTACAGTCTTAAATCTTTTTAGAACAAAGAGTATACATTAAACATGCCCAGGATACACATTCATGAAAGTTTCAAAGAGGTATTCAGTCACAAATTAGCAGGTCAACATGACCACTACGTCAGGAAAGGGACTAACATGGGCATTACCCATAGGCGTGAGACGGGAAGCATGCATTCTTAAGAGAGGGCATTCTTTAATGGTTAAAGCAGATGTCCAAGTGTGTTTGACAGGCCATAAGTCAGACTTCTTTAGTTCAAGTGGAATTAGTTTTGAATCAGAATAGTTACCCCATATTCTTCAATATGTGAAAATCTCTTGTCAGGAGGGAGCCTCAGATCTTAACAAGAGTCTCTATACAGGAGAGACTCTGGATAGGGACAGTGAAGGAGGGAAACAGGCCGGGTGGCAGTGAAGACAGGGAGGCAGTCAGTGTTGAGCATAACTGGAGTTTTAGTGGTGAGTATGATGGGGGAGGAGCTGTTGGACAGACAATGAATATGCCCACAGTGTAACAGGAAAGGCTCTGCCCCCAGGCCTTGGTTCAGAACATCAACTGGTCTACATCCAGATCAGATCCTAGAACTTTAGATTTGAGAGAACTTTGAAACTCATTCAATCCTCCTCCCCCATGCCCCTTTTTACAGATGAGGAAACTGAGGCCCAGAGAGGAAGAACTAATAACTCAAGAGTCACAGAGCTTCCCTCAAAAGTCCTGATATTTTAAAATTGCAAATACCTAAAAGCCTGACCTTCGCCATGGCTGCCAAGCTTGACCATGGTGCACACAATACTTCTAAAGTGTGACAAATATGGACATGAAGATTTCTATAGATCAGTGGTTCTCACCCCAGGGGTGATTTTTGTCCCCTAGGGGATATTTGGCAATATGGAGACATCTTTGAGAGTCATAACTGGGGAGGAGGGTTCTACTGACATGTAGTGGCTAGAGGCCAGGGATGCGACAAAAAATCCTACAGTGCGCAGGAGAGTCCCCAACAACAAAGAATCATCCGACCCAGAATATCAACAGTGCCAAGGCTGAGAAATCCTGCAACAGATGCAATTACAGTAACGCTGTTTGTCCCAGAACACAACACACACGTGGAGGATGCAAAGCGGGCTGTTACTAGTCTCCCCTAAACCCCTTGTTAGGCCGGTGTGGCACGCTGGGTGTGCCTGTAATCCCAGAACAGCCTGCTGAATGCTGGGGGAAGTGGGGAAAGCAGTTTGCAAGAAGTGGCCCTATTTAAGAGAAAAGCCTAAAGCCACCCCTTGTAATCCTGGCTCTGCTGCTCAGCCCCACAGGGTCAGAGCTGACTCTGCCTGCATTTCACAGTCCATGAAGTAAATCATCTTTCTAAAATGCCCAATGCCCCAACCAAACTACCTTTGAAAGGCTCTATGAAAATGCAAAGTGCTCCTGAAGTCCTTATCCTCTGAAGTGCTTCTCAGCAAGATGGACTCTGAACCCTAAAGGACTGAGCCCAGATATGAGGCAAGAGCTTGTGAAAAACAAAGCTCTTGGGAGTGGGGCTTGGCTCAGAAAATCGAGGTTTGTGGCTGGAAAGGAGCACAGAGGTTACGTATTTCAACTGCGAGAAGAACAGGCTGAGATCTAGAAAAAAATCGAAGTTACACAGAAAGTTCCTTGATATTAATTTCTACTGTCAATTAACTGAACATAGAGAGACCTTTTTCAGGGAATTAATGGAATCCAGCTCTGAAGATTGACATCCGTTCTGAACCCACATCTCACAGCAGAGCCCGCTGTGATGAAATTCTCCCTTTCTATCTTGTAGCTTTCACAAGACACTAGTTATAGTATGGAATTATCCATCTGATCTTTTTTCCGACATTTCAGTCGACTTATCTCTCAGTGTCTGTCTGTCTGTCCTGACGTCTTTCCTCCAAGGTGTCTGGGGGACTTTCAGGGCTGGGGGACTTTTGCTGACCAAGTGTTTGAGTTCCTTGGTCCACATTCCGCTCCCGCGAGAGAGAAGCATGAGAGAAGAACGGGTTAGGCCAGCTCTGCATATGATTTCCGGAGGAAAACCTAGACTCTGACCTGGGGAACAAACTGAAATCCTAAACTTGAGGACACTGGCAGCTGTGGGGAGCAGAGAGAGGCCTAAAGTCACTCCATATCCACAAGGAGAGCAATTTCACGCAGGTCCGGGTACAGAAAGTGGAGGGCAGAGAGCACGAGGATACAGCGCCATGGGCAAGGCTCCTAGAGGCCAGAGAGTGGGGAGATCGGTGCCAGCAGGTGAGAAAGCTCCTGGCAAGGGGCCTAACGGAGCAAGGGGAGCTGTACCAGGCAGACAGAGGTCAAGCAGGCTGGAGCAGTCAGGGAGACTTCTTTGAGGAAAGGGGGCGGCGGGGGAGGGGGGTGGTCAGAGAGGTCTCTGAGGAGCAAGAGGGTCGTCAGGAGGATCCTGGAGGCGGCGCGGCCCCAGGGCGCTGCCTCACCTGAGGCCCGGCCGCCGCGCTCTGGGCCGCCGCCTCCGCCCGCGCAGCCCGGGCACAGCTCGCCAGTACCACGAACCCGGATGGATCGCCGGGCGCGGCCTCCACCAGGGCCGCCTTCACAGACGTGGTGCCCAGGTCGATGCCGAGAGTGACCCGCCGTGCAGCCATGGCCGCGGGGACCCCAGGTCGCGTCTGCTGCGGTGGCGCCCCCTCCTGCACACTGAGCCCGGGACAGATAACCGGGGCGGAGCCTCGCCTGCCGCTCCTGCAGCCACATGCAACATGCCGGCAGCTCGTCTTCCCATTGGTCGAGGAAGGCGGAGCCCCGCGCACCCCTCGCGGCGGACCCGGCTATAGGCGGAGAGGCGGCGGAAGGCGGGACCTAGAGGGCCCAGTCCCGTAGACAGGAGTTCTAGGATGGTGAAGCGCTGTCCCGGCCTCGCTCGCCAGAGCCGCGCAGGGTTCGCCGACAGGCGCTGGCGGCTTTGAGGGCGTCTGTGCCCCTAAAAGTGGCTTAATCCTCCCTCACTACCCGAGCCCCGATCCCTACCAAGGCGCCTGCGCGCCTCCACTCCGCCCCAAGCCTGCCCAATTGTCCGGCTAAGACTCGTGAAAACTACAGCTCCCAGAGTGCATCGCGCCGAGATCTGCACTCGGCGAATCAGGTGGCGTGAGTCAGGTGACTTCTGGCCCGCCCTCACACAAAGTCGAGCCGGCCGCGGGAGGTAGTCCAGTCCGAGGTGGCTCCTGCGTCCCGTGTGTCGGTCCCCAGACCCTGAGAGGATCTCAGGTGAGAGCCGGCGCGGCCCCTACAGCCCCTCCACCCATCCCAGGCAGACCCCCGGGGCTCGGAGACAGGCACAGCAAGTCGGTTGCCCAGCCTGCTGAGCATCCAGCCCCCTTCAGCAGCCAGGGTTCCATCCCCTGCCACCCAAGTCCAGGCCTTGCGACAACGGACAGCTCCCAGATTGAAGGGCCCGGGTGGTGGTGAGCGGAGACAGGGAACACCGGGCTGCCGAGGTCGTACGGGTGGCACTACCCCAGTGCAGGTCCGAACCCTTTCCCCGCCTTCTGCTTAGTTGCCGCCTGAATCTGAGTCGCGCAGTTTGCAGAGTGCTTTGGAGAGGGGAGACCCTGAGAGGACCGTTCCGGGAACTCCTGTTGGCGTGCTGAGTGCTGGGCTGGGCTCCGGGGGGAGGTGGGCAGAATGAGACCCCGCACTGCCCTCCGAGGCTTTCAGGCTGAAGGAAGGGGGAACCACTGGGCTCCGCCTTTTTCAACAACGTTGAGGAAAGTCGACGCTTTTTGCGAGCCTTCTGGGTGCCTTGGCGACAATAGTTATCACTTTACATCGTTGGTTCTCAACCTCTTTCCTTATCAATCCCCCACCACCACCATGAGATTTTAACTTTTTGTGGCCCTTTGGAGGGCCACAAAGCATATTTTACATTTCATCTCATTCAGGTCCTCTGCTGTAGTCCTCACTGTCGCTGTTTTCGTGAGGAAATTGAAGCTTGAGTAGGTTGAGAAGCACCCCAAAGCCATACAACTAATAACCCAGGCACAAGCCTGTGCGGTCTGTCTCCAGGACACACATTCCTTGCCACCGTGGGTATTACTTCTGCAAGGGAAGGAGACCCAGGGAGTTCCGGGTTGCGGAAGAGTTGACAGGACTAACTCAGATACCTGATAGAGAAGCTGCTGCGGGAGACCCCTGAGCCCAGGTTGCTCCTGGGAGGGGCTTGGGAGTGGGAGGCTTCTTGAAGCAGGTGGCATTTTAGTGAGACCTGGAAGATAGACCTTACACAGGAAGGACAGCATGCCAGACCGAGCCCATTGTGGGGAAATTCTCCATTTCTATCTTGTAGCTTTCACAAGACACTAGTTATACTGTATATTTATTAATCTGATCTTTTTCTGACGTTTTAATTGACTTACCTCTCAGTGTCTTTCTGTCTGTCCTGACATTTTCCCTCCAAGGTGTCTGGGGGACTTTGGGGCCGGGAGACTTTTGCTGACCAAGTGTTTGAGTTCATTGGTCCACATTCTGCTCCTGCGGCATGAGAGAGGAGCCAGTTAGGTCTGATTGGGCATCTGATTTCCCTGGGAAAATCCCGACTCTACCCTGAGGAGCAAACTGAAGCTTAAACTCAAGGACACAGACAGATGTAAGGAGCAGAGAGCGGCAAGAGCAAATGGAAGGCTTGAGGTCACACCATGTACACGGGAGAGCAGTTCCCTGCAGGTCTGGGTACAGAAAGTGGAGGGCAGAGAGCACAGGGATACAGCACCATTGGCAGGGCCCCCAGGGGCCAGAGAGGAAGGAGATTGGTGCCAGCAGATGGGAAAGCTCCTGAGATAAGACCTAATGGATCAAGGGAGCTGCAGTCAGCAGAGAGGCCCCTAGAGGAGATGGGCAGGCCGAGGTCAGGCAGGCTGGAACAGTCAGGGAGAAGTCAGGGAGACTTCTTTGAGGAAGGGGACTTCTTTGAGGTATTTTGGGGAAACTGATACCACAGTGGTAGTTTGCACACAGACTTCTCCTGGCTCTCCCACAGTTTGCAGGAATCCTCAGAGGCTGTCAGGAGTGGGAGGATGTGGGCGCTACATGCTGAGGCATACCCATGCTGACCTGCCCCACTTGACTCGTGCTTCACGAGCCATGCATTGGGATTGTGGGTATGCAGCAGCCCACCTCCCTCACTTAACCACTGAGCTGCTCCAGGGCTGATCTGGGGCTTTCCCCTCACTGGGTCCCCATTGTGAGTGGTCCCTGCCAGTCCTGGAGGGGTGACGTTTGTCAAATGAAAAAGTCTTAATCCTGGGGCCAGCCCCATGGCCAAGTGGCTAAGTTCGGGCGCTCTGCTTCGGCGGCCCAGCGTTTCACCGGTTCAAATCCTGGGCGCAGACATGGCACGGCTCATCAGGCCATGCTGAGGTGGCATCCCACATGCCACAACTAGAAGGACCCACAACTAAAAAGACACAGTTATGTACCGGGGGGCTTTGGGAGAAAAAGGAAAAGTAAAATCTTTAAAAAAAAAAAAAAGAAAAAGTCTTAATCAACGGTCAGTTGGTGTTATTAGCCATAGGCTCATATCCCAGGACAAGGAATGAAATTAATTTTGTTAAGTTTTATAGGTTCACAAGGTCAAATATCTGACCAAACTTTTAATAAATTTTTGAAAAAAAGAACCCAAGCCAATAAAACTGCATTCTTTCTGTTAACTAGATTGCAAGAAGCAGTTGAAGAGGGGAAAATTCAGCATTTGTCCACTTCCTCAGAGTGGAACCTTACACAACCCACTTAGCCTCTCTGAGCCCGTTTGCCCACATATCAAAGAAAGATAAGTCCTCCCTGGGGTCCCCTTGTCGAGCTGGTGATGCACAGCCCATGAGGTCACAGGTGTGAAGTGAAAGTCCTTTATGAACTGTCCGTGCCATGGTTCCAGGTGACATATTGTCCACTTGTTGCTGAGCTGATCCAGCTTGAACTTGAACTTCTCTTGCTGTTTGTTTTTCTTCCTAGTTCTTTGAAACGGAGGAACATGATAAGGCGTTGGCTGATTATTTTTATCCTTTCTCTCCTGAAGCTCAGAGGGAAATGTGGTAAGTTTAGAAGTGGGTCATCAACTTTGTAAAGAGGAAAACTGTGTGTAGATTAAGAGCCTGACCTGTTTGTAGCCAAGAATTTGGGACTGTCTGGTCTGTGCCTGCCTCCCTTGGGTCAAGCAGCCACTGGGGTGGTGGAGCAGACCCAGGTCTGGGATCCAGGAGTTTTACAAGGAGCCAGATGGTTCCACAAATAATTGGCCTTCTGTCCCAGGGTCCCTGTTACCTTTTCTCTATCACCAGAGTCCAACTGTGGAGCTCCAACAATCTGGGGTACTATGTATAAAGAAGGGTTTGTGCCCCTGCCTTGTGGACTTCACAGAGGGAGTTATGGGTCCTGAGAGATGCTGCCTAAGCAGGTGAGGTGGCCACCTTGTTGCACCTGGTTCTACCAGGCACAGACACCTGAGGAGTGTGCCCAGCATCCCCTTGTGAGATGAGAAAACCCTTCCCATAGAGAGGAACTAAGGAACAGGGCACAGCAGCCCAAGCAGGGCTGGGGGCCTCACAGACGCAGGCCAGTTATGGAGAAACACATTAGCGTTTGTGCATCCTTGTGAGGCTTGACCTTAGAGGCCTGCATCATTCTATCAGTTCTCCCACTGCCCAAAATATTGCTGAAATTCCTTCCACAAAAAGCTGTGTTTAGCACTCCTAAGACACCAGGCCCATTATTTTGGCAGTTGTCAAAAATCAAATACATCTTAAAACCCCTTACTAAAGGTTTTAAATGAACCTTATACAAACAATACATATCCTGCGTAAGCTTCCCAAAAGCCAGGCACAGTGACTGCATCATCACTGGTATCTGCCTCTTGAATCTCTGAGAAAACAATAGTTATCTGATCAGTTCTTCCAGGTTTGTTAAACAACCAGTCGTGTTCCTTTGCAGTCACACGTTATGGATAAGCAGTTTCCAGGTGAGGTTGTCGGAACATGATGCCCGGTGTTTCTCAGTGCACATGCCGGAGCCCCACTCCAGACCTGCTGGATCACATTCTCTGGACTAAGGCCAAGTGTGTGTATGCGCATGCACATTGGCAGGCTTTAAACGAAGCTCCATTAGTAATGCTAATGCCTTGGCCTAGGGAAGAAGAGCAAATCTAGCACCACCACCTCAATTCTACAGAGGGGAGACAGGCCCAAAGAGGGCAGACATCTTCCCCAAAGTCACAGAGCTAGAAAGTAACAAAGATGGGCCCTGTTCCATTTTATCACTTTGCCTCCTTTCCTGAATATCATTATAAAAGAATAGTGAAAACCACCATAAAAATCAAGGAACTGGACTTGGGTTTCTGACCTCATTCTGACTGCCTATCTGCTCTTTTCTTTGGAGACTGATCATCAAGGACCGTAGGTGAGGTGCTTGGCCTTCAGAGCTTTTTGTCTCTGACTTCTTTGGGTGGAATCTGAGGCACTGTGACCTAGCGGCAAAAACCTGGGCTTCGGTCCAGACGGGCCTAGGTTTGAATACTGCCTCCACCATTTCTGAGTCGTGTGGGCAAGACACTTTCCCTGTTGGGATTCTCTGTTTCCTTATATCTGAAATAGGAATCATGCCCACCTCTCACAGTTGTAAGAATTTGAGAATGGGAGTTAACAGTGTAGGGGAGTGGCCAGCATGGGGTGGGGAACACTGTAGGGGACGTGCCAGTAAGTATAGTCATATGCCGCATGACGACATTTGAGTCAACAACAGACCACATGTACAACAGTGGCCCCGTGAGATTAGTACCATGTAGCCTAGGTGTGTAGTAGGCTATACCATTTAGGTTTGTGTAAGTATGCTCTATGATTTTTACACAATGACACAATCGCCTAACGACACATTTCTCAGAATATGTCCCTGTTGTTAAGCAACTCATGACTGTATTTAAAAAACACTCTCCTTACGGGAAATTTGGAGTCGTATCATTAAGACTCGTTAGGTAATTCTGATGTCCTGTCCAGGGACTGTTGCCCTGGGGCAGACTTTAAAATGTGCTTTCCCAGGATATGATGCCAGCTTCCTAACTCTCCCATCTTGGGCTAAAAAATGTCGTGCAGTGTCTACGTGATGAGAATAGTTACCAGCAATTATTTTGCACTCAGGTCGTATGGAAGGTGTGTCACGAACATCGCCAAACGTTATCTTCACAGGCCCCTGTGAGATAGGTAGTGCTATTCTCCCCTTTTTACAGTGAGAGAACGGAGGCTCAGAGAGGTTAAGTACCTTCAGCAAGGAGGTGGGCGAATCAATCTCAGAAATGTGTCCCCGATAATGGGGACTCAGGAATATTTATGGGGTAGGGGCAAGACGGTCTGAAGTGTGGGAATAGATGATTGGAGGTGAGGAGAAGCGAGGTAATTGATGATCTGTGCAAGCGTAGTCAAGGTTCATGCCTCTTCATAGGATGCATGTTCACAAAATGGCAGCATTGCCATGGTCTGAGGGTGGGGATTTTAGCTCCTTGACGTCAAAAAGGTCACTTGTCAAGCAGGTCCAGTTCATGGGTTGGTGGTCTCAACCAGCCTGAACTGGACTCTCAGTTCCTGAAAAACTCAAGCACCCCACCCATTACCATGGTGACCCAAACCTCAGAGATGTCACCTATAGGATCGGTTTTAGTAATGCCCTAACTACTTTTGCAGACAAACAACTGGGTATAGTTACAGTAAGTTGACCCCCTGGGTTCACTAGGAAGTGACATAGCCAGGATGGAACTGTGTAACCTCAGAGCCCAGTGTCTCAGCTGCTGAGCACTGCCGTCCTCTGTGGCACTAAGTGAGAGGGAAGTAAACATTGCCTGATCTGGATCTATTAGAGTTAACGGCCTCCTCTTTTAAAATGCAAAGACTGTGGAAGAGCAAAGGCCATGTGGATCTCCCACTCACTCTGACCACCATCCCAGCAGAGCCCTAGGGACTGGAGGTGTGGGTGGCAGCTGGCATCACTTTCAGCATCGCTGTCCTGGGCACCAGCTTGTCAGGGTCTTGCTTATCTGGTGTGGTCCAGGGTGGGGGGATGATGACAATTACAACACGACACAGCAGAGGACAGGACTACCGAAGACCTCAGACTGAAGGAGTCAGCTTGGAGCCTGGCAGACACAGGGGAGCGAGCCTGCATCTGCACTCACATGCAGGGCTAGCAGGGAGAAGGGCTCCGATAGGCTCTGAGAGGCCCCAGGTAGCAGAGCCAGGCCCAGGGATCCAAGTTCCAGGCTGGCCAGTTCCCATGAGGAGATGAGGTATCACCCCTAGAGGTGTCCAGGCAGATGAAGGGACTCTACCAGGCAGGACTGTTGACAAGGGGACTCAGGCGGTTTCAGGTTGAATTAGGGGGCTTTCAAGTTCCCTTCCAATGTGAGCATCTAAAATTTCAGTTCTTTATCTTCTCCCTTTGAGGGGCCTGGGTAGAGGAAGACACGGCCCTGCCTGCAGCCCCTACCCCCACCAGGACCACCTTCATCAGACTGGGCGCCTGCTTTCCCCTGGTGGGCCCCTTTCCTGCCCCAGTCTAGAGTCACATTACACCTTAGGTTGTGCATAACCCTGAAGGCCTTGAGGTAAGGGAGGTGAGGTGGACAGGTGCCTGGGGCTTTGAGTACCCCTGGCGGTGGGGAGGGGGAGGGGTGCGTAAGTTGCCCAGAGGACACAGGAAGAAGTCAGAGGGCGGCTGACTCACTCATGTTCTGTGGCCAAGTTGCTCTCAGATATTTGGCCTCCCAAACCTGCTTCCTCCCTCACCCTGAAACCTGTTTGTCTACCTCATCCTGAGTACCTTAATCCCAAGAAGAAACCCCTGATCGTGAAACAGTGTGCACTGTTCCCCAGTGTCCCCCAGCCCCCCAGCTGAATCAGTGTCAGGAAGGGAATCAGGGAATGGGTTGAGCTGGGTGAGTACCGGAGCCCAAAAGGACTTCTTTAGAGACAGGTTAGCTGGGCCCCGTGTGTCTGTGAGGTGCCGGCAGGGGCTGGACCAGTTCTGCACGAACTCCACGTCCAGCTCCACAAACTGAGAAGACCCGTGTGATTTCCGTCTGAAAGGGTAGGTCAAGTCCACATTTTCCAGTCCCATGTGGTGACTTGAATTCCTTTGTGACGGTATTTGGGCTGCACAGTTCTAGAACTATCTCTGGGTAACAGAGCTGCAGACCCTCAGAGCATGTCAGTGGGGGAGGAGGAAGCTACAGTGTGTCTTGCTCAGGCCTGTGTCTCCCTCTGTCCATCTCTGCTAGCAGAAGGGGAAAGAGCATAATGAGGGCTCGGGTTTCCAGTCCCATCACTCAGCCTCTCAGAGTCCTTGTGGCTTCACCTAGAAGATGGGGGTTGTCACGAGTCAGAGCTCCTGAGTTCAGATGTCAGGGGCTCCCATCCAAGTTTCTCCTCGTGGGCCTGACCCATGAGGGTTCTCAGAGTTCTCTGACGTAATGACTCATCATTGATTTGGGTCCTTCCAGAGTCAACAGTCAGCCTCACTGTTCCTCCCACTGTGAAGTTGGAAAATGGAAGCTCAGCCAACGTCAGCATCATCCTTCAGTAAGTTTCAGGCCCAGCTCTGTCCTCAGCCCAGTATTCACCCGTGGCTGGATCAGGGCAACCCCTGGTTCAGTCTGTTCATGTTTCCAATGTGATGCTCTTGCTTCTTCGCTTTAAGATCAGCCATAGAAAGAGAGACACTAGCCCTGGGCTGCAGACCGAGGCCCCAGAGTCTCTCCCCCGACAACTGCTGACTCTTTGTTTCTGGTGGGAGGAGGAGGAAAGCAAGGCTTTCCCCCAGCTGAGAAGAGTCCTTGAGTGACCAGCAGTTGATGCCAGACTTCAGAATGGTCCTTTCCAAGGCTCTAAATACTTGAGGAGAGCCCTGAAGGTCAGAGGGCAAGGAGCTGAGCTGCTGGCCAGCACTTCTGAGATCACGTCCAAAAGCAGAAGTGACTGAGCCCATCCCGTTCACATGACACTCCTGCTTAGTCTTGTCTGAGAGTCTGTCTTGGTGACCTGCTGGTTCAGGCGTGAGGGGGCCGACCTCATCCAGGCTATGCCAGGGAGCCTGCCTCCTCTTCTCTATCCTTCACTGCTTGTCCTACTCTTCCCTCCCAGCCACAAGGATTCCCCAAGATGAAGATCCGGGACCCTGTCCTTTTCTCTTTGCCCTTCTCCCTTTTCCTCACCTCTCCAGGGAATTCTGATCTCCATCCAAAGCTTTGGTACCAAGGCTCCCTGACAGACCTGCGTTCCATTCCCAGCCTCTGCCACCTCTGCACTTCGACACCTTTTATATCTCACGTACCATCCCCTCCCGACAACTCTCCCTTCTCCTGAACCCTTGAGTATCTTTCTGCTGCCTTCCAAATTAACTCCAGGTCTCTGAGCTCAGACTTGAGGTCTCCACGGGCTGCTCGCAATCGGACACATCTCCCAGCTTTCTGTGGACATGCTGCTCCCTCCTCAGACCTGACCTCTCGGAAGCCCTTCTCACCAGAGTGGATGCCGTGGGCCTATTGGCCTCTGGATGTTCACTGGGCATTCACAGCCAGTTTCCCATGTTCTCACCCAGCCCCGACCGACCATCTTGTCTCCTGATAAAGATAGAAAACTCCTAAGGAGCAGGGACCCCACCTCTCCACCCCTCAGGACCAAGCACATAGCACTTCCTAACCCAAATTGCTTGAGAAATGACAGGCCCAGTGAGAAATCCAGAAAGTTGGTTGAGATCTCACAGTGTCCTACTTGCCAGTGGTAATCAGTCTCTTGTCCTCCACAGGCCTCCGTTAAATGCCACCTTGGTGATCACTTTTGAAATCACATTTCGTTCAAAAAATATTACTATCCTTGAGCTCCCCGATGAAGTAAGTAATGAATCTTAACTGATGGGTGGGGAACTGCCAGGTAAAACACATTGTAATGAAGTGCTTGTGGAAATAGGCCACCTTGTTTTTATACCGTGGACTGCCCCGTCCCATCATTCTAGAAATCTCCGGTTTTGGCTTTGTTGGTCTCTTTGAAAATGAGCATTTTATGCCATGTAGATGGAATTAGGGAGGTGATGGTAAGAAATCTGAGGCAAAAATGGTTCTGAGAATGTAGAAGAAATTCTTAAGGTGGTTTTCTAAGACCTTGCTATTCAAAGGGCTGTCATGGGCCAGCAGCATTGTCCCTACTTGAAAACCTTTTAGAAATGCAGAATCTCGGGCCCCATCCCAGATCTTCTGCTTCAAAATCTTAATATAGATACCTGGATGATTTGGGTCCACGTGAAAGTTTGTGAAGCACTGTTCTGAGATTCCACTGGTTGAATGTTATTTCCAAAAACCAGTGCCAGAGGCTGTCAGGCATCATAGCTGTGACTATTCCTAGCCCTTATGCATTTATCTGTTAATATATACCCTGCTTCCACCTTACCGAGGATCTGTGCCAATTACCGATAAACTAAATAACATCAGTAGGGGAGGCAGTAATGAACATCAGTAGGGGAGGCAGTAATGAACATCAGTAGGGGAGGCAGTAATGAACATCAGTAGGGGAGGCAGTAATGAACATCAGTAGGGGAGGCAGTAATGTAGAGACTAAACAGGTTTTTTTAAAAAAACCAGACAAGATGAATGCAGGGATGACATTGATAAACATGAGGCACATTTTGAGGCCTCATGGCTTCATCGCTGTGGAAATGGTCTGCCAATGGGCTCTGAGCTCTCTAGCAAGCAAACAGTGTTGAAGCGTGATCAGATAAAGAGTGTCTGCCTAAAAGGCCATGTGTGGGAAGGGAGTCTCATCTCATCCCATGGTGAGCACCACACCTCATTAGACAAGGCCATTTCTCACAACTTCTCCTGCCCCGGGGCCTGAGGCCTGCTGCAGGGTAGAAAGAGCCATGAGCTCTAACAGCAGCTTCTAGCACTCAGCTTTCTGAGGTCTGGCTTGATCCACAGACTGCATGGCTAGTGAGAGGAAGAGAGCCATCCTACCTTCCCTCAGAGAGAAGCCAGGGGAGGGCCTGAGGGCAAGGCCATTATTCTGCTCAAAAAGTCTAACCCACAGGTGCAGGGGGGTTCCTGTTGGTTGGGTGGGTCCAATGGTTGTCCCTTTTGTTAGTAAGCTCCTAGAAGCCAGGGACCCTGTGTGACCTGTCCCTCCATTGCCTAGTACTTAGCCTTGAGCTGGGCACTGAGTGAGGCCCCAATAACTACGTGGCACTGGACCAAATTCAGTTTTCCTAACAGGTTGTGGTGCCTCCTGGAGTGACACATTCCTCTTTTCAAGTGACATCTCAAAATGTTGGACAAGTTACTGTTTTTCTGCATGGGAATCATTCCAACCAGACCGGGTAAGCTGGGCCTTAAATGATGAGAAGGGAGGCAGTGGTGGGCACGTGGGAGTTTCCTTCCGAAGCCCAGCCTCAGCTCATCCCAGTCCTCAAATTCTTTCTAGACCAAGGATACGCTTCTTGGTGATCCATAGTAATGTCGTTAGCATCGTAGACCAGGTGATTGGCTGGATCTACTTTGTGGCCTGGTCCATCTCCTTCTACCCTCAGGTGATCACGAACTGGAGGCGGAAAAGGTACCCGCTGAGCTTTATGTGTGAGTTCACTTAGAGCCCGTAAGACAGGGGCATTCCAGCGAGGCTGTAGGCAGCAAGGGGTCACACTTTCCCCTTCTGCTCTTCTCTCCTCCTGCTCTTTCTAGAAAGTTGTCTGATGTGAAAGCTCTGACAGCCTAGCTGGGACTTACAGTGCCAGGCATTTGGTCTCCTGCCCAAGTCAGCCCCTCCCTGTGAAAGCAACAAAATGGGGCCTCTCAGTGAAGTGGAGGATGGGTGGGGAGGGGGAGTCCACCCAAATCTGTTCTGCCCATGGTGCGTCTGGCCCTGGAAGAATTAGTGTCAAGTCATGCTGCTGTGCAGAGTTGGGTCCTTCAGCCTTGGGGACTAAGCCATCCCACCTTGATCTTAAAGGCTAACTGTGCCTTGGGTTGCGTCTTCGTGCAGCAAGCCACACTAGCTGCGTGGGCTTCTTAGGGGACTGCTGAGCTGGAAGCCAGGAAGGGAGATGCCTCCTCTCTGCAGGAGGCCTCCAGCCTTCCCTCTGGAGCCAGGACTTGAGGAGGACTTGGACTTGAGGAGGCAGGAGACATCTCAGGAGGGACTGAGGGAGGAAAGTGGTTCCCAAGAGTGGGGGATTGAGTGGCATCAATTGTGGTATGGAGAGGGATCTGAGGACAGTGCTCTCCTTGGGGTATCCGGGCCCTCCTTCTTGTGTTCTGAGAGCTCTGTCCCCTCCCATGTCCCCATTGGCCTCCAGTCTCAGCCCCTGCTCTGCTTTCTTTCTCCATCCCCCTCCCCCACAGTGTCGTTGGTCTGAGCTTTGACTTCGTGTCCCTAAACCTGACAGGCTTCGTAGCCTATAGTGTGTTCAACATTGGCCTCCTCTGGGTGCCATACTTCAAGGTATGGCACTGCCCTCCCACCGCAGCCCAGCCCAACCTGTGCAGTGGCCTGGCCACCCCTCACTCCCCAGCTTCTCCCCACCCCCCAAACAGGAGCAGTTTTTCCTCAAATATCCTAATGGAGTGAACCCTGTGGACGCTAATGACGTCTTCTTCAGCCTGCACGCAGTCACCCTCACCCTGGTTGTCCTGGTGCAGTGCTGCCTGTACGAGGTAAGAGATGAGCCTGGCCCTCGCCCCGCCTCGGGCTGCCCGGCCCAACACCCACCCCCCACCACCACCACCCACCCTTACCTACCATTTTACACAAGACATGGAAACCCTCAGAAAAGAAATGTGTTTGCTCCCTCAGCACCTGCTTACTGGGGCCTACATAATAGGCCAGGCCCTGTGCTGGGCATGGGGAACACCCCGTGAGCCCAAGCCCTGGGACCCCCGCAAGTCTAGGGAGAGGGACACAGAAGGTGGCAGTGGCACCCCAGCAGGCTGAGAGCTAGCAGGGAGGGGGAGGAGGGCATCGAGGAAGTGGAGCTTAATTGTGGCCCATAGGATAAGTGCAGTTCCTGTGGTGATGGGGAGGAAGGCCTGGGTGGGGCACCCACAGCTCGGGGGACAGAACTATGAAGGCTATGGGGTAATGAGAGGAACCCGGAGCTGATGGGTGTGGCCAGGGTTCAGGGTGCCAGTCGGGGGAACAGGCTCGTGAGTGTCCTGAGGGGTCTGGAGTCCCAGCCCGAGGAGCCAGGACTCAGCCTGTTGCGGGAGGGCTGTTGGGTGTCTCAGCAGGGAAAGGCACAAATAGCCCTTTAGTGTCTCGGGGCATCACTGGCAGGCACATTTCCTTCCCTGTAGGCCCACCACTTCCCTCGGAGTTCCCTTCACACACTCAAGGCCAGCAGGGGCTGGTTGGCACCCCCCTTCATGAACCTTCTAGGTTTTCTTACCCTTTGCTTTGAAGCCTGAATGCAGGGGGCCTGCTTTGGGGCCATGCCCAGGGGATAGGTAGGAGTGGGGATTGCTTCCAGAGATGGTCGGGCTCCATGTGGGTCGTGGCACGAGCCTGGGCTGGGATGAGGTGCTGGGCATTCAGAATGTTGGGGCTTATGTCCCCAGAATCCTTCACTCCTGCTAGGCTCTGGCAAGTCCAAGAAGAACTGAAACAGAGACCCTGATAGTGACAAGAGCATGGTTGGTGCTGGGGGTGCTGGGCTCTCTTCCCTGCTCCTTGCCTCCCCTCTCCATCTCGTCCTCAGCGAGGCAACCAGCGCGTGTCCTGGCCTGCCATTGGCTTCCTGGTGCTCTCGTGGCTCTTTGCGCTCCTCACCATGATTCTGGCCGCAGTTGGGGCAACCACCTGGCTGCAGTTCCTCTTCTGCTTCTCCTACATCAAGCTTGCAGTGACGCTGGTCAAGTATTTTCCACAGGTACCTCCACGGCGTTCTGTACTTTTCACATGGTCGTCAGCATAAGAGGGGTGAGATATGGACCCTGGGCCCTGCTCCTGGCGCAGCTTCTGGCTGGGGCAAGGATGTGGGTGGAAAGCCACATGGAAGCCACCAGCCCAGCAGGAGCAGGGCTGTGCAGAAAGCCAGCTGTTAGCACTGCCCGCTCTTCCTGGAACTGAGAAGCACAATGGAGACTCCTCTGAGCTCACGCTCGGCCCTGAGTCAGGGGTTGTGCAGGTTGCTTCCTGTCTCTCTGTCCCAGCTTTCCTAATGACTTCAGGTCTGCACCCCCTCTGCCCCTCATTACCACAACCAACTTCCCTGACAAGTAGCAGCAGAATACTCCAGAAAGACTAGGTGGAGGAGGGAGCCCGCCACTGTGACCTCCACCTCCCCATCCAGAGATGTTTTCCTCGGAGGTCCCATCCAGTGTCCTCCTGGTGGGCCTTTAGCACGCTCCCTCGAGTACTCAGACAGTCCTATACAGATCCGGACTTAGAGTTGAACACATCTTCCCCCACAGCCAGAATGGCCCGGGACAGGGTCAGGTATAAAATAGGTACCAACTGCAGGCTCCATCATGAATCTAGGGTCTCACCCCATTCCCAGCGGAGAAGCCTCTTTTTCAGCCTCCCCAGCACAGGGAACCTTGTGTTCTGTGGGCTCAGGAAGGAGGCAATTTTGGCCAGAGTCAGGGCCAGTCTCCTGGAGGGCATGGAAACAGAACCAACCTTTAAGGATGACAGGACTTAAGTCTGTGGACCCTGGAGGAGGGGGTGTTCCTCTAGGGGCAGGCTGCCCAAAGGCATGGGTGGAGGAGCATGGAAGGCAGCCAGGAGCCCATGCTGGCTGAGCAGTGTTGAAGCGGGGGAGGTCTTGAGGGAAGGAGGCCTCAGTCCCTGAGTGTGAGAAGGCTTCAGGCTGGAAATCTGGGAGGCAGGAGCCCCAGTTGGTGATGTTGGGAACTGTCCAGGACTGGAGAGGGAGCAGCAAGTATGGAAGACAGTAGGAGAGGACGAACAAGGGGACTGACTGCCAGCAGACTGGGAGAAGACCACTACAGAGGCCCAGCTCTATTCTCCCAGGTGGTAGGAAGGGAGGTCGCACCAGTCGGAAAAACCCAGAGGGTCCTGGTGTTGGGGGAAGGATGTGGGGCACTGGCGGCAAGAACAGGTATGTCCAAGTGGACCTGCTCACTAGACCTACGAAGCCCAAAATGGAGGCCGCAGAGCTCTGCCAGGGCTGAGGTGGGAGTTAAGTCCACTCTACAGATGGGGAAACTGAGGCTAGGAAAACTCAAGTAACTCTCCCAAGGTAACAAGCTCCAGTAGCGGAGCTGGGATTGCAAGCCAGGCATTCCAATTCCCAGCTTGTGTTCGTAAGCACAGTGTGAAGTCCAGGCTGAGTTTGGGGAAAATCTTGATTGGAGGTGAGAAGAAAAATCAGAGTCGCTGGAAAATCAGGATAGGGCTTTTTCCCAGAACAGGGAGGGATGAAGAGGATGGAGAAGCAGCCTCCGGCCCTCCCTTGGAGTCGTGAGGTGCGGGCATGGGAGGAGGAGCGCTGTTTGCTGTGCATGCAAATGAGACCCACCCGAACTGCTCTCCTCTCAGAGCCTAAAGGTCACTGTGTTCCTTGGAGCAGAGGCCTGAGCACATGAGTAGGAGGAATTAGAGCTGCTCTTGTTTGGAGTGGTGGTCACAGGGTGCATGAGGCAGCCACTCGGCCCCCTCACCGCCCTCCATCTGTCTGTCTGTCTGTCTGGCCCAGGCCTACATGAACTTTCACTACAAAAGCACAGAGGGCTGGAGCATTGGCAACGTGCTTCTGGACTTCACTGGGGGCAGCTTCAGCCTCCTCCAGATGTTCCTCCAGTCCTACAACAACGGTGAGTCAGCCAGCAGGCAGCCCACCCACCCAGTGTGCTGGAGGCACAGGGCGGGCCAGGCTTCCTGGGCGCCCCCTCCCCACCGCCCCCTTCAGCCACCCCACACCGGCCCTGCAGCCTGGGAATCCAAGCCGATCTCAGCCCTGAAGGTGACTCTCAGCTGGAGGATTTGTGGTTTCCTGGGCAGATGAGGACCCCTACCCCCTACAGCCCCACATGCTCCAGCTGCTTCAGGAGCTGCCACCCTAAAACCGGATTCTGTTCCCTCTGTCTGTTAACAGACCAGTGGACACTGATCTTTGGAGACCCAACCAAGTTTGGACTTGGCATCTTCTCCATCTTCTTCGATATTGTCTTCTTCATCCAGCACTTCTGCTTGTACAGAAAGAAACCAGGGTATGACCAGCTGAACTAGCACCCAGGGACCCAGTGTAAACGGCCTGGGCCCTGTGCCCACCAGGAAGGCTGGAGAAGCGGTCTGAAGTGCAGGGCTGGCTCAGTGTGCCGACAGTGGAGAAGCGCGCTCTTCCTCAGGGCCAAACGCCTTAAACAGAACCAGCCTGCCTTCATCCAGGACTCTCCCGGGCCAGGGAGGAACCTCCCTCTGGGACAGACACCTGATTCTGCTTTCAGATTAAAAGCCAGATCGCTGGTGGCCTCTCCCAGCCTCCCCAGAGGTCTTAGCCCCTCCCAGGCCTTACCAGCCAGGCATCTGGCCCTCCTGCATCTTGATGCGGCCATCTCTATTTTCTTTAAGGCTTCAGGCAGCACACACAGCACGTCCCAGGCAGGATTGGGCACTGAGCTTGGAGCCGAAGGCCTTGCCCCAAGCAACCAGTGTTTCTAGGAGCAGCTTGAGAGACTGACCTTGCAGCTGGGAGAGTCAAGAGTGCTTTGCTGCCACTGCTGTGTTCCAAGAGACCAAGCAGCCAGGTGCCATGGGCAATGGACTCAGGTGCTGGTGCTGGTGGTAGAGGGGCTAGGATTTGAGGGTTAGGTCGTGGGGTTCCTTCTCTGAAAGCCATGTTCTCTGAGCACTCACCTTCCTGACACTCACTCACTCTCCATAACTCAACTTCCATGATTGCAATCACAGATGGGCCAGACCAGGGCCTGGTAATGAAACTATTTCTGAGCCTTGAGATCCCCAACAAATTGGTTCTGAACTAGGCCTGTGCCCAACACCCTCTGGACCTTTATCACACTAACCAGTTTGGATTTTCTGGAGGGATGTTTTGGAAGTAAGGGGCTCACTTTCTTCTGCTTTTTGCCTACCTTTACTTTCCTGGAGTCAGGGGCCCCATGTGAGTCCCTCCAACTGCTCCTCAGCCTGCGTCTGGAGTGCGGGACACACACACACCAGTCCGTGCCTTAGAGGCCTGTGGGACCTGCCAGACGGTGAGAGGAGCTCCCTTGGGGTGGGGCAGGCCCCTTGCCTTGCTTTCCCCAGACCCCTACCTGAGACTCACCAAGTTTTTTGCTGGTCAAGAGCCTCAGAGGAATTGAGACCACCTCACACAATCCTCATGGGCCCAACCCTCATCCCAAACTGCCTTCTTTCCCACCCCAAGCCACTGTCCTTCCTGTGGCAGGAGGGGAGGGTCCCAGGATGTGCCTTGTTCATGCCTTGAGTTTGTCAGTCCACTCAGACTTTTTCACTAGGAGACCAATGTGAGGGGTCTAGATCCTTAATTAAAACCTGATTTGTCTCCTTTCTGCCCACTCTGAGCATTTGCCAAATGCAGGAGGTGGGTGTGTTCACTTCAGAACCAAGTCCCTGGGGCTTAGGGCCTTACTCCCTCCATGTAAGGAAACGCATAGGGCTGTGAAGTTCGCTGACCCTGTGGAGGCTGCATGCTGGCCCAGCACTTCATCAGCAGAGCTCGCCTGGGCAGTGCATGACACCTGCCTGCTCAGGGCCAGGTAGGTCCCACAGATGCCCTGCTTCTCATTACCAAAAGCAGCCAGCACTGGGAGTGGGGGGATGTCTTATTTTCTAGATTCTTCTTTTATCTAGTTGTAACAAATATCAAAGAATTTAGGATCTTGTTTCCCTAAAGCAGAGACTGCTGCCTGCCGAAGCACGCACACCTGTTTTTTGGGGACCACCCAGAGTGTTACTAGGTGCCACACTCTAAAAATGGGAGATTCCAAATATTTGATATGAACACTGGAAAAGTCTGATTCCGCAGTGCTAGGTGGGTCCATGAGTGGCAACAATTCCCAGAGCTGGTAGTGCGGCCAGCGCTGGGCCAGGCAGAGGCCCGGAGCTCTCCGGCTCATCCCCATCAAATCACAGCTGCTGGAAACATTTGGGGTTACATCCCTGGCTTTGATAAACTGAGGGCTCTTAAGAGTGTTAGGGGGGCAGGTGTTTTTCCCATGAACCCCTTGGTGTCCATGAGGCCCCTCCCAGGTGGGAGCTGAGACTAGGTTATACAAGGGAAGTTGGGGGCCCCCGGCCCCAGTTCTGGTGAAGGTGCTCCCACACATTCCCATAGACATAGCCCTGGCCAGGCACAGTGTCGGGTGGGCCTGGGAATAGCTGGGTTTTGACCCAGGGCCGTGGGGACCAGGTCAATGAGCCTTACAACCAAATCCACCCTAAGTGTCCCAGCCCTGTGCCTCAGCAGAGACCCCTGGTGAACTCCAGCACTGTTTATTGGGCACGCAATGGGTGTGGGGCAGCTTCACACTGCCCCTTTTCCACAGTAACCAAAGTAAGGCTTGTTCACTTGCTAAGAGTAGTTGTTTCCAGATGTGAATTAGTGAGCTAAATTCAAAAGTAGAATTGGCACCTCCAAATAGTAAGATAAAATTGCTTTGTATCAAAGTTGTGATTAAAAAAATACAAAAGTTAAACCCACAGGCATAGAGGAAAATGGCAATCCTGAGAACTACCCTGAAACGTCAGCCTCAAACCTCGTCTAAATCCTGTAAGCAGGTGAACCCTGGGGAGGCCAGCGCCCCTCGGGGGAGTGGGGTGCGAGGCGGTGAACTGCGAGCCTGCCTGGCTTCCCTCTGGGTGAAGCTTTGTAGTGCCTCTGGCAGTGTGTCGAGTCCCCACGGGGCAGCGCAGGGAAAAGCATGGGCACAGACACTGTGCAGCTGAGACTCAGAGCAGGGCCAAGCCCCACAGCCAGGGCAAAGCGGGGGAAAGGCCACCCTGCTGGCATTTTCCAGCTTTGTGGCAGCTCTCAGGAAGTGGGGCCCCTGCTCGCCTGGGCACTGCTGAGGCCAGGCAGCAGGGTCTAGGGGCCGGGCCTGTGGCTAGACAGACTGTGACTCAGCTCCAGGCCTTTGTTTCCAATCCGCAATGTCCAAGGGAGACAGGTGGTCCCAGAGCCTCAGGTCAGTGGTGGGAGAGGGGAAGAAATGCCAGGTCAGGCCGCTGGGCCCAGCACTCAGCAGAAGCCAGGACGAGGGGCAGACAGAACGTGGAAGTGGTGTCACTGTACAAAGAGGCGGGCAGGCAGGCATCAGGGACCCAGCGGGCTGCTAAGACAGCATGGACTGCTGCACTGCTTTCTGCAGCGACTGCCGTGTCACCAGCAGGCGCACCACCTCTTCCGAGCGCTTGGTAAGCCGCTTCCGCGCCTGGTCGTGTGTGACCATGGTCATGTCCCAGCCGTTCACCTGGCCCAAGGAGGAAAATACAGGCCACCTCAGCCCCCCACTCGCTGGGATCTAGAAGCAGGTCAGGCTCTGTGGGGCCTGGGTCACCCAAGCAGGCCCCCAAGCTGATGTTCCAAGGTTGTGAGAGGCCACACACCAGAGTGGAGGCACACAGAGGAGAGAGCCAGCTTCCTCTGGGGGCAACGCCAGCATGAGCTCCAAATCGGCTTTGGTGAGTCTCGGGAGCCCCCCAACCCCCGAAGGCTTCAGACCCTCTGGCCAAGCCTTGTTTTCCTCCTTTGGGACGTCTGTTACCTGCATGATCTTGTCTCCAATCTGCAGCCCAGCAATTTCAGCAGGGCCTCCTTCGGATACCCGTGTGACATAAATACCCTGGAAAGACACAGGCCAAGTCAAATCCTTGGGTCACTGGACCAGCCCCTTATCCACAGAGCAAAGCCCAGCACATAGCATACTCCCAGCCATTCGTCTGAACCTACACCAAGCCTCCCCAGCACAGGCTGTACCCAGACAGCCAAGAGGAAAGCAGGGCTGCCCGCAGATGCTCCAGCCCCTGCTGTGGGCCTCCTGGGCTCTGTCTGGGCAGGCCTGCATAGGGCTGGGAGCCCACTCCCCACCCCTACTTATTCCCGCCAGATCATTTCTTGGACCCGAGAGAGGACTTTTTGAGAGAGATGAGGTCTGTTCCTTCCAGAAAGGCCCAGGAAGCAGAGACCCACCATCTCAGGCCTCTGTGTCTCACAGAGAGGTCTCAGGACCCTGGTTCCCCTCACCTTGTCTGTCTTGTCTTCTGAGAAAGGATTCTGGGAGGGATCCTGGTCAATTCCACCTCCAATGCTGAAGCCCAGGATTAAGTTCTCACCTTGACGCAGCTTGTGAATTTCAACTCTTTGCTGGCAAAGGAAAAAACTAGTTGGAGTGGGTGGGTGTGTGGAGAGTCAATCTGCTGTGTCCCTAGCAGCAGCCTCAGGCTGCTGGTCCAGCTCAAAGCTGTGCCAACGGGGTGGGGTCCAAGTCCCTCTGGAGGAATCCAGCAGGTCACCAGCCTGGGAGGCTGGAGGGTTGAGACTCAGAACTCAGCTACGTCAACCCACACAGCCGTCCGTCCCAACCTCTCCCCACTTCCAGCCTTAGTCAACAAGTGCTTTAAGCCCCTCCCGGCCCAAGAGCCAACGTGCTGTGGCTGCACTACTAGGGGAGGCACCACACAGGGCAGGAGGGATCAGGTCCCTAAAAAAATGCAAGCACCCTGCAGAGGCAGCTTAGATTGCTGAGCCAGCCCCTGTCAAGGGCAAGACAGGAGATGCTCTGGAAAAGCAGAGAAGATCAAACTTGCACAGAAAGGAGAGGAAGGGCTATGTTGGCCAAGAGAGGCTTGAAGGTGCTGTAGGTACATGTCCACGAGACCGGAGTGTACAGCACAGGACCAGAACTGCGAGGTGAGCTGAGGCTGGGACCATATCAGGAAGGCTGTGGAGTGCAGGCCCACGAGACTGGCCCCAAGGAAGGGAGGTTCTCCCTAAGCCCCAGGCCCTGCTCTTGTGCAGTGTAGGAGGCAGAGGAGGGGCCTCGGGCTCACTTGCCATACTCGGGCTGTGATCCCCAACTGTGCCAGGCTCCTTTCAAATCCTTCAGCAGTCACCCTCCAGTCACCAGATGCTGGGAGCCAGACCAGATCACTCCCCCCCCCACGCCCCCCCCCCCCCCCCCCAAGTTGAGAGGTTTAACAGGAAAAAGAAAAGAACAAAGCAAAAGGTGACTTGATGGGGACCTGAAGGGCTTCACAAAGGAGGTATCATTTGTACCAGGCCTTGAGGGGGTGACCAGCAGTCTGGCCACCTGACCTTCATTCTGGGCAGCCCACTGAAGTTCTCAGGAGTTGGGCAGTAGGGCTGGTCATGGCCAGGTGTGATGCTAGAATGACATTCAGGCAGTCCATACAGAAACAGATGTCTCACAGACGTGGGATGTGGAGGCCTGGGGACATGAGCTACTTGGAAGGTGAGATCAACAGAACTGGAGACTGCTTGTGGCAGAGAGGAGTCAAGGGGGGCACCCAGCCACCAGGCCTGGCTGAACACAACCATCTGTCAGATGGGGACCCTGGAGGGGAAGGAGCATGTTGAGTTGGAGTGCCAGGAGCCGTCCAGACAGGTGTCCAGAAGGCAGACAGATAGGGAGCCACAGTTCAGAGGACAGGCCAAAATGGTTTTAACATTCTCAAAATGTTAACTACATGGGAGAGGGCAGGGCCTAAGGAAGAAGCCTCCCCCACCCCATCCCCAATGTGAGAGACAAGAGGGAGAGACCAGACCCCACCCACCATGTTCAGACATTTTCCTAGTGTTAGAGGAATTGGGAGGGTCATGGTTCTACAGCTTTGAGGAAAGCCCAGGGACCAGCCATGACTTGAGAGGAGGAGCAGGAAGCATGACCCCTCAGGCCCACTGGACCTAGGTCCTCCTGCCCCAAGTGTGAGCTCCTCCAGGCCTGCTCCACCTCCTCCAACACACCTTTGACCCACCCTCAAGGTCAAAAAGCGCACAGGACCTTGGACTGGGAGGCAAGGCCCTGTCACTGACTTGCTGGGTGAGGTCAGGCAGGTTACTGCCCGTCTCGGGCTCCTCAGCTACACCCATTTTTTTCCAGCTAAGGAGCAAACCTGGCCCCTTCTCTCCAGGACAGCTAGAGATCTGGAAAAGCCAGGCTGGTGCCACCAGGGTGAAGCTTAGCACAGCTGTCAGCTGGTCCAGCAGTGTTTCCTCCCACCCAGGCCTGAGCTGGTGCTCTAAGCCTCACATGCCACCTTTATCAGTGGCCGTGCCACCTTCTGACTGCAGGCGCTCCCCAGCACACTGCTCTGAGCTGCGGCAGCCAGTCCCATGGCCTCAGGGCAGGGACTTCCACCTGACTCATTGCCTGCCCAGCTGGTATTTCTTCTGAGAGATTCGGGTCCTTCCTGAGGGCTTCCTTTATGGCTGGGTATGACCAGACCTCTCTAGGACTCAGTTTCCCCACCTCCGCCCCGGCTTTGGCCTCCAGGTGCGATCCAGCTGTGGCACTGGCGTCTGGGTCTCATGTTCCAGCGACCTTTCCTCCCTTTGTCTATTTGAATAGCACTTGGCACCCAAGCCAAGCCAAGCGGGGAGCCAGGGGACTGAGCAGACCCCAAGCACCAGGCAGGGAACCTGAACTTTGCTCCAAGAGCTGGGGATCCAGGGAAAGTTCGCAGCAGGATCCAGCCAGCTGTAGGAGCCTTCGCTCTGGACCAGGCGGCAGTGGATCCAAGGAAGCAAGGCTGGACCGAAGGAGGGGTAAGGGGCCACTACACAGGCCCCGGCCGCCTCCACCCCCCAAATCTCCCTCTGGGCGGCGGCGCCAGCTGGAGCGGAGGAAGCACTTCCTCATTCCAGAGGCTGCGACTCATGGACGTCGGGGCCGGCGCCCGCCCCCCGCTGCCACCCAGCTGGGGACACAGGCCTGGGCTTTCCCGGACCCCCACAGCTGGGGCTTTCCTCTGCAGTCCTCCCCGCCCCGGCCGCCCAAAGGAGGCAGTGCGCGGGGGCTGGCCCCGGTCCGGCGTCTCAGGAGGCTCTCGGGTCCCAGCCTTCTCTGTCGCATGGCTCGGGGGATCGCGGCGCCGCTCGAGCAGAAAGGGACCGGAGCCCTGGCCTCAGGTTTGCAGGAGCCCCGGGTCCGACGCTTTGTCAACCTGTTTGGGGTGTCAGTTTGCCGCTCCGCAAAGTGGGGGCAAGCCAAGACGAGGAGGAGCCCACGCGAGCGCACTCACCACCACGGCGGTGACAGGCTGGCCCGGGATGTAGGACATCTCGACCCCAATCTGGGAACCAAGTACCGTTCAGCGGGGCCCGCAGCGAAAGTCTCGGTGGCCGCGCCCTCTGTGGTTAACAAAGGCAGCCTGGCTCGGTCCGCCCCCTTATGAATAGTTAGCAAATCCCCAGCCAATCACCGGCCGGAGCGCTGTTCCGCTTTCGGAAGTCCCAGTGCTTGCGGAGAAAGGCGGGGAGTGGGTAGAGGGTGCTTGGGAAGCCCGCGGCGCATGCGCCAGGGCGCGGGCACGAGGTCTTGGCGCATGCGCAGCCTGGACCCTCCCAGCAGCCTGTAGCGCAAGATGGCGCCGCTGGAATCTCTACCCGTTGCCGTCTGAGGGAGGGCCAAGTGCCTGTGTCCGCCGCCGTGTTCCAGGTAAGCGGGCTAGGCTGGGCGGGGAGTGCGATGGGCCGCCGCCCTCCCGGCTGGCCGAGCCCTCAGCCTTCGCACCGTCTCCTGAAGGCCGGAGACCCGGGAGCGGTGCGAGGTCTCGGAAGCCCCCCGGGGAGGGGCGGCGTGGAGCCAACCCGCCGAGCTCTGGGCGCTGCTGGTAACTTGGTTTCCTCCGCAGCTCCGCATCGTTTCACGAGAAGGCAGAGGCTGAGCCCCGGCGGGTGCGATGGCCGCTGTGGTGGCCAAGCGGGAAGGGCCGCCGTTCATCAGCGAGGCGGCGGTGCGGGGCAACGCGGCCGTCCTGGATTACTGCCGGACCTCGGTGTCCGCGCTGTCGGGGGCGACGGCCGGCATCCTCGGCCTCACCGGCCTCTACGGCTTCATCTTCTACCTGCTCGCCTCCGTCCTGCTCTCTCTGCTCTTAATTCTTAAGGCGGGAAGGAGGTGGAACAAATATTTTAAGTCGCGAAGACCTCTCTTTACAGGCGGTCTCATCGGAGGCCTCTTCACCTACGTCCTGTTCTGGACTTTCCTCTATGGCATGGTGCACGTCTACTGAAAGGGGCGCGGGATGACTTTTTTAAAAAACCAGATTGGGAGGACTGTTGCCAGAAATTAACACCGGGTACACTTAGTTTTTAAATTGTTGAATTCGCTGCTTGTTCTGTAACGTTATAAATAATTTATATCTGAAGACGAAGCGCCTGTAATACTCTTCAGATTAAAGGAAGCGTCAGACACCTTGTGGAGTTTTTTCCTACCTTAACGCATTCCCGCTGTCTGCCATGGGTGCAGAATCGCCTAGTTTTGACTCCTGGAGAGCTGGGACTGAGCCTTGGCCTTCTGGAATTTCCTCGCATTTACACATAGGTCATCCAGAGAGGGTGCACCAGGGCCTAAATAAAAAGAGAACTTAATTATTGATTGACATCCTAAGGACTAATAACAGTTAAGTGTTCCCTATACGCCAGGCATTGTGCCTTATACCTTTTACACCCAGTATCTCATTGAATTCTAGCAATATCCTTGTGGAGTAGATGTGATTATTATCCCCCATTGATGAACCTGAGACCCAGAGAGGTTCACTACCTCTTCCATAGGAGGCACAGCTAGGAAGAGGCAGAGCCAGGATTCAGAAACAGTTCACTTAATTGCTCTTGCTGTGTTGGCTGCGGACCTTTTCAGAGCCCGGCCTTCCCTCCCCCTAACCGCTGCTTTCAGGTGTGAATGGTGTCATTTTGGTTCCATTTCACCTAATCACAGCCAGCTCTTGTTTCTGTTAAGAACATTAATTTAAGCTCTTTTCTAGACTTTGTTTAGATTCAGCAGACTGGATGTTTAAGCTAAACTTTGGGCTTGTCTGGAGTGTAAATGCTTCTGTCTATATGCTAATCCACCATCCCTTATTGTCAGGAGGGTTATCTTAGAATAAAATGCATACATTTAATTGAAAAATAAATATGGTATTAGAGTTATGGTAATGAACATGTTGCTTATGGAATCTATAGTCTAACTGGGAAGACCAGGATTACCTAATTTCACAAATATTTAAATGATGGTAAAGTGCTATGAAGAGAGTACATAGGAGCCCCAAACCCAGCCAAGGTTGGGGGGGGGTGGGGGTCAAGAAAGGCTTCTTTGGGGAAATAATGTTACATCTGAGACCCAAAGGTTAAATAACAGCCAACTGAAGTGTGGAGAAGGGGGTACTTGCAAGAAAGCAGATGCATGAGGGCCATTGGGCAGGAAGGAGTTTGGCTTGTATCTGCAGAGTTAGAGAAGAGGCCATGGGGTGGCCCTGGACCAGATCATGGAAGGCCAGAGTGAGGAATTTGGCCTTGATCATAAGAGCAATTGGGGGAAGCCTTTAGAATTTTAGAAGTGATGTGATCAGATTTGGATTTTTGGATCTGAGAGCTTGAATCCAAGTCTTCTTTTACAGACAGTAGGTGGCACATGGCCAGCAACAGAAATGGATCTGCGACCCAGGCCTCCTGAATCCCATTTTAGATTCTGGACCACATGTTTGCACATGAGGCCAAGCAGCAGCTCAGGCCACAACTTTGCCTCCCTCTCCCAATGACCTCCTCTGAGCCCTTTCTCTGACTGCCACTGAAGATGCTCACTTTCATGGTTTGCACACTCCTCCACTCTCCCAACCTCCCCCAGTCCTCTCTCGGGGCCTTCTCTGAGTGGGAAGGGGGGGTTCATTCCTGATGCAGGGTAAGGAGGAAGCAGACCTTACTGCAGATCCTAAGGGGGGGACAGGGAGGGGTAGCAGAATGGGGGCATAAGGGAGCTGATGTTCTTAACCATTCCTCTATTTTTAGGCAGTAAGTTTGTTTGAAGTGTTCACTATTATAAAAAATACTGCAATAAATATCTTCACATCCATATCATTATGAGGGAATTTAATAAGCTCCTGGAGCAGAAGATTAAAACTCGAATCCAGATTACACTCATTGAAGGAAAAGTACCAGTTTTATCAGTGCCCTCCTAGTCTTTAATGTTTCCTCACTTAAAGAGTTTCCTTACTTTTATTTGAATTCCTTTGCAAAATAAGGAATGTAATATACTGTTCACTAATTGTTTCTGTGTCTGCCTCTTTTGGTCTCACTTTCTCCTTACATTTTCCTCTAAAACATGGGGTGCCCATGAAGACATGAAGGGAAAAAAAATCAGGACACTTTTAAAGTTTACACCTTTTATTGTTTTATAACCAAATAAAAAATGTCAAAGAATACATATATTGGACAGGTCCCAGAAAATGTTTGCCATCTTCCCCCTTTAATTCTGTGTACTGGCTTAAGGGGAAACAAGCAGCTGGAAGAAAGGTGCATCCTTTGGAGAGAGAGCGTTCTTGCGTTCGCTGGAGAGTATGCTCGAGGAAGTGAAGTTGCATCACTTGGGTGGAAGGGGGTGGGTTGGAGCCAAATGGAGCCCTTTTCCAGACATGCAAGATGCCATTCCAAGTGGGGTGATTTACGACTCTCCAGGGCACTGTAGTCCTTAGAGACACCTGGAGGAAGTCACAATCCTCCTTTATGACTGGTCCCCCAGTAGGGCAGCCAACCACTGAGAAGGAAGAACTGATGTGCGGCGGGCACAAAAGGCAGCCGTGACTAGTCAGTCCTGATGACCCCTTTATCAGAAGACGGCACTTTGCTTTTTCATGGCTGGTCCTGTGGTATCACATTGATAGCACCCAATTTACAAACTTCACATGGGCCAGCATCAGAGTACTCCCAAGGCATGGAATAACTCAGTCGTTAGGAAAATACCAAGTAGATGGCTTTAGGCCAGGGCCTGAACATACACATAGACAATTCATGATCCTGAACGTCAGCATGGAAAGAAGCTCTTGAGAGGCTGGCACACACATCTTCCTGATGAGGCATCGGCCACCCTGACAGAAAGGGGCTTTCCCAAGTTTGAAAGCAGCTCAAGTGCCCACTTCTTCCCATTACAAAACTAGTTTCTATAAGATTAGTGAGCCTCCCAATTATGTACCAAAACTATCCCCAAAAAAGTGGGGGAGCTGTGCAAAAGCAAGGAAACTTTGGCAGTGTGCAACACTATCCAGAAGCGGTAATGTGGGCCCCTGACGTGTAGTATGGAGGCCACCTGGAAGGCTTTGTTGGACTTGAAGAAAACAATTAGGTTGAGTAAGTCCTTTATGGCAGTAGGGCCTAATGGGGCAACTCTTAAAATTAAAGCAAGTTGATGACAAGAAAACTGGCTCCAGTCATACGGTCTCAATCCAGTTCCTATGTTGCTCCTGCTCACATCAAGGCATTTCTTTTACACATGCGGTTCCCTTACCTGGAATGCTTCCCCATCACCTAGTTAGACTGCTACTAATCTTTCAGATGTCAGTTCCTTGGGGAAACCTCTGGCTACTCATTGAGAACTCACTTGAGTCTGTGACTACATGCATGACCCCTGATGAAGATTCTGCCCCCTAGACTGTAAGCAGCCGGCCCTGGTGGTCTAGTGGTTAAGATTCGGCACTCGGCGGTGTTTCAGATACCAGCTGGGTCACTCATAGTGGACAGGTTTTAGCAGAGATTCCAGACTAGACAGATTAGGAAGGAAGACCTGGCTACCCACTTCCCAAACAACTGGCCATGAAGACCCTATGACTAGCAGCAGAGCATAGTCTGACAGCACCGGAAGGTGAGAGCATGGCACAGAAAGACCAGGCAGGGTTCCGCTCTCCTGCACACGGGGGCGCTAGAAGTCAGAGTCGACTCGAGGGCACTGCTAACAAAGACTGTAAGCACTCGGGCAGGGGCTGTTTCTGTGTTGCTCGCCACTGTGTCACCAGCATTCAGTCCCACACCTGACACAACAGGTACTCAATAAGTATTTACTGAATGAATACTATAGGAAGACATTTTCATTCCAGTATAAAATAAATAGTACGACTGTCCCCAGGTTATATGGCCAAGTTATATGGCTGCTGCAAAGCAATTCCAAAAACAGCCCAACCCCTCAGCAGCCACAACCCCTGCCCTTTTTACTTCCTCCCAAACATAAAAGGAACATGCCAGATTATCAAACCCAAGGGTTTGCATTAGTGAAGAAGTGAAACACCACAGTGGATCACCCGGATTTTTCTATTCAGAGGGTGGGTGGGCTTGTTGACAGGTTACCAGGCAGCCCAACGTGAGGGAGCTGCTTCCTCTAGAAGGGTTCCTGTTCTGAGGACCATTCCCCTCTGCCCCAGTGGCAAAGCCTCACCGGAGACCCTCTTTCAGGCCCCTTCTGACCGTCTCCAAAGTCCCCAGTGGAAAGATGCTTACCGCCTCCTCTGTGTACAGAGGGGAACCAGGCTTCTCTGACTCGAGCGAGGCCCAGAGAGAGCCCTTCAGAGAGGACGTTCCCTCGTGTGTGGGAGTAGTGGGGCTTGCTAGGCCAGAGGCAGCACTGCGGGCCTTTGCTGCCAAGTGGGTCAGACAGCAGTGAGTGATGAGTTCTAGGTTCCTCCCCTTGGGTTTACACACAGGCTCCTCAGACATTGGGAGAGGAAGAGGTGAGCTAGCCAGATCCCCAGCCCAGTATTTAAGCATATTCCATTGAGTCCCTTTCTGATAGAGGAGACTGACACTGCAGGCCTCAGGAAAAGCTCATTTGCTGAGTGAGGGCGCAAGTAATCAAGTGGATTCTCAGCAAAACAAGGGAGCCTCCTGGAATTGGTAACACAAGTTGCCTTGGGGAACAGGGGTGGGAGGGGAACTTTTCACTGTCTATTCTTTTGTACCTTTTAAATTTTGAATCATATAAGTATTATCTAGTCAGAATATTTTAATTTAAACAAATTAAGCATAATGCCACTTCCCCAGGGCTGGGATCCCCTCGTTCTCAAGGTAGAATGCCTGTAAGTCTGACCTAGAAATGGGCGCCACCACCAAAGCTGGCCTTTTCCTCGCTCAGAACCAGGCTTTGCAGATCTCAACGAGTGCTCCTCAAACTTTAACGTACACACAGATCACCTGGGAATCTTGTTGAAATGCAGATTCTGATTTAGGAGGATGAGGGAGGGGCTGGAGACTGCATTTCTATCAAGCTCCCAGGTGATGCCCATGCTACTGGTTTACGGACCATACTTTCAGTAGCAAGGCTCTACAGCCACTAAGGGAAGGAAGCTGCAGAGTTCTGCAGGGTCTGGGTGGGAAAGAAGGGGCAGGGCTGAGGGCTGAGGGCCTCCCTAACAACAACTGTTTCCACCTGCTGAGTGAGCACCACCCATTGTCTCATTAGCTCTTCAGACCCAGTCTTTGAGGAGAGAGGGAGGGAAGCCGGGCAGGGACACCCAGCCCCACAGAACAGCAAGAGCCAAACCACACAGGCAGATGATCGCCCACCTGGACGAGACGCTATGCCCAGAGGTTCCCGAGGCCGGGCGGTCAGACTGGAGCAGAGGCCTCCTGCCTCCCCTTCCCCTCTTACCTAGAAGCTCTCGGAGGCTCCCTCTCCCCTCAAGGGCCAGCTGCCTCCTGATGGGTCCAGTCCTTTCCTGGTTGCCACCTTTAAATTTGATCCCTGGGGCAAAGCCAAATGTCCCCTTGGATGTTGGCTAAGGTCTTCCTCTGAGGAGCCATCATTCTCTAGAGGCATTTGTGAAGGTCTCAGCAAGAGGCTGGAGGAAGGCCGGAGTGGCTGAGCCTGGCAGTGACGTCTCGGCTCTTGAGGGAATTACAATGTGCTCCCCTCCCTGAAGGCCAGGTCAGCGTCTCATTTAAGCATCTCTTGGATAGGGTCCAGCCCACAGCAAAAAATGTTTACTGCATGTATGAATGCATCAATGTCCAATTGGAGTCTCAGAAAAAGTGAAACCGGCCGCCCTTCCCTCTCCAAGGGCCTCCTCTTCTAGATCTGAGCCTTCTAGCCACTGGGGGGCTCCCCTCCCTACACACACAACAAAAAGCTTGTAGCAAGATCCCAAAGTGCAGGAGAGATGGCTGTGCCTGGAAGCCCCGTCCCATGCAGACACAACGACGAGTCTTCCCAGTTCAGAGCTGCAGGCGGTTCTGCCTCCAAGGTCTTCGCCAAATCTGCTCTCAGCCAACACCTCTGGCTACGCCTCCACTGTCTGCAGGTTCTGTGGCTGCTCCACATTCACCTTTCCATTCCCCAGATGGCCAGACCTGTGTGTGGGTGGGTGGGGGCACAGAGAGGTACAGAGGATGGTTGGGAACCCTGTGGACAGGGACGCCTCGGTAAAGGCAGAGTCCACCCGCAGCAGCCTCTCTGGCAGCCCCGCAGGCAGCCAGAGCATTCGCAGAGAGGGGCAGTCTGTCAGAGTCCGGGGTGGCAGCCCAGACACATGAAGATGCACGGGCCTCTGGAGCTGCGCCAGCCATGAGCAGCAGCAGCCACCACGGTGGCACCCTGAGCCTCCCACAGCAACAGGCAAGGCTGCGCCAAGACCAGCAGGGTGGCCATTCTTCCCTCTCGCAGGCTAAAGAGCTCAGGAAGTGACAGCTCAGGGAGCATGTGGGGAGCTGCTGGGTGCCGGGCCTACCCCTGCAAACAGATCCCCAGCCTCCACTGCTTCCTTGCCCCCACTGCTGCAGCCCCAGCTCTCGTCTTTCTTTCCTCTCTCCTCTCCATTCTTTGCCTTTCCTCTCCATCCCAGTCCATTTCTCCCTCCTCCCCTGCCCAGGCCCAGCTCCCAGCTGGAGGCTGCCAATCCCCAAGTCAGCAAAGAATGAAAGCTGGAGACCAGAGGAAAGTCCACTCCAGGCCAGTGAACTCTGGGACGTGATTAAACAAGAGGAGAGTCACAGAACCCTAGTCTGACTGAGCAGGAGGGACCCCTGTGTCCAGCCCCCACTGGGAAAGAAAAAGGAAAACGCCCAGAAAGAGGGCATCCGTTGAAGGGCACACAGCGAGGCCGAAGCAGAGCAGGCCTAAAAGCCGGCCTGCTGACTCAGCCCAGGGCACCCTCCCAGCACCAGGCTGTCATGTCTGCAGAAGCGGCCAGGGAAAGGCAGCCTGTGGGCCGCCTGTCAGCACAGCCGCCACCCTCCTGAGGCCAGGGCAGCTCCAGAATTTCCACACGGAAGAGGGGCTTAGGGAAGTCATCTGGCATGGGGTGGGGGGTGGGAGGCTTGAGAAGAGGGAATAACCTGATGGAGAAGAGCTGGATTCTAGGGACACGCTGCCTGGGTTCAAATCCCAGCTCCACCATTTGTTAGCTGTGTGACTTGAGCAAGTTACTTATTAACCTTTCTGTGCCTCATTGGTAGAATAGGCACTATTAGTGTCCACCTCAGTAAGTTGCTGAAGTGAGATCACATATACAGAGAGCTCAGTGTAGTGCAGGGCAGAGAGTAAGCCTGAGTGAAAGATAGTCGGTTATTGTCCAAACGCCGGGATAGCACAGCAAGCAGAGTGGTTTGCAGTTTACTTAGGGGTACTGAGGAGCTAATGGGGACCATGGGGGGCTAAGGCAACCCCACATTCCCCCTCCCTGCAGAGTCCAACTTGGATGGGCTCTCCTGGGTCCTGGCCGTCCTGTCTCGTAGCCAGGCCACCCCAGAGCAGGGAGCACAGCAGCCAGCCGTGCCATCTCTGTAGGACCATTCTCAGCCCTCTGCTGAGCAGCCCCTCACCTGGCGGGCTCGAGGAGCTGCCGGCACACACAGCCATTCTCCTTCGGGCTGCCGCCTCCGTCCTGCGCCTCTGGCAGCTCTGGCAGCCCTGGCCCCGCCGCGTCCTCAGTCTCCGGGGCCCCACCCTGCCGCGAGGACTCCACCGGCTGGAGACAGACCCCTAGCTCCCTGGGCAGGACACGATCATTAACCCTGGCCTGCGGAGCCGGATGCTCCCCCAGCACTGGCGGGCCGGGCCCTGAGAGCCACTAGCCCTGCAGGGGGTGCCCTCCTCCTCCTCCAGCTCAGTCAGCTGGCAGGTGCGGTCAGGGCTCAGTCTGAGACCGGGCTCAGGGCTTAGGGCTCAGCCTAAGAACCAGGGCTAGGGTTCAGTCCAGGCCAATGACGCAGGCGGACCCTCCCCCCGCTGTCCTAGGCTGCAGTGTGGCTGAGGGAGTGCCAGGTGCCTGTTCGGAGCCCACCATCTGCAACTCATTCTGATCCCACCTCCTCCAGAAAGCCTCCTACAAGGGCTGGGCCAGAGCCCCTGTCCCCTTCCCGTCCACCCGCAGACATCAGGATATCCCACTCATACTGCATTCTGCCACTCTGAACACACATCCCCTACCAAACCCACAGCCCCAGAGAGCCTGGAAGTAGGCCCCCATGGTGGGAAAAAAAGTCCATTTCTTCCTTCCCTTCCTACTCCATCTTCCCTCAGCCCCAGCCCACTAGGAACCACCAAGTCCAAGAATCCTAAAACATAAGTGCTGAGAGGCACTATATGTAAACCAACTCTCTCGTTTTGCAGAGAGAGAAACTGAGGCCCAGGGAGACCTAGGACTTGTCCAAAGGTGCCTGGGAGACAGCAGCAGAGCCGAGCCTGGAGACCGGGTCTCCTGCCCATGGCCCGTAGCGGCCTTTTCTTCTGCCAGCTGCACTGTGGCGGGATGCAGTTCTGTAAAGCACGTGTCAGAACATTCCACCTTCCCAGGCCCTCCCAGGGGAGCTCCCTGGGCTCAGCCCTGCCTGCACAACCCAAACGCAACATCAAAGCAGGGTAAAGATTCTTGGGGGGGGGCGGGGGCGGAGTGGGAGGAAGCACAACTGACCTGGCTTCCTCATACTTCTTGTTGCGGTAAAAGTTGCTCTTTTTGATGAGGTAGATGAGCACCAGGTCACAGAAGAAAGCCCCCTGCAAAAGAGTCGGGTTCCCTGACTCAGAATCCCAGACCTCCAGACAGCCGCCAGCCGCCTGACACGAGATGCATCCTGTGTGATCTGGCAGCAGCCTCTGAGGGGGCATTGTCCCCACTTCATAGATGGGGACACTGGGCTCAGAAAGAGGAACCTTTGTCCAAGGCCACAGAGCTGGACCACGGTGGAGCCAAGGTTCCCCTGGAGTCCATCTGATCCCCCACACTCTCCTAACCCCATTGAATCACATCTTCAACAAATGTTTGCTGAGCACTCGCCACTGGGGTGCAGGGAGGTTTAAGACAAGGAGACCTTGAGGGACTCTCCTTCTGGTGCAGGAGACAAACATGTAAATTATGACACAAAGTGACAGGTCCTATGACAAGGAGAGGAGCGGGGGAGCAGAGACAAGACGGGACTTCACTTAGCCTGGGGAGGGACATCTAGGCTGAGTCTTGAGGGCTGAATAGGAGTTTATACAAGGCAAACAAAAAAAGAAGTTCAGGAAGGGCACTGCAGAGGTAGGAACAAGCCTCTCGTGCCTGGGAATTCCACAGCCCTGTGGGGGAAGAGCTAAAGAGACTTCTGGAGAGGTGGATGGGGACCAGCCTGTAAATCTTCCTAGAGTGTCTCCAAGGCACTGGCCCTAATCCCCCAGGGGAGGCACTAATGGCTTTGAATAGGGGCAGGACACACAATTGTGGCATTTTAGAAAGAGCCCTCTGGTAGTCAGCGTGAGAGAGAGACTGGAGGGGATCTGACAACAAGGACACGACAGGGGTGGTCAAGGACAGATGAGGCCTGAGCTAAGCCAGCTGGGACCCACTGACACCTGAACACACGCGCTTCATGGAGCAGCTTGTGCAAATGTCCATCTCCTCCACCAGAGGGCGACACCACCCATGGCACAGAGTGGTGGGAGGGCGGGTCCTGATTCAGTGGCATGGGGTGGGAAGGGGCTGATGGCTAAGCCCGCAGGTGAACTTGATTCTCTGACCCTGGGATCTGCACACCTCTTTTTTTCCCCCAGATACCAAAAATGTTACTTATCAATTCCTTGTTCCCAGAGAACACTCCTCCCACCCCCACCCAACCGCTACCACCCTTTCCCCGTTACCTTAATTTCACAGGTATGCCCCCCAGATGCGCCTGCGTTCTGATTGACCCCCATCATAAGGAAGTGATGACGGAAGGTGGCCCCTCACTCAGAAAGTTCCACATGCAAACAGACATGTGAGGAGGTCTGCAGTGAGGAGGAATCCTGCGGGGCTCACTTTCATCCGTGGGCCACCTCTCAGGAGCACGCCTCTCTGCATCCCGTTACAGGACAGTGTTCCTGGTCTCAGTAAAGTCAATCCTAGGACCTGCCAGAAGCCTCCAAGGGACCTGTTGTGGCCTCCTGGGCGGAGAAAGGAGGCAAGAGGCTGCTGGAAACCCTGGCAAGAGGTTTGTTGGGATAGGCCGAGCCACTCACTGTCAACTCTCATGTCTTTAAAACACTTTCAGAAGAACAAAGGGGCATGACAGATTCGGAGGAAAGCTTTCCCTGCCCTCCGCCACTCCTTCCCCTCCAGTGGCCCCTCTGGACCCAGCTAAAGGACACATCTGAGGAGGGACTACAGCCTGACTTCCCCGCGTCATCTTTTTAGCCCCGTGATTCTCAACAGGGGGTAATTTCCCCCCTGGGGGACATTTGGTGATGTTGGGAGATATTTTTCATTGTCACAACTGTGGAAGAAGGCACTCCCAGCATCTAGTGGGTAGATGCTGCTAGTGGGAATGCTGCTAAACATCCTACAATGCACAGGACGGCCCCAGAGAAAAAGGAATTATCAAAATGTCAACATGACCATGGTTGAAAACCCTGTATATCGCCAGCTCCGGCCTCTTTTTAGCAGAAGTGGAGATGAGGCTTAAGAAGTTCAGGGTCTGACTCAAGATCCCAGAGAACTCCTAGCCCCACTCCCAACTCCAGAGCTACAGGCAAATGCTTCTCTGGCTGTGGAAAGAGAAACTCAGGTAGTCACTGGCCGCTGGCAGGGGTGAAGTCCCAGAAAGCCCTCTTTACCCACGTCCATGCTGACCTTGCCAGCTCTCGTTCTTTCTGGGGCATGGAGACAGCCCCACAAAGGCAGTGTCCCCTCCCCACCACCAGTGCTCAGAGGGTAAAGGGCGGGAGGGAGAGGTACTCACAGCACCCATGAGCGCCACCCCAGAGCCCACGTTGATGATCGTGGGGATGATGCTGAACTTCCCTGCCTGGGGCAGAGAGAGACAAGGTGGGGTGACCCAGGAATGGTGGACAGCAGGATCCCCAGGGACTCCACCCAGAGCCAGCCCAGGGCCACTCCCAACATGCCCCACCCCAGACCTACCCAGCCTCAGAATGGGAGACCCACCCCACACACCTTGCCATTCACCATCACATCAAAGCGGATCCCATAGGCTTTCATCAGAGTTCGGAACTGCACCCCCTCTGTATCTCGGTAGTATTTGGCAAACCTGGGGGAGATCCGGCCCAGGGGAGACCTCAGCCTAGCTGGGCATTCACCGTTTGGCAACACAGAACTCGGCTGCTTTGGAGATTTATAAGCATTCTGTGGACCCTGACCCTCAGCAGCCCCAGCAGAGGTTGCACACCCTCTTGCTGACATTATGCTAAGGATTCATCCACATCCTTGAAATCCTTGCCAGACATTCCCCAAGAGGCAAGGGCTTTCCCACATGCTGGCATCAATGGAGCTGACCCAGCTGAGAAGCCAGGCCCCAGCTGCATGGTGAGCCAAGGGCGATGACACGCTTCTCTCCTCTCCTAGACACAGCCCCCGCTGCTGCCCCCTGCTCCCCTCAGCGGTCCCTCCCCAAACCTCCCACTCTGATTCCCAGCCCCAGGAAGGGCACTGGCACCCAGGAAAGGACACAGCATGGACAGGGTTATAAGGCAGCAGGCTTAGCCCCATTTACCTGAAATTGTACCCAGAAGAGACAGATTTTTCTGAAAATCGGTTGTCCAGACGGCTAAAATGATAGCGAGGATTGCATTCGGAGGGAGCTTTATCAAGATCACAGTCCCATTCAATCTGAATTCCTATCACACCACCCTTGATGAAAAAGAGACAAGAATCAGTGCACAGAACTTTCCGGAGATGGATAGAAGTCACAGACCAGCTCTTCATGGAGAGCTGGACAAGATGGGGGCAGTGCTCGGGCAAGGGGTCAACGGCTGGACCATCCTTCCAGGAGGAAGGGGGAGGGTCCAGGCTTCTAAGCCCCTCCTCTGGAGTGGCTGAGAAAAGCATTGCCAATGCCTCAGCCCCGGTTTCCTCCTGCTCCACGCCTCCAGAGAGCAGGGACCTCCCAGGGTGAGCGCCTACAACTGGACGGGCGTCTCACACACGAGCCAGAGGGGCCAGCGAGGCTCCTCTCGGCTCAGCTTCAGCTGACACCCAAGGACTAAGAACCAAAGAGCAGGTGCCCAGTGTGCCCCATGCCGAGTGCCCGCAGTCGGCTGTGTGTCACAGCAAATTCTTTTTTGTTTGAGTTTTACACTTTTTCTTTTTAATTGAAGTATAATTGACATACAATGTCATTACAGCTAATTCTGAAGACAGTGAGTTCCTGGGGCAGTCACTTTGCAGGGCAACCCCACCCCCAGGCCCCCCGATGCACTCTCTCCTCATTGCAGAGCCCAGGCCCAGAGCCCTCCAGCCTCCAGGGAGGGCTCCCTGAGTGCATGCCACCCACCTGCAGGGCTATGTCCTGGAAGTTGCTCCCCGCCCAGCTGACCAAGGACCCCACTCGGAAGATGGGGCAGTAGAGGTTCTTGGGGTCAAATTGACAGAACTTCAGGTAAGATCTGTCTTCGGTGTCCAGCACATTGGTCCTGGGTGGAGGCCGTGAACAGCCAGTGAAATGAAGGTGAGACTTGCTGTTCCTGGGCTGGAAACTAGCCTGACCCAGGAGACACTGGGCCCCTCACCCGGCCCAGCCTGAATCCCTGACTTTTGCCCCTACTCGAGTCCTGACTACTTCTCCCACTAACATCCTACTACAAGAAAAAAACAGAGCTCCACCTCACCCCCCGCAGGGGGAAGGGGGCCCCAGCATCACCAGTGGTTCATGCACAGACACTGTCACATGTACACCATGCACGTGGGCCCATGCACAGCCACCAGGAGGGCCAGCCAAGGATCCCCAGTAGCCAAGCCCCACATACTTGGAGAAGTTGAATTTGGGGAAGCGAATGAAGTTCTTTATGTAAACAGTGAAGTCTTCAGCCTTGCCCAGGAGTGGCTTCCTGGAAATCAAGATAGACAGCCTGTCCAGGAGGCCTTGCCCCTGCCCACTCTGTGCCTCCCCAGCCCCATGGTGGCGCTGAGCCCTGCCTGTTCCCTGGGTCCCCCAGAGCCTTTGCCAAGGACAGTTAAATTGGTCATGTTGGGGTGGTGCCCAGGCCTTTGTGGGGTGTCCTGGCTTCTCCCTCAGAATGAGGATCCCAAGTGGACCTGTCTCTACCATCAGGCTGGGACCCCCTGGACAGGACTGGGTAACCCCTCAGGGTCCCAAGGCCACAGCCACTCACGATGGCCTGGACTTTGTCTCCACTGGGCACCAGGCGAAGATCTCACAGGTGCCCCTTTGCATTTTCCCAGCCCGCAGGCAGCGGCCAGTCTTCACTCCTGAAAGGGTGGGACGGGGACAATGCCAGGAGCCTCCAGGCTCCAAGCCCCTTTTTGCCCCCAGCCCTGGCCACTCCAGGCCTCACCATTTCCAGCCACAACAGGCTCCCCAGGAGGGCAGTCGCTGTCCTTATAGCACAGGCCGTCAGGGATGTTTTCACTCTGCCAGGAAAGAAAGGCGCCTGGGTGGGGAGTCCCCTGCAGGAAGCCCAGCTTAGAGCCAGGGCCTACCCCAGGAGTTAGGACAGGGTTCCCTTCCCTGCCTGGGGCCGCCCACCCTGCTTCTCCCCCAAACAATGCAGGTATGTGCACTGGTGCATATATCCCCCAGAAACCCCTGCTTCAGGAGAGGGGTGGACCCCACCACTGCCACCAGCAACCCTCCCCAGCTCGCAGTGTCAAATCAAACCTCAGCACAGGTTCCCTGCCGCTGGTTAGGGGTCACAATCAGGTTGGTGACAATGAAGAAGACGTTCTCTCCCTGAGAAACCAGAAAGGGGTTGAGGAACCTCCTCCTGCCCTTTTGGGGACCCTCCTTCCCAGGGATGCCTGGCAGGGGGCAGGGTCTCTGCATAGGTGTTGGGGACAATGGGGCCACAACATTGGTGGATCCTGCCCATATGCTCACTGACCTCAGAGTCTCTGAGTACATGTCCTTGGATAGGTCCCTTCCAGGCCCACAACCCCAAACTGCCCCCACCCATGGATCCCTATTCTGCCCTCAGCCTCTGGGGTCCAAGCCCAGATCTGGGAGGAGAAGGGGCAGAGATGGGGTGGCCCCAGCCCTGGCCCAGGCCTCTTGTGAATAGGCCAGGGAGCCATTCCTGGGGCAGTGGCTAATATAAGGGAAGCCACCTGACTCACACTGACCTGGAAGTTCTCTAGCCCCACTGGGTCTCAAGAGGCTCAGATTTGTTAGGAACAGAGTGCTCTCATAATGCAGGCAGGGAAGGCGGGGGTTTGGTGTGGGGAGAAGGATCTAGGCAGGAACTCCACCTGCAAACCTTGGCAGCTGTCCTGGGCCAAGGGAGACAATGGATGGAGGGCCCTGGGTCCTGGAGCAGCTTCCCATGTGACCCACCCTGAGCCAGGCCCTGCCAGCCTGGGCCCCAGTGCTGGGTGGGACTCAGACCTGGGGTGGGATTACGTAGTCGGCAACATCCCAGAGCCGCGCCCCGAGATCCGAGGTGTTAGTGAAGGTCACGCCCTTGACTTTGGTGACGATGCTGCTCTCCAGGGAGGTGTCGGTGTCTTGGTAACCCTTCTTCCACAGGAACACCCAGCTGTGGGGAAGGGGCGGCAAGTGGGCGTCAGCCTTGTTGCTGCCCTCAGGGAAGTTTCCCCAGGCCCAGGGTGCAGTGAGGGAAGGCTTGGGGCTCCACCTTTCCACCAGCTCCTGGGCAGGGTCACAACTCCCACTGCTGCCTGAAACCCCATCCTGCAAGCAGCAGAGGTGACAAGCAACCCCAGAGGCAGAGACCGCTGCTCTCAGGAGCTGACGCCCTGCAGTCAGGCAGGCCACCCAGTCACTGGCTACCTGAGCTTGGGCAAGCTAACAAACCCTGGGGGTGAGCACAAGGATAACACACCTCGTGCTAAGGGTGTGAGACGGCTAGAGGCAGTGCACAACCTGAACTAACCACAAGGAGACCTCAGAAAAATCCAAATGGAGGGGCATTCCCAAAAGTAGAGTGCAAAATCCCAATCTTTGACACCCAACATACAAGAAACAAAAGGAAAAATAGACAAGTTGGACTTCATCAAAATTAAAAACTTTTGTGCATCAAAGGACACTATCGGGGCCAGCCTGGTGGCACAGCAGTTAAGTTTACACTTTCCACTTCGGCGGCCCGGGGTTCGCCAGTTCGTATCCCGGGTGCGGACATGGCACCACTTGGCAAGCCATGCTGTGGAAGGTGTCCCACATATAAAGTAGAGGAAGATGGGCACGGATGTTAGCTCAGGGCCAGTCTTCCTCAGCAAAAAGAGGAGGATTGGCAGCAGATGTTAGCTCAGGGCTAATCTTCCTAAAAAAAAAAAAAAAAAGGCCACTATCAAGAAAGTGAAAAGATAACCCACAGAATGGGAGAAAGTATTTGTGAGTCATATATCTAATAAGGATCGAGTACCCAGAATATAGTCATACGTCACTTAACGACGGGGATACGTTCTGAGAAATGCATCGTTAGGCTATTTTGTCATTGTGTGAACATCATAGAGAACTTACACAAATCTAGATGGTCTAACCTACTACACACTTAGGCTATAATACTAATCTTATGGGACTACCATGGTATATGCGGTCTGTCATTGACCGAAATGTCGTTATGCAGCACATGACTATACAGAAAGAACTCTTACAAGTCAATAATAAAAAAAGACAAATAACCCAATACAAAAGTGGGCCAAGGATTTGAGTAGACATTTCTCCAAGAAAGATATATAAATGGCCAATAAGCACATGAAAAGATGCTCAACATCATTAGTCAGCAGGGAAATACAAATCAAAACCACAATGAGAAACCACTTCACACCCACTAAGATGGCTATAACCGTAAAAACAAAAAATAACAAGTGTTGGTAAGAATGCAGAGAAACTGGTACTTGCTGATGGTACCTGCTGGGGAAAATGGTTTGGCAGTTCATGAAAAGGTTATCATACAACCCAGCAATTACATGACAAAGTATATACCCAAGAGAATTGAAAACACGTGTGTACATGAATGTTCTTAGCAGCATTATTTATAACAGCTAAAAAGTAGAAACAGTCCAAATGTCCATCAATAGATGAGCAGAGAGACGAAATGCAGTACATCCATACAATGGGATATTATTCAGCCATGAAAGGAATGAAGTACTGATCCATGCTACAACATGGATAAACTTTGAAAATAGTATGCCAAGTGAAAGAAGGTAGACAAGAAAGGCCACATATCGTATGATTTGCTTTATATGAAATGTCCAGAATGCACAAATCTATAGAGACAAATGGTAGATTAATGGTTGCCAAGGGTTGGAGGGAGGGGAGAGTTGCAACTGACTGCTAATGGATACTGGTTTCTTTTGGGGGTGATGGAAATGTGCTGGAATTAGCTAGTCACGATGGTTGTACAACATTGTGAATGTACTAGAAACCACTGAATTGTATCATCTAAAATAGTGAATGACATGCTATGTGAATTTTCCCTCAATTAAAAAATGGTAAAAAAAAAAAAATCCCATACACTTCAAAAAATGTCAATATCACGAAATAGACAGACTCTGGAACAATTGCAGATTAAAGGAGACTAAGAAGACATGACAACTAAATGCAGATTTTCTTTTGCTATAAAAGTAATGATTGGGACAATTAACAACAGGTCTGTAGGTTAGACAATATTGTTCAATGCTAATTTTCTAATTTTCATACTTGTATTTGGATAAATAAGAGAATTCCTTGTTTTAAGAAATACACAGTGAAATATTTAGGAGTAAAGGGGCATCATGTCTGCAACCTACTCTTAAACAGTCAGAAAAAATTCCGTATACATACCATTAATCTACCATTTGTGTGTGTGCCTGCGGAGAGACAAAGGGAGAAAGACAACACCAATGTAGTAACATGTTAACATGTGGGGAATCTAGAGCAAGGGCATTAAAAAAATTTTTATACTATTTTGTAACTTTTCTATAAGTCTAAAATTATGTCAAAAATACAAAAAATAATTTTCTACAATATGAGATGGTTCATGTAAATTGCTTAGCACAGTGAGCGCAATACAAAAAATAATTTTCTAAAATATGAGATGGTTCATGTAAATTGCTTAGCACAGTGAGCGCCTAGCACAGAGGAAGAGCTCAGTGAATACAACTCACCAACTTATTGCTGATGTTACTGTTAATGTTAGAGGTTGTCCTGGTAAACCTCCCCTCGGGAAACTTGGGGAAACAGGGGCCAGGAGAGGGCAGGAAGCTGCCTGCCTGAGGTCATACAGCAGTGGTATGGGATGTCCTGCACCTCCCATGGCACTGGTAAGGGTTCTCAGTATAGTAGGTACCAACCAGGATGTGTCTACCCTCCTCCTCTCTGGGTCCAGAGCTGGCATGTCCTGGGCCCTAGGCTATCCTGTCTCTAAGGAATTCTGAGAGGGCTGTATGGGGGATCAGAATTGGCCACCCCAAAATGTGTCTCTTTGCCTTGCCTTGATTATTTTTAACAACAAAAGACTGAAAGAAACTTTGACCTTCCCCCAACCTGCTAAAAGAAATTTAAAATAAAGGCCTGTCTTCAGGTCAGGCCATCACCATAGATAACTCTGAGTATCCAGTAGGCTGGGAGGATCCTTGCTAAGCCCACTCTTATCAAAGTCTGTTTATCAAACATTTGCTTTTCCTTCTCCATATGAAGCACCTTCCTCCCCTCTGAAGCCCCAAACCACTCCCACCTCCAACATCCTCCTTTGTCTTTAGCTTTAGATTTAAGATGAGAACCTTCACCATTTTGGCAAGTTACTCAGTTTTCCTTGGTCTCTCCCATGTATGCATGCTATAAAGCTTTGTTTAATTTTCTCCTGTTATTCTGTCTCATGTCATTTAATTCATAGCCGAGCTAGAAGGACCTAGAGTGAGTAAAGGAAATGTTCTTTCTCCCCAACAGTTTGGTGACTTAGATGGGATAAAATTTCGCTGGCTGGACACTGCTCACTCCTGGACTGCTGCCGCTGAGCGATCCTGGACCCCTGACGAGAGCCGGCAGGAAGTAAGAGTTCTTACTACGTCAGTCTCCCAGATCTCTGCCTACAGGGTCCAATGGAAATAAGAGTGGTGAGGTTTTTTTCCTTTTCTAAATTTAGATTAGCAGGAGAAAATATTGGTGAGGCTAGCTTCTTGGACTCAGCGACTCTAGGATTTGGTTGAGTACTCATTGGTTGTAGATTCTTTTCCTCCCAGAGATAGTACTTTTCCTTGTCTCTTTCTTTTTATGTCGTTCGTCACAAGACACAGGCATCTCTACAAGCCTGTTGTCTGGGAACATGCACATAAGGTGAAAGCTGTTGCTGAGGGCATCTTGGAAGCCAAAAAGGCCCCAAATATGGTGGGCGCAGGTTGAGCAGTTAAGAGCCATTAGGGCGCTCACCATTTCAAGAAGTCTCCCATGGAAGGATGAGTTGGTCACGGAACGGGGTAGATGACACAGGTCCCCCTGCCAACTTCAAAAAAATGTCCGTGCAATGACGAGGTACTCTGTAAAAATCCCCAACCCCACGATGCCTTCCTCCTAGGTATTATTCTGGTTCCAAGAGACCCAAGGCTTAGCTAAAACTGCTAATGTGCATATCAGATGAGGTTTTTTTCTATTTTCTTATTCTGTGTCTTGAGAGCTTGGCTTTGTGACCTTTCTGGTCTCTGCCATCTGGAGGATGCATGTACTGGCATGCATCTTGGCAGCCAGTCGAGTGCTGGGGCTCTGGGACACACTCTCTGTCTGGCTGTGTCAGCTCTCAGGGAAGCATGTCAGAGGGGGTCCCAGTTGCTTTCATAAGGGACCTTTGTCGTCTCAACCTTTGTTGCTTGCTGTGCAATGAAGGCCTTTGCTTTCTTAGACTGTTTTTGGGAGTGAACTTTCTGGATCTCTTTTGGGGATGCCTCTTGCGTCCATGGTTAAGCTTATTGGTATGAGTCACTGTTAGGATCCTACTCGTCCATGTGGCCAGACGATGGATCATTTAAATTGGGAAAACTTCTGAATTGGGAAAAAAAATTTGTGAGAGCTCTCATCATAATTTTTACTGGTACCTATGAAAAGGCCAAATTAAAAAGGAAATACAAAAAAAAAAAAAATGACTAGCCTTAAGACCCTGACTCAGGTTACAATTAAATTGAGAAAATGTAAAAGTATAAGTATTGATGAAATTATAATGGTTGGAATGTTTGAGCTGATTTTATATAAAGAGGTTATATCAACTTTGCCTGAGTATGTTTTAAAATATCTGACCGAGAACGTTTCCCCCATCCAAAATTAGAAGACCAAGACCTACTGATAAAGCCCTAATGAAAACTATGATTAGCGGTCTAAGAGTTCATGGAATTCAGATGAAATTTTGTAGAAAAACTGATATATTTATGGGCTTTATGTGAAGTGACTGTATCTCTTTTTGCTGGATTGTATCGTGGGGATAGACATTGTGTCTCACTGGGGAACATTTCCCCTGCCTGATTGTAAGACAGCACATAAATCTAAAAGGGAAGTCAGCAGGGCTGCCTGAGCCCACATCGTATGAGATAAAACTAGAGGCTAGTATGAGGGGCTAATAAAAAGGATAATGAAAGCTCCCCTCCAAGGTAAACTGGTCTAGGGTTAAATTGTACACTTAGAAAGAGGGCTCATGTTAAATGCTTTGTTCAGACTTTTACAGGTGTGATACATTGTCCTGAAAGTTTTACAACATACAAATCTTTGATTCGCCTCTTAAGTTAAAAATTTCCCTGATAGAAAGAAGCAATTGGAAGGGTGTAGCTGGAGGAGGGATTCAGCCTCATTTTTATCATTCAGGCTGTAGTCCAGTTCTTTAGGGAACTGGAAACAATCGTCTTTGTCTTGCAAATCTCTCCAAGGCTGGAGGTATGGTTCTGGAAGGCAGTTCAAAGTTCATCTGTCTTTTGCCAACCCCAGGGCCTCCCCTGTTCCTCCGAAAGTACTCCTAGACATTAATTGAGACAAAAGATTGAGACATGAGAAACTGATGAGGCAATTATCCCCCAGAACCTCCATCTTGAAGAAAACTTGACTGCTTTCTCTGTCTTTATGACGTAGATTTTCTGCTCCCATCTTCTCTAGGACCTGAGAGCCATTCTTGGAAATGCAAATGTTTCTCAGAAACTAGTGAGTTTTGTATTGCACCTGATTCATAACAAAAATTTAACATCTATGGGGGCCGGGGCCCCATGGCCAAGAAGTTAAGTTCGCAAGCTCTGCTTCAGCGGCCCAGGGTTTCACTGGTTCGGATCCTGGGCACAGACCTAGCACTGCTCATCAAGCCATGCTAAGGTGGCGTCCCACATAGCACAACTAGAAGGATCTACAACTAGAATATATAACTATGTACTGGGGGGCTTTGGGGAGAAGAAGAGAAAAAAAAAAAGATTGGCAACAGATGTTAGCTCAGGTGCCATTCATAAAAAAAAAAAAAATTAACATCTCTGTGGTGGTGTTTGTGTGTGTCTATATGTATGTTATATATGTGTGATATTTTATCCCTAGATGGTATGGCCAAAATTAAGAGCTCTGTTTAACTGGCTTAAAGTAAGCATTTACATTATTTCTAAATGTAATCGAAACTAACCCAAATGTCATTCACGTTAACATGGTAAATTCACCTTTGATAACTGAAAGCTTATTTAAGTTTGTTGCTTTGATTAAAATGGACATGTCCTCTGAGTTATCAGCAATGGATATGATGCAGACATGCAGCCTGGGTTTACTAGTTAAATAAGCTCATTTTATCCCTGTTACAAACTAGTCAGCATAACAACTTAAAATGATAGCTGATTTTGTCTGATGTCTCAAAGTCTTTATAGGCAACCTAAATAATTATTGGAAACAGGTAAACTAAGCAGATGTGGAAAAGATAAGAATGAATTTTTTAACAATAATTATGTGTTATAACATGTGTATTTAAAATAACTTTCAAAATCTTTTTGGTAACTTAAAACTTTGAAGTTTTGCTTCCATAATGAAATGCTTAAATAATGAAAATCCATTGAGTATCTAGTTCATTTGTAAATAAGATAAAATATTAGACACTAATTATTAAATATACTACTAAATATTAAAAATACTACTATTGGCTTCTTATTACAGAGAAACTAAAAAGTGTTTGAGTCTATTGGTAAACATGTCTTGTGTTTTATTAAAAGATTGTACTATAAAGTAACATGTATTTTAAATTATAAAAAAGTATTAACAAACTTGCCAAGCCACAGAACGCTAATGTAAAAGAAAGTGTATAGGGGCCAGCCCTGTGGCTGAGTAGTTAAGTTCACGCACTCTGCTTCAGTGGCCCAGGGTTTTGTTGGTTTGGATCCTGGGCACGGACCTAGCACCGTTCATCAGGCCATGCTGAGGCAGCATCCCACATAGCACAACCAGAAAGACGTAAAACTAGAATATACAACTATGTACTGGGGGACTTTGGGGAGAAGAAGGAGGGAAAAAAAAAAAGAAGATTGGCAACACATGTCAGCTCAGGTACCAATCTTTAAAAAAAAGAAAGAAAGTTTATAATTGCTTAGTTTTTACTTAAAAATTAAGGTTTCTAAGGGTTAAAAATTCTAATATGTGATTAAATTACTAGAAATTAATAAGGAAAACATATTTGCATTCAAGGAAAGATGTAAGTTTTCAGTAAAGAAGGTATAAAGAATGCAAATATTTTGTTTGTTTTGTTAAAAAAAGATAAATTTGTCCTAAAGTACTAAAAGGGAAGAAAGCAAGCATGGGACAAATTCTAAATGTAAAAAGAAAGTTACAGAACATTTGTGAAAGAGAAATTCTAAAAAGAGTTTTGTGCATGGTCAAGATGGCTAAAATTAAAATGAATTTAATCAAGTAAATGAGTTTAATATCAAAAGTAAGCTGGTGCAAAATTAGACTTTGGTTTTTTTCCGCTCTTAAAAGGATAATTCTCCTGAACTTTTAGTCTGCTGCTGGTAAAGGGATTATGAAAGGTGTTTTCTTTGAGTAGTCTACCAGAATGGTAGGGATTTTATGTTTTATCAAAATTAATTTCCTGTATTGTTTTATCAGGTCTGTAATCACAGGTGCTAAGGTCTTACAGCTATTTAATCTTCTGTATTCACTAAAAATCTTTGTCACTATGGTCAAATGGATAACTAAACATTGTTTCAAAGGGACCTATGGTGTTATGTGGGTAAGTATTATTGATATAAGCGTTTAATTCCTAAAATTCTGATCTGTCCTGGTTGTCAGTCATAATTCTAGTTATCTTAAAGTGTAGTATGTCACAGACATAACCAAGTTTCTTTGTCAATTGTCATTTTTAAGTCTTTTGTCATTTACAGACAGTTTTTTTAAAGATTTTATTTTTTTCCTTTTTCTCCCCAAAGCCCCCTGGTACATAGTTGTATATTCTTAGCTGTGGGTCCTTCTCGTTGTGGCATGTGGGATGCCACCTCAGCATGGCTGGATGAGCAGTGCCATGTCCGCACCCAGGATTCGAACCAATGAAACGCTGGGCCACCTGCAGCTGAACGTGCAAACTTAACCACTCGGCCACGGGCCGGCCCCTACAGACAGTTTTGTTTAACTCTACTTTTACAAATGTCTTCATCTTTAGAGATTCAAGGAAAAGACTCTGACACATTCTAAAATACAGGTTTCTTACAAGCTTTCAGATTATGAAACTGAACTGGGTAAGAAATTACAGAACTCTAACAGAGAAACTGATGACCCCATAACACTGCTAACAGAAGATTAAGATTAAAAATCAATTACACAGGACTGAATGAACGGATGAGGATGATTTTATGACCTTTTGTTTAAAATATTGTTGATTTTGTAAAAAGTTGTAGGTTTTTTTAAGATTTAAGGAAGGGGCCAGCCCAGAGGCGCAGCAGTTAAGTTTACACGTTCCACTTTGGCAGCCCGGGGTTCGCTGGTTTGGATCCCGGGTGCGGACATGGCACCGCTTGGCAAGCCATGCTGTGGTAGGCACCCCACATATAAAGCAGAGGAAGATGGGCACGGATGTCAGCTCAGGTCCAATCTTCCTCAGCAAAAAGAAGAGGATTGGCAGCAGATGTTAGCTCAGGGCTAATCTTCCCCCCCCGCCCCCCAAAAAAAAAAGATTTAAGGAAAGCTTTTTCTCTGAAGCTACCTATGACACAGCAATTTGACAAATTATACTTTTGTAAACAAAATTGAAACATTTACCTTTTCCTCCCTACCTGATCCCTCCAGAATTTGGAAACTCTTAGTAAGCATTGTTATTTTCAAGGCAATATAGTTATTTACATAAGTTCAATAAGAATCTATTCTCCTTATAATAGGACAGAACTGGAAACATTGGTTGTCTTACCAAAGCTTTGACTGGAATGTCATATTCGAGAGAAACAGTCATAGACTCAGATATGACCAGACAGCTTTTGAGAAACAAGGACTGGACTCAATGGAATAAAGTAAGAAATACGCCTTACCTTGTTTCCTAGAAACCTTATGGATAAGGAAGGTCACTTATCTGGCAGGTGACTGGAACCTTGAAATATTTTGGGGAGCTCAAGAAGAGAAAAATTCACCCAAATCTGTAGGTATGACAGGTTTTGATAAGTCCTTGGCTTTCCTGGCCTCGAGAGCCCTAAATTTAAAGTTCAATCTAGGATTCCTTATAAAAAGTTTCAGCAAAGCAGGTTTAAAAGAGCCTATATGATCAATCGCTATTCTTGCTACACTTATGTAAATAATTGGGCCAAATTTATTGAAACTAAACTTACTTTACAACCCAATCAGTCTTAATTTGGCTATCTTTGGTAAAAACGAGGGTGATTTTAGAGAGAAAAATTATGTTTCAGTAAAAACTATACTAAATGTTTGTGGATATTAGATCCTAGTTCTATTAACTGTCTTTGACGTTTTTCTTTTCTACCTGTAAACTAGACTGGATCCTGAATTCTTCTAGTCTCCTGAAATATCTGGCTGCAAATCTGCAAACTAACATTTTCAATTTTTTCCATCATTTTCATTCAGAATCATTGAGAACTGAACCTGCCCTTTTTCCTGAAGCCTTGCAAACTGAAGCTGAATAACTTGATATAAACTTAGGAGAGGTTCATGTCTGTTGCTGTGTAAGACACCTGAACACTTGATGACATCATCAGAGACATTTCAAACTGCAAAAGAAGCTTCGACCCTGACATCTAAAAATCTTCTTGACAGGCTGTCCCCGGGCTCAAACTGGTTTATAATTTGCTCCAACCATTAACTTTTGTTTTTCTTCTTGTTTCCATAGAAATACTTCTTATTAAATACCTGATTGCTTGCTTCTACAATATAGGCCTAACTTCGGGAGCTCACCTGCATCACCGCCTTCTAAAATGAATTTAACTGGACTGACCTATTATCAGGACTAAGAAATGTGTTCAGTGAGATGGAACAACCTACCACTCAGCTTCTGGACTACGAAACTTCTTGAAGTTTCAGAGGACTGAGAAACTTTTTAAAGTTTCAAAGGTGGGGAATCAGAATTAGCCACCTCAAAATGTGTCTCTTTGCCTTGCCTTGGTTATTTTTAACAACAAAAGACTCTGAAAGAGACTTTGACCTTCCCTCTAACTGCCTAAAAGAAATTTAAAATAAAGGCGTATCCCCAGGACAGGCCTTCACCACAGATAACTCTGGGTATCCAGTAGGCTGGAAGGAGCCTTGCTAAGCCCACTCTTATCAAAGTTCTATTTACCAAACATTTGCTTTTCCCTTTCCATGTGAAGGGCCTTCCTCCCCTTTGAAGGTCCAGACCACCACCCCCAACATCCTCCTTTGTCTTTAGCTGAAGATAGTATTTAAGATGAGAACCTCTGCCATTTTGGCGAGTTGCTCAGTTTTCCTGGGTCTCTCCCACATATCCATGTTATAAAGCTTTGTTTAATTTTCTTCTGTTATTCTGTCTCATGTCAATTTAATTTGTAGCTGGGCCAGAAGGACCAAGAGTGGGTAGAGGAAATGTCTTCTTCCTCCCCAACAGCTGTGACCCTTGAGCCAACCAGCCATTTCAGTAAGGACACACTGGGTTGGGCCTGGACAGAAACATTCAGCAAATACTCAAGAACCAACATTCACTCATTCATTCACTCATTCATCTCACACCTATTCCCTAAACAGTCAGGCAATGCCAGGCTCTGTCCTCATGGCATTCCCAGGCTGGAGAGAGGCAGGCAGACATTAAGCAAATGATCCCCCAGATAAGCATTTAATTACACCGTGGGAATGCCTCGGAGGAAAAGAGGAGGGTTTACGGGGAACTCGGGTCTGAAGGATGAGTGGGCTAACCCATTAGAGGAGGAACAGCATGTACAAAGGCCTCAGGTGGCAACAGCCAGGGACCTTAGGGGCTCCAGGTGAGGTCAGCTGCCCTCCCAGGAGAAGTGGCTGCTCCTGCTCCAGTACGGAAACAGAATACACTCAGCAGCATTTATTAAAGGAGTAAAAGAGATGCACCAGCATTCCAGTCAGCTGGTGTCATCCCCTCCCTCCACCTGTCCCCTTCCTACTCCGGGGTAAGAGCTCTGAACAGTGCCGGGCTGAGCAACCCCAAGGAGCTGCCCCCTCAGCTGATGGCACCAGCTCCTGCTAGGTGGGAAGGAGCTGGGGAGGCAGACAGCTGAGCTGGGGGCAGGGGCAGAGGGCCCTCGGCAGGACCCCTGCTGGACACCTGAGAGGTCACACACGCGTAGGGCGGGTTGACCAGAGGGGAGTTCTGGGACATGCCAGGCTGATGAGTTGTCCCAGCCCGCAGCTTGGCACTGAGCTCAGTGATTATAAATAACCTACCAGGTGCCTGGGCCAGCGCCAGGCCAGGGCCCAGGGCCGACAGCTGTAGCCCAGCCCCCTGCATCCTTGCCCCCTTCCCATAGCCCTGACAATGGGGGCTCCAGCCCTGGAGGAAGGAGCTGCCCACGGAAAGCCTCATAAATCCAGGAACCCAGAAGCCTCTGCCCGCATCTCATCACCTCCAGAGCGGGTGAGGGAGCAGAGGGCTCCCTTCCTACCCCTCACCCTTACAGCAACGGCCCAAGGAGGGCCCCCTCCCACGCCGGGTCATAGACCCCCAACCACAGGGGACATCATGTGCACACAGGCCAATTCCGGGGCCCTGGAGAAGGTCCCAGCTGCTGGCCCCCCCGCCATCACCACCACCACCACCACAACCCCCGCCCCCGTCCCCCACACCCTCCCTGCCTTCCCAAAAGCCCCGGAGAACTCACATCACGAGGTAGGCCAGGATGGAGGCCTGCAGGAGCCGGTAGAGCAGGCCCACCTTCTTGTTCTTGGCGATGACATACTTTGCGGTCTTGTAGTCGAACAGCGACTGGAAGAGGCTCTTGCAGACCACCTGTCCCATGCTGCTGTCTCAGCCGGGCCCAACCTCCGACCGCGGCACGTGTGCCGCACGGGGCGCCGCCGCGCGCCCGCCTGCCGGCCGCCCGGCCCTCCCACCTCGGCGGGCGCTGCGCGGCTCCTGCGGGCGGGCGGGCGAGCGCGGGGGGCGGCGGAGCGCGGGGGCGCCCGGCCGGCGAGCGGCGCGGATACTCAGAGAGCCGCCGCTGGGATCCGCTGGGGCCGGCGCCCGAGCCTTGGACTGCGACCTTGCCGCCACCTCTTCCTCCCCTCCTCCCCTCCCAGTGACACCGCCGGACCGTGCGCCCAGCCGCGGGCCTGGGAGGCGCTCCCCGGGGCCGCAAGCCCGCGCGTGCGGCCGCCCCAGCGGGGATCGCTGCGCCGAGGAGTGAGGAGGCAAGGCGGGGAGAGGAGGAGGTGCTCCTTTTAAAGCAAACCCCCTTTCTCTAATCCCAAAGAAATCCCAGGGGTTTGGCCTATCGAATAGAAAGGGGAAACTGAGGTCAGGGGAGGCGGGACCTACGGCACGGGAAGCGGAGGTGAAGAGGTGATAACGAGCATTAGTAGGTAGACACAACAGGTTTCTGGACTTTTCCAGCGCTCCAGGGGAACCTGGCTCCCCCACGCTGCCCCCAGGCTGGGAGAGACTAAAGTCTCGTCCAACCCCTGGCTCCCGTGTCCGCTGTGACGATGTGGGTGCTCCTGCTGCAGCCGCTGTGGCAGGTGTAAAGTCCGCACTCCCAGGGAGTCGGGTGCCAAGCAGGTTCCGAGTGCCCACAGCGTCAAGGACTCTGCGCCACACTGAGGGCGGATGGGGCGGGGGTGGGGGACAGGGAATGCCTAGGATCGTAAATCATGCCTGGAGAGAGGGCGGGCTCCAGCTGCTTGAAATGTTCCCAAAGCAAGAGATGGACCTCATCTAGGCTGCTAAGACTGCGCCCCTAACAATGTCACCAGCCGTGGACTCTAACGCCTTCTCTTGTCTTGCCTAAACTCTAACGTTTTTTCTTGTCTGTTTGACCTAATCCTCTTGTTCTGTTGAAAGGTGCAGATGTTCCTTTCTCTAAGGACTTTGGGGTGTGGAGCTTATGCCGTTTCAGCTGTGTTCCGGGAAGAAGCTCTAAGTGACAACCGTCCTGGTCCGGACCCAACTGCTCTGAACCGGCACAGAGCAGCACAAACCAGCATAAACTGAAACCACAAGAGTGACATCTACATAAACAGGCAGAGAGTTGTGCTAAAGTAATCTGCGCTCCTTAACATGGAAATTCCCCTGATCTGGGGAGGGCAAAGCAGCCATTCTTAGATCATGCAATGTATATATAAAAGCATGATTTCAAACCACACATGTGCAAGCTTATGCCCACCTCTGCACATGATGATGAAATTTCCCGTTGAACATTCATTCCCTACCCCAAATAAAGGTACCCACGTCCCCGTGCTCAGGGAGCCAGAGCTTTGTGAAATTATTCCCTACGGTCTCCATTGTCTTTGCTGCATGCTACGAATAAAATTTCTGCTTTGTGACAGCTACTCCTGGTGTAGTTTGATTAACTCGCCAAGAAGGGGACTCACATTTGGTCCCATAACAACAACACATGAAATTAAATTCAAGGGAGTGGGAGCAGGTCAGGAGGGCAGCTCCGAGATCACCGCCACAGGGAGGCAGGGCCCCGGGTGAGCTCTCCCTTTGTGTGTTGAGGTGTGGCGCTCACTCATTTTTTGCACCTTGCCATCCAACCAGAAGCAGTCCTGCTCCTCTCCTACCCTAGACCTCAGGAATGAGAAATTCTCTTCCCTGCACCACAGGCCCTGCAAGCTGGAGGGACCTTGAAGTTCACCAGGTGTGATCTCCAGTTTTAGTGCACATGGGAATCATTTGGATGAAAAATGCACATTCCTGGGCCCTGCCGCTATTTTCCTTCCCTAAGTCTAGGATGGGGCCTGGGAATCTGTATTTTGCTCTCACACTGTCATTTGGAAAGCACAGATCTTTTCATCAATTTCAATCCAAATGCCACTTCCTCAAAAAGCCCTGTCCTTATTCCTACCCACCAAAAGTGGCCTCCACCCAACTCACTTTCTATCCCATTGCTCCTTCTCATTCCCTTAGAGCACTTGTCACTCCTGGATATGGTCTTGTTTACTTACTGACTGTGTCTCCTACTAAGACCAGAGGTCTTAGGCTCCCGAAAGTTCAGGACCTTGCCTTTGGACGTCTCTGTATCCCACGCCCACCGCTATGCCTGCAGTAAAATAATTCAGTACATATTGGTTGAGTGAGTGAACAAACTCAGGCCTGATTTTTTTAAACAGGGAAGGAATTTGGAGCTGCCACCCTGCCCCAGTCATAACTGGGACTTTAGAAGCTTCATTCTGCAGGTGGAACAGAGTCTACAACTAGCCCCAGTCCAGGGCACTCCCCCCTGTTCCTGATTCCTCAAACCTTTACTGAGCACCGACTGTGTGCTGCTGGAGAGGCTGAAATGCCACATATACCCTCTGTGGCTTGTCAGAACGGCCACTCTGGCTTTAGGGAAGGGGCTCTGCTCTTATTTGCCCTCCAGTGTTGGCAGCCCCTCCTGAACCCCCACGGTCCAGCCAAGACCAGGCTGCAATTTCTTTTTTTCTTGTTTTTTTTAAAGATTTTATTTTTCCTTTTTCTCCCCAAAGCCCCCCAGTACATAGTTGTATATTTTTTAGTTGTGGGTCCCTCTAGTTGCGGCATGTGGGACGCCACCTCAGCGTGGCTTGATGAGCGGTGCCATGTCTGCATCCAGGATCTGAACCGGTGAAACCCTGGGCCGCCGAAGCTGAGCGCATGAAGGAGCACGTGAACTTAACCACTCGGCCACGGGGCCGGCCCCAGGCTGCAATTTCTGACAGAAGTATCCCGAAGCTTTAGAGACCACGAGGGATGTCCAGAGGGGGAAGAGCTGCTCTTAGGGCTGGGGCCAGACCCCTGCTGTGGGGTCCCTCTCAGCATAGCTACTTAGGGGAGGTCCAGACCTACTGGTGGGTCATGATGTCAATTCCCTGGGTCTCAACCAGCATAGCAAGACAAAAAAAGGAAACAAAACATCAGAGAGTGTTTAAGGAAGTAAGGGTAGGCATAGTTTCGTGAAACTTTCGTTTGAAGTATGAGTGTGTGCGTATGACATTGTGATGTGGAATACATTTCTTCCTGTGGGTCATGGTCAAAACAATATGAAAAATACTTCTCAAAAGGGGCAAACACAAGTATCTGCAGTCGACCTCCACACAGCTGGGGCCCCACAAGTTCAGGCCCAACACCCATTACACCCAAAGCAGGAGAAGGGGCTTTGCTTTTTAAATTGCATTATTAAAAGTCCAAGTCAAGGATGTTTCCAGAACCAAGATGAAGTCTCCCCTAGAGAGAAAGTTGCCCGCTGCTTTTGAGTGAGTTTTTCCAATTTCTACCCAACCCCATCTCAAGTCTTAGAGCCCCAAGGCACCTACCCTGTTGAAATGATCGCCAGCACCAGGCCCAGAGCGAATGCTCCTCAGCACTTACTACTGGCCAAGCGCGGTTCTCAGCGCCTGACGTGCATGGGCTCCATTCAGCATCTCAACAACCCTATGTGGTTGGTACTGCTATTATCCCTTTTTTCCCTAAGGTTAGCTGCGTCCATGATCACACCACTAGTGAGCATCTGGGCCAGAATCTGAATCCAGGAGATCCGGCCCCCCAGTCCAAGAAATCATCTCCACTGTCACCAAGAGCACAGTGCTTTACAGTTTCCACATCAACTCACTGGACTCACTCTGCGAGCTCGGCCGAAGACGTACCTGTCAAGCCCATTTCAAGCTTGATGGAATGAGGTCTGAGGTCACCTGAGATGCTGAGACTGGTACTAGGTCTCCGTGGAATCCGCTCGGGGCTCTGTCCTCTGGAACCTGTGGCTTCTGGCTCTCACATGTGCAATGCCGCTGTGGAGGGAAGCCACTGCCGGGGCCCTGCGGAACATCATCTCCCCCCAGGTTGTACGGTGCTCCTCGGAGGGAAACGGACTCTCTCATGATGCCACGTGAGAGTGAGGGTCTGTCAAGAGAACAGGCGCCCTCTGCAGGGGCTCCCCCTGCCGCCAGGGCTGAGGGCACCACCCTGGCGCACCAAGAACTGAGTAGGTGCCTTTAAACCTCACTCCCGGGGTCAGGAGTCAGGGGAATGGCTGGCCTTCAGAGCAGTCAGAGCCCCTCCCTGCCTCACCGCCGTGCCCTTCCCTCTCCCCCACCACGGAGTCCCCCACATGCTTTATTACAAGAGCCGTCCACCCGAAAGAAAGAGACTGGCGGTGAGGCAACCCTTCTCATCTGGGTCACGAGCCTTTGTCTAGTTGGATGGTTTAAGGTCCCTGCAGTAAAGTGAAGGGGAACTAGAAAATGAATTTATAAAGGGCTTTTTTCTTTTTACAGCATCTCATTTACTCCTAAAACTTGCCAACATTTTGTCTATTTTTCTGCGTGGTTTGAACCCACTCCTGGGGCATCTAGGTCTGCTCTGGGTCCTGGGACAATCTCTAGTAAAAACCATGGTGGATCCTCAAGTGTCTTTGAACTGAGAGACAGACAGACAGAGCCCTCCCTCTCCCCAGAGAAATGTGCTGGGGGCTCTGCCTGGGGGCAAACAGACCCTCTCACTTCTGATTCCAACCTTCTCCAGGCACCATTCTCTCCTCCTGCTGTGAACTTTATAGATTGAGAGAGGAAGGGGCCAGGGACGAGCCTTTAGAGGCAGGAGAATTACAAGGTCATCCCCTCAATCAGGAAAACCTCCCATTCTCTAGAGGAAGAGGGGGAGGTGCTAAGAGGGAAACCATTGGCTGCAGGTGCATGGCCGACAGCATCAATGCCTTTCCATCAGCGGCGTGGTGTGGCACTTGGTCACCTGCAGCCTCCAAGATATAGGCTCCTCCTTTCCCCTCCAGCCCTAGCGAGGCCTCCCCTGGTCCTGAAGACTTCCTCTTAACCTGAGGGGCTGACAAACTCAAAAGACATTCTCCAAAAACTAGAAGGAAGCAAAATAGAAATAAAGAAAACATAAATGCCATAAAATAGTATGGTTCTTGGAGTAGAGGTTCACACATTACTCACATATAGGAATGCAGTTCTAGTTCCCACCCCACAGGAGAGGAGGGCTCATGCAAGGCCTAGCGGTAGGAGGTCTGAATCTGTCCCAGGGCACAAAAGGAGCCATCGCAAGATGAGGAGGGCCTTCCCTCCGAGTCCTGAGTATCCTGGATGGCCGGGAGGGACAGGAGCGGGAAGGGCGGGGTGTGGGAAGGGTTTCACACAGGGCCCCACAAAGCAATTTATCCTTTAATTTTCCTTTCAGTCTGGCAGTCCTGCTATGTTAAACACATTTCATGAATAGACATTTCTGGTCCATTTAAGAAGTAGCAGATGCATTATTCATGTCATTTCAAATAGTCAACAGGAAAAAGGTAGAGGGCGTGTCCCCCGCTGTGGGGAGGCTTTCTGAGTCCATCCGCTGCTCCCTGACCCAGCTTCACTGAGGGGCTGTTACTCGTTACTTAGTTGTCAAAATCTGACCCAGGGAAAAACCCCGCTGAGGTCTCAAACACATAAAAAGAGTAAAGAGCCAAATGCTGGTTCACTAGGCACCAAAACGGGTAAAGATGCAAACTCAAGTCAACCAAACTCACAAGGCAGCGACGACTCTAACAAGACGTCTTAGAGCAAAGCTCATCTTGCTCTTCCTCCCGCTCCCTGCAGTGGTCTCCCCAGAGCCCTCGCGACTCACGTCCATCCCCTCCCCTCCGCTCTAAGTTCACAGGACTGCAGTGGCAACAAAACGAGAACGAGTAGGAACTGCTTGTATAAAACACCGGGAGTGGCTGTGGCTTCCCTTCGTTTCCTGTATACAATTCTTCCGCAGACTCTCATTGCTTATTGCAGTCACTGTCCCCTCCTGACTTTCTGGCCTCACACGCCCCGTTACGCACACTCAGCTTCAGCCAAATGGACTAACATGCTTTACCACATCCTTCACTTGCCAACCTCCGTGCCTCCACCCAGGCCGGCCTCCCCGCACTCCTCCATGGCTTCAAGGCTCAGCGTACAGGTGTCTGTGTGTCTCCTTCCCTACGGCCTCCTGGATCCCTCTCCTCTAAATTCCCAAAGGACAGGATCTGTTTGATTTACGGAGTCACAGTTGAGTATATCCCTTACCTGTCGTCTAGGGCTGAGGGCAGGAAAGGGCTTTACCGCTTTTGGTACCACACGGCCCATGTGAGGCGGGTGTCATCCTACTTCAGGAGGATGGGGAAGCAGGGAGGGAAGGCTGACTCCTGATCACCCTGCCTCTGCCCATTAGCCTGCATATTTGAAGTGTCTCGGGTAGAGTGACTAAGCCTTTATTTTTGAGTATATATTCATAGAAGATTTCAACAGAGATAATTCTACCAGAGCATTAAGTTAAATTTGTCTCCTGAAGCAACTTATGAGTCATCAAGACTCCAAGTGTATGCTGAGAGCTCGCATGGACAAAGTGGAATCAGACGAACAAAGTCTGATCTCATAACTAGCATCTCACAGGGTGTGGCTCTTGCATCACCTGGAAGGGCTTGTCAAAACAGCAGATGCCCAGGCCCAAGCCGGGCGGAGCATCAGAGCCTTTAGCAGGAGGGGCAAGGAGGCTGACGAGCTGCCCAGCAAAGTCTGAAACCAGCCGCTCACCGGGGTGTCACCTGTGCCTTGCCCAGTCTGTAATAAAGCTTTTGTGGAAAAAATATTAGACCTGGAGATCCAAAAACCTGCTAGTGGGACAATGGCTCTGCCTTACACTAGCCCTGTGGCCTCGGGCAAGTTGTTTCCTCCTCCAGGAACAGAGGGATCATGAAGACTGGCTGCTCAGGGACAAGCCCAGCGTGGGACCACGCTTGTTAAATGGACCAGAGTACACACAGGAGGAGATCTGTGAAGCTGGATGGAAAACAGGTTACCTATTTATCGTACCACCCTTCAACTGAAATTTAACATCTCCTTCAATCCTGAGCGTATGCAAAAGCCACAGTAGCATCAGCAGTACCTGCATCTTGACACCAGTAGAAACTGCAGATATTTTCCCCTCACATGCCAGCTATCGCAAAAATCTCAAAATACATTGTAAGCTCATCATTACTTTGAAAGTAGGGTAGTTATCAGATCTGCTGCTTTAATGCATTGATAAAGAAGCACATGTACCTCCACATCATAAATTTTGAAAAATATCCCAATCACTGTAGTTCAATATAATTGGTTCTTTATAAACTTTTATGTATCTAAAAACAAGCTGATGGATGGGTGGGTGGAAAAATATGTGATAAGGCAAGCATAATAAAATGTTAATGGTAGAAACTAAGTGGCGGGTAGATACGTGTTCACAATTGTAAAATACAATCTTTCTAAATGTTTGAACCTTTTCATAACAGCGTTGGGGAAAAAAATGTGAGAAGGGGTCCCTAGGCTTCACCAGACTGCCAGAGGGGGCTGTGGAACACGAAAAAGTTAGAACCCCCGGCCTAGGGGTGCTAGGGTCCTTAGCCAGCTAGCCATCCCCTCAGCGAGCTCTTCACCCAGGAGGCAAAGGACCCCCAGCCCCAGCGTAGAACTCCAGCAGTGAGGCTGGCAGGCTTTGTCCAGACTAGGAAATCTAAAAGGTCTGCAGAAACAAAGTGGGCCAGGAGTGTTTTCTTCCACCCCAGCAGTCCAACCTTAATCTCAGACCTCACAGCTCTAAAGAATAGAAAGACTACCTCAGGGTAGCACACTAGTCAAACCCGGGAAACCAAGGCCAAGAGTCCAAGAATACCTGCCAGTGCTGTGGCAGGGCTGGTCCAGGCTCCTTCCCAGGCCCTGGACAGAAGAGGAGGCATCCACGGAGGCCACACCTTCAACCTGCCCCTGCCTACCTGCAGCCCCATCACTCCGCCCTGGACTGCAACCAGCAAGAGGGTCCTAGGAGTTGACCAACCAGACCCAGAATCCTCCCTCAGGGAGAGGGGAGAGGGAGACGCAGAGCCTCCAGCTCTCTCTCCTGGGGGCTGATGCTGTGGTCCTGGCTTCTCTGTAGCACTCAGATGGAGCTCCTCCATTAGACAGGCCACTAACAATGACTACTGCCTCCTATCGCCCACCAGCAGATCAGCACCACTTAGTTCCCCTATTCCGGAGGGCACACTGCTCTCTAATTCTGGGTCAAATCACCCTTATTCGCCCAGAGGCTCCGAAGTTCAGAGGGAGAAATGAACCTCTTATTTCTATCCCAGAAGCTGATGCAGTTCAGAAAGGGCTAATGAGAAAATGCCAGGGCCGCATTTTAACTGGACAAGAAAGAAAAAATAAAGCATAGAGGGGGAAAAATGTCATCTTGTTTCATAGGAGAATACATCGTCTTGCCAACAATCAAGGAAAAGTAAACTAAAGGTATCATTATGTACCCAGCAAGGAAACAAGCTAACTAAAGATGGAGACCCCAGGATACATTCATGTTGCTGATAACCACGTAACGTGGCTCAGTCCTTCTGGAAAGTTATTTGGCATGGTACGACAATTACAAAAATGCCTTTAATTCCACTTTTGGAAAAAGCTGAAAGGGCATCTTGACAAATTGTAAAAAGCTATACAAATTTATTAACTCCCCAAAGACATGTTGACCCAAGGTGTCGTCTCCACCCCCACATACCCTGCATTTGGCAGCAGCATTTGTCTCTGACACTAGTTTCTTGAAAATGGTCACCAATTATTACAAATGGAAGAATATATGATGCTATTTATGTAAAACAAACAAAACCTTAAAATCTATATACTGTATTTGTACACGTGAAGATTTACAAGGGCACAGAATATGGCGGCCTGGAAGAGTACATGCTGAACCAGTTCACCCAGCTTCTAAGGGGGGCACAGGGTGGGGCAAGGCTGTAACAAAGGCAAATTCTCCCCTTTTACTCTGATTTTACTATGAGTGTATCCATGTATTACTTATGTACTTTTCAAAATGTTCTCCCACTAATCAAAAAAAAATCAAGTCAACTGAAGTTGGGAATTGTCTATTGAGGTGCATCCAGCTACCTCCTGAGCTCTGATGTTAGAACAACTACTCTTCCTGAAGAGATTAACTGTTTCCTTGACTCAGTTTCCTAAATCTGTTCTTAAAGGAATGGTACAATTCTGGCACTATTACAAGGTTATAAGCATGGTTAGGAGACCCAAAAATACCTAAACCCTGATCTTAACCAAATACCCCTCCTCGTAAGGGTATTAGAGAAGATGTGCATAGAATAATACACCAGTGCAGATCATAAGCCTCCTGGGCTCAGCCACAGGAAGTACCCCTTTCTCAAAATCTAATTAGGCCTGCAAAGTTTGACAGACTTAGGTCTTCACATCTGCTTGATTTCACCCCTCCAACAACCAAACCCCAGAGTTCAGATGTGATCACAAGAGAAAAAGTTGCTGAAATCTGCACTCACCAGCCTACGTGTAACAGGAGAAAGGAAAACAGAAACCACAGAGGCTTTTATCCCAATACTAGTGCCCAGCTGGCCCCATCGTGGTCCTTCTCTCATCAGGACAGTGGCCATGACCCACTGTTCTGGATCTATGCAAGCTTTGACACTTCCTGTTCCCAGGCAGAGGAGGGTGACAGCAAACGGGAAAGGCCTAGCACTAGAAAGGCATCTTTTAGAAGAAAGAGAAGGCCTTGGCCCAAGCCACAGCAGGCGACTTGGTCTCCATTTCAAGGCTCTGCCTCCTCGCCAACCACTCCCATCTGTAGTCTCCTGACTGCTGCTGTGCAGGTCCAATGCCAGTCAGATCAGCACTGCTTAGTCAGCCAGATGCTCACAGGTGCTCAACATAAGCCCTGACTGTTACAATGGGAGTGGGGTCTTATTTGCAATAAAAAAGTATAAAAACAGGGGCTCCACGTCACCTGTAACATTGAAAACTTGGACACAACTCCTGAGCCCAACAGCAGGGAAAGAGCTAAGCAAACTTACCTCTTTCTTTTCCTTCAAAAACACATCCCACTGAGACAACCCAAGAAACAGAAAGCGGGAGAAAGCCTGTGTCAGCCCTGGAAACAGAACCAAATTTACAAAGGAATTCCTGAAAGAAATGAAGCAGATGCAATCAGATCAAGGGGAAAGCTGGTCACGCCAAGCAGCCTGGGAATTTAACAGAGGTACATGAGGGACTCCAGCAGACAAGGACGGGCTCTCCAACCAAGCCCCAGACACTGCCCAAAGCAGGGTGGCAGGGCAGGACCACGGGCAGGTGTGCAGCTGCAGCAGAGAGCACGCAGGGCAATCCCAGTGACATCAGGCACAGAGGTACCTTCTCAGAGCTCCACCAGTTCTGGTAAAAGAAATAAAGGTGGGAAAAAAGTCTAAATATAAGAAAGACTCCAAATTACCATTATTTGCAGATAGGATTTTCTCCTTAGAAATTCCAGGAGAATCAAACAAAAGTTACTAAAAAACAAAGAGTTCAGTGAGATGGCCAGAGAAGGATAACATTCAAAATAACCAATTGTTCTAAACACAAACTCTATAATCAGTCAGGGGGAGAAAAGATATTTTTCACAGTAGCAGTAATAAATATACAATACGGGTGAAAATAAAAGTCTTCATTAATTAAGACCTCTGAAGAGAATTATAAACCCTTGCTGTAGGGTGTTTTTAAAATCTCAGCAAGTGGAGAAACGTCACATTTCTGAGTAGGAAGACAATACTGTAAAGAAAACAATTGTCCCCAACTTAATATGTACATTTAAATTAAAACCCCACAGGGTTTCCTTTGGGAATTTGAAAAACTAAGAACTACCTGAAAGAATACAATAAATATTTTTTAATAAGAATGAAAATGACCTATCAGATATCAAAATTTACTCAAAGTTACAATGAAAACTGGTATCAAAAACAGCAAAGCATTTTTCACACTGACCAGGTTAGCAGAACAGTTAAAATTTGATGATGCCCAGTGGTGACGAGGGCAAGCAGCGGCACTTCCATATATTCTAAGTGGAATGTAAACTGGGAAAAACTTTTTGGAGGTTGAGCTGCCATTGTCTATCAAAATTTTACATGCACTAACCTTTGGCCCAGTAATTGTGCTCGGAACTTAACCAAGAGCACACTTGAAAAGCACGCCAGGAAGGATCCATGTTTAAAGATGTTCACCACACCTCTTCTTTCTAATAAAGAAAGAAAAGAAATGGCAACCACCTAAATATCCACCTGTGGGGACTTGTTAAGTAAATATAACACAGCATATGACAGGGCTGTTAAAAAGAATGGGGGAGACCTGCACATGTGGTACTAAAAGACCTCTGAAGTCTCAGATGAAAAAGCAAGGAGGGGACCACATGCAATCTGATCCACATGTAGAGAAGTTGATGCTGGTATGTGCACAGGGACATCCTGAAAGAATATCTGAAAACTATTAACTATTATTTTGCTGAGGAAGACTGGCCCTGAGCTAATAACCATGCCCATCTTCCTCTATTTTTATATGGGATGCCTACCGCAGCATGGCTTGATAAGCGGTGTGTAGGTCCACACCCAGGACCTGAATTGGCGAACCTCAGGCCACTGAAGCAGATGCACGAACTTAACCACTGCGCCATGGGGCTGGCCCCAGGCCTCAGCCTTTTAAAGAGCCTATGCCTCTGTTCTGTGAACTTCACAACTGTTTCTCAATTTTTTTCAACCCCTTAGGTGGGACAGGATGGCTGGAGTGGGCTCAAGTTGGGTGTTTCCCTTCCCCCAGGTCAGTTAGGCTCTGATAACACCCCAGCAGGTTAGGCTCTGGTTAACTAGTTCCTTCTGAGGGCAGGCCTTGTTAGGAAGAACAGCGTGCTCTGGTTTACTTCAGAATGGTTTGTCTTCCCCTCCCCCTGCCCGAAGCATGAGGGCATTCTTCTCCAGGGTTTACTGTGGGAGCCTGGCGGAGCTCCTGAGGTAAATCTCGCAGTGATGTGGGGGCCCGAATGACGGGGTTGCCTGGAACCCTGGAATTCTCAGTCAACACTGAACTTCCAGCACTTCCTCAGTCACGGTTCAGGTCTCCTACCCCGCACTGGCGAGCCTCTGCTCTCTGTGTCCGTCCGTCTGTCTCTCTGCACTGGCGAGCCTCTGCTCTCTGTGTCCATCCGTCTGTCTCTCGCACTGGCGAGCCTCTGCTCTCTGTGTCCTCCGTCTGTCTCTCGCACTGGCGAGCCTCTGCTCTCTGTGTCCATCCGTCTTTCTCTCTGCACTGGCGAGCCTCTGCTCTCTGTGTCCGTCCGTCTGTCTCTCTGCACTGGCGAGCCTCTGCTCTCTGTGTCCATCCGTCTGTCTCTCTGCACTGGCGAGCCTCTGCTCTCTGTGTCCGTCCGTCTGTCTCTCTGCACTGGCGAGCCTTTTGGAAAGAGAGATTAGTGGGGGAAGAGGAGAGGAGACACATTTTTTCATTTTTTAGATACCTCTGTGCTGTTGTGAATTTACCATTTGCATAAGGCTAAAAAGAAAAAATGTTTCTTCAACTGTGGTGCTTGGAAGGAAAAAACAGATCAGGGAAACAAAACTCAATTCCAGAATTTATACATATATATATATATATATATATATATATATATATATAACATATATATACACACACACACACGCACACACACATATTCATGAATTTCATAAGTGGTAACAACAGAATTTCAAATCATCAATGAGCATTTCAATAAATGATAGAGAGACAACTGGATTCCTTTAAAAATAACATAGTTAGACTCAAGGTCATCAAGAAAACAGAAATCACTCTGGGTATTTCAAGAGAAAGGGATTGAATACAGAGTTAAGTTTCAAATTTGCTGAAAGGGCTAGAAAATAAAAACAGCAGTTGGTGTCACCCAGAGGTCAGGAGTTGCAGGAAGCTGCCACCATTGCTGGAGGCCACACTGTCATTCTGCTGCTCAGGGGCCTGCACTCAACTGCTGCCACCACCACCGCGAGAAGCAGCAGAGAGGCTTCTCCCACCTGCCCCCCTTCCAGCCTCATGCAAGTGCCTCTCACTAGCAAAACCTAAACGCGAAGCCCACTGCAAGGGAGTCTGGGAAATGCTTAAAGCCTTTCAGCCCCTGAGATATAGGAGAACGTGGATAAGCAGAGCAGGTGGTTAAGCATCTCAACAAGTAGTGCTGTGAAAGTGAGTCATGCGTCTAGAAAAAACCCAGGGGAAATTCCCTAATTCACACCTTATACCCACACAAATTTCAGAAAAAGTTAAAATTTCTAAGAAACAATAATGAAAGCATCCAAATTAGATAAAGAAGACGGAGGGGTGGCAAGGATTACTTTCTACATTATATACTTCTGCAGCACTGAATTTTTTGCAGTGACTTTTATAATCCGTGAAAACAAGGATTGTTCCATGGTAGGGCTGGCAGTGGGGAGACATGGTCAAGTTTTAACAGCATGGGGCACAAACATAAAATAAGATACGAAGAGCAAAGCCAGCCTCTAACTAGGCCCTAATCTCTGTGCCCCCAACTCCCAGGCCAGGTTCCATCTCCTCCTGCGGACGGACGAGCGCTCTCTCCTGGTGACGGTATCTACTAAGGAACAAAAGTCTCCCTGAGCAATTCACCACACAGGAAGCCAAGTAAGGTCAGCGCTGCATATTAAATAGACATGTTCACACGTGCAACGGAACTGAAAAACAGAACAAAGTCCTGGTCTTCTCTCCTCCCTAGTTTCTGCTTCAGCAACCTTTGTTTTTCTACTTTTTACATTTGTTCTCGGGGTGCTTTCTTGTGGCCTGATTTGAAATAATAGGCAACATCTTAGGATCTTGAAAATGCCAGACTAGGAATCACTTTCAACCAAGATGTATTTCATAGAACACTATTTCGGGAGACGTTAATAGAAATGCCAATAAAAAAGCGTTCTTAAGCAAATAAGGTTGGGAAATGCTATATAACCTCCTCTTGGGGAAAAAAATATCACAACGTATATTATATTTGCACATTAAAGGCGCTTCTGCAAAGAAAACAGTTTAACGCTACTTAACACCAAATGTTTCCCAAGTTTATTTTTTGCATAATATACAGACACCTTTGGGACAACGTATAGTTAAAAATCAATATTCCACAAACATTTTGTTAGATTCTGCTCTAGATGATCCTAAAGGAAAAAGTAATCAACACCACACCACGTGTCTAGATCAAGGACTGGCTGACACTGTCTCCCAATGGATGAGAAAGCTGGTCCTAACGTTCTTCTGTGCGCAGATTCTCTGATTCCAGCTGGGCCTTCCTTATGCTGTCCAAGTTCAGTTGTTGGTATTTTCTTTTAAAAAAGCCACACTAAAACAAACGGAGAGGAAGCCCAATTACAGACCTAAGATATTCATCTGTTTTAGAAAACCATTTATCTAGCTGTTATCAAAATAGGCCCTGTACTCTGCTTCTCGCGCCTCCTCTGAATCTCTCCCTGATAATCCAGGCCTTCAAGAACCGTCCTGACGGCTGCCTTTCCCGGTGTTCCTTCCCCAGTCAGAAGAGCTCTTCCACCTCCCTCTGAATCCCCAAAGCACTTTGACCTGCTATGCTGAGGACAGAAAGACATCTAGCACGGCCTCCTACATCAAGAAACTCACATCTAGTAGGAAGAGAAAGAATTACAATGCAGTGTGACCAGTGACACTTGGAAGGGCTTCCTGGAGGCGGCTCACAGGAAAAGCACGTAACTCAGCTCAGAGGACTCAGGAATCTCTGGGATGAGTTTCAAGGGAAGAGTGTGAGCAAGGGGAAAAAGCCAGAAGGGCAGGGGGGTTGTGGACAGCCTAACTGCAAGCACAGAGACGCAAACCTATTGTGTTCAACATGTCTGGAGAAAAAGCAAGACTAAGGGCGGAGAGGGGTGAGGCAGAGACCGGAGGGTCTTGAACAGCAGTGAAAGAGTTTGAACATTAAAACAGGGCAAGGAAAGTAAAGGATTTAAACAGGGGAATGACGATCAGATCCGTTTATGAAAATTTCTCTGTACTCCAATACTTCAATTAGATTTTTACCTTTTTCAAACAGAAACTGACTATTCATTTGCCTAAACAGGTGTGTGGTTGAAGGAAGAGGGAAAAGTGGCCACAGGGCCGGGTGGCCGCTCTACATCAGCAGCTGTCTGTCCCAGGGAGCACCGTGCCCAACACCAGAGCCTTTAGGAGCTTGAGAACTGACCTTGAATAGGACGACTATAATCACAATCAAAACCAGAAGGCCACCAACACTGCTTCCGATGACGACAGGCAAGGAGTAATACTCCTCATCTTTCAGGAAGATGACAGTGACCTAGAACAGGACAAAGAGATCATCCAGTAAGACGGGTAAGGCAAATGAGAAAAAAACGCCACATGTTATTTTAAGGAGGAAAATATGAGAACTTGGCGACATTCTGTGTATTGATCAAGACTGATGACAGTAATGCAAAAAGCTGAACATTTCCAGATGCATCATCTAAAATTATCTAATGAGACTTCCAGTTCCCGGTTCCATGTGTAAGGAGCCTAGAAGGCACCACTCTGTGCTAACAAGTATCAAGCTAAACAGACAGCAAAAATCAACTCTTCTTGGATGCCTATGAGATGGCAGGACCCTCCAAACCGCTTCCCCCTAGACTGGAGAGACAGACGGGCGGACACAGAGAGCAGAGGCTCGCCAGTGCAGAGAGACAGACGGACGGACACAGAGAGCAGAGGCTCGCCAGTGCGGGGTAGGAGACCTGAACCGTGACTGAGGAAGTGCTGGAAGTTCAGTGTTGACTGAGAATTCCAGGGTTCCAGGCAACCCCGTCATTCGGGCCCCCACATCACTGCGAGATTTACCTCAGGAGCTCCGCCAGGCTCCCACAGTAAACCCTGGAGAAGAATGCCCTCATGCTTCGGGCAGGGGGAGGGGAAGACAAACCATTCTGAAGTAAACCAGAGCACGCTGTTCTTCCTAACAAGGCCTGCCCTCAGAAGGAACTAGTTAACCAGAGCCTAACCTGCTGGGGTGTTATCAGAGCCTAACTGACCTGGGGGAAGGGAAACACCCAACTTGAGCCCACTCCAGCCATCCTGTCCCACCTAAGGGGTTGAAAAAAATTGAGAAACAGTTGTGAAGTTCACAGAACAGAGGCATAGGCTCTTTAAAAGGCTGAGGCCTGGGGCCGGCCCCATGGCGCAGTGGTTAAGTTCGTGCATCTGCTTCAGTGGCCCGAGGTTCGCCAATTCAGGTCCTGGGCGTGGACCTACACACCGCTTATCAAGCCATGCTGTGGTAGGCGTCCCACATAAAAAAAAATAGAGGAAGATGGGCATGGTTGTTAGCTCAGGGCCAGTCCTCCTCAGCAAAAAGGAGGACTGGCCACGGATGTTAGCTCAGGGCTAACCTTCCTCAAAAAAAAAAAAGAGGGGCTGGCCCCGTGGCCAAGTGGTTAAGTTCGCGTGCTCCGCTGCAGGCGGCCCAGTGTTTCGTCGGTTCGAATCCTGGGCGCGGACATGGCACTGCTCATCAAACCACGCTGAGGCAGCGTCCCACATGCCACAACTAGAAGGACCCACAATGAAGAATATGCAACTATGTACTGGGGGGGCTTGGGGAGAAAAAGGAAAAAAAAAAAAAGACTGAGACCTAATCACAGGATAAGAGAACACTTCCCCTCCCCCCACCTCACCACATTACTAAATGTCTATTTACAGCAGTTCCTTTTACCTGGTACATTATGTCCAGCTATCAAGAAAAAATTACCAGGCATACCAAAAGGCAAAAAACACTGTTTGAAGAGACAGAGTAAGCATCAGAACCAGAATGGCAAGGATGTTAGAATTATTAGATTGGGAATTTAAAACAACTATGATGAATATGCTAAGGGCTCTAATGGATAAAGTAGACAGCATGCAACAACAGATGGCCAATGTAAGTGGAGTGATGGAAATCCTAAGAAAGAAACCAAAAGAAACGCAAGAGATCAAAAACGCTGTAAGAGAAATGAAGAATGCCATCCATGGGCTCCTCAGTAGACTGGACAGGACTGAGGAGAGAGTCTCTGAGCTAGACATATCAATAGAATCCTCAAAAAGCAGAGAGAACAAAAACTGGAAAAAAACCCAAAAACCAGAGCACGACAAAATTATCTAGTGACCAAAATACTTCACAGAAACTATTTTGGTCTCTTATCTGGAAGAGCTAAGCCTGTCAGGAGATTGTGACCTTCTGTTAAAGATTCTCTGACAGTAACACAGGGTCCCAAGGAATTAAGATCTCTAGGTTTTTGTTAAGATTTTATTTTTCCTTTTTCTCCCCAAAGCCCCCCAGCACATAGTTGTATATTTTTAGCTTTGGGTCCTTCTAGTTGTGGCATGTGGGATGCCACCTCAGTGAGGCCCGACGAGCGGTGCCATGTCCGCGCCCAGGATCTGAACCAGTGAAATCCTGGGCTGCCGAAGAGGAGCGCGTGAACTTAACTACTCGGCCATGGGCCAGCCCAGATCTCCAGGGTTTAAAGAACAGAGAGAGACGGAAAAATCAAGATTCTACATCCAGCTATGCCACTATATGTCCTTGAGCCCCAGGCTCAGCATCTTCAAAATGATGACCCATTTTAAATGGTCTCTAAGTCCTTTCCAACTCTGTTCTGACAGCTCTTTATGATCTTGCACAAAGCCCTGAAGTCTGATAACACATTTTTCCCACATGAAATATATGATAAAGATACTGGTCTGCTCTTATACCAGACTAACGTGTATGTTACCTCAGAAACACAATAAATGCAAAATGGCATCCATGTGTACCACCTGTGGAGCTGTTCCATTAGAAGCCAGCCCCAGCATTGCTGTCTACAGGCTCTCTCAATTTCAGGAGTCTAATCTCTCTTCTCACTGACAGGACGCAGCTGGAAGGCTCAGGGGACAGGCTTGCCAAGTGAGACCCAGATATGACCCTCCCAAGCTGTGGCCAGCACACAGACCATGGCCAGAGATGTTCCAGGACTTAAGCGAGGGCAGAGGGCCATGGAGACCTCTCTGCCTGCACAAAACACTGAGTTCTCTCCATGCAAGTGTTTAAGCACCAAGGTCAAGGATGCTTTGGGGAGAATTTCTGTATAGGGTGGGTTGCTGGACAAATTTACCTTTAAGGCCTCTTCCAATGAAGTTATAAATGCTAGTTACTTCCTTGGGTTGACCCTCTGGAAACTATTGAACTTATACTAGCTAAACTTTAGTAGGAGTAAGTTCTGGACCTTGAGAACAGGGAGGGAGCAAAGCAAGAGAAAGGGAGGAAGAACAGGAAGAGAGCTGGTTTATTCTTCTATGGAGGAGTGAAGTAGGGGGAAAAAAAAGGACTCGAGATCCTGGGTTTCAGAAAGTGATGAAAGGAAGTCTCAAGGTGACACTGGTGTAACAGGCCAGATCTGAGTAGACAAAATGCTCCTATTTCTCAAAGCTTCTTCCCTTTTTCCTCTTCTAAACCCACAGATTCCAAAAGTGCCCAAAGCTGCCCTGGGAGAGGTGAAGGGAGAAGCAGGACACAGGACACTACTGCCTGTGGCAGACACTGTGGTGGCCTACCCAACAGCCGTTCTCCCCTTTGAGATTCGGGTCAGCAACCCGACCGCTCTAAGCTCCTCATGACAAAGCTACCCTCCTTTGCCAGTGAGGGACAGGGGATCCAGGTCTCACCTGTAGGATGTAAGGAGATATCTGTCGGGAGTTTTTAGGAAAATTTTCCTTCCTGAACAGGGAAGGCACATGAAGAAAAAATCCTTTTGCTACTGACCTCTTGCTTCCTATTTTGTATTCTGCCACGTGAAGAGGTAGCACTGGGAGAGGTGGCAACTTTGTGCTGGCCACAAGGGAAGGCATCACCAACACCCAGAGGGCAGAGCGCAAGATTCAAAGGGGCCAGGCCGTGGGCCCTGGTCCGCCTCCCTCACTGGATAAACAACAAACGTCTCTATGGTACAGCAGCGGGAGTTTGTCCTTTCTTGCAGCTGAAATCGCTTGGATACACAGCTATTTACACTCACAGGTTCATTGTAAGTCAGGTGCTTATTGCCAGAAACTACTTATCACTTTACTGAAGGTATTGAATTTAAAGAGAGAAAAATAATTATGGGGAATCTATGCTACAGAAATAAAAGCACTGGTTAAGTAAGAGGGGGAAATACATAAGTCATTTAAGAATGTGCACAGGGGCCGACCCAGTGGCACAGCGGTTAGTTGCGCACGTTCCACATCGGCTGCTGGGGTTCGCCAGTTCGGATGCTGGGTGCGGACATGGCACCGCTTGGCAAGCCATGCTGTGGCAGGTGTCGCACATGTAAAGTAGAGAAAGATGGGCACAGATGTTAGCTCAGGGCCAGTCTTCCTCAGCAAAAAGAGGAGGATTGGCAGCAAATGTTAGCTCAGGGCTAATCTTCCTCAAAAAAAAAAAAAAGAAGAATGTGCATATAAGAAACTGCTAACAGTAACTCCCTTTGGGGAGAGGGAATTGGGAGCAGGAGAAGAAGGGAGTGAAGGAACCATAATTTTTCATTTGGTATCTTTCTGTAAGGCTTAGGTTTTCTTGCTATTAGTTCCATTTAAAAAAAATCTAGGCAGTGGGATAATGGGGCATTTCTCTTTCTTCCATATTATTTTCTGTCTTAGAAATACTTAAAAATAAAAGGAAATGTTATTTCCAACATGTCTAGAGAACTGCTCCCTTCTCCTCCTCCAGGGAGGAAATCAGAGGACCTAATATTTACCAATCCAGTCTCACATTCTTGACATTCCCTCCAGCAATGATCATGCCTCACTCAAGAGCTCACAGATGGGTCATCTCTGAAGCCAGCAGCAGGCCTAGGCGAGTGTCAACAAGAATGACAACTCAGGGTAGCACACGCAGCATTTAGCCCATAGATCACAGATGCCAGTTTGGCTTGTGGTCATACTTCTGAAAAAAGGATCCCAAGAGTCCTAATACTTAGTGTGAGACTTATAAAAGAATTATGCATTGCTGAGTATTGTAACTGTTTAATACTGTAACTAAACACTGACACTACACACTAGGAAGAGAGTTAATGTATACAAAAAAATTATTTCTCACCTAGGAAATTTTTTAAAAACCATACATTTTTAAATCAAAGGCTATATAGCTGTTGATCCCAGCCTAGTTATTTCAGCTTAGACTTCCTCAGCTTAGGCCTCTTATTCAATTGCCTCATTTCCCAGATGGAAAAATTGAGGCAGCAGGTCACAGAGGCAGTCAGTGGCGGAGTTAAGATTAGATTAGAGGGGATAAGCCTGAAAACAGAAGAGGGCAGCAGCAGAGTGCCCAAACAGGGGCTCGAAGCCTAGGCACAGTTTTCCCAGGACACTACCCAGAAAACCAGAAAACAGCCAGGGACTACCTTAGTTCTGTGGTTCTCTGCACTCAGCCCCTCATATAGAGATTTGTCGAAAGATAGTTCACCAAGGATCTGCAGTTCAGTTACATCTCTCAGTAACTGTAAGATGAAGGGGAAAACAAAACAGACTTTAGACATAGACTTACTGTTTTTGGACAGCGCTCACCAGCTATCCCTTTAGCATCCCCCTTCTCCTGTCTTCCTCAGCCTGGTTTATGGCATCAGCAACCACAAAGTTACCCAGGCAAGAAACCTGCAGTCACTCCCCAACTTCTTTCCCCTTACCCTTTACCTCGTGTCACCCCCCACCCAGCTTCCGGCCCCAAGTCAGTTCTTGACAATTCTTTTTATTTTTAGGTCCCTCTTGCACCTGTTCCTTTTTCTCCATCCCCATTGCTACTTCTTCAGTTCAGAGCTCCTCATTGTCACCTGGACCTGCAAGGCATTAACCTAGATCACAGTTCCCACTGTCGAATGAGTGATCAGGAAAGGCCTCTCTATGAAAGTAACATCTGAGTTCCAGATAAGAAGAAACCACACAGGAATATCTGGGGGAAGAGCAGTGTCATGAAGAAGAAACACCAAGTACAAAGGTCATGTAGCCAGAATAATATTGATAAGCTGGAGTGACACAAAGGACAGAATAGCTGGAGTATAAGAATCGGGGAAGAGGAGAGTACCAGGAATGAAGTTGAGGAAGCACAGACTAGATCACACAGTGCCTTGCAGGCCATTGAAAAAGGACAGATTTTAGTTTAAGTGTATTCAAGAACCACTTTTTTTTTCTTTAAGCAGAGGAGTGGCATAATGTTTGCTTTTAAAAGACAGATGTTATGTGAAGAATGTTTGTAGAGGGCATGGCAAGATCAGAGGCAGGAAGAGCAGCCAGAAGTTTACTGTAACAGTCCAGACAAAAGATGGTGGCCCAAACTACAACAGGAGCGGTGGAGACGGAAAGAAGTGAATGGATTAGGATATATTTTGGGAGTGGAATGACGGAGCTTGCTGCTGGAATAGATAGGAGGACGTAGGAAAGGGAGGAGTTACAAGTAATTCCTAGAATTCCTAGTAAGTAACTGGAGTAAGTTACCCTGAGTAACTAGGTAAGGAACAGGCTGGGGCTGAAGGTGGATCAAGAGACCCGTTTTGCACTGCTCTATTTGAGATGTTATCACCTTTTCTAGAGAAGAAGCCTGTGAGCAGCAGGACAATCAAATCTGGAGCATTTCAGTCTCAAGTACCTGCTCGGATTGACTCAAGAAGAGCTCTGCAGCCACAGTGACATTTTCTTTATCCGAAGTGATGGCACAGCTTACTGAATGCCATTCCTCCACACTCTGGAAAAGGAAAGTCTAGTTAGCACAACACCTTTGATACTGGCTCAATACAAGGTTGAAATAAGGGAAGCCATGTTATAGAAAGGAAAGCTACATTGTAACTTTGAATGACCTCTGATTAACTAACCCAGTTGGATATGTACCCTCCAGGAGACATACATGCTCTGTAGAATTTATGGCCCCTGGTGTGTACCTTCCAGTTGCAGTAAGACAATAACTTTGTTCTTTTGAGTTCCTTAGGAACATAAGGACCCCCGGACAGAGATTCTATACTGGTATCCATCATTAACGACAGCTGAAAGGTCTGGTGTGGTGACTCCCCGTCTGCAATGCCAGGCAGTCAACATTCCTGAGCCCTCCTCTATAGCCCACTAGCCCTATATAACTGCTTCAAGATTCTGTACCCCATTAAGATGGTTCTTTAGGATGCTAGCTTCCTATCAGCTGGCTCATCAGCCAGCTCATTGCTGAGTAAAAGCCCTTTCTCTACCACCATCTTGCCTCTTGACGGATGGCCTTTGTCTTGGAGCTGGCAGATCACATCCTTTGCGCCCTAACGCGAAAAGCTAGAAAGTTTACCACTTAACACACAGAGCAGCTTAAGGTCCCAGAACAGAGGGTGTGAGCGGTTTCAGCGCTCACCCTGGCTCAAGCGACACCGCAACCTTGACAAACGTGACCCAGTGAAGAGGCTAAGGAGGGGCCTGGGTGCCGCCCCGCACGTGCTTTCAGGGGAAACCTCAGAGAGTGGTACCGGGGCGTCTCGTGTCACCCGCTACAGACCCTGCTCTCTCCCTCGGCCTCTCTGGACGTCCGCGCTCACCTGAACCGGATCGCTCCCACAAGCGCCCTGCTGACTCTGGCTGCACACAGTGTAAGCCTGAAACGAGAGGCATGCCCAGGACACAATGAGGAAACCCAGTCGCCCGGTTAACGGCCCTTTCCCAGGTCCCCGGGAGCCTAGTGGCGATGCGCATGCGCCAGGCCGGGCGCTAGGACCAGGCGGGCAGGCGGGCCAGCGGGCGCGTCCGGGTCTCGAGGAAGTCTCGCGATGTTTGCATTTGAACTGCTTGGCGGGTGCCGGCCATGGCGGCGTCACTCCCGCGACCCGGGAGTCGGCTCTTCCGAACGTATGGGGCTGCCGGCGGCGGCGGCGGGGGTCCGCGGCGGCAGCCGGGCCGGGCAGCCGCGCAGTGGTTCCCTCCGCAAGACCGCAAGCGTTTCTTCAGCAGCAGCGGCAGCAGCACCGACACCAGCGGCGGCGGCCGCTCGCGGTCTGTGGCCTCCGACGACCCGGACGACCCCGACTTCCCCGGAAGCCCGGTGGGCCCGCGGCGGAGGCGCGCTGGCCGGCGAACCTGCACGGACGGCCCGAGCCCGATCGCGACCCCGCGCCGCCTGAGGCTGCGAGCTCGGCCCCCGCAGAAGTGCAGCACCCCCTGCGGCCCGCTCCGGCCGCCGCCCTTCCCCAGCGGCAACCCGGGCCGCCTGAGCCCGGACCTCAGTGCGTGCAGCCCGCCCGGGCACGGCGGCGAGCTGGGCATCAGCGCCTCCCTGTACAGCTCTCCGGCCTCTCCCGGCCCCGGCCCTGGGTCCCCAGAGCCAGGAGACAGTGTCATCAGTACCGGCCCCTCCGCCTCTCCGGACGCAGCCTCTGAAGTCGCGAGCGGCCTCCACCCCCCAGCAGCCTCCCTGGACCACGCACCTCTCCCCTGCTCCCCGGAGGCAGCACCAGGACGCAGGTTCACCAGGTTGACCCACCAAGCCCGTGCCAGCCTCAGGTCAGCTCTCTTTAGCCTTGTGGACTCAGGAAACCCTGAGAATTCTGAGTTCGGGGCAGATGGGAAGAATATGAGGGAGACCTGCCATGAAAGGGAACTGGTCGGCAAGAGGCTGGAGGGCCCGGGCTTATCAAGCATCAGCGAAAAGAGTGCCACAGACCAGGACTCTTGTCAAGAGATTGGGTCTCAAGGGACTGTCCAGATAGAATGCGACGAGGCCAATGGTGACAAGGGCTGTATTGGACCTGGGGCATTCAACAGGCCTGAGAGAACTCGGCCAAGCCGGAAAAGGAAACATCAGGAGACAATGAACACCTCCCTCCTCCATTACCAGCAGTTTAAAGGGGGCCAAAAGAGAGAAAAAGATTCATTCTTCACCCAGGACCTGACTCATTTACAGGATGCGAGCGCTTGGACCAAAGCCAGGGCTTCCCTCCGTTTGCACAAGAAGAAGATCGTGACTGCTGTGTCAGAAGTGTGCAGCAGCTACACCACTGCCAGCTCTCTCTCTGGGTCCCTCATATCAGAATATTCAAACCCTCCTGTCACAAACAAAACGAACAGTGCTCTGTCCCCTTGGCACTCCTCTTCCATGTATTTGCTAACCCCCTTAAAGACACTACCTGTCGCAGACAAAAAGGCATCTGATGCTGAAAAGGTTTATGGGGAATGCAATCAGGAAGGCCCTCTCCCCTTTAGCTATTGCCTTTCCTCAGAAAAATTGGAATGCTGTGAGAAGATTGGGGAAGGGGTGTTTGGCGAAGTGTTTCAAACAACTGCTAACAACACACCTGTAGCCCTAAAAATCATTGCCATCGAAGGACCGGATTTAGTCAATGGAGCCCATCAGAAAACTTTCGAGGAAATCCTGCCAGAGATCATCATCTCCAAAGAGTTGAGCCTCTTGTCGGATGAGGTCTGCAACCGCACAGAAGGCTTCATTGGGTTGAACTCAGTGCACTGTGTTCAAGGATCTTACCCTCCCTTGCTCCTCAGAGCCTGGGATCACTATAACTCAACCAAAGGGTCTGCAAATGACCGGCCTGACTTTTTTGAGGAAGACCAGCTCTTCATTGTTCTGGAATTTGAGTTTGGAGGGATTGACTTAGAGCAAATGAGAAAGAAGCTGTCCTCCTTGGCTACTGCAAAGAGCATTCTACACCAGATCACTGCCTCCCTCGCAGTGGCAGAGGCCTCACTGCACTTTGAGCACCGGGACTTACACTGGGGGAACGTGCTCTTAAAGAAAACCAGCCTCAAAGAGCTCCATTACACCCTCAACGGGAAGACAAGCGCTATCCCCACCTGTGGGCTGCAAGTGAGCATCATTGACTACACCCTGTCACGCCTGGAGCGGGATGGGATCGTGGTTTTCTGTGACATTTCCATGGATGAGGACCTATTTACAGGTGAAGGTGACTACCAGTTTGAGATCTACAGGCTAATGAGAAAGGAGAACAACAACTGCTGGGGTGAGTATCACCCTTATAATAATGTACTCTGGCTGCATTACCTCACAGATAAGATTCTGAATCAAATGACCTTCAAGACGAAGCGTAACACCCCTGCCATGAAGCAAATAAGGAAAAAGATCCAGCATTTCCACAGGACGATGCTGGACTTCAGCTCTGCCACTGACCTGCTCTGCCAACACAGTCTATTTAAGTAAGCCGAAGGGGCCTCACTGGCCCAAACTGAGAAGGTACTGGTCTGGAAGACCCTGGGGCTGTTTCCAATCTCCATCCTCAGAGCGGGGTGGGATTCCCATTCTTACATGTTTCCAATCAGCTTTTCAAACAAGAATTTTGTTTCCAAGTGGAAACTGAAATGTTTCTTGAAATGTTTAAACTTAACAAATATTCTTAAAAAATAAACTACACACGAGAACAAGTGCTTACAACTTATAAGCCCTCTTTCTAACTGTCAGTCTGTTCTGTAAATTCCTTTCTATATTTTCACTTTTGAGCCTTGACACTTTATGCAGCCTGAGCAACAAAGAAAAGATTCAGGAAAGCCCAAGGCCTCAGCTGTCATACCGTTGAGAGCCTGTTGCTGTAGGGACCATGAGGCTGGCTTTGGGAACCACACTACAGATGAGGAGTCAACCGAGAGCAAAGAGGCTGTTAGCAAACAGAGACCAAGAGAGACAGACTGGAGGGAGAGAGGAAAGAAAGACGGTAGACAGTTTATAGGGAGAAGTACAGGAAAGGCCACATGCTTATCAAATTCATTTGCCAATCACAAAGAGAAGCAGAATTGGTTGATTTCCAAAGGGAAAATAAATGTCTCCATGGCTTCTGAAAAGGTTTGAATTTTTGCTTATTTTTCATCAAGGGAAGGAAAACTGAAATGTTGCATTAAGAGCTGAGTGGTTGATATTTTTTTCTGAATGTGACTTTGGTGATTTACTCCTAAAGTGTTCCCATGTTAACTAATCTTGTTTTTACTCCTTTTCTAGAACTCCAGTTTTTATGCCTTTGAGAATCCATAGTCCCTCTGGAAAGAGATGTGATCTTTATAGAGTAAAGAACTGCCTCTAAGTACCTGAGTCTTTGTCACGTTCTTCACTCTTACAAGCTGGATACCTTGTAATTTGATGGGAACACAAATTTGCAGCTGAAATTTGGCTCCAAAACGATTTTCCCCATGTATCTGCAAAATAAAATCAGAGACTGGGAAGTCAAAGCTGATGTGGCTTTGCCACCTGTGGCTTTACAGTGATGAGCACTAAGCACTTACATTGAAGAGGAATTCTTTGTGGTCAGAAAGTCCCCGGCTTGTGTTCATGTACATCACTGATGGTCTGCAATTGAGAAGATGCGTTAGGCCTCAAGGGCCCTTTGTCGGTTTAAATGAACCTGAATGCTACCAACTGGATACACTAGGACAGGGCACGAGATCCTTAAGAGGAGTCAAAGCTGAATATCAAAATGTAAAGTGGTGGTAGGGCAGTTGGGATCAGGTGGAATATTTGGATTCTGTCTATTTGGGCTGGTTCTGTGTCTATCATTCTTCAGAGTGGCCTTCCTTTTCTCCTTCCTTTCTTCCCAGTCCCGCAGTCTCTCTTCCCTCCTTAGCATCACGTCAGTACCCTTTTGTAGCAAGACCAGTTGGCCCTGCTCCTCCTTTGATTACTAACAGGACCCAACTGTTCATGCCCTAGAGATCAGTGGGAGACTGGGTTCTAAGCAGCCTCCTCTCAGGGAAGGGCCATACCCACATCCACTCTGACCGCCAGTTCCCTCCGTGAGAGAGAATGCCTGAAGCTGCCCGCAGGGGTTGGCCCCTTGGAAGTACGTACTTGGGAAGAACTGCAATGAAGGCGCGCCTGAACTGAAGGCTGTGGGTCTCCCTGACCGAGGACCTTCCTTCATTGGAACTAGGAAACAAGAATATCAGTTGACAGCACCCCTGCTTTGTACATACAGCTGCTTCTGTCCCTTGGCTTCCCAGGGTCATTGAGGGTCAGATAAGAAAAGACTCTTGGAGATAAGCAATTAGAGTGCAGAAGACTCGCTAGAAGAGTCAGAGACACATTCATTTTAAAGGGGTTTCTCAGCGTTGATGATATTGAAATTTGGGGCCAGATAATTCCTTGTGAGAGGCTGTCCTGTATACTGTCTGACGTTTAGTAGCATTCCTGACCTCTACCCACTAGATCCCAGTAGCAGCCCCCCTAAGTTGTGGCAATCAAAAATGTCTCCAGGCATTGCCCCTGGGGGCACAGTCACTCCCATTTGCGAACCCTTTCCCAACACCATACCCCACCCTACCCCCAAGCAGAAGTTTTGCAGATGACAGAGCTTCTCCAAAGTTAAATGAACCAGAATTAGAACTCTAGTCCAAGGCTCATTCTGTCAGACAATGCCATAGTTTTACTTTGTGTGTCAATAAAAGAATGTTTTAAATATCCTTGCTAACAAGAAGTGAAAGCCGGGGCCGGCCTGGTGGCGCAGTAGTTAAGTTCACACGTTCCACTTTGGCGGCCTGGGGTTTGCTGGTTCGGATCCCAGGTGCGGACATGGCACCACTTGGCACAGCCATGCTGTGGTAGGCATCCCACATATAAAGTAGAGGAAGGTGGGCACAGATGTTAGCTCAGGGCCAGTCTTCCTCAGCAAAAAGAGGAAGATTGGCAGCAGATGTTAGCTCAGGGCTAATCTTCCTCCAAAAAAAAAGAAGTGAAAGCCAAGTCAGTGCCAGGGCAAAGATGACTTCTGTGGGCTCACCGAGGTTGCTCTTCCTGGGCAGTGAGGGAGCCATAGCTCTTGCACATGCTCATGGGAGGGAGATTTCTTCCAGGGCCACAGCCTGGACCTGCTGTGACATGGGCACTACTTACTTGGTGACTGTCACAGTGATGTTGGCTGTCCTGTTTGGAAAGGCATTCTCCTCTAGCTGCCAAACTACTGAAAAGTTTGCCTATTAAAAAAAAAGAAGGTCATGTGATTCCTCTCTATACCTCTCACAATTCCAACGCTTCCTGCTAACTAAACGGGCGTGGGAAGCAAAATTCATATTCCCCATATTTTTGTAGCACAGCATCCTTCCCGCCCACGTAAGCCTCACGATATCAATACTGAGTAAGCAGGGAAGACAGCATTATTCCCATTCTACAGGTGAGGAAGCCACTCCAGAAATTTCCCGCAGCACAGAGACGGTCAGTGGCAGATCAGGGACTCGCCTCAGGACTAGTAACTTTAAGCCTGATGTTCCTTCCATCCTACCCCCAGCTTCACTCTGCCATACTGGGGTGAGCCAACGGTTTGTCGAGGCCGTATCCCCCACTCCCGACCCCCTACTTTCAGAGCAAACCTGGCAGTTCTAAGCACTGCTATGGGTTGTACAGTAAAGGGAAGTGTGGGGACCACAGCTGAGATTCAGATGAGACCGGGAAGAAGGTTCCAACTCCAGGGTAGAGACGAGTCCACCAATCAAACCAGACTCACAGACGCCCTCTTGAGGACAGGCTGACCGATCCTGCAGTTCATGACCAGGACAGAAGCAGCTGGCCGGGGGTCATCACACTGAATGTTTGGAGAAGGAGGCTGTTAACACAGAAGACACTGTTCTTAAAGGTCAAAAAAGGGAGCAGTTTCCTCACACGAATTCAACAAACACTCACTGATTTTCCATGTGCCAGACACCCTGCCCGGAGCTGGGGACACAAATCAATCAGACTTGGTTCCTGTCTTCCTCTGAGGTGGGCAGACAGGCTCAGTAGTAAACAGTTGAGGAATTTAAATACAAGGCTTAAGGAGTGGTTCTGTGAGAGGTACAGAGAAAAGCAGTAGAGAAAGAGGTGAATTCCAACTAGGGGGACTCTTCCTGGGGAAGGAGACATTCGAACTGGGGCTCAGACCGCTGCCAATTTAACCTACTGGGATGGGTTGGAAGGCCAGCATAAATCCAAGTTCTGCCATGCAGGCTTTCTCAACCATGGTTCCTCTTCTGGACCACTGAATACAGAAATTTATTTGAGTGACTGTTTTCTTAATTCTCCCAAGGATAGTGCACCACTAGTTCCATTCTAGATGCTTAGGAGACAGTTTCGTTCTTTTCATATAATGGATGCTGTCCTAGCCCAAACGGCCTGAGACCACCACGGACAAAGCTGCAGTTTGACAAAGCCAGGTGTACTGACTCCTTACAATGCGGAAAACTGCACTGTGGTGTGTCACCAAAGAAAAGAAAAGACAGAGATATGAAAGGATTCTGGGGAAGGGTGCAGTTCCAGTGAAATGTAAATGAAGCAGTGTTGGGATAGGCTCAAAGTAAAGCCGGGCTGTGTGTAAAAGGGTCACTCAACATCAGGTCTGGACCCAGGGACCCCTTTCCCTGCAAACTACTAAGTTAAGATGGATGTAGAAAGTTGTGTCCAGAAATGCTTCATCTGAAGCTCCACACTTCAGATGGAAATTGAGACGACTTCTCTTTGTCAAAGTGACTCAGCGTCTCCAGTCAAGAGTGAGATGGTTTCATAATTACAGATGTAACTCCAAACAGCAGTTTCTGATTACTTCTGATTTTAGAGAAGAAAATTTCTCAGTGGTATGATACTTTGCAGCTGCAGGATGTCCTTGGGAGAAATACTGTTTCCTACTCTCTTGCAGCTGACTTTGTGTCTGTGATCCCAGGCTGATGAATGGCAGGGCAGACTCTTACTTTCCTAGTCCAAGTTACTTTATTAGAGATGATTTCTCTTCCAGAACCGTGGTGAAGAGAGGCCGCAGGCAGGGAGGGGTGATTGGGTAGCAGAACAGCAGCCCTGAAGGTTTTGAAGGCGTAGAATGGCATGACTGGATCCATGGCATGTAGTTGGATTGGAGGGGACTCATCTAGTTAATAATCGTTTATTGGACAGGCCAGGATGAGGCTGAGGCAAGAAGACCAGTTAGGAGGTTGCCATAGAAAAGCAGCTATGCAGGGAGGGAATGCCAGGAGTGGCATGTTTCCAAAACTGCCGTCATAGTTACCTTTTGTATCCTCTTAAAGTGTAAGTTTCTGGGGTAATTCAAAGCCATGCTTGTCATGTAGGAATCTTCCCCAGAGTTAATCAGGCTAATGTTCATGGTCAGCTCCTCTGTGAGACCCACCACCAATTCCTGCCTGCACAGGGTAGGAAAATAGATAAGTGTTACCAGTTTATTTCAGCTGTAAATACAATAGCACATTCTTAACTAACTTCTTAGATAAACTGCCCAGAGGATACATTTGGTCTAGATTTCCTTCCCTTGAACATAAGCAAACACCTGGACTGCCATACCCACCTCAGCCGCTGTGTGAGACGGTCATGGCTACCAAATATTTCCTTAGTGCACACCATGTGACATGGACTGTGCTAAATGCTTCACATGCTCAGTTACCCCTCATAACAACCCTCTGAAAGAGTACAGTTACTCTGCATTTCACAGAGAAGGAGACAAGCCAGGAGAGGCTAACTAATTTGCCGGAGGTCTAGCAGCCTCAAAAGGGAGTTGGGAGCTGGAATCTAAATCCTCTTTCTACCACCGATTCACTGTGACCCTAGGCAAGGTACTTCACTACACAAATTCATTCATTTCACATATATTTATGGAGCACTTTCCCTGTGTCAGCTATGCTGCTCAGCACTGGGGATCAGTGAGACATACACTGTCCCTGCCCCTTTCTTGGCCTCAGCTTTCCCACCCACAAAATCATTCAGGCCCTTCCAATCTAAAGACTGTGGTTTAAAACAGGGGTCTGTTCAGCCTGGAGAAGAGGAGACTGGGGGATTCGTGAGAGCTTCCTGCCGTCCGTCCGCTGAGGTACTGTGGGGCCCCAGAGTACAGAACCTCTATCAGCAATTGAGATCTACAGAAAAACATATTGATACGAAGATGACCATCTAACCATCTGAAATGTTCAAAGATGGAACATGCAGCTCTGGGAAGTAATGTGACGTGTGTTTTGTTGTTGTATTTTTTTTTAATTGAGTTCATAATAGTTTACATCAATGTGAGATTTCAGTTTGTTTTGATCAGTTGAGAAAAAGATTGACTGGAGGGGGAGAGAGGACAGAGACAGAGCCTGTGGAAATCCATCTGAGAGACGGCACATTTCTGAAAGAAGAGAGTGTAGTGGGGATGGAGAGAAGGGCTAGAAACCAAAGATAGTAAGGCCATAATGCAAGCAGAGCAAAAAAGAGGAGTCAAGGATGAGTCCTGTGTTTCCACCTTGGATGACCGAGTGGTGCTCTTCAGGAGGGAGAGAACACAGGAGGAAGGCTAGAGGGTGGGAGCTGACCAGGTGAGTTCAGTCTGGGACAGGCTGAAAGGTGCCCATAGGATGACAAGGAGAGATGTTGAAATGTCAGTTGGATATACTGTTCTAGAGCCCAGGAGAGAGATCTAAGAGTCATTGGGATATTTAACAGGGGTTCTTAACCTGGGGGCCAGGGACAGTTTCAGAGGGCCTGGAATGCAAACACTGATGTATGCACATGTGGTCTTCCAGGGACAAGGGGCTGCAGTTCTCCTGAGATTCCTTAGGACATCCATGTCCACAAAAAGGTCGAAAACCACTGAGACATTTGGATGCTAACAATTAGACTGAATACTACTTTTGAAAAAAGAAGAGGCTGCCTGCTCTGTACACTAGGGGGTGATGTAGGGCCAGCTGTGTGTGCTGTATCTCTTTCACAAGGAGTTGGCTGGGAGGGTGGTTCTTGGCTGTAATTAATTCCCTGTTGGAAGCAGCTGCATCTGCTGGTTAGGCTGGATTCCAAAGCACTCGAAAGTCTTGAATTGGATCCTTAGTGATTTAGATGATCAGCGCTAAGCCACCCACATCTGAAACACAAGTCTGCAAATGTCTATGAGAGGGCTTACCAGGACTCAGGGAGCAACATCCTTCCCCATAGATGCCAACTCCGGCCAACTGGCCATCAGTACCGTGTTACACACACAGCGCTAGTAGCCAGGGAGGGCATTTTCACCACATGTTCAAAAGCAAACTCATGATCTCTTCCCACCTGCCTTCCAAAACCGTTATTCCAAAGGCTTTCCCAATTTAGTTCTTGGCCTCGCCACCATGCTAGAATTCATTGTGGTCCAACAGAACTTCTGCAGCAATGGAAATGCTCTGTGTCTGTGCTGTTCAATATCACTAGCCATATGTGGGCACTGAGCACTCGAAATGTGGCTAGTACAACCGAGGAACCAAAAATGTAGTTTTATTGGGGCTGGCCCCGTGGCCGAGTGGTTAAGTTCGCGCGCTCCGCTGCAGGCGGCCCAGTGTTTCGTTGGTTTGAATCCTGGGCGCGGACATGGCACTGCTCATCAAACCACGCTGAGGCAGCGTCCCACATGCCACAACTAGAAGAATCCACAACGAAGAATATACAACTATGTACCGGGGGGCTTTGGGGAGAAAAAGGAAAAAATAAAATCTTAAAAAAAAAAAAATACCTCTTAAAAAAAAAAAAATGTAGTTTTATTTAATTTTAATTAACTTAAATTTAAACAGCCAAATGTGACTAGTGGCTACTGTATTGGACAGCACAGTTCTAGATGCTCAGGCTGAAACCTTGGAAGACTCCTTAGACCCCTCTCTTTCTCTCACTCCCCACATCCAATCTGTCATCAAATCCTGTGGGCTCTGACTTCAAAATATAACCACCTTCATTGCTAACAGCCTGGCCCAAGTCCCCCTCACTTCTCACCCGAGTTATTACAGTAGCTCCTTACTATCTCCCTGCTTTCACCTTTGCCCCCACAGCCTATTCTCAACACAGCAGCAAGAATGACCCTGTTAAAATGCAAGATCATGTCATTCCTCTGGCTTCCCAGCTCACAGTAAAAGCCCTGTGGAGGGCCCCTGGAGCCCCATATGACCATCCCCCTCCGGCCCTCTACTGCAGCCACTCTGATGTCCTGGCCATCCCCCAACCCCAGGCACACTCCCACCTGGGGCACTGGCAGTTACTCTTCTCTCAGACACCCACACAGTTCATTCCTCAATCTCCTCCTATGTGTACCAACATGTCACCGTCCCACTGTGTCCTTCCCTGACCACTCTATTTAAAACTGCAGCCCCACCCCCACCCAGCACACCCTCCCACCTTCCCTGCCTCATTTTTCTTCATAGTACATCTCAACATAGAATTTACTCATCACCTTCTCCTGCTAAAAGCACCAGGAGGGCAGGATTTTTTGTCTATGTTGTTCACTGATGAATCTCCAGCACCTACGGTGCTTGGCACAGAGTAGATGCTCCATATATATATTTAGTGAATTAATTAATTTGGCTAAGAGGTGAGCCAGGGAAGAAGTTCCCTCTAACTGAGACAGTCCTGAGAGCGAGAGACACTGGGTTATGAAAATAGCATTGTCCATGATGTCAAGAGACCTGGGTCCACATCCACCAAACGACCACTGTGACCCCACGGGGGCCCTGAACCACTGAGTCTATTTCCTAATCTATAAAATGGTAATACAGATCTGTCTTGCCTCCCTCATAGGGTGGCTGAGGACACTGAGATAGTAAATGCAAAAGCCCTTCGTGGGCCCTGAGGGAAGGGGGAGGAGGTGAGCAATCAGTCCTGATGAGGGGTTTGCCCGGTGAGCCTTCAGGAGGAGGATAGTTGAAGAAACCGTGATGACTGGATCCAACTCACTGAGAGGTGGTGATGGCCAACTGTAGCTCAGCGATGCAAAACAGCTTATTCCTGCAGGCCTTCTCATAGGGCAGCTGCAACCAGACAGAGGGGCAGGGTCAGCCCAGGGACGCCATCCCCGGCAGCCTTCCCGTAGGATCTTCTCCTCAGGACACGCCTGTCCTTCCTGCTGACTCTGAGAAGTGCAGTTACAGGGAGGAGAAGGCTGACAGGCTGAGGTTGTGTCCACACAGCCGGCCAAGAGAGCTGTGACTGCGACATTCCTTGATCTGTCCTGTGAAGAGAGTCAGGGGCGGGGTGTGCTTGGCCCTACAGCATAGGTACACCAGGAGTCAGGCCTCTGACCATGGAATGGTGGGAGTGCCCGTCACATTCATATCATGAGAATTAAGCAGCAACATTCACAACTCACTACTTAGAACATTTGGGGGAGGAAAATCTACGTGAAGAAAAGCTTGCTTTCAAGCAGAGGCAGGAACAGCAGGGGCAGGAATGGGGACACCTAGCCAAATATTGTCAAGGTCCAGCCCTGCAAGGTCTTTGTTTCCATGGCTGGTCTCCTCTGTGGGTTAAATGTTCCCCTTGCAATCTTGCCTACACTAAAACAAACGAATTCAGGAAGTCCCATTGGGTCCTAAAGACCCCATCAAGGTTGAAAAGCCCCAGTTTGGGTTGAAAAATCGAATTTTCTAAAGGAGCTGGGTCTATTTTTTACTATGATGGAAACACAGCCAGCTCCTTAACTGGAGACTCTCTGCAGTTATCTCCCCAGCAGCCTGCGACCCCCTGGGCAGCTTCACGCAAGGACTGTTACCATGGCCTGGGGGTGGGATGGGAGCCCAGAGCTAGAGAGGAAACCTCCTACTTCCTGGAGAAGGGAGATGCAGTCTGCAGACGTCAGTGCTTGGAGCTCTGTCTGAATGGGTCAACAGTTTGCAGCAGATTTTCTTAGTTTTGTTGTTAATATAGCGAACCCAGTGAGAGAGCAGGATTAAGCCACCTAAGCTCCCAGCTAGAACTCACACTCTGGAAACATCTGTGCATCTAACCTAACACCAAATCATTTCTCCTCACCCATTTTATCAGTGGAATTTTTTTTTTAATTTCTTTACCAAACCATCAAAATAATAATAATTGATTAAGGTAAGAATCATGAATGGATGTTAAACAGGATACATACATAATCTCTAGGCACCTCCCCATAAGATACTTATTAATTACAAAAGGAAATAGCACCAGTAATGGGACAAATCAACGTGATGTGCCCCCTGATGCGATGCACGTAGAAGGACACAACTTCACTTCTATGATATTCCTGCCAAAAATGCATAACTGAATCTAGTCATGAGGAAACATCACACAAATTCAAGTTGAGGAACATTCTACAAAATAACTGGCCTGTCCGCTTCAAAAACGTTAAGGTCATTAAAGGCAAACAAAGACCGAGAAACTGTTCCAGATTAAAGGAGACTAAAGATAAATGACGACAAATGCAATAAATGGTCTTGGACCAGAAAAAAAATTTGTTTCTTTTGCTATCAAGAACATTAATAAGCCAACTGGTGATATTTTAATAAAGTTTGTAGATGAGACAATAGTATTTTACCATTGGTAATTTCCTGATTTTGATCATGGTACTATGGCTATGTAGGAATGTCTTAGTTATTAGGAAATACACACTGAAGTATTAGGGGACAAAGAGGTATCATATCTGTAACTTACTCTCAAATGGTTCAGAAATATAAGTGTGTGTGTATGTGTGTATTATGTATATGGAGAGAGAGAGAGAGAAAGCATATGTGATAAAATTTGAAAATGTTACATTTGGGGAATCTAGAAAAAGAATGCATGGAAATTTCTTTGGACCACTCTTAGACCTTTTTAGTAAGCCAAATATTTCAAAGTAAAGTTTTAAAAAAACAGCATATAATTAGTGATAATCTACTTATTGACAAACTTCATTACATTAGTTCTCCCAGTCTTTTCTGAATCATCTAACTTGCTGTCAATACCAAATTTTTAAAAATTATTTACAAAATAAATATAGCGTTATAAATTTAAAATAAAGTCTCTTGCCTAAAAAATTAAGGTGACAATCTTTGCTCATAGGGAACCCGATCTGCTCTCTTCCTGGGCAGATGAGCAACGGAAACAGTCCCCCTGATTATGTTGCTCCCTTATTTCTGTTCACTATTTGTGATGGATACATTGGGTATTGACCATAACTGGAGTTAAAGGTTTATATAATTTAATATAGAGCATTTTTGTAAAAATATTGGACAGTTGGGAGTGTCCTATGATTACCCGGAAATATACTTATGTTACCTGAAGCTTTTCTGGGTCAGCGTGAATTACTTTGGCTTTCTATGTTTATTTATGGACACTCAATTCATTCCTACTGACTGTAATTATTACTCTTTAATGCTCATGTTGTCACTTCTTTGATCCTGCTGATTTTTCTATATCCCATCAGACTCTGTAAATGAAGATTGACAGAATATCTTCAGGGTGAGGGCCTGGGTGGAAACAATATCACCTTAGATATCAAAGAATCAGGAAATTTCACTGTTTATTTTCTCCCTCTGATTTCCCTTAATTATGAGAAAAGTTTCTTGTGACACTGCACGCCTATTAGGGTGCAGGTTTGGTGGGCCCTGGGCAGGACCTGGGTAGACAGGTGTGCCAAAGGGCATCCTCTCTGCAGCATGGGGCAGGTGGGCTCCAGTCCAGTCCTCACACAGGACCCCCACCACACTGTCATCAGAGACCTTTCCCAAGCTGAGGAAAGTATTCATATGATTCATTAAATATGCAGCAAGCACTTTTTCTAAACATAAAGGAACTAGCCTTGGGGGTGGTTTGGAGACCTGTGTTACCCACCAATGAGGCCACAGGCAAATTAGTGCTATCTCAGGAACTCATTTCCCCTGTTGGTACAGTGAGAGGGCCAAACGCTGTCGGAAGACCCTCCCAACTCTAACATTCTTTGAAGTTAGGGGAGCAGGTGCTCTCCAGGGATGGCTCCCAGGAGGGTCTGGACACAGGTGTGGGTAGAATCACCTGGAAGATGGCAGAGGGCTCAGTGTAGAGGTCCAGAACAGGGTGGGGATGGTCCCTCCGGCCCTCGGGGGTCTGGAGTTGGTAGCTGACCTTGACACTGATGTTGGAGAAGCAGTCCTCCTCACACAGCTGCGGAGTCACCAAGGAATGCAGGGTTGGAGGTGGACATGGGGGAGAAAATGACAAGGAGAATACTTTAACTTTGATGTAGCCATAGTAAGAAGCAAAAAATGAAAATGGTGAGCCGCAAGTCTTAAGCATCTTCCAAATCAGCCAGGCTGGAGGGAAACTTCCTTTAACCAAGCTGCCAAGGCTGTGGAAACATCTCCCGTGATCTGCCATGGGCTCAGATGGCATAGCTCCTTATGGTTCCCCCAATCACAAAGGGATTCTGGCCATCAGGAGTTAAAAACAGACTTGGCCTTTATTCAGAGGGCAGATGGGAGCCATGGAAGGGAAGAGTCACAGTCACATCTGTGTTTACGAAGATCTTTCCCAAAGCAGCATGGAGGACACACTCGAGAGGTAAACGCTGCAGAGAAGGAGACTGTTGGGATGCCATTAGCATTCTCTCTGTTCAGCGAGCCTTTCAGCCACGGTAGGAGCTCTGAGCACAGGAGAGCAGGTGAGCATGATTCCCGGGGTGGGGGGAGTGTAGTGACGCTTTTATTTGAGGAAGCCATATACTTGCTGGAAACACTTTCTTAACCCAGTTAACAATCAGGAAAGACGTGTAGCCAGAGGCATAATTTATGAGTTTATTGGAATAAACAATCCTTATAGGGCCAAAGTTCTAGGTCCTGTCAGTCTCTGAGTCCTGACGAATACAGTTTTTCATGTCTCTAGGCACCTTTGTCAGGAATAAACCTTTGTCAGTGATAACTTGTCTTTCTATTTCTACTTTCTCTCATTCGATTTTTCTGATGTGGATTCAATTCACAAAAGGGCCCTCAGCCCCACTGTTATTATCTGGTGAGGTTAGATGGCATGTGGGAGGGACCCTTCTTATTTCCAATTTATTACCAAGAAAAATGTCAGCAATTAGAGCATTTCCCTTTTTGTCCAGCTTCTAGGAAGCTCAGAGATATAGCTAGTGTTCAATTTCAGTAGGTTTTTTTAATTTGGATTTCTGGTATAATTAACCATCTCCCATGCCATTATGTGGCTCCTGATCTATTACAACAATCTGAACTGCATAATTTGCATGTATGCATATGTGTCTTCATTGCATGCACCTCAAATCTTTTCTCAACAACACAGGACCCTCTGGACTCTCTTCAAAACTCCTCCACTTACCTCTCCCTCTGTGGGGATGAGCAGGAGGGGCTCACAAAGACGGGACTCGCTGCTCCACTTCCTAAGGTAGCTCTGACAAGTTCTCCTGTCTGGACACTGCAGCCTCTTCCTCTGCTTCACCACGTCCACATCCAATGTGAAGTTCAGAGATGATTCTCTGAGGCCTGGGAAGGAAGACAGGATCTCCCTGATGAGGTTGGGATGGGCAAGCCCCAGACTGAGGGCCCTGCAGCCTGCCTGAGATTCCTTATGAGCCCCCCCGAGCGGTGTCCCCACGCAGGCCCTTCCCTGGGGCTGGACTCCTGAGTTTCTTCATTTCAAAGGTACTTTTCCCATGATCTTCTGGCACCTGACTAGGGTCTCTCAGTGCCCCAGCCCCAAACCCAGAGCAGCACATGCCCAGGGCTGAGTCAGTTTTCCTTAAGGGTGAGGAGGGCTCAGGGAAGATGCTGGGACGGAGAGAGGAAATGAGGAGGAGGAGAAATAATGCAGGGAATGGAGAGAGAAATCAAGGAGTAAATCCTGAGGACAGCAGAGCTGGAAGCACCTTGTAGACTACCTGGGCCAACTTCCTTACTGTACATAACAGAAATCAGGGCTCAGAGAGTGTAAGACACCCGCCCAGTGTCACACAGCCATTCAGCAGCTGGCTCTGTAGCCTGAATCTTTTAGCCTATACAACTGGAACTGATAGGCCTATCATTTTCTCCCCCCAGACGTGATAATGGCCTCCTTATGCAGTAAAACCACCCCACCTGGGAGAGTGCTTTCTGCCCTGAGGGAAGCAGACATCTCAGAGATTAAACCTTGGGGACTGTTGCTGAGAGATTATTCTGGAGGGGAGCTGTTGGGTTGGCAGTAATTACCTGAGCTGTGAAAGCCATGCCCACCCTCTGCCTTCTGGAAACTCTCCCCCCAGTGGCAGGTAAGGGAATGGGAAGAGAGACCAGGCCTCTGGCAGGTCATCCAATCCCACCTGGACCAGGAGACAGTGAGGAGGGAAGCAGAGATGATGTAAATCAGAGAGAAACAGGAAGGGCCCTTCTCAGGAGCCCCTCCACATATGCTCATGTGAGGGCTCAGTAGGTGGAGATGGAGAAACGGCTGCCTTTTTCTGAGTCTTCTTTCAGAAACTCAACCCTGAGGAAGGGATCCAATGCCCCTCTTCCCAACAGGGTCAGATAAACCCCTTCAGAGTGTGGACTTAACACTAGTCACCCTCTTCCAGGGCAGTTCCCATTAAATGGAACCTAATGTCAAAGGAGCGAAGCTCTAACAGAGGGATTTCAACCACCAGGGCCTCATAACAACTGCTCCCGCCCCAGCCCTGTTTCCCTGGCCCCTACTGAAGCCAACAAGGAATGACCACAGCACAGGGTGGGTCGGCGAGGCTGCCTGTTACCTGACTCAGCAGCTGTGGTCACAGAGCTGATTTCAAAACACAAACACACATTCACGCTACTGTTGAAGCCAATGGGCAGTGCCTCGGGGGTGAAGGTCATGGACACCTTCAGGCGAACCACAGGTCTTGAGCTAAACAAGACAGCAAAGAAGACCGTGAGAAGTGACCATAGGACTTCCAGGTCAGCGCTTGGCTGATTCATTCATTCAATGAATATTTACTGAACATCTCCAATATGCCAAGGGCTATTCTGAGTCCTCAGGATACGGTAGGGAAAGAGAAGTCCCTGCTCTAGTGGGACAACAAGCAAATAAACAAGAAGAAACAGGAAAATGCTATGTACTGGTAACGCTATGATAAATATAAAATAGGAGAAGGTAATAGAGTCTAGGGGCTACTTAGGTTGGGCGGTCAGGGACGGCCTCCCTGATGAAGAGACATTTAAGTTGAGATCTGTTAAGAGGACAGAGCCAGCCATGTGGTGATCTAGGGGAACCACGTTCCAGGCAGAAAGCACAGCTAGAGCACAGGGCCCGTGGGAGGGATGAGCTTGTTTGTTTGAGGAACACAAAGGTCAGCATGACTGGAGCACAGTTAGTGAGACAGAGGGTAGTAACAGAAGATGGGGATGGAGGGGTGGTGGGGCTGGCCACGGGGAGGGTGGGCCATGATAAGGGATTTGGACTTTAAGTGGGAGCCACGGAGGGGTTTGAAGCAGCAGAATGAGGGATCACTGCTGCTGTGTGGGGAGCAGAGCACCAGGAGCGGACGCAGGGAAGAATGCCATGGCAGTGGTCCAGACGAGGGATGACAGTGCCTTATCTTGGGAGGTATTTTGCAGCAGAGCCAACAATAACTTGTTGTTGTGGCAGGAGGAGGGAAAAGAGTTATCAAGGATGACTCCTGGGTTTTGTCCAGAACAAATGGCACCATCTGCTGAGATGGGAAGCCTGGGGAGGGGCAGGTTGGGGAAGAATGGGGTTGAGGTGAGAATAAAAGGTCCATTTTTAGACACGTTAACTTTGAGATGCCTGTGAGCAACAGCCAAGAGGGGCGTTGAGGAGACAGCCAAGTCTGGAGCTTAGCGGAGAGCACCAGGCAGACAGGTGCTCCGCCAGGTCATTTAAAGCCACAGGACTTGATAATTCACTGAGGACAGAGCACAGAAGCTCTGATATTAATAATAATGATAGCCGTCACTGAGCACTGTCTAACACTTCGCATATAGTCTCTCAATTACTCCTTATAACTCTGTGAGGTAGGTGCTATTATTATTCCCAGTTATAGATGAGAATATTGGGACCTAGAATTCAATAACCTGCCCGAGGGCACACCGTTCAGTGAGAGCTGAGGCTCAAACCCAGACAGGCAGACTCCAGAAACTGTGCCCTTAACCACCACGCTTTCTCCCTCTCATCAGTGTCTTAATGGGGTCATTTAGGGCAGGGCACCTGGGTGAGGCCAAGGCCTGGGACCCAAGAAGGCAATGCAGACCCCTACCGGAACACGGCCGCCCGGCCCAGAGCACCCACGGTGATGTCAGCAAGCCCGTCGCCACTGAAATCTAAGCCACCTGCCATGGACATGCCGAAGTAGTGGAGTCCTGCAGCCACCGCCGAGGCTCTGATCCGCTGTGCAGGGAGAAACACATGCCGTCGGGGAGGAAAAGGGGAGTCCTTTGGGTTTTATTCTAATCAGCAGATCAACCACAGTCCCCACCCCAGGAAGCCCTCAATCTAGGAACTGCAAAGAGAAGGGCAAGTTCTCCCAGGGGAAGTGACACTTGAATGGAGCCTGGAAGGGCAGGCGGGACTTGACAGAGGCAAGTGAGGACAGCAGCGGGTGGGGAAGAGCACGGTCAGCTGAGGAAGCAGCCAGGGGCCAGTGCGGTGGGAACTGGAGGGATTTGGGTGGAAACAAGGAGGCCTGATGTGGGGCTGGAGTGTAGGGGTGGGAGTGTCTAGTCAGAATTACAGTTTACAGTCGCCTTTTAAAGATGCTGGGTGGAAGAAGAGGAGGAGGCGGGATCTGGGGCAGGGGTGGCGGGGATGGAGGGGAGGGGCTGAATTGGGAGAGAGCTAGAATCATTAGGACGTGGTGGCTGACAGGCTGCCGGGTGTCCCGTGTCTGGGATTACCCTGGGTCTCTGGTGTGAGGAATGAGGGGATGGGGCCCACAGAAGCAGCAGGTCTAGGGGAGAGGATGCTGTCGGTTGGGCAGTTTGAGCGAGATGCCTGGGAGCCATCCAGGTGAGGTGCTCAGGAGGCTGCTGGACATACAGGACTGAAGCTTAGGAGAGAAACTGTAGTTGGAGTGGGTGAAAGTGCCCGTAAAAAATGCAGCATGAGAGGCTGGCAGTGGGGCCCTGCGGGATGACAGTTCAGGCATGGAGGGGTTGGTAGGGGACAGGAGTCAGGGAAGGGACAGAAAGAGAGGAAGAGGGGACCTGAGGCAGGTCCATGGTCAGGAATGCCAAAGAGGGAGGGAGCCATGGGTCAGCGGAGCAGACGGATATTGCCACAACCTCTCCCTGCTCCTGAAGGGTCTGGGGTGAGGTCCTGGCCTGGAACTTCCCATGGGCCCGAGTGGCTTCTGTCCTTCATTGGGCACTCCCAACCCCCTGGGACCTGCCTGGCACTTAGGATGGGAGCTGACTCGGGGCTCAGGCCATCACATTAGGGGGAGGTCGGAGCCCTAGAGGAGAAGTAGGAGTGAGCCCTGCAGGTCACCTGTGAGGGGCTGGTGGAGAGGCCATCCCGACGTCCATTGTAGATGTACACGCTGCCGAAGCTAGTGCCACCATCTGACCCCAAACCCTCCAGGGGGGCCCCAATGGCCACATCGGTGAGCTCATCCTGATTGATATCCCCCACTGTCGCCATGGCAAAGCCAAATCGGGCCTCAGTGAACCCGGAGTACCCACTCAGCATGCATGCCAAGGAGAAGGAACCATCCTGAAAAGCAAACAGGCAGCTCAGTCCTGAAGACAGGGATGCAGAGGGCCTACCCCATTGCCACCCCAGGACGCATGCTCACTGGACTTGCTGATTCTGATTCTCCAGCAGGGAGGCTGAGGCTCAGAAAAGGCAAGGGACCTTCCCAAGATCTCACGGCGAGCCAGTGGTAAAGTTGGGGTCCTCCTACCTTGCAGTTCAGGACCCAGAGCCCACCCCACTCTGCTCCCACAGTTGTGGGTACTGAACTGGCAATTGGGAGGCCTGGGTTCTAGTACTGGCTCTACCACACACTTGCTATGTAAACTTGGGCAAGCCTCAATGTCACTGAGCCTTAGCTTCCTCATCTGCAAAATGGGAGTGACGGCTACTTCCCATAGTCACTGTGAGAAACAGTGAGATCACAGACCAAATGTGCTTTGTCAACTGTACAGCTATTTCCGGTATTATCATCATCAGCATGAGATGATGGGGTGGGGAAAGTGAGCAAGCGAGGTGGGAGAGGGCGTGGAGCAGCTGCCCCACCAGGCCGCCATCCACCCAAGGCACCTCCCATCCCTGCCCTCCTGTGCAAGGCAGGGCCAGGGCGCTCCCAGCCTCTGTCACTTCTGCACCAGGCTGAGAAGCCACAGCCTCAGCAAGCTTGCAAAGATGGAGACTCTCCCACCTGCTCATTCAGACGGTACACATAGACTCTGCCTTCCTCTCCATGAACGTGGTAAAACGGAGCAGCCACCAGCAAGAAGTCCGTGGTCCCATCCATGTTAATGTCCACAGGGCACAGCTCAGAGCCAAAATAGGACCCCATCTACAGCCCAGGAGGAACTCAGCTCACAAGATTGCTGGGGAGGCCCCCTCCACCACCCCTCAGCAAGGCTAGATGCCTGCTCTTGCTCTTCCTGGACCACCAAATTTGGGTCATTCCAGATCAAGGCAGGGGGCTGGGTGAGAAGCCTGATCCCCCACGACAGAGGAAACCAGCTGGTGATCAGATATGCAGAGCAAGGCAGAGCCACTGAGTTCTGCCTAAATTCTTCCCAGGCTGGGTCCCCAACCCACTGCGAGCCCTGGGCCCATCCCTTTCCCTCTGAGGCCTCCAGATCCCTGATCTGTACTAAAGCAGGGGGGGAGGGACCTTCCCTGCAGGTACCTGCTCTCCTTCTAGCACTGGCATGAAGTTGGTCTCGCTGCCCTCCTTCTGGAGCTCAAACACGGCCCCTCGCTGCTTGTGCCGTGGAGCCCCCGCCACATAGGAGAGGCCACAGGCCTTGTGCAGAACAGCCACAGAGTAACCTGGGGCGGGGGTGGTACGGTTGTGAACAAGAGCGCCCACCTGGCCACTCCTTTGGCCCCCACCTTCCCAGCCACAGTTTCCAGGTGGCCTGGGCACAGGGCAAAATAGGAGAGACTGTCTTTCTCATTCTTTTAAAAATCGGCATCAGTGAGTGCTCCCACCTACCCACTCTTGCCGGTCACACACACAAGTGCCCCTTCACACAGATGTGATATATACACATTATCATACCTACAGCTTCGCTCAAAATACCCTCATTCACATACATTCACCACCCACATTCATCACACACGCAGCATATGAGGACAGAGGTGAGGGGCGAAGGGTCACCCACCACTATTATTAATGGCGAGGCCCCCCCTTCCCTAGGCAGGTAACCAGGTAACCAAGGCCACCCATCCCTTCAAGTACTGAGCAGTCCCTGTCCCCACCCAGGAGGCCTAATTATCAGCCTTGGGGACCCTTACTAGGAACCATCCCTCACTCCATGTGACCGACCAAGGCCTGCCTAGACTAGGAAGCCTAGTGCAGCCCAATGCACAGCCTCAGTGTCCCTGTCTAGGCCCTGCCCCCACCCAGGTAGCCATCAGGCCCCGCCCCCACCCAGGTAGCCTCCAGGCCCCGCCCTTACCCAGGTAGCTGAATGGCGCAGCGTTGGCATCTGCCGCTGTCTGGTTCAGGAAGCGGCCCTGGCGACCATGCATGTCATAGAGCAGTGCGCCCCCTGACCAGTTAAAGGCCCCAACGGCACCCAGCAGCAGCTGCCCCTGCAGGGAACCAGGGTTGGAGGCCATCAGAGGGGCCAGCCACAATGGGCGCGGGTCTACCAACCAGCACAGGGAACTTGGGGGGCGTTCAGTGGCCCTGAGCCCACCCAGCCAGAGATGCAGGAGGAAGATGAGATGGCAAACACTGGGTTCCCGCCTGATATGCATTACCCTGTCAGGACAGCTGTCCCTCCAGTACCAACCACCCCCAGAGCAGAAAGCCGACCCAGGGTCCAGATACTGAGCATTTAAAAAGTATGATCGAACAAGACCGTGCTCATCTCCTTCGCTGCAGGTTGCCCAGTCGGGGCCTGGCACACCGGCCCACCTGTGTTGCATGATGGTGCTAACCATGCTTCCACCACGCAAAGGACCATGTCCTCACAGTCCTGGATCTCTCCCCATCTGTGGGCAACACTGCCTCCACTAGGGAGAAGTCCTCAATTTGGTTGGCAAGCTGACCCAAGACAAAGCCTGTGTTTAGTCTGTATTAAGGGAAACTGCTCAGTCCTTAAGCACAAAGAACAAAACGACTTCCTGGAATAAATATGGGCCACTCTTTTGTCTTCCTCAAAGGTCCAGATTGGGCGAGCAAGCAGAAGTGTTTCCTTTATCTCAAATGGCTCCTTCAACGGCACCACAACAGGAGGGCAGAGCCCTGCACTGTGAGCCAGAGATCCCTGGGTCCCTGGGTGTCTCGGGGACCCCGCCTCAGTGGCAAGCCTGCCTGGTGCTGAGTCAGCCACGTACCTCATCCAGGATCTGTGCACTGAACCCGATCTGTGCCAGCTGGTAGTGGAAGGCATCTCCGACCGTGCCTGGAAGCCAAGAAGCCCAGAGGGACACTGCTATGGGGCCAGGTGAAGGGAGGAGCCAAGCCAGGGAAGGGTCCACTTCACCTGCCCCCCAGAGGAAACCATGTCTGGTGTGATGGGAGGAGCACCAGGCTGGGAGTAGAGACCTGGGTCCTGCTTAAGTACTGGCAGAATAGCTGGGCATGTTTCTGGGCCTCAGTTTCCTCATCTGTGAGCTCTGGGAGCAGGAATCATGCCTCTTTCTCTGGCACCAGAAAGAGCTTCTCATCAGAGCTTCATGGAATTTCAGGGAAGTGAGGAGGGCTGGGAGATTGTTGCCTTTTTAGAGATGGAACAGCTGAGGCTCAGAGAGGTGACGGGAGTTGCCCAGAGTGCCACATGGACGTAGGAGAGGGTGGGGCTGGAGCCCAGGGCTCGGGCCCTCTGCCGAATGCCGAGGGGCTGCCACAGGGTGGCCAGGGCCCAGGAGCCCTCACCTTCCATGGGAATGATGTTCTGCTGCAGTTTGCTCAGCAGCCCATCCAGTGCTGCGTAGTTGGTCACCTTGAAGGCATGGGTCTCATCGGGGTCCGAGGCGATCAGCTTCAGTTCCTTGTCAGTCTTAGCCTTCTGAAATGCCTCTCCCACCTGCACAGAGGGCAATGGGTCAGCGCTGCGAGAGCTGGCCAGTTCCCAAGCCCTGAGGGCCTTCCAGGCCCAGGGAGAGGGCTAAGCCCCTCTGCCTGGCCTTCAGGATCTTCTGTCACCTGCCTCCTTCTTTCTGTTCCCTCTGACTGCAGAGCCTGTCCCACCTCCCCTGTGCCCTAGGTCAGCTCCTCCTGTTTGTCCCCCAAGAATCGGTCCAGCACCATCTCCCCCTTGGACATCCAGGACCCCTCCCTGATGTCCTTCCTGTGGGCTCCCCAAGTGTCCACTGCTCTCCCATCACTGCTGGGCAGGTGAGCTGTGACCACCATTGGGAAATGAGCCCTCTGTGGGGAGACCCACTGCAGGGGTCTGGCTGGGAGGAGAAGTGGTGAGTGAGCGTGAACAGAGCAGGGTTTGGGGGAGCCGCTTACAGAAGCCCCTATCAGGAACCTTGCTCCTCCCCACCCAGGCCATACAGGGTCAGGAGGTGCCCCCTGCTCCTGGCTCTTACCCCAATGGCAAAGCGCTCAACACCTTGCATCTTTGGGGAGTTGATGACAGTCGTGAGGTTGAGGGGGTCTCCGAATATGTCCCCATCAGTGAGCACCACCATGATCTTGGATGCCTTTTTTCTGGAGCTGTGGCTTGGCGTGAAGATGTGGTCTCTAAGTAGGGGAGAGTAAATGAAGAGGAGAACTTTGCCAGTGGGATGACCGAGCTCTAGGAGATTTTATTCCCTGGCCTGCTTCGAATTGGCGAGAATAAAGGAGCCCTCCCAAATGGGGAATAAAGGCCCAAAGACGAGTGGTGATGGCGGGTGGAGGCAGGGCTGCAACACAGGTGTTCTTGCCCCGCACCTGCTCCTAAGAGAAAGGTGCTGGACAGCACTTGAGTCTATTCCTTATGTGTATGCATAGGAATAATACTAATAACCATGGCTAATACTTACAAAGCACCATGTGCCAGGCACTGTTATAAACACTATACATAGTTTAACCCATTTAATCCTCGCAAAATCCTAGAAAGCAAGTACTGTTATTATTCTCATTTTAAAAGTGAGGAAATTGAAGCACAGAGAGATTAGACAATTTGCCCAAGGTCTCACAAGTACAAACTGGAGCTGAGATGCGGACCCAGGCAGCCTGCCCCTGAGCCCATCCCTGTAAGCACTGTGCTCTCCCGCCACTCACAAGAGAAGTCTTTGGAAGAATTTATGGAGGACAGTCTTGGGGTGTCATCCATCAGCCAAGGCTGGATTGAAAGACCTCGCATTCCCCTCTCAGCCAAGGAAGAGCTAGAACCCTGGTCCTTCCTCCTCGCAGTTCTGTCCAGCTACCCTCTCCAGGCAGGGTGTCTCAGAGCCTCTGGGCAGGGCCATGGGCTGGCGCCTGGGAGGTACTCAGGACATGCTGCTCTCACACTCACAGGACATGCTGCATGGCAGAGGCAGTCTTGGTGACATTCCCCACTTGAGTGATGTTCTGGACTCTGGCCAGGGAGGCCATCACATCCTGGCTGTCCTGAAGGTCAAACTCAGTCTGGATCACTTCGCCGTACTGGACCAGGGCAAAGCTGCACTGTAGGGGAGGGGTCAGTCGAGGTGGGGAGGAGGTTGGCAGAGTCACCATGCCCAAGGCCACCCATGCCCCTTGGATAGCTCCCTCTGGAAGCAGTGGGAGAATCCTCTCAGCCCTCCTGTCTCCAGGCAGGAGGAGATGCTAAGGCAGAGGGAAATCTCTAAGCAGGTAGGGGTAGAGGAAGGTATGACAGTAATGGCTCCCGGAGAATCTCAGACTTCTCCCTTAATCTACGTCCCTGTGTATCTCCCTCCCCTGCAGTCCCCATAGGATTGGCCATGTGACTTGCTTTGGCCAATGGGACATCAGCAAATGTGATACAATCAGAGACTTGAAAAGTGCTTGCCCACATTGGGTCTTGCCCTCTTGGAATGTTGCTGCCATGACAAAGTTGGGCTGGCCTGCTAGAGACACATGGCCTGGACAAGTGAGGCCATCTTAGGCCGTCCAGTCCCAGTCAAGCAAACAGGCAACTGCAGCTGCGAGAGTCACTCCAAGCAAGACCAGCAGCAGAACCACCCAGCCGAATCCAGCCCAAGTAGCTGACCCACAGAACGGTGAGCAGATAAATGGTGGTTGTTTCGAGAAAGTTTGCTCACAGCAATAGATAAGTGATGGACTGTGTGAGTCCAGCTCTAAGGGAAGCCCACCTCAAAGCACTTTTCATAGAAGTTCCTCATCATGTTGGAGATGAAGTCCTTGGCTCTCTGGAAGTCGGGGGGATCAATGCTTCCCGAGCCATCCAGGATGATGGCGATCTCAGTGCCTGGGCCAAGAGGGAGCAGGTCAGGAGTGGGCATGGAATTTTGGGTAGGAGTGAGGGCAGTATGTCCTGCCCTGTGAGCACCCACTGCAGTCAAGCCCCGAGGGCTCAGTTCTGGGAGGAAGTCGGTGAAGCTCCCAAGGGTGAAGCCTTTGTCTCAGAGGCAGGGAGACAGCCAGAACCTGCTCCTGCTTTGACTTGCTGTGTGAGTCACTCCCATCACTCCCACTCTCTGGGCCTCAGTTTCCCCATCTGTAGGATGGAGGCAGGCAGAACTGGGACTGGCCAGGCCTGGAGAATCCGGCCACTGCTCCCCATCTCCCAGACCTGGGCGCACCTCACCCCTAGAGGTCACCAGCCAGCCTAGGGGTCAGCTCTGACAGTCTCTGCGAGCAACCCAGATCTGCCTCTTCTCACCAGCTGCTTCCTCCTCTTCCTCCTCCTCGTCACCTGGCTTCAGAGCCCGGCGTCGCCTGGCTGCGTTCTCTGTGCTGCCTTTTTTGCTCCTGTAGCAGTCTCCAGCATCCACATGTGCTTCAGGATCCAGGAGATTTTCTTTAAAAAATATACATGGAAGAGCTCAGAGTCAGACGGCCTCCTTGTTCCCCTCCAGGCAAGCCCACACTTAGCTCTGCCCTGATTCCCTTCACGGGAGGCCTAGGCCTGCCTTGCCCTCTCTGGGCCTCTGTGTCCTGCTACATCTGCCATGGGCTGGTGCCTCTCTTTGGAGGCCTGAGAGACCTCTTTAGAGCTGTCCAAGGCCAGCGAATGTCCAATCCTTACCAAGGTCGGAGAAGGAGACCTGGGCCTGGGGACGGAGGTCAGGGGCCAGTAGGCTGCAGGTGCCTGTGAGTTCCAAGCTGAGGCTGTGGGGTTGCCGAGCCAGCACTTGGATGCAGATCTGGGGGACAGAGGGAAAAAGGGAGGGGGAAGCCTGGGTCACCCCCAGCCCAGCCTCCCTGCTCACAACCACACCATCACCCCCATCCTAGAACCAAGTGCCTCAGCCAGACAGGGTGTGCAGGAACAGCTTGCTCACCCCTCTGCAGGGGTAGGAGTCAGTGCTGGGAGCAGTGTGCTGGGTCACATGGAGTGCCCGGATCAGAGCCACGGTCAGCCCTGGGGTTGGTACCAGGGAGACTGCTGGGCTCAGCCCTGAGGATGACATGCCAGTCAGGAGTGCTGTCAACACCAGTCAACCACAGGGGCTAGCACCAGCCTCCCCGATGCCCTCCACCCTTCCACCCCATGCACACTCACCAAAACGCCGTGGTGGTTTCCGACAACTGTCACTCCCCGGTGCCTCCCCTTGGGGATGGGGACATGCTCTGAAAAATACGTTAAGTCCACGTAAGGAGGGAGGGACACTGGGAGGCAACCCTGGAGCCAAGGTCAGAGGGCACATGGCCACCTGGTCAGGGCCCCATGAGGAACTGTTGGCCACTCAGAGCGGCCTCTAGAACCTGGATGGGGGCCTTCGAGAACAGGTCTGGACACACCCAGGGTGAAGTGCCTATCCCCTAGGCTCATTCACTGACTCATTCAACACACGCCCGGTGATGTCTGCTCTGTACCCAGCCTTGTGCCAGATGGTGATGGGGATCTCGAAGTAACTGAGACCTGCTGCTTTTCCTGCAGGGGCTCCTGGTCTTGTGGGGCAGGTGAGTAGAGAAACACTAGCTGGTGGGTGTGTGCAGCACTGGGGAGGTGTGCAAGATGCTGAGGGACTGGCTGTATGGACCCATCAAAGACCCATCTCTGGGGAATCTTACTGCCCTACAACCCTGGGGGCAGAAGTGGTAGCTCCTTCCTCTCCCTCCCAGTATAGGCCTCAGGAGACTCCATTTTTGAGCCACAAAATCACCCAGTCACCCTGCTGGACCATATCCCCTTCTGAGGCTGTTCAACACAGTGCCTCACAGAGACAAGGACTCTGGCTTGCATAGCCAAGGGGTCATCAGCAAATGTGTGCCTGCAGTCAGATCGGGTGGGATGGGTAGAGTTTGGTTAACAAGTGAATTAGGTCCATTCATTTGTTCATTCACTCATTCAAACAGCATTTATTGAGCGCCCAGTATATGCCAGGCCCCATAGACACTAGGATAGCCACGGTTAGATTGGGAGGGGTAGAGTTGGACTCCATTAAGGTGTGGGGAGGTGGGATGGGCTGGGTTCTGGAATCAGGTGGAGCTGTGTTTGCATCTGTGGTGCCGCCAATACTAGATGCGTGACCTTAGTCATACTGGCAACCCCAGGACTTCTCTGAATGATAGCTTCCTCTTCTGTAAAACGGTGTGGTTTTGAGGATTAAAAGTGGATGAAGAAGCACTTAGCGGAGTGCCGGGCACATGGTGAGCACACATTACATTTTAGGTGTTGTTTTAGCATTGGGTCGGGAAAGGTGGGCTGGGGATTAGGGTTGGGTTGGGATGGGGCCGGGCACTGGGATTGACAGCCTGCTATGGATGGTGGTGGAGACTAGGGAAGAGGGACAGATGAGGTGGGGCCGGGGTTGGAATGGTTTGGGCCAGATGAGCGGGATCCTAGAAAGGAGGTCCTGGGAGCATTCCCTGGAGCTGGGGCTGACTCACCTACTGGTTGGCAAAAGAGCTCGTCCTGGGTGAGGGAACATCGATGCAGGGGCTCTGCTGTCCTGTTTGTTCTAGGGCTGGTGACCAGGAGCCTGAGTGGGAGGGTGGACAGCACAGTTGAGCTGGTTGATGATTCCCTTCTCCTCTCTGCCTGCCCAGGCACCGTCTTCCCATTCCAGGCCCACAGACTCACAGGCTCCCTGTCTGGAAAACTGTGGAGAAGGCCCAGGCCTGGGAAAGGCAGGCAGACCGTGCATTATGCAGAAGGCATTTGCTCAACCTCTATCTTTGACAGCTCCAGCAGGAAATGGTGAAATGCAACCCCTCTTTGCCTCCTGGCCCAGCCTCCCAGAGATGGGGTGACACTGGTGGTAAATAAAGACTCTCTGCACTTTGGTGTTGTGGAGGGAACCAGGAAGCCACCAGCAGCACAGCTGGTTCTGCTGGAGACAGTGCTGTTTTCCTAGTGGCCGCCAGGGGGGCCTGCCCCACTGGCCTCAGTGACACCGGTGCGCCTCTCCTGAGTCAGTCAGAACCGGAGGTTTCCGGGGTGGGTGCCTCAGCCTGATTAAGGCAGCCCCAGGAGATGTGATTTCCAATGGCAAACTCTGCCCCCCGCCCCAAGCCCAGCCCATGGAGACAGCAGAGTCCAGTGTCAGCCTGGACATTCTCACTGCCCACGCTGCCCAGGGAGGACTGGGCTGCCGAGAGACAGGGAGGGAGCTCCCCGTCCTGGGGGCTATGAGTAGGGGGTATTGGGGAAAAGGCCCTGAGTCTGGGCTTGGTAACAGTGAACCAAGTCCAAGGTCTTTATGCTGAGGGCAGTAGAAAGCCACAGAGGACTTTTATAAAGGGGAAGCACACGATTAGTCTGCTTTCCAAAGGTCATGATGCGGCTGTGGTGGGTTGGGAGTCGGGGCAGGAACGAGACACTGTCTCCACTTCCTCACCTCCCATCCCTCTACATCTTCTAAAATTATGAAATACATCATTTACTTTATCTCCAATGTTTGCAGAATAAGAATAAAGTCTATACCTGTGTGTGTGCCCCACTCGGCTGACTTCCCACCCTCTGATACAGCTCCTGTCAAGGTCACCAGTGGTCCCCATGTTGTCAAATCCAACAGACACCTCTCTGTCCTCATCTTCCTCCACCTCTCAGCAGCTCTGGACATAAGCGACCACCTCCTCCTTGAAACACTTTCTTCTTGATTTTCTCCTACCTCTCTCCTTACTCCTTCTCAGACTTCTTTACTGGCTCCTTCACTGTCTGACCTCTAAAAATGTCCCTGGAGTCCTGGGGCTGGGTCCTTGTTTTCCTTGCCAGCACACTCCCCCTAGTGATCCCCTCCAGTTCCACAGCTTCAATACACCCATAAATGCTGAAATTCCTACCTTTATATCTGCGGCCCTAGGACCCCTCCACCAGAAGTTAGACCAGCATAGCTGTAGAAAGCAGAATAATGGTCCCCCAGAGATATCCATGTCCTCATCCCCAGAACCTATGAATATGCTACTTTTTATGGCAAAAGGGGTTTTGTAGATTTAAGTTAAGGATCTTGAGATGAGGAGATTATCCTGGATTACCAGGGGCAGGGAGAGGGGCAATGTAATCATGAGGGTCCTTATAAGAAAGAGACAGGAGGATCAGAGTCAGAGCAAGATTTAAAGATGCTACACTCCTGGCTTTAAAGACGGAGGAAGCGGCCACAAGCCAAGGAATGCAGGTAGCCCCTGGAAGCTGAAAAAGGCGAGGAAAGATTCTCCCCTCGAGCCTCCAGAAGGAACACAGCTCTGCTGACACTGATTTTAGTCCAGTAAGACCCATTCTGGAGACTTCTGACCTCCAGCACTGTAAGATAATACATTTGTGTTGTTTTAAGCCACTAAACTTTTGGTAATTTGTTACAGCAGCAACAGGAAACTAATACAATAACCAACTGCCCATTGACTAAGAGGCATCGCAAATTTAGAACATCCAAACGGAAGCTGTGGTCTTGTCCTCCCATGCCTGCGCCTTTCCCTCTTCCCAGCAACATAGGGCGCCACCAACCAGGGCGTTCTAAAGCCGGAGCCTGGGGGCATCCTTGCTTCACCTTTTCACTCATCACCCAGATCAAGTCCACCGGTAAAGCCTGTTGGGTCTTCCTCCAACATATACCTAGAGAGCATCTCTTCTCTCCATTTTCCCTGCCGCCATCCTGGCCACCATCATCTTGCCTGGTCTATAGCAATAGCCTCCTCTCTGTTATTTTTTGGTTTTTCAATTTACTCTTGTAATTTACACCATGTCACTCCCCTGCTGCAGCAGCCTCCCACGCACTAAGAAGAAAAGTCGTACCCTCTACTGCAGCCCACGGGGCCTTGCACGATCTAGCACCTCCCTGCCTCTGAGACGCCCCTGCTGCTCCTCTGCTCTCTGAGCTCCAGCCCCACACTGGCTGGCTTCTGCTCCTAGACACCCTCCAGCTCCTACCTTCCTTGGGCCCTGCGCCTTGCCGTGCCCGCTGCCTGGAACCCTCGCCTCCCACTCTCCCCTAGGCCAGCTCCTTCTCATTCCCAGGCCTCGCTTAACTGTCACCTCCTCATAAGTGCTTTCTCCAACCAGCCCCACCTCACAACCCAGTTACTCTGCTTCGCGTTACCCTGTTTTATTTCCTTCTCAGAACTTGTCACATCTGATAGTATCCTGTGTACGTGTTTATGTGCTGATTATCATCTCTCCCCAGACTGTAAGTTCCCCAAGGATCGTGTCTATCTTGTCCACCAGGTTATTCCCAGAGCCTGGAACAGCGCCTGGCACAGAGCGGGACTGAGTAAATATTTGTTGAACGATGACTGAACAACAGTCCAGGCAGCAGGTGAGGGGGCTAAACTGGGGCAGGGCTGAGGGGCAGAGAGCAGGTGCAGCTGAGCTCTGTGGACTCTGCAGCTGAGCCCCTAAATTAGGTCATCTGCTCAGCAATGCTGCCTCTCTCCTCAGACCCCTCCCAGCCTGGGCCTCAGCCCCAGGCCCAGCACCTCATTCCCTGCTCCCCTATGAAGGTAGGCTCAGAACTGGGCTCCACCCCAGAGCCCCGATTGGGGTGGGTGCAGGCCTGGAATAGCCTCAGCTCCCCTTCCTCCTTCAGGTCTTTGCCCAAGCTCCTTCTTCTGCCTGCAGTGCCTTTCTCTTCCTTTTCCTGCAGAACAGTCAAACACCAGCTCCTCAGGAAGCCTTTCCAAAAGAGGGAGCAACTTGACCCCTCCAAGCCCTCCAGGTGGCCCTGACTACTGGAACCCACCCCATCCCTGGCCTTTGTTCCCACCTAGACTGTAAATTCCCAAGAGATTACCACGTATAGCTGCACAGGCTGTGCACTGCAGAACCCAAGATTACCATTCATATCACAGTCACACAGTGCCATGGCCTGGAGCACAGTCTGAGCTGCCTCTGCTCCCCACCTCCTTAACACCCTCCCCCCTGGTGGGTGGTCTCTTGATCGCGAGGTTTGTTGACTGAGTGACTGACAAACTAACTAAACAACTGAACATTTCACCATCAGCTCACAGACCCAGGAACCCTATTATACCCCGGGCTGGGTACAGCCCGTCTCCTGCCTTAACCAGCTCTAACTTTTCTCTGTTCTCAGGGTCTATTCTCAACCCTCCCTGGGGGAGAAGGCCTTCTTTATGTTCCACTCCATTCCTCCTGCAGCAGCCAAAGCCAGGATGCTGCCCGCCCTGGCTGTTAGATCTTGGGGAGAAACAACATGAGAGAGTGGGGGGCACATCATCCTGGCACAGGGAGCGTGGTCTGTTCCTCTCTCTGCGGCCCCGGGAGGCTAGTAGCCCATTTCCTGCCCCGTGCAGCAGGCCCGCAGGCCCCTGGGTTCCGTGGGCTCGGGCTCCATCATTTGCGGTAGGAACTCGGCAGTACCTCCCACCACATCCTCCCGTGAGCCCCCCTCTGCTTCAGCAGGTACTGGGGGAGCTTCTCAGGAGCCCAGCTGGGCTCTTCCTCCCACCCCTCGACAGGCTCAGAGCTTCAAACTCCCGTCATCTATCGTGGCCTTTCGGCCTGGCTTCTGGAGGAGGGAGGCAGTTCTAAAAGTCATTTTGATGACAAAAGGGGAAATTGGGACGTGTGTTGGGGGTGGGGACTGGACAGGAGATGGTCACGAATAACTCGGACTGAAACCCGGCCTTTACAAGCACGTGGAGCAATCAGAACGCTCGTGCACTGCGAAATTTGGAAAACGAAGGCTAACCCAACACATAAACCATGATCCAACAGTTCCACTGCTGGGCACATGCCTGATAAAGGAAGCTCTGGTCCATCAAAAGGAAGTGCAGGGCAGTGCTATTCACAAGAGCCCAAGGAAACTGCCCAACACCCATCATCAGAACCTTCACCCGTGGAAAACTCTAGCAACAGAAGGAGCATCATTGCCTCAGGCGACCCCATGGATGAAACTCACAGACTGGATGCTGAGGGAGAGGCGCCTCATGCAACAGAGCACATACTGTATGCTTCGATCATCACAAGTTCAAGAACAGGCGAGACTAATCCTTGGAGAGGGAGGTGGGGGCAAGGGTTAATTCTTGCCAGGGGGTGTGCCTGGAAGGGAGCACACAGCCTGGAGGGGGCTTATGCGAGCTGGTAATACTCTGCTTCTTCATCTGGATGCTGCTTATACAGGTGGTTCACTTTGTAAACATTCACTGAGCTGCATGCTTATGATCTGTGCATTTTTCTATATGATACATGTTAATGAAATTTTACCAAAACAGAAGAAAACAACAAACACCGACCTTTAAATTATCTTCTTGCAGCCAAAAACTCCCCAACAACCTTCTCACCACCCCTCCCTGCTTCAGATCCTTCTGGCCCCCTTAACCCTTGTGCCTGGGTGACTAGGCAACACCCACCTCCCCCATGTTCTTTCTCACCACGCTCAGCTTCAGCCACCCGACATTTTCTCAGTTCCTTGACCGTGCTCAGGCCAGCTTCCAGGCTCTGACCAAGCTGTTCTCAGCCAGGACTTCCCCCTCCTAATTCCTGCTCATCCCCCCAAGTCCAGAGTGGATACACATCCTCTGGCTGAAGGACACACCTGCCTCTACGTCCTCAAAGCACCCTAGATGTCCCTACCAGAGCAGTCATCACTCCTCTTGTCACCACCTGACTTGTCTGTTTCCCTCATGAGCCTGGGAGTTCCACAAGGGCAAGAACTGAGTCCTCTTCCCTGTCTTATCCCCCAAACTTTGCCTGGCACTCAGTGGATGCTCTGTAAGTACATGAATGAATGAATTGGCCCTGCCCTCACCGTTTTAATCTAATGGTTACCAGCCTCTTCACTGTACAGATAAGGACACCACAGTCCAGGAAGGGCTCCAAGCTTGCTTGGCTGGCAGAGTCACAGCCCAAGGCCCAGGGCTATGAAGCTGCCTCAGGAGCCACCACTGCCCACTCATCCTCCACAAACAGAGCTTGCTCTGCTCAGTTCCGGGAGATGCGGAGCTCCACTCAGCCAGGAACACTGAGTGGCTCACCTGGCTCTGTCCTAAAGTCTGTCCGGAACCTGGGCTCATGGCTCTGGTGTGCTCTGTATGAAGGAAACCCCTGACCACTGACCAGAAGGAAAGCAGCAGGGGTGGGGGCAGGGAGGGAACCAGCCTGGGTCAGGGCCTGAGCGAGGCTGGTCACAGACAAGCACAGAAAAAGCCCTGTGACCATGATGAACAAAACAAGGAGAAGAGAGACTGTTCTAGAATAAGAGAGACTAAAGAGACACACCAACAACATGTAACAAATGAACCTTGACTGGATCCTGACTTCCAAAGAAAGAAGTTCTAAAGTCATGTTGGTGACAACACGGGAAATTGGACTGCGTGTTGGATATCGTGACCCTTCACTCCAGCACTTCCCCTAAAACTAAGGACAAGCTTCCACATCAGCACACCACGATCACTATCTGACATGAGCAGGTGCTCCACGTGCATATTTGCTGAGTGAATGACCGCTGTATCCATAATTCCACAGCCTGCCTTTTTCACATTAATATGTTTCAAGATTGATGCAGGATAATAACCACTGCACACAATTCATTCATTTTACCTGCTCTTAGTATTGCATCAGATGATTCATCTCTCACTTCTTCCATGTTGCTAATGGTCACCATCTCCAGTCTTTCACTATTCCAAACAATGACACAAGAAATGTCTGTCCATGTGCCTGAGCATTCCTCCAGGGTTGGCATCTGGGAGTGGAACTGCTGAGTCAGAGGCCACGTGCATGCGCAGCTTTACCTGATATGGCAACGCTATTCTCCGAGGTGCTTCTACGAATTTACACCCCCACAAGCTCCTGTTTCACCACATCCTTACCAGCAGAATGTTGGCAGATTTAACGTTTTCTGCTGATCAAATGGGTGCATACAGATGATATTTTTAAAATATAAGGTGATGTTTATTGAGCTTTAATTTGCCCACAAACTGTGGTAAACCCTTATGTGCCTTAACTCAAACAGTCTTTGCACCAACCCGGTGAGGTAAACCAGCAGCCCCATCACAGGGATGAGAAACTGAGGCTGGGGGTTGAGCGCCTTGCTATAAATACAGAGTGACGCTGTCTCTGAACCGTGGCTACAGACCCGCAGCCTGCCTCTCAACCACTACTTCTCCCTCCTGCCTCAGAGTTTCCATCTCTTCTTTGGTATTTTTTGTTACTGTCCAAAACTTCCGTATTGAGCATGTGTTATTTTATAAGGGGCAAAAGAGCCTTACTAAACTTTATTTTAAAGTAGTTTTTTCAGTGGTCCCCACCCCTGGCAGTGACAGGAGAGGCCAGGGTGGGGAGAGGGCCCGGGGCTTGGTGGACTGGCCTGGTGCTCACCACCTCTCTCTCTCTTCTCTCTCTCTCCTGCACACCCTTCTGAAAGTGAAAGGAGATTCTCCCCAGACTGTGGGGGTGGGGTCCTAAGGCCTTCTCTGGGGCTTTCTCAGGCTCCCTGCAGGCCCCCTCAATTCTCACGCACTCGTCTGCCGGGCCCCACTCACCAGGTCTGGTTGGTGCTGGTGTCTTGGTGCAGAAGGGAGCTGAGCACGTAAGGCGCACCTCCCTCGGGAGTCACCCAGGCCCAGGCCACATCCACATTGAAGGCCTCCAGGGGAGCCAGGCCTGTGGAGAAAAGAGGAATATTTAACAAAGTCACCTGTTGAGGCCGTGGTTGGGCCTTTTATGCCCATTATTCCATCAAATCCTGCAGTGTCATCATCCGCATTTTACAGATGAGAAAAGTGAGACTCCCAAGGATCTTTTTTCCATGGGAATACGACTGGAATGCAGGTGTTATCTCACCCACAGCCCCTGATTTTCTTACTAAACCAAGCTGTGTCAGCACTGAGACCCCCCTCCTCCAGGAGGCCTTCCCTGGTTCTCCCCCAGAAGCACTTCCCACCTTATCACACCTCCCTCTGTGCACTTTCTGTACCTGTCCCGTAGCACACACCCATCACTGTGTCTTGTACCAAAGTTAGACTAGACTATGAGGCCCAGGGATAGGGTCTGCATATATTCTATGCATGTACCCTCCATCAAATGACCCAAGAGAAAACCTATGTCCTCAAAAATACCAACATGAGAATGTTTATAGCACCTTTATTTGTAATAGTCCTGAACTGGAAATAACCCAAATACCCATCAACTGGGGAAGGGAGAAACTCACTGTGGTATATTCAGACAATGGAATACTACTCGGGAGGAGAAAGGAAGGAACAAGCAACACACACAACAAGATGGGTGAATCACAAAAATCATTATGCCGAGTGGAAGAAGTCTTACCTAAAAGAGTATCTACTGTGTAATTCCATATACAATGTTCTAGAACCAGCAAAGCTAATCTATAGTAAGAAATACTGCCTGGGGAGGGGGATTAAATGAGATGGGACAGGAAGTTACTTCCTGGGGTGATGGAAATAGCCTGTATCCTGATAGGAGGTTGGATCACAAAGGTGTGCCCATTTGTCAAAAACACATTGAACGGTCCAAATAAAATGGGTGAATTTCACTGAATGCAAGTTTTACCTAAAAAAAAATGTACAGGGATGAAGTTACTGATGCCTGCAATTTACTTTGCAATGCATCAAAATATAAGACGCCTTAATGGATGGAGAGATGGATATATAGTGATGGACATATATGGATAGATACATGTAGATGGACATATATATTTTTGTATATATAAAATATATAACATATATGTAAATAAGTATTATATATATATAAAATAGGTACATGATAATGCAAATGTAACAGAATGTGGACAATTGTAAAATCTAAGTGTGGTATGTGATTGTCCACTGTACAATTTTTTCAACTTTTCTATATGCTTGAAATTTTTCATTAAAAATTTTTTTGGAAATACTGACAGATTGCCCCCCATGGAGGCTGTGCCAATTCACATTCCAACAACAGAAGAGGAGAAGGTCTGTTCCTTGCAGCACTGCTTGAACTGACTGTGTGCAGACCTTTTCATCCTTGGTTTGTTTTTTTTTAAAGAATTGACACCTGAGCTAACAACTGTTGCCAATCTTCTATTTTTTTTTTCTGCTTTTTCTCCCCAAATCCCCCCAGTACATAGTTGTATATTTTAGTTGTGGGTCCTTCTGGTTGTAGCATTGGGACGCCACCTCAGCATGGCCTGACCAGCGGTGCCACGTCCACACCCAGGATCCAAGCTGGCGAAACCCTGGGCCGCTAAAGCGGAGCACGCGAACTTAACCACTCAGCCACAGGACCAGCCCCTCATCCTTGTTTTTTTGTTCCAAAATTGTTTTTCAATTATGAGTGAGATCAAGCCTCTTATTACAAGTTTGTTTCCTGACTATTCATATACATTAACCATTTTATGAGCTATTTTTTTTTTTATTCATTTGTAAGAGCTTTTTGTATCCATAAGAAATTGTCAATGTGTTACAGATATTGTTTCCAATTTAGCTGTGTATTTGGCTTGCATATGATATTTTCTTCCCAGGTCTGTGTTCTGTATGTAGTCAAATTATTTTTCCGTTATGACTCTTGAGTTTTGTGTTATGTTTCACCATTAAGAGATTATGTTTTTTAATTCATTCATGTTTCCTTCAATATTTTGTTTGTTCCATTTCTTATGTTTGAATCTTTGATTCATCTAGACTTTATTTTTGCATGTGGAGTGAAATAGGGATCCAGCTTTATTTTTTCTTCCCCCAAATGAAATTGTCTCAACATTATTTCTTGAAGAGCGTATATTATCCCCATAGATTTGAAATACCACCTTCATCATTCTCAAAATTTTCATATGCATTTGGGTCTCTGTCACGACTCAGTTCTGCTCCACTGACCTAGTCACCTCTTGCTTGGACATGTTCATTAGTCTCCTGATCTTTCTCTTCCAAGACTTGTCCCTCTGGATACCTCCTCTCCATACCAGCTGCCAGAAGAATTTTTAAAAGCATGGTCTGATCATGTTACTCCACTGCTTAAAATTCTAATGTATATTTACACACAAAAAAGGCAAGCAGATGTTCAGTCCACAGACTTATCTGTTCAATTACTGTTCAATTAACAACTTTCTGCCATAATGGCTCTTGAAAAGCTATACCAGTTTTTGGATAACTCTCCTTTTTTCCTATGGTATAATGACTTTTTAATCCCTGAATATAACAAACAAAGATGCAATGATATTCTGACATCACACTTTCAGGCAAAAACACATTCGTCAACTTACTTTATACAACAGTTTCTAGCCCAACAATATCGTACAAAACAAATGCGCATTGCTTACCATGTTTGGATAAACCCAAAATGCTTTGTTTTGCAAATGCATGCCAACTGAGGGGGCTGAAGACACAGTATTTTCTGATTCGCAATCTTTGAGTGCACAAGTTATTTCCACGTGTTTTGAAGTGCTTTCAGGGTTAGTATTTGTTTTGTCCTCAAGGTATTTTTCTGTGCTATAACTTTATTTTTAAAGGTAGTTTGAGTGCAAGATAGACATGAGTCTCCAAAAGGTTGAAAAGCAAGGACAAAACAGTGCAGAAAGAAAAATGAACCTTCTCAAGAATGACTCCCTCACACCCACCCTCCACTACCCACCATGAACTCTTCAATTTCTCCTTTAAGGAGGACAATAAACCTTCACTACAATAAGCTCTACCTGTAAACTGTATTTTTATATTCAAATTATTATTTTTTTTTTTAAAGATTTTATTTTTTCCTTTTTCTCCCCAAAGCCCCCCGGTACATAGTTGTGTATTCTTCGTTGTGGGTTCTTCTAGTTGTGGCATGTGGGACGCTGGCCCAGCGTGGTCCGATGAGCAGTGCCATGTCCGCGCCCAGGATTCGAACTAACGAAACACTGGGCCGCCTGCAGCGGAGCGCGCGAACCCAACCACTCGGCCACGGGGCCAGCCCCTCAAATTATTTTTTTTAATGTAAACTTTTTTCATTGGTCAATCAGTAAATTTTCCATCAGTAAAAATTGTGTGGGTATTGGGTTGGATGGAATGCATCACAATTTTTCCATTGAAATTGATGGAAATATTTTTTTCCAGTTAATTTTTTTTCACTTAGCTGTAGAAATTTTAGGAATAAATTTAAATCATTAGACAAAGGATAGGTTTACAGACTATTTTATCTTCTCTATAAGGAAGAGAAGGAAATACACACATACAAAAATGTTGTTCTTCATTCACCGGGAAGATATAACAATTTTAAGTCTGTATGTATCCAATAACATCACTTCAAAATATAGAAAGCAAAAATTGACTGAATTAAGAGGAAAAATGCAAACATCCACAACCAAAGTGGGAGACTTTAATGCTTTAACAAACCTTTCACATTAGTTATAAAAGCAGACCAAAAAAGTCAGTAAAGATATAGAAGGTCTGAACAACACAATTAACAAGCTTGATCTAATTAACTAACAGAACACAGTACCCAACAATGGTAAAATAAACATTTTTTCAAGAGCACATGAAGCATTTACCAAAATTGACCGTACGGCTGAGTCATAAAGCAAGCCTCAATAAATTCCAGTGGAGTGAAATGGTTCAGACTATGTTCTCCGATGAAAGTGGAATTAAACTAGAAATCAATAACAAAAGAAAACTAGAAAAATCTGAACTTCTTGGAAATTAAGTAATGCACTTCTAAGTAACCTAGGGTCAAAGGTGAAATACAATGGAAATTTTTAAATACTTTGAACTGAATGAGAATTAAAGATATGACAAATCGAAAACTGGGCATACAGTTAAAGCAGTGCTTAGGAGAAACATACCGCCTTAGTGCATATGTTAAAAAAGGAGGAAGGCAGAAAATCAATTAGCTAAGCTTCCAACTCAAAAAGCTAAAACAATAGCAAATCAAACCCAAAGAAAGTACAGGAAGGAATGAAAATATGAGCATATATCAGTGAGACAGAAAACTAACCTATGGCAGAGAAAATCAACAAAGCTAAAGTTTGTTTTTTAAAAACAATAATAAAACTGATAAACTTCTAGCAACTGATCAAGAAAAAAATAAAGAAACCACACAAATTACCAATACGAATGAAAAAGAGGCCATCAGAATAGATCCTAAGAAGTAATAAGAGGATAGTATGTACAACTTTATACCAGTAAGCTGTGACAATTTAAGTGAAATGGACAAATTCCTTGAAATAAATATTTACGAAAATTGACAAAAGAAATGTAATCTGAATAATCCCATATAAAAGAAATTTAATCCATTATTAAAATAAAAACCTTAGGGGTCGGCCCGGTTGTGAAGCAGTTAAGTTCGCACGTTCCACTTCCGCGGCCCGGGGTTCACTGACCTGGATCCCGGGTGCAGACATGGCACCGCTTGGCAAGCCATGCTGTGGCAGGAGTCCCACATAGAAAGTAGAGGAAGATGGGCATGGACGTTAGCTCAGGGCCAGTCTTCCTCAGCAAAAAGAGGAGGATTGGCGGCAGCTGTTAGCTCAGGGCTAATCTTCCTCAAAAAATAAATAAATAAAAACTGTAGGAGGAATTCCAAGCCAGAGGGGCTTCACTGATGAACTGTTCCAAACATTTAAAGAAGAAATATTGATCTTATACAAACTGTTTAATACTGATGTGTGACAAAAATTCATAGCAAGCTAGGAATAGAAGGGAATTTCTTTAATCTGATCAAGAATATCCACAAAAGTCCTTCAACAAACATCATTCTTAATGTTGAGTTATTGAAAGCTTCCCCCCCCTTTTTTTTTTTTTTGAGGAAGATTAGCCTACCACAGCATGGCGTGCCAAGCGGTGCCATGTCCGCACCCGGGATCCAAACCAAGTAGTGCCATGTCTGCACCCAGGATCCGAACCTGCAAACCCCAGGCCGCCGAAGCAGAATGTGTGCACTTAACCACTTTGCCACCAGGCCGGCCCTGAGCTTTTCCCTTAAAATCAGGCATGAGCACAAGGATGCCCAATCCTACCACTTCTATTCAACATTTTACTGGAGGTCTTTTTTTTTTCCCCCCCCCGAGGAAGATTAGCCCTGAGCTAACAGCTGCCGCCAATCCTCCTCTTTTTGCTAAGGAAGACTGGCCCTGAGCTAACATCCATGCCCATCTTCCTCTACTTTCTATGTGGGATGCCTACCACAGCATGGCTTGCCATGCGGTGCCATGTCCGCTTCCGGGATCTGAACAAGTGAACCCCAGGCCGCCAAAGTGGAATATGTGCACTTAACTGCTGTGCCACTGGGCCAGCCCCTACTGGAGGTCTTAAAGTAGTAAGAAAAGAAAAAAAACATAGGGCATAAAGATTAAAAAGGAAAAAAACTGTCATTATTTGCAGATAACATCATTGGGTAGATTGAAAAATCCAACAGATCCACAAACATTGAGAATTAATAAGTGCCTTTACCAGGTCACTGGATAAAGAGGCAACATACAAAGAACCACTGGACTTCTATAGACCATCAATGATAAAATAAAGGATGAAAAATTTTAAAACATGCCATTAACAAAAGATATAAAGAAATCAAACACCCAAAAATAAATATAACTAATGATATACAAAACCTCTACATTTAAAACTGTAGAATATTGGGAGAAATTAAAGAAAATCTAAATAGAGAAACAGATCGTGCTGATGAATTAGAAGACTCAATATTGTTATCGATTATCACTATATTGATCTATAGCTTCAATAACAGCCCAATCAAAACCCCAGCAAATTATTGGAGGGGAGGGGATGTTAACAGGTCGATTTAAAAATTTATATGAAAATGCAGAGAGCAAGAATAGTCAAGGCACTCTTGAAGAATAACAAACCTGTAGGACTTACACTATCATTTACCAAGACTTATTATAAAGTCATAGTCATTAAGACAGAAGTATACTGGCACAAGCTTAGACAAATAGACAAAAGGAACAAAAGAGTCCAAAAGCATATGGTCACCTGATTTATGTCAAAGGTGACAGTGAAGAACAGTGAGGAAAGATGATCTTGTTAATAAGTGGTGCTGGGTCACTTGGATATCAACAGTGAAAAAAAATTACTCTTGACTCTTCTCTCACATCGTATGCAAAAAATCAGTTCCAGATGGAGTGAAGATTTAAAGTGGATTTAGACGGATTGTACATCCAAACATGGAAAATAAAACAATAAAGCTTTTAAGAGAAGACAGAGGACTTTGGAGCAGACAAATATTTTTTAAACAGGACACAAAAAACACTAACCGTAAAGGAAAGAATTGATAAACCGAACTTCGTTAAACTTAAGAACTTCTGTTTATCAAAAGAAACCATCAAGACAGTGAAAAGGCAAGCCACAGAGTGAGTGAAGATATTTGCAATGCAAACATCTGATGAAAGATTTATATCAGGACATGTAAAGAATTCTTATAGATCAATAAGAAAAAAGGTATGCAAGCCCACAGAAAAATGACATTTCACAAAAGAGATGATCCAAATGGCAAATAATCACATGAGAAGGCACTTGCTAGACTTCTGAGAAAGGCAAATTAAAACCACGACGTGACACCATTACACAACCACCAGAATGGCTAAAATGAGAAAGACAATACTAAGTTTTGACAATGATGTGGAACAACTAGAACTCTCAACTACTGCCGGTAGGAGTGTAAACTTGTACAACTCCTTTAAAAACCATTTGCTGGTGTCGATTAAAGCTGAGAATATGCATAACTCATGACCCAGCAATTCCACTCTTAGGCATATACCCAACAGAAATGTGTTTATATGTCCACAAAATGACATGTACAAGAATGTTCATAGCCTCACTATTCATAATAACCCTGAACTGGAACAACCCAAATACCCACCAACAATAGCAAGGATAAATAAGTTGTGGTATAGTCACCAATGGAATACTCTACAGCAAAGAAAATAATCTACAATAAGGTGGATGGACCTCATAAACACAGTGTTGAGTGAAACACGCCAGGAATAAAATAGAATATACTGTTAATTCCATTTATATAAAATTTAAAACAGGCAAACTCATCTATGGTATTATAGGTCAGGAAAGTGGTTACCTTGGGGGTAAGGTAGTGACTGGAGGGGATGACAGAGGATACTTCTGGGGTGCTGGTAATGTTCTGTTTCTTGAAACGGGTACTAGTGACATGGATTTGATTTAATTTGAGAATTCACTGATCTGAATTTGTCCGTTTTTCTGTATGTCATACTTTAAAAAACATTTACATTAAAAAATAATAATTGCAAGTGTTTGAGACACATTGAATATATAAAATTCCATGAGTTCATAATGATATTTAAAAGAAAGAAAGAGAAAAAAATAAAAACAAAAGGAATCAGAACACTGCATTGGCCACCATTGAAAGTAACAAGGGCACCATCCCCTTATTCTGAAAACTGACTAGTAAAGGGAAGGTGAGAAGGAATTTTCTTGCATTTCATACATAAACTGCATTTCAGGGTCACCAAATAGTCCTAGTTGATGAGAAAAAGTTCTTTACAGAAGAATTAGTACTAATGAATGTGGGAGGAATAATAGAAGCACAAAAACATAATTTTGCAAGCCATAAAGGAACACTAATTAATTCAGGCCATGATCATCGATGGATGAAACTACTAGATGGAAGTTTGATAGAGAAGTTTACCCTTAGGCTGACACCCCCTGAGCTCACCAGTTAAGCTTAGCATCCCCAAGAGGGGTCCCAGGCACATGCACCTCCTGGTGTGAGGCCCTGGGAAGGATACGGGGGCCTAAGACTCTGCATTTCTAACAAGTTCCCACGTGATGCCCATGCTGCTGTCCTCAGACCAGATTTTGAGTAGCAAGTCTTTAAAATACTTCAGCCAAGGAACCAAAAAGGGGGAGTGAGATAAATGCAGGAAGCATGGCAAAATCCTCATCATGGCTTAGACTATGCTCCCCAAAAAAGTTAGACCTGAATTTAACAAAGGCCTTAGCACTAACTTCCAGGTTTTGGGAAATTCAGGAGATAGAAAGAAAAATCACACCAAGAGGAAGCAAACACACAAATCCTGAATGACAATGTTCTATAAGACAAGCGACCAAGCTCTGCAATAAAGCAGAGACTCAAAAACACACAATCCCAAAAATGGGTGAGGGGGCCACTGTGGACTAAGAGGCATTACAACCAAAGGGAACGTGTGGACCTTATCTGAATCTTGATATGAACACACCAACTGTTAAAAAATAGACATTTGGAGACCATCAGGAAGAAAAGGATATGAACTGGGTATTAGATGATACCAAAGAATTATTGTTAATTTTGTTAGGTGATAAGAACATTGCAGCCCTGCAAGTAAAACCCATGTACTTCAATGCCTACTGAAGCATTTAGGGGTGAAATGACTCTGATGAAAATTCCACGATGTGTGGGTTTTTTTAAAAATAATGCTTTGGGGCCAGCTCTGGTGGTCTAGTGGTTAAGTTTGGTGCACTCCACTTCAGCAGCCCAGGTTTCGTTTCTGGGTGTGGACCTACACCACTCGTCTGTCAGTGGCCATGATGTGGTAGCAGCTCACAGACAAAAAGAGGAAGATGGGCGGCAGACGTTAGCTCAGGGCGAATCTTCCTCAGCAAAAAAATATAACTAAATAAATTAATTAGTTAAAAAAATAAAATAATGCTTCTGAAACATTAGCATGCAAACCAATCTCCCAAGAGTCTTCTTAGAATGCAGACTTCCATTCAGTAGGTGAGGCAGCGGGGCTGAGATCTAGTCTGACAAGCTCCTAAATGGGGCCACGCTGCTGGTCCCCTGAGAAAATTCTGAGCAGCAAGGATTTAAAATGTGTTGGCAAAGGAAACAAGAAGGGACAGTGAAATAACTGCAGCAAGCGTGGCAAATCCTGATAATCGTGTCATCTGGGTGATGGGTGTATTGGGTTGATTATTGTTATTTTCTCTACTTTTGTACATGCTTAAAATTTTGTTACCAAAAACCACCCTTCCACAGGCTCAAGGAGGAGGTGGACTGTGAGGGGGCTCGGGGGCAGCGTCTACTCCCCCATCTCTGCATTCCCAGTGCCTCTCCCTGTGCCTGGCCCACAGCTGGCTCTGTACTCCATTCGCCTCCCTCCACACCTCTGCCTTCCCAGAATGATTTGTGGTGATGCATAAAAATACACAATACACTGAGGTAAAACTTGTTTTAAAATACTGGGGCAGGCAAAAAAAAAAAGGACAGAAGGAAAATAATAGTTAGAAAAAGACGGGTGAGGGGCCTGGCCCAGTGGCTTAGCCGTTAAGTGCACACGTTCTGCTTCAGTGGCCTGGGGTTCGCTGGCTCGGATCCCGGGTGCAGACATGGCACCACTTGGCAAGCCATGCTGTGGTAGGTGTCCCACATATGAAGTAGAGGAAGATGGGCACCGATGTTAGCTGAGGGCCAGTCTTCCTCAGCAAAAAGAGGAGGATTGGCAGCAGATGTTAGCTCAGGGCTAATCTTCCTCAAAAAAAAAAAAGACGGCTGAAAAAAAGGAAGGGTTCAGAGTAAACCAAGAAGGAGGCTCAGCTATCTTGTCTATCAACAAGTAGTTTCTATGATGGGTCCCACTTTAGTCTCTGAACACAGCACTGGCACTTAATAAAATTATTTGCCGAATAAATAAATAAATGAATGAATTCTCTTGAAGCCAATATAAGGATGAAAACAATTGGTTATACCATTCACAGTGTCCACAAAATTGGGAAAAAACTATGTTGATGAAGCAGAAAAAAAACAGAAAACCAGAAAAAAGTTTCCCTGAGGGTTCTCTTAGCAAGAACACTAGAAGAATGGGGGCAGGGTGGGGTAAAAAACAAACAACAACGAAATAGAATGAACAAACTTGCACCCCAGTTTTGACAGCGCTGTCAGTTGTGTCCTCCCTGCCGTCACCCCAAAGTAAAATGCAGACAATGCCTCCAGACCATGAGCTCTTCCCTGTCTGGGGGCCATGGATGCCTCTGCGAATCTGATGACAGCGTCAGAACTCTCCCCAACCCCCCAAGAGCACATTTACACAAATCTTACTCTCCCCGAAGTGCTGAACCCCCTCCTGGGCACTCAGTACCCCGACAGCCTCTTACCACAATCTGAAATGACCTTGCTCATCTCCTTCTTTGCTTATTGCCGGTGACTGTCTGCCCACTGGTGAGCCCCACCAGGGCAAAGACTGTGTGTGTCTGCTAGTTCACCGCATCACCCCAGGGCCTGGTGCAGCGGCCACACTTGGTAGGTGCTGGATGGGCAAGGGGGCTCATAGACTCCTGTGGACAGCCCATGGGCCCCCAAGGGCTCCAGATCAAGACCCCAGCTGGGGAGTGGAGAGCACTGTCCTTCATGAACACAGAGCTCAGATAAAGGATAACTGACAGGGAGTTTGGACTCAGGCTCCTTGGTCCAGTTCATGCTGAGCCCTGTATTTCCTGCTCAGCCAGGCTGGGTAAGAGTGGACATCATCGAGGGGCCAGCCCGGTGGCGCAGTGGTTAAGTTCACACATTCTGCTATGGTGGCCTAGAGTTTGCCAGTCTGGATCCCTGGTGCGGACCTACGCACCACTTAACAAGCCATGCTGTGGCAGGCATCCCACATATAAAATAGAGGAAGATGGGCATGGATGTTAGCTCAGGGCCAATCTTCCTTAGCAAAAAAGAAGGGGAGGATTGGAGGTGGATGTTAACTCAGGGCCAGTCTTCCTCAAAAACAAAAAAGAGAGGATGTCAGTGAACTGACCAGGAGAGAACTAAAACATGAGGACCACCAGCTTCTTACACGGGGTGTTTGGAAGGCCTCCTTTCCCCCTTTCCACATGTAACTGACAGACATGATTTGAAACCCCTGAGATAAGTCCCGTCTCCTCACTGGGCATCAGTAGCACCTCCCTGCCCAGCCCGATGCCCCATCTGCTAGGTCTGCTCTTCAGCCATGCGGAGCTCCTCTACACCACACTCCCTGAATTCTGCACCCTTCCCACCCCTGGGCCTTTGCACAAGCAGTACTCTCTGCCCAGCATGACTTCCTCACCACTCTTCTACTCTGCCCCATCCTTTAGGGCCCTGCTTAGGCACTCCTTGCCCCAGGAGCCAAGCGAGATTCTCAGCCAGAGTAACTCACTTGTCCCCAACATCCTGTGGTGTCTCTGTCTGGCTCTGACTAAATCCTGTCTGGGTCAGAGTGATCTGTGATTAAGTCTGTCTACCCCAAGCTGTGATCTGATCTGAGTCATCCGCGATACCCCCCAACCGCAAAGCCCAGCTCAGCACAGGGCCAGGCCCAGAAGAGGTACCCTGGAAATGTCAGAGGGGGCCAGAGACTCCTGTTCCCCACCCACTCCCCATCCCCATTTCACTTTGTTCATCTTGGTGTGAGATCCCTAAGGGGGAAGAGAGGAGATGAGCAGAGAGACAATCACATCTACCCTCCTGGAGCACCCGCTGTCCTCCAGGCACCATGCCAGGTGCTGAGGCTCAGAGAGGGCGAGTGATTTGCTCGTGGCCCATCAGCAAACTGAATAATTGTGCCTGGGGCCAGGTCTGCCTAATTCCAAAGCCTTTAGTAAAAACTGGAGGCACGGAGGGGTTGGTAAACAGAGAGAGGGCAGGGCCACAAATGGTCTGCAGAAGCTGGGCACGGCTCCCGTTGTGCCAGCAGCTCCCTGAGCTGGGGCAGAGTTCTGGGTTAGAACTGGTGACTAGGTCAGCGAGACCCTCCTGTGGCGGCAGAGAGGTGTGAGGGGTCACAGTACTCGCTGAGCTTTCCCAGTTACCCGCAGCACCGCTGAGAGCCAGCTCGCGCCTGGGATCTGCCAGGCGTGGGTCACCCTGCTCCAGCAGACGCCCTCTAGGCCCCTCACATTTACCTTTGCCTGGGCTGCCCCTAGATCGGGCAACCCCTTCCCTTCCCACTTCCCACCGAGACTCAGAGAAAACAGCATGGGCCTCAGAGGGAGACAGTCCTGAGTTCAAATCCTTGCTTTGCCACAGAGTCACTGAAAGACCTCGGGCTGTCACCTCACCCCAGTTTCCCCATCTGTGACATCATGCTGTGCAGATCAAATGGGGCAATGCCCAGCCCAGCATCTGACACCTTGGAGGCACAGTATGTGGGTGCTGACATTAGTGTCATAACCACAAGGGAGGCCTGTCACATTCTCTCCGACAGCCCTGCCCTCCTTCTCAAGCCCCCGTTGTGTGCTGTCAGACACGAGAGCCCCGCTGAACCAGCATGTGACTACACTAACCACAGGGCCGCCTCCCCAAGCTGTCCCCAGTCATGTGCTGACGGAGTCAGACCCTGACCCTCCCTCCATCCTGTCAGCCACCGCCACCTCCCCGCTCAACCCCATCTCACCCAGCACACTGGGCATTTTAAATGCACGTTCTCACAGCCAACAGAGGCCCAGGGGGCACGGTGCCCCAGTTTACACCAGGAGCCGGCTGTAGAGCTGGGCCCAAACTCGGGCGTCGTGATGCCTGGCCCAGAGCACTCGGAAAGGCCAGGCAGAGGCCAGGCTTCAGAGGCGTCTGTCAGGTGCCTGTCCCTTGCGGTGGCCCACCCACCTCAGCCTTCCACACAGGAGCCTTATCGTCTACCCCAACCTCGTCACCCAAGCCCTCCCCTCCCGCCCCCTCCACAGTCAACCCAATAACAATGGCCCACAGGTCCTGAGCACTGCCCCAGGCACTTGTGGATCTTCCTCCTAAATATTTCTCAGGAGTGGCTCCTCCTCCCCAAGCCCACCTACCCCAACACCCCCGGACAGGACCACCGCAGAAGCCTCCTCTCTGGCCTCTCTGCCTCTCCTTTCTCCAGGACTCCTCCTTCCATGCAGCATGCAAGTCTTATTGTCACTGCCTGCTCCACACCTGCTGTGGCTTCCCACCGCCTTCAGGGTGAGGTCCGAGCTCCCTCGGCCTGGCACCCTGGACCTCTCCAGCCTGACTGCCCACGCGTCCCCCCATACACAGCGTACGAGCCAGCCACCCAGAGAAGGTTGGAGATGTTGGTTCCCCCATGGCCATGCTCCATAAGGCTTGCCCACGAACACTGCACTTCTCTGGCATCGTACCTCTGCCTGGAGCACCCTTTCCCCAACCCTGGGTGCGAGACCTGAAGGCATCCACAGCGGCCCCTCGGGCTGGGGCTAGAGGTATCACTGAATGTGTGTGACCTGCTTTCTCTTCACACGGGGGCCCAAGGACACGGACGGTGCGCCCTCACCCCCAGGGCCCAGCATGTCCTGGTTGTGGGGGACAGGCAAGTCAGAGCAGAGAGCCTTCTGCTCCCACTCAATCCTCAGCCTGCATCTTCCTGAACAGACTCCTCAGACCCCACGTCTTCATCCATAATGTTTCTCCTGCACAGAAAGTCTCCCCCAGCTCCCCCCAAGTCTGTGCTTCCTAAAGACATTCCCCATCCTCAGAGCCACCTCAGACACTTCAGTCCCCTATCCCCAGTGACGAAGGTTTTCTGTCACACACTTGCACACCGGTCTGGGGTTGTGCCCCTGGCAGAGGAGGGTCTGCCACCTCCCTACTCCCCCAGCAGGGCCACAGGCCTCAGACTGAAGTTGGGGCAACAGCAGAGCAGGACCTGGACTTCTGGCTCCTTCACCACTGTAAGCTTTCATAAGCTGATAGCACAGTTTCCTTCCTCACACGAGGGATGCAGACTCAACCTCTGAGACCCGGCAGGGAGAAGTGAGTGGCTGTGGTCACAGAATGGTGAAGACTGACCTGGGACCACAGGCTGTAGGATACGCGGCTAGGGGCGGGGCTATGGGCAGCTGCAGGGTTTCAGTGTGTCTGCCCCTGACTCAAGACCTCTCTGACAACTGGAGTTCTCTCATCTGCTCCCACGGATGAGAAGTGGACATCACTACAGGGGGTGGCTTGGGAAGGGTGGAAGGTCAGGGGCAGGCCAGGAGTCTCTCCAGCCTAGGGAGGCCCAGCCAGGCACAGGAATCAGAGCCGAGGGCCTGGCGTCACAGTCTGAGGGGTTCCTCCTACCCTCCCCACCATCTTCTTGTCACTTTCTCAGACTCTCCCCAGCCCTTAAGACTCAGTGCCAGTCTCACCTCCTCCAGGAAGCTCTTTAGGATTGGTCCCTCCCTAAGTCTCAGGACCCCACAGCTTGGAGCAGAACTGCCACAGCTTCCTTTCTCCCATTCAGACTGGACCTGCTGGGCCCTGCTCTCACCCTCTTCCCGTAGCTTAGCCAAGCTGCGGGCTAAGAGACCTCCTTGCAAGCCTGTCTTCATCCTGCTGTCTGCTGTCCACCAGCCTGCAGAGTGCCCAGGCCTCAGAAGGCGTCAGATAAATGTCACCTGCTGAAAAAGGTGCTGGGGCGATGGCTGGTCATTCCAGAGGCCACAGGAGACACATGATCAGGAGCCCAGAGTGATGCCGGGGTTAATGTCCCAGGCCGTGGGGCATTGTAGAGCTGAAGGCAAGAGGGAGGCCTGGGCTGGAGTCCCGTTTCTACTGGTTCTTGCTTGTAACCCTGGACAGTCACTGCCCCTCTCTGGGCCTCAGTCACCTCCTCAGTGCCGGGAGGGGGGGACCAGAGTCTAGTCTAAGCCTCTTCTCTGGACATTCTTGGTGATGGGGGATCAAAGCCTTAAGCCATAAAAAAGCGTGAGACCCTCTCCACCCCCACCACGTAACTGAAAATACAGGTAAGTCTAAACTGTAAAATAAGGAAAAGGAAGTTCAACAAACTGCTGACCTTTCCATGATGACTATTTTGATGTTTTTGAAATATCAAATATTAAAATGTGTCCCAAAACATATGCTTTGCTGGTGCTCTACGCAGGTCTGGCCTGCCTCCTGGGTGGTCAGGCCTCATGGTGGATGCTAATTCTGAGTGCCCTCCCAGCACGGACTCAGCTCTCTCAGACACTGGCACTCACCTGCCGGCCCCCACCCATCCTTCAGGGAGAACTCAGGCTCCAGGAGCCTTGAAACACATCTGCCTGAGGTTCATGTCACTCTTCTGTCAGCTTCTGACCAGCGCAGGAGATCCCCAGGAAGCCTGCCCAGATCACTAGGCAGGACCACCCCAGCCTCAGGCTTGATCTGAGCAGCCTCCAGGGGCTCACTGAAGTGCTCAATCTCATCCCTGGGGCCTTGGGGGCAGGCAAGACTCATGGCTTGGCTTGCCCCAAGTGGCTTCCATGGGAGGTTTAAGGCCAGAATGGGACCCCTCAGGTGACGGGAAGAGAAAGTGCCCCCTCTCCCCACACACAGGTTCTCGTACTGGCCCTAACGTCAGGAACAGGAAGCAGGCTCCCCCAGTGCATTCGCCCTCTACCACACAGACACAGCCCCCACAGTTTCTACCAATGCTCACCTTCTCACACAGTCCTCACCCTCATCAGCTGAACCCCTGCGCTGTAACAGAAGGGTGCTCTGCCAGCCAGGGTGGGCATCATCGGCCTCCACGCTCTGAGGACAAACTTGGCACAGACCCCAGCACCTCCCAGAGTGGGTGCTGTGGGGAGAGGGCCCAGGGTGGGGAAGGGGAGGCAGCTGGAGGAGGAGCAGGGTGGTAGAGCTCTGGAATCTGAAGCCACAGGCTGTCTGTCAGCAGTGTCGACAGAGCCTCAAAAGCCCTTCCGAGCAAGCCTGGGGATCTGACCTACTGAGCAAGAGCATCTCCCTGGGGAAGTTCCCACACTTTCTCTGACCTCTGGCTCTGACTGAGCCCCATCAGAGAGACAGACGGGCAAGGCTGCGCTCAGGGTACAGCAGCGCCTCAGGGCACGGGGTGAGGCTGACTTACTGGTCATGTAGAGCAGACTGTGGAAGAGCCACATCCTAGCTGGAGCAGAGGCAGCGGTGTGAGCCTCGGCCTGTTCAGCTTCCCCTCAGCTCAGCGGCCAGGAGGCGGGGACAGAGGCACGCACACAGGCAAGGGCCCACAGGCACTTTCAAGTATTCAAAGACGCTCCCACTCGTACACAGCTGGCTGCGTGGCTTCCTCAGCAGCTGTGGGCTGGGTCCTGGGAGCTTAGAGACACATGTCAGCCCTGCTCCATCACCCACACTTTCGTGAAACAGTGAGCTGGGGTCTGGCCTGGGAACAGCTCTGGATGTCCTCGGCAGCAGACGTTGGAGGTGCAGGAGCAGTTCTAATCCGGCTGTTGTTTATCATCCATGAGTGAAGCCCAGTCCCCGGCCCTGCTCCAGGATCCCCACCAGACATAAGCCCAGCACCCAGCCCGGGGGTCCTTGGCAGAGGTCACCTCAGCGGGGAGAATGGGGTCTCCCCCTACAGGAGGTGTCCTCACAGCTAGAAACTGGGCTCCTACACCTGGCCAGAGCACTCACGGCCCCGAGGCTGCAGAGGGCAGGTGAGTGGAAAGACCCAATGTATTGAGTGGAATCACTGCCTCAACTCAGCTTTGGCTGCATTCTCTTTAAAACCTGGCTACAGTACCACGATGCTGGAACTAATCTAACAGAGCTCCGAGCTACCAGAAAAATGGAAGAAGTTCCATAAATCTTTTGGCATACCTCTGACCCAACCCAGCATCCCAGGGGATATACTGCCAATAGGCTGCAGTCATATTTAAACGCTAACTTCCTGATTTCTCAAATTTTCCCTGTGCGACCATCTGTCACAGAAGATAGTTTCTCCTGCACCCCTGCATGCCAGATTGTCGGACGCGCAGAGCAGTGCTGACCAACAGGACTCTGCGATGATGTTCTAGCTCAGCACTGTGCAATACGGCAGGCCCTGGCCACGTGTGGCTACTGAGCCCTTGAAACGTCACCAGTGAAATGAGGAACTGAATTTTACATTTCATTTAATTTTAATTAATTTACATTCAAAAAGGCAGGGGACTCTACGTCTCTCTCACAGGACTATCTGCATCCCCAGGGAGAGAGCACTTTGATGTGTTAATATAAGTGTTAAAACATAGCAGACAATGACGTTGAATTAATGACTAGATGAAAATCAACTTCATTGTTTCTCACACTGAAACCTTGCTTGGCCAAAGTTTAGTAAAGATCAATGACACCTAAAACACTTTTGCGTGTCTGCTTTGGTCTGACAAAATACCTATAACTAGTATGAGAGTGCCCTGACCTGACAAGGTTGTTTGAGTAGAGATTATAATTCACCATTTTTCACACTGTACCACCCAACAGAGAAGGTAAACAGCTGAAAAAGCGAAGCTCCAGGTCTGATGCTTCGCCTGCCAGACTACGAGGAGGCCCATCCCGAGTCACAGGTGGGAGTCCTGGCCTCTCTGCCCACCTTTCCAGGGCTGTGACTCTCCTCTCCCCACAGCTGTTTGGAGTGCCAGGGGCACTTGGCAGAGCCAGAGGGGCTCCTCTCCCCACCACTGGTCCAGAAGGTGAAGAGAGTAGCCTCAGGCCGCAGAACAGATGGCCAGCGGAGACAGCCTAGAACCCAGGACACAGCTTGCTCGAGATTGCTGAGAAGCAGGACTTTGCTTTTGGACTGTGAACTTCAGGACACCTCAGAAGGCCAGGCAAAGCTGATGACTGGATGCTGAAGCGGGTGCAGGGCCATTTTCTGCATCTTTGGAGACCTAGAATGCTGATTCATGCTGCATCCATCTAGGATGTATTTACCCAAGCTTGTTGGTGCCAGCATGGCAGACTCCTAATCATGAGTATGCATAGGGGCCCTTCAAGCCCCTGACACCTGACAGTAACTGCTGTGCCCACGAACCCAAACTTAAGATCCCAAGGGCAGACCAGGCTGTGTTGTAATGCTCCCCCTCACAGCATCTAGTACAAGGTTGGGTGTTCAGGAAGTACACGCATATCCAAAAGGAATGTGAAAGTGGCTTCCTAACTCATTTTAAACAAATGTTAAGGGACCAACATGAGGGACATGCTACAACATAAGTGGACGGGACTCTTCAACAATGTCAATATCCTAAAAGACAAAGAAAGGCTAAGGAATTGTTCCAGATTAAAGGAGACTAAAGAGAGGATACCAAATGCAGTGCATGATTCTGGATTGGATCCTAGACCAGAAGAAAAACTGCTTTAAAAAACATTATCGGAACAGTTGGCAAAATTGAAACATGAACTACAGATTCCATCCTACTGTACTGACTAGATAAAATTATACATTTCCTGAATTTGATAACTATACTATGGTCATATGAGAGAAAGTCCTTGTTCTTAGGAAATGTACAATGTTTAACGGGTAAAGGGACAAGATGTATGCAAGTAACTCTCAAATAGTTCATGGTTCGGGGGGGAGGGGAGGGAAAGAATGATAAAACATGGCAAAATGTTCTTTCTTCTACCCTTAAAACTGTTCTGTAATTTTGAAATTATTTCAAAATGAAAAGTTATGAAAATTACAGGATGGAGGAGACACATTCAGCATGAGGTAAAGGATTAACTGTTCCGTCCTGAGAGTGAGTCCAAAGCACTGATGTCTGCACTCACCAGCAGGTGGGCGCTGTTCCCACAGTCCTGCCTCACAGCCTGAAGAGGCAGGAAATGTTCCTAATTACTCACTTGCCCGAGTCCTAGGAAGCTGGGGGGAGGGAATGTGGAAAAGTGAGGACTTTACTGAGACTAGAGGCGAGGACAGCAGTGGAGGACAGAGTGGGCAAAGAGGAGCTGTGGAGATTGAAGAGCAGTAGTAACCACTACCCTTGACTGAGCGCTCAGGAGGGAGAGCCAGACTCAGGGCCGAGGGCCGTCCACGCAAAGCCCTCATCTGATCCTCACAGACACCCGATTCGGTTGTCCCGATTTCATAGACGAGGATGTTGGCTCAAAGAGAGGTTAAGTACCTTGCCGAAGGCCAGTGGCCAGTAAGTGGCAGAATGAGGACTGCAAGAGGTCTGTCTCCTCCTGAACCAGGACTCTGAACCACTCTAAACCCCACTGCCTTCAGACCCATGGGCCTAAATCCTTCCCAGTTCCTGAGCTTTTAAAAAGCAGGGACCTCATTTCACAAACACACACTGGGATCCTGGCATTGACTGGGTGCATGGACTGAACTGTGTCCCCCCAAATCCATATGTTGAAGCCACAACCCCCAGGGTGACTATCTTTAGAGATAGGGCCTTTAGGAGACAATTAAGGTCATAAAGGTAGGGCCCTCATCCAATAGGCTTGGTGGTCTTAGAAGAGAACAGAGATCTCTCTCTCTCCATGTGTATGCACCAAAGAAAGGCCATGTGAGCACACAGCGAGGTCTGCAAGCCCGGAAGAGGCCTCACCAGAACCCAACTATGCTGGTACCCGGACCTTGGACTTCTAGCCTCCAGACTGAGAACGTAAATTCTGTTGCTTAAACCACCTAGTCTACAGTATTTTGTTGTGGTAGCCCACGCTGACTAATACACTGGGCTACCTCGTAAAAAATCTCCCAAATAAAACACTGAATGGTATCTGTGTGTGTGTTGCGGGAGGGGGACTTAGTAGGGACAGAGCAAGGGAGAGGATCCTCTTGTCCTTTCCTACCTCAGGGGCTGGGGAGGGAGGTGTTGCGCTGGGTCACGGAACCAAAGGTCCAAGGGCTTAGGCCTCTTGCTTGCCCCCACCTCCTTCGTGTCCAGCTACACCCCCATGCTCCTTGGGAAAGTACGGCAAAGACCCTAGAACTGACATTAGTACCAGAAGGAAATCTGGAGCTCAGCCCAGTTGAGCGCTTCATTTGACAGACAGGGAAACTGAGGCCCAGAGAGGTGAAGAGACTTGCTCAGTCTTTTCCAGTTTGTATGTGAGATCGCTCCAAGCCCAGCACCAGCCACCATCCTCTTTGACTCTTCCCAAAAGACACCACCTGAGCTAAAAGTGCTGCCTTTTGCTCACAGGCCCTCCGAGAAATCCTTGCCAATGACAAAAGGGGGCACATCACAGGATTAAGCATGACAACCCCAGGAAGGGACAAGAAGGCCCTGTCTCCTCTCCTGCCCATGATGTGGGCCTCTCGTCCTCACTGACCTGCACCGGCCCAGGAGCAAGGTGACAGTCTGAGGAAACATGAAGTCTCAACTATTGAAGGCCCTGGTCATCCAGAGAGGGCCTTCAGAACCACTCAGACAGACACAGGTGAGAGCCCTGGCGCAGGGGACCCACTTTGCAGGTTCAATACCACCCATACTCCAGAGTGTTATCTAAAGCACAGCAAAATCCCACTTCGATGCCTCACAACTATTTGAAATAGGCTTCTGAGGCAGCATTCCTCTAATTGGTGCAAGGAACATCAAAGTTCTGTGAGGAGATCCTAGAATTTCATTTGACAAAATGCTACAGTGTTTTTTCTTCTAAGATTTATTTTACAAACATGTAAGAAAAGTTTTATTGTTGGTCAGATTATGCAATAACAATCTGCCTTAAACCAAGTGTGCTATTCTCAAGATTACCAAAAACATTCTGTCCTTTTAGTTCTTAAAAGAAAAAAAAAAGGCTTAACTTCTAATTTATTTGTTACGTAAGGTTTAAAAGCAAATACTTACACAGCAAACTTAGTTGTGCAGCAATTAATCAATGTGTGAAGCCATGATTTGCTGTTCACTTTGATCCAAACTGCCTGTGAGCATCGTCGCATAACTGCAGGCACGTTCCCTAAGAGCTGGAATGCTGCTTTACGCAGAAGTGCTGCTCCAGGAACGAGCTGCTGCTTCTCGCCTTCTTTGTACTGCCGTCCCTTCCACACCAACAGGACCAGAGGGTGAGGACTGGCTCACCAGTCCCTCTTTGGGGTCTTTCACTCACCCGCCAGCTTCCTTTCCTGCTCTCCTGTGGCAGATGAATGCTTTCTAAAAAATATTCTGGACTATTTATATGATTCTCTAGCAAATTCCTTATAAAGCTAGGTAAGCTTCAGCTCAGATATGGCCAGATCATTGAAATTTGAATTTTATGGAGGTCTAATTAATGAGATTTTTTTCTTATGTAAGTACAGTTTACGCACTTCTGAGTAATCTTCCTCATTCTGAAATCTGGTGGTCTCAGCTAGAAGCAGACTAGCCTGCAGACAAAGGTGCCAGACTTGGGCAGGGTTACCACAATTTACTCATTTACCGAACACTTTTTAGGCACTTCCTACTCTGGACTGGCCTGGTGGGAGGATATAGAGACAACAACACGAAGACACCTGCTCATTATGAGCTCACAGGCTAGTGGGGAAAATAAAACATGAAAATAAAGTGTTGAGGGTACCAAGCAGGAAAACGAGGACTAGCCTGTTCGAGGACCCTGGGGCCTTGGAGAACAGAGCTGTGCCTGCAGCGGGGGGATTTACACACTCATCACTTGCTCACGGACAACCTGCTGGGTGCCAGGCGTGGTCCTAGGACTAGGGAAACCCCCCTGAACAAGCCAGACATGGGCCCTGCTCTCCTGGAGCTTACAGTCTAGCAAAGACAAGCAGGAAGAGGGAATTACAATCCAGTGCATAGGGGTGCTGGCTTGGGGGGTACAGAGATTTGGCATTATACACACAGTTCACTTAGGCAAACACAATCGTTATTTGTCTGAAAAAGTTTTTTGAAAAAGGAAAAAAACTCCCCAATTTTAAGTAATTTGGGCCATTCCGCCTGCCTCTCCACTCACCGAGCAGACAGGCAGAGCCTGAGGCAAGCTTGTGACTCTGCTGCTCCTGCGGCCTCTCTCAGTTCCCAAGGGCCTTTTCAAAAGTGAGCTGCTCATCTGACTGTGAGTCTAACACCTAAAAATAAGTGGGTTTTGCACAACATGGCCCTAATTACAGCCCAACCACTTCACTTGGTACTTAACCAAAAAAACCATGATCGGTTCCCACATGGGCAGGAACCAACTTCACTGGACCTCACGATGCCGGTCTTCAACATGGCACCTTCCTCAGGGTTTCCAGGAGGAATTTTGTTTACATTCCATTTTTATCTTAGGCGTGACTTCATAACCTAACCCCAGAATGAGCCAAGACTCATCATGGCAGGCCAGTAGGACACATACAGGGGCTGACTGCCTGGCCTGGAAGTTGAGGGTGGACTCCTGGAGGAGTCTCTAAGTCCTTGAGGATGAGCGAAAAGAGGAGGCAAGGCTGAGCTGGGAGGGGAGAGGACCAGGAGAGTGTCTAACAGCACTGAGCAGAGTCTGGAAGGCTGGTGAGATCCAGATGGGCCCAGGGGACCAGTGAGCAGAGGACAGGGAGGACAGGAGAATAAGCCAGGGACATGCCGGAGGCTGGATCCTGACCAGCCTTGTGAGCTGTCAAAGGAATGTGGAATTTATTCCAAGGGCAACAGTAAAGCTTTGGAAAGGTTTTCAGCAGAGGAACAACAGGAATAATTTTCTTCAGAAAGTTCATCCTGAAGCACATGGAAAGATGCCCAACATCATTAGTCATCAGGGAAATGCAAATCAAACCACAATGAGATACCATTCACATCGGAAAATAACAAGTGTTGACAAGGATGTGGAAAAACTGGAACTCTCATATATTGCTAGGGAGAATGGAAAATGATTCCACTTGGGAAAATAGTCTGGCAGTTCTCCAAAGGTTAATGATAAAGTTGCCATAAGACCCAGCAATTTCACTCCCAGGCATATACCCAAGAGAAACAAAAAAAAAAATATGTCCACAGAAAAACTTTTACGTGAATGTTCATAGCAGCATTCTTCGTAACAGCCAAAAACTGGAAACAATGCAAATGTCCATTAATCAATGAATGGATAAATAAAATGTGGTATATCTGTACGATGGAACATTATTCAGCAATGAAAAAAAAATGAAGTATTGATATATGCTACAACATGGATGAACCTCAAAAACATGTTTAGTGAAAGAAGCCAGTCACAAATAGCCCCAGAGTGTATGACTGCATTTATATGAAAAGTTTAGAATAGGCAAATCCATAGACAGAAAGTAGTTAGTGGTTGCCGGGGGAAGAGGGAACGGGGAGTGACTGCTAATAGGTACAAGGTTTCTTTTTGGTGTTGAAAATGTTCTAAAATTGATTATGGTGGTAGTTGCACAACTCTGTGAATATACTAAATGCCACTGAAGTACACACTTCAAATGGGTGAACTGTATGCAGTGTAAATTATATCTCAGTAAAGCTGCTAGCAACAAAAGTTCATGCCAGCTGCAGTGCGCAGAACGGAGAGGGAGAGACGGGGCAGAGACCAGGGAAGAGGCTGCTAAAGGGACGGACTGGGAGAAGAGAGTGTTCATCTAAGGGGAGGGATTCATGGGATCAGGCGAGAGGAGGCCAGGGGAGGAGAGTTTACATTTTGTGGTGGGCTCCACAAGTTCTCCTGGGTAGCTGGTACCTCTCCAAGAGGTTTCAGTTTCTCCAAGTGGGAAACTGAAATGAGGTATCTGCAATTATCATCAAGCAGCAAGAAACACATTTAAAATCTCATACGTGTAAAGACCAAGACGAATACAGAAAAGTGTGTAGCCTGCTGCCCACATACATGAGAAATGCCCACGATAGAAGCACGCTGAGCTGCCCACCAGGGGACTGTCCCAGCTGTCTGTCTTCGCTCCCAAACTCCAAAGAAAAGGCCTGGGCATTCAGGGCACCCATGAGATGTTGCAAGATCTGAGTGTAGGCTGGAGAGCGAGAGAGGAGAAGGCCAACAGCTTTGGGAAATACACTTAAAATCTTTAAAGATACTTTTCTGGGTTCTGTGTGTTTGTGGGAACTGCAAGGCTGCTGAAGTGGGCACTTTTCTTGGTTAGATCAAAGACCCAGTTTTGACTACACACCACCACCCTTCCAGAAAGTCTACCCCGATCTCTAGCAGGAGACTGGCAAGAGCTGAAAGGCCATGGGGAAAAAGGGCCTGCACTACTGGTGGGAAAGGGTCACAACCGGGAAAAACAAAGGAAAATCTAAGAAGGGGCATTTTCTGAACACTCAGGGACCATGTCAGTTGAGACCCTGACCACGAGGACATCTCTGTCCCACTAGTAGACCTACAGACTGTCACGGAAATGGGATGGGGCTAAGTCTCTGTCCATAACCTTGTGCACACCCTCAGTGTCTCCCTGACACATCTCCCACCCCAGGCCTGCAACAGAAATTAGGGCTTGCCAGCCCACTGCAGCCATAGCTTGGGGAAGAGTAAAACACCACTAAGATACACCAACAAAGCCAGAAGCTTTGGTTCCAGCCCATTCATTTACTAGATAAGGAAACTGAGGCCCAGGCTCATGGAGCAGAGCCAGGAGTTGGCATCCAGATCCCTGACTGTCAGGCCCCTGTACTTCTCACTCTACCAACTCCCAAACCCTGACCCTCCTCAAGAACCTGGGTCTCAGGTGCATGCTTCACAAAGCAAGAAGAGCTAAGAACCCTCAGAAACCTTACGTCTGAAGTGGCAGAGAAACCAGAGCCATCCCTTCCCTAGAATCCTATTAGGAAGCTGAAACATACAATTATATGTTCTAATCTCTCTAAAGGGAGGGAAACCAGCAGGTTAACCAATAAAGTATGGACAATACAGTTTTTATTGCAGCTCTCAAGTCTCGCAGCCCTTTACTTCCTTTATTAACAACAGTGTCCTGCGTTTAATCGCACCACAGTGTAATCAGCATCAATGTGACCATTAGCTCAGCCACAAGTAAAGATCTCTAGAATCCAAGGCTGCATTGGGTATGGAAACACTCCAGACAGGTGAGGATCTGTGACATCACAATAGGGGCAAATGCTTACTCTCTCTAATGCCTAAGTTCTAGTGAATTCAAGTGAAACACTATTTTTAAGCCTGCAGAGGAATACAAACATTAAATACTTCAAAATAAAAATCAGACAGGAAGACAAAATGATCTACCACCTTTTCATGGTAAAATAATCTGAAGAGAGTTTAGAAATAAATGAACTACAATTTCTAAACTATTATCTTATTTGCCAGTTTTGAGGATGTCTTCAGGTGCTAGAACTTGGAGACAGAAAGAATAAATATCAATGTATCACTTCTAAAGTGATAATAAACATAACCCCATCTCAGACAGATGGATTTTTTCCTACAGTGGCCAAAAAGCAAGTTGAACTCTATGTACAACAGACAAATTACACAATTAGGATCATTTAAAAATAATGAGACTCCTCTCTTTGCCTTCTTCCAAAGTATATAATATATATTTAACAGCACATAAGAAGACACCACTTGAGCTTCCCTTGTAGCCAACAGGAAGTATTTTCACATATAAAAATTAAAAATTTAAACTTTTAAATCATTAATATTTTTTAAACATAATACAGACTTAAAAATTGTTCAACATTAACCCATGACCCTGCCCCTAGCACAAAAATCCACCCCAAATCCAGAAGTCACAGTTTATTGTTCCTAAAAATCCCACAGCACTGAACTTGATCTTCACTTCATGCTGATCACTAACAAGAGGCCCCTAACAGAAATCCCCAGGGAGGACCAGAAGCACGATCGACGCTGCATCTCTTATCTACCTGGGCAGCACTGGTGCACCTCTGCGGTCAGGTCCATGAGAGTCGGCCCCCACACTAGGGTCCTGGAAGGGTGAGCTGGCAGCTTCCCTCATCTTCCCCCTCGAAGGCTGTCCAATAAGCACCTGGGAATTGACTTTTCTTGGGAAAAGGGTGCTGGTAACAGCTGTCAGGGCCAAGGCAATAGTGAGAAGTTCAGTTCTCTGCTCTTTGGATGAACTGTGTAAAACATTTCTTTTAAAAGACACAATGTTAAAAATATTAAGAAAAACGTCTACAAAATCTGGAGGGCTGCCTCTTCCTCAGAGGGTAAAGCTTGTGGGGTGGTGGGAAAAGAATTGAGGGCCCAGAACTATAACTCTGCAGCAAAAGATAGATAGATAGATGCCCTTCAAAACACGTCACATTCTTAAGATGTCTTGCTGAAGAAGCAAGAGCTGAGGGTGACTGTATGAGTAAGAGCAGTACGGGCGCCAACTCCTGCAGGGGGAGGGTCCTACTGTGCGCCCCACTCTGCACAAGAACGTCAGGCTTTAGGGCAGCTGCCATCGGCCCCAAGGGGCATCAGGACTCTGCCTCTGAAGCAGAGCTGCTTTCCCGACTAACTTCAATCTGGAGAGATGGTAAGTTATCTAACCGGCTCTTCTTTTGGCGAGACTGTTCTTTCTCCTTAATCAGAGCCCCCCATGCCCTTTGCAGCTCAGAGTCATCTTCCTCAGTGCCAGGCGCCCTGGGATCCACTTTCTTCATGTTCTTTTCTTTGGTCTTGGGTGCAGATCCTAAGCGAGTCCATAAACTACCTGTGTGGGTGAGAAGGCATTTCAGTTTTGGCAGTCAATGCTGAGACACAGGGTAGTACTGAGGAAGCAGGGGCACTGCCAACACCTAACATGCAGGAGACAGTGGGAGGTCTGTGGGACTTGCAACCACTGTGCAGTCTTGGGCAGGTAACCTCATCTCCTTGGCTGAAGTCCCCTGCCTGCAAACTGAGGGATCTAGATCCAGTGGGAGACTCAAACAGTTAGGGGACTGATGTCCCCCATGCTAGGCATACAGGAATCATCTGGGAGGCTGTCAATGCTCCACCTGCCCCACCCTGGTGAGACTCACCATCCTGTGTAGTTTCATTCTGCCAGGAGCAAGCCATTCCAAGATCACTCCCAGCTGTAACATTCTGCAAACTGAAGGGCCTGCTACACTGTAAACTTTCAGAGATTCTGCCCACTATCCACTAATTTTTAAAATATACTTCATTAATGCCTAACAACAGAGAAATGTATTTAGAATTTCATAGTATAGCCACACTACAAGGCACTTAACAGCTTTATTCATAAGGAATATAACAAGCGGAAAAATGATTACGATAAAATGCTATATGAAAAAAGTGGGCTATGTATATGGACAAAGACTGGAATAGCATACAAGAAACTAAAAAGTATTTGTGCTAAACAGAACCAGGGGTGGTTTTCTTTCTCTTTTCTAAATTTTCCATACGGTTATCATGACGGTGGTCATGATAATGATGATGATGATGATGATGATAATGGAAGAGGAAAAATAATTTATTTTTGGCATATGCTATTTCCTGTCTCCTGCTAACAAAGTATTTCTATGCTACACCCATTGTCCTTGCTCTTACCCAATTCCCATCCCCATCAATTTTAAGTGTTACCAACCTGATTTCTTCTCCCGAGTATCAGAGTAGAGGCCTTTAATGTCTTGCCTGGGAACACCTAGCCTACTATGTACATCAGAAAAGGGCTCTCTCCGAACAACAGGGTTACTACTAAAAGCCTTTTCCGGAGAATATGGTCTTTTTCCTAATCGCTGGCGTATATCTAGAAAAAGAAAGAAAGTACTACTGTGACCAAGTGTGTGTGCTTTGCTATCCGGATTGTCAGCCTGAGATCTCTGCAGAACCTGGTGCCAAATCTCCTCTAGTGAGGACACAATCAGGCTTCTAAAAGCCTTGTCTCTCTGTAATCAGTCTGGATCCTGTAGGAAAATTCGGACGTTGAGGTTCTCAGAGCAAAATAATCTCAGCTGACTGCTCCAGAAAGGAATTTCTGAAGCAGAATCAACTGTTTTGTTTTTTCAGTAGAACTGAGCAGAGCAAATAATTTACAAACATTTCGGCTGACAAGTAATACTGCAAGTTCCCTGAGGGCAGAAGCCACAATCTTTGAGCATTTAAGTTCTCAATAAACTTACTACATTTAACAATAAAGGTAATGAGATTGGCAAAAAAAAAAGGATCAAGGGAAGATGTCTCAAATCAACTTTGCTTTTTCCCCAATTCCCCCAAAAACTTGCCTGTCCTCTTGCGCTCCTTCTAACACTAACAGCAACAAGGAAAATATGCTTATTAGCAAGTCATTATGCTAGGGCTTTCTTACTCTCAGATTGTTGCTTATTCTCCCGGAGAGCAAGCATCCTCATCTTTCCAGTCCCTCTGGCCTGGGCCCATTGGCTTTTTTCCCTTTCCTTCCTCACTTCCCACTGCCAAGTCTTCTTCCTTCACAAGGTTTGATGTTCTCATCCATTTTGTCTCTACTGTTTCCGACCCTAGTTCAGGCCTCCTTACTTAACTCTCTACCCAACCCTACTCTGCCACCTAAAACAGATATAAGATCAGGTTACCTATCACCTCAAAAAACTAGGTCTGCCAACTGAGATCCTATTCCCTCCCCATGGCCTTGCCCTAAAGCCACTTTCTTTAAGAAGCCTTCCACAATTCCCCCAGGAGACCACCCTCCCCTCTCTGCACCCACAGTCCACCACTTACAGACCTACCAGAGCACTTACTGCATTCTGCTCTGGAGTGGAATTATCTGAATGTGCGCACTCATGTTTCTCCATCTGAATTCTATGACTTGGCATCCTCTCCAAAGACTTCTAACACTCCCAGCACCTAGCCCAGGGCCTGGCACATAGCAGGCATAGCCAAGTAGCCACTGTATGTGTCTGTGTACATGTAAACTATCTAGCTCAAATTCTTAACCATTTATACAACAACCCAACTTAATTTTTACCATCCTTATGTATAAAGTATACCAATGACTTATAGAGTAAAAATTGCTTGGGACAAAAATATTGAAAGTTAGTATTGCAAAAGTCTGATTAATTCTCTTGTCCTCAAGTGCCAATGCCTAACCCAAAATCTAGAAGTGATGAGCCAGGACAACTAAATAGGTCCACAAATGGCAACATGATCCAAGAACCTATCCCTGCCTCAATTTGCTTTCTGGAGCTAAGAATGAAGCCCAGAAACACCACTGAACAACAATACCTGATTTAGCACTGCTGCCTGGTGGCCGCGGACGTGTGTGCTGACGTTTTTCATCTAACAAATGTCGGACATCTGCAAATTTCTCAGGCAGCAATTTGTTACCAATTCGGTTTTTGATATTGCTTGTGGATATAGTATCTGCCCTCATAGAGTTTCTTTAAAAAAAAAAAAGAGCATAGTGAATCAACTTGAACTGTGGGACAGTGCCCACAGAACAATCTTATAAATCTTAGTGAAAACAATTTAAGAAACCCAATCTAAGATGGCCACCATTCACTTACAAACACCACACATCAGCAATTATTTGCTTACAAAAATCCTGATCAGCCTGCTGTAAAAAGGGCAGTCAGGGTGAGCAGGTTCCCGAGTTTTCCTGAGTGGTTTGTCGACATGATATCTGAAAGCTAGCACAGAGCACGTAACTGTGTCTGCTTCTCCTGGGACAAACACTGAGCAGAGGCCCACAAAGGGCTCCAGGCCTCTGCTCACCCGGGCTGTGATTTGGCTATAGTTAAGGTACAACACAGTCTACAACCCCCTTCTTTAAAAGGCAGACTTCTCTGTCAAAGACATCTGCTACCATGCTGGGGACCAGCATTATTCTGGTAGCATTCATCTTCAGAAAGTTCTCCAAAAACTAAAAATACAGATGTGAACAAACCAGCTTGAATGTTTTTTCTCTTTTCCCCACACATACCACCAAGAACACTTAGAGAGAACATCCCGAAACCCCAACCCTTTGAGTTGTACAAATGCTATCTGCCCTCAGGAATCTGCTCATCCCCACTAGCCACCAAAGAAATGCATATTAAAATAACTATTTTGGGGCCGGCCCCGTGGCTGAGTGGTTGGGTTCACACACTCTGCTTCAGTGGCCCAGGGTTTCGCCGGTTCGGATCCTGGGCGCGGACATGGCACTGCTCATCGAGCCATGCTGAGGCAGCATCCCATATGCCACAACTAGGACTCACAACCAAAAATATACAACTATGTACCAGGGGGCTTTGGGGAGAAAAAGGAAAAATAAAATCTTTAAAAAATAAATAACTATTTTTTAATCCATGAAATTAGTGAAAATTAGGAAGAGTGATAATACCTAAGGTTGGTGAGCATATAGGTAACAAGTGGTAATGTGAGTGAGTAAAATCTTTCTAGAAGGAAATTTAGCAATACCACATTTTAAAACATGCACAATTGTTTTATGTAATAACTAGAATTCAACGAATTTATCTAGTAGTGCAACAGTAAGAAAATGGAAACCTAAACGTCCACCAACAAGGGATTGGTTAAACAAATCACAATACTTCTAAACAATGGACTATACACAGTTGAAAAAATAGCAGATGTCTACATTAAATGTAAAAAGCATAATGCAAAACAATGTATATAGCATAACTTCATTTTTGTACAAATATATCTGTAATTTCTCCATGTGTTATGTATGTGCATAAAACAAATAGGAATGTTATTCACCCAATTGCTACTGTCGTTATCTTAGGAAAGGATGAGACTACAGGTGATTTTTACTTTGCATATTGTCTATAGTTTTTATAACAAGGATCACTTCTTGTACATTTAAAGGGAAAATCAGATACTTTTATTAAATTCTACAAAGGACTGAAATTAGATCAGATAAAAGTGACTGTAAAATTAAGAAAAATTAAGAAGTTAGTAATTGATATTAAAAATAAAATTAAAAGCTAGCATTGATAAAAAGAAAAAATATTTTACCTAATATTTTTCAACTGAGATTCCACTTCATCAGCATACATAGTCATTTTCATGCTCTTCTTTGGTGAAGGAGTGGAAATCATTTTCAGTTCTAGATCATAGTCCATCTCATCAGAGTCTGAGCTGCTGGCACTGGACCGCCTAGACGTGCTCCGCTCCCGGGTCTGCTTGAGAGCAGGGAGTTCCTCATGGTACTCTACCACCACCCTGTCATCTGCATCCATGTCCTGGTCCTCCTCCTCCTCCTCTTCCTCTTCCTCCTCTTCTATAGGTTCCTCAGGAACATTCACTAGTCCTAAGGAATTTAACCAAAACACATTAGGAAAAGCACTATAACAAGTCTGATTTTCCATTCTATGATGGTGAACTTTTTTAAAAGATGGGGTTCCCACACCCAAGATTTTATTGGAGCATTATCTATAGTGCTAATCTGGTTACCATTCTGATACCCACAACAGAAGAATGGCTGGGTAAAATGACCCAGCAGCCTGATGCACTATCACAAACTCATCTAAAACACAGTCAAGCATCATTATTCACAGATTCTGTATTTGTGAATTTTCCAAATTTATTGTAACTCCAGAATCAATACTCATGGCACTTTCATGGTCAACTGTGGACATGCATAGAGCAGAAAAAAATCTGAGTCACTAGACATGCAAGTTCTCAGCTGAGGTCAAACAAGCAATGTTCCGCCTTCTCGTTTCATTTCTCATACTGTAAACAAGCGTCCTTTTTGCAGTCTATTGAGTGCTACTTTTCCACATTTTCGCGGCTTTTGTTGGTGATTTCACTCTTTAAAATGGCTTCCCAGTGTACTGCCAAAGCTGTCTAGTGTTCCTAAGTGCAAGAAGGCTGTGATGTGCCTTATGGAGAAAATACGTGTGTTAGAGAAGCTTCGTTCAGGCACAAGCTACAGTGCTGTTGGCTACTGAGCCCAATGTTAATGAATCAACAATATGTATTAAATAAGGTGTCTTTAAACAGAAACACCCATCAAACAAGGATATATACTCATCAGTTATGAAAATGACATGACCAGAGTCTCTGAAGGGTTTAGTATTTGCTATTTCAATGATCATCGTGACTTTATAGAACATAACCACCACAAATAATGAAAATCAACTGTGCTTTTAAAGTTCACAGAAAAATGCCTCTAAGTGGTAAAAGCAGAACATAAAATATATGTCCACAAAAATTAATTATCATATTTAATATGAAAAGACAAATAGGAAAAATGTAAAATGAAACCAGTTGTTATATTAGAGTGCTAGAATTAGGAGCACTTTGCTTTTTAATTTATTTAATATGAATATAAAGGTTATATGATGAAAGTATCTTAGAGTAACTGAAATTGGAAAAGTTTAACTGTGTAACAGAAAAGTATGTACATTATTAAGATGCAGACTTCAAATGTACAATTTTGGATACATGCATTAAATAAAAACATACAGACTTCACTCTCCCCGTCCCTGTTACAATGATGAATGTGTATGCATGTTCTCCCACGTCTGTATCCTGACTTGGTTAGTTCTACAAAGCCTGTAGAAGATTCCACAGGTTGGGTTCAAAATAAAAGCAAATCTTTATAAAACATAATTAAAATAGTTCTTTATAATAAGCATTAAAAGAAAGAAAGAAAGAAGAAATGAAATGCAAGTCATGATACCCCACGTTACTGAGGCATCCATGTACATGCCAACAAGTGTAAACACTAGACATAGCAAGCAGCCTATTTTCTTTACCAAAGAAATAATAAAATCAGCTCATCTGACAACATAATCTTTAAAACTTTTTTTCATGCAGCCTTTGATATTAATAGTAGAAACATTATATTCCTAAGAAAAGTTTTATTTTAATTTTCCCTAAGTCACATCCGGCCTTTTTTGTTAGAATAGCTTTTATAAAATCATTTGACCTCTTTGTATGGGCAATTTAAAATTAATCGTGACTTGACTTACTTTCCTATATGTTGGCAGAGGGTGAGGGCAAGGAAGAGAGGATGATAAAGTTTGGAACCTTAAAAGATTGTATTAAGAATAAAAATATGATTTCGGGAGCCAAACATGTGTCTACCCAAGAGCTGAGCAGGCAACTACCGGAATGTCGGTGTTTATAGGACGTCAAGCCAACGTCATCCCCAATCAGGGCTCTCTTCTTGATCACATCCCGCTGAATGCGACGGGAATGATATCTTCGCTTCCTGCAACATTGCCAAAACAAGCGCATAATGAAAAACCAACAGGAAGGACCTTGAAACCCACTAATTAATTTCAACTATGCACTGACGCAATGTTAGGTGCTGAAACAGAGACATTTACATGAAACTGAAACTCAGCATTTTCACACCATTTACCACAGTTAAGAATCTTGAATTCTTTCTTCTTGTCTTCCATTGAGTCCACACATGGTGTTGACATTCCACTGCAGAATATCAACTGAAGGATTAAGAAAAGCTTAAGTACTATTTAAACTATTGTATTTTAAGGTTTTGGACTCACCAAGAATTACTAAGAATTCCTTTCATGCCTCCATAATTTGGATTCCCATATTTCATGTAATACTGACTTCTTCTGGCTGCTCCAAGTTCCTTTTTGTCATCTAAAAATTAATTACAACAATTACCTAGGATTTTCTGTGGGTATGAAGACAATGTTGAATGGTTAAATAAAAAAGAATGTTTTCCATAGCTGGGATGAGATCAGCACCATCTGCCAACAAGAGGGAAAGATGCACTATGAACGCTCCCTCCCTGAGTCCCTACTGAGGCCGAGCAGTGTGAGGAGGGTGGACCAAACACAGACAGGAATGAGGTTAAGCTGCTGTTAAGGAATTGACCAACCTCACAGAGAAAACACTAAAGAGAAAAAAATACAATACACAAGGTTCCAAGAAGCACAAGAGAGCTTCAGCCGTTACAGGTGTTCAGGAATCAAAAAGGCTTCTAGAAGAGATGGCATTTTCACTGCCCGCTGAAAGATGGTATTTATTTCTGAATGACAACACTCCAACAACACAGAATCAGAGTTAAAGAAAGAGATTATACATAATTCCATATATTTGGTAAACCATTTTTCCAGTTTATCATGATGTTTCTCAAAATGGCTTAAAGAAAACAACAGAGTACCAGGTATCTAGAATGCACTCAAACAGCCACTCAAACGAGTAAATGTAGAAAGGATCCCATTTATGAAGTTAAAATGCCAGTTAATAGACAGGAAAGACGGTCAGTGATCACACATATTTTCGTGACATAAAGGTCTTCGACAATCCTTGGACACTCACTGACCGCAAAGCACGAACACCAGTGCGAATGTATCCAGTGCTACAGATGAACTTAGTAGCACAAACCAGTATGTTCACCCTACAAAAAAACATGCCCAGCAGCTCCTTGGAGAAATGGCTGATTCCAGATCTGGGCAGGGAAAGCACAAGTTGAGTCTGGAAAAACAAAATGTTTTATTGTGCCGTAAAGTAAGAAAGTGCTCAAAGAATCATGGAGGCACGTCAAAAGAACACCGCTTGAAGGGGCTCTACTGCCCAAATCCAAGACAATGAGTGAACCAAAGTAATGACAGTAATGGATGATAACCAACTGAATAAAATACGACGCCATGAGCCTAAACTGATTAAATAAGTAAGTAAATAAATGAGTAAAAAGGGAAAGCTCGCTCTTACAGCAGACTGCCAACTAATAAAGAAATGATAGAGTTAAAAAGTCATCAATGGATGCTAAAGCTATTGCATGGAAGCTTGATGAGGAACAGGCTATTTACATAACCTCAAAGTATCTCCCCACAAATCTTTAAATTACAAATGGAAAAAGGGTAACTTTACAGTGGAGAAACCTAGTGATCATCACCTTAAGTGATAAAAGTTAACATCCGTGGGAAGGAGACAAATAAATACCATGTGCTTCCTGATATCGAGCACTGAAAATGACACATCACTTCTGTGGTATTCTTGCCTAGAAGGCACAACCCAAATTTAATCAGGAGGAGACATTAGACAAACCAAAACTGAGGGGCAGTCTATAAAATCAAGAGCCTATACTCTTTAAAATGTCTCAGTCAAGGAAAACAAAGGAGAGAAGTAGTTCCATATTCAGGGAGACCAAGGAAACATGGCATACTTAAATACTCGGTCCTGGAGTGGTTCCTTGTTTAGAGGGGGAGTAGTATAAAGAATCCAAATCTATTTGATAACTATCACCATGATCATCAAGAACTGCTAACACTTACACGGCACTCACTGTGAGCAAGGCAATTTTAAATTACAGAGCGGGGGGATTATCGGAACAACTGATGACAGTTGCAGACTGTCATGAATGTGGACTGCGGATTAGGTAATAGTCTTGTATTAACGTTAAATTTCCTGATTTTGGTAACTATATGTAAGACAAAGACCTTATTCTTCAAAAATACATACTGAAAGTATTCAGATGTGAATGGTTATTGTCTCCAGTTAACTCTCAAATGATTCAAAAAGCCAATACACACACACACACATATATTTTTAATGCGCACCAAGATCATCGTACATAAAAAGCCTTATAAACTGTAAGAGGCTTTTAATTTAATTCCTTAGAGAACAAGAGTTGGATGGCACTATTGGCAATGTTAGGAGATTATTACTACAATAAATAAAAACATACAATTTTAAAAAGTGTTCATAGTTCAAATGACAAATTGGCTGAAAAGCACATGGGGCAAACCAATTTAACAGAAAATAACATACTTTAGGCAGAAATCACAAAAGTATACAAATACTAACATTCACTTTCAAAGTCCGAAATTCAAGTCAGGCAGCAAGCCATCATTTCTTAAGCACAGAACATTACAGTTGAAGGGACTTTGAGACTACTTGATCTAACTGCTGATCCGAAAGAGAAGGATGTCGTTCAGTAATAAATCACTTTGATGAAAAGTAAAAATCAATTCCAAATACCACATTTACCTTTCGTAGCAAATCTCATGAACAACCTATTTCCTTTGGCGAGTTTGTTAGCTGGACGGAGATCGTTTCTTAGCAAAGATTCTTCCTCTACCTGAGACAACGTGTCCAACTTAAGAAAAAAGAGCATTTTCAATATAAAAATCAAAGCCTTTTTCATATTTATTCAGTAGCAAAGTTACCCTTGATGAAGAAAGTGTCCTAACTTTAATAATACTCGTCAGCATCACAGCACTAGTCCCTCTGCAGAACTTCTAAGTGAGAGGTGGCCCCTGACAGCCTGTCTACAAGAGCAGCCTCCATGGTCCTCTACCCGCTTTCCCCTCTTTACTTCTCTTCCCAGCACTCATCACTTCCTGACCTGACATCACCTATCTGCATATCTGTGTATTGTCTGTCTTCCCCACTAGAACGTAGGCTCCGAGAGGGCAAGGACTTTGTTTTGCTTGACGCTATATCCCCAGTACCTAGAATCTGGTATACAGTAGGCACTCAATAAATAATTTTTAAATGAATACATTTTAATATTTCCAACAACAGTACATACTCCATTAGGAAATATGCCATTACTTGCTTTCTCTTAATTTTATTGATTAGATAACACTTCAAAGTATTTCTCAAAAAAACCATTTTCTTTGATACAGAAGTGTGAGTACTATTCTAAGATCTCAACACGAATCATTCATTACAGTCACACGAACTTAAAGGCCAAGAGCCTGGTGCATCCTCGGAAGGTCTAATGGTGAAAGCCACAGGAAGAACAAAATCTACCATGTCTTTAAGCCTTAAATAAAAAGACAGCATGCAGTTTTTTACAGTAAAACCTTACATGTATCTTTGCCCTATTACTAACCTCTACATCACTTGAGTTCTCATCTTCAACTTCTCCTTCTTCAGCCTCATCATCATCTGAACTGTCTTCCTGCTTGTCTAAAATGGAATGTGAGGGACAAGGTGAACCTTAACATAACTCCATCTCATATAATTTAAAAGTCCAATATTTTCCCCTCCTATTTACTGATGATCCAACACACATCATAGCTTATTTCAGAAATAACTGACGATGAGATGTCACATAATGCTCTGCACAGAAACCCAAACTGACTGTGTAAACAACAGGACTTTCAGCCCTAAAGTCTCTCCTTTGTGTTCAGTTACCTTTTTTACTTTTCTCAGATGACTTGTCCTCATTGGCATCCCTGCTTCTTATCTTATCCAGGGCGGGCAGAGAGCTCATATTGATAAGGGCTCGTGTGGCTGTCATTTCATCCAGCCAAACCACATTACCTAAAATAAAATTTAAAATAAAACGTTACATCACATCCCAATGGTAAGTTTTTTGAGAGCAGAGACTTCATCATGTTCACTGCTACAGCCTCATCTAGCTACAGACTGATGACAGTAAACATACAAACCAACTCATGACAGGAAGTACAGAAAGTAGTACTAAACACTCTTTGATGAAATTAGCCTAGAGCTGCATTCCCAAACTGGGTTCCACAAAATAATGGTCAAGTATGCCACGAAAAAGAGTTCTGTATATTACAATTGCCTGGCATACAGTGAGTGCTATGTAGTCTTAGCAGTTCTCGATAACGATCATTACCAAATAAATATGGATTATCCTTTATACTACTACCCCCTACAGGGAAGCCCTCTGCTGTTCCTTGTCATTTGGACATGCTAAATGATGTTCCCCACTGTAGCATGGATGATGATGGTATCCATGGGATATAAACAATGGAGGTATGACAGCCACTTGGCTTTGTAGCAACTAATTTAATTTTGCTTCTTTAAGGAAGAGAATTTAGCAAGAAAAAGCTTATGAGAAGTCTCATTTAAAACAGCATTTCTGGGCCAGCCCGGTGGCACAGCGGTTAAGTTCACACGTTCCGCTTCTCAGCTGCCCAGGGTTCCCCGGTTCAGATCCCAGGTGCGGACATGTCACTGCTTGGCAAAAGCCATGCTGTGGTAGGTGTCCCACATATAAAGTAGAGGAAGATGGGCATGGATGTTAGCTCAGGGCCAGTCTTCCTCAGCAAAAAGAGGAAGATTGGCAGTAGTTAGCTCAGGGCTAATCTTCCTCCAAAAACAAAACAAACAAACAAAAAAACGCCCCAGCATTTCTCAAACTTATGTTACCCTTATATCTTAGTTTGGGAAATGAAGGTCTAAAGATTTTCACTTTTGTTACTAACATGCCACATGGCCTTGGGCAAACAATTTCCCTTTTCTGTTTCTCAGTTTCTGATGTACCATGAGAGGTAGGTGAACTGGGTAATTCTAAGGGTCCCTCTGACTCACATATCCCTTAGTTACGGTTTTAATGACTTAAATCAGGAGTTAGCAAACCAACCTGCAGGCCAAATCCAGCCCACCAGCTGTTATTTATTGATTTGCCTGTCTGTTTATTTATATTTGTACCAGCTTTATTTATGTATAATTAATATACAATGAACTACACATCCACCATGTTTTTGTGCATAAAGTTCTATGGAAAACAGCCAGGCTCATTCAATCATGTATTGTCTGTGGCTCCTTCCACGCTACAATGGCAGAGCTGAGTAAACATGACAGAGACTCTATGGCCTACAAAGCCCAAAATAGTTACTATCTAGTGCTTTGTAGAAAATGGTTTGCCAACCCCTGATTTGGATGGTGTAAGTTAAGTAAAAAGAAAAAAGGAGAAAAATCTTTTACTTCGTCATATTTCTTCTTCTTTCAATGAAAACCCGGAATCAACATTCTGTAAGAAAACAGTTGTGAAAACCAGGCCACTATCAGGGTACAACCTCGTAGGTCAGAAAGCTGACAGTAAGTAAAGCCAGACTACAAGTGAGTCAAGACAAGAAGTCAGCAGAATGGTTACCAGAGGGCAGGCCAGACTTGGAGTGGGGAGGCAAGTTAAAAATTACAGTGAGTTCACAAGTTGGACAGCTCACATGTTAGGGCAAGCAGGTGAAGTTCCAAAGCAAGCAGCGGTGAGAGGTCTGGTACAGTGTCAGGACGTTCTGCTTTAGTTCTAGGTCAGAGACACTGAGGCAGAAGCAGAGCTCTGGCAAGCTATAGGGCAAGGTGCAAAGTAAAGCCTTGAGAACACAGTCCCAAGTCTACACAGCCTATTTTTACGAAGTGTTGAACACCTCGTGTAATTTATTGAATACTGCACTGAAAGTGAAAAACAGAATGGCTGTGAGCATACTGGTTGTTTACCTTCATGGACGCATGGCTGATTGGGAGCTGCGGCTCGCTGCCACTGCCCAGCATCACGACAGAGTATCATACAGCATATCGCTAACCCCAGACAAGGTCAAAATTCAAAATTCGAAGCACTACAGTTTTTACTGAATGCGTATCGCTTTCACACCATCTTAAGGACGAAAAATTGTAAGTCGAACTGTCATAAGTCAGGGACCGTCTGCAGTCTGAGCCATAATCATTCACCATCTGAGATGGCAAGAACTCTTAAAATCATAAACAAAAGCATATTCAACAAAAACTGGAGTGTACTTACAGGAGGTATCATCCAACCATTCAATGTGAGCTGGAGGATATTCTTTAAAATAGGAAAAGATATCCTGGGTACTCATCTCATCTACTCCACAAATGTAGATTGTCTCCAGTCTCACTTTGGGGATTGCTAGAAAAACAAGACACAGAAAAGATGATTTTCTAAAAGAATTTTCCTACCCACTATTGTACATCCTACCATTACCCTTAAAACAGTTCAGATAAAGTGTATTTAGAGAAGAAATATGCTGAAAGAGATGACAATTATTTCAAAAGAAAAAGATGGCAGTAAGGTAAACTATTATAATTTTTATCACAAACAGTGTGAAACAAATAATTTAATTCAGAATAAGCATATTAAGCTGAGAAAGATTAAACACACTGTTTTGGTAAAATACACGATACCTTTCCCCAAATCGGCCTGCAGTAATTTGTAAATTAAAGCAATATCAAATTCAACAGGATGACTCACTGAACTTCACAAGCTGATTCCAAAATTTTTAAATGTATGTCAAAGAGAAATGTGCAATAGTCAAGATGATTCTGAAAAGAAGAAGAGACAGTGCCCCTGGATATAAAGCGAAGGATGAAACTAGAGTAAAGAAATCCTACAAAACAATAAGAAAATAACAGCCCCCCAAAAAAAGGGCAAAGGACATGGGCAGGCAATTCACACAAAAGGAACCACAGAAGGCCAATAAACATGAAAAGATGGGTGATCTCCTTAATAATCAGGAAAATGCACATAAATACAAGATACCAGCTTTCAGTGACCAGATTGTTTTTTAAATTTATGTCTGTTAATATCAATTGCTGGCAGTGTGGGAGGAAGGAGCCACTCCCTCTGCTGGTGGGAGTGTGAACTGGCGCAGGCACTCACTCTGAATTGCAAACTGGGAGCGTCTATTACAGACATAATGGAGCCCACATGCCCTATAGGTGCAGGAATTCTACTCCTCAATACCCACCCTAAACACACGTGGGTTCACAGAAGAGCTCACACAAAGATGTTAGCTGCAGCCCTATCTAACAACCCAGCAGCTATCAGAGTAATAATTACGGTTTATCCATATTAAATAAATCATGGTTTACCCATATTCTAGAACGCTATGTAGTTAAAAACAATAATTTATCATATACCATGGAAAGATTCTAAGAAACCTTATTGAGTGAAAAAAGCAAAACGCAGAAAATACATACAATGTGATAACACTAAAAATATTAAAATAGAAACGCCACCATACATTTTCTAAGGATACATATTCGTGTACACAAATACCTAGAATAAGGCCTGCTATGATTCACTACAGACTAATAGTTGTTACCTCTGGGGAAGAAGAAAGGTTGAACGCTGTGGTCAAAAAGGAACTTCAGCATCACCAGGATCATGTTAATTTTTTACTAAATACTTTAAGTATGATATCTCCTTTAATCCTTTTAATTGTGAAATATGCAAATAGATCAATAAGAAGAAAAAATTTTTTAAATACCTGTATCTCCACCACCTAGCTTTATGCCTAATTTCTTTAAAAGATTTGAGGCAAATAAAACATTACATACAAAACTGGGGCCTGTGTAACCGCCCCACATCCCTTCTCTCCGAGCTCCCTCCTCCCAAGTAATTCACTTATTTAAAACAAATAACTTAAAATACATGTGAATACTTGCAGATAAAAAAAATTTTTTAGTAGTTATTTTGTCATTTTGAAGAGTAAAAGACAGGTTCAATGGGAGCCGTAGGTGTGACCAGATGAAATCAGGTGAGCACTCTTCTGCCAGCCAGACTGACGAAGACAGAGATACCATCAAGATTTATGAACCCAGCAAGTCCTTATTAGTGCCCAGTAGTGCAACAGTGAACAGAGGCCCAAATAAGATGGATGTCCCCAGTAGACACCCAGAGTAACTCTAACATGCAGGATGGGAAATTCAGTTTGGCCCATGGAGCCTTCTCAGTTCTTCAAGCTAAAAGCCATGACTTTGGAAGAACTAGATTCTACGGGAAGTAAAGAGATGGTCCTGAAGAAGGAAACAAACAACAGGGAGAGTTCCTGGTGATGGCAGAGGGAACAGACTGAGGAGGATCAGGGAGAAAACATCGTGTAGGAGATTGGCTGATCTGATAACAAGGATTTAATCATAAATGAGACAAGTAGAGAAAATAAAGACCAAAGAAATGACAAAAATAAATATTAACGGCATCATAGCATTGTTCTAATAAAACATTACAACAAAATTTTTAAAAATATAAAGGTGAAGAGATAGCTTAAAGACAAAAGAGAAAAGAGTGTATGGAACAAAACTTGCCTCAGATGTTTACATTTTAATGTAGAGAGAACGGTATACACATCTAGAAATGGGCAGTGTACAATCTTATTCAAAAGAAGCAAGTAAAGTCATAAAAAAGAGATGCAAAAGCTGTATCACCGCAGAGATAAACTAGTCTTAACGAGCTGGAGGACTGAGAAAGGTTCATTCGCAAAAGAGAACCAAACTGACTGACAGAGGCAAGATCCACTAGACACGGGAACTTTGTTAAGCTCGAGACCTGATGGAAGACTGCCAAAGAAGAACGTTCAATACTTCCTCACCTTACTGACAATGTCAGTAAATAAAACAAAGCAACAAAGGAGACGTCTAGATTTATGCCCAACCGATGAGAAAGGCTAACTGCCAAGGTGGCAGTGAACAGCCGCACTGGGAAGGAGGACCAGACATCTACCGAGTGCTGACTACAAGGAAGGCGGAAAAGTCATCTTGGATTTTCTAACAAGAAAGAAGACAATGAATGACAGGTGGTAGGACATCAAACTCAAGTCTTTAGGAAAGGAGATTCTTGAAAATTCAGAGAAAAAGTAGCCAATCCCAAAGCCTCAGATCAGAAAATTAGGCAGTCACTAAATCCAGTAACTCAGAGTATGAGAGGTGATCTCAAGGAAAGGGAAGGCAGCAAAGCCTAGGTGAGCACAACTCGCCAATGAATAAGGGAGATAATTACTAATGACAAATTACTAGACAAAGGCAAGAGAATGAATGTAAGAAATGGAAGAATCTGGGGCCGGCTCCGTGGCCAAGTGGTTAAGTTCGCGCGCTCCGCTGCGGCAGCCCAGGGTTCGGATCCTGGGCGCGGACATGGCACTGCTCATCAGGCTACGTTGAGGCGGTGTCCCACATCCCACAACTAGAAGGACCTGCAACTAAGATATACAACTGTGTACGGCGGGGTTTGGGGAGATAAAGCAGAAAAAAAAAAAAAAAGATTGGCATCAGTTGTTAGCCCAGGTGCCAATCCTTAAAAAAAAAAAAAGATTGGCAACAGTTGTTAGCCCAGGTGCCAATCTTTAGGGGAAAAAAAAGAAATGAAAGAATCTGAAAGACTAACATCAGGCTATCCAGCAATATGGAAAATGCTGATGATAGGCTGTCAAGTGAAAAGGAAAAAAGCAGTATGACTACAAAGGGAATAATAAAAAGTCCACACCCAGAAAAAACTAGTAGGAAATACACAAAATGTTGGCAATGCCTGGGCTTGGATGGTGAACTGTGGGTGACTTTTCTTCTTACTCTACTTTCCAAATTTTCATTGGTGAACATGAATTGTTTGTATAACCTCTAACGAAGAAAAAGTTATAGTCCAGAGCAAACAGGCTCGTCAAAAATGCTGATGGCTTTTCTTTTTTTTAAGTGTTTGGAGCAACAGTGTTTTGGGAAGATAATGCAGAACTGTTGATCTGTTCTGCTGTCTATTTTACTAATTGACAGTAGAATAGGTATTATTAAGAACTAAAACCCGACAGGTGACAACAGCATAAGAATTAGTTTTAATAGATTTAAATCTTCTAGTCCAGAATTACATCCCAATGTACTGACTCAAACACTCAGCTGAGAATTCAGAATTAAGTAGAAATTAGGTAGGTAGTCTCTAAAAAGTTGCAAAGAAGGAGTGAAGTACCTTAAAGCCTTGAGAAGGACTAATCCTGTCTGATTTTCATAAAAGAGGAAAAAAGAAATTCCCAAACCACAGATTGAAAAGATTAATGTCATTTTCCAGAATTAAAAAGAAAGAGCTTATCAGACAGAACCTGTGATCCCTTAAGATCAAGTCTTTCCCCTAAGAAACAATATGAGTTCACTAAGAAGCAAGGCACACTAAACCTCTTTTATGTTTTGATGGGATTACCAGGACAAGAAATGCAAAAACTACCATAGATAGTGTCCTACCCCGCGTTCATTAAGGCATGTAACCTAGTTCCTCATGACAAAATGAAACGTGGGCCTGATAAGAAAATAAGACCTACAATTCATGCATCTATGTTTCATGGCATAATACAGGATTATCCTGTTCCACATTTACCAACAACTGAATGAAGATGCAGGAGCCATGCATACCAAAGTGAGTAGTACAGCTAAAATGCTGAAAGGTAGAATTAAGACGAAAATTAACTCAACAGGCCGAAATGGAGTCTTGAAATCAATAAGATGTAATTTAATAGAGACAAATAAAAAGCGGTAATTTCTTTAAAGTGCCTCAAGTACAAAATGAGAAAGACTGTTTTGATGAGTGCAACTCCTGGGGAAAAGACCTGGGTCCTTTAGTGAACCAGAAGATGAATATAACACTATGAAATGAGTAGGACAGAGACTATAGTAATAGTCTTGCCATATTCTGCATGTATCCAACCATATTTGGAATCTACACCTCACCTGACGAAGGAGGTGGGAGGGAGCCAGAGAAGGTAGAGGAGGGAGACCAGAAAGTCACGTCGCATAAAGTTTAGGGACGGGCTGCTCATTCCCTCACCTGAAGGGTTATTGTGTGAATGAGGAAAGGACTTGACGTTGTTCTCAGAGTCACACAGTAACTAACAGACAGAAATTACTCAAAGCAATTCTGCTCAACATGAGGAATCCAAAAACAAGATTGCCTGCCTCATAAATAATTCTTGTGCCATCACTAGGAAACCTTCAGGCAGAGACCAAAAGACTATTGAGAACTTTGCCAAAAGGCCTGCAGCACTGGGCAGGAGGTTGGTGCAGATGATCTCTAAAGTCCCTTCCAACCATGACAGCTTTGATCTTGGGGATAAGGAGACCAAACCTTTTTGACACTGAATCACTCAAGAGCAGCAAGTCACTGTTGATGCAGAACGGTCTAGTGCAGCCTATTCCAAACGACGTCCCTGACTGCTGGCAGAGAGGTTAGGAACACAGGCTTCAGTCAAATCAGCCTTCAAATCCCGGCCCTGCTACTTACCCAGCTGTGGCTGGGCAAGTTTCTCAACCTCTCAGCACCTTAGTTTCCTCATTGGTAAAACAGAAATGATGAACACTTTCCCCTCACAGGGTTGTTGAAAGGATACGTTAACCACATAGCAGAGTGAATGACATATAGTAAGCATTTACCCAATGGTATCTTTTATTATTGCTGGTATTAATAATAAAAAGAAGAAATAACTTGACACCTGGTACAGCTGTATGAGTCAAGGTGCTTATTCCAATTTCCCCATTCTCCCAAGAGGCTAGGCCACTTAGATGACTGCTTGGAAGATGGAGAACACCAAACAATGAAAATAATAACTAACATTTACTGGGAATTTACTATGTGCCAGACACCACTCAGAACTGCAACATTTTGTCAGAGCCTCTCAACAACCCTATAAGAACTATTGTTATCTGCCTTTCCAGATGAGGAAACTGAGGTTCTTAGAGGCTAAATAACTTGCCCAAGGTCAGCAGAGCTAGAAAGTGACAGGTCAGGATTTGCATACAGGCAGTCAGGCTTCAGAAAGCATGCTCTTTTTTTTTTTCTTTTTTGAGGAAGATTAGCCCTGAGCTAACATCTGCTGCCAATTCTCCTCTTTTTGCTGAGGAAGACTGGCCCTGAGCCAAGATCCGTGCCCAGCTTCCTCTACTTTATATTGGGGACGCTTACCACAGCATGGCTTGCCAAGCAGTGCCATGTCCACACCCGGGATCCAAACCGGTGAACCCCGGGCCACCAAAGCAGAACATGCGAACTTAACCACTGTGCCACTGGGCCGGCCCAGAACACATTCTCTTAACCACAACACCAATGATTCTCAATCCTGACTGTACATTAGAACTCCCTGGGGAGATATAAAAAATAAGAACTACTGCTGAGACCTATCTAGCCCCCCTATTCTAATTTAAATTAATCTGGGATAGGCAACAGGGTTCTCCAAAGTTCAGAAACATTATCCTAGGCCACGGTGCCTCTTGGATGAAAAACAAGTTGTAATGAGCAACCTGCCACAGGCAGATCTATTGCTTTTTAGGAATATCTTTAGAACTATGAGACCAAGATTGCTCTTCCAAAAAAAAATTTTTTTTGTTTAATTAAAATTTAATTCCAAAAGTAATCCTACTCAGGTAGGTATCACATTCCATTTTACAGACAAGAAGACTGAGATCTAAAAAGGTTTATTCACAAAAAAACTGAAACTAGATTCCAGGAGGGCTTAGCGCCCTAAAGGGCTCCAACAGAGGCGAGAGAGAAATGTGAGCAGCTGATTAGCAATGCCTCCTGGAGGAAGTGACATATGAACCAGACAAAGCATGGGGACAAGAAAGGGCAAATCAGCAGAGTGAAAGGCATGAATAAGATCAGAGGCAAGATGTCACAAGGAATGTTCACAGGACTAGAAGTAAACAGGGTGGTAAAACTACGGTGCTTTCAAGGTGGAGTTGCGAGAGAGGCCTTAGGGGTCTACCTGGGCCCAGACTGTGTTGGCACATGAATGCCAAGCTGCACAGCTGTGCTTGGCCTTCACAGGACTTTTCCTGAAACAGAAATCCACTCAAGCAGATGCCCGGAAACCCAGCCTGCAAAGGAAGCAAGGTCATATTTCCAACTTGAACTCATGATGCAGAAAAACAGCAAAGAAGCATCCAGAGTTGAACTCTGCATCCAAGCTACTCTGTCCACCGGGATGGACTGAGGAGGTTTGGGTCTATGGTATCATATCACATAGTGTAAGGCAAAGAGCAAAGTAGTTATGAGCAAGGCTTCAGAGTCAGATAAACCTGGGTTCAAATCCTGACTCCACTTTTGCTAGCTACATAACCCTGGGCATTTGCTAAACTTCTTTGAGCCTGTTTCCTTCTTTGTAAAATAGTGATAGAAATATATTCCTCATGGGGTTGTTGCGAGAAATGAATAAGAAAAAATATGTAGTCTGCTAATTAACACAATGCCTGGTAAGAGAGCAAGTTCTCAAGGAATAGTAGCTACTTTCATTCATTCAATGTTTTTATCAACCAAACAAGCCTAGAGAAACTCACACAGCAAAGCAGAGACCTTTAACATGCATTCAGAGGGCCGACTATCAAGCCCTTTACAAATACCCAAATGTGCAAACACAATAGAGGGAGACCTTTTGAATTCATAGACTTCTATTAGAGTGGGATAATAAATATGGCTGTGAACTCACTAAAAAAGTAAAAATAATTTCCTTTTGTATTTATAAATTGCTTTGGAAGACTAGGGCAGATTACTATATCTGATAATTCAGGGTGAGTTCTAGGAAGCAAAGTATTCTTAAAAAACACAAAAACAAAATAAAATCACAAGCCTGTATCAACAGAGGTATTAATGGCTTTCCTGCACCAATCTCAATATTGCTCTGAGTCTCCTAAAAGAAAGCCTCACTGTGACATACTTCCACCACATCTAAAGGCAAAGGGAAGTTAACACTTATACGATAAACTCAGAAAATGAGTAAGAGTCCGCAGAAGCATAGGTTCTAATCTCAGCTCTGCTGCTAACTGGTGACTTTCTCTGGGCCTCGTCACACAAGACAATCTCTTCTTTTTGCAGCTCTAACATCTGAGCCACAGCTAACAGCAGCTCAGCTTTAACAAGTCACCTCAGAAACAGATCCTTCACAAGTCCCTTCCTTTGGGAGCATTTGGCTGAGGACTGGACATGCAAAGCAAGGCCAGAAGCACAAGGCCATGGCAGGGAAGTCATTCTTTGGGGAAATGTGGAAAAATTCCCCCAAAACACCCTGTACCTTTCTTCATCATGTCTCGGTCCAAGGCTACATTTCTTTGGGCAAGATTTACTTCTGATCGAAAATGGAAGCGCTTGGCTCGCTGTTCTTTCTTTTCAATTGCTTCCTAGAAGATAGAGAAGAAGTTAAAGAAGTGAATGGAGGAGGAAAGTTAAATCACAAACACAACATGATGCATTAGTGACAACCCTAAAATAAATCGGAAGAAATAAGCAACATCAGGCCTTTTGTAATTTTTGCAGAGAACTGGCTATCCACGGTCAATAACTAACAGGGCATACACTCATACTGAAATAATTTGCAATAATCTCCATGATGATTCAATGCCTATCACTGTGTCTGGGGCATAGTAGGAATTCAATGAATATTTATTGATTCAATGAGTAATGAATAATGCTTTAGTTCTCCAACATTTCATCTATTATTAGCAACCTTATCCGGACAAATTACACCTAAATGATGTGAACATCCCAATTTTCCAGGTGCAGAAACTGAGGCACAAAAAAGTTACAAGGTTAGCTGGAGGTACTTCAGCTAGTAAGGGGGCAGATCTTCTGATCTCAGTGCTATTTCTAGAACCCCTCCACCACCCCCATTTCACATAGTCTGTGTGCATGATAATCACACCTATCACATTATGTCTGCCTGAGCAGTCCACTCCCTAAAGCTTTTTCCTGGTTTAAAAATAACATTGAAGCAAAGAAACTCTCTCCTCTATTCTAGGCTTGTGTCCATGGAATTGCCAGTTTTCATCTTTAAGTGACAAGAAGCATTGACACTTCACTGAAAAACAAAGTAATCAGCTTCTTAAGTTTTTTTCCAAGAGCTAAAATAAATCCAGGTCCAACTGTGGGTTTTTGATGGCTCTTAGGAACCCTTCCCTAATTGCATATTGACTTTGCCACACTAATTGAAGGTCTAACTATAGAAAGCTTGTGGGGATTGGTAAAGCAGCAACACTTCTGTTATTTCCCAATAGTTATGCTAATTTTCTTCACTGAAGTCTTCCCAGTGCAAACAACTAATCTACCTTCCTTTAGTAACAAGTGCCAATTCCGGGGCTACCTTCCCCCATAAATTTGTTTCATACAATGGCAAACTGTACAGGATTAAGAACAGTAGAGGGGCCGGCCCGTGGCCGAGTGGTTGACTTCACGCGCTCCACTTCGGCGGCCCAGGGTTTCACCAGTTTGAATCCTGGGCACGGACATGGCACTGCTCAACAAGCCATGCTGAGGTGGTGTCCCACATGCCCCAACTAGAAGGACCCACAGCTAAAAAATGCAGAGCTATGTACTGGGGGGCTTTGGGGAGAAAAAGGAAAAATTTTTTAAATCTTTAAAAAAAAACAGAACAGTAGTCTACTTCTTTTCCAATTACAAGAAGAAAACATCTTCACTTTATTCTATTTTCTTGTCTGTCTAAAAGATGATCAGTTCTTTCTTGCAGCCTTTAAGCAATCTGAAACAGACTGAGACCCAGATAAAATATGAAAAAGGCAAGCATGACATATTTACTTTTATTTTTGCTTTTACACGTCTAATATAGTACTATTATTCAGCATTATAATTCAAATTCTGTTCCAAACTTAACTGCACATATTAAAATTTAAAAGAATGTCTAAGTTGAATATCACCAATTAAAACAACAAATATGTATTAACTGTTTATAATAAGGAAAATAGTCGGTTTGGCTCTGTGAGGAGTTACAATGCAGCTGGTAATCTAGTAACAGCAATCACTAGATAAAGGCAATACTCCTAGGTACTGAGAGTAATCCAGCTGACTTGGTCTTCAAATTTTAGACAGCCACACAATCAGGAAATCCTATTTTTGTAAGCCTGCAACTAGTGAGGAATAAAGACATTTACTAAGGGCCTACTATGTGCCATGCACTTTTCATGTTTTGTTTCATTTAAAGAGGAAAGAGTATACACATTTTGAGAGAACGGACATAACATAAAAAGGAATTCCCAGTGCAGAACTTTTTCTTGGATATGGTTAAGCACAGGCATCTAGGTACAGTTATTTTATCTTTTCATGGATGTGAGAACATACCAATGCTGCCCAGATGTTTCCAGGATGCGTGAAGGCATCACTGTGTAATAAAAAAATTTAAATTAAAAAAAATGTTTTAAATCCAGCAACCAAAGAAAAAAGGAGGTAAAGAATAATTGCTGTTCTACAAGTCTTAGGGACCAGGTTCATTAAGTTCACCAGCTTATCGAAATGAATAAATCATGCTCTGTCTTACCTTGGAGGTGACATCGATTCCAGTGATGAAGCTGCCAGCCTTGTTTTCATATCTTCTGCTTGTGTCCTAACACGAAGGGGAAGGGTGAGAAAGGCTGACAACAACTGAGGAAAAACTCATGATAAAAGACAGCCCAACAACTGATTCCTCTTGGACAGTCAATCTTTTCAGCAATCCTTCCCCCAGCCTGACAACCCCTTATTATGAGGAAACCATTCTAACAAGAAGTCTTTTCTAGATCAGAGCCTGTCCAAAACCTTAAGTAATTCCACCTACTGAAGGTGTCCATGTAAACGAAAATCTAAAGGCTTCCATGAAAAATATCCAGGATGAGGCACAGTCACTTATCTCCCCCACCCAGACTAACAAATTCATCATGCCGGGCCACCAGGTGGAGCACAAGTCTTCACCAAAATGCAGAAAGTCCAGACTCCCCTAGACCTCCTGGGGAAAACAGTACAGGGCAATGAAAAGAGGACAGGATTTGGAAGCCCAGGACTCGAGGGGCAGCTCTAAGCTTCACTGGTTACATGACACTGTACAATTCCCCTGGCCGCTCTGGGCCTAATCTTCCTCCGTGGTATCAGCCTACCTTCCTGATTTCTTTTACTGCGCTCCCATTTGCACTCCAGAACTTTCTGTTTCTCTAACAAAACAATCTTGTTCCCAACTCAGAGCCTTTGTGCTTACTGTTGCCCCTGCTGGGACCACTCTCTTCCAAATCTGCCCATGGCTGGCTCCTGCTTGTTATTTAGGGTTCAGCTTAAATGTCACTATCTCAGAGGACTTCCCTGACCATCCTACCCCATTCTGCTTCCCGCTCTGCACACCCTCCCAGACTTCTACGCTCTCAATCCTATTAACACGCTTTGTTTTCTTCATTGCACTTATCACTATGAGAAATTATTTCTTTACTTGTGTCCCCCATCTGAAACATAAACTCCAGGAGGGAGTTTGATCTTGATCAAGCGCTGAGGACTGCGCCTGGCACACAGTGGAGGAGGCAATAAATACATGTTGAACTGCATGAACAAAGAGATGATAATATCTACTTCACAACTGCAGTGACATTTAAATGATCTAACACAGCAAATGGTAAAATGCCACTACGTTAATTTTGTCAACAGAATCATTATCGTTTGCTATCTCTACATACCATTCACTATCATTTGTGATCTTACCTTCACCTTTTTCCATAAGTTCAGTTTAAAAGCAAGACTTGCTGACATGTGGTTAAAAAGTCGCTCGCGTTGGGTGAGAAATTAAGTATACGAGAGGAGCCATGCAGGCCTGAGACCAGCCCTAAGAACCAGACAGAGGACCACCAAACCACAAGCAAAACACGTCTCAGCATCCCATTGTGAGGACCAAGAACCACTGCTGGTTCGCTCATGTTTTGGTTTCATTAAGGGTCAGATGCTGGGGCCCCGGCGTAGGTGCTACCCAGCAGTGCAGCTGCGCGGGGACAAGAGGACCCTAAAGTGACAACAGAAACACCGAGCTTCTGCTGCTGACAAGCCCAGCCCTGCCAAGAGAAACCAGCCGCGCGATGTCTAACAGCCACCGCTCCACCAGCGCCGGACCCGCAGGGGACCTGGATGCCGGCGCCTGCCCTTAGTTCCTTCGGGGCCGCTCCTGGTTCCGTTCCCGCCCGGGCTCTCCCTTTATCTCAAGCCCCAGACCATCCCCGCCCCTCCTCACTCACCCCTCGCACAGACTGGCTCCGGGGCGCAACGAAGGGGGTGTCCTCAACTGCACCCCAGCTCTCCCCCACCTCCGCGGCCCCTCAACACCCGTTTCCGGGCGTCCCGGCGTCCTTTCTCCCGCTCCCCGCCTCCCCCCAAGCCCGGCGCCCCCGCCCCCGGGCGCTCGCTCGCCTCTCCCCCTTCCCCTGACTTTCCCCGGCCCGGGCGCCCGCCGCCGCCCCTTCCGGCAGCTCCGGCGCGGGGCAGTCTCTCGGCGCCCTCCTCCTCGCCCCCCGTACCGGGATCAGTTCCTTCAGCGAGCGCCGCACCGGCACGATCTCCAGCTCGCCCTCCTCCACCTCCATGGGCTCCGGCTCGCCACGCTCCAAACCGGACTCCGCCTCAGGCGACGGGAGCCCCAAGGCCGGCGCCGCCGGGGCCTCCGCCTTCACCGACACTCGCAGGCCCCGTACGGCCGCCATCGCCGCCCGCCGGCCGCACCACTGAGAGCCCCGCCCCGCACACCCGCTGGCTAGAGCGCCGCCGCCACTGGCCACAGAGCAGCCGCCGCCGCTACCTAGAGCGTCGCCTGCTTCGGCTAGAGGCTCCCTTCAGCGCCGCCGCCCCCTGGTGGACGGAGGAACCCTGGACGCCTGGAGAGGGACCTGGTGAGGAGGTGGGACCCAGTGGGGATGGGGGTGGGGACTGCTCGAGGGGGCGGAGCCTGAAGGAGATCGGCGTGGTCTGGGCTTTGAAAATAGCTATTACTCGAGCAGCAGACCTGTTATGAAAACTAACTTTACTGAGCGATCGTCACGTGCCAGTGACTGTTCCAAGCGGTTGAATCCTTAGAACAACCCTATGAAGTAGGTACTATTATTATGAGGAAACTGAGGCATACAAATTTATCCAGGTGACAGCCTGTTTAACGAGTAAGACCTAGATCTGAGCCTAGGTGGTCTGGCTCCAGAGCCCAGAATGAGCCTCTGGGCAATCTGTAGGTTTACAGCGTACTTGCCTTGCCAACCTTTGTCTCTTTCGAGCGTCCCAATAATTGACCCACTTTACATAGACAAAAATTGAGACTCCAAGAGGGTAATGAGCTGCCCAAAGGCCGGAGCTTGAACCCCAATTTCCTGACTCCCAAGGGGTCTGTCCACTGCAGACTCCTGAGCGTGGGTTCTTGCAGACATTCCTAACAAGAGCCTGGCTGGGAGAGCAGGAGTGTCCGCTAGGCTTCCAGTGGGCACCACTGGTCAGTTTTTGCTTTGAGTCCTGATTTTGCACCTTCTTCCCTGTGTTACCTTGGGCTAGTTCTGGCCCCTTTCTGCGCCTGTCTTCCCATCTGAGGAGAGCGTAGGTGGGACGTTAGGGTCTCCAAGACCCTACCAGCTCTGACCATGGAGGAAGAAGTAATTACAAACTGAGGGAGAGCATGATCAGCATCAGACACCTGGGTTTCTGGCTGGCTAGCTCTGCCCCTTACACCACATGTGACCTTGGGTAAGCCACTTAGCCCTCTGGAATCTCAGTTCCTTCGTCACTAAAATGGGAAAATACGCCCCAAACTGTTGTCACAGTTAAATGAGATTATATGTAGATACAGCATCCAACAGAAGGGGTACAGTACTTCATAGTTTTTCTTAAATTGGGGCTAAAACACAGGACACACACAAGATGGAGCTCTTTATTATTTTTTTTTAAGATTTTTTTATTTTTCCTTTTTCTCCCCAAAGCCCCCCGGTACGTAGTTGTATATTTTTAGTTGTGGGTCCTAGTTGTGGCATGTGGGATGCCGCCTCAACATGACCTGATGAGCAGTGCTATGTCCGCACCCAGGATCCGAACCGGCGAAACCCTGGGCCGCCAAAGAGCAGCGTGCGAACTTAACCACTGGGCCACGGGCCGGCCCAAGATGGAGCTCTTTAGAGGGCCAGTTTCGCTTGATGAAAGGGACACATCATAGTTACAAAACTGGGTTGAATGCATGGAATGCACCTGCGTGAATTTTTAATCTTTCAAAGAAAATTTGTGCTCGGGGTGGCCAGCCTTGGGTGACAGTCACAGACCCCACCATTACACTTATTTTCTAGGCCTGTGGGGTGGGCAGTGGGGAGAGGAGGAAGCAATCCTCCTCTGCTATGGACACCAGGAGGCCAGCAGAGAAGGCTGGGCGGGCCTCTCTCCCCACAGGGCAGGAGCCTTGCTGCTCAAGGATTCAGGCTGCAGTTCAGCACAGTTCAGAGGAGAACCAGCCCCCTGGGGGAGCTCTGGCTGGTGGGAGAATTAGGAATCCAGGCGAGCCAGGGAGCAGGCAAGCACCAGGCTTCCTAGACTCCTGTCAGGAGAGTCTTCATGCCTGTCCCTTTTTGGTCACCTAACTCACCCCCAACCCCCTTCCTGTCCTCGGGGCAGCCTGCTGAGATGGGGCCACAGAATTAGGAGTGGTAAAGAATAATTTTCAAACAAGTTTAAAAACATGACTCTCAAATATAAAACGAACACATGTGAAAGCTTTCATTCATTCATTAATGAATGAAGACATCAGTAACACATTAAGACTAGTTCAAAAGAGAATTTGAGAATGAATACAGAGTTGGTCAGTCAAACCAATACTGAAATAAACCTAACAACACAGGTTAATGCCCTATAAGGCAAGAAACTGTAACCTTTGGGGTTCCCTTTTCTACCAGAAAGAAAACATTTGCGTTGCTATTGGACAAGAATTATTTACTCATTATGAACTTTCTATAAATTAACCTCTAACCTTACAGAGTTGTAAAATGCCCTAATCAATAGTAAATCAGAAGTCAACCTAAGGTACACATCCCTAGAGAATCAGAGGATGCCCAGGTGGCCTAGCCATGTTGGACAACACCTGGCACGACACTGAGAGGACATCATAGGTTCTTTGCCCTATTTCTAAAGTCTAGATAATTTTTTATTAACAGAAGAAACCAGGAGAGTGGGACGCTAGAACAGACTAGAGAGAGAGTTTTACAAAGGGAGCAATGACGTGTCAAAGGCAGCCACAAGTTCACGGTGGAGCTTGGCTTGGGTCCAGAGGTTTGTTGGCCATTGGTCACCTTGAGGAGACCAGTGTCCACGAAGGGGAAGGTAGATTAATGGAACCTGAGGAAGTCTGGGCAACTCTTTTGAGAAGTTTTTGAAGATGGAGGCTAGGGGACAAGGGAGGATCGTAACAGGGTCTTCTAAAAGATTTCTTTTATTTTTCCTTTGAAGGAAACTGGCCATTCCCTCTCCTTTCTCTCGCCCTCTCCCGTCCAGGGAAGAGAGGATTAAAAATAATGGAACCCTATCTCTCTTGGGGTAACAAAGGGAAGCCATTAAAAGGTAATATAAGCTCCTCAGGTGAAATCGGATGCTACTTGAGGACTGGTGACATTGTCCACTGGCCTGGGTGATGCCCTGCTGATTCAAGCAGAGACATTCTTTAATGCAATTTTAAACTGAGCACACACAACCCCGTGCCCCGCAGCCCCCAGTTCATGTCTATCCCTGGATCATGTGCAGGTCGATAGTTAAGGAAAAGTTCCCACATTTAAACAAAAGGTCATGAGGCAGCTGATGCTGGGGCGAGGGGGAGTTGTATCCATGCCCTCACCTCCTACACAGCTAAATTCTTGGAAGGACTATCTTCCCTCACTTTCTCCGTCTGACTTGACCACTCAGCATCGTGGACTCTGAGGTCCACTCCCTAGTTCTTGAAACCACACACGCTTTTCCATTACAAGACCACACTTGGTTTTCCTTTCACCTCCCAGGCTGCACCTGCTCCAGTGCCTTTGTAGGTTCTTCCTCCTCCCCCAACACTGACAGTCCTCCAGGGCTCAATCCTGGACCCTCTTTCTTCTCACCCCATGCCCGCTCCCTAGGCCATCTCATGATACCCACGGCTTCCAATATCACTGCCATCCACACCTTGAGGACCCCCACATCTGCATCTCCAGGTCTCCCCTCTCCTCCACGCTCCAGACCCACATGTGCAACTGCCTACTGGACATCTTCCCTTGAATGTGTCAAGGCACCTCACACTCAACTTGTCTAAGACTCAGGATCCTCCCTTCTGAGCCATGTCCATTCTTATGTTCCCTACCTCCCTGATCAGCACAACAGTCAATCCAGGTGTGTAAGCCTGGAAGCCAGGAGCCACCCTTGACACCTTCCTCTCCCTCCCCCATAACCAGGCCACACACAGTCTCGTCATATCCCTCATGCCCATCTGCTTCTTTTCATCCTCTCAGCCACCACCCCTCAGCTTCTTTCCATCCCAGCCACCATCATATCATCTCTTGTCTGGACACTGCAGAGACCTCCTCCCTGTTTTCTCTATTTTTCTGGCTCCTCTGCTCCCATCCCTCCTCTACACTGCAGCCAGAGTGATCTTTTCAGCACACATTATCCAGCCCTGCCCTCCTCTCCACCTTCACCTTGCACTACTCTTCTCCTCAGTCCCACCATCACTACTTCGGTCCTTGGAAAGCACCATACTCCTTCCTACCACAGGGCCCTTGCACAAGCTCGTCTCTCTGCTTGGAGCTTTCCTCTTCCTTGGCCTAGATGGTTCTTCCTCAACTTCAGATCTCAGCTGGAGCCTCCCTTCCTCTGGGAAGCCTCCCCACTACTCTCAAGGAGCCAGCACCACAAGCCTTTCCTATAGAGCACTCGTATCAGTTCAAAATCATCGACACACATGCATGGCAACTTGATTAAGGTCTGTCACCTGTGATGGACTGTGAGAGCCATGAGAGCAGGAACAGTGTTGGTTTGGCTTAGTATCTAACTCAGTGCCTGGTTATAGAAGGCCGTGGACAAATATTGGATGGTTGGATGGATGCATGCAGGGATGGATGGATAGCTGGATGGATGGATGGATGGATGGATGGATGGACATGTCAAAAGGAAATGAGACCATTGCCCACATTAGATTTAGAAATATGGAGCACCAGATCTACGACCCCCCCTTTACCAAATTCTCGACCAGGGCTATTCATGTCTCAGTGTTCATTAAAATCACCTAGGTAATATATACTTGCAACAAGTAGATAAATAAGTCCTGGAGATTTAAAACACAGTACAGTGATTACAGACAAGAAAACTGCATTATAAACATTAAACTTGCTAAGAGACTAGATCCTAATTGTTCCTACGACTAGATGAAATGATAATTATGTGATGAGACAGCAGTGTTAGCTAACGCTACAATGGCAATCATATTGCAATATAAATGTATCAAATCAATATGCCGTATACTTTAACTTTATACAATGTTATATGTCAATTATAATTCAATTTTTAAAATAATAAAAATTTTTAAAAATCACCTAGGAAGCTGAAAGGATTACATCCTGTTTGATTCCAACTATATATGACATCCTGGAAAAGGCAAGACTGTGGAGACAGTCAAAAGATAGCAGTTGCCAGGGTTTGAGGGGATGGGGGAGTAGGAGTAGGGGGGGTAGAATTGGGGGTAGGGGTAAGGGTGGGAGGAGTAGGAGTCGGGGTGGGAGGGAGAGGTGGGAGAAGGGAGGGAGGAACAGGTGGAGCACAGGGGACTCTTAGGGCAGTGAAATGATTCTGTATGAAACTGTAATGGTGGATATATGACGTTACATGTTTGTCAAAACTCATAGAATGTACAACACAGTAACTATGGACTTTAGTTACTAATAACGTATCAATATTCGCTCGTTGGTTGTAACAAATGTGCTGCACTAAGACAAGATGTTACTAATAGGGGAAACTAGAGGGCGGGAGAGGGGGTTGAGAAGATGTATGGGAACTCTGTGCTTTCCACTCAGTTTTTCCGGAAATCCAGAACTGTTCCAAAACATAAAATCTACTCATTAAAAAAAAAAATCCTGAGACACAGACTACATCCTGGACTAATAAAATCAGAATCTGTGAAGGTGGAGCCCAGGCATCAGGACTTTTTTAAAACTCCCTAGGAGATTCTAGCATGTAGCCAGTCTTATCTACTCTTTAGACTGAATTGGTAATGGAAGGGAGCAGACCACAGCTGGGAGCCCTCTCTCAGCTTTGGGGTGGGTTTCCCAGGGAGGTGGGTGGATGTTGGCACAGATTGCCTGAAGGAAGGAGAAGAGAGCACCTGAGAGAAGGAGGTCCTCTCGTATGAAAGCTCCAGGGCCTTGGCAATGGTCCCCTGGACTCTGGGGGAGACCGAGTGTGGGCAAGTTTAACCAGCCCCTTCCTGTGTTGCAGATTCCTTGTTCCAGTTCATTCCTTCAGTGCAGACCTGGGCCTAGGCCATAGGGGTAGGGTCTTGGGGAAACCAAAGGGCTGAGGGGTCAAAGGGCTCTTAATGAAGAAAGCATCAGCCAGTCGCATGGACCATGGTTAGGACAGACAGTGACCAGTCCTGCTGGGGATGGGAGAGAGTGAGACGCGCAGTAAGAGGGAAGGAGCCAGTGCAGCGGGCATCTGAGAGAGAAGGCAAGAGGGGCTGCCCCTTGCATGCCCAGGAGTGTGGGGCAATGGCTTTTGCAAAGCCAAGGGGATGGAATATCTGGGTTATAGCTACAGCGGAGGCCTGAGCTAGTTTGAAGGCTGAGGGGCAGGAACGGAGGACCAGAAAAGGCCAGAGATATGCAGGCCAGAAAAGGGACTTACTAGAGATCGGGTGGAGAGAATGGGGTCCCAGAGGGAAGGCCTCATTCTCGTGATTCAGCTAAAGGATGCTCTTCGAATGGTTTTCATCAGGGTGGAAAAGTGAGTGAGCAGATATAAGTTGTGAAAGTGACTCAGCCAGAGGGTAGGTTACAATTCCTGGACCCTGGTTCCAGTCATAGAGATGAACCAGACTCTAGACCACATTCCAAGGGTGCCTCTGAGGCTGCAGACCAGGGAAGGCTTCCTAGAGGTTGTGACTTGAGATGGTGGGAGCCTAGGCAGTGAGGAGGGCAGAGAGGCTGACCACAAAGCTGGGATGGGCTAATGACAAACTGGTCAGCCCAACCTGGGCAGGGACGGGCAGCTGCCCTGGAGAGTGAGAGGACCCAGACTTTGTTCCCTGGCTCATTCCTAGCTAGAGAAATGGATGTGTCTGAGAACCTAGAAGGCAGAGCCAGGTCTGTGTGTGTATGAGGGAGAAGACCAGGGGCAGGAGATGGTCATTTAATTTAAGGAGATGCCCAGGAGGCAGCCCCGTAAAAACAGGCCTTCTTGTTTGCTTGAACAGAGACTGTGTGAGTATGCCAGGCTGTGTGTGTGTGTGGTGGAGAGGACTCTGTAACCTGTGGGGTGTCTATATGGGTCCTAGTATGTGTAGGTGTCTCCCTGGGAAAACTGTAACCCTCAGTGGCCCTGAGCACCTCTCCCTCCCCTCCCCCAGACTGAGACCATATAGGATGAGAGGGGCTGCGGGGAGCAGAGACCAGGCAAAATGCCTGTGGGATCCAGAGTCCGAAGACATTGTCTGCCAGGAATCTGGACCTCCCAGGGCAAACCTCCGACTGCCTTCCAGCCTTCCACTGGACACACCTGGCCTGGGCTCTGCTCCCCCGTGTGGTTAGATCTGGAAGTGCAGCCTCCATCTCTCATTTTCCCAGGTGCCCTTCCGCATGTGTAGGGCTCTCGGTTTTCCTGGCAGCTAGTGTTGGAGGACATGGGTGGGGTGGATGGGCAGGAGACCTGGGCTCTGGCCTGGCTCTTCCCTGACTCACCATGTGACTCAGTGAGTCACTGCTCCCTGGGCCTCAGTTTCCCTACCACAGTGTGCCTCCTGGAGTGGTTGTCCTCCTGGGGAGGTGACATCATGCACCCATGGTCTGGCTCTTACGCATGATGATCTGGCCTGTCAGACCCAGGCCCGGGGTTTGGTGACCAGGGCCTGGGATAGAGCAGTATGGGGATTTTTCTGACTGCACAATAGGTCTTAGAGAGTGGGGCTGACTTTGACAAGCAGAGGCAGGAGTTGGGGGAAAGCAGTGTTCTGGAGGAGTGAGTGGACCTGAAGAGCCATGGGGAGGAAGAATGAATGGAGCATGGGTGGGTGGGGCATGGGTCAGGAGAACACCCAGAGAGGCCAGTGGGGCTGATGGCAGGGACCTCGAATGCAAGACTGAGCACTATAGGGAGCACAGAAGGATTCTAAGTGGGGTGGGCATGGTCAGATGGGCACCTAGAGATTGCTCTGGCAACTGGTAAGAGGATGGATTGGAGTGCTGAGGCCCAAGGCCAGGAGACCAGTGAGGAAATTAGATGGTGGGGTCCAAAATGCAACAGGACGACCAGGAAACAGGAAGGAGTGATGTTGGTCTCCATTTCGCAGACGGAAAAACTGATCACCACGCTGGGCAGCCTCTGCCTTGGTCTCCTTCTGGTTGGTCTCCAGTTTCACCCAGCTGGGATCTCCAAAAGATGGGCAAATACCAATCATGCAGGACATGCTGAGCCCGTGACCTCTAAGGCTAGACAGAACATTGTTTTTCTTCTAAGGGTTTCACTTGCTAAGTACTGTGTGCCAAGCACTGTGTCAGATGCTCTGCACAAGGACTTCATTTTAACCCCACAAAAACTCCCTGAGGAAATGCTGACATTACCTGCATTCTACCGGTAATGAAACCGAGAGTCCTCCAATGACTTGCCAAAGGTCACACAGCTACTAAATGGCAAAGCTTCGATTCAAGCTCAAGGCTGTCTGACCTCAGTGAGGACTCTTCATCTTGGCCATGGAGGGTCCTACTATGAGCAGGGAGCTGCAGGGTCCAAAAGCCTGTACCAGTGTCCAAGGCCAAGGGGGCACAGGTCACACACAGTCCTGGGTCACAGGGACTCCTGTGAGGCTCCACTGGCCCCATGAAGAGTGGTGACAGCTCCCCAGGACCAGACCTCGGGCTCCCTGGGCCTCTGTGCAACAGGCAGGGTGTCCTCATGGGCAGCTCATTGGTCCCCAAACACCCTATTCTTCCGAAGGAGGGGCCATGGGACCTGCCCAGCAGACTGAGCAAAATCCTGGCCTGGCTCCTCGCCCTGCAGAGCCAGCCCTTCTCCCTCCCTCCCTCCCTCTCACTTCCCCCCCAGAGCTCCTCCCACTCCTGTCCTGCTGGACCCTTCCAGGAAAGCTAGCAAAGCCAGCTGGCCCAGCTGGTGAGAAAGAACACACAGCCAGATGGAGAAAATGTACACATAAAAAAATTTTTTTAACTCAAGAAAGGGCTTTTATTGTTTTTAACTCACTTCCTGGGAAGTTAATTTTTAAAACACTCTTATGGAGTTTCTTCATCACTTGTGCTACATACAAAAACAACGATGCTAACTAAAACCCTCAGCAACCGAGTGAGCACCCCATCCCGGCTCTAGCACAGGCAATGGAGCCGGGCCCACCTTTGAGCTCTGCCAGGGCAGGTCTAGCCAAGGGAGTCCCCTGAAACCCCCACCCTCCAGGCCCAGTGCAGAGAAGCTCAAGAACAACATGCAGATCTGTGACTGGCCTCCCATGAACTCTATAAAAGTGTTCTTAAAAAGAGTCCTGAATTATTTGTTAAGCCCTGGGTTACAGTGCCTCAGTGCAGAGGAGCCAGGGAGAAGTGTGGACCCATTGACAACGGGCCGTATTCTGCTCATAGCCTTAAGTAGACAGAGAAACTATATTACAGATGCATGTGCCAGTGCAAGACATGCGAGTGTGCTGTGTGCAGCAGATGGGCACGCACATGCGTGTGCGCGGAGGCGCGACGTACACCCACAGGCACAGAGATGCGCGGGACGAGGGCACTCCTCCAGCCCAGCCTCCCTTTCCTTCTCAACACAAGTTCTCTTGCAATATGAAACCCACGTGGGGGACTGAAATCCCTTGTTTGGCCCATGTTTTCAAGGGAGGTATCTGAGTCCTGATTTATTTTCCTTTGGGGTCAATCTCTTGAGTATTTGGTCAGTAAACGCCAAGCCAGCCAGCCAGGCACTGGTCCCAAAGTGAAGGTGATGTCTGCTCCAGCATGGCTGGGTCGACACGCGTGCTCCAGCGCTCCTGCTCTGAGCAGGCCAAATGGCAACTGTCCTGGGGGGCGGTGGGAGGCCCACGTCCCCATGGCCCACACCCCACCAGGGTCCCGCTTCTGGCGCTGCCTCCAACCTGGGCAGTCAGTCTTCACCGTAGGAATGTGAAGGCCATTTCTGGGGCCGTTTTGGTAGGCCAGTGTAGGATTGGAGATTAGATTCCAGTTACTTCCACATCTGCAAGGCCACAGCCCTGTGAGGCCTGGGCCCTCCGTCAGTGTCAGCCCCTGGTGTCTCTTCTGCAGCCAAGGCTGTGGGGAGCCATGAAGGGAGGTGGGCAGGGAGGTGTGGTGCTCCTGGTTCAAGCCTCTGCTCAGAGCTTCAGTTCAGCCCACTCTCTGGACAGTGCCGAGTATGAAACACAATCCAGGGAGGTCAGTCCGGGCCTCCTGGCAGCCAGATAATGGTGGGGTGTGGTGGAACCACCCAAAGCTGTAGGAGAGCTGGGTACATGTTCCCAAGCAGGGCTTTGCACCCACCCCCTCAAATTAAAAACAAAAGTAAAAGACAACAAAGAAGGAATCTGAATTCTCCAATACTGGCCCCCGCCCCAGTGAGGCCCAGGAACACCCATCGAGGGCTCAGAGACTCCATATCAGCATTCTCGGCAGACCAGAGCTCTGACAGCACCCCCTGAGCTGGGCAGGGTCCACCCCTCCATGTGCGTGTGGCAGCTGAGCCTGGCCCCCAGCAGGAGGCCTCTGCATCGGTGGGAAGCCAGCCTCCACCCGCCATCTTGGTTTCCTGCCTCCTGCCCCTGGGCCTTGCCAACCAGCCAGCTGGGGTTTCTAAGGCACCACGGGCACCTAACTTTCCCCCAGGATGGGTCCCGCCAGGCAGAGCCAGGCTGTGGAGACAGGCCTGTGGGAGCCCTGCCCTTCAAACCCCAGACGACACACATTCCAATCCTGTCCCTGGACACGCGTGCGGAGGTCATGCTGCACGACAAGGGGAGGGGGGCCGGGAGAGGGGCCACGGTCCCCAGCCCCCTGCCCGCGGGGGCAGCCATCGGCATGAGGGCAGCGGGCCTTTGGAGGCGCGGGATGAGCGTGCTGCTGGGCGGCCCTGGGCGCATGCGGGGGCTCAGGACGCAGCCTCGTCTTCTTGGACGCCGGGGAGCTCTGGGCTCTTGCCCCCTTCGCCACACCCGTCTTTCCTGTTCAGGGGACACCAGGGGCAGAGGGACCTCGGGAGTCAGAACATGCACTCAGCAGGACACCCTCACACACACTCACATCTGTATCCACAATCTCTCAAGTCCTCCCTCCCCCCAGCACCCCTCAGTCCCGCCCCCCCTGCATCGTGGCCCCTTGCTGGTCTCCCCACCCCTGGTCTCAGACCACAACCCTCCATGGCTCCCTACTGCCCGGAGATGAAGTCTAGACTTCCCAGCCTGGCTTCTGGAGCCTCTCACGATCTGACCCAGCTGACCTCCCCGCATCCTCAAGCACCAGCCAGGTCACAGGCCTGCCCTGTTGGTGTAGATAGCCCCACAGTCCCTGGTAAAGGGGCTTTGCTTTGGCATTTTCTGCCTTATTCACAGGACAGAGTCTACCTATCAGTCTTGGGATTCTGTCACATATTCAATCGATCCCTGTATCTGATTCTTCCCCTAAGACCTTTCTTTATAAAATGAACAATGAATGGGTTTTGATATCTTAAAAAAGGATCAATCCCATTTGATGCTATTGTAGAGTTTCAACAATTATCCCAAAGCATGAAAGTCTTTCAAGGACACATGTTGGGCTTCTACGTAAAACCTGCATTTCAAAATTCAACTTGGGTCCCAGAATTATAGAATTTTATAGCTGGAAAGTATGAAGCTCAATCCTCTCACAGTCCAGACGAGGAAACTGGCTTATCTCCCTATTAACATGTCCATAGAAGGACAATGACTGCTTTGCTCAGCTGTATTCTTGGCGCCCAGCCCCATGCCAGGCGTGGACCGGGTGCCGGAGGGATCTTGAGCCTGTGGCTGGCCTGTCCCACCAGTAGGGGGTGCTGAGTCACAGGCGCTGAGCTAGAGTGACACCAAGTCCAGGTTTGCTGGTCAGGGTCCTGGTTACGCCTGTTGTCCCGGCATAACTAGTACCAGCTTCCTCTTTCACTCTCAGAAGTGGCTCTGTGTGGATGCTAAATATGAGCCCCCCCACACTGAGCCCAATCCCAGCCTCGAGGCCTACAGACCTAGAGGAGCCCAGGGAAGACCCTCCCCCAGCCCTGGCCACCCCCCTTGAGAGACAGGGAACTAACACTGTCAAGGCCTCTCCCGGGCCCCACCCCTGACGCCCCATTGGCCAGGAAGTTTGTCACGAGGGGGCAAGAGGTTGGTATATGGGCTTCCTTGAGTACAAGCCACCTCTGGCAGGGAACAGACACCAGCTTGTCCACTGGGATGGGCCCCGACACTTCCGAAGGGCTGGCTCACAAGAGGGCGGCCTCACACAAAACCAGCCCCTGGGCCCCTGGACGGCACAAGAGAAACTACCCCTTCCTGAGAGGCTGAGGTACCTCTGGGAGGCCCGCCGTCTCCCCACACCAGGCTGGGGGGCACAGCTCCCCTACACAGTGGTCTGGGGGGCCTGCCTTCTCCACACAGCAGGCTGGGGGGCCCGCCATCTCCACACAGTGGGCTGGGGGGCACGCCGCCCCCACCCAGCGGGCTGGGGGGCCTGCCTTCACCACACAGTGGGCTGGGGGGCACGGCTCCCCCACCCAGCGGGCTGGGGGGCCTGCCTTCTCCACACAGCGGGCTGGGGGGCACACCTCCCTCACCCAGCAGGCTGGGGGGCCCGCCTTCTCCACACAGTGGGCTGGGGGGCACGGCTACCCCGTGCGCAGCTCCCTGCACAGGCCAGAGTGGGGCCACTGCCGTCCCACTTTCTGGTCCAGGACCCCCTCTCTGCAGGTCTGTGCACAAACTTCAGCAGGCCTCGTTGGCATCCCAAACTGAGTTTTATTTTAGTGGAAGAAGGTGAAAGAGCTAGGGAGGAGGCTGACGGAGGTTTGGGGAAATACTTTTCCGACCTCTCCTAAGGAAGTGGTGAATGCATGTGCCTGGTGCACAGTGGGGAACCCTCAGCAAAAGGAGATTCCTCTTCTGGGCCCCGTCAGCCAGCCTGTCCATGCTGACTTGCTGGACAAGCATTTACAAAGTGCTGACTGCGCACACAGTCTCAGCAATGGCTGAGGTAGCACGGGCCACTCAGGAAAGCAGCTGACACTCCGGGAAGAGTCAGCAGAAGTGCCCCTCCCTCCACAGACGAGCCAGCCTTCTACAAGGAGCAGACATGAGGCCTGTCTGCACACCTCTACCCGGCTGCCGTGGGCTGAGAACAGAGGTGCCAACGGGGTCCTACTCTGAGACCCAGCCGAGCCCCCAGGCTCCAGGCTCAGCCTGCACAGCCCGATGGCAGTAAGAATGAGGGGGGTGCCACAGTCCCCACCCCACCCCAGGGAGCACACTGCAGGCCTCAGCCCACCAGTACTTACGACAGTAAGCTTCCGGGAGCAGACATAGATCGCTCTTCCCTCCGCGCCGGGGGCTCAAACGGGTTCCCAAAGGAACGCTTTCTCAGCATGGACTTGACCAGGATCTGGGGAGGACATGTCAGCATGAGGAACCAAGTCCCCAGGCTCCCAGACACACTGGCAGCCTCCACTCTGACTCCCTGATTTGGGAGCTGCGGAGTGGGCCCTGCGGGGGCTCCCCTCAATAGGCAGAGAAAGGAAGAACATTCCAAGCAGAAGAAACAGCAAGAGCACAGAGGGGTGATGGCTGAGGGTGAATTCTGGGGATGCAGAGGAGCCCAGGGCAACTGGTGCCTGGGGGGCAGAGGCCAGGTGCAGAGCAGGAAGGGTCTGGAACGCCAGGCTGAAAGGGGCGCATTATTCTGAGGGCATGAGGAGTGCAATGAGGAAACGCCTTCTAGCTACAGGGGGCAGGATGGAGCAGAGGAGGAGAGGCTGCTGCAGCCCGGCTCTCTGACCCTGTCCCTCCTCTGGCAACAGGGACAGTCCCATGCCCCTGCCCACATACACACAAATTCACCAACCCCACATGCACAGCACCAGAGGTGCATTCACTTGTTCATTCATTCATTCATCCACTCATTCAATCAACAACTATTTACTGGGCGCCCATGATATGCCAGACACTATTCTAGGCACAGGGGCCACGCTGAGGCCAAAGTTCTTGCCTCCTAGAGCTTCTATTCTGGTTGGGGGGACAGGCAATAGATAAGACAAGTCAGTAAAATATATAAACTGTTAGTTAATGGTAAAGGCTGAGCAGAAAGACAAAATAAGAAAGGGGGATAAGATATGATAAAGGGGAGTCGGAACTGTGGGTAAGAGGCCAGGAAGGCTCGCTTCTCCCTGAGAAGGTGACTTTGGAGTAAAGACCTCAGGGAATGAGGGAGAGAACCCTGAGGTCTGGGCGGGAGCATCCCAGGCAGAGGGAAGAGAAGTTCAAAGGCGCTGAGGCAGCAGGTTTCACAGCATGTGGTTGGAGCCGAGCGAATGAAATGAGGGGAGGACACCAGGACAGTGTGTGTGTTGGGGGGGGGGAGGGGGATGGGGTCGTGCAGGCTGTGCAGAGCCTTGCAGGGCAGTCAGGGCTGTGGCTCTTGCTCTGGGTGACACGGGAGGCTGAGTGAGCAGGTCCGAGCTGAGAAGTGACATGATCCGGTCACCAGGACCACGCTGGCTGCTGACTTAAGCATTAACTGTATGGGGGTGAGGGTGGAGGCAGGGGACTACTTGGGAGGCTATTCCAGTGGTTTAGGAGAGACACAACGGTAGCTAAGACCTGGGAAGTGGCAGTAGGGACTCTGTTGGAGCTGGCAGGTCCTGGGGACCCCAAGGAGCCCCAGAGCTCTACAGAGCATAGGAACGGGCAGGCCTTTAGCCGGCTGGCCCTGGCTGGGCCTGGACCAGTAGGAAGGGATGAAGTGCTCGGTCCAGCTCTCTCTCTTGCCCTTGTGCCTACCCTGACTCACAGTATACCTCAGTGCAGGGCAGGCCATGGCTCTCAGTGTCCTAAAAAGCCCCAAATGGCCAGCAGGGGCTACATTAACAACTCCCAACTGCTAACATGGAACACATCCAGAAGATGAGAAAAATGAAAGTGTGTGAGGAGAATGGAGGGAGCATACAGGTAGAGTCCAACTAATGTAGGGGGCTCTGGGGCCCCTTCTCCAATTCAAAGGCTTCCTCGGCCTTTCCACTCACATCCTTGGCACCTAGTACAGTGCATGGAAGACAGCAGAAGTTCAACAAATGCTAGGAAGGCAGGAAACGCTTCCTCCAGCCACGGTGAATGTTGACACTCCGTGAGGGCATATGTATTTATACATCACTCACTCTCCTCACCAAACCTCCTGGTCCCCCCACCACGAGGCTGAATAAAGCGACATCCTTCCTCATGGGCCTCCAGCAGAACAGTGGCCCCCCCTAACCCAGCACTGGGGCTGGCAAACCAGGTGGCCCTGTCCCCCCACTGGGGCCCAGCACAGAGCAAATCTCAGGCAATGGCCAGGCCCTCCCAGGACCAGGGAGCCTTCTGCCCCTGACCCTCTTACCACCGTGGTCCAGCTGGGGATGAGCTTGACCGAGTTCTTCACCTCCTCCTCGGTCACCTCCACCATGCTGCAGTGCTCCTCCTCGGAGGGAAGGGGCTCCTCCCCATTTTTGGTCACCCAGGGGTGCAACTGTGGAGTCGGGAGGGCGGGGAGGAGTCAGGGCCACAGGCAGAGACACCCATTCAGCAAGGGGCACGGACACTCCACCAGCAGTCCCCTTGAGGGGTCCAAAGCCACAAATCCCAAACCCAAACCCAATAAACATATGTTCCAGTGTAGGGCTCTCTAGAAGGGGAAGCAGGCCTATGTGCTGTGGCCCAGCCCAGCCCAGCCCAAGACCTCTGGTTCCCCAACCTTGATGTCTGGCACCCCAATTCTTGTTCCAGGATTCTTGTCTAGCATCTTCAGGATTAAGTCCTTGAGCTCCTCGCTCACCTTTGGCCTAAAGAGGGGGAAGGAAGGAGATGAAAGAGAGACAGTTGATGATCCTGTCCTGCCCAGCTCTCCATCCACACCCTGTTCCTGGGGCTCCCCAATTAGCGCAGACGAGGGCAGAGATACACCTGACCCTCATTTCACAGAGAGCGGGAGGGACACCCCAAGGTCTCATGGCCGAAGGAGAGTTTCAGAACAAGTATAGAGATATCTTTCTTTCCTGAGCAGGAAGTAAAGTGGTCTCCCTCAGGGGGCAGAGGCCACAAACACAAACAGAGTTCCCTGGGTGCTGAACAACCCCTAGGTGGCAGCGATGGTGGGGATAATGCCAGAAGAGTCATCTAATGGGACACCAGGGGCCTTTACTCCCACTCACCATCTGGTCCCCTTCTCCACCTGGGAGGTGGCCAGGAAAGATTCTCATTGACGGGGGGGAACCAAGGCCTGAGGTTAGTGAGTTGGCACACTGCTATCCAGAAGAGTGAGGGTCAGGATGAGAGACTCCGGTGGATGGGGGGGCAGGACTCTCAGCCCCTCATCAGCCTGGACTGTCTCTGCCCGAACGCCAGGCTTCTTTGCTATGTACATCCTTGGGGACCCCATTCCTCCAAGCCTGGGGAGAAGGAACCCCATTCTTGGGACTATTGACCTTGGCTGCCTCTGCTGTCCTAGATATACTTAATCCCTTTTAATTTAAAACTCCCGGGCTGGAGAAGGACTTCTCTGGCAGGGGATACAGCAGGAGGAAAGGCAAGGAGACAGGCAATTAGGAGAGGGATGGAATCCAGTTGGCTAGCACTGTGGGGGAGGGGCCGACATGGTGGCAGATCCCAGGGGTCCTTGAATGCCAGGGCCAGGACGTGGCCTCTTCCTGCGGGCTTTGAGAGCCTTGGAAAAACGTGAAGCGGGAGATATGGTGAGACGTGCTGAGCTTTAGTGGGGTCAGCCCGGTCTGATTGTGGTGGCTGAACTGGAGGGAGGCTGGCAGCAGGCAGGCCAGAGAGGAGGCAGCTGGAGAAGGCTGAGGCCTGGACTAGGCAGGGGCGCAGGTGGCAACAGAGCCAAGAGATATGTAAGAGGTGAACTCAACAGAGCTTGGCGACCAGACAGGAAGTGGGCGCCAGGGAGCAGGAGTCATTGAGGATAAATACCAGGATGGTTTCTGACCTGCCCCGGACATTTGAGCAGATGGCAAAAGGGCCCTGAAAAATGAGAAGCCAGGGGGCTCAGGCTGGCTGGTAGCCTACATCGCAAGCAGAACAATGGATGAGCAGGGAGGCCTCTCCAAACAGTCCCTCTGGGTTCAGAGACCTCAGTCACAGAGGAAGGGGCTGGGAGGACAGAGTGGCTTCAAATCCCAGACCCACTGATAACTCTTCTCCGGAGCCTCTACTTTTCCATCTGTGAAATAGGGGTGCACACTGGCATCTTGAAGCCCTCCCATCCCAAGTGAGGAAGGTGGAGGTTCCTCATGAGTCGAGGGTCTGCGTGGGGTTGACGCCACTGACCCCACAGAGGCCTTGAGTGAAGGAGCAGTGTGAATGTGTGACCTGGCCTCAGAGTCCCCATCTGTGTAGTGACATCCTATCCAGATTTCTGAGACCCTGTGCACAGTCCCACCCCTCCGTCTGCTCAGGGCCCTCCCAGGGAACAGCACCCACTCCAGATCTGCAGGCCGGGGCGGGGCCCTGAAAGGGCCAAACCTCTGATGCTAAAACTCAGACACATCTCCCTGGGGGGGGACGGGAGCCCCCTGACAGACGACTCACTCCTCGGGAAACACCACGGCCTCATTCTTGATCTTCCTGTGCAGGGCCAGGATGTAATCATCGATGAACGGGCACTGTGGGGGAAGCAGACAAAGGATGCAGGCCGGGGGCCTTGGCTCACGCTGGGGGACCAGCCCTATCTCTCCAGGGGGCTGGGGTGGGGGCAGCTCTGGGCTCCCCATTAGAGGGGAGGGACCTCATCCAACCTGTTTGGGGCCTGGCACACAGTAGGTGCTCAACAAACACAGACTGAAGGAATGACTGACTGAGGGAACTGTGAGGCTGGGGGTACTGGCCAGCGTCATGGCAATGCCTTCAGTCCCAGGGCCTGGAGTTCAGGAGCACATTCACTGAGACAACAGCCTGCCCCGCAGCACAGTCACTAGAGTGGGAGCACCTGCACACAGGGATCTGGGCCACATCAGTGTTGGGTGCCCCAAGGCCCAGCCTGACCTGGAGCAGGAGTCAAGGACAACTTGTTGACTGACTGACTGACTGACTGACTAAATGTGTGAATGAATGAACGAATGGCATCAAGGGATAGAAGGAGCACTCTGGCTAGAGAGGTGGCAACACCACCAGCGACACCCCCCCTGGGATGTCTGATGTCCTGGGACTGCTTCACATGAATCCCCTCCTAAGGGGACAAGAGAAAAACAGGAAAAGCCTCTTTTCCCTCAGTCTCCTCTGAGCCAGGTGGGCTCTTTCACAAGTCACTTTAATAAGGACACAAGAGAGGGTCCTACACCTGTCATTCATCCTGGCTCCGCTCTGCCAGCCCACCTAGCACTCACCTTCCCATAGACAAAGCAGTACAGCGTGACCCCAGTGGCCCACACATCCAGGGCCTAGAAAGAAACAGCCCACATTAGTCCCCCAAAAGAAACCCATACCTCCTGCCCACCCAGCTGCAGTGGGCCATGGGAGAGGCCATGCAGGGAACCTCCTTCCTCAGTCATGTATTCACTCAACACACACTGCCAGCCACTTGCTCCATGCTGGACCCTGTGCTGAGCACTGAACAGGGCTCCTGCCCTCCAGGGATTCCAAGTCTCCTTGGAATAGGCCCAAACCAGACTGAGTTTCCAACTCAACAGGTACAAAACCTCCTGCATCTACAGGGTCACATTTACTGTACCCATGACAGATGCAGCCCAGAAATGATGATATGCATTGAACTTAGACGCACTAAACCAGCTCTGGCTTCGAGAGGTCATCTCTTGTCCTAATAAGCCACTGGAGAAGCCACCATCCACCTTCTTTCTGAAACCAGAATGAGGCCCAGCCCTCAGGGCACCTCCACGACCCCTCACGCTCCCCACACCCTGGGTTCTAACCTGTGCTCTCTCTACCTTCCCCTTTCTAGAACCCCACCTCCTGGCCTGGTATCTGCTTTCTCTCTATGTGAGTGATTCTCAAATCTCTATCCACGTATTCCTGCCACAGCCGCCTCCTCTGAATCCAATCAGGGAGCACCAAACGCAAGCTGACATCACTCCACAAAATAACAGGCCTGTTCTCTTCAAAAGGTCAAGGGTGGAAAAGACAAAGAAAGGCCGAGGAACCCTTCCAGATTAGAAGATCCCAAAGAGACATGACAGGTGAATGGAGTGACTGACCCCGGATTGGATCCTGGACCAGAAAAAGAAAAGGCATTAAAAGGCAGTATCAGGACAACTGATGAAATCTGAATAAGGTCGACCAATAGGCTTTTATCAACAATGAATTTCCTAGTTTTGATTGTTGTACTGAGGTTACGTAAGAGAACGTCCTTGTTCTTAAAAAATATCCACCTTCGGGCCGGCCCAGTGACTAAGTGGTTGAGTTCACACGCTCTGCTTCGGTGGCCCAGGATTTCACCAGTTCAGATCCTGGGCGCAGACATGGCACCACTCATCAGGCCATGCTGAGGTGGCATCCCACATGCCACAACTAGAAGGACCCACAACTAAAAAAATATACCACTATGTACTGCGGGGCTTTGGGAAGAAAAAGGAAAAAAAATTATCTGCCAAAGTATTTAGTGATAAAGGAGGATACTGTCTCCAACTTAACTCTCAAATGGTTCAGAAAAATGTAACATGCACACACAATAAATATAGCGAGAGACGATGAAAAGATAAATGGGACAAAATGTCAATAACTGGTGAATCAGGGTAAAAAGATATGAGAGTTTTTTGTATTATTCTTGCGATTGTTTCCGTAAGTTTGGAATTATATCAAAATTAAAAATTTAAAAAAAACCTCTACCTACATTCCTGACCTCTCTAGAGCTCCACACCCACACACATGTCCAAATGCCTCTCGACCATCGTCTCCCTGGCAGGGGCAGGGTGGGGCAGCCAGCGCTCCACAGGCGAGAAGAGGCGTGTGCCCACACACAGAACTGCTCAGAAAGCTCTGCCCACTCCCTCTGTCACTTAGGAGAAAGCCCAAACTTCCAGATCCTGTAAACTCTGCCCAAACACCATCGTGCCTCCTACCCTGTGCCCCTCAGTTCTCTTGCATATTCTCTGGGCTCCACCTCCTGCTTGAATTCTCCCCATTCTTCAAGGCCTAGTTCACACCCTGGCGTGTCCAAGAAATATGAGGGGAGCCTCCGACTTTCCCCCAAACACGAGCTCTCCTGCCCCTTTCACCATCTCCAGAAGGGCCGGGAGCAGGGCTGTCTGGGCCGTCTGTTCCACCGCCCAGCCCAGAGCTCAGCACAGAGCAGCAAGCACAAAACATTTGCAGAGAAGACTTGGGGCTGTTTTGCTGGAAAACCAGAGGAGGCCAAAGTTGGGGAGTTTGTTGGACTCCAGGATGAGGCAAATACGAAGGAGGGGACCATGCTCAGCATTCACTCCCAAGACACAAGGACCCTGGCACCCTCAGGTTGGAAACAAGGCCCCATTGCAAGCTATTCCACCCCTCCACGGGCACCCCAACCCGGCCCAGGCCCTGGGAGCCACCTTCCCGCTGAAGCTCTGGCCGGAATCAGAAATGGCCTCGGGGGCCATGAACGCTGGGGTCCCAGCCGTGCTGGACAGCCGAGCGTCGTTCCCCTCAAACTGGTTGCTGACGCCGAAGTCGGCAATCTTCACATGGCCATCGTCCCCCAGGAGCAGGTTGGACGGCTTGATGTCCCTGTGGATGATCTTCTGGTAGTGCACTGCAGAGAGAGGCAGCTCAAGCGCTGGCCCGGGGGACCGCCACCCAGTACCCCGACCTGCCCTAGCCTGGCCACGGAAGCCCATCTCAAACTCCAGGAGAGAGGGAGCTGGGATAGCCCAGCGCCTGCACACACTCATCTCATGAGGACCTCAGGAGAGAACTTGAGGGCCCTCAGCTCCACTATGCAGTGAAGACCCTGAGGCCAACCCGGGCTGTGAGCAGCAGAGCCAGGACTAAACTCCTAGGAATCTTTGGACTCCAAGTCCAGTGCTCTCTCCACGGCAATCAAGGCACTTGATGCTGAGGGGGGAGGTCAGAGGAAATTGGGGAAAGGGGATTCTCCATAGCCCGTCTCTGGCCCTCCCATGTAGGTGCTGTGTGCAGACCCAAAGCCCATCAAAACCTTTCCCCAGCTCCATTCCCCACCCAGCCTGTCAGAGAAGTCCCTGCTCCTTGGACTGAGGGTAGGATTGTGGGGTGTCCTGCAGAGATACTGCCTCACCCCTAGGGTCTCTAGGCTGATGGGGTTTCAGAGAGGAGGGCACCTCAGGCCATAGGACTGCTGGGATGAACATGGCTAGGGTAAGAGTCGGCTCTCTCTGCTAGGCTGGGAGCTCACCCTGCTTCCTGGGTCCAGCACCGCCAGGAAGAGAGGGGCAGCTCAGGCTGAGATGGCCAGAGACGTCCCAGCCAAGAGAAGGCATTGACCCCGTCCCCCAGCCATCCACTTACAGATTCCCCTCTCAGCAAATACCTTTCCCTGGACCAACAGACCCCAGGGTGTTGGAGAGGAGGGAAGACGAGAAGGGAAGGAGCAGAGGGGAGAGGAGAGGAAGGCTGAGGCAAAGGGAGTGAGTCTCATATAATAATAATGACAAAACCCATGGCCCTGTAGTGACTGCCTCCTGGCACACTGGAGCGCAAAGGCTCAGGGGGCTGTGTATTTGACCATGGAAAGTGGGTTCAAATTCTTATCTCAAACCCTGGCCTCTCCCTTGAACTCCCAGCTCTTTATCCACATGAATATCCAGCAGATATCTCAACGTATTTCTCAATATTTGTCAATAACGTGTCTAATTCAGAACTTGATTTCTCTGTCTGCAACCTCCTACCCCCAACCACCAAACAAACAAAGCAAAATAGAAAACCCCTGCTCCTCCTCTAGGCTGCCCCATCAGGTTATCGGCAGATTTTACCAGCTGCTCAGGCCAAAAACCTCGGGCCCACCCTCGACTCCTCTCTCTCTCAGATCCCACATCCAATTCACTGGCCAGTCCTATGGGCTCGACCTCCAAGATACAATCCAGATCCGAGTAATTCTCACACCTGCATTGCTGCACTTGACTCATCTGTAAGAAGCAGGCCTGGGCTGCCCGACCACACAGCCTCCCCCAGGCAGCCTCACCCTCCCTTCTCAGGACCAGAATCCCAAGGCAGGTCTTCAGCGGCCAGTGCCTCCATTCACCTGCCTGTCCAGCCCGTGGTGCTGACCAGTCCACTCCAGGAAGGCCTGCACCATGATTAGCTGGGTCTTGACAAGGCCTGACCCAAGAGCCAGCTGGGGTTAGCTTGTTTTGGGGGGGTATGGAGGATGGGAGACAATAGGCCCTCAGCTGAGAAGGGCCCAGGAGAGGAATGGGGTGGAGGCCAAGCTGGACAGGGTTGTGCCTCCCACTGTCCATATCCAGGGTGAAATGCCCCCTTCCCATACCTGAAGGCCCTTGCTAGGGACTCTCTGCAAAGTCCTCCCCTCTCTGTGCCTCAGTTTTCCCATATATACAAAGACAGCATTAATCTGAGGGCATTGGAGTGGCTCAAACAAGATAAAGATAGTCCTGTTCCTGTCACCACAGGGTCCTCACCCTGTTCCCCAGGGAGAGAATATGCCCCTGATAAACCAAGCTAAGACTTTAGAGAGATGGACAGCACCCCTGCTCCCAAACCAGGCCAGAACCCCAGGTGTCTGGGGGCCCTCCTCTCCCAATGATCCGTTAGTCACCCAGTGCTGGCCACCCCACCTCCTTCTTGTCTCCTCGCCACTGCCACTGCCCTAATCCAGGGCTCACCATCTGTCACTTGGGCTGTAGAAACAGCCTCCTCCCTAACCAGCTGGCCGCCTCACCCACTCCGATCCAGCCACCACACAGCTGCCAGACAGAGCTTTCTAAGACACAAATCCCGTCACACCCCTCCCCTGCTCAAAGCCCTCCGGGGTTCACCATACCGACAGGATGAAGTCAGGAAAGTCCTCTGTGGAGGCATTCGCAGCCCTCATGGTGAAGCCTGAACAGTTTCCAGCATCATCTTTCACTATTCTCCACCCCCACCAGATTCAATCAGATCGAACCTCTCCCCATTCTCAAATAGTACACGCCCACTCCGCTCTGGCCTCTGCTACGTAGTTCTCTCTGCCTACTCTACCCTCTCCTACCCATGCCTCAAACCTGGCCAATGAACCCCTCCTCATCCTTCAGGACCCTGGTCACAAGTGGCCTCCTCCAGGAAGCCTCCCTTGACCCCTCAGCACTCTGACAGCCCCTGTGCCTCCCCAGCCTCGGCAGGCACTGCACTATATTATCTTCCTGCTCAGGTTCCTGTCTCTCCTACCAGGCTGGGAGATCCTTGAGGTCACTTCTGGGTCTTTGCCATCTACATGCCCCCAGCCAGCACTTAGTCAGTACTCACAAATGAACAAATGAATGAATAAATGAATTCCAGAGAAAGAAGCTAAGCTAACATCCTCCCTCCTGAGCTCTCATCACCTTAGGGCCCCTCACAGTAAACCCACTCTGCCACCACCCACAAGCCCCACGCCAGGGACAGACTCTTCCTCGAGCTGCTGAACAAAAATCTCTTGCTTCCCACATCTCTTGAGGCCCTGTGGAGAGGCCAAGCGTGGCGAAGAACTCAGCAGAGGAGAGAGATAGACAGCACCCAAGGCGCAGACCAACATGGTGGTGACCAGGCACTGCGAATGCCCAGGAATGCCCAGTGAAGTCTGCTGCCACCCTCAACCCAGGTAGGTCAGGAGGTTGGCCCCGCCCACAGGTCCAAGCTCCAACCAGCCCCCCCCAGTGAAGCTGATTGGCAGATCCTCACTGACTGACAGGCATTGCTCACAGCCGGCTTAGCCTGCGCTCCGCCCCCTCCTGCATCCCTCGGCTGTCCCCAGCCCCAGGGGCAGGCAGGCCCTCACTCACAGTACTCAAGGCCCAGGATGATGTCCCGCAGGTAGAGGCGGGCTTGCTCCTCAGGCAAGGGCTTGTCACAGGGCACCTCCATGACTGGCCTATGGGGAGCGAGGGAGGAGGGGTGTTTAGCCAGAATCAGGTGTAAAGGCAGATGGCTGGTGACAGGGAACAGGGGCTGGGCCCTACAGACCCCCCCAGGACCTCTCGGGAGCCCTCTATGCTCAGACGGGTCCCTAGAACCCAAGATATTAGCTTCTCCCATATAACGAAAATTTTAAAACACACAGAGACGCAAATATCCCTTTTCAATTATTCTAATTTCAAATAAGCTTTATCTTAATTTCTTGACTTGGTATTCCTTCTTCTAAGCACTTAATTCTCTATAATCAAACAGTTGCAAAGACGCCATTTAGAGCAATGTTTTTCAAACTGTAGGTCCACACCCAGTAGACAGTCGTGGCTACTGCTTTTTTTCCTAATAAGTAGACTCTATGAGAGTAGACATATGAGACATACACTGCTTTGTAAAACTTTGGTTTCAATTACAGATATGGATGGCAATTAAAACTTATATTTCTTACTTTGAATGAAGATCAAAAACATCTGAAAGCCTCTGAGTCTTAAAACGACACCACTCCCTGCCCCCTCCCCAAATTGGGCTTTCGGAAGCACCCCCAGGCAGAGAGACAAGCCACAGCCTGGATTCAAGGCCTCGGCAGTTAGGGCCTCCAGTCAGCCCAGCCCCATGCTCATACTCCTTGTACACTGCTCTGCAAACACCCTGAGAAGGTCAAACAAGGCAGACTTGAGTTAGAACCATAGGTTACATCAGTGACTCACTGTGTGACCTTGGGCAAGCCACTTACCCTCTCTGAACCTCAGCTTCCCCTTTTGTAAATGGGAGCGAATGGAGTCCCAACCACCCAACTCACAAACTTGTAAAGCTGAAAGAACTCTTTGTGATTTGAATACAGGTAAGAGTTGAGTCCCATTTCTACGCTTTTGCTTGAGAAATATTCCTTTCTTCTTCCTCTCCTCCATCAAAATCTTCTTTCCATTCTTCAGGGCCTGGCTCAAAACTACCCCTTCTTCCAGAGGCTTCCCTGACTATTCCAACCTCACCGACCCCACTGGCCTTCAGAGAATCATCCTCCTGGTCTCTCATTTTCCCCACCCAAGACCAGAGCTCCCCAAGGGGAGGGCCTGGCCTCTGCTTTCTCCTGGAGTAGCTGACCCTAAGACAAGGGACACAGGAGGGAAAGGAAGGCCTGGATTAGACTTGACCTGCCTGATCAGGACGGGGAACTCACCCCTTTCTCAGGAGGTCAAACACTGCAAGAAAAGAAAAGAGAAGTAGGTGAGGTGCAGCCAGGCTGGCACAGCAGCCGATGCCCAGGTCCCTCCCGGTCCTGGAGGGCAGGTGAGCAGCTGGCATCCCAGGACAGGGGTCCCAGGGAATCAGAGGAAGTCAATGCATAAGGGTGGGTCTACTATGGACCTGCCTCATCTGATTCTCAGGTGCCAGGTGAGGAGCATCAGCACGGACCCCTTTTACAGGGGGGAAACTGAGGCTCAGAGAAGGGGAAGAAATTTTCCTAAAGGTCACAGCAGATAGACAGGTAGGAGAGGGAGTGGAGACTGAATTCCCAATCCAGAGTCCCTCCTGCCCCAGTTCTGGAGGGCCTCCAAGCCCAGCCCTGAGTCAGGTACCAAGGACTTAAACAATAACAACAACATTACTATCACTGACGATAATAGCTAACGTGTCTTGCATATAACTCAAATCAACCCTATGAGGTAGACACCATTATTATCCCCATTTTACAGGTGAGGAAACTGAGGCACAGAGCTGTCAGATAGACTCTGGGAACCCACATCCCATCGCCTGCTTCCTGCATCTATCTGATCCCCTGGCTCTCCAACCAGTGGGGTAGGAGCTTGGGAATATTTGTTGAGACTACCTGGATGTTCTGAACCTGGTTCAGCAGGGCTGGGCAGGGGACCCCCGGCTTGAGAACGTGTGCTTTCTCTCTGCCCTGAGGAGCTCAGTGTGTTCACATGGCTCACCTGAAGGTCACATGTGTCCCCAGGGAGCTCTTGGACCCAACCCAGGTAAGCTACTTTGAGAATGAGCTGGGTCACTCACCCAAATAGAGATTGTCCTCAGCTGGGTCATCCAGGACCTGGTCAGAAGGAGCAGACATGAGGCTGTGGCTTGGGGAGGCCTGGGATGGGGGTCCCAGGCCTCCTTGTCCTCACCAGCCCCAGGATCCCCAGTGTGCTCTGCAGCCACCCTGGACAATGGAGCAGGAACTGTGCAGGCACCAGACAGATGAGGCCTCAGAAATCACTGACCCCCAAGCCTGGCCCACCACAGGGCATCCAGCCCTTCTCCCCTCCTGCCATAATGGGGGGCTCATTTCTTGCCTCTGGGGCAGCCCCTCATGCTCAGTAAAACCTTGAGGACACCCAAGACCAGCCTGAACTAACCCCTGAAGCTTCCCTGTAGCCCCCACCCCAAGTCTGGCTCTGCCCTCCAAGGCCTCAGCCACATCTCCCTGGGCAGGATCCCTGGGTCTGTGCTGAGTGCCCCCAGGACCAGAGGCTGCGCCACAGGACTCGGGCATGGATCCCCACCCGCTCACCACCTACCTCAATCAACTTGACCACATTCACGTGGTCCAGCTTCTTCAGGATGGCAATCTCCTGGTATACCCGCTCCAGGGGCAGCAGCTGCTTGGCTGGTCCTCCCTGGGTAGCCTGGGACCCTCTCGGGGGAGGGCGACCTATGACCAAGAAGGGGAGTCAGGCCCCTGTTGCAGGAGGCTGGGCCTCATCATGGTCCTGCAACCAGCCTCAAGCAAGAATCTTGCAAGACTATGGCCTTGTCCCCAATACACCAAGCATATTCCCACCACCAGGCCTTTGCTCATGCTGTCCCCCCTCTATCCCCTGTACCCCCTACCCAGGTCTCCTCCTCCTCTGCCCCCAGGCTAGGAGTCCCAATCACAGGACCTGACAGATACATACGTGGAAAGCCATACTGCTTCAGTAACTTCTTCTTGGAAAGAACTTTCATTGCCTGAGGAAGGAGGACAGAAATGTCACTCATGTGCAGCCACCAGGCGCTAGAACAGGCTGTTTACATGTGGACTGAGGTCCAGAAGGGTACAGTGGGCATCGGCCACTGGCACTGAGAGTATGGCCTGGATGTGGTTAAGCTGGGTTAGGAGGAGGCCATAGCTGAGTCTAGACCTTACCCCTATTCTCCCAACAAGCCTTTCTGGAGCTCTCCCCTCAGAGGCATCCACCCTCTGCTTGCCTATTCCCAGGGTCAAGAAGCTCACTCCCTTTGCATACCCCTAGGGACAGGGAGCTCACTCCCTTCAGAGGCAACATTGTCCTCTGACTTCCCAGCACAGCTTCTGCCCCAACTCCCAGGCTGCCAGGGCCCAGCTGGGGCAATGCCTCCCTCCTATCCCCAGACTCACATAGTGCCTGTCTTCACTTTCATTGTAGGCCAGCCGCACCACGCCATAGGCACCCTGCAAATAGGCATGCATCAGCCCCACCCGGACAGCCCACTCTCCCAGGACTAGCTCAGGAAAAGGGGAGCCTGAACAGCTCCAGCCCCCTCCTCCTGCATCCCATCTCCATCCCCACCATCAATAGGGAGGGGACTCCTGGACTCCTGTGCCCTGGTAAGAGCCCCTGCCTGGCTCAACGCAGCTCCATGCCTCCCCCAGTCCCTCCGTGTCTTCCATCAAAAACGGGGGAGTCAGGAATCAGGAGTCATCTCCCACCCCCAGCCCCCCACCCCAGGGATTTCCTACAGAGACAAAACTTTCCTCACTTCCAGGCCTGGGCCTTCCTGGCTCTGCCTCACATTCCCAGAGGAGAAGAAGGGATTATGGCAAGCAGAGGATCCTAACAGGCCACCTCCGCAAAGCCCCAAGAGGAGTTCCCACTGCTCCTGGCCTGCCCCGGGCCTACCTTGCCAATCTCACTCTGCAGCTTGTACTGGTTGAGCTGCACACAGTCCTGGGGGGGGAGAGAGGGGAGCATCAGGTAAAGCTTGATCCAGAGGTGGCCCTGCTCCCACCTCAGGGGCCTGTTCAGGGCCCAATCCTGGCCCCAGACCCCTCACTTCCAGACCCCAGCTCTCATCAAGCTTTCAAGTTTGGATGGGGAAACTTGGTGGCATCAAAGCCACCAAATGTGACAAGAAGCCTTGGATAACGTTTGAAAACATGAATGGTGAGCCACGGTTATGCTTTGCTCCCCAGGGAATGGCAAAGGAAAAATCCACTGATTCCTGCCTGGATGCTGGGATCTGGGAGACCCCAGTCTATGGGAAACTTCATGAGTAAGTAGTTCCAGAAGCAGCTGAATGCGAGGTCTGAATTATAAGGAGAAGAAAGATGAGGAGAGCCTCGGGGACAGCAGACCAGAGCCCTGGCTCAGGTCTGGAAAGCTCTGACAAGGTCTACAGCCTCTGACGGCTGTACACGGCTCAGTACTTGGGTTCACGTTCAGATCTAAGTGGCAACGACAGACCAGTGGGAGCCCAGGGGCTGGGAGCATGCTATCAGCTTCTGAGTGACAGCAGCCTCTGGGGGCAGGACTAGAGGTGGGGGCTCAAGCTGAGGAAGCCTTGAGGGGCGTGAGGACACATTGTCTGTCTTCAGATCTCTAAGAGGACTTCTTGGGGGACAAAGGAAGAGCCTGTTTCTAAGGTCTGAACTGGGGGTGGGGATGGTGGGACTTATAGGAGGCAGCAGCTGGCTTAGATGGAGCTCCCCTAGGTGGGAAGAGGCCCTATTGGGAGGCAGTGGGCTCCTCAGCACTCTCCTTTGGTTTGGGATACGCAAACCATAAGCTAGACAGCTGTATGGCAGGGAAAGGAGCAGAAAAGGATCTTCCTTGAGGACTACTGAAAAGCTCATGAGCACCCCCCAGCTCTGCCCCACCAACCTCTGCGTCCGAGATGGCCACATGGTGGGACTCGATGGTGGGCCTCCGCCAGGCCCGTGGGGAGATATGGCTGGCAGGCCCTGTGGCATAAGGCCCAGCCCGGGCCTCCAGACAGCTTCCCGCTGGCCGCTCCTGCAAGGAGAACTTCCTAGCTGAGAGGCTGGGCCGGGCTGGGGGGGGTCTTGAAGCACCGCCAGGGATCACGGAGGCAGCTCTGGCCCGGGGCGGAGGGTCCACACCATTCCTGGCAGGCTCTGGGCTGCCATCCGCCTCCTCCAAGTGGGCCATATCGATGGCTGCCACTCGCTCCACCAACTCTGCCCGAGGGTCCTGGCAGCAGAGCGCTGAGCCCCCCTCCATTGCCACAGTCAAGGGGGTCCTCTGGGCAGCCTTATTGGGAACCTGAGAAAAGAGGGCAGAGAAGGCTTCGATCCTGGCCACGGAGCAAGGCGGTCAGATTCCAGGCCCCTCTCCCGTTGTAGCCAAAAGCCGTGGGTCCCACCTCCATGCCTTTGCACTATCTGTTCCTTCTGCCTGGCTTGCCAGCATCCAAACTCAGGTCTGTCCCTCCTAACTGAAGGAATCCAGGAACTCATCCGGCTCTGCTGCACGTCAGCCCTCTGGACCTCAGCATCCCCATCTAAAACAGCCAGTCACGTCTGCCTTGCTGGCTTCACAGGGAAGCAGGGAGAATCCAACATTCTGGAGTCAGGACGGACAGACACGGACATAACACTGGAGGCCCAGCAGCCAAGGGAGAAACAGAGTCCAGGGTCAGCTCAGGCTCCCATCCGCAGACAGCCCAGTGACTCACCAGCCCCACCCTTGACAGCAGAGCATTCCAGAGCTGCTGCCTGGAAGCTGAGCTGGGTGCTGGTGATGCAGAGGCCTCCCTGGTGCTCCAGGCCCACCCACCTCCTCCAGGGAAGACTCCCTGCTGTTCCAGCCTCGCTCACCTCCTCCAGGGAGGCCTCTCCATGGCCACAGGAGAAGGCTCCCATAACTGCCTTCCCTGCCCCAGCAGAGCCTGCAGCCCAGGACAGGGTCCATTAGGGGAGGGGGCTGCTGCTTTATTGGCTGTCAAGAGAGATTTCTCTGCACTCAAAGGTCATTTCTCCTGGTTTTCCTTCCAGTTTATTTGTGTGGCCAAAACGTTTACCACATCTGCTCAGGTTGATTTGCTCCCCCTGGCCTGGCCCTATCACTGTCTGAGCCCCAAACCAGGCCCTGGGCCAAGGCCTAACCCCAGCTTGAACCCCAAACCAACCTCCAACCTCCAGCCCTAGCCCTCCCCCTCGGCCACAACCCTAGGCTGAACCCTGACATTCATGCTGGGACCCCATCTCTGCCCCAGGCTGAGCACTGGCCCCACCCTAGCCTGATGCCCTTCCCCCTTCCTGGGCCAGACCCAGCATCTTCTCAGAAAAAGGAAGTGAGTGGACTCCTGACCCCCTGCCCTTCCTGTCTCGTGGTAACTTCCTCTGTCCTCATATTGCACGTTTGAAAACACAGGTCTCCATTTTACCCCTAGTTCCCCCATCACCTTGCTTTGACAGATATCAAGCAGGCAAGGCTCACTGGAGTCCACTGGCCCCAGAGAAGCCTGGGCTGGGTTCCAGTCCTGCCTGCCATCCTACTGTGGGGGTCCTAAGCAGGCTCCTTCCTGACTCTGAGCCTCAGTCTCCCCAACTGTACTATGGATGCAAGACCTTCCCAGATTCCCTAGGGTCACAGCAAGGCTTGGAGATGGATTGTTGGTAGGGGCATGGTCCAGACCCCCTGTGCCTGCACAGTGTGTTAAATGAGTGGAAGCCTGGAGCTGGTGGTGCTGACATTGACATGCAGAAAGGAAGGAGGAGGGGAATCCAGACTGGCAATAGGAAAAGACATGGAGGCTGGACCTAGAGGAGTGGGGGAGGGTGGTGAGGCTAGGGCATCAAGGAGGCCTCCCTTGAGGATGTGAATAGGGCTGGAGCATCAGGGAGGCCTCCCGGGAGGAGATGAGAGAGGGCAGTGAATGAATGGGGCTGGAGTATCACGGAGGCCTCCCTGGAGGAGATGAGAGGGGGCAGTGAATGGGGTTAGAGGACCAGGGAGGCCTCCCTGGAGGAGGCGAGTAGGGCTGGAGCATCAGGAAGGCCTCCCTGGAAGAGATGAGAGGGGGCAGTGAATGGGGTAGGAGGATCAGGGAGGCTTTGGGAACCAGGCCACTTGCAGGAAGGAGGAAGCCAAGGTTGAAGGGAGCCCTCCAAGCCTGGCCAGCCCACCCTACTCCTCCCTGGGGGTGGCCTACCCCCTCCTGCTGTAGGCCCTTTTCCTTCCACCAGAATATAAACTCCATGGATTGGGGCTCCTGCCTGCCTTGTCTCCATAAAATCACTGGTGTCTGCAGCAGTGGCTGGCACATAGGAGGAGCTCCATAAATATTTGCTGAATGAATGAAAGGTTGCCATAGGGATCATGACCATCCTGTCCCCATTAGACAGATGGGAAAGCAGCCTCAGAGAGGAGACCCCAACAAACCTTAGGTCCTACCCACTACAGGGAAGGATTCGCAGTGGCAGGGCAGGGCCGAGGGCGGGACCGAGAGCCACCTCAGGCTGAGGCCACAGGCTGAAGCCACAGGCTGCCCGAGCCCATAATATTTGCATGTGATTTCCCTGAGGCGTTACCCAGCCAGAGGCCATCCTCCTTCAACTCCCTCCTCCCTTCCTTTCTTCCTTTTCTCAGCTGGAGGCAGGATGGGGGGGAGGGGAGAGGGGGAGAGTCAGGGCCGGCAAAGGGCAGGTAAGGGCCTGGGGTCACACAGCAAGTCTGGGCAGAGCCTTCCTGCTCCAGCCCAGGGCCCAGTTACCTGGTTTGGGGTCGAGGCTCTGAAGCCAGGCTGCCAGGCTCCGCCCCTTCCTGGCCGTGAGCCGCAGGCAGGTGACAGCACCTCCATGCCTGGGTTCTCCTCATCTGCAGAAGGGGGTTAACAGCACCCACACCTCCCCAGGTGGTGGTGAGGAGTAAAGGAGTGAACGCCCCGCTGGGCTCAGAACTGGCCCTGCCACTAAGGAAGCCTCGTAAAAGTGAGTTGTTGTTGTGCTGCTGTTGTTGTGATTGCCTGGGACACGCTGTGGCCCAGATGGATGCGCAGGCGGCACAGGCGGCTGTGAGGGCTGACGTCAGGCCCTCCACCCTCCCTCCCGCCTGGATCAAATTCAGGTGACTAAGCACGTCTGCGCGGGAGGCGGCCCCAGGGAGGCCCCAGGTTTCTGCCTCGTGTCCAGGAGACAGGGCCTGGCGTGTGAGGCTGTGCGTGTGAGGGCATGTGTCCGCAAGTGAGAGAACGTGTGCGAGCAGGGCTGTGGGCCTGGGGTGGGTGTGTGTCTGTGTGTGTGGGGATCCACACATAGGAGCCATCTGCATGGAAACAAAAATCTGTTGGTGAGATATACATGCGTGTGTAAGTGTGTTCACGTGCACTGTGTGCCTTTAGGTCTCAGTGTTCGTGGACTCTAGAATGGGGGGTGGGGCCTGCACCCCCTGGCCGCCATGGGAACCTGATTGCAGAAAGGTCAAGTTTGAACTTCCCACGTAGTCACCTGTCCAGCAGCCTGCAGCTGCCTGCTGGGCTGGGCTGTGTGTCCTGTGCAGGACCCACTCCCTCTAGGGGCTCTCTCCAGACCCTCCCCAAGCCGAGGCCTCAGGAGATGCTTTGTAGAAACGACTCAGCAAGGAACTAGGGGCCACATGGGCAAACAGAAGGACGGACAGACAGGCTGGGACCCAGGCCCAGAGCAGAGCAAGGACTCTACGTGCATGGGGAGCCTCCCAGGGACCAGCCTTGTCCTGCAGCCAAGAATGGCCAGACTCAGGCCCCACTCACCGGGAAAAGCTACCCCAATCCTGTCCTCCCAGACTCGGGCTGTGTTGCCTTGAATAAGTCATCGAGCCTCTTAGAGCCTCAGTTTCCTCATATACGAATTGGACACATGGCTACCATCATGCCAACTCCCAGGACTATGGAAGGAAGTGGATCAGACTGTGGACATGGAAGCAGTTTCTTCCTGAGCGATGTGGAGATCGGATGTATCTGCCTCAGGAAGCCACTGGGAGAGAGGCTCAATGTACAAAATACAACCCCGTACCTGTCCCCCGGCTCCAGGATAGCCTGGCACATTCCTCCCTCAGGCTCCTCCTCATAGGCTATGCCTCCTCATCCCAAGTGTCTGGCTACTCCCAAGGGATGCAGACTCTGGCTCCAGATGCCAGCTTCTGGATGCCTGGCCTCCTCCTCAGGACATGCCCCATCCAGCTGGATCCCTCAGAGGAGGTCCAGAGAAGGACAGAGCAGGCATATCCTGCTCTCATCCAAGCTGATTCAAACAGCCCCTCCTGGGATGACTTCAGGCACCACTCAGGACTCACTCAGAGTTCTGGAAGGCTGCTGTGACCCTCAGGGCCAGGTGGATCAGGGACCAGCTACCATCCAGGTAGAGAACGCAGCCCTGACCAGCAGAGGACTGGCCGGAAGGGAAAGCTGCAAGGAGGTGGACAGCCAAACACAGAAGGTGGCCCTGACATCGCCAGGCTGCCTCGCAGGAGCCGTGTTTATGCTCCTGACAAGTGTCTGGATGGCCCTGGCAACGGGTGCCCTCCGCGCTCCTGCCCCCGCTGGGATGAGTCAGTCCCCTCGAGGGAGGCCCAGGCGTCTGGAGCCAAGTCATGCTTGAGGACGCCTGCTGTGAGGACGCCCCCCTCCATCCCCAGGGAGGCCCCAAGCACAGCGGTGGGCTCTGTGCCTGAGTCAACACAACAACTCTCAGCGCATCCTCAGCACATCTAGGCTGATGGTCTCCAGGCCTCACTCTCTCCCTCTGCTCCCCCTCCTCCTCCAGGCCAGGTTGGCGCCTCCAGCCCGACCCTTTCCAGCCAGCTGCCTCCTCTCTTCCATGTTCCTGAGCAACTCAGACCCAAGAGGGCCCAATTCAACTCAGCATTTCCCCAAGTCTGCTCTTCCTCCTCTGTCCCCATTGCAAAGAGGGTCCCACCATCCTCCCAGTTCTCCCAGGCCAGAAACCCAGGACCCCTCCTTATCCCCGTCTTCTCCCTTTCGCCCATCCTTGCTCCCCCCAACCCCACACTTACTCTCTACTCTGGCCACACCACACTACTCACAGCTTCCCAAACTGCAGACTCTGTTCTGCTGCCAGGGCTTTGTACAAGCTGTGCCTTCTGCCAGGAACACACCTCCTTCTCCTTTGCTGCCGGGGGACAGCTCAGATATCTCCTTTGGGAGTCCTCCCTGATCTCCCCACTGCTGGGTGAGGTCACCAAGTTGAACCCCTTAAAAAGTCCACATACAGACCTCAGCTTTCCTCTCCCACTGCTTGCGCCAGTCTCCCCGCCTCCAGGCTCATGCCCTGACCCCACCCCACCGCATCCTCCACACCACTTGCAAGAAGGAATAATTCTAACATGCAAGTATGGTCACACTTCTCCCAGGCCTGGCCTTCCAGGAACTTGGAGTCTGGAGGACAGAAGGGCAGGAGACCTGACCTGAGACCGGGGGCCACAGGCTGAGCAGCAGCCAGAGACACAGGCTCCTGGGACACAAATCCAGAGTCACCCATTCCTGTAACATACACTCACGGAGCACCTGCTCTCTGTGCCCAGGCTCTGGGCGAGGGGCTGGAAGATAAAGCAGTGAAGCAAAAAGACAAAGTCCCTGCCTTCACGCAGTTTAATTTCTAGCAGGGGCAAGTAGCTGCAGACAAGAAAGCCCGGAACTCATAGATAGGTCAAGTGGAATGTACTATGGAGAAAAATACAGTCTAAGGGGGATCAAGAGTGAGGGGCCGGGGGGCGCTATTCATGCACTGTGGTCAGGAAGGGCCTTTCTGATGCAGGATTTGAGCAGAAATCTGAAGGAAGTCAAGGAGTGAGCAGTGTGGACAACTGGGAAGAGCATTTCAGGCAAAGGAACCAGCAACTGCAAAGGCTGGGAAGTGGGATGGTGCTCACTCTGTCTGAGGAACAGCAAGGAGGCCATTGTGGCTGGAGCAGAGTGTTCCATGTGTGAGAGGCACCCCACGGCCAGCAGAGTTACCCCTGGATGAGAAGGCCCTGTCACTCACTGTGCCTGGCCTCGGGGGTGGCTTTCTGGAGGAGGTGGCATTGAAGCTCTTTCAGGACCACTGAGTAAGGATTTCAGAGGGGGAGAGGGTGGAATTTCATGCTGTGCATGACAAAGAGCAGTGTCCTGGCTGGGACAAGGGCTTGGCTTTGGGGGGCTTTGTGGACAGAGACCAGGAGGCCTCCAAAGCTTGAGGGTTTTGAGCAGGGGTGTGACTCAGTCACATGAAGTTTAAAACAACCCTTCTGCCTTCTGTGGGGACTGAGGATGAGAGACGAAGGAGGAGACAGGGAGCCCCCAGAGTCTGTGGGCCTGGGACACAGTCTGGCACACAGTGGGTGCTCAATCTGTATGTGCTGAATGAAGGAGGCAGGGCTGTGGGGGAGGCCAGTGCATCTTCCCCCGATCCTCAAGGACACAAGCTGTGTGTGCCTCCTGCACTCCTGGCCCCACTTGGCAGATATATAGCCCCCCTATGCATCCACTGAGGCCCCGTCCTGTGACCTGGGACATACCCTTCTCCACACCCCCCTGCACCCTCAAGACACACACACACCCCCCTCCCCGGGGAGACGCACGCCTATGTCCGCGTGACCCGCCCTCACACACCACTCCAGCCTGTAAAGCACCCCCCTCACACACACAGGCACACTCCTGTGTCCACGTGACACATGCACACCCGCCTCCAAACACCACACACAGCTCCACGCGCACGTGTGCACCCTCCGAGCCACCAGTTCTGTGCCTGTGGAGCCCCAGAAGCCGCAGCACCCGCCTCCGCTGCCCCTCCACCCCCAGCCAAGGGAGGGCTGCGCAGCTAAAGCCACGCGCCGAATATGTCCCATTCATCCCCCCGCCCCCAGCTCTGGAAGGAAGATTCACGGCAGGAGCGTGTAGGTGAAGCGCTCCGCGCTGATCCACACGTGGGTGCACCACTCTGGGCCCACTCCGCATAGACACGGCCTCCCACCCAGAGCTGGGGCGGGGGTGGGTAATGCGCCCGGTGTGGACGCAGTCCCGCAGACTAGAGCTGGGGAAGGGACGCAGATGGCAGGGCGCCCGCATAGATGCGGTCTCGGCTGCCAGCGCAGACAGAAGCACGCTCCGGGTGACACCGCGTAGACCCGGCCCCCCAGACAGAAGGGGGAGGATCCCCGCACGATCGAGGTCCCGGCTGCCCTCGTAGACGCAGCCTCGCAGACCATCCCTCTCCGCTGCAGGTTCCCAGCAGACGTTCAGGCGTTCGTTTCCTCCCGCTCCCCGCCCCAGGTCCCCTCCCCGCCGACCCCTACCTCGGCGCCTGGCGACAGTCTCCGCAGCCCGGCGGGCGGCCAGGCTCGCTCCCGCGGCGCACGCCCCGCCCCGCCCGCCTCGCCCGGGTCCGGATCGCCGAGCTCAGACCGCCGGCGCCGCGGCTCCAGGCAGCGCTCGCCCCCCCGCCCGCCGCTGCGCCCGGCCCGCGCTCATTGGTCAGACCGCGCGGCCCCTCCCAGCGCCGCCCAATCAGAGCCCTGGATTCCCGCCTCGCTCCCGGAGGGGAGGGGCCGGGGCGTTCGGCGGCTCGGGAGGGGCCCCTCCCCCTGCGGCGGGGCTGCGCCTCGTCACGCCCCCGACGCCCCGATGCGGGCTGCCTGGGGTCTCCCGACGTGCCTGCAGGCGGTGGCCTGGGCCCCGGAGCGGGGCGTTCAGGGTACAGGTACTTAGCCCCCAAAACCCGTTGTCCGCCTCCATCCTAGCCTGGCAGGGGCAAGAGCGCTCCCCGGGGGGTGAGGCGCGGTGCGTCCTAGGGGAGGGGCAAGGCGAGCAGGGCTGGGGCCGAGGCCGAGGGCTAGGGAGAAAGGCCTTGAATGTCAGACTCAGGAATTTCGCCTTCTGCTGGGTGGCGGGTAGGGGACACGGGAAGTGGTTTAGCACAGAGGGCTGGGGTCGTGGTCAGATTCATGTTTGGGGAAGGGATCTGTGAGCAGGCGGCAGGAATGGCTTAGCCAGGACAGAGGGAATGGAGGAGACTCTGCAGGACGGCCTGACCTTCACGGTGGCTGTTCCTGGGGACTCTCTCCCCAACCTCTCCCCTGGCGAGCTCACCAACTCTTGGTTCTGTTATGCCAAGTTCTTCACTTGTGAATCCTCTGGCACCTGACCCCACCACTTCCCAAGACAGAAGCCCACATGACTCTCCCATAGAACCCCGTGTGAGTCTTGCAAACCTGGCCTCCTGTGTCCCTGTCTTAATCTGGAGCCAGAATCCTGCAGTCACGTAGCCTACCCCTTTCCTATCCCAACCAGTCGATGGCCAAGCCCTGCCCACGCTGCCTCTTACATATCTCTGGAGTCCAGCCACTTCTCTTCACCACTCTGGCCCTCCCTAGCTCAGGCCACCAGCATCTTGCACCTGGGTGGCTGCAGCAGCCTTTTTTTTTTTTTTTCAAGATTGGCACCTGAGCTAACATCTGTTGCCAATCTTCTTCTTCTTTTTTTTTCTCCTTCTCCGCAAAGCCCCCCAGTACATAGTTGTATATTCTAGTTGTGAGTGCCTCTGGTTGTGCTATGTGGGGTGCCACCTCAGCATGGCTTGGGATTCGAACTGGCGAAAGCCTGGGCCACTGAAGTGGACCGTGTGAACTTAACCATTTGGTCACAGGGCTGGCCCTGCAGCAGCCTCTGCATTGGCCTCCCACCTGCAACCAGTCTCACCCCTCCCCCTGGCAGCCAGAGCAATCTTTCAGAAACACAAGTCCAACTAGTCAGCTCCTGCTTAGGAATCTTCCATGGCTCACCAGTACCCTGAGAATAGGTCCAGTGAAGCCCTCCATGACCTCAGTCCTAACCACCCACCTGTCTAACTCCCTTCAGGGCTCGGTTCAATGCAGCTTCTGCCAGGAGCCCTTCCCCATGATCTCCTCACTGCCCAGCGTGGGTTAGCTGCCCCTCCTAGGGATGTCCTTGTACTCAGCATCTATGTGCCTGCCTGTGCGTGCTCTGACTGGGAGTTTCTTGAGGGCAGAGACTGTACCTGATTCATCCAGCACACAGCCTGACATGTTGTGTAGGTGCTCAAAAGATGTTTACTGAATGACTAGTAATTCCACATGACAATGGAGGGGTTGGATATGTGGAGCTAGAGTTCAGGAAAGAGGGTTGAGCCAGTGAGACATTTTTGGGAGTTGTCAGAAAGGACCCATAGTTGTAAGGAGAGCCATAGAAAAAGGTGAGACAACTCAGAGCAAATAAAGCAGGGCCAAGGACAGAGCACTCGCTTTTAAGAGGGAAAGGTTTCTGTACCAGGTAGGATCAGTTTTGACTTAGGTAACAGAAATCCCACGTAAGAACTTCAGGGAAGACAGTCCTGGACTGGTATGTCAGCTCTGCCTGACAAAGACCTCCCAGAGGTGGCTCCTTCCATTCAGTGCTTCAGCCACCTCTGGATGTGACTCTTGTCCTCATGGTTCAGGCTGGTGGCTACAGCTTCAGCTATCACATATGCATTTCAAGCAGTGGGATGGAGACAAGGATGAAGAAGAAGAGGGCAAAGGATGTGCACCATCCCTCTCTTTCTTTTTTTTCCCCTGGTGAAGAAGATTGTTGCTGAGCTAACATCTGTGCCAACCTTCCTCTGTTTTGTATGAGGGACGCCACCACAGCATGGCTTGATGAGCAGTGCATAGGTCTGCACCCAGAATCCGAATCTGTGAACCCTGGGTCACCAAAGCAGAGCGTGTGGACTTAATCACTATGCCACCAGGCTGGTCCCTGCACCATCTCTCTTTTAAGAAAAGTTCCCAGAAGGTGTCACGTGACACTTCCACATATATTCTATTAGCTACAACTTAGTCATGTGACCAGACCCAGCTGTAAGAGGAGGCTGGGAAATGCAGCTTCCATTCTAGGCAGACAAATACCCAGCCAAGAACCAAAGGACTATCACTGTGGAGAGAATAGACATCCGGGGACGACTAGCTCACTCTACCATTGAAAGAGAGGATAGACAGAGAGGCGGGCACTGCTGCGTGCCAGGCTCTGTGTTAGGCACTTTACATATCTTATCTCACCTCAACCTGAGCAGAGGCTATTATTATCCCTGACTCACTGAGGAGGCTTGGAGAGTTAAGCAACTTGCCCAAGGACACACAGTGACCCGTGACAGAGCTGCAGCCGAAAACTGTCTTTTCCCTGCCACACCAGGCTGACTGGAAAATCAGGAGAGGGTGGGTCCTAGGAACTACTGGAAGGAAATCTGTCAACAAAGGAGGGCTTGGTCCACAGTGTCAGAGGCTGACAGGCCAACCAGGATACGGGCTGAAGTGTTGCTTCAGATTGGCAACAAGGACACTGCCGGTAACCTTGGCAAGAGTGTGCAAGAGAAGTGGGGGGGCAAGAGGGGGCTGAAACCAACTGCAGAGGGTGGGATGCAGAAGGAAGTATGGACTGGTCTCTCTGGAATGGTGGCAGTGAAGGGAGGGCAGGCAGAGCTGCAGGGAACCTGGGCCAGGAGGAGGCAGAGAAGAGGCAGCCTCTGCTGGGAGGTCCCCCAGCTGGGCGGAGGGTTGGATACAAAGGAGGAATCCTTTTCTGCTCCTTTGGGAGGGAAGGGAGCAGGAGGTACGCAAGCAGGTAGGTCTGGAGAAGGAAGGGAGGGAAGAAGAGGGAGTGCCTGTCCTGTAAAATCTGAAGGATGGTTCTTGGCAGGGGAAGAGGGCAGAAGGCCAAGGGGCGGAGGGAGAGGGGAGGGGCTAGCCTGCGCTGTCCAATATGGTAGCCACTCGGCATGCATGGCAATTTAAATTAATTAAAAGGGAATACAATTAAAAATTCAGTTCCTCAGGTGCACTCACCACATTTGAGGTACTCAGTGGCCACATGTGGTTAGTGAAGACTACATCAGGCAGCACAGCGAGCGAACATTTCCATTGTTGCTGTCGGGCAGCACTGGTCTAGACCCATGGTGATGCGGGTGCCCAGAGACCCCCGTCTATCCGGCTCTTAGTCCACACTGGAGGTCATACCCATAGCAGGGCCCCTGGAGAACCCTTCCACGCTGTCTCCATTCGAGACCTTCCTCCCCTCTTTGGGACTCCCTCAGGTCTCCCTCCTGGGACAGCCAGCCCCTTGTCAGCCCTGCTTTCATGAGGCCACTCCTGAGGTTCTCTGCTCATCGCAGTGCCAGGCTTCTCACAGTGTGGGAGGGGCTTGTGGAGGATTGGGGAGAACTCCAATGTTGGGGCTATGCCAGAACAGCTGCCCATGGAAAGAAGGGAGCTGACCCCCAGCATTGGCCCTGCTGGGCTTGGGCATAAGGGTCAGCTCGTCACCACCCGCCGATAGATCCAGAAGGACCTCAACGATTGCCCAGCTCAACCTGCATTGTACAGATGGGGACACTGAGTTTCAAAGAGGGATGGAGAAAGTGCAGAAGGCAGAGGTTTGTCCTCATTCCCTTTATTGTTCTCCACCTCTCGCTTTCCCTAGACCCTGTGTTCAGACAGAGCCAGGCAGGCCTTGGGCGCTGGGGCTGGGCCACAAGCAGGGAGCCCAGGATTGGGCCACGGCTCTCTCTGCTGCCGGAGGTAGCTGAGTAAGGATTCATGGCTAGAAGGGGCTGTCCTGGCCTGACACACTTGGGGAGAAGCATAGCCCCATGGAGGTGACGTGGCATGGACCATGTGTCTGTGCTTGAGGGTGTAGGTGTGTTCAGATGGTTGTATTTGCTGGGCCCAAGCTGTTCAAATACACAGTGTAGATGGGCGGGGGGTGTGCAGGAGACACCGTGTGGCTTGTGAGCACACCACACACCTGTGCAGTGCCTGCACCTGCCAGGGGAGGCAGGCCCAGGCCAAGTCTGATACCGGATCAGGGGCGGTTCTTCAACATAGGTCCTTAAAATGGCCCTCGGAGTTTGCAATCCTTGCAGATCACGTGGCCGGCCCTGGAGATTCTGGTTCAGGAGGTCTGGAGTGGGTGCAGGGGGCTGCACTGTTGATAAGCCCCCCAGGGAAACCTGAGGCCACTGAGAAACAGGGCTCAAGCAGAGCTGTCCAGTAGAACTTTCTTTGATACTGAAAATGTTCTCTGCTGTCCAATATGGCAGCCACCGGCCACATGTGTCTACTTAGCAGTTGTAATGTGGCTAGTTTGAGGAGTTCAAGTCTAATTAATTTAAATTTAAATAGTTGCCTGTAATTAGTGGCTGCCATACTGGAGAGCACAGGCGTCGAAACACCGAGGCAGTGGGATGGTTGAGGGCCTGGAGAGAGAAGCGCAAAGCTCGGGTACAGGAGTGTGAGTGGGGCCCCGTGCAGGCCCAGGCCCTCCAGACCAGGAGTGGCTAAGGCTGGGCTGAGGCTCCCTTGGAGGGTGCGGAGTTGGAGCCAGAGCCCAGAATTGCACAGGTCTCTCCCAGTGTCCACCCTGCGCTGCCAGCGACCTGGTGTCTGCCTGGCTGGGAGGGCAGGAGAGCTCCTGGGAGACCCTTCTGCCTGGCTGGGATCCCACCAGGGCCCTGGCCCAAAGGCTCTCACTGCATCCGGTCAGGAGTCGGGGGCGGAGGGTCAGGATGTCTTCATGTTCTCCTGCAGGCCCAGGGTGGAGCTGGTGGTCGTGGGGTCACGCTCACCCTGTGTAAGCATTGAGGGGACAAAAGTCAGCCCCGGGGGAGCAGCAGGGCCCCCAACACAGACATGTGAACCCAAGGCCTCTGAAGGGCGGACTCAGGGAGTTCTCTTACCGCCCCTTGCCCCACGTCCTCTGCGTACTTGAACTTCTTCTGCTTGTAGTAGTGCCTCTTGGGCAGGATGTGGAGCAGCAACAGGTCACAGAGAACCGTGGCCTGGGGGCGGGGCAGGGGGAGGGTGGCAATCTGGGGGCTGGCACAGAGCCCTCCACATCCCACCTGAGTCCCTACTGACTGTGGGGGCCTGGCTGATCCCTGCCTACCCAGACCTCAGGTCCTGGAGGGCCACGAGGCTCTGCCCCATCCCACCTTTGTCCTGCCCCAGCTCTGGGCCTCAGTTTCCTCAGACATACTGTGGCTCTAGTCTGGTGGGTGGGATCAGTAAGGATGGACAATTACAGTCAAGTTTTGGGGCAAGAGACTTGTTGCTGTTACTGAGATCTGGAAGAGGCAGGACTGACCCCCGCACCGTGATGCCATGAGCCTGACACTTACCACTCCAAAGATGCCAATCCCAGAGCCAATGGTGGTCATTGTGGGGATGATGTCAAACTTCCCAGCCTGGTGGCAGGGCCCAGGGGGGAGAAGGGTTAACAGTCAGACGGGGCCTGGTGGAAAAGGCCTTCCTCAGAAGCCCGGGGTGCAAGAGGGCTTCCCAACCCTCCACTGCTGGCTGGCCCCACAGCCTGCTGCCCACATGCCCACTGCTCTGGCTTTATACAGGGACCCAACCGCTGGTCAGGAGCCCTGGGTTTTGACCTTGGCTCTGCCTCCCTGGACAAAGGGAGAGAGTGAGGGAGGTGAGGGCACAGGCTGGAAAGCCCTGCCCCCGGTGGTACCCAGGTCCATCTGTTATCTGAGTGAAGACCACCCAACTTCCTGTCTCTGTAACTACAGACACCCAACAGGCACTCACAGGAACAGAGAATGTGTCTCTGGCTGCCCCTCACACCGGACTCTCACCTTGCCATCCACAAGGATGTCAAAGCGAATCCCAAACACCTTGAAGAGATGCCGATAGTTGGTTCCGTTCTCCACGAAGTACCTGGCAAACCTGGGGGAAGGGGTGAGGTTGCAGGAGAGGGTGATGGGGGACTGTCTTGGGTCCCGAGTGCGCAGAGCATCAGGGATGCAGGAGCCCTTAGAGGGCCATGAGGACGGCCATGCCCCCCAACATTATATAGAGGGACAGCCACTGGCAGGATCCCAGCCTCACTCCAGGAGAGCTGTATGCAACCCTCACCCTAACTCCTGATGTCAGCAATTACCCCAGCGGGTCCTGGCCAGGTGGGCCTCCAGGGGACCGAGAGCCAGGAGCAGGGGCTTAGGCCTCCAAGGTCTTGTTCCCCGCAGGCTCCCTGCTTGACCAATCCCAAGAGATTGGGAGCTGCCTGGGCTCCTCTGCTCCCCTCCCAGGGATACTTGCTTGGCCTCAAGGGGTTCTGGGAGTGGGAGAGCCTGTGGGCCCCCATGGAAGGGTGTACTGGTGGGGCCGGGCAGGCACCTGAAGTTGAAGCCTGGAGACAGATTTTTTTCTTCATACAGCCCGTGGAACTCGTAGATGGGTTTGCAGTGTCGCACATGCCAGTCCAGGTCACAGTTCCAGTCGATGGTAATGCCCACCACCCCGCCCTGCCAGGGACACAGGCATTTAAGATCCCGGATTTCAGGATCAAGAGACTCCTGCCTTATAGCTGGCGCCAGCAGTCTCTTGAAGAGGGAGCATTTTTTTTGTTTGAGAAGAGACGCCAAGAAGCTGCTTCAGGGTTGAGGTCCTATCATCCTCTCTGGCCCCACCTCCCGCCCGTCACGCTCCAGCTTTCTGACTGTTTCTAGAATACACCAAGCTCTTCCTACCTCAGGGCCTTTGCACAGGCAGTTCCCCCCAGTTCCCCACAAGGCTGGCTCTTTCTCATCCTTTGATCACTTTCCTTGAAAGGCCTTCCCTGACCACCACCCCCAGTCTAAAATATGTCCCCGTTATTCCTTCTGTGTTTTCTGGAACATTAGTCACTTTGTAATCATATATTTATTTTGTGTGACTGTTAACCCATCTCCTCTAAGACAGTATACTCCACGAGGGTGGGGCTGTCTGTCTCCTTCATCACTGACTCCTGAGTTCCTAGCATGAGTCACAGCATGGGAGGCATGTAAATAGTTGTTGAATTAAACAGTGAGTCTGAAAAGACAGGGGCTGGGAAGAGAAAACTTGAGAATACAAAGGTCCTCTGGGCACGGCCAGGCTCAGGGACAGGACGGGTTTGCTGAGCCACCGGAGAGTTGGGAAGTGGTCAGGCAGATGTGGAGCTGGGCAGCTAGGCAGGAGGCTGGTACCTGATGATGGTGACGGGTGAGAAGTTCCCAGGGGGTTGGCAGGGAGATTTTTAGGAACAGGGAGGCCTAACATTCAGCTTTCTGGTCGTGTGTGTTGCTACAGTGTAAACCCTCTCCAGGGGTCTGCAAACTGAGGCCCGAGGGCTGAATTTGTTTACCCAAGTCTGTGGCTGCTTTTGCCCTACAGTGGCTGACCTGCATAGTCGCAGCAGAGACCACGCGGCCTGCAAGGCTGAAAATACTTAGTCTCTGCCCCTTTAAAGAAAAAGTTGGCTAACCCCTGTTCTAGATAAATGTGTTGTGAGCGAGTGTGTGTGTGTGTGTGTGTGTATGAGCGCGTGCATGTGCCCAATGTCACAGAAAAGGGGCTGATTGCCAGCCTGAATAGGCAGCTGCAGGAGCAGGCTGACAGTGAGCACATAATAGGGTGGCCACCCGCCAGGCGGTACTGAAGTGCTGTCCCACGCAGGAACTCCCTTGATCCTCAAGACAACCCCACAAGACTGGTACTATGATTGTACCCACTTTACAAATGAAAAGCTCAGACGCACAGAAGGTAAGAGACCTGTCTGAGGTCACCCTGCTCATTAGGGACTTGCTGGGATTTGATCCTAGTCAGACAAATCTGTCCTCCTTACGAGGAACCCCTTCTCTTGGAACCACAAATTACGGAATTCTCAGGAACATGGGCCATGGGATTCAAGCTGCTTTTATCCAATATTTAAAAAACAATGGGGACCAGCTTGGTGGTGTAGTGGTTAAGTTTGCATGCTCTGCTTCATCAGCCCGGGGTCTGCCGGTTTGGATCCCAGGTGTGGATCCCAGGTGTGGACCTAGCACCGCTCATCAAGCCATGCTGTGGCAGCATCCCACATACAAAATAGAGGAAAATTGGCACGGATGTTAGCTCAGGGCCGATCTTCCTCAAAAATAAATAAATAAAATAAACAACAGTGGGACCTCAGCAGACATCCAGGTGACAGTGTCTGCCCACATCCATTCATTCTGGGCACCTACTGTGTGCCAGGTCCACGCCAGGCCCTGCTGAGGACACAGGACTGACCCTCGGGGGCCCCCAATATTAGAGAATAGATTCATATATATGTACTTGGCCCAGACCTGGGAGGCTTTGGTGGGAGGGGGTAACTAGGCCTGGAAAGGCATTGTTGGCTTGGTGATCTGGGGGCCCAGGCTTCCCCACGCCCCCGGCACCATACCTTCTCAGCCAGGGTGCTGAAATTCTGGCCTGACTCTTGTATCACATAGCCGAGCTTGAAGACAGGGCACAGCGGGTGCAGGGTCTTGTGGTAGAGGCAGGTCTTCATGTAGGCGGCATCCACCACCTCCACCAGGTTGCGCCTATGGGAGCCGAGGGCGTTTGTGGCGGTGTGCCAGCTGGGAGGGTGCCCACCGTGCCCTGAAGCTCTGGGGCTGCCTCCCGGGCTCCAGAAATGCCCCTTGCACAGCCCCTGGAGACTGAAGGCGGCCCACCCGGGGGCCCGGCCCCGGCTGCGGCCTCGGGAGTGAAATTAGCAGGAGTGGAGGGCGACAGCACAGCCTCGGGGAGCTGCCGGCACTGCTGCCCGCTCCTCCCACCAACCTTTTGACCTTGAAGCGTGGAAAGCTGATGCTGTTCTTGATGAAGAGAGTGAAGTTCTCGGCCTCTCGGAGAAGGGCAGGGCTGGAGGAGACCACACTCACTCACCGCCCGCTCGCCCAGCGTCCCCCAGGTGCCCGCCCAAGCTTGGCGCAGTGTGGGGCTGTGAGAGCCCACAGGATCCTCCTGTGGCCTTGGATGGGTGGAGGGGGGGTGTGCTATGATGGTGGACTCTCAGGCCCTTGACTGGGGACCAGGGGGATCTCTGGCCTGGGCATGGATGGGGTGAGGGTAGGGCTGGAAGAAGAGGGACAGAGCTTTCCCAGCACACGGATCCAGACGCCCCTCTGTCTGGGCTGGGGACCTGCTCCTAGCTCCCTGGAAGGACGGGGCGTTACCGTGGGATGTCATCGTCCACCTCCACGGGGCACCAGCCAAAGATCTCACACGTTTGCACGGTGTCATTGAAGGCCACACACTTGCCCGTGCGGATGCCTGGAGCAATGGAGGAACCCATGGGTGCCCACTCCAAGCTGGGGGTGCAGAGGAGGGCGCCCCACGCCCCATCCCTAGGAGCCCCCGGTGACGGAGCACCCAAGAGCAGAAGCCTGAGGACAGAAATGTGGTTGGGTATGGGAAAGGGCACGCCAAGGTCAGGGTGGCAGGAGGGGAGAGAGCAGGAAGGACCTCCTGGTGGAGGAAGCCTGAAGCTGACGGGCTGTGGAGGGGAATGGGAGGAGACCGACCTTACCTTGGGCCTTCCTCTCTGCCTTCCCAGGGATGCAGCCGCTATCATCCGCGCACGTGCCGCCTTCCGGGTGCTGGGGGAGGGGAGAGCTGCTGGCGCCAGGCCTCTTGGGTGGGGTCCTGAGAAGAGCCCCTCCCGCCCCCAGGGCCCTAGGGAGGGTGTGGGGTAGAGTCTCAGACCCCTTTGGGGTAACCTTTGCTGGCAGCCTCCTTCCCCAGTGCCCTCCCAAGACACACTCTGGTCTCATGCTCAGCTGCTCCATTGCCCATGTCAGCTGACAGGGGAGCGGCGGCACAGAGGGAGATTGGGCCTTAGGAGTTGGGCAGGCACTGAGGCTCAGCATCCTGCTTGGCACACAGCTGGGAGGGAAAGCTCAGCACTGTCCATGGTGGACAGTTACTTTGTGTGAATCTATGCTTGAAATTCCACCATTGTGGCCTTTGCGGGAAGCCTAGCCAGCTTCACCTCCAATGCCCAAGGAGACCTCCTCCTCCATGTTATGTTTCCCTGTGGGTCCAAGAAGGGGGGATGGGCAGCAGTTCTCACCTCTGCACAGTAGCCTTGAGCCTGCTTTGGGGTCGCGATGAAATTGGTCATGACCACAAAGGAGTTGTCGCCCTGGAAGTGAGGCGCACGGGGAAGGTAGGGCAGGGCTCTGAGCTGGGAGAGCAGCCTCGAGAACTCAAGCACAGCCCCAGTAGACCCCTAGAAGTCACATGACGCCCCGCAGCCTCCACACCCCTGATGTCAGAGTGGGCTGATATTACGAGGCTGCTTCTGCCTCATTCGCAGTGAGGAAACTGAGGCCCAGAGAGAGAGAGGAGCTGGACTGGCCCACAGGGAGGTGGGACAGAGCCCCACCTGGCTCTGAGCCAGCTCACCTGAGCTGGGAAGACGTAGTCAGCCACGTCCCAGACCTGGGGGCCCAGGCCTGGGAGCTGCGTCACTGCCAGGCCCTTGAGTTTCACAGACACGCTGCTGATGAGGCTGCTGGAGGTCTGGTAACCCTTCTCGTAGACAAACACCCACCTGCGGGGGGATGGGGGGGTGGAGCTGGGCAGGGCCATTCAAGGATGGCACGTGGCTCTGTGGGCTGCTGCCCCCTCTGGCACCAGCTGGACATGTCGGGTCCTGTCCCTTCCCCTCCCTGGATGCATCTCAAGCCACTCTCTGCTCCTAAAGCTGCATCTGGGGCTGGAGGCAGGAGGGCCTCCCCCGCCTCCCCCAGCTGGCCTGTGCCAGAAGTGCCACGGTTCTTTTCACTATGAAAGTAGTAATTGCCAGGGAGGAGACCCCCTGAAGGATGCTTTCAGATCCTTTTCCAAGAGCACGCTCTGCTGGGGCCTGGGAGCCAAGCTTCTTGGACCACAATCCTTGTTCCCAGAGCGCTCTTTCCTTCCTGAGGTCCTCCTACCTAGAAACAGCAGATCATAAGGGCTGAGAGCCTGGCCTTTGGTGCCCGAGAGCCTGGATTTGGATCCCAGCTACACTACTCATGGGCTGTGTGATTTTGGGGGAGCTGTTCAATCCCTCTCTGCCTCAGTTTCCTCATCCGTAAAATGGGAATAACAATAATAGTACCAGTTGTTCTTGACTTGTGGTTGCAAGTTACTGCATGTAAAAGCACTTAGAATGGGGCCTGGCACTGAGGCAGTGCTATATAGATGTTAGCTAGTGCGATCTCAGCCATGCTGGAGCCCCTGGGAGGGGGACTCAAAGGGAAACCGGCCAAGTGGCCCTCTGAAGGACTTGCAGCATCTGAGGCCCTTGTGGGAGTGGCTCAGGCTGGAGGTCTCCCAACTTTCTTGGGAAATTCTGGCCTTCCCTTCCCAGCATTGAGAACCCCTGTTCCTTTGGGTTCTCCACTTTCAATCCGGGAGGTTCAGTGGGGCTGACCTCCCTCTTAACTCCAAGGTTGCAGGGGGAGCACATGACCAAGGTTGCTAATCAATGTTCCATCACCCTAGCAACAGTGATGGGTCTAAGGATGGATACATGACCCAGGGAGTTTCAGCAGTGAGGCCAGGGTTTTTCTGGGAATTACTGGGAAAGAGACATTCTCTCTGCTGAGTGGCTATGCAAGGTGGCTACAAGACCAAAACTATGGTTAGTCATGTTTGCTACGTCATGGAGAGAGCAAGCCTGAGAATGAAGCCAACTTAGAAGACAGCCAAGCAGGGAGATGGAGAGGGGCAGACTTCTGACAGTGTTGTTAGAGCACCTGGATCCAGCCATACCTGAAACATCTTGAAAAAATCTACCTCTGGACTTTTCAGTTATATGAGCTAATAAGTTCCCTTCCTTCATTCAAGCCAGTTTCAGTTTGGTTTCTGTTGCTTACAATGAACGCCCTGAATAACACTTCTCTCCAGGGTGTGGTCCCCTTCCTTCAGGAAAGACTCTCCATGGAGATTCAGTGTAACTCTGTGTGTGTGTGCCTGTCCCTGGTGCCCATCAGAGTGTGTAGCTGTGTATCTCCAGCGCGAATCTGTGAGCACACCTGTAATTGTGTCTGACCATGAGGAGGTGTGCTTATGCCTCTGTCACCCCTCGTCTTACACTTAGCCCACTGTCCAAGCAGAGCTCAAAGCCCCTCTCCTGTCCCCCAGAGCTCAGGAATAGAATTCTCCAGGCCTCCTAGTCCCAGAGTCACTGCTGGCTCTCTGGGGCCTGTCTCCCTGCTCCAGGCCCACGAAGGCAACCCATCAAGGTCCTCCCTCCTCTCCCCTCCTATGGTCCACGCCTCTCCTTCTCCAAGCGCCTCCCCCAGCCTGGCGCTGGAGCCAAGCCACCCCCCCCCCCCCCCCCCGCCCCAAGCCTAAGCACAGTCACTGCTGCCCCCTGCAGGTCCCAATGGCAGCAGGTGAGGCTGACAGAGGTTCCCAATTCTCAGTGTCCTGAGCCTGCGGCCTGCCTCCCGCCCTATCAGGGAGGGTGGGCATTCCCCATCCCCCCACTCTCCGTAGGTTTCTTCCTCCAGGAAGGCCTCTGGCTCCACGCCCAAGTTAGAAGTTGCTGTTAAGGGTGATGGGGGAGCCGCTCCGCATTCTGAACCCCACTTTCAGGAGAGGTCACTGGCCTCACTCTTGGCAGCCCCCACTCCTGACGTCCCAGCTGTACTTCTCTCTTTGCCCGATACCAACTCCTCACAATACAGATGGGAAAACTGAGGCCGGGGGAGTGTCCCTCTCGAGCCAGAGGGCAAGAAGGGCAGACCAGGCTCAAGGTTCCCAGCCCTGTCCCCCTCCACTGAGCAGCCTGGCATCAACGTGTCTGCCAGGAGCCACACTGAGGCTGCATGCTGGGGCTGATGCAGCCATTCTGCGCCATGTCTGCTCCTGGGGGCTGTCAGTCCTGCGGGTCAGAGGGAAAAGTCAAATCTGGGAATCTGGCATCAGTGTCCTTGGTTCTGATAATAATAGAATGACCATGGCACCAGGCCCACCCCTCTAAAGCCACACTCGCCTTGACCTGGCCTTGCGGTCACCACCCCTGGAAGGCCACCAAGGGGGTCGGATGCCAAATGCCCCGGCATCTTCAGAAGCCCCTCCTCTTCTAGAAATTCTCATTCCCATTCTTTCCTCCTCGTCCTCAGCAGCACCCCGTCCTGAGTCTCTCTTCTCCAACAGCTCCTCACGGAAGAGGCCACATGAGACAGTGGCCGAGAAGGTGGCATCTGGGCTCACAGAGGCTGAGCTTCAGGTACTAGCACTGCAACTCACCAGCTGTGTGGCTTCAGGCTAAAGACCAAACCTCTCTGAGCCCTGGCTTTCTCGGTAAAACAGAGGTGATGCCATCTACCTCAAGGATGCTGCTTGATCAACAAATACGAGCAAGGCCGTACCACGCAGTGGGCTGTGGGCTGGGCCCCAGGGAGAAAAAGTCTAGGTGCTTCTTTGGGGGAACATTCCCATGAGTTCTCTCTGAGGAAATCAACACAGTGCCTGGCATGCAGTAGGCACATAAGAAATAATCCTCTTCTTGTCACTGTCTCTAGTCTTCCTTCATTAATTCCTCTTTAAATGTTGCTCTGCCCTCATCCTCCTGGCTTCCATTCTCAGCTCAGGTGGAACTTCATGTGAGCTGTCGCCGACATACTAGGGCCCACGGATTTCTCTCCACTTCTGCACTCTCCTCCGAGATTTAATTCCATACGTTCATTTAGTCATTCAACAAATCTTTATCGAGCCCCTGTTACCTGCCAAAAACCATTCTAGGCACTAAAAATAAAGAGATGAACAAAACGAAACAAAATCCTGCACTCAAAGAATTGTATAAATGTCTCCATCTCCCACAGCTCGGTGACACAGATTCCTTCCCCCTGCCCTGGCCCCTACCCCAGACATCTCACAGGTCCCTCAAACGCGACTCAACTCTTTGGAAAACGGTCTCGCAATGCTTCAAAAAGTTAAAAATGGAAGTACCATAGGACCCAGCAATTCCACTCTCAGGGACATACTCAAGAGAACTGAAAACATACACTCACACAGACACCTGAACACGAATGTTCACAGCAACGTTATTCATAGGAGGCAAAAAGGGGAAACAACCCAGATGTCCAGCAACCAGTGAATGGATAAACCAAATGTGGCATTTCCATACAATAGGATATTATTCAGTCATAAAAAGGGATGGAGTAGGGGCTGGCCGGTGATGTATTGGTTAAGTTCTCCTGCTCCGCTTCCATGGCACGGGGTTCACCAGTTTGGATCCTGGGCACGGACCTACACACTGCTTGTCAAGCCATGCCATGGCAGGAGTCCCACATATAAAAAAAAAAAAAAACAGAGGAAGATGGGTACAGATGTTAGCTCAGGGCTAATCTTCCTCAAAAAAAAAGAAAAGAAAAGGAATGGAGTACTGGTACACGCTACAAGAAGGATGAACCTTGCAAATATTACACTAAGTGAAAGAAGCCAGACACAAAGGCCACATATTGTACGATTTTATTTGTATGAAATGTCTAGAACAGGCAAAGTAGGGTGTGGGGAGGGGGAATGGGGACTGATTGCTAAGGGGTGTGGGGTTTCTTTTTGGAGTAGTGCAAATGTTCTGGAATTAGATAGTGATGATGGTTGTACAACTTTGTCATTATACTAAAAACCACCAAATTGTATATTTTACAAGGGTGAACATTATGGCATGTGGATCCTATCTGGGAACAAAAAGTCAACAGGCCCACCTGAGAGCCTCCTCTCCCCAGAGAACTTGCTCCTCTGGTGCCCTCATCAGGGAGGATGGGGCCCTATCTATCTACTCGTTCCCCAGGCTCAAAGCCTGGGCGTCATCCTCACACCCTCCCTCTCAGTCATGCCCACGTTCTTTGGGTCCCTTTGTCCTTCCTGCCCTCCTTCGGTTTTCATCAAGGGACCAGAGGGGTTCTTGTGTGGAGGCTGAGACTGGAGAGGGGCTGGGGCAGCTCTGGCATGGCGCTAGGAGGACAGGTCACGTGGCTGGTGACACAGGGTGTGACTAAGGGCCGCAGGCAGGAGTTGAGCAGATGGGGTACATGCTATTGGACAGAGCAGCCTTGGGGAGGGGCAAGACCAGACTCCAGGCCCAGGAGGGACAGAGCGCAGAGCCGGGCCCACCCTGGGGTCTCAGAAATTACCCGGCAGGCAGTCTGCAGACAAGTCAGGCTGACGATTCATGTTTTGAAAGTTTTTGAATGAGTCATCAACCTCTAAAAACCAAGAGGTTCCTTTCACCCGTAAATTCCAATTTCCCACTGCTCTTGAGAAGTCAGAAACTCTGGCTATGCTGGGCGCATGTCCCCTGCAGCACTGATGGGCAGAAGCCGAGCAGCGCTATCGCCAGGGCGGGGCCCACCAGATGACCATCTCAGTCTTCCATGCTCACTGCTTCTGCCTCAGCGCGGCCTCATCCTCTCCTCTTGTCACTGCTGCCTCTTCGAGGCTGTTCTACCTATGGCCTCCAGCCCCATTCCAGTGTCTGCCTGGCCCAGGCCTTTCCTTGCTAGACACCCTCCCATGGCTCCACACTTTCTGCAGGAGAGAGCCCACGTTCCACAGCTTGGCATTCAGAGGCCTGAGCTGGTGGCCCTGCTCACCCCCCCCCCCCACCTCCTCTCCCTTCGCTCCTTTCATGTTCCCTAGCTGTTCTCTTGCTGTTCCTTCCCTGCCCCAGGACCTTTGATCACACTCTGCTTTCCAGCAGGAGTGCCTGGAACAGTGGGAACATACAACCAGGCTCCACCAATGAGGGCATTCCCTTTCCTTGGCCACGATGATTGGTTCTGGGATGGGCACGTGACCTAACCCCATCTGGTAAGAGCTGGACCTGGGACTTCTGCTGGAACTCGGGAGAAGCAGACACTCATGGGCCCAGGGGGTGGCTAAGCTGGTGGGATGTCAGCCGGGAGCTGCTGGTAGCCATTTTGCCACTCTGAGGACAGAGAGCCTACCTGAGGATAAAGCCTGCACAGAGGAAAGCAGAGCTAAGAAAAGGAGAAGATCATGCCTAGCTTCCCTAAGAACCGAAATGGGACCAGCCTGAACTCCTCATCTCCTCATAGGACTTGCCCTTCCTGTGCCCTCCTCATGGAGGATCCAGCCAGTCCTGAAGCCTGCACTGACTTTTCAGTTACATAAACTAATCAATAGCTCTTCTCTTCACTAGCAACCAATCAAAGGAGCTCTGGCCGATTCATCCTCAGCTCCTCCCTCTCCCTCTGCCCACTCTGTACCCCACGTCGGTTCCATGGAGCCTGCCACAGCACTAGGCACAGAGACGATGCAGTAGAGATGTCCTGGGACGCATTTCTCCCAGCAATAATTTGTATCTATCCTTATCCTTGATTGCTGTGCTCCAGGATCCATTTGGAAATCTCAGGAGCAGGTGATTTCAAGAGCTCTGTAGCGGTGGGGGGTGTTCAGGGGGGCCTAAGGGAAAGCCAAGAGCAGGGCTGCCTGGCCTACAGCCCCCAGGCCTTTGTTCAAGGCAGGTTCCACTACTGTGTCACCTCCTCCAGGAAGTCTTCCCAGGCTCTCCTTCCCAAGCAGCATTCACAGATCCCCTTGGGACCCTCCCATGTGCTACAGCCAGTCCTCTCTCCTCACCCGAACAGACCCCTCCAGGGAGGGACATCTCCCAGGACATGTCCCTTGTAGGGGCCTGCTAGGTCACGGATGACAGCCCACTGCCTGCAGACCTCCAGTCACAGAGAGCTCATCGCCTCCCAGGAGACAGCTCTAACTGCAGATTAACCACTTTAATTTGAGCCAAAAAGAGCTCAGCCTTAGCTCATCCCACCAGGGTGGCCCACCCACTCCCTCCACTTGCCCTGGACTTCCTGGGAGAGTGTGACCAAGAGAGAACACAGCCTCAGTTTCCCCCCTCCGAGTCCATTTGGGTTGTCAGCAGCTCAGCCTCCTTGCCTCTGTCCAGTAACTCTCCACCTCAAAGTCTCAGCGTCTTTCCCTCCATCTGAGAGGTTGGGCTCCAACGTCTGTCCCTCTGTCCTACTCTGTCTCTGTGTCTGCCCCTCCCCCGTCTGGGCTGTGCCCCTGTCTCTGGGGTCCCGTCCACCCCTGCCCCGTGGAACAGTTGGGAAACCGAGGCCTGAGAAAGCAAGACCAAGTCCAGGGTGGTTTTGCTCGGCAGCTGTGGGCTCCTGCCTGACGGGCAGTGCAGCCATGGGCAGTGGCCAGACGAGGGCACCAGAGACAGCAAGAGTCCCAGCCCAAGCCAGAGCCAGAAGCTTGCGCTTGAGGGTGGAGCTGGGGGTATTGCCAGGGACCCTGCCTTCCTCCCTCTGCTATGTGACTGGGCAAGTCAGTGCCCCTCTCTGAGGACGTTTCCCTTCCAGGATATCAAGGCTGACTTCGGAGCCACACAGCTCGATTCAAATCCTGGTTCAGCCTCTGTCTAGCTGTGAGATCCAGGCGAAATCACTCAGCGTCTCTGAGCCTCATAGATGCTTAGAAGGCCACATCCATTTGGACACTGAGTAGACTGTCTTGGGAGGGAGGCGGGGAAGGAAAGATGTAATGAGGTCTCCATCACTGGAGGTATGTGTTCAGGACTGGATGGTGGCTCAGGGTGTGTGCTGCAGCTGGAGTGGGATGAGAAGACTGGCCTTTCCTTCTGACAGTCTATGGCCAGCACCTAAGAGGGCACTGATGCTGCTGCCAGTGCTGACCGGTCAGCAGAAATAGGGAGCCCTAGGTCTCAGTGAGGACAACACTCTCCCAGCCTCTTTGGGCAAGGGTCGGGCTGTGCCTTGGCAGGCAGCCTCTCTCTCCCCTGGCAGGTCCAGAGGGCAGCGAGTGGTGGACTTTTAGGCCTGTCCTGTGCCTGGTGTCACACCATCAGTGTTCCATTAGAAAGGTTCTCAGAGCCCTCATGAGGTGGGAAAGGAGAGGCAGAGCCAAGGCCTGGGGGTCAGGAGGCCTCAGTTCTAACTGGAACTTGCTGTGTGACCTAGAAACCCCATGGCTCCTCTCTGCACTTCAGTTTCCCTCACAAGCTCAAATAACATTGCAGATGTCAAACTGGTTTGTGAACAGGAGGGAGGCAGAGGCCACAAGGTGTCAGAGGGCTGAGTCCTCCTGACCAGCTCTGAGGCCTTGGCAGCCAGGTGGGGCCGAGGAAAGGCTGTTTTGGATGCCAGAAGCCCTGGGGAGAGCAGGACTATGTGGTCACTATCTGGCCTCTTGGTCAGCCTGCCCTGGGTGCCAGTCAGAGTCCTGGTTTGGTCCCACGGCAAAAATGAGGACATGGAGACCAGAGGGGCAGGGCCCTTAGAATCACATAGTAAAGTCAGACCAGGGCTGCCAGGTGCCCCTCAACCCCCAGCAAGGGCTGAACCCCTTCAGTGGCCCTGGGGCCTCCAGGAGCCCTCTGCAGTCACTGTGAGTGGGCATGAGGCGCCCCCCGCAACAGGCACATGCATCAGGTACGCAGCCACTTCAGCCACAGGGAATGCACATGTGGGCACCCAGCGTAGGGACACACCCAGCAGCCACAACCACTGGTCACACATCCAGATGCATGAGGGCACGCGCACCCACACAGAGCTTCGGGTACACACACATCCACACACACACACACACACACACACGTGCTCACACAAGCATGCACGCGTGCAAGCCCCTGCCAGGCTTGTCTCGGCTCCCAGGACAGCTAGACTGATTTCAGGGAGACGGCCTTTACACGGTCCCCAGCACAGACAGACTGCAAGGGAGTCCCACACTACTTCTGCCTCGGCATTCTTGGGACAGTGGGACAGGTCCCAAGATGCCAGAAAGAAGCTGTCATCCCTGGGACCGGAACTGACCTCCAACCTCTGCCTGACACACCACCATTAAGGCACCAGGGGTTCCAAATTTGAGGGTTTCTCTGCTCTGGGGATCTCAAATGTCCCAGGGTGCCTCTAATTTAGGCAGAGCAGGTGGGAGCAGGGCCTATAAAATGGGATGTGGCCTCCACTTCTTGGTAGCCTGGTTTGGCTGGGAGGTCACAGGTGGACGGACCCTGGCTGTGTTCGCTGGGGCCATGGCCTCCAACTCACTCACCACTTGCAACTGTTAACAGTCAGTCGGTTCCTCAGAACGCAAGAGGTTTGCCTCCGGTTCACCAGATGGCCCAGTGCAGGGCTTCCCCTCTCTGCCTCAGTGTCCCCATCTTGACTGTGAGTTAGCACGTGGTTTTCAGGAAGGACGACAATGGATGAAGACAAAGAGGGGCTCTCTGGGGGCATGGGGGGCATCCCAGAGCCTGGAGGACAGGCCCAGGTTGGGGGCTGGTACAAGAGGGCGGCAGGGAGGGGACCCAGACTCACCCAATGACGTAGACCAGAACCACGAGCTGGATCAGGCGGAAGACGACGCCCACCTTCTTGTTGCGAACCAGCACCATTCGAGGCGTGTCGTACTCAAAGAAGAAGGAGGCTAGCTCATCCTGGAGGCGCCGTGCCATGGTGGGCCAGCTTGGGGGGCTGAGAACTGAGCCCCCTGCACAGCCTTTGCTCTCGAGGGGAGCCAGGCGTCAATACCCACGTCTACAGCAGAGCTTCTAGGAAGGGCAAGGCAGTCGGGGCCAGAGGTCAAAAGTCAGAGGTCAGTGGAGGCGCTTGGGATGGGAGGGAGAATCCTTGGTGGTCAGAGCAGCTTTGGCCCCTGGCAGGCAATGAACTGTGGGCCAGCGGAGCCTGTGGACAAATAAATTCCCAAAGATAGATGGAGGCGGGGCTGGTGCGGCCACCCAGGCCCAGCCCCTCTGCCCCTCCTGGCTCCGCCTGGGCTGTGCTGGGCCTCCGGAAACAGGAGCTGTTGGCAGGAAACCACATGGGCCACTCATCACAACGCAAAGATAAAGCTGTCAGCCCCCCCACGAACCTGGTAGAACAGGGCTGGGGGCTCGGGCCAGGGCCTGGGTGGAGTGGCCTCAGGCCGGAGCCCTCCCAAAACCAGGGACACATCCCCATATCCAAACATTCTCCCCACCCTACCTCCATCCTCAGGTGGGGAGCACAGCCCCTGGGGGCCTGCAGCCTGGAGGACAGAAGAGAAAGGAGCCCGAGCCCACAGCAGGACCACCCCCCCCCCCACCTTGTAGACGACCTTCCATCCACTCATCTCCGACCTGTGCCCTATCAATCTCCATGTCTGGCTGGCGTCTCCATCCCCCCATCCCCCCTCTCCCCCGATCTGTCCTGCCCCAGTCATACCTCCACTTGCCTGAAATGTGCAGAGGGATGCAGGTGCCCAGACAAGGTAAGGGCCACCTCTGTTACACAGTGTCATCGGGTTCCCTGAGACCCAGCAAGAAAGCCTGACAGGAGCCCACCTCGGTCACCATCCCTGGCTCTGCCACTTGCTGCCCACGGGGCTTGGGTAAGTGCCTCAGCTCTCCGGGGCCGCTTCCTCATCTGAGAAATGAGGACGATAAGGGGACTTTCCTCAGAGGTAGAGGCCCCTGGGGGGTGGGTCCCGACAATGCTGAAGACAGAGAACTTGAGCCCACTCCTGATCCTGGAGTACAGCCCCCTGCAGCCCCTGTCCTCAACCTCAACCCAGGCCCTGAATGCAGGGTCCCCAGGGCCTGGGCAGGGCAGGGGTCCTGTGTTAGCTCTCCAAGCACCAGAGCCAGAGGCCTCCCCCAACCCCCTGCTTCGTTTGCTGGTGAAGAAACTGGAGCTCAAAAAGGGGAAATGGGTTGCCCAAGCTCACCCTGGGTGGTCCTGAAGGCCCCGGTTTGAAGCAGGAAGGCCTGCCTGGCCGGGCCTCAGCCCAGGCTGGGTCTCAGCCCAGGCTGGGTGTCCTCGGGGTTCCCTCTGGAGGTGGGAGGTGGAGGCTGGGCGTCCTCGGAGCCCACACCTCCTGCTCAGTCCAAGTCGCTGCGCCCCGAAGGCTGATCGGAGTCTTCTTCCTGACAGGCCCTTAGCTGGGAAATCGCTCTGGGCAGGGAGCCAGGCCCCGGGCTGGACAGCAAGAGGCCCCCACAGATGGCAGGCCCACGGCCCCCTCAAGCACCCCAGCCAATCCCCCCATCAAACAGATCAGCCTTACCCCATGCAGAGTTCCCACCAATCTCAGGCTCCACTGTTTCGCCACCTTTAAGAGGAGCTGTCTTTTCTAAGGAAAAACTCAAGAGCTGCTAGCAGCCAGAGCTGTGGTGGCCACATCCCCTTGGCCTGGTCTTGACCTCAGACAAAAGGGCCTGTCCACTTCCCAGCTGACCCCATGGCCCTTGGAATAGCAGGCCCCGGGCCATGAACTGCTTGTGCTGGGGACTGGGGTGGATGCTGACACTGCGTCTGAGCCATCTCTGTGTCCTACTCTACCTGCCCTTCTCCAGACACTCAGGAGGGGACACTCAGTGGGGCGGCAGGCACTAAATGAGGAGGGGAGGGGGGAGGGGGAAAGGAAGGGATGGAAGGAAAGAGGGAGAGAGGGAAAGAAGTCAGGCAGCCACTTTCCAATCTGCGTCTGTCCCTTTCACATCATCACCGTGTGCTCCTCCTGCTCCTCTCTTCTCCTCCAAGGAGCCAGGCTTGCTGAAGGGCAGATGGACCAATGGACAGACAGACTTGCTTGGAGCACACACATGTGCTCCTGTTACAGTCTCAATTCTGACCCTAACGCTCAGAAAACAGACTGGCACGGAGGACTGTCTCATTCGGGATGTTATCATCTCCAAAGCGTGCCCCAAAGGAAGAGAAATAAAAGCAATCACATTTCTCTTCCCAAATTCCGTTTCTTGCGAGTAACTCTGCAAGACTACGACAGGCAGCTGACAGGGACACTGTCCCTTTCACTGGTTCTAGCTTGCATCTTTCCTTCTGAGGCCTACGCATTGCCCCCCTGGGCCCCGACTCCAGCTTCCCAGGGACAGACACTTGTGTTTGCTCTAGGCATTTCGGGGGCAGGGGTGAGCAGGGCAGGGCTCAGAGTTTACGGGAGATGCAGCGCTTCCACACGCTGGAACTCGGCCCTCTGAGGTAGAGACTAGCATCCCCATTTTACAGATAAGGAAGCTGAGGCTCTGTGACCTTGCCCAAGGTCATACAAGAAGTAGCTCCCGTGTCTGCTGGTGGCTGGAAAGGAGGCTCCCCAAAGTCTGAGAGCTTGGCCCAGAGCCCACCCCGAGACTCCAGCACTTGCGAGCCGCCAGGCCTGCCTTATAAGCCCAAAGGCTGGGCGGCCGGCTCGGGCACCAGGCCGGGCCTTGTAGGGAGACAAGGCTGTGCTGCCAAACGCTCGGCCCAGGACGGCCGCCCCTGCCTGGCTAAATTTAGCCGCTCTGTGAAGCATGGAAAGGCCCTTGCCCATCCTGGAGGCCAGCCCGAGCCCTCAAGGGGGTCGGCACAGGCTCCATTGGGTCTCCTTGCCTGCTCAGAGTCCCAAAGCTGCAGGGGTCACACCTGTGCCCGCAGAGGTCAGTCCAACTCGCACATGATCTGGGCCTCCCTGGTGTCTAGGGACTCACCAGCGCCAAGTAGCCCTCAGGCGCCGGCTGGAACAGGGCCCTAGGCCAGCCTGACAGAGACGGTCAAGGGCGGGGGGGGGCACGCGTCCATGTGGAGGTCGCAGCAGGGGTCCCCAGGGTTGGCTTCTCCCCACTGCCTGGACCTCACGCTGCTTCTCCAGCCGTTCTATCCACCCATGCTACTATGGGCCACAACCCTCCAAGTGTCCGAGGCATCTCTCCCCTGGTTCTCCCCCATCCTTTGGGGCCATTTCTGTTGGTCCCCAGCCTCTTCCTGCCTCTGGAATCTGGGGACTCCATGGGCCTGGCCTAGGCCCTGCCCCTCAAACACGGGGCACCTGCTTGGGAGGCTCGTCACCTCCCTGCCTCGCGATGATGCTTAAACTGCTGCCCCCACTTGGCAGCCACATGCCCACCACCTCCTCTGGCTCCCACCGCTTTTTCTCTTTGTCTAAATCAAACTGCATGGAGGTATAATTACATACAATAAAATGTACCCATTTTAGGCACACAGTTTGACGAGTTTTGACAAATGCATGTAACCACCTGCAATCCAATCCATCACTCTGGAATGTTCCCTCTTGTCTCTTTGCTGTCAATCTCTTCCCAAACCCCTCGCGCCCCACCCCAAGCAATCACCCATCTGCTTTGTCACTACAAGCTCATTTTGCCTTTTCCAAAACATGAAGGTGGCATCATGTGGTTTGAGCTCTTTCTGGGTCTGGCTTTATTTACTTAGCACAAGAATGTTAAGCCTTATCCATGCTGCTGCATATGCAGCATGCTCCTCTTTATTGCTGAGAGTATTCTGCTGTATGCACACGCCACAGCTTGTTCATCCTTCCCCTGCGGATGGACATTTGGGCTGCTTTCATTTTGGGGCTACAATGGATATAGCTGCTACGGACACTGAGGTTCAGGTCTGTGTGGACGTATGTCTTCATTTTCTGTTTTTACTCCTCCATGTCTCCCAGTGCAGCCCCAACAGGATCCCTCCTACCCCTGTGAGGAGTGCAGCATGGGGAGCATAGGCCTGGCCTCTGGAGGGGACAGGGGAGGCTGTGAGCATTTTGGCAGCCGCCATCCCCTAGCCGGTGAGAAGTGTGCCGGGCTTGCCCCGGAATTCCCTCCAGGGCGAGCGGCCGTGAGGTAGGAAACCGCTGTTTACCTTGGCCGCCCCATCTTGGCCTGTAGGGCCCCATGCTGTGGGCCGGACAAGGCTGGACTTGGGCAGGCCCGGGTAGGGGTGGAGGCCAAACAGGCCTGGCCATGAGCCCCAGGGGCTGCTGGGAGCACTGGAGCCCGGTGACCTCCTACTCAAGCCCCCAGGCCCAACTTAGTGCCACACCCTGCCTGCCCACCAGGAGGCCAGCTAGACGGTCAGACTCTCAGAGGGCTTCAGGCCCTTCATCTGTAAACTGGAGCCCTAACCCCTGCCTGTCCCGTCTCCTGGAGCTGGTTGAGGACCCTGGGAGATGAGGGGCAGGAAAAGGTTCTGTGATGTGACAGCTCTTATAGCTGGACCTTGTAGAAGGGACATCCCTCTGCCCATCCCTGGCTCCCACGGTGAGCTGTGTGCCCAAACCTGACGCCCCTCCCCAAATAAAACCTGGGAGCTCCTAAGAGTCGGTCCTGTCTCCTCTGGTCACGACTGGCTTCATGCATGTGTGACCTGCCGACTGCACAGGGCCCTGCGCTCCGAGGCCCTGCACTTGGTTTAGCGCTCTGCTGTCACTGTTAAGAAATTCTTAACTTTTGAACAAAGAGCTCAACATTTTCATTTTGCACTGAACCCCACAAATTATGTGGTTGGTCCCTGGCTCTGGCCCTGTGGGCAGGCCTGAGTCCCCTTCCCAGGGCAGCTGGGGAGAGGATTAGATAGAGGAGCCTCATGAGCAGGTCTTCCCTTCAAAGGAAATGAGATAGGGGGACGTGGCTATTCCATCCCCAGAGCCCTGGCTCCCAGAGGGCAGGGCCACCTGGGCAAGTCAGGAATTCATCTTGGCAGTGTCGCAAAGGCCCCTGGACAAGGTGAGCTGAGGGAAGCCTCAGGACGTGCATTTGAGCTGGGCCTGGAAGGACAAGAGGTGGATGGTATCCTGGGGTTTGAGGAGGGGAGAGACAGGAGCAAGAGAGAAACCTCAGGGAGACACAGGAGCCACAGAACAACCAGGGCTATGGGCCCCTCTGTGGGTGCAAGGGGCCCCTGACATTCAGGCTCTAGGACCCGCCCTGCCCCAGGCCAAGTCAGGAACCCCTCCCAGCCTGTTTCCTCAATGGTGACATGTGAACTGTAATATGCATAACAGGCTTTGAACACATTCACAAACTGTCGAGTGCTGTCCCTCTGAATCAGCACCTCTCCTCAGCCTTGTCTCAGAGGAAGACCATGACCCCTGGCTGGTGATGCGGGAGCCCCGCCTTTGCTCATGTTTCCCGGGATGGGGGTGGGTGCCGGTGGTGGGGCCCAGGCAGACACCAAGTGGGCAGAGGGTGGGACCACTCTCCAGGAAAGCAGACACTGATGGTCCTCCGCTGCCCCAGACATTCAACCTTTATTTCTCTACCAAACTGCACGTCAGCAGGTGGGAACAGGACCCTGCCACCCCCGAGACCTCCCTTCCCCCAGCAGAAAAGCAGCAGAGAATCTCTGTGGGCACGAGGGGTGCCCTCCCCAACTCTGCTCCTCGCACAGGCCCCCTAGAACCTGTGCGAGAGGGGAGTGGGTGGGGGAAGGGGCCACAGAAAGTGAAGCCCATCTGTCTGCAAGATTCTGGGGACCTGGATGGGGACATGAGTCTTGATTTACATATAATCACTTTATACACTGGCTAGGAGGCCGAGGACACAGTCATTTACTCAGTTTTCTTCTATGCCTAGTTAGTTCTTGCCAAAGGGGCAAAAGCTGAGTTATTTCTGTCCAGCAAATGCTCTTTCCTATGATCTGACATGATCCACGTGGACATGAGTTCCTCCAGCAAGGAGGGAGGGAGAGGAAGTGCCCTTGGGTAACTGGCCGTTCTTCGTGGCATCCTTTTGGCTCACAAGTGTATGGGACTGGGGGCAAAGAGTTAGGCCAAGAGTCCAGGGGACTCAGAATCACCCCCCTGTGCAGACCGCGAGATGGCTGCGCACTGGGTCAGGGTGGGAGGCCACAGTGGTCAGAGACCCAAGGATGTTTGGGTACATCCGGTCCCTGCTTGGCAGAGCAAGCAACACTGGGATAGCATGTCTTGTGTGCTTAGGACAGAGAAACCTGAGTTTGGGAGTGCACCGATCTGAGGCAGGCAGGCTGGCTGTCTCCCAGGAAGGGGGTCCATGCTCAGCCCCCCTCCTCCACTCCTCTGTCCCCCTCTGACCCTTCAACTCCCTGCACATATAAACAGAAACAAGCTCAAGCCCTCATGAGCCGACTTTGTGGAAGCAGAGCAGAGTGCGGGGGCTGCCTGACCTTGCTGTGCACAGCTGGGCCCAGATGTTTCTCCCACTATCCCTGGCCAACCAGGCCACAGATCAGGCACTAAAGGAGAGGTCACAGTGGCCCCCAGGAGTCCTCCGTCAGTGCAGAGGCACTGGTCACCAAGAAAATGCCCAGTCTCCCAGCAAGGGGGAGGAGGTTCCAGAATGTGCTTGTGGATCTGGGGGTGGAGGGCTCTGCCTCTCTGGGTCTGCGGCTAGCTCTGGCTTCTGGGCAGGCCCCTTCCAGCTGCAGCTCCTGGGCTGGAGCTTCAGGGGCGAACTCCCCAGGAGAGTCTCAGAGACACAAACTACAGAGCCCCCAGGCAGATGACGGCAAGGACAGAGACCCCAGGCCTGGGCCTGGAGGTGGTTGTTCCGGCCTCAGCAGGGCCCCGTGAGCAAGCGGGCGAGCATGGTGGTGGCGCGGGGAGTGGGGGGGAACGCTGGGCACCATCAGTCTGAGGTACACACGAGAGACTCCACTCTGCTTCCAGCACTCACTTCTGGTCCTTTTCTTCTAGAACAAAAACCGAGAGGATGTTAAGATGTGTGTCCCTTCTGGTCCCTTCCATCCTCCATTTCTTCTAGGACAGCCCCACTCTCCTGCGGCATCACTCAGTCAGCCCCCAGCCCCACTGCATCTCCTCAGCCCCAGGTACCCAGCTGCCACCTGGACACATTCCTCTGGATGTCTTCCAGGCCTCCTTCACTCCACATGTCCCACCAATGCCCCCAGCCCACCCCAATGCATGTTCTTCTCTTGGGTTTCAGTTTGGGGAACCACCGCTCACCATCACAAGGTCCAGAAGCTGGGGTGTCCTTGACTCCTCGCCCATCCCATAAACTCAGGCCTGCTGATTTCACCACCTACATCTCTCAAGCTCATCTCTTCCTCCACTGCCTTCTCTGCCGAGGCCTCAAGGCCTCTCAACTCTGCTCTCAGCCCCATCTGACCTCACCATCACCTTACTACTCCTGGCATCACATTACACACCCAGGTCATCACACCGTTTGATGGTTCCCCGCTGCCCTCAGCATAAACTCCAAGCCCGCCTCATATCCTGGGCCCTCCCAGATCTGTCCCCACTCAGCCTCTCCAGGCCTCCCCTCCCCTTAGCCCAGCCCACAGGCCTCTGCTTGACAGCTGCTCAGCCACACCTGGGGAGAGCCAGGAGGCCCCCCACCTCCCTGGGGCTGACCCAGCATCCACATTTCTCCCCAGGACACATCCCTTGTAAATCATGGGGGAGCCATGAGCATCGGGCCTCAGGAGAACTTCCCTAAAAGGCCACTAGGCTGGCTTGGGAACATAACGCCCCGTCTGGCTTTAGGAGGCCCGAGGGACTGCAGCTACACGGAGCAGAGCCGTCTGGGCTTCCAGCGGGCACACTCCACCCCACCTCTCAGATGTGGCCACAGAGGCCCAGCCTGAGTCCATCCTGTGGGCCCCACAGCTGCTCCTGACAGCAGGGCACCACTTTTCAAGCCAAACCTCTCCGGGACCATGGTCAACATCTCAGGTCAACAGTGGAGGTGGAGGTGGAGGCGTTGCCCAGGACCAGCTCACCCTGGGCTTGGACTCAGTGTCTGCCCCCCAGAGCAGCTCAACACGGCTCCCCAGCCTCCCTGCCTTTATTCTCACCCCCTCCTGTCTGTCCTCCATGGGCACCAGCCCCTCCTACACTTCCACCCTTCTGTGGCTCCCACTGCCCTGAGGAGAATGTCCAGGGTCCTTACCTTGGCCTTCGAGGCCCTTGCCATGTTCCGGCCTCACCTCTCTCCCCTGCATTCCCAGCCCCAGTCCCCCTAGAGATGCCAGGCCATGCTCACCCAGCCCCTCTCCACCAGGTTCCACCCTTCTCTTTCAACCTCAGCTCAAACCCCACCTCTCCTAGAGACCACCCCCAACTCCAGCTCTGCTAGGGGTCTGCTCCCTCTACCCGGGCCTGGAATCCTCTACCGTCCAGCAGCCAGTGCTGGACAGTGGCCAAGACAGGCTTTTCCCCGTTGGCTGAGAAATTGTCTCACTTTTACATTTTCTCAAGAAAATGTGTTGAACCCCTTGGCAGTTACGGTTGCTGAGGAAGACGCTTGAGGATGACAGAGAAGCTGGCCCAGTGGCCACGTCCCCAGGAGGCCTGGCTTTGCAGGTGAGTTACCGTGGCCGCGGCTGGCCAGTGGATCTTCTAGCAGACTACCCCTATATTCCAGCTGGAGCTGGGGATGCCTTGGCTCTCACAGATGGAGTTTTAGGCGACAGACCCATTTCCCCCTCTTCACCTCCCTGGAGTGTCCACAGAGGGTGGACCAGAAAGAACCACGCAGGAGACAGAATGTCTGGTCCAGCTCCCCCCTACCCCACCCACAGGCTCCAAGGGGCCCTGCTGTGGCTGAGCACCCACTTCCACACTCGGGTGAGCCCCCCCACATGTGTCTAGTCACCCTCTGGACAGACCTGTGGTGGGCCAGCTTCTCCAGAGAGAGAAGGCCAACTTTTTCTGGCCTTTTAATAAGAAGAAATATTTGCCGTGCCCTGGAGGGCTGGCCAGTGTGGGAGATGGGGTTCAATTGATTGCCTTGGGCCCTGTGGAATGACAGGCACGTGATCTATTTATAGCACCCCCCCCCCCCCAGGCACCCTCCCTTGGGGCCAGGACACATTCCTGCCAGAGGTGGCCCTCTAGGACCCAGCCACTCCAGTGCAGGCCTCAGCCATTGCTGGGCCTAACCCCAGTCATAGCGCCTGGCCACGGGGCAACTGCCTCCATCAAACTCCCAGGGACCGCAAGTCTCTTGCCCCAGCTTCCTCCCTCTCTTGGCAGCTGTGCCATGAGAACTGAGAATGATGCTGCCTCCCTTGGTCTGGGGAGGTTCAGTCGCCCACCCGCTGAGCACTGCCCGGCAGAGGCAGGCAGAAGGATGCCAGGCCCCAGCCTGCTCTACACGCTGCCCCCTACCCCCAACTCCTGCCATTCTGTCCCCTGCTCCTGGGTTAAGGCAGACTCAGAGATGTGAACTCAGAAACAGAGAACCCTGCTTCCACCCATCCACAAGGTGACACCAAAGAGGCCAACCCGGTGTGGTCTGGGGTCCAGGAGGTGGTCAGCTGCTGCCCACTCCATGCCTGGGAGACTGTCCTGAGAATGCCTGGATAAAGACAGGCCGGATTCAGAGAAGTCAAAGGCCAAGGGCCAGAGAAGAGCACAGCGGGCCTGGCCATGCAGGGCTGGTGGCAAGTGAGGAGAGCGAGGTGGCGTGGCCCGATGCAGTGCTCCCGCTGGCTGCCCAGTGAGCCTGGGGCCCTGACCCCTGCAGCACAAGACCCTGCAGGCACCATGTGTCACGGCTGCCAGAACCCCTTCGTGTCCTCCACTGGGCGATCCAAGAACCCCTCCCTCTGAGGCTGAAGCCTGCATGGCCCCGGGGTGGGGTGGGGGGGGCGGTCCAGAGCAGAGGCAGGCGGGGAGGCGGTCGGGGGTGGGGCCTCGCACTCACCATCCGCGTGGTTCCGGGACAGGTACTTGAGGGCCTCGTCCAGCAGGATGACAGGGAGAGATATCTGGAGCACCACCACCCACTGGCGCCCACTCAGTGGGGTCACCTGGAAAATGAGCTGGAGGGGGCGGACTCGTTAAAGGAAGGACTGGCCAGTGCCCTCCAATCTGCCCGCTTCACATGCCCAGCCACAGCAAGTGCTGCATGAGCATGTCCAGGATGCCCCTCGAGGTCCCACCTCCAGATCTCTGTCCACCTGTTTGCTCTGCCTGAAGTGCCCTCCCGGCCCTCACTCACAGGACCAAATCCCATTGGTCCTGTTGGGAAACGGGAGGGCTTCCACACCGGGAAAGAGCACAGTCTTTCCTCCGGCCCCAGCCTTGGGAGACTCTCCACCTCTTCTTTCCTCCAGTCTGGGCGCTCTCGAAAGAGGGGACACACCTGGAGGACGGTGGCTGGCCCGGGTCTGAGCACTGGCTGCAGGCACTGAGCACCTTCAGACCTCCCCTCCCCCAGTCCTCCAGGTAGTTTCCATCGCAAAGGGGCCCAGAAGGGCCAGTGACCAGCCCAGGGCCTTAAGTCAGAGGATATGGACGCTGTCACCCCAGGAGCCAGCGCAGGGGAGTGGGTGGCACGGCAACTCACAGGCAGGGGCGGCACCAGCAGGATGAGGAAGTGCAGTGCCATGGACATGGCCACGGCCGCCAGCAGCCAGGGGTTCAGCCAGGGCGGCATCCGCAGCAGCGACTGGTTCTCTGAGACGCTGCCAAGGGCACAGGGCACTCACCTCGGGCCAGGATGCAGGCAGGCCCTGCTGTAGGCACCCACCCATCTGCCCACGTGGAGGTGCAAGGGGCGGCCCGAGCCTCAGCATTTCCTTAATTGGGCCTAAGCACTTGAGCCCTTCTGGGAGGCCAGTGCAGCCCGGATGGGTGTGTCACTACTTTCTGCTCAGCCCCCAGGAGCCTCTCCTAGGGCTTGGACCCCATTTCTCTGCCCCTCAGACCCAATTCCTGGCCCTTCTATTTCCTCAGACCCCAATCTTGGCCCCTTTGTCTCCTGATCCCAATTCTGTCCCCCAAGGACTCTCAAAACCTTCTTCTGGACCCTCTGCCCCTCGGACCCCAATCCAGGGCCCTCTGCCCCTCGGACCCCAATCCAGGGCCCTCTGCCCCTCGGACCCCAATCCAGGGCCCTCTGCCCCTCGGACCCCAATCCTGGACCCTCTGCCCCTCGGACCCCAATCCAGGGCCCTCTGCCCCTCGGACCCCAATCCAGGGCCCTCTGCCCCTCCGACCCCAATCCAGGGCCCTCTGCCCCTCGGACCCCAATCCTGGGCCCTCTGCCCCTCGGACCCCAATCCTGGGGCCTCTGCCCCTCGGACCCCAATCCAGGGCCCTCTGCCCCTCGGACCCCAGTCCAGGGCCCTCTGCCCCTCGGACCCCAATCCTGGACACCTCTGCCCCTCGGACCCCAATCCAGGGCCCTCTGCCCCTTGGACCCCGATCCAGGGCCCTCTGCCCCTCGGACCCCGATCCAGGGCCCTCTGCCCCTCAGCCCACAATCCTGGACCCTCTGATCCCAATTCTGGGCCCTGCCTGACCCTCAGCCCCCACCCCTCACCCCAGCTCCAGGCCCCTCTTGCCCAGCCCACCTGTTGAGAGCATTGCACATTTCAATGGTCACCAGCACAGACAAGGCCATGGTTGTGGGGAAGCGTGAGTCGAAGACCTCGCAGTCAATGTTGGCAAAGAGAGGGTTGTCCTCGGAGCACTTCAGGAAGTTCCTCTGAGGGCACCACAGCCGGGTCGGGTGGGGTCGGGGAGAACAGTGGTCAGGGGCGGGGCCGGTGCGTGGGAAGAGGGAAGCCTCACTCCGCCCTCAGCCCACATCTGAGGACTCAGCACAACCAGCAGGCCAAGCACTGCCACAGGGAGGGTCCAGGAAGGGTGCTCACCCAGGATGTGGGCAGAGGGGCTGCACGGGGCCAGGGAGAGAAGCATGTGCATCAGTGGGCAGACTGTTCTGGAGCAACGGTAGGGAGGGACACAGGGAGAGCAGCTGGCATTAGGCTGGGGAGGACGGCATGGGACCCTGGGACCAGGGGCAGGTCCAGGCTTTACCCTGAAGGTGCATGGGGGGCCCTGAGTATCGCAGGGGCAGGGGAGTGGTGGTGATTAACCAAGACCCCTGAATAAGGAAACGCATATGAAAACCAATCAGCAAAATGACACTTGAAGAGAATTCACCTGCAGTGGGGAGAAAATGGAGGCTACACATGCCCCACCCACTATTAATCAAGAAGACCCCATTCACACCTCCCTCCATTTCCGCACTGGAATCGAGCTCGCCCAGCCCTGCTTTACACCTCCGACACGGACTAACAAATTGCCAGCTGCAGGCTTGCTACACAGCTTCTTCATAACTCACAAGGAGCTCTCAGGGCTCGAGAAAGGAAGTGGCCCTCGCCCCAGCAGCCCCAGGGGACAGTTTTCTTCCTGCGCATAAACCTTGCCCACAGAACCTGCTCTGATAAGATGCTGAACTGAGGACATGTGTGAGAGCTTCCGTCTTGCTCTCTTCCACATCATGGGGAGACGTATCAACGCTCATAACCATTAAACAGCTCCGTTCTCCAATAATACAAATCTGTCCTCTGGAGTCGCATCTTTTAAGGTAAGAACACAGAGATCTCTTAAGCTAAGGGTTTAGAAACTGGGGCCACGTGCTTTGAAAATAACCCTCAAAGAGAAACCTATAAAATGACAGGCTGTCTGACCTCCTGTCCAGTAAAAACATCTTTGTTTTCCCACACCGCGTGAATGCCAGTAAGGAGACTGTCAGCCAGAAGGGGTCGCTGGCACTCTCCTCTTCTCTCTCACGCAGGATGAAAAACGCTAGAAGACTATGGCTTGGCTAGATTCCTTAGTTTAACAAAGAAATGGAGAATCTCATCTCATTTAAATCAACAGTGGGATTTTCTCCAAAAACCAAGCTCCAGTATTTGCGGCAAGTCACGTTTTTATTTGGCGCTGAGCACAGAGCAGAGAAAACGTCCTAAACTTGAACCCACCCATGACCAAGGGGACCAAATGCTCCTGTCTGTGCTATCACCATGAGTCCCCACCTCCCAGATCTTAACAGCCTAAGTGTACACGTACACGCACGCACAGACACCCACACACACACACACACAGTGCACACACCTCCCACTCGAGCATGTGCATGCTTAGATTTTCATGCACGTGCACGGGGAAGACAATGTGAACAGAATCATATCAAGAAGTTCCAGCAGATAAACGCCCAGCCCAGGTCAGACCTCCTGGGTTTTGCCAGTGAGCACCTGCCACAAACACATTATGCCCCAGGTCGTGGGTCACAGTACAACCTCCCGCATCGTTTATCAGAAGACGTTCAGGGCTGGGACTTCTCTCTCAAGGGTTCATCAGGAGCCCTAGAGGGGTGGGGGCCTGTTTCTTTGAGTGAAGCCGCTACTCTGCCTACTCCCTCCTCTTTGCCTCCCTTGCTGGTTCTTATTTACCTTATCCTGCAAGGCCCCCTCTGGGTTTCTTTCACTTAATTAACACTTAGTAGCTCTTGCTATGTGGCAGGTGTTGGTCTAAACACTTAACAAGTATTGACTCAGTTAATCCTCTCCATAGCCCTCGGAGGTAGGGACTGTTATGATCCATTTTACAGATGAGGAAACCAACAGAGAGGTTAAGTAGCTTGTCCAAAGTCACACAGCTAGTGTGTGGTGGAACTAGAGAGTGAACCCAGGCAGCCTGGATCCCAGGTCCATGCTCTGCGCTCATAACCACTCTCTGCCCTTTGGCAGCTTCCTCCAGGAATCATAGGGCTCTGGGCTCCTCTCCTGAAATTCCAACCGGAGTTGAAAATTCTACCTCAGGTCTAACCTTGACCACCTGCGAGTCCCAGAGCCACCTGCCGTTTCTCTGCAGAAGCACCTCTCACCTTGAAATGTGACTGCCCATTTCCATGGCTCTCTCCCCTACCAGTCTGTAAGCTCTTTGCAGAGACCACCTGCTCAGTCACTCTCACGGCCCTAGTAATTTGTGCCTGGCACACAGTCGGTGCCTAATACCCATTTCGTGATCAAGTGGATAAATGAGGAAGGGAATGACCCAAGGACAGTTGAGAAGGTGGCACCAAGGGGACTGGGGGCTGAAGGGTAGTGGGCGTGGGGTGTGTGTCTCGCATGACCCGAGGTGCCTGGCTTGGGTGACCAGGCAGGCAGTGGACTCCAGAGAGGATGGAGGAGACGGGCTGTTTGAGGGAAAGCTGATAGATTCTGGACTTGGTGGGTGCAGTGGGCCTGTGGGACATCCCAGAGGAGGTATCCAGCTGGATATATGGGACTTTGCTCAGAAAAAATGTCTGGTTGCTTGGGGGGGGGTCCTTTGGAGATTCAGGGTCCACAGTATAAGGGATGGTACGGAGCGACGCCTGGAAGGAGGCAGCAGCTGGGTGATGAGCACATCCCCACTCTGCACTCCACTGCTCCCACAGCAGCTAACTGAGCAGAGGGGTCCGAGGCTGGGACCTGACCTCTGCCGAGGGCTGGGGACACCAGCCTCTGGCATGAGAGCCTGGGACCACGCTCTGCACTGCAGCCAGAAGGGAGAGCCTCTTGGACTGGAAGGCTGGGGGGTGCCAGGAAAGGGTCCCTGCGCTGCCTCAACCTAGGTGTGACCCTGCAGAACCCCGGAAAGAGCCCTTATGCCACCCTCAGGGTGGGGAGGACTGTGCAGGGAGAAGCCGCTTGATCTACTCCCCTGACGCTCCGGTGGATGAGCAGGAGGCCAGGGTCCCTCCCTTGAGGCAGGCACACCCAGAGGAAGAAAATTCCGCATCTCTGCAGCTCTCGGCTTTAGACGAGAAACCCAGAGCCGGCTTTGCTAGAATCACCGTGAAGACTCTTTCAAGCAAAGGAGATGCACTGGCTGCTCAGAAAGAAGGACAGACTAACAGACAGCAGCTGACGGGTCTCCTGGCTTGCTTCCAGGGCTGTGCTGAGCTAGGCCAGCCCCATGGTGAGCACCTGCCAGCCAGGTGACTTCAAGAGGTCAGTGGGTCCCCTCACCAAAAAACATGTTGGCTATGGGAAGCAAGGGAGCCTGGCAGACTCCTTCCCTCCACTCTTCTTTTCTGAAGAAGATTTGCCCTGAGCTAACATTGGTTGCCAATCTTCCTCTGTTCTGTATGTGAGCCATTGTCGCAGCCTGGCCATGGACAGACAAGTGGGGTAGGTTCGCGCCCGGGAAGTGAACCCGGGCTGCCAAAGGGGAGCATGCTGAACTCAACCCCTAGGCCACTGGGGCCAGCCCCCTCCCTCACTCTTGATCTCCTCAGTTCGACCCTCTGCCTGAACTCCCGTCATTTAGGGGCTCATATCTCCGAGCCCTCAATGTTCGGGGGTTTCCCAAGAAAGGTACTCCTGGGCAGTTATGCCCTTTGGTCGCCCCTAACTAATGACCGGGAGAGGGAAGTAGCTGCTTCCTGGCCCGGGGGCTGGGCTGCCATCTCTAGGTCTCCCATGGCTTTGGTGCCTGGCCCCTTCGTGGTGGATGTCTGTATGTGTGTGTGGGGGTGGGGAGGGACAGTGCTGGCCAACCTCAGGGCTCTACACCCCTTTCCGCTGGAACGCCAGCAACAACCCGGGCTGAGTTCTACCTCAGAAATAACTCTAACAGGCTCCCCGGCCGCCACTTGCTCACCAGCTGGTAGAAGGTGACGTGAGGTCCCTCGGCATCATACAGGAACCACCAGGTGGCGGCAGCCACTGTGGCCAGGCCCACGTACACTGTGGGGAAGAGCAGGGGGAAACCGGCTATGTGGGCAGCTGCGGTTTTCTGGCATCCATTTCTCCCTCCTCATAATGCCCTGTATTTCCATCAGGGAATCACCCTCTCCTTCTCCAAGCCATGTGGTTTGCAGCACCTGCTCTTGGTGCTAGTGGTGCACACTGACGTGGCAGATGCTGATTGCCAACCTCTGGCAACAGTGATTGGCTAGGAGATAAACAGGTGACCCCATTTAGGCCAAGAAAAGGCCTGAGACTTTTATCATACTACTGAGGGAGTAGTATGATAAGAGGCTCTCTCTTCTGCTGAATTTGGGGTTATAATGGAGTGACCATAAGGGCTAGAGCTGCAGCAGCCATTCTGCCACCCCAAGGGGCACTTGCCTAAGAATGGAGCTGAAGCAGAGCCAAAATATGCCAATGATACTGTCTGAGTCCTGGATCCAGCCATGCCTGAGGCATGCGCTAGCCTTTTCAGTTACATGAGCCCACACAGTTTCTTTTGGCATAAGCCAGGCTGAGTCACACCATCTGCAGTTGGCAAGCCTAACTGATAGAAAGGTCTTAGGAAGCTCCTGGAACCCCACTGAGGGCTGGGGCCCTCCACTCACCTCCAATAGCCAGATATCGAAAGAAGAGCCAGCCACTGATGAGGGCCTCGCGAGGGTTCCGGGGCTGCTTCTCCATGATATCCAGGTCTGGGGGGTTGAAGCCCAGGGCCGTGGCGGGTAGGCCATCCGTCACCAGGTTCACCCAGAGCAGCTGCACAGGGATCAGGGCTTCGGGCAGGCCCAGAATTGCCGTGAGGAAGATGCTGGAACCAGAGTTATGGGCTCTAGCCCCCAGAAAACGGAGGGTCCAGCTCCTACTTGCACCCCAAGTCGGGGTCTCCACAGCAGCCCCGCCTCGCTCTGCTAGTTCTGATGTGTGTGCAGGAGTGAGAGGTCTGTGTACATGGCTCTGCCTCCCACTTGGCCACTCCTGTCGCCCCCAGTCCCACCTCTGGAGCCGGACACATCTGCACTAAATTCAGGCCTCTCCTGTTAGGACACAGCTCCTCTTTAGGGCATGCACACACACATGGGGACAGTGCGTGCCCAAGCATACACACATTTGTTCACAGGCATGTGCAAAAACCTAGCACAGGCCACACAATCCCCCAACACAAGCAGACACTGACACGCTTGCTCCAACGAGCAGAGATGCAGGACTCACAGGTGTCCAGGCAAACAGGTGCTCCCCATCCCCACAGGCACCTCTCACATGTGAAGCTAAGTGTGTACACGATCACACACTGGCACAAATCCTCTGCACTTGTGTCCATGCCCAAAAATGCACAAGAGCACACACGCACACGTGTACATACACCTCTCATTCAGGCATGCACACCAGGTGTACACACGAACACATCACTGTCCAAAGGTGGGGAGAGTTTTCCCATCTGGCGTGACTCTGAAAGTGGGAAGAACGTTATGGCTGGAGGGATGTAGGGGACTTTTCAGTCACCTCCTTGGGGACTGGGGTGCACCAGGGCCCCTGGAGAATGATGAGGTGTCCCTGCCCCTGCCCGCCATGAATCAGGACCCTGGGAGGCTCGAGCCAGGGCAGGGTCTGTGTCCTGCCATCCCTGCAGCCCCATCCCAGGAACACGCATTTCCCCCGTCTCAGGGATGCAGAGCTGGTCCAGAGGGCTGGGAGGAGGGAACGCAGGGCCTCACCACACGACCTCGCCGACGTTGGAGGAGATAAGGTAGCGGATGAATTGCTTCATGTTGCTGTAGATGGCCCGGCCCTCCTCCACCGCAGCCACGATGGAGGCAAAGTTGTCGTCTGACAACACCATCTCTGCCGCTGACTTGGCCACAGCTGTGCCGGAGCCCATAGCAATGCCAATCTCTGCTTTCTTCAGAGCCGGGGCATCGTTCACCCCATCCCCAGTCTGGGGGCCAGATTAGGTAGGATCACACCTGAGAAATTTCCCATCTACCTCCCCTCCCTGACCCCCTCAACTCAGCCCATCCCCACGCTCAGGGGATGTCCCCGAAGCAGACAGCTGGACAGAACAAATGGAGAGGTCAAGAGCTTAGAAGTGGCTGGGGACGAGGCTAAGGAGAAGGCAAGGAGTGCAGACAAGGACAAAGTTGGGGAGAAGATCAAGCCTAAGGTCAGAGAAGACGGTGAGTGGGGGACGGGGATGAGGCTGGGCCAACGATGAGGGCGGGGATGGAATTCAGGTTGGATGTGGAGTAGAAGACGAAATTGAGGTTAGGGAAAAGTTAAGGTCAAATCAGGGACAAGGTCAAGGTTGTGGCCCAGGTCAAGCACCACTTAGGTGTTGTAGTCAAGGTGAAGGTTGGGGTCAAGGCGAAGGTCAGGGTCAAGACTGGACTCAGGCTAAAGATTAAAAAATTAGATTAAGGTAGAAGTTAAGTCAAAGGCAGAGGCTGAGTCAAGGTTATGGTCCACATCAGGAGTGACGTCACAGTTGAGGCTGGAGTTGCAGTCAAAGTGAAGATTGGAGGCCAGCTCAAAGTTGAGGTCAACATAAAGTATTCGGTTGGGGGGGTCAAGGTCAACGTCAAGGATCAGGTCAGAGTCCAAGTCAAGACTGGACCCATATTAGGTTGAGCTCAAAGTAAAGAATCAGATTAAGATAGTCAAGATCAAGGTCAGGGATCATGCCGACAGAAGGTCAAAAATAAGGTCAAACACCAGGTTACAGTTGTAGTCAGGTCAAGGTTGGTGCCTAGCTCAGCATCCAGGTCAAGGCTGGGCCACAGGTCAGGATTAAGTTCAAGGTAAAGGACTGGAGAGCAACAGAGGCCAGGACAAAGGTGAGGTCAAGGTCAAGGATCAGATCATCAAGAATGACACAGAACAAAAACTGAGCCCAAACCAAATGTCCATCCAAAAGTGAACAAATAAACAAACTGTGGTATAGTCACACAGGGGATTGCTACTTAACAATAAAAACACAACCATCTACTGATACTGCAACGACAGGGATAAATCTCAGAAGAAAGAAACCAGACACAAAAGAGTAGATGCTCTATGATTCCATTCACAGGAAAATCTAGGACAGGCAAAACCAATCCACAGTGAAAAACAATAGGATGGGCGGTTGCCTGCTGGGGGAGAGGGGCCTGCTGGGGAGGCAGCGGCAGGAGGGAACTTCACGGGTTGATGGTGACGTCCTCTATCTCACCAAGGGCTTGCCTGACATAGGCATGTGCGTTTATCAAAACTCATCAACTGAATGGTACGCTTCAGACTTGTGCGTTTCATGACAAGCAAGTTTTACCTCAAAGAGTAAAAACAGAACCACAAATACTGCTCTCTGGCGTATGCATCCTAAAGTATGTGAGGGTGAAGTGTACTGACGTCTGCAAGGCACTCTGAAGTGCATTTAAGAAAAGGTGGATTAAGGATGGACAGATGGAAAGGCATGCGATAAAGCAAATATAACAAAATGTTCCTGGAGAATCCACATGGTGGACATACAGGCGTTCACTATAAAATTATCTCAGATTCTGTGTTTAAAATTTTTTGTAATAAAATATTGGAAAAAATAAGAATGAAGCGGAGGCAGGGTACACGGGTTGGTCTTTCCAAGCCCTGTGGCAAGTGCCCCCCAGCCAACTCCTCACCCAGCCTCCCGTCCTGTGGCCTCACCATGGCAGTGATCTCGTTAAAGGACTGGAGGTTCTCCACGATTCGGGACTTGTGTGCAGGTTCCACACGGGCGAAGCAGCGGGCCGTGCGGCAGGCGTGGCGTTGCTGCTCCGGGCTGAGGTCATCAAATTCGCGGCCCGTGAAGGCCTTGCCCGTCACGTCCTCCGTCTCCTCGAAGATGCCAAGCCGGCGACAGATGGCCACAGCTGTGCCTTTGTTGTCCCCTGTGATCATGACCACACGGATGCCCGCCCGGTAGCAGCGTGTGATGCAGGCAGCCACCTCGGGCCTCGGAGGGTCCAGCATGCCCACGCAGCCCACGAAAGTCAGGTCCGTCTGTAGGAGGGGGCAGGTACAGGTGGGGCCGGGCCCATCCTCAACCGGCTACCTGCCCAGCCGCTGCAGGTAGACCCCCGGCTCCCAGCCCTGGCGCCCTGCCCCAGCACCCACCTCGTACTCCACAAACTTGCTGCAGTCGTCCAGCTGCATGTCCTCCTTCCTTGGGGGTGCATCTCGGGTGGCCAGCGCCAGGCAGCGCAGCGTGTCCGAGCCTGAGCCCCAGTCGCGGATCTTGGCCAGGATCTGCTCCCTAGAGGTGGCGTTCAGGGGCACTGTGTGGCTCCCCACGCGGACTGAGCTGCAGCGCTCGATCACACTCTCAGGGGCCCCCTGCAGCGTGGGGGAGAGGGGAGGGAAGTCTATCAGTCAGCACTCCTCCCCACCCTCCTGCCCAATGGAGAAAACTGAGACACAGGGAAAGGCCACCCAAGGGGACACACAATGAATGCCAGAATCCATTCTTGGAAAGCCCAGAGTGGGAACCAAGTGGGTCCCACTGTGAGAAAACCCAAAGGGAACAGGGGGCAGATCACAGCCACCCATGAGGTGGCACCCTCCCCACACCAGCCTGGTGCTACCAGGATCCCAATTCTGTAGGGCGCTCAGCAGTGGGAGGCAGGCTGAGCTCTGCCCGGACCAGAAATACAGCCATGCTGAGGGTATGGTGGGTGTGGCTCTGGGAGGGTGGGCTTGGCGGTGACAGGTTGACCCTCAAGCCTTTTCATTTCCAAAGGGGCTAAAACCTCCACTGTGGGGTGAAGTTAGGTCTGTGACTCCTACTTCAGGTTCAAAAGCAGCGACAGGCGGTGCTGTGGGCAGGTCTGGACGGGAGCTGGTTCCTTCCCTCCCTGGGACTCGGTTTCCAAAACAGAAAGCACCAAAGATGGGCACCAACCACCCCGACACCCCCCCACCCCTCCTCAGAGGCAAAAGGGCTTCTGAGACCTTCCAGCCTGACCCTGACGCTCAGATGGGGAGACCGAGGCCCACGGAGGAACATGGGGGACCCCAAGGTGCCTCTCAGCCCAGAGCTGGGACCACGGTGAGGGGCAGGCCTCGGTGGCTGGCCCTGGCTTTACCTCCCCCAAGCCTGGAGCCTGCTCCCAGTTCTCCACGGCAGGCTGCCCACCCTCGCTCTGGATTCATCGCTTTCACAGTGGGCCGCACCCCTCCCTTAGTCTCACACCTCCCACAGCTGCCGTCTCCGGCTGCAGGTGCCCCAGGGACCCCAGGAGTGCATGCGTCCCAGGCCGGTCAGGCAGGCCCCACCTTCACGAACATCTTGCTGCCCTCGGCCGCCAGGCCAGGGCGGGTGGGTGTGCAGTACACCGACATGGACTTCCGGTCTCGGGAGAACTCCAAGGTGAACTCCTTCCGCATCAACTGCTTGATGACCTGCAGGGCCCAGGTGGGTTAGGGAGGGCGGGGCAGAGCCAGCCACTCCCGCTGCCTTCTCCCCAGCTGCTCAGGCCCGGGAAGTGTTGCTTGCTCCCTGTGGGACAATGTCTGTCCTCCTCTGACCCTGGCATTCAAGGCCTGCATCTCCCTCTCCTGCCCCAGAAATGCCAAGTTGCTATTTCCTGACCATGCTGTGCCCTCCCCAGCTCCAGTCCTTGCCCACACTCGGCCTTTTCCTTTCTTTTCTCCCTAGCCAGGTCTAACTAGAGTCTGACAGCCTTCCTCTCCCCAGAAGCTTCCCAGGGCTTCCTTCTCCTCTCTCCCTTCTCTGGATGCCCCAGGAGCCCCAGCCGCGTGGCCTGTGGCCTGAGCCCCCCGGCCTGCTCACCATGTTGCAGGCGCTGGCTCGCTCCACCCGCGACAGGGCCTGCAGGTCGGTGTCGAACACGTTCATCTTCTCCACCAGGCAAGTCAGGGCTGTCTCCGTGGCCTCTCCCACCTTCTCATACACACCCTTGGCCTGGTGGGGCCCAAGGTACAGGGAATGAGGGGCAGGGCAGCCCCCACGGGCCCCCCAGCCTCGCCTCCCACTCACTCCCTGCCCCCTGGGCTCCCTTTGCCGGAGTTACCTGTAACTGCCTTTGCACCAGCCCAGCTGACCTGGGGTCTGAGCAGTGTCTGGTACTGATGCTCACCTTCCGATCCGACCCTCCCTTTTCCCCTGACATCGATGGCCACACACTCTCCCTGTCCTCCGCCTCGTTCTCTGCCTGCTCCGCATCAGCCTCCTTCACCAGATTCCTCTTTCTTTCTTTTTTTTTTCTTTGAGGAAGATTAGCCCTGAGCTAACATCTGCTGTCAATCCTCCTCTTTTTGCAGAGGAAGACTGGCCCTGAGCTAACATACATGCCCATCTTCCTCTACTTTATATGTGGGACGCCTGCCACAGCATGGCTTACCAAGCAGTGCCATGTCTGCTTCTAGGAGCCGAACTCACGAACCCCGGGGCTGCCGAAGCAGAACGTGCGCACTAAACCGCTGCGCCACCGGGCCGGCCCCCAGATTCCTCTTTCTAAACCGTGCTGTCTGGGCCCTGGTCTTTCCCTCCCACCTTCTCTCCCTGAGGCTCACAGACCCATGCCTCTACCACGTCTCACATGCTCACCACTGCCCGTGCCCAGCCTAGCTGCGACCTGTCTCATGGGCTCCAAGCCCACATGTCCAATTGCTGCCTGTTACACTTTTTACCTTGGGTACCCTCAGGCCACCTCCCCTCTTCCTATATTTGCCACTCCAGGGACAGTCCCAGCCAGGACAGCAGCTACCCTAACCGTCTCCTTCTCTTTCACCTAACCAGTCACCAAGTCCCAGGATTTCGGCTCCCAAATCTCTCTTCAACCCATGCCTTCTCCCCTCTCCCTGGGGCTCCAGCCAGGACTTAACCCGGATGACCACACAGGGCTCTCTGGCTCCAGGCTTGCCCTGTCTGTCCTGTCCTCCACACAGAAGCCTGGGTGATCTTTCGTAAATGCAAATCTGACCACGTCTCTCCTCTGCTCAAAACCCTTTAGGGGCTATCTACTGCCCTCAGCTTGGCATGGGACCTGACTTGACCTAGCCAAGTCCTTCCTCTCGGGCAGAAGCATCTTCCAGCACGCTCCATTCCACTGCTCCAGCCACAGGGAAGGGCACTCAGTGGCTACCTCACATCAGGTGCTTATGATCTGTGAGCCTTTTCTAGGCTGTGCCTTCTCCTTTAAACAGACCCCTAGACCTGCGCCCCAAATCTCTTCCCCCAGGCACCCCCGGCCCTTCAGCCCTTTACATTACAGTCCCCCACAGCCCAAGAGCCCCGGGCAGGGTTCCGAAGCCAGTGTGAGGAAGGAGTGGCAGGGGAGGGTGTGCGGGGGTGGCAGTTCTCCTGGAATGTGGCACCCCAATGGGGCAAGGACGGTCAACCTGGGAGCCATGAGACTCTGAGAGAAGGGTCTGTCCTGGGCGCCTGGATACCCAGGATACTGCAAAGGGACGCAAGGAAAAGGAGTCGGGGCCCACCTCGTTGTAGTCCAGCGCCGAGTCGTTGCACAGGGCACAGATGGTCGCCAGCTCCACCAGCCCGTCGAACTGTCCACAGCGCACACGCTGCTCCGCCTGCCTCCTGCAAGACCCGGCGGCAAATTCAGGGGCCTTGACCCCACCCCTGGGAGGAACCCAGCCTCTTGTCCCGCCCCCAGGAAGTCTGGTCCACCGACAACGCTCAGAGCCGTCCGGGCAGCCCCGCCCACCAGGGAGCCCCGCCCACCCGCGCCCCTGCGCCCAGCACTCACACTTCGCCCTCAGGGGCGTACGTGGTACCCGAGATGGTGAACTCGTGCAAACGGCAGGAGCCCGCTTCGGCCTCGGCTACCACGAACATCTGGGGAGCGCATGGGCACGCTCAGGCGGGGCCGCGCCTCCCTCCTCCCGGGCAGCCAGTCTGATAAAGCCTGACCCCAGGGTGGGGTCCTGTGGGCCCGCAGAGGAGCCCCCGGCCTCCCCTCCCCCAGGGTCTGAGCGGTGCTGTGTGAGTACAGAGTCCAGGCTGAGGCGGGCCTCTGCTCTGCCCAGGTGTGTCCAGCTCGGGCTTGTCCATTTGCTCTGGACCCCTGAGGAGTTTACGGCAGATTCTTCAATGTCCTGGGGCAGCTCCCAGCTTGACAGAGCCCTGAACTGGGGTGGGAAGCCTGGGTCCTTAACCATCTCCTTGTGTGATCTCTAGCTGAGCACCTGAGCCTCAGTTTCTCCACTGGTAATATGGGGAGAAAGTGGGACCAGAGTCCAGCTGCCCCTCCTTTCCCTCCAAGGGGATGAATTCCTGGTCCCCAAGGGATGAAACCCACACCCTGCTCTGAGGCACACACCCCTCCTGCTCAAAGGTGTCCCCAGAGAGTGCCCTCCTGCCCGCAGGGCCTGCTGGGTCACGTGGCCCCCACCTGTGTACCTCAGGGACAGGAGGCTCACCCCTCCCAGGGTAGCCCGTTTCCTGGTCTGTCTGCCAGCTCTGCCAGGGAGACAGTTCTTGCTTCCTGGAAACTGCCTTGCTGCACACTCCCAAGCCGATGGTCAGCCCAGCACCTGGCCGCGGCTCCATAAATGGCCCTTCCTTTGTGCTCTCCTACCTGCCCTGGGGGCAGCCCTCCAGCCAGCACAACCCCTGAGAAGCCCAGTTTCTCAGCCCATCATCCAGCGTGGAAGGCCTCTCTACAGCTTCCCTACACTGTGTTTTCCCAATCTTCTTTTCAGTCAAGGATTACTCCATTCAAATGAAGTTGAATATTTGCAACGTTTAGCAGGTCAGGGGCTGCAGGCAGCAAAGCATGCCACTGCCCCCTCCCCTGTGGCAGCCTTGGATGGGCTTCTGTGGGTCTTCAAGGTCTTAGATACAGAGCCTGGGTTTCTAAGGGCCAGAGGGCAGATGATGGGAACACGGAGAAGAGTGACGGGGGAGCCCGGGAGGGGTGGGAAACCCACAAGCTTCACCATCTCCCCACCCATCCCTCTGCCCCATGGGCCTGCTGGAATCTCAGCCAGAATCCCTGGGGCATTTGGGCAGCACGCCCGGGATCTGGGATCGGGTGCCAGGGAATGAATAATTCCTGCTCTGGCCCTTCCCAGGTCACTGGAGCCGGCATATCTGGTGACAGGCATCGACTGCAGAGTCATGGTGAAGCAGGACAGCACCTTGACCAGGCCCAGCTCCCTCAGATGCCAAGGCTGTACTTGACCCTCTCCCGTGTCCTTTATGGAAGGGCTTGCACACCCGAACTTCAGATGAGGAAACCGAGGTTCATAAATGAGCAGTGACCTACCGGGGCCCTACAGTGACACAAGGGTCCTAGTGACACATGTCCAGCCAGTCTTTGCTGCTCTGTCCCATGAAAACCTGAATCTGCTCCCCACCATGAGGTGGCCCACAGGTTCTCTCCTCCATCCCCAGCCCAGAGACGACGCCTAACCTGCTGAGCATCACACAGCAACACCAGTGGAACCTCAAGCTGGCCGTGGCCACTCACCCGACACACAGACATCTGATTGGTGGTGAGCGTGCCCGTCTTGTCGGAGCAGATGACCGAGGTACAGCCCAGGGTCTCCACAGAGGGCAGACTCCGCACAATGGCGTTCTTGCGTGCCATCCGCCGGGTGCCCAGTGCCAGGCATGTAGTGATGACAGCTGGGAGGCCCTCGGGGATGGCAGCCACAGCCAGGGCCACGGCAATCTTGAAGTAGTAGACGGCACCACGGAGCCAGGAGCCACCATGGGCCGGGTCAGCAAAGTGGCCGATGTTGATGACCCACACAGCCACGCAGATCACGGAGATGGCACGGGACAGCTGCCGCCCAAACTCATCCAGCTTGTTCTGCAGGGGCGTCCGCTCCGGCTCCACCGCTGCCATCTGGCTCCGGATCTTACCCAGTTCCGTGTGCAGGCCCGTGGCCACTACCACGCCCAACGCCTTGCCCGATGCAATGTTGGTGCCCTGGCCGAGGGAGGGACAGGGAAGGGCTGCTTAGCACCCCGGCTGGGGCCCAGGACCCCTGACTCCTTCAGGCCTGGGTAGGGCTCTTAACCCACTACTCGGCTTTCTTTTTCTCCGTGTTACTTAGTGCTCCCAGACTTATGCAGCTATGGAGTGCTGGGTTATTGCTCTCATCCCCAGGACAGTGTCAGCTGCGTAAAGTCAGGGACTTGGTCCAGCACCATATCCCCAGTGCCTAGCATGGGGCCTGGCACAGAGGAGGCACCAGGCCAATACGGACGATATGATCAACCAGCACAGCACAGCACCAACCCATTAAAATGCGAGTCATAAACAACCAACACTCCTGCGTGGCTGCCTGTGATCCCAGGTACACAGTCCGTAAATATTTACTGAAGAATCCAGAACACTTGAGCTTAAGTCCATCCATTCCCACAGCCCCGGGAAAATCCCTAAGTCCTGGTGGAGGGGCCGGCCAGCCTTGAGGCTCCATGTCCTCTTCTGTGAAATGGTCCAACAGAGGCCCAAGACACGGCTGCTCCGAGAAGGCTAATACCCCTGCAGACAGGTGCCCCGTGCCTGGGCTGGAGAGGAGGTGGGTGCCGGTGGCAGCCCCAGCTTCTCCTCTTCTGCCCTGCGCCATGCAGCTCCTGCCGCCCACTTGCAGGCCCCTCAGCTAGGCAAGCGACCTGCAGCTGGCCAGAGCATCCTCCTCAGAAAGCTTCTCAGTCCAGCCGCGGATGCCTGAGCACACAGGGCGCCCTCCTTACTGTCTCCGTTTCTGTTCCCTTCCAGGAGGTCTTCCAGCCCCTTATAACTTGGTGCTCTGGGCCACTGCCAACTGGCCTGACCTGTCCTTGTGGCCTCCGTGCTCAGCTTCAGGCTCTTTCTGGGCAGCCTGTGAGCATCACTGGTTAAGACCCTCTGAGGCCACAGGGGCAGAGCGCTCCCACCAGGGCTGAACCCATCACTCTGCCTGAAAAGAGGCAGGAGGGACTGGCATCTTGCCTCAGGGGTCGGCTTTCGTGTCCAAGAAATGGACTGTTCCTGCCACCCTCCACCACTTTGGCAATCCTCTTCCCTCCAGAGGATTTGCTGTTGAGTGATAGAGGCAAGCTCTGCTCCTATCCAGATCAAGGCAGGATAAGCCTAGCAGATAAGAGGAAAAGCTCTGGAGTCAGAATATCTGAGTTCACATCCCAGCTCTGCCATTCACTGGCTGTGTGACCTTGGGCTACTTACTTAACCTCTCTGTGCCTGTTTCCTTGCTGGAAAATGCAGATAACAGGAGTGCTTATTTCAAAGGATTTGTGAGGATTAAATAAATTAATACATGTAAAGGGCTTAGAACAGTGCCACACACACAGCCTTCAGTAAACACAAGCTATTATTATTACCATAAATTTGTATGTATTGTCAATAATTGACAAAGTTCTTTCCTGTAGGGCTTTGATTAATCTAAATGTTATTATTTTCATTATCAATTGTCCAGAAAAAGGCCCCAGCCATCCCAGGGACTTACAGAAAACAGCATGTTCTTCTTGTCCTGGTTCACAGCTCTGGGATCAGGAATGGCATCCGTGTGCTTGGTCACGGACACGGATTCACCTAGTCGTGGAAAGAGAAATGAGACGCCCCCTGTGAAGACACCCCCATCCCCTGGCCCGGATCCCACTCGGCCCCGACCCCTGGGCCTCACCCGTCAGGATGGACTGGTCCACTCTCAGCGTTGTGGACTTGATCTCGATGAGGCGGAGGTCGGCAGGCACTTTGTCTCCCACTGTGGAGGGAGAATGGCTTGGCTGAGTGTGGCTCTGGGCGTGACCCCCAGGAAGGCCAGGAGGGCTCCTAGGAACCCTCTGAGAGGCTGGGAGGCAGGGGCCTGAGCTGTGGTCCCTCAGGCAGATCGGGCTGAGGTCTCCTTATCTGTCCAACAGGGTTTTGGCCAAAGAGCTTTGGAGGGATCTGCCAGCCACTCTTCTGTACATACAGCCAGAAAGATGGCCGCACAGAGAGGGACAGGCTCGCCAGTGTCACATAATAAAAGGAGGAGGGCCCCAACATACCAGCCACTTCCACAATGTCTCCGGGGACGATGTCCCGGGCACGGATCCTCTGCACGCCTGTGCGGTCTGAGCGGACCACCTTGCCCATCTCAGGCTCATACTCCTTCAGGGCCTCGATGGCGCTCTCGGCATTGCGTTCCTGCAGAACATGAGGCAGGTGGTCCCTCCTGATGGCCCCTGCAAGGCCACCCCTTGGAGTGATACCCTTGGGGCCTGGGCTGGAGCTGGAAGCCATAAGACCTACAGGGACTCTAGCACCAGGTGGAGGTCACATCTAGCAGCCAGGAGACCCCGGGGCCCGGCCCCACACCCGTGCCTCCCACCTGCCACACGCCCACGATCGCATTGGCCACGAGGATCAGCACGATGACCAGGGGCTCCACGAAGGCTGTCGTGGTCTCCTCGCCCTCCTCGAACCAGGCCAGGACCTGCCGGGATCACAGTTGGTGAGATGTGGCCATGCTGTGGGCCAGGGTCTGCTCACCATTTCCTTTGTCGCCTAGGGCTCCTGCCTGCTCCCCTGCTTTGGAGGACGCATCTCTGGGAAGCCCTGGGCTCGGAGAGGGCGGCTCGGAGAAGGCCGGAGCTTAGGACACCCAGCCTCTGCAGGGAGTGACCGCCACAGCCCACGTCCCACCAGCCAACTTTCAGGGACATGGGGCGGTTGCACAGCTGCTGGCTGGAGGCCTCACTGCCGGCCTGGCTGCCGTTCTCCGAGGGTGGGACCCAGATCTGCAGCAGTAGCAGCACCTGGGAACTTGTCAGAAATGCGAGTCTCAGGGAACTTCCCAGACCTCCTGAGCCAGGAACTCTGGGGTGGGGCCCAGCAGCCCATGTTTTAACAAGCCCAGGTGGTCCCGCTCAGGCTCACGCTCCGGGTCCCCCCGCCAGAGGAACATGAGTCCAGCCAGAGCCCAGGCCTGGAGGCAGGAGACCCAGGTCAGGTCCCATTCCCACCTCTTGCCTGAGTGGGTACTTGTCACTCCCCTCCGTGGGCCTCAGTGTGTCCGTCCGTACCGTGGAGGGGTACCAGCACCCTCTGGGCTTAGCTGTTTTAGGCACCTGCATGGATGGACTTTTTTTCTCTGTAAGGGTCCTCAAGGACTCTTATTAAGCTTCCACAAGGACAGTGGCCAGGAGGGCCAGACACAGCTAGCTGGGCCCCTGCTGGCTGGAGAAAAAGAGTCGGTCCCACCAGCACCCCTGCTGCCCCGAACTCCACGTCACCAAGATGAGGTCTCCCCGCCAGGCCCCGTGTCCACCCTCAGGGTGGCCATTTCCCGGCAGTACCCTTGGATCTCTGCTGCTCAGCCACTGAAGACAACCACTGTCCCCCTCCCCACTGCTCCAGCCCGGCCCCATGGCCCTGCAGGTCCAGCAGGGGTCCAGGCAGTGGGGACGGGGGACAGGAAAGGGAAGCCGCAGCCATGAGGAGGCTGCCAGAGGTTAAGGCCCGAAGTCTTCTGAGGGCTCCCAACAGGGGCGACTTTGCCACCCGGGGCCCCGGGACATTTGGCAACATCTGGAGACTGTGGATTGTCACAACTGGGGAGCGCCACTGGCATCTGGTGGGTAGAGGCCAGGGATGCCACTAAATGTTCCCCAGGGCATGGGCCAGCTCCCCCAACAAAGAATCAGCTGGTCCAAAACGTCAATCGTGCTGAGGTTGGGAAACCCTGCGCCAGGACAGGAGGGGCGGGTCAGACTGGTGCTTTTGCAAGCTCCCTCTGACAGTTGGGGTGTGAGATGGGCTGGAGGGGACAGAGGGGAACCGGGAGTCCAGTGGGCGGCTGCAAGGGTCCTGGCAAGGGAAGCTGAAGGCTGAGCAGGGCAGGGGGCAGGTGGGGGCCCAGGGACGCCCAGAGCTGAGGGGACAGCCCTGTGGTCCAGAGCCTGGGCCTCTGAGCCCTGCCCCAACCTGGTTCTCCCCTCCAGGCTGCCTGACACGGTGGGATGGGGGCTGTGGCGGGCGGGGCCCTACTTACGAAGGAAACCAGGGCGGCCAGCATCAGGATGCGCACCAGGAGATCGTCAAACTGCTCCAGCACCAGCTCCCACAGGGACTTTCCTGGGAACAGGAGCAGCGTGTGAGGCCAGGGCCCTGCTCAACCGACCTGCCCCCATCCAGTGCTGGGACGGCCTCGGAGACCACCCGGCCCACTCCCTCCCTCCTGCTCGAAGAGGGAGAGCCTGAGGTTCTGAGAGGCACAGGTGGGTGATGCTGGTGGGCTCAGCAAAGCCCCACTCTTTTGGGGAGGGGAGGACACAACCTGACAGTGAATGGCCCAGAGATGTCACAGCCCGCCCTGCCCGAGCCTCACCTTCCTCGGTCGGGAGCTCTGCAGGATCCAGGCAGCCACAGGAGCCATGAGGAGACAAGAGACGGCTGGGTTATGCCCTGGAGGAGTCTGGGAGCCCCTCCCCACTGTGCCCACCCGGACCACCACAATGCTCTAGACATGTCCCCACTGCTCTCTGCAGTCACAGAACGGATGGTCTGAGCCCAGATGCTTCCACCCCACCTCCACCCCACTGGGGCTGAGGAAGGTCTGGTGTGGCCTGGCTCACCTCGGGACAAGACCAGGGCCAGGAGGCCCCTTCCAGCCCCTCCAGTCCAGCCCCTCCCTCACTGCACACGGGGGGACTGAGGCCTGGAGAAGAGAAGGGACCCCCGAGGTGACACACTAGTTCTCACAGCTCCCCTTGAGGGCTCAGTCCTGTTCAATGTCCCCCACCCCCATGGCAAGGTAGCCCCTCCCTCCAGTTGAGAACATTGGCTCGGGCTGCCTCTGACATACCTGCTCCTTCAGGACCCCCAGGACTTGGTGGGCAGCAGGGCCAGACCTCTGAGCCCCACCCAGCCCGGGGGCTTCCCCTGGACATGACCCCAGCAGCCGGCATGGCAGGCAGTGAGGAACCCTGGCACAATCTCAGCCCATCCCCTCCCAGCCCTGCACTCCAGGCAAGCTCGCTGATGATCCCCCAGCCCCACCCGCGCGCCCAGGCTGAGACCACAGGGCGTTTTGAAGAACAATGTTTCCAAACACCACCAGGCCCTGCCCTCACTTTCTGGGCTCCGTTTTTACCCCCTACGTTTCCCAAAGCATCCTTTGTTCCCGGCGGAGCTGGCTGCCTGAGTACCTGAAGTCTCTGAACCTTCCCACCAGCCTCAAGGGGAGGCAGGGCAGGAACTCCACCCGTTTCACAAGTGCAAGAACTGAGGTTCAGAGTGGTGAAGCGGCTTGAACGGGTCACACAGCAAGTAGGCGTGTCTGTGTGGGTCTGTGGGAAGGGGTAGGAGCTGGGCCCAGAGTGGAGACTCCCGTGGGCTTCTCCCTCCGAGGGCCGAGCTCAGGCCCTGCTGGGGCCTGTCTGAGGCGCTCCTCGAAGGGGCCTAGCTGAGCCCTGCCTCCTCTTGCCCCTGGGTGCTCAGAGGACTCTCTGGGCCAGCAGCCCTGGCCTCACCGGGAGCTTGTTAGCAACGCCCCCTCTGAGGCCCCACCCCAGGCTGGCTCTCCCTTCCTCCTCCTCCTCCTCCTGCTTCCTGACACGGGCCTTGCACCTGTCCACCTGTTTTTGGCTCAAGTACCCGCGGGCACTTTTTCCCGTGGGAGCAATTCCCAGACCACCTGCTGGGAAGTTCCGGGGTCTGCATCTGGCAGCTGAGCTGTGGAGAGTGTCAAGCAGCCCACTGGACTACAGGAATCCAGGAGGGAAACATAACCTAAAAATACACTTTCTAGCATTTTCTCCAAAGTCCTATTTTAGGCAACGGCTGACATTTTCCGTGGAAAATGTAATCTCCAGTGTCCTGCGTCGAGATTAAAATCAAACAGACTTTTTCCTTCTGATCTATTTAGCTGAAGCGAACAGGAAAGGCGGGTGGAGGGCCAGGCCTGCTTTCTGGGCCAGTTCTCCAGCGGAGCAGGGTCCCGTGGAGGCCACCCAGGCCATGCCCCAGCCCCCGGACAGAACAGCGCCAACCTCATCAGCCGGCTTCTGCCGGGCTCTACCCAGGAGTCTCCTAAACCCCCCACTTCTGTGGCTGTCTGCAGGGTTCCTGCCCAATGAGAGTTCACCTCTAAGTCTCACCTGAGTATCTCCTGCTGTCTCTCCCTCACCCCTCCCTCAGTCAGGCACACAGCCCCAGGCCACCTTATTCCTCAGGGCATTTTTTCTGGGCAGGGGCAAGGCCTAGGGTTGGGAAGCATTTACAGGGCCCCCACACCAGCTCCAGGCCCCCCACGCTGCCCTCTGCCTGCCTCGTCTGATTTCCCAAGTTCTCCTTTCTCTACCCTTCCACCTGGTCTCCCCTTCTGCTCTCTGACCCAGAATCCACGCTGTGGTGCTCATTATGCTGTTTCCCAAACACTCCTGATTCTCCCCACCTTGTGGGCACACAGTAGGCCTGCACTTCCTGGCCCGCCCCTGAGTCTTGGAAAGAAGGACAGGTGTCAGTTTCAGGCTGGAGCGCTGAGCTGCTGGTGGGAGACTCAAGGGCACGTCCAGCAGAACCTTCTGTGATGACGGGAGTGTCCCCATGCTGCCGGATACAGCAGCCACTCGCCATATGTAGCTACTGAGCACTGGGAATGTGGCTAGTGTGACCGAGTAGCTAAATTTTAAATAACTTTCATTCGTTTAAATTTAAATTTAAATAGCCACACGAGGCTAGCGGCTGCGTCCTGGACAGCGCAGGTCGGGAGCTCTTTGTCCCTCTGCTACGGCCACCAGCAACCTGGGAGATGGCATCTGCTCTGTGCACCTGGGTCACAGAGTGCAGGGGATACAGAGCCCTCGGACCACCCGCCGCTGACAGACATGGGTGTGGTGGGAGCAAGAAATGACCTCTGTTGTCCGAAGTCATTGAGATCTGAGGGTGTTACTGTAGCATCACCCAGCCGATCCTGACTGGTACCCACTCCTCCCCAGACCTGGCCTCTACCTCCCCTTTCTCCCCCACCCACTGCCTCTGGGGAGGCTCAGCCAGCCCTGAGGTCACAGCGGATGCGCTGCCCATCCCTGCACATGCACTACACACGCACATACTTCTAGTCCTGCCTGAGCAGCCAGCTCGCTGTGAGGTCCTGAGCCTCATTTGGAAGATGGGGTACCCACCCCCACCCGGAAGGGCTGCTGTGAGAATTATCATTGTCATTATTATTATTAATAAGAGCCACATGTATGGAGCACCTACTTTGCACCAAGCAGTGCGCCAGGCCCTGCCTACATTATCTCCAGAGATAAAGGGGAGGGCATTGTGGGCCGAGCTCGCAAGAAGGCGCTCTACAGGTAGACCAGTCACAGCAGAATTATTAGTGTTGAGCGTGCCAGAGGCCATGCTAACTCCTCGCGTGCATTACTCTCTTGTGATTCTCAAACAACTGAGCACAGGAGGATACAATTATTCTTCCCATTTTACAGAGTAGACAACTGATGCACAGAGAGGTTGAGCAGCTAGCTCACGGTCCCACAGCGGGGAAGCGGCAGGGAAGGGTTTTGAGCTCAGGCCATCTGGCTCTCGACCCCCTGCTCAGGACCTCCTGCGCTGACTCCTAAGCTGTCCTGGCTTCCCACCCCGGTCCTCCTGCCTTCCCTAGCCAAGGTGTTACCTGAACAAACTTGGTGTCCCACGTCCTGATTGTTGGACGGGATGCCCTCACCCCATCCACCGGCCGGCCCCTCTCTTGGGACCCCAGAGCCACCAGCCAAAGTCATCCCTGTCCAGAGGCTCTGCTGTCCTTAGAGCGGGCATTTTGGGGGTTACTGGGTCCTGCCTGCTCAGGCCTGGTTTGCTTCAGACTCCAGTCCTGCCAAGACTCTGGACAACCTAATTCTCCCCTCACATGACTGAGTCCCAGGGCCACGGAGGGGGCCCAGGGCTGGGAGAGCCCCACTTCCCAGCCATCCCTGGAGGATGCTGGCTCCCACTTGCTATCCCCAGGCTGCATGTGGGGGTGGTGACCAGTTCCCCTTAAAATGGTGGCATTGGGCCCTCAGCACTGCCAGATGCCCCATTTGTAAAACGGGGACAATAACCGGGCCCTGCCCACCTCCTGGTGCCATCCACCGGGCAGCACAGGCAAAGTAACTCCTGCAGGTAACAGGAGGTGCTGCTCCCTCCCAGATCCTGGCTGGGCTAGCCCAGGGCATGCAGTCCCCCACTCTTCTTCTGGAATGGTGGACCCCTGGGCCTCTCACATGGTGGCCTCTCCCAGCTGACCCCTGCCCACAGATGCCCGATGTGGGGCTGGCCTGGGAGGTAGCCTGTGCATCCTGGGGCCACAGGGGATGTGATCAGAGAAGCTTCATGACTTAGAGCAAGGATCTGGTCCAGGGGGCTTGAGTTCAAATCCTGCTCTAGATCTTGGTACTTCTGTGGCTACAGACAAGTCACTCAATCCCCTCTGTGCCTCAGTTTCCCCATCTGCAAAATGGGGATAATAAGAGTAACTATTTCATAAGGTTGCTATGAAGATTAAATGACGTGCTGTGCATAAAGCGCTTAGAACACGCCTGGCACACGGGGGTGCTCAATAAACACCGGCTGTAACAATAGTTTTGAGAACATAAGTCCATGACGGTGGGATTTGGTAAGTGCAGTGTCCTCGGCACTTGGAACAGTGCCCGGCACATGGTAGACAGATGCTCAATAAAGACTTGTGAAGGAGTGAATGGCCTGTCCCCGCCCCGCTCAGGGACCGTCGGTGGCTCTCCTCGGCCTGCAGAATAAAGACCAACCTTAGCACGGCCTTCAAGGCCTTCCTGGATCTGCCCAAACCTGCCCTTCCAGAATCACTCCTACATCTTAGACATATGTCTGTCCGTCTGCCAGCCAAGTGAGACGCCTCAGGATGGCCACTACCTCCCCTGGTTTTGCTAAAGCTTTTTCTCCTCCAAGATTTTGCTTGGGCCCTTCCTTCTGTGCAGCATACCCTTCCCACTTTCCTCATCTAAAGGCCAGCCTTCCCGGAAGGCTTCCCAGAAAGCCCCCTGGCCCCCATCACACTGCCCTTCTCTTCCGAGTCAGCAGTACTGGGGCTGCCCCCACCTGCCTGGAGCACCTCCAGGGTGGGGAAGGGCTGAGTCATCCCTGGCTCCACACAGGACTGTTTACTCAGTTGCCCCAGGGTTCAGGCCAGGGCCCTGGGCCCACAGCCCGGAGCCCAAGCAGGGAGTCCAGAGAAGGGGGTGCAGGGCCAGGGCTGCCCCCAGGCTCCACGGCCCACCTGCTCCTCTAACCCCCTCTGGACTCCTTCCTTCTCACTATGCTGGAAGCTGGTATTTCGGCTTGTAAATGTTGCTTCCAGCAGAGGCAGGCAAGTGCTTGCCAAGGTCTTCCTCAAAGGTAAATTTACAAAGCTATTAAATCATCACTTGCAGATTCAGGGAGAGGCCCCAGCTGCACAGACCCCGCCCAGCCCACCTGGCCCTGCCTGGGTCTCCAGGGTCCATCCAGAGTGGACAGCCTGGCCTCGCTCTGCAGGGGGCCTGGGGAAGCAGGGGCCGATGGTCTACCCGGCTGATCGGGCACCAGAAAACCCCGGCAAAAGGTTTGCTCAGCATGTGTGTGCCCGGCCGTGCCGCGGGCAGACCTGACCCCGCCACAGGGAGCTCCTGGTACAAGGGGTGAGGGGGTTCTGCAGGAGCAGGCCTGATGCTGGGAGGGGGTGCTAAGGCTGCCCAACAAGGGCGAGAAAACTAGGGTGAAGCCTCGAAGACCCAGAGCTTCTGAAACTCTGCAGGCAAACCACACCCCCTCAGATCGAAGAGTCATTTCACACCCACAAGGCCCTTGGGGGATCTCTGGGTCCCATCTCTGCTCCACTGAGGAGGGCCCCCAGCTGCCCCAGGCCACCCAGCGAATTGGGCCATTCAGCTCTCACCCCCTCCTCCTGCCTTGCCTTGCTGCTCTTGGCCTGGTTTCCGTGGGACACACAGTGGGTTTCCACCGGCCACTGGGGGCCTGGGCCTAGGACAGGAGATCAGGCCACAGCCGAGACTCCACCAGCAGGAATCTAAATGCAGACTGTCCCTCCCACCTGGCAGCCCTGGGGCCTTTGCACCCGCTGCACAGATGGGCAGCTTGAGGCCCAGGAAGGCAGGCTCCACCTCCCCTGAACAGACCATCCCCGGAGACCTCCTGGGACCTCCCCTGACCCCCACATCACGGGGCTCTCCAGGGGCCTTTAGGTGTTGGCCCACTTGGCAGGACATACCCAACCCAGTCCTGCCCCGTGCCTGGGCTCATGTCCAGCAAAAGCGATGGGCAGCCCCTTCACAGACGCACGGAAATGGCTCCTAAACATATGCAAAAATGCCCAACCTGACTTGTAAACAGAGAAATGCAAGGTAAAACTACGAGAGGACAATTTCTTATCAGGTTGGCACAGATGAAAATGACTGATAACGCACCGTGCTGGACAGGCGGTGGGGAAACTGGCGGGTCCGTTGGTGCAACTTTATGGAGAACAAGTCAGCAACAGCTGTCAATATTTAAAATACACACACCCTTGACCCAGCAATTCCATTTCTAGGAATTTATCCTTTGGTGATTTTCACAAGTGTGGGGACAAGGATATGCCTTGTAACCCGTGTGTGACAGCAACTCAAGCACCCATCAAAAGCCGGGGTGAAGAAATGCTGGAACAGCTGCATGGTGAAACCCTGCGTAGCCACTAGGAAGCCCAAGGATGCTCCACATGGCACCATCTCCAAGAGTGATTGTCACGAGGAAAGCAGGGGCAAAACGGCATCGCAATCCTCTCCTTTCAGGTAAAAAAGGTCATAGATCCCAGATACAGATGTGTATGTGCCTAGAGTATTTTGGGAAGGAGACAGAAGATGCTGGGGACACTGGGAGTGGGGGGTTGGGGACAGGACTGGGGAGACTCTGCTGTACACCTTTGTATCTTCTAAATGTTGTACCGTGTGCACATTTTTATTCAAAAGATAAACTAAAAGGATGCAGAAAGCCCCCCGAGGAAGCGGAGTCCTGGGCCCCTCTGGGAGCTGCAGAGAAAGGCGGGCTCTGGAGAGGCGCTCAGCACCCTGTGGGGCCTGAGGAGGACACACCTACCCCAGGGGTTTTGTGTGTCTCGGGGCTTCAGGCTGGCTTACTCCTGAAGGTACTGCTGAGGTCCCCTCCCCCAGCTGAGGAGGGAAGAGGACGAGAAGGCGGGAGGGCTGGCTCCCCAGCCCCTGCCTCCCTTCCTCTCTCTGCCGTCAGAATTTGCAAACTTCAGGACTTAAGCAAATGACTTCCTTGTGGTTTCCAGCACTAACGCTAACGACCTTGCAGGTGTGTAGACTCCTGGGGTGGGGATGGCACTAGTCCCTGGGGTGTTCCCTCCACCTGCAGGTCCTGCCCACCCCACCCCCCAGCTTCTGCCGGGGACCACAGCCCAGCCTCTTCTACTACACTCACAAACAACCCTAGGACAGGCATCCTAGGGTAGCTTCACTTCAGAGGAAGAAACCGAGGCACAGAGAGGCAAAGTGGCTTATCCACGATCACACAGCTATGATGGGGCAGAGCTAGTGTTCAAAACCCCGTCTGCTCCACTCCAGAAGCTGTGCCGGGATGGACTGCAGGAGACCCATGCCTCCTCCTCAGGCGGGGCTGGGCGGGGCGAGCACGAGGCAGGAAGGGCAGCCGCCTCCCCTCTCCTCACCTGATGACTTCCAGAGCCCTGGAATGCTTCCTAAGGAAGACGCTGATCTTGACGTGAGGGAAGAGCCCTCGTGGGCCCACGGGGACTGGGGGCAGAGCTGGACTAGCTCCTGCCCAGCTGACCCCAACTCCCAGCACAGGCACCAACACCGGGGCCCGGGTCCTGCAGAACCTGGGACCCCCTTGTTCAGACAGGGAAAGCGAGGCCCGGGGAGGGGCGGGCACCCAGGACCAGCTCCACCGCTTACTGTGTGACCTTGGGCAAGCTGTCTAACCTCCTGGTGCCTCAGCTACCTCCCCTGTAAAATGGGGGTGACAACAGTTGTTTTCATAGAGTTGTTTTGGGGAAGAAGGGAGATAAGAGATGAAAAGTGCTAAGAACAGTGCCTGGCACATGGTGAGCGCTCCATGAATGTGAGCTTTTATTAGGACTGCTGTCAAAGCACAGAGGAACTGGGCAAGCCCATCAGCAGCCCCCCAACTTTCTTACCACCCTCGCCCACACAAATCCCCCTCTCTGTGGACCTACACACCACACCAACGTCCTTATCCATCACTTCGCACAGATGCTCAGTGGCCAGGGAACCCAAAATCCCCTCACCCAGACAAAACAACATGGGGGAGAACTGGGGACTCCTTCCTTCCCACCAGCCCCTCCTCTGCTGGACTGATGAAGACATGGAGGCCAGAAAGCACAGGGGTGTTGGCCACGGTCACACAAGACAGAATCTGTGTGATTCTGGAGGCAGAACCAAGGGCTGGGTCTCCAGCTTCCCTGGGGAATCAGGACTCCCAGGCTGGAGGCCACAGCAGCACAGAGGGGCTGCGGAAGCCCAGACCTGCTGCCCTGACCCCCACCCACACCCCAGGGCTGGGGGACAGGCCCTGCCGCCCTGCTCTCCTGCAGCAATGACACCCTCCCTGCCAAGTCACTAACAGGGGATATTCAATAATATTTATCTCCTAGTTCCTCCCACAGCTCAACTAAATATAGCAACTAATTTTTTTAAAAAAGGATTTCTGCTCCAGAAAGATAATATTTATATAAGAGGTGGTGGTCATAAACCAATGCAAACCCGAAGCTCCCTTTCTGACAGCTCTTTCGTAATTTTCAAGCCAGCCCTGAGCAGTGACGCTCAGGCCAGAGCATCTTCCCCCAGCTGGCTGGGAACCCCGAAGGGTGAGGCCCCAAGTCCTGAAGGGATGCAGGTCCAGGGCGCACGTGAGGGCTGGAGCGGACATTTCTTTCTGGACCCCTAATACTCTGCCCAGTGCCCTGGGGGTGGACGCAGGGGGTGGCAAGTCCTGCCCGGAAGCCACTTGGGGAGGGGATCCCTACATCTTCCGCCCTCAGGGGGCCTTCAGATGGGCCAGGGCCACATCTGGACAGTACCCGGCACTTGCTGTGCCTTTTGGCAGATGGAGGATCCCGGACTCCTTCGAAGATGAGGAAGAAATTATCCCTCTCCCACCCAAACAGCAACAGCGTGAAGCCTCCCTCCCTGCCCAGAGATGGGCAGGCACTGCTCCAGGTCACCCAGGAGGGAAAGGCGTCCCCAGGCAACTCCCTGAGTGAGGCCTTGAATCTGCCACCCCCAGGGAGGTGGGTCTCCCGCCTCAGCAGTTCAAAGCCCCCACCGACTCCCGCCAGCCACATCCGCCCCAGGCTGCAGAAAGAGGAAGACCTGGGTGTGGGGGTGGGGGTGGGGGCACCAGGGCGGCCAGCTGCAAGCTGCACCTTCTGGGAGTTTTCTTGAGCCCTTCGGGAGACCCTCGGGGCCAGCTGGGAGGCCGGGCCTCAGAGTCCCTGGCTGGTCCCTCGCCAGCCATCTCAGTGTGTGCACTTGCACGACGATGCGGGCGGGTTGCAGGGCGGCGCGGGGACCCAGCGCTGACCGCCGATGGGGTGGGCTAAGCTTGCAGGACTGGATGGGAACGGGGTGGAGGTGGGAAGCCCGGAAGGACCGCACAGGTCCCTGGGCCTGGAGGAAGGAGAGCGGGGAGAGGGAGCCAGGCGTCCGGTCTCCGAACCCGGAACCCGCCCCCGCCCCCGCCCCCCGCGAAGGTGGCCGCGCGCGCGGCCGCGCCGGGTGCCCCAAGAGCATCTGCAGAGGTTTCCGGAGCCCTCGCTTCCTGCCCGCCCGCGGGGGCCGAGAGCTGGGAGGAGGGAGGACCGCTCTGCGGCCGCGGTGCAGGAGGGGAAACTGAGACTGCGGCGCGCGGTCCCCGCTTCCCCGGTCCGGCCCGGCCCGCGCTCTCACCGTTGGGGCCATAGCGCTCCCGCGCGCCGGTCACCTGCTCCGGGCTCAGGCCGCCCTCGGCCGTCACCGAGAAGCGGCGCAGCACGTCGGCGGCGGGGAGCAGGTGCGCCGCCTCCATGCCGCCCGCCCGGCCGTCTGCGCCGTCGAGGCCGCCTCTCCGCGGGGCTACTGCGCGGGGCGCGGGGCGCTCGGGCGCGGGCGGGCGCCGCGCGAGGCCATGTCCGCGCTGGGCCTTCCCCGACGGCAGTGGCGGCGGCGATCGAGACCCGCGCCAGGATGCTGCGCCCCGGGCTCCCTCCCCGGGGCGGGGCGGCGCGGGGCCCGCCCCCGCACTCACACCCCTTCCGGCCGCCCTCGGAGCCCGCCGCCCCGCCCCCGCAGCGCCCCGGGGCGCCGAGCCGGGCCGACCGCCCATTCTGCAGAAGGAGGAACTGAGGCCGTCTGCGCGAGCGCGCCGAGCCTGGGGGCGCCGAGGACGTGGGCCTGGAAGGGCCTCGGTCCCCGTCCGCCGGGCTCGGGGCGCCCCCGAGGGCGGAGACCCGGGCAGGGCTGCGGAGCGCGGGGCTCGGAGCCGCCTTCTTTGAGCCCTCCTGGGTCCTGGGAGGTTGCAAAACGGAGGTGTCCATAGAAGGGCTTCCTATTCCCCAACTCGGATTCTGCAGAGTGTGACCCCGGGTCAAGAGGGAACTCAAAGCTTGAGAATAAATGTCTCCTCCTCCGGAGATTACTTGACGCTTTCTTCTTTTGGTGTTTGTGCTTTTTTATTCTTTTCCAAACGTCCAGCCATGAGCGGTTATTCCTCATGGCAACCAGACTGCTAACAATGAACCAGTTTATGAGACAGTAAACCAGTCTATTACCTTAGACTCACACCCGCACCCCAGCAGGAAATGGGACTGCAGGGCGGGGGTGGGGCTCCCCAGAGAGGCGTCAGGGTTGAGTGGAGGCCTCTGGCCAGGGTCCCCAGGGAGAGAGGCCCAGGCCCAGGGAGGGGGAGGGAAAGAGGAACCCCAACTCCAGCGCTCCCAGAGTTCCAGCCACGCCAGGGGTGCCAGGAGCAGGGGCCGCAGGTCAGGGGAGCAAGCTGTGGGAAAGCGGACGCCACGGGCCTGGCCAAGAGAACAAACTGCTCGGCTCCCCCTCCAGCTCACAGACCTAGCCAGGCACCCCACTCGCCATCTTATCCCCCACCAAATTGGCCTCTGCTGTCCAGAGCTTCAGTCTCTGGGATCCTCCTTGGCTGCACAGGATCGTAGGTGGCAGGATGGAGCCCCTCAGCGAGCTGTCCAAACCTGGAACCCTATATGCCTCTGCAGCCAGAAGGCCTTCCTAGATCCTGCACTGCACGCCCGCCTCCCCCCCCACCCCCCCACACACCTCCCCAGCCTCCAGCCTGGCCCCTGGCTGCTGACCCCCTGCCACACCATGAGTCCCCCGGCTCCTGATCTCCCAGGACAGGGCTGTGGCCCTCCTCTTCTGTCTCCCCTTGGTTGGGGCTCCTTGAGCATAGAGACAGTGAGGATTGGCTGTGAGGACCGGCTGGTCTGGCGCTTCGCTGCTTTTGAGGGCTCGTCCAGGCTGACTCCCAGGCCTCGGCTGGGCTCAAGCCTGCTGCTGTGGAGGGAGGGGAATGCTGCTTTGCTGTCTGTGGCTCCTTCCAGCCTGACATTTTAGATCTTAGGCTAGGTGGGGACAGAGCCCCATAGCTCCCCACTAGAGACCTCTCCCCCAGAGACGTGAAGCCCTAGGCATTCAAGCATCTGGGAACCCCTACTCCCCTGGTCCACACACACATCCTGGGGTCTGACTCACCTTTGCCAGCCCCAGGGACCTTAAGCCTAAATCTCTCCCATTCCACCCCGCCCTCAGCTGTCAGTTGGTGTTTGCTAGAAGGTAGGGCCAGAAGGCCTCCCTGTTTGCTCTGGCAGCCTGGCCTGTGTTCCTTTTCTCTGGCCCACCCCACCCCACCCTGCCTCCAAACCACCCCAGGCAGGGCAGACAGCTGCCAGCAACTGTGGCCTCCACCTGGCAGGCTCACACACCTGTCAGCGTGCCCACCTGCTCGGTTGCCCCCATGACGACTTCCGGGCATCCCTCCGGGATCCTACAGAATGCTCCATGGTCTAGCTACCTGTCTAGTTGCTTGTGTGCCCCGTATTGTGCCCTCTGTCTGCACCTGGGCAAGCAGCTCTGGCCAGGGGGACATGGTCACAGGGATGCTGTCCAGAGGGCGGGTCTATCCTCGTCACCTACCGGCCACCATGTGCTGAGAGCTCCAGGCCTGGCACCCGGTCCCAGCTCTTTCTAACTCCTGCCAAGACAGATGGTGGCAGAGCTTACCACCTCTCTGACAGGGGGCGTGCCTACCCACCTCACCTGAGGGGGCCAGGCTGGAGCATCGGGGAAAGGTAGGTCATCCCTGGAAGGATTTGGACACATGAAGAAGAGGGTGTTGCAGGCAGAAAAAACGGCCTGAGTGGAAGGTATGCCAGGAACAGTGATGCAATCCCTTAGAGTGGATGGATCATAAAGAGCATGAGCTCAAGGATCAGGAGGGTAGATGAGAGAGGCAAAGCTAGGACACTGAGAACCTTAACTGCCCATATAATGGCTTAGGCTTTGTACTGAAGGATTTTTAGGCAATGAAGAAATGGGGTCAGATTTGCCTTCTAGAAAAGCTTCCCCCTGGAAGCTGTGTGGGGAAGGAATCAAAGAGGAGAGCAGAGGCTGAATTGTCCTGAAGAAAAATGAGGAGGTGTGGCCCAGGGCAGAGTGGGGCTGCGGTGGACAGGGCCTGTGAGGGGTCGCATTCAGGGGTGAGGGAAAGTGTGGATCACAGTGAACCCCCAGTTTCTGGCTTCAGTAGCTGGGCCAGGGAGGGGTTCAGCCTGAGGAGGGTGAGGTGTCAAGGAGTGCATTCTGGGGCCAAGTGGAGAGCGAGGGGGCTGGGAGGTCACCATGGGGAGGTGACTAAGGCGATTGTGTGTTTGAGGCTGCAGAGGGAAACCTGAGAGGCAGCCCCCAAACGCTGAGTGGCCGGAGAGGGCCCTGGCCCAGGAGTCGCTCTGCCATCGCAGACGAGCTGAGCCAAGCACACTCTCTGCTGAGAGTTTAAGCGCTGAGCCAGAGTCTGTGTCCGGAGGGCCGTGGGCGCTGGACCAGAGTTCACAGCATCTGGGGTACAGCAGTGGGAGTGCAGCAGGGGGACCCAAATCCCCACGAAGCAAGAAACAGACAAGACACCGTGTGGTGTCAGAGAGACAGAGAGGGAGAGAGGCGTAGACAGAGCTTGCCTGAGGGTGCCAGGCTCCTCAGAGCTTCTCCTGTCCTCCTGCCCTTGGCTCTCAGGTCCCAGTGGACACAGTTCTGGATCATTCCGTAGACCTGCCTTTATTTGTTACAGTTTGAGCAATTTCCCATCTTTTGCACCCAAAGGGCTGTGACTAGAAAGAGTCAGATGGGCCCAGCTTTGAACGGAGCTCTGCCGCTCACAAGCTGTGTGGCCTTGGGCCAGGCACTTCACCCCTCTGAGCCTCACCTTGCTCCTCTATAATTATCCGTCAGGGCAAGCCAACTGCTGTAACAAGGTCACCCCCAAAGGTGTACGGACTTAAGCATCATAGAAGTTTATTTCTCAGTTACTTGGAGTCTGAAGCAGGTGTTCTGCTTGGTGGAGTGGTGATCCTGAGACCCAGGCTCCCTCTGTTTTGTGGCTCTGCCATCTTCAACAGGGTTCTAAGCTCACCACACTCCTCCGCATCAAGCCAGGGGAAGGAGAAAGAGCATGGAGGGTGGTGATGGGTGTATGAGCCAGTCCAGGAGGTCAGACCCTCATTTCCCCTCAAACTCCATTGGTTAGAATTCAATCACATGGCCACATCTAACTGCAAGGGATGCTGGGAAATGTAGCCTAGCTGTGCTCAGAAAGAAGAGGAAACAGGTTTGGTGAACAGGTGGTCTTAGCCATATATGGAGATAATAACAGTCTGCTTCCTGGGTTGATGAAGTGGGTTGCACAGCCAGCATCCATCCTCCTTGCTTGGTTTTCTTTATAAGAATCTTCCGGGCTCCTCTCTCAATCCTTGTAGTCCCTGTAGAACTGATGCCATCTCCTAGATCCAGGGGGGCGCCTATGACTCTTTCCCAGCCCATGAGGGGCCTACATCTCCCTGGCCATAGAGATTGATTGGTTCAGCATGAGTGTGTGACCAGAAGTCAGCCAAACAGAGCCATCGACTTGGACTTTTGTTAGAATATTGGGAGAAATATTCTTCTTCTTTTGAGGTAGATTAGCCCTGAGCTAACATCTGCCGCCAATTCTCCTCTTTTTTTGCTGAGGAAGACTGGCCCTGAGCTAACATCCGTGCCCATCTTCCTCTACTTTATATGTGGGATGCCTACCACAGCATGGCTTGATAAACAGTGCATATTTCTGCACCCCGGGTTCGAACCAGCGAACCCCAGGCCACTGAAGCAGAACGTGCGAACTTAACCGCTGCGCCACCGGGCTGGCCCCTGGGGAAAATATTCCTATCTTATCCCTAAAGTGGTGGTGAAGCTAGTGCAGTGTAAGCTTGGTACTGCTGGCAGCCGTCCTGCCACCATGAGAGTAGAATTTGCCCATGAAACTACCACGGAGAGAAGCAGAGAGAGAGAAGGCAGATTTGTGATGACGTCTACCTGGAATCAGTCCACCCCTAGTTTTTTCAGTTATACGAGTCAGTAAGTTCCCTTTGTAGTTGGGTTTCTGCCGTCTGAAAATGAGAGAGTTAGGCCTTAAGGGACTGTTGTGGGAGCTAACTCATTGATGTTGGTGAAGCACAGAGTCTAGAAGTAACAGATGCTCGCTATATGGTTTCTGGTATTATTCTTATTGTTATGGGAGTGGGGGACGGGCCTGCAGTGGAGACTAAGAAAGAGCAGCCAGAGAGGAGGGGAGAGGACGTGGGGCCAAGAGAGGACATTTTCCCACATGTCCCTGCCCCGGGCCTCTTTCTAGAGCCCCCTTGGCTGCCTCTAGGGCCTGCCCGAGCACCCTGATCTGCCTGCCCCCAGGGTTGAGCACTTGCCATGTGCCAGGCCCTGTGCTAAGTCCTTTTCGTTCATCATCTCATTGAATCCTCACAGCAGTGCTGGGGAAAATACTGTTACTACCCTACGCAGGGCTGGCATCATGGGCACACAGACCACGCCATCACACGGGGCCCGTGGTCCAAAGGGCCCTGCGCTCGGTTCATTGCTCTGCTATCACTTCATAATTTTCTTTTTCTCTCTGAACGTGTGCTTTGTCAGTGAAGTCAATGGAGCATGCGTGTGAGCAGGGAAGACACACGTGATACGCTGGCCCGCTCCACTTCAGAGCTGGCGATGCTCTGTGAGCACAGAATTCTGCAGGACTCCCGGTGCGTGGGAGTTCCATGATTCTCCAATCGAGCTTAAGGGCAGTGTGTTTCGTCTACAGCCGAGTATGTGGGGGTGCCGACAGCCCTGAGAGGCCGTGCTTTCCCTTTGAGCCAGAACCTACTTCAAATGCAGAAGGAAGGCCCTAGTGCTCTAAGAAACACGAAAGATCAACCCTATTGTACGCTTCTCACGTTATTTCCCGGCGTCCGCCAACCACTTATATCAAAACTGATGCCCTGGAAGGAAAGGGACAGAGGGCGGCCGGAGTCCCCCTTCCTCTCAGGCCTTCCTTACTCACCAGGGAGCCCAGGGCAGAGCGTGGGGGTGGCTGTGTGTATGTCAGGGAGGGAAATCCAAGCAGCTGAGTAAGGTCGTGCAGCATGCCCACTGTCCTGCTCACAACTAGCTACATGCACGCACACACTCGGAAATGCAATTTATGTGATTTCAGCGATTGCACGTATGAGTGAAATGCTCTCAATTTTGCGTGTAAAACTGGCACTGCACAAAATAAAGATGAGGGGTAAAATTCATGCTAATGATTCAAATTTTGAATTTTTTCTTTATTTAGAATAAAGAAAGCACAGTGACCAGTAAGGGCGAGACTGTAGAAGAAAGGAAAAGCTTTGTATTTTAGTACCTTTAGGGGCACTTCTTTTTTCCTCTTTTTCAGACAGGGGCCCACATTTTCATTTTGCGCTGGGCCCTGCAGATTGTGTAGCCAGCCCTGTTCTCATTTTGTAGATGAAGAAAGGCTCCGAGGGGCTCAGAGCCTCAGTGACTTGCCCAAGCCCTCAGCTGGGATTCAAAGCCGGGCTAGTCTGACTCTGGAGCCCAGGCTGAAGCCCCCCACCAGCCTGCCTGCCTGGAAGCCCCTCCCAGAGCACCAGGGCAATGGGGCGCCGTTATCTGCAGCACCGCCCGCCCCCCGAGCCTTGTTATCCCTGCCAGAGCTCAGGCCCCCCCTTCTCTCCAGCTGGATCTTTCCAGCAGCCTCCTCCCCAGCCTCCTTGCCTCCAGCCTTACCTCTGTGTGTCAACATCGCCTGACTGATCTGGCACTTTCAGTACTTCATCCCTCTGCTCAAGAACCGACCTGGGCTCCCTATTGCTGGCAGGATGAAGTCCAAACTCTCCAACCCAGCATCGCAGCCCATTACCAGTCGGCCCCTCTCATATCCAGGCAAACTGGTCTCCTCCAAAAGTCCCCCAAACTGGCCTTGCCCCTTTTAGCTCTGCCCCTTTTTTCATGCTGTTCCCTGCCCTAGGCAGCTCTTCCAGCTCCTCTCCCTAAAATCTCTCTGCACTTTGGAAACTCATTTCCCTGGCTGCCCCAAACCCGTGCATTCACGCTCTTCCCTGCACACTCTGACGGGCTCTGAACCAGGCCCCATAGATCCATGCCCACCTCCCCAATTGTATACAAGGGAAACTGAGGCCCAGGGAGAGGGTGGGACTCAAACAGCGACATGGAGGCAGGGGGGCCAAGACAGAGCTTCGCCTGGAGCTCCCAGGCCAGGCGTTCGGTCCTCCGTGTGCTGATGGCTGTCCTCTGTGTTCAGCTACTGGGATGCCTCTGCTGGGCCAGTGCCAGGGCCAGGGAGGTCTCCCCAAGGCCAGGCAGTGAGCCCAGGACAGCGTGGCCTCGTGGGGCTTCACCCCTGCCCTGGGGAAGGGTCTGCAGCAACGGTTCAGGGTACAGGTACCGGGCCAGAGTTCAGAGGGTTGGAGGCAGCAGGACTGGGTTCTGACCCTGCTGTTGCCCCAGCTTGCTCCCTCCCTCCCTCTCTTCCTCCCTTCCTTCCCTCCTTCCTTCCCAAATATTTTTCAAGGACCCAGTGTGCACCAGGTGCAGAGCCAGGCCCTGGGGAGATGGTCCTTGTTCTGCCTGAGCTCGCACCCGAGGAGGGAGCAAGTCGCTAATACCAAGTAACCGCACACAGAAGCCGATGCAGGGGCCAGTGGCACCTGGGGAACCTGATGGAGCGGAGGGCTCCTCCCAGTCCAGGAGGTCAGGGGCCATCTCCTGGAGGAAGTGACTCATCTGCTGAAATCTGAAGGAACAGGGGAGGGAAAGGTGTTCCAGTCCGAGGGAGCAGCCTGTGCAAAGTCAACTTGGCTGTGAGGGCTTGGAGGTGCCTGGCCGTCTCTGGGCCTCAGTCTCCCTGGCTCTCATGTCAGTACGGGCAGTGGGAGTGGCTGAGGCAGCTGCTGTCCTTGGAGAAGACAGAGGCTGGGGTGGCCCAGCCACCACCCCACTTTGGTTTATAAATAGGTTTGCCTTGAGATGCAAACAGCCCTGGAGACCTGGGAACCTCGCTTCCTCTTCCCAGGGTCACGGGGCCCAGCTGGCAGGTGTCCCAGGCTCCCTGAGACCTTGCTCTGAGCATTGACACCCAGGTCACTGTCTTAGCCCCTCACCTCAGCCCACCTGGATGGTCCCCTCTGCAGAGAGGCAGGGAGGACTGGCTCCCAGCTGTTCAGAGGGGAGACCCTCCTGTCTGTACCTGCCCTGGACCCCAAGTTCTTTCATTTTGACCTTCAGGCTTAGGGACCCGTGTGCAAGTTCCTGCTGCACCCCCACCAGTCCTCCAGGGCCGGGGCCCCACCTGGCCTGGAGCTGCCCTCACACCCTGCACCTCCAGCCCCTCCCTGTGCTCTAAGACGGGGACCCCAGCCACCCTCCCCTCAGCCCTGCCCCTCAGGGGTGTCCGGCTTCCTCAGCCCGCCGTTCCTCCTCACCACTTCCTGCCCCCCCGTGGTTGCTACGCTGGGGCTACATCTAGTTCCCTGCGCACAGTAGGAAGTTTCTTGCCTCTGGATCTTGGTTCATGCTGTTCCGTCTGCTTGGAACACCTCCACCTTTCAGTCCTCCTTCCTACCGGTCTTTAGGGCCCCGAAGCCGCCCCGAGGCCAGCAGGGCTCCCGTAGCCCACGTGACCCCATCAGGCGCACAGCATCCCGGGCTTCCCTGTCTGCAGACCCCTGTCAGGGCAGGCACCTGGTGAGATTCCCCTTGGTTCCTGGGGGTGACAGGGAGGGGCTTTGAATGACTGAGTTAAGACGGGAAGTCTCCGGAGCCTACTCCTGGGAAGGGAGCACACCTGGCCTTCCAGGACAGGGGGAAGTGGGGACTTGTCGTAGGGGGACAGAGCTGGCACCCAAGGCCCCTCGCTGGTCCAGGACACCTGGACCGTGGCATCTTGACCCGAGGGGCCCAGCCTCCTCCTCTTGCATCCACCTCTACAGGAACCCCTGCACAGCATGGGGGGTGGGGCCTGGGCCAGGCTGCTCACTCCTCAGCAACTTGAGGCAACTTCCTGTCCTTGCCCCCTTATCTCCCCGGCCAGGCTGAGGAGAGGAAGTCATTCTCTCCCTCCCACCCCACGGACCTCAGGAGGGCGGAGAATATCATGTGAGGATGTGCCTGCTTCTTCCAGGCTTGCCTCGTCTTGCTGCTGCTACCAGATCCCTCTTCCTAAAGCAGCCATGCTGCTACTCTCCTGCTCAGGTGCCTTCCATGGCTCCCTAGGGTCTCCCCAATTAAGATCAACTCTGCAGCTTGCCAGCCTTATCTGGCACCCCTGCTCCCTCAGCACCTTAGGCTTCAGTCACTTAGACATGCCTTCTCTGACCCTACTGCAAGATTCCTTCCCTCCCTGCCTTTGCCTCTGCTGTTACCAGTACTAGGAAATTAGTTCTTCTCATCTTTACTTGTCTAAACCCTTCTCCCTCTTCAAAGCCAGGCTCAAATGCTACCTTCTCCAAGAAGTCCTCCTTGATGCCTCGGGAGCCTCCAGCGTTGGTGTGCTCCTCCATATTTGCCTGGATTCCCATATGCAGCACCCAGGCTGTGTGTCCCTCCAGGACAGGGGCTGTGTCTGAATTGTCACAAGGTCTCTACTGGGTTGCCCAGTGCGTGAAGGTCATTATAAAGTTGTCCCCTAGATTGGGAATCTCCTTGGTCCAAACTGTGTCCATAGAGCTCATCACGGCATCTCAGTGCCTCTCACCTGGTCTGGCACCTGCTAGAGTCTCGAAGATATTGGTTAAATGAACAAGATTCTAGCCAATGCAATAAGAGAAGAAAAGGAAATGAGGTACCAATCCTGGAAAGTGAAAGAAGGAATGAGTATATCCACATCATGAGCTGTGACATTCTCAGTATGGGAGACAACAGAGTTAGCATTCCCATTGTATTGCAGGAGTTTAAGGCCCAGCAAGGGGCTGGAATTTGCCCGGGGTCACACAGCAGATTGCCCTCCTAGCTCTTTGCTTCTTTCTCTGCCAGAGTGTGTGGCAGAAATGCAGAGGGGCTGTGCTCCAGGCCAGGCTTGACCAGGCTCCCTGTAGGGCCTCAGCTGGTAGTAGGTTGTAAGAAGACAAAATACAAAAGCCCTATTTGCCTTGTAAATTGTTACACCAACGAGGCTTGTCAGCCGGAGACCCAACTGGATGCGGAATTTGGAATTCGAGACCTGGGACTTGCTCCCTACTCTGGGGAAAGGCCTTTGGCCTGGGGGCACCTGAGGATAAGCCTAGTCTTGGTCAACTCCTCAGCCTGGAGGACCATCCCTGCCTTCTGTGTGCAGAGAGCAGGGGCCGCTGGTTCAGCCTCACCCAGAGGGGGCCCCAGGCCAGGGGCACGGCTAGGGGGGCTGGTGAAGTCCTGGAGCAAGGCTGGGCCCTCCTGGGCAGCACCCTGGCCATGGGGGTCTGAGAAAGCCCCTTCCCCCTGGACGCAGAGCCTCTGTGCAGTGGGGGTGGGACAGACGGTATCTGGGGTTCATTGGACCCCCAGTGGGAACTGGGTCACACCGCCCACCCGAGAGCAAAATCAGGACAAAGTGACAGGAGACCGGGGCCTGCCCTTGGCTCCCAGGCTAGGGGCAGAGGAAAAACTCAGGTCTCTGCTTGTGGGCCCCTCACTGCCCATAGTCACGGTTTCCGTGACAACTCTGGCTTGTTCCTTACCCTCTCAGGGCCGGGCCGTCCTGGCTTTCCCTCCTCGGTGCCCTTTTGGGCCTCTCGTCAGCTGTGCCAGGTCTCCGCCCCGGTGTTCCCTGTGTGGCGGCCAGCCCAACTCCCAGGGGAGATCCTGTCATTGTGGCCCAGAGCCTAGCCCCTGCTTCCTGCCAGGTCAGCCCCAGGGCTCTGGGTCCCTTCCAGGTCCCCAGGTGGGGCCCAGGAGCCCAGGGAGGTTAGGGAAGTTGGCAAAGTCACCCAGATCCCCAGCGTGGCAGAGCCGGGCACTGTGCCCAAGACACCTGACGCCTGGGCTGTAGCCAGCCTCTGGACAGACGCATGGGGTGGGGCTCTCTGCCCTGTTGCTGGCCCTGTGGGTGACCTTGGCGTGTCCTCAGCTTCTCTGGGCTCCCTCACTCAGGCCGTGACATCCGCAGACCCAGCCCAGGCCCAGCAGACCAAGGAAATTTATGTGACCAGTGAGTGCGGTCACTTCCTGATGGCCAGGTCTGCCGGCTGCACTCGCTGGGCCTCGGGGCACCCCTGTGGTTGGAGATCAGCCGGGCTCCATCCCCTGGCCCCCAACAACCGCACTCCATGAAAATGCCCAGATTTGCAAGTCGAGTTCCATTTGCCTTTAATTCCCTGGAGTCACACGCCCCTGGTTTGTGTACCCAAATCAGCCCAGGCCCTCCCGGGTCCCTCATTCACAACGCCAGCTGCGGGGTGGAGGGAAGGTGGGACGGGAAGGGGATCCGCCTGGGGCACCTCACAGCGTCTGCTCTGAGGGTGTAAGACAATAGCTAACCAGAACCAACTGAGCGCGCTGTTGACCCTCAGCGAGCAGCCTTCAGGCGGGCTCTCATGTCCCTCCCGTTTATCAAGTTGCACGATCAGGTTAGGGCCACATGATTGGCACCCGGGAGAGCTGGGGTTTGAACCCAGGCCGTCTGGCCCCAGAGCTCAGGGTTTTGGCCACTGTGCTACAGGCAGCAAGAAAAGAGAGCTATACTGCTTGTCCCCAGTCCCCAGGCAGTTCCAGGCTGGGCTCTGAACCTGGCTCTGACTCAAAGCCCCTGCCTGTGACCACTGAGTTAGACGGCCTGGGGAAAGCTCTGAGGCTGGGCCAGGGACCTCCTTGGCCCCCAGCATGCCCTCAGCACCCTCTTCAAGGTCCCTGAGATAGCAGTCACTCCTGACTGGGGAAAGAGCCCCACTTGAGAAGTCCATGGCTTTCGTTTTTAATCTTAGCTCTGCTGTGTGACCTTGGACAAGGGATTTCACCTCTCTGAGCCCTAGTTTTCTCTGTTGTAAAGTGGGAAACACAGTAGTCCCAATCCCACAGGTCATCATGAGTGTGAAGCGCGCTAGTGTGTGCAGAGTGGCCGGCATGGGCCTACTGGGCTGCAGACGCTCAGGGTCCATCTTTTTCTCGAATTCACGCCCAAGGACCCAGCCTGGTTCTGCCCTCTGTTCCCCAGGACACTCCCCCTCTGATTGGACTGTCTGTGACCTGACCAGGAAGCTGGCCAAGGGCAGCACCCACCCAGATCCTGGAGGCAAGACGCCAACAGGCGGGAACAAAGGATTTTCCACGGCTCCACAGTGAAGGAGGAACTGACAGTCTTCGGGCTTCAATCGGTCTTTCACCCTCCTCTGCTTCCCCCAAATTTCCATCACCCGTGATATTTACCTTGGACGTCTCCCCAGGGCTTCAACAATGCGGAGGAGGAGACAGGGGCATTTTTTAAAGGTGATGTTGGCAAGTTGGCACTCTTGGATTTAAAACATACTACAAAGCAGCCAGTCACAAGACAAAATGATTTTGTGTTTAAATCAGTTTGAGGGGGCTTCTGTCAACTTCAGGACGTTGCAGAAATACAAAGAAGCAGTAGACGGGGTCCCTTCCTGAGAGAGGGTGGCAGCCTGGGGTGGTTGGACCCAGGCAGCGGGTCCCTAAGGGCAGGTGGTAGTTAAGAGACACTCTCGAGAGACAGACCTGGGATTAACCCCCTACTTACCACTCTGTGATCTTGGACAAGCTACCGAACGGCTCTGAGTTCCAGTTTCATCATTTGTCAAATGGGAATGATAATAAGACCACCTCAGTGGACCGCTGTGAGTCTAACCGGGAAAATACATGGCATTGCTACCTGGCTACACCACAAAGATGCCCCCTTTCTGCTAACAGAGCCCTGACTTTGCTCCAGGTAGCAAAGTGCCCCAGCCCAGTGCATGAATCCTGAATGGATTAAGCCAATCACAGCAATGCCCTTCCTCTTTGCCAGATACTGGCTTCCCCAGTTCCCTGGCAGTTGAGGACGGCCATGTGACCCACTTATGGCCAATGAAGTGTAAGGGGAATTCTGCTGGGGGTTTCCTGAATGAAATACAGAGGATGAAGACTTTGCTTTCCCTGCTTCTTGCCTGTGAAGAGTTATGATGCCTGGAGTTGCAGCAGCCATTTTGTGGCCATGAGGCATCCAGCTTAAGGATGTGAAGCCGATATACTGAGGATGGCCTAGTGGAAGGAGGTTGGGGTGGGGAGGCATTGCTGAGCTGCGGAACAGCCTGAGAATACCTACATCCAGACTTCTTGTTCTGAGACATGATTTTAAAAGCCTTTATTCAAGGCAACTGGGAGATGGATTGTCTCCTCCTTTCAGCTGAGTGTGCCCCACGATACAGGCCCTCAGCACCATGCTTAGCACATGGTAAGTGCTCAATAAATGCCGGCTATGACCTCACAGAGAAGTCACAGCATAATCCAGTCATCTACATGGGCCCTGTAGACAGAGGGGGAAAGAGGAAAGAAGGATGTACGTGGTGTGGGTGACCCCACTTGCCTTTCCACTCAACGGGAGGGTCTGCCATCCCCGAGCATCTCTCCGGACCTCAAGGTGTAGAGATGGCCTCTCATGTGGGCTCCACTGGAGAAACCAAGACTACCCCAGGCCCAGCAGGAAAGCCAGTGAGCTGGAACCACAGACAGGTGGTGGCATTGGGCTCCCCACCCCTTCCTGGAGAGTTTCCGGGGTAATTTCACCCATGCTTGGTTTCTGCCTTTTGCCCCGACTTTGGAATGGCGGGAGCAGCAAACCTGGGCGTCGTGTTTGACTCAGCAATGCTGGAGGTGCCCGTTGTCCCAGATGGATGGAACAGCTGGAGGGAAGCCAGCAGACCACGGAGCTGCCCCCCACCAGACCTTTCCCAGGGAGAACAAAGAAGGGAAAAGGGAGAAACACAGCTCGCTCAGAAAGCAAGTGATTAATTACAGGCTTAATTTATGAGCAAACGAGATTCCTACACCAGGCCCGCCTGTGACTTCACGGACGTCCCGGCCCAGGGCTAACACAAGCTCAGGACGAGCCGACCTGACGTCTCAGGAGCTGCCGCATCGCACAGTGAATGTCAGTGCGGAGGGGAGGGTTGGGGACCTGTGATAAGGACGGCGCCCAAGCAGGATGAATCTATTCGGGGTCTGGGCCCCCAAGGCTTTCTGGTTAGTTTCCTGGGTTGCAAATCTTCCGAGTTGGGTTTCTTGGTGGTTTTTTGTTTTAAACAGGAGGCAGCGTGGCGTGGAGGTAAAGGGCCAGGCTCTGCTGTCTGTCCCGCTGTCTGAGGAATGCGAAGAGGGCTGGAATCCGCCTCAGCCGATGCGCGTGGCTCTGCGAGGTGCACGGGGACTGGCCTAGGGGATGGCGCCAAACCCCTGAAGCCATGGTCGTGGTGCTCTGCCCTATGAGGAGAAAGGCCTCCAGAGCACAGATGGAGGTCCTTGAGCCGCCTGCCCTCTCGCAAGGTGTTAATGGACCCAGTTGGAGACGGATTGCTGCCTGTGGAGCTGTGGGGAAGGAGGCCGGGGCTCCTTCCCTCGCCCTAGAGATGGTGGAATAGTAGAACCCAGGGCACCTGACCTGGAAAGGGTTCTGAGTCATCTCCTCCCCCTCGCACAGGTGGGACACCGAGCCCGGAGAGGCCAAGGGCTTTCCTAAGGTGAAACAGCGAGGCCTCGCAGGGAGGAAAGGAAGAGACAGCGAAGGTCGTCAGCAAGAAGATAAATGGGGGCAAATGGAAGCAATGCACATTTGCGTGATGCTGTCTTCTGCCACAAATGCCGAGAGAACCGCCACAAGGGAACCACACGGGGTGGGGCGCCCGGGCGGCAGCCACACACTCTTACTCATATATTGGCAGTGTTGGGACTTGGCACCAGCTGGACGGGCGCCCGTGGTGGAGGGACAGCCTGTGCCCCAGATGCCCACGAGCAGGTCGTTGCTGGGGACAGTAGAGATTCTCCCTTGCGATAAAAGAAATGTCAACGTATCCAGCCTGGAGGGCCTTACGTGCCTATTAAACTAACAAAAATTAGCCGAGAATAATGCAACCCCGTCCTGTCAGGGCTGCAAGGAGACAGGAGCCCTGGCAGGCTCTTGGATGTGGTCATTAAAACCTGTTCTTGTCCTTCTAGAAAGCGATCTAGCCCTGTGCGACGTGGTCTATACCCTTCCATCTGGTCTTTCTAACCTGAGAAAATGTAAACTCTCCCCCTCCCCCTTCCCCCATCGCCCTCAACTCCCCCCACCTCCGCCCGCCCTGTGCTGCCCAGGAGATGCTTGAACGATTTTCCCAGCCGCGATCCCAGGCTGCGTGTGGCTCCTTTGGCCTCTGGAGCTGAGTCTGCTCTGGATCTTTCCATCTGAGCCAGGGCTCAGCTCAGATCCCAGTAGATTTGCATCATGAAGCCCCAGTGTCAGCCCCAGGGTTGAACAGTAAGGTGCCAGCCTCGGGCCAAGTCAGGACACCATGGGCCCCGCCCGGCCAGTCCAGCCCATGGGCACAGCATGAGGAACCACATCCCGGGGACATGGGCCCCTCGGGATGGGGCAACCCTTGAGGCCTGGAGAGCTGCCAGGTGCGCCTGCTGCCCCTTCAGTAAACTCGGCCATCACGAAACCCAGAGGAGTGCCCAAGCAGACATCCCTGCCTGGGAACTTCTTGTCCTGCCCCCTCCGCTTTGGAGAGAAGGGCCAGTCAGCCCTTCGGAAGGGGAGTCCCCTGCAGACTGCAGGGATGGAGTGTCGCTTCTTGTGGACATGGCCCGGCTGGGATGGGCAGGTGACCGGTTGGGGAAGCCTCTGCCAGTTGCTGGAGAATGTACCCGGCCTTCCCAGGGGCAAACTGTAGTTGTGGCCCTAATCAGGGGCAGGGGCGCCCTTGCCCTAAGCTGACAGTGACATAACCTGCCAGTGTCACGTGTCTGTGTCAGAGCCTTACGTTGGCTTCCTCCTTTGGAGTGAAACCCCCTCCCCCAGGAGAGGTTAAACAAAGTCCCCCCAGGGAACCCAGAAGGACAGGATGAGGGGAAGAGCTGTGGGGGAAGGGAGGAAGCTGGGAAGGGGGACAGACGCCCCCACACCGCTGCCGTCACCTTGACCGAGTTGCTGGGGCTCCCTCAACCACAGCTGCAGGGGCCAGCGGCTCAGGTCTCAGCCCAGCTTCCCATTTGCTGTGTGACCTTTGGCAAGTCCTGCCCGTCTTTGGGCTGCCTTCTTTTCTGAGGCGTCTCCTTCTCCAAGAGGACTGGGAGCATTTGTTACAGAATGCTTGGATCCCTGCCCAACCCAGAGAAAGACACGCAGACACGCGATCAGACCGACAGCCGGCCCTGGCCCACCCTCGGAGCCCCTCCCCCACATGTCCCCAGATGCCTGCCCTTTCCCCCAGGCCTCGGGAGTGGACACTGGCCCTCCTGAGGCAAAGCCTGGCCTGGGAGCCAGGGGACCCCTGTTTTGGTCTGTACCTTGGACCACACCTGCCGTGCAAATTCTGGCAGGTCCCAGCCCCGCTCTGGACCTCAGTTTCCCCTCTGGCTGGGGGGTAGGGATGTATAGATGGGACCAGGTGGACTCCCTCCAGATCCAGGTCCAGGTCCCTGGTGTTGTCACACTCTTTTAGGCAGCACCTTTTGCTCAAAGCCCAAAGAGGCTCGGCGAGCTGCTCTGGCTGAGTCGGCTGCGCTGGGGGGTAGGGACAGCCTCACTTGCTCCCCTGCAATCCCTGAGTGGACAGAGCCCTGCCCGGCTGCGGGGCCCTGCCCAGCCCCTGCCCCTCTGGCCTCGGTCACCTGTCAGCACTGCAGGGGCCGCACAGGATGGTCTCACCAGCCCTTTGAGTCTCACTCACTTCAGGGCCTCACAAAACCTCCCCAGCTGTGCCCTGGGCCTCCTCATGGCCCCTGGGACCAAGGCTGGCCCCCTGCCCCAACCCCCATGCCTCCACCAGCCCTCTCCTGGCTTGCCTCCTCCCGCTCTGGCTCGGCCTCCTCGGTCCCCTCGGCCCCCGAGTGTGTGTGCCTGGAGTGGAGGTCTAAGTGAGGAGAGAGTGACGGAGGCGAGCAGGAAGCCAGCCACATCCCTGGGATCTACCAGAGGAAAGCAAAGGGGCATCCGGAAAGTCCCCACAGGTCCAGCAGCGTCCGAGCTGGACAAGTCAAGTCTTTTTCAATTGCAAGGGAGAGGAGCCCAATTTAAATGGGCTGGAGCACAAATGGGAAATTACTGACTCATTTCACTGAAAAGTCCAGGGGACAAGATGGCTCCAGAAATGGCTGAATCAAGGATTCCTAATTATGCCTTTAGGAGTTTGTCTCTCTGCTTCCAGGCTCTGTTTCCTGGGTGGTGGCTCCATTTTCAGGAGAGTTCTCTCCTCATGGTGGTAAAATGGCTGCCAGCAGCGCCACCGAACATCCCACCTGGGTGGCCACCCCAGAGGAAGAAGATTCTGTTTGCCAACAATTTCATCAAAAGCCCCTGATTTGAGTCTCATAGTAGGCTCCCATGGGACAGGAGTCCTGTGCCCATTTCTGAACCAATTCTTATAATGCTCCAGTTGGCCACCAGGAGTCACACGCTCTGAACAGGGCCGGGGTGAGGTGTGTGGGAGGAGGGGGGAGAAGTCAACATAGGGACTGAGGGGGGGGTCCCCAAAGGACAGTCAAGGTGCTGAAGCTGGAAGAAGGGATGCTGAGCAGGCAGGAACATGGGAGGACACCACCGCTAGCTGGGAGCATGCCAGATGAGGACATCCTCCCACGGGTGCCAACAGGGGCCCAGCTTTGTATGAGCTGCTGTGACAGTCCCAGAGAGGAGAGGAGGAGGCCACAGGCCAGCCCCTGGCTCCAAGGAGCCTCAGCAGCTGCATACTGCCTTGGGAGAAGGCATAAGGGCATAAGGCCAGTGCCGAGCACAGAACAGCCCAGAGCCGCAGCCTCACGGGATGACGGGGGGCTGGGTGAGGGCCTGTGGCCTCGGTGGAGAAGTCCCTCTCCCGGGAGGCCAGGAGACTCTTGAGGGAAATGCCATTTGATCCTTATTCCTAGAAGCAGGAAGTGGTAGCTTCCCGAGAGCAAACTGACCTCATGCCCTGAGATGGCTCGGGGTGCAGCTGCTTCCAAAGGCGCGTGGAAGCATGATTAGTAATCCACAGCTTACCTCTCTTCCCACTTCTATTCTCAAAGTGGCTCACCCTCCATTTAAATAGAGGTGCCCTTGCTTAATTAGGCCCTTAATAAGGGAGCATTGGTAGTGAGTCATAAGTTTTATCCACCCCACTGAGTCTTTCTGATTCTGATACCTCCCGTCTGCTGATACCTCCCATGTGCTAATATCTCCCATGTGTTGATACCTCCCATATGCTAATTCCTCCCATGGGCTCATACCTCCATGCACTCATACATTCTGTGTGCCAATGTCTTCAGGTAGTAACATCTTCCTGGGGATTGTGAAGGGCTTTAACTAAACAGCACAGAGTAGAACTTGGAACTACTCAGTTTCACCTGGGCACTGATGGCCCCATGTCTGGGCGTCAGTGAAGGTCAGGGTCTGGAGGATGAAGGATGAGGGCTGTCCCCACAGCCTCCTCAAAATGACAGCTCAAAGAGAAATTCCTGCTGTTTCTCTGCCCGCCTTCTGGCTGGGAGAGCAGGGAGCAGAGGGGCCAGAGCCGAGAGGCCTGGGAGCTGCCCTTGGCCCTGGCCCTGGCTCGCTGGGTGACCTCGGGGAGCTCCTTGGGCTGCAGACCTCCTCAGGCGACCCCTTAGGCCCTCCAGATCCGTGTGAGCAGATTCCTGGCTCCGAGGGGAGCCTGGGCCTAGCCCCAGCCTCCCTCCACCGGTCTCCACTGCCCCCTCCACCCAGCGGTTCCCATGACGGCGGCCCCGGTCCTCTGTTTACTCGCCTCTCTGTGTGCAATTTTTCCACAACCGGCCGCTGAGAACACAATGCCAGCTTCCCCCCAAGGAGGTGCGGCAGACCCACACCCGCGGCCAAACAGCGGATGTGACTCTCCAGGCCGGGGCAGACCCTGACACCTGGCATCTTGCACTCCTGTGGGCCCTGGGCCTAGGCCTAGGCCTTCGGAGAGGGGTGCAGACAGCCCGGGGCCATATGGGGTTCCACGCCCAGGAACACGCGTGAAACCCTGACCCAGTCGCCTCCCCTCCGAGATGACTCCTGGGCTGGAAAATGGCTCACAGACAGGGCTGGGGGCAGCCACGAGGCTCCAGGAGCCTGTACCTGCCAAGGGTCTGCTCGTGCCTTCAGAGAGGCGGCTGGCTGCCCCTGCCCCCCAGCCCCAGACACACAGAGTCGGGACTCCCGGCAGCAAATGCTTCCTGCAGCAGCCGGCTCGGAGCCAAGCACAGCCGGCCACGCTCAGGTCAAACCAATAGCATGGCCTCTGCCCTCGGCCTCCTGTCCCCAGCTGGGACCAAGACTGGTTCAAACACCAAGACAAAAATCCTAAACTACATTGGGTTTTGTGCTCATAATTGTATACATCCTCGTTACAAAAAACTTGAATAAGGGAACAATTATAAAATAAGTGTCATTAAGCATCTTGGGTACTGGTTCCTAGGTCTTCCTAGGCAGAAGGTATGAACAGATCCTTGGCGTGCAGTATGTACTGGGGACGTTCCAAGCATTTTGCATGACTTCACTCACTTCATCCCTGCTGAGGTTTCCCTCCTTTGATGATTTATCCAGGGCTCAGAGGCTCAGCGAGATTAAGTGACTTGCCCAAGGTCACACAACTTGTTTGTGGGAGATCCAGGAGCTGAACTCTGACAGAGAGGTCCCTGAATTCGTGAGCATGCCCAGTGCACGATGTTGCCTGGAAACACTGCCATCCATTGTTCTGAGGTGAGGGGTGGGACCAATTATTTTTCCAGGAGCTGAGAACAGGCAGCCAGGCACTCTAAACTTATCACCCTCTGAGGATTCTTATCCTCAGGGCCATCCAGGTGGGGCGGGGGAGCCCTCGGCTCCAGGCCTCCTGTTGTCTCCTGTCTCAGCCTCACACCAACCCCAGCCGCTGGGCCCTCGGCTCAGCCGACTTGTCCCCGTTTGATCAGCGGTGGGCTCCCCCTCCTCCCCAGCCAGCCTGCCTATCCTGGTCTCCTCATTTCAGTGCCCTCCCAGCCCCCCAGCTTATTTCCCTTCTTGCTTTGTCTTCTTGTCCTGTTTTTCTCACGATGTTCCTTTCTCCTGGTCTGTTCTTCCCCATCCTCCCAGACTCAAATCATCCTGGCCTGAACTGGGTCTGGCATTGAGTAGATCTGTCCTTTCCAAAATGGTGTGAGTGTGCCCTCTCTTCAAGGTTCTCAGGGGACCTGGGGGATGTCCCCTTGCCCCGGGGTCTGTGTAGCTGGGACATCTGGACATCCACGTGCAAAAGAATAAAGCTGGACCCTTGCCTCACACCAGATACACAAATTAACTCAAAATGGGGCCCCATGGCCTAGTGGTTAAGTTTGGCATGCTCTGCTTCGGCGGCCCAGGTTCAGTTCCTGGGCACAGACCTACACCACTTGTTGGCAGCTGTGCTGTGGTGGTGACCCACATACAAAACAGAGGAAGATTGGCACAGATATTAGCTCAGGGCAAATCTTCCTCAGCAAAAAAAGAAAAAAATTAACTCAAAATGAATCAAACAGCTAAAACTATAAAATTCTTAGAAGAAAACATATGCGTAAATCTTCATAACCTTGAATTTGGCAATGGTTTCTTAGAAATGACACTAAAAGCAGAAACAACAGAGGAAAAAATAGATAAACCGGACTTCACCAAAATTAAAAACTTTCGTGCATCAAAGGAACTATTAAGAGAGCGAAAGGACAGCTTGCAGAATGGGAGGAAATCTTTGCAAGTCATCCATCTAGTCACGCTCTAGTTTCCCAAAGTCACAGGAGAAACAGGCTCTATCTGATTTTACTCAAAATTTTTTGGAGAAAACATTCTTTAAATGTTAAGACCTAATAGTAGACAATGTAAAATTTACACTGCTCTTCTTCCAGTGAGGGGCTTGGGTGGGAGAGCTTCCAAAACCTGCAGGGCCCTGTGTTTCAGAGGACCAAGAGGGTGGCTCGCCGGGCACGCTGGTGGGGAGACCACAGGCGAAGGCAGCCACCAGGAGGAAGCCTGGACCTGACTGGGCTGTAGGCCCTGGGAGGCAGAGACAGGGTCTGCCTGTCATGCCCATGTCCCTGGGTCTAGCACAGTGCCTGGCTCCTCGCTCACTGGATTAGGTCTAAGGATAGAAACCCATCTCACAGGGGTGGTGCAAAATGGCAAACTCTTGGCTTATGCAACTGAAAAGTTCAGGGTAGCTGGCCTGAGTTTGGCTGTACCAGGGACAAAACATCAGCAGACTTTCTCCTTAGGCTCTCAATGGGGCTGCAGAAGGGCCACCAGCAGCTCCAGGGTGCTGTTTGCTTCTCCCAGCAACCCAGTGGGGAGAGAAGTTCTTTCTTCACAGGGGTGGCAAGAGTCCTGGGACAGGGTTTCACTGGACTGGGTTGGGTCACATGCCCAACCCTGGACCAATCACGGTACAAGGGCACAGAAGGCTCTGATTGGCCAGGCCTGGGTCACATGCCTCCTCCTGCTGGGTTCACCACAGGGAGAGAAAATCTATGAGAGGAGGGGAAATGGCAAGAGCAGAGGCTCCCGTTACAGTGCTCACTACACAAGGGTAGAATTAAATATCTAGGCCTGGATGCTTTGCTCGGTGTGGAGGGGGCTTGAGGCCCAGCCGGGCAGCAGGGCGTGCATGGGGGGCTCGGTGTCCAGGGCAGTGTGGTAACCCAGGCCCGAGGGGCTGCCCAGGCTCAGGGCTCCGTGAGAAACGGGCAGCTCCTGTTTGTTTCAAACTCCCAGTGCCTCTCAGGCAACCTGGAAAAACACAATTCCCCAAGCAGGAAACCCGCCGCATATTCCAGCCCGGAGCCCAGAAAGCCAAACCCTGTGACAAATTTCAAAACAAAACTTGAAAAAGCAAACTCTCACAATAGAACGTTTAAAAAAAAAAAAAAAACAACCCTTTATTTTCCGTTTTTATTACATAAGTACTACACATTTATTGTAGAAAAAAATTTCAAAAGAGATAAGCAAGAAGAGAGAAAATTCCCCATAATCTCACCACCAGTGATGACCAATGTGAATATTTTACTGTAAATTTTGTCAGATTCTTCTCTATCGGTAAAAAATATTTTTTCTTACATAATGGAATTGTTGACATTATTGATAACTTGTTTTTTCACTTAGTAATGTGTTGTGAACATTTTTACATGCCAATAAATATACATGTACAATGTTACTTAAAACACCTGCATAGTATTTAATGGCATTTAATAAATTCCCTGATGGGAATGTTTTCAGGGCCTCCTGTGCCTAAAAGATGCATCTCAGTGTGTCGGCCAATTATTCCACGGGCGAATGTTTAGAAAGGGAACAGCAGGTCCAAAGGGCTCGCTCCTTCAAGGCTCTGAGCACATGGCCAAGGCCACTCGGGGCAGTGGACAGGGAGACTCAGGCTGGCTCTCCACCAGCACAGCAGTGCCTGGGGGTCCACACCCACTGCGAGCAGCTTTACCCATCTTTTTAATCCTGCCAATCAGGTAGGTGAATGTTTGTATCTTGTTTGTCTGTCTTTTTTTTTTTTTTTTCCCATTTCTTTGCTTACTGGTACAGATTAACATTTATCATTTGCTTTTTAGGCGTTTGTATTTTTTCTTTGGGGAATAGTAGTTCCTGGCTCTTGCCCATTTTTCTGTTGGCGGGTTGATCTGTGTCTTATTGATTTGTAAGGGTTCCTATGGATTATGGAAAACAACCCTGTATTGTATATGTTGTGGCTATTTTTCCAGTTTTTCATTGATCTATACATCTATCTTTATCCCAGTATCAGGCTGTCTTGAAATTCTGTTGCCTTGTAGTAAATTTCAAAATGCAGAGTGTGACTTCTCTGCTGTTGTTCTTTTTCAAGATGGTTTTGGCTATTTAGGGTCCCTTGTAATTTCATATGAGTTTTAGAATCAGCTTGACAATTCTTCAAAGAAGTAACATGGGAATCTGACAGGGACTGCACTGAATCTATCGATCAGTTTGGGGACTGTTGACATCTTAATAGCAATAGGTCTTCTGATCTATAAATACAGGGTATTTTTCAGTTTATTTAGGTCTTTAATTTATTTCAACATTTTGTCGTTTTCACACTATAAATTTTGCCTCCTTTTAAAAAAATTTACTCCTAAGTATTTTATTACTTTTGATGCTATTGCTACTGGAGTTGTTTTCTTAGTTTCATTTTTGGATCGTTCACTGAAAGTGTATAGAAACACAATTGATTTATACATATATTGATCTTGTATCCTGCAACCTTGCTGAATTATTAGTTCCAGTAATTTTTTAGTAGATTGCTTAGGATTTTTCATATACAAGATCATATGATCTGCACATAGAGAGAGAGTTTTACTTCTTCCTTTCCAATCTGGGAGCTTTTTATTTCCTTTTCTTGCCTAATTGCCCTGGCTAGAACCTCCAGTACCACGTTGAGTAGAAGTGGCAAGAGTGGACATCGTCGTGCTGTTCCTGACCTTAGGAGGAGAGCATCCAGTCTTTCACCAGTAAGTATGATGTTAGTGGGTTTTTCATAGATGCCTTTATCAGGTTGAGGAAGTTCTCTTTTATTCCTAGTTTGTTGAGTGTTTTTATAATGAAAGGGTGTTGGATTTTTTTCAAATGTTTTTTCTGTGTCTTTTGAGATGATTCTGTGGTTTTTGTTGTTTATTCTTTTGATATGGTGTATAACATTAATTGATTTTTGGGTGTTAAACCATCCTTGCATTCTTGCGATAAATTCACTTGCTCATGTGTATAATTCTTGTTATATGATGTGGATTTGGTTTGCTAGCATTTTGTTTAGGATTTCTGTATCCATATTCATAAGAAATTTTGGCCTATAGTTTTCTTGTGATGTCTTCACTGGTTTTGGTGTTGGGTAATACTGGACTCATAGAACGAGTTGGGAAATGTTCCCTCCTCTTCTATTTTTGGAAGAGTTTGTGAAGAACTCTTCAGTATTAATCATTCTTTAAATTTTAGTAGAATTCCCCAGGGGAGCCATCTGGTCCTGGTCCTGTCTTTGTGAGTAGTGTTTTGATTACTTCAATCTCTTTACTTGTTACAAATTTTCTATTTCTTCTTGAGTCAGTTTTGGTAGTTTGTATCTTTATAGGAATTTGTTCATTTCATCTACATTATCTAATTTATTGGCATACAATTGTTCATAGTATTCTTTTATAATTCTTTTTATTTCTGTAAGGTTCGTAGCAATGTTACCTCTTTCATTTCTGATTCTAGTAATTTGAGTAGTCTCTGTTTTTTATTTTCTTGGTCAATCCAGCTAAACGTCTGTCAATTTGGTTGATCTTTTCAAAGAACCAGCATTTGGTTTCATTGATTTTCTCTGTTTTTCACTTATTTTCACTCTAATCTTTATTCTGCTTTCTTGAGTCTTAGTTTGCTCTTATTTTATCATTGTCTTAAGGTGGAAGTTTAGGTTATTGATTTGAGATCCTTCTTCTTTTCATGTAGGTATTTACAGCTTAAAATTCCCTCTAAACACCACTTTAGCTGCTCTTTGATATTTTGTTTCATTTCCATTTATTTTAATTTTCTAACTTTTTTCCCAATTTCATTTCATGATAGTTGGAGAATATATTTTGTATTACTTCTATCCTTTTAAATTTATTGAGGCTTGTTTTATGGCCTAGCATATGGTCTGTTCTGGAGATTGTTCCATGTGCACTTCAGAAAATGTATATCCTGCTGTTGTTGGGTGGAATATTCTATAAATGTTGAGTCAGGTTGGTTTATAATGTTGTTCAAGTCTTCAGTTTCCTTTTTGAACTTCTGCCTGGTTTTTCTATCCATTATTGAAAATGGAGTCAAAGTCTCCAACAATTATTGTTGAATTATCTATTTTTCCCTTCACTTTTGTCAGTTTTTGCTTTACGTATTTCAGTTTTCTATTATAGGTGCATATATGTTTATAATTGTTATATCTTCCTGATGAATTGAGCTTTTAGCATTATAAAATGTCCCTCTTTATCTCTAGTAGCATTTTTTGTTTTAAAGTTCATATTGTCTGATATTAGTATAGCCGCTCCAGCCTTCTTGTGGTTGCTCTTTGCATGATGTATCTTCTTCAATCCCTTTACTATCAATCCATTAGTATCTTTAAATCTAAAATGTTTTTCCTATAGACAGCATATGGTTGGATCTTGTTTTTTATCCAGTCTGACAATCTCTCTTTTGATTGCATTGCTTGATCTGTTCACATTTAATGTTACTATTGATCTAGTTGGATTTATGTCTGCCATTTTACTTTTTGTTTTCCATACGTCTCATGTCTTCTTTGTTCCACTGTTACTCCTTCATTGTTTTCTTTTTCATTAAGTGAATATTTTTTAATAGCATTTAAATTTCTGTAATGATTTTTCACTATATATTGTTTGCATTATTTCCTTAGTTGTTGCTCTAGGCCTCACTACATATATCTTAACTTAGAATGAGTTTCAGATTTATACCAATTTTAATGCCAGTGAAATGTAGGAATATTACTCCTGTATGGCTGTATTCCCTTTCCCCTCTTTTTTTGTGGCATTGTTGTTATACATATTACATCTATAAATGTAACAGATTGTTATAATTATTATTTTACATGATTTTATGACTTTCAAGGAAGCTGGAAGAAGAAAGGAGAGCAAGTATATATTTATGGCTTTTGTTACATTAATCTTTTATTTATAATTTCTGGTTCTCTTCATTAGTTCCTGTGGATTTGAGTTACCATCTGAAGTCATTTCCTAAGCCCAGTACGACTTTGCTCCCACCCACCTCCTTTTCCTGTTACTGGCAATTACATTTCTATATGTCATAGGCTCCACAGTACATTATTACATATTGTTTTATACAATTGATTTTTAAATCAGTTAAGGAGAAAAAAATATTCATTTATATTGTCTTTTGTAATCGCATAGTTACGTTTACCAGTACTCTTTGTCTTTTCATTCAGATTACTGTCTGGGGTCGTTTGCTTTCAGTCTGAAGAACTTCCTTTAGTAAGTTCTTGTAAGGCAGGTCTGCTAGCAACAAAATTCTCTCAATTTTTATTCATCTGGGAATGTCTTTATTTTTGCCTTTATTTTTGCAAACCAGCTTTGTTGTATATAGGATTCTTGGCTGACAGTGTTTTATTCTAGTGCTTTGCATATGTTATCCCACTGCTGTCTGGTCTCTATTGTTTCTGATGAGCAGTCAGCCATTAATCTTCTTGGGGTTACCTTGTAAGTGATGCATCATGTTTCTCTGCTGCTTTCAAGATTCTCTCCCTGTCTTTGACCTTCAGCACTTTTTCTGTGATGTGTCTGTTGTGGATCTCTTTGGGTTCATACTACTTGGACCTCACTGAGCTTCCTGGATGTGCAGATTGTTCTTCAATAAATTTGGGAAGTTTTCAGCCATTCTTTCGTTGAATATTTTTTCTGCCCCTTTCTCTCTCCTCTCCTTCTGGTACTCCCATCTCACGTATTTTAGTGCACTTCATGGTGTCCCACATTTCTCTAAGTCTCTGTTCATTTCCCTTTATTCTTTTTTCTCTCTGTTCTTCAAACTGCATAATCTCTATCAATCTATCTTCAAGTCCACTAATTCTTTCTTCTGCCAGGTCAAATCTGCTGTTCAGCCCTTCAAGTGAATTTTTCCTTTCAGCTCTTGTACTTATCAATTCCAGAATTTCTACTTGGTTCTTTTAAAATAATTTATATTTACTTACTTATTTGAGGAAGAGCAGCCCTGAGCTAACATCTGCTGCCAATCCTCCTCTTTTTTGCTGAGGAAGACTGGCCCAGAGCTAACATCCATCCCCATCTTCCTCTACTTTATATGTGGGATGCCTACCACAGCATGGCTTGATGAGCGGTGCCATGCCCACACCTGGGATCCGAATCGGCAAACCCTGGGCCGCCAAAGCAGAATGTGCACACTTAACTGCTGCACCACCGGGCCGGCCCCTATCTATTTATGGATATTCTCTATCTTTCACTGTTTTAACTGAATTTTAGTAGATTTTCTTGAATAAATGTTTCTGTATTTGCTATATATCCTTAGGATCTTTTCTACTGAGTTAAAATTTTTTTTTAATGATTTTTACCACTTTCACTGGGGAGTGGCTCCGTGGAGCTCCTCATTCTGTCATAACAGGAGAACTCTCCATAGGTATTTATCCGATCCTCCACTGAGGACATTTTTGTCTTTTTGGGTTTTGCCCTCACAAACAAGCTTCAGTGAACATTTTGAGACATATTTTGCGCATGTGCTAAGGCTCCTGGAGGATAAATTCCCGCGTGTGAAACTGCTGGGTTATGGGTGAATGCACACGACATTCGAATGGATCCCGCCAAACAGTCCCCCAGAAAGGTTGCACCAGTTTGCACGCCCACCAGCAATGTGTGAGAGATCTGAGTATGGTAGAATTTTCTAGTTTTTGCCAATCTCATGGATAAAACAATTGTATTGACTTACATTTCAATTACAAATGAGATTGCACACCTTTTCACATGTTTATTGGCCAGTTATATTTCTTTCTCTGGAATTTAGATTGATGCAAAGTGTGAAGTGGGAATCAAACTTTATTGTTTTTCAAACACAATCCAACACGTTTACAAGCTTTCCTCCCCTTTGCCATAGTTCTAACTTGTACTGTCAATGTTGTCCATCTCTCTTTTATGGCTCCTAGTTTTGCTATCATGCTAATTGTCATTGTCCCTGCTGGGCAGAGCTCCTTATGGCTGGCTATCCATGGGCCTCCCTTGGTCAGTTCTTATCAGAGATTGCCCTTGTTTAAGGAGCAGCACAGGGCCAGCTCCCTCAGCAGAGAGACAGGGATGGAATGGCTATTTACAGGGAGGACGGTGAACCTGTCAGTATTGTGACTGACATGTCTAGGATCCACATTTATCCACTTTGCTTTTTCTTTTTTCTAATTCATTGCTTTATTTTTACTTATGTATTTTTTTGGTGAGGGACATTGGCCCTGAGCTAACATTTGTTGCCAATCTTCCTCTTTTTGCTCGAGGAAGACTGGCCCTGAGCTAACATCCGTGCCCATCTTCCTCTTATATGTGGGATGCCTACCACAGCATGGCTTGCCAAGCAGTGCCATGTCCACACCCAAGATCCAAACCAGCAAACCCTGTGTCGCTGAAGCAGAACGTGTGCACTTAACCACTGCGCTACTGGGCCAGCCCCTTGCGTAGGTTTATTTTCATTTCTGACTTCTTGACATGAATATTTAGTTCATTAATTTTGCTTTCTCTATATTAATAAAAATGCACCTATGATTTTCCTTGAATAAAACTTTGACCATCCCCCTACACACAATTTTTATATTTTTTCACTGTAATTAACTTCAAAATAGTGTCTCATTGCAGTTTTGATTCTCTTTTTCACCAAAGAATGACCTAGGATAGTTCCCTTCCCTTCCCTTTCCTTGTTCTGGTGGTTAGATTTCTAAACCTCTTGTTAATAACATCTGGTTTTATGGCATATAATTTCTGCTTAAATTTTTTATCGATTTCATATAACATAAAATTCATCATTTAAAAGTGAAACACAATTCAGTAGTTTTTGGTATATTCACCATATTGTGCAACCATCCCCACTATCTAATTTTAAAATATTTCCATCATTCAATTTCTGTTTCTAAAATATTTATTGAGAAATCCACTCCCATTAAGTCAAGTAAAAAGGGGGACTCTCCCAGAAATGAAGTGAAGAACAATGGCTGGACTTCAAAGGAAAAAGAAAGTACCAGGAAGCGACTCTGGGGTTGTGAATCTCTTACTGTACCTCTCTCTTCTCATCTACTCCCATACCTACTCTCTAGACAGCTTCCTTTCCTTTGCTTGAACATGGCTTAACGTGACCACTAGCCCCAATTTTATATAACTCCGGGGTTTGCCACAGTCTTTGTGTCATAAAATCCAAATCTCCAAAAGGATCTGATTGCTCTAGCTTGGGTCAGGTGTTCACTCCTGGTCCAGTCACCTGGGTGGCCATAAGGGATGGTTACTTGCTCACTCCTCCAGCTGGGCTAGGAACAGAGTCAGGGGCCCTTAAAAAGATTATATGGGGGGCTGGCCCAGTGGTGTAGTAGTTAAGGTTTGTGCCCTCCACTTTCGCAGCCCAGGGTTCACAGGTTTGGATCCCAGGTGCAGACCTAGCACCACTCATCAAGCCAAGTTGTGGAAGCATCTCACAAAAAATAGAGGAAGATTGGCACAGATGTCAGCTCAGCAACAATCTTCCTCAAGCAAATAGAGGGAGATTGGCAACAGATGTTAGTTCAGGGCCAGTCTTACTCACCAAAAAAAAAAAAAAAAAAAAAAGATTATATGGGGAGAAATGCAATGTCCAGTATATCTGATACAATGGCCTGACATAGGATCCATTTTTAGGACTCTTCCACAGGCACTGGAAAAGAAGGCCTTCCTTGTGGGTACAAAGTATGCACATACACTCACAAGCACAGATAATACACCCACACTTGCTTAAGAACAGATTAGATCAGCGTTATTAACTGCTGTAATTATCCCTTGTCGGGATAGATCGTGGGTGATTGTGTCGTGGTTCAGCCAGTCTGTGAGCGCCTGGAGTAGAGTTGTGTGGAGAGCGTCCCTGTAGGAACTGGCCACTCCCACTGCCCATCAGTCTGAGAAGAACTGGACCTGCGAGAGAAGGTGGGGCCTTGAAGCAGCGGCTGATGTGAAGTGCTGTGGATGGTGGGAAAGGCAATTCCTCCCCCTGTGAATCCTGGAGGGCATGCGGGAGCTGGAGGGCACTCCCGCCCAGTGGGCAGTCCCTGGACTGATGACAAGAGCCAGTCAGTCACCTGCGGCAGATTCAGCTGTGCTGTGACTCCTGCCTGTTCTGCCTCGGCCATCTGACAAGCCTTGATGAGCGTCCCAGCCCGGCGGCGGCTGTGTTGCAGGGAGTAAGGGAGAGGTCTACGTCCACACTCAGCTTGAAGGGCAAAGGGAGCACGGGGCCGCCCAGCCAGCGTGACACGGCTGCAGGGACTCCCGAGGTATCCCCACCAGAAGAGGACCCTGAGGGACAGGAGGCGGGCCTGTGAGGGTCCACTGCCCCTCTTCCCAGGAGATTCTCCCTCCACGGCGGGTCTCAGAGAAGAGGAGCTTTGTCCTGAAGGCTTCCTTACAACGCTGCTGTTTGTTTTCTCAAATAACCTGTCGTCACTGAGAAAGATGTCACCTCCCATTACTATTGAGTTTGCCCAATTCTCCACATATTTCTAGCAATTTTTGCTTTATGTAATTTCTTGCGAGATTTGGTACAGAAAGGTATTATCTTTTTAAATTGCAAATTACACCCTTTATCCACAGAAAATGTCGATACATAAAACGACTTTTGGTCCAGTTTAATTTGGTCTTGAATGACATTGCCTAACACGGAATGACCCTGATTTTCTGTTGCATCTGCTTGGTATGCTTGTGCTCATTTTATCCCATTTAACCTTTGTGCTTTTCAATTGCTTGTTTCTGGTGTTTCTCTCCACTTTCGTATGGCAAATTTCTACGCTCGCTAATGGCCAAGCTGCCGGCCACCGTCTGGGGCACCTGGCCTGGCAGGGCAGTGGAGTGGTCGAGTGGAGGTGACTCACAGCAGTGCGTGGGGACCTCCCAGGCACATCTTCCGCCCCGTTGTCACGGACGTTGTGTTGCCCAGCAGTTCTGGGATGTCCACCTGCCGACTCATGGGTCTCCCAAGTAGCTTTTCAAACATTCAGCTAAATCACGGCTGGAAAACATCCGTTAACCACCTGGGAAACTGTCACAGGATGTCACAGTGAGGGGCTCTCTCCACCGGGGAGTCAGCGGTGGCCAGCAGTGGGGGTGAAAAGGAGAAGAGAGCGGTCACCTGGTTCTTCACCTTCACCTTCGAGAAAGCCCGGGAGGGCGGGGGAGGACTGGGGATGGTGGATGGGGACAGACAGACAGACTGACCTGACATCTTGAGCCCCTGGAATCCAGCTTTGCCTGGAGCCACATGCAACTCTTGGGCCTTTCGGGTTTGCACGTCAGTAAACTCTCGTTTTACATTGTTAGTTTGCAGTGGGTTTAACCTGCCTCTGAAGAACGGCGGTGAAGCCGGGGCCGCCCCGTCAAAGTCAGTCTGAAACGTCACGGAGCGCAGGCAAAGCTCGGAAGGCGACAATCCCTGCAAAGAAGGACAACTGGTAATGGCTGCAGCTTCACGCCATCTGCGGCTTGCCTGGACACTGTCGGGGACCTTTTGTATTTATTCCAGGAATTTTTACATATTTACTGTTTCATATTAATGGGAGGAGACGAAGATTTTTCTCAACCTATTGGAGCGAAATTGTTGCCGAAATCTGGGTCAGCAATGCTTTCAGCCGTACGAGGCCACCCAACGACAAACGCATTCTCTCTCGCACACAAATACGCCTGCAGGGTGGTCAGCGCTGGCTGGCTCAGCGCGCTAACGACGCCACTAAGGAGGCGGGCGGCCCTGGGCGCCCACAGCCTCGTGTGTCCCCGACGCTGGCCGGGCGCGCCCTCCGCGCACAGGGCACGAGCAGGGCCGCGAAACCCCTCCCCGGGCCTCCCGGAACGGCGTCCCACGGGCCCCCTGGCCGCAGGAGCGGCGGGCAAAGAGGGCATTCGGCGCGTAGAAGGGACGCGACCGAGAGGTCATGCCCTTCCTCAGCAGGTGGTGGGAGGTCCGACCTTTCTTGACGTGAAAGCATCTCCAGTCCCATCGGCGAGAACTGGGCTCTGCGAGCAGGGAAGGAGCGGGAGGAAGCGGCCGTGGGGAGCGAGCACGTGCCGCGGAGGGCGCCCCGGGCCGGGCCGGCGACGGGAGAGCGGGCCGCCCAGCCCTGCCGCCGCGGCCTGTGCGCGCCCCGCCGGCCCCTCGCGGCCCCTCGCTCCTCAGCAGGCGAGGCGGCTGGGCTGGCGCTCGGCCCCGGCGGGCGCGTGGCGACTCCCGGCAGGCGACCTTCGCCGCTCCGCTCGCGCCTTCGAGCCCGGCGGCCTGTGTGCGCAGGCGCCGCGGGGAAGCGGGGCGGGGGGGCCCGAGGGGGACTTGGGGGCCGCGGGGGCCCTGGGGCCCCGGTGCTGCGGGCCTCACGCTGAAGCGGCCTCTGCCCCGGGTCGTCGGAGGGCAGGCTGGGCGCTCGGGAGGGCGTGTCGGGTGCCGCCAGGCGGGACGCGCGGGCCTGGAAGGCTGGAGGAGCCGGCGCACAGGAGGCAGCCCTCGGCGCCAGGGCCGAGCGGGACGGGCGAACGGAGCCGCGGGCGAGGAGCCGCGAGGAGGAGGCCGACGGCAGGGACAGGCGGGCGTCAGCCCTTCGTTCCGTCGGGAGCAGGGCCCAGAGCAGCAAGGAGGACGCCGGGCCCTGGACGGGGCCCCTGCCGGCCTCCGCCCGCCGGCTGCACGCAGTGTCACCAGAGGCGAAGGCTGGGCGGCGCGGCCGGGGGAGCCGACCCGGGGACAGCAGGGCTGTGTGCGGGCGTCTGAGGGGCTGCGCGGAAGGGACGGGCCGGGGGAGCCCCGAGGCCCGGGGACGGCGGCCAGGGCGCCCCTGCAGGGCCGCAGTGCGGGGCTGGGGCGAGCGGGGGCGCTGGGAACCCTCCTCATTCCTTTCGGCCTAAGGCCTCGAGCTTCTAGAAATCCCAACAGTTGGGGCCTGGTAGAGACTCCAAGTTTAATCCTCACAAGAGAGACAGAAGGAGGGGAAGGAGGGGGAAAAAAGGACACACACAATTGTACTTTTTTATATAGAATTTGTACAATATATTTCTCTTCATTTGCATATTTTACCCACAACTTAACATCCTTTTTACAGGCTGAACTCACTCAGCTAATATAATCAAAATTCTTTCTTTCAACCAAATAAGAAAAAGTCAAAATCGTAAACCCGTAAGAAAACAAATTAAAAACGATGATGAAAATAAGTCACTCCTCTCATTAGGAACAGTGTCTGTCTGTACAATATATATGATTTGAACAGAATTTCTTTAGAGATTAGGCACATGTTTCCACGACACCTTTATTCCGCCAGTTTTATCTCGCTCCAGGCAGTCCTGCCTCCTAGGAAGGAAGAAGCGTGTTGGTCTTGATGGAATCGCTCCTTCGCTGCCGCCGCCCAGCTGGGCACGGGGAGCGCGGCGGCCACCGGCCCGGGAAGGGCTCGGCAGCGCCCCCGGTGGCTGGAAGCAGAGGCGGCGGGAGGCAGGGCCGCCCCGCGCGTGAGGGGAGACTTAGGCTCGTTCTATGCAAACGGAAGTACGGAGAGCCCGGCAGAGCAAGGGCGGCGGGAGAGAAAAGCTATGAGGAGTCCAGCGTTTATTTACAGTTTATCTTCTGATGGGAGCACGGGGAGCAGAGCGGGCGGCGACCGCCGTGAAGGGGCGAGACCTGCTTTACTCAGTCAGCCCGAGGGACGGAGGGTGTGGGTGGCACGTGAGCTGAGCAGTCAGCTGCACCGTCTCGTCTGTCTTCCAGGCAGACGGTGAGAGTCGGAGCCCCGGGTGGGGACTTCTCGAAAACACTGACACGTTCTCTGGTTTCCCTCCTCACTGCCAGACCTGCTTGGTCTGCGTGGTACAGAACACCGGGCCTCCTCTAGGGATGCAGGCAGAGCAAGACATGAGACGGGCTGTCTGCCAAGCCGGCAGCGCAGTTTACTTGCATCCCACACCATGGGAGGCCAGGCCAGGCCCTGGCCTTGCTGACCACGTCGGGGCGATGGGCCTTAGGTCACCCAGTTTCAGGCCCTGCCCCATTTGTTTGCCGCCCTTGAATTCTCCCTTCCATGATGGCTCCACACGCAGCTTGTGGCTTGGCTGAGAGTCTAAATCTAGGGCTGCAGAAGGTCGGAGGGCAAAGTGCTCCAGCAGTCAGATCCTCCTGGGACCTGCAGTCCTGGCCCTTTCAAATCGGACCCCTGCAGACCCCGCAGAGGGGCTTCAAAGGCCATGGCAGTGCTGACCTGCTCAGCTTGGCCTTGACTGTGACTATGAGCCTCCCTCGGGTCTGGCCTTGTGTGGTGGTACATGCTCGGCCAACACCACCCTTCAATGGCAGTGGCCTCAGGCGTTCTTCATGCTGATCAGTCACGCTGAGGTGTGTACACAGCCCAGAGGCCAACCCAGCTTCTCATTCCAAAGCGTGGCTTTGGAAAGAGAATGAGTCAGCACTTCAAGGCAAGACTACAACCAGAAAAAGAAAAATGGAAAACAGCATTGATTACAATGAATGTAGTTATTGCCAGACAAGTGACATTCAGATAGCCAGGCAGAGGTGGATGGGATGGATTACCATGACCATGGAGCAAAAATAAAATCCTCATGTGTTTCTCTGTTTTGTTTTTTTACTCCTCTGATAACACTTCCGGGCCTTAGGTACAGAAGCTAGAGTACTCTTCAGGTTCTGCTACTTTCACACAAACCGGTTTGTCCCCCCGAATCACTGTTCCACTGGTCATTCCTCTCATGGAAGTCAGCGTGGTTGTTCTAAAAATGTGAGGGGGAAACTGAAATATGTTAAAACAACACTAACTAGAAAAACGCGGACGTGCTGGGGTCAGTGCATGCGCAGACACTCCCGGGAGGCCTGCTGGCTGTTCCCAAGGGCACTTGTTCTCATCAGGATTTCTCTGGGACAGCGGTGGCTGTGCAGGGAGCCAGCGCACCACCTGGTCCTATACTGAACGCTTGGGGACCAGGTGGCGGCCAGGAGGGGCTCTCCCCGGTTTTGGTTTGGATTGCCCAGTCTCAAGAAGCAGAAGCGGAAGAGGCGCGCCCAGGCCAGGCTGCTGCTGGAGGTCTCGCTGAGGACGGCAGCTCTGGGCAGACTGTCTTCACCTGAGGGCAAGTGCGGGCGGCTCCAGCTCAACCAAGATGGCACCCTTTCCAGAGAGGCTGCTTCAGGTCTTCCTGGGGCTGTGGCTTCCGCAGGGACAGACCCTGGAGACGGCTGGTCTCTGGACAACCTTCTCAGGCCTCCTGCCTGCCCTTTCTGAATGGGTCTGCACTGCTCTGCTTATTCTCACATGCTCAGTATGTGGGGTCTAGCCTGTGACACAGAAGTTCTTGGAGACATGGCTGCTTGGCATTTTAATTGGAGTGGAAATGGGAGCTCAAGGAGAGCTGGGCACTGACGCCACAGGAATTTTCCAGAATGAGTTTAAATATCTGCCCTAAAATCCCTGTGGGCAGAGTAGCTAGTTCCATGCACGCCATACCAAGGACTAACACTCCACATTCCAGAGGCGGGTTGCCTTGTTTGGGTAGTTGATGGCCAGGCTGATAGCAGCAATGTTCTGCAGAGCCTGTGGAGGAAGAAAGAGTCATTGCTAATGTCAAGAACCGTTCACTTGCTTGTTCATTAAGTGCTGACTCAACGAGACCCTCAGCTGAGCACCTGAAGGGGGCAGGCGGGAGGCAGACATGAGCCAGATGTGGCTCCCCTCACCTGGAGCACCACAGTCTAGAGCGACAGACAAAAGCTGGAGACCACAGGAAAACTCCAAACGGGAGGGAGAAATCATCACCACCCTGAGAGAGGGGTGGGTGCAATGCTGGGGGGCTCTGTGGACGCAGGACACCACTGCCGGGGGTCTGGGAGAGCTCTTCAAGGAAAGGGAACAGCACAAAGGTGCAGAAGGAAAAAACCAGCAGTGCTGGGGAGCCAGGGAGCAATGCTGGGGAGGAGCTGGGAAGGCGGAGGCCCTGAAAGTGGGCTGAGGCTGGCCTTCAAGCTAAGGGCAGGAGGAATGGAGGGCGGCTGGGGAAGTGGTAGGCAGGGAGAAGAGGCAGAGCCCAGGTCCAACAAACTGGACGGGCTGTGGGGAGGCTCAGAATGAGGGTGAGGAGACTGGACACGGGGACGGGCAAGAGGGAGGAGCCCACAGGAATATGTACTGTTGAGCTTTTGGTGCCAAAATGGTCAAATCTCAAAATTCTATTGTTGTCATGAAACCAGGGGTGGTGGACTGCAGTGCTGGTAGCTATCTGTTAGGAGGGGAGGAGTTTTTACTCTGCCTCCAGGTCTTGGGAGAATTCACACAAATCTGCGGCAGCTGAAGGGGGGACTCCCGCCTCTAAGCAGGCACTCCGACCTTTTCTTGCAGGGAGGCTGTATGTTCACTGAGAAAACTTGCCAGGAACAGAGTGCGAGGCTCTGGCTGGGGGTCCCAGCTCGATGCCCACTCGACTGTGACCCTGGGCAAACCTCTTCCTTCTCTGAGCCTCAGGGTCCCCATCTGTCCACTGTGGGGTTGGACCACATGCTCTGTGATATCCAAGGAGCCTGTGAGTCTGAGGTTCTCACAATGTAGTCTGGGGCCTGGGGGCTCCCGAGACCCTTTCAGGGACTCTGCAAGATAACAACTACTTTCACAATGATACTAAGACATTCTTTTGCCCTTTTCACTTTCATCCTCTCTCGAGTGCACAGTGGAGTTTTCCAGAGGCTAATGTATGATAATATAACAACGGAATGCAGAAGCAGACATGCGAATCCAGCTGTCTTCCATTAAGGCAGACAGTAAAGAGATCTGCACAAACAGAACACAACGCCACCCTTCTCAATAATTATTTCATTTTGAAAAATACAGTTGTTTGTCACAAAACATGTTATTGATGTTAACACAGAATGGGTTTATTTTTTAAAATGAATTGAAAAGTAAATGTTTAAAATTTTTGTTTTAATTTCTAAATTTGACATCTAATTTCTAATGGTACATATCACTCTATATAAGGCACATAAACAAAAGCTTTTTGGGATCCTCAGTAATTTAAAAGTATAAAGACAGGTCCTGAGACCAAACAGCTGTCATAAGATGAGTTCTCCTACCAGGGAAGCAAGTTACATCCAAAAATATCTGAAACCTAACTCTGTGGAAACTTCAGGGATCAGCCAAACTGTAAATTTAAGGCATTGGTTGTTTTGGTTTAAAACACACAAATTCTTGCTAGTGTCTTCTGACCCCACAGTTTAATATGAATGACACTGACAAATGGGGCTTGATGGCTCTCAGACACCAGAAGGAAGTGGCTGAATTGGAACAGAGCTCTGTGTAAACCCCGGGTGGATTCTGTACAGAGGCTCTTTGTCCTGGCCACAGTGATGGGGACAGCCAGCCGGCGGGGGGCAGCCGCAGCGGCCAGTTCCTTGGGGGAGAGAGTACCTGTGCTGTGCAGCGGAGAAGGTGGTCGTCGGTGGTCAGGGCCAGCAGGTAGTCCTGCAGCAGGCCGAGCTCCTGTGGGGAGAGTAGTGGCATGCTTTAACAGACCACCAGCCCGAGGACAGTCACCCGCAGCCACAGAAGCCTCCAGGGGCAGTCGGTGCTCGCTCCCCGGAGCACCTCACAGCACCACCTCACCCGAGAGCCATGAAAGGAGCTCTAGGGGGGCTCTGCCCCGACTTACCCACCACGTCAGCAGGCAGGGGACCCCCTCCTTGAGTCAGTTTCCTCACAAACCAAATAAGGGAGATAAACTAAAGAACTCTGAAAGGCCCTTTCATCTCTCCCACTCAATGAGTCTATTGTGCTGAGGGGAGGGAAAAAAGAGGAGGAAGAAGAAAGAACCTACCTGTTTCATTTTCCAAAACTCACTGTGGTCAAGGGCTGACCCAAGGCAGTGTTTTTCCCCCTTTAGCTTTAGGCCTAAATTAGCTATCCCGGTGCTGACCCGAGGGCTTCCCGGGGCTGGGGGACTGAGGACCTCAGACCTGAGGCCGCACCTGCCTCGCTGTGCAGGTCTGCTGAGACCCAACGACACTCCAGCGCTCAGGCTGGGCTGTGGTCTGACCCTGACCTTTGGCCTGTGCCTCCTGCCCGCAACCCCGGGGCGAGGCAGGCAGGGCCCTCACCTGGGCTCGGTTCTCGGTGACGAAGAAGAGCTCGGTAAGGGCACGGTGCAAGGGGAGCAGGATGACAGGCTGCGTCACGTCCTCGGAGAGGCTGTACTCCATGTGGGTGAAGAGCTGCCACAGGGGCTTCAACAGCGCAAGGTCACAGAGGTCGCTGCGGAGGAGGGGCAGGGGTCATTTACTGAGGACCACGCCACTCAGATTGTGAGAAGCCGGCTGATGGGACCTGCCACTCTGACTCTCCCTCCACTATACCTAGTAAAGTCATTACAAGATATCCCACTCACCCGCCCCCAAAGCAGCCCAAATATTCACCAACCGAAAATAAGGAAAGGGGCAGAACCTAAACTTCACCACAGGACTCCGAGGAAACAGGAGATCCAGAAGCATATCCACATAAATCAACTGTGCATCTTTAAAGATGGTTGTTATGAAGAACTTCCGATGACAGCGGAAAAATCTCAAGATAAATGTTAAGTGGAAAAAAGCAAGATATCAAACTGCATATACAAAATAAAATTTAAACGTTAAAAAAACCTGCATATGCAGTATTGTGTAACCATATTAAAAACAACAGTAAACAGGGGCTGGCCCTGTGGCCAAGTGGTTAAGTCCGCGCGCTCTGCTGCAGGCAGCTCAGTGTTTCCTCAGTTCGAATCCTGGGCGCGGACATGGCACCACTCATCAAGCCATGCTGAGGCAGCATCCCACATGCCACAACTAGAAGGACCCACAACTAAGAATATACAACTATGTACTGGGGGGCTTTGGGGAGAAAAAGGAAAAAATTAAAAAATTAAAAAAAAAAAAAAACAACAACAGTAAACAAACATATCAAAAAATGTTTATCAGTAGTTATCCCTGTCAGTTTTCTAGATTTTCTACAATGTTCATTGCTTTAATAATCAGGAAAAAAAAAAGATTTAACAGACAATGATGACAACCATTATTATGATCTTACACTCATAAAACACAAGAAATATGCTTTTATGGTTGCTTAGGCCAGAAATCTTTCTAAGTAAAGCAGAATCCTTTCCAATTAAACAGACCCCTGTTGATTGCACTGAGTTTTTCTTTTCTTTTCTTTTTTTTGTTGAGGAAGATTAGCCCTGAGCTAACACCTGTGCCAATCTTCCTCCACTTTATATGTGGGTCACCACTACCGTATGGCTGATGAGTGGTGCAGGTCCGAGCCCAGAATCTGAACTCGCAAGCCCTGGCCACTGAAGTGGCGTGTGCCAAACTTGACTACTATGCCATGAGGCTGGCCCCAATACTGATGTTTTTTTACTTAGAGGGAGGTTGTGTTTTAATTCCAGTTCAAAATCCTTCAGAGAAAAATTATGAAATAAATAATATTCTGGGATAAATACATGGTTTTTATATATTTATAAACTTAAATTTTGTTTTTTCTCTTTAATATGACCTTAAATCTTGGAGCTAATCACTTTCTCCCAGAGGACTAAGTCTTCATGAAGTAAACCAGTGGGAAAATTTGGTTTGATTTAGAGGCAGCTTCACAGCTGAGTTTCAGGAAAGCACTTAAGAGTGTGGAGTAAAATGCACCTGCATGGCTGGTGCCTGTGGCACTTCTCCCACCTGCCACCCTTCCCCTGGGGCTTGCTTTTCCCCTCTGCTCCCTCCAGTCTGGCCTCTGGGTGAAGTCCACCAACTCGGCACTCTCCAGGCTCTCCACGGTAAGGAAGTGTGGAACAGCCAGAGGCAAGGAATGCTGGGAGCTTCTTCCAGGCTCGGGGACCAAAGGGGTGCAGGAGTGTCCCCACTGGAAGGAAGGCTAGAGATGGCCAGCAGATGGCAGGAGCGCATTCACTTTGCAGCCAGGAAGGGCATTCCAGCCTGAAGACAGCAGAGATGTGACATGTTTCATACACATCACTCAACCAGAAAGTGCTCCCTGGAGGCCACTCTCACAAGAACAGAGCTAAGCCCCGTGGGCTAAGTGATCCCTGATGTTTGTGTATGAGGAGAGGGTAGTAAGAGCAATCACACCCACCTTTCCCTCTCTCTCTCCCTTCCGCCAGCCCATGGACTGACTACACAAACCATCATTTCTTTTCCCTGACTTGGAAAGTCCTTTATTTTTTAAATAACCGCTCCATATTATATGGGAAGACAACCTGTTACTGTACTTTGAATATCATCACTCCACTCTGATGAGCATTCTGTGTGTCAGTGTGCCTTAAAAATGCCAAAAAGAAGGGCAATGACCTCCTAACAGGTGGGGGGGTCTAAGCAAGGAAGGTGGGATGAGCGTATGGATGATTAGTGTGGCACAATCACCAACCATTTCCTTCTGAGATGGGAATAAGACAATTATGTGTGCAATCCCCACATCTATTCAACACTCTATTGGAGGTCCTGGCTAGTGCAAAAAGGCACTAACAGTTTCTAAGGATTGAGAGGAAGAAATGAAAGATTATTTGTAGATGACATGACTGTGTGCTGAATAATCTACAAATATACTTTTAGAACTAACAAATTTAGCAAGGTCACTGGATATAAGCGTAATATACAAAAGCTAATTATATATCAGCAAAAACAATTAAAAATAAAAGTTTTAAAATACCAATTACAGTAGCATCAAAACATTAAATGCCTAGGAATAAATCTAACAAAATGTTGTGTAAGTCCTCCATGTAGAAAACTATAAAACATTACTAAGATCTAAATAATGGGGGATTATGGATTAGAGGAGTCAATATATAACAGTTGTGGATTAGAGGATTCAATGTTCAAAGGACCATGATTCTTCTCAAATTGATCTAAAGAGTCAATAAAAATCTCATCAGGTGAGAGGGGTGTGTGTGTGCACGTGTGTATAGAAATAAACAAACTAACCAGACACAAGATAAGGATGTCCACTCTTGCCACTTCTATTTAACACAGTACTGGAAGTCCTAGCCAGAGCAATCAGGCAAGAAAAAGAAATAAAAGGCAGCTAAACTGGAAAGGAAGAAGTAAATCTGTCTCTGTTTGCAGATGACATGATATTATACATAGAAACTCTAAAGACTCCACCAAAAACTATTAGAATAGAATTCAGCAAAGGGACAGGATACAAAATCAATACAGAAAAATCAGTTGCATTTCTATACACTAATAATCAACTACTGAAAAGAGAAATTAAGAAAACAATTCCATTTATGATAGGATCAAAAAGAATAAAATAGGAATAACTTTAGCAAAGGAGGTGAAAGATCTGTACATTGAAAACTATAAAACACTGAAAAAGAAATTGAAGAAGACACAAATAAATGGAATGATATTCCATGTTCATAGATTGGAAGAATTAATATTGTCAAAATGTTCATACTACCCACAGTGATCTACAGATTCAACGTCATCCCTATCAAAATTCCGATGGCATTCTCCACAGAAATGGAAAAGACAATCCTAAAATTCATATGGAACTACAAAAGACCCTGAATAGCCAAAGCAATCTAGAGAAAGAAGAACAAAGCTGAAGGCAACACACTTCCTGATTTTAAACTACATTACAAAGCTGCAGTAATCAAACAGGACGGCATTGGCATAAAAACGGACATGTAGATCAATGGAACAGAAAAGAGAGCCCAGAAATAAACCCACACATATATAGCCAATTAATTTTCCACAAAGTCTCTAAGAATGTGCAATGAGAAAAGGATAGTCTCTTTAATAAATGGTGCTGGGAAAACTGGATATCCACATGCAAAAGAATGAAACTGAAACCCTAACTTACAGCACTCACAAAAAACCACCTCAAAACGGATGAAAGACTTAAATATAAGACCTGGAACTGTCAAACTCCTAGAAGAAAACATAGAGGGTAAGTTCCTTGACACTGGTCTTGGTAAGGATTCTTTGGATTTGACACCAAAAGCAAAAATAAACAAGTGGGATGACAAACCAAAAAGCTTCTGCACAGCAAAGGAAATCATCAACAAAATGAAAGGGCAACCTGTGGAATGGCAGAAAATATTTGCAACCATATATCTGATAAGAGTTAATATCCAAAACATACAAGAAACTCATAAAACTCAATAGCAAAAAAATAAGCCAATTAAAAAATAGGCAAGCATAAAAAAAGACAAAATCATCCTATTCACAACATGGATGGACCTTGAGGGTATTATGTTAAGTGAAATAAGCCAGACAGAGAAAGACAAACACCGTATGATTTCACTCGTATGTGGAAGGTAAACTATTACATGGACAAAGAGAATAGATTAATGGTTACCAGAGGAGAAGGAGGTTGGGGGGTGGGCATAGGGGTGAAGGCGCACATTTATGTGGTGGCTGACAAATAATAACCTACAGCTGAAATTCCACGATGTTATAAATTATTAGGGCTCAATAAAATAAAATAAAATAAAATGGGCAAAGGACCTGAACAGATATTTTTCCAAAGAAGACATACAAATGGCCAACAGGTATATGAAAAGGTGGTCAACATCGCTAATCATTAGGGAACTGCAAATCAAAACCACAATGAGATATCACCTCACATCTGTTAGGATGGCTATTATCAAAAAGATGAGAAACAACAAATATAGATGGACCTGGGGGTATTATGTCAAGCGAAGTAAGCCAGACTGAGAAAGACAAACACCATATGACTTCACTCATATGTGGAAGATAAACACATGGACAAAGAGAACAGCTCAGTGGTTACCAGGGGAAAGGGGGGTGGGGGGTGGGCACAGGGGGTGAAGGGGAGCACTTATATGGGTACAGACAAGAAATAATGTACAACTAAAACTTCACAATGATGTAAACTATTATGAACTCAACTAAAAAAAAAAGCTTGAAGATAAAAAAAAGACAAGAGATAACAAATGCTGGCAAGGATGTGGAGAAAGGAGAACCCTTGTGCACTGCTGGTGGGAATGTAAATTGGTGCAGCCACTATGGAAAACAGTATGGAAGTTCCTCAAGAAATTAAAAATAGAACTACCATATGACCCAGCTATCTCACTTCTGGGTCTATGTCCAAAAGGAAACTAAATCACTATCTCAAAGAGATATCTGCATTCCCATGTTCATTGCAGGCAAGAAACAGAAACAACCTAAGTGTCAGTCATATACAATGGAATATTATTCAGTCACGAGAAAGAAGGAAATCTTGCCATTTCTGACAACGTGGATGAACCTGGAGGGCATTATGCCAAGTGAAATATGCTAGGAAGAGAAAGACAAATACAGTACGGTATCACTTATATGTGGAATCTAAAAAAACAGTCAAACTCATAGAAATAGAGAGTTGAATGGTGGTTGCCAGGGGCCGGGGAATAGGGGAAATGGGGAGAGGTTGGTAAAGGGTACAAACTTTCATTTATAAGATGAATAAGGTCTGAGGATCTAATACAGAACATGGCGACTACAGCTGATAATACTTCATTGTATAACTGAAATTTGCTTCGAGAGTAGAACTTAAGTGTTGTCATACATGCATAAAAAGTATGTGAGGTAATGGATGTGTTAATTAACTAGATTGTGGGAATCTTCACAATGTATACATTTATCAAATCATCACATTCTACACTTTATGTTACAGTTTTATTTGTCAATCATATCTCAATAAAGCTGGAAAAAATAAACAAATCAATTCTAAAATTTATATGGACAAGCAAAGTCAAAAATAGCCAAGATAACCTTGAAGATAAAGAATTAAGCTGAAGGATTGGTATTAGTAGATATATAAAGCTACAATATTTAAGACAGTGTGGTACTAGTACAAGAATAACCAAAAAGATCAATAGGACAAAAGAGACCAGAAAGAGATCCACGCTTATATACACGGACACCTTCTTTGTGACAAAGACAGCACTGGAGTGTGCTCAACGAAAAAGGGGCCTTTAGAGTCAAGTGGAGACTCGTGTGGCAAGAAACTAATCTTAACCCCTACACTTCCTATCATGCACTAAAATTCGTCCCATGTGGACTGTAGACGTAAATGTGAAAGAAAAAACAATTAAGCTTCTAGCAGATAACAGAGGAAATATCCTCATGACCTCAAAGGCAAGTAAGGCAAAAACTTCCTAAACAGGACAAGAAAAGCACTACCACAAAGGAAATGACCGATGACCTGGCAGACACCAAAATTAGAAACTTCTTTTCATCAAAGACACCACTAAGAGAGTGAAAAGGCAAGCCACAGAGTTGGGGAAGACATTCGCGATACAAATACCCAGCAAAAGACTCGCGTCCAGAAGGCAGCTTACCTGTGGGTGCAGCACCGCACCATCCGCAGAAGCAGGTGGATGGCTTTTAACCGCTGATGACCTGTCTGGCGACAGGCTACGCCTACCAGCCATTCCCAAATTTTGGCCAACGGGAGGTGTGGCACAACTCTTTCTTCTGACAGCATCTGCTTCAAAATCTCGAATCCTGGCCAATCCCCACAAAACACAGATATCTTAAAAATATAATCTGCTCAAGTTTTAATAAATAGGATGAAACAACTGTGATCATTTACATTTTGCCTGAAATTATGCCTTTTGTAAAAGCAACATATGAACATTTTCAGTTCCTCCTTTCTGCAAAATGCCCCAGCAAATTCTAAGAGACAGCATCTTTTTTGGATCCTGACAGATGGCTCTTCTATCTGGCTGTTCAAGTTTACAACTAGCCAACGACAGCATATTTAAGAGTGACATGTGTGGGGTTTGTGAGACAAATTTGTGGAAGTCTTAAAGAAAGTATCAGCTTTGATTTTAACAAAGGTCAGTGACGTAATGGCACCTCCACCCACAGAGTACCCCTGGCAGGGAGGTCATGCGAACGGCAAGACCAGGGCGCGCACCTGTCTGGAAGCGCCCCAGGTGTCCGGCCGTCACAGTGAATCTGTAGCCCCACTCGGTGTTGCTCATGTCGGAGGTGAATCGGTAATACAGAGTGTCTCCTGGGTCACACAAGAATCAGAAACAGGTCAGGACATTGCAGCGAGAGGGAATGGCAAGTTGAGGTGCTTCTGATGAAATACATTAAACCCGGTTTTAAATCCTCCAACGATGTCCCTTCTCAGTATTAGAGTCTACATAACCAAGTACTTATTTGCTACCTGGAAGCTCAAAATCTTTCCATTTCTGCTGAGACCCACTGAAATTGTGCCGATCCTGCTGGAAGTCGCTGCTGCTGGACATGGCTAATTCGTCACAGCCTTCCTCTGTATTGCACTGCGAATCGAATTTGATTGAGAGGTAGATTGCACCCGGAATGTGAACTTTATCCTAGGGAGGGAAGCAGAGGACACTTCTCTCGTTACTGTTCACCGGGTAGTGGCTGAGGGCTTGCCTCACGCCTAGTCCTGCAGTTGAGACTGGGGATGTGAGAACAAGTAAGTGATGGCCCTGACCCCCAGGATCTCCCCCTCCAGCAGGGACGGGGAGCACGCAGACGGGCTGCAAACACGTAGGAAAGACACTGCAGACGGGCACAGTGGGGCAGGCTTCACTTGAGCAGGAGGGGAGGGCGGGAGATTCCCAGTAAAGGGATGCTCAGGTCATTGTGAAGAAAGACAAGGACGGAGCAGCCTGTCAGGGAGGAAGGAACGGTCAGAGGCAAGGTGAGAGGGGCATGGGAGTCATGCAGGGTGCGTTTCAGGTAAAGGGAACAGTAGTGGAAAGTCTGCCACGCTCAGGGAATGGTAAGGAGCTTGATGTGTCTGTGGTAAAGGTGTGCACATATGCTAGGGAGGTGGGGACAGGGGTGATATGTGACCCTGGAGAGGCTGTCAGGGACAGATAGTGAATGCCTCATGTGCTAAAATGAGGTGTTTAGACTTTGGACAGCAGGGGGAGCCCTGGAAAAGCTGTAAGCAGGAGAAAGCCTTGGTTCAGTTTGTGCTGTGCAAGGATCACTCGGACAGCTGGCGGCAGGAGGCCAGGGCTGGGGCAAGGCCAGCAGTGGGGACTAGAAAGGAGCAGCTAGAGGAACCCAGAGAAAGACAGGAGAGTCTGGCGGTGGTGGAGAAGACGAGGTGACCTCCTTTGAGGTAGAACTGGAAGCTCACTAGATGTGTCTATGTGGGGACAGGGGAGTGGCGACAGAGCCCAGGAACATGAGACAAGAGGCTTCACAACAAAATCGCAGCTGAGCAACAACCAAGTTCTAGATTAGTTTCTCTGCCGTCCACCACTGTTGCTGTAGGGTGCTGTCCACTCATAAGCTTATGCCTTGCCAGCTCCAACATTTTGAAAAGGGCTAAAGACATGCAGGTGGCATTAAGTCAGTGAGAATAACTGAGGTCACTGCACTCCTGCCTCATCCAAACTCCTACCTCTCTCTGTCCAGGTACAAAGTTAAGGAGGGAAAAGATGAGGCTTTTCAGTTCTGGGTAATTAAACAAAGGGGCTGGCATCTCCAAGGTGTGGCCAGGTCATTAGGAGATAGAGTGAGGGTTGAACCCAGACCCACACTCAGACTCACTGCTGGAGGATGCCAAGGATTCACTCCAAGGAGCCTGCTGAAGGAAAAGTACACTCTCCTCCAGGGCCAAGCGGCCCACTGCTTTCTATGAAAACCAGGTCAGGAGAAGAGAAGACGTGGTGATACAGAATCCCTGGCTCAGGGAGGCAGACCGGAAGCACGTTCTTGACCAGGGCTGTCCAGAGGGGAAGAGCTGCTGAAGGAGCTGCTGAACTTCTTGCTACTCAGTAACCCCTGAGGGTTCTGCCAGCCATAGACCCTGAGGCTGGGCAAGTCCGGCTGACGCTGGTCTTACCTCAAAGTTGGTGTTGTTATTATATGGGTGTTTCGACTCCCTCACTTGCACCTCCATTCCTGGCTCCTCCATGAACTGGCAGGCAGCCAGGGCCATGGTCCCCAGCATGTTCTCTCGGCAGCCTTGGAGCACTTTCTGCAGGATCTGGTGGGACACAAGGCAGGGAACGTCAGGGGCTGCCAGTGGCAGGGCCATGGAGCTGATCCATCAGGAAGAAGGGAGGGTCTATTTCAACCCAAGACCCACCCAAAGGAGCTGGCATCATCCTGGACACTGACCCCAGCCCCTAAAGCCAACCCTACCAGCCACCTCTCCCTGGAAGGGGCCCTTGCTGTAAACCACAGTCCTTTCAGAAGAATACCACTTCGAGGAGGTCTGAAAGACCAAGAGAACCAATCAGAGACGGTCATGGCCCCTGGAGAGTTCTGAGCCGAGCAGGGGGGTGGAAGTGCAGATCAACAATTACAGCACAATGGGATAAAAGCCCAGAGTGAGTGCAGAATTAGGAGCTCCATGGGGCAAGAAGGGAGGAAGGACATATTCCAGAGAGGGACCAGCAGGGGCAAAAAATGCTCCCTTCTGCCACCTTCAAATGAGAAATATAGCTCTGGCAAATGCGTAGAAATAAGGCTACAGCATCTCCAAGCCTGCGAGGGCTGGGAAATGACCTAGGGTACTTAGAAACTGGTGGTGTTCTTCTACGGGAAAATTAAGTATTAGAGGACAAATTCACTTCCTAACGAACCCTCAGGTGCTGCAGGTTGTATTAAGTGGGTGAGGGTTAGATGGTGTGTGGGGTGATAAGGTTGAGAGGGATGAAAAAGAAGACAGCAAATGTCCTCAAGATTTCTGCACTTGGAAACTGGGAAGATGGTGACAAAACTTTCTGGTTCGGATGGAGAGAGTGCCCAGGGCTTGAGTTCTAGACCAGGACATTTTCTGCCACGTGGGCTCTCCAGTCCTACGCAGCAGGAAATGGAAGAGATGGAAGGTTTGCTCACCAGCACTGCTTTAAAAGACCAAGTTGAAGATTTGATTTGAAAACACAACACAAAATAGCCTCCAACTATCAAACTGAAACTTAAAATTTGAGAATTGGACTTAAGAGAATGCACAGACACTGGTGAGACCCCAAGTTAGCCACCCAGAAGCTAGGAGCCTTAGACAAGCCTCCCAGGCTCGATTTCTTCACCAATAAAACTCTCCCAGGGTCACAACACATCACAAGTGTAAATGCTGGCAGAGTGTCTGACCTGGGGTAGACATTCTAGAAACACTGACTTAAAACAGAAGACACACCTTCCTGGAAGGCCTCCTATATTACGAGAACAGAGTTGTAATTAACCCCGTCCCCTGAATTTTACATTATGTGAGACCGTAGGGGACATGAGAAGGGACAGGCTAGCCAGGAGAGTTAACTTATACGTGTGAAACCAAAAGGAAAATCTTTACAGAGGCAGGTTTCACTGGATCATTATTTCAAACACTCTAAGTACCAAGTGTGTCCTAGGCCATAAGTTTGGCTCCAGGAGGGTCCTAGAGTTCAACATGATCCTACTCAGCCTTTGTTGCATCCACATCTGTCACAGAGGTAAGCTCACTCCAGGAAGGCGCTCACTAGAGGAAGCCTGTTCCAATCCTGGAGCAGGGGGAAGGGACAGAGGAGAACAGTGAGTGCCCAGCTTGGCCTGCTTAATTACCTTCTCCCACTGGTGCTTTTCTTCCAGCTGCATGAACATATCCAAAATGTAGGTCATATGGGCAGGGCCACTTAGCTCCAGGATATCCTCGCTCACTGGCACATGCCCAGGCCACTCAGCAAGCAAGGATGCGAGCACGTGGCGGGCATACAGGACAGCTGTGGCCTCATTCACGCGGAAGAGGTAGTCTCGGACAGCCCTCTTGCTCTTGCAGTTCAGCTCCTTGTGCAGGAGGGCGGCGCTCTTGCTACGCCGCTGCTTGGCATAGCTCTGCTGCAGTTCACTCTCGGTGCTGGAGATGAGCTTCTGGGTAACAGGGTTTGATTCAGCAGTGGCCTGGTCACAGCGTGTGGGCCGGGACTGCAAACCCAAAGACCACCATTACAGAGGCCTGGCTTTCTCACAATGGGGTGGAGGGGGGCAGACATTTTGTTTCCAAGGTGGAGGCAACATACCAGGCATGGTAAGATAATCATGTCTGTATCCACAGCTTTGGCGCTCTGCTCATCCATTCTCAGACTCCTGCTGGGCTGCCACCTCTGAGCCAGGGTCCGTATCCTTTCATCCGTGGTGAGCTCATCTCCATCAAACCTGAAGAGGAGCACAAAGTTGGGTACACATGCAAGAGTTTAACCTGCAATGAAACTTGTCGGAAACATTAATCAGAGTTATTTTCCTGCACTTTGCAATTACATTATTACTTCCCATATTTTGCAAACTAGAAGGTGTTCATTTATTCATGCATGCAGTTGTACACATATGCCCTTGTGGCAGAGAAGGCAAGTTGTCCCTCAGGACCATTCTCCCTTTCTATCTTTTATTTTTATTTACTTATTTTTATTTTATTTATTCTTACTGAGCAAGATTTGCCCTGAGCTAAGATCTGTGCCAATCTTCCTCTATTTTGTACGTGGGTCACTACCACAGCATGGCCGACAAGTGATGTAAGTCCACGCCCAAGAACTGAACCTGGGCCGCCGAAGTAAAATGTGCCAAACTTATCCACTAGGACACAGAGCTGGCCTCCCTTTCTATCTTTTAGAAGTTCCATGAAGTTTTAACAAGAGACACAATCACTCAGCTAGAGACACGGTTCCCAGCTCTCCTTGCAGCTAGATGTAGTGATGCAACAAGGCTCCCGCCGAGGAGAATTGGGTGAGGTAATGTGTGCCACTTCCAGAGCCTACCCTCAAATGACTGGCTTAAGGATATGCTCCTTCCTCCTTTCCTCTAGGCTGGAACAGAGAGGTGAGGTGGGTGAGCCAGCTTTGACTCCACAGATGAGAACAAGACTCTTGGGGCTGCGGGGTCACTTTGTAGAGGAGAGCTGCCCTCTCACCCGGCATGGCTGCCTAGCTCTGCGCTGTTCCATGAGAGAAAAAAAATTCCATCTGCCTCGACTCATGATATTTCTAAATTTCTTAGTTACAACAGCTTAGACTGTCCCCTAACTGATGCAACCCTGCTTCATCTCACAAAGGATTTAAGTCAATATATAAGGAATACATATGGGAAAACAGAAATACGGAGTAAAAAAATAAAGAAAAATTAAGGTGGAATTGGATATAAATTGGAATAGGAAGTCAAAACTAGGATATGGGGGACAGACGAGGAGATTAGTTGAAGATAGGTAAATTTAATGTGGCTCAAGAACTAGCTCAAACTTCCTGGCCACGAGAAAGGGAAGACTGTTAATTTTATAATAATCCTTGAGGAAAAAACATGAAAACAATGTACAGTGGTGAAAAAAACAAAAAAACCAACGCTTTTGACCAGAAAGTCGTGCTCTGCACTGTGTGCTCCCTTGGTGTCTGCCTCACTTTCTGCAGCCACAAGAAGTGGACTCTAAGAGGCAGACTGCAAATGTGAAGTTTCCAAAAGGAACACACAACCCGACTCAAAGACGATCCACGCGGTGTTGCACTGTCAGCCTCCCGATCACTTCATGAAGAACAACCAGTTCCACGTCTGCTTCCTGGTTTTTCAGGAGTTTTTATCCAGATCTCATTGGCAGGAGGCAAACACTGGCCTGCCTTCACTTGTCCTGTCACTCACCACACTTGAGCCACATCTAACTGCCCCTTACCTCTTCTGAACCTCCAGGAAGAAGGAATCGGTCCTTTTCATCTGCAGTTCGTATATGGCCCGGAGAATGTGCAGAGGGGCATTGAGGGCATCGTGGGCCATCTGAAGGTCACAGGGAAGAAGCAAAAGAGGGACAATTTAAAGTGTTTCAACACATTATTGACAATTTGAACTCAAAAGCGATAAAACGATTTTTTCTAAAGTTACCACAGGTTACAATTTAAGAACATCATACGGGTACTTAAAAATTTTAAGCACATAAAATTATAAGCCCTAAAACATGGATTGTAAAATCTGCATTACTGTTATAAATTCAAAGGAAAATATACAACACAGAAACACCGGAAGAAATATCATGCCAAAAAAATGCAATGCTAACAGTCAATAATTGTCCCCCACATTGTATTCACTGCTAGCTTCTCTGCGGCTGCCTTGCACTCAAGTTTGACAACTGGACATAAATGTAAGTATTGTAATTTCTTTTGACTTTTTAAAAACTGTACTGGCTTTCCCGACATCCACCCCATAATCTCTGTTTACTCTTCATATGGTTAGGCCCTTTGAAGTCCAAGCCTTTGCCCATTTTCATATCATTCTGAGGAAGAGTGGATTATTCAGGGAAAGCCAGAGAGCATGTCTGAGAAACTGTGTGGAGGGCCTAACACTTGGGGTTTATTGACGGGCCTGGAAATTACATGCCAACTTTTACACGCATACCTGAATGTGCATTTTATGGGAGAAATGATCTGAAGCTTTTGGGTCCATGACCCCTAAATGTTGAGAACTACTGCTAAAAGGGCTTTTCCATCCTTCTGGATCAATTCTGCACAATACAGACTGAGCCTTCAGGAACTGAATTCTCAGGACATCAGACTGAAGCATTTTCACATGGAGGCTCACACATGGTCTAAGCCGTTCCTTAGAGTCCCTTTCTCAATCCACACCATGATCCAAGAACGTACCAAGAAACATATTCTGGTGGGCTCATCCAGGCTTTCGAGAGGGTCTAGCTTCTTCTGCTCTGGTTCACTGGGGCTGCTGACTGACTGTTCCACCTCCTCTTCTTGGCCCCCTCGCTCATCCAGCTCCAGGTCTCCGTGCTCGGCCAAAGTGCTGATCTCCTTTTTTGAGGAGTACAGCATGATGGACAAAATCTATACAGAAAGAAAATCAGGCCGGGCAGGACTGTGAGTGGTTATGGGTGAGAAGACGACACAGATCTTTACCCCTCAAAGTACAGAAAATATTGACCGAATTTTTCAAAAGACATCAGAATTCACAAAAAGAATGTAAAATTAGAAAAGAAACAGGAAAACATGTTCAATTGTATTTGTAATCATGGAAATGCACTAAAACTATGAGGGACCTTAGTGTTTATTAACTTTGCCAATGATAGTAGAAATTGATATTATCCTTTTAGAATGCATTTTGGTGAAATGCAAAAGCTACAAAAATGTTCATACTCTTTGACCCAGTAACTCATCTTTCAGGAGTAATGTAAAATACATAAAAAGTTGTATCACGATATGGTCAGTGAAGCAATAATAATGGCAAAAAACTGAAGATCACCTTCATGTATCATACACAGCCATTAAAAATGGTGATTGTGAAAACTACATGGCAACAAAAATGGTCACCACATGATCTCAGTTTATTTGATTCAACCATGCTTACTGTGATAAATCTAAATCTATATATGTAATACAGATACAGAGGAAAAAATTAGAGTAAGGAAATACATAAAATGCTGATGGTAGTAGTCGTGCATAGGGGGTGAAATTTGGAGTTTTTCTTTCTTTTCTACTTATCAAATTCTTTGCAATGTGGTTCTATTATTTAAATAATAAAAAAATTTTAATTTAAAATATTTCCTAAGAGCTCAATGCTCTCCAGGTTATCCATTAATATGTTTCAGTATATTTTCCTTAAACCTAACCAAATCCTCTTGGGGCAACTAAGAGCTACTTCTCTGAGCTCAGCCTGCGTGACTGAGAACAGTCGACTCACCCCCCAACTCCCACAGAGCAGCCTTTCCTGGACCTGAATCTGGCGCTTGGCACAGAAGCTCCACAGGGAACCACAGTACTTCCACTAAGAAAAACCCAAGGCCTATGGGGAATAGCAATAAACTGAAAATGATCGAGTAAAATCCCACATAAAATAAACGTAAGTGAGGACAAATTTAGAAACTGATTTTAGCTCACAGGAACTTTAAAGGGAAATAATAATTCAGGGGCACACTTTATTACCATGATATAATGATAAAGAATGTGATCCACAAAATACTTCTCTTCTAATGTTCTGTAAACAAACATCAAATTCATTTTCCCTGGCAGAGGAGGACAGGTGTCATAATCCCTATTTCCAAATGAGAAGACAGATATAAGACACAGATCTGAAAACTGCACACACGGGAGTGTGCAGGGCAGAACGAGTTGTATCTTACTAACTGAGGAGTCTAACTCCCAGGCCAGTAAATCTGCACCGGAAGCAGTAGCAGGAACCACCCTCATCCCTTACTTCCAGGTCCCGGAGCAGCCACGTTTTACTGAAGCCAGTCCCTTTGCTGCACTTTTTCACCAGAAGCTTCAACAAATCAGTCTGAAGGAAGGTAGCATGGGTCTCTTCAAAACTGTGAGCCTGCCAAACAGAAAAAGAATGATTTGCAACTGCCTTAGCGGGAAGAAGGGTCACTCAGGGAGAAGCAAGCCTCTCTCAGAGCCCAGTCTCAGCTGGTGGCTCAAGTGCACCTTCTGGTGAAAATTCCAGAGTCAGCAGGAAGGATAAAACTCTGAACTTTCGCCATAATCCAAGTCTGTTCATTCACTCTTTAATTCATTCACTCAACAAATATTTCCAAAGCCTAGCATATTCTATCTGCTAAGTCCCACGCTAAGAATAAAGGTTTTACGTCCCTCTCCTGCTCTTTACCTTTCAAAAGCTTCCCACTGCTCTTCAGACTAAAATCCAAGTGCCCCATCACAGCTGACAAGGTCCTGCAGGCTCCCGGCCTGCTTCTCATCTCCCTCTTCCACGCTATCCTGAAGCCCTGGAGGTCTCCTTCTGCTCCCGGACAACCATGCCTGCTCCTCGCTCTGGAGCTGGCTACTCTCCCCGCATGCAACGCTCTACCCAGACTCCTCATCTACCACCTCAAATCCGACCTTCTCAGAAAGGCTTTTTCTGACTCAGGGTGGTTTTCCTTGCAGGCTCTCTGTTGTCTCTCTTGTAATTTAGACTGTAAGCTCTATGAGAACAGGGACCTTCTTTTTAGTTCAATACTACCTACTCAGTTCCATGTGGCACCTGGTGCTCAACAGATATGTACCAAACGAAAGATTCAAAGACAGAAATGGCCTCTGCCCTCAGAGAATTTATTTTCTCTTTCTCACTGTAATGCAAACAACTAAAACAAAAGCAGATTGTGATACATGCCATGAAATCAAGAAACAGCCTATGTATGGTCTCAATTCTAAAGCTACAAACTCTCAGGGCAGGCAGAACTGAAATGCCATCTAGTCCAGTCTCCCTGTGGTGCTTAAGTCCCTCCATGGTCTCCTTGCCAGTGTTGCCAAAGTCAAGGAACAAGCAAACTTTTCTTTCTTCTTCTTTTTTTTTTAAAAGATTGGCACCTGGGCTAACAACTGTTGCCAATCTTCTTCTTTTTTTTTTTTAAGGATTGGCACCTGGGCTAACAACTGATGCCAATCTTTTTTTTTTTTTTCTGCTTTATCTCCCCAAACCCCCGCTGTACACAGTTGTATATCTTAGTTGCAGGTCCTCCTAGTTGTGGGATGTGGGACGCCACCTCAATGTGGCCTGACGAGCGGTGCCATGTTCGCACCCAGGATCCGAACCCTGGGCCACCGCAGCAGAGCACGCGAACTTAACCACTCGGCCACGGAGCCGGCCCCGCAAACTTTTCAAATTAATCCTTCTTTCATGGCTAGTTCTGTTGGGAAGATCATCCTAAAAGTGATCCGTTCCTCCCCATCAATGCTCCTCAGGTAGCAGAGGAATCATGTTCCTCGCAAGTTAAGGCTTCTCACCTCCACACCAACAATCACTCAGCTCTTTAACTCGTCTGCCTCCTCCCACCTCAACTGCCAAACCTATTGCTCACATATCCCATGGGATGCTAGCCCCTTTTATTGTTCTCTTCATCTTATCCTATGAAGAAGCAGAAGGAGCTGTGGTTCAGAGGGAAGCGAGAAACTGTTCAGTCCATTTTTCTTCTCATCTTCCAAGGTTACGAGCCCATTAGATAGTAGTACCTGGTTCCAGGAAGCAGTACTGATAAAATACAGAGTACCAACTATTGGGAAAATTCAATGTTTCTTCCTTAAAGTTATCCTTGGCAACGCCCCAACCATTTCTAAAAATAATCAAGATCCCATGGTCAACCATCCATCGAACTCAGATGGCATTTCCTCCAAGTTAATTCTCTGCAGATGTTAAAACACAGCCAGGTTCATTAGGAAATGGAAGAAGGTCACCATTACCTTTAGTGTTTTATATAACCCTTTGAGGGCCAGGGACAGCACCCAAGTTGCTTCCACTGCCTCGGAACAATGGCTGTCCATGCTGGTTTGCAGAAGGTGACTGGCGATAAAGGCAAAGTGCTGTGAGTATTGGCTCAGCTGGGTCTGAGAGCTGCCACATTCCTGTCCTCCTCCTTTCTGGACCAGTTGGTAGTCCTTCACTGAAGGGTGATGTCAGGCAGGAAGAGAAAGGCACAAAAAGTATAGTTAATGCTTCTTGCAGCTAAGTTTCTTCCCCAGAAATGTGCCTTACTGAAGCAAGAACTGCAGACGCCAAAAGACAAATCTCCCTGGTTTCAATCTTAGCCATTAGATGTAAGGCCAGTTTCTCTGTGAGCACAAAAATGATACTGGGCCACCTATCTACCAAGCAACTGAGGGAGGCAATTCCCATTCCTACTAATGTGCACAAGCAGGCTGTCTCTAAAGGTGTTAAAGGAAGTTCTTAGATACAGTGCACAAGAGACTTCCACTTCCAAACAACACTGAGTAAGAGGGATTGGCTTTACTCTCCTACCATAAACAACCACAACACCAAAAAAATACATGAAACCATGATTTGGAGGCATTGAGCAATAGGTAGAACAGGACTAAGATTCCTGAGAGAAAGGACGTAAACCAGGTGAGCCCTCCAATAGCCTTGGCTATCTGGAGATAATTTCCAGGCTGCAGAGCAGGGACTGGAAATCCAAGCAGAGTCCAGCAGTCTCGATGAATTGAGGAGAGAGAGCTCAGAGTTCAAGGGAAGCAAAGGCAGCTAGAGTTTATGGCGCAGACTATCACATACAAGGGAGACGCACAAAGAGAGAGAGGGTATGGGAGACCTCTCTAGATAGTCACAGAGGGTTCCTCATGAGTCTTTGGCTGAGTATTGATCTGCACAAATATGAAAGGAAACTATCTAGACATTAAACTATCTAGTTCTAGGAAATAAATACCAAAAAGCAGGGGACAGAACAGTTCTTGGAGCTCACACAGAGCTGGAACTATTTTGTCTTCCAACCAGTGAGAGTAGAAGTGTCTGGTGGGGGGCAAAATGACTATTTGAAGATGTAACAGTTGAAATTTTTTCCAAATTTGATGAAAACTATAAATCCACATATACAAGGAACTCAATAAACCTCCACGCGGAAGGAACATAAAGAAAACTATGCCAAGGCACATCATAATCAAAATGCTAAAAACCAGTGATTAAGAGAAAAATCTTAAAAGCAGCCAGAAAAAAAAGACACATTATGAAGAGTAACAAAGAATGACAGTAGAGTTTATGGCAGAAACTATGCAAGCCAGAAGAAAACGAATCAATATCTTTAAAGTATTCAAAGAAAAACTCCTCAGCCTAGAATTTTTCTACCCAGCAAAATTATCTCTCAAAAAATGAAATAAAAATAAATATTTCTTCAGTGTGATAGGACAAGCCAAAACAAAGATTTTGTAGCAGCAGAACTACACTACAAGAAATGTTAAGTGAAGTTTTTTTCAGGTCAAATAAAAATGATACCAGATGGAAATCTGAACCTGCACAAGGAATGAAGAGCACCAGAAATGGTAAATATAAAATAGTTTCCTATACTGTGAGGTTTATATGATGTAAAAGTAAAACGTGTGACAACAGCACAAAGGATCAGGGATAGAAATAGAAAATCTACAATGTTTCGTCCCTATATGTGAAGTAGTATAGTATTATTTGAAGACAGACTATGATGAGTAAAGGTGTATATTATAAACCATAAAGCAACCCATAAAAAATTATTTGAAAGTAGACTACTGTAAACCATAGAGCAACCACTAAAAAAATAGATACAGTTAAAAAGCCAATAGTGGAGTTAAAATAGAATCATTAAAAAAATAAAAAATAAAAACTCAATCCAAAAGAAGTCAGGAGAAGAGGGAAAAAGGAACAAACAATAGATGAGACAAACAGGAAACAAGCAAGAAGATAGTAGATTTAAATTCAACCATCTTGCTAAGTGCATTAAATGTAAATGGTTTAAACAACTCAATGAAAAGACAGGGATTTTCAGACTGGATTGAAAAAGAAGACTCCACTATGTGTTACCTACAAGAAATCCACTTTAAATGTAAAGGCACAGGCAGGTTAACGTGAAAAGGACGGAAAAAGATGTATGATGCAAATGTTAGTAATAAAAAAAAAGCTAGAGAGAATACATAAATATTAAAGTAGATTTCAGAACAAGGAACATTATCATGGATAAAATAGGACATTTCATAAGGAAATGAGAAATAAACACATGCACAGTTACAGTTGGAGACCTCAATACTCCTCTCTCAGTAATTGTTAGAAGTAGAGAGAAAATCAGTAAGAGCACAGAAGACTTGAACAACACTATCAACTGACTTGACCTAAACGACATCTATAGGAAACTCCACTAAACAACATAGTATATGCATTCTCTTCAAGCATACACAGAACCTTCATCAAAACAGACCACATTTGGATCATAAAAATAAGTCTCAATAACCTTAATATGATTGAAATAATTCAAAGTATGTTCTCTGACCACAAGAAAATTAAACATGAAATCAATAACAGAAAGATATCTGGAATATCCTCCAAATATTTGGCTACTAAAAAACAAACTTTTGGGGCTGGCCCCGTGGCCGAGCGGTTAAGTTCACACGCTCCGCTGCAGGCGGCCCAGTGCTTCGTTGGTTTGAATCCTGGGTGCGGACATGGCACTGTTCATCAAGCCACGCTCAGGGAGCGTCCCACATGCCACAACTAGAAGGACCCACAACGAAGAATATACAACTATGTACTGGGGAGCTTTGGGGAGAAAAAGGAAAAAAATAAATCTTTAAAAAAAAAAAAACCAAACTTTTAAGAATACACAGAGCAAAGAAGAAATCACAAGATAAAGTAGAAAATATTCTGATGAATGAAAATGATAATACAACATATCAAAAATTATGGATGCAGCTAAAGCCATACCTAGGGGGAAATTCATAGCATTAACATACCACCATTAGCAAAGAAGAAAGTTCTCAAATCAGTAATTTAGACTTCCACCTTAAGGAATCAGAAAAAGAAAAGAGTAAATTAAATAAAAAGCAAGAAGAAATAAGGAAATTAATAATGATAAAGGTAGAAGTCAATGAAACAGAAAACAGAGAAATACAAAGAAAAATCAATGAAAACAAAAGCTGGTCCTTTGAAGAGACAAATAAATTGATAAATCTCTGGCTAGACAGTCTAGGAAACAAAAAAGAGAAGGCACAAATTACCAAAATCAAGAATGAGAGAAGGCAGCTGATACCCAATGCCAAATTGAGAGGAATTAAAGACAAATTTTAGAAGAACTAAATTTATTCCCTAAATAAATGAAGAGATATGCCATACTCATGGGTCAAAAGACTCAATATTGTAAAGCTGTCAGTTCTCCCCAAATGGATCTACAGCTTCAATGCAATCCCAATCAAAATCTCAGCAGGTTCCTTAATAGATACTGACAAGCTGATTCAAAATTTTATACCTTTCTGCAAAGGAAACAGAATAGCCAAAACAATTCTGAAAAACAATAACAAAGCTTAAGGACCTGATTTTAAGATTTAGTATAAATCTATAACAGTTAAGACAGTGTAGTATTTGAGTAAGGACAGATATATAGATTAATGGAACATAACAGAATCCATAAATGGAAACACACATATGTGGGTCAATTTTCAACAAAGGTGCCAAGATAATTCAATGGAGAAAGAATAGTCTGTTCAATAAGTGGTCCTACAACAAGTGGATATTCATATACACATGTAAAAAAAGAACCTTGATCTTTACCAAGCACCACACACAAAAACAGCACAGACAGTGTCTAATGCTGAAGCTGAATGAGAAAGCAGATTGGTTCAGAAGCAGAACGGCGCAAATAACGGTTAGATACTCCTGATTGTTTGGGGTTTGGCAAATTAAGCCAAAAGGGCATTTACAATGTACTTTCACTGTTTTATTAATGAAACAAAATGGAAGGTGACATGAATGCCAACACAATTATTTGAAGTTATTTTACATTCATGTAGCCACCTGACTCCATATGTTTAAATTATCCATTAGAAAACAAATGAAACCAGCAAATGCAGAAATTAAATGTTCAGAACCTAAACATCTGGCCAACCAAAAAATCATATACACAACCATATACAGAACCACACACACAAAATAAAAGCATGGCAAGAGTCTTCAGAATTATCCCAATTCAACCACATCAATTCAGAGATGAGGAAAAAGAAGCTCAGGGAGCTATAAGTTGCTTTTAAAAAAATTATACACAGAGGCAAGAACCAAGGTATCTTCATTGATTTTAGGGTATGCAGAGATTAGGGACCTTTCTTCCATTCTTAGAAAAAACAATTATGCTTGAGACCTGTTTTCCTTTTCCGGGTTTTGACATCGACGACCACAGCCCTGTTCTTCTCAGTGAAGTGCTTCAGGATGATCACATTATGTGGTTCATTGGCATTATCCATATAAACACAGCGGGTCCCCACACAGAGGACCTAGAGCATGACACAGACAGACAGAAAAGGTAAGTCAATAGCACAACGAGACAGGAAAGAGCACCTAATTAGACACAAGCCCCGTCCCTTCTGCTTGTGCCCCAGACTGCAACAAGCACTCAAGGATAGGGTTCTTCTCATCTCTAAGTCCAGGGCCTGGCACGGGCCTGGCACAGACTGGTTTAGGTGCTTGCTAAAGGATGAAGCCATGTTTTCACAGTCCTCCTTGTCCCAATCAGTTGAAAGGCATGGAGATTAGAAACGAGATCAAGATGAATGTCAAAGTGAAAAAGAATTGTACTGTGAAGGTCTTCGTAATTTATTGCAGTTACATATTATTCAAAGCCAACTACCAGCTAATAAAGTAAATTACATGGCTAAACTGTTGAAAATGCAAGTTGAGGGGCCAGCCTGGTGGCATAGTGGTTAAGTTCGTGTGCTCCACTTTGGTGGCCAGGGGTTCACAGGTTCAGATCCCAGGCGCGGACCTACGTACCACTCATCAAGCCATGCTGTGGTGGCATCCCACATACAAGACAGAGGAAGATTGACATAGATGTTAGCTCAGTGACAATCTTCCTCAAGCAAAAGAGAAAGATTGGCAACAGACGTTAGCTCAGGGCCAATCTTCCTCACCAAATTAAAAAAAAAAGCAAGTTGAAGAAACCATCTCATAATCTTGAAAATATATCAATACTGTAAAAGCCAATTATCTAAGTGAAGAAAATAAACTTCCAAAGATATATGCTATAGAGGCTTTCATGTGTGTGAGGAAGATCAGAGGGGGAGGTCAGGCCTTCAGATTGATGTACCTGGGGGAAGCCGACCAGCACCAGCAGGGTGAAGATGTTGGTATGCTTCAGCTGGAAAGGCAGCTGCTTGATGCAGTGGTCTGTGAAGGTGGCAATGACATCACGCCACAGTGGGGCACCGTTGAGTGACCGCAGGATCTCCGCCATGGAGCATGCCCAGTCCAAGCCCACCCGGCTGGAAGGCAAGAGCTCCATTAGGTGGCTGTGCACAGGCTCCAAACTCAACTCATCAGAGCTCGCTACACTCCAAGGCAGACCCAGAGGCATGCCAAAGAGCCGTGCGTTAATTAGCTTAAAAACACTGGAATGAGGCTTTTCATATAACGGTAAGTGGAAAAAAAATCAAGATGTTACTTATATACTCAGTCTACAACTATGTCTTTAAAAATATATACATTTTTAAAATGTTGGTTGACAGCATTTCTAATATAACTAATTCTATTCTCACAAAAAATTCCCTGACAGCAGCACTGAAATCAGTCAATAGTCAGACCTCTGACTTGCAGAAATGAACACCAAGGTGGGGTAGAGTGGGGTGGCTACCTGTCCAGACACACAGCTCCCAGGCTAAAAAGCAGGTGGGTGGTCTTCCAGCCATCTGGCATGATGGAACTGTCCCCTGCCGCAAACAGGTTATGTTTGGCTGAGAGGACCTTGATCACCGCGGCATCCACCTCTGCTGGTGAAAGGCGGATGATTAACTGGCCGAGAAGACCCAGGGTGAGGTGGTAGGTTTCATTCAGGTGGCCTGCGTTTGAGATGACAACCTGAAACATGAGTGGGAGGACGTGCTCCAGGTCTATCAGGGGGACTGTGGGACCCTGCAAGGGAAGGAGAGAAATCTGCTCAATACAAAGTCCATGTGACCACACCAGCTAAAGACTCCACCCCTTCACGTCTAGTTTACAACTAGCCTAGTGCCAGAAGAATTGTGCAGCAGCTTTCATGAAGGGCTTGTGTACAATCAATTGTAAAATAAATATTCTCAGCTATGACCTTACAAGCCTACTTCTAATTTTCCTTCACCATGAGAAATAAACTCAGTTTTTTGTCCTGACATGTCATGGTAAAAGAATTCAACTAATCTGGAAATATACAAGAGTTAAGGCTCCCCGTAATCTACTTCCCCTCAAGACCAGGAGATAACAATTGTGAACAGTTTGATGAACAGTCTTTCAACTTTTTTCTATGCATATTGACATATATGTAAAATAAATTTAAAATTAAACATTTTTGTTTCTTTAAATGCTGTCCTGCAACTTACTTTTTTCTATTAATATGCCATTTCTCAAACCAATAAAAACAGAGCTCCTCAATCATCCAAATGGTTGCACACTATTGCATTTTATAGTTAAGACATAACTGACTTCATGGCTCCCCTATTGCTGGACACTTCCTTTGTTTCTAATTCTTCATTATTATAAACACCTTTTAGATAAACAGCCTGGTACATTCATCTCTATACATTTATACCACTTGTTATTTTCCATAAGCAAGAAATGCCCAAATCTGGAGAGAATATTTAAAAACTTTGTAGTTATCTCAGTGTGATTCCAGAGGTCACTAAATCTATAATACAAAAACAAAGCAATTAAAGAAAAAAAGTTTTTGAAAATAGGGGCTGGCCCCGTGGCCGAGTGGTTAAGTTCGCGCGCTCCGCTGCAGGCGGCCCAGTGTTTCGTTGGTTCGAATCCTGGGTGTGGACATGGCACTGCTCATCAAACCACGCTGAGGCAGCGTCCCACATACCACAACTAGAAGAACCCACAACGAGAAATATACAACTACGTACTGGGGGGCTTTGGGGAGAAAAAGGAAAAAATAAAATCTTTAAAAAAAAAAAAAGTTTTTGAAAATAAAAAATGATTCTCAAGAATGCATCCTCCTGGAGGCGCAGCCTAATGTGGGGTGTCAGAGTCCAAGAAAAATGAGGAGGCTGTCCATGCAGGGGGCTGGTCCTGTGTGGGGTGTGGGAACCCGAGCAGGATGAGAAGTGTTTCCATGGACGGGTGGCCTGGCAGGGGTGTCAGCATGAGTGGGGCAAGGAAGGCATCCATGCAGGGGAATGGTCAGCCATGGGACTCAAGCTTGAGCTCTCAGAGGGGTGAGGAGGGCATCTATAAGGAAGGGCAGCCTGATGTGGGGTGTTGGAGCCGAGGCGGTGAGGTGAGGGCGTCCAGGTAGGGAGTTCAGCCTGGCACAGGGAATCACACAGAGTTCTAGCAGCACAAGGAGATTGCTGCCACAGAGTAGCAGCCTGCAGTGGGTGAGGGTGACTCAAGGCAAGGGGGCAACCTGATACAGGAAGAAACACACAAGTGTAGTGAGGAGGCATCCAAGTTGGGGGAGGCCCAGCAAACAGTGTCAAGAGTCCAAGCAGGGAGAGGAGGTCACCCACAGAAGAAAAAGAAAGGTGGCAGAAATGCAAGATTGATCAAATAAGTATATTAAGGATAATGGGATCCAGGTTTCTCACTGTTAAAGACAGGAGTTATAAATATAAAAAAGGAGAAAACTAGAATAAGCCTGTGGTTCTAGATGGGAATTGGAGGGATTGGTATGAACTCATGATTCACTCACTTTTTCACTCTTTCTAAATCAGGGTTTCTCAACCTCAGCACTACTGACATTTGGTTCTGATAATTCTTGTGTGAGTGTTGTGGTGGGGGGAGTCACATGGGGGCGGTACCTGAGCATTAAAGATGTTTAATGGCATCCTTGGCTTATACACACTAGATGCCAGTAGTATACCCCCAACTGCGACAACTAAAAATGTCTCCAGACATTGCCAAATGTCCCCCTGAGGGGAGGGGAGAGAGCCTCCAGTTTGAGAACCACTGTTCTAAATATTCAAATAAATAGGAAGATGAAGCGTGCACACACAGACAGACACACATACACACACACACCCTAGCTCTGTCCACTGAGAGAGCCTGGTTGGGGGGATACCCTGTTAGTAATGAGCCTATCTAGTGCCCAAACCTCAGTTTCTACTAAAAGGAACAAGTTCAGCTTAGAGAAATGACTGATTCCAGGCCTAGGGAAGGGAGAATGTGAGGAGAGCATGAAATATTTTGTGTCAGAAAAGAGAAAATGTTCAAAAAAACTATGGGAGTATGTCAAAAGGACATAGAAGACAGCCTGAATGGGCTCCCATTGGCCAAATCCAGGTCAACTTAAGCATCAAAATAAGAAGAATAATGGGCTATAAATGATGAATTAAACAGGAAGTCGTGTACCCATAATGATATAACTAAATGAATAAATTGCCAGTTTGATGAAAATTTGCATAGCTTCAAAGACTCTCCCCACTAAATAATTACTAATAACAAAGGGGAAAGATCAACTTTACAGTGGAGAAGGCTAGCTGACACCACTTAATCAAGTGATCAAAGTGAACATGATCAGTAATGAAACAAATCAAAATTGGGTTCCACCTGATAGGCTGCAATGTGAATCTGTGACACTCCTGCAAAAGATACAAAACCTGAATCTACTCCTGAGGATACACCCACCAAACCCAAAGAGGACATTCCACAAAACAGCTGGCCTGTAACCTTCAAAAGTGTCAAGGTCATGAAAGTTAAGAAAGTGCTGATAAACTGCTTAAGACTGGAGGAGAGTAAAGAGACATGATAACAAAACGCTTCATATTAATTCCAATCCTCTTGCTATAAAACATTTTTGGAGCACTCTGGGAATGTAAATTGGTATAATTTTTGTGGAAAAATTGTTTGGCAGGCCAAGCTTGGCTTCATTCATGTGTTTACTTGAAAACAGGTACAAGCATGATCGTGGTACTACTACGACGTGGAATAGCTCCAAACTGGAAATTTCCCAAAGGCCCAATAATCGTAAAATGAATTTTAAAATTAGGCTATATTCACACAATAGAATTCTAGATAACAATGAGAATGAATAAGCAAAACTATTCACAGCAACATGATGCATCTCACAAACACAATGTTGAGTGAAAGCAGCTAGACACAAAAGGAGTACACAGTGACTTACTCCATCTATGAAAAGTTTAAAAACAGGCAAAACTAATCTATGGTGATAGAGGTCTTTTTATTATTGGGTTGTCAGAGTTGTTTATATATTCCAGATACAAGTCAATCTAGGTACTTCTTACACTAAAATAAATCTAATAACTTGCCTTCCAAAGAGTGTTAAAAAAGAAAAGATTGTCAGGGGTCAAACCTCAATAGAGAGAGCAAGAACAGAAGAGACACTGCTAAAAATCAAAGAGGTGATTCAAAAAACTACTTAAGGAATTCTCTCCGAACAAAAGACAAAGATGAAAAGTATGACCAAACTGAAGAGAAGACGGAGGGTATATCTAGGAGAGTCACTATGCACTCCAGAAAATGAAAATGGGGTGGGAAGAAGCAAACAAACAAGAGAAGAGCAATGCCTCAGCTGAAGTAAAAATTGAGTTTTTATCAAAAAAGCAAACAGGATGCAGGGAAGGAACACAGAAAGGGAATTCTATTTTGACATGGTCTGATGAATGTCTGAATTCTAAGGATAAAGGGAAAACTTTTAGATAAAAAAAATCATTCTTAACATTGGACTTTTTCTTTTCTCTCTTTGATTTATTTTTGTGAGAAAGATTGGCCCTGAGCTAACATCTGTTACCAATCTTCCTCCTTTTGCTTGAGGAAGATTGTTGCTGAGCTGACACCTGTGCCAATTTTCCTCTATTTTATGTGGGACGCCATCACAGCATGGCTTGAGGAGCAGCGCTAGGTCCATGCCCAGGATCTGAACCTGTGAACCCCGAGCTGCTGAAGCAGAGCACGTGAACTTAACCACTACACCACGGGGCCGGCCCAATACTGGACTTTTTATCAGTAACTCTAGGTTGCAGAAGCTCATTAAGCAACATTTACAGAGTTCTGAAGGAAAAAGACTGTGTTACTATAATTGTGCTCCCAAAATATCTCCATGGGTGAAAGGAAAAGACAGACATGCAGCCTTTCTTAATATCTGAAGAAGTATTCTAGCACAACAAAAAATGAATTAGAATAAGCAATTCAAGAGGAAAACAGTAATCAACAGACAATAATGTGCAATCAAAACAGTAGCCATCAACAATTAATTACAACGTGGTTCTGACATTCTAAAGAAAGTAATTTTAAGAGAGGTAAAATCTAAACACAATAAAAAAATGCTAAACCAACCAGCCAACCAAACCATCTGGAGCTGAAATTACAGATAATTTGAACACTTGGGATACGCTGAGGGAAAAAGAAGTGTGAGAAAGGTCTCATCTTGTTTGGAAGAAAAAGCAAAGGTTAAATTGTTAGTTGACAGAGAAATACAGATTGAAATAAGTGGACAAAATTTAACTACAACCACAACTATGATCAGACTTAGTAAACCATTAAAAAAAAAAGGAAAAGAACTTGGGAAGGGGGCAGGAAAAAATGTGTACTGGAGCTGGGCTGGGGTGGGGCATGGGGAGAACCACGGTTGACTGGCACAAAGCAATTAATTAGCTCATCTCATAAGAAGTAAGCTAACTGACTACAACACAAATGCTTACAACACAGTGACACCAAGTTAGGAAAAGGTCACTCTTACAGAGAAACTGGTAAAATCAACACAAAAAAGATGAGAGTAGCCAACTGCAGAAGGGCCCCAACTTAAGAGATGGTTTCTCAATGTGCTGCCCAGTAAGATGTGGAAAAGATTAGTGTTGGGGAGGGAAGGCAAAGGCCAAATGGTGACTGCTCTGTGCAAGCCCGCGGGTGCTGATTTCAGAGGCACAATAACAGCTACCCAGACAGACCTGTTGCTGCGTGAGGCCAATTCATCCAGCTTCATGGAAACGCATCTTCGCAATATCCTATTCTCCTAGTTCCAGTTCCACACGCATCAGACAACCTCCTGAACTACAATGTGGTCTTCAGGATGGATTTACACACCAAAAGGGAATACATATTCATTTTCCTGCCAGACACAAACCTCTGCGAGTTGTGACCGATTTATAAATCAGTCCAGAGTCCTATGCAAGAGGTGATTCCCCTGAGACTATGCATCTGTGGTCAAACTGCTAAAAAAAGTCCTTGGATCCAGAGACCTGAGGACCAAATGCTGGGTTCTGGGGACACTTCTCCTTCCCCACAGCCCTGCCAAGTTGGGAAGTCCTGTTTCAGCAGCTGTCTTTGATTACTTTCTGATTGCTCTCTGTTTACTGAAAAAAACAGGAGACTATCAGAAAGATGTCGGCTACTTCTAAATTAATATATAAATTCAACACCAGCCCAGTGAAAATACTGACAACATCTCTTTAACTTGATAAAAACGATTCTCAAGTTTATGTGGAAAAATAAGCATGCAAGAACAGTGCAGGAAATTATAAAAAAGAATAAAGAAGACATAGCCAAACTGTCTAGGGTCTTTAAAAATGTCAATGTTATGAAAGTTAAAAAGAAAAAAAAAGGCAAGGAAAGTAGATTAAAGGAGACTAAAACAGTATGACATCTAAATGCAATGCAACTCTTAAGTGGATCCTGATTTTAAAAACAGAAGCTGAAAAGGACATTTGGGGGATAAATTAGGGAAATTTGTATGTAGGCTATATAGAAGATAAAAGCATTCCATCAAAGTTAAAAATTTTAAGTGTGATGATGACACTGTAGTTATATAGAAGAACACGTTTTAGGAGACAAATGCTGAAATATTGAGGGTGAAGTGTAAATGAGATGGTTTCAATTTATTTTCAAAAGTTCTGCAAAAAAATAGATATACATATGTAAAGAGACAGATAAACCAAAATATTAACTGGTGAATCGAGGTAAAGATAATTGTTCATTGTTCTTTTCTTTCAAGTTTTCTGTAAGCTTAAATATTTTCATTATGAAAAGATAGAAATGCCATTTGTCTCTTACCGACTTTAAGGGAGGTAACATGGCTGCAAGCAATCCCAAAATCCTCTTCTGTGAACATTCAGCAAACACCTGCTCAGGGCTTGGAGTAACCGCCTTTTCCTCAACGGGCTTCTCAGATGATGCCTCTGAATTTTCAGCATCTGAGTTGTAAAACACCAAACTTTCAGATTTTGCCAGGGTCTATATATGTCCGAAGAGGTAAGTAAACCATGCACTGTCCCTGCGCCACTACTAGAATAAAGCTGGGACTTTAAAAATCTACTGCTGGACTCGTCTTGCTCAAGGAGGCCTATGCTCATCACTCCATTTATTTTTATTTTTTAATTTTTTTTAAGATTGGCCCTGAGCTAACATCTGTTCCCAATCTTTTTTTTTTCTCTTCTTCTCCCCAAAGACCTCCAGTATATAGCTGTTTATTCCAGTTGTAGGTCCTTCTGGTTGTGCTATGTGGGACGTGGCCTCAGTGTGGCCTGATGAGCGGTGCCATGTCCGTGCCTGGGATCTGAACCAGTGAAACTCTGGGCCACTGAAGCGGAGCACATGAACCTAACCACTCGGCCACAGGGCCGGCCCCTGATCATTCCATTTAAATGTGGAGCCTTCCCTCCCATCGCTCCCAACCCCTCTGCACTTCCCATTCCCAACCCTGCCCTTCTGTGCTCAGAGCATTTAACCACCTTTTAACAGACTGTATCACTGATATTTATTGTGTTTGTCTGTCTTTCCTTCTAGATTTTTGCTTTTTTTCAGTGAGCTATCTCAAGCACCTAGAAATGCTCCTGGAGCATAGCAGGTACCCAGTAAAAAATTTGATGAATTAATAAACTGCATGTGAACCAGGATGCTAATCCTCAAGGGAATGAACCTAGAGTGGATTTTGATGACCTGGACTGACGTGGAGCAACACTGTTTTCTGGAATGCAGAATTATACGCACTGCAGAGATGACCATCAACCCCTTCCAAGAGCTGGCCCCACCGAGAGGGCAGGATGCCAGGTGTTCACTCTTGTCTCCATCACAGAGTGGGCACATGGGAAAGCTCCTGCCTTCCTGGGCTGCCATAAAGAGGGGGCTCAGGTTTGCTGCCAGTCTCTAGCCCACAGTACTGCGATCTCTGCTCATCAGTCTTCCTAAAACACAGCTCTGACCTTGCCACTGCTATCCCCAGGCAGCAAAGTGCCACAGCGCCCTCCAGTTTCACATTCCAGTGCTCCACTCCATCCCTACACACCTGCCCAAGGGACTAACCCCTGTATTCTGGGGTTTCCCACTCTGAGGCCTTTGCTCATGTGGTTCTTTCTGCCCTGAATGCCCTTCCTCACAGCAGACCCTAGCACATTCAAGGTCCCTGTAGCCCTTCCCTTATCAGGCTTTATGTGGATGCCAATCACTGTCAACACTCACCTACACTTCTCTCTGGACAGAATCATATTCCACCTCAAATTACGGTTATCTGCTCCTTTGTCTTAAATCCTCCCAGACTGTAAGCTCCATGAGTTTACAGGGCAGGAGCTATCTGTCTATCTGTCTCACGTGGTCCCTATTTCAACCCCAGGGTAATCCCTAGCACAGTACTTGGCACATAGAAGGCACCCAGTAAATTAGGGAATAAAAAAGGTAGGAAAGGAGGCAAAGTGGAGGAAAGATGACTCTCAAAGTGTTATCAGCATCATCTGATACAGAACTGAAAAATCATGCACCCTTGGTTGCTAGCCAATTTTAAATTGTGTGCAATAAACAGATCAGCGCTGGGTATGTGTGCATTTTAAGATGAAAGAGGTCAAGGTCATGGTCAAATAGTCTTTACCTGGAAGTCCTGTAGGTGTGCTAGCATCTGCAGGTGAGTCTGAAATTTGAGTCTGGCATGAAGGATCCTTCATTAACAATACACCTTCATCTGCCTTACTTCTCTGCTTGAAATCTAAAGGAACAACTGCCTTATGAACATCTCTCTTTCCCTAAAAACAAAATAGTGAGCGCAAAAGAATTCAGCTTTCTTATAACAAAAGTTTACTCATTAATATTATAATACAATTTTTTAAATCATTGGCAAATTAGTCTTCACAGACTAAAATACTTTTGAATTCCACTAGAAAATGTCCCTCATTTCTGATAAATCTATATTCTAATTAAGACAGTAATCACTGCATCACATCCCCCCAAAAATCTTCCAAATGTCAGAGCCTGCATCACATAAGCAATGGCTCTATTACAAATCTCTAACACATTCTATTTAGCTTTTAGAAGCCAAGTATGGAAAGTTCTTCTCTTGGGAAAAAGGGAAAAAACAAACTTGGGGTTTCTTTCTGGTATACTAAATTGACTTACACTTTTAAGAATTCCATTTTGGCAAGGAGACTTGTTAAGGGGGCCCTCACTGGAGCTGAGAGGGTTTTCTGGGCTCAGGAGGCTGGCGGAGAGCTGCCCAGGCTGGTGGGGTGACAGTCCTCAGCCTGAATTTCCTCAGGAGTGACTCAGAGTCACCCAAAAATCACCTGCACTCCTTAGGCCCTCAGGGTGCTTTTCCCTGTCATCACACAGGCTTATACGTGCAATCTAGGCCACTCAGGATGTCCTCTGTGCATGGTGTCGGCAGCCTAACTCCAAGAAGTCTGGGAAGCCCAGGATGCTTTGGAGCCAAAGATGGAGCGCTGCTCAACACCACCCACTCCCGAGAAGATCCTGACATCTTCCAGTGCAGCAAACTTATCCTCCCCTCTCTGGAAACTGTGACCCTGACATCGCTCCCACCCTCAATCCCCTCAAAAGAAACAAGGGTTTATAAGACTGTACTAGGAAGGGACCAAGACTGAGAGAGTTACTTGCCTTGTTAAAAATGTACCCTCTGAAAAGACTTTCAACACCATACTCTCTGTACCATGTGGCACTTTGTGAGGACAATATAATTCCAACGTTCTGGCTAATAACTTTAGCTTGATCTTCTTTCCTGGTTTAACAGGGCTCCAAAGAGCTACTGCTGTTGCACCACGTGACACCCAGGGGCCTCAGTGCTGGCCTGAGGCTGTTGTACACAGAATCCCCTAGATGATGCCCCTGGCTAAGGTTGGTTTCTCAGTTGTATAAAATGAAAAGTGTCTCTACTCACTGGAGGGAGAGAGGGCAGTTACCCTTAATAGGGCCTGGGATTGCTAGAAGCACGTGAGTTCAAAAACAAGCAATTTGTATTCAGGGCCCAAATGGGATGTGGTCCTTAGGGCCATCATAGTGGGGACAGTGCTGGAAACTGCAGCTTTGCTAGAAGACCAAGAGACTGAGCCAGAGGCAGGATACCCTGGGAGCACCCAGCTGCTGATGACAAGGGGACCCAAAAGGTGGGGACACTTCAGAAATAAAAATAATGCCCTGGGCGCTACTGGAAAAAGGCCAATTCCAGTCCCTAGGCAGGAAAAGCCCAAGACAAGCCTGAAACATCTTTTTGTATCAAAAATTAAGGAAGTACTCAAAGAATAATGGAGACATATCAAAGGACACAAAAGCCACCTGGAAGGAGCTCCCATTGGCCAAACATGGGATGATTTGAGCACCTAAATAAATACTGAAAAGTAATAGATTTTAATCCATTGAACAAAAAAAATCTGAGTCCATTCTGATAAATATAAATGAATAAGTACATAAAAGGGGAGGACAGTGCTTACAGGCAGCATGTTAAAGATTCTAGGAGCTCACGAGAAGATACGAATATTCCTAGGCTCAAAGGTGAAGATTACTGACTTATCCTGTCTCTGCTGATAAGGTTCTCTCTGCCCCACAGAATCCACGGGTGGTTAAAGTGCTGCCTGGAGAAGGGGTCCTGTGATCAACAATGTTGACACCTCAGAGACAGGCTTGAAGATTGCTATGCCACCTGTCTTGTGCTGACTCTGCCTGAATGAAGCTAGTAGAATTTTCAAGTTTTCGCTAGCCATCTTTGCTTTTGTCTTCCTCTAAACGACAGCAGGATCCCGGTGAGCTAGAATCACCAAATAGGGGATCCTTGAACTAGTTAACATGATGGAGATAAAGGACAGAAACACTAGCAGCTCCTGAGGCAGTCAGGGGCACTGACAGTATAAACTCAAGCTTTGGAGGCAGCATCACAGAAGCGATGCTGTGCTCTGCCACAAGACAGTCTTTAATGTCACTATCATGGGGTATGACTGGATCCAGACAGGCTCTTCTACTTATACAAATATATGTTGAGGGGGAGCAGAATACATGACCCCAAAATGTGCCAGTTTGGCACGCAGATTATTTCAAGCTGAAGGTTATCAGGACTCAGCAGACTCAAGACAAACTTCTACCTTTCCCTCAACTGCCTAAAAGAATTTAGATCGGCAGCCTGACCCAGACAGAGCGCTATTACCAGAGACAAGCTCTTATCTGCAAACCCTGTCTGCATGGCAGGACAAACAGCTGATTACCTAACATCTGCTCCTCTGATCACCCTGTGAACTGCCCTCCTCCCCTTGGAAGCCCCAGGCCCCTGTCCCATTCCTCGGCTCAGGCTGGCATGTAAGCCTCAACTGTCTGGCTTATCCTTGGGTCTCATATTTTTATGGGGCTAACCTACTTACATAATTAAATTTGTTTTTCTCATGTTAATCTGTTTTACATTGATTTGATTATTAGATCAGCCAAAGAACCTAGAAGGGTAAAAGGAAAATTCCTCCTCCCCAACAATGTGAACTACTACGTGTACTTGGTAAATAGTAAGCACTTAGTATCACGTATTTGTTGGCTGAATATAACAGCTACTCAGATAGTGTTCACCATGGGCCAGGAACTAATCTCTTCAGGTGCATAATCCTGTTCAATCCTTATAAAAACCACCAGGAGGCAGGTAAAAGGAGTAGTTAACACAGATATGGAACTTGCGACATACAATGTTTTAAGCACTTTACATACATTAATTCAATGTGTGTAATATATGTAACTCCTCACAACAACCCTATGGAACAGGTATTATTATTATCACCCCTATCTTACAGATGAGAAAACTGAAGTGAAGAGACTGTAGTAACACGCCCAAGGCCTGACAGAGCAGGGATGTGAACCCAGGCAACCTGGGTCAAGAGTCTGTGCCCTTAACCTCTCCGCTCTGCTCTCCTGTGTGACGGGCTCTCTGAGTTCAGCCTGGGATTCTGCCCAGTCGAGACTGTTATTTACATTGCAGTGCACAAAACGGTCTGTGTCTGACGGCTCCTCTGCAACCTCGACAGCTTTCTTCTCTAGCTGCTCCTCTGATGTTCCAGTGGGCACAGTGACTGACAGGGCCTGGTTTTCTGGGGTAGAGTCACCATCTGGCAACACACCAAGAAGAGCTAGAGCTTTCAGACCTACATGGGAAGCAAATAAGAGAACGGTGAAAAGTTTTCTAAGAAGGGTTATTTCCTGCAAATTCCATAAATCACTTTGCTACTATGTGGAAATAGACGGCTGAGTCCTCCACAAATCAACCTGAAGATTACTCAATACAAATCCCCTGGCGACCCAAATCTCTCAGTGCGTGATTTCAGACCCCAAAAGTCTGGATAGGAGGGAGACCTACACTTTATGAACAAGAGAAGACAAAAGATACAACAGAACTGTCTAGTCAGAAAATCAGTAACATTAAAATTTGACAGTAGCCCCACACAACTGGATTTCTAAATCCCCACCGACAAACAGATCACAAAATAGCTCTTAAGCACTGGCATCATGCACCTGCTACCTAACACAGGTCTGACTTCCCCAACGCTTACCAGAACGGGGAGGCCCTTATTCTGAAAGAAACGGAAATGTCCCAGACAGTCAGCACACAAGCTCTTTTCTCCTTAGCACCCCTCAGTAAAGTCAAAATCATCTAGGTATTTTATTAGTCAAACTCTTTTAGTTATAAATAGCTCTCACCTAGAATACAGTTGTGTGGGAGTAGATTTGCACCCCAGGTTTAAAAAGGCTGAATTCCTTTGGCAATGTTAAGTCTGTTAGATTCAAATATTACACACTTTATCTACAGACATCAAGAGTTTTAATTATTAATATTTTTTATATCCTCATGTAAATATTTTAGGGAAACTAAAGCTACTTTAATTTCTCTCAAATGCATTTGGGAATTTAACATTAAGTTCCACACTGGGGTGAGCACCTCTTATGGAAAACTGGATTTTGCTGCCTCTAAAGCAAGCACGGTATTTCACTTTTGCTGGGGCTTTTCATTCCCAAGCAGCTGGGGGTCGGTTTGGTTTCTGTGCATGAGGAACAATTACCCTTTCCCTGGTGAGCCTTCATCAGACAGTCCCCGACAAGCTGCATGCACTGGCTCCGCAGGGTGGTGGCACTGCTGCGGGCCTGGGGATCCAGCTTCTCGCCGTCCACGTCCTCTGCGCTGGCCAGGTGGGCACTATAGAGAGCCAGGGCAGCAAAAAGCAGCCAGGCGTAGTTGTGAATGTAGGGCTGGATGAGCCTCTGCCGGTCACTGATCCGGATGGTCACCATCGGATGGGCTGTGATGCTGTGCGTAGGCAAATGGCTGCAAAGGCAAGACATTTTTAAGGCCTACAAGCCTTTCTGAGGCTCCAAAAGGCAGAACAGGGCCTCAGGGGAGTGCATGTATGGTCAGGACCAGGCATTAGTTACCTCTAAGGCTGTGGCTATTGAAAATTTAAAGAGATGTTTGGGCCCTTTCCCCAGAGAAATGAAGAAACACAAACCTTGCTGATACCATTTCAGGATTTCACAACCCCCAGAAGACTGTCTATGGAAACCAGGTGATATGAGAATTCCTTATTGTGAAATTCTGCAGGGTGTGGTAAGAGCACTTTGGTAATATGAGAAAACATCCATGATTTTTAGAGTTGGATATAAAGTATGTAGGAAGGAAATGATTTTAGATCTGTAAGTTGCTTTTTAAAAAAGCAAAACAAAAGAAAAGCACACAGCAAAATCTTCCTAACTGTTGAATCCGGGTAATGGGTATATGTGGAGAGTCACTGCACCAGTCTGTTTACTCGTGGGTGTGTTTGAAATTTTTTATAATAAAAATCCTTTTTAAAAAAAGAAGCCCCCTTTTAAAGCAAAGGAATACATGAAGAAAAGGCTACAGGGCCAGAGGTCATGTGAGACATACCCATAGGAATATTTCTTTGCTGCATAGCATCCATAGCAAAGATCAAAGTCATCGCACACATTGCAATTCATCCTCCGGCCTATGATCAAACCCTGGCAGTGGTCACAGGTAAACTCCATGTTGACCATTTCATGGTCATCTCCGTGGCCCTCAGGCTTCACCCCACCTGGGAGAAAAATAGCAGTGTGAGGTGAACTGGGCGAAGGGCTCACAGAAGGGCTAGTTTCCAAATCCAAACCAACCCCAGAAGCAAGGCTGTTCCCAATTTATTGCTAAGGACATCGGGGGCCACAGCAGAGCAAGCCCAGGGACAGAGGAGCAGAGAAGTGAGCATCTGTAGTATGTTAGACAGACATGCTCAAGTGTCTGTCCAGCTAAGTGATGGGTGGAGAGAGGTGGGGTCCAGATTGTGGGACCGTGAGATACTGGGCTAAGGAACGTGAATGAGTCTACAGACAATGGGGAAGGTTCTTCAAGCAGGGTACTAACACGATGAGAGCTATGCTAGAGGAAGGTGGTTCTCTGTAAGAGTTTCCTTTAGGAAATCAGTCACAGCAGTGACAAGTAGATTAGTACATCTAATCCACATCTTCAGGAGACCAGGGCATTCTGCCCAGTAGTTCTGAGCATATGAACGATATTCTCAGCACAAAACTTCTTAGCAATGGTACCGTGGACTGACACCCCCCCCCCCCAACCCTTTTCCAAGGCACACAGAGTCTGAACAACTAGATCACCAAGTCCCGTCATGACCACCGTTTGGCAAAAGTCCACATGCTAATTTGTGAGCTGGCTCCCATGACCTCTCCTCTGACAAACATTAAGCATCTATTGTGTATTCCTGTTAACAAGCATTGAGGAGTGATCAGGCTTTTGCTCTTACTTTTTCATTCCAGAATCACAGATGAAAACAGACTTCATAACCCCAGACCCAGTGAGTGAGAAAGAATGTTAGTCACAGAAGAGACTGACGCTCTGGTCTCCTCATGCTAAGTCCCGTGGGTCTCAGAGCCCTGTAACGGACTCTGCTAAATGCTCCTCATGTCTGACCCGCTTCTGTTCCCACTGCCATGAACCTAGTCCAGGCACTAATCCACTTGTCACCACTGTGACTGATTTCCTAAGGGAAACTCTTACAGAGAACCACCTTCCTCTAGCATAGCTCTCATCGTGTTAGTACCCTGCTTGAAGAACCTTCCCCATTGTCTGTAGACTCATTCACGTTCCTTAGCCCAGTATCTCACGGTCCCACAATCTGGACCCCACCTCTCTTCACCCATCACTTAGCTGGACAGACACTTGAGCATGTCTGTCTAACATACTACAGATGCTCACTCCTCTGTCTCTGGACTTGCTCTGCTTTGGATGGTGACGCACTCTTCAATGTTTCCTTCAATCATCCTATTCTAATTTTCTTCAAAGACCGACTCACATCCTACCTCCTCCACAAGCCTTCCCTGCAACAGTGATGGCTACTACTTCAGAGCTTTTCTAGAATAATCTGTACTGCTCATCTGTAACTCAGCATGTACACTCTTTACTGGAATATACATTTTGTGGACATGTCCAGTCTCCTGCTAAGACTGTAAATGCTTCAAGGACAGGGGCTGTATCTTTTACAACTGGACCATGCACATGAAGAACAATCAACTGCTCACTACTGTTGATCTGCTTTACCTCAGCACCTACGAGTCAACAGTATTCAAGAATTCTGAAGTTTGCTGTGCGTGTGTGTGTGTATTACTACCTGTAAATACTGCATGATTCACAAGGAAAATAATTTCTTGGAAACTCAAATGAAGGTACATTCATTGGTCCTGAGTGTTTATCAAGTGTCTACACCCAGCACAATGGAAGATGGAAGCATGTCAGATAACAGAGCTCTGGAGCTTATTATCCAGTTGGGGAGACATGGCTCATATTTGCCAACAAATCAGAGAATACCACTGAGCAGTATTTTTATGTAATACAATGGGAGTTTAAAAAATGACAAGATCATAGAAAATAGAAATGATTATTACTTTTGGGTATGGCATACTCAGACCATGAAATTTACCTAAGAAGCAAGTTTTGCAGAGATCCATGTCACTGCACTGCAGACACCGGTAGCGATGCCAGGGGGCAATCTCATCACATCCATCACAAGAGATGTCCACGTTCAACAGGTCACAGTAGCGAGCAATAAACATGTGCATCTGTAAGGTGAAATCGGCACAATTAACCAACAGATTTTCTTTCTTTCTTTTTCTTTTTTTTTTGAGGAAGATTAGCCCTGAGCTAACTACTGCCAATCCTCCTCTTTCTGCTGAGGAAGACTGGCCCTGAGCTAACATCCATGCCCATCTTCCTCTACTTCATACATGGGACACCTACCACAGCATGGCTTTTTGCCAATCAGTGCCACGTTTGCACCCGGGATCCAAACCGGCAAACCCCGGGCCACCGAAAAGTGGGACATGCGAACTTAACCACTGCGCCACTGGGCTGGCCCCCCAACAGATTTTCTGATGTGGCCACTATTCATTAATCAAGCCATCACTCAATGGGTACTTAATTTATTCCAGGCATTGTACTAGGTGCTAGGCTTAGACGATAAAGGAGCTTAGTGGCTAGTTTGGAATTCCCAAGTAAACAGCTGACACCATACAGTATGACAAGGGCTTTAAGAGGCAAATTCAGGAGGCTTAGAGAATACAGAAGAGGGATATCAGTGGGTGTTAGGAAAGTCATGGAGGTTTTCGAAGGGAAATAATTCCTCCCTGAGACCTGAGGGACAAAGAGGTATTAGCTGGGTAGAGGTAAGGGTGTGGGCATGCCAGCTTAAAGCAAAGGCAAGCTGTACAGGAGGCAAAAAGGAGATGATGGTTTGTGAAACTGGCAATAATTCAATATGTAGAACACAGTACGGGGGATAAGCAAATAAAGTTAGAAAGGTTAAACCACAGAGCGTCTAAAATAATCGTCTAAGGAGTCACCAACTGTTTTTAAGCAGAAGAGTAATGTGATCAGATTTGAGCATTCTAAAGCTTCCTCTGGTTACTGAGTGACGAGTGCACTGCAGGGGGCAAGACCAGAGTCAGGAAGCCTAACCAGGAGAGAAGCTGTTAAAGTAACCCGTGACAGATGACGAGGGCTGGAACGAGCAGCACACGAGACGGCGAAAGTCGGGGAGATTTGAGAGGTGTTAGGAGGCACAAGTGAAGAATCTTGGGACTGACTGGGTATGGGGGTCAGTAAAAGCGAAAGGTCAGGAACAACATCCAGATCTCTGGCTTGGGTGCTTGGTTGGACAAAGGTAGCATTCGCGGATACAGGAAACACTGCATAAGAAGCACTGTTTGCTGGCACTTAGAAAAGTTTTCTGGGGAGATAGTCCTCAGGGCACCGCTTCATGAGCAAACCAATTGTTTTACTGAAAAGTACCTGAAGACTTACAGTACAGTTTATGTTTATGGCCTGGAAATAGGGAAATAAATCACTAAGTCATCAAACAGTAGTAGATCAGAGCAAATATGCCCAGTTACTTTAGAACTACAGAATGGCTCCCAGTAAGATATTAAGATACAAGACAGAAAAATCGCAAAGGCCAAGTTGGTATGCTCCATCCAAGCACCACAGAGGCGCTGGAGGAGCAAAGTAACTGGCACATAGTAGGCACACAATACTAAGAAAACAATGAATCTGAGGCAGCAGATGCCTGGCACAATGTGGCGGTGACAGATAAATACCTAACGTGGAGATGGACATGGCAGGCTGGCTGAGCCTGAAGCCTTTACACATTTGAATCACGTAATTGACTCTGTGTACATGTGGCTGCTTCCATGCTCACCAGACAACCTTCTGATTGAAACGTGGCTTCCCATGCTGCTGCTTGCCTACAGGAAAAGAATGTGTTGCACCAAGGACACCAGAGCCCAGGGCCTTCAGCAATTCTATTTCTCACTGTAAATTAATAAAGTGGCATCTAATATTATACTTCAGCCTCATGAGCCAATTTTCTGTGAGTCTAGTTCTATGGGAGGGAGCCATTCTCTGAGTGTGGTCAAGTCAGGATTCAGGACCCCTCAGGTTAAACACCAGACTCAGCAACAGCTGACTCCCTAAGGTGCTGTCTGCCACCTGCAGCCCTCTCGGGAGACAACCTGCTGGCAGCACCCCACCCCAGGCAGCCTGTCCTCTCCAAACTCCTAGCAAATCACTTCCGATTACTCTAGTTGAGAGGTCTTACTTTCCTCTGCTTCTCTGGATCTTCCTGGGCTATTTTTTCATACCAAGCCTCAAACATGCCATCCTGACACTCATCCATCCATTCTGAATTCTGCTTCGCATCAGCAAGCTCATCTTCTTCACTCCATTGGCTGAAAGAAGGACATAAAGAGAGAAAAGCATGCCTCTCCCAATAATCAAGGAAAGCGCCGGTTAGCAGACTCTGTCCTATGGGTCTAATATGTGGGGCATTTTTAAATTTCTGAGAGGAAGAGGTCAATTTGGTTTTCAAAGCCCCAGGACGTTTGATAGATATATACCAGTGAAAAGGGAGAAGCCCTTTCTGGAGCAGACTACGATGGGTGAGGAATTAGAGCTTGAAAGGTTGTACCTACACGGCATAATTCCTCTCGACAACCATTTGCGGTGAACCTACTATGTGCCAGGCACTGGAGCCAAATAAAGTGATTTTCTTTTAAAGTCTGATTTGGACACGCTTAGCATACCCTAGTGGTATCAGCATGAGAAAGGAGAGACCCAGGTGCTTTGGCTCTCCCATTAGCTGCCGTAAGACCTTGACACAGCACTCAGCCTTGGTCCTCAGTTTCCTCATTTCAAAGTTTCATATAGATAATCTCGTGGACTCCTCTTAGATGCAAAATTGTAAATTTCCATAATTGCAGTTTATAGTTTGTTTTAGCAACCAGAATTTTTAAAATGAAAGGATTTGCTTGACAGCAAATGCAAAATATTTACCAACCAACAAATGTAGATATGTTCACTCATAAATCCCAACAAACTGACTTTAGGCCTACTCACACTTAGCTTTGGGCTAGGTGCTCTGAGGGACTGGTAGTGAAGGATGCGGCCCCATCCCCAAGGACTATATCATGCAGGGGCAGGCAAAGCTTCAAACAACAAGCAGACTGACAGCTAAAGAGCTGGCATGTGGATGCCCCACCACACCTTCCCCATTGTTGTCTCCCCTCTCTCTGCAAGACAGCCCTCTGACAGCAGGGCAATGGCTGAGGTTTGGTAAACAAGGAGACAGCCTTAATTCTTCTCTTTTCCCCAGAATATCTCTTCTGAGAGAGTGAAAACTGTCCCAACGTTGACTCATTCATTTATTTCCTCTTAATTCTCTCTCCTCTTGCTTTTCACCTCCCATTCTCTTCTTTCTTTTCTACAGACATGAGTGGACTTGAGTAGGGTGGAGAGACACTCATTAAAAGTGGAAAGAAAAAAAACACTTCACGTACTATTTTTTTCTCATACCTTAATTCCTTATAATGTACATGAGATTATAGTATCTAAAAATCACACATAAATTACAACAAAAAAATAAAGAAAAGAATTCTCCAATTCAACAAAGTACAGTAGGATCTCCAAAAATGTAGGGGGTCTTCACTTTCCCTGTTTACAACACCACCACCACCAACTTACATACACCACCATGCACCAGACTCTGTTTTCAACATTGACAAACAGAACTCATTTGTTCTTCACAACGATCCTGTGAGGTGGGTACCATTATTATCTGCAGCTCTAAAGATGAGGAAACTGAGGCACGGAGGGATTAAATAAACTGCCCAAGGTCACCCAGCTAGTATGTGGCAAAGCCAGGATATTACACATAGAGTCTAGCTCCAGAGCCTGCGCTCTGAACCCCTAGGCCATGATGACTGGATCTCATAATCTACTTTAGGGACTGCAGCATGCAGGACTGTGTTCTTACCTGATCACACTGTCATGGACACTTATATTCTCTTGTGACATTTTCATGAGGAGATCTGGTAACTGAATGTCAACAAAGAAGGCAAGATCACTGGGTTCCCAGCCCATATCCAAAAGATGAAGCAGGGCTGTCTGAACACAGGATAAGGCAGGCAGCAAGGACCTAAAGAGGCCATGAAGGTGAAAATTATCAAAGCTGCCCGTCACCAATGGAGACAAGAGAAACAAGACATGTCAGTCAGAGACCTGGTCTGTTTGTAAGTGGAAAGCAGAAGCAAACTCCAGATGGCTGGTTTGGGTTCCTTATAATCCCTTTCAAATTTCTCATACTCCATACAAACCCTCTTCAAAGGACAGCTTAAGCAAAAGAGTTCTGAAAGAGTAAAGTAAGGTTTCTATCCTGCCAGAACTACCATAGGGCACATCGCCTCCTGATAAATAGCAAGATCAGGGCCGTCCCAAATTAGTCCAGGTCATGAAACTTAGACATAGAACAGAACCATCTGATTCAAGGTTTACGTCTAAACCACCTACTATGGAGGAGACTGGGGAACGGCTTTATACTCTAGTTTTAAAACTGTGCCCAACAGATCAAAAACAGAAAATAAGAGGTTACCAATTCTTAGATAAACCAAGACCCAACCCCTTTAGAAAACTGTACACACCATACAGAAAAAAGGCTGGGAGACAATATACTAATAAATTAACATTAGCAATTAGCTCTAGAAGGTAAGATTAGGAGTTATTTTTATTCTACTCCTTGTACTTTTCTATATTTTCAATATTGAACACGCATTTCTTTTAAAATCAGAAAAAACAGAAATAATTTTTTCTCTAGAAATTATAAAGTTATCCAGTACCTGTCATTTATGCTACTAAATCCTTTAATTGCTTTGACCAAAAACAGAACAAATTGATAGTAAGTGTCTCGAATTTCTTTGTGTAGATCTGCACCACAGGCCTCCAAGTGTCCAAAATAACTAGAAACAGAGGAAATCATCGATCACTTAATTGCTAGAACATCATTAACTTAATCATCATTATTCCTTACATGAAAAAGAGCCAAGAAGCAGCGAGCTGAACGAAGTAGAGCAGAAACTTAAGTAAATACAAATATAATGACTGCAGAAAGCAGTGGATAAAACAGCAAATGAGTCTGTCTGCCTGACAAGAGGGCTGCCCACCAGGAGTATGGAGATGACAATTATTTATCTTTCTTTGTTAATATAAACAAATATAAACCCCTTTGAGCACTACCTGAGTGCCAGATACTGAGTAAAGTATTCTTCCAAAATTACCTCAATTGATCTTCTCCACACAGGCATGCCCACCCCTCTGCTGCCTTTCATTGATGACTTCAGCACCAAGTTGTCTTTTCTACCTTGATAAACTCATCACCTTGGAGACTTCAACATCCATGGGAATGATGCCCCAGTTCCTGTCTCCAGATTCTCTGCTATCCTCACCTCCAGTGATCTTCTCCTGCATCCCCTTAGCCATCCTAGTCTGATAGTTATTTCCTTGACCTTGTCATCACAGTAATGGCATTACCTCTGAAATCCTGACTTCAGAGCATCCTACTCTGACCACGACCTCACACCCTGCTCACCTACTCTCAGACTCCCACAACAGACTTTCAATCCCAATGAGCCCCAACCCACGACGCTGCCTCTTGTTCACTATCTACTACTCTCGCCACACCTTCTCTTTGCTCCATACTCAGCTTAGATTCCATGGCCAAGCACCATAATCACACCTTAGCAAGGACCAACTCCCTTGCTGCTTTCTCCCTCCACATACATGCCTGAGAAATCTTAAACCTGTACCAAAACAGCTAAGTGTTGATGGAGGAAACACCATACGACCAAGCTGACTAGTATCACTTTAAATTCACAACCATAATTCTCAAACAAGCACTCAAAATTCTCAGGCAACCAGATCAGCTTTCTCAATTTTCATTATTATTTAAACCTTCTTGCCTCTCCTTAAACTGCCACTATTTCCTCCTAAACCTTCATTTTTAGCTGATGACTAGTCTTCATATTTCATTTTTAAGAAATAGAAATGATCACACAAGAATTCCCTCATATTTGCACCACCAAACCTACCAACCATCTTGCATCTCTATCCACACTCTTTCCTCTTGCTACCACAGAGAGTCTCCTGGCTCTGTCAAAGGCCACCTTCCCTACTTATCCACCTGCTACTGCAACTGATCACTCTCTTCTGGGATCACATTTTCCTCATTACTATGAGGATACAAATATACTCTAATTATCTCTTAAAAACCCTCAGTTGATCCCACCTCCCCTCTAATTACTGCCCTATTCTTCTGCTCCCCTTTAAGGCCAAATTTCTTAAAATAATTGTTTATAGTCTCTCTCTCCATTTAATTACTACCCCAATTCACTTCTCAATCCAGTCCAATTGGGCTTTTGGCCCCATGGCTCCAGTGAGACTGTCGTCAAATCCAACGTGTTCTTATCTCATACATCCTCTTGCATCAGCATTTGACCCAACTAACCATTCCCATCTGAGATACATTCTTCTCTTGGCTTCTAAGACATCACCATCCTCTGCTTTTCACCCTTGATGGCCACTCTTTCCTGATCTCCTTAGCTGATTCCTCCTCCTCTGCCTGACTTCTAAATAAAGAAATGCCCCTAAGGTTCAGTCCTGAGCCGCCTTCTTGTCCATCTCTGCACTCTTTCTAGGAGGTCTCACAGCTTTAAGCGCCATCTATATACTGACAGCATCCAAATTGTATCCCTCAGGTCCAGCCCTGTGGCCAAGTAGTTAAGTTCATGCGCTCCCTTCGGCAGCCCAGGGTTTCGCTGGTTCGGATCCTGGGTGCGGACATGGCACTGCTCATCAGGCCATGCTGAGGCGGCGTCCTACATGCCACAGCTAGAAGCACCCACAACTAAAAATATACAACTATGTACCGGGGGGCTTTGGGGAGAAAAAGGAAAAATAAAATCTTAAAAAAAAAATTGTATCCCTAGTCTGGCTTCTTTCCAGAACTTTACACTCTTACCTGTTTTCTTGCTATCTTTACTTGGATGTGAAAGAAGCAGTTCAAATTTAATGTGATCAAAACAAAACTTTTGATTTTTGCTCCAATATCTTTCTTCCATACTCTTCCCCTCAGTAAAATGCAGTATTATCCACACGACTGCTTAAGCCAAAATCCTAAGAGCTTCTCTCCCCGTGATTCCTTTCATTCACCTACTACATCTAATCCATCAATAAGTCCTGACAATTCTACCTCCAAAATATGTCCTGAATCTCACCCTTTTCTCTCCATCTCCAGTGCTATTCCCTAGTCCAACCACCACCATCTCTTGCCTGGACTACTGGCACAGTCTCCTAACTGCTTTTCCTACTGTCACTCTTTTTCGTAGTAGCCAGAAGTACCTTTTATAAATATAAATCACTGTGGTCCTCCTGGGCTTAAAGTCCTCCAGGGGCTTCCTGTCTACAACTCAGTATGAAACCCACATAGCTTAACTTGTATCCAACAAAGCTTTCTATGATATGGGCCCTCCCTAGTTTTCTGGCCATGTCTCCTCCCATTCCTCCTCATTCAGGCACACTGGCCTTCCTTCTGTTCCTCGGGCTAGCCTCCCACCCTAGCCTCACAGCTATTCCTTCTGTCTTAGTGCTCTCCCCCCGATCTCGGCTGGTCACTCATTTCTTAGTTTACGTGTCATCTCCTCAGCTGGTCTTCCCTGACCACTCAAACTAGGTCACTCGGTATGAAAATCACCACATAGCAATATCACTATCTGATATATACAATTCTTACTGTCTGTTTCTCCTCAATAGAATACAAGCTCCTTTAGAGCAAGGATCTTGTCTGTCATGTCCATGGCTGTATATACAACACCTAGAACTGTGCCTGGCATAGTCAACACGCTGAAAATACTTATTGAGTGGCTGTCAGAACAACCTTGCGCGGTGCTTAAATTAAGGTCATTACTGTAAATGAGCATTAAATTTAGCTCATAGCTTCCAGGAGCCTAATGATGAGTATGGGCATATGGGGAATACAATCCTTACTGTCTGGGAAGATAAAGCTGATAAACTCATCACGAGCAATGAACAAGTTCCTGGTATTTACTTACTAAAAGGACAGAACCCTTTTTCCCTTAGGATGAAAGAATGAATTGACCAAAAATGTAAATTTGTATCCTATATGGAAATAACAGAGTTATTAATTAGGGAAGACAATTAGGATTTCTTTAAAATGAGCCCTGCTTGTTTTCCTTGCAGGCTTGTATTTGTACTTACTTGGTAAACTCTTTCTGGCAGGTCAGCAGTTCCAACAGGAAAAGTATATAAGGCGGATGGAAGCAGTGAGGCTGTCCTAGGGATTCGGCACAGTACTGAATTATCCTCAGCACTTCGAGGATGCTCCGGGCTTGGGCTTTCCTCAAGGAAAGAACCTTTACAACACTGGAGACAGAACTCAAGTCAGGAACACTCAGAAAACTCTTGAGCTGGGGCAGAAAGAAAACATACACCCACCCAAGTTCTGACGCCATAGTAATAAAAAAAGAAATACTACTGTGAGGTATCAGAAATATCATTCAGGAAGGATATCAATACCTGCTTGCTACTTTTAGTCATTACTCAGCAGCATCACAAATCAGTTCATACCAACTGTTCAGAAGCCAAACAACTCAGATTAAAAAATTAATTAATTAAAAAGGAACTTTAATATCTTTACTCCCCCTTAGAGACAAAGACTTAATTCTTAGGACAGGAAATTAAAACATGCAATCCTTCCAGAGATGTAGGCTCACTGACAAATAATTTTGTCATAAAATATCAAATCCTAAATTTCTCCCTGGGTTAAAATATGATAAACTTATGAGTTGTAGCTACCAAAAGAGATGTTTCTTTCTTTATCCCAACAGTAACTTACTGAGTTATAATTTACAAACAGTATAATGCACAAATCTTAAGTGAAAAAAATCCTTCTTTAAAAGAAAAAAAACAATCACCAAATTTTTTTCTTGAACATTCTAAAACAAATCTTAATATATCCTTCAAGTATTATTTGCTCATTTTTAACATGAACTTCAAGTCTTTGACTAGACTGGGTTCCTACAGCTTGAAAAAAGAAAGTGCCAGGAAGGTAACGCCCGGCTCACCTCTCGTGGGAGAGTGACTGATCTTTAATGAAGTCCATGACATCCTTCAGCACAGGGTATTTCTCTTTCACTGTGGGCACTGGTCTGGCCTCCTCCATCGACCGGAAGGAGAGCAGCCGGAGTCGCCCTCGCGTGAACGGAGGCCTCCGGGTAGGAGTGGAAGGTGACGAGGGCTCTTCGGCTGTGGCAGAGGACACTTCTGCGGCAAGAGGGCCACTACTAGGTGGCAGCTTTGGATGGACATCCAAGCCAGGACTCCTGTCTCCTGCAGCAGGGGTCACTGCTTCAGTGGGAGATGCTGAGGCTTGGAAGTGTTCTTCCACCACGGAGCTTGTCCTCTGGCGCTTATCGAGAGGCTGCAGGTGATCGCTTTCATCTAAAGTCACCAACTTGTCACAGCTTTCTTTCGAACTTACACCCATGGGCAAAAATTTTAGTAAAAGAAGACTCTTCTGAATACACTCTTTTGCTAAATGCAAAAAGCAAGAAGATAATGAAAAAAAGTCAAAATCAAACTTACTGCCTACTTTTGGAGAGAAAATAATCTATTTAAACTATATAATTTAGGATGAGAAATACCTCCATTAATACAATGATATACACATCTACTGACAGAATGGAATCAAATTTTATCTCATTATACAAATCAAAATCTCCCTAGCACCATCAGCACACTTAAAAAGTTTTATTGTGGACACGTTCAAACACATACAGGGAGAACAGTATAAGGACCCCTCCATGTACCCCTGACCCAGCTTCAACAGTTATCAACCCAAGACCAGACTTGTTTCACCCTCACAGTAGTATTTCTTTTTTTATTACTATGGCGTCAGAACTTGGGTGGGTGTATGTTTTCTTTCTGCCCCAGCTCAAGAGTTTTCTGAGTGTTCCTGACTTGAGTTCTGTCTCCAGTGTTGTAAAGGTTCTTTCCTTGAGGAAAGCCCAAGCCCGGAGCATCCTCACCCACTCCCCACTCCCTGCACTATTTCCACGCAGATCACAAGCATCACATTTTTTCAACTGTAAAAACTTCAGTATATTTCTCTAAAAAAATAAGAGTTTTAAAACATAACCATGATATCATTAAAAAATTATAGCAATTCCTAACTTCACTGAATATTCAGTGTGAGCATACTTTGAAAACATAGTAAGATATAGTTAAAAAAAGGACTTGATGTCTCCTAAGAGAAGCAGTTAGAAAGGTGCTCCATTTGGATCATGTTAATAAACAATTGTTCCTCTCTGGCATTTTTCTATTTGTGCTATATCCTTGGAAATACATTTAGCACCTGTGTTACCTTCCTAGGTCAACAGTGTCAATTCAAATAATCTAGAAGATGGGTTGCTGGTTTTCTGTCAAACAGAAACAAGGCACAGTCATGACAGTCATGTCGGCACACTCACCCAGGCTCTCAGGGTTGGCCTCAGCAGCTTCTGACCCGAGTTTTTCTTCTGCCTCGTTCCCCAGGCTCATCAGGGACTTCTGCTTCATCTCTAACTGGGGGGAAGATTTGAGCCACACAGTTACGCTGTCCAGACAGGGCAGCAAGGGCAGCCACAGAAAACTACTTCAAAAGCACACAGCACTGAGATCATGGAGAACTTTATGGTATCGTCCAGCTGTTGCGGACACAAGGTTGAGCTGTTTTTGTTTGTCCTAGGAGTACTCCAGCCTTTGAAGCTGTCTAAAGGTGTACTTGCAAAATTACCTTCTTTTCAACTATGTGTTATTTGGGAAAGTTTTGTACCCATGACCTTATTATTTAAAAAATTCTAGAACACTGGAGCTGGAGGGGCACTTATCTTAAGCCAACCTAGTATAGCTAAAGAAGCGGAGGTCTAGAGAAATGAAAGACCTTGCTAGGTCATACACCCAGTTTGCTACAGAGGTTGGACCAAAATTTGATCTCTATTCTATCCTGAACAAGAGGACACTGCTCAGCGATGCTAAGACTGCCAGGCAGAGGACGATGCTCCCAGTACCAGCACAGGCAATGGTCACAGTGGGGGCCACAGTGCCAAGAGCCCAGGCAGAAGGCCACGTGTGATGTGCAAGAGGCCAAAGTCTTAGAGAGAAGGGTGGCATCTTGTCCAACTGTCGGCAGTCTGTCCTACGCTAAACCAGAAGGATAATCTAAGACGTGCCCTGTCAAGAGCTAAATCCTTTTTACTTGAACTGCCTGTGGCAGGTGACTTTATCAGACACTCTTTTTCTTAAACTGCTAGTAACTGTCATGGTTTCTCTGTCAATGCACTCTCCTGATTCTCCTCCTACCATTCTGATGACAATATCTTTTAGTTTCTTTTGAGAGATCCTGTTCATTTTGGTTTCCATCTACCTATCCAGTATATATTGGGCACCAACTATATTCTAATCATTGTGGAGTCTGTCCAAGGCAGTCCGTTCCTGGAACTCAGACATTTTAAAAAAACTATTATCAATGAACTGAAGTTATTCTTATCTCTGCCCTGACATTTCCATGAAGCATCAGCCATTTAGATTCTTTCACATTTACTAAATTCTCCAGCTGAATGTCTCAGATAACCTAGATGTCCTCGCACTCAACATGTTCCAAACTGAACTTACCTCCCCACTTCCAGATCCAAGACCATTTTTCCTATTCTGGTCAATGCTTCTACCACCAAGTCACCCAAACCAGGAACATGGGAACAGTCCTAAATTCCACCCTCCTGTTCACCACTTACATGGATCACAAAGTCTAGTTAGTTTATCTCCTAAGTATCACAAGCGATCCTTATCTAATTACCACAATTAGTCTCCTGCTTTCAATCTCATTATCTATCCTCTACTCAGTTATTTAAAGATTTTTGCCCCAATTTCTATACAATATATAAGATGATTGTGAATATTAAAAAAATAATAATATATAGGTATTCATCTCCATGCCTAAGAAATAAAAACAATTCTCCTGAATTTGGTGTTTATCCTCTCCACGCATTTGTATAATTTTACTACATATTTATGTATACAACACACAGACTTGATTTGTGTTTAAACTTCATATAAGGAATATCATACTTATGCATTCTTCTACAACTTGCTTTTTTTAGCTCATCACCATGCTTGTGAACACCATCCATGCTGGCACATGCAGCTCTATTTAATTGACTTTCATTATGATATAGTATTATATTTTCATTTTACATTGTAATATAGTTTTACATAGTAACATGTAATCTTTTTGTCCATTCTCCTATTAATAGACATTTGTTCTTCCAGTTTACTGCTGTCACAATCAAGGCTGCAGAGCCACTTTTCTAGAAGGCAGAGAGGCCTCTCCCTTACCTAAAACCGTCACTGGTTGTCCAGTATCTAAAGCAGGGCTTTTCCTCCTGGTCTAAGAGGTTCCAGAGTGGCCTTTGGGGTTAGTGAAGGATGTCAGGGGGCTCAACTGAACCCCCTTCACTCCGAATGTTATCAACACTCACCAAATTATGATTTCAAGGGTTCTAAATTATTTTATATGCATTCACTCACTGAACTTTAGTTTAAAAAACATTCCTAAAGTTATATTCTTGAGAAGAGATCTACTTACCTTAATTTCATGATACCATGATGGGAAAACTCAAAATATATAAAAATCACATGCAAAGGAAAATCTTACCATCCATATTCGAATCCCATCTGCCAAAGAATACACCTGTGCAAACTCCTCACTCAGGGCTGTCTTGCCCCCACTGTGTACTGGGGAAAGGAGAGACCAAGAGATTACATTCAGTTAACACAATTCACCACTGCAACATGCAGCACAAAACAGTTTCCAAAGCTCCTAGTGCACTAGAAAAAGTCCTTGCCCTGACACTCACACAGTGGGGGTGGCAAGAGAGGCTTGGGGGGAAAAATTATCAGTTAAGACACAAATACCTGTAATGGGTTCTGTGTGTTACTTCAAACTAACTTTTTTCAAAGCAACAACATCTGAAATGGATATGCTATTAAAGTGAGTGAAATACTAAAAGTAAAAAATAAAAAATATTAAAATTAAAATAAAAAATATTAAAAGCGAATAAAAGATAAAATTATTGACATGCCAAAAAGTTCATGATATATATTAAGTTAAAAAGACTGGTTATGAAACAATATAAACAAAATTATCTTATCTAAAAAGGGAATATATATTAAAAACATGATGTATATAAACGCATATACACACATATAAATATAACTAGATAAAAGGACAGGTAGATATATAGAAAAATGTTAATAGAGAGGTTCTTGAAGTCTCCTGAACAGACATGTTCTTGAGAATACAGCTGATACTTATTTAAAGCTTTTCTGTACTTTGTAAGTTTCTACATGAATGGGTATTATTTTTATAATTAGAAAAATAATTTAAAAGTTGTGTTTTTTTTTAAAGGAAGACCTGTAAGGCCTGCTCCTTCTCTTCCTCTAAAAACCAAAGGATAATACACTAGAAGAGTGTGAAGCTCTCTGCCGAACCAATGTATAATGCAACAAGTACTCTGTGAATACCTAGAATGGGCCGGGCTCCATACCAGGCACTGGGAATGCAATGTTGAGAAAACAGACATGGTCCCTGCCCTCAAGTAGCTTATAGTCTAGTTGAAAAACTCCTCCTGTACATTTCTAACGCAAAAGAGTGACCAATTTTTAGACAAAGATGAGCAAATTAGCTAGACAAGGACCACTCCCAAAGCAGGTCAGTCTTGAAGCACCCATGAATAGCCCTTAAAGGAAGGAACAGAAAGAAGTGAGACCAACGGTGCCTTCTTCAAAGCCACAGTGGTAGGTATGTACAAACAACCTGTATTCAGTCAAATAGTTCCAGTTCCCATATCTAATTGTGTATTTCTCTACTGCAAGTAGGTAAGTGATATCTGAACATGATTTGAAAAGGAGCTGGGGGAACTCTCCCCCGACTAGAAACCCTCTGTTTCTCAGCTCTTAGCTCACAAGAGTTTTATCCCTCTACTGAAGTTCCCACAAGTAACAAAGATTGTCCAGCTTTCTTACTACAATTTGATTAGAAAACTGTATATTGAGGGGCCAGCCCCGTGGCTAAGTGGTTAAGTTCGCGTGCTCCATTTTGGCAGCCCAGGGTTTCGCCAGTTCAGATCCTGGGCGCAGACATGGTACTGCTCATCAGGCCATGCTGAGGCGGCATCCCACATGCCACAACCAGAAGGACCCACAACTAAAAATATACAACTATGTACTGGGGGGCTTTGGGAGAAAAAGAGAAAAAAAAAATCTTCAAAAAAATAAACAAATAAAATCTTCAAAAACATATACTGAATTTTTTCAAAACCATACAGGTCACCTTGCCCCCAACCCCCCAGCAAAGATATACTCTTACATATGACAACTGTTTCCATAAATCACTCATGCCTCTCTGTAGTTTTATTTATCTGAGCAGCTTCTTACAGGAGATATTAAGATTTGAGGAAGTAATCGAGATGTTTTAGAAATCAGGAAATAAATTCTGCAATGTGAGATCCAAAGGACTCAGCAGTAAAGGTAGTAGTGATAATAAGACCAATAATAATAATAATAATATCAGCAACAGTCAATTCCCTCCTCCAATGGAAGGAAGCATTTGTCCCTGCTTATTTCATCTGCACCATGGAAAGAACCCATATCCTGCCAAAGTGCTTGGGAAACCCAGATCTCATCTTTAGGTAGGGTTAGAAAACTTTTCCCCTCAAAGATTATGAGTAGAGAGAGACTCTCCCTCTTGGTGGGTCCTGTCAGGCCGCAGGCCACATATACAGTTAATGCACAGAGACAACATCGCTTGGGGACAGGAGGAAAAGAAATGGTGAAGAGCAGGCTATCACCAAAGGAAGCTGAGCAGGGCTGATGCTACACAGAAGCTGTAAGTCCAAAGACGAGAGTTAATAACTACATTTTCCCCCTTTGTTATTAGCACATTCAATTACCTAAACATCTCAGGTTTTAACTGGAATTTCTTAGAATGTTAGAGCTAATCAACTCTAAACTTTTACAGATAAAGATACTAAGATGCAGAAATGTAGTCTGATTAACCTGAAGCTGCACAACATCTAGTTTTTGAGCTGGGACTATAATCAAAGTTAAAGTTTTTTCCCATTAAAATTCTTGGCAATTTTCCATGAGAATTTTGGATAAAGACAAATCATCTGCTAATTAGGAAACCCAAGGCTACCCTATATTACAATCTGCTAACTATAAATTGGTCATGAATCTTTGCTGGTAAAGTGGGACTAACAAGATGAAGTCTACAGTTATAGAAATATGTTTATATTTAAAATTTTCACTTAAGATAGGCTTTCTTAAAACTTAGCAATTGGCCTTCAGATCAAAAATATTCCCTGTAATATAAGTTACCATATTTTTGCAGCTTCTCATATAAGTCTGGAGTGCGATACACCAGAGCAGCAAAGGTGGCGTTCACAGCTTGATCAATAGTGGAACCAGCAACTATATCTGTCTTTGGGGCCTGTTTTCTACATGCCTGTATGAATCCTTTGAAAAGTTCTGAATATGGCCCACAGAAGTTCTGGGCAGGATCTGACTGTGCAAAATGAAGAAGAAAATGATGGCAGGGATCATCACGGACGTTCTTAATCTGGAAACAACAAAAAAAAATCCATCATGTTTAACACACTCATTCAAAAAATAACATTTACTGAACACCTACTAGGCCAAAGCCAAAGTATAAAACACAGTACATACTCTCAGGAAGTTTAAATCTATTTTGGGGAGACCAGATAGATATATGGGTTAAAAAAAGGTAAACATAAATAAAACATTAAAAGCATTAAAACTAGCACTACTATAAAGCAAAAGATTATCAAGTGCCAAATGCCTAGAAGGGACACCCAGTGCTGAGAATTCACAGGAGAGAGCTCCCGGCGGGTTAAAGTAATTAAGAAAAGCCTCCTGGAGGATATGGGCTTTGGACTGGACCCTGAAGACTGGGCAGGTGTGGCCCTGAGGAACATAACCATTAGCAGAAGTTAAGAGTCAGTAGAGAGACTGACCTGGCCTGAAGTCTCAGCTGGGGAGTGGTGGGAACTAGAGTCAGATAGGTAAGGTGAAAGGAGACTGTAGAGAGCCTTGACTGTCACACTGAGGAGTTTAGACTTCACCCTGTGGGCAACGGGGAGCCATTAATGGTGCTTGGCAGCGGAATGACAAGAAAATGCAGTGATTAAAAAAAAAACTTGGTAGGTACCAATGTAACAATGCATGTGCAAGATGAGGGCCTGGATAAAGACGGAGACAGAGGAAATGGAAAGAGATGAACATCACAGGGAAGAATCCACAGGGCTTGCAGCTGACTAGATAGAAAAGGTGAGAACAAGGTGGGGATAAAGGTGATGCTAGGGAGCAGTGGCTCCATGCTAGGAAAACAATAATGACGATAACAGGAGTGAGCAGTCAGGGGAGACATCCTGGTTTTACACTTCTGGGTTAAAGGGAGTCAGAACACTGAAATGGAAATACCTAGCAGGAAGATGGAGATACAGGATTGGAGCCTGGGAGAAGAACCAGGGCTCGAAACTGATATTTAGGAATTATTTACACAGGTGTGACAGCAGAAGAGAGAAGAGAGGATAAAGTCTTGGTGGGCTGTGGGAAAGGGGAGAAAGCCTGAACAAAGCCTATTCTTTAGAGAAAGAGGAAGAAGAGAGGTCAATAAAGCAGGCAGATGGAGTGGTTACATGTAAGAGAAGACAGTGGACTACCATGGAATCAAAAGAAGAGAGGGTCTGAAGGAACCAAATTTAACAGAGAGGTAAAGGAGAAGAGAAGCTGAGGAAGAGTCCCTGGATTCTGCCTTTCACTACTGAATAACTTGGCGGTGGGGGAGGAGAGGAGAAGGGAGGCAAAGTAAGAGAGCAGGGACAGGGGAAGGAGAGATGAAAAAGAGACAGCCGGCAAACTTGCTTAGTTTTTTAAGTATTCTAAGCCTAAATAATGTGCTAGCATTCCATGGAGAACAAAAGGTGCAGCATAAATCATTTACTCTAAAGTTTGACTCAGTGGGCACTAGAAATAGACTCGACTTCTTTGTTTAGTAACTCCGTCAAGAGAGGTTTACTGAGCACCTACTACATTTCATGGAAGAGTCATTCATTCAATAGTTTTGAACACCCATAATGCACTGGCTCCTGTGGTACACCATGGGGACATCCAATGAACAAGAGAGAGTTTCTGCCCTCAAGGAGCTAACAGCTTAGTGGGGGTGATAGGATATAAACACAAATGTTTATAATTTAAAGTAATAAATATTAGTAAACATTTTCCATTCCAAATAGAAAGACAAGAGAAGAGTAAATACCTCCTTACTATCCTGGTGTGGGTGAGTGGGCCAGCTTGCTTCTAATCCCAACTCTGGACATATCTGATGCCTGAAGACAGGTTTCCACAAGGGAGAGTTTAGGACTAAAGCCATTTTTGCCTGAGGTACAGCCATGTTACTTCCTAACTCTGGAAAAAGAAGGCTTATGAGAGTTCTGTTTTTTCCTTAATACACCGAGACTGTTTGAACTGATAAAAGGTTAAAAAACAACTTGGACGTTATTAAGACTTAGAGGGAATTCACCCACATTTATTAGAATGTTTAATTGTGATACTTCATAAACACATACCCCAGACGAACCCAAACCATAAGAAGTCCTGAAATGCTGCCATTCTGTGGAACGGCCTCAATTACGAGGTATCTTTGAAATGACTAATCTGTATAGCAAACTGAAAACAGAATGCAAACCACCTCTAGGGTATAACAGGAGACCATCTAGGAATGTGTAATTATGGGGAAATGTTCACAATTTGCAAACTTAAGTTTGTGAAAAAAGATGATAATTAAATACCCACCATTTAGGCATTTATGAATAGACACAGAAAAAACACCAGGTGGAAATCAATTAAAATGTTAATAATAGGTATTTCTGGGTGTTGGGATTAAGAATGGCTTTTCTCCTTGGCTTTTCTCCATTATGCAATTTTTCTATGATATTTTACTTTTATAATCAGAAAAATTCAAGAAACAACATAAAAATAAAATACACTAGAAAGTTTATTCTATAATTCTTGTTTCTTGGATAAATTTAATAAATAAGTTGAAGAAATCACTTTCAGACAAAATCCACGTATATTCACATAGTTAAAGGGTATGCAATTAATCTATTCTATATTTCTGCCTTCTTGTTGGAGTATACCAAAATTCACCTAAAAAAAAAATGACAACAATGCTGCTAAAAATCAGCTCTCCCCCACAATTTGTCCTCCATTGATGGGAAATCCACAGCACTCTTTGTGATGTGTTCCAAAGTCTGAGTTAAGAAACTTTATGAAAACGGTGTCAAGTCAACATTTTATTCTGGTTTGGTTTAAAGGAAACTGAAAGGGAATTTTATCAATCCCTTTGCTCTGCCATTCCATGGACTCAACTCACACGAGGGAGAGCACCACATTGCTCTTCAGCGTGGCTACAGCAAGAAAGGAAGGGGCAGAAATGTGAACTTACGATGCACAGACTTGAGTGCCATGCACTGGGAGGCAAGGCGCCCCATGAGTCGGGAAACAAGGAGCTGTAAATCCAACCCCCAAGACACGGCGACATCAGGCAGCCCATAGGCAGTGACAGTGAACTTGTAGCCCCACTCATTGTTACTGCTGTCAGAGTGAAAGAGAAACTGCAGCCGAGGACCAGCCTTAAAGGTCACTTTCTAGAGACAAACAAAAAAGTCATGTGGTCAAACAGATTTGAGAAGGCAGCATTTCAGTACTAAGTATGTTCTTCAGGACTCAAAAGAAATCTAAATTTAAAACTGGTGTATTTTCTCACCATTATATCTTATCACCCCCACCAAAATAGTAAAGGAGTAATGTACAAGAGTAACTGAAAGAGAAAATTCATGACTGCACCTCATGAAGAAGCAAAGTTGGCAGAAAACTGCTGGTCAGTTGTTCTAAACCTTGGATGCCCATCCACTCACTACCTAGTCAGCCAGAGGTCACACTCGCCCATTCCTTTGCTCCCAACCAAGACCACTGACAGCAGAGAGAAGGTCAGCAGTCTGAAGCAGCACGTAACCTCCCAGCCCCAGAGATCATGCAGACCTAACTGTGAGGTGGACTCCTGGCATTCCCCACCAAGGTCTGGGCCCTCCTGGACCCATCAAGCCCTTTCGTGCTAAGGATTACAACTTCCCATTTACTCTGAACAATGTGCTAGCAACCAGAGGGTGGCAAAGTTTTCCTATGAAGAACCAGACAGTAAAGTGCTAGACTTTCTGGGCCATACAGTCTCTGGAGTGACTACTCAACTCTGCCATGGCAATGCCAAAGCAGCTATGGATGACACACAAACAAATGGGTATGGCTGTGACCCAGAAAAATTTTATTTACCAAATAGGTGATGGGTTGTAGTTTGTGAAACTTGGAGATAAATGCTTCCTTTTACAAAAGTATAATATAAATGCTTTCCTTCAAAGACCATACCTCTATTCCCCCTTGAGGGCTGCCAAAAGGAGAACTGACGCAGAGGAGGCATGTCATCTCTTTCTGGGAATACCACTCACCTTGGGCCATTTATCAGTGCCCACTTTAGTGTCATAACGTGTTTTTCCACCTCTAGCGTCGGTAAATTCCAGATAATCGTACCTGGGAAAGCATAATCTCTATCACTTTCCTTCTCTCACTTTTGATCATTATTGCTTGGGAAAAAAGAACATGTGAGTCTTACCTTTTTTCAGTTTCACATCTCTCATCAAATTCCACCTCAAAATAGGTTGCCCCTGGGCTAACAAAGACAGACACCTCATGGCAATTATTTTCATAGTTGTGGGCAGACTCCTTAGTCCACGTATGTAACACCACAGGCTGCTCCTGCTGCCAAGTCTCGACATCCAGCTATGCACATAAACGAGTCAAGAAAGAGAGGTGTTAATCACTCTACAGGCAGCCACATGCAGTAAACTGTGTTTCTGTATTGGTGCTGCAGACAGATAGCCTTTGACATCCCTATACAAATCATCACACAAGCTAAAAATACACCTGACATTTCCACCTACATATATAGATCAACATACAATTATCATTCAGCAGAGTAGACATGTGGTTTTTATTGCACTGTAATAACTCTGTGCTTAGCTTTTATTTTCTAACTACAATAGAAGTATTTCTTACATTTTTCTACTAGCATGAATTTCCAGTGGGAAAAAACACTGAATTAGGAGTTTAAACAGCTTAAACTCCTATTTGAGACCTTGGCGAATCTGAGCCCATCCCCTCTTCTCCCTCCTTTTTTAAGTCTTTGCTTTTTTACCTTTAAAATTGGCTTTAAATATCAAACCTTCTAAATGGCTTTTCAATATACATTTTCTCTTCTAGACTTCAATCTGGTTATTCACTTACACGGTTTTTATATAACTTCATGTGCTACAAAATGATGAAATTAATCTATGTCCAGCTTCCTCTGTGTCCCCTTTCTAACACTGGCCATGCCAAATCAACTCAGACTGGCATTTATCCTTGTTGGCAAAACCACTACTAAAATATGGTGAGTCTTCTAGAGGCAATTTATTTGTGTAGATCTATATTCAGTGGCATGTTTCATTAAGTGTGGTCACACCACTCCTAAGAGGGGATAGAAAGCAGGTTCCAGTGCCAACTCGAGTTACCTTATCCAGTCCTCCTTCAGGGTCACTGCAAAGCTTCTTCAACAGTTCTGTTAGGGTACTAAACTCTCTCAAGAGTGTGCAGTGTGAAATGTCTAAAGTGCAAAAGTCCAGCAGAAAGATTACCTAAAGGAAGATGAATGAAGCACTCAGTGCCCACCCCAGACTCCGCCTGGGGGGCAAGTCTCCAACCCCCACCCGCCCTTTACAAACAGCTGCCACTTTTTCTTACCAGTTGACGAGCTGCCATTGAAAACACCGAATTACATAATTTTTCTACTACTGTTTTTCCACTATACTGTGACAAAAGGGATTCCAAGATCACTCTCATGCTTGTCAGAAACTGTCCCACATCTACCAAAACATAAAGGAAACAATTAAAATTTATATGGTAGAAATATCACTGGCTTGGTCATCATCAAGAGCAAAGCAGTGACCACAGCTGTGGAGGGAGGTCCACATCTGAAAGACCACGAGGCCATTAAGTGCCATACAAATCCTTTCCTCTGGGAGGGAAAAGCAGTGCAAATCTCAGTAAAAGATTACTTTTAAAGTGGGTGATTTATTCATTTTTTTGACTTTGCTGCTTTTTGACGAGGTGGAGATATCACTTGTATAAGTAAAGTCACATGGCTGGCCAGCCCAGCTGCCCGTGGGCCTTTCCCTTTGTTTACAAAGGGCCCATCATCAGGTGCACCATCCATGGGCCAAGCTTTAGGAGGCAGGGCTCAACAGTGTAAGCATTTTTGTCACAGCTGCTGAGAATAAGTTTAATGGGACTGAATTTTCCACATACGATTTCTCGAAACCTGTTGAGTTTCATATAATTTTCTGTGGGTTTACGGGGCATGAAGCTGAGTATTTTCAGTAATCAGCAAAGATCTCAGCAGTACTCACAAACTTGAGACTTTGACAGTTTAAGACTTTCTTTTTTGGGTGGCTTGAGGAAAACAAGGATGACAGACTCTACTGAAGAGTGCGACAGCATCAAAGAGTGCTGTATGATTACAAAGGCAACGTTTAGGCTGCGAAATGACCCAAACTCCAATAAAATACTTAGGCACACCCCCACATTCAGACAGGAAACTGGACAGAAAGACATGCTACAGAATTCTATTTTAAGAAAAAAAGAAGAAAAAACCCCAAAGACAGATCTGATTTGTATCAAAGAAAAGAAAATCATATGCACACTCTAGGCACGAGGTACGAAAGCAGAGAGGACACACACAGATTCAAAACCCAAACACCTGTCTTCATAGATTTTCCTCTGAAACTCACATTTTTCAAGAAGGTCAACAGCAAGATCTTTGGCTCCAGAGTCCGTGCTCTTCAGCTGCAGGTAGCACCAAGAGAGCAGGCTGCCTTGGACGGACCAGAACAGGGAGAAGAGCACAGAGTGAACCTCCCCTTGGGCCCCATCGAGCATCAACAGCTCACACTACAAGGGAGGAGACAAACAGAAAGTGTTCACAACAAGGCCATTCACAGCCAAGGGCATTCTCTAAGACAGCAGCTGTCACTGGCAAAAAAACTTCTAGAGAAATGGGGAATAGTCAGGAAAGAGCTTTCAACCCAGAAGTGACCAAGAAAGATGGTGTTACGAAAGCTCCTCTCCTGCTCTCAGCTTTTCGGAACCTTTACAAATGGTTTTCGCTCCATATGTCACGTCCTTCTGCCCCTCAGGAACCTTAGCCCACCGCTTATCTCTTTTCTCTCTCACATCTTCAAATCCCTCTTCTCTCTGGCTTCTTCCCCTGAGCCTTCAATCAAACCTATCCCACCTTAAAAAACAATTCGCCATCCCTCTGTGGCTCTCTAACCATCAGCTTTCTTCTCTGGAGTTTCTCTGAAGAGCCACCTGAGCTCCAGGGATAAACTCTCATAAATAAGAACCACGAGATATGTGCACATCATTACTGCTGCATAGTTGCCCCAAACTGGAGACAACCCAACTAACTCTCCAAAGTGAAATGGATGAACAAACTGTGGCACACTCAAAGGGGACACTGTGAGCGAGTGAAAATAAATAAACTATAGCATATACATCAACATGGATGAATCTCAAAACGCTACTGAGCAGAAAAAACATGCCACAGAATCGTCCCCTCACTCATTTGCAGGAGCTGGCTGATTGGGAGCCGAGGCAGCTGGGAAACCTTTGTGCTCCTTTGTAACGGTCACAGGAACAAAGTTACATTCATACTGTAAATGAGGGCTCAAAGGGGAGGCACAGTGACAGCTGTATCTCGTGCTCCTAAAAGCATGAGGCAAGGAAGACAGGGAGCAGCCCCCAGTTACCTCTCGAGCAGCAACAGAGAGGAGAGTGCTCATGACTGCCAGTACTTCGCTGACGTGCAGGTCTGCCAGGTCGCCTTTCTCAGGTAAAAGTAGAAGGCCACCTGGATCCTTATCACTGAAAGGACACAAATGAGTCATGACACCTTGTTTCAGGAAGGGGATTTTCATGCTTTCTATCTTAAAAGACAGAAAAGGTTCCAAAAAAAGAACCTAGCAAGATTTCAATGTGAGTTCTATGGGATGTGAGGAGTTTGGGTCAGGAGAAAGGGCATGGTTCCAGCTGGGTCTGTGCCACTGTCTGTCCACATGGCCTTATGCAAGCACAGGCCCACAAATCCTTAAGTCCTTAGAAGGATTCTGAGGAATAAATCCCCTTGACCACCAATGGGAAAGACACCTAATCTCATGACTGCTATTGACAATCCAGGCTAAACATTCCCTGTGTCTTCAATGTTCTTCACATGACAGCCCCAAGGCTCTTTCATCATCCCTGATACTCAGCTCTGAACACATTTTATAGAGCCCTCTAAGTCTGGCATCCATGCCAGGTATAGTCTGACTCGCAGACAATAGCTTGGGCTATTAGTTGCTTCCCTCCTTCAAGAGTCTGTAGTCAAGGCATGCAAAAACCTCCAACGCATCCCCTCCCAGCACAGTCTTCTGCTAAACTACCATTCTGTGCTTCTGCAGTCAGGTTTTAACGTAATTGGGGTTTTAGACTTGAGTACAGGACCTCAAGCTCCTTTGGCTTCAATTTTTTGTCTTCAAAAAAATCACTTAGAAACCGAAATGTTCCAAGAGATCCTCAATGGGTTCAACTCGAAATTTTCTAATGACTGGGACTCGGATTAAGCTCTGCACAAGATTCTTATTCTACCACTATTTTAGCCACTCCTGTGACTCTAGAAACTTGGCTGAGAAGAAGAAAGTTACTTGGTTACTCCAAAAGCACACGAAAAGGAAGGGATAGCTAAAGAAGACAGCTTTGCAAAGATGGGAATATTGGACAAGTGAAATGAATTATAAACTTACCTAAAATACGTGCACAGTGAGCGGAAAGTGAGCTGCAAGGACTGCTTGTGGTCCTGCTCAGTGACATTCCTCTAGAAAACAAGAACCTGCACATTCAGAAAATCTATTCCATGACATTCCAGACGCCTAGAGCAGCACGAAATGCCACTGCTCACTGTTCTCAGCATGAGGAAAGCCGGGGTCAGCAGACCACCTCACAGCACCCAACTAAGACCTGGCTTGGCTCTAAGAGGGAGCAGAACCACCCATCTAAAGAGAAGATGGCCAGTTTACTGTTGTTGACTGCTGGAGTTCCATCTTCAAGTTTTCCTGCAGGAAAGCTTAATGCAAATGTTTAGGAAGATGAACCCCAACAGATGTGTGCTTTTCATCACTGGCACGCCATCACAAGAGGAGAGGGCAGGGACAGAGTGCATTTCTTGTGAGCTTTCTGTTTGCTTTTAAATAGGATCTAAGCTTTCCCTATATATGCCAGAACAGCCTATGGCAACAGGTAAAGGAATCACACCCCTGATGGGGCACTTTTTTTTCCCCTTAATTCAATACATGTATTGAACAACTGCTGCTACACAAGGCACTGAGGGGGATTTCTAGAGGCCCTGCCTGGCACAGGTGGGTGGGAGAGATAAGCTATGGTCACAAATGACAGCAGTGCTGTTTAATTCACCAGCATGAGAAGGGAAAATATAACCCTTACCACTGCTGTCAGAAGGGATGGACAAAGGGAAAGTGACTGGGTTGCTCTGTTAATAGACAGCACTGTCATTCAAGAGGTCATACGTCCTCTTTCTATTTTTCTATGTGGGACACATGCAACAAAAAAATCATTTGCTTAACTGCCTGGTAAATGCTTCCAGCAAACAAGTAGGACAGAGACCTGCCCACAGTCCAGTGGGTCAGGTCAGCTGATGCTGTCAACGGCTATAACTCACAATGTGAAAACGGGTCTCTCGAGCTGATATGCCGATTTTGCAGACAGCTGAAATGCAACCACAGATCCTTCCTCCTCTCTGAAGCCTTCCTCATGCAGCCTCAGCACGACTCTCCTCTAAACGCCCAGTGCATGTGGGACCAGATTTCCCTTGTGGCAGGTGTTCCCAAGTGGGCCGCAGTCCTTTGACATCAGGGGTCACATTTTACACTTCTTTTGCTCCCTCTCATTTCTACAGGCCTTTACACACCCCACAGAGCACTTTTTTCTTATGTTTGCTAACTAGCTGCTGTACATCTTTTTAAAATGCTCTGTCTAGTTTTCTTTGTCAAACTCTTACAAGTGATTCTATTAGTTGCTTGTCTACACAGACAATAAAAAAGAATCTATAACCATATCATCTATAAATAATTATTATTTGTTTTATTCTTTCCAATTGTTATTTAAAAAATCTCTTTTCCTTGTCCTATAGCACTTGCCAGGCCCTCTAATACATTTAGGAAATTGAAACTGACAAGATACACAGAGAAAACAAAGACTAACAAATTTTATCCCAATAAACTAAAGAAATAGAATCCATACAGTTAACGTAACTAATTACCATCATGGTGAAGAGATGGTTCCGCCGGGTCTGTCGATCAGGAAAGAAGATGGCAGCCCCGTTGAGAAGAGTATTCCTGACTTCTTGTTTCAATATTTCCAGAGGCACAGAGTCTCCATCCACCCTATCCACCACTGACAAAAATAAACAATGGAATCGACTTCAACATATTCCATCTATTCACTTTCAATATATATGGTATCTACTTTAACTAGCCTATAAGCTCACTACTCTCCATTTTGTAGCTAACAACAGAGCAAAGAAATACTTCAGTATATGCCAGGCAGTATAAGGAAATTATTTTTTGTTTGTTTGTTTACATTAAAATAAAGACTATATACACCAGTTTTTATTTATTTCCTTGTTCTTTTGAAACACAACTTGGCAAAGCCTTAAAAATAACTTCAGATGATCACATGCGTTTTATTTTAAATTTATCATTACAATTTCTCCTCTTCAATCTATCAGCCTCATCCCAGTGTCTTAGCTGAAGTAACGACTGCAGAGTGCGATAATAATTGCTCTCAATATAACACATCTGTATATTAGAAAGCAGGAGGAAGATGTTGAGGAGGAAATTTCAAATAATGATTCAAAAGAAGATCAAGAGAAATACTCATTTTCCAAAGAAGCGGTCTCTTCCCTGGGCTTGCATAATCACAGGACCCCCCTGTTCTCCACAGCAAGAGGCCCTGCAGGCTACTAGCACAGAGTCACGTTAAAGAAAAAACCCCAGCTCCTACCACCACATAAGTGTGTGTAGAGCTCCTTGGCAGCCTCCACTCCTCCCGGGCTCGGGCGTCGAGCCTGTGCATCCTCAGAGGCAGCCGGCGCGTCTCTCTGCAGCACTGAGAAACAGCTCTGGAGGAGCTGCAGAAGCAGGGTCTGGGCACAGATGCATTCTTCCCTCGAGCTACAGAAAGATAAAGAACATCAGAGTACAAAAAGGCACGTTGCTTTTACCCTCCGAAGCCAAATAGCTGTCTACAAAGGACTTTCCTCTAGGCATCAGGCTCGGCAAAAAGAATGCCAGTTGAGAGGAAGGAAGGGGGAAAGGAAAGATTTCTGCACTAGGGAGAGTCTGAAGATACAGACCCCATCTGACTTAGCCCACCATGGAGGCGAGGAAATGCACATCTGATCCCGTCTCTTCATCTGTAAAATAGGGATACTACTCTTAACACTTGACCCGTTCACCCCATAAGGTTGCAGCGAAGATCAAAGGAGAAAACATTTGTGAAAACATTGCCCAGCAATAACACGTTTCTATAATACTATTACATTTGTTATTTCTAGGTGCTATTTCCCATAACCAAATCTTTCAAATCAGAACAATATAAACTAGTGGAAAGTAAAGAATCTTAGAAGAAAAAAATTGTCCATTTAGAATAGCAAAATTCAGTGTTTTCAGTTGTGGTTATATGATTATCACCTTGTAACAAATTCTGACCTACTTTTGCTTTAATTTACTGTAAAAATTCCAGAAGATCTGCAAGTCAAGACCCGCGAAGTCCAGAAAAGATTTATATTTTAAGCCACTTTCTTTCTGCTGCACCTAAAAAATTATAGACCAGAAAAAAAAAATTGAAAAATGCACTTAGAGAAATATTGTAATGGCTCATTTACTTCTCATTGTTAAGAGATGAAGTGGCTCCATGTGGGTAAAATTCCCATATAAGTGATGCTTACTCTTAACTGCTAAAAAGTCTATGAACAACTATTTCTCGTGTGAAACTTTCTAAAATATATACGCGCGCGTGGTGTGTGTGGGTATGTGGCTATGTATGTAAATGTACACATACACCTAACACACGCACACACATCCATGAAGGCTCCCACCGCAGCCAGAACACAAGTGAGCCTTTCCTCGATGACGATCACTGTCCAGGACTCTAGCATGTTTCGACCCCTTCCCTGCAGAGTAGGCTGAAAGGTCAATTCCACTGTAAACGCTCCTGCTGTCCCTAAGCACCTCCCTCTCATTTGCTACTTTCTGCTGTGATAGCAGAGCTTGAACAGCAAAGACCAAACAAACCACATATAAACTGAGTCACCCAAATGTGCCCTGAAGCAGAATGAAGGTCAAGAGTGGACACTGCTGCATGCCACACATGAGAGGCCACCACCGGATTCCTGAGGTAGGCCGTGTTCTCTACAGGGATGGCTGCAAGAATATTCCTTTGAGTGAGCTGTCACTATGCTTTTATTAGTGACTGCAGAAGTCAGTATCAAAAACACAAATGACTTCAAGTCCTGACATCATTTTGGTACTTTTAGTAAACAAACAGAATTCACCTACACTTCAGGAATAATTCTCCTAGGACTTAAAAAAGACATAAACCCCATAAACTTGCTTTCTCTCTCCTGTCTACCACCAGCAACTGCAGGTGGGAATCATTAAGATGTGTCTGTAGTTCTATTTCAGGAAACCTCACAGGGATGGCACATGCTACTTAGTCTTTGACTGATGCCATCAATGCCAACACCTTACTCCCTTTGGCCTTCCAACATCATCACAGCAGCACGATGCAGCCATGCTCATTCATACTGCGTGGCTTCAGCAGGACCACATTTCACTGGTTGGTGTGCATTTCCCTGAACACCGTTATTTATTTTTCCCAAAGGAACAAGGTCTAACAACCGAGGAAACAATACCAGGTCGTGGGCGAGCTGCTGGATGAACTGAAGAGTCCTGAGGAGCAGTGTGGCCCCACAGACACGCTCCTCGGTGTCCTTTCTGCAGCGAGCACAGACAACGCTCTGTTCTGCTTCTGTTCTCGCAGGCCGGAGGTACCCACTGACGCTCAAGCCTTGTACTCCCAAGCGCTCTGCCGACTCCTGACGGGTGCAGAGGAACTTCACCATCAAATACTAGAAAGGGTAAGAGAGATTTAAGGAGAAAGACTCAGACGTCCTGGATACTGATGAAAGGGAGATAAAGGCTCTTCTGGGAAGGTCTCCCTGTGACTTTAATAATATGTCAGGTACCACTATGCCTAGCACTAGGGATACAAAATATAAGTCCAGCATCCACAACAAACAGAAAAAAGACAATACAAACGCTGAACGAAATCAGGTTTAGGGAAAGATCACAATAAGAGAAATGGCATCCCTGCCCGTTCAAGGCAAAAACAGGATAAGAGAGGACGAATAAGAGCAGCACGCCGGCTCTGTGGCACAGCCAGTTTTAAACAGAAATCAGACATATGGTGAAAACAGTCAATGCCCTAAGGAATCATCTCAAATCCCCCAAATGACATCTGCAACCCATGCGCTGGGAGTCCAGGACACAGCCTTGTCTGCGCAAAGCTAAAGCCATTCTAAAGCCCAGCTTCTGTGCAAACTATCTGCTCCTTGAGTGAAAGCTCCTTTGTTGAGGGCCTTTCAGAATTCACTACTCAACTGCATAAATATTTACTGAGCACCTACTATGTATAAGCCCTAAAGATAGTTCTTATTTCTCTAATTTAAGCTTCTTACAAAGATTTACACTAGAGGTTAAAAAAAGATTAAGAAGCCAGATAATCACTGTTTCTTTCACAGCTATGGAAACACATCTCTCTTGCATTGATGCCTGTGTACTTGCTGTTGTCTCAGCCTGTGAATCCCTTCCCAAACAGCTCAGCCTGGCTAAGATGGCTTAATCAACTTCCAACACTTGGCATCACACCACCTTTCCTGGGAAGCCTTCCCTAGTGAATTCCAGGTGAGCTCAGTCTCCCCTGGGCTGCAACAGCCTCCTGTATGCCCCTTTCTCACAGCCCACATCACAGTGTCTCACACAACTGGGTCTCCCACTAGATCATGAACTCCCTGAGGGTCACAATCACGTGTGATTCACCTCCAGGGTTCCAGTGCTGACACAGGGCTGAAACCGAATACCCCAAATCAACACTTACAGAATAAAAGGAGGGGAGTGGGCAAATATGTGAGGGCCACAACTCACTAACGCTTACTTTGGCAACTCTGCACTGTTGCAACTTGAATTCTGCTTCATCCCACTCTTCTTCCAGCTCAAACCAGCCAATAGGATCATCCTCTCCAAGGTCATCAGGTGAGCAACCAATCCTGTAAACACAAGGGTAATCACAAAATATTTTCCTATTTCTAAACATCTCAAGGGTCTAACGAATAAGGCACATTCTACATGGAATTTAACTTGTATACGTGGCCTGTTCATTAACAATCAAGGACTGGGTATGGCATGTGGTGCCTCTTTGAACCTATGAGGTAATCGGAGGTAATTTCTTCCCTATTTCTCTGCCTCCTCATCTGTAAAATGGGAACTATGACCAGTCCAAACTACAAGCTGAGAAGGGAGAGAAGTCTGCTTCTTTAGATAACTAACTGGCTTATCTGAAGAATGAGACATGACGTCAAGGCATCTCAGATGAGCTAGTCAGGAGTAAGGCACACTGAACAGCTGGTGTGTGCTTCGGGAAAGATCCAAAGGAGAGGGAGGTTTAGTTTTCTTCCCCTAGGTCAGGCTAACGTACGTACAACCAGCCTGAGGTGTGGGCCACTTGCCACAACTGAAGGGTAAAAGCTGAGAGGGTTCAGACCCTGGAGCTCCAAAAGGAGAATACTTCAGCCTTCACAGGCCTCAGTGTTCTTCCCTATTCCTTAAGAAGTCCCTCCAGGAACACATTTCAGCCTCGAGGCTGAAGAAGCACAACTCTGTGCCACTTCTTTTTAAAAACTGGATACTTGAATGGTACTCCCTTTTCAGGAAGTAGATAACTAAGAAGGAGAAGAGGGCAGTCCTTTCCAGTAACATCGCTAAAACTTTATATGATTTAGTTAGTGTTACAGCTAAGAAGCTAGCAACGCATGAGGATTCTGTATGGATAAGTAAACATGGGGAATAACGGCAAGAAGAGAAAAAAAATAAAAGACCCAGAGTAGGTTCTGTAAGAGGGAAAAAACATTTCTTCTAACCTAAGTCTTTGTTAGCATAAACATTTCATGATATACTTAATCCTAAAATGAATGGGACAGGTGTACTCTGTCTTAGCCCAAAACCACGTCAACGAGTTTTATCAATATTGTGTGTTTAAGAAAATTTTAATTCAATCTTCAGGAGGCCACAAGGAAATCTTTGAGATACAGAGAGCTGGCAGGGTGTCAGAGAGCAGAGACAAGCAATCTTGTTCACTACACCACGTGGCAGGCAAGGTGGAGGAAAGAGAGCTGAATACTAGTCCTCTTAAGTATGCACAGCAAGCAGCTAGCCCCGGAGCATGCTGACTAACCAACGTCTGACCAGAGAGAAAGGAAAAAAAAATGCAGGAAGATAGATGTATGCACATTAACATTTTATTTCCAAAATGGAGAGGGACTGATAATATGTAAGCCAACCAAATCTGGATTTCAGAGTAGTTCAGGCTGAAACCAGGAGCTAAAATCAACAAGGGAGTAGTGAATAGGCTTGCATTTAGGTTTAAAAAATCATCCTATATAAGATGTGAAGGATCTTGTTTGATAGCAGGTTTAGGGAAAAGGACCTATTTTAATATGTCCCAAAAGTGGGCCATAGCTGCTTAAAAATAAATGTAATCTCTAATTAACATTAAAAAAGAAAAGCATCTTTCAAAAGGGCATATATGTGTGATGGGAGGGAGATTTGTTCTAATTCATTTAGAGGGCTGAAATTAAGACCACTGAGACGAAGTCACAAACATAGATTTCAACTGAACATATTCTAATTACTGAAGTGCCTTAATATGCAGTGAGTTCCCCATCATTAAGAGTATTCTAGAGCAGTTGAAAAATCATTTGTCAGGGATGCCACTAAAGGAAGTCCAGCAGAGGTAGGCAGTTATTCTAGATCCTTGCTATTTGAAATGTGGTTCATGGATGAGGAGAATCAGAGTCACGTGAGAGTTTGTTAGAAATGAAAGTCTCAGGCCCCACCCAGAACCACTGAATCAGAATGCATATTTTAACACAATTCTCGGTGGTTCATACGCACATTAAAGTGCAGCACTACAGTACTGGATGACAGTCACAGGCTTCTGTTAACTCCAGTACCCCATTACAAGTGAGATACAGTAGCAAAAACAGCAAGTCTAGGGTTCAGCTCCATGAGTTTTAACGTGCTACTAGTAATAAGGGAGGCAAGACTGTCCAAGGGTCACCAACAACCTCTGAGGCTAAATGCAACAGGTCTGCTCCTAGACTTGATCTTATTGGTTCCAGGTAACATGTAACACCCTGCCCACTCCTTCCTCCTTTAAACATTATTTTTCCTTGGCTTTATGATGACACATTCCTGGTTCTCCTGCTGCTTCTCTGGCTGTTTTTCTCAGTCTTCTCTTCTGTTGCCCCTTAAATGCTGGTGCCTCTCAGCATGTTGACCTAAGGTCTCTTCTCTTCCCAGCCCACACATTTTTCCAGAATGATCTCTTCTACTCCATTTTAAATTATCAGCTAAATATCTCTCATATCTATATCTTTAGCACAAACTTCTCTTCCAGGCTCCTAATCTGTTCACCCAACTAGTTACTGGATATCTCAAAGGCTTCCTAGAACCTCAAACTCAACAAGACCAAAACTGAACTCATCATTGTGGAAGATCTCCACAAACCTGTTTTTCTCAGGCTATTTTCTATCTCAGAGAAAGGCACTACCAATGTCCCCACCTGCGCGAGACAAAAGCCTAGAACTCATTGACACCTAACTTTCTCCTGCTCTACATCCAGTCACTCACCAGGTCCTGTTTCTTCTACTTTCTAGTTATCTCTTACATGGGTCCACGTCTCTCTATCGCTGCTGTTGCTGCTCTTGTTAAGGTCAGCCCTACCTCTGGCTTCCTAGGTGGCAGTGATAGCCTCACCCCATTTTATCCTCCCTCCATGCTTGCTCTGCTCCAATCCATGCTACATACAGCATGATCCAGAGTAGTCTTTCTACATCTGATCTCATTCTTCTTTTCAGCTTTTTTTTTTAAGATTGGCACCTGAGCTAACATCTGTTGCCAATCTTCTTTTTTTTTCCTTCCTCTTCTCCCCAAAGTCCCCCAGTATATAGCTGTATATTCTAGTTGCAGGTTCTTCTGAATGTGCTATGGGAGACACCGCCTCAGCATGGCCTGATGAGCGGTGCCATGTCCACATCCAGGACCTGAACTGGTGAAACCCTGAGCCACCAAAGCGAGCATACGAACTTAACCACTAGGCCTGGGGCAGCCCCAAAGTTCTTTTTCAAACTCCTCAAGAACGCACTCTACCCTATTCCCTGCTCACCCCTCCACTGCTTTAAGGATAAAGTCTAAATGCTGAAACAGAGACAAAAAGACCTTTAATGACCTGGCCCTTTCCTAGCTCTCCAGCTTTCTCTCTCACCCCTGTCTACCTCACAGTACACCTCAGCAACATGGGACTTGCCAGTTCCTTGAATATGTCATACTTCACCTCTGAGTTCTCATACCTGCTCTTCTCTTTGCTCAGGACACTCCTTCCACGTCTTCAAGTGGCTAATTAACTCTAACTCATCCTTTAGTTCTCACCATAAACAATACTTTCTCCAGGAAGCCCTCCCTGATCAGGTCAGGTGCTCTGTCATGTGCTCCCAGAGCACTTTATCTCTCCTACCTAGCATTATAATGCTGTGACACTGCACATTTTATCATCTGTCTTCTGAGCTAAACAGTAAGCTCTACAGAGCAGGGATTGTGCCAATTTGCTCATTATGGTATCTTCAGTGCCCAGTATCAGGCCTAGCACATAGTAGGTGCTTAATAAGTATTTTCAAGCAAAGCATGACTAGAAGGAGGAATGTTGGGGGACAGGTCAATTTCCCAGTGGCTAGGTAAGACTGAAGATGTCAGGTTGCCCATAATTTGGTCGTGTATCATTACCCATCCATGTTGAAGATGTGTGCGCCTAGTCACAGAAGGGACTGAGTAAGAGTCTACGAACAAATTAACAAACATGTCTTCAAATATGCTGTTAGAAAGCAATGAATGCTCATGGCCACTGAGGATGGGTTAGTGGCACCTTTTCTATAAAGACAAGAAAGCATATTTCACCAATAAGAGAATGTATACAATCTTAGTAATTACAAAGATTTTAATTCTTCTTCTTACCTGCTTTTTACAAATTGCCTGAACTCCTGCAGCTTCCATTTATCATATTTTTCAAACCTTTTGAAGTGTTCTTCTGCGTGAAATTTATCAGATGATGAGTTATAGGCAAACACCAACCCACACTGGGCACCAATGCCGCCACGCCGAACCTGGAAACAGAGATCTGGATAAAGCACGCCAAGGGGCAAAAGTTCTGTGACTGCTCCATTTCCACAGAATATGGTTAAAGTCGAAGAGCTTGAAGCAAAATCAAAGGAATGAAACGATATTTTAAATACATTGTCTCGTAAAAGCAAAAAATCTTCTTTCTAAGAAATAATTCCTTACCTTTTGCAATACTCATATTCACACCATTCATACACAACAATTTATTCATCTTTGTGACCCTGTCTTCTGCTACAAGCCTGACACAGAGTAAATAATCATTAAATGTTCAATAAGAAATCAATGATGCGGACCTCTGAAACGTAATCTTAGTAAAAAAAAAAGGTAGTAATATTGCTTAAAGAAGGTAGCTTGAGAATTACCATAATTCTGATCTTTGTAACTTGAAAGGCAGATTCAGTTCCTGTAGAAAAAATAGTACTTGCTCTGGTTTTTCCAGTCTCTGTAAGAAAACCTGAAAAAAGGAAAAACTAAAGTTAGGATGACTGACTCATTTGTTATAACACTAAGAACTAAAATCAACAAAAACAAACCACATCCTTTGAGGCAGGGGGTAACTAGTCTATCCAGTTCTTCTGTGAAAATTTTCAGATAAAAATCTCCCCTCTGGACAGATGCAACCCCACTGACAAACCCCTAGGTAATAGACCACTGACCAGATACAACTGCTTTGGGGCATAATCTTCTCAGCCATATAGGTAGCCCTGCTCTGAGGTAATGATAAAGGAATAAAAAGTTTTAGAAAGATAGTGACTTTAATTCAAAGAGACAAATGACTGAATAATCAATTATATTCCTGAGCCACTTCTAAAACCAGGTGTGATGTTTGGATGGATAAAGTCAAGCACGCTCAGAAGCTGAAACAGGGATTTGACAGCTTCTAGAATATTCTGTCAGGAAAGATTGTGAAAAACTTTGAAATGGGGAAAAAAAGATTACTGGGTGCTCTGTTTAGCACACTCTTTGAGTAATCTCCATCTTTCATTGTCTCTGAGCTATTTTACAACTCTGTAAGTTGTAGAAGAATAACAATGCAAACGATTTTTGTCCACAGGAATAAAAATTGTCTCTAGAAGTGTAGCTGATTATTCCTTATATTGACCAAGTTTGTATCTATTTGTAAATTCGTTTCAGCATTTCTATTGGTCTATGGATATTTTATGAATTCTCCTTTGATCTGTTTGTAACATCTTACTGGTTCCCTCACTTTAATTAATGAGATAAACAAAAAGTGTGATGTTTTCATTTTATATTTTTATAAGAGTCATGATTTATCTTTTTTGTCATTAATTATCCTTTAATAATCAAAAAAATGGTCTTCTGCTAGACCCAAGGCTGCCTTTCTCTCTCAAATCTCAGTAAATGATATAATTCACACATTTGCTCAAGTCACCACTGACTAACCATTCTTCCCGGGACCCTGATCTGCTCTCACCCATTCTGTCTTATCAAGATAAAAAGACTAAAACAAATCTTGTGCTTCATACTTCAATACACTAAGTTCAATAAAATAAAAACTTGCGAAGCTGAATCTCCCTAACACAATATGCAAAATTTGTCACCAAACCAAGAAAATTAAATCCAAAAGAAGCTTTACTAATTCCCAGAGAGAAGCTATTATACAATCTAGTTCTATCAAATAGTAATTCTGTAGACAATTTTAAGAAATCATGTAGCCAGAAATTCACACAACTTCTCTAACAGTAATACTAAAAACTATCCCAATTATTGAACTGTCACCTTTTCCCAGAGGTCTGGATGCCTCTAATTACATCTATTGTAAAGGCTGAAATACTAACTAGAAGTTAAGTTATTAGTCAGCACTTTTAATTAGTCTCAAAGCAGCTGAAACAATAATTTAAGTCAACAGAAACAGACTCTTTTGAAATAGCATTGCTACCAAATACACATTTAAGATATTTTTTAAGGCCAAAATAAATAAAGTTTAAAAAGTAAATAAAACCTTTGTGCTTTCTTTTCTTGATGAGAAACCAGCTCACGTGTCTAAAAGTGCTATTTTAAGCCTACATTTGTTTTGACACCCTGCCCTCCCCTGAAAAATTTATTCTCTTAAAATGACAGGAAAAAATATCAATCACAGATTTAAAGAATTTAATAAATCTATCCCATCAGTTCTATTGGCAACATCCAGGATTCCTTTAAAATACCAGACCAGTAGCCACAGCTCACAGGAACGGTAGCCCCCTGGAGTGTCAATGTTTGGGTTCTCCTGTCCAGAATTGGAACTCCCCCGTAACTGGGGAATTTGAACGGTACCAGCGACCAGAGCCCTTCCCCCTGAAAGGGGAAGAAACAAATTACTCTCGAAATCCAACAGTTCTGCCTGGGGGGACTCTCCCACATCTCATCTATCTCCTCAGGCTCATTTTTTGCAGTGGAGAACGAGAGACTAAAACCTAACCTGAGTTATAAGAAACAGATAGCGATAGTGCTGAAGGGAGTGAGCGGGAGAAACTGAGTCTCCTCCTCATACACGGTCATCATATCCCATTCTCGTGCTTATCAGAAACCCAACAAAATAACAAATCCACAAACTACAACTAGTTTACAAAATCCATTCATCCAAGGGAAGTGGAAGGCAGGGAGGAGAGGTGGGCAGATAAGACATAAGGAGAATAACAAAGTATTCAAATCAGACCAGGCACAAGAGCTGGCAGATGCTTCTAATAGCTGCAGAAAAACCTGTGGTCCTTTCAAACTTAGAACAGCGTTAAAAATCTATACACTCAATTTTTATGACAGTGAAAATACTCTGTATATTATACTGAGGGATTTACGTCATTATACATTTATCTAAACCCACAGAATGTACAATATCAAGAGTGAACCTTAAGGTAACCTATGGACTTTGTTCATTATGATGTGTCAATGTAGATTCATTCTTGGTAAAAAATGACCACTCTAGTCACAGATGTGGATAACGGGGGAGGCTATATTTGTGTGGGGGCAGGAGGCATATGGTAAACCTCTGGACCTTCCTCTCAATTTTGTTGTAAACCTAAAACTGCTCTAAAAAGTTAAGTCTTTAAAAAAAAAGAATAGATACACGATCTGAAATGGCTATAAAAGTAAAAACAATAAGATAAAATAAAAGGGAGGCCTTTCAGTGGATGATAAGAGCGTAAAAAAAAAAATTTCATATATGGTTTCAGGAAGATTCTGCCTTAAATGTGCCAGAGATAAAAATTCCACTTCTTCAGAGAATGAAGGAAAAATGCAGAGTGCCCGTGGCAGAGTAATCTTGCCCTTCCAGTGGGGCAGAGACAAGGAGTTGCCACTGCCTCCTCCTAACCCCATCCATGCACTTTGAATGGCAGGCGACTCAGCAGCCGGCAGTGGCCTTCAGTGTGGCAGGAGATGGATGTGGCAAAGGAAACATCTCTGCAGAGGCTGAGCTGCTCAGGGAGGACTGAAGGAAGATTGCCTTAAGACTACCAAGGAGAGGAGATACAACTGAGAAAAGCACATCTTCCCAGAGGTCTTTACTTCACTGGTGCTAAGAATGAATAGAGGAAACAGGATAGAGGAGAGGTGACCACTGAGAATGTGTGAGGACTGAACTGCTGTGAGGAAGGCCAAGGGGAACCAAATCCAAAGCAGTAAGGCCACTTCCTTTCAGTGTTTGATAACTGCTGGAACATTCCACTTCCTCTACTGAATCAGCAGTATCAAAGCAGTATAGTGAGTAGAAAACGGCCATATGCAGGAGACTGGCTGGCCAACAAGATGGATGAGGAAGAGACTCACGAACACCCCCTGGATGAGGAAAGGAACCTGCTGCATGGGCCGGCCCTGTGGCCGAGTGGTTGAGTTCACGTGTTCCACTTCGGCGGCCCAGGGTTTCACTGGTTCAGATCCTGGGCGCGGATACGGCACCGCTCATCAGCCCATGGTGAGGTGGCGTCCCACATGCCACAACTAGAAGGACCCACAACTAAAAATATACAACTATGTACTGGGGGGCTTTGGGGAGAATAAAGAAAAATAAAATCTTTCAAAGAATCTGCCACAACGTTGAAGAGATTACATCAGCAGTCATCATGCTGACATTAGGGAAGGAGTGCGGCTTCCTCCCAGGCACCTCGCATGCCAGATCAGCCATAGCAACACCCTTCTTTCTCAGCAGTAGAATGCTGCTGATCCACTGTTTCTTAAACTTTAGGATGCAACAGAAAGACAATTTGAACTTAAAGATGGTTAGCTTTCTATACTCCAAGAGGAGGAGTCCTTGCTTTTCAAAACCGAAGGCTCTCAGGGCCTGCCCAGTGGTGCAGCAGTTAAGTTCACATGTTCCGCTTCTCGGCAGCCCAGGGTTTGCTGGTTCAGATCCCGGGTGTAGACATGGCACCTCCTGGAACACCATGCTGTAGTAGGCGTCCCACATATAAGAAGAGGAAGATGGGCATGGATGTTAGCTCAGGGCCAGTCGTCCTCAGCAAAAAGAGGAGGATTGGCAGCGGATGTTAGCTCAGGGCCAGGATTCCTCAGCAAAAAGAGAAGGACTGGCAGTAGTTAGCTCAGGGCTAATCTTCCTCAAAAAACAAAAAACAAAAACCAAAAAAACCCCTGAAGGCTCTCAAGTACTTTTAAGGTGTTACAGGTGATTGACACCTAGTAGATTACAACACTATAATAAGGAAACCATGAAAACGGTTTAGGAACCACTGCCAACTGAAGGACAGACAACCCAAAGTGAAGATTGTATATGCTGAAAATTTCAAAATTCAAAATTTCAAAAGTCACTAGAAACAGACAGATCCACCACTCACCGTCCCTCGTCCACGGTTCAACAAGGAGGTTTTCAGGTCCTGACTTCTCTTCTTTTCCTTTGACATCACAGGCCTGAAGAGTCAACTGGAGAGGTTTACCTGACCAAAGGAAAGACAGAGAGCCTTAAGTTAGTGCTATGAAAAAATAAAAACTAGCATGCACATCAGCAGAAATGGAGTGCCTGTGGCCACCCAGACTGCCGATGAAGAATTTACCTGTCTAAAAGCTAAAACAGAGAAGTGATATTAGACAAAAGTTGACATCATCCTTTTGTGCTTTCCTGAAACAAAGTACAGTGATTCCAAGAAGAGGTCTCTAGAATAACCACTATTTAAAAACAAAGCACATTATAAGATATAGATTAATAAGCTAGATTCAACATATTTGCAGGGGGGGAATTCCTAAAATACTGTTTTTGAGCCAATAATTAATTTTATTGCAATTGCATTTAAATATATAAATAATGTCTTAGAGTTTTGGGTCTTGTTTCTTTAAAATGCCTTCAGGAAATTTTGAAAGTTTCAAGAATTATAAAGATCAACTTTTGCTATAATGACCTGAAAACTTTTCTTTTTTCTTTTGTTTTAACAATATAACGAATACCTATTAACCTACAACCCAACCCAGAACTCGAGCATTACCAATAAGGAACATCCCCCGACACATTCCTCCCCAGCCATCCCGTGCTCCCTGCCAAAATAACTGCTAAGAACTGAAAGCTTTTCAGGAGAATATTTTCCAGACACTACATATCCCTCCCATCCAGTCATGCCTGCTACAACCCCCCTACCCCTCCAAAAAATGACATTTCCAAATTTAGGGGGGAAACTGGATTTACTGACTTCAAAAATTAAACATAAATTATTAAGTCATATTAAGGTAAAGGTACAAATATCATGGCAGAAATATCACAATAATGCCTCTACTACTGAAGAGGATGGGATCTGATACTGTATTTTGTGGACAGAAACTTTAGCACTTGAGGCTGGGATGGCACATCAGCTGTTCCTCATGCCAACTGCTGTCATCTCGGAGTAGCTATATGGGCTACTCCATGTTGAGAAGGATTAGGAGGCCCCATTCTGGGTCAGCAGAAAAGTGCTAAGATGGATTACTGCTGGGCCCAGGAGGGGAAAGCAGCATCAGGCATGTATGTATGTCCACATATGTCCTTCCAACCAACTATCATGGGGATTCAGAGGGATGTGCTCTAAGATAAGGATCCTTTGCACCATGTCTGGGCTAGTTTCCTCCCTCCTCCAGATGAAGGTACTCCAACTTTCCAACCCTCCTGGCCTACACAATGAATGTGACACTACTGTACTTCACCAAAGATGGCTGTGATCAAATGGCCACCAAGCCTAACTGATTAGGTCAGTAAATCCTGGGAGTACAGCCTGGTGGACACTCAGGTCCTCTTCTGCTGATGCTGCCATAAATGAACCAGTATCCCCCTTCTCCCTACCAATCCCAGTCAAAGAGGATATGTTCATCCAGAAATCATGGTATGATCACAACGACACAGTCCAAAAACTACGCGAAAAGATAACAAAATTCCAAAATGTCACATGTTAATGATGGTCTCATGACTTGTCCATTGTGCTTATGTCATTTACCATATTTAAGGAGGAGGTTCTGCCTGACTGATGCCATGGATGAGATGAGGGATGAGGCATCATAGTGTGTGTCCAGGTGGTCAGTGACAGTACACAGAGAGCTCAGCACTTTCGCAACACTTCCTCTAGCTAGTGCAAAAGCCAGAAGAGTCAGCTCCACCTCTGGAGTAGAACAGCAGCTGTAAACAAAGAGCAAAAAAATTTTCACTTCTTAAAAACATGAGAAAATCTAGGTAGTTCAAACCCCATGTACCTAATCACCGTAAGTAAGATCTACCTGCCAGGGGCTTTCTCTATGTTTACCAGAGGTACTTTTTCAAAGTCCTTTGAAAAACTAAATCAACCCAGAGGACCAGGAAATAAAATCCTCACTTTCGTAACCTTAATCTATTATTAAATAATACTAATAATATCAACGTTAACAAGTCAAACTTTATAAACAGACAATAAATAAGCTGCTGCAATAAGCCTCTGCTATTAAGAAGCCTAGTGTAATGATTTGGCTTGGCCAGAGGTAAGGGTTTACTCTTTCAATCACCAAAAACGTATTTGAAATCTACTCCACATCACACTTCTCTGGCTTTTTTAACACATTACACTGAAACTTTTAAAACTGTCTAGACGGCTCAGGGCCTGGTTTGTACTCTAATGCAGTAGGTCCTCAGGGCTTGCTGAGACAGAGCTGAGGGTCCCTACATTAAGCAGCCCTTCTACCAAGCTTTCAAAGAGCCCTTCCCAGGTCAACGGACAATCAGGCCTGTTAGACGTAGTGGTCAGCAGATGCTGAGCAGGGCCACGGCTGAGGACAGAGTGATGTGAGAGGGTCTGCATTTGGGACTTTAAGATATCTGTTCCAGCCGAGACGGAGGATTACTCCCCACTCGCCCCAGTTCCTGAGGTCAGGTGATATTGCTAGATAACACAGTTTAGATGGGTGAACTATTATTTCATTTTCTCTTCACTCTCTAAAAATGAATCATTTTTAGTGCTGATCTTTAAAAGATTAAAAATTAAAAAACAGAAAAAGACTTAGCAAACACATATGCCCTCCATCCCCCACAAACCCCACCTTATCAACCCTGATTTTACCTAGTTATCCTTATGAGGAAGCTGTCCACCTCTTCCAGAACGTTGGGAGACAGGAAAGTGGAGAAATCCGTAGATCCCGGTGAAAGGGACAATGGAGGCATGTGCTGCAGAGCCTTCCTAGAAGTGGAAACGGTAAAATTAGAACAACAAAGGCAAAAACAAATTTGATAATCTAACATTAGACATAAAGTAAATTGCTAGAAGCGTGTTTTGATTAATCCCTTATAAACAAAGAGTGTTCCTACAGAGAACCTGGTAAATAATATAAACCAGACTTTTTCTCCCCCAGGAGTAATGGTGCTAAGTAGTTTAATGGGGTCTCTTTCTTTCTTTTCTCTTTCTTTTGACAGTTCCATTTCCCTCTGTAAAAGCTTATTCAACTCTCCGGAATCAAGTATTCATTTGAAGTAGTGTGAGCAAAATACATACATACTCTACAGAAGAACTCCAGAGTTCTTAGAAAACTTGACCCCAGAGGCAGAGCAGTTTACAGCACAGTTAAAAATTCATCTCACACATGCAATCTTAAGAGCTATGGTATCTAAAGACACGTCACGCATTTTATTTTCTTCAAAACACACTGGCACCCATCACCTTCTCTATTCCTGCCTGTTTCTTGGTCTTCTACCTTCGTTTCTGCTTTAACGTTGCTCTTTCCTTGTCTCCTCTTAAGTTTATCTTTCGGATTCTCCCAACGGCTTTACCTCCTCTGGCCTAGCAGTCATCTAACAAATTTATGCAACAAATAATTACTGAGTCCTACTCTGCACCAGCAACTATGTTAGGTGAGTATACCATGAACAACTTGAAGGTATGCATAAGTGTATCAAAAAAATAACTCAAAATTCTATGTTTGATAGCCACTTTATAACAATAATGACAATTCCTGAAACACTCTTATTTCTACATTTCAAAATAGAGACAATACAGCAAGGCTAACATTGTATCAGCTTCCACTCTCCTCTGATCTCTTTTCCCCTCTATACAACAATCTGTATCAGTATGGCAGCCACAATGAGGTCTAATGCACATGAGCGGCATGCAATAATTTATTGAATTTATTTCCACTGATACAAGTAAATACCTTTGTTCCAAACTATTTTTTTCTTACTTATTTTTCCTCATTGATCTTCTTTCCAATATTTTTTAAATTTTAGACTAGTTTTATATCACTGGTATTTAAAAGGGAGGAGTGAAAATATCACTGCAGATTAACTATTACAACTGTTTAGGGATATAAACTTTAAATATATCCATTCTTCAAACAACGTGGCATATCTTCACAAAAGTAAGGTTGAAAGCTTTTCCTCTTCCCCTTCCTAAAAATTCAGTCCACACAGTGGGGCTGTGCAAGGGAGGCACCAAAGTGTGCTTGGGCGGGTGGCCCAGAGTCGGGTACTGGAGTAGGGCACGAAGCAGGGTGAGAAAGCCATCTGCATGAAGGGACAGCCTGGCATGGAATGTTAGCACCAAGTAGGGTGAGGAGGGGGGCCTGGCACCAGGCAAAGGAACTTAAGGATCACAAAAAGGGCGTCTGTACACAGGCAGCCACAGCAGCAGCCCTGCAAAAGGTACTGGGGTGGGAGTGGGGTGAGGAGCATGTCCAGACCAGGGCAGGGGAGATGGGAGACTGGTTACACAGAGGGGGTTGATTAAATAAGTAAACATATTAGGGATGATGGGAGGTCGGTTTCTCACTGTCAGAGAAAGGAGTTACAAATACAGAAAGCGAGAAAACTAAAATGAACACTGTAGTGCTGGATTAGAATTGGAAGCATTGGTGTAAACTCAGAGTTTTCAGTATTACAGAAATAGAAATAAAAAAAGGTGTAAACGTGTGTACATATACACGTGTGTATTATTTATATACAAACATCTATTTCCTAGCTGTGTCCACTGCGAGTGTCTGAGAGAAGCAACACTCCCAAAGCACTGAGTTTAGTTTCTAAATACCATTTTCTACTAAAAGGGACCAAGACACCTTAGAAAAATGGCTGACTCCAGGATTAAGGTAAGGAGCATTTAAGGCAAGCCTGGAATATCTTGTTGTTCTAGAAAGGAAGGAAGTGTTCCAAGAATGATGAGGACATGTTAAAAGGACACATGAACCAGACTCAAGGGATTCCCATTGGTCAAATCTGGGACAATCCGAACATCAACACTGTGATGGATTATAACCCAGTAAATAAAATAGGAATCCATGAGTCCATACTAATATAAAGTTTGATGAGGAATGGGATATTCACATAGTCTCAAGTACTTCCTTACAAAATACTTATTAATCACAAAGGGAAAAAGAACTCTCTTACAAGTGGAGAAGTCTGGCAGACACTACTTTCATCAAGGGGTCAAAGTTAACACCACCCAGCATTAGTAACAGGGCAATCTGAAGTTGTGTGCCACATGATGGGACACAATGAGAACATATCATCACTTCTATGATATTCCTGCTAAAGATACAACATCTAAATTTAATCACGATGAAACATGAGATAAACCAAAACTAAAGAACATGCTTCAAAATAACTGACCTATCATTTTCAAGTGTAAAAGTCATAAAAGTCAAGGGAGACTGAGCAATTTTTCCATATTGAAGGAAACTAAAGAGACATGATATTGAAATGCAAAGTATGTTTCTGGACTGGATCCTTTTACTATAAAGCACATTACTGGGACAGCTTGAAAACTTGAATGGGATCTGAGGATTAGATGGCAGGAATGTATAGTGATGTTAACTTCCTGATTTTGATGGTTGTAGCGGAATGTTCCTGTTTAGGAAACACACACTAAAGTCATTCAGGGACACTGAGGCAACAGGCTGGCAAATTACTTTCAAATGACTCAGGAAGAAATAAAAGTTCTTTGTATTATATTTGCAATGTTCTTCTAGGTTGGAAATGTTTTTCAAAAACATTTTAAAACAGGAAGGAAGAAAGGAGTATGGTCAAATATTACCCTTCAGACCCAGCACTGCCAGCAGCAATATTTGCTGAAAAGTTTTGTTTAAGAGCAATAAAAAATCTCAAAAGACATTTAGAGAATCAAATATTAGCAATCTTTTTTTTGTCTGATATTTTGATAGCCTACAATGTTATCAGTGTATTATATAACTGGGATATGTAAGTAATATAATTACATATAATACTAATAGAATACATATCAGTGTATTATATAACTGGGATATGTAAGTAATATAATTACATATAATACTAATAGAATACATATAAGACTAATGCTAATACTTCATATAATACTAATACTTCATAGCTACTGAAGCTGGTTGTTTTTACCTTGTATGTTACTACTGAGCCTTTTTGACCTAACAGTTTTTTAAAAGAAAATTTTCAAAGGTGTACATTTAAAAATAAATTATTTTAGTATCCTCAAAAATATTTCATTTATTAGTGAAAAAAGTCCTCAATCTGGGGTCCAAAGACCTGGGTTCAAACTGATCCATCACTCCCTGGTCATTCAACTCAGGGATGGTCATAATTTTCTCGTCTATAAAATAGGGATAATTTCTACATGCACATTTCACAATATAAGTAGGTAAATAATATATAGCATCTGAAGTGCTTTATCTAACATAAAGTGCTGGATAAATGTGAGTATTTTTCCCCAATGGATAAGGAACAGGAATGGCATGTGTGACCCCGTCATAAGACTGGAGCCGATAGCACAAACAGGAAACAACAGGGCACCCGCAACTGAGCTGTTGACAGAATCTGATGATCAAAGACTGCTCAGTGACACACTCTAAAGGGTTAGAGAAGAATGAGTGCACCCTGATAGGACTGGAAAGCAGAGAGAGTGACTTACTGAGTATTGTGGAGCACTGTCTGCACGAAGGCGGGATTTGTCTCCATGGAAGCCGTCACCAGAGATGTGAGCAGAGACCAATACCATATTGCAGAAGCATCTGAGACTGAGACCCCAGGCTTCTTGACTCTCTGAAAGCCAACAGCCCTCAGACCATGAATCCTAGTGTCACATCCATCGCTAAGACAACGCTTTATGTTAATCTGGACATCTGTCAAGCACAAACAACAAATTCAGTATTGGATTAACTTCTTCAGTTCAGCAAGTGCTAGGCTCCCAACTAAAAGCAAAATAGTAATTCACATTTGGAAGAGAAAATTCTGAAGATATACTTTGGTGCTAGAAATAAATAAGGTGTACAATGGAGCTAGTATATAATAAACTTGTCAAAAAAAGCATTGACCAATCTAAGAAGTCATAAGAATAATGTGTAAAATTAAGGGTGACTTAAATCTTGACATTACAAAGTTTCTTAGGAATTTAAAGTCTTAAAAACTTACACAGAAAGTATTTTTTAAACCCTAATTAAATATATGGTCAGAAAATTTCTAGAATTTTTCCTAGAGTTCTGAAATTTGGATTTAGTTATAAAATAGTAGCTGGCTCATAGGAGTTGTAAGATTTTCTTTTTAATAATTAAGTCCAAATAGATGACACTGGCATGACTCACTTTTAAGAGCTGTCACAATTTCATATTTGGGTTGGAGAGGAGGAGGTGAGAAGTTAAAAAGGACACAACTTAGAGAAAAGATCACCACAGTATAAGACAGGAAGCTTCTACTCCACAAGCTTAACTACTTCTTTGCCTAGGGGTGAGACACAAAGACTCTACCTCCCTAGGCCTCAGTTCCTTTGAGCAAAGTAAGAACACTTCTTTTGGCCCAGGAAAGCATTAGAAGAAATGAGACAAAACATGAAGCATTCCGGCTCCCTGAATGAAATAAGCCTGGAAAGAAATCACAGAATTGTGATTATTTCCAAAATGCTATGTGTGAAGCAAGGTTATAATAGTATAAAAATGGAAACAACCTAAATGCCCAAGAATAATGGGCTGGTTAAAATTAAGGCATATTCTTACAACACTGAATAAAAGTGAGCATGAATATATGATAGGACAACATGTTAAAAAATTATAAAAGAGCACATACAGAATATCACCATTTTTGTAAAAAGATATGTATAGAAATATGTAAATATATATACACAATCCTATTATTTATTTTAAAAAATGTGTGTGTATATATATGTGTGTATGAGTAAACATACACACACACACACGTATAAATATGTAAACACCAGAAAAGATCTGGAAGGATCCACATCAACATGTTCAAAGTGACAATCCCTGGGTAGTAGGACTTTGAGTAATTTTTGTTTATCTATATTCTTCTAATTTTCCAATAAGAAAAGAATAAAATATTTTTAATTAAAAAAGCCCTTACTGCTTTTCTCTAACTTTTAAAAACACTGAACAGATGAAATAATGACCACTTTCACGTGTACCATGAGGAGCAAATCAAATCGCCAAAGAAAAACCAACAGCTTCTCCACTTCAGAGGTCTTCCTGCTAACATATATTACTTCCTTCTTCCCCTCCCCATCCCCTTAGTTAGAAGGGCAAGGAGCATCTTGGTTGACTCACAGAGCTGACTGACGTTGGCATTTTCCAGCAGTGTCACGTAGCCGGTGACATTGCTGGGAATGTGCACATCACGAATTTCCTGAAGATCGCCGGCAGTCCTCCCCACAGCTACTGTCACCTGCTGCGGCATGTAGCTCTGGTCAGCGGCAGCCACCGCAATGGACAGGTGCCTAAGCACAACATCTGGCTTCATTTTTAAACTGGAAAACATGGAGAGCAGAAACTACAAATGTTTATATAAGTCGAGAACTGGCAGGGTCCACAAGCCCCATCTCCAAGATCTGGTATTTGATACACCCAAAGACTGATTTTCTTAAAAGCAACTAACTTGAGATACTGGCTATCAGTTTCAAAGTCCTTATGATCTTGCCAAGCCTCTAAAATTCCTCTCAGTTCAAGATTAATCTTATATTTCCTTTTAAGCTATTAGCATAGGAAGGAAAGTACAATATGAACATTCCAACAAAATCCTTTTACCTGGCAAGAAGCAAATTCTAACCTGCATCCAAAGAACTGAGTACATTTTCTCATCTATAAATTAGACGGTTAAAGGTCACATATATCCTCTGTGAGAAAACAGGACAATTAGTTCTGTTTCCACCAACTGAAATTAGCCCATTCTCTGAAGGGACAGGTGAAAATTTAGATAGCAGCTTCAGAACTTGTGGAAATATTACAGTTTACTATCATCAATTCCACCCCATATTCCCTGACCATCCCATGCCCTCCTCCTCTTCTAAACTGGCCAACTTAGTTGCATATAGATTTTTAAATGTATAGAAAGGATCTTAAAAAGTAAAATCAAATCTGCCATCAGAAAAGTACTTGCCCCTTGTGATACTAATTTTCCTGAGAAACTACTGAAAAAGATCTGAAGTCAGTATTAAAAAGACTAGTCAAATGCTATTTTCTCCCTTAAAATACCAGGTAAAGAAATCACTCATGTTTATGAATATATGAACCAGGTTACATGATTTTATGATTCTTTTTACTTGATTCTTAAAGCACCTTCACAGATAGTCACTTACAACAAGAAAAATACTAGGCAGTTAAGTAGAAAATATTCTGAAATCTTAAAAAATAACTTTATTTTTAACACATTGATGGGATAAGAGAAAGAAAGCAGGTAATTTTCTTGGACTTTCACTCAAGACTTGGCATTATACCACCCACCGAATCCAGTGTGAGCGGGCACTGCCATCTGACTGCCAGTAGGAAGACGTTTCTCCATTTGTCATCTTGTCAATGTCTGCAGAGTTGGAGGACGTTTCTATATAAGCGTAGCACTTTGCTACTGACTTGAGTTTATCCATCTCTGGGCTTCTAGTTAGATCTCCAGGGCTTTCTGTGGGGAAAATCAGTTTTAATCATACAACATCTCTTCCACAAAGGAAAAGAAAAAGGAGTCATTTAAAGTATCTAACAGAAATATGCTTGGCACTTTGACCCTAGAAAAATAAATGTTCCTTAAAATCTCCTTCCAAAGAACCCAAATAAAACAGAAATTGGCCAAGGATTGCTCCATGAGCTCATTACAGTATAATAATTAAATGACTTATGTATTTGCAAAATGATGCCAAGAGAAGAAAATGGTGTCTTATGGTCTGCATTTACATTTCTTTAATTATGAGTGAGACTTTTTAAGTACCTGTTTGTAAGTCACTTGTGTTTTTGAGTATGACCTGATCCAACCCTCATCTATTTTCGACTGGGTCACAAGGCTTATCAATTTATATATTTTATGTAGATTATATAATGTATATATAAACACATGTAATAGGTACTATTTACTGAGTTTTTACTGTGAGCCAGGCAATCTTCTATGCATTAATTCACTTTAGAGATAAGGAAACTATGGTGCAGAGAGTTAAGTAACTGCCCAAGGTCAGAGTCAGTTAAAAATGCAATCTGTCATAATACGTTACAAAATGTATTTCTGCTCCCTAGAACGTCATTTGTCTTTTGGCTGTGCTTATGATATTTTTTGCAGTACAGAACCTTAAATGTGCATACAGTCTAATTTATTAATCTTTTATTTTGTAGTTTCTGAGTTTCATGTCTTGCTTAGACAGGTTTTCCTATGTCAGGATTTTTACAAAGTGGAACTCTTTTCTTCTAGTACTCTTACAGTTTTCTTTTCAGTTTAAGTTTTTGATCCATCTGAAATTTATTTTAGTGAATGGAATGGGTTAAGAACCTAGTTTTATTTTTTCTTCAAATGGCTAACTAGTGGCCCTAATCCCATTTGTTGACTAATTCACCTTTCCATCATGATTTGTAGGCTGACTACATCTGGTACTACATTCCCACATGTACTTGGGTCTATTTCTGGACTCTGTGATGGTCCACGGAACTGTCTATTCATTTTATCAACTTCTCTTGCCGTCACTAAGTGAGTCTGTAGTGGCCCTCCTCATTCATTCAACAACTACTCATAGAAGACCTAACATGGCAGGCACAGTTCTAGGGGCTAAGGAGAATGAGTCGAATGAGACAGACAAATGCAAGTAAATAATAACACTATAACTTCAGATAATGGTAAGTGCCATTTAGACCATTAAACCTGCAAAGGTGATAGAGACCAGAAGGTAGGGAGTGGTGGGGTTAATTAGAAAGAGTAATAAGGAAAGGCCTCCCTGAAGCCATATCTGAGCAAAGATCTGAATGATGAGAAACCAGTTGTGTGGGACACTGCCACTGCATGGCTTGACGAGTGATGTATAGGTCCATGCCCCAGATCCGAATCCGCGAACCTGGGGCCACCGAAGCAGAGTGCATGAACTTACCACTTTGCCACCACGCCAGCCTCCCAGATCACATTCTTAGGTTACAAACTGTTCACTATTATATTTTCAGAAGTAAAGGCAGGTAGAAGGGTTGGCCTATCCTATTAGTAAATACTATGTTTGGAAGAAATAATGATAGAGCATTTTCAGGAACCCCCACCAACACACACACACATATACATACCCTTTTCTTTTAGTACCAGTTGATCCAGAGACTCCTTCAGAACAGAAGCCCTCATGGTGCACACGTTATTGCAGTGGTCCAACATGGGGTAGGGGACGACTGCGCTAGGGAGCCGATTGCGATGCAGGAAGCGCAGAATCATTGATGAGTGAACACCCAGGCCCTCCTTGGACTCTGAAAATATGTCTATGAAACCTACGCAGACAAAATCCATTTTTGATGTTTTCAGGAACCCACCACAATAGTTTCCACATCCCCTGCCTGGTGGCCTATCTAAGTTGGCTGAATTAAAAGCAGCCATTAGTAATCTTCATTGATATTTTCAGCTTTACTCATTTAAAAATCTAAACAAGTTTTTAAGATACAAAGCAGAGGTAATCTCAATTTAAAAATTAATTTCATTTTAGTTTAACAGAATTTTGGAAGACTTAGAATAACGATTATCTGTTTCACTCCAAGCTTTAAAAATTTATAAGCACTTAAATACTAACTAGAAGTTTTTAAAGAAGTTTTGCATAAAGAATATGAGCTAGGAATAAAGTTTATTGCATTAGAGAGTGAAAACATAACTGCTTTTATACTAAACTATGTAAGACAATGCTAATGATGATACAACCACTACCCTGACCACAGTTTCCGATGGCATGCTGCAGTTTATGAGATACTTCCAGATGCGTCATCTCATTCGGGCCTCACTATAAGTGGGGGGTGGTGCAGGACAAGCACCAAAGGTGCTGCTATCTTGTTTCATAACTGAGGAAAATGAGGCTCAGGCAACACACCAAGTAACAAAACAGGCGTAGACCGGAAACAGCCCCTTGCACGGCCTCCAAGCGCTCCTTCCACCATGCCAGCTTTTTCTCTCCAGTGTGACTCCTCTGGAGTCTGCCCCATCTGTCCACCCCTCTGGCCACCGCCCAGGCCCTGGCCTCAACATCTCCTGTTCATACACCTACACAGACTTCCTAAGTGGCTCCCCTGGCTACCTTTGTCTGGTATTAACCTGAGTAATCCTACAAAAACACAAAACAGACCACGTCCACCCCTGTTTAAAGTCCTTTCACAGCTCCTCATAACCTACAATAATATGCCTTGAACTGAGGTGCCCATAGCCCAGAGGACTCCCAGGGTTAAGTGAAGAGGCTAAACATAGCAGCTTTTCCTGGGGCTCAGATACACTTGTAGATTTGGGGGGAATTTTTTTTGTTTGTTTTTACTTTCTAATGAGTCATAACATACATAACAAAAAGTACATATATTATAATTGTATCACTTGACCAACTTTCACAAACGGAACACACCCATGAAAGCAGCACCTAGAGCAAGACTCCAGAAGTCCACAGGAGAAATTGTTTGTAAATGTAAACCAAAGAGATTACATTAGAGCAGAATGAAACTTTGCATTAATTTTTAAGAAAAAACATGAGGCTGAGGAGAAATTTTGCACTAAAGCAGCCCATTTTAACTATGCCCCTACACAAACCCTGGAGACACCAGTTTGATTTCCCAAGACTCAAAAGTCTCTGCCACCCCTTGCCCTCCGTTTAGTTTCTCTTCTCTTAGCAGACTCCCGCTGTCATACCCAAACCTCACGTTATGACACTGCTGATGCTGCACTGATTTGCTCACAAAACATGTGAAAAACCAGACTGATTCTTGGAATGGGAAAATGTTTTCCACATGCTGAAAGAAGCAATGAATTTAGTAAAGGGGCTGTTTCTCTTGAAACACTAAGCACCCATACAATGAGATACAAAAGGAACAAGTTTCAGTCTAGGTTAGAAAAAGGGACTAGGAAACTAAAATCCCACTCAGTTTACCAAGGTTCATCCTAAGACTGTGATAAAACAATTCTTTTAGGTTGGCTGTTGATAGAAAATTTTGAGTAGAAAGTCCTAAGTCACAACCCTGCTCTGCAAGTGCCTTGGGATCTGGACCCCGGATGCTTCTAACCTCATCTCTGCCTCTCCCCACAGTTACCCAGGGCAACAGAGCACTAAGTATTCTGTTGGTACATTCCCTGGTCTCCACTCCTTTCCTCTCCTCCCAAAACATCTAAATAAGGCTCCCAAAACATCTCTTTGAGGTGTTAAATAAAGCAATAAAGCTCCTGATGCTAGCCACATGCTGGTAATGCAAAAGTGGGAGTAATACATAAATGTCAAGATATAAGTTAGCTAAACATAATTCAAACCATAATTTTAACTGCCATGAGTAGGAAAATGGTTAACATGTAGAGACTACCTATAATGTTCTATAAAAAATTACATAATTGAAGACAATTTGAGGAAGACTGGAAATATGCATTTTTCATTAATATACAGAAACCACCCTTGTCTAGCTCAATACACCCTCAGCAGTAAGCCAGAGAGGTCAAGGGCAGTGAGACGTACATTTACGTATCCATCAAATCTGTTTTGCTTCCACTGCTGCCCTAGCTAGGCTCTAGGCTGGGCTGTAGGACACCAAATGCACAGAGCAGGAAAAGTTCTTAGATAAGATAAAGTGAGACTGAAAGGATGATATGCAAAGTGTTTTTCCTTTCAAACTCAATTGTTTTCTCACTGGGGAAAAAAAAGGGGGGGTAATTTTATTTGATTCTATCTTCTGAGCCCCCAAAAGAAACCATACAAAAACACAGACAAAGTATCTTCGTCAGTACAATAAAGAAGTATTGCTTAATTTTAATCTATTTTTATCCTTACTTAAATTTCAGAGTGATAACTTCTCTAAAAAAAAACAAACACTGGTTGCCTACAATGTGCCAAAAAATATGCTAAATGTGAGGACACAGCAGAAATAAAAGAGAAGGGCCCCACCCTCAGGGAGCTCACAGCTCACAGAGTGAAGAAGACATGTAGCCTTCAGCACTCAGAGGAGAGCCTCACCTGGAACAAGAGAGCAGGCCTGCAGTTGTCTGATGATGTGGCTCAGCTCCCCCTGGAGGTTAGCTCCACTGGAATTCTTGAGGGCCTCCAACATGTTCTCAGCATCAACTGTACCATCACCCTCGGCATCAAACTGGGCAAAGGCCTACAACACAGGAGATGCAAGAAAATCAGGTCTGTTCTAAATCTTGAATAATTTTTTCTTTTTTCTTACAGTTCTCAAGACCAGTGGATTTGTGTGGGTGTGTGCGGGAAGAGCCCATATATATCATTCAAAGAATAAATAAATTCAATATGGTAACCCAGTGTGCTTTGCAGAACGCATGCATATAAGTACTACCATATGTATACACAATTTTTTCATCTCATCTCTCCTTCAAGAGACTTAACTCCCCTCCGTAATTCCCCTTCCCCAAAACAACTTCAGAAGAAAGCAACCACTGCAAAATTTTTCAACTGGTTACAAAGTGCCAAATAAAACGCTACAATGAGAAGTAACTGGCTTAGAGTAGCCCCTCAGGTTTCGCTGGGTTTTTCCTTTTAAACATTCTTTGGACACAACAGCTAACTTGATTTGTCTGCTCCTCAGTCCTGTTTTCAGTAACCTTTAAACATAATCTAACTTGTTCCCTGCCCAGGGTGGGCATCTGGGGAACTGGGTACAGCATGGGATTTGGTTTAAATCCTGCTCTGTCACTTACTGGCTATGAGACTTTACACACATTTCTTTATCTCCATAAGCCTCAGCTTCTAGATCTGAAAGATGAAGCAAATATTACCAAACTCACAGGCTGCTGCCTGGATGACGTAACATTTGAACAGGGCCCAACCGAGTGAAAGCACATTAGCAGTGCAAAGCACTCCCCTTCTCCTTTCTAACCCACTATGTTACCTCCTCCAGTGTCCCTGACCCCATTCCCTCTCACATCCTACAAGACTTTCCTTGCTTAGCAACTGCCTCCTCTCCCCAGGTCTCAATCCCTCCCTCATCAGTGGCTCCGATACACTCAACTCACAGACATCTCTCACTACGGAACACTTTAGGAGACTTCTATGCTGTTTTCTAAGTAATCCTCTCTCTTCCTTAAAACTCCTGCCCCTTTTCTTTATTTCCCTCCTTCATGAAATATGGAAATGTCCCATTGAGGTTTCATGACTGACACAAATACCCCTATTTCCATCACAGACCTCTGATAGGAACATAGCAAATTCCTGAGTTTGGGTCCAAAACCATAGACATAAATGCAGGATGGGGGACAGAGTTCAGAGGCAACATGTGAGAGATGGACTGCAGCATTCTTCTGGCCTCTACTCAAGCTGACAAGATTATCCAACAAGTTAATAGGATCGAAGGCTACACTAATCAAAGTATCATGTTCAAAAGGAGAGAAGATAGCCTTGTGTTCTTTTCTGATTAGACTCAATCAGGAAAGCTGAGTTTAGTTTGGAAGCTACAAAGGGAAACAAAATAGAAGAGATTAGAGGAAAGAGACCATGAGGGAGGGAAGACTAGAAACCGCCCTGTGAGGAAGAGCTGAAGGGCCATGGAATCTCTAGTGCAGAGAAAAGATGACTGGGAGGAACAGAATCCCTCTGTTCAAATATCTGATGGGCTGTCATGGGAAGGAGCAGTCAAAGTTAAGGTCAGAAGTTAGAGGAAAAGCTCATCATAAACATGGACTTGTCTGTTATCAGCGGGGTATAAAGATGGGTTAGGAAGCTCTGAGAAGGAATGCTCACCCCATCCCTCAGGGCTTCAGAGCAACAGCTGGACAACAAGCCATCAGGAGTGTTCAAAGAAGTCATACTGAACAAATGCATGCACCTCTGCTCCCTCCTGAAACCCCACTAAGACAATATCATAAAGGGATTTATTTTTTTAAAGCACAAGGACAAAGAGAATAGGAAATGATGCAACAGCAACAAAATTCTGAAAGCTGGGAAGCAGACGAACGAGTAGCACCAGGTTGGTCAGCCCAAGAAAGCAGAATCCTAAGCTGGGACAGGGTAAAGTTGAGAAGCAAGCTGCTTCACACTGCAGGACTCCAAAAGACTGAAGAGTGAGTGGCAATAGGTGCTGCTGAGAGTGGATGTAATTGGCAGAAAGACTATTTTAAAAAGCAGTTAGCCATGCTATGGCAGCGTCCCATGTATAAAATAGAGGAGAACTGGCACAGATGTTAGCTCAGGACCAATCTTCCTCACCAAAAAAATTAAAAAACAAAAAACGCAGAACTCACTGGATAAATGCTGATCTTAGAAATCATTGGGGATTTTCGCTTTTTTTTTTTTTTCAGGGGAAGAGGGTGACAGTGGGATTGTGTGATTTTTTTTTTAAAGAGTTCTTATCTTTTAGAGACATATAATGAAATATTTATGGGTGAAACGAAATATTTGTGGATGAAAAAGATCTGCTTCAAAACAATTTGGAGGAGAAAGTAGGTGGGGTTTAGCTGAAATAAAATTGACCTTGAGTTAGTAATTATTGAAACTGGCTAGTAGGTTATATGGGAGTTCTTTCTACTCTTATCTCTATTTTCTTATTTACTTATTTTATTAAGATTTTATTTTTCCTTTTTCTCCAAAATCCCCCTGGTACATACTTGTGTATTTTTAGTTGTGGGTCTTTCTAGCTGTGGCATGCAGGATGCCACCTCAGCATGGCCTGATGAGTGGTGCCATATCCGCGCCCAGGACTTGAACTGGCGAAATCCTGGGCCACCGAAGCAGAGCACGCGAACTTAACCACTTGGCCACAGGGCCGGCCCCTACTTTCTTATGTTTAAAAATTTCCATTGAAAAAAAAACCATACCCAGATACCCAGATCTTCTCCCCAATCTCGGCAGAAGCCTGGGAAGTTGATTCTCTGGAAAGAGTAATACAGAGAAGAGTCTCTGGACTAGGAAATACCAGGCACAGCTGAGAGTGTGAATGCTACACTGAAAACAAGGGGATTAAGATTTACATGCTAAATTTTTTTTTTCTTCCCAAAGCCCCAGTACATTGTTGTATATCCTAGTTGTAAGTCCTTCTAGTTCTTCTGCATGGGATGCTGCCAGAGCATGGCTTGACGAGCGGTGCATAGGTCCATGTCCAGGATCCAAACCAGCAAACCCCAGGCTGCTGAAGACGAGCACGCCAACTTAACCACTACGCCACCTGGCCAGCCCCACACTAAATGTTTAAGACTCACCCTTCCCCTAGAGCTCTCAGAATGCTGGCAGCTAGTCTCACACCCTCCAGGCAAGAGACTGGAAGAGTCTTCTCTGGGGCACCCAACAAGCCCAAGAGAAGGGACCTAGAGATCCTGGCACTGGAGAGCTCCCAATGAAAGGGCCCAGCCAGTTCATCTCACAGTGAGGTTCCCCAGTCAACAAGCCACATGCACTGAGCATCCACCTTTTAGTGCCACACTCTTTGAGATGAGTGGACAGCCCAGGACCACCAGACATTTGAGGAAAGCCTTAACATGAAACAGGAAAAAATGCAACTTGGAGAAAAGAAAGGACTATGCAAGGAAAAGAAAACATCAAAAGGATTATGATTAGTATCTTCAGAGAAATATTTTAAAAGATATTTCTAAAACCAGCTTTACTGAGATATAACTCACAGAACATAAAATTCACCCTTTTCCAGTGTACAATCCAGTGGTTTTCAGCATATTCAGAGTTGTGTAGCCACTACCACCACTATCTAACAAAAAAGGATATTGCAATCATGAGAGAACAGGACACTATTAGTAAAAACAGGCAATTCAGAAAACTTTTACAAGTTCTTGAAAATGAAAATATCATGACAAAATGAAAATCACAATAGATTTTGGAAGATAAATCTCAATAGGCCACAAGATAAAGTTGACTAAAGTGCCCAGAAAGTAGAGCAAAAGTACAAAATGATGGGAACTGAGAAAGAAAAGAGAAGGAAAATCAGGAGACTAGGTCAAGAGGTCCAACATCCAAACAGTATACGTTCCAGAAAAAGGGAACGCAGAAAATGGAGGGGAGAAAAATCACAATCATTACGATTCAAGATAATTTCCCCAAACTGAAGGACATGAGTTTTGATAATGAAGAGGCTGAATACTCTACACAATGGATAAAAGCACATCCTAATGAAATTTCACAACATCGAGAGGAAAGAGAAATTTCTAACTCCAGGGAGACGACAGTTTCCATGTAAGAGGTCAAGAATCAGAATGGGACCGACTCAGCAGTAACACTGGAAGCCAGAAAGCAGTGGGAGCAGTCCTTCAACATTCTGGGGGGGCTCTTTCTAACCCAGAAGTCAACGATCAGCCAAAATACCAGCAAGTGTGAAAGAGTAAAATAAAGACATTCTTATACATGCAAAGTTCTCAAAAAATGAACTACTTAACGCTTCCTTATTCAAAAAGCTACTAGAAGATTTGGCTACCAGAATGAAGAAATATGCCAGAAAGAGGAAGAACAGGATCTGACCAAGAGAGAAAATGAATCCCCAGGACGACGGAGATTCCAAGACAACACCTGCACAGCAGACGTAGAGAACACTAAGTCCAGAGTCAAGTAGGTCGGAAGGCTCTGGGAAACAGAACTTAGAGAAGATGAAACTGAGAGAACACCAGGTGTTTGAACATATCAAATGCTTGTGTTAGAAGAGATTTAGACAACTGGCAGAAAATCTGAGATTAAATTAATGATAAAAGACAAAAATTAAGCAAAAGAAGGGTACCAATTCAATTGTTAATCCAGAGAAAATAAAAAGATGTTTGACAAAGGAAAAGTAATCATGGAATACTACACAACTCAGTTACATATAGAATTTACATAATCATAATGACATAAACATCAAGAACAATTAAACAAAATTGAAACAAGTCCACTGGGAGGACAGAAGATGTGCAGGTTTAGGCAAGGACAGGAAGGTGAAAGACAACTAAAGACGCATCTTCTATGGTGGGAATAAGATGGATAAAGCCTAAAACTGAAAACTGATAAAGGAGTAACATAGGGGCCGGCCCCGTAGCCTAGTGGTTAAGTTCAGTGCACTTCACTTCAGCGGCCCGGGTTTGTGGGTTCAGGAGCAGACTTACACCACTTGTCAGCCATGTTTTGGTGGTGACCCACATATAAAACAGAGGAAGAATGGCAAGGATGTTAGTTTAGGGCTAATCTTCATCAAGAAAAAAGAAGAAGAAGAAGTAATATAAACACGTTATGTGGTGATACAGAGGCAAATACTAAAGAAGCAGAGTTGAAGAGGGATTATTCTCGGGGAGCGAGACACTGGAGTAGGAGAGCAGGGGACCGTTGCTTTCATGCAAGTCTCACGGACTCTACACTGTGTGAGGGATAAAAAGAAAAAACAAAATTTTAAAGAGTACCTACGTCAAGCATGAGATGGACTGGATAAGTAGTTTAAAAATGTTTCTTTAAAGCAGTAGAATACTTCCTCTTACTAAATAAACTTTTACACACACTGGATATATCAGCCAAAAAAGGAGATTTCTGGGACAACTGGATACATCTGAACACGGACCGGGGATTAGATTAAACAGAAATGAACTGACATGGAAAAGTGAAGACCATTAACTAAAAAAAGTAGGCTACAAAAGAATATTAGAGAATGATCTCATGCTAGTTTGAAAAAAAGGCAAATATGCACTTTCCATCTTGGTACAAAAAAAAACTACATAGATATATTTTTAATATATGCATTTATAATAAGATATATAATATGCATAAAAAGAGACCTGAAAGAATAAATATCAAGATGTTAACAGTGGTATTAGGGCAATCTATATATGTTGCTTTTGCAATAATAAAGGGGAATTTTTATTTATTTATTTTTTTAAAAGATTTTATTTTTCCTTTTTCTCCCCAAAGCCCCCTGGTACATAGCTGTATATTCTTCGTTGTGGGTCCTTCTAGTTGTGGCATGTGGGACGCCGCCTCAGCGTGGTCTGATGAGCAGTGCCATGTCCGCGCCCAGGATTTGAACCAACGAAACACTGGGCCGCCTGCAGCAGAGCGCGCGAACTTAACCACTCGGCCACGGGGCCAGCCCCGGGAATTTTTAAATATTAATTTTTTAAAATTATAAGCACAACCCTAATACAAAAAGTGGAACCAATGGGTGAGCAGGGAGGTGGAAAAGAAGCACAGCCTCTGTCTGCCCTGAGGCCTCACAGTGTGAACACTACCGTACCAGATCACAGCTACTTCCCAACTTTTTCACATTATGGCATAGTGAGAAAATAATATTTGTATGACTCAAAGTCTGAGAGAATTAATGCAGCTGTAACCCATTCAGTTGGCAGTAACATACAGTTTGGGAAGCTCTGAATTACGAGCACTTGTTAAATTCCAAGCACTGTGCATAATATCATTTATTCCTCATAAGAGTAACAGGACTTACTACTAACCTCCCCATGTTATAGTTGTACAGAGAGGTCAGACAACTTGCCCGAGGTTCCACAGCTAGAATTTGAATCCAGGTCTCCAGAGCTCATGTTCTTCACCAGGACTCCCTTCTCCTTCGTTTTATGAGATAACCCCTTGGGTTCCTTGCAGTCTGCAGACCAAGTGCTGCAAACCTCTCTTTTAGCCCCATCTCTTTCCTCCATCTATAAAATGTGCTCTCAATGCCTTTTGCCCACGTTAACTCAGTGTCAACCTTAAAACTGAGACTCGCCCTCTCTAAATCCCCAGGTAGCACTCAAGCCCCACTTCCACCAAAACTTCTGCCCTTCAAGTGCTACCTGCAGCTCGAGTGCTGCTGGTTGCCAGCCTCCCACTCAACTCCCGCTGCTTACTGCTGATAAAAATTCTATATGAGCAAGGCTATAAAAATAGGGACATTTTTGCTATTTCTAACAGACTCTGTTGATCTGTCAATAGTCAATGAATACGATAAAAGGAATTTTCAAACAAACAAAAACAAAGACATTTTGGGTGAGAAAGAAAACCAGAACAGTGTTGCTAACAGCTTCACCAAATAAATACGTAATTTCCTAACACTCAGAAATTGTACTTAAAGAAATGCACAGGTTTTAAAATCTAACACTTAACATCTAGTTTGTTTCACGGGACTTCACAGAACCTAATCTACTCATGTACTCATTCCACACTAACTGATAGCAGCCATTACAGACCTGATCCCGGGCTTGGCTCTGTGCACATTAAGGTGAGCCGGGCATAGTCCTTGCCCTCCAAAATCCTCACAGCCTAGGAGAAGACAAATCTGTAAACCAACAGCAGCAATGTAATAAGTATAGCAGAAGTAATAGCACGAACAACTATAACAGCTAATATTCCCCGACCATTTACCAGGTACCAGGCAGAATACTAAGCGCCTCACCTGGATCAACTCATATTTCCCACAACAACCCTAAAGGTCGATACTACCCCTTTACTAGTGAGGGACAGAGAGCTTAAGTATGTTGTTCAAGGCCACATGGTTAGTACCGGTAAATGATGGAGCTGGGATTTGAATCCTGGTACGATTTGAGACCCCACGCATCAACCACGAGCTAACAGACACTCCAGACGCCAGAAACCTAGGAGTGGGAGGGGTGCTCAGGGCAAAGAGCCCTGTGAAAATGAACCTTGAACTGAGCTTTAATGAATAACTAGGAATCTGCAAGCATATGAAGACGGGGAGGCCATCTGGATAAAGGGGACAGAGTGTGAGCATAGATACTAAGTACACAGCAAATTGTGGGGACTACGACATGCTTGGTGTGGCTGGAATGGAGGCAGGGGCAAGAGACGAAGAGATGGACAGAGGTCTGAACAGAGAGGGCCTGGCTAACCAGGCTGAGGGGCTCAGGTCTTACAGTAAGAGCAGCATGAGGCCACCGGAGAATACTAAGGGTGGAGGGGGCTACTCAGCCAAGATCTACGTGAGCTCTCATATTGGAATGGACCTACGAACCTCTTAAAATATATCCCTTTGTACTGCTTGAACCCCTTCTCCAGTGTTTCTGTGACACACTTTGGTGAGGGGAATCTCAAGTCTTCTGGCCAGTTCTGACAGCAACAACCCTCTTCTCTATATAATGAATGGAAGTCTGCCTCCCTGATGTTACCATCCTTTGGGGCCATTCAGAACACCTCTGCTCCCCCTCTGCTCCTCCTCTGCCCCCAAACAGCCCGCAGACCACTGAAAACAGTGATCAGGTCCTCTGAGCTTCCCTGAACGCGCCATTCCTTCAACCAGTTCTCTATCTGGTATGGTTTTAGTCTCATTCCCATCCTGGTTGTCCCCTCCGGGATCCCTCCACTTTGACAATAAACCTCAGAGCAGTGCTTCTCAAGTTTCATTGGCTAATCCACTATAAGAAATACATTTTGTATCATGACTCTGTGTACATATAATTGATATAAAAGTTTCGGGAGACAATGTAATACTTTCTCCTATTAGATATAATGTACTCTGATATTTTCTATTCCATTCTACTCTGTTTTATTTTTTAACATGCAGGGTAACACTCACTAAATATATTTCCAAGCCACTGAAGGGGCAATCTGAAACTCATTGCTCTGGAACATGGGGCTCAAAACTTAACTGGATGCACCAGGTCTAGTCTAACAGTGCAAAGTAAAGCAAGTCAACCTTTGTCTCTCCAAAAACAGAGCAAGCCCCCTGTTTCCAGGGAGCCAACACCCACCTGTGCAGACAGCAACCTGATCTGCTGTATTCTTCCTCCTCCTCTCCTGACTCAGGTCTCTCCCTCTCACTCCTGCTGTGTGCTTTGCCATCCACACAGCAGCAATTCAGGCAGCAGCCGAGTGCAGACACCATGCCAGGCAGCGAGTGGAGGTAAGAAGTCTCACACAGACTAAAGGGAAATCTGGATTTGAGTATGGGGCCAGATTTACTGCGTACTCTCCACAAGACCTGGGACAAGACCCTTGGCCTCTCTAAGTCTCAACTCCTCTTCCTGCCCAAACTTTCTTCATGGGTTGTCGTGAGGATCCAAATGTTTCACGAACAAGACTATCCCTAGTAAACTGCAAAGAACTGGTATTCCAATCTAGTTAGAAGGCTGTTATTGATCCACCTTACAGACAAGAGACAGAAAAGTGAGTTGGCTGACTGCAGATTTCCACCCACTTGCCTTGGCTGAGGGCAGCATGGGACAGGGCTCAGACCATTCCTGTTTAACCTCCTTAACTACTACTGGGATCAAGACCACAGTATATACATAAGACTGTGCCAAAATCATCACAGACTAGAAGTGTGGGCTCAGACCAGCAGAACGCAACGCACCAGGCTGATATAGGTAAAGTTGCATGTGGGTTCAACTTGGGAGGAAAGAAACATCACAAGTCAAAAGATCTAGATCTGGTCCCTGTTCTGCCACTTGTTGGCTGAGAGGGTCACCTATCCATTTAACCTCAGTGTACTCCTCTGTAAGACTATCTATATTCCATGTGTAAGTACTGAAAGGGCTGTCACACCAAAGATGGAGCAATCAATCCTAGTGCAGAGCTGGAACAACAGAGAAAAGTAATACCACCGCTCGTAGCAACATTTATTGAGCATTAAGCATGTGCAGGAACTGTTCTAGATGCTTTACATGAACCAATTCATTTAATCCTCATACCGACTATATAAGGTAGAAACACTTATTACGCTCGTTTCATAGGTGAGGCAACTGAGACACAGAGTGATCACATAAGTCTATCAAGGAGGGTGGAACTAGGATCTGCCCACACAGCCCACACAGGCTGACTCTAGGGCCCAAGGCTCCAGCTCAGTCCAAAGAACAGAGGAACGGGTAGACTCATAAAGCAGCCAACTCACTGATACTGTTAACGGGCTAACTACACATCTGTCCAGGATGTTACACAAGGGATGCCTTCATGGGGAAAGGGAGGGGACAGGTTGTCTGCAATGGTTACTAAGGTCCCAGTCAACTCAGAGTCTAGACTAGGCACCAAAGAAGTACCATTCCCCAAATTTGCCATGCTCTCTCTCACCTCACTACATTTGCACATGCTGTACCTTTCAAGTGGAATATCCTTTTCTTCCTCTGCCTGGAAAATTCTTCCAGCTTCTCAAGCCTTGGTTTGGTGAAGCATTTCCCAAACTCCATGCTACTGTTAAATGTTTCTCTGTGGTCCTTGAAAGTGGAGAGGCTTAGAACAGAGCAAAGGGCTGAAGCGGGGAGAAAGGGAGCAAAAGGACAAAATTCCCACATATATGGGAAAGAGTGAACAGACCCGGTTGGCTAAAGAGCACTGGGAGATAAGAGTGGAAAAGTATAAAGACCTAAATGTTAGACTAACATTTGATTCTGAAGGCAATGGGGAGCCACCGAAGTTTCTAAAGCAAGACAGCACATGATGAAGTGGTATTCTGGAAATCAGGGAAAGACAAAACAGAGCTGTGACCTTTCCTCCATAGCTCTCTTGGGTCATGAATTTCACCCCTCCCCCCTGCAAAGCACACAGGGCCAAAATAACCTCCAATTCACCCAGGAGCTTTCTCTTTTATACTGCCTCACCACCATGAATGGCCATCACATACTGAAAGCTTCCTGTGTGCTGGAGCAGTGCAGGCAGGTGGCTGGGGGGCCTCACAACCTAGCTGCAGAAAAAGACCAGACAATGTGCTCTATGTGCCAAACGATCTGTACAGAACAGGAAACAAGAGCCTCAAGGGTAGGGCTGAAAACACCATTAAACAGACGCCATCTGAATCACGCCACAAGAAAGGCTTGGTCCTGATCAGGTGATGGTGCCAAGGCAGGGAATCTTGAAGAGCTGAGAGAAGCAAGGTTCACACACAGGACAAGGCAGTGTCCCACTGGCTAGGGCGCAGAGCTCGTGCAGGAGGACAGAGGTAGATGAGGTCAGACAGGGGGACAGGCCAGCCTGTGGGCTCCAACCCATTCAGAGGAATGCAGACGTGGTCCCTCAGGCACGGGGGAGCCCCACAGGCTCTGAGCTGAGGGTAAGCAACGCCTGCAGTCTGTTTCATCTTCCTGGTGCAGACATACGTCCCTCACCGTTGGGTCTTGAAAGGGTAGCGAATTACTTCTGGATATTTCTATTTGCATAGTTCTTGGGCTCAGAGATATTCTAAATTAGTGGATTAATACTTTGACTTGATAACCCCAATAAGGTACTCTTCTCCAAATTTCCTCTAACCTAACAGTGACTAAGAACCTTTTTAATTTTCACTAAAACTATATTTGTTTCCTCCAACGTCAAGAAATATCTTATTCTTAAAAGGTTACAGATTGAATATAAAATACGAGGTTGGAGAAGGAGGACTGCACCATGTTCAATCTGTTAAATCAAACTGAGGGCACTATGGGGGAAAACACTTAATTGAGCACTGGCTATGAGCCAGGACTGTGCTAAGAAAATAAATAAATGCATAAAAAAGGTCTTTCCCTCAGAGTTTACAGCCCAATGAATTTCATAAAGTAGGCACCAAAGCTAATTTGGTAAATTAATCAAATAAGACCCATCCATATAAAATCCCACCTTAAAGCCATCTGCCGTCATCCTCTGTTCAGCACTTCTTTCTGCCCTAGAGTCTACCTGATTTTCTGCAGTATTAAGAGCATATTAGGAGCACAAATATCTAATCTCTAAATTCTGATGTCAAATAAGAATTTAATTTTAAATCTCTTCCTCTTCTACATAGGAGTCAATTCAGTGTGGCTCCCTGTGAGCAAACCAAAGAGTCCTTCTCTGTGGACCACGCCCACCATGAAAAAAGGTGTGTTGTACTATAAAATGATAATCTTTCAGACTCTGGTCCATGGTACAACTCCCAAGAACTGCTACAGGACACCACTTCAAGCAACTAAGTTCACAGGAATGTGAAGGCAAGACAGCTGGGTAGACATGGATAGCTATGCAAATCAGGAGCCCAAAGATGGCACATGTGAAACTTGGAAACGCTTAGCATTATAATAATACATAATATACACTGACGACAGCTTGCTAGCTCTCGTAAAGTGAATGAAGGGAACTAACTCACCATTTTAGTTGCTACTATAAAGAAATTTTGTTATTATTTCACAAAAACCCTTCTACTTGTATTAGAATATCACAATGCATTTTCAGAAGCTTAGATGTAGAATTAACTAAGACACAGAAATGTATATTTATCTAAGTCAAAGGACTTAGACTTTACAAAGACTTATTTGTAAAGTACAGAATCAAATGCATGGCTAATACTTATTTTCTCGGATATTACTAACATAATCACTCCTGACCTACAGACAGGACAAGCACTGTGAGATTATCCCAATCAGGCTATCAAGCCTTCACTTTGAGTCAGAATTGCTCTCTTTAATTAATCAGTGCTAACCAGTGGCGGCGGGGAGGGATCACCAAATTTTAGTAGCAACCCAAGCTCTAAATCTAATAAAGGTAAACAGGCTTCAAGAAAAATACATGATGCTTTTTCTCCAATTTGGATTACCCATGCCAGGCCTCCCTTAGCATGAAGGGAAAAGTTAAAGAATTAATTATGTATTCTTGAGACTAAAGAATAACAAATAAAGAGAATCAGTTCCTTAAAGGAAAAAGGGGGCAGGATCTGGAGTCAGAAGACCCACATTTGAGTGTTAGTGCCAAAACTTAATTTCCAATCTTACTTAAGTGAGTCGCTGAACCCTGCAGAGTCCTCGACTTCCTCCTCGGTCCGGTGGCTGTTGTCACTGACCTGCCCCGCGTGGCTGGCCTAAGTTATCAGACACCATATATTTGAACATGCTGTAGAGGGTGCATTAAGATAATTATACAGATGTGAAAGAAGACTTTCGAGCACACCTTTTGTGAGTTCTGTGTTTGGATACTTAATACCCTGTGACACAGCTCTAGATTGTCCCAGGGATTTTTATAAAAATAAAATAAGAACTCAGAACATTTTACAAATCACCAGTTCTTATTGCTGTACTTACGACTCCTTAATGCTTATTTTTGCCACATATGTGACTATCATGATTTTTTGTTTCACAAAAGGAAGGTACAACCATTCACAGCTTTTTCTTCCCATAAATTTCTTTAGTTACAGTGGCTGAATGACCTCCGAATTTAACTATGTTAAACAGTCCATAAAGTACCTCTAAAGGACTTAAATTCTTATACAGCACAATCTTTTCACTCTTGGTCACTGAAAGAAAAAAGAACAACTCTCCTCAGAATAAGAGGAAACGATATAGCTATTGTCTCACGAAACCCCAATGTGCAAATAGATAACTCCATATCTCGTGCAGTCTTCTCTCCTAAGCTCCAGACTCATATACCCAACACCTAAGAGATGTCTCCACTTAGCTGTCTCATGGACACTTTAAATTCAACATGGCCAAATCAAACTCATCTTCCCTCTCCAGGTCTTCCCTTCCTGAAGATGCTTCCTTTCCCAATAAACAGCACTATCATCTTTCCAATTGCTGCAGTCAGTAATGCTGGAGTCATCCTTGATTCCTTTCCCCTTCTAATCCTCTACCCACACCTAAGTCTCAAGAACTGCTTATTCTTATACCTCCTAAACAGCTCTCAAAAATTGTCCACTTCATACCATTTTACCTGCCACCACCCTAGTCCAAGCCACCCAGTCTCTTAACCAGACTGTCGTAACAGCCTCCTAACTGCTTGGGTCCACCCTGCGGCCCTTTGACAACTGGTTCTCACAACTATCACGGCACTTTGCTTAAAACTCCACTGTTTCCAAACTCCTATTTAAGAGGCTGCAAAGGACTCTTACAATCTGCTCCCTGCCTACTCCTCTAGCCTTGCTCTCCTCCTCCTGCATTCTATGATCCAGCCATGTGAGTCAAAGACTGATCATTGTACCCCAATCTCCTGTTCCCCTCTTCCTCAGTAATTGAATCCTAATCCTGATTTTTAGCTGAATAAATGGCCAGGAAATAAGGCTCCTTCCCAGTCTCCCTTGCAGGTAAGTGTGGCCATGTGACTGGGTTTGGGCCAATGGGATGTGAGCCATGCCCCTAAGAGAGGAGGTGTGGCCCTCTCCTTCCCTTTTCCCTCTCCTGCTGGTTGGAAAGTGAAAAGTGACAGCTGAAGGAGCCATTTGGATCACCAAGTGGAAGGTGCCTGCAGAGGATGACAACACAAGATGGATGGAGCCAGATTTCTGATGACTGTGAAACTGCCATATCAACCCTGGACTCTTACATAAGCAGCTTTATTGTGTAAAGCATTGATGCACTGAGTTTTCTGTCCCTTGAAGCAGTTTTGCCTAACCCTAATACATCATACCATCCTTCCAGATTCTCCATTCTCTGGACTCTGGACTTGTGCATGCGATGCCCTCTGCGTGAAACACTAACTCCTCCTGCTCTTTGTGTGCTTGCATCCTTCAAATCTGAATGTTACTTCTCAGGCCAGTCTTCTTCCACTTCCCGGATGAGGTTAAATACTCCTGCTATTTTTTTCCTTACGCTTTCCCTTGGATAATACTCACCACACCGATAATTGCCGGGTTAACGTGAGTCTCTTTCAGTACCACATACTCTTTAGGAGCAAGTCATCCAAGTGCTTGGCACTCAGTATAGGCCCATCAAATATTTGCTTAATGAATGAATGAATAACGTCATAGCCCTTGAGTGATTTCTGGACCACACCTTGAGGACTTCCTGATCTCACATTAGAGGACTCCACTAAACTCCACCTGTAGCTCTATTCCTGTCAGACACTCTCACAATGTAAATAGTGTTTCTCTCCATTCTCTTCTGGACAATTCCAAAATGTGTCAACTCCTTCAGCAGATCTGCAGAACGCTCTCTGCACTGCTTCATTTTCTCACAATACTCCTAGGACTAGAGTGGAAAGTAGTATGTGTTCTCTTAAAATTAAAAAAAAAAAGAATCGAGACCCATCACTAACTAATATGATCATTGTTTTCAACAGCTGAGGTGACTTAAAGGTATTTGTTTAAAGGAAAATATAAGAACCAAATAAACCACATTATTTGGATTCTGGCCAAGTACAGGAAAACATTCTTAAAATATTTTAGAAGCCTCTGGTTTTAGAGTGCACATCACTTTTTAATGGCATTATAGGTACTGTCACTTCACTGCTTTATGTATTCACCCTTCATTGACACTAAAGATTCTACATGGCTTACTCATTTCCACAAATTAAGCACCTGTTTCTTATAACATTGTGGTGTTAATGAAATAGGGTCTCAGGAAGGAGAGAGTGGGACATAAGACAAACAAATATTAAGAGATCTGAATGACAGTCTCAGTTCTGCCAATGACTCACTGGGTGACCCTGGATCGGTTCTCTTCTTAACTCTTAAAATATTCAGTACAGATAATTCCTAAGATCCCTTCCAAGGAAAACATTTTGTTACCATATCAATTTGCTGCTACTGATTTAATAGAGATGACATTAGTGATTATGCCAAAGACTATATAATTACAAGTATTCACAGGAAACCTGGTACTTGCCTATCAGTTCTATGGAGGTTTAAGTAAGTCTAAAATATGGTTCTTCAAGGATCTAAAAACAAACGTGTATTTTGGAAAAGCAAATTTTTGCAGGACGAGAATGGCCTTTAGAATATGAGTTTTTCCAGTATATGTTATTCTCCTCCCACATTTGTCAGGCTCCCACACTGGATTCAGAAGGTGCTGTGCAAAAAGCCACTTGTCGGTAAAACAGAATGGTTTTCACTGCCACTCCCTTGATTGCTACATCCCTTTTCCCTTAAACTGTTCTGGAGCCTGATCAGGAAGCTCCAGAGAGCAGGCGATCCAGCGTCAGGCAAGGGCACAAATGTCTGTACTACAACAAGCAAAGGCATCTGGGCTTGTCCAGTTCTTCACAGCAAGGACGGCCTACTCTAGGCTTTCCACACCTCTAGTAACGATTAGAGAGATTCGTAGCCATCTCCCGGAGTGAACAGGCTGGAAGCGTCCCATGTGGGTCCCGGCACCCCATGCTCCCATTCTTGGAACCTGAGGATCCTATGGGTTCCTGCCCGGCCTCTCCAAAGACACCGCCCACCCCTTCACGCCCTTGGGGGGGACCGCCCTGCCCCCGCCGTCGCCAGCCAGCTCTGACCTCCTCGAACTGCTCGCCCGAGCAGCCAGCGCCGCGAGCCTCCAGCAGCTCCCGGAACTGATCCAGGGTGACGGACTCTTCGCCGCGGCCCAGCCGCTCTTCCAGCCAGCGCAACAGAGCGCCGTGGTGCCTAGACACCAGAGACTCGAAGGGCGGAGCGGGCCGCAGCGCAGCCGCCGCCTCTCGCAGCCGGGCTGGCTCCAGCAGCGCCGCGGCGGGCGGCAGCGCCGGGGCCGCGGGGCCCGGGCCGGGAATCGTGCCCGAATCCGCGACCCAGCCCTGGTGCGGGCCCCAGCCCTCACCCCCGGCGGCTCCCGCTTCGTCTTCACTGCTGTGACTCGAAGCGTTCCCCATGGGGTCTCCGTCTCGGGCGCCCGGCTCTGCAGCCGCCGCCGCCGCCTCCCCGCCTCGACCTGTCAACCTCCCACGGCACCCGGCGGGCGGGGACTGGGAGGGGACGACGGCGGCGGCTGTGGCTTCCGGCTTCCTCGCCGTCAAGTGAGGACTGCTGTCGCAAAGGCGCCGTCAAGCGGACTCTACCAGCTGTCGTGAGAGCTAGCCGAGGACGCCCTCAGCAAAGGGTGGAGCCTTGATTTCCAAGAGGGCGCGTCTGTCATGACGTCCGCATCATCCCGCAGCCTCCTTTGCCACCATCTTTGTTGGGGGCGGACGAACTGCAATCCAAGGAGGCCTTTCGCTGTTCATTTTCGCGGCGTCCCTCCATGTTCAATAGCTATGCTGAAAAAGTAGGAGGACGAGTCGGCGCCAGGGAGTGAACTTTTCACCAAGACTTTTTCCTTTCAATCCTCTGATGTCCCCTTAGTGACAGGAGTACATAGGCGTCGCGGTGGTGACGTCACGGCTGCGTTTCCGCCGTGTTAGTTATGGACAGAGAGGCGGCAACTTCGGAAGAGCGGAGGCCTGCGGCTGGATCGATGCTGAGGCTCGGCCGGCGTGGGCTCCTGCTGGGCCTGGCCGCGGCGGCGGCGGCGGTGATGGCAGCGCGGCTGATGGGCTGGTGGAGTCCCCGCGCTGGCCTTCGCCTTTTCATCCCGGAGGAGCTGGCCCGCTACCGCGGCGGCCCTGGGGACCCGGGCCTCTACTTGGCGTTGCTCGGCCGCGTCTACGATGTGTCCTCTGGCCGGAGGCACTACGAACCTGGGGCCCACTATAGCGGCTTCGCAGGTATCAGTGAGGCGGCTCACGCCTCTTCCAGCTCCGACGCGGGCCTGTAGCCGCCTGCGGGTCGTTGGTTCATTCATTCATCATTCATTCATCTGTATTTTTCCTCCCCACATTCATCAGAGTAGTCTGGGGGCCAGGCTAAGCTGCACCATCCTTCTGGTCTGTTTGACTTGGGCAGACTAAGGCCAACTCTTAGCGGCCTCTACCCTCCCTGTCGTTCCCCACCGCTTTTCGTGACTTAGGTTCGAGAAACACGTCTCCTGCCTCTGTTGATAATTACCCATCGCCCACCAGGAGAAGCCCCCGATACCTGCTTGTGCCAGACTGCATGGGTCTCGGGGCACAGAGATGAATGAGACCCTCTCCCTGCCCTCAGTGTTCTTCTGATTCCAATCAACTCTTGAATATGTCCCCATCCGAAGTCACCTTCCCCCCCGCACACACAGCAAGTTTCCCTAAAAGTAGTGGTTCTTACTTCTAGTACGGTTGCATTTGTCTGCCTTCCTTTAAAAAGAAGAGGAGGCTAGAGCGCAGGGAAGGGCTCTGTTCACTTTTACAGTCCTTCAGTACTTAGAACAAAGCTGTGCGTAGGTTAGGACTCAACATTTGTCAAGTGACGTTTGCTCTGCTGTCCTTATTTTACAACTGAGGGGACTGCTGGATATGCTTAGCCTAAAGCCCTCACAACTAAGTACTGACAGGACTTGGACCGGGACCACGAGCCGGTTACTTTTAGAGATGTTGCCTTACCAGCCCAGAGGAACGACCAAGCCTCAGATTAAAAAAGAAAAAACAAATGCCAAGCAAGCTTAAGAGTAGTGACTGGGCTGATATTAAATAAGCATTTTGCACTGATGAGGGGAATCGGAAAGCTGCCTCTGGTGCTTAAATACAAGTGACTTCCCTGTCTCTAGGGAGAACTTCAGAAATAGAAGCATAGGCAGAGAAGGAATTAAGTTCAGTCAGTGTTGCCGGGCTCCTCAAACAGTCCAGCAGGAGAAGGGACTTACCCAGGGCTACACAGTCAGTCAGCAACGCAGCTGGGACTGGCATCAAGGGTTTTATTTACCTGCCAGGTGAGGGCACTTTTTGGTGTGCTGTCCTGCCACACCCTGATGCAGCTGTCAGTTTTATGCACAAGTATGTGCATAAACTCCATTTCTGATGTGATTTTTCTTTCACAATCTGCTCTACTGTCTGTTCCTTTGTGCCCAATATTCATTCAACATCCATTTCTTGACCACTCCCATGTAGCCTGCCTTGTGCCAGGTGCTGAGGACTCAGATTATAATATGCGCCCCACCGCCCACACAGTCTAGCAGGGAAGCAGATATGTTCATTTATTCATTCGTTCATTCAGTCAATGTTTTTATTATTTTTTATTAAGATATAATTCACATAATATAAAATCCACCCTTTTAAAGTGTACAATTCAGTGGTTTTTAATATAATCAGAAATTTGTGCAAACATCATTATCTAATTCTAGAACATTTTTATCAAACCAAAAAGAAACCCCATATCCATTAGCATCACTCCCCATTCTTTCCTCTCCCCCACCCCTGGCAACCACTATCTACTTTCTATCTTTAAAGATTTGCCTATCCTGGCCATTTCATATAAATGGAATCCTACATGTGGCTGTTTGTGTCTGGCTTCTTTCACTTAGCATAACGTTTTCAAGGTTCATCCATGGTCTACGGGCATATATCACTACTCCATTCCTTTTTATGGCCAAGTAATATTTTATTGTATAGATAACCACATTTTGTTTATTCATCATTTGTTGGACATTTGGCTTGTTTCCACTTTTTCCCTATTATGAATAATGCTACCGTGAACATTTGTGTACAAGTTTTTGTGTGGACATATGTTTTCAGTTCTCTTGGGTATACACTTAATGGAATTGCTGGGTCATATGATAACTCTGTGTTTAACTTTTTGAGAAACTGCCAAATTGTTTTCTAAAGTGGCTGCACCGTTGTACTTCCCCATCATTAATGTATTAGAGTTCCAATTTCTCCACATCCTCACCAAACTTCTTATTGTCTTTGTGTGTGTGTGTTTTTAAGATTGGCACCTGAGCTAACATCTGTTGCCGATCTTTTTTCTTCTTCTTCTTCTTCTTCTTCTCCCCAAAGCCCCCCAGTACATAGTTGTATATTCTAGTTGTGAGCACCTCTGGTGTGCTATGTGGGACGCCGCCTCAGCATGGCCTGACAAACGGTGTCATGTCCGTACCCAGGATCTGAACCCATGAAACCCTGGGCCACTGAAGCATGTGAACTTAACCACTCAGCCATGGGGCCGGCCCTTGTGTGTGTCTTTTTGATTATAGCTATTTCAGTGGGTTTGAAGTGGTGGCTCATTGTAGTTTTGATTATTTGCATTTCTCTAATAACTAATGATGTCGAGCATCTTTTCATGAGCTTGTTGACCATTTATATACCCTCCTTGGAGAAATGTCTATTCAAATCCTTTGTCCATTTTTCAGTTGGGTTGTTTGTCTTTTTATTGTTGAGTTGTGAGAGTTCTTTATATATTCTGTATACTAGACCCTGATCAGATATATGATTTGCAAATATTTTTCTCCTATTCTGTAGGCTCTTTCCACTTTCTTGATAGTGATCGTTAATGCACAAAATCTTAAAATTTTGATCAAGTCCAATTTTTTTTTTGGTTGCTTGTGATTTTGGTGTCCTCAGAAACTACTGCCTAATTCAAGGTCACAAAGATTATACCTATGTTTTCTTCTAAGAGTTTTATAGTTTTAGCTCATACATTCAGGTCATTGATCTATTTTGAGTTAATTTTATCTATGGTGTGAGGTAGGGGTCCAGTTTCGTTCTTTTCCATGTGGCTATTCAGTTGTCCAAGCACCAGTGTTGAAGACTATTCTTTCCCTCACTGAATTGTCTTGGCACCCCTTACTGTAATTGTAATTGTAAATATATGTATTGTAATTGTAAATATATGGGTTTCATTCAGTTGATGTTTATTGAGAATTTACTAAATATCAGGCACCACCAGACACTGGGAAATCAATACTAAAGGAATTTGATGTGTTCTCTTTCCTGATGAAACTTGCAGACTAGTAGAAAAGATAGACATTAGTTATCACATAAACAATCAATGAATTATTTTTGTAACAGGTGTCAAACGGAAAACATATTGGTATTACCAGAGGTCCTAACGTAGTAGGGGAGGAAGGGGGAAAGGAAGGGAGCACAGTGGCAAGGCGAGCTTGGTGGTGGCTGGTGCAGGGCCCTGAATGGCATGTTAGGGAATTTGGACATTATCATAGGGCAAAAGGAAGCCACTGATATTTAAGCAAGGGAATGACATGATCAATTTGTGTTTAAACTATCAGTCTAAGTGTTATATGGAAAATAGATGAGTGGGGAAAGAGTGAATGTAGGGAGACCTCTTATGGGTTTACTGTCATAGTGCAGATGAGAGATGATGGCAGCTTGAGCTTGCTTAGTGGTAGATGGAGAAGGGTAGACTGACACAAAAACTATTTAGGTAGAAATTGTAGGACTTCGGGACTGATTGGATGCGAGGGATGAAGGAGGCATCCAGGACTGCATTTCTGGATTGAGCAACTGGTTGATGCTTACTGAGACAGGGAATACTGGAACAGATGCAGGTTTCTTGGGGCTGGGGGTACTGGTGACCATTAGTTCAGCTGGACATTTTGAACTTGTGATATCTGTAAAACATTTAAGTGATGTTGAGTAGACAATTGGATATACAGGTCTGGAGCTCAAGAGAAGTCTGAGCTAAAGATACAATTTGGCCGTCTTTAGCATGAAGGTAGTATTTGAAACCACAGGAGTGGATAAGGTTGTCAAGTGGAGGGTGTGGATGGACCAGAGAAGGTGGACAAGAACTGATCCCTGAGGCTGACAGAAAATGAACAATCAGAGGTAGGAGGAAAACCAAGAGTGGAGTGTCATGGGGGCCAAGGGATGTGGTCAGCTGTGGGAAATGTTGCTGAAAGTAAGTGAAAGAATGTGATCGATGCCAAAATGTGTGTTCAGGATCCAGGAGCATCTGTCACCGATTAGGGGGCATTAGCTATGCTTGCAGGGAGTGAGGGTTTTCAGGAGATGTTTCTCAGAACATAGATTCTTAAGTTGGCACAGTGTCGGTGGTTTACAAGTTAATCTATCGGAAACATCTCTCCCGCAGGCCGAGACGCATCCAGAGCGTTTGTGACTGGGGACTACTCTGCAGCAGGCCTCGTGGATGATGTATCTGACTTGTCATTTTCTGAGATGCTGACACTTCAGAACTGGCTTTCATTCTATGAGAAGAATTACGAATTCGTTGGTAGGTATTCCACAGGTCGTTCCATAGATTTCATGTAGTTGTCTTGCAATTTTTTTAACGGGCTAGAATTCTTTGGGGATTGGACTCAAGGTTAAAATCTGAAAACTACCCATTAGTTTTTCACCTTAAACTCTGGTTGTTAGTGTGGCAGTGAGCACCAGAAGGAAATGGCTGGGACACTTGTTTCCCTCACTCTTAATCTTGAGATAGGATTGCCTGGCCATTTACGTTGTCCTCTGTTACCCGAGAGCCAGTGGTTGCCTGTGCCACCCTTGAACAACCGGCTCCAGGAGGACAGCTTCCCTGTCTTGCTGTGTTCCAGGCATCAAGCCTCAGCAAACAGTCAGGAAGGCTTGAAGCCTGAGTGTGTGTGCAGTTTTGACAAATACCCTTTTATTTTGTCCTCTAAGGAGAAAAACATTAGCCTGTGTCCTGAATTAGCCTGAATGAATTGTCTCCCAGGTGGAAATTAGCTAATCAAATCTTTGTTAAGGCCAGTTGTGTAGGGCACTGCACTTGCTCTGGTGGGACGTGAGGAAACTCCCCTTTTAAATGAGAAGACACCTAACGGTGTCCTAAAGAAATGTTAGACACTAAGCATCCCACTGGGATGTTTGGGGCCCTCTTTTCCCTCTCCTGCAGCCCTGGCCTCTCACTGAGCCCCACCTGGACACAGCTAACTTCCAGGGGAACATCAGTGTCCCTTCGCCGTTGGAAGAGGTCTAAACTGGAAGAGTTCTTTTTCTGCCCCAATGCCTCTGAATGTCTGCTTCTGTCATTACTACTTGTGTCACCTTTTCTAAGAACTTGGCATTTTTACTAGTTCCTCTGTTCCCTCCACATCCAACTGGCTAATGCTTTTTTCATAACATCTAAAGTTCTTTCTGTTTCCAATCTCCCCTACACCCACCATTGTTGGCCCTTGTCATTCCAACCTGTGGCACCCCCTTCTTTGTTTTCACCTAGTCTGCCCCAGGTCATTCGTGCGACCAGCACCACGACTGCCAGTGAAGGAACTGACCTCTCTCCATCTGCCCTTGAGAAGGCTTGCTTCTCTCTTTTTCCCATGAGGTTGCCAAACCAAGGTTGAGACATTACCGAGTTAATAAGGAAAAGAAAACCCAACACAAAAGAATAAGAATGGAGTCCTGTGAGTGGGCAAAGGATGCCAGACCAAACATGTCTTACTGATATTTGGGGAGCAAACTAGTGTGTTGGGTGAAATGAGTGAACTGGTCTTGTTTGAATAATGCTAATGTATGTGTTTGGGGGTGGGCGGGGGGCAAATGGTTGGAAATGCTCCAGAGGGATTTTAGTTAAAGTCAGGATACATATGAATACAGTAGTCCCCCCTTAGCCATGGGGCATTCCAAGACCCCCCAGTGGGTGCCTGAAACCACGGATAATACCAAACCCTATAAATACTACATTTTCCCCTATACATACATATTTGAAGTGTGACAGCAAAACTAGCATGAATTTCTTTTTCCTTCTTCACAATTCCATGGATAGATCTGTTCCTACAGTCGATCTGAGCAACCTTAGCATACGATTTTTTTTCTTTCCTTATTAAGTCTAGAACTTTTACCTTTTCACTTAAAGGAAGCATTTTATGGCTTCTCTTTGGCATATCTGAATTGCTAGCCTCCCTACTCTTGTACTTTGGGGCCATTATTAAGTAAAACTAAGGTTACTTGAACACAAGCGCTGCGATACCCAACAGTCGATCATGCTAACCGACGCCTACTAAGTGACTAACAGGCAGGTAGCGTGTACAGCGTGGATACCGTGGACAAAGGGGTGATTCACATCAGGGGCGGGATGGAGTGAGACAGTGTGAGGTTTCATCACACTACTCAGAACAGCACGCAATTTAAAACTTATGAATGGTTTATTTCTGGAATTTTCCATGTAGTATTTTCAGAGTGTGGTTGGCCACAAGTAACTGAAACCACGGAAAGAAAAACCATAGATAAAGGGGAACTACTGTGTGTACTATGGGTAAGCTACTGTCTGGTCCTCAAGGGAGCCAGGGATGAGTCGAGCGCAGTTCCTGCCCTGTTAGCTCACTCTGGAGGAGGGGGGCTGTGTTCGTTTCTTTCAGGGCGCCAGAGACCCTCAGGACACGTCAGAGGATTAAGGTTTATTATATGGGTACACACTGAAGTGAAGACAACCAGGAAGCCATCTTGGCAGCCACATGGCCAGGGCTCAAGGGAAAAAGAGATGTCTTTTGTAGTGTTCTGGATACAGCGTTGGCTTGGAGACCCAGCCAACGCTGACCACCATTCTCACCACACAGCTTCTGCAACTCTTTCTCTGTTGCCTGTACTACTACTGCCCTCTCTTTGGTCTCACGTCTACAACCCAGCAAGACAGGCTTGTCACCATGCATACAGGGACCCTCTATAGGAGAAAGTTTTGTGCCAGGCCAACTCATAGACTGTAGGCTTGGGACAGGGGCCCTGAGGCCTTCATTTGTTCTAACGAGCATTTAAAATGAATGCTCTGTACTAAGCTGTTTTGAGCACTGGGCCTCACTGATGGGGGAGATATATCATAACCAAGTAAAGAGATCAGACAGTTCCAGATAGGGCTGTGAATAAAAGGAAACGAATCTGATGCATGTTTGGGGGTGTGCGGCACCTTCGAGCAGGCGGTCAGGGAGGATTCTTGGAGGAGACGACAGTTAAGCTGAGACCTGGAAGGTGAGCAGGAGCCAAGTGTACGGAGATCTGGGAGAAGAGTTTTTCAGGCTGAAGGAACAGTAGTGCTGGGGTGGCGGCAGCTAGGCATGGTCACGGAATAGAAAGGAAGCCCGAGTGCTGGAGCCTAATGAGGGAGGAAGTGGCTCCAGAAGAGCTGAAGAAGCAAACTGAAGTCAGATGCCTGTAGCGTCTTGGAGGCCTTGATAAGAAGTGTGTATTTCATCCATGTGCTTTTGGAAGCCATTGAGGGTTCAAACCAGGCATGGAGGTGACATCATAGAATTCAGGTTTTTAGGGGCCGGCCCGGTGGCGCAGCATTTAAGTGCACATGTTCCGCGTGGGCGGCCCAGGGTTCACAGGTTCAGATCCCAGGTGCGGACATGGCACTGCTTGGCAAGCCATGCTGTGGTAGGTGTCCCACATATAAAGTAGAGGAAGATGGGCACGGAGGTTAGCTCAGGGCAGTCTTCCTCAGAAAAAAGAGGAGGATTGGCAGATGTTAGCTCAGGGCTAATCTTCCTCGGGGGGAAAAAAAGGATTCAGGTTTTTAAAAGACCGCCCCCCCCCAGCTGCTTTGTGGAGACAGAACTGTAGGAAGGCACGAGCTGAAGTAGAGACCAATCGGGAGGCAACTGCTGTAATCCATGGTTTGGGTTAGGGTGGCAGCAGTGGAAATAGAAAGGAGGGGACAGAGTCAGGGTGTCTCAAAGGTCGGACTGACAAGATTTGCTAATGGACTAGACGTGGACACAGGGATGGGTACAGGTGGATGTGAAGGAGTCTGAGAGAGCCCAGGCTCCTGATCCAGGTACCAGAGACCCAAGTGACGTAAAGAGAACTGGAAAAGTCAGCATAGGGCATCGGACTTGAGAGGATGAACTGAATCTTAGACACACCGAATGGAAGCGCCCCTGGAACCTAAGCTAGGTGGTTCTCGGGGCCTGCGCAGGTTGGACAGACCAGCTGGGGCGGGTGTGCACTGCTGCCTCCACCACTTGATCAAACCTGGAAGTGACTGCTGCTGCTTCTTTTGCCCCGGGCCAGGTGCTGCCTGGGAGGGCCATGTGCCCTCGGGACTTGGAGATGAAAGTCCCCGCACCTAAGGTGCACTGATCTGTTTTTGGCTCTGGCCTGTAGGCTTGCTGACCACTTGCGGGCTGCTGCCACATCTTAGACCTTTACAAACTCTGACAGCGATTTTAAACTAAACCCGGTTGCCACTCAGTGTGTCCACCGAAGGACTGAGCCAGAGGAGAGTGGTGGAGAGCATGAGCTTGGGGCCAGACCCACTTAGCAGCTCTGTAGATTTCCCCGAGTTATTAATCTCCAGGCTCTCTCCTGTGAATGTACGGGAGCAGTGATTTCTCTCTCGGAGGATTAACAAAATATTGGTAAAGTGCTAGCGTAGCACCTGACACTGAGTAAACGCTCAATAAGTGACCTATTTATAGTTAATATTAGACAAAATAAGTCATCTTGGGAGGAATTGAGCCACGAAAATGTTACCCAATAAGCCATTCATTCGTCAAACACTTATTGAGCACCTACTGTGTGCCCCAAGCACTGTGGAGCACCATCAATGAATCGCACATGGTTCCCCTCTCAGGGAACTGATTCTACAGGTGAGAAAGATTTTATGATTTCCGTGCTGGAGGACTCTGCACTAGAACAGGGCTGCTTCTCTCTGGAGTCTTGTCCCTCCAGTACGAGTTCTTGCTAAGTCAGCACCAGCAGGCTCCTGTAGAGCCCCGAAGTCAGCAACCCCGGAACCTGAGCTTTACTACAACCGCTTCAGACGCTAAGCATCTGTTCTCTCACTGTTGCTCTGACGTCAGCTTTCCTGTCACCGCAGGACGGGTGATAGGAAGGTTCTACGGAGAGGATGGGCTGCCTACCCCAGAACTGACCCGGGTAGAAGCCATGATCACCAAAGGCTTGGAGGCCCGTCAAGAGGAACTGAAAGAGAAGCAGAAGTTCCCACCATGCAATGCCGAGTGGAGCTCAGCCAAGGGCAGCCGGCTCTGGTGTTCCCCAAACAGGTAAACACTTCTGCCCCTGCCCGCCTCTCTCCCTCAAACTGCTGGGCCGTCCTGTCTGTGTTATGCAGTGAAGCAGTGAATTCACTGTTGACCCAGGGGAACTTTTTCAAAATACCTGTACTCTGAGATAGTGATTCTTAACTTTGGCTACATGTTAGAATTTAAAAAATTACTCCTGGTGGGACCTCACTCCAGACAACGGGATGAGAACATTAGGATTGATATCTGGGCATCTCTCTCGCTCTCTTTGTTTTTTAATTCCCCAAAGACTGCTGGAGAAACCCTGGCCTGGGAACCAGAAGGCACAAGTACCATTTCTTGTTTGCTTTGGCCTGTCCATCCACCCAAGGGCCTCAGTTTCCTATTTGTCAGCACAAAGCCTTCCTGCCTACAGGAGAGGGATGGGGAGGTGCGTGGGGCCTTGCAGTGATGCCCTGAGGTGCTGTCTTAAAAACATTGCATAGTCTGAGTAATTCAGGGAAGTACCGGCTACATGGAGAAGCCCTTCCCCGTAAGAATAAAGTGAGGTGAGCCAGACTAGAACAGGGCTTATTCCAGGTCGCTTTGGGGAAGCTGGAGAAAAATATTTTTTTCCTGCTTTAATCATGCCAGCGTGGACTCAAATGCAGCTCAAGTCCCTCAAATCTCCTTTAGCTCTGGTAAGGGAAAAAAGAAGCCAGACTGGACAAGCCACCTGGGCCTCAAAGTAAGGGCCCAGCTCTCACTGCGGAGGGGCAAGGAAACCTGCTGTCAGTAGCGGAGAAGGGCCACTTCCCTAAGGCTAAGCTCTGAGAACCCACCCTTCTGAAGGGAGAGGCCAGCAAACAGCCAAAGCCACCAGCTGTCTCTAGGCCCGGCCACTGTATCCAGCACACATTTCCTCCGCCTCCATTCAGGGGAGCAGGGGCGAAGGGAGCGGGAAGGAAAGCCCCTTCTCTCCTGGCCATGAGTTTTGAAGAGACACAGCTTCTCCAGTGTCGTCGTGTCTCCAGAAAGAAGGAGGCTATGAGAACCTGGCCTGCCCATTTCAGGGGGTGGAGCTAGGACAAAGGTGGGCCTTGCTGGGACACAAGGCTGAATGCAGGTGGCCTCAGAGAGCACTGGTCCTCCATAGGAGGGTACCTGGAGGCCTGTGTGCCTTTAGATGCTTGACTTCGCTCCCTTGAGAGCCTACCTCTACCCACCCTGCCCCCTACAAGCCACCCCCACCCCCAGTCTTTGTAACCCCTTCTGGCTTTCATGACTGTGTTGCTTAGGCTCTGCTTTCCCCACAGTGCTGTTCCAGACCCACCCAGTGAGTTTGGCCCCGTCTCTATGCCTCAGCCCAATGTGTTGTGTTCTACTCACACACATGGTTCTCCCTTTAGACTCGGAGAAATGAGGAGTCCTGAAGGCAGGGACTGGGTGTGGAGCAAGAATGACTGATCATGGGATGGATGGCTGGAAGGAGGGAGGGAGGCAATTCAGTGCCTGACAGCGTTGTTCTTGGGAAAGCTACAAGTGGGAAGGTTTCTAACTGGGTGGCAGAGTTTCTCTGACAATAAGTGATCCTGGTCCCAGACAATGGAACCTATATGGGGCATCAATTCCAAGAGTCTCATTTTCCTTTTGCAAGGCCTGTGAGTCCATGGGAGACTGAACTCGGTATCCTAAGATGAGTTAGGACCTTCTGCCCAGGATAGGAGCCTGCTCCTCCATCTCTGAAGCCTGGCAACATCAAGTACTGGGCCTGCGCAAGGGAAAGGACAGCTGAAACTACCCCTATGCCAAGGGCCTCCCAGAGCAGGCTGACCCACCGGGCCTTGGCTTGTTGCCTCAGTTGCCCACCCCACCCAAGTGCCCCAGACCCCAACATCAAGTTGCAGCCCTGCACGGGATGTAGTGAGGAAGCGAGAAGAGAATCAGACCCAGACACTGCTTTTGAGAAGCTCACAGGCCAGTGGGGGATAGCCTTTCACAGGTGTTATCACCAATGCAGGGAAGCGGTGCTGCCTCCTAGGAAGGCACAGGGTGTGGGTGAAGGGAGCTGGAGGAAGTCAGGAGAGAGCATGAAGGTTCATGGGTGGAACCCTGCAGACCACCGCCTTAGAAAAACACCAAGAAGGGAAGTGGCATGGCTTCTACTTTTCACAAGCCTTGGCTCACTGCTTCCTCCTCTCCCCTTCCCAGAAAGACTCGTGAGTTCATGTTTTTAAGAAGCCCTCTTTCTTTCTATCCTTAGTGGAGGTGTGAGCAGAGACTGGATTGGCGTCCCCAGGAAGCTGTACAGGCCAGGTGCCAAGGAGCCCCACTGCGTGTGTGTGAGAACAACTGGCCCCCCTAGTGACCAGACAATGGACAACCCTATACATAGAAATCGTGGGGACTTGGACCACCCCAACTTGGGGGAATACACAGGCTGCCCACCCCTAGCCATCACATGCTCCTTCCCACTCTAAGCTGATGCCCTGTATGTTGATAACACACAGAGAACCCTGCCTAGAACCCTCAGAGGCCCTTGACTCACGTGCCCTAGGATGTTCCTGACATGCAACAAGAGGGCCTGGAAACACTCTGATCATGCTCTGCAAATGTGACTCATGCCCCCACCATGGGCTCACCATTCTGTGACTGAGGCTAGAGCCTGGCAACCTGCCTAGTACAGGTCAGCCTGTTTTTGCCACTGTCTGCCTAGATCCACTTGCCGTTCTTCAGAGCCCTCAGATATTAATGGGCACGAATATGACCAACTCGAAACTAACTGGGCAGACAAGCTAAAGGGCTCTGAACTCCCACAGCTTCATTCCCAGACTCCCAGGCTGCCTGGATCACCTGCCTATAACTCCTGACCTGGTCACGGCATCAGGGGCACTGGCAAAAAGGGACTTTGTCCCTTTACAACTCAGAAACAAGAGCTGCATAAATTCACAGCATCAACAGACCTCTGTTCCGTGTTCCTCACTGGCTAAACTTGTGACCCCTAACTTTTATAAGCTTTCTTATATGTAAGACCTCAACCCTAAGGCAAACTTGAATTTACAACCAAAAGTCACACAGAGTTGATTGAACCTGCGCCAAGACAGTGAGAAGTGACGATAAAATAGGAGAGTCTAATTCTGGAAATGGAAATGCTTTTGCTTAGATCCAGCAAATCCAGATACCTCTGAACAAAGCAACAATTTGAAGCTAGGATATTGTTTCTCTTTTAAACACTTAAAATTAGGTGTGGTGTGTTTTCAAAGGGAGAGGTCTGCATTTTGAGCAAAAGGTAGTTTCACAGCTCTCACAAGAGGACTGGCTAATGCAGCGTCCAATCTGGGCAAGCCTGCACACGCCAGCACACACAGCCTTGGCCTAGCGGTGCTGGGCTCGCACCTTTTCCAGTGGATCCTGTGTCCAAGGTCACCTGTAATCTCCTACACTTGACAAACTGCATGCCCATGACCTCTTGGATTCTTAAGTAGTTGGAGGCAGGAGTATTCCTCCTTTACAGATAAGGAGATGCAGACAGTCCATGTCTCTCCTCTGAGCCTTCCCCTCAGCTGCTGTTCCCAGCTCCTCAACTCTTATCCTAAAAATTCTCTATCCTTCTTCCTTTCTCCTTTTTTCTCTCCTTTATCATTCATCTCACTAAATAGCTTTCCAGATTCACTGACTGGAAAATGGAGGCTGCCCCCGCTTCACTTGCAGACTCATAGCTCCCTGCCCTGTGGCCACAGCGTTCCTGACGCCTGGACTTGACTCTTGCCTCCTTTGCCACCCCAAGATCTCCTCACCTGCCCTTCTAGTACGTGTGACCTCTCCCTGCCTCCTGGCTCTTCCCCCTAAGCAAGCATTAAACAGCTCACTTCCCTCACATCATAAATACACTCTCCCTCAATGCCACATTCCTCCGGAGCACCCTATCTACGTCCTGTCACGGCTAAGCTTTTTGAAAATGCTGTGCATACTCACCATCTTTGCTCCTCAGCCCCATTTACTGGGCAGCACAGCTGCCCGGCTTCTGCCCTTCTCTGCTCAACAGCAGGATAAACTCTGTGTTGGCAAAGCCCACGGCCACACTCAGTTATCACCTACCTGGACCTGTCACAGTCGAGGCCTCCACAGAACCCTCCCTTGCCTTTTCTCCCTCAGGCCTTTCCTTCTCAGTCTCCTTGAAAGCCGCCTCTCCTCTGTGAACTCCTTCCCACCAGCTCTCCTCACACCAGCTTAGACCACCAAATCTGTGTCCAGTCCAGGCGGCTTTCCTGGCATTTTGGTGGGCACCTCCAACTCCACACTTCTGGCGTTCAGTCTTCACCTGCTCCCTCGTGATTCTTCTAGTTCCCCTGGTGATGGTTCCGCCTGGCAACATCCTGGCAATCATCCACAACGCCTTCCTCTCCTGTTCCCTTCTCCCGTCCAGTCCCCAAGTTTTGGCCATTCTACCTGCTTATTCTCTCCTCCCCATTCCCTCTTGTCTGTCCCCAGCACTCCTCCTCTGGTTTAGGCTGTCATTTCCCACCCAGATTGTTGCAGGAATGGAACTGCACTCCCTCCTTCCAGTCCACCCCCCCGCCCCCCCGCCAGCTATGTTTGCCATCAGGGCATTCCCCACTTAAGCCTCCTCAGTGGCTCCCCATTTCTGTAAGGAGCAAGTGTTCACTCTTCAGCAGCGCGGCACACGAGGTCCTTCTACGGTCATCTCCTCTCAGCGTCTGTCTCTCCCGCCACAGCCCCAGGCGCTGCTCCCTCCAGCCTCCATCTCACTGCATTATGCCTCCACGGCCCTCAGCCAGGCTGGCCCTTCTGCCTGCAATGACCCCTCTTCCTCCGCTCAACGTGTCCACCTCTCTTCTCTTCAAAACTCAGCCCAATCAGCACCTCTTGGGAACCTTCGTTAATCGCTGGCCCGCCAGTTGGGTTTAGATGCACTTCTCCCTAGGTCCCCGTAACACCCTGTGTTTGCGTCTAAAATAGCAAAGATCACAGTGTTCTGTGACCACGAATTTCCTGTCAGCCTCTTGCACTGGACTGCAGACCCTTTGAGGACAGGAACCAAGAGGCATTGAGCTGTGTACCCCCATATCCACTGTACTAGCATGTGCTAAGTGCGCAGTTAGTTCTTATTTTGGAGATGAGGCAACCAAGGCCCAAAGAACTTAATAAGGACACAAATCAATGGAGCTGAGCCTAGAACTCAAGATTCTTGTCCAGATTCACAGTGCTATTTTCAACTCCTTCATAGTTCAGTGTGTCTCTGCCCTCCCTGGAGCAGGAGCAAACAGAAAGGAGAGCTGAAATGAGGACCTTGTTCCAAGTTCCACCCAGCCCTTGAACTCGGTGCCTTTGGCATCCCTGGTAACTGGCAGCAGCCCTCAGCTCCAGGCTAACTGGGACCTAGTCACTGTCACTGCTCTGGTCCTTAGTCACTCAACAGATATTTACCAAGCACCTGTGTGCCATGGGGCAGGGGCTGGGGGAAGGCGAGGCCGCTGACCTCAAGGAGCTTACAGTATGGCAGAGGAAACCCCTGGTGGGAGCACTCAGAGGCCATTCCTGGGGTAGGAATGCAGGGATAGTGTGGGGCCAGGTCCAGAGATGTTCAGACCTTTCCAAAAACAGGCTGAAAAAGAAAAGGAGCAAAACAAGGCCCACTTACTGTCATCCCAGCCAAGTATGGACTTGGGAGGCTCCTAGAGGGGCCTCATCTGACTGATACGAGACCCCTGAACTGCAGGACACAGTGCAGGACGCACTCAGCCAGCCCCAGCAGGTTGCTCACCGCCTTGCTCAATGAGAATTCATTTCCTCTTTGACGCCAACCACTTACTTCATAGTAAAAAGCCTCTTCACATCGGGGCAGTGGGTGAATCTTCAAAAGGATTCAGCAAGAGTAGGTTTAATGGTCATTTTAATGGTCCGAAGAGGTCAGCCATGAGAAGCTAGTGGTTACTGGAGGAATGCCTCTAGTTTCTCCCTCCAGTAGAAGTGGCTCTGGGCAAAACTATGGAGGAGGAAGGCAGCCCTCTCTGATGGAAGCCACAGAAAGTTCAGCTTGGGCAGTTAAGACTGGCAGTTAAGGCTGGCAGAGGGAAATGAAGCAAACTAGTATGTGTTGGGCAATTATGCTGGGCAGGACCTTCACCTCTTCTCATTTAACCTCTATGCCAGCCTTGAGAGGGACTCATTTTATGGTCCAGAAAAGGGCATAAATCTCCTCCCCCACATCTTCTACTGGTTACAACAGACATCGCACAACAGAGCTGAGCTTTTATCCCACGTCTGCTCTCTCTGCCGTACATACCAGAGTTCAGTGTTAAAGCTAAGGCCGGGCAGCTGCCCTCCATCATGCCGAAGGAAACTGTAACATCTGCCTTTTCATTCTGAGATTCCTGTTTTCTATAAACACAGAACTAAGAGCAAAGAGCCTGGGAGTTTTTGCTCACAGCTCAACTGTACAGCAAATGGAGCCGTATCAGACCACCACACCCATCCCTTGCTGCTTGGCCCCAGGACAAGCTGTGATCTGAAAGACATACCCTATGAACAGGCTGGAGATGTGTCTGTTCACAATCTGTGGGAGGCTGGCCCGGTGGTGCAGTGGTTAAGTTTGCACGTTCCGCTTCTCGGCAGCCTGGGGTTTGCTGGTTCGGATCCTGGGTGCGGACATAGCACCGCTTGGCAAGCCGTGCTGTGGTAGGCGTCCCACATAGAAAGTAGTAGAGGAAGATGGGCATGGATGTTAGCTCAGAGCCAGGCTTCCTCAGCAAAAAGAGGAGGACTGGCAGTAGTTAGCTCAGGGCTAATCTTCCTCAAAAGGAAAAAAAAATCTGTGGTGCCCCTCAGAGGAGGAGGATGACCTTGGGCTGACCCCCCGCCCTTGAGAGTACTTCCTACTACCAAAGCCCCCAGATTCCTGCAAGGAGGCAGCAGACATTGCCCCCGTGAGCCCTCATGGGAGGGGACTCTTGGTGTGCACATGAGGATCTGTGTACTTGCGTGAGAGGAAGGACATATTACTGAGCAGCTTCCTCAAGGCAACCCTGTGAGCTAGGAAGGACCACGGTCACTTCCATCTTACAGATATAGAAACGAAGGCACAGAAATTATGAACCTTGCCCAGTACTGTCACCTGATCAATGACGGAGCAGAGCTAAAACCCAGTGCTGTTCTCTGGCTGGGCAAAAACATGTGAGTCGATGCATGCCTGGTTCCTGTTTGTACTCACATTACGACGTATGATGACCTGTGTTCACCTCAAGGACGGCTATTAGGATTACTTGGGATTATGATGTGGAAGCACTTAACGGTGCCTATTATTTGTGAGAAAAGCCACCAGCGAATGAGATCTGTCACCACAGTCAGTCTGAACTGGGGGTAAGCGAAGTGGAAGACAGGTAAAGAAAGGGAAGGTTAGTTGAAGGGTGTGCGGCCAGGTGAGCTACTAGACTGTACGATTTGTCCAGGGCCTTCATGGGCCCCCATTTGCAAGCCCTGAAAACCTGCCTTAGTCTCCACTGCCACCCGCAATGCCAGTCCTCCCTTCAGACTGCGGCCAGCAGAACACTCCCCAGGGGCGGATCCTCTTGAGTTGTTCCTTAATAATGGAGTCCAGGAGGGAATTTCCAGCGTCCGCTGGAGAGCTTCTGTGGGATCGGGTGACTGGGACTGTGCAGCTGTGGTCACAGGCATTGCCATGAGCTGAAGTCTGGGCCAAGAGCACAGTCAATCCAGGCAGCTGGTCATTATGCCCCAAGAGCTACTTTTTGACTACTGTCAACAATATGTTTCTGAAAAGTGTTGGAAATTCAAACTTTCCTAGAAGGTAGCTGTTAAAGAAATTTATTCACATATTGGAAGTTTAAAATATTTGCTTGTTTGTTTTTAATGCTTATTGGTACTTCTGCATTAAAAGTAACTACAAATGTCTTATTAAAGTTTCCACTTTAAATGCACAATTTTACCTCATTTTATTATAAGGAATTGTTACAGAAAATGCAAATATCAATATTTGAAAAATACATTCCATTACATGGACTCCAAAGAAACAATGCTGATAAGCGCCATGGTCCTGTATGATGCCATCATCCCACCCTGAGATCACCCTGAACGGCTTGGAAGCCAAGGTGATCAACTCAAATGTGTGCTTGAGTTTCTGCCCGGCTGCTGCCCTTCCCCTTGGTATCACACAAGTATGTCATGGTAACAGCCAACTCCACACATTTGCCAAAAAAGGACAAGTCAGTAAGTTGAATAGTCTGCCAACTCAAGACTCCTTAGCTACAGAAAACCAATGTTGTCAGTTGTAACAGGTTAATATATTATTTATGCCACACAAGAAATGAACTGTACAGGCAATGATCTTCCAAAGGAAGTCTTTAAGGCATCTGTAACTTCTGGGAATTTAGTAAGTGTTTAGTTTATATCTTGTGAAACAGTCAGCTCTTCACTAAAGTACTTCCACCCAATGAGAATGTGGCTTCCAAACCCCTTTAGAAAGTTGTTTCCCCTCTGCTCCCTCCTCCCCCCGGCTAGGGGTGGGGAGCTTTGGTCCTTCAGATGAGGAGGGGCTGGGCTTGCCAATGCCACGTCCAGTTCTTCTGGGGCTCGTCCTGGGGGGTGCAATCCCAGGACCTGAAGAAAGCGTGTTTCAGGAGCTCTTCCCCAGTCTCAACCTGCGAGCTCCAGGTGAATCTGTCATGGAGGCATTACATTTCCTTGCTCATGCTACTGTCACCTGGGGACTTAGTTTGCCTTTCAGGTCTAAGCATTCCATAGTTCAATAGTGTTTTTTTTCTCCAGCTAAAAGAATTCTAGGTAGAAATCAAGGCTCTCCCTGCTCCTAAGACTTTCCCTCCACTTCATGCCTACAGACAAGATTAACACAATACCATCTAGTACGACAGGTGGGGGACACGAATCGGGAGTGGTGGTGAACCCACAAGCACGCTGAGCTCCAAGCAGGGACCCCATTCAGGGAGAAGAGTGAGGAAGCTGAACAGGGCAGTCAGAAATGACTCAGGGCTCTGAGGTAGAGGACTAACGGTCACATGGACCCCACTCCTGGAGAGAATGTGGCAGGTGAACTGAGCAATCTAACCCAGCCTCGACTGAACTGGTAGTTGGGCTTGACAGTGCACAGGCAGCAAACTCCAAATGGAACACATGTTCTAACACGTCATCCAGTGAGACACCACTAAAAAGATAACTGAAAGGTAAAAAGTCCTAAGAGTAGGCACTTACGTTTGTGGGAAATTCCTGTTCGAGGATCACAGCCAGTTAGTTTTAGCCATTCGATTTACATGTAGCACATGGTTTGTACCTTCATCTTTAAAAAAAGGATTGTTAAGAATATGCTGTATAATAAATACAGTGATGAGCAAGAGGCAGTTAAAAAGCTAATTCAGCGTAACAATGTTGACTGATAACAGCAAATTATATTGCAGTAAAATTTATTCTTCCTGCTCTACTCATTCACAATTGGCAACTTTCTGAATGAAGAAAATTGAGTTTCTGCTACTTAGTATTTAAGCTATGGATTAAAATTTAACAGGAGCAGCAGTTCTGTCGTCAAGTCTTGGCGGCTTGGAGAGGTGCGTGAAGTCCCAGCCAGGGCAGGTATGAGGGAGTCTCACCCGGCAGGGCAGCCGCTGCTCAAGGGGCCTGCTGAGTGCAGCTGGCGGCGGCAGGGAGGGCCTAGGCCTGGGGAAAGGCGCTTCCTCGAGGTCTGCAGGAGCGCCCCTGACGCCAGCGCAGAAGCCACAAACGCTCCCCAGTCCACGGCCGCTCAGAACCAGAGCTGGCCCGGACGCTGGAGAAAGAGAAGCTCCACTCAACATACGTGAAACACGATTTTAAGATTTAAGTGCAATTAGAGGCAAGATTGTTACTGAAATTGGTGTGGCAGGGCAGGGGCAGGACAACCAGCCTCATCCCTGATTGGATTCCCGTCCTCCTCCCTCCACCATGAACGTTAAGAGAACAAGAATAAAAGTACCGAGCACTTCACTTCATATCTGAAGCAGAATCATCTTACTTTCCAATTAAAGAAGCAAGCCACCTAACTAAAGCCTGACTTCCTCGGGGCCGTGTTCGGGCAACAGAAAATGGAAACTGACCACATGCCTCACCGCTCCAAGACTAGCTGTTTTTCTATAAAAATTCTATATGAAATATGTCACAGACTTTGGAGGACAGGGGAACTCTTCTAATTAATTTTTTCTTTTAAACATTGTACACAAGCTCATATTAACATAGAAAGCATATATATCTTATAAATCACAGAAATATTTTTAAAAAAAGTAGCACTCTGGTTTATCAGCTCATTTTACACACATATTTAGGCAATAGAATGTATAAATCTACAGCAACATAAAGGACATACCACTATCCAAAAAAACAAACAAAAAAACAAGCTCTTGGAAAAAAATATTTAGTCCCTTTTATACATGTATCCGTACTTCATTAATGCAAAAAAAACAATGTAGTGGTTATTAAATGTCTGAAAAAATCAGTATGTATGATTGAGATTGTTAATCTCCGAGTATAACTGTACAACACATATTGTTCATCTCAGAGTTTTGTTTGTTTTTTCTTTAAAGCAGTGGTAGAAATTTCTCTTTAAATGTGCATTTTTAAAAAACTGGCCAAACCTTCAAAAGAAAAGAAGTTTAACACCTCAGGGTTAATATATATACTAGCAGCGACTAAGGCCAGTAAGCTCTGGGGGCCTCGTTCAGTACACAAGCCAGAGCCTTCCAAAATGGGGCCACTCACGCTTGGCCGGGGCCTTTGGCTGTTGGCTCTAAAGGGGCAGGGCAAGCTACACAGAACGGGGACCTGGGACAACAGCACTCACAGCACAACCAGGGAAGGTTCCAGCAAGAAGCATTCACGTCAAGGAAATGGGACAGACTGAGGCTGGAGACTTCCCCTCTCATCTCTGGGCCTGTGTGATTCACTCTCTTCCTCCAAATGACACTCGACAGGGGTTTTTCTTTCAAGACTTAGTGTATGGGGAGGCCCAGTCAAAGCTGACCATTAGAATCACTGATGCATGGACATGTGGGGATATTTTTGAATATGGATTTTTAAATTGGAATTACCAATAATGCAGCTATATAAAAAGTGCAGCACAAGGTGCATTTCCTCCACCACTCCCTAGTGGCAGAGGGACCGAGGACTCCACAGACAGGACACAGCAAGATGAGAGAATGAGATGGCTGCTGGGAGGTGTCAAGCTGCCAAACTGCACCTCTGACACCCGAGGAGCATGAATACTGGTAAAGCTTTCAGTTGTTAAGGCCACGATTTTTTAGCTCTCATCTTTGAACCCTGTTTAGAAAGATTTCACCTTTTTTAAAGGGGTAGCTCACTAAAAATACAGCTTAGCTTTTCAAAAAAAAAAGAAAAAAAGACTTCAGGGCTAGAGGATCCTATGATCTTTATGAAAACACTGTGCAGAAAAGTCCACAGCCACTTACTCTAGAGCAAAGCGAGCTCTCCTGGAGCAGCCAGACGCCAGCTTCCTCCTGTTAGGTTCTTCCTAGTAAGTCCGCGCAGGCAGGAAGACTTCATGAATGCTCTGAGATGGACATTAAGCTACTGGAAGGGAAAATGGTTTTCAAGGTGTCCTTATATGCTGCTAGCAGAATGGGGTTTAATTCCTAATACATTTACCACTTAGGCTAAATGGCCTGGTCCAATGAGTGAGATTTCTAATGAACTCTGTCACAGTCTGACACACCAACAATCATACAGAATCATTTGAAACGGGATCTGTCACACCATGGTCCTTAATTGTTCCAGTCTATTGCCGCAGGAAGACAACTGCCAGCTCCTGCTCTGGGTGGGTCAGGCTGGTGAGCAGAGCAGCTGCTGGGGAGATGACCGGAGATATGGCCTGGACCCTCCTGGGGGCTCACTAAGAGACCCCACCCAAAGTCAGTACATCAAAGCAAATGTTGCAAACTCGCACAGGCTTGTTCAGATCAAACTTTATAATAGGAATCTCCTTGGTCGAGCATTTATGGCAAAGAAGACGTCCGCAGTGACGACTGTGGAAGCAAAGAAAGGAAATATGAGAGTGGTACTAAGGAGCAGACTGCTTCCCAGAACGTGAGGATGGCCACAGCAGCACCCTCGGCAGACAGGCAAGCCCATGGCCGGAACTCTGGGGTCAGCTCTGCCCCCTGCCAGCCAAGTTCTACCAATACATGTATAATTAGTCCATGAAAACAAAATCCCAGCCAATACTTAAAATGATACTGGAGAAGGCTTTTTGTTTCAGGATCAAGAGGGGCTCAGCAGTAGCCAAGGAACTGTCTCGTTTTAATGGGAACAGCTCCTCAGTTCTCTGCGGAGCGGCCGTGCTCAGGTTAGAAGCACACTTCCTCTGAGGGAAGTAATTCAGTCAGCTCTGCCGCAGGCAGGAAACCTGGCGTCGATGACACAAGGCCTGACAGGCTGCCTGGGGCCTGAGACCCCAAAATTCAGCAGGAAAGTCCCCAGTCTGAATGCCCTCTGCCCTCCCTACATCACCACCGGTGTGCAGAGTCGTGTCACCTCATCACTCCATTTGGTCAGGTTTTACCCAGGAGAGTGCGGGGCCCTGGCAAGTTCATGACTTATCATGGAAAAAGGTAGACACAATGACATCAGCAGAAGTCCCCTCACTCCTCTGGTAAGTGTGTTGCAGGGTCTTACCAATGATGTTTGCGAGTTGTGACTCCAAACTTGGCAGTGCACTCGTAGCAGTTGGAGCCGTCACACCACGGAGGCTCCTTGGACAGCATATCTGTAACACAGGCAGGAGAAGACTAGTTCCTGTCAGACAGTGACTGTGCCAGGCAAGACTCGGAGCTCACAGGCAGCAGGGAAACAGACCAGTAAACAGAGCAGCATGTCGCAGAGTGACAGCAGGGATGAAGGAGGAATATATCCTAACTGGATCAGGGACAGTGTCACAGAGGAGAAATCTGGAGAGCCAGCGTTTGCCAGGCCGACTGGGGAGAGGGAAGCAGTGTCCAAGGCAGTGAAACAGCACAGTGTCTGGGGGAATGCACGCAGTCAGGGATGGCTGGAGCATAAGGCATGACAGGGAGAGTGCAGAAACCAACAGCTATAAAGAATGGCAGGGCCAAATGGCAAGGTGGGGGGGGACGGACGACCAAGACAGGAGGAAGTGAGGAGGCAGGATCTGTGAGATCTGGTGGCTGAACAGAAGTGGGGGGTGTGACGGGAGGTAGGGAGCAGGAGGAAGACAAAGGTGATTCCCAGGTTTCTGGATGGAATGATTGAGTCTGTGGTGGCACCACCGTCAGACAAAAGACGTAAGAGAAAGAACCAGAGCAGATGAGGAGTTCAGTTTTCAGTTTCCGGAAGCTGTGGGGCATTCAGGTTAGGATTTATCAGGGTAGATAACCGCAACAGTCACTAGTACTTATTTACTAAATGCTCAACTCTATGCCAAGCATAGTTCTTAACACTTTCTACACAGAAGGAGCCTGAGCTCACAGGGAGGAAGCAGCACGTGAGTCAATCATTATCCAGCAACCACACAACGGCACTGTGATAGGCTCCTGTTCTGAGCTCTGAAAAGGCTGACCAACTGCACGGCCAACAGTAGACTGGGTATGGCAGAAACACTGTGCTTTAGCACTAGTTTGCTACAAACTGGCTCTGCGACATGGGCAAGTCACCTACATCAAGACCTCATAGCTACTAAGTACTTCTGAGCTTGTTTCTCTGCCCTTACCATGGGGCTAATAACCCCCATCTGTCTCCACTGCGGGTGATGACAACACAGTGACATGCAGGCACTTGAAGCATTCTGATTCTTTCTGCCACCTCAACAGGGACAAGTAAACACTTGCTAATATGAAATCTTCAAGAGTGACGCTCTCCTCTTCATAAAAGGAACACAGAGAAGGAAGAGTCAGTGGGGGCTGAAGCAGAAGGCCATTCTGAAGGATGCAGAGAATCTGAATCAGCTGAAGGACAAGGGTGTACAGGATGACCTGCCTGGAGCTTATGGATTTCTGGTAGCATCAGGAGACATGGGAAACTGACAGGGGCCCCAACGGGGAGCACTCTGAAAAGAGACTGCCAACAGTGACCTTCCCAACATTGCTCAAGGGCCTTTGCAGCCTTCATAGAAAAAGTCCTATATGGTGCCTGGAAAACTACTGGTTCAGCTCTTGGAGCAAGTCACTATGAGATTTCAAGATCACTAATACATCCAGATAATCAAGGTTATAACTGTGCATGCACTGAAAGAGCAGAAAGTGAGCCACTCACCTAACAGTCTAAACAGAAGTTGCTTGGTGGCAACCTGATAGTTGAAAATGTTGACTCCTTGGTTATTGTTCACCCCAAGGCGAGCCCCGGATCGGACGATGGCACGGCACAAGTTGGCATTCCCTTTCATGTATGCTAAGAGCAGCACTGGAAAACAAAACCACAGGCAGGGCTAGTTCCCACCCGGGCCCAGCCTGGCACTGCCAAAGGGTTGGTAGAGGATAGCTGAGCGCAGGACAGACACCTGGCAGGACATTTGTTAGGAAAGTCGCCACTGACAAATAGAGGCCCTGTAGCCTTGGTGAGACCTCCGCAGAGGGTCTGCAGCATTTTCCAGTTAAGGACCCGGCCACGAGCCAGGGGACTCCAGGCAGCTCCAGCTCCAGTGACGTATTCTTACCCACTTAGAGCTTCAGCTACAAGAGAACTGAGGAGGGATCAGACACTGAAGGAAAAATATACCAGTCTCAGGTGCCTTCCTCGGGCATGAAACACTGGGAGGACAAAGCTCTTTTTACACAATGTAACTAAATCTAAAGATCCGTGAAGTGTGTACACATGGAGAAAAAAATTAGTTTGGGGAACATGCTCCAGAAAGTTCTTCTACCCCAGTCTCAGGTGCCTTCCTCAGGCATGAAACACTGGGAGGACAAAGCTCTTTTTACACAATGTAACTAAATCTAAAGATCCGTGAAGTGTGTACACATGGAGAAAAAAATTAGTTTGGGGAACATGCTCCAGAAAGTTCTTCTACCCCATGAAGCCTCTCTTTGGTGTAGGTACAGGCCCAGAGGGAACCAGGCTCTGGCCAGGCCATCCTGCTGGCCCTCCCCGCTAACAATTACAGCTAACAGCAGCTCCCCTTTGCTTACCTTGACCAGACACTTGATTTAAATTCTTTCATCTAATTCCTTAAATGATCCAGTAAGATGAGGGTTATTATTTCAAATGAAGAACAGGCATAGAGAGGGTACAGAATTTCCCCAGAGTCATCCCACTAGAACATGACAGAGCTCGGTACTTGAAACCAGGTCTACGTACTTCAGAAGCCTGGGCAGGAAGCACCTGCCTGCCTTCCTGTTTACCTGCTCCTGGACACTGGGGCGCACTGGAGTGGGTGCTGGGTCCAGCAGCTCACTCCCAGGGCTGACTCTTCTGAAGCTCAGGCTCATCACTGCTGGCTTAAAAACATGTTCATGTATCAAGGCCAAGGCCTAATGACAAAATATTTGGTCCCATGCTAACCTTCAGGACACCTTGGTGGCTGCATTTCTGCTAAAGGCCGTGGAGGCCCTGTCTGGCATGAGGGCAAATGAGTGGGACTACAGCAGCAGCAAAGTGCTCAGACAGCTCTGGTTTCACCCTTGTTTCTTATTTAAAAAAGGGGTTACACCATCTACGCTGCACACCTTACAGGGCTGTTGTGAGTATTACAAAAAGTACATCTAAAAAACTATGAAAGCTACACAAATTAACATAGTGACCATGTAGCCACAGCAACACCATCAGAGAGGCCTATTTATTAACCCCCTCAATAAGACATCAGCCCTTATCTGTATACAAACATGTAGCGCTTAATGACAGGGACACGTTCGGAGAAATGTGTTGTTAAGCAATTCTGTCATTGTGCAAACATCAGAGTGTACTTACACAAGACAGTATAGCCTACTACACACCTAGGCTATACAGCACTAATCTTAAGGGACCACCATCCTACCTGCCGTCTGTCGTTAACCAAAACGTCGTTATCTGGCACATGACTGTATAACTTGCCACTCTTTCAAAGCATGTTTACACAGACTGCAGCACATTTCTTCCTTCTGAAGCATCTGTGAGGTGGTTATAGCCTTTCTCTCTCTTGGCATGTGGGAGCTTGGGCAGGGCCCTAGCTGACCCGGTAAGAGGTAGACGAGGGCAATAAGAACAGGTGGGCAGGCCTGTTTGGACATGGGCACGGCTTTGCAGCACTAGATACACTTCAGATGTGCTTGTGCCTAAAAGCAGACACTGCCAAATTCCACGGCAGGGATCTGTGACAGATGCAGTGATGCAGCCGAAATGCATTGGGCTGAATGCCCACAAATAAAGACATGTGTGCCTGGGCTCTTGTTTCTCTAGGAAGCAAGGAATGCAAATGAGACAGGACATACGAACACCTCATTACATACCCGTGTTGCCTTCTGCATCTGGTTTATCTAGAGGATACTCAGGCATGCACTCTAAGAAGAGATCAAAGATGGCTGCTGCGTTCTCTTTGCCATATTGTCCCAAAATGTGCAGTGGTGACTGGCCTCTGATAAAACAAGTTGAAAAAGTTAGGTATATATCTGCCACACCGTCATGCACAAAAGAAATGGAATTTTCTGAACTCTGTGATGCTGGATAAATCTAAAGCACACATAAAAGGTCGTAAAAGTTTTTTCAAAAAAGTATTTTTCAAAATGAAAAATTTCAGGGTTCCAAAGGCTGATCAAGTGCCCTATGGCCAGTTCTGCAGTGTGTACTTGGGGCTAATGCAAGGCAGCAGTGACCACCAGCTCTGAGGGGCAGCCAGGTGACGTGGAGCCCTGGCCTCTGCTCTGGACCACACACACTCACCTCAGATTAAAGGCTTCAGCATCCACAGTGCACTCTGTCAGGAGGACCCGGATGTTGTTGAGCCGACCGTGCATGACAGCGAGATGAAGAGCTGGGGAGTAAATCCTCTTACTGTGCAAGAAGCACATGCAGAAAATCCCAACTCCTCCTCACCCTTACAAACCTCCCTCTAAATGGGCCTTAGCCAGAGCAGCCACTGTCCAATCACAGAGCCATCCTTTCTCGTCTTCACCACCCCCCAAGAATGAGTGATAAACGCAACCTTGTAAGACTTTGCTTCCCGCTTCTACAGTTATCCAAAGATGAGATTTAATGGTTTCACAAGAAGCCACTTCAGGCCTCTAGGGTTACCATTCAGATTGGGAAGCTGCCCAGGGCCTGGTCAGTGACAGACTGGATGCCCCACTCAGAGCATTTCCTGTCACAGCTCTGCCCTTGTAAAAGCCACCCTCCTTGAAGGGGGAGCAGACTCAAGGGTGCAGTGCACCTCCTGCCCTAGAACGGAGGGACTGCTTAAGGCGATCAGTACCGGACACAGGGAGTGCCTGGGAATTACCATTATTTCCATTCTCATCCACAGCAGCAAAGTCCACGCCATTCTCCAAGAGGACTGAGCAGATGGTGGGCAGGTCCTGCTGGGCAGCGAGATGGAGGGCGGTCTGGCGGTGCTTGGTTAATTCATTCACTTTGGCTCCTGCAAGAAGCTGTTGAAGTTGATCACATGAGCAGCCTCTCTACCACAACCAACCAAGGTCCCACTTAAGGGAGCCAAGCCTGTCTGTCTTCTGACATCCATGGAGTCTGCCCTGCTGCCAAAGCTGGGAGCATAAGGGCCTCACACACACTCCTGGTGAGGCATAAGCCAGCAAAACCTGAACCAAGGACAAACAGGCAATTATCAAAATGTTACTAAGCCATTCCTTAGGACACAGAAATTCTACTTCTAAGACTTTGGTATATAAAACTACACAGGAGGGGGCTGGCCCCATGGCCGAGTGGTTAAGTTCGCTCGCTCTGCTTCTAGCGGCCGAGGGTTTCGCCAGTTCAAATCCTGGGTGTGGATATGGCACCGCTCATCAAGCCATGCTGAGGCGGCATCCCACATGCCACAACTAGAAGGACCCACAACTAAAAATACACAACTATGTACTAGGGAGCTTTGGAGAGAAAAAGGAAAAATAAAATCTTTAAAAAAAAAAAAACTACACAGGACTGCAATGATGTCCACTGCACTATATAAGGACGCCCACTGCTTATCAAAGTTAGACCAGACTGCAAAAAGGATTTAGTTATGAAAATTATAATATATACAAACAATAGAATAGGTAGCCATTAAGACGATAAAAATTTATGGTTTAACATGGAAGAATATCTATGTTACAGTAAGTTAGAAAAAGGCAAGTTAGAAGACAGTATGATAGTATGATTCCATTTGGAGAGAGAGAGAAAGAGAAATGTATACACACACACAAATATATACAAACTTTGAAGGTGTACAGGATATACCATAGAGGGGTATTCACGGTCACGAGTGCTGTACTGGGGATCACAGCTGACCCCAAGGTTGGTTAACTGGGCAGAGGGGGAGAGGTCTGCGTAAAGGTACTGTTTCAATATGAGCAGGTTCCCACATTAAGCTGCACCAATTCACAGAGGAAGGACTGGGTGGCCATTGGAAGACCAGCTGTTTGTAGGGCCTCCTATCACCTCCAGGGTCCTTAGGAAGGCGGAGGCATGACCGTGGTGAAGGGGCCATGGTCTTCAAACCTCCCTAGGCTCTCAGGGTGGCAGGCAAATTAATGAACACATGGCCCGATTCCCTACTACTTCAAGGCCCATCTCTGCCTCCTGAGCTGTTTGCCCCATGTCCAGTCTGTGCCCGGAGTCCATCCACCTCCTCCATCATTCTCCAGTCCATCCTTCACTGCCATTGCCTCCCACAGGCCTCGTCACTGGTGACCCCACCTCCTCCATCATTCTCCAGTCCATCCCTCACTGCCATTGCCTCCCATTGACCTCTTCACTGGTGACCCCACCTCCTCATACCCCACCCCCAAGGTAAATGTCTCTCACCTCTAACACCTATCAAGCCATAAAGGTTTTTCTAAAAAGTATTTTTCAAAAACAAAAATGGCAGGGGACCAAAGGCTGGTCAAGTGTCCCAGTGTCCAGTTCTGCAACATGCACCTGGGGCTGATGAGAGGTACCAGCAATTGCCAGCTCTTAGGGGGTGGCCAGGTGACATGGAGCCCTGGTCTTGGCTCTGGACCATGGTCTTAGCTCGAACGCTTACAATGGTTTCTCCACTCCCAAAAGGATCAAGGCTGCTCACAGTTCTTGGTCTGAAACATGACACCCCACAATCTGGTCTCTACCTCCCGTTCCAACCAGGTCTCCTTCTACTCTCCACCCAAATTTCAACCACACTTTTCTACTGAAACACGCCCCATGCACTTTGCAGTCTCCACATCTTTGCTCAGATCCTTTTCCTGCCTGGGTAGCATCATGTTGTACTGGAAAAGGCAGGCTTTGAAGTCAAATAGAAATGGCTAAAATCTCAGCTACACTACTGACTAGCTGATAATCTTAGGGGAAAAAAAATTCTTTCTGAGCTTAAATGTCTTCCTTTGTAAAATATAAAAAATTCCCTACACCCCTCCAGCTGGTTTTGAGAGTCAGAGGGTCGGTAAGCTCCCTGACATCAGGCTTGGTGATGATTTTCTGGATCTGACTCCAAAAGCAAAGGAAACAAAAGCAAAAATAAACAAGTGGAACTACAAACTGAAAAGCTTCTGCAGGGCAAAGGAAACCACCAACAAAATGAAAAGAGAACTTATGGAATGGGAGAAAAAATCTGCAAATTATATATCTGATAAGGGGTTAATATCAAAATATATAAAGAACTCATACAACTCAATAGCAAAAAATCAAACAATCTGATGAAAATTGAGCCGAGGATCTAACAGACATTTTTCCAAAGAAAACATACAGATGGCCAATAGGTACATGAAAAAGGGCTCAACATCACTAATCATCAGGGAAATGCAAATCAAAATCACAATGAGATATCACCTCACGCTTGTTAGAATGGCTATTATCAAAAACACAAGAGGGGCCGGCTCCGTGGCCGAGTGGTTGAGTTCGCGCGCTCCGCTACGGCAGCCCAGGGTTCGGATGCTGGGTGCGGATATGGCACCGCTTGTCAGGCCACGATGAGGCGGCGTCCCACATCCCACAACTAGAAGGGGGTGCAACTAGGGTATACAGCTGTGTACAGGGGGGGTTTGGGGAGATAAAGCAGAAAAAAAAAAAAAAGATTGGCAACAGTTGTTAGCCTAGGTTAAAAAAAAACAAAACACAAGAGATAACAAGTGTTGGCAGGGATGTGGGGAAAAGGGAACCCTTGTGCACTGTTGGTCGGAATGTAATTTGGTGCAGCCACTAGGGAAACAGTATGGAGGTTCCTCAAGAAATTAAAAATAGAACTACCATATGATACAGCAATCCCACTTCCGGGTATTTACCCCCCAAAAAACTAATTTGAAAAGATATATGCACCCCCATGTTCACTGCAGCATCATTTACAATAGCCAAGATACGGAAACAACCTAAATGTCTATTGATAGAAGAATAGATAAAGAAGATGGGGTATATATAAATGGAATCCTATTCAGCCCATGAAAGAGACAGAAATCTTGCCATTTGAGACAACCTGCATGGTTATGCTAAGTGAAATAAGTCACAGAAAGACAAATACTGTATGATCTTACTTTTATGTGGAATTTAAAAAACAAACAAAAACCAAGCTCACAGATACAGAGAACAGATTGCTGGTTGCCAGATAGGGGGAGTTTGGAGGGGGTGAAATGGGTGAAGGGGTTCTAAAGGTACAAACTTCCAGGTATAAAATAAATAAGCAAATAAGTCATGGGGATGTAATGTACAGCATGGTGACTATAGTTCAAATATGGTATTGTATGTATATTTCAAAGTTGCTAAGAGACTAAATCTTAAAAGTCGTCATCACAAGAAAATTTTTTTGTAACTATGTATGGTGACAGATGTTAACTAGATTTACTGTGGCAATCATTTCACAATATATGCAGATATCAAATCAATATGTTGTACACTTGAAAACTAATATAATATATGTCAATTATACTTCAGTAAAAAAAGACTAACAAAAAACAGGAGAGAGACAGCTCCCTGGAAAGCACTGGCTGAACTCCTGACACAGAGCAGGCAGACAATAGAAGCGGGTCTCCCTTTCCTTCCTGCTCCCACTTGCCTCTGCCGTCGAGTCCTGCTCTCCCTCAAGGCCTCACTCCAGCAGCTGCCTGCTCAAGCAGCCCCCTGGGCACTTAGGACATGCTGCCGATTGACACCCTGCTTTCCTGAGCTTGCTGGCTTAGCCCCCAAATTCGTGCTGGCCTTTCACAATACCTGGCAAAACACCTGTGACGAGAGACTCTGCACACACGCTACACAACATGCTTTGCCTACAAGTTACATGCAATAACATTTCAGCGACACTTACCAAATTGCGGACAATAATCTCTGAGCCTGCTTGGACCGCAAGGTGCAAAGGGGTCAGCTTGGAGGCATCCTGGACTCTGGAATTCACATTAGCCTGGACACTGATCAGGAACAGGACACTTTCAATATCAGAGTTCTGGACTGCCACATGAAGAAAATTTCGGCCCTTGTTATCCACCTAAGGCAACAAGTAGGAACCAATTAGTGGGCTCTCCCTTGCAAGAGTGCCTCATGAGCACCTGTAAGCTGTGCTAACCACTGCAGAGGTCATGGTCTAGTCCTTTCCTCAGTTCCAGGAGGCTCCCTTCCAAGAACCAACACTAAATGTGCCTCCCCCCCCCACACACCCATTCTACATATTTGTGCACATGACCACGTGTGCATGGTCACATTCATGTGGTGAGGGAAAGGGACCCACTACACTGATCCAAGCTGCCCCGGCATCCTCCTGCTACAGGAGCTGGACTTGGAAAGCCAAGAAAGAGACAACCCGAGGGACAGGGAAAGGAAGGCACCAAGATCCTGGGATGCTCAGGGAAAGGCAAAGCTGGAGACTAGCCTTGGGAGTCTTGCTTTGGCTTAAACAAGCACCCAGCCTACCATGCCAGCCTGACCCTGAGCAGTCAAACAAATCTTCAGAAATTTTCCTCTTTTGCCGAGCCACAGGATAATAGCACATGTTAAGGGAGGCAGCCAACAGTACGTCACAGACGCTGCTCCACTGACGTAAGGCATACAAAAGCTCACTCAAAATCAAACCACGGATGAAAATGGAGTTACAAGAGCTGTCATGTCAGCATGAGTGCTCAGTGAGAAGTGAGGGAGACACCAACATGGCACACACACATCACATTCCCTCACACACACACACACGTCCACAGCATGTACTGCTATCACAGGCAATCAAAGGACTTTGATCAACAGAACCAGTTTCATACTAGATGGAGAGGAAATGTGAGACGACTGTCTCCATCCACGAAAATTTTATGCTACCTGAGCAAGGGTGAGGTTAACATGTGCACAATTACACAAATGCTGAAGGAAAGTGATGTACCGAAGACTGAAATAACAAGCAATGGTCTTCAACCATGTTAGGATTCCATTTTGTTCAGGCCCCAAGTTTCCATCTTACCTTCATAAATGGCTATTCACAAATCTTGGCAGTATTCTAAGTGCTGGATGGAGATTCAAGTGTCTGTAGGACTGACTTAAACCCATCCCTGCTCCCACCTCACATCAGCTACTACTGTCCTTTCCCACCCAATCTGCTGTTGCAGGCCAACAGTTCACCAACCAGATTTAGCAGCTGGTAAAGAACCACAAATAAGGACAACTAAACATGCTGAGCTGAATGATAACAACTGAACTCTAAAACACTGAGAAAGTTGCCCCAACATCACACCAAAAGCTCCTCAACTTCAGTTTAAATTTTCTTAAGACATTCACTACCAGGGCAGTTAAACAACCAAGCAAAAGCAAAGAATGACTTCAGCTGTACATGCCACAGAATTCCTACTACTGGGCCCAGCCACCCCCAGCTTCCTTCTACATGGGGTACCATCAGGTGGCTGACATACAGGGCAGAGCAGTTAAATCTCATCCAGCACTGACAAGACATCTGAATGGCCAAATTTTAAGAAAAGGGGATATAATTGCAAAACAAATGTCTTTATATAGAAGAGACCTGTTTAGCTGGTGACATCTGTTTAGTCTCCATTACAGGTTCTGCTGTGTTCAGCAACATGGAGAGTGCTGGGTGTTGGTCACTCACCTGCTCAGCAGCCCCAGATTCTCGTTTCAGGATGGCCTCGGCTGCCTTGTTGTTCTTGTAAGTCATGGCGCAGGCAAAAGGGGTCAGCCCTTGTCTGTCTCGTACATTCAAGTGGATATCAGGGTGAGAAATCAACAACTGAATGATGACGCTATGTTGGTTGCTGATGGCCACATGAACAGGTGTTCTTCCTTCTGCATCCTATGGGGACAAGGCACAGATTTCAATGTCCAAATGAAAGATAAAACTCAGGAAAAATATGAAGGGGGATAACTTTTAAATCAAAGTCGGTTCTGAGAATCAACACTGCCATCCTGTGTTTGAGATCAGCTTGTGAAGAGGCCAGAGATGTCCGAGAGCCACTCATCATCCCTCCTGCTCCAGTGGCCCAGGCAAAGACACATTTGGGTTAGAAGGTATGCAGGCAACCTCACCTCTAAGTTATACTACTCAGATCTTATCTGACTATAGGGCTGCGTACATGGATCTTCACAGGCTGGAACATTGAAAAGCATCAAGGAACATAACTCAGGGGTGCTCAGTTGAGCTATGAGGACATCTTCCTAAACACAGTGCTCAGCTTGGGACTAGAATAAACTTTCAGTGGAAATCTATAACAGGGATAGGAGGCAAAGAAAAGTCGACTGGACAAACCTTCCTCACGCTGTCAAAAGGACAAAGAAGAAAAGTCTTAACTGAAATCATTAAAATTACTAGGCAGGCTGTATGACCCAGAGAAAGTCACTTCATCTGTCTGTATCTTATCCCCATTCACAGTAAATCATAGGCCCAGGACCAGAAAATCTGCAAGGTCCTTTGCCATAAGAGGAGATTTCCCTAATTCTGAGGTTACCATCTATCTCTCTGGAAAAGAGAAACTCTCCATACCTGTGCGTTTACATTGGCACCAAACTCCAGAAGACACTGTACTGTCTCTTCCAGTCCCCAGGAGGCTGCCAAATGCAAGGGGGTCTGCCCATCTCTGGCCTCTTCCTCTCCTTCTCCATTAGCACCGGGTTGTCTGGGACTATTCAGATCGCAGCCACTAAAAGGAAGGGGGCAATAAAAGGAAGGCTTCGAGAGCCATGCTTCCACCTAGTCTAAAGGCATGCTGACAAATGTACAGCAGCAGCTCATCTAATCCAACAGGAAAGCTGCTGCCGCCAGGACTGCTGGCCTGGGCCTGGGCCTCAAATACTGGTATCTAGCTCCCACTCCCATAGATTCTTCTGCAGTTGGTCTTGGGGGCAATCTGAGTATCAAAATTCTTAAAAGCTCCCCCAGGAGATTTGCATGCATTTAAAGTCTGAGAACCACTGTTCTAAAGGTTTCCTGAATAACCTTGCCTCCCACACATCCTGACTCTAAGAGGCCATGGAGCCTGTTATGGCTCATACATGTTGCTGGGGCCCTGCAGAGGCCGCCCCAGCCTCCTGGCTTCACTGTGTGAACTGGTCTGATTTGATTACGGGAGTCTATATGACTCCCAAAGCAGGAAGCTGGCTTAGCTTTTAGATTCTTTGATCTGGGCACACGAACCCCTCTCCTCACAAGTGAGTCAAGCCCCTTGACTGACTTGACTTGACAGAAGAGTGACTCTCTGATAGCCTTAATTATGAAAGTAAATTACACAGGCATGTCAAGACTGTAGTTGGATTAAATGAGAAAAGAGCCAGTTTGCAACAAGTTGAATAAGATCTGAAGAGATACTTAGGGTTCTCGGACCTGCGAATAAGAAAGCAGGCAGTGGATTCATTGTTTTCATCAATGGCTCTGTGAAGGAGTGTCTGAAGGCACCCACTAGGTCCTGGACCCCAGAATGTGGCATCACAACCATGTCTGACCTGCAGAAAAAAACAGTTTACTCATAAATGCTACTTAGCAAAGGTGAAAATTTTTATCATCATCTCTGAGCTCTATGCACATTATTAGATCCATTTTTTCAGGCAAGATACAGTTGATAATTAACTGATAATTATTTTAATCTCTTTCATTCATTAGTTTTACAAACACTGATTAGAATCTGCTTCTGTGCGGGCCAACCCTGGTGGCCTCGGGTTTAAGTTCAGTGCACTCTGCTTTGGTGGCCTGGGTTTGGTTCCTGTGCGTGGAGCTACACCACTCTGTTAGCAGCCATGCTGTGCTGGCGGTCCACATACTAAAAAATAGAGGTAGATTGGCATGGATGTTAGCTCAGGGCGAATGTTCCTCAGCAAAAAATAATTAAAATCTGCTTCTGCGTAAGTTCTTGCACTAGGTTCTGTGGGATGGGTTTGGGAAATACAGGAAAGACATGTTTAATTAATGCCTTCTAGAACTGTGTTCTAGAAGGGACAGAAAACACACGGAAGTGCATGCACACACACGCATAAGCCCCCAGTAATACATACCTGTAATTAACAGGCAATTTCTTTTTTTTTTTTTAAAGATTTTATTTTTTTCCTTTTTCTCTCCAACGCCCCCAGGTAGATAGTTGTATATTCTTAATTGTGGGTCCTTCTAGTTGTGATATGTGGGATGCCGCCTCAGCGTGGCTTGATGAGCGGTACCATGTCTGCGCCCAGGATTCGAACTGACGAAACCCTGGGCCGCCTGCAGCAGAGCACATGAACTTAACCACTCAGCCATGGGGCCAGCCCTTGCTCATCCTTGACCCAATTTGTTCCTTGGCAGATCTCTTGCTCTTGTGATTGCAATGTAGGCACTAAATCCATCTCTGACACAAAATATCCCCATGCATAAACAGAGGCTAAAGCTGAGCTTCTCTCACCAGCGTGGATGCGATGTCCTCTAGATTATTTGCCAATGCGAGCCACAGAGGAGGGTTCCCCTTCTCATCTGGCACCGACATGTCAGCTCCTCGGGTGCATATGGCATCCACCACCAGGGGAAGCTGATTTCTGATGGCCAGCTGAAGGGCTGTCTCCCCATCCTGGGTCCTGCTAGGACATGAACGCCAAAACCAACATTCGTAGCTGAAGCCAAATGACAAAGGGTGCCCTTCTGGGCACTCCAGAGGCCAGAATCCACTGTATCCCTCAAACACACTTCACTCACATTCATTAATATTCTTTCAGAGAAATTTAACCTGTCAATAGCATCTGTCCCTTCTACCTTTTAAAAAAAACATAGCCATGCCATCCTATTGCACCCAGAAAATTAACTGACCAACATCCAAGTGTTGAAATCCTACAAGTATACAGCTGCTTTAGTAGCATCTTAATAAAATGACAACTACCCACTTGACAAAACACTTCTTTCACCCACAGTCATTCAGGGTCTCTTGCCATTGGAGACAAAGATAAATTCCTTTGAAAATATAAAAACAATAAAAATTTAACTCTATACTTTTTTCTCCTCAAGTTTTTTTGATAGCCCATTTGTTGGAATGTTCTTCACTATAACTGAAATTCCTACTCAAATAATTGATTTAGGATTATCCTGTTTAATGAGACGTGCAATATTGTGCACTAGTTTTGAAAGGTTCAAACAAGCGCAAAGTATAGTTCCCCTTCTCCATCTCGTGAGTCCACAATTATATTCAGTTACAACATTGTATTTGTACTTCTTGAGGGTCATTGTTTCCCTTCCTTTATTTAAAAAGGAACAAAAACATTGTCTACAGGCAATGCTATGCTTTTGAACCATCTCAATTAAATGTGACCTAGTGTTCAGTGGAGAGCTGTGCCGGCCCACCTGACGTTTATATCCGCCTGGTGCTCCAGGAGAAAGAGCGCGCTCTTGCTGTCCTGGCGCTGCATGGCCATGTGCAGCAAGGTCTGCCCATCCGACATGGTGTCATTGATGCAAGCCCCAGAGCCCAGCAGCTGGGCTGCGATGGTGTGCATGCCTGGGAAATAAACAATGCAGGCTTAGCTTTGCCCACTGCCTCAACATCTTACTACAACATACACTCCCTCTCAACTTCTCAAAGCCAGCAGTTTTCTGCTGGATATGACAGTCTTAACCCAAACAGAAAGGTTTACAACCAAATGATTAGCTCCAACCCTCCACACCTCCCTCCCTCCCTCTCTCTCTCATCTAATCTTCTGCCATCTGTCTGTCTGCAGGCGTCTAACCCCTCTGGCATCGCCTTACCAGTCCATAATGCCAGGCCCAGCACAGTCTGGTCTCGGGAATCCTTGAGGCTGAAGTCCGGAATAATTTGCAAGTTGTTGGTGGCATGAAGAGCATTAGCTAAATTTTTTAAAAGGAAAAGAACACTTGATTTCACCATCCCATGGATCACACTTAAAGTATTCAAGAGAATAAGAGCTCAGTGTCAAACTGACTAAGTGGCTATAATTCGATCATTTCTATACAAACAGAACTGATAAATTTTATGGGGAGTGGAAGCCCAGAAATCTGATATTTTGGACCCAAGTTTATGGGGGAAAATGAATGTTTTTAAAGCTTAAAACACTGAATCTTCACAAAAGGAAACCAGATTCCACTATGGAAATACACATTAATTACTAGATTACTGAAAAGAGGATCAGAACAGTGCCCTGGTGATGTTTTCCTAACACCTACTTCCTACCATCTTACAACTCCTGTGACGACCAAGAACAAGGCACTCTACTTAAAACCCCACTTCCTTCCACAAGCACAGTGCTAAAAATGCAGGCCTTAACAAGGATGCAGGCAAGAGTAAAAGAAATAGCAGGACAGAACAAAGAAAAATCTGAGGATGACTTTCTGAGGGGAATGGGCCTGCCCTACTGCGCGGGCTTCCCTTGGCCCCTCTTTGCAGCTCCTCTCTCATGGTTCACCTGCCAGGGAGGCTCAGAGGCAGAGGAGAGGACTGACAAGCTCGTGGAGGACTGCCGCAGCAGAGTTCTCCAAGACAGTGCTCATGTCAGGGCAAAGCTTTGCCTGACCTACACCAAAACAGCCTAGGGAAACACTCCAAAGTAAGAGAGAAGTAGTCAAAGGTTCTAACACCTTAACCCAACAGGTGAGATGGGCAGGCCCTGTTCTGAAAATGTACACAGGGAAACACAGTAGTCAGGAGCCAGACTATAAGCTTATCTGGTTTGAACTGAAAGGACTTTTTGGGTAAGAAAACTCACCAATGGAAGAAACATCAGCTCTGTAACTACTCAAAACCACTGTCTGAAGCTCCAAGTGATGGGCAGTAATTCCCAACTACCTACCTTTTTGCTCCAGAATGACGGAGACCACGTCTGGATGATTATAGGCAATTGCCATGTGCAGCGGCGTCTGCAGAGAGACCCTGTCCACGGAGCTGGTCAGAGAGGCAGGCTCCTTTGGCAAAGGCGGAGCCTCCTCTGTCTGCAGGTTTGGGTTGGCACCTTGCTGCAGGAGCTCTGCAGTGAGGCTGGCCAGGCCATGCCGACAGGCTGTGTGCAATGGGGTTTCTCCCTGAACAGAAACAAGGGGCCCAAATCAAAGCACTTTCAGAGGCAGGGAGTTCCCTTCACAAAGGGATAATGACAACCCAAGTGTTGAAACCCAGCTCCCTAGCTATCTGTCACAGCCCTTGGCTCACCCCGTCACCAGCTGGCCTCCAGGACTTTTGTCCCACTCTGCCCGGCCTCTCCTTCCCTTTCCCCTGTGCCATCATCCTGTTTCTTTAACGTCTTCCCAAGCACCCTCCAAACGCCCCTGGCTCCTCATCTTTTGCATTTCCAATGACCTTCTTAACCACCTTTCACTTTGTTTTTATAATTATTTTGCTAATTATAAAAATGACCTATGATTAAACAACAACAACAACAGATGACCTCCAAGTGGCATTAAAATCAGCACTGTAGAAAGTGGCAGAGCCTCACGCTCACGGCCCCGGAGGGAAGCAGGGCCGTCAGTGTAGCCATCACTGCTCTTTAACCCCCACCAGCACATCTCGGCCTTGTTTCTTTGACCTGCTCATAGCAACCTCACCTTGAACTCTGGTCAAGGCTTCCTTCCCCTACTTTTTAAAATTAAAAACATTTTAAATTGGTATTACAGGTACTTGATTTAATATTCAAAAGGTACAAGAATATACAGTGAAAGTAAGTTTCCTCTCACACCTTGCCCCTACCACCCGATTATCCTCCCCTAAAGAAACCATTATTACCAGTTTCATGTGACAGAATATTCACAGAAAGGCATATACACAAGTGTATGTATGTGTATGCGTGTACGTGTACACACGCACCCTTCCCATCCCACCCTGCATGGAGCTGTTTCACAGTCACGGTGAGAGCCCTCACAAGGATGTCCTCCTCCTCCTCAGGGCTCCCTTCTGCTCCTGCACATTCTCCACATTCTCACTGGGTGTGCTTATCTACTCCCATGACTTCCCCCACTATCTACTAACAGGAGACTCTCAAACCCAGATCTCCAGCCCTACTTTTGCATCCAGTTTTCCCACTGCCTGCTAGATATCCTTGCCCAAGTGTTTTAAAAGGAGTATAACAATCACGACATCGAATTCACTCTCTCCACAGCCGTCCTCCCTCCTGGCCAGTTCTCTCTCTCTTCATGGGTACACTACAACAGTTTTAACACCTCTCTCGCTCTTGCTTCTGAGAGCCACAAGCAGGTATGTCCCATTGACTGTAATTTTGTAATTCCTCTAAAACCTGTCCCTTTGGATCCAAATCCAGTATCAGAGGTCAAGACAAGCCACTCCTTGTCTAGATGACTCCCACCTGGCTCCTGCTTGGGCCTCAATGGTGCATCCATGCCAGCTATCCCAGGAAGCTTTCTCAATTGTAGAATGATCGTACTGCTTATCTACTCAAAACCCTCCTATGCATCTTCTCTTCCCATAGGATAAAGTCCAAAAACCCTAAACCAGCATTCCAGACCCTTCTCCAGTGTCGCTCTTACTTGCTTTCAAGTCAGGTTTCCTCTGCGCCTCAACATCTTAGGTTTCACCCAGTTTTTCTATGAAGGGTATCACAGAAGGAACAGCTGGTAGACAATGACAATGTAGGTTCAAGGGAGGAATTTTTTTTTCTTTTTTGTGAGAAAGATTGTCATTGAGCTAACATCCATACCAATCTTCCTCTACTTTTTTTATGTGGGAGGCCACCTCAGCATGGCTTGACGAGAGGTGCTAGGTCTGTGCCCAGGATCCGAACCTGTGAACCCTGGGCTGCTGAAACGGAGTGCACAAACTTAACCACTCAGCCACCGGTCTGGCCCCAGGAGGGATTTTTTAAGTTGGGAGATAGAAAAGCATGTCTGTAAGCTAACAGAGATGAATAGTGGGCAAAATTGATGATACAGGAGAGACAGACAGACAGACAGAAGCAGAGACACGTAACAGTAGGAGCCACATCAAGAAACCAGCTCCTAGTGTATACAGGGACATGCCATCATTCCAAGTGGAGAGCGGGCCATGTGTGGGTCTAAGTGCAGATAAACAAGCAGATTTAATGGTGCAAAGAATGGCAATGCCCTCTCCGCTGAGTTTCCCAGACACTTTGCGTATCTCCTATCCCAAGCTCACTGTTTCCTGCCTTGTCCAGAATTGTTGAGAGTGTCCAACTACGCATTCTAGTATCCGAGTTTTAATACTGGCTCCATTATTTATGAGCCACTTAACCTCTTGGAACCTCAAGGTTCTCTACCCTGAAATGAGGGTTTTATAGATGTCGACAATGTCTCTTCACCACGTGCTACTTCTAGGTCCATTATGAGGATTAAATGGGATAATATCCTTAAAGTTCCTAGCACAAAGTAGTTGTAAAATAAATGTGATCTTAAAGATAAGTACATCCCCCCGTCTGAAAATAATAAAGTAAAATAACTATCATTTAGAAGTTAATGTTCCAGATATTATACTATACGCACTTAAATATATCGTTTCTTTTTATCTTAACCAGACCCTATGAAATCAACATTAACCTAAGTTTATAGATAAGCTAACTGAAGCTCAGGAAGGTTAAGTAATGCGCCTAAGACCACATATGGTGGGCTGGGAAATGGAAAATCTCGTAAAACCAGGAATGTCCGACCCCAAAGGCCATGTTTTACCCCTAACACTATACAGTCTACCTTGCTAGCTTGAGATACAGATTTAAAAGGCACTCACATAGGAAAAGCTCAGCAAATGAGAAATGTTATAGACACTAAGACGCTGTTAGGTAGGTTTTTGTGTACACGTTTGCGAATCTCTACTAGACCATCAGTCCACAATATGCTTTAGGAAACAGTGGCCGAATGAATCGATCGCCCAATATTTGAGGATAAAAGCATCTGTTTCACTCTCGTTTTTTAATCATGTGCATGTATTATTTTGAAAAAAACTGAAAAATGAGTCCGTTCTTCTTTTTTCCTTACACATCCACCACCGCCATTTCTTCCATAGACCAAAGCTGCTGCTGGGCTGCCCTGTCACACTTACCCACTTGTTTCTGTGGTTGACGTGGGCACCATTGGTTGCCAGAAAAAGAGCTGCTGCCTCATTTCCTGCTTCAGCTGCCCGCTGTAGTAAGCAATTTCCTAGGAGAAAATGGGCATACTCATTCTTCCATTTGCATAAAAATGAGGGCAAGTTCCACAGTGCACCACACCCTGCCCTTCCCCACCATCTTTCACAGTTGACAAGCCCACAGCAGAAGCAGGTACCATTTAAGTCCACACAGTCCTTGTATGTGGACAGAGAGACTAGGATGAGCCTGGGCGGAGCAACAACTTGGTCTGGAAGTCGGGAGACAGCCATTCTTCCCTGGGTTTGCCACCAGGCACCACCCAGGACCAGAGGTAAGTTATGTCTCCTTAGCGGGGTTGGGTTAGAACACTGTGCCTCAACAGCAGTGCTACTGACATTTGGGGCCAGATGATTCTTTGTTGTGAGGGGTCTGTCCTGTACACTGTACGATATTTAGCAGTACACCTGGCTTCTGCCTGCTAGATGCCAAGAGCACCCCTGACCTTGTTGTGACAATCAAAAATGTCTAGATGTTGCCAAATATCCAGCGGGGAAGTAGGGAAGGTGGCTCCTGTCTGAGAACCTCTGGGCTAATGACCATTTTGAAGACATCGTGAGCTGAAGTTCTACCAGAAAACACCCCTTAACACTTCGGTTTTATTCCTAGGACCTTAAATACGTTTGTTCTTGGCTTAGAAATGTTTTCCTTAGCAGTATCACTCTTTTCTAAATAAAAATCTTGGAAAGAAAAAAACAAAATTTGTTTCTTCTTTTCCTCTAGAAATGGTTTTAGCCCTGGAGCAGTGTTTCTCTTTCTGTTAAAATCCATTTCCTTTTTGGATAAACACAAAATCTCATGTGCTACAGCCATTCTACTTGAAACTCAAATTAAACTAAATACCAGGACTAAAAACATGGTAAAGAAACGGGACAAAGCACTGCTTTGCTTTCATAGCATTTTTTCCTTTTCTCTCCAAGGAAGTGATTCCACCCCTAGCTGAGTCATTCTAATTGAGAGACTCCTAATGAGAGGCCCATTTTCACTTCAGTAGTCATCAAGGGTACACACGACCTAAATCATATACCTCCCTATAGAACAAAGGTAACCCGTGACTGCTAAAATGTGACTGAAATGTTGAAAAACAGGGGACTAAGGTTATTACAGGTATAATGAAAGATGGAACAAGGAAAAAAAAAATCCTGAACTTGTATTAAAACAAACTATAGAAAGTAAAACTGGCAGAGTTAGAAAGAAAAAATGGACAAATCCATAACTACAGTGAAAAATTTTAATATACATCCCAGAAACTGACAGATCAAGCAGTCGAACAGTTAATAAGAAAGTTAATGAGTAAGATTTGAACAGCATAATGAAGAAGCTCGAATTAATGGACATAGAGCGTTCTGCGTTCTACAATTGAAGAATGCACATTCTTTTCAAGTACATGTCAAGCTTTTATAAAAACTGGATCTGTTAGAGTCTAATATTCAAGTCCTAAATATCAAAGAACCAATCTCTCACATGCCACACTCTTATACAACGCTATTAAATTAGAAATCAGTAAAATTATGGCCAATAATTAACACACATTATCAAATTAAAAGCAATTTAGTAACCATCTCATTTCCAGAAGGTCTTTAGTCTAAAACACAGTTCTTCCTGTACTTCCCTTCCCATAGTACCACTACTTTTAGTTTTATGTCACCCAGAGGGGTGATTTCATTTGACTTTTGTTTTAAAGAAGTTAATTATTGGGGCTGGCCCCGTGGCCGAGCAGTTAAGTTTGCACGCTCGGCTTCAGCGGCCCAGGCTTTTGCCCGTTCGGAACCTGGACGCAGACATGGCACCACTTATCATGCCATGCCGAGGCAGCGTCCCACATGCCGCAACTGAAAGGACCCACAACTAAAAATATACAACTATGTACCAGGGGTCTTTGGGGAGAAAAAGGAAAAAAATAAAGTCTTTAAAAAAAAAAAGAAATTAATTATTAACTTCTTTTAGGGAAAGGGCTGTTTAACATCCATCTTTTTTTGGTTAATTCCCCTCATAAGTGGCAGCCACCCATGCTTTATACATTGCTAGTAATCAATACTGAATTATATGGGATCTCTTCCTTAAAATATCCCCAGGTTTTACTTAGTCAGATCAAGGAAACATTCACATTATTAAAACAGTGATTCTCAGGGTGTGGTCTGTGGATTTCCGTGGGATCCTGAGAGTCTTTCAGGCGGGTCCATGAGGTCAAAACTATTTTCATAATAGTAATACTTGATGTTATTTGCTTTTCCCCACTGTGCTGACATTTGCACTGATGGTGCAAAAGCAAAGGTGGATCAAACTGGAGAGCCTTAACACAAATCAAAGCACGGGCCCCAAAGTGTACTAGGAGCTACTGTATTCTTCACCACCATGCACCCAGTCAAAAAAAGAGCCAGTTTCACTTAAGGCAGGCCTTGATAAAGCAGTAAAAATTACTAACTTCATTAAATCTAAACATTGAATACATGTCTTTTTAAAAGTCTATGTGACAAAATAAGTATGCATAAAGCCACATTTGCTGTGTACCAAAGTACAATAGCTGTCTTGGGGGGAAAAGCAGTTGTGTCATTGTTTACGCTGTAAGGTGAACTGCAGCTTTTTTCACAGAACATCAAATTTTTACTTGAAAGAATGACTGATTAATAAACTATGATTATTCAAACACGAGTACTTGGCAGATATTTTTTTTTGAAAATGAGCAAAGTAAGCCTGTCTCTTTAAGACAAACAACTGGCAATATTTGTACCGAATGATAAAACTTGATCTTGCAAGTGAAAATTAGAATTTTGGAAAAATTTTATCAGCAAGTGTGACTTTAACAGCTTCTCAAGACCGAACGACTTTTCTGATGAGATCAGCGGTGATATTAACAAATGCGATTCTCACATAAATGAACATTCTGAAGATCTGCAGAACTCAGTGAACCAACATTTTCCAAACGACTAAGGCACGCTGTTACAAAATCACGCACGGAGCAGAGATCCATTCAAAGCACAAACAGACCACAGATGTTCATATCAGAGAGCAAAAAAGTTCACTGTTATGGTTTCAGATTCCACACTGCAACTAACCTCAAAGAAACTATCACTTGATGAATTTTGCTTGCTGTGGTATCAAAGAAATATATCCGCAATTATCTGAAAAGGCTCTTAAAATCCACCTCCCTTTTCCAGCTACATAACTGTGCGAGGGTCTATTTTCCTCATATACTTTAACCAAAACAACATATCTCAAAAGACTGAATACAGATGCAGACAGAAGAAACCAGTCACTCTCCCAACTCAATTTATTTTGAAAGTCATTCTTTATAAGAAATGTTATATGTTAACATATAAGGGCTTGTTATTACTAAATTAATACATCTCTTAAATTTCTCAGTTTTAATTTTTCATATGGTAAATATCAAACACACAACCCACCTAAACAAAAAGCTCTTTGGGATATAATTTCTAAGAGAGTAAAAGGAGCTCAGAGACCAAAACGTCTGAAACTCACTACACTAAACAAATGGCAGTGTTTTAGCTTTATTAAAGGATTCAACTCAGAGTCTGGCTAAATTTTGTGAAGCACAAGATCAAAAAAAATAAACTCAGGCTTTTACCACAGTTAACATTAAGTACAAAATCACTCTCACAACAGTATGCCATTCAGTCTAAATTTTTGGGAAAAAACACGGACACGATATTTCACGGAACCTCCAGACTCGAGCATTAGTTCTTAGGGATCTGTGCTTTACCTGTTACTGTATCAGCTGCGTTGGTGTTGCTGCCACGCTGAATGAGTCTGGCTGCAAAGCTGTTTTCGTCAAATGAAGTTCCATTTACCACGGGGAGGTCTTCGAAGGGGTTTACGGACTGGTCGGAGGACACGGTGATGTACTGCACTGCAAGCCACAGGGCGGTGCTGCCCTCATGATCTTTCAGTTCTAAATCTAACCTGAAATAACAAAGCCACGTGAACTGCCAACAGTCCTCTTCAGACACTGTACTGCCAATACTCTCACTCGTTCTCTTTATACTTTTTGAATGACAACTTTTTGTTTTAATTTTACGTATTAAAATTTATAACACTAAAAGACATTTCGAAAGAATTATTTTTCCCTCACAAGCCCACCCTCACAACTGCTCTTTCATTTCTCCATGTATCCCTACGTACTGTTTACACTGCAGCAACTGATTGAACACGTATTCATTCCTGGCCGTGATGGACAAGTGTAAGGGAGTCCTGCAGGATGAAAAGGAAGAGGGGTCAATTCAGGACAGGCCCAGGCCAGTACTGCTCCTAGTGGGAGGCGACTAGAATCCTAGGCAGGATCACCATCCGCAAGAAACTCCACCCTTCTGCAACAGTGTCTTTTTCTACTCTGGCAAGCAGTTTTCCAAAACCATGACCACGTATTAAAGAATGAAGATGGATTTGCTTATATATAGTTACCATTTACTCAGTGGCCAAAAGGACAAGAATTGATAAAAGGAAGGGATATAAAATGCTCTCCAACCAAATTCTGACCCTTCCTGAGTGTGTATAAACTCATGTTTTTAAAACAGCAGTTTCTGCCATAGGTATGCATATTTTCCCTTACCTATCCTACACAATTCTGAAAAGAAATTTTTTCTCCCCATAATTCTCTGCTATACTCAAACACCTTCAGGGTGGCAAGAGATAGGCAGTGATTACAGTGGCATTTAACTGCTCTTCACTGCTTTTATTCAGCCTTTGAGTGCCGTGAAGGAGACTGCCACTGCAGAGCACAGGGACCCCAGCGGCATCTGTCTGAGAGGTACAGACTTCCAGAGTTTACTGCAGTTGGGGGAAAAAATAAAAGAATCAACAGAAGAAAAAAAATGGATGCAATTAGGTAGGGAAATAAAGTAATTATCACATGATATTGAGAGTTCACGGAGATCCATCTTATTTAAGTAATTTATCCTTCACATAAATCTATTTTCCTATTCTGACAACTTCACAGAACTCTTTTCTTATTTTTTGAGAGGGTTTTCAAAGGTATAAAATACTGAGCTGCTTTGATGAAAAGTGGGTCCCGTTTGTTGGTGATTCAGGAGGCTTAACCCCCCTTCAGTGCTTCCCACGCTGCTGTCCCAAAGACAAGAAGCCCTTTCTTAGATTCTAAACCACAAGGAATCCTCAACTAAATATTTCTGGGAAAGGGCAAAAGGAACAGGACAGCTACTGTCAAATATGCAGAGGGCTGTGCTGTAGGAGACGGCAGGCTGTGCAGACAGAGTCGTCTGAAGTGGGAGTACTTACAAGAAGGTAGAATTGGGTTTAATACAGAGAATTTCCCAACAATAAGACCTCATGGAAATAGAACAGGTTGCCTTGAGATAGTGTAACCCTCTTCAAAGCATCCAAGCAACGCTAACAAAGCTGCTGGAAGAAGGTTCCCTGGGAAGAGTTGGACCAGATGACCACTCTGAAGATGCTTAAAAATCCAAGGACCTCAGTTACCCAGGATGGAAATAGTTTCTTCAAATGCTTCTGGCCTTAGCTGTGCCTCTCATTTGCATAACAAATCAATGTTTGTGTCTTCAATAAAACTCAGATTGAATAATGCTGAACTAAAAGACATGAAGAAGTCCCTGTCCACCAGTCACATGCCACTATAAAATAACATTCTGAGATTAGTGCTAAGAGCAGCCTATCTGTTCCCCAACTTACCTGCCCTTGTTGTCCTGCATGTTGGGGTTGGCACCAGCCTGCAGGAGGGCCTCTGCAATCTGTGCCATCTCAGACATCACATCTGCTGAGTGTTTCTTTGAACTGTACAATGCCACAAGGTGCAATGGTGTCTCCTGGGCACCCAATGTAGCAGCATTGACATGGGCCCCACTCTTAATGAGGAAAGTGGCAGTGAAGAGATCTCCTTGAAAAGAAACAATAGAAGAAATGGTCACATATGAGACCACCCAGGGCAAGCTATTCTGGCCAATGCTTCCTCAAAAAGGCACCAGTAGGGGCCGGCCCTGTAGCCTAGTGGTTAAGTTCAGTGTGCTTCACTTCAGTAGCCCGGGTTTGTGGGTTCAGATCCCAGGAACAGACCTACACCACTCATCAGCCATCCTGTGGCAGTGACCCACATATAAAACAGAGGAAGACTGGCACAGATATTAGCTCAGGGCTAAACTTCCTCAGCCAAAAAAAAAAGGCACCAGTAACTACAGACAAAGAAGAGAGACAACAGGCATGTCTAAAGTGGAACCTCTTGGGACACCTGTTAATGGTAATTCATCATCAAGATCATGAAGTTATAATTTAAATTCAAAAAGGGCTTTTTCTGACAATCAACCCTCAAAAAGGGTTCCAAGATTCCTCCCCAACACAACTTATCTCCCTCTCTCATTTCCTGACCACATCTGTACCTAAGCTACACTTACCCCCAACCTGCTGTACTTGCACACAGGTTCCTGTTCAGAGCAAGACCATGTCTAATTGATTTATTATCATTACAAAGATTCTCTGAGTTTCTCAATCTCATTACATACAAATATAACAGTCTTAAAAAGAAGTTTGTAATTGAGTATTTAATAAAGAATCTGTACACATTACCATTTACAGAAAATTCACATTAAATTAACTGGTTGTAAAAACAAAACTTCTTTCTGAGTCCCTTCCATTGCCTTAACTCTTGGAGCAGTACAGGCAGAAGAGTCTATCTAGGACTACTTACAAATACCAAATTAAGACTGAATAACTTACATAAAATCCCATAATTTCAACAGCTCAAACTACCATCTTTGACTATTCCATGTTCTGTATGAGGGGAAAAAAACTACCCTGACACCTTGAGAAAAGGTCAAGAATTAACTTTTTGCAAAGATATTAAAGGTATACAATTCTGAAAATACTCTGTCAGATACGAGCAAAGAAAAGCTGACTCTAGATTGATTCTGTGAATATGTGGTTAAATTCAGAACCAACCAACCTAACAGGTGGCAATTCCATGTTAAAAATACTATGGAAAACCAGTTAAAGTATATTTGTCAAGTTAACTTGGAGGATGATAGGGATTAAGCAATTAAGTTTGTTGTAAAATTACTTAAAATTCAATATTCCTTGGATTTAGTTCCATTTACAATTTAAAACATGCAAAAAAACTCACTATACATAAAATTAATGTTTCCTAAGAAAATAAGGCACGATAACAATGCATCACAAGATAATGAACTATTAACAAAGAAATCATCCAGTTATAAACGCACAACGCCTACTCTAAGGCATTCCATCTAGTTGGGTGAAAGCAATTGTTTCTTTCAGTGGCCTCCAGGTGGCACCACTGAGCTCATGGCCTGGAAGTCTTTCAAATCAAATTTATCCTTTCCTGGTCAGTCCACATGTCTCATTTTGATAAGTGTGTCAGAGTACACATCTAAGTCTTCCCAAAAGCTCATCTGGGATTCAGAGGTACTTTCTGTAGATTCTGTCCCTTTCACCAAGATCTACGGAATGAATTTCTTGCAAATTACTTCCTTCTTCAGGTGGAAGATCCCAAAGATGCAGAGCAATCTCCCAGGTTGATTTGCTGGCCCCACGGTCCTTGACCCCACTTCTTAAATTTGCTGGAGGTCTTGGGATGAATTCCAGGCTGTTGAAGGTGCCGTGGAACTTCTTTACTATATCGATCATAGGCAACGGTGTTGTCTCTATAGCTGGTCTGTCTTTGTCTTTGCATCAGCACACTTTTGTCTATGTCTAATTCTGTTAGCATTGCAGATGCACAATCCTTTGAATCACAACTTCCAGATGATGATTTTCTCTTACAAAGTCACTTATAAGTTTTCTTTTATATCTTGCAATAGCATTTCATCTTCTTCAACTATACTTCTGCAGTATAAACATCTAGAATTTCAGGAGTGATGGAGCTCTCAAGTCTGTTATCAGTACAGTCATGTGCCGCATAATGACGTTTTGATGTGGACGTCAATGATGGACCACATATATGATGGTCGTCCCTTAAGATTAGTACCATATAGCCTAGGTATGTAGTGGGCTACACCATCTAGATTTAGGTAAGTACACTCTGTGATGTTTGCACGATGACGAAATCATCTAATGATGCCATTCTTAGAATGTATTACTGTTGTTAAGCAACACATGAGTGTATTCCTATGCTCATTTTCATCTGAATATGTGGGTTTCCTCAGGTCTTCTGTGGACATGGAATTTCAAAATCACCTAGTTTTCAACAATTCCCACCTGCTCTAACTTTTGTCCAAGGGACTATCTTGCTAGAGAATGTGAGCTCTGGCATTAAGGTGGCTAGGCCACCACAGGCCCCTCAGATGTTGATTGGTCCATGTCTGATTTATTTTTGTATCCACTACTGTCTTGTACAAAATAGGCACCAGGGAAATGTTTGGGAAGGAAATGGATTCACTGGTTAAGGCTGTTAGGTTACACTTTAACACACTGGTTCTAATTCCAGTCAGTTAGAACTTTAGATAACTTAAGACTTCTCTAGCCCCTCCCGAAATATTTTCATTCTTCTGCCCCCAATCTTTTCTTAGGGGGTGGGGGAAGGTGCAATCTTTACACACATCATGTGCAAAGGATCAAAGCTTAGATTTCTTTACAATAGGATGTTGGATGAGCTCTGAAAGCAACAGGTAACATGCATACCAGGGGCCTAGGCTGCGTCAGGCTTTTGCTATCTGTATATACATACACATAGTAGGGTTCTCAGTAGAGCCTTAATGAGTAGTAGGAACAAACCCCACAGAGATTCAGTCTAGGAGAAAATATGGAAAAACAACACATTAGTAATAGAATAAGATATCCTAGAGAAAAGTCACTTACATTCTGGAAGTGGAAAGAAAATTTAGAATTATTAGGACAGAGTGCCTTAAAATGAAAACTCTGATATATAAGATACTGGGAGAGAGGTGGAATATGGTTTCATTACCCTTAAGCTTGGCATATATTCCACACTAAGAGATAAACAGATAGCAAAACAAGATAGGTCAACGAAAACTTATAATATAGTATACATGCGGAAGATAAACCGGGCAATACTGCACAGAGAAATAAGAGCACAGGAAAACCTACCAATGGCTGGATTCAGATGGAAGGAATAAAAAAATTTTCTATCTTAAGCCCTCTTAAAAGGATTATAGCTTTTAGATTAGATTTCCTTTATTAATACAAGCCAATTTTTTTTTTTACTTATACATACATACACATATGCACCTCACACAAAAAATTATTTAGGAATTATTGGAAATTGAAAATTGATAATGTTTTACATTAAAAGAAAGTCAGATGGGTACACAATCTAGAGGAATAAGATAACTGACATGAAAGGTGCTGAACAAAAGTGGGGAACAGAGGACACCAAGAGCACCACGTATAAAGTTTGTCATGAAGAAAATTTCTAATACATTTAGAAAGATTTCCACCAAAAACAGTTAAAAACTGTTTGGTGCTTCAAACTTTCAGTTACTTCATCACTTCATTCATTGAGACTGACAGGTAAATGAGGCATTACTATAATGACTTGTCCACATCAAAACATTCCTAACAAGAGAGGGGGCAGAGCAAAATGGCGGGGTGAGCTGACCCGGGATTCTCTCCCCTCCAAAATACAGCAAAAGATTGGAAGAACTGAATTTCAGAGAATAAACATAATGCCAGCTCATTAGAGACCTACAATACCAAGAAGGCAGAGATCATAAACCTTGCAGACAGCCTTGGAGGCGCTGGAACGATAGGAGAGAACATCGCTCCCTCCCCTAGAGTCTGCGATCGCTGCGGCGAGGGTCGGGAAGGAGCAGGGGAAGGGCTGTGCGACCAGGGGATCATCCAGGACTCCTGCCGCTGATTCAGTGGAGACCCGCTGATGGGGGAAAGCTTCCATCCGTGGGGATCCCATAAATCAAGGGCTTTGGGAGATCAGAGAACAGAACTGATCTGAACCCAGACCGGTGCGTGTGAGTAACAGCCCCCCCCCACCCCCGCGCAAAGCCAGTGGGCGCAGCCATCTTGCCCCAAGGCGGAGAGCTCATAACACACCGCTCTCGACCCCCATCTAGTGGCGACAGGCTGTAACTGCCACTGAATTCTACCACCATGAGAAAAAACCGCTCCTCTACCATCCAGCAATTTATAAAAGCCCCAGACCAGAAGGAAAACAATAAAAACATAGAATTAAGTCCTCAGGACTTGGAAGTAGGTAAACTAAGTGACAATGAGTTCAGAGCAGCTATAATCAAAAAACTCAATGAGGTAGACAGAAAGATAGAGAAACAAGGTGAGTTCTGGAGTTACTTCACAAAAGAGATTGAAATCATAAAGAAGAATCAAACAGAATTACTTGAGATGAAAAACACAATGGACCAGATAAAACAGAATACGGATTCCCTGAATGCCCGTGTAGACAACACAGAGGAGCAAATTAGCATAATCGAAGATAGACAGGCTAAATGGCACCAGACAGAGGAAGAAAGAGAACTAAGAATTAAAAAAAAATGAGGAAAATCTCCGAGAGATAATGGATTCAATGAGGAGTAAGAACATAAGGATCATAGGAATTCCAGAGAATATGGAAAAGGAAAATGGAGCAGAAAGTGTGCTTAACGAAATTATTGAAGAGAACTTCCCAAATCTAGGGATCGACGGAGAAATGTGTGTAGAGGAGGGTTTTAGATCTCCTAGATTTGTCAATGTAAAAAGACCTACAGCAAGGCACATAGTAGTAAAGTTGGCAAAAAGGGAATATAAGGAAAGAATACTCAGGGAAGTAAGAAAAAAAAAGAGAATAACCTATAAAGGAGCCCCTATCAGACTGTCAGCGGATTTCTCTACAGAAACCCTACAAGCTAGGAGACAATGGAGTGACATATTCAAAGCTTTAAAGGATAAAAATCTTCAGCCAAGAATACTCTATCCAGCAAGAATTTCCTTCAGATATGAGGGAGAAATTAAATCTTTTCCAGACAAACAAAAGTTAAGGGAATTTGTAACCAAAAACCCTCCATTACAAGAAATCCTCAAGAAGGCTCTCATACCTGAAAAAAGAAAAAAGGGAGCAAGGGGACACAATCCACAGACTAGGGAGAGCGATGGATAGAACCAGAACAGGATAGCAAATATTCAATTATAGCATTAGGGTAAAGGTAAGGAAACTACCAAAACAAGGGCGATCTTAGCACTCTAACTACCAATTAATAACATGAGTTGGAATAAAAAATGAAAATAATTATTTAGGAGGGGAAGAGCAAAGGGTCTTAATCAGTATTGGTCAAGTAAGTAAGAGACCACCAGAGAATAGACTATATTATACACGAGATTCTAAATACAAACTTCAAGGTAGACACTAAAATAAAGTACAGAACAGGGTCACAAATCATAAATAAGGAAAAATCTAAGAAACCCAGCATAAGAAATCGCAGTATTAAATGGGTAGTCTAAAGCAAACTGGAAAAGAAATGCAGGAAAACAAGATAATGAGCGACAGATTAACAGCACTAAGTCCACATGCATCAATAATCACTCTCAATGTGAACAGATTGAACTCTCCAATAAAAAGACACAGAGTGGCAAAATGGATTAAAGAACAAGATCCAACAATTTGTTGCCTCCAGGAAACACACCTCAGCCCCAAGGACAAACACAGACTCAGGGTGAAGGGGTGGAGGACAATACTTCAAGCAAATATCAAGGAAAAAAAGGCAGGTGTTGCAATTCTCATATCACACCAAGTGGATTTCAAAATAAGACAGGTAAAGAGAGACACAGAGGGACAATATATAAAGATCAAAGGGACACTTCATCAAAAAGAAATAACGCTTATAAATATCTATGCACCCAACACAGGAGCACCAAGATTCATAAAGCAACTATTAACCGACCTAAAGGAAGATGTTAAAAACAACACAATAATAGTAGGGGACCTCAACACCCCACTCACATCAATGGACAGATCATCCAGACAGAAAATCAACAAGGAAATAGTGGAGCTAAATGAAAAACTAAAACAATTGGACTTAATAGACATATACAGATCACTTCACCCTAAAAGAGCTGAATACACATTCTTCTCAAGTGCACATGGAACATTCTCTAGGATAGACCATATGTTGGGAAACAAGGCAAGCCTCTACAAATTTTTAAAAATTGAAATAATAACAAGCATCTTCTCAGATTATAGTGCTATAAGGCTAGAAATTAATTACAAGAAAAAAGCTGAGAAAGGCACAAAGATGTGGAGACTAAACAACACACTACTGAACAAGCAATGGATCATTGAAGAAATTAAAGAAGAAATAAAAAAATACCTGGAAACAAATGAAAATGATAGCATGCCATACCAACTCATATGGGATACAGCAAAAGCTGTATTAAGAGGAAAATTCATCGCAATACAGGCACATCTTAACAAACAAGAAAAATCCCAAATAAGCAACCTTAAAGCACACCTAACTGAACTAGAGAAAAAAGAACAAATGAAGCCCAAAGTCAGCAGAAGGAGAGAAATAATAAAAATCAGAGCAGAAATAAATACTATTGAAACGAAAAAGGCAGTAGAAAGGATCAATGAGACAAAGAGCTGGTTCTTTGAGAAGATAAATAAAATTGACAAACCACTAGCCAGACTTACAAAGAAAAAAAGGGAGAAAGCTCAAATAAACAAAATCAGAAATGAGCGAGGAGAAATAACAACAGACTCTGCAGAAATACAACAGATTATAAGAGAATACTACAAAAAACTATATGCCAACAGAATGGATAACCTAGAGGAAATGGATAAATTCTTAGACTCCTACAATCTCCCAAAGCTCACTCAAGAAGAGGCAGACAATTTGAACAGACCAATCACAAGGAAAGAGATTGAAACAGCAATCAAAAACATCCCAAAGAATAAAACCCCAGGACCAGATGGCTTTCCTGGGGAATTCTACCAAACTTTCAAAGAGGATTTAATACTTATCCTTTTCAAGCTATTCCAAAAAATTAGGGAAGATGGAACACTTCCTAACACATTCTATGAGGCCAACATCACACTGATACCAAAACCTGACAAGGACACCACGAAAAAAGAGAACTACAGGCCAATATCACTGATGAACATAGATGCAAAAATTCTAAACAAAATTTTGGCAACCAGAATTCAGCAATTCATCAAAAGAATCATACATCAGGATCAGGTGGGATTCATACCAGGGACACAGGGATGGTTCAACATCCGCAAATCAATCAACGTGATACACCACATCAACAAACTGAGGAATAAAAACCACATGATCATCTCAATAGATGCAGAGAAGGCATTTGATAAGATCCAACAGCCATTTATGATAAAAACTCTGAACAAAATGGGCATAGAAGGAAACTACCTCAACGTAATAAAGACCATATACGACAAACCCATAGCCAACATCATACTCAATGGGCAAAAAGTGAACGCCATCCCCCTGGAAACAGGAACGAGACAAGGATGTCCTCTATCACCACTCTTATTTAACATAGTACTGGAGGTCCTGGCCAGAGCAATCAGGCAAGAAAAAGGAATAAAAGGAATCCAAATAGGGAGGGAAGAAGTGAAACTCTCGCTGTTTGCAGACGACATGATCTTATATACAGAAAACCCCAAAGAATCCATTGGAAAACTGTTAGAAGTAATCAACAACTACAGCAAAGTTGCAGGGTATAAAATCAATTTGCATAAATCTGTAGCATTTCTATACTCCAGTAGTGAACCAACAGAAAAAGAACTCAAGAATACAATACCATTCACAATCACAACAAAAAGAATAAAATACCTTGGGGTAAATTTAACTAAGGAAGTGAAGGACCTATATAATAAAAATTACAAGGCCTTTCTGAGAGAATTGGATGACGACATAAGGAGATGGAAAGACATTCCACGTACATGGAGTGGAAGAATAAACATAGTTAAAATGTCCATTCTACCTAAAGCCATCTACAGATTCAACGCCATCCCAATCAGAATCCCAATGACATTCTTTACAGAATTACAACAAAGAATCCTAAAATTCATATGGGGCAACAAAAGACCCCGAATTTCTAAAGCAATCCTGAGAAAAAAGAACAAAACGGGAGGCATCACAATCCCTGACTTCAAAACATACTACAAAGCTACAGTAATCAAAACAGCATGGTACTGGTACAAAAACAGGTGCACAGATCAATGGAACAGAATTGAAAGTCCAGAAATAAAACCACACATCTATGGACAGCTTATCTTTGACAAAGGAGCTGAGGGCATACAATGGAGAAAAGAAAGTCTTTTCAACAAATGGTGCTGGGAAAACTGGAAAGCCACATGTAAAAGAATGAAAATTGACCATTCTTTTTCACCATTCACCAAAATAAACTCAAAATGGATCAAAGACCTAAAGGTGAGACCTGAAACCATAAGGCTTCTGGAAGAAAACGTAGGCAGTAAACTCTTTGACATCAGTATTAAAAGGATCTTTTCGGACACCATGCCTTCTCAGAGAAGGGAAACAATAGAAAGAATAAACAAATGGGACTTCATCAGATTAAAGAGCTTCTTCAAGGCAAATGAAAACAGGATTGAAACAAAAAAACAACCCACTAACTGGGAAAAAATATTTGCAAGTCATATATCTGACAAAGGCTTAATATCCATAATATATAAAGAACTCTCGCAACTCAACAACAAAACATCAAACAACCCAATCAAAAAATGGGCTGGAGACATGAACAGACATTTCTCCAAAGAAGATATACTGATGGCCAATAGGCACATGAAAAGATGCTCATCATCGCTGATCATCAGGGAAATGCAAATCAAAACTACACTAAGATATCACCTTACACCCGTTAGAATGACAAAAATATCTAAAACTAATAGCAACAAATGTTGGAGAGGTTGTGGAGAAAAAGGACCCTCATACACTGCTGGTGGGAATGCAAACTGGTGCAGCCACTATGGAAAACAGTATGGAGATTCCTCAAAAAATTAAAAATAGAACTACCATACGATCCAGCCATCCCACTACTGGGTATTTATCCAAAGAGCTTGAAGTCAGCAATCCCAAAAGTCCTATGCACCCCAATGTTTATTGCAGCACTGTTTACAATAGCCAAGACGTGGAAGCAACCTAAGTGTCCAGCAACAGACGAACTGATAAAGAAGATGTGGTACATATACACAATGGAATACTACTCAGCTGCAAAACAGAACAAAATCATTCCATTTGCAATAACATGGATGGACCTTGAGAGAATTATGTTAAGTGAAATAAGCCAGCGAGAGAAGGATAATCTGTGTATGACTCCACTCATATGAGGAATTTAAAATTATGGACTAAGAACAGTTTAGTGGATACCAGGGGAAAGGTGGGGTGGGGGGTGGGCACAAAGGGTGAAGTGGTGCACCTACAACATGGCTGACAAACATTAATGTACAACTGAAATTTCACAAGATTGTAACCTATCAATAACTCAATAAAAAGAAAAATTCCTAACAAGATAGTGAACAGAAAAAAAAAGGAACTCGAACAAGACAAGGGTGCCCACTCTCATCACTCTTACTCAAGATTGTACTGGAGGTTTTGGCCAGAGCAATTAGGCAAGAAAAAGGAATAAAAGGAATCTAAATAGGAAATGAAGAAGTGAAACTCTCACTGTTTGCAGACAACATGATCTTATATATAGAAAACCCTAAAGAATCCATCAGAAAACTATTAGAAATAATCAACAACTACAGTAAAGTTGCAGGGTACAAAATCAACTTACAAAAATCAGTTGCATTTTTATACTCTAAGAACTAACAGAGAACTCAAGAATACAATCCCATTTACATTCGCAACAAAAATAATAAAATATCTACGAATAAATTTAACAAAGGAGGTGAAAAGATCTATACAATGAAAACTATAAGACATTATTGAACGAAATCGATGATAACATAAAGGAAAGATATTCCACGTACATGGATTGGAGGAATACACACAGCTAAAAAGTCCATACTGTCCAAAGCAATCTACATATTCCATGCAATCCCAATCAGAATCCCGATGACATTCTTCACGGAAATAGAACAAAGAATCCTAAAATTCATATGGGGCAACAGAAGATTCTGAATAGCTAAAGCAATCCTGAGAAAAAAGAACAAAGCTGGAGGCATCACAATCACTGACTTCAAAATATTCTATAAAGCCATAGTGATCAAAACATCATGGTAATGGTACAAAAACAGACACACAGATCAATGGAACAGAAATGAAAGCCCAGAAATAAAACCACACATCTATGGACAGCTAATCTTTGACAAAGTGGCTAAGAACATACAATGGAGAAAAGACAGTCTCTTCAATAAATGGTGTTGGGAAAACTGGGCAGACACATGCAAAAGAATGAAAGTAGACCATTATCTTATGCCATACACAAAAATAAACTCAAAATGGATCAAAAGGTAAGACTTGAAACCATAAAACTTCTGGAAGATTATAGGTAGTACACTCTTTGACATTGATCTTAAAAGGATCTTTTCGAATGTCTGTCTTCTCAGACAAGGGAAATAAAAGAAAAAATAAACAAGTGGGAATCAGACTAAAGAGTTTCTGCAAGACAAAGGAAACCAGGATCAAAACAAATAGACAACCCACCAAGTGGGAGAAAATATTTGCAAATCATATATCTGACAAGGGGTTAATCTCCATAATACATAAAGAACTCACACAACTAAACAACAACAAAAAACAAACAACCTGATCAAAAAATGGGCAGAGGATATGAACAGATATTTCCCCAAAGATGATATACAGATGACCAATAGGCACATGAAAAGATGTTCAACATCACTAATCGTCAGGGAAATGCAAATCAAAACTACACTAAGATATCACCTTACACCTGTTAAAATGGCTATAATCACTAAGATAAAAAATAACAAATGTTGGAGAGGGTGTAGAGAAAAGGGAACCCTCATACAACTGCTGGTGGGAATGCAAACTGGTGCAGCCACTACGGAAAACAGTATGGAGATTCCTCAAAAAACTAAAAATAGAACTACCATATGATCCAGCTATCCCACTACTAGGTATCTAGCCAAAGAACTTGAAATCAACGTTTCAAAGTGACTTATGCACCCCTATGTTCATTGCAGCATTATTCACAATAGCCAAGACATGGGAGCAACCCAAGTGCCCATCGACGAATAATTAGATAAAGAAGATGTGGTACATACATACAATGGAATAATATTCAGCCATTAAAAAAAAGGACAAAATTCACAACAACATGGATGGACCTGGAGGGTATTATGTTAAGTGAAATAAGCCAGACAAAGACAAACACCAGATGATTTCATTGTGGAAGATAAACAAACATATGGACAAAGAGAACAGTTCAGTGGTTACCAGGGGAAAGAGGCTGGGTGGTAGGCACAGGGGGTGAAGGGCAGCACTCATATGGTGATGGATAAGTAATAATGTACAACTGAAATTTCACAATGATGAACTATTATGAACTCAATAAAATAAATTAATTAAATTAAAATTTTTAAAAAACCCACATACAATTTTTCTTTCAACATAGCTTCCTGACAGAAATTTATTCAGGGAACAGCCTGAATAACTTTTGTTATTTAACTAATACAAACTGTTATCTCATGCTGCTCTAGCTGGTGGCTTTGTCTGCAAATCTACTACAAATGAATAGACAGGAGTATCCTATTTAAGAGACCCATTGACTGATGTTAATTATTAAGTAAAATAAGCACAAGAGGAACTAGATTTTTTTTTAAAAGGAAGGATTCATCTTCTTGCCCAGATCAAGCTCATCAGAGGAGATGGCATCCCTCTGGTCACATGTATGTCTCCTGTGGACTCTCAGACACTGGCTGCCTGTTTCGTTCTTCATACAAACTGAATGGTATACTTGGTTCTTAGGAGGATCACTTACTATTTCATTTATGGATTCTAACCTGTCCAGAACCAGACCTAAATCTCAGATATTAAAGATGTTCACTCATCTTATAACAAAATTTAAGTAAGGTTAACAGGTAAATTTAAGTATATTACTCATTTTAATCATTTGGACAGGTCAACAGACTGACAGCTCAAGTTGAAGAAGGAAAAGTGAAAAAATTTCTACAGGAAATGGAGCTGGGTATGGCAATCCAAAACGGGAGCAAGGTAAGACCCACAGGCTGACCCTACCACATGGCAGCCATTGTGCTACGTATGCTACTAACTGTCTCTCACTCTCCCAACCACCAGTAAAGCAGAAATGAGTCCCGCTTTACAGACGAAGAAAAGGAGACTCAAGCGTGGTTAAGTGACTTGTCCAAGGCCACAGAGTGAGTGGATGAGCCAGGACTCAAACCCCGGTACACCCAAGCTCCAACGCCAGTGCTCTGTCTGCCACACCGCGCCACACTCTCCTAAGTTAGCAACGATCAAGTTTATCACACCCACACTGTAATCCACAGGCTTGCAGACAACTGATAAATTCTGAGTGGAAGATTAAATTGTCTGAAAACAAGCATCAAAATGCATCACCAATTCTTGGCAATTCTCGTAGCTAAGCAATCACCAAAATATTTAATAACTCGTCAAACATGTTTTTTCATCACACATAAGAATTTAGCTCCGTAAGAGGAAAGAAACATAATTCTGAGATTGTTTTTTTAGTAACAAGTGTATTTGTTTCCAAAATAAACATCTCAGACACTAAACAGTATGGGAAAGAAGAATTCCCTATGTGGTGGAAACTCTCCCCACTGAACACCCCCCCAGCGCTGAGCACCGGATGGTGTTACACAGTGCAGAGCAGCGCCTGGGAAAAATGCATCTGCTCTTGACACTGACACACTCTAAGGATTTCCTTCCCAACGATGAACAAAATTTTCCTCTTCAGCAGCCAGCAAGCTTAACACTCTAACACGTGGCTCCGAGGGACATTTATATTCAAACCTATGCCCAAAAAGGGCAGAGCTACAGCTGCAACAGGACCATATTTGAAGTAACTACATTCCACCAATTAGGAACAACTTGTGATGCTAAAAGTACAACAGAGACAATAATAGTAAAATAATGCCTAATTGGAGGAGTAAATATACATGATTAAGATGTGGGGAAACCAATATATTGTTGCTGTTGCTGTTTTGCTGAGGAAGATTCACCCTGAGCTAACACGTGTTGCCAATTTTCCTCTTTAAAAAAATTTTAACAAATTTTTTATGTGAGCTGCCGCCACAGTATGGTCACTGACAGACAAGCAGTGTGGTTCCACGTCCGGGAACTGAACCAGGGCCACAGAAGCACAGCATGCCAAACTTTAATCACTAGCCCATCGGGGCTGGCCCTAATATATTCTGCTTATGATGTCGACATGTAAACAAAAAAGTAGTCATGGCTAAGTATTTCAATCAAATCATCTATCCCTCTACAAAATAAGGCTTTCACTTTGAATACTAGAACTCTACACCTAACAGAGCTTCCCACTCTGTCTAAAAATGACTAATGCAAAGTAGAATCAGGCAGGATCCATTTGGGACTTAGGAATTAATAAGACCATGGGGAAAACAAAACAAAACAAAACTAGCACATTTTTCCCTTGAAGAGTTAATTCATTAAGATTAAAATGTTTTGATCTTAATTCTATCACTTCCATATTCTTCCCACTACTCATGGCAATATACTCAAAATATAGCTACAATTTCAAATAACTTTCCTGCAACAAAATGAAATTTTATCACTTTGCCATGACAGAAGGGAAGTCTAGTCTGTAAAACTGAAAAATCTGAAACCAAGAATATATCTAAACATTCATGGTTTTGACACTTTCCCTCTCTTACAGTAACCAATACAAGTACAGTCTTTCTAACACAATTCCTGGAGAAAGCGATGTATTGAATGAGCAAACACATCAACTGTTTACAAGTAAAAGGTATTTCTTCTGAAAGTACCATCTTTCCAGCCCTTCTTCTGGGGGCCCTACTGACACTATGAAGAGCCTAACCAGCAAGGCATAGGCAATAGCTCTTCAGTCCTTCCTCTGACCCACTGATCACAAATTCTAAATCATGCAGCTTGTGAGCACACATGCAAGAAGCCTTTGAGAAGCTGTGGAACAGGGTCAGAGGGTCATCAAAAATCACTTGGATAAAAGTAAAATTGCCCACAGAGAAAAATACCCACTTCTTCCTACCTCTCTGGATTCCTTTATGTAACAGGCTCCAGCCATTCTTGTCTACCATGTCCACATCAGCTTTGTGACTAACCAGCGTGGAGGCAATACTCTCTAGTCGGCGGGAAAGCGCGAGATCTAAAGCAAGATCTCCATTATGATCCACTTCATTCAGCTTCCCAGGGAGCTGCACAGATAAATTTGTAAATTAGCACCCGGCCAGTAGAGAATACAAGTGATTTTAATCTCTCCCACCTTGACTCTTAAATATCATCTCTTATAAAAATGTCAAATTTTAGCGCTCTAACACAGCTTACTCCCCAAATTCAACTCAATTCACAAACTTCCCTAAGGCTTTCTCAGGGCACATGCCTTTTGGGGAGCACAGAATTAATGGGGATCACAGAGCAGACCAAGCGCCATGGAAGACAATATAAGGACTAAAGGAGAAGGCAAACAGTGCTGTAGGAACACGAGTGCCAGCGCAGAGGTTCAGAGAGCCTGATGGAAAACAGCTAACATTTTTACAAAAGACTGCAGCTTAGCTATCTAATTCCTCCCAGCAGTTTCATGTCTTCCCCACACAGTGGACAGCCAAGATAAAACACACTACACTCCCATCTGGCAAGAGCAAGTGCCTTTCTTCTAAAGCAACGTGGTAGAGAGAATAATAGCTCCCAAAGACGTCCATGTCCTAACCCCCGGAACCTGTGAGTATGTCACCTCACGTGATGAAAGGCACTTTGCAGATACTATTAAGGTTAAGGACCTTGAGGTGGGGACAGTGTCCTGGATTATCCAGGAGGGCCCAATCTGTCTAATCACATAAGTCCCTAAAAGGGAAAGGGGGAAGTAGAAGAGTAGGTCAGAGAGATGTGACATGAGAAGGACCTGATTCACCACCATAGGCTTTGAAAATAGCGAGCGGGGGCCATGAGCTGGGGAACGTGGTGGTCTCTAGAAGCTGAAAATGGCCCTCCACGAACAGCCAGCAGGAAACAGGGACGTTGGTCCCATAACCACAAGGAACTGCATTCTGCCAACAACCCACACGAGCGGGAAACGGATTCTCCCCTAGAGGCTCCAGAACGGAGCACAGCTGCCGACACCCTGGCTTTAGACGGACGATGTCTGTACCAGACCTTCAACCTACAAAACCGGAAGGTAATAAACTGATGTTGTTTTCAGCCACTATGTTTGTGGTCATTTCTCACAGCGGCAAAAGGAAACTACAACAGATTTTAGTACTGGAAATTGGGTAGTGCTGTAACAACAACCTAAACATGCAGACGTGGCTTTGGAATTGGGCAATGGGCAGAAGATGGAAGAATTCTGAGGAGCATGATAAAAAAACTCAGATTTCCTTGAACAAACTACTAGCAAAAATATATACATTAAAGATTATGCCAGTGATGGCTCAGGAAGAAGTGAGGAGCATTACAAATGAAGTATAGTTTTGGGAAAAGGTAAGAAAAATGGCAAAAACAGCTACAGTACCTGTGAATCCATTTCGATTAGATAAAGGAAGACCACATCTTCTCTCTCTACTTTGATAGCTTTATGTAATGGGTACTCAGTCTTGGATTTGATCATTTTGTACAACAACTGGGCACTCATGCTGCTGAAGTCCTCCTTTCGTAAGTCATCCTAAGGATTAAAAAATAGTGAGAAGCAGAACAGATTCAACATAACAATAACAACAACTGACATCTACTAAGAAGCCCTTAGAATGTGTCTGGCCTTACTTTAAAGGGCTTAACGTTTCCCAACTCATTTAATTCTCAAGGAACCCTTAGGAGGTAGGTACTGCTATCACCCTCACTTTACAGACGAAGAAAGTAAAGCATCAAGAGGCTCAATCACTCGCCCAGGCTCACACAGTGAGTCAATGGCCGCGCCAGGATCTGGAGCCCAGAGGGCCCCCTCCCGAGCCTGCTGTCTTTCCCACAGCACTGCGGTGCCTCTCAGTGAGACGGCAAAGCACAAGCAACGCTGACGCCCACGAAGGATGCAGTCAGGAGGAGCCCTCCACAGGGGAGAGAATACAGTCTCCCCCACCCCACCCTACAAAGATGGCAATTACAGAACTAACCGGAACTTCCACAAACAATTCACTCCACCTAGTCACAGCTGGTCTCTACTATGGCAGATCCCTAAGTTTCTACTATTTTAGCAGAAAGGTTACCATTTCTGTTTCAAATTTTAAATCCAGTTCTCTTAGACACTTTTCCTCACAATGTTACTGAATACCAAACAATTTGCAGAAACTAGGTTATAAAACATAGCACTAGCCACGACTTTTTTAAAAATGCAAAATAGACAACATATCAAAGAAATGCAAAAGCTGTTCTTTATGATGAAAGCTACCTAAGAAGGGCAAATCTACATTTAACAATGCTCTCTTCACGATGGAGAAAGCCAGGGAAAGCCCCAAAATGGCGCTGCACCTCCGGCCTGCTGCCCCGCCTTTTCCCAGCTCAGGCACAGCTGCAGCTTCTGCAGATGGAGGGTGAAGGCAGGTGTGCCCTCATTCCAAGCCTGTTTCTTGACCTGAGCTATCTTCTGCCCCTCTACTCTGGAATCAGAACTACGAGACTTCTATAGCCAAAAAGAATCTCACAGATCATCAGATGCAACTACTTAGCCTTCAATTTTGTAATAAGAGGAGATTAGGAGATTAGGTCTTTTGACTTGCAGTGAGGGTGCTTTGTCCACACGCCTCCATCTCTCACTCACCCAATGACTGGCAATAATCTCCGCACAGTAGTTCATCAGTGTGCTGGCGTTCAGCTCCTCTGCAGTCTGGTAGAAGCGAATACAGTTCCTGACGTTCACCAGAGACATAACACCCTTCTCACATCTACAAGAGAACATTAATAATGAACAGTATTATTAGGACAAATACACTCATAAATGAGCAAACCAAATCATCTGTGTACTGGCTGGCTATGTCCAATAACACTAAAATGTAAGGTTAAGCAAAGAAGTTAAGAATAAATTATAGCTGAGCTACCATATTTTAAAAGTATTAGAATTTCATTATGATATTATATTGTTCATTCTGGTCAGAATCAAAATAACCTGTAAATAAACACGCTAAGCACAACCCCACAACTGCCTTAAAAGTAATCACATGAAACTCGCTGATCATATACACAGGAAATTATAAAATCAAACACACAATGGATCAAATCCAGAACTTTGGTATTTAATTGTATAGGACGTGTTTGTAGTTCCCACTAGCACAACTCCATTATGCAACCACTGTGGCGTAGAAATAGCTTCAAACACAAGGCTCTATGTCTCAATACATTAACACCTCCTTAAAAGTCCTCCCGAAAGGTGAACTGGGTGGTATGTGATTATAACTCAATAAAGCTGTTTTTTCAAAAGCCCCCTTAAATACCCTACCATGTATAGAAACAACTGAGTTAAGAGAGTCAAACCATACTAGACCAAGACAGAGAAAAACTGGCTACACCGGATGTCCCACAAAGCTTGGTAACAACAACAATGGGACTCTCACAATCCTTAATAAGAAAGCACCAACCATGTCAGGCAAGAGAGGGCTGCACGCAGGCGAGGAGGCCTCTCTCCGGTAGCACAAAGCTGGCACACATCTTAGCGTAGAGGATGCAGCACTGGCAGACAGACCCAGGCCTCTACCGCCCTAGAATCCCCGGGAACCCTAGTGAGCCTCCACGGACCAGGCCTGCGGGGAAGGAGGCCGGCGGCAGCTCCCTCCTCCCCCCTTACCTGCACATCTCCCTGCAAATCAAGTTCCCCTCCAAGCGCAGCACAGAGGTATTCCCCGACACCCCACCATTGCTTCCTCTGTCCCAGAGGCCCCACGAAAACCTTTTTCTGATCACATAGGGTGGAATGTAGTGATGAGAGCAAAATGAACTGTGAGGTAAGAAAACCTGAGCTGAGATCCACTGAATTCTACAGGTCAAATTATATGTGCTCTCATGCCCCATCTCCCCCTCTGTAAAATGAGGATAATACTCTATTTCAGAGGCTTAGAAGATCTTTGTGTGTCCTGCAAGATAAAGGAAAACCATATAAACTGCACAGCATGAGGTGCACAACAGGCGTGCTCGTAAGTTTGAGGTCTTTCTCAAGGAAGTTGCATAATGTAATAACTAATATGAATGGGTTTTACTACTACTATAAATAAGAATGACTGGCTAGCAGATAATTCCCAATTTTAACAGATGAAGTTTAGTTAACAGAAGCTGAAAAAACCATGGGAGTGGGAGATGGGGGGAGAAAGGAGGCGAGTCATGAGAAAGACCTAGGAAGAACGAGGAACAAACTCCAAAACCCTGTGAGACCATTGGTTAGAAGCAAGAATAATCCTGGAGTCATCTGTCCAGCTAGCAGTAAATGTAGGCACCTATTTTATTACAAGACCTATGCTTAAGTGCTTTGTTTTTAAGTAACACAGCTGACTTGGTGGAAAGAAGCATCTCCCTCAGGGCACTTTTAACCATATTGTTAAAGATCTAAAGAAGTTACTATAATAATGAGTAACAATGTTCTATTTCCAGGCCTCCACTGTACCACTAGTTTCCCTAAACTCACAGCCGATGAAGTCATTCTGACCTCGCCTATGAAGTCAGAGCATTCCAGGCGAAAAGTCTTCTTTTCAGATATACCAAACTTTTACCACTTTTAGAATGACAAATATCCACGGTCTTGCCATTGTAACGTCCTAACATGTGGTATAACCTCGGGGAGCATGGACTCACATTCGTAGAGCACTTTACAAAGCACATTTACAGACAGATGCTAAACTCCATTCTCTTCCTTCCTACTGCCAAATGACACTGCATCAAGACACTCAACTATGCTTCCCGAGGACAGATGTTTTGTTACAACTGGCAGACAAGTCATTCTCACTAAACTCTGGGATCCCCAGAGTGCCATTCACTATGTGGACAGCCTATTAATAGTAACTGACATGATTTACACAACTGAAGAACATGTAATCTTATTTAGAAATTCAGATTTTTACTTCATATCTTCTCTTTGAAAAGTAGCCAGACAGACTAACTTTGCTCTGAAGGGATTTTAGTGTTGTTGATACATCTTTTTCATTGTAGAGGACAAAAACGATACTCTGGATGCACGAAAACAATAAACCTAATTTTTAAAGTATAAAATCAAGCATATATTTAAGCATCTCACAAATTCCTGTCTACTTTTGCTATCAACCCCATGTGCATGAATATGAGAGACATGGAAAAATCATTGAAAAGCTAAACAACAAATGGTTAACAGTGGTTTAATTACAGATGGCAGTGTTTTTCTTTATATCGTTCTATATTTTCCAAACACCATACACTGAACATGTACTTTATAATCAGGAAAAAAATTATATTAACTGTCAATTTTTAGCATATACTATTAATTCTTCTTTTTTTAAAGAGTATTTTCCTGATAATAGTTACTAAAAAACTTCCTTTTCATCAAACTGGTGATAGTATTCCCAAACCGAGATCCCTACATTACAAAAATGAGGGACACCTGCCTCATATGTAACTGCACACATTTGTGTGGGAGCGCTTTTACTGTCTCAAATGTGTAATTTCTTCTGCAGGCGGCAGTGGGCACTCTACGCCCTTTTAAAAGCCTACACTTGAATCCACTCCTGGGTCTCTTCCATCCCAGCTCTTAACAAAGCCACAACAGATAACTTAATGCCCACATCCAATAATACAAAATTGAGCATCTGGCAATGTTGATAGTTATGAAGTCTAATCAGCCAATAAACAACAAACATTTTAATTAAAGAATCCATTACACAGATTACAATTAACTAAACTAGTCCAACCCCAGGGCATTTTTATCAAAGCAATTTAATTTATAAGTAAGTTTGACAAGGTCAATGGGAGAAAGCTCAGGAAACCTGAGGAGGAAAAAGATATAAATCACACTCTAATTAAAATTATTCTCATTTCACTCTCAGATGGTTCAAAAACTCACCCAAACAAAAAAACAAAAGAGTTCAGTGCAAGGCCTTGACAGTAAAGTTAGCTCTGCTAACCTAATGCTGTATGTGCCTACCAATCGTAGACCTGTTCGATTGTTTCTTAGTCATTGGATTTAGGTATTAAAATGCCTCAAGCCCGCATCAGTCACAGGTACTTAGGAGAAACCCGTGCACTGACTCACGTGGGCATAGTGGGCCATCCCCTGGGAAACATCAGCCCCACAGTGAAAACAGAGCAGGCAGTCTCGGCAGCAAGGTCTCTCCTGGCTCTCTGAGGGCAACACAACAACAGGCAGAGTGCGTCTTGATGGCTGAAACTATTCCTTCACACACCCAGGAGAATACAAAGATCACTAAATGAGGTAAAGAGACCCTCCATCAACCAAGCTGACCTCCAAGGGCCACATCTCCAACAGAAACAAAAGGGCATTCCGCCTGACACTATTTGGTGAACGTTTTGTTTTCCGCTGTTCTAAAAGGCCAACTTGGGAGAGCAACTGAGAAAATGAAATATAAAAAACATAGCAGGCTATCTCCTTGGGAACCTAAAAAGCAGTAACAAACGAAGTGAGATCTCAGAAACACCGGCTATAAAACTTATTAAGCCATACTCTCACATATTAATTTAGGCATTAATGTGCTTCCAACAAAGAGGATATGACCAGGGACTCCATCCAAGCAGATATATCAAAAGGCAGAATAAAATGTCAAAGGAAAAGGTAGAGGAGGGAAAGTTGAGAGTTTGGACACAGGATTACATTATTTCATATTCAGTTTATCAGTTCACACAATTATGAAATCTCAGCTAATAAACCAGTAAAGAAAAGAGAATACCTAAAAGCTTTGGCAAAATTTAGCTTACAAGATAACACAAAGCAAGGGAGATAAAATTCTCTCCCCACTATCGCCTTTAAAAGAACACCTTGCAAAAGTTATTTACATTAGCAGAAGAAGCTGTTTTCCCAGAGCTTGGCATAATTAAAGCTCAGCCACCACCATCTGAGGTGCTTGAATATATCTGCTGTGACTTGCCTCTCCCTAAGGAGCTGGAGCTGAAACCGATTGGCTAGTTTCATCAACTCAGTCAGGAACACATCATCTTCTTTGAACTCCAACTCGTCCGTATAGATCCAGCGAAGCATTGTCATTGTCACCTCAGGGTTCGCATCTGGTTAAAGAAAGTAGAAAAGCTGAAAACTAAGCACCGATGACACACTTAGGCCCTCTTGAGGCACCTAAAAACTGAGGATAATAAAGTAAATTCTGATACGCAGCATCTAACTCCAGAAAAGTGTTAAAGTTTTACAAGGGGCAGGAGGTGGGGGAAATGAACCCACTAAAGACGTAAGTCAAACAAACTGTGGGAAAATATTTTAAACATATGACAAAGGATTTACATTCTAACAAAAAGATATTACAAATAAAAAATGAAAAGATGGACAGCCAACAGAAAAACGAGCAACAGATATAAACAGGTAATTCATAAAAATGGCCAATAAACCTTACTAATAACTAAATACAAATTTAAACTAGAATACATTTTTTTGTCTCTCAGACTAGCAAAGATTCTTAAAAGTGCATAACCTTTCACAAAGCAATTATATATGTAGATTATTATCCTAAGAAAATAAGAGTAAATATAGAGAAATATATGTACTAAGCCAAGACAGTACTATTTTTAATAACAAAGAATTGGAACAAAAATCTTTAGAGTCAAATAGAGAACTAAATAAATTATAGCATATACACACATTAGAAAATTTTGCATCAATTAAATTTATATCTATATTCAACATAAAAAGATATTTACTATATAGCAGGTAAAAAAAGTAGGCTAAAAATATATGTATTAAATGATCTCATTTTTTGTTAGCCATATTTGTGTGTGTATATACATACATAAATAAATACATACACATAGAGTGTTGTTTCTGTCTCCCACCCAAGTACTAACCAGGTCCAACCCTGCTTAGCTCCACAAGATCAGACAAGATTGAGGACATTCAAGGTGATATGGCCATAGACAGACTGACTGTTCGCCTGTCTACCTACCTATCAATTGAACGATTGCAAGGATATACACTAAAATACCAACCCTGGTAGAATTTGTAACTAATGCTTTTTTCAGCTTATTTTTTTCCTGATTTTTATTTAATGAGCATGCATTACTTACGTAATTTTTAAGTTAAAATAAAGACTATGGCAACTTGGGGAAATGCTTGAGATGAAAATTGTAGCATAAAATATCTAAACTATTATTCCAACTAGAGTGAACTCTTGATTAGTGAGAATAAGGACAGTGATAGTCAGAGGATCACTTAAAATAATGGTCTACAACCAGTGGTTCTCAAAGTGTGGTCCTGGGCTAGCAAAGTCAGCACCATCTGGGAACCTGTAAGAAATTCTTATCCCTAGGCCCACCCCAGATCTACGGAATCAGAAACTCTGCGGGTGAGGCCCAGCATTTGTGTTTTCACAAGTCTTCCATGTGATTTCGATGCTTGCTAAGGTTTAAGAAACTATACTCAATTCTTGAGTATCTAGAAAAGGTGTAACGTTGACCAGGAACATCTTAGTAACTTAGTAATTAGGCAACAACTGACTAGCTCTTATTAACCCTTTCTCTTCCATTATAGTAGGGAGGAGAGGGTTGGAGGGAGTAATGTTAAATGAGTGGAAATTGAAGGCCCCTGATTTACTTGCAACCACATCAATTCACCATCATCCCCTAAAACAGCCAGATATTAAAAGAAAAAAAAGGCATAATGGAAAGAAAATACACCAAAATGCTAACAGTGATTATGTTAAGGTTCATTTTTTTTCTCTCTTACCTGTTAATGTAGTAACAGCACTTTTTAAATGTTTTAAGAAAGAGAAAAACACTCTAAAATCAGACAAAAACCTAAATCGATTTATTTAAACAATCTACCTGAAGAAGGACTTCAACTAAGCTGTGAAAGGTATACAGAGCGGATCCTGGAAGTAGGGTAAATTTCTTTCATTTTTTTTCAAAGATTGGCACCGAGCTAACATCTGCTGCCAATCTTTTTCTTCTTCTTCTCCCCGAAGACCCCCAGTACACAGTTGTATATTGTAGTTGAAGGTTCTTCTGGCTCTGCTATGTGGGACTTCACCTCAGCATGGCTTGGTGAGCGATGCTAGGTCAGTGCCCAGGATCCAAACTGGCGAAACCCTGGGCCGCTGCAGGGGAGCACGTGAACTTAACCACTCAGCCATGCAGCCGGCCCCAGTAGGGTGAATTTCTAAGCTAGCTCTGTAAATTGGGTTTAATACCTTGGTAGTCATATAATGAAAAGAAAAAACATATAGGCCATGTGATTTGTCCAGAGTCGCCCAAAATGCCAAAACCTGTATACAACTCTTCTCATACAGCCCTATCTTGGAAAGATAGCTCATTCCTAACAATGACAGCATCCCCAACAACAACACCCTCACTTCTTCTCTGTGCTAGTTTCTTTAATTCTGTTTCAAAATTTGGCTAATTTCCTTTAACAACTCTCCCTCAATTGTCCAAACCAATAAACTTGACCTGTACAATTGATAAAACAAAATCTAAATAATTTTCTTAAAAACTACCATCAACACGGATTTCCTGGGAGCCCTCCAAATTTCAAATAAAATAAGATTCAAGTAATCCCCAAGCTTTCCCACTCCTGCCTTGACTCTTCCCTTAATCTCCAAAATATACTGAGAATAAATCTATTTTGAGACTCGACTAAGCAGCCAGTGGTGTAAGGTGGGCAGAGAACACTAAACAAGAAGCAAGGTGTGTGTGCTTCCAACTGTGTACTTTCAGGCAAATCATGCAGTCTGTCTGCTTCCATTCTACTTAAATAAGTGGCTGTAGAAGTCAGAGGACCACACAGACCAGGAGTTACCTTTACAAGAAGACTCAGAAGTGAATCCAGTTGGCCTCCATGACCTGCACGGTGTACCTGCCGCTGGAGGCAGTCACCGAGTGGGCCCAGCACACAAGCTGGTAAAAATCTGTGACTGCAAGGATGAAAAGAAAAATAACACCGACTTCTGACTTCACTGTAGTCCAGGATACATATAGTCCCAGTTTGAAGAAACTGAGATTTTCTATGTGGCCTAGTCTTGTTTTTGTTTTGATTTGATTTTAAATGTTTTACAAGACATTTGAAAAGAATGGGAATAAACTTGGGGCTGGCCCAGTGGCATAGTGGTTAAGTTCACACACTCTGCTTCGGTGGCCCAGAGTTTGCTGGTTTGGATCCAGGGTGCAGACCTATGCACCGCTTATCAAGCCATGCTGTGGCAGGCATCCCACAGATAAAACAGAGGAAGATGGGCACAGAAGTGAGCTCAGGGCCAAGCTTCCTCAGCAAAAAGAGGAGGATTGGCGGTAGATGTTAGCTCAGGGCTAATCGTCCTCAAAAAAAAAAAAAAAAGAATGGGAATAAAATTTATCATCATATGAATTAACCATTAAATGATCCATCCTGAGGAAATTAATTTTGTTATGTAAATCCTGTATTTAATCCATCAAAAGCTGAGAAAAGTGTTTTGAATCTCCTACTATGACTCTGGTTTAATTAAATTGTCTTTAAGTTTCCAACTATTTTTTCTTCATCTACTTTACATAAAAGTTTTTGATTCATAAAATTAAAAAATAGTGATAGACTGCATCTTTCATCAGTAAAAACATGGTCTTTGGTCAGTTTAAGGATGCACCCTTAAATATAATTTCTTGGAAATTATAAAACCCCAAACCAACCTCTAAATAATCCCTGTGTCAAAAAGAAATAAAAGGATAGAGGTTCTAGTTTTGTTACGGCAGTGTGGCAACCCATCCTATTTTAACTGATTATAGCTAAAAACTCTAGACAGAGTACAAAAAAAGCAACTACCTGAGGATTCTGAAAAGTAAACAAAAGCAGCTGAATTGCAGGGAGCAGCAAAACTTGAAGCAGCAGCTGCGCTGGATGAGTTTCCCAATTTTGCTTTTCTCTCTACAGCTTTGCCCTGAGGGGGACCCCAGTCAAGGAGCAACACTGCTGCACTGACCACGGAGATGCCTAAAACTTCATCCTCTGGCCAGATGAACCAGGAAAAGGAGCCCCAGCGGGGGCTGAAGAGGAAGGGGAGAAGCCCAGGGTAAAGAGAGCCAGAGAAGGAGGGCTCCTACTTCTGTGTGTGAACCGACACAGGCCTCAGCTCACTTGTAAGCTACTCATGCATGGAATAGTCCCAACCCAGCCTTAAGAACTGAAGTGATATTTGGTCCACAACCCACAGAAAGTGAAATAATACCCCTAATACATATATAAGCCCCTACCCTTTAGAGTATATTTAAAATCTATGTACAGTCTATAGCCTATTTGTACTATATCATGTAAAAACTTGGCCAACCATATAGGTCCCTTTAAATCCTCCACCATTGACCTCCATGCTATAGTTGTCATTTACGTTACATGTGCATACATTAAAAATCTCACCAGTGTTTAAATTTTCCTCTTAACAGTCATATATACTTTAGCAAATTTAAGAGAATAAAAAGTCATTTATATTTACTCAGATATTTCCATTTCTGTTCTCCTTCATTCTTCAAGATCCAGATTTCCTTCTGGTATCATTTCCCTTCAGCCTGAAGAACTTCCTTTAGCACTTCTTATAGACAGTATCTGCTAATGACAAATTTTCTTCCCTCCTCTGAGAACGTCTTTATTTTCCCTTTATTTCTAAAGGATATTGAAACCTGAGTTGACAGTTCCTTTTTTTTTTTTTCACTTTAAAGATGTTATTCCACTGTATTCTGGCCTCTGTAGTTTTTAATAAGAAATCTGTAGTCATTGGAATCTTTCCCCTGTATGTAATTGTTGCTTTCAAGATTTTTTCTTTTTTTTTAATTGTGGTAAAATACATGTAACATAAAATTTACCATCTTAAACATTTTTAAGTGTTCTGTTCAGTCATGTTAAGTATATTCACATTGTTGTGCAACCAATCTCCAGAACTTTTTCATTTTGCCAAACTGAAACTCTATACCCATTAAACAACAACTTCTCATTTCTCTCTGTCCCTAGCCCCCAGCAACTACCATTCTACTATCTGTTTCTATGGATCTGACAACTTCAATTACCTCATATAAGTGGAATTATGCAGTATTTGTCTTTTTGTGACTGGCTTATTTAACATAACGTTCTCAAGATTCATCCATGTTGTGGTATGTGTCAGAATTTCCTTCCTTTTTGAGGTCAAATAATATCCATTGTATGTACATACCACATTGTGTTTATTCATTCATCCACTGATGGACATTTGGGTTGCTTCCATCTCCTGACATTGTGAATAAATGCTGGTGTGAACGTAAGGGTACAAATATTTCTTCAAGATCCTGCTTTGAACTCTTTTGGATCTATACCCAGAAATGGAATTGCTGGACCATATAGTAATTCAATTCTTAAATTTTTGAGGAACTGCCATACTGTTTTCCACAGCAGTTGCACATATTACATTTCCACCAACAGTGCACAAGGGTTCCAATTTCTCTACCTCCCCACCAACACTTTTTTTTTTCTCAAAAAACCAGGAATACTCAAATTGATAAACTACATCTACAAAAAACATTTATACATAATGATTAAAGATCTCATTGTTTCTCCCTGAGATCAGGAATAAGGCAAAAATGTGTGCTCTCAAACAACCTGTAATGAGAACTTTTAAAATTCAAAATTGAGGCGACAACCCAATTTTCAAAAGGGTAAATATGTGAACAGACACTTCACAAAAGAAGATATACAAATGGTCGGTCATGTTCAACATTATTAGCCATCAGAGGAATGCAAAATAAAAGAACAATGCACTCCACATCTACATAATGGATAAAATTATAAACAAAAACCAACCTGACGTGGGGCCAGCCCCGTGGCCCAGTGCTTAAGTTCAGTGTGCTCTGCTTCAGCGGCCCAGGTTTGGTTCCCAAGCACTGACCTACACCACTCATCAGGGGCCATGCTGTGGCAGCAACCCACATACAAAATAGAGGAAGACAGGCACAGATGCTAGCTCAGGGACAATCTTCCTCAGCAAAAAAACCCCAAAACCAAAGCAACCACCTGACCATACCAAGTGTTGGTGAGGAGTGGAGCTATGGGAACTCCTCTACACACCGTGATGGGCATGCAAAATGGAATATCTATTTTGGAAAACAGTTTGGTAGTTTCTTAATATTAAACAGTCACTCCTATATATTTACCCAAGAGAAACAACAACATACACCTACACAAAGATATACACAATTGAGTACAGTAATTTTATTAGTAATAGCCAAAGACTGGAAAGAACACAAACATCTACCAATAGGTAAATGAAAACAAAATTGTGGTAAATTAATGCATGGAATACCACTCAGCAAAAATAAGGAACGAACAATTAAAACCACAACAACATGCCGATATTTTAGATGAATCTCAAAATCTTTATGCTGAGTGAACGAAGCCAAACAAGAGACTATATGTTCTATGATTCCATTCTTATAAAAGTCTAGAAAATGCAAACTTATCTACAATTAGTGAAGGCAGATCAGTGGTTGCCTGGGGACTTGGAGGGAAAAAGAGATGAGGAAAATTTACGGAGATGAAAATGTTTGTTATTCCATGTGGTGATAATGGTTTCCAAGTTATGTCTAAACTAAGCAAATTGTACACTTTTAATGTAGGCAGTTTATTTCACCTCCTTTATATTTCAATAAAGTTGGAAGAAAAAAACCCCAAAGTGAGAGGCAGCGTGCATTGTGGTAAATGGATTCTGCAGCCAAACCAACTAGGTTCAAACCCCAGCTTGGACACTTACTACTGTGTGACCTTGGGGGAGTTATTTACTACTGCTGTGCATCACGGTTTCCTCATCTATAAAACGGAAATAAACAATAGCACTTACCTCAAAGTGTTGTTCTAAAGACAAATGACTTCATACATATGAAGCACTCGGAATACTACTACCACATACTACTTGCTATAAAAAATTTGCTATTATTATTAAAACAAACTATTTTAAACCAACACACAGACAAACTTAGCATTACCAAAGACTGGGGAGAAAAACACAAAAGTAACATTAGGATTGAGTAAGGGGATACAACCACAGATAAAATAGATTTTTTGAAGCTCTAAGAGGTTCTTTGGGAGGGGGTCTCAGCTGTTGGTAGGAAGCCACAAGGTGTTCTGTCCTCATGACAAAGGAGCTAACTTCTCCCAAAATGAGCAATCCAAAAGACAGAGCAAGGAAGAAGTCACAACACCCTCTACGAACCTATCTCTGAAGTAACATATTGTCACTTCTACCATGATCTATTCATTAGAGCTCAGTCAGTTATACTCAAGGGGGGGAATTAGGACCCACCTTGTTTTTTCTTTTTGCCGAGGAAGATTAGCCCTGAGCTAACATCTGTTGCCAATCTTCCTCTTTTTTTTGGCATGAGGAAGATTAGCCCTGAGCTAATATCTGTGTCAATCTTTCTCCACTTTGTATGTTGGTCATGGCCATGGCATGGCTGATGAGTGGTGTAGGTCCACGCCTAGGATCTGAACCCAGGCTGCTGAAGCAGAGGGTGGCAAATTTAACCACTACGCCAGAGGGCAGGCCCCTAGGACCCACTTTTGAAGGAAGGATTATCAAATAATTTATGAACACATTTTAAAACTACGGCAGATATCATTAAAAGGAATATAGCATGATCTGATATTGAAACTGAACAACCGTGAGCTAGTAGTTCACATGGAATCCAGCAGACATCTAATATTGCTGTATTTCTCTTGAAAACTTAAAGATCCCCTGTGAGTTTGACGTAGCATCTTAGTGTGCCTCAGCACAGTTTGGGAACCTATGCTCTTTCCACTGCACAGCGCAAACCTCCCAGGTGGTGTTTTAGTGCACAGCTTTCCAAACCAAACTGAAAAGGGGGGAAGGAGGATGGTTTCTATTTTTTCAAATGGCTTGACAGGACCCAGGACACATTCCAGGAAAGCTGAATGACTCACCATAAAACGCTTATGCCAGAACAGTAAGATCTTCGCTGGAGAAAGCATGCAAGAAATTCTAGCTTCAAAACAGCCATTCTAAGGCATTGGAACCTCTCCGAGTGTTAGCTGCTGTTGCTAAAGTGCTACAGAGAGGCTATAAACAAGACATTTTGCCTGAAGCAAACTGCTTTCCTTCACAAAGAACCAAACACAGTGCTCTCCTCCTGGCCTCAAGATTTGTTATCTGGCGTTGAGCTAATGATTATATTCTTACTCTTCCCAGTTATCGATCAGCATCCTTACAAACTTATATTTTTATACTTAAAATAATCAGTAAAAAATAAAAAGCAAACTTATACCTTTTTTATCTTTATATTATATTTGAAATAATTTCAGACTTAGGGAAAAGTTGTAGAGTTCCCATATGCCCTTCACTGATATTCCCCTAATATTAACATCTTACATAACCATAGTACAATTATCAAAACCAGGTCATTAGGACCACTACAATACTATTAACCAATTATAGACCTTCACAAATTTTGCCAATTTTCCCAACAATGCCCTTTAAATGGGCCAGAATCCAATTGAGGACACCACATTGCACTTAGCTGTCATGTCTACTTAGTCTCCAATCCGTAACAGTTCCTAAGTCTTATCTTGTCTTTCACGACCTCAACATATGTGAGTAACACTGGCCAGTTATTCTGTGGCACGTTCCTCAATCCGGGTTTGTCCGATGCTTCCGCACAGTTAGACAGAGGCTATGTGTTTACAGTAAGGACTCTACAGAAGTGACTGTGCCTTTGTCAGCGCATCCTATCGGGCACAACACATTTTAGTTTTCTGAACAAGGTCTATATTAAGAAAACTTTCATATATCCAAATATGTTTTAAATGCTTAGTATATAATTCCTATTGTATCTTCATCCATGTGTGCTAAATTCTTATAATAATTAACATCATTAAAGTTGTGTTTGTTTTGAATTTTAAGAAATACCGATTACACGAGAACTTCAAAAGGAAATGTGGAGCTCAGAAAGTCAGTCTCTCTAAGGACACAAGTTCCACACAAACAGGAATTTACTTTTGTTCACCGCTGTATCCCTAGCACCTCGAAAAGTGCCTGCCACTCAACACTGTGATACAAATGGAATAATTCTGAAGAAACAAAACACAGTTAAATTCATAAAAGGATTTTATTAAGTCCATTAGTGTGGAAAAAGTTCAACCATTTAAAGATTTTATTTTATTTTTTTCCTTTTTCTCCCTATAAGCCCCCTGGTACATAGTTGTATATTTTAGTTGTGGGTCCTTCTAGTTGTGACATGTGGGAACGTGGCCTCAGCATGGCTTGATGAGCAGTGCCATGTCCTCGCCCAGGATCTGAACCGGCGAAACCTTGGGCCGCCACAGCAGAGCACGCGAACTTAACCCCTCGGCCACGGGGCCGGCCCCAAGTTCAACCATTTAACATAGCTCTTACACTATTTATATACTTGTTTACCAGAGCCTCTTTCCAATCTCCCTCCAACTGCTGGCCAGCCATGCAGGTTAGTGCTCCCAGGTATCGCATAACACACAGGCCTCTGAGGCAGTTTCAGCCGCTGCAACCCAAGATTTAGGCAATCACACCTACACCCACCAGGCAATTCAGCAGGACGGCTGGGCAAAACATACAATTAAGTACGAACAGGTCCACAACTGCTACCACCTCCCTGGAAACCCCCCTCCCCAGGACACACTTCCAAGATAAATTTATAAAGAAAAGCAAACACGCCATAGGCTCTACTATCAGCTATCTTGGTAGGTGCCTCATCTACCAGAGCCACAAAAACGTTTGCTCTGCAGCAGACCACTCCTGAGAGCAAAGCTTACAGCAGGACAAACCATGCTTCTTATTTACAACAGGAGAAGAGGCCAGGGATATTTAAAGGCATTAACATTCCACTTTCCTAAAACTCTAGAAAATCTCCTGATTCACAGTGATGCAATCTTGTGAACAGTTACTGAGCTAAAGCTGCTCTTAAATGTTATGATGTACTAAAAAATCAAAAGCAAAATTCTAAAAATCAATGTTTAAATTAAGCTTTTTACACCTTAATGCGATATTCTGTGTTCTGAAGTAATTTTGTTTGTTCCAGGGAGCAGTCACATTGCCTTTCTCCCACTCTTATTCCTTTTGGTTGCATTCAATATTTCCCAATTACACAGAAAACTAAGGTGAACGTCTACACTGTCTGAATTACCTATGACACAATCCATCTGACAGAAGTCAGAGGATGAGGTAAAAAAAGTAAGACTATTTCACAGCTCAGCTGCCTAACTGCTTTCTAAAACTGTCTTACCCAGTTATAACGCGACTGGCAAGGGTATATAAAATGTGCAAGGGTGCCAGTTTCATTAGCCTCACAACTACTGGGATTATCTATTTTTGAAATGTAGATATCAAAAGATGGTACCAAACTTTTTTCTAACAAAGTTGGACATTTTCCATATTTTACTATCTCTTTTAATCTTTGTAAACTGTTCATGTAATCAAGATCCTATCATGCATTTTGTGAAGAACACTTCATGATCTAATGGGTTGTAAAAGTGATCCAGAGTTCTGTCGTATATAGAGTCAAAGATAAACGGTTTCAGAAGATTATACTTCTGAAAAAGAAAAGCTCTGCTCAGAGATTTCAATCATGTAGACTGGTGCCCTTCCAGTAAAGAGGGTTTCCCAAGCAGACGTCTGAGCTACAGGCATGAATGCATATGTATGTGTGTATATTTATGTGTTTACAACTCTGAATTATGGACCTTAGGTTAAACCCCTAGAAATAATCACAAAGAGACAGAGTTCACTCACCCTGGGGAAGGATGAGACATCTGCTCCCCTAAATCCTTGCAATAAATGCCTACTTAACTTCGGCAACACTACTCAGGTGTTGGCCACCTCTGATACCACAGCAACCCAAGTTAATCTCTTTGGGACCTTAGACATAAAGCAATTATATTGATGTACACATAGCCCTGGCCTGAGATGATTTGTTATTAGCCCATTTCCTCAAACAGAGTATGAGCTCTTCATGGCAAGGACCGTGTTATAATCATCTCAGTGTTCCTAGCACTGCACATGGAAAACAGCACCTTCTGAATTGGCAAGCCCTTTGAACAAAGACATAATTCAGCAGAATTTTCACAGCCGATCACTTCTGCAAGTTTTTTAATGCCTGGCTAGTCTCCTTACCATATGTTATAACTCTCACGACTATTTTTTTTTTTTGAGGAAGACCAGCCCTCAGCTAACTGCTGCCAATCCTCCTCTTTTTGCTGAGGAAGACCAACCCTGAGCTAACATCCGTGCCCATCTGCCTCCACTTTATATGTGGGACGCCTACCACAGCATGGCTTGCCAAGCGGTGCCATGTCCGCAGCCAGGATCCGAACTGGCGAACCCCAGGCCGCTGAAGCGGAACCTGCACACTTAGCTGCTGAGCTACCGGGCCGGCCCCATCTCACGACTATTAAGAGCAGAATTAAACTTAAAATTTTCTTTTTTGTTTAACAGCAGTTAGGCAACTACTAAATGAAAATGCAATTTTGAAAATGTTTTTAAGTCTACTTACCACGTTTACCCAACTTCTACACAACATAATGTTGCATAAGACAATTAAATAAAAACACTAAACAGCTCAATGCACGTATTCAAATTCTGAAGAATACTCTTATTCTTTGGAGTCACTGTGACTTCTGAATTCAGTTCTTGTAGGCCAGGAGAAGTACTTTGGCAGCTACGATTAATATTTAAGCAACAAACAGCAGGACTTTCTTGGAGTGGAAGAAAAATTATTTTCTACACATGCCCCCATATTTATAACATACTATTATACAAAAAGAGTTTCAGGGCAGATTTTATATTTTATAAATTATAAGAATATTGTAGATATTCAAATATTTATGATTTATTAGCCAGGTATTAAACAGAAGTATCCACAAAGTACAACCTACTGATTTACTATTTAACTAGTTCATGGTCACCATCAACTGATAAGAAAAGTATTCCACTTTCATTAAACCACAAATATTTCAAAATGACACACCATAACCTTCTGCCACGAGTTCTTGTGCTGGCAGGTTTGAGTCCCCAGCCAGTCAGAGGCTCACCTGACAGGTCCAGCTCCTCGATGGAAGACAAATTGGCCAGACTCCAGCTGTCACTGCGGGCCGCCAGAACAAACTTGTGAGCATTGATGTGCCTGCCTCCAACCTTTATCTTCAGATCACTGATGAAAAAAAAATCCAGATATAAAAAGAAAAATGCCATCATAACTAGATATAGCTAGGATTCACAGCTAATACATATATGGGTATTGACTGATCAACATGCATCTGAAAAAGAAAAAGAAAAATCACAGCACTGAATTCTGATGGGGCACGTTTATAAGATGTTGCTCTAGACGTGTTTTCTATTTCTAACTTCTGGCTTTAGTTCACATGGGGTGTTCTGCTTTCAAAGACATCCCCTAATGAGATTCTTATGGTGGTGAACCTACAAGTTAAATAGGATGATTAATATCCATATAAAAAGTTGAAGAAGTTTTATGCAGAATAAATCAAGATAAACCACCAGGGAGAGAAAGACAGAAGCTTAAAGATTGTGATTACAGCTCTGAAAGTACAGCGCTCCTGTGCTGCACACCATATTAAGGCTCAAGCAAGTTTAAACAGAAAAATTATGAACAAATAAGCGTTGACAAAGCAGTCAAGAATATGAAACTCAATATCCGGACTCCTGTTCTCACCAGAAACATTCAGACTTACTATTGGCCACTTTTTACTCAACCATTTATTAAGAAATGGGAGAAATCTTCTTTTCAAACATTTCCATATTTATGACATATTTTATGAAAGGAGCTTTCCAAATAGTTATTTACGTTTAACTCTGAAACATCAAATGCTAAGGGAAGAAAGCATATGGGCAGTTAACAAAAACCTAAGGATGACCCTCTGGACTGACACAAGCATGTATGTGCCATATGGCTATGGTGGCAGCGATCCAAAGTCATTAATTAGCATCATCCTGCTTGTATTTTTGTTTTCTTATTTGCATACTTCCCTTTAAAACAATTTAAGTTGGAAAGCCTTTAGAAACTAAACACACAAAAACTATTACACGAAAAAAAAATAACTGTTACATGAATTAACTCATCCACTTAAAAGGAGACCCAAACAGAATACTGTTTCTTTATATAATGCTTGATGCAGTCACATTTTACCCCACAAAAGCATTGTCCGGAACACACTTTATAATACGTAAGCATATCAACAATTGTAGTTCTATTAAAGACCAAGTTGCAACTAATTATGTTAAATCAGAAGAGTAATAAGGTACTTATTATTTCAAATTATTACAAACTACTGTTAACAAAGTAGAACATTATTAATCAATTAATAAAGAAGAAATAAAATTGATATTCTTTTTAAAACAACATAAAACTCTGTCTCAAATTATATTGTATGATAAAAAAATTTAACGAAAACAGGAAGCTGGCTATTTACAAAGCACAAATAATTTCTAAACTCTAAATTTATTTATAAACTATTCTAATAACTTAAATGAATATTCAGTGTTTACTGTCTCAGCTACAAGTGTGACTTTTAGCCACAAAATTATAAAAATGAAGTTTTATATAAAATTCCTACTATTCATAGATGTCAGGTGAAAATTTTTTTTCTTTTGTAGTCTATCATACCAAAGGGTAAAAAGATAAGGACTTCATGAATAATTTCTAATAATAATAATTTTTAAAAACACAACTCGGGGCCAGCCCCATGGAGCTTAGTGGTTAAATCCGGTGCGTCTGCTTCAGCAGCCCGGGTTCACAGGTTCAGATCCCAGGCGCAGACCTACACCACTCATCAAGCCATGTTGTGGTGGCGACCCATATACAAAATAGAGGAAGACAGGCACAGATGTTAGCTTAGGCTAATCTTCCTTAAGTAAAAAAAAGAGGAAGATTGGCAACAGACGTTAGCTCAGAGTGAAGCTTCCTCACCAAAAAAAACAATTTCAAAAATGGACAAATCAATTCTATGAAGACTCTGTGTAAAAACAATTAGGAGGCTAGTAATTTTTTTAAAACTTCATTTGAGTCAATTAAAGAGTATTTACTTTTTATTTTTGGTGAGGAAGATTGACCCTGAGCTAACATCTGTTGCCAATCTCCCTCTTTTTGTTTGAGGAAGATTGTCCCTGAGCTAACATCTGTGCCAGTCTTCCTCACCACAGAATGGCTTAATGAGTGGTGTATAGGTTTATGCCCAGGATCCGAACCTGTGAACCCCAGGCTGCCAAAGCAGAGCACGAGTACTTAACCACTACACCACTGGGTCAGCCCCAACATTTCCTTTTAAAATATGAATACTAGGATGTTGTTACTGGAGAGGAGGCATAAATAAAGAGCTTCTTACTAGAGTTTCTCAATCAAACATTTTAAGAGGAAAAATTATAAGCTTGGTTGCTAAAAGAATGAATGCAGTAACTAACTACATATAACAATCATTTTTAACTATCGTATGGGACAACACCTTCTCTTGAACTTAAGTAAAAATAAATGTATCAATGTCTTCAACATTTCTCAGTTTAAACATTTTAACACCGACTCTTTAGTTACTCCAGTTACTGAGATACTCATAAAAATTCTATTTAAAAAAATTTTTTTTTAAAGATTTTATTTTTCCTTTTTCTCCCAAATCCCCCCAGTACATAGTTGTGCATTTTTAGTTGTGAGTCCTTCTAGTTGCAGCATGTGGGACGCCACCTCAGCATGGCCTGATGAGTGGTACCATATCTGCACCCAGGATTTGAACTGGCGAAACCCTGGGCCGCCGCAGCAGAGTGTGTGAACTTAACCATTTGGCCATGGGGCCGGCCCCCAGTCTGATCTATTTTAAACGTCGTAATTTATTTTGAAATTTTACTAAGTCTTATCTAGTCCAATTATCCATCTCTGTAGTAGCCAAATCCTTCCTCTGATGCACATTCACACCCATGTTTCTTTTCTATATCCACTGCCATCATCCAATTCAGTCCTCCATCATTCTGGTCTGGACTATTTGCAACATCACAGCTGCTCCCCTGCTCTCTTGTCTGTATAACTTTGCCCATATAATGTTAGCAGGTTAATCTTCCTAAAACACCACTTCGATTATGACAGTCCTACAACTCAAAAACACTCTGTTCCACACTTCCTAGAGGGTCACGTCCCAGTTCTTCACCCTGGCATCCCAGTGCAATCCACCCTATCTTTCTCACCTCTCCCAGTGCTCCCCTACATGAACTTGTACCCTAAAATAGGCCCCTCACTGTCCTCTAAATCCTCTGCACATTCCCACGTTTCAGTCTATTCTCGGTCACTCCCTACTCACAATAGCATTGTCTTTATCTATTAAACCCTACCCAGCTTTTAACATTTTACCTCAAAACTCACTTAATAACAACAGCTAACAACTGGGTACTTATACTTACTATGTGCCAACCTCTGTTCCAAGTACTTAAGACACGTTTTAATTTAATCCTCACAACAACCTTGAGGTAAGTAGTAGTACTATTGTCCCCATTTTACAGATGAGGAACCTGAGGCACGTCACATAATTGCAGGTCCCTTAGCCAGTAAGTGGCCAGCTGAGCTTCTAACACAGGCTATGTGGCTCCAGAGTCCACCCTCAGCCATCATATGATACTGTCCACTAGTTCCAAGACTCCTTCCTTGACTATCCCAAGAGAAAGTGGCCTCTCCCTCCGAAGCCCTGGCCATGTAAGCTAATTCCCATCTGCATTAGCGATCCTATAACCATGACTCCTACATTCTGTGCTAAAGATAAGCAGGGAACAAGTGACAAAAATCTTCCCTCCAGGAGCTTATATTCTAGAGACTAAAGGTTTGCTAATATCCTGATAAGAAAGAAAGAAGCTTGGGAAGAAAGTCAGTAAGAGAGGAGAAGGTGCAATGTGGCCTGGGAATAAGGAAAAGGGCTTGCTTCCCCAAACTGGCCCTGTGTGGAGCTCACCTGTACTGCTCCTGCTCATAGAGGTCGGCCACGATCATCAGCAGGCGGCTGATGAAGGACTCACTGCTGCTTTCCTTGTTTGTTTGCGCGGCCAAAAGAGAGCATCTCTTCTCTGTCTCTGCCAATTTCTTCTGCAGCTTGACATACTCTTGTCGGAGAAGCATCAAGTGCTTCTCCAACTTGGCCACCTCCTCTGCAAGGGAAAAAAAGACTCAAATTTACCATGGCAGGTGTAACGCAGATGGCATTCACGAATCTCTCCTCCTCACAAAATGGCTATGAAAATGACCAGACACATGACATTTCCACTATTTCTTAGTGATAGTCCCATGGGACTAAAAATGGCTTTGTTTCAGGATGCCACTGGGTCACTGGGTCAAAAAGACCATCATAGTCCAGGGATTTCTCTTCTGAGTTTCCCTGAAGATCAATATTCAATAAATAACAATGAGCAGATACACATAAGATGCTAGTTTTTTCAAAAGTAATAACTTTTACATGTCACATGCTATTCTAAAAGCTTTCTGTGAATTTTCTCATGCAAGTTTCATGACAACCCTATGAAGTAGGCACTAGCCACACTTTACAGAGGAGGACACTGGGGCACAGAGAATTTGCCCAAGGTCGCGATGCTGGTGAGAGGTGGCGTTGGCATACGAGCCCAGGCATTCTCATTCCGGGGCCTGTGATCTATTAACCACTACCTCACACTACCTGACACCTGCTCTCCTCCAGGAAAGGGTCAGACGGAAGCAAGTCATGTCCCACAGGTGTGCTGGGGCAGATTAAAATGGTTGACAACCACTGTATTTGATTGATTAAATTCAACAAACACTTAGCCAGTGTCTACTAGGTGCCAGACACTACACAATGGTAAGCACAATCAGACATATCTTTCCTCAGAGCTTTTAGTTACTAGGGAAAGCAAACTTTTTTAATAACAGTTCCAACAGTCAAATGCAAAGCTACAACTCTAATGAGTACTAGAAGGAAATAACAGAGCTATGAGAAGCCAGAATAAATTTAACTTAGGACGTCAAGGAAGGCTTCCCTGAGGAAGTAAATAGTCAAGAAACTTCTCTCCTCCTTTACCTGGGCTCTAGAAGCTTGGTGAGGATTCCGGCAACCATGCAAATTAGTACCTCTGTAAGTCAAGGTCTCTAATTACAGAACCACAGTGCCTCTATAGTCATCCTATGGGCCTGGGTCCCTTCACCCTTCCACTCCCCAGTATAGATGGTCCAAATCCAGACACTGTCCTCAAGCCCATCTCCCACCCAATCTGCCTCATTCTCAGCCAATGTTTGGAGAAAACTGAGCTACTGCCAACAATTCCCACTGTACCAGCAAACACTCCTACCGACCTCATGCTTTCTCAGAGAAAGTATCCCCCTCCTGTCCAAGTTTAATCCCTCCAACCATGCTCCAAACAAACCACTCTCCTCAGGTGTCTTGCTTTATCACCAACCATCCCTTCTCCAGCAACTTCAATCTCGTTCAACTAGGTCCTTTTGGTCAGCACATAAGCCTGTTCAAGTCTCTATTAAAACAAAATCTCCTGCCACACCACATCTGACAACCTCTGCCCTTCCATCTTTAGCTACCACACACCAGTTCCTCACCCACTGTTCCCCTGTCATTCTCTCCTTCTGTCCCCAGCACTGCCTTGAAACTCTTCTCACCAATGACCTTCTAACTGTCAAATGCAACAGACACTTGCCAGAGGTTCTCCTCATGGATACAGGTGTCCATCCCTCTTTTCTTCCCTTCTTTCAGCAACCACAATGCCACCCTCTCAGATTCTGGGTCTCTGTCTCTTTCACATGCCTCTCTGCATCCCTCCCAAGCCTTGACCACCGACAATTCCCACAGTGCTATCCTTCACCCTCTTCTCAACTGTATGACCTCCCAAGGCAGCTCCACTAGGTCTTTGGTCTGTGTTTGATACCACAATCTAGGTGCAAATGATCCATAGATCCATCTCTTTAGTCCAGGTCTCTCTTTTTAGCTTCATCTATGCATCTGCTCAACAGACATTGCTCCCCAGTGGCCCACAGGCACCTCAAATTCACTATGCCCAAAACCAAACTTCAAGCAAATCTGCTCTTCCCTTGTATGGTCCCTATACTAATAAAATGACACTACCATCTATCCATTTACCCGAAAAGGACATGTAGGGATAATCTCAGATGTCTCCCACCCACTCACATGGCCCCAACCCTACCCCAGCTCAAAAACTCACTTTCCCACTTAAACATCTCTGGGAATCCTTTCTATCTTCTGTAACCCCCTCTCCATTATGACTTTACTTCAGACCCTCACTCGTCATATCTGATCTCCAGTGATGCACATCTGCGTCTGAGAGCCCATCACAGGGCCTGACACGCAGACGCTCACTAAACATTTGATCAATTCAATTCAACAAGATCGAGTTTTATCCAAGAGGATTTCTTTCCTCTCCTCAACTTCACGCCTCCTCCACCCACTGCCCAGTAGCTAATTCTTTATAAACATGGAGACAATCAAAACTGGTTCAAAAACACAGGAACGGTTAAATAAACTAAGTGATACATGAGTTTGAAGTTATTATGCAACTATTAATGTTTGCAAAGAAATATGTAATACTAAATATGCATATTCAAGGAATAAACTTTAACAGAAAAAAGCAGACTATGAAACTAAATATACTTTACAATTTCAATTTTATTATAAATATTCAAATTTATTATAAATATATGAGTAAAAAGACAGAGTAAATACCACAAAATATCAGCAGGTCTCACTGAGAGGGGGGATTATGGAAATTTTTCATCATTGCACTTTTCTGCACATTTCTGGTATTCTATAACAAATCTGTTCTGCTTTCATAATTAGAAAAAGTATTTTAGGAGAAATTTGTTTAAATACTAATAGATTATCTTCTTCATACATGTAGTAGGAAACTTTTTTCTCCTCTTCCAGAGGATTCACGTTAAATAACTACCTGGAGTCAAAAAAACTGGGTGTGTCTCAGGTGTAAACCAGTACTCCCAGGAAAACAGAGTGGGAGGCACTTGCAAGACGGAAATCTGCTCACCGCTGCTAAACTGACACTGTGTCCATGAGTTACATATCAGATGAGAATTCCCATAACACTTTTTTCAAAATATTCCAATTATTTGGCCTACTAATATTTAAACCAAATATTGCTTTTAAAAACACTGGCTACAGGAAAAGAGAATTTACAACAATCCTATTATAATGTTTTTTAAATCTCAGCAAGTAGCATTTACAATTACACAAAACCCCTTAGGTAGGACCCAGCTCTATGCTTTTATTCTGGTGTGAAAATGTACAGAGGTCACTGGTTTTAAAGAGCTCTTCACAGTGACTCAGACTAAAAATCAAAGAAATTGCGATTATTCACCTTAAAGAGGAAGCATTTAACACAAAACGATAAGTTCATATGAAGGTACAAAATTGATACTCTTTTTCTCCTGTAAAGAAAGAAATGGAAGCGATTGGCTTCTTTAAAGAAAAATGGCGCTGAATTTCTAGGTATAGTAACAAAATGTAAAAGGACATACAATTAAGAGTAACATCAAATTTTGTTCAAAAACTGCTATCACCTGGAGCAGAATGAATCTGCAGTGTCAGAGATGACAACAACGGTTATCTCTGGAGGAACGGCAGGGAGTGGTAACTGGGAGGGAACAGGAGGGAGCCCTCTGGGGTGCTGCTAACATCCTTTTTTGTTGTTTAACTTAGGAGTGGTTACAGGCATGCTTCATTTTGATAATTCACTGAGCTCTACACTTAGGGTTTTCTCTTTTCTGCACAGATCTTATGCTTCAATTAAAAAGTTTTTAAAAAAACAATATATATCTGTAGTGGGTTCTTCAGGCAAACTGATGGAGATCTAAACCCTTTTGGTAACTAGCCTTGGGACGATGGGCAAGTTTGTCTCTCTGAGCTTCAGATTCCTTATTTGTAAAGTAAGGGGGAAAATCTACTTCTCAGTGCTGCTGTGAGAATTAAATGACAGAAAGCGTCACTGTATATGCACTCAAAATTGTATTTCCTCCACCCTCCTTGCATTCCACAATCACATAATTACTGGATAAACAGTTTAAACTATTATAACAATTTACACAACATTTTTTATGGAGTCATGGAAAGGAGAATGGGATTCAAATGTTTTACTGACCTGGGAACTAAGATTGATCAATTAAAGTCACGGTAAATTAACAGGACATTATCAGAAGTATGAGGCGAAGAACAAAAGTAAAACCAGAATGGAGACACTGGTAAACGCTGAACTAGCTACTTTAAAACATTGTGTCACCTCATACAGCTAGTCTGCACTGACAATTCCCAAACCAAAATGCGAAGCCTAACATGCTTTAAAAACCCTATTATTCATTTGGAAGAGGTGCAAGTTAGGCGGTCCTTTAAAAAACTCTCAGGGGCTGGCCCTGTGGCCAAGTGGTTAAGTTTGGCACGCTCCACTTCAACAGCCTGGGGTCGGTTCCTGGGCGCAGACCTATGCCACTCGTTGGCGGCCATGCTGTGGTGGCAATCCAAATACAAAATAGAGGAAGACTGGCACAGATGTCAGCTCAGGGTGAATCTTCCTCAGGCAAAAACAAAAACAAACTCAAAGAAGCAACTCCTAATCTACTACAGCAAAAAGTCAGTCAACATCTACAGTTGATCAATCTAGAAACGGTATTATAAGCGTTATCACTCAGAGGTAAACAGAGAAGAGTGGAAAGTAGTCTGAGGACTGAGAGGCGGCAAATTTATCCTTTGTTATAAGTCTTACAATATTACTTGAATTTTAATCTATGTGCACTAATAAAGCAAATATATTGTCTAAATACAAGTTTTAAAGATTATGAAAAATAATCACAATTATGAGGAAAAATAAATACTTTTCTAATACCCACATGTAAGGACTTTTATATATCACAAGATGTTAGGAGGGAAGGAGCCCAAAGACTATCTCCTTTAGTTCAAGCCTCAGACGATGAATCTGAAGGCAGACAGGGGACAAGCCGACGACCAAGCAGCCTACCCACCTCTTGCCTCTCAGCCCCCGCTCGACGACATTACTCCCAGGCTGACTGCGGAAGAATCACTTAGGCAGTTTGAACTAGAGAGCATGCATCCAGATTCAGCAGATCTGGGGTGAGGTTGGTAAAAGTATATTTTTAAAACAGCAAATTTAAAGATTTGCCCTGGAGAAAAGTTCAGCCCCCAGCGCACACCTCCCCCAGTCACACACAGTTAGACTGCGCTGGGAAGGCCACTGTTCGGATAGAAGACCAACTGAACTGCAATTCTTTTTGTGCATTCGTTGACTTGTTCAAAGATTTTCATCCCTTAAGAAGACAACTGCAGGGGCCGGCCCGGTGGCACAGCACTTAAGTGCACACGTTCTGCTTCAGTGGCCCGGGGTTTGCCGGTTCGGATCCCAGGTGCAGACATGGCACCGCTTGGCAAGCCATGCTGTGGTAGGCGTCCCACATATAAAGTAGAGGAAGATGGGCATAGATGTGAGCTCAGGGCCAGTCTTCCTCAGCAAAAAGAGGAGGATTGGCAGCAGATGTTAACTCAGGGCTAATCTTCCTCAAAAAAAAAAAAAAAGAAGACAACCGTATAACCTGGTCATTGACTAAAAGTTTATTAAGCACCTATGCAGTGCCAGTGTCAAAGTAAAGAACAGCATCTTGGCACATGTTTTTTACAAAGTTACAGGGCCATGGAGAAGATAGGCAAATAAACAAGACAATTCACTAAAATCTGACAGCACTCTGACAAGGGACACAAACAGAGCATGAAGCAAGATCACCTGGCCTAAGCCAGTGCAAGGAAAGACGTGCTGGAAAAGTGGTGTTTTACTTCAAAAGATGTAAATAAAGCCTGTAAGTGTTTGTAGCATATTGGGCCCAGAACAGGCAAGGAAAAGGCTTCAGTCTTTTACTTTCTTGGTCAGATTCTCCTTTTAAACTAGTATCAGTGAACAGGTTTGTGCAACAGACATAACACTTGGCTCTATGAGAAATACAACCAATTAGAAGACAAGGCCTAGCTTAGTCCTTCGAGAGCTCACTGGCAAAAATGCCGGCCACTCCACTGCCTCTGCCCAAGTCGACTGAAAAGGACGGCCAGAGGCTGCCTCGTCCTGCTAGTTCACCCTGGTGGTTACGGTTACATCCCACTTGCCCAAGAGACAGCTTCCAGGTTTTCCAAGGCCTATGGCTATGGGTTGCAGATTTTTCTTCCGCAAAGCAAACTGAAACCTTTAACCTAGGTTTCAATTACACTATTTTCCAGCCAACCTAAGAATTTTGCTCCTCAAGAGCTCCCTCCCATCAAGACCATAGCATCAGCAAATAACTGCATTTTCATTTCACTTAAACTATCAATCTGCAAGTATTTACGAAGCACCCACTATGCACTAAGAACTATAATAGATTAGGAGCTGCCTCTTTGGGTTTCTTAAAAGGGCCGTCTAACTTGCACCTTTTCTAAACAAATAATGTAGCACCAAACAGCATCGAACGTAGAAGCAAAGTAGAATCCACGAGGAATGCACAAACAGAAGGGGCCACAATAAAACTAACAGTCATAAAGAATCTGGACACTGATTTATGTGGGGGAATTACGAGGACACTTGCCTTCAAGAGCAGAAAGTTGTTGACTCCTTTATCTACCCCATAAAATGAGATCCTAAAAGTTCGGTTTCAATCATCCTCTCAAGGAATCCCCATAAATTTCTTTGGACATCAGTTATACACATATAATTCCAAAATCTACAGCAATAGCTCTAGTCTCTCCTCAGAATTCCTGACTCAAATTTTTAGCTGCAGCCTGAACATTGACACAAGATGTATACTACAAAGGTTATGACTGGGGAAGAAGCCATCAGGAGAAGAGGCAATTGGGATGATTTAGGGCTCTTGTTCTGGGAATCACAGATGCTCCCCTGCCCAGTATCTTTTGTAGGGGGAAACCTGCATCACAAGTGTGCCTACCAGGGGTCCTGCAATTACCACAGCACTTCACGGTGTAATGGAAACAGCACCCACCCGGGATGTTATTCTATGGGGAATACTGCCTGCTTGAAACAGCAATGCAAGTGTGTCCTGAAGCCTACCAAGCTGTAGAGTTCCTACAGGAAAAAGTATGAAATGGCCATTTTGAGCAATAATGGAGGGCCAATCTACAGCACAGTGCAGTGGTGAAGTGGGCAGGCTCTGGAGCTGGACTGACTGGGATAGAATCCCGGCCCACATTTTCTAGCTTTGACACGTTAGGCAAGTGCCTCAGTCGCCTCATCTGGAAGGATGCTGTAAACATTAAATGTGTAATACAGACAATGGCCTTAGGAGAGTACCTGCCCTGCAGTAAGCGGTCGATAAATGTTAGCTATTATGACAATTCTTAGAAAGGCCACACAGCATAGTCCTTAACAGCGTGCACTCTGGAGCCTCACTTGACTGGACTGGAATCCCAGCTCGCCCACTCACTAGCTGCGTGACCTTGGGCAAGTTACCTACTCCTCTGCGCTTTGCTTTCCTCACGTGGAAAGTGGCAATAATAACAGCATCTCAGAGTGTTATGGAGGAGTAATTGAGTCAAGATAGGTTAAATCATCTAGAACAGTGTCTGGTTTAAAGGTTTACTACTGCTAGTACTTTTTACCAAGTGGCTAGTTTTCACCTGTGGTTCTTCTTTCTTTTCCTCCAACTTTACTTTTGAAAAATAAGCCTAGAAATCTAACAGATAAAACCTATAGTTTCACCAAAAGAGCTATGCAAAGTATCAGTGAAGAATGTCAGCAGCTTGCATTCTAATTTTCATGTTTCTTCCCAAATAACACCCATTTGCTCTTCACCACTGTGGTCTCAGGTCAGACATTCTGATGAGCCTTCTCACAGTTCATTAGTCTTGACTTAACTAAGGATGCTTGAGACAAGAAGAAATCTGCATTCACTATGAATAGCCTAAAACAGAGAGACCAATAGCTACTGAAAAAAAAGAAACAACCAGAAAACTTCTTCAGCAAGTCATGGGACTCAGAAAAGGAATCAACTCTGATCCTTGTAAGACTATTCCATCTGGGCCAGGAGTTGGCCGACTTCTTCTGTGAAGGGCCAGATGGTAAGTGTTTCAGGCTTTGTGGGCCACAGAGTCTCTACGGCAACTATTCACCTCTGCTCTGACAATAAATAAATGAGAGGGGCTGTTCCCCTCAAAAATCTACTTATGGGCACTGAAAATTGTATGAAATATAATTTTCACATAATCTTCCTTATATTTTTTTTAAATGGTTGAAGAAAAAATATATATATATAATTCTTAGCTCAAGGGCTGTACAAGAACAAATCTCTGGTCAGATTTACCAACAGACCATAGTTTATCAAACCCCTGTTCTAGGTGATTTTTTTTTTCAGTGAGGAAGAGTGGCCCTGAGCTAACATCTGTGCCAATCTTCCTCTGTTTTGTATGTGGGATGCCACCACAGCACAGTTTGACCAGTGGTACGTAGGTCCATACCCGGGATCCAAACCTGCAAACCCCAGGCCGCGGAAGCAGAGTGTTACATCACCGGCCAGCCCCTGAACCAGGTAATTTTTAAAGACGCAGTATACTGAAATGATGGCAAGGGCCAAGTGAAAAGGGAAGAAAGCAGTTAATTCATCCCAAATGCCTCAAACTCCATATCCTCTCCCTTCCCCTTACCAAATTCGGCGCCACTAAGCCCTCACATCTTGAAGACATCCTTCTCTCCAAGCTCACCAGCTGACCCTTGTAAACATGCTCACAGCATCCCCCTCCCAAACAAATATTTCCATATTGTTACACTCTTGATGCCTAGTCTATCACGCTCTTTTCCTTCTCCACCAATTTCTGAAGACAGTCTCTGCTCACCGCTTCCTTCCTTACCTCCCGAATCTTTTGAAACTTGGCTTCTACGCACACCACTCTACTAGAGCGACCTCAGCCACAATGATCCAATCACCCAATTGAAGTGGGTGATCATCTTTCCTTACCCTTCAAGGTCCTCAACCTCTGTGCAGTGTCCACTTCTCAATTAGCCCATTCTTCTTGAAATTCTTTTGTCTTCAGCTTCCTAACTCTGTACTCTAGGGTTTCTCCTCCCTTTCTTACAGATAACTTTAAGGTCTACTCTGACTACCCACTCTCTAAAAGGAAAGCATCGCACAAGCTTCAGACCTAGAAGTAAACTTTTCCTAGACTTTCTTTCTGGGCAGTCTCATGCACACCCATACTTTACCGTCACCTCTATGCAAATGGCTCCAAATCTCTCTCAACAGCTCCTGCTGGCAGGATAACCCACTGCTACTACAAACTCAACACGTCCAAAATCAAACTCCACTTCCTACTTCCATTTCAACTGTTGTCCTGATTTGAAAGCTCTGGGTTATCTATGTATATAGGCTGTGATAATCCACTTATAACAGCATAGCGAAGACATAAAATACTTAGAGATAAATTTAAGAACAATGCGCAAGACTTGCACACTGAAAACTCTGAAACATTGCTGACAGAAATTAAAGACAACCTAAACAGATGGAGAGTTATACCACGCTCATGGACTGGAAGGCTCAATATTGTCGTCAGTTCTCTCCAAATTGATCTACAATTCCAAACCATTAGAACAAAATTTTCAGATTTTTTTTGTAAACTTAACAAGACGATTCTAAAATGTATATGGAAATGCAAAGTACCTAGAAGCCAAAACAATTTTGGGGAAAAATATAAGAAAGGTGTAGCACTTACATGACTTGATTTTAAGACTTGTTATAAAGCTATAGTAAATGAGAAAATATCACACTGTGATCAAGACAGACATTCAGAGCAAAGGCACATAATGGAATCCAGAAATAGACCTATACATATATAGCCAAATGGTTTGACAACAGTGCCAAGGCACTTCAATGAGGAAAGGATGGGGGACTGGACAAATGAGTATCCACACGGAAGGAAGTGAACCCCAACTCTTACACTACACTATATACAAATGTTAATTCAAAATGGATCGCAGACCAAAATGTAAGAGTTAACACTATAAAACTTCTAGACTAAAACAGAAAAAAATATTAGTGGTCTCAGATGAGGCAAAGATTTCTTAAACTGGGCAAAAAAAAAAAATTATAAAAGAAAAAATAGAGATGGGGCCAGCCCCATGGCATAGTGGTTAAGTTCAGCATGATCTGCTTTGGCAGCTCAGGTTCACAGGTTTGGATCCTGGGCACAAACCTACACCACTCACCATGCTGTGGCGGTGACCCACATATAAAGCGGAGGAAGATTGGCATGGATGTTAGCTTAGGGCTAGTCTTCCTCAGCAAAAAAAAAAAAAAAAAAGGCTAAATTGGACATTATCAAATTTTAAAAATTGTTCTTCAAAACACACAGAAAATGAATAGGCAAGCCACAAACAAGGAGAAAATATTTGCAAAACATATGCCCAACAAAGGACTTGTATCCAGGCTATATTAAGAACTCTTACAACTCAATAATAATCAGACAACCCAATAAAAAAAGGACCAAAAATTTGAACAGTTCACCAAAGAAGATAAATGCATGGCAAATAAGCACATAAAAAGGTGCACATCATTAATTATTAAGTAAATGCAAATTAGAACCACAATGAGATACTACTACACTCACTAGAATAGCTAAAATTAAAATGTTGGCAAAGGTGTAGAGAACTGGAACCCTCATACATTGCTAGTGGGAACGCAAAATGGGACAGCCACTGTGGAAAACAGTTTGACAGTTTCTTAGTTACACATTCGCTTTATGACTCAATGATTCCATTTTCATGTACCAAGAGAAATGAAAACATATGTCCATAAAAATTGGAAACAACCCAAATGTTCAACTGGTGAATGGACACAAATTATAGTGTGTGTGTATATATATATATATATATATATGTATGTATAATAGAATACTACTTGGCCATGAAAAGGAACAGACTACTGATACAGGCAACATAGTATCTCAAAAGCAATAAGCTAAGGCAAAGAAGCCAGACACAAAAGACCAATACTGTATAACTCCATGAGAAACTGTAGAGAAGGCAAACCACAGTGATGGAAAGCAGATCAGTGGTCTTCAATCCCAGAAGAATGGGACTGACTGCAAAGGAGTTCAAGGGAACTTTTTAAGATTACAGAAATGTTCCATATCATGATTGTGGTGATGGTTACACTACTGCAAATATCTCTCAACTGACAAGTCAAAATTGAATTTTATTGTTTGTCAATTATGCCTCAATAAAGCTAAAGACAAACTCCCTCTGGGATGCACCTTGGTATCTTTTGTTTTCTGAACACCATCACACTAACGTATCTCCAAGGCCTTAGCATCATTCACACACATGTAACCAGTCACCCTTCTCATCCTTCCACTCCCCATTCTATTCTATGCACACCATCATTAATCTTCCTAAAACTCAGCTCAATTAACCAAACAACTTCAGCCGGGTCCCCACTGTCTGCAAAAGTACAAGTTTCTGACTGAGGCATTCTGGCTCCTCTAAGAAGTTTCTTGAGGGCAGGAGATGTCTTATTTATTCCTGTATTTCATCAGCAGTACTTTGAACTGTGTAGCATGCTTTTTGAGCATTCAGAAACTGCAAACAAATGCAGAAATTTTGGAAATATTATGACTTAATAGGTCAAATTACATAATACTGCCTACTGTGGCAGGCTGAAAAATGCCCATCATAATATCCATGTCCTAATCCCTGGAACCTGTGAAAGTTACATTATGGGGGTAACTTTCTGCAGATGTGATTAAGGATTTTTTTATTTTTTATTTTTATTTTTTGCTGAGGAAGATTGGCCCTGAGCTAACATCTATTGCCAATCTTCCTCTATTTTATATGTGGGTGACCACCCCAGCATGGTTGAAGGTGTGCGCCAGGGATCCAAACCTGTCAACCCAGGCCGCCAAAGCAGGGAACACCAAACTTATCCACTATGCCACGGGATTGGACCCAAGGGTTTTTTAATTGAGGTAACATCGGTTTATAACATTATATAAATTTCAGGTGTACATCATTATATTTCAATTTCTGTGTAGGTTACATCATGATCACCACCCAAAGACTAATTACCATCCATCATCATACACGTGCCCAGTCACCCCTTTCACCGTCTTCCCTCCCCGCTTCCCCTCCGGTAACCATCAATCTAATCTCTGTATCTATGTGTTTGTTCTTGTTGTCGTTTTAACCTTCTATTTATCAGTGAGGTCATACGGTATTTGACTTTCTCCCTTTGACTTATTTCACTTAGCATAATACCCTCAGAGTCCATCCATGTTGTTGCAAATGGCAAGACTTCATCTTTTTATGTCTGAGTAATATTACACTGTGTATATATACCATATCTTCATTATCCATTCATTCCTTGAGGGGCACTTATGTTGTTTCCAAGTCTTAGCTATTGTGAATAATGCTGCAATGAACACAGGGGTTTGTGTTTTCATGTTCTTTGGATAAATATTCAGCAGTGGAATAGCTGGATCACACAGTAGTTCTATTCTTAATTTTTTGAGAAATCCCCATACTGTTTCCACAGTGGCCGCACCAGTTTCCATTCCCACCAGCAGTGTATGAGAGCTCCCTTTTCTCCATATCCTCTCCAACACTTGCTATTTCTTGTTTTGTTAATTATAGCCATTCAGATGGGCATGATGTGATATCTCATTGTGGTTTTGATTTGTATTTCCCTAATAAATTAGTGATGTTGAGCATCTTTTCATGTGCCTGTTGGCCATCTGTATATCTTCTTTGGAGAAATGTCTGTTCAGATCTTTCGCCCATTTTTTAATTGGGTTGTTAGTTTTTTGTTGCTGACATGTATGAGTTCTTTATATATTTTGGATATTAACCCTTTATCATATATATGGTTTGCAAATATCTTCTCCCAATTGTTAGGTTGTCTTTTCACTTTGTTGATGGTTTCCTTTGCTGTGCAGCCTTTTAGTTTGATGTAGTCCCATTTGCCTATTTTGTCCATTGTTTCCCTTGCCTGGTCAGACGTGGTATTTGAAAAAACACTGCTAAGGCCGATGTTGAAGAGTGTACTGCCTATGTTTTCTTCTGGAAATTTTATGGTTTCAGGTCTTATGTTCAAGTCTTTAATTCACTTTTAGTTAATTTCTGTATATGGTTTAAGATAATGGTCTATTTTCACTCTTTTGCATTGGCCTGTCAGTTTTCCTAATACCACTTATTGAGGAGACTTTCCTTTCTCCACTGTGTGTTCTTGGCTCCCTTGTTGAAAATTAGCTGTGCATAGATGTGTGGGTTTCTTTCTGGGCTTTTTTTTTTTTTTGAGGAAGATTAGCCCTGAGCTAACATCTGCTGTCAATCCTCCTCTTTTTGCTGAGGAAGACTGGCCCTGAGCTCACATCTGTGCCCATCTTCATCTACTTTATATGTGGGACACCTATCACAGCATGGCTTGCCAAGCGGTGCCATGTCTGCACCCGGGATCCGAACCGGTGAACCCCAGGTCACCAAAGCAGAATGTGTGCACTTAACCGCTGTGCCACCGGGCCGGTCCTCTATTTCTGGGCTCTTGATTCTGTTCCACTGACCTATGTGTCTGTTTTTCTGCCAGTACCATGCTGTTTTGGTTACTATAGCTTTGTAGTATATTTTGAAATGAGGGAGTGATGTCTCCAGCTTTGTCCTTTTTTCCTCAGGATTCCTTTGGCTATTCAAGGTCTTTTGTTGTTCTATACAAATTTTAGGATTCTTTGCTCTATTTCTGTGAAAAATGTCATTGGAACTTTGATAGGGATTCATTGAATCTGTAGATTGCTTTAGGAAGTATGGACATTTTAACCACATTTATTCTTCCAATCCATGAGCACGGAATATCTTTCCATTTCTTGTGTCTTCTATTTCTTTCAACAATGTTTTATAATTTTCAGTGTACAGGTCTTTCACCTCTTCGGTTAAATTTATTCCTAGGTATTTTATTATTTTTGTTGCAATTGTAGATGGGATTGTAATCTTAATTTTTCTTTCTGCTACTTTGGTTAATATATAGATAGCGTATAGTTAGTGTATAGTGTTACTGTATTTTTGTATGTTGATTTTATATCCTGCAACTGTACTGTATTCATTTACTACTTCTAAAGGTTTTTTGGTGTATTCTTTAGGGTTTTCTATATAACACCATCTGCAGATAGTGACAGTTACACTTCTTCCTTTCCAATTTGGATACTTTTTATTTCTTTTTCTTGCCTAATTGCTCTGGCTAAGACTTCCAATGTTATGTTAAATAAGAAGGGCAAAAGAGGGCATCCTTGTCTGGTTCCTATTCTTAATGAGTTAGCTTTCAGGTTTTCTCCAGAGTGTGATATTAGCTGAGGGTATGTCATATATGGCTTTTATTATGTCGAGGTATTGTCCTTCTATACCCATTTTATTCAGAGTTTTTATCATAAATGGATGCTGTATCTTGTCAAATGCTTTCTCTGCATCTACTGAGATGATCAAGTGATTTTTATTCTTCATTTTTTTAATGTGGTGTGTCACACTGATTGATGTGTGGATTTTGAACCATCCCTGCATCCGTGGAATAAATCCCACTTGATCATGGTGTTTGATCTTTTTAATGTATTATTGTATTTGACTTGCTAGTATTTGGTTGAGGATTTTTGCATTGATGCTCATCAGTGATATTAGCCTATAATTTTCCTTTTTTGTGTTGTCCTTGTCTGGTTTTGGTATTAATAAGGGTAATGTTGGCTTCATAGAACGAGTTAGGAAGCTTCCCCTCTCTTCAATTTTTTGGAAGAGTTTGAGAAGGGTAGATATTAAGTCTTCTTTGAATGTTTGGTAGAATTCACCAGGGAAGCTGTCTAGTCTAAATTAAGGATTTGAAGATGGGAGATTATCCTGCATTCGATGGGTAGGCCCTAAATGCATTTACATGTATCCTTATAAGAGGAAGCAGAGGGAGATGTGACACACACAGAGGAAAGGACCATATGAAGACCGAACAGAGAGAGACTTCAAGATGCTTGCCTTGAAGATTGCAGTGATGCAGCCACAAGCCAAGGAATACCAGCGGGCACCAGAAGCTGTAAGAAGCAAGGGAGAGGTTCTCTCCTAGAAGCAGAGTACGGCCCTAGCAACATGTTCATTTCAGCCCAGTGATACTGATTTTAGACTTCTGGCCTCCAAAACCACAAGCAAATACATTTCTGTTGTTTTAAGCCACCCAATTTTTGAAAATTTGTCACACCAGCCATAGAAAACTAATACATCTACCCTTATGACCAAAAAATTCTGCATAGTAAAAGATTTTAAAGTCCTAGCAGCTTCTTGCTGGATTAGTGTCAATTACAAAGTTTTATAGAGTAAATAAAATGTACAGTTTCTTGTAATATTTTGCAATAAAAAAGAATCAATATTTTTAATGTGTCGTAATTAACAGCAGTTAATTCTTCATCATCTTAAATTCTAAGCAACATACTCAAAGTAGTACAGTACTTAACAAATAGAATTCACTTAGGTTAAGTGGATGGCCCAAAATTACACAATTAGCAGGAGCCGAGTCAACATTTAAGATCTTAAGCCAAAGTCCATGCTCATCCCATTGTACCATGCTGTGTAATTTCATCTCCAATGTCAAGACACCAAACAAATTTTAATTATTAATTAATTCATTAATCCAGGAACTAAATGTGTTCTTTCCATTCCCCATCTTAAATGCAATTTCTACTGCCCTCTGCCTACTCCAATTCTAACCCACACTGTATTGTTGTTTTAGATTAACAAAACCCTGATATTTCCTTTCTCCACACTTCTATAGTTCTTACATTCCAGCTCCAATTTTAGCAGTGAATTAACGTTCTTTTTTTTTTTTTAAAGATTTTATTTTTCCTTTTTCTCCCCAAAACCCCCTGGTACATAGTTGTATATTTTTAGTTGTGGGTCCTTCTAGTTGTAGTACGTGGAACGCCGCCTCAACGTGGCCTGATGAGCGGTGCCATATCCGCACCCAGGATCCGAACTGGCAAAACCCTCGGCCTCTGTAGCAGAGGGCACGAACTTAACCACTAGGCCAAAGGCTGGCCCCAAATTAATGTTCTTTGTGTAATTCTTTAATGACTAAATGATTTTATCCATACTCTGCTTTAATTATGTCCATTAGATAAAATAAAAATGATTGTGAAAGCTGTGATATCCTATTTTGAGAATTACAAGAATAATTTTTGTTTCAAGCACATATTAGGCTTTTCTGAATAAGAGTATTTCATTAAAGTATCATCTCCCTAGAAAATAGTAACTTCCTGTTGGCATCAGAATAGATAGGCTTCTCACTGGTGATGAATTACTACCACTACTACTTTCCTAAACCTGTCCTGGTGCAGATGGAATTTTTCTTCACTGGGGTTACCGAATATTCATTAATCAAGAGCGCTAAATATAGGAAAACTGCTTAATGGGGAATAAGAAATAAGTGGATATATTTACCGCTGAGAACTCAAGTCCACACATACCCTAATGAAAAGAGGAGGGGAAGGGGAAAGAAAAGACGATAGCAATACCATCTGGAGGAGAGTGCAAACGAATAGTGAGGGTCATAGACACCCCTGACGGTCTGCTTCACTCACTCTCTCTCTCTCACACACACACACACACACCCCGTTTGGATATTATTAAAAACATGATGTGCTAAAAGAGATTTCATATTTTGACTTTTCACCCTTTTAAAAATCTAGCAATTGTAACTGTCATAACTTGAATGCTTTGACAAAGTCCAAAATCCATTATTTAAGCAAAGTTTGCTTTAAAAAACCCTTTTACTCCAGTTACAGATAAAACTCACTATCCATGACTTCTTAGATAGGAAAGATGATCTTATTTTATATATATAAACAATTACATTTGTTTTTAAAAATGGATTCAGTAAAACCATGTTTTATTCAATATTAACTCAATTTGAAAAAAAAGTTTTACGGGAGATGTTGATCTTCACTGAAGCTGAGTGATGCCTAAATTTGGGGTTTTAAAGGCTCCCCAAGTGATTCTCATGTGCAGGGTCCTCCGGGTTGAGAACAACTAGTCTAAACTAATGGAATGACAGCAGAGAGGAAAGAACACATGTGAGAGCTTTATAGGATCCACAGGATTTGGTGACTGACTACAGAGGTAGGGGGAGGTCAGGGATGACTTCTGGGTTACTGACTTGAGGCTGCACTGGACAGTTGTGCCACTAATTATCAATTCAAAAGATAAAACTGAGTAAACTGAAAAGCACTATATGCATGCCTTTTTGAGAAACTTTGCCTTTCTCTCTCTGTTCCACAAGTTCCACTACAGGTGAGACTGTCTTGCTCACTCTGCCATCTCTAGCACAGCAGCTTGCACCTAATAGAAATGAAATACATTTTTCCTGAATGTAATTCAACTCTGTTAAATCTTCTCTGCAAGTCAGTGGTGTGACTTATACATCTTTCAAAACCTCACTCTGTCTAGCACTGATTACAGAGCCGGCTTCACGGGAGACACTCAACAAATATAGCTCACTAGCAAATTTTCACCCTAACAGCAGTCTAACTAGAAATGCTTCCAACTGACTGCTAAGAAAAACCACCTAAAGGTATACTGGGCATGGCAAAGTCATGGTCAAGATATTTGTTCTCAAATCTGTTCCTCCTCTTCCTGTTAACAGCCCAGCCATTAACTGAGTCATCCAGCCCTAGAACCCTTGAGTCATCTTTGATCTCTCTCTTGTCAATATGCAAACAGGTTTCTAAAGTCCTGACTTTTATACCTTCTCTAGTCTCTCTCACACCAGTCCTCACCAGGCCCAATGCCCCTTACCAAAGGACTCATCAGTTGCTACAGTCTCCGCTCCAGCCTCCCTTCCTCCCAAATCCATCCTCTACACTGCAGCCATTTCAACACACCGCAGACAATTTCAGTCACAGCCCTTCCTTGGCTGATATCTTTCAGTAGCCTCACACCATGGCCCAGAGTACACAATCCCTTCATAATCTGGCCCTTAACATACTTTTCCAACTCTCTATCTCACTACTCCTTCCACTGAGAATAATGACCTCTTCCCACTTCCATCTCTCAACATCCAAAAGAGGCCTATTTTGCAAACCTCAGCTAAAACACCATCTCCTGCGGCAAAGGCCACCCCTGACCACCCAAAACACACTCCCCATCGCTTCCCTAAAACATCTCTTCCTATTCTGAGTTTTCAGAACTGCTAAGCATCTTTCACCTTCCACCTTACAAAAGTTTTTTTATTTTTATTTTTTTTCCAAAGATTGGCAGCTGAGCTAACATCTGTTGCCAATCTTCCTTTTTTGTCGTCGTCGTCTTCTTCTCCCCAAATCCCCCCAGTACATAGTTGTAGGTCAGTCTGGCTCTGCTATGTGGGACACCACCTCAGTATGGCCTGACGAGCAGTGCTAGGTCCACACCCAGGATCCGAACCTGTGAAACCCTGGGCTACCAAAGCAGAGTGGGCAAACCTGACCACTCAGCCATGGGGCCAGCCTCTAACAATTGTTTTTTTGTTTGTGGGATTTTTTTGCTTGAAGAAGATTAGCCCTGAGCTAACATCTGTGCCAATTTTCCTCCACTTTACACGTGGGTCACTGCTGCAGCATGGCTGACAAGTGGTGTAGGTCTGCACCTGGGATCCAAACCTGCAAACCCCAGCTGCCAAAGCAGAGCATGTCAAACTTAAACACTACGCCACCAGGCTGGTACAATAGTTTTTTATACACATGCTTTTCATCTCACCACCTAGACTGGAGTTCCCTGTGAACAGGCTCTAGGTCTGGCTATTCTTTTTTAACCACTCACTATTTCTCCCTCCACTCCTACTCCATGGTCATCCCATCCTCCACCCCACAGGGCCTTACTAGGCGGAGTTCAAGAAATACCATAGGTCCTTGGCCTACTCAGATTCAACAAAAGAGAATGAGGACACAGCAGTTTCTCATTTTGTTGAGCAAGGCTGTAAATCAGAATATCTCAACTACAGCAACTCACCTTGCCAGTGACTGAACTCTGCATATCTAAACAGGATTCACTATCTCTACTCTGACACATCCACAGTCACTGCAATGAAGAGATAAACTTCTTTTGAATAAAATCCTCAAGGAGAAAACAAACAGCTACTGCTGGTGACAAGTGAAAGAAAGGAAAGGAAGAGAAAAGAAATGAATGGCGTAGAAAGGGATAGTGCTGGAGAGGTCTCCAGACTATACATAATTATCAACAGCCTGGGACATTTGTTAAATGACTAAAATAATAAATGAAAAAATAAATTTCAAAACTGCAAAGAGAGCAAAGACTGAGCTCTTAAGCATTACACTTTAATTGCAAAGACTAAAATGGCCTAGAGAAAAAGTAGGCTTGGCAGCTCCCAGCAGACCGATCTTATTCAGAGCACATTAAGAGCTGGACCAGCCAGCTTACTTGACAAGAGACTAAGGGTGTATCCAGGCAACCTTTCCTGATGTCTGGTAACTGATGCTCAATATACTCATCCGTTCCTTCAACCACAGGCATGAGTCTAAGTTGGGAGGTACAGCAGTAAACAAAACAGAGAAACTCTCTGCCCTCATGGGGTTTATATTTTGATAAGGGAGTAAAAAAAATTAGGGAAGATTTCTGAAGAGGTAAGAACTGAACAGATACCTGAACAAAAGTTGGTTAGTTGTGCGGAGAAGCTGAGGAAGACTGTTCCAGACCAAAGGAACTGCAAGGACAAAGACGTAGAGGTAGAAGCAAGTTGGGAATGTACAAATAACAGCAAGGAAGTCAGTGTGGCAAGAGCACGGTGAATGAGGAGGGAAGTAGGCAGCAGGCTGCAATGCTAACCGGGGGCCCAACCCTACTGGGACCTGAAAGTCGCTGGAAGGCTTTGAAATATATCTCAAGACCATGCAGAGCCATGGGAGTGGGGAAGGGGGTGCGGAGGGGTAAGTGTATTAAGAGTGGGAGAGACATGATCTGATTTATATTTTAAAGGGAACACTGGAAACTGTAAAAATAGACTGTGGGAAGCAAAATCAAGGAGAAAAAGTAAAAAGCAGGAAGACCACGTGGGAGGGACTTTTTTGAGCAATGAAGGAAGCTTAGATTAGGATAGCTGCAGAGATGCAGAGAAGAAACGGAAATTAATTTTAGGACAGACTTTAGCTAAATATATACGGTCAAACCAATCCATGGATGGATGGAAAGAAAGAAAGTTGGTTTCTAAAGAAGTCACGTTAAGAAGTCGTCATACACTCAGTCTCTCCAGGTTCTGTTTACTATTCCTAGAGGCTATTTCCCACATGCTCACACGCTTATACCACCAAAAACCAGTATCAGGGAAGTTCCCACAGAGTGTGCTTACAGATCATGGAATTGTTACACGACACAGATTTTTGCTATTTGTTTTACATTTAAATGAATATCTCAGAAGTGTAGCCAGCTCTGACGAAGTCTGATTAAAGTATAAGCGGCACTAAAGTGGACACCCCCTGCAAAACGTTTTCTTGTTAATCTGACCTTCCTTCGCTTAACAAACAGCTTCAGTTTAATGAGCTAACTAGACTAGAAGCCTTCCCTCAATTCTTCCTAGTCAAGGTTGCAACACTGTTTCCAAAAAGCTTAAAGCAGAACATAGGCTAGGAAATTGGGACACAAAAAAGGTAAAAGAAAAACTGTCAAGTCACAACCTCAAGACTGCGCCTCCCTAGCTATCCTCCCTTGCCAATTGAACCCTGAAAGGATGTTTTGTTTGCTCAAGGTGCATACTCCACTGGCTAGATGTCTCTCAAGGCTACCCTAAGACATGTTTCAAAGCACTTGCAGGACAACAATCGACACACTCAGCAGGAGACACTCCAGAGAGAGCTCCTCATGGCTGGAATCTGACTGCAAAGCACAGCAGGTGCTCAGGAAAACTGCTGAAAGAAAAAGCAGTTGCCCTCCACAATTTCAACCCTGGTAACGCTTTCCCAAAACACTCCTCAACCTCTCCACCTAGCGTGAAAGCGCCGGACTACCCCATTACCCCACATAGGGCCTTTCTGAACCTTTCCACCTCACTGTTCTGAGCAACAAGCTCCATTCGCTGGCTACCTGCTGTGTTAGGCAATATTCTGTGATTTGTCCAAAAACTAGCTTCATGGGATGCCTTAGCTTTCTTTCTGTTCTTTTTATTCCCCCTCTGCTTTCATACAATATTTAGCTGATGGTCTAGCGTGGTAGAAAGAGCAAAGACAAAAACTGGGTGCCAGTCCCAGCTACCCTTATAACTGTGGCCTCAATTCCTTTGTCTATAAGGTGCAAATAACACGACGCCAGGCTTCCTTCACAAGGTTGTTCCGAAGTCTAATTCAAATGAGAAAAGCCTGCAAACTGTCGTGTGCCGCCCAAATCTAAGATCCCAGTAAAGATGGGTTCAAAGCTTAGTTCTAAAGCAATAGGACGGGCTGTGACCAGCACAAGGCAGTCACTCAAAAAACATTAATAAGTATTTTCCTCCGATAACGGGGTGAATAGGAGACGGACGCCGGCCAAGTCCGACAGTGTCACTATAGAGTCCCTGGCAGGTAACTCCCCATCTCTGGGCCTTCTTTCCCCCTACCTGTACAGTAAGTCTTTGACAATGAAGGATTCTGATATTGCTGCGTTAAGGGAGGCAGACCCTGAGATGCCAAATTGCCTTTACCTGCAGTGCCATAAGGAAAGCCCCAGAAGAGAGGGTAATGACTGGACTGAGAGGCAGAGGAGCAGATGTCTGGTTTACGAGGAGAGTGACCTTGGCCAACTCCCTTACCGAGCAAACCCCCTCCTCCCCTGCACATCTGGAACCTGCGGAAGGAATCCCAGCCGGCCCAAATCCCGGGATGCTGGGAAGCCCGATCACAGGCCCGGCTTTCCCGCACCCCTCACCCCAAGAGCAGTCCCAGGCGAGGAAGGTACCCCTTCCGGATGCGAGACGTGCCAGGACAGCAGTTTCGATTTCCTAAGAAGGGTTACTTCCCCCGCCGCCTCAGAGCTGCCGGCAATCAAAGGAGCGTGCCCGCCGCCCTCGCGATCCCCGCGGCGCGCTCGGCCCGGACACGGGACCTCCCCGCCCCGCTCCGCAGCCCGCCGCGGTCCCGCGGGGTTGGGCGGCCGGAGGGGCGTTGCCATAGGAATAGCGCTCAAGACCCCGGCCCGAGGCGCCCGGGAGAGGCTGGAGAGGAAGGCTCGCGAGACCCGCTGTGCCCCATGCGACCACGCCCGGCCAAACCCTCTCACGGCTACTTCGCCCAGCCAGCAGCGCCCCCACAGCTCCACGACTTCCCGCGCGGCTCCACAAAACCCCTACCTTCCGCCATGTCGGGCCCGGCCCTGCCTGCAGCCTCGCGAGAAGTGCGCCGCTCAACTGGGGCGGCGCGTAACGGAGGTCTCAAGTCTCGCGAGAGTCACGGGAACCTAGGCAAAGAGAGGAGTCGAGGTTAGCAAAGAGCGGTGAATGAAAGTGGAGGGAGTAGCTGGGCAGAACCGAGAGCCTGTCGCTCTCCACCTAGTACTTTCGAGGCTCGGGACTTCTCAAGCACGGACTGGGCTCTATCATATTCCACGCCCTAGGGAGGGCACTGAGAAGGATGGACACAGCGAGCATAGACTCCTGTATTCTTTGGAAACACCAGACTATAAGAGGGTCGAGAGAGGGATTTTGTTGGTTTTTAGGTTTTTTGTAAAGATGTGAGAGGCTGAGAGAAAAGAGCCAAAGGAGAGGGAAAGGCTAATGACGTTTCAAGGTCCCTGAGGAGGCAGAGAGCCCTCCAAGCGAAGGCAGAAGGACTTCAAAAGGGATTAACTTTAGACTAGAGGCAGCTCTCTGTTATGCTACTAAAACATTTGGAAACAAGAACACGCATGCAGAGAGATGTGAAAGGGAAAAGAGATGCCAGGGAGATCGCTTGATGACATCAGTTTTATGGTGGAAGTCCGTAGGCAAGGGGAACAGAAGAGAGTGAAGAAAATTTGGGAGAGGAATCTGAGGTTGGAAAGCCTGGTTTCAAGTGTTTCCTAGGTGTGGATGGGTCACTTTTTCTCTAGCAGAACTAAACCACTTGGCTGCAAGAAGCAGAGAATATGGATTATAGCATTTGCCCAAGGCTTGGGATTTATTGTCAAAAAGAAACTGCGAGTGCTATGATAATACAGTTCAGGTGCAGACTGAGTAGAGGCCGACGTGGAGTCATAAAACCGCAGGTCCCTGTAATATTGAAGACCAGTGCCCTGCCAACAAGGTTGTGAGAGCCCTGTGGTCAGGATGGCAAACTGGAGTTCATCAGTTAAATAGCACTAGGAAATGATGAAGTCCAGGACAGGGCCATGAAATACAGTAGCTGAAGTGGAAGTGAGAAGCTAGGAAAATTAGGTATTGGAATTTAGATGTAGGGAAGGAAGAAGACCATAAGCCAGGTGCTAAAATCTTTAGTGAATATGGGGATGACTAATAAAAAAAAAAAAAAAAAAAAAAAAGAGGCCAAAGAGTATATAACTAACTGAATAGCATGAGACCTTTCAAAAAGATTTTTACTCAAAAGAAGGCTGATTGTACCCACTCCTAGAAGCATCAACAGTTAAGGACTGCAGGGGAAGTGGGGGTCTTGGAGATGAGCCAAGAGTAGGAGACATAGGTTGAAAGAAGGACCTGAGAACAAGATAAGGGTGTCAGAACAGAAAAGGGGAGGATTTGAAGCTGGAGAAGTTTTAGGTGCTGCCAAGGTTAAGCATTAGTGGGTAGTGAAGTGGAATGGTGAAGGAATTTAGACTTCAGTTCATGAAAACATAGGGTTATGGAGTTAAAATTTGGGAGAAGAGGGAGGAATTCTGGTTGAGGAACACCTGGGAGATAGAAGGGGAGGGGATATTGAAATGTGTGAGAACAATGGTGTGCTCAGGGAAATGATGTTCCAGTGTGGTGGGAAACTGAAGATGTGAAGGAAGTCTAGGCTGGGAGGTGCTTAGAGGAGCTGCTCTGAGCAAGCAGCACTTAGACTAAGGAGGGTAGGGGAGTATTGCCAGGCTCAATGGAGGTGCCATAGAACCAAGCTTCCCGGCCTGTCAAGAATGGTTTATAGGTATGCCAAATGGTAAGCCCTTGGGGCCATCAGGGTGGCCACAAGCAGCCTCATCTGTTTATCTTAAGAGTACCCTATAAATATTTTCTGGGTAATAACATAAACATGACATAAAAGTGGTTGGGAAGTACTGTCATAGCTGATGCATTTTGCACCATTTGACTTATCTTTGCCTCACCAGCATCAGCCTAGCATCTGACATACAGCCAGTGCTCAAAATGTTTGATGAGTTGTTACCACTGTGAGCTATAGCAGAAGTCAAGAAAACCTGAGTTCAAGTTTGGCTCTGCAACTGATTTGCTGTGTTGATCATGGGCAAGTTCCTGCAAGCTATCTCAGATTCCTCATCAATTTCAAGGAGTTGGACTAGAATTCACGGTTCATAATGATTTGGAGGGTCATGACCCCTTTTGAGAATTTGAAGACAACCAGGGACCCTCTCCCTTAGAGCAGCACATGCAAGAATAAACAAATTTGTGCCCTTTCGGTTTGCTTGGACTAGATGCTCACAATCAAGTGAGAACTCACCTTAAGGGATTCAATCAATTTATGGGCTTGACTATCTCCTCATCACAACCTACCTTCAAGAAGCCTCTATCAGAGGAGAAAGCATGCCTCTTAGAGATACCATTAATATACTAATATCTCTGAACCTTTGTCTTCTGAGGGGACTGTTATTGGTTGAAACCCCCAAGCTACAGAGGACTTCTTAATAAAGCCTGTAAAATAAAGCATCTGTAGTATTCACTGCACTGTAACACCCAACAGGCTTGGATGGAGCTATCACATTAGATATGACCTGAAATATAGACACTTGGAAAAATCAGAGCACTAGAACGTGGTTCATTTCAGACCTAATTCAGGTTTTGCTATCAGATTAAGAGGAACTCAGTGTGCAGTTGTCTCGGACAGGGACATGAAGTGCAGGACGGGATGGATACTCACAGCTTTCAGAGCACAGGGGAACACTCTTTTTGGGGAGACAGTGTCCTATCACGGTAGAAGAGGGAAGGGAGGGCAGCACTAGACTGGTCGTCCAATGAATTGGGTTCAAGTACCAGCCTCAACACATCTGCTCTCTACATGACCTTGGAAAAAATGTTCCTGAGGTCAGGGGTCATGGCACCCAGCACGGAAGGAAGGTCATGGAACTGAATCCCAGGTGCGAAACTTACTTGCTCTACAATCTAGACAAGTTAACTGAACCTGTTGCCTCATGAGAAACTATTACTTCGGAGGATCCTTCTAAGAATTTGACTAGAGCCTTTATGAAACTTGCCTAGCACAAGCCTGCCACAAAGTAGAGGCTTAATAAATAGGAACTTGATTTCTGGTGCTCGTTAGGAATAAATGAGATGTCACTGTGAACACACAAGTGCCATTATACTTTTCCTAATGGATACTGCTGGGAAGGGAAAAAATTAAGTATCTTGCCTATAACTTTCTGTGCAGCTCCTATGTTTAAGTTGTGTCTGGCTGCCTTGTGAAAGCCCTTTTCTTCTCCATTTTATTCGACCTATGTGAACAGGATTCAAAGTTCTTTAATCATTTCACTACAGCCCAGTGTGATGTGCTGACTCAACAAGCCAAAAACCCCTTAATCCTACCTTGGCAGTCAGGTTACACACATCTGAAACTGAGCAACCAAAAATATTTTTTCCTGGAAATAATTTGCTATGCAAACTGAATCCTGTTCTGGTTTGCAGTCTTCCAGAAGGGAAAAAACTTAAATCTGATAAGATGGTTACCAGCTCAACTTTATAAGGGAGAGGGAGAAAATCAACTGGTTCTTCTGCTGAAGCCCAATGCCTTGCACACAATGGGCACAGTTGAAAACCTGTTCATTTGCATTTTTTTCTTCTCCCCAAAGTCCCCCATTACATTGTTTGTATACTCTAGTTGTGAGTGCTTCTGGTTGTGCAATGTGGGACACCGCCTCAGCGTGGCCTGGTGAGTGGTGCCATGTCTACGCCCAGGATCCGAACCAGCGAAACCCTGGGCCACCGAAGTGGAGCGCGCGAACTTAACCACTTGGCCATGAGGCTGGCCCCTGTTCATTTGCATTTGAAGCAGCATGCAAATAAAACTTTTTTGCTATATACCTTGAGTAAATGATTATGCATAAAACTGATATTTAACATTCAGGGACATCATCTAGGCCCTTGTATAATAGTTTTATTTCAAATATATTTATCAGGGAAAATAAACTCTGAAAATGATCCCCAATCTTCCCCAAACTGCTCTCAAGGACGATTTTCTTGTTTCTAACTCAGCTCTGATTAAAAGATCTGGCTCCATGTTTTTTTCTGAGTTTGTCAGGAAGAAGCCTTAATAGCCACTGGCAACTTATATCAAGACAAAGAAGCTTTCAACACCTAACACTGTAACTCCATATGCACTGTATGTAAGGATGCAGGGTGAAAAGCTGGATATTGACATCCTATTAAGAAAAAAAAGAAAGGGAAAACGTCTTGCCTCTTTTGCCACTAACTAAGTGATCCTGGGCAGGTATTTGGGCCAAATTTGCCCATCTGTTTAGAGGAGGGAAGGTGGTGACTGAGATGGTGCCTCCAGTCTCTTCCAGTTCACTTTTGAGTCTGGGTCCTTCACCTTTTAGCTTATCTTTATCTTTATGGTCAACCCAGTTAAGGCCAAAGACAAAATCCCCAAAAATGCTCTAACATGTGCTCACGTTATTAAAGTTCTAAATCAGCATGAACATAAACTCTGATTAAGAACGGTGCTTGGCCCAGTACTGGAAATTTTAAGACCATTATGTCAGGTTGGAAGTTAACTTTCCACCCTCTGGTTCCTTCTTTAAATGAAGTTAAAATTCTTCATCAAGGTTCCCCTGTGGACCCTTTGATAACATGTGCTGTTTATATAGAAAGAATCCCACAACTTGCTTTTGAGACCTGCATCCTAAAACCAAAATAGCTCATGATACAGCCTCTAAGTCATCATTTATTGATTTATAGAGCACCCATCACATGATCGAGGTGCTTTACAATACAGTAAACATCACAACAGAACTCACATAGTTAAATACAATCAACAAATTACAGAACTAAAAAAAACTGGAATGAAGCAACATTATGTCAAATTTCAAAGATGCTGAGAAGTGGCAGTACAAAAAAGGTAATTCCACCAACTGTAGACCAGACGGGCAAAAATACACAGGCACCACAACCCAAAATGGGCAGATTTGTAGAGGGTGAGTGAGCATATAAAATAAAATTTCACAACCAAGAATGAAGGCCATTAAAGATACTATGACACCCAAGTGATCATAGAACTAGTGGAATAACCTCACAAAGATATTACCTTATAATGACAATGAAACCAACTTCATATGGATTTTATACTCACAAAAAGAGGCCAGAAAGCCACTGAGATCATCCATCCCATAATGAGCAGAGACTGAAATCTGTAAGCCTTTATAAGAACTTGGAATAAATTTAGGAAACAGCCAATACTTCTACAGTCCATTAGACTATGTAGATGTTGATAGTTGGCACAAGGTTAGGGACAAAAATCCTTTTCCTAAAGCAGAGAGGACTCACCTCACACTAATGATGAGGCACTGGTGGGACAGAAGCCACCTGGATCAGTGTCACCTGAGTGTGGTTTAATATAAAATGTAGAGGCATTTAAATTCACACTGTCAGATGAACACTGGGAAAGGCACAGATGACACCTCTGACAGAGGAAAGGAAGTCAAAACATCTATCGTGGCCTGTGTTTCCCTATGTAGCACTGTCAGGCACTACATGGAAAGGAGTGTAAGAGAGGGGTACTCATTCCTGGCTCTCCCTTCTACTTCCCCTAGACCTAGCCCTAAATAACACGTGGTTATACCAAAGTCACTGCATTAAAGTGGCACTTAAAGTTCAAGAATAGCTGTCCCTGAGTTACTAGGTCATTTGCTACTCCCTCAAGAGTCAAATCCCATGTTTTAACTCAACAGATTGCTAGCCAAATTACAGCAATAGGAGAGCAAAATTCAGACTCCATTTTGCCACGAGCAACCACCATGTGAACAATTTCTGATTTAAGAGTAAAAGGGATTGCGTTCAAAGTCCCAGATAGGTGTGCAGTACTGGCACTTTGGGGCAATAGTTTTTTTACAGAGTCTTTGAAAAAACAAAGTCACAAACGAACCTCTTGAAGAAAACTGGGCTGCGATGAATCAAGTCAGACAATTTTCACATTCAGTCATTACACATTTATGGGCTTTTATTATGCTTCAGAGTGGAGAACAGACTGGGATTTAGAAAAATTACTCTCTACTGTGACTTCATCCTCAACCATTTAACTTCTGCTTAAAAAGGGGCATGCAAAGCCTGTCGAGGACTGGTCTACTTGCAGGAATCCTTGCACTCTTCTGCCAAAGCACTTCTCCAAACCCCACAGAACAGTGATGCACCACTTCTCAGTGATCCTCACAATTAACACCATGTCCCATCTGACACTATCTCAAGTTTTATCCCTTACGTGCCAAAGACTACTTCCCAATCCCAACCTCCACCAAACATAGAGGAACCTGGGCCTGCCTTTAACACTGCACATGCTCATTTTACCATTTCCTGAAGTTGTTTCAGAAAACTTATGATATGAAATATACTTATGCTCAAACACTAATAAAATCCAAGTGCACTATGTCAGTGACAGATCTATATGTCAAATAGCAACGCATTTACACTCCTGTAATGCTTTGAGATTCACATAAGAATCTAGATAGAGCCCAATACATAGACTGCCATGGCCATGTGATTTTCAAGTATTAAGTTTGCATAAGGAATCAACCTGAGATTTTTCTAAACTGCACTTCTCTGGCATTCAGTATTATAACCTTCATTCAATACAATAAAAGCCAACAACTTGACAATTATTGGAAAAAAATTATATTTTGGAAGAACTCACTACATAAGGTGACAGAATTCCAAAATCAAATTACATGAAAATATACATCGCAATTTCTTTGTACAATAGGTGGGAAAAATCTGCAGTGTAGAAGAATAGAGGCAAAGAAATATGAAGGGCTAAGGAGAAGGATATGAATGTGAACAGTATTTTTAATAGCAAATCCAAAAGTTAAGTAGAAAGAAAGCCTGTAGCTGTGCATGCTTTACTCATCCAACCTTAACATTAGGCAACTGGAGGGCATAAAACCAAATCAGAATTTTGTATTGTTTGGGGTAAATTTGAAGAAGTTGAATTCAGAACCAACTCTTTTAGTTTTCAGGGATAATGACTGAATTCAAGAGCTCTCAACAGCCAAAAAATGTTATTGCTACATCCAATCCAAGAGATGGGTGCAACTAGAATACAAAAAGGACAAAGCACCTAGTGATGACCACTCCTCTGAAGTCATCTTTAAAAATCAAGTAGTTGCTTATTAAGTATTTCAGTATTTGAATTAAATGATTTGAAAACTTTCTGACAGACGAGAGGAAAAGCAAAGGGGAGTGTCAAAACAAAGAAGATACAAAAGTTTAGTAAGTGAAAAGAGTTTAATGAAGCCTCAATGGTTTAAAGGAAACTAAATGGAAACTTTTAATCCTAATTGCTTTTCATCTGACATGCTTTAAGGAGTCTTTTAAAACTGATAAGAAACAATGAATAGGGAAAGAAAACCTGCTAAAATCTTTTAGAATTTACACGATTCTTATTCTACTACAAGAAAGCATTATTTGGTACAAGGTGTATTTGTGGATGTACATGAACAGTATATATATTATCCGGATCATGTTGTGCTATGTACAGGTCTTTACAATTCTTCCTGAAGGTTAAAACAGTTCATTAGAATTCAAAATGCGTAATCATCGGTAAGTTGGCACTTGTTAGGCTCTTGTCAGCATTGATACTGGCATGTTTTATTGCAGCCCAGTTCCAGCCAGTGTTTGCCAACTTGTTACAACAGAAGTCCAGCAATAGGTGGGTAGAGTGCAGGAAAAACAGTGCCATGTTTCTCAATTGGAGACCTACAACAAAACAAAGAGCATTATATAATGAACTTATAAATTACAAAAGAATTAACTGATTAGAAACTGTTACTCATATTCTATTTCTTTGGAAACGAGTTATTAATTTCATTTTAAGCTCACTTTTGTGCTTGTCCAGTATGATAGCCACATATGGCCATTTCCTTTTAAATTTAAATAATAGTATATAAAATTTAAAATTTAGTTCCTCAGTCATACTAGCCACACTTCAAGTGCTCAATATGGCTAATGACTACCATATTGAACAGTGCAGACGCAGAATATTTCCATCAGCGCAGAAAGTTCTATTACACAGCTATAATTTAGATTTTTCAATACTCTAAATGTCTTTCAACTTATATTATAGCTAGAGTCAAAAACAGAAGAACTACTTAAAAGTTAAGTGCTCGGGGAATTTACAAACATTTAAGGATACTCAGAGAAACAATTTAAGATTGCCACACTTCTCAACTTTCTAAATTTTATCCAATTCTCTAGGTTCACTCCAAACCCATTTTCTCCACGAAGCCTCCCATAACTGACCCTCCATCCCAGTTACCATTTTCTATTGTTTTGTATCTTGGAGTCTCGTGTCCTCAATTTGCTTAGAAATCAAGAACCACATCTAAATAAAAACAACTACCATCTTATTGAGTGCTTATTATATGCCAAGCAGAGTATTTAAGTGCTTTTACAAACTTATCCCATGGAATGTTCATCATCACTATATGGAGTTTCCCCCTATTTTACAGATAAAAGTGAAACAAGGTCACACAGCTAATAAGCGGCAGAGTTTCTTGCTCAAAAAGTTAGGAAAACATCCCACTGCTGGGTATCTATCCAAAGAGCTTGAAGTCAGCAATTCCAAAAGTCCTATGCACTCCGATGTTCATTGCAGCATTATTTACAATAGCCAAGACGTGGAAGCAACCTAAGTGCCCATCAACAGATGAATGGATAAAGAAGATGCGGTATATATATAACAATGGAATACTACTCAGCCATAAAAATGAACAAAATCGTCCCATTTGCAACATCATGGATGGACCTTGAGGGAATTATGTTAAGTGAAATAAGCCAGATAGAGAAGGACAATCTCTGTATGACTCCACTCATATGAGGAATTTAAAAATGTAGACAAAGAGAACAGATTAGTGGCTACCAGGGGAAAGGTGGGGTGGGGGGTGGACACAAAGGGTGAAGGGGTGCACCTGCAACACGACTGACAAACAATAATGTACAAGTGAAATTTCACAAGATTGTAACCTATCATTAACTCAATAAAAATTTTTTAAAAAGTTAGGAAAACACTAGGCTCAAGTTAAAAAAAAAGTATCATTTAATGATTGGACTTTTCAGAGACTTTATTATATTAATGTGTACTTTTAAATACATAGGGGGAGCAGGGAGGAGAATGCCTATTACTATTATATAAGATCAAGTGTTTGAGAAACTCAGAAACCTGTATTGTCTGCCAAGCACAATGTTGGGCACAAAGAACTCAAATAAAAGATGACTGGGAATTCAAGGGATAGAAGTTTAAACTCCTAACAAAGAAGCCAAATGTACTTAGAATTATGACAGATATTTAACTCCTATTAGACATGTTAAAAGTTCAGTGTGCCTTCTTCTAAAGCCCAGAATGAATTTATTAACGTTACAATCACCCAAATTCAACCATATCAAAGCTGTTGTGGGCGGAAAGAAAGCTGTGGGCCTATGTGTGGCCATACATGTGCCTACTTCCTTAATTTAGACTACCTCCCTAAGATAGCTCCTCAGAGGTAGAACTGCTACTAAACTTCTTTCCAAAGGGGTGGTAGCAGTCAGCGTAAACGGTCCCTAGCAAAGCACTGAAGGCACCAAATATGAACACATCACCTTCACCAGAGTCAAGTTCTACCATTTGCACACAGATACACATATGTGCACACATATTTTATTAGAAAATCTAAAGACATATACTGAAACTGAAGAGACATTGTTATCAAACAGGCATTGCAACTTTTAGGTAATGTTACTTGAATGTTTTTTCCAAAGATTATACAACACCCAAATTAATCCCTGGCCAATTAATCTCTCAGGGCTGAAAGAGGACTGGGTATATAGAGTTTGGGCATTCAGTAATCATTCCCCTATGGTATGAATAAGAAATTTCAGGGCCACAAAAGAATCATTTAAAAACTGTTTCCATGAGAGGTTTCTTTAAAAAAAAAAAATACTCCAGGGCCCGGCCTGGTGGCTCAGCGGTTAAGTTCCCATGTTTCGCTTCGGCAGCCCAGGGTTCACCGGTTCAGATCCCGGGTGCGAACACGTGCTGCTTGGCAAGCCATGCTGTGGTAGGCGTCCCACATATAAAGTAGAGGAAGATGGGCATGGATGTTAGCTCAGGGCCAGTCTTCCTCAGCAAAAAGAGGAGGATTGGCAGCAGATGTTAGTTCAGGGCTAATCTTCCCCAAAAAGAAAAAAAAGAAAAAGAAAAAATACTCCAGAGAGGACTGACCACAGAAAGTCATTAAATACCTAAAATCACGCAATCCAGCCTTTTAATAATGAGGATTCAACTTTAAGTAGCATTAGCTTCTTCAGCAGGAATAGAAAAATCTATTCTCCCCTCTTTGAATAAAACATATTCTAAACAGAGAAAAGCCCTCAGTACAGAAAAAGCAAGTTTGTTGTTCTTTTCTCTAGAAAGACAAATGTGAAACTGAATTACCTGCCTAAAACCCTAAATAAGTGGCACAGACCTGAAATAGTTATTTACATTTTTGTAAGCATATCCCATTTCTAAGTTAAAATATTTCTGCCTGTTATTAAAATCACACACTTTTATATTAATTGAAATTATATCAATTGTATGTCTTTATGAAATAATTTAAGTATCTGTCTTTTGCTTCAAACTTCCTCTTATTTCTGATTTTTAACCTACAAATCTGGAGATAGTTCACCTCTAAAGGATGAAAATGTCTTATTTCCTAAAACTAGAATCAAATCATTAATTTTTTTTTTCAAGATTGGCACCTGAGCTAACATCTGTTGCCAATCTTCTTTTTTTCTTCTTCTTCTTCTCCCCAGGGCCCCCCAGTACACAGTTGTGTATTCTAGTTGTGGGTCCTTCTGGTTGTGCTATATGGGACACTGCCTCAGCATGGCTTGATAAGGGGTGCCATGTCTGCGCCCAGGATCCAAACCAGCGAAACCCTGGGCCACCGAAGCAGAGCGTGCAAATTCAACCACTCAGCCACAGGGCCGGCCCCAAATCATAACTTTCTATGTGGCTACACAACTTAATCTTTTTAAAAGGCCTAAAAAATACAAAGCAGACAACTGTCTTTCCAAATAAAAACCGCTTTTTTTATGTTAAAGACAATAATAAAAGTAATTCCTCTCTCAGGGTAAATGTTCCAGTAACCTCAACCATTCTTAAGTGAAAGCAGTCCATGAGTTAAATAGCTTAGTATCAAGGAAGTTTTCCCCATTACCGTTCACAAGAAAGCTTCTAAAATTTGCAATTCATCTTACACTGCCATCCAGTATACTATGAGACAACTCTCGCCCCATCATCAACCCTTTGGCTTTTCCCCTCAAACTGAACTATTCTTATTCTTTGCTCACGTCATGGCATTAGTGACCATCCACACCCACTTCCTTTCTGAGCTCTGTAGTACTTCACTCTCCAAGCTCTCCTCCCTGTGACCAAGCAGCCCACATGTTTCAGTCTCCATTTCTTCCTCCTGTCCTCTAATTGGAAATTGTGCAAGATGTTGTCCTTGGCCCTAGTAAGTACTACTCTCTACACCAAATGAGTCTTTCTCTCTACTCTGGAGCCTTCCAATCTCACCAGCAGCTTTATGTCTACCTCTGTTCTAACCATTCAATATTTGGTCATGTGCTGACTTCTGAAAGCCATGCTCTGCTTCTATTCCCACCAGAGCTCATAAGGTGGTTTAATCTTACTTTTACTTTTTTTATGCCTGATCTAACTGACTAGAGGAACAGCTCTTTGGTGGCAAAGATAAGAGCTCAGGGTCTCCGGTTGTTGGTGTTACCTCTCATTTCGAGATATTTATTTTAAACCTTAAAAATATGCAACTGTTAAAAAGGAAGCAGACAGGGGCCAGCCCAGTGGTGTAATGGTTAAGTTTGTGTACTCTGCTTCAGTGGTCTTGGGTTCACAGGTTCAGATTCCAGGCACGGACCTAGTACCAGTCGTTAAGCCATGCTGCAGTGGCATCCCACATAAAACAGAGAAAGACTGGCACAGATGTTAGCTCAGGGCCAATCTTCCTCACATAAAATAAAATAAAAAGGAAGCAGATATATACTATAGAGCTAGCAAAATATCAAAAGACAATGTTAAAAAAAAAGAGGACAGAATGTATGCTATGTATACACTTATGTTACACACACAGACACATATATCGCACTTGTGTGTACATGTGTGTTGGGAGGAGAGTTAGACTTCAGAAAGATTAAACCATTATCAGTGGTCACTTGTGGGAGCAGCACTGGGGGGCTGAGATGGGAAAAAGATTTACTTTTCCTTACATATAGAAGTTTCTGTAATCCAAATTTTTGTAATGCCTGTTTTATTCCTGCAATTGGGGATGAGGAGGGGGAAGTGAGGAGAGAAAGAGAGGCACAACAACAATAAAGATATTTCCAGAAGGGATGATCAATAGTGTCAAACACTATGGAGATTAAGAATCAAAACTAAAATTAAGCCTTTCCAAAAGGTAGTCCCTGGCATCCTTTTTAGTTTAGTTTTCTGTGGAAAGCTAAGAAGATGAGCCAAGTGTTCTCAAAGACTGAGAGTTGAGGGAAAAAGGCAAAGCCCCTTTGTTCCCAGTCCCCTTTCCTCCTCCCTCAAGTTAAACACTATGGCAAATTTTATGAATTTTATGTATTTCTTCAAGTCTCTGGTGTTTTTAAACTTTTATTCTACCATATAGCTATGAAGAATAATATAGTGAGTTTTACTTTTTAATTTACATAAATGGTATCAAACTCTGTGTTATTTCTCCTTTTTTTGCAAATTGTTTTTCCTAGTCAAGACTGTGGTGTTTTTTTTAAGACAACATTTTATTTTTTATTTTTTTATTTTTTATTTTTTATTTTTTTATTTTTTCCTTTTTCTTCCCAAAGCCCCCCAGTACATAGTTGTATATTCTTCGTTGTGGGTCCTTCTAGTTGTAGCATGTGGGATGCTGCCTCAGCGTGGTTTGATGAGCAGTGCCATGTCCGTGCCCAGGATTCGAACCAACGAAACACTGGGCCGCCTGCAGCAGAGCGCACGGACTTAACCACTCGGCCACGGGGCCAGCCCCTCAAGACTGTGGTTTTTGAGATTTAACCATGTGATTATATATAACTGTAAGTGTATATTCTGCATTTTAGTTGCTGGAAAATATTTTATTGTACCAATCACAATTGATCAATACTGATGGGCCTCTTAAAAATGACACACGATACTGCAAGCAATATCCTTGTTATATGTCTCTCTGTACACATGTGCTAGAGTTTCTCTAATCTATACACCTAAATCACAGGATATGTTTTCAAATTAACTAGATATTACCAAATTGCTCTCCAAAGTTGGCGGAATAGCTTCACTCATGCCAGTATTTCAAGTGTACTGTTTCCCCAAATCCTTACACTTGGGTTTCTCAGACATTTTGATTTTTGACCTGATGGATTTGATGGTATCTCCCTGTAGCTTTGTATTTCTGATTACAAATGCAGTTGAGTTACTTTTCACATGCATAACAATCAGCTTTCTTTCTTCTTCTATTTATTATCTATTCATATCATTCTCCTTTGTGCTGATATTTTTCTTACTGATTCGCAGAAGCTGATTGTAGATTCTAGATGGAAATCCTGAGCAGTAGATAGTCACTAGTTTTTGTTCATTTTGTCTCATCATAATATTTAAGCTTTCAGTTTTGATATAGCCAAACTTGTAAAATTTTTCCCTTTTATGGGTATGTTACTTGTGCCTAATAAATCCTTCTCTACCTTGATATTCTCCTTTATTTTGTTCTATAGTTCTGCTTTTCATATTTACGTCTTATGTGTTCAAAGTTTTTTGGAGATAGCATAGCTTCTTCCCTACCTCAGTCAACAAGATCACTCACTACAGAGCACCTGCACCAGTGGGAGTGAAAGGAATAAATCCTTGCAGCAGATTGGGTAGATTTTTCACTTTTCTTCATAATGTTATTGTATCACAGGAGATCAGAAAGGCTCAACATCTCAGGAGCCTTAATTTTAAGGAGATATGGGTGAGATGTGGAGGCTAATCCTTGAATGATCTGAATAGATCCAGCAAGGATGTGGTCATCTTGTGATAAGCACCTACTCCAAATGTGATCTCAAATAAGCAATGGAGAAAATATGGCTGCTTTGGAGGAACAGAAGCCATATACATGGAGCCATATATACTCCTATTTGTGAGAAATGACTGGATTCATGCACACACATCTGCAACTAGGTATGGCAGAAAGTCTTCTATCTTATTGCGATGGGTTACACAATGCTAGTATGCTGAGTTGAGTTCCCTAGGAAACAGATTCTAAGGCAGAGATTTGTACAAAGTTTACTGACAACTGCTTCCAAAAACAAGAGAGGGAAACAGGATTAAGCAGAAGATGAACTGAGGGGTCGGTTGAAACAAAGGTTTCAGTTAATCCCACATTGGGATGGCCTTTCAGAAAATTCCCAAACTAAGAAAAGAGAGCCAGTGGTCCAGGCCTTTGTACCAGCTCATCTGTTCCCCAAACCAACCAGTCACTGGATGCAGGCGACCCCCAGGTAAGGGCAAGTCATCTCTTTTAGCTGAGGGCAATTCCTAGAGAGCAACTCAGTTATGAGTTATCAGCAGACACCATTCCCAGAAGGCTGCAGCATGACTGCTTCCCTCTGGGCAGGAGACAATTAACATTCACTACATTTAGCACATCTTCTCTTATCTCTTACTCGTTCCCTCTGATGAAGCCAACCACCACGTTGTTAGCTGACCTATGGCGAGGCCCACATGACAAAGAACTGCGAGAGGACTCTAGCCAACAGCCAGCGAGGAACAGAATCCTATCAAGAACCACTTGAGTGAACCTAGAAGCAGATCCACCAGCAGCTGAGCCTTAAGATGATTGCAGTGCCTAACCAACACCTCGGCTGCAGCATTACGAGGGACCCAGAGCCAAAAGACTTAACCGAGTCATACCCAGATCCCACATTTATGGAAACTATGAGATAACAAATGTTGTTTTAAGCCACTAAACTTTAGATGATTTGTAACACAGCAATAGAGAACTAATACAATCCCTCTAGCCTTGACGCAGAACAAAAAGTCCTCTTGTCTAGTGGTATAGAATGTGGCCATGCTGTTGATCTGTGGGAAAGGGAAGATTTGTTTCTCCCTTTTTCCTCTCTCTTCTTCCCATCCCACAGCTGAATTAGAAGACAGGTAAGGTTATTAATAATCTTTATATAGGACAAAGTATAAACACTAGGAAAAAGTGAAATACAAATACTGCATCATTCCATTTATATGGGGTATCTAAAGAAGTCAAACTCACAGAAACAAAAGCAGAATGGTGTTGCCAGGAGCTGGAGAGAGAAGGAAACAGAGTTGTTCAATAGATATAGAGTTTCGGTCATGCAAAACAAAGTTCTAGAGATGTGTTGTACAACAACGTGCGTATAGGTAATACTGTAACGCACACACAAAAATTGTTAAGAGGGTAAATTTATGTATGTGGTTTTTACCATAATAAAAAAAAAAAACAGTGAAATAAAGAAAGTCTGGGTGAGGTACATCAAATATAATACTTCCATTTTCAGAAAACATTATATGTTATGGATTTTGATGTAGACATTTAAAAAACAATTTTAAATTAAATTTACTTTTTGTTCAACCCAAATAAGAGTGCACCTTTTACAAGTGCTTACTGCGGGTTTTATTTCACATCTACATCCTCCAATGACTAAAGATACTGAGGATATTCAGGAAGTGCCTGCTGACAAGCTGTGAAAAGAGCGAGTCTTTGAGAAGAGTCTGAGTGATAGGCTGTGCTAAACCTGCTACAAGCCAACAGGTTTCTACGGTATAGCCTTAAGTATTAAAAATTATGTAATGACAATGACATTTAAAGATTATGTGGGCACTTCAATTCTACAGAATACCATGCTCTGTGCATCAGGTAAAGAGTAAAACACAGACCCACTTTTAGAAGACATGAGTTAAGTCATGGATTTTGATGTGATTTTTTAATCCAATTTTGAAATGATTTCACTTTTAGTGCAATCCAAACAGATGAGTGGGTTCAGGTTCTTATTGAGGTTTTTGTTTCTCAATTGCACCAAATTATATGTAACAAGAGGAGTAGGACAAATTCATAAATGACTGAAAGTTAAGACTCCTTAAGTGCTACAGTGCTTCAGAAAGGGAAGAATTTGCTCGAGGGAATGCTTGCTGAATAAATGGTGAGATGCATTTTAGAAAGAGGCAGACTATTCAAGCAAAGGAGTAACTACTAGTAATTTTAACGAATACACAATAGACAAGACTGGGTACCTGAATGCTGATTTAAGAAGTCTGTGTTAATTACTCGTCAATCAACGTTTCCCAAAGAATGTTTGTCTCTGCCCATACTGGGCCAAAGGATCCTCCTGATGAGTTACAAAATGACAACAAAATACAAATTCCTTTATTGAGTTCTTATCAATGAAAATCACACAGTTAAAGGACTATAGATTTCTACACAAAAGCTTCAGCTTAATAAGTAACATAAGTTCGGAATAGTAACTAAAATTAATCATTCAAAAAATAAGCATATTAATTTCACTTAAAATTATGTTCTATCAAGAACTCCAGGGGCCATACCCTTTCACAATAGAGCAAAGCTGTTACAAGGCAAGTACGAACAGATCTGGGGTACTTGCAACTTTAAAAAAGGATGCTTTAAAAAAGGATACTTTGTGGCGCGCCAGCCCAGCCGCACAGCAGTTAAGTTTGCGCATTCCACTTTGGCAGTCCAAAGTTCAGGTCCCAGGCAGTGGCGCTTGACCGCTTATCAAGCCATGCTGTGGTAGGTGTCCCACATATAAAGTAGAGGCACAGATGTTAGCTCAGGGCCAATTTTCCTCAGCAAAAAGAGGAGGACTGGCAGTAGATGTTAGCTCAGGGCTAATCTTCCTCAAAAAAAAAGGATGCTTTGCTACTTATGTGTGAACAGTGCTGACCAACGTTCGTCAAGATTTCCAATCACTGCTTCCTTACTCTTTAATTACAAGTTATTAGTTTAGTTTCATCATTAACATTATATTATTTTTCAATTAACCTATTCTATGCAAAGAGGTATTTTACTTCAACATTATTTTTTGCCTCTCTCTTCTTGAAAGTGAACTTTAATCTTGATAAATATACTTTAAAGAGAAGTGTATGTTATGATCAAATATAAATTAACTCTAACCCCACTAGCAAAAGAGATAATATATAATCCCTTACAAAATTTGTCTGTGACGCTGCATTAGTATTTATTTATTTAACTAATTTCCAATATACTGTCAAGGTAAATATAATAAAATTCTTGGTTATTTCCTAAATTTATAAAGTACTGTTTTTAAGGTAAAATCACACATAAGCTTAGGCTTCAATATTTGTTATTTTGTTTCTCTTCAATTCTTTGTTGTCGCCAAGCTCTTTTCTGACTGGAAAATGGTATGGGGTAAGGAAAACTAGCCCTCAGAGTGTTTGTCATTCCTAAGATGTCATCATACCCATAAAGAATCAATGCAATGACATGAGTTTTCTGAAGCCTAACATGGCAGTTGTATCCAATTTGATCTAAGGTGGTGGGAAGCAAGAGGCAAAAGAAGGGAAAAGCCACGGACCCTTGACTAGATGTGAGGGAGGTATCACAGGTAATGATAACAAAATAAGGATTATTAGCAAAAATAAACAGCATAGATATAAATAAGATGGTGAAAAACAGCAATAATTTGACAACTGCAAGGTTATTGTTGTATCTGGTGGCAACGGAAAGAAGTAAGGTTAATTTTCACCATTTCAGATTATTATAAGGAGATCTAAAAGTAGATATGAGTCTTTTCAGAAACAAGAGACACCAAACACGAACACAGAATAAGTGGTGGATAGATCTTAGCCTTACTTCTAATTTGCACCTCTGCATTTGAAATGTTTAATCATAAAAATAATAAATAAAAATTAAGACAGTGTGATACTGGTTCAGGGACAGACAAGCCATCCAAAAAAACACAGAAAGATCAGAAACAGATCAACACATACCTTGAAATGTAACTTTATAACATAACTGACACTACATCAGTGGGGAAAGGATGGACTTGTCAAAAAATGATGTAGTCAACAGCTATACATTGGGGGATGGGAGGGTAAAGTTGAACTACCTCACATCATACACCAAGCAATTTCTGTGGATTCAACACATAAACGAGAGGCAACATTAGAAAACTTTTAGAAGACAACATACAAAAGTAGTTTTCTGATGGCAAGGAAGCAACTAAGACAAAAAGTAAAATCCACACAGGAAAGAACTAATAAATTCCACTTCATTAAAATTAAGAACCCCGGAGGCCAGCCCCGTGGCCGAGTGGTTAAGTTCACACACTCCACTTCGGCGGCCCAGGGTTTCACTGGTTGGATCCTGGGTGCGCACATGGCACCCTTCATCAAGCCATGCTGAGGCGTTGTCCCACACAGCACAACCAGAAGGACCCACAACTAGAATATACAACTACGTACTAGGGGGTTTTGGGGATAAGAAGAAGAAAAAGAAGATTGGCAACAGATGTTAGCTCAGGTGCCTATCTTCAAAAAAAAAAAAAAAAAAAAATTGAAGAACCTCTGTTCATCCAAAGATACCATAAAGAAAGTGAACTGACAAGGATACAAACCAATAACCTAACAGAAAAATAGTCCAAAGGCCAGAACAGGCATTTCACAGAGCAAACATCAGTGATAAAACACATGGAGCAATACCCAATTGCATTGGCAACTAGGGCCATGCACATTAAGACCATAATGACAAATCACCTTACACCTTTCAGATTAAAAATTTTGCAGAAGTATGATAATATCAAATGTTGGAGAGAATATGGAGCAAATAGAACACGTATCCTTGCCAAAAAAGAGTATAAATAAATGCAACATTCTGGAAAGCAATTTGGTATTATCTAGCCAGTGATGTGCATATACCCTTAACTCAACAATTCCATCCTTAGGTACACATCCTAGAGAAACACTGGTAGTACGTGTGCACCAAGAAACAAGGATAGCCGCATTTTCTATAACAGCAAAAGCAAACAAACAAAAAACCCCACCCCAATTCAAAAAATACCTGCAATGAGAATCAAAAGTAGAGAGGTTATTTATCTAATGAAATACCACGTAACAGTAAAAACAGATGAAATATAGCTATACATAACACAGACCTATTTCAAGAATATAACATTGAGCAATAAAAGTCACAAAAGAATGCATACACTATAATTCCGTGTATATATATAGTTCAAAATCATCAATACAGTGTTTGGGAATACACACGACAAAATTATGAAGAAAAGCAATGGTAAACACAGAATTGAGAATATGAAAAAAGGATGGGACAGAGGAGGGGAATATAAGGGATGTAAAAGGTAACAGTAAAGTTTTTTTTATTAAAATAGGTAGCAAGTACAGGGATGTACCATAAATTGGGATTCTTTAGAAGCTATATTTCATAAATGGTTTTTATCACCTCAAAAAAAAACCCCAAATAACTTTAATGTCACACATTTGCTCAATTCATCTACACCATGTCCTCTTTTAAGCCAGATGAGTGGCTTCAATATTTGACTCATTGCTGGATTTGAGATAAACTTGTGGACAGATGACATACAACAATAAAAGGGAATTTTTCCTATTGGTACTATGAGTTATGAATGAGGAGATAAAGACCAATTAAAACAAGAAAGGTAGATGTTTAACGGTCTTGCCAGTATATTCCAAAATATGATTTTTCTTTTAAAAAGTTAGAAAACAAAAATTTAAGTCATCCTTTACCACATATAAGTATGAGAAGATAGAAAGAAATTTCAGTGCCCAGCAGTGGTCAACAAAATGGTAGGCCAAAAGGTAAAATGGAAGAAACTAAACTGAAATAAGTACTTTATCATTAGAAATTTCACCATCAGCAAAAAAGAATACATTGTTACCATACTAAATAGTTTAACATACAATATTTAGTTAAAATCCACTGGGTCTACTAAGAAAAAAGTAAGCAAGCTACAATGTTTCTGTTGAGAAACAGCAGACTACTGAATACCACCACTAAAAAATGAAGCCAATGCCAATAGGCACATGAAAAGAGGCTCACCACCACTGATCATCAGGGAAATGCAAATCAAAACTACACTACGATATCACCTTACACCCGTTAGAATGGCTAAAATAACCAAAACAAAAAATAACAAATGCTGGAGAGGTTGTGGAGAAAAAGGAACCCTCATACACTGCTGGTGGGAATGCCAACTGGTGCAGCCACTATGGAAAACAGTATGGGGATTTCTCAAAACACAGAAATACCACATGACCCAGCCATCCCACCAGAGGGTATCCATCCAAATAACTTGAAATCAACAATTCAAAGAGACTCATGCACCCCTATGTTCATTGCAGCATTATTCACAACAGCCAAGATGTAGAAGCAATCTAAATGCCCATCAACTGATGATTGGATAAAGAAGATGTGGTATATATATACAATGCAACACTACTCAGCCATAAAAAAGGATAAAATCGTCCCATTCACAACAACATGGATGGATCTTGAGGGTATTATGTTAAGTGAAATAAGCCAGATAGAGAAAGACAATCTCTGTATGACTCCACTCATATGTGGAAGTTAAACACGTGGAAAAAGAGAACCGATTAGTGGTTACCGGAGGGGGGGGCGGGGGCGGGCGGGGCACAAAGGGTGAAGTGGTGCACCTACAATATGACTGACGAATAATAATGTACAACTGAAATTTCACAAGGTTGTAAATTATCATAACCTCAATTAAAAACAGAATAGAAACAAAAAAAAAGCCAATGAAAACAAGCCATTAAAATACTCAAATCACACAATTTCCAAAAACAGATACAATATTTATAAAAAGGCAAAAGTAGTATGACTTTTAAAATGAACTTACCCTGAAATAAGTGAAGTTACAGCTGTTGAATAAATGTCACTCAAAAGCAGTCTCTTGGCTTTTTCTTACACAGCGGGCAACTTTCCTTTTGAATTCTCCATTTCTGTCTTCCCTCCATTCTTTCTGTAGGTATAAAAGTAACATCAAGTGAATTTATGCAAACTCCTCTTACACTCTCAAATACTAATTTTAATATTGAATGTAATGCTTTGGCAATATGCACACTTTTAAAATGTTAAAAAGTTGAAAAGGTAGAAAAGCAGTCAAAAAATACTTCTGTGCAAGGCACTCTACTTATAAGAGCAGAATTCCCCTATGCAAAGTACCTCCACAGACAAAACTCTCTTAAAAAAAGGAAAAAGCCATGAAGAACATTAACAGTTTTGGATTACACTGAAAGAAAACTACAATTTACAAATAAGATACCAAAGCTATCTAAAGGATTGCCAACTCCCCCTGTTGGAACCAACCAGAAAATAAAGTACTCATACAAATGCCACCTCCTATACAGAGTAGACGGGTGGAGTGCATCATACTGAGATGATATTGAGTACAATTCCAAATTTCAAATTTCAGTGACAATATCACTATCACTAAAAATGGAACACAAAACAGCACCAGCACAGTTTCACATGAGAACAGAACTGATTTACCTAGCGTGTAAATAGCAAGAAATTCTCATAAAACTGCCCAGTCTTTTTTTCCATTTTTTAATATCATCCATTTAGGGATAGCAAAAACTACAGAAATCTTTAATCCTTGCCTTCGCAGAGGAAGAGATCTGAAAAACAATTTTTGCCCTCAAAGCAAGGCACCCTAGAAAGCTAATCATTACAACAAATTATGATATAATCTATAATGCTGACATATACAGAGATGTGGAGATGTTCGCTCAAGTATTTATGAATAAAATATTATGAAGTCTGTAATTACCTCATTATCATTTTTAAGTACGAGGAAGAAAAGGGCAACAGGGCAACTCCAGGCAAAGAGGGAAGGTCAATCTTAAGAAAAAAAATCACCTAAAAATAGCCCTTAGCAGACAGAATTAAGACTGAGAGAAGGGAGATCAGACAGGAAGCCTCTACAATAATGCAGGTAAGAAATAAAAAAGACCCAAGTCAATGGCAGGGGAGTGGGAATGACTTTAGAGAGACAATATAGTATGACTGACATTCTCTGGTGACTAAGACAAGATTGGACAAGGAAGTTTAGGTAAAAGGATAGATTGGTATTGGTAGATGATGCTTTCAAAGCAGGAACCAGCTAAGATAACCACCATTTGTTGACTGCTCTACGCCATACACCGTGGATGACCAGAAAGGTGATAGTATCATCTGCATTTTATAAATGGGGAGCCAGTGAATTCAACAGAGCAAAAGGCACATACATTTCTTTCTGCTCTCCTGAGACCCTATTAAAATGACCATATTGGAACTTTTTTTAAAGGTATAAATCCTCAATATCAAAACAAATGGCAGGAAAGTCACCTAAAAATGGGGGTAAATTTTTTCTGGAAGACCAAAAACAGATGGAAGAGTGAGGAAACGTACAGCAGAGAAGAGAAAGTAGCCTGGAGAAGTCTCAATGGAATCAGACCAAAGGAAGGAAAGGACCTATTGAACAAAACCCTAAAGAAGTTAAAGTTTAGAAAGGGCAGATCTGAGAAGAGTCAGTAAGAAGTAGGGCTGAAAACAGATTAACAGAAAGTCTGTATAAGTCAATAGTTTGGCATCCTTCTCCCACCTATATCCAAAATTTAACACCCTCCTAAGATAACAACAGTAATGATGATGATATATAGGCTTTACATAAATATACTTAAGAGCACTCGAACTAGAACTAGAACTGCTAGTGTAGGTATTGGTACTGAAAGTAATTACTTCTTCATTTTGGCATTTAAATGACACCCCTCTTCCTCCAACTCTTACTCTTAGTTTAGTATCTGGCTTTGTACCCACATTCTAAAGTGGAACAAATTTCTGCATGCATGCACACACCTACACATACCCATGCACACAGCTCCAATTTGCCTTCCTAGACCCTCATTTCTTACCACTTCCTTTGTTTTTTAAAGATTGGCACCCGAGCTATCAATTGTTGCCAATCTTTTCTTTGATTTTTGGGTTTTTTTCTGCTTTTTTCCTCCAAATCCCCTCAGTACATGGTTGTATATTTTAGTTGCAGGTCCTTCTAGTTGTGGCATGTGGGACGCCACCTCAGTGTGACCTGATGAGTGATGCCATGTCCATGCCCAGGAGCCGAACTGGTGAAACCCTGGGCTGCGGAAGCAGAGTGCGCGAACCCAACAACTCGGCCACAGGGCCGGCTCTCTTTACCACTTCTTACTCATGAACAGAGAAATGTGTAGAAAGCCTACAGAGTTCTGAAGTAGACTTCAAAATACAAAACAAAGTGTCATTAGTCTTTGGGTGGTGAGCATGATGTAATCTACACAGAAAGCAAAATATATTGATGGACACTCGAAATTTATATAATACTATAAACCAATGTTATGACAATAAAAAAATTTAAAAAGAAAAAAGTACAAAAGAAAAATCGACGTCAGAGAAAGAGACTTCAGAATTTAACTTTTTAAAAATCTCTAATTAGAATTCCCAAAAGTCTAAAGAACTACTACGTTGATTAAACAGTGATAAGATTTTATGGAAAAGGAATTAATGGAGAGAAGAACAAGTTATTTAAAATCAAAAGTAATACTGCCAAAATGAAAACTCAAAATCAGCACTATTTTAGATGAAACAAGGGATCAATCTGGGTAATAGCTACAACTTCAAAAAAGAAAAGAATACTAAACATGGGAAAACTCTTAAAATGAAAAAGAAAATTCCCACAGCTGAAGTCTTCAAAGCATACATCAACTACAATGAAGGAAAATTTTAAGGTGTATATAACAATGTGAAATTTCAGAAAACCAAGAATCAAGAAAAGGACCTAAAGGGAACGGTGGTGGGGGCAGCACCTACAAATGGAGAAGAATTAGCCTAGCATCAACTTCCTCATCAACAAGAATAAATGCTAAATATAAATTCTTTAGCAATTTGATTCTCTCCCCTACAAGTCTATAAACAAACTATCAATCAAATATAAGGGCAGGATAAAAACACTTCTAGACATGTAAGGACTCAAGATTTAATTCCCATACACCTTTCCAAAACATTACCCAAGGATAAAGTACAGCAAAAGGAAGTCAACCAAGAAAAGAAGAAATAGGATCCAGGAAACAAATGATCCAGTTCAGAAGAACAGGAAAGAGAAATCCAAGGATGGCAGCGAAGCAGCAGACTGAGTTAATCTAATCTGGAAACAAAGGATGGAGGGACCTAGGAATTTCCTTCCTGGAATAGGTATCAGTCATTGAGAGGTTAGAAGAACATATGAAAATATGATAAAAGGAATACAGTGCAAGAGGGAAAAGCAAGTAAGAAAGGTAAAGAGAACTGTTTACAAGAAAGCTATGGTTTAAATATGAGACAACTGGTTAAATCAGAAAAATAAGCAGTGGGTTTCAAGAAAAAGAAGGATATAGATTCTGCACAAATTGCAGTGTTGAGATCAGAAGTCATGTTTGCATATTTCAAATTCATATTAAGGCCCATTTCTACCCTTATGGAAATGTTTAGCATCAAGAGAATGACCCGTTGTTTCACGACTCAGATGTTTTGAGGAGATAATTTTTGCATATTCATATTCTCAAGTATTTGCTCTTAATTTATCCTTCATGAAGATTAAAACACAACTTGTCAGCTCTGATCTTATTAAAAAGAGCTAATAGTCGACCATAAATCAAATGAAACAGTAATTAGTTCTCTCAATATATGATTTCACAGGACTTTTTAAAAAAACTATCACCTCTTCTCCCTTACTGCCTCCTATGTTGTCTGGACTAATACTTGACTAAATAGAAAGAATGATTTTCTGCCAGTTTTTCCTTCAATTTGATTACTAAATTCAAAAATTCAAAGCCACAAATTTACAAGGGGGTTATCCATGTAGTGTTTTTCTACATATAAAGTCTCATTCAAGTTTTAATAGATTGACTTAATAGGTTCTTGAAGTAACCCAAGAAAAAAGGTGAATTTAATCTCCTGGCTTTCATATATACTTACAAAAGTTCCAAGACCTAGAACAAAAAGTATTTCAAAGAAGGAGAGAAGGCTGAGGAACTAGGACTATTCTAGATTAAAGGAGTAATAAAACATGAATACAAAATATAATGTGTATTCGTAGAGTCTAGATTTTCAACAGAAAAAAGCAGCTATAAAGAACAATATTGGAGAAAGTTGAGTATGAACTGTATATGTACATTCAATAACAGTACTGTATCAATGATAGACTTGTACCATGCTTATATGGAAAGATAACCTTGTTCTTAGAAGATATAGGCTGAAGTGTTTAAACGTGAAGACTTAGGATATCTGTAACGCATTCACACAATGTTGTAAAATCTCCACAACTGGTGAATCTAGGTAAAGGGTATAGAAGTGTTTATTTAACTAATGAAACTTTTTTGTAAATCTGAAAGTTTTAAAAATAAAAACAGGAATAAAAATATAGACTTTAGGTCTGGCCCGGTGGCGCAGCAGTTAAGTGTGCACATTCTGCTTCTCGGCAGCCCGGGCTTCACGGGGTCGGATCCCAGGTAGGGACATGGCACCGCTTGGCAAGCCATGCTGTGGTAGGCGTCCCACATATAAAGTAGAGGAAGATGGGCATGGATGTTAGCTCAGGGCCAGTCTTCCTCAGCAAAAAGAGGAGGATTGGCAGCAGATATATATGGACTTTAATAGGAACTTGATACTAAATTTCCTCCAGCATGATAACAGTATTATGAAAGAAGGTGTCCTTATTCTTAAAAGACCTAGGTTCAAGTATTCAGGGGTGAAGCTTAGTTATGTCTGTAACTAACTATCTACCTACCTAATCTACTTATCCTGTCTATCCTATCTATCTATTTATCTATCTACCTATTTCTGAGGAAGATTAGCCCTGAGCTAACATCTGCCACCAATCCTCCTCTTTTTGCTGAGGAAGCCTGGCTCTGAGCTAACAATATGCTCATCTTTCTCTACTTTATATGTGGGACGCCTGACACAGCATGGCTTGATGACTGGTGCATAGGTCTGCATCCAGGATCCAAACTGACCACCAAAGTGGAACATGCGAACTTAACCACTGCGCCACCAGGCCAGCCCCTGTAACTTATTTTTATACAGATTCAGGAGAAAAATAAATGGATATAAATATACAGATACACACATACAAATATTCACACACACAAATATACACATAAAGATACTATAGTTCTCATCGAGTTTAATTAAAGGGAAGCACAGATGTATGCATGTGACCACCTTACCGCAGCATCAACGTTAGCAGGTGAGTCTCCATTAGGGTCTGCCAGCATAGAAATGACACTAATCATGATGGTTTCCACAGTGTGAATAGGGAGCCAGCGTTCCTCTGGCTTTTCATAACCATATTTATCTTCTCCAGGCTCATGAAGAATAGAAATGCATACATCACCATTTTTATCAACTGCAAAATTAGAAAATAAGAGTTTTGTTTAAAATATTTAAAATAATTTGGTTATACATAAAATATCTATTATAGATGTGGCCTTGATTCCCACAGTACTTGTATAAAACACTGAATATAAACAGAAGTTAACTTCCAAAGTGGAACCTACTAACCTTTTAGGAAGACAACAGATTTTACAAAATAGGATCCATCTGGCAAACCCAAAAGGAATGTAAGCTATCTTTTTATTTGTGCAAAACTTCAAGACACCTAGCATGTAGAGAGTGCCTAGCACTTACATGCAGTAAATACGATGAAATGAATAAATGGTAACTATTGAATCTGTTCTTCATTTGTGAAAAGTAAATGGTCTAAATACCACAACTGAATTTCTATGTAAGGAGTTCCTAGCTTGCCCACTAACTTATTAATTTAAATTGGTGATAGTCAAAGGTCTAGAGACTTTCCTAAGGAAAAAACTGAGAAGTTAACATCATAACATACTTTTTAAATCACATACAGGCAAAATTATATTTTTAGGGAAACGAGTATACTCAAATTCACAAAAGGAACATGGCACATTGCCAGTGAAAATTCACCAATGTAAATGACATTCATGAGGTCCCTTTTCTATAAAGTTATTTTAAAATCCAAGCCACAAATTAATTGATCAAAAAAAGACAGGTATCTAAAGTCTAACAAATTTGTGATAGATATAATTTTAAAGCTTATTTTTCATCTTATAAGTTAAGCACTTCTCCTGTTGTTATAAAGCTGGGTAACCAGAACCAAAGTTTACATGTATCACTGCTCTACAACAAATACTTCTCGAATGCATGTTGTGTACCAGGCACTCACTGACACAGGCTGCAGCAGCGAATGTGACAGACAAGGCTCCTGCCTTCTGTGTCTTTTATGTGAGCTTTTCTATAATTAAGGTTCCTCTTCCCAACCCACTCCCACCTCCCAGTAAAATCTGTTAACTAGATCATGAGGCAAGAATAACACAACAAAACTTTTAACAGCACTATAAAGTTCAACATAAAATGCTTATACAGGATTATTAAGATGCTTTCCTCACTTATTTATTACATAGTAAGGATTTTTTCCAAGTCATTTTCTTTGAAAACATATTAAGTGTTTGTAGAGAATTCTATCAGAGAGAATCAACTTAAGATACATTTTCCTTTTTTAGAAATCATTATCATAATCTAACATCTTTAAATTTTTTAACCTATGTCATTTCATTTTAAACATACAGTCTAATTTTTTAGAATAAGGTTTTTAGGCTTTCTTGCCACTGGCAATATGTGAGATGACAGTTTCATTGTCTCTTCACTCAGAATTAAGATTTTTCTTTATCGATAGTTTTTAAATTTCACAGATGACATCTAGTTTAATTAGCATTTCTAAATGCTTTTGGGAGTGAAAATTTTCCATGAATAGAAATGTCTTTTGTGAAATGTCTGTTCTTATCCTCTTCTCATCTATGTACTCAGTTTTTAGTTTTTCATTGCCAAACTGTCTTAATCTTCCCTGTTTAATTTTTGCCTGTTACTTTTTCCATTTATTTCAATGCCCCAACAAATGTTATTTATAGCTGGCCTTGTTATCTGATACAAGATCCATTTAAGAATCCTATTATCACATTTAGTTGCCATTTCTCTATCCTCTTTTAGTCTTTCAATATTTATTACTTTTGAAACAAGAAAATTCTTACCTCTAACACCCAGCAAATAATTGATATTCACTAACTTTTTTTTTTTTAAAGATTTTATTTTTCCTTTTTCTCCCCAAAGCCCCCCAGTACATAGTTGTGCATTTTTAGTTGTGGGTCCTTCCAGTTGTGGCATGTGAGATGCCATGTCCGCGCCCAGGATTCGAATCGGTGAAACCCTGGGCCACCAAAGCAGAGCTCGCGAACTTAACTGCTCAGCCACGGGGCTGGCCCCTCACTACTATTTTTTTTAATCACTTGAAACTTTTTATTCCATTTAGAGTTTTAATTCACTTTGCTGTTTGGTGTGAAGAAAATTTCTAAATCAATTTCCCTTCAACAGTCTCAGCATCAATTACGCAAAAGAAAACACATTTCTTCTTCCTTGTTAACACTAAACTACCTGAACCATGCATACCCTTCAAGCTATCTCCTTTCTCTTGAAGCTATGCATCTAAATTCATGAAAATCTGATTTACCCTCATCTTCTCTATTTACTCACTGCTTGGGCACAGTTTCTCTTTTATCTTACTGTAAACTGGCTTCTGCTCCCCATCAAAATGCTATGACTGTTCTCACAAAGTGGTCTGGAGAACATATTCCCCTGGGTGCTTTTAAAGTCAACCCTTCTAGGACAAGACAATACTGTTGTATCAGTATCTAGGACTGATACTGTTAGGACATCTTCCTGGCCACATTTTCCTCTCTTGCCTTCTGCGACACACTATTTTTAACCCATTCTCTCAGTCACTTTCCAGTTTTCCTTTGCTTTGGTCTGACTTTTGATGTTATCCTAATCTCCAAGATTAATCATTTTTTCCCTGGGTAAAATAACTCACTCATTATATCACAATGTTACCCATCATCTTTTTTTCCTCCAGCTTTATTGAGATATAAATGACGTACGACATAGTATAAATTTAAGCTGTACTATGTGATGATTTGATATACGTTACCCATCATCTTGATGCCAGTAACTTCCAAGGCCCTAAGCTCACTGCTGAGTCTTGGACTAGTTTTATCTAGGTATCTAACTAGTGTACCTCAAGAAAAACAAGTCCAAAACTGAATACACTAAGCCACGCCAAGCTAGTCTTTACCCTATAATTTTTATAACAGCTTTACTGAGATATAATTCACGCATTTGAGTGCACAATTTAATGGTTTCCAGTATGTTTACAGAGTTGTAGAACCATCACCACAATCAATTTTAGAATATATTCATTACTCCAGAAAGAAACTGTACCCACTAGCGATCACTCCCCATTCCCCCACAACCCTCTTCCCAAGTCCTAGGCAACCACTAACCTACTTTCTATCTCTACAGATTTGCCTATCCTGGGCATTTCACATAAACGGAATCATACACTATGTAGTTTTCAGTGACTGGCTTCATTTGCTTAGCATAATGTTTTCAAGGCTCATCCATGTTGTAGCACATACCAGTACCTTATTCCACTATATGGATATGTTACATTTTGTTTTCCTGCTCACCAATTGATAGATATTTGAGTTGTTTCTACTTTTCAGCTACTATGAATAATGCTGCTATGAACATTCATGTACATGTATTTTGTGGACATATGTTTCCAATTTTCTTGGTTATATACTTAGGAGTGCAATTGCTAGGTTATAAGGTAACTATGTTTACCGTTTTGAGGAACTGCCAGACTGTTTTCCAAAGTGGCTGCACCATTTTACATTCTTGCCAGTAGCGTACGAGGATTCTAATTTTTCTATGTCCTTGCCAACACTTGTTTATTATCTTTTTTATTCTAATCATCCTAGTGGGTGTAAAGTGGTATCTCACTGTGGTTGTGATTCTATAAATATTTTGTAAATGGTCTGTGAATTCTAAATTCTCACCTCTCCATTACCACCCATATCTTGTAGTCAACAAGTGAGAATAACTAAATTTTCCTTCCTGCCACTACTCTCAAGCTTTCATTGTCTCTTACCGGAACTATTGATAAAATCCTCTATCTATCTCCTGGCTATCAGTCTGGCTTCCTCATCCAATCCTTCCTCCCTGAGTGTAATCTTTCTAAAAGGAAATAGAGTCAAGATGAACCTAGTATATAGCTTTAAAACTCATTAATTTAATGAGTCCCCATAGCCTAAAGAACAACGTTCAAGCCAGGCATTTACTAGTCAAAATTCTGTTCAAGAATCATATTCTCTAAGAATCATTCCCTCACTCACTCTTCTATGCTACCAAACACCTTTATAACCACATCACTGTCATCTCTCCATTTCAGCACTAAGTTTATGTGTCTATCTTTCCCTTATAGACAGCATAATATCCTTATAGAAAGAGATCATAACTCATTAATCATCATTCTATCTCCAGTGCTTACCAGATACTCAAATGCTTGCTTTTCCTCTCATTCTTATTTCAGAATGACTTTTCTTTCCTTCCTAAGCCTAATTCTTTCTGTACTTGCCATCCCTGCCCCATCACCTCCTCAGGTATCCTTCTTTCAGGAAGTATCCCCTCTATCAAATCAAGTCTTAATTATTGCATGCTGCAATGCCTTCTCCATTATGGCCTGCAAAACGAAAAGTCTCTTCAACTTCAAACAAACAAAAAAAAACCCCACTCATTTCATCACTTGTCCTCTTAAACTACCTAGGCCATTGGTAGCCTTCCTCTTAACAGGAGAGAAGTCCCATAAATTGCTTACATATATACTCTCATTTAATTGTCACAGAAAGAGATGACCAAGGCCCAAAGAGTCTTTGCCTAGAGTTACACAGCTAATTTGTGGTGGAGCCAACATTCCAAAGCTTTGTTACATCTTCTTTAGAAACAGGTGCAAAAAGATTGCCTATTACACATCAAGTAATTCAAGTGAAGGCAGGAGAAACTGCTAAAAGCCAAGCAAGAGACGGAAAAAAATGTCAAACCAACAAAAGGCAGATATCAATTCATGCATCCATACATCATATAGGACTATTGTTAATGCACTCGACCACAAATAAATTGTTAGAGATATTTTTCTTCCCTCCTACTGGTAGAAAAAATAACTGTGTCTTTTGTGATCAATGCTATCTTAGATGCAATGAAATATGGTGGCTCCCTTGGTTCCCAATAGTTCCCCATTCACCAATTCAAGTCTCTCATAAGACCCATGTGTTTTTCAAGCCATTGAAATCCTTGTAATAAACCCTTAATTTATCCATTCATCCATTACTCACTCTCTGATTTTTGCTTAAACTAATATATAAAGGTTTCTCCTCCCTGCAACCAAAAGAGTTCTGACTATGAGAAGCAGATTCTTGTAGTAATCTAAAAACACAACTCTGATTACAAAATACTTAGAAAAGAAATCCTTGCGTGCTCTATCATACAAAGCAAGGCCAAAAGTTCAGGGAGACTGAGTACAAACATAGCTTATCTAGCCTAACCTTTGGCTCACAAAATGCATTTTAAATGGTAGCACATCTTTGGGTAAAAAAGTCAATGTCGCCATTTCATGCACAGCTGTATTGGATGCTTTCCAGAGGTTAAAATACACAGTATTTTCTCTCATTTGACCCTATCAGTCAACTTATGATGTAGGTAGGAGGACATTCTTTTTTTAAAGCTAAGAATATAGATAAAAAAGTTAAAGAGTTGCCCATGGTCTAAGAGCTAAGATGAGAAAATATAAATACAAAATCCAAGTTTAATTACTTCTATGCTCTCTGTAATAGCCAACAAGTCACTGAATACTTTGGAAATTATCTCCTCCATTATAAGAGTTCTCTTACCACTGAATATCACCCACCAAACTTGCCTCTAATTTGGAACATTAAGGGTCTCAAAAAGAGCTGGAAACTAATAAAAATTATTTTTTCATATGATCTCTGTTACTCCCTCTCTTCTAAAGAATCTAATACAAGGCCATGTGCATAATGAACACGATAAATTTAGTACAAAAATTCCAAAGCAATTTCATTGAGAACTACATCTTTGTTAACCTTGAAAACTTCAGTGACAGGCTATCATATTTGTAAATGCAAAAGTAGAGCTAGATACACTTACCATTTGGGTGCCAGATTTCTGTAATGAATTTCATTTTAGGAGGCCGGAGGGGATAATCTTTTGGGAAAGTGAGATGAGCCTTAAAAACACCACCTTCACTGGAAAAAAAACAAAAACAAGTTCTTGCCTATAAGTTCCTGCTTATAAGTAAGGAATCAAAAACAACAAAAAACAAGGGTGCCAGTGCTACCACTATAAATGAAGTAAATGAATAACCTGGATTTCAAACAGTTTACTTACTCAAATGCCCAGTTTAATAAACTGGCATACCTACCATCTTATTAAACTCTCAAAACACTAGTAAAACAAAAGAAATCACTTAAAAAAGGCATCCAGAGCAGATCACACTATTGCTGTGTTACAAACCTTTCTATCACTTCTCAATGCACTTCAAACAAAATTCAGAAGGTTTAACATTGCCTATAGAGGTCAAGTTACCAATTTCTCTATGTTGATCTCAAACTATCACTCTTCTCTCTGGTCCAGCCAGTCTTCTTTCCCTTCTTCAAACATATCAAGCTCTTTCTCATTTGTCGTTCCCTGTCTGGGAACAAATATGCTGACCTTCCATTCATGTATCCATTTATTCACCTCATTATTTAACAAATATTGATTCAGCCTTTACATGTCAGATGCTAGGTGTATAGCAGTGAACAAAGTATAAAGCCTCTTACTGAATTTATATTCTAGTGACTTTCCAAAGTAGCTCTGTGCAACAAAACCTTCTGCACATTGGAGATGTTCCATATTCATGCTGTCCAATATGGTAGCCACTAGTCACTTGAAACACAGCTAGAGCAACTGAGGAGCTGCATTTTTTATTTTATCTAATTTTAATTTTAATAGCCACAGGTAGCTACTGACTGCCTTATTAGTACAGTTCCAGAGCAATGCCATTTACTTAGGAACTGCTCTTCAAGAATTATCACAACAATAGAATGAGTTGTATATGCTAACAACAAAAAACAATGAGATCAAGTCAGTTTCATGGGGCAAAAATGACTAAGTTCCTGCCTTGTGTTCTTTTCCTCTGTTTGAAATACCTTTCTCCCCTTGTCACCATTCAGAATTCAAGCTTATATGTTATCTCTTGAGAAAGATTTTACTTGACTACCCAATCTTAACTAGCCACTGTGTCCCTCTATCATATCGACCTCTTTTCACTTATTTACTGCAAAAGCAATTTGCGCATCTGATTCTTCTAATGTTCTATGGACACTCCATCAGAGCAGGGTCACATGATTGTGCTTAAGATCAGTGACAAATGGAATTCTCAGTTCATTAAATGGTTTTCATTCATTGAACAAATATACATTGATTATCTACTTATGTGAGGCACTGTTCTTTGTACAAGGATACAACAGAGAACAAGACATTAGAGATCATTGCTTTCATTTATGGCACTTACCATTCTAGTGGCAGAGGAAAATATCAAGAACAGTATCAGCAATAAATAGTGGAATGATATGAGCAATCTATTGTTAAATTTGAAAAAAGAGGTATCTATAGAATAAGCTCATTTGTCTTTTGATTTTTTTTAAGTATGCTTTTTTTGGTGAGGAAGATTGGCACTGGGCTAACATCTGTTGCTAATCTTCCTCTTTTTGTTTTTTTCCTCCCCAAAGCCTCAGTACATAATTGTATATCCTAGTTGTAAGTCATTCTAGTGCTTCTCTGTGGGATGCCACCACAGCATGGCTCGATGAGCGGTGTGTAGGCCTGTACCCAGGTTCTGAACCAGCAAACCCCAGGCCACCGAAGTGGAGCATGTGCAAGTACCACTCTGCCACCGGGCTGGCCCCGTCCATTTGTCTTTAAGAAGAAAAAGTAGGGGTTTGTTTGTATACAAATACAAAAATGTCTGGAAACATGACACCAATACATAACAATGGTTAGCTCTGGAGTACAGGATTATGGGATCTTTTACTTCCTGCTTTGTACGTCTTGATATAGCTTGAATTTTTAACCACAAGCAAGCATTAATTTTTATTGCCTTTTTCTGAAAATAAAAGGAAAATGGGGTGGGGGGATTAAAAAAAGAGAGGTAGGTCATTAATACCAAATACCTTAGCATACTTAAGAAAGGCCACTGGACTCCAAGTATAAAAAGTAACTTCGATAATACAATTTTGGTAAAACCAAGAGGAAAAAGACTGCAAAGGATTAAAGAAAGAATGGGGAGGTAAAGTACAAGCATAATGAATAGGACAATTTAAGAAGTTTAGGAATTAAAGAAGATGGTAACTAGATGGGGAAATAGTACAAATGAAAGGCTTTAAAAGAGTAGGAAAAAAACCTAATTTGTTTGCAAGGAGATGGGAAGGTGCTGGCAGAAAGTCTAGAACAGCTGAGAAATTGGAAGAAAAAATAAAATAAGGGTAGTAACAGGCCTAACCAAGAAAAAGAAGGAATATCTTTCCCTTTTGCACAGGAAGAAAAATGATTTGAATGTAGTGCAGGTATCCAGGAAGTAGAAAGGAAGAAAAATGACAAATTTTATGCTCGCCTTATGGCTTTAATTTTCATAATTTATAAGATTATCTGTTGAAGGGAAAAAAAACATGAAGACAAGAGAAATGGAGACTAGAATAGCTGTTGAGGAGAGTGCATTACACTAAGAGATAAGTCTACCTTCTTAGCCTATGTTACCCCAACTGTTTAAGTTAGTGCCAAAATTGGCCTTAGGACACATTAACTATGTGGACTGGTTTTTCAAACTGGGGCTGCACAACCAATTAAGGGAGTCACTAACCAGTCTTCTTTTTAAACAAATAAAAATAGAAAACATAGGGGCCGGCCCGGTGGTGCAGCGGTTAAGTGTGCACATTCTGCTTCAGCGGCCCGGGATTTGCTGGTTCGGATCCTGGGTGCGGACATGGCATCGCCTGGCAACCCATGCTGTGGTAGGCATCCCACATATAAAAAAGTAGAGGAAAATGGGCATGGATGTTAGCTCAGGGCCAGTCTTCCTCAGCAAAAAGAGGAGGATTGGCAGCAGATGTTAGCTCAGGGCTAATCTTCCTCAAAAACAAAAAAAGAAAAGAAAAGAAAACATAGGCACTTATCACAAGTAGTTTGTTTCAATTACATAATCTACATATATGTTTCTATTCACTAAAATGTATACAGATAAGTACACACTGGGTCATGATGTAAAATATTTCTGATAATGAGTAGTGGAAAAAAAAAAGTTTGAAAGCCACAAATACAGAAAACAACCAAGAATCTACATAAAAAGACATCAGAACAGCTGCCACAAAGCCCATACACTTTATCTGGTAAGGCTAATATACGTTATTATATTACTCCTTGATATTAAGTTAGCTTTCCTAGGTCCTTTAATTTTGATTGATTAGATCCACTTAAAATTTTATATTAGCTGATTGGAATCTCTATCATAAAAATTTGCCTTAGTCTCTTAAATTATTTTCAATCTTTAAAATATCAATCAAATTTAATTAATAGGACTATCCTAAAAAGTATAAAGCACACAATTTTCACTCTGTCTGCAATGCCCTCACCCAATCTGAACCAATTATACTAGTCCTTACAGTTTTTCTCCTATAGCTGGACTCCTCAACATCTCTTTTACCTGTGGAAATCCTATCTAGGTTTTTTCATGGGTGTTTTTTTTCTTTTCTTTTTTTTGTGAGGAAGACTGGCTCTGAGCTAACATCTGTGGCAATCTTCCTCTATTTTGTATGTGGGATGCTGCCACAGCATGGGCTTGATGAGCAGTGTGTAGATCCACACCTGGGCCTCCGAAGCAGAGTGTGCAAACTGAACCACTATACCACCAGGCCAGCCCCTCCTATCTGTTTTTTAAAAAGGCTAGATCAGTAGTTCCAATTTGTGGGTGCAAACGTCTAGTGAACAGCCAAGTTAGCAAAGAGGAACTCAAAAATCCACAGGGTACAAAACATTGTAGACTAAACATTAACATGTCACTTACTCACTACTTTTCAAATATACTAAGATGCTACTGTGATAAGCAAAATGAAAGTTTATTAAAAAACATCAGTGAATTAAAAATATCTTCCCTTCCATTGTATATTCTCTTCACCACAGATACTAATAGTACAATCAACAGCATGATGTTAAAAAGAGGACCCAGGGCCCGGCCCCGTGGCTGAGTGGTTAGGTTCATGTGCTCTGCTTCAGCAGCCCAGGGTTTCACCGGTTCAGATCCTGGGCACCTACATGGCACCGCTCATCAGGCCACGCTGAGGCAGCATCCCACATAGCACAACCAGAAGGACCTACAACTGGCATATACAACTATGTACTGGGGGGGCTTTGGGGAGAAGAAAGAAAATGAAGATTTGTAACAGATGTTAGCTCAGGTGCCAATCTTTAAAAAAAAAGAATAATAATAAGATAAAATTTAAAAAAAGAGGACCAAGAGTTTCACGTACGAAAAGGTTGAGAAACCTAGGCCTAGTTCAAGTGTCTCCCACAAGGCCTACCTTACTGTTTTTGTATTAAATTACAAAAATCTTACAAGGATCAGATCCTACCATCCCACTTTGTCAGATCCTATCATTTACCAGATTTACTTTACTTAAATGATATCCTGTATGCTGTCGTCTGATATTTTGTTCAACATAGTTCTTTTATATATATTCCTTTCAATACCTGTCTCTTGTTCATTCATTTTATCTGCCACATTACACTCATATTTGATTGCTTCCAATTTTTTTTTGCTATTACAAGCAATAAAACATTGAACATTCTGAACACTTCCTAGACATACGGTTTTTACCCTAGAAATGAAACTACTAAGACAAACTTTAACTAATTGTTCAAAGACATATAGCTAAGAAAAGTGGTAGAGTCAGGGAGCTAAACAAGGATAGTAAAGCCCATGTTCTTGAGCACTAAATGATAACTGACACGGCACTGCCACTGGCCAATTAATTTCTAAGCAATGCAGGCACTAGGCTTATTCCCTCCAAAATTTCATTACACTTGTACCTCTTAAACAGAACTGTAAAAGAATTTTGTTACTATAAAAGAATATTAATCAGAGTTTGGTTAGCCAACTCCTCATTTTCTACATCCACTCAAGGTAAGGTAAGACTACAAAACACATATATAGTCACGCATTGCTTAACAACAGGTATACATTCTAAGAAATGCCTCGTTAGGCGATTTCATCTTTGTGCGAACATCACAGAGTATGCTTACACAAACCTAGATGGTCTAGCCCACCACACACCTAGGCTATATGGTACTAATCTCATGAGATCACTACCATATATATAGTCCACCGTTACCTAAATGTCATTATGCAGTGCATGACTGTAATCTAAGATTCTCTGAATTTTTCACACCGTTACCAGTGGTAAAAACAAAGCATTCTTCTTGAACAGACTAACCACTAGTGATGAAAGAAAAAAAGAGATATCCACATTACTTGATAACCAGTAGTCTGAAAACAGCAGGTATATCACACCAGTTTCAGAATGTCTTTCAGAGAAAGACAGCTTCAAGAATCTATTCTTACCAGCACTAGAAAGAATAATTAATGGACAAAGCAGTAACAAAAACTTAATACTGTGTGAAGATAAATATAACGGCAAATTAATACTCATGGCAACTATCAGTCTCAAATAAACTAATGCTTGAATACACCATTATTGATTACATAGATTTTTGTAAAGAGTGTGGAGCGCCCTCTAGTGACTAAATGAAGGCTAACGATGCCACCATGAGATATCACACCAGCTTTTAAAGAATTTTAGTACAGTATTAATTCTTCCTATTGTTGCATAAATGATCTAATTACATAAACCTAAATGAATGAATCACTTAGGTCTGGGTACCATCTAAGCTCACATTAACTTATGTTCAAACACTCCCCTTCCCCCCATTACAAGCCTCTCTGTTTCTCGTCACAGGTAGTTATTTAGACTTAAGGTCTATATATTCACTCCCATAATACTCTTCAAATAACTCTAAGATGGCTTCTACCCTCTTCACTCCACTAAAATAACCACAAGAACAGCAGTAATTTCCTTAGCATTAAATCCACAAACACCATTAAATACTTGATTCTTGGTAGCATTTTAGAAAATTTACTTCTATAAAATCTCTTCTCTCCTACCTTCCTGACTGATTGCCTCTCCCTTTCTCAGCGCCCTGCCCTGGCACATGTGCTCTCTCCATCCCCTGAGCAAAGGCTGTTGAGCTCCCTACTGCAGGAGGCCAAGGTCAGCCCCCAACTTCCAGTCCATTTTTTGCACTACAAACAAAAAAATTTTTAATAATATTGTTAAAAACATATTTTTGTTGTACCAATAAACTAGAAGTAAGCTGAAGGGAAATAAAATCCATAATCCCAAAGTTATGGTACTTATTTGATGCACATTCTAAAATATAAACCTAACTGGTAACTCCTGATATAAAATTCCTCAATGGCTGTGCTTTGTCCTCAGAACAAAAGAGAAATCTCAACTCTTTAACAGCGTTTATAAACTTCAACTAGCGCTCAACCCCCATCCAACTCCATTTCTTGAAATTCTTTATACTCACTTTACTCAGTTGTCCTACCCTTGTTCGATCCCTATTCCAGGCCCTATGTATACAGAGTCTTCCCTATGAAATGCTTACTCCCTAGCTTTCCTTCCACTTACCCCCACATCTCACCACCACTGCCAGAATATCTGTCTAGTTAATTCTTACCATACCTGTTGAAAGCCAAAATCTCTTCCATTCCGGAATAATTAATCTAATCCAACTGTGGCAATATCATTCATCTTGCCAGTTACTGGGTAACGAGTGAGCAAATCACTCAATTCTGACAAATGAGACAAGAGGCAGTCTGCTGGAGAGCTTCCAGGAAAGAAAGGTTTCCACATTGCATAAGAAATACATAGAACACAGAAAGAAACTACCTTCTCTGTGTCCTTTGGGTGATATTCTGAAATGCTCAAAACTGCTGTACCCATTTTGCTACCACTGTTAGGACAACAAATTTCCTTATTTTCTAAGCCATTTAAAATCAGCTTTCTGTTGCTTGTAGCCAAAAGCCTACTAACCAATACAGCTACTAACTCTTCAGTTCCCACTTCAGACATCTCTTCCCATGGGAAGAATTCTCTGACACATTCAAAACCTGCCACACTCCCAATGAATTCTCATAATACCACACGCCTACCTCCTTCATGGCTGTCATCAAAGTGAATTAAATGACTACGCAATGATCTGTTTTGCCAACTAAAGTGTAAACTTTTTGGAAGCAGTGACTGTTAGCTAATTCAAGGTCATGTTTGCAGCATCTGGCTTAAGAACGTTCAAAAAACAGTTGAGATCTAAATGAATGAGTAGCATAAATGCCAGTGTAATGCTTTATTTTTGCAACCATCCTAAGTAGGTAGCTGCCAAAAGGGATGGCCTACGCTCAATAAATCTTAAACCTTTTTTCGAGGGCTTTAAAAACAATTTTATAACTTCCAGCACATGAATTTTAGAAAAGATCGTTAATAAAAAGGAATTGTATCCAGATAATTTTAGATGATTATTATAATGTCTGTCAACTGCATTAAGGCTCCATTACTCACAGGATGTTCAAAGTATGTGTGGCAGTCAGGTTAAACTATAGACCAGGTGCCAGTGGTGCTCTCATCAGGAAGGGACAATGCAGAAGTGGCTGCCAGTTGTCTCATCAGCAAGTCCACACTCCAGAGGAGTTGCCACAAATGCTTCTGCTATCCACATCTCAGACCAACAGCCAGCATTTTTTAAATGTATACTGAAGGCTAGAAATAGGTTTTCATTGGTGAAAAGAATGGCTTGTTAATTAGTACAACGAGTATTAAAAAGTTTTTCTCTTTAGTGAAGCTGAAGGTATACACATGGACAAGTTAATAATATTTAGAGATACCTGCCACCAGTGCATGGAAAACATGTAAGAATTCTGTGAGGTCCTTAGAGATGGAGCTGATGCCTGGATGCCTAACCAATCCTCTATACAGATATCAATTTAGAAGAATTTCTCTCATTATCTCACATCAACTGTAAGAGTAACAAGATTCTGTCACTGGAATGTCACCGTGTCTCCCGAGTAAACCTTCATGCCATGTGTTTTAACTGAAAAACCTAGAAGAATAAACCTGAACTTCATCAGATTCATAAAGCAGGTTGTATGTATGGTTTTGTGTGTGTAAAATCTGATAATAAATTTGCTTTCAAATAATATTAAGGTTGTCGGGGAATATCTCTAGGATGGTTTTCAATGGCTACTGTTATCTACCAAACTAAAATTGTGGAATGACCAAACTGAGTTATTTTAGTTTGCAACAATTACCAATGCAAACATACCATTGGGAAACATAACAGCAAAAATTTCGATTGGCAATAGTTACAACAAAACATAAATCACCTTTTCAGACTACAGAAAAGCCAAAGTCCACACTACAGCTCAACTCTATATGCCATATACCAGTGTGCTCTGGTATACAAGTAGCTCTGAATTTTCTCTTCCATCAGGTGTTTTATGGGAGGAAAAGGAGTCACCATCTTAGAACACCTAAAACAAAACTACTTGACCCTCACAAAAAACACATTTGGGGGCTGGTCTAGTGGTGCAGATGTTAAGTGCACAAGTTCCACTTCGGTGGCCTAGAGCTCATCGGTTTGGATCCTGGGTGCAGACATGGCACCGCTTGGCAAGCCATGCTGTGAAGGCGTCCCACATACAAAGTAGAGGAAGATGGGTATAGATATTAGCTCAGGGCCAGTCTTCCTCAGCAAAAAGAGGAGGACTGGCAGCAGATGTTAGCTCAGGGCCAATCTTCCTTAAAAAAAAAAAAAGTTTGATGTAAAAAAAGGTAAACAAACTCTTGCCTGTTTAGTACCATCAAGGACCACAGCTAAGTGAGGAAGTATAGTCCCCAGGAAACTCAGATCTAGATCTGTCCCTGCTGTCCCTCAGTTGTACGGCTTTGAGAAAATCGCTGCATTTCTCCAATACCTTGACTTCTATAAAAAGTATGGAACTTGAACCAGTCGTTAACATCAGGCAGTCATGATCCATCTTATAGAATATTAAATATTCATAAGTTTAAGTTAGTCTGCAAACACTCAGAGCAGAAAATAAGACTGTGGTCTTTGAATCTAGAAACGTATCACATAAAACATTTAAGAAATTCCATCTCTCTTTTCCTATTGCTTTTTTTTTTTTTAAGATTTTATTTTTCCTTTTTCTCCCCAAAGCCCCCCAGTACACAGTTGTATATTTTTAGTTGTGGGTCCTTCTAGTTGTGGCATGTGGGATGCCACCTCAGCATGGCCCAATGAGCAGTACCATGCCCCCGCCCAGGATCCAAACTGGTGAAACCCTGGGCCGGCACAGCAGAACGCACAAACTTAACCATTCAGCTACGGGGCCGGCCTCCTATTGCTTTTTGATACCACTACATTCTGCTGTCTATCTTTACATCAGTTAATATTGATTAATTTAAAGTGATTAACTGTAACAATCACTTTTATAAACTGGGAAAGCATGACCATTAGTTCATTTTAGGATGAGAACACCTTGATTCTGACCAGTATTCTGTGGGGACCCAATTAGAGAATCACTAAAATTAATGATCTTGAAAGTTCTTTCTAGCCTGCTTAAGATACTGATACGTACCTTATGCTCTGTATAAAAAACTCCCAGATATAATACTATGCTTTAACTAAACTGATAAAGTGTTAAGAATGGTAAAGTCTTGTCTTTAAAATTATAATGTTCCCTTTGGGGGTCAAGCACAGTAAGCACAAGGGAATGGAGGAGGGAGAGACATTTCAATAACGAATTTGCTTCTTCCTCCTATTATGCCAAAACCAATCCAATTTCTGGGAGACAAGTAAAACATATATTCTTTATATATAACCTCACGTAAAAGACAGCTTTTCTGTAACAAATTTATTGCAGGTATCAAGAATATCTGAATTTCTGAAACTATTATATATTTAAGAAAGCAACACATTTTAGACATTAGAGTATGAAGCAGAATGCAAAAACCCTAGACACGATCATTCAATAAAAATGATCCTAACCACAGCCATTTGACCTGCTCTTTAAAAAATAATTTCACTTCAGTTTGCCAATAGTTTACATTTCAATTAATTAAAAGACCTCCCCTTTGATGTCAGTTCCATTATACTTACTAAAGTGTATCTGGAGGACCAATAATAAGGACTTCCCATCGGTAGAGATCATTATCATCTATTAGACCTGCCGAAAAGCCTTCCACTGGATTTTTGTTGAGTTCTGTGGAAAAAGGAAAATTTAATCAAAACTTTTAAGCACATAATTTTCACCCAACAGATAAGTTACAAAACTTGAATATACATGTCATAAATTCTAAACTACTAAATGGATATACCTGAATCCATTAGCAAAATACTACCTGACGGCCAAAATATTTCCATTTCTGTAACACAAGGAAGCAAAAGCAAACTATCCAGAAGGCTCAACTGCTACTGCCCTCTTACCTCCACCCTGGTTTCCAGCTCCGTTCTTACCATTCTAGGTTGCCCTGTAGTGGTATAGGGAACTTGTTTAAATGGAGATATTCAGGCGAATTCCCCCTCCTCTGCCTACCCCCAAGATTCTGGTTCAGAGGACAACCAAACTAGTACTTCTGGTCATTCTTATGGTCTTTAGGATGCACTTTCAGAAACAGCAAAAGAGTACCTAATACCTTTTCAGTGGAATTTGCTGAGCTTAACCAACCTTCATTTATACTAATATCCATATATCTATTTGACAAGTCCTCTGTAATCTTGGGGATACACATCTACAGCTGGTGTTCATGTGTAGCCCATCAGATTCTGAGCACAGAAAGAGGAGAGGCTCCATCTGTCCTGCCCGTGTGTGTTGATCTCTCTGCTGGCCACAGCTTCCAGCACACAGGAGAGGCTTAAGAATAATAGCTGGAATCTACAGGAATGACAGTGGCATCATGAGATTTTTCTCTTCCAGAGAGAGTGTTCTGGTATGGACGATGGAGGGTGGGGACAAGAACAAAGGCAACGGGCTAGTGAGGTCAGGGGACAGAGGCCAAGAGGGGACCTCAGAGGAGCAGGTAAGGTGGAATACAAAGTCTGAGTGGTTCTGGAAACACAGGGCTTAATAAAGTAATGACCTATTGATGGTGGGTATCATGTAAGGACTTTTTTTTTTTTTTTTAAGGAAGATTAGGCCTGAGCTAACATCTGCTGCCAATTCTCCTCTTTTTGCTGAGGAAGATTGGCCTTGAGCTAACATCTGTGCCCATCTTCTTCTATTTTATATGTGGGACACCTGCCACAGCATGGCTTGCCAAGCAGTGCCATGTCAATACCTGGGATCCGAACCAGCAAACCCTGGGCCGAAGCAGAATGTGCGCACTCAACCGCTGTGCCACCAGGCTGGCCCCATGTAAGGGCTTTTTAAAATAGCTTTAATGATGTATAACTGACATTCAGTGAGTTGAACATATTTAAATTACATAATTAGATATGTACTGATATATGTGTATACCTGAGAAGCCAATACCACAATCATGATAGTAAAAAACACACACACATACAGAAATCACCAACAGGGAGCTCAAATGGGGAGCACCAATTGGCTCAAACTGAGAAGTGAAGACAAAGCACACGCAAGAGGAGAGCAGTCAGAAAGGACTTGCTGGGAGTTTGAACAGGTTTGTAATTCTCATATAATTCCTGCCATCATTCTCAAAGAGTTCAGTCTAATGATAAAAGTAAGTGTAATACAACTCAGAGTGTTATAAAAGACTGAACAAACTGTGTTAGTACTTGAGAAGAAAACATTAGTTTTTTGAGAAATCAAAGGTGGTATCATTTCAACAACTAGGATTTAACACCCTAAAATGCCAGTGAAATACAGAGTGCCAAAAGTGAAAGTTTATTTATATTTAAAGATGAATGGCTTCTTTTCTCAAAATTTGAGGGGAGATTTTTTTATAAGTCTAATATTTTTGCCTACTAGGCAGACTTTTATAAATACTTTTAAATCAGCACTGTATTTCAAAACACAGAAAATGCATTTTTACTTTTAAATAGCTATTCTAAGATATAAAAATACTGAAAATGCAAAGACATTAAGATAGTAATTGCATTTTAATCTTGTTACTTTGTTTATGTATGCAAATATTTACTGAGTGCCAACTATGTTGCAGACATACTAGGAAAGAGCTGAAACTTCCGCTTTTATTGTCAATTGAGGGATGGAGTAGAGCACAGACAACTGCAATATGGGCAGTTATTTTCTACACTGAGTTATCTCATTTCCAACCTTTTCCTAGATGAACACTATAATATCACTCAGACCATGTTCTCCAACACTACGACAGTCTTGTGGAAGATTCTACAACTTATCCAGAAATCACCTAGCTGTTGCATTTTCCATCAGAAGTCCAGTGGAGTTTTACACATGTAGGTAGCTAAGCTCTGAAATTAGCATATATGGCCAAAATCACCCTTGAAAATTTCCTTACACTTCCCATAAAGTACAACCTCGCTTCTCACTTTTGTCAATATCCGATAAGTTTTTCAAATCTTCTGCACATTCTTTCCATGCTTTCCTTCTATAGGAGTGAATGTGTCTGCTGTTTGTTTCATCTAAGTAACACAAAAGCAATGCTGAGGGAATGTCCAACATCTCACTATTGTCATGGCTTTTGCCCCTGGCATGGATCCTCATAGGTCTAGATCCATGGGTATTTAACAGGTTTTGTTTTGTTTTTTTTTTAAAGATTTTATTTTTCCTTTTTCTCCCCAAAGCCCCCCAGTACATAGTTGTATATTTCAGTTGTGGGTCCTTCTAGTTATGGCATGTGGGATGCCGCCTCAGCGTGGCCTGATGAGCGGTGCCACGTCCACACTCCGGATCCGAACCAATGAAACCCTGGGCAGCCACAGCAGAGTGCGTGAACTTAACCACTCGGCCACGGGGCTATGGTGGCAGATCATTCCCATACGTTCCTGAATGCTTCCCTCAAGGTCCAGTTCAAGTACCACCTTCCTCCATGAGACCTTCCCTAAATAATTTACCCAATAATCATCTTTTGACTTCTGCTAAATTCCTATTAATTATACTTTCAGTCTGCACTATATCACCTGACACTTGACTATCAGGTCCTGATTCCCACAGAAGTAAACAGTCAATTACAATGTGTAGTAACTTCTCCAACATTAGTACAACAATTTGGAGGGGCATAAAAGAAGGGTACATTATAATCACGAAGAGACAGAACAGGTTTCTGAAAACAAAGGCGACATCTGAAATGAGACAAAGGATTTGGATGGGGGAGGTGCAAGGTTCAGACGGAGCAGAATACACAAAAACTTGAAATACGGAGATCACTATAAGCTAGAACAAAACGGTGGGGGAGGGTACAGCTGAAACGAGACAGAACGTCAGAAGCTGGGCAGCAAAGGGCCTTTGTAAGCCACGTAAGTTTGGATTCTATCCAGAGGGCAATGATGAGCCTTTGAAAGGTTTACATTTCGTTTTGTTTTAAAACAATGAGGTGACCTCATGAGATTTACATTTTCAAAAACTAATCTTGCAGTGTGTAAGAGATGACACAGAATAAGGCCATGGTGATGACAAAGAAACCAAAAAGGAAGCTATTAAAGTAATCCTGGAAAGTGTACCTTTAGTATATGGTAGTGAGAATAATGATGGAAAACAGGAATATTTAGAAGATAGAACCAATCAACCAAGCTTGGTGATGTGACGGTTAAAATAATAAATAAAAACTGACACACAACTCCTCAAAAGCTAAATATCGAGTTACCACATAACTCAGCAATTCCACTCCTACGTATATACCCAAGAGAAATTAAAACATCTGTTTACATAGGAAGTCATACACAAATGTTTATACGGCAACATTAGTCATAATAGTCAAAAGGTGGAAACAATCCAATGTCCATCAATGAATAAATGGATAAACAAATGATGGTATATATATTCAATGGAATATTATTCAGCCATAAAAAGGAATGAAGCACTGATGCATGCTACAACTTAGATGTATCTCAAAAACATCAAGCTAAACGAAAGAAACCAGACACACAAGGTCATATATTGTGTGACTCCTTTTATATGATATATCTAGAAAAGGCAAATCGAGAGACAGAAAGTAGAATAAAGATTACCAATGGACTGGGGAAGGAGAAATGGGGTGTGATTACTTAATGGGTATGGGAGTTTCTATGGGGTGATGACAAAGTTTTGAAACTAAAGAGTGATGGTGGTTGCACAACATTGTGAATACACTCACTAAATACAAGTGGTATTTACACTTAACCGTACACTTTAAAAAGGCTTGTTGGCAGCCCCTGGCCAAGAGGTTCAAGTTCCACGTGCTCAGGTTCACAGGTTTGCATCCCAGGTGCGGATGTGCTCCACTCATCAGCCATGCTGTACAGGCATCCCACGTACAAAGTAGAGGAAGACTGGCACAGATGTTAGCTCAGGGCTAATCTTCCTCAAGCAAAAAAAGAGGAGGACTGGCAAAGGATGTTAGCTCAGGGCGAGTCTTCCTCACAAAAAAAAAAAGAGAAAGGCTTGTTGGGGGCTAGCCCTGTGGCCCAGCAGTTAAGTTTGGCACACTCCACTTTGGCAGCCTGGGTTTGGTTCCCAGGCAGAGACCTAGACCACTCATAAGTGGCCATACTGAAGCAGCAACTCACATACAAAATAGGGGAAGACTGGCACAGATGTCAGGTCAGGGTGAATCTTCCTCAACAGAAAAAAAAAAGGGGGGGGGGCTTGTTCTGTGCACTCAAGTCAACTCTGAGTGACCCTATGAATGAGTGATGGCCACAATGTCTGTCCTCACCCTACTCAGCTTGTGTAGACTCACGCCTATGGCTGTCCTTATGGAGTCAGTCCATCTCATATTTGGTCTTCCTCTTTTCTTGCTGCCTTCTACTTTTCCCAGCATTATTGTCTTTTCCAAGGAATCCTGCCTTCTCATGAAGTGCCCAAAGTTGGACAGCCTCAGTTTTATCATTTTTCCTCCAGCGATAGTTCAGGCTTAATCTGCTCCAGAACCCACTTGTTCATCTTTCTGGCAGTCCCAGGTATCCGCAGAGCTCTCCTCCAACACCATATTTCAAATGAATCCATTTTTTCCCCATCAGCCTTCTTCACTGTCCAGCTTTTTCTCACCCGTACATAGTAATTGGGAATACGAGGGTGTGGATAATCTTGGCCTTAGTCTACAGTGACACTTCCTTACACTTGATGCTCTTTCCTCATTCTTTCATTGTACGTTATTTTAAGTTTACCTCAATTTTTAAAAATGACAAACAGATTCTGTGCAGAGCAACTGGGTAAGAGTCTGTTCATTCTCCAAAATGGGAAATACAGGAAGATGTGCTGACTTGAGGGATGAGGGGAAGAAATGATGATAGGTTTAGTTTTAAATGCCTAACAGGCATAAATTCATTGTTTTAAAAAGAAATCTGAGCTAACGATAGAGACTTGAGGGTTATCAGAATATTGCTGATAACTGAAGTCCTAAGGCTGATAGCATCATCCAAGGATGAGCATAAGTGTAAACCGTAGAGAAACTAACTGAATTAATTCTAGAGAATACCAATATTTGGGGGATAAAAAAGAAGAGGCTACAAAAGTGACTGAGAAGGGTAAGAACAAAGAAGTAAGAAGAAAACCAGGAAAAAGCTTTATCAAAGAAGCCATAGGATACACATTTCAAGGAGAAAGTTGCCAACAATGATCAATACACTCTGCTCAGGAATGAGGGGGGTCAAAGCTTCAGTATACTGGGTTCAGTAAAAAGAAAGCCAAGGGTGCCCTAGGAACAAGTAACTTCAGTGGAAAGGTTAGGCAGAGGCCATGCAGGCAACACTGAGTTGACAAAGAAGGTGAGGCAGAAAAATACAAGTGGGAAACTTTTTCTAGAAGTTTGTGGATGGACAAGTGTAGTAGCCATAGGTACATAAAATTCAAGCAGGTTTTTTCATGGCAAAGGCCAAAGAAAGATGTTTAAACATTCCATCTGCATTTAAACGTTGATGGGGGCCAGCTCGGTGGCGTAGTGATTAAGTTCAGTGGTAGAGTGGTTAAGTTTGTGCGCTCTGCTTTGGTGGCCTGGAGTTCACAGATTTGGATCACAGGCATAGACACAGTACTGCTCATCAGTGGCCATGCTGTGGCAGCGTCCCATGTAAAATAGAGGAAAACTGGCACAGATGTTAGCTCAGCAACAATCTTCCTCAAGCAAAAAGAGAAGGATTGGCAACAGATATTAGTTCAAGGCTAGTCCTCCTCACACACACACACACACACAAGACAGAAAGAAAGAAAGCAAATGTTGATAGGGATACCTCACACTACATTCAGATCCAGATGGATTACAGATATAAACAAACAATAAAATTTAACTAAAAGAAAATAATTTTTTTAACATAATCTTGGGTGGAGGTGACCTTACTAAGCAGGACACAAAATTCAATACTCAGATGACACTACACAAAATATTTTAAATCTAGTAGAGCAACAAAATTTAAATACAAATGAGAGACTAGGAGAGACTATTTTAACATAATAATCAAAGTCTAACATCCCTAAGACAAACAGAGTTCCTGTAAATCAAAAGAAAGGGGAAACATGCAAAGGGTACAAACACAATGAGGGGGTTGGGGGGTGGAAATAGCCACCAAACACAAAAATCTAGCCTGCTTAAGACAAATATTGAAACCAAGAAGTGTCCATGTTTGGGTCTCTACTTACATTCCTAAAGTACTACAGAGAACTTTTGAATGTGACAAAGATGAAGAATGAACTTTTCTGAATGCTACCTAGACATAATTAGAGCTGGAAAGAGCTAGAAAGAGCTCTCTTCCCCACAAATGATGAATGCTAAAACAAAATTTTAAAGTTCTAGAGCCAGCCCTGACAGCTTAGGGGTTAAAGTTTAGCACACTCAGCTTCAGAGGCCCAGGTTTTGTTCCCACGTGTGGAAACACACCACTTGTCTGTCAGTAGCCATGCTGTGGTGGTGGCTCACAAAGAAGAACCAGAAGAACTTACAACTATACACAACTATGTGCTGGGGCTTTGTCAGGGGAGGGGGAAAGGAAGAAGAAGCGAGGAAGACTGGCAACAGATGTTAGCTTAGGGCAAATCTTTCCCTGCAAAAAAAAAAGAAAAGAAATTTTCGTAAACTTCTGAAGCAGGCAAAACTAATCAATACCATTTGAAATCAGGACAATAGTTATCTTTTTTCTTTGTTGTTTGAAGGAAAAATTAGAGTAGTAATCTGGGAGGAAGTATGAAAGAGACTTCCGTGGTGCTGGTAATGGCATGCTCTACATAATATTTATGCCTTTTTCTGGGTGTATGCTATACTTCAATTTTTAAAACTCAGTACATCCTAGAGTGTCACGATTGTTAAATGAGAGTTATGTACACATGCTATGAATCTGGAAATCACTGTGGGCCAGAGTGGTCTACAAACCATGAATAAAAAGGAAACCAAGGACAAGGAAATGTCCTCAAAAATAATAATTTGGATAGGTATAAGAAATGGTGGGCTGGCCCCGTGGCCAAGTGGTTAAGTTCGCGCGCTCCGCTGCAGGCGGCACAGTGTTTCATTGGTTCGAATCCTGGGCGCAGACACGGCACTGCTCATCAAACCACACTGAGGCAGCGTCCCACATGCCACAGCTAGAAGGACCCACAACGAAGAATATACAACTATGTACCGGGGGGCTTTGGGGAGAAAAAGGAAAAAAAATAAAATCTTTAAGAAAAAAAAAAAAGGAAAATAATGCATGAGCAGACTTGCTATGATAGAGTTATTATTCAAGAATAAGACTAAAAGATAATGAAGAGATCATATGAAAAGTAAAACTCCATAGATCTGAATTTGAACTGGAAGTAGCAGTATGAAGTCATGATATAGCTTTAAAAATTCTGAGCTCTGTCTACTGAAAAAGTCTACAAAAAATGACCAACCCTGTAGCAACGAGCATCCCTAGTGCCCAGAATATGGTCTCCAAATATGATTTACCACTTAAAGGAACCATGGCTCTTTAGAGAAACGGCTGATTCCAGATCTAGAGCAGGAAATGCCCTAGGCTCATCTCATACATACCAGATAAAAAAGAAGCTATCAAAAAATACTACGGTTTTGTTAAAAGGATTCAGCCAACCTGAAAAGGCTCCCATTGGCCAAATATGGGACTAAAACATAACACAAAGTTTATAAACAGTGATATAAACAACAACAAACTGGTTACCATTACAGGATGCCCGTAAACTGTTTTGTTATTTTGAAAACCAATTAAAAAAAATAAGAGAATCAAAATTTATTCTTCCTTTTCTTCCCAAATTGTATTGCCAAGTAATCAAATAATAACTACTATTTGATCAAATGAGGGATCGCTCTATAGAAATAATCCAGGTAATAAGTGGAAAATAATTCAAACATTGCTATTATGCCATTTTAAAAAGAAAGACAACCAGAAATTATGTCTTCTGATAAACAAACCACCACTTATGAAATGATCTCACTTAACTCACAAACCTGAACCTGTTCAGGCCCCTCAACACAATTATCAACTTCCAGAAAGTACTGACAGAGAAAGGCACTAAACGACATCCCTGGGTCACAATCAGCAAAATCCACCCTGCAGGCCAGGCCTGGGGTCTTCAATAAACACATTGCAGGGGCAGAAGGAGGGCTGAAGTCAAACTTCGAAAACTTTATGACAAGTAAAAATCTGAAGGCTGACTAGATAATTAGCTAATTTAACATTTTAATATAATATTAATAATATTAAACAATTATTAATTTTTTAAAGTGTGGTAATAGTAATGTATTGACTGCTTATCCCCATTTTTTAGATATATCTAAATATTTAGAGATACTGAAATATTTATAGACAAATGATGATGTTTGGGATGTGCTTTAAAATCATAAGAGATAAGGGTAGAGATGGATAAAAACAAGATTGGTTGTGACCTAATAACTGCTGACGCTAGGTGAGTACATGGAGATTCCTTATACCAATTAGTCTACTTTGCTATGATTATATGTTCACAATTTCTCAATAAAAGTTAAAAGAATGCTAAAAAGCAGCTTAATCTAGTTAAAAACAATGTTTGACAATATTTTGTCAATCACGTGAAAAGAAAACTTCATTGAGCCTCAGCAAAAATATGAAGCCTCAGGATAAGAACATTCAAAGACACAACTATATTTCATTTTATACATGAGTTTTAAGGAAATCAACCTCCTTTAACTACAAATATATCTTGCCAAGACTAAGTCTAACAGCTACAAAGCCAACTACAAACTGCTATTTATAGCCTAGCACTGATTCCCCTTTGTCTCTGGGAGGCTGTGGTCTCCCACTCGGGGGGATGTGCATTCCTGTCCAGTTTATTTATATAACACACAGCTGGCTGTAAGGTGCATTTTTGTAGAGGGATTATTTTTATACTGGCTTCATTTTGAACTTTTGAAATCACAGACAGAATCTTTATCCAGACACTATCTAATTACTCCTCCTAAGTATTGAGATGATTTGTCAAAATAGTTTTGACCTTATTATCAGAGGAATAAATTGCCATATTACTTTAAAACATATAAATCACCACAAACCAATTCACCAAAATTAACTGGGAAAACATTCCTTTCCGTCAAGCTTCCATTAGTTAATCAATTTTGAAAAAAACTAATGTATCAGCAACAACTGCAAAGGTTTATTTATATTTCCTTTATAGATTTTAAAATGCATCAATTTAATCATCTTTACAGATTTCTAGTAAACTTTAAAAGTTTGCTTAAAATTAGAATTATTTTCTGGGCCAGCCTGGTGGCACAGTGGTTAAGTTCGCACGTTCTGCTTCAGTGGGCCAAGGTTCGCCGGTTCAGATCCAATGTGCATATGTACGCACTGCTTGTCAACCCATGCTGTGGCAGGTGTCCCACGTATAAAGTAGAGGAAGATGGGCACGGATGTTAGCTCAGGGCCAGTCTTCCTCAGCAAAAAGAGGAGGATTGGCAGCAGATGTTAGCTCAGGGTTAATCTTCCTCAAAAAAAAGAAAAAATTATTTTCTTTACACCATGCCATGGGCTAGGACTGGGGCTATCCGATTTCCTAATCTAAAACATTTTCCACTCAGATGAATTTCTGTTACCACGTTTCAAAAACATAAGGAACCCAGAGGAGATAAGCACAAGAGGACAGAGATCCTATCTTGCAAAGATTTTGCCAATATGCTTCTGAAAGGATTTGCTTGGCAGAATTCTGGACCACATTCCTAAAATTACTCTTTAGGAAGTTCTGCTACCTGCAGTATTTCACCTTACTTATACCCTCTTCAAACACTTATCTAAGGGTTCTTCAACAGTAAGTCCTAAATATGTTGTTGTTTGTGCTTAAATACAGTAGCATCATCATACATCTCTGCCAAGATACTCTACAGCAGGAATTGCTCATAGTTCAGAAATTGTTATGCCTTGACACTATAATCTGTAGTTTTATATAAACTCCAACCTACTTTGTGATCTCATCTATTCTTTAGAAATAAATTTGATAAAGACAAGATTTTGGAGGACTTCTTCTTCTTCTACCAAAGCCCCCCAGTACATAGTTGTATATTCTACTTGTAGGTCCTTTCAGTCCTGCTCTGTGGGACTCTGCCTCAGCATAGCTTGATGAGCGGTGCTAGGTCCGTGCCAGGATCTGAACCGGCGAAACCGTGGGCAGCAGAAGTGGAGCATGAGAGCGCGGGAACTTAACCACTCAGCTACGGGGTAGGCCCCCTTGGAGAACTTCTGAATTTCATTTCACAATACAAAATTTGAGCCATAGTTTTGGGCACAGAGCATGGTATTAAGTCAATCCGACCCAGGTGGAGTGCCAAAATAAATTTAAATAAGGAAAGTAAGCAACAGGAAGAGAGGTCCTAACAGAATTCTAGTTTTCTACCTGGTACTACTCCTGGCCCCCTCCCACAAATTTGGTTAAGAGTCAAATTTCTTTTGTCTAAACTTATTCTAGTTCAGTTTCTATTGCTAAGAGTCCCTTTTTCTCCATTCAAAGAGTCATATTTTTAAGCTTACATCCCAGTTGGTCTCCAGCCAGTTTCCCCTCTAATACTTTACAGAGGTGGTTCTCAACTTTCCTTTTACCCTCAACCACACCACAGAGGGGCCACAAGCGATTCTCAGCAGGGAGGGCAGAGCAGGACTGCCCTTCCATGGCAAGTGAATGGGGGGAGTCCACCCCTACTGCCACCGACTGTGGCTGAAAATCATTAACCACTTTACTTCATCCTGATTTTAAGTATTGCTCACATTAAAGTTTCTGAGCAGAAATTTTTCAAAAGCCGGTTTCCTTTTACTTACTATCTAACGGTTCTACTCTCCTTATCTACTTGTTTTTGCACAATAAGACTAGGTAAATTACTTCATATATCAATACACGGAATTTGCTTTCTTTTGGATTCACCTACTCCCATGGTTTCACAACCTCAAAGTGAAGTTTGATGTCTCCTTACCATCCCTTGTGTCATCAACAACATGAGTAGTCTCACAATCAAAATTCTCCCGCATAATAAGGAGGCTGTTGAATCTCCATTCCAATTCACTGCAAGTTCACTTCAACCACCTAATAATACATATAAAACCCCAGGAAGCCTTCGGAAAAACAGTCTCAAAGAAATTACAGAAATATGATCTCTTTTTTAAAGAAGACATTATAAAGCAACAGAGACCTTAAAAACAAGTAGAAAACCTTAGAAAAGAAATAAGAAACAGAGATTACCATCCTATTAGAAATGAAAAAAAGAACACTCTAAAAATAAATCATGGTCATAACTTTAAATAAAAAACAAATACAGAGATTACCACCATATTAGAAATGAAAAAAATTTTTGAAAAAACAATTAAAAACAAATCATGGTCATAACTTTAAGAAACCATACCTTAAATGAAAAGATAAATGATTATAGAGTTGAACACGGTAAAGATAAAAGAGGTTTGTATAAGTTAAACTGGTATTCCTGAAGAGATTAGAATATAAAAATATCATAAATACAATAAATATATAAAACTCCTCTGTAATAAATAAGTAAATACGCAGGTTGAAAACATAGTCCACAATCCAGGAAAAAACTGGTACAGAATAAACAATACCAAAACATCTCTCAAATGAGAGGTAGTGAGCTTGATTAAAGATAAACAAGATCATGGGCACCCAGGACGAAAAAAAGCAAGTCAAATATTGGCAGGCAGGTATAATCAGCTTGGCCTCAGATTTCTCCACAACACTCAACACAGGTTAACAGTAACAGTAAGTGAGTAACTACAGAATTCTGAGGAAAGGTGTGATACAAAGAACATGAAACCCAAAGAAGAGGTCAAAATAGGATGTCAATAAGCATTCACAACTATTGTGAACTTAAGGACTTAAGAAGTAAGTGGCATTTCTTGAAATAACTGCTGGGAAATAATCAAAATAAAGAATTCTGTAATAGAAACACCAAAGTGAAAAGAACAGTGTAATTACTGACCTCATCTAAATATATAACTAAAACTAAACAACCATAAATAGTTAACTTTTAAAAATATTTTATAAGGTGCTGGCCCAGTGGTGCAGCAGTTAAGTTTGCACATTCCACTTTGGCAGCCCAGGGTTCACCGGTTCAGATCCTGGGTGCGGACATGGCACCACGTGGCAGGCCATGCTGTGGTAGGTGTCCCACATATAAAGTCGAGGAAGATGGGCACAGATGTGAGCTCAGGGCCAGTCTTCCTCAGCAAAAAGAGGATTGGCAGATGTTAGCTCAGGGCTAATCTTCCTCAAAAAAAAAAAAAAAGAAAGAAAAGAAAAGAAAAATTTTATAAATCCTTATAATCCTGTAAAACTAGAACCAAATATATATATATATTTTTTTTTTAAGTACATTTTTAAAGTATATATATACACACATGTAGTCAGGAGAAAAGAAAGAATATATGTATGTGTTTATTCCCTCATCCTGGTTATCAATAAGTCAATGGGTTCTGCCTAAAGAGACTCAAAACTATTTAGAGGTTTTTTTATAATTTTCTTCTCTCAACTTTAGGACTTTTTTAGGAATTCATTTTGTCTTGTAGTAACAAACATCTATCTGTAGCTTGATCATGTTTTTCAATAATAAACATTTTTTGTTTATTGGTTTGTTTTTTGTTTTTTTTCAGTCAAATGCAAACAATTTAATTTAAAATTTATAAATGGCATGCATAATATGACTCCATATTTCTACATGCATATATGTATTAAAAGTATCTGGAGTGATGTTCGTCAAATGCAGGTGATGGTTGGGGAGACAAGCGGCACAGTGGTTAAGTTCTCAAGTTCCACTTGAGTGGCCCTCGGTTCGCCGGTTTGGATCCTGGGTGCGGACATGGCACCACTTGTCAAGCCATGCTGTGGTAGGCATCCCACATATAAAGTAGAGGAAGATGGGCATGGATGTTAGCTCAGGGTCAGTCTTCCTCAGCAAAAAAAAAGGAGGAGGACTGGTGGCAGATGTTAGCTAAGGGCTAAGCTTCCCCTCCCCCCCAAAAATATGTAGGTGATGGTTATTACTAAGCCGTAGGATATTTTCAACTCTCTTCTTTACTTTGATTTTTTTAATTAGGAAAATGCAATTTATTATAAATTAAATAAATTTAAATTTGCCATTTAATTATGAATAAAAGCCATTTGTTCTAAAATAACACAGGAAAATAAAACATTAGCAGTCACTCTACCTCCTCATCCTCCAAAAACAACCACTGTGAACAATTTGCTGTATATTCTTTCAGGTTTTGAGTATAGAGTACAGAAAACGGGACCATATCATTTTATACTTTACGGCCACTTAAGTATGTTATGAACATTGGACACTTGGGTCCTTCCCACATTTTTTTTCAATTATAAATAATACTGCCACAAAACGTCTTTGTACTGTCCTTGTACATTTATGAAAGTATACCTAGAATCCAAACTCCTATAATTGTGAGTCAAAGGAACATGCATATCACCCACAAAAATTTTATTTTAATTGATATTCCCAGAAACATTGTAGGTACCTATTTCTTTACAGCCTTGCTAATATGGGGTATTATCCTTTTCCCATTGACAAGCTATATTTCTCACATGCATTACCCACTAATATTTGTTGCCCTTTTTTACATTAAGTGGTACAGCTTTTTCTTATTAATGTGGGTGAGTTTTTTTAAGTATTATGGCTCTTTATAACTGCCATTTTGTTTTTAAATGTTCTTGATTTGTTTCATCTTTTTAAATTTTCATTTTTTGCCAAACAGAAGTTCAAGCAAATTTTTTCTTAAAAAAAGTCAATCTTCTTCATGGCTCTTTGGTTTGTCATGCTTAGAAAAGCCTTCCTCCCGTAAGCCCAGACTAAAAGACTATTGACGGCTTTCTTTTAATGATCTTACTTTTGTTTTATTTCAGTATTGGCTAATTGTTTGGCCAAGGTCAGGTTCCTCATCTGTAACATGAAGCTAATGATGTCTACTTCGTAAGGTCTGTTGGAGGAATACATTCATGAGCACACAGTGTCTAACCGAGTAATTAGCACACTGTAAGCACTCAAAAACTATCATAATCTTTTTACAATTTATGTAAACATAAAGATATAAATCTAGCTCCCACCCACCTATTCCCAATATGATTAGCCAGTTGTTCCAGGGCATTTTATTAAGTAATCTATCATTTCCCCAAGATACGAAAGCTAGCTATTTATTGGTAGGTCCTGGACTTGAAAGCTGGTCACTGAACTCTAAATTCACTGCTTCTTTACACTACAGCAATGAATCTTGGCTTTGGTTTCAGACTTGCCTATAATAGCATTTCCTTATTAAGTATTTAACTCACCTTAAAATCTACCAAGAAACTAACATTACCCAAATTGATAGTCCCATTCTTTCATCTGTTGTACACATAAATTTCTAAATTGGCCAAAGAGCACCTAGAAAGAAAGAATCTCAAATAAATTATTAAAAATTAAACTCTCAGGCCTGGCCCCGTGGCCAAGTGAAATTCCACGTGCTCTGCTTCAGCGGCCTGGGTTCACAGGTTCTGATCACGGGTGCAGACATACTCCACTCACTGGCCATGCCGCAGAGGTGTCCCACAAACAAAATAGAGGAAGACTGGCACAGATGGTAGCTCAGGGCTGGTCTTCCTCAAGCAAGGAAAAAAAAAAAAAAAACACGAGGAGGATTGGCAATGGATGTTAGCTCAGGGTGAATCTTCCGCAACAACAACAACAACAAAAAATCAAACTCCCTAAATTTCTGCAAATTTTCTACACTACTTGTTTTAATGATTGGAAAAGGCTATTTTAGGTCAAGAGAAAGAAGAACTTATTGGTGGCGCGTCTTTTTAAAAATAGTCATAAAAGTTGATTGTGTGTGCATGCATATGTGTGTTTTCAAGTCTCTACTAGCTTTTCAATGGATCTATGGATACAATAAATACTTAAGACAAATATTACACACAGCCCAGATAAAATGTTTGATAGACAGTCAAACATGTAGACTATTTCCAGTTGAGAGGAAGAAGAACAGACCCCCTAAGGCAATACATGGAAAGGCTGAATTTAAATCCGGAAGATAAAAAAAGCAATAAGCACTGAGGCTAGAGGTAGATGGCCATTGACTATCTAGAAAGAAAGTAAGCGGTTCTTAGGGCAATCTAAGGAAGAAGCTAGATCCAAAGCCAACAGAAAACATTTCTCACGCTAACTGGTGGTTTGGCTTAACTGCATTCCACTGGCTTTAAAAGGATGAAAGAAAACTTCACAAAGAAATGAGATGCAGTAATATACAGATGCCATCAGATGAAGTTTAGGATAACATATTAATTGAACCATGTAATATCCCCTTCCCATTGGTGTCTCCCCTACCCCCTCCCACTTTCATGATAAACTCTAAACTTAAAGTTACAGAACTGTGTGTAATTTAGGGCCAAATGCAACTGATATTTACAGCATCAAAACTCTCATCATTTACTTAAGTCAGCAGCCAATGATTACACTATACAAATCTGAGAAACAGGCATGCAAAAGTCAAAATCTCTTGCTGTGTCCTTAACTCTTCCATTGAAAAAGAAAAAAAGAAAAAAGCTACATGTTAGTGCATTATGAATCTGAATGATGTGATGAGTCAAATTTAGTTTTTAATTATCAATGAAAATTTTCCAGAAGTTAAGACATTCATATCCGTCCTGCACTTACTTGCACTCTAAGCAGAAAGTCCTTCATAGTCTGCCTCATAAATGAAGAACAGGTAAGCAGGTATTTTTTTAAATTGTTTATATAGATTTAAAATACATTCCAGAGTTTAAAATATTTCACTGTGGATATGCGCTAAATTTTAATTAGTGAAACCCTACTTATAGCTGCTTTAAATTCACTACAACTACAAATAATATTTTGTATTCTAATCTAGTAGGAAAAATAAAACTTACTGTTACCTTACTAGTGAGGTGAGCTTTATTTTACATGCTAATTACAATTAAATGACATGCTATTCTTGTCATTTACCTGTTTTTAAAAGATTTTCATCTTTTTCTTAATTCATTTATTAAATAAAATTACCAACTTTTAGATATCATATTCAGCTATCTATCTTAGCTCTTGTTTCTAACTTTCAGCTGATTCTCCCAGATTTTTAAAGCAGATCATTGTTTGGTGACAAATCATTTGTTTTCTTTGTTTCCATTACTTGTGTCTTGCTTTTTGTCTCCTTTTCCTGCACCGGCCAGAACATTACCAAAAACTATGAACAACAATAGTGACATACATCCTTTTATTATTCCTGACTTTTAAATACACATATAATTATTATTATTTCCAACAACTATTATTTATATATTAAAGCAGCTTCATTCTTTTCCTAGGGTTCTAAGTTTTTTTTTTTCTGTTTGGTTTGTTTTTAAAGGTCAAGAATGGAAGTTGAATTTTTACAAATGCCTTTTCAACATATGTGTGTATTATTATTCATCCCACCATCATAGGACTATTTCTTCTTTAATGTATTAATACACAGTACTAGTAGTAATAGGAATACATTATCTTAGCAATCCTAAATAGAATCCCATTTGTCACTTACTATTCTGCTGATTTCAACTTGCTAAGATTTTACTGAGGATGGTGGCATCTATAATGGAGATTGGTCCAGAGTGTTTCTGTGCTCTGCCAGATTTGGTATCAGGCTTATAACAGACTCCAAATGAAACAGGAAGCTTTATAATTGTTACAATAGAGTAACTAAAACAAAGTGGGATAAGTACCAAAATAAAAGGGTCAATAAACATGCTAGACAAAACAGGCTCTTCAGGAATTTATCTAATTGTCCACTGTATGAGAAAGAAGGGAAGAAGTTCAAAACTTATATCATATTATACATAATACAAATTTTACTAAAATAATTTAGTTTTAATATTTTTTTATCCTTTGGCTGGACTAAGCAAGACACAAAACTCAAAAGTCATAAAAGTCTGAATTACAGCTTTGTCTACATAGAAATATAACTACTTGAATGACAGGAAAAAATTAATAACATATGACCAAGTGTTAATCTACTTTTTAATACATGTATTAAGTGGATTCACATAACAAATACAAAAAAAGGCAATGCACAAAGTGAACTGGAATGAGTAATACAAACGTAAGATGCTCTAACTCACAAACGCATATTAAAATACAGTGCCGATCCCTGGTTCTTCCACAACTCGTCTAAGTAGATCCAATCCCCCTCTCGCCAGAGGGAGAAAACATAATCTAAGCAGCAGGCCATGCCAGTTTCAATCCAAGATTTCTTCCAGAGAGGAGAATAACAGGTGTGGTTATGTGGAAATAGCAGTGACGCACTGCTATTAATTCACTTTCTGGTATATCTCCCCATCATGCCTTAAACTCCTCCTCAAACCTTTCCCTAAGGTGGTACTAACAGATTATGTTTCTCTAATTCTAATCACTATTTACTTTAGTTGTATTTGCTTTTTTTCACAATAATCCCATTAGTAAAAGGAGAGACCCCTGCTGGCTTGATCAAAAATGGCATACATGCAATATAACAGTTACTGAAAGGCATGTTGTGTGTTGTATGTTATAGTGATCTTCTCCACATTAAGTAAAAATGGCTTCTAAGACAATGGAATGTCCTGTGAAAATACAGGTGAGCCTAAGTAAGAGGCCTAGAAAAGCACATACATTCAAACGAAAAAGTTGGTAGTGATAGGCTTATTAAGAGAACCAAAAGACAAGAGCCTGACTATGACCACAACCCCATCTACCATACATAAGACGGTTCTATGCAAGAAAAGTAAAAATGAAATTAACACTGATGACTTGCGGACGGCATGGTGTCTTTCCGAAAGGTAGACACATGCTTTGTACAAGAGATTTACAACCATAATTAGCATGGAGCACTGTGTGAATACAACAATCGGCATTTAGTATCTTCAAAGTTAGGAAAAAGGGAAACTCGAAGAAGAACAGGATCCGGTAGAAAAGCTGTATCACAAAGCAAGTCCTGAATGGTCTCCAAAGTTTAAGAACAGTGCAAGAATGGATAAATAAATTCACTGGTAAACAGCTTCTGCCGATAGCGAGGCTACAATAAAGTTTCCCCAGGGAAGTGCAGAAAATATTAATAAAGATGGTAATATTGGAAAGCAAACTGGTAACCTTGATGAAAATAGACCTTTTCTGGGAAACAAAAGCCATCTTATACTTTCATCTCATAAGACAAGAAAAAATGCCAAGCTAACATTGCTTTTATAAAGAAAAATTTAAGGAGATGTTAAGCTAAAGTCTTTGTTGGTATACTCTGAAAATACAATACGTAAGAAAATGTGGATTTTTTAAATATATTTTAATATTTTCCAGGAAAAAACTGGGGAAGGTGGCACTTACATTTTTATAATCAGAAAATAAAGCTCTTCTCCATGGCAGGAGGGCCTTCTCAACTTCCCTATTTTCCAAATCAATCATGCAAGGTTCAAGACTTATCTTCAATCATTTCATTTACTGCCAGTCTATTTGATGTAAAGATTCATCTATTTATCTATCCCTTGCATTTCTTTCTTTCAAAATGTCTCTAGCATCCATCAACTTTTAGCACTGCTACTGTCAACATCATTAGTCTAGGTTTAATCTTGAAATATGGTACAACTATCCAAACTGTTTTCCACACATACTGAAGATTGTCTTCTGTATTTACTATAATGATGTTTTTTAAGGATGTTAATTATTATATTCAAACAGCAGCTTCCTTATGAGGGGACACATTCAGGAGAAATAATTTTCTGATCTCAGTAACACTGAGGCTTCTTCACAGTATGTGGTCTATTTTTATCTTATTATACCATATCACATCTTATCTACACAATTGTGTAACTGATCAAATCTGTCACTACACTTTGGCTGTGGGAAAACTTGAGAGCTAGTTTATGCCAGCAATAAGTACACAGAATTATTTGGTATATATTTTTATTATAAGCTAATTCTAACAAATACTTTATGCCTGTATCCATTTTTTCTTTTTGCTTCTAATGATGTCACCTCTAATGATGTCAATTTGTTTGTATTCATTCATTTTTCAAAAATGTATTTAAGGGGCCAGCCCCATGGCCGAATGGTTAAGCTCATGTACTCTGCTTCAGCAGCCCAGGGTTCCCTGGTTTGGATCCTGGGCATGGACCTATGCACCGTTCATCATGCCATGCTGTTGTGGCATCCCACATTAAAAAAAGAGAACTAGAATGCCTTACAAGAAGGATACTATGTACCAAGGCTTTGGGGAGGAAAAGAAAGAGGAAGACTGGCAACAGATGTTAGCTCAGGGCCAATCTTCCTCACCAAATAAAAAGTATTTAAGTATGTGCTAGGCACTGGAGATACAGCAGTGAACAAAACAATCCCTGGTCTCTTTGCTCTTGAGACAAAATAGCCTCAAGGATCTTTCATTCTGGTGGGCAAAGACATACAAACAAATACATAGTATATCAGCAATGATACCTTCTCTAAAGAAAAACCAAGATAAGAGAAAAGGAGAGGGATAAGGCATGTGAGTGGGGGATGATAGTTTACAAAACCTTCACGTGGAAGTGCATGTACATGTTTAGGTATTCCAAGAATCTCCATAAGCCACTATAAATCACTTTTTGAATAAGACAAAGGAAAAACAATAGTCCAATAACTCATCAAACCAAAAAATACTTAAGCAACACTTTATCTGATCATTTCCCCTACTCAAACACCTTTCTGGATGATGGTGATGGTTGCACAACAATGCGAAATGTATTTAATGCCACTAAACCATACACTTCCACATGGTTAAAATGGTAAATTTCATGTTATACATATTTTACCACAATAAAAGAGCTTTTCTGATCCTTTACTCTCTCATGGTATACAACCAAACTTCTTAGACAAACCTTCCCTCTAAAACCTAGCTCCATCTCAGTCCTTTCTCATCCTCTTCTTGCCAGAATCACTGACACTTCAAACACAATCTGGGCTTATGAATTACACTCCCCCTTCCCTTCAGACTCTCCTTTCATTCCTAGTTTTCTCCTCCCTCTCTGAACACCACTTCTCAGTGTCTGAATGACTCACTTTCCTCCCTCTGCCCTCCAAACACAGCCGTCAAGAATATCCCATCATTTGCCCTTTTCTACTTACTCGACATTCTAGGAACTTGCACACCCCAAAGGCTTCAAATACTACCTTCTATGGGGGATTACTTCCAAATTTACCTCTCATGAGCTTCAGAATCCATTTCCCAACAGCAGATGTCTTACTAGGACCTCAACCTAAATTCATCCTCCCTCCCAAACCTGTTCTTTCACTTGATTTTACTTCATTTATTTCTCCTCAGTCACCCAACCTTGAAACCTAGTGATCATTAGCTATTGCTCCCTCTTCCTCACCACTTACATCCACCTAGCCTACAAACTGATACCCCTACTTCCAGTGTCTTCTTCAACAATCCAACCTACAAACTGCCACCAGATTAGTCTTTCTTAGACATAATTTTGGTCATTAACACAGCACTCACGGTCCTCTATGACCTGACTTCAAAATAAACCTTTCCATCTTTATCTCTTACAATATATCCTCCCCACTCCTGAATACACACACAGTGGTACTCAAGCTGACAACCACTGAACTAATTCTAAACCATATCTTACCCCTTTTATTCATGCCAGTTCCTTATCCTTGAACAGTAATTCAACTAGCCCCTTACTTTTACTTGTTGAAAGCCTATCAAATCTTAAAAGGCTGATTCAAATGTCAGATCCTCCTAAAAACCTTCCCAAATCAAGAATATAAATTAACTTTTTCATCTGTGCTCCCTGGCACTTTAATATCACCAAATTTAGCACATTCTGGCTAAGTACGTTAATTTATCTTTGTCCTTATAACTCAACTATGTTGTAAAATGCTCAAGCGGAGCCATTTATTTGGGGGAGGGGAAGATGCAAAAACTCACCTGACTGCTACCAACATATGAACCCTAAGTATAAACTCTATACTTTTAAATAAGAACCATGCTAAACATCTATTTCATATAGGATTTTTTGACTTACAGAATATTTATCATCTACCACAGTATTTTGCCAAAACGACATTTAAATCTAGGCAATTCAACTGTATATACACAATTACACTCGACTCTAATTACGTAGAGTTTGGAGTCTGAACAGTAGTGATTAGGAACAACCAGATTAACTTACTTTGGGTTTCAAAACAGCTTCAATTCTTATTACATTATGACTCAGCTTTAACAGGCACTGCTTTCTAGCTATATTACTCTTAATCCCATTCCCTCGTAATCCCGGGCAAAAGAGATTACAAATTTAGACTCTAACTCTCTCTAGAGCAAAGTACTTTCAGACTTAGGCACTCAAGTTCCCTACTCTAGCCACACCACCAGGCTCTAAGAAATCCTGTCCTCTGTGTCCACAGGGCTCTAATATCCCCCAGCTAATAACACACACCCAATATAGTATTCTTCCTAGTGCATCCTGAGTAACATGGTTGTGTTTTCTGACTTCGGGTGACAGAACCAATTCATTATCCATGCGCTAGTTCAGTGATTTTAAAACTTCACGTAACTATTTCTTCACTTGGATAGTGGTTACATCTTGCTTTATAACAAACTAAACATGTTTTATACTGCATGTATCACAAACACATACTATTCTGTATGTGTGACCTCATAGCATAAGAGTAAAAAAGACAAACCTTGGAAACAGACTGAAAAGTAATAAAATTTTTTAAAAAGAGAGAGCTTTAAACAACTGAATTTTTTCTTCAACCATACAAAAAAGTCCACCCGAAGCGATCTACAGATTCACTAAAATCCCTATCAAAATCTCAAAAATGTTTTTTGCGTAAAAAGGAAAACCCATCCTGATATTCATATGCAATCACAAGGGACTTGCAATAGCCAAAATAATCTTGAAAAAGCAGAACAAAATCGGAGGACTCACATTTTCTGATTTAAAACTTACTACAAAGCTATAATCATCAAAACAGTGTAATACTGGCATAAAAACAGACATATGGACCAATGGAATAGAGTAAGACTCCAGAAATAAATCCTTGCGATATACAGTCAAATGCTTTTCGCTGAGGGTGCCAAGACCATTCGATGGGCAAATGACAGTCTTTTCTACAAATTTTGCTGGGAAAACTGGGTACCCACATGCAAAGGAATGAAGTTGTACTTATACTGTATGCAAAAATTAACTCAAAAGAGCTCAAAGACCTAAACGTAAGAGCTAAAACTATAAAATTCTTAGGACGTAGGAGAAACCCTTCATGACCTTAGATTTGGCAACAATTTCTTGGATATGACACCAAAGGCTCAGGCAACATAAGAAAAAAAGAGATAAATGAGACAATCAAAATTAAAAACTTGTGCATCAGAAGGCAACCACAGAATGGGAGAAATCTGCAAATCACATTATCTGATACGAGACTAATATCCAGAATATACAAAACCCACATAACTTAACAAAAAAAATATTCAATTCAAAAAAGGGTAAAGGATTTGAAAAGATATTTTTCTAAAAAACACATACAGATGGCCAATATCCACATAAGATATGCTCAACATCACTAATCATTAGGGAAAGAAAGGTAAATCAAAACTACAAGTAGGGGCTGGCCCCGTGGCCAAGTGGTTAAGTTCGCGCGCTCTGCTGCAGGCGGCCCAGTGTTTTGTTAGTTCGAATCCTGGGTGCGGACATGGCACTGCTCATCAAACCACGCTGAGGCAGCATCCCACATGCCACAACTAGAAGGACCCACAACGAAGAATATACAACTATGTACTGGGGGGCTTTGGGGAGAAAAAGGAAAGAAAATTTTAAAAATCTTAAAAAAAGAAATGACAACAAAGACAGCAGTGTAGCAAGATGGAAAACATTTATATTACTAAGTAGAGTAACATGCATATGATTACAAAATATGTAAACAAATGCATATTAAAAGGTTGGAGGGAAAAAAATATACCAAAACCATAAGTAACTGTGTTCAGGTGAAATGAAACTGAGATTTTTCTCTGTCTACAATTAATCAACTTCTCATAAATAGGAATTTATTTCTATGTTTAAAGATCTTAAAACACTGAAAATTCAAGCCATTTTTATAATGGTTAAGGATTTCAACAACCACAGAACACAGAGATCCTTTCAAAATACTATTGATCTATCTTTTGCAGCCAATTCATAAACCAACCTCTGTCTTTCCAATATAACTCCTTTAACTATGATGCCTGGGTCCACTGTCATTTAGGCTTTTTAAAAGGTATTTTTTTAAACATTTTTATAACATACTGCTACCTATAAATAGCTTAAAATGTCAGTAAAGTTCTCTTAGTCTAAAATTAAGTTAAGGGCTGGCCCCGTGGCCGAGTGGTTAAGTTCGCGCGCTCTGCTGCAGGTGGCCCAGTGTTTCATTGGTTTGAATCCTGGGTGCGGACATGGCACTGCTCGTCAAACCACGCTGAGGCAGCGTCCCACATGCCACAACTAGAAGGACCCACAACGAAGAATATACAACTATGTACCGGGGGGCTTTGGGAAGAAAAAGGAAAAAAATTTAAAAAACTTTAAAAAATAAATAAATAAATAAGTAAAAATAAAATAAAATTAATTTTTCCTCAAAAACGACTAAAACTATCACCAGTAGAAGTTCCTAATGATTCTATGCCAAACAGTGACAAATTCCCTGGTGACAATCCATGACTTATTAAAAGAAAGCTTAAGCATCATCCCTTTTGAGTAGAAAGACTAGTTTAGCCAGATTACCCAGAGCAATGAGTTACTAATACTAATAATGTCTCATATTATCTAAAAAGCTTTACATATTGTAAAGTACTTTCATGGAAGTGCCTTGCAAGGTACAAACTTTCACTCATAAGTCAGTCAGTCCTGGGGATGTAATGCACATCGTGATGTCTGGAGTTAACACTGCTGTATGGTATACTTCAAAGTTGCTAAGAGAATAGATCCTAAAAGTTCTCATCTGGAGGAAAAAAAATCATTTTCTTTTTTTTTTTGGTAACTATATAAGGTGATGGATGTTAACTAATCTTATCGTGGCAACCATCTCACAACATATGTCAGTCGAGTCACTATGCTGTACACCTTCAACTTACACAGTGCTGCGTGTCAATTATATCATAATAAAACTGAAAGGAAAACAAAGAACCTCAAAAAGTGTTTATCTTCTTTGATTCAGCAATGATCACTCCTAGATATTTATCCTAAGAGAAATAATCAAGGTTATGTGTAAATATTTTTCATAAGGAAAATCCACAGAAGCATTAGCTATAATTTAAATAATTTATTATTATTTATAATTCAAAAGCAACCTAACAGTCAAAATTTGGGGAATATTATGGTACCAGCATATGAAGAATGCTATACATCTATCTAAAATGCTTTGAAAGAGTATTTAATGATATGGGAAAATATTTACAATTTGTTCTAAAAAGACAAAATATTGTAAATAATATCTAACTTTAAAAAACACACACTACACATATAAAAACAGAAACAAAAAACAAAAATCTTTGGCCTAGACCTCTGAACTATCTTCCAGTTCAAGGTGCCAGTATGAGCATGTGTTTTTCTTCTCGCCTTCCTAATAACTTAATTAAATAAATTTTTCTAAAGAAATTTTAAAATAACTTTTTAATTAAAAATGTATTTTTAAAAGACTAGGTAGTTTGCCCATGGTTCTAAGATGAAAAAGGGATGCAGACTGTGAACTGATTAAGCCGAGTGGAGGGAGCAGAAGAGCAGAATACTCACAGAGGGGGCTGTGGAGAAGCAGGAAGGCTAATCCTCTGGGCGGAACCCCAGAGAGGCGCCAGTTCAGGGACCGTTGTACAAGGAAGGTCAGTAGTGAGAAGTGGGACTGAACACTTCTGTCATAGCAAGAAGTCAACAGAGAATGTCTAAAGTTGATAATCAAAAAATAAACACTATAAGTATATTATTTAGAAACATGGAGTTAAGCCCCAGGAAATCCGAACTGAAAAGGTTTTTCAAAATAGTTGCCTCTGGGGAGTGGGGCTCCTCATTATTAGGCCTTTTGTGTAAGTGATATTTGATTACTAACTTTTTTAAGCTAGGTGTGGGTATAACATTGATTTTAAGTTTCTATTCTTTTTCCTCTAATACACAACACTGTTTTACTTCCTTCCCACTAAGGCAGAGGGTGTATCTCATTCAGCAGTGTTCTTCAAATATACGTCACGCAGTCACAAGACAGATCTAGTGGGACATAAGCAGCACCTCTTTTTCCTAATAAAAAGGAAAAATAAAATAAAGATATTGTTGGTGAAGCTTTCATTCCAATTATAAATGTTTACTTAAATGTGTGTCCTAAGGGACTATATAAAATCTCTTTCTTATTGTATCTATTTTCTCAACCCAGCAGCCAGAGGGATCGTGTAAAAATGTGAATTTACATCATGTCACTACTGCAATGGCTTTGAGTTCTTATTCAGATTAATGGCCTGCATGATGGCCTAAAATGTCCTTCAGAATTAACCAACACATCTCTTCAATGTTTTACTTGCCTCCTCATTCACTTGACTTCAGCTAACTGCTCTCCATCTTCCTCCAACATTCGAGTCTGTCCCCATACTTCAAGGCCTTTGTGCTTGCTGTACCCTCTGCATGATTCACTTCCTTACCTAACTCAATTATTCATATGCCACCATATTTTAAATTATAACCCCACACTCGTACACACTCCCAATTTTATTCCCTTACTCTTTTATCACTCTTACACACTCCCTATTTTATGCCCTGTTTTACTTCTCCCATAGCACTCTACAACTTTCTGTTAATTTTGTTTATCTCCCCCACCCCCACTAGAATACAAGCTCTGAAAGGGCACAGATTCCTGTTTGTTTACTGGTGTAGCCCCAGCACCTGTTACAGTCCCTAGCATATAGAAGGCCCTCAAGTAAGTTTCTGTTGAACCAATGAATAAGTAAAAAAATATATATATCTTCTTAGGAAGATGCCACATTACTGGCAATCAAGCACAACAGTTTGGAACCCTTAAGAAATTCTGGTAATTTTAATTATAAGGATAAGCTATTAACTCCGGAGTAGTAAACTCAAGTTATTCACAAGCCTGAATATTTTGCTGGCATACTGTGCCATATTGAACATGCAAGTGCACTGAAATAATGAAAATAAACTTTGTTAACACCAAAAGTAACATGAAGAACACTTGTATCTCAGCCATGATTTTAAAAAAAATGGGAGAACCCATTCCCTAAATGGCTAAGATATTTTAAAGTGCAGACGTCTTGTACCTTTTTTTATAAGTCACAGTGAAATTCTCCTTCTCAGTAACAAGAATTTGTACACATTCACAATTTTCACTATTTCCTTCAACCCTGAATGGAGACCAAGGGGCAACTGTTCATCACCCTCATTTCTTCAGAATAAAACAAGGAGCAAATTGGCTTTTGGTGAAATTCATATACCAAGTCTTTTATTGTGGCACACATGGATGACAGAGCCTCTGTCAGTCAGGATTTCAATGAATTTTTTTCTAGCCTACATTACAATTCATTGAATAAAAAAAAAAATCTTCAATAGATTTTCAATGATTAACAGGAAAACGGCCCTTGAACTCTTCTCCCTCATACACCAAAACACACGTGGGAAAAACATTTCTACTCTGTACAAAAGAAGCTTATCCGCTGCGAAAGGAAATGTCTTTAAGCCTACAAATGAATAATGGCTTTTCCATATTTCATGCCATTAATAAAACATCTAACAGCATGACTTGATAAAGAAATTTTACTAGTCACCTATTTTCTGTTCTTGCAGAATAAATTTTGATATTAGCTACTTTGCAACTGGTTTTATTCCTCTTCTCAAAAACAATGTGGTTTTACCTGTTTTCATCATAAGAAATAAAGGATTTTTTTAAAAGAGGGAAATAAACAAGACAAGTTGAAAGGGCAGCTTGCAGACATAAATAAATAAAACTGAGTGAAGTACTGAAGCCACTGGCAAAATGCAAACTACATCACAAAAAGGACATAGTAGACCCGATACTGATGAAAACAAATTTATGAAATGAATAAGAATCTCAAGAAAATTACATAGAACACAGCAGAAACATTTATAAAAATAATAAAATGAAAGACAGGAAATGAAAATGATCATAAAACTAATGTTCATTGAGGAAAGAAAAATAAAAATGAAAGCATATTAAAAAGATTTTTAAGAAAATATTCCTGAATCACAGATTGAAATGGCTTACCATGTAACAGGAAAGCATAATAGACAATCACACCAAGACCGAGATATATCCTGGTGAAGTTACTGAACTTCAAGGATAAAGAAAGAATTCTACCAATACCCAGGCAGAAGTAGGTTACCTTCAAAGGGGAAAAAAAAAGGTCAGGCTGGCCACAGACTTCTCTAGAGTAACCCTAGATGTCAGAAGATAATGGAATAATGTCTACTGGGTATTAAGGGGAAGGTAATGGAGCTCAAAAGTTCTATAACCAGCCAAAATATCACTTCACTTGTGAAAGCTACTGACAGACATTTTTAAACATACAAGGACCCAGAGAACAGAGCATTCAAACAACCACTCCTCAAACAGAAAAGCTTATTTGATAAACATAATAGATTTAAATATATTAAAGCTACAACATTATGATAATAGCCACAGAGCTATAAACAAACTACCATATTTCATCCGTTCTAAGATGCACTTTTTTTTCACATTTAAGTATATCTGAAATCAGCATGCATATTACAATCGATGGCATGTCATAGTCTTTGATAGTGCTTAACCATATTAGTGGTTGTCACAACAATGAGGCATCTTACAATCAAGAGTATCTTAGGGGCTGGCCCCGTGGCTGAGTGGTTAAGTTTGCGCACTCCGCTGCCGGCGGCACAGTGTTTCGTTGGTTCGAATCCTGGGCACAGACATGGCACTGCTCATCAAACCACGCTGAGGCAGCGTCCCACATGCCACAACTAGAAGGACCCACAACAAAGAATATACAACTATGTACTGGGGGGTTTTGGGGAGAAAAAGGAAAAAAAAATTAAATTTAAAAAAAAGAGTATCTTAGACATAATGTAATACAATACATAACACCAAAATGAGAGACAGGAGGGCAAAAAAAGAAAACCAACCACGTAGTTAAAAGAAGAAAAGAGAAAATCAAGCAAAAAGACAGGCAATGAAAAAAAGAGTATCACAGAAGCAAAACCAAACATACAACATTAATGTAAATGATTAAAAGCATCTCAGATTGGGTCCAAAAAGGCTAACCTTTGTCCAACTACATGGGGGCTACATAAGACAAACCTAAAACAAAGACTTTGAGAGGTTAAAAGTAAAAAGTTAGACAAAAGTGTACAAGGCAAGTATAAATAATCTTTTAAAGCTAGTTGAATTCAAAGTAAAAAAAAAAAAAATTAAAGGTGGCAAAAAGGATCACTCTTTATAACGATCAAGATTACAATCTATAAAAAAGATATAATGTTTATAAAACTATATATATACCAAAGCCTTCAAAATATATATACGGAGCCAAAACTTTAAAGAAATACAAGAAAACCGGGCAGAAATAAAAATAAAAGTCAAACCATTTCAGCCCTGAAAAATCAGACAGACAAAATAATAAAATGGCTGAACATATGACACGATAAGATCAAGTCCTTATGGAACAGTTATAAAAACTAATCATCTAGGGGCTGGCCCCGTGGCCGAGTGGTTAAGTTTGCACGCTCCGCTGCAGGCGGCCCAGTGTTTCGTTAGTTCAAATCCTGGGCGCGGACATGGCACTGCTCATCAGACCACGCTGAGGCAGCATCCCACATGCCACAACTAGAAGAACCCACAACGAAGAATACACAACTATGTACCGGGGGGCTTTGGGGATAAAAAGGAAAAAATAAAATCTTTAAAAAAAAAAAAACTAATCATCTATTTAGGCCATAATACTTCAAAATTCAAGAAAGCAGAAATAGTAGAGACCACAATCTGACAATGAGGAAATTAAACTATTCCCCTTAGCGGAGAAGACCTGACCACTTACGTACTCTCTCCCCCTAAACTACTCCATCCAAAGATGAAAATCAAAATTAACACAGATTATGTAGTAAATAGCAATTAGAAAAGCTGCCTATATAAAAGCCTTTGGTATACAAATAAAACTACACTCAGAGGAAGATACACAGCCTAAATAGCATCAATTGATCAAGAATTAAAATTAAATTTATTACACATTCAAGTTTAGAAAATAAACTAAAAAAAAAAAACTCAGAATAAAAGAATTAAAGAAATTCATAAGTTACTCAATTAGAAAATAGAAGTAGTAGATTTAATTCTAAAACCTAGGAGCTGCATTTTGAAGGGAAGGAAAAAAAACAAACATAAACCATTAGATGGACTTAAAAATATATCTATTAAATTAGGACTGAAAAAGAAGAAATAAGATGATGCAGAGAAAACCAAAATAAGTATAAAATAAGTTTCCAGTAAACTTCAAGCTATTAAATTTTAAAATGTACATAAAATGGATGGCTTTCTACAAAAATACAAATTGTCAAATGAAATCAAATAGATTTAAAAAACAAACACCTCAGTAACTTCCAAAGAACCAAGTTGTCAGAGTAATTTCCCCAACCACTCCAAACACCAGTCTCATACAGTTTCATAGTAAATTCAAAAAGTAATTCACAGGTAATTTCAAAAGGTAATTCCTTTATTGAATTATATGTAAAAAAAGGAAAGTTTCCTACATTTCATGAAGCCAGTGGTGCACAGATAGCATAGAAAATACTCTCGACAAAAATTTTAAATAATAATAGCAAACTATTATATAGTATTTACTATATTTCAGACACTGATCTAGATAGACAATGTACATAACACCAATTCATTTACTCTCAAGATAATCTGATGAGCTGGAGGGTCAAAATATTTAACAGCAGGTATAGAACAGTCACCAACCCACTGGAAGGATGCCAGAGCTCAGCTATCCCGGAGCCTGGTCCTAAAGGCCCTCTTTTGGTGGCACACATTACTCCACGTTACTCCAGTGGCTAGATCAAAAGAGGAAGAGTAATAGCAAGGAAGGGGTAAGTATTTTCACAACCTGTACATCACAACACGAGTGCTAGCTCCTACTGACTGATTACCACTCCTTGCCTGTGAGCTGAGAACTATTTATTATCTCCACTTTACAGCTGAGGAAACAAACCCAGAGAAGTTAGATAACAGAGAGGCTGGGGCTTGAACCCACACAATGAGGCTCCAGAGATCAGGCACTTAACCTCTATGCTATATAGCCTTTCTAAAATACAATATTAGTAAATATAACCCAAAGATAAATTTAAAAGGTGTCACTCTTCCACAAATTCAAGAAAGGCTTGATCTTTCAAGCTAACATATTAAGGTCAAAGAAGAAAAGGCATTCATTTTTTTTTTTTTAAGATTTTATTTTTCCTTTTTCTCCCCAAAGTCCCCCGGTACATAGTTGTATATTTTTAGTTGTCGGTCCTTCTAGTTGTGGCATGTGGGACGCTGCCTCAGCATGGCTTGATGAGCAGTGCCATGTCCGCGCCCAGGATCCGAACCGGCGAAACCCTGGGCTGCCGAAGCAGAGCTGGTGAACTTAGCCACTCAGCCACGGGGCTGGCCCCAAAGCATTCATTTTTTTATTATTGTTCAAAATTTTTCCATAAAATGCGATATACATTCCTGATATTAAAAAGGAAAGAGAATCCCAATAAAAGAGGTGGATACAGTACCAATATTTCCAAGAAAGACATATCACATAATAAACATTAAGCTGTATATATGTATATATTTATTAAAGATTTTATATACACACATAATATATTAAGCCAGTAAGGTGAAAACTAGAAGTATTCCCATTAAAGTCAGGTAGGTAACAAGACAAAACAAGGATGCCTGTCATGACAACTACTATAGAAGACAGGAAATGAAGACAAACAATCACAAACTGGTGTTCCTTGAGGTAAGAAAAATAAAAACAAAAGCATATAACACTGTTAATAGTTAAGTAACTATTAGTAACAATAAATTTTTAAATAAACATTTAACACCGTTTTAGAACAATCAGGGAATGTACTCAGGTTAAAAATAATATTTAAAAAGGAGATTTGAATACGATTATTTTATAGCTAGGAAAGCTAATAAAACCAAATGAAAACCCAGAACAAAGCAGCCAATTACAAAATTAAACAAGTTAACAGCTTTCTTACACATAAATACTAACCAACCAAAAAATACTGTGGAAAATAATCCTGTACCCAGCAGCAGCAATTAAAGTCTAATGGAAATTGTAGAGCCCATTTTTTTAAATAAATAAATAAAATGTCCACTGAAAGACATGAATATGCAGGAAGTCAGATATTTTGCTTTTGAAAAAATAACTCAACATTGTAAAGATGTCAAATCACCCTTAATCAATCTATATATTCAATGCAATGCACTCAATCAAAACCACAGGGTTTTCTGGGAGGAGCGAGGGGGGTGGTGGTAGAGTAAACTTTGACAAGATGATGCTAGTGCTTGCAATTCTGGAGCAAAAAGATACCTGTATTTTTTCACTTAATGCCTAAATACCAGTATTAGTATTTGCATTTTAATTAAGTGTTCAGAATTTTTAACCACTTTTAAAGTTTGTAAAAATAATCATCTCAGTGCAAAAACTGTTCATCGCAAAATATCAAGAAAATGTAAACATTAAAATAAATGTTAAATGCAATCCAATATTAATTGATAAAATTAAAATAAGCTATTCAAAAATAAAAGACCACATTAAAAATCTACTTAAACACACACAAAAAGAAAAATATCTTAAGTTTGATGTTAAAAAAAAAAAGTGCAGCTATTGTATCATTTGAACTTCTAAGTATTCAGGGACAAATTTTTCCAGCTGCTGAAACAGTGCATCTGAACAACTATTCTAGTCTAACTACATCTTCAAATAACCCCATCTCTTAGGCTGAGAATCGCAGTTTTTGCTTTAAAGAGTGATCCTATAGGTGAGATCATACCTCTCCTCTGCCGAAAACCCTCCTCAGCTCTCCACCTCACTTAGAGTGAAAGCCCAGGTCCTTACAACGGCCCAAAGGACCAAGAGGACCTGGCACATACCGTCCCCTCTAGCTGTCTGACTTCATCTCCTACTTCTCTCTTCACTGCTCACCTTAAGCCTCACAAAGGTATCAACACCTAACATCCCATTAACAGAAGTTCCAGAAAGAGAGAACAGCAAACAGAAAGGAGATGGATAGATACATACAAACACCCACATACACACACACACACACACACACACACACAATTTTCCCGGAGCTGCAAGACATAAATTTATAATGGAGCTTTCAAAATACCCAAGACATTAACTGAAAGGTTCATACAAAGATATAAAAATAACATTTCAGAACACCAAATCCTACAAGCGTCCAGACAGACAGAAAAATAGTCGACTTTTCTTTTAATCAAAATTTCAAAATTGGTATTGAACTTCCCAAGTGAGAAGGGACAAAGGCAGCTGTTTGTTATAAGCCCTTCAGAATTGATTTTTTAAATCTATTTGCTCATTATTGATAAAAACCATATATAAATTAAAAACTTTCTAAAATTATAATAATTAACACAGTATAATCTGGCCTAAGAATAGACTTAGAGATCTAGAGAACAGAATAAAGTATAGAAATGAACCAAAATATACATGGAAATCTGGGCATATAACAAATTTGATTTCAAATCAAGAGGGGGGGAATGGATTAGTAAAAAACGGTGTGTTAGGACAAGTGGTTCATTAGAGAAAATAAAGTCAATCTCTACTCAATTCCTTACAACACAAAAAGGTCCAAATGGATGAAAAATTTAAATTTAGAAAACAAAACCATAAAAGTATAGAAAGAAAATATGGGCGGATGGGGTGGGAACATTTTTATAATCTTGGTTTAGGAAAAGTCTTAAGTCAGATACAAAGCCTAGAAGCCACAAATGAAAACACAACCTTGACCACACAAAGACTTTAAATTTCTAAAAGCTTTAAAAGGGGGAGGAGGAGGAACCCAAAAGACAAAGTGGGGGGAAAACATTTACACATATGACAGGGTTAATCCCTAAATAAGTAAAGGGCACTGACAAATTAATGAGAGATTAAATCCGTCATCTGTACAAAGGAGTAAATACAAATGTCCAACAAACACATGAATAATTGTTCGACCTCACTATTTACAAAATGCAAACATATCTTAAGATTGGAAAGTGATTCTCAAGAACTGGCAGAGACATGAGCCAACCAGCTGTAGATGGAAACGTCAACTGACACAGGTTTTATAGAAGGCAATTTGGCATTATTAAACTTAATTTTTCACCCTTTCATTTAAATTCCACTTTTAGGAATTTATTCTACAGAAGAACTAACACGACTAACAAAATTACCACTCAATTTCTCCTAATGCACCATATTTTTAAAGTTTTTAAAACTTTCCAAGTAGTTATATTCACACACAGTATTCGCAAAAACTTTTACAATTCACTCCTCTTAAAAATATTTGTTCCTCTTTTACAGCGTCCTATTTGTTGTCATTTCTGGAAGATTTCTCCAGTTTTATCCTCTAAGGGCTCTTTTCCTTTTTTATAGAACTCTGTTCCTGTTTGCAAACTTAAATCTTCAGTTTTATCTTAATTTTTTTCTTTTTTAAACGTATTCTTCTCCTTGCCTGAGGTATATTTCCTCCTAGTTGTCTTCTATCTCTACTGATTTCTTTCATATAAGAAAGCATTATTTGATGGACAGAACTTGGGACTGTCCATATTTAAGAGAAGACTAAAGGAATAGGAGGGCTGGAAACAGGGTCATGGGTAGGACTTGAGGACTGGAAGCTTAATTCACTCTAAGACAATCTGGGGGCCGGCCCGGTGGCACAGCATTTAAGTTCAGACGTTCTGGTTCGGTGGCCCGGGGTTCGCCAGTTCGGATTCTGGGTACCAACATGGCACCGCTTGCCAAGCCATGCTGTGGTACGCATCCCACATACAAAGTAGAGGAACATGGGCACAGATGTTAGCTCAGGGCCAGTCTTCCTCAGCAAGAAGAGGAGGATTGGCAGCCAATGTTAGCTCAGGGCTGATCTTCCTCAAAAAAAAACACAGTCTGGCTTATGTTTGCGTGAAAAAGAGTCTCTCAATGTACTTGTGCAATTTGTGTTTTTATCAGTGAGGTCTACCACTGTCAATATTTTTCAAACCCATCTGCAGTTTTCCACAAATAGGCTGTTCATGCCCTTGTCCATTTTTCTACTGGGTCCTGTGCTCATTTATTTTTAAGAAATTTTACTTCAAGAAAATTTAACTTTGAATGTCTTGTTGCAATTTTTAATAAAATTAATTTTCATTTTAAAAACTAAGAACAGGGGCCAGCCCCGTGGCCGAGTGGTTAAGTTCGCGTGCTCTGCTTCAGCAGCCCAGGGTTTTGCCAGTTCGAATCCTAGGAATGGACATGGCACCCCTCATCAAGCCACGCTGAGGCGGCGTCCCACATGCCACAACTAGAAGGACTCACAACTAAAAGTACACAACTATGTACCAGGGGGCTTTGGGAGAAAAAGGAAAAATAAAACCTTAAAAAAAAAAAAACTAAGAACATAGCAACTTGTTCACAGTATTCTTCTCTGTGCTTATAGCTTTTTTTCTTCATTTCTATGCTTTCCAAGCAGATTCTCTTTCATAATTAAAATAAGGAATTTCTTTATATAGTTGATTACTCTACCATAGCTTGTTTCTTCTTCACCCTCTCACCCTTTTCCCTTTCCCATCCACCTTACCCACAAACCTCCAAAGGGTACACTGGGGGGAAAAAACTGCCCTGAGAAATTTACTTGGATTTAACTTTAACCTGAACTATTTATGCCATGTACAGACACTACTCTTTCCTACCTAATAATGCATGCTGTTACCTGAAATATCCTCACCAACATTTCCACCTTCCACCTGCAAGGGCCATCCCAGAACACGACTTCCTCCATGAAGCCTTTTTCACTGCAGGGAGTCTCTTCCTCTTATGAAAACCTACATACAGCATCATAACCTTTATCTTTCTTATATTACTTCCCTTAGTTTGATGTGCTTTCACAGGCTACAAGATCCATGTCTAAACATTTATTTTACACCTTAGGATACTGTTTTCAAATGCTGAAACATTCAGTTATCAAATGACAGGTGCTGGAAAGCATAATTTTATGAAAATAACTGAGGTCCAAAGGTATTTCAAACAGTACAGTTTCAATTCTTTTCAATTACCAGCCTTTGATTCAAACGAACTCCTCTTTAACCTTCCTCTCTCTAGTTTCCAACTTCCCCAGATCATTTAAAAGCCTCCTAAAGGTTTTTACGTCCTAGATCTTGTCTTACCAAATCTACCTGCCTTAGTTCTATTACTTCTTACCCAACAACCCAGTCAGAACCTAGGATTCTGTATCACCAGACCTGATTCTCCAAAAGAGAAACTATGTCTCTAAAAGCAGCTCCGGGGTCTCTGATCAGACTTCATACCTTGCTTTTCACCTTGCATCCCTCACATCACCCTAAAATGGTACTGACGTACATCCAGATTTTAAACATTCTCCATCTCATTTTCAAAACATGAGTATACCTAAAGCCAGTGAGAGTTTGAGTAGGTTTCCCAAGTATCTCCGGGTTCCAATTCTCCCTCTAACATTCCTACATTAACTGCCCTAGCTTTACAACTGCTCCTAAAACTGAATTACAATTTATATGAATATATACAGATTTCTCTGCTACTTCTATCCAAACCAAAGTATGAAAAGAATTCTAGGGGCTGACCCAGTGGCATAATGGTTAAGTTGCAGATTCGGATCCCGGGCACAGACCTACATGCGGCTCATCAAGCCATGCTGAGGCAGCATCCCACATACAAAAAATGGAGGAAGACAGGCATGGATGTTAGCTCACAGACAATCTTCCACAAGCAAAAAGAGGAAGATTGGCAACAGATGTTAGGTCAGGGCCAATCTTCCTCACCAAAAAAAAAAAAACAAAAAACCACAAACAAAAACCAGACTCTTTATAAACCAAAATGACCTCAATAAAATAATTTTTCAAAAAAGAATTATATTTTCTATTACACAATGTTACGATTTTGCTAAAGGGAGTTTTACTCACATATTAAAGAAAACCAAACACCTTCAAAACCGTAACACATAAAACTACAATGTTTATGATTATAACTATGAAAATCTTGTCTTTCTGAGATGTGCTTTAAATTGATATTCTGTGTGAGCAGCACCTCTGGCAGCCAACATTTCGCACAGAAACAATGGCATAACCAGAAATTACTGACTAATCCATCTGGCTCAAGTGAAAAGCCAGTATTTCTAGAGTATTACACATACACAAGTGATTTAAGGAAACTGGTCAGGTAAATAACACTGTAACTCCATAAACAAATATTACAAACCTTAACAATTTTATACACCAAGTCATTTACAGTTAACTCTACAAGTGATGATGATAACAGTCAACACTTACTGAGCACTTACTATGTTCTATAATCATCCCTTTACAAGTACTAACCTATTTAATACTCACGAAAATCCTATGAGGTAAGTACTAAAATTTTCCACGCTCTACACAGATGCATCCTCTTCCATGAGTCTCTGCCCATAACACTTATTACTCCACCTTCTCTCATGCTACTCTGGATGAACTGCCCATGCTCCTAGCTAAGGCTTCCAAACTGGGCAGAAATTAAACCCCATCTCACTCCCCCACTCACAGAGATTTGCTTCAGAAATTCCCACCCTCTCCTGTGTCATCAATTTTCCCTCTCTGTTGAATTCAATCCTATCAACAAACACGCTATCATTTCTCCAACCTTTACAAAAACAAGCACACACTTGCTCCAGTTACTGTCCCATTTCTCTACTCTCCTGTTTTATAGCACAACTTTTAAGAGTTATCTGCATTCCCCGTCTCCGCCTCCTCTCCTCCCATTCTCTCAAACTCATACCAATCTGGCATTTGCCCCCAACACTGCACTGAAACTGTCCTTTTCAAAGTCACCATTCATCTCCAGTGGTCATTTATCAGTCCTTATTTTACCTGACCTCTTATTTGACACAGCTGATCTCCCTCCCTCCTTGAAACGTTCTTCCTTGGCTTACAGGCTACCATATTCTGATTTTTCACTTACCTCCCTGACCACTCCCACTCATACTCTTTCCCAAATTTCCGGTAATTTCTCTCACTTCTTAATACTGGTGTGCTCCATGACTCAGTCCTTAATCTCTACTTCAATATATAATAGGCAATTCAAAATCAGTGTATTCACAACTGAGCCCCTGGTAATCTCTCCTCCTTGTCCTGCAGTCTTTTCAATCTCAGTTAATACCAACTCCATCCTTTCAGTTGCTCAGGCCAAAAACCGTGACGGCATCCTGCACACATTCTTTCTCACACACACAGCACTCCCCTAAAAATCTAGTCCATCAGTAAATCCTGGCAACTCTATTTAGAAAACTCAACCATTTATCTCCACTGCCACCATTCTCGTGGCACCATCATAACCAGAGTATTTGTTTCTACCCTTGTCTCCCTGCGGTCTATATTCTCAGCATCACAAGCTAAGAGTGATCCTGTTAAAATGTAACTCAGATCGTGTCACTCCTATGCTGAAAAACATCTAATGGGTTGTCTCACTCAGAGTAAAAGCCAAAGTGTTTACCTACAAAGACCACACTGCCACCCTCTACCTTGCTGCTCCGCTGACAAACCAGGCCTCTCCTCCCACCTCAGAGCCTTTGTACTTGTTATTCCCTCTGCCTGGAAAGCTTTTCACCCAGACACCAATGCTCCACCTCCAACCTTTCATTCCCTTTGCCAGCTTTATTTTCTCTCTAGGGCACTTATCACCATCTAACACACCACATTTTAACTTAATTATCTAGTTTATTATCTGTCTTCCCACACTAAATGTAAACTGTGCCAGCAAGATTTTTACATACTGTTCTTCAAAGTACTACTAGGCTTAGAAAAGCAGGCGCTCAAATATTTGTTAAATGACCGTAGAATTAAATTTGAAGATTAAATTTGATTGTCAGCACCTTAAGTTGAAGGTGCTATATAAGATAATTTTTACATGATCTTATCACTTAAAAGCTATAAAATTTTAAAACAAGGCAAAGCCTGCTTTTCCTATCTAACAGGGTGAGAGATTTCACTATACTCTTCTTCAAACCTTTTTTCCAGAGGGGGAAAATATATATTACTGGTAAATTTCTCTTCAGTTGCAACAGATATAAACTCTGGAGACTAAAGCTCTGGGGATGCCTCTGGAAAAAAACAGCAATGACTGTTAGCCAAAAGAGAAAACCGAGGCAAAGAAATGAGTACTCCAGCAAGTTTCTAAAATAGCACTAAGTCCTTCATTTACTGAGGGCAGAGCCAAGGTTATCCTCAATAGTAACGCAAGTTAATACGAGGAATAAATAGTATAACAAGAAAACAAGCAATAAAGAATAGCAAGTCATTGCTGTTAGCACTGAGCACGCAACAACATAACAGTTTGTACCTCAAAGAATCTACAACCAAGAAGCCCAATCAATAACATGAAAAACAGTTCTCAGTACGGCTTGCCCTATTACTGCAGAAAACGTCAAATTAAAAGGAATGGGTCTCAGAAGCTATTTTAATGCTATTAAAAAAAAATCCTGGGGCCGGCCCCGTGGCCGAGTGGTTGAGTTCGCGCACTCCACTGCAGTGGCCCAGGGTTTCGCCGGTTTGAATCCTGGGAGCGGACATGGCACTGCTCATCAGGCCACACTGAGGCAGCGTCCCACATGCCACAACTAGAAGGACCCACAACTAAAAATACACAACTATGTACTGGGGGGCTTTGGGAGAAAAAGGAAAGATAAAATCTTAAAAAAAAAAATCCTTAGCCCAACCACAAGGCACATGAATAAACTATGAAGTTGACAAAACAAAAAACCCTAACTACAGAGAACCATGAATAGCTTCAAATAAAATTTCTTTCAAATCTCAATTTTATCTTAAAGATTAAGGCAAAATGTTCATTTTAACTCTATAACATATATAGCCATGTTTAATTCAATGTTCAAGGTTTTTCTTGAATCTTCAGGTAAATTTATAGTTCTGGGGTGTTTACACCATGTTTTATACTGTAGCTTTGGGTACTCTCTAGTAAAACGTATACCAATAGATAGGCATAAATGGATGATAAATTAGAGTAACCCTACATTTGAAAAAATGAGGCATAAATTTAAGCTTCACAGATGATTTAAATTATAAATACCATTGCCAAAAGGTCTACTGGTCTTAATCTGAGTAGACAGCTCAAGAAAGAAGTTAACAATTGAGAAAACTCATTTATGTCATATATAAAAACTGAATTTTAGCAATTCAGATAAGACGAAAGCATGAACATATACAACCCTTTTTAAAACTCAGCAAATTTTCAGCAGAAAATTAGAAGAGTAAAATGACCTACCATGTACCCATCATCCAGGTTCAATTATCAACACATGGCCCATCTTGTTTATCTATATCCCTACCCATACTCTCTCAACCTAGACGTTCAAGAAAATTCCAGATGTCATACTTTTATCTGTCAATATTTTACTATAAGTTCTAAAACATAACCACAATATTATCATCACATCCTAAGAAAAATGAACAATTTGCTAGTATCAAATATCCAGGGTTCAAATTTTCCCTTTTGATCCAAGACTATTTTTACAATTAGTTGGTTAGAATCAATATCCATCCAAACAAGATCTTCATATTGTAAGTGGTTAATATGTCTCTTTTAATTTATAGGTTTTCTGAGCCTTTTTCTTTTGTCACTTATTTGTTGAAGAAACCAAGACACTTGTCCTACAGAATTTCCTTCTAGATTTTACTAACTATATCCTCCCATGATGTCTTTGAACATGTTCTTTACCCTGTATTTCCTATAAATTGGTAGATCTAGAGGCCTGATAAGATTCAGATTTGAATTGTTTTTTTTTTTTTTTTGCAAGAAAATTTCACAGGTGGGGCCACTGCATCACATCAGGAAGCACATATCTGGTTGGTCCCTGTTTTTATAATCTGTGGGTTCAGGTGCTGTCAATCTTTCACCTACTGGCTTGAGCAGTTGTTAATGATCACTGCCTAGATCTATTTCATTGTAGGCTGCAAAATGGTGATACTCTAATTCTTTTGTTTCTTCATTTATTAGCTAGAATACTATTATAAAGAAAACTCTACCAACTATTTGGTTATCCAAAAAATCTTGAAAGATGAATGCTTGATTCTTTTCCCTTGTCATCAGAATAAACTGGTTACACTGCATCTTCTAAAAGAGACCATTAAGATGTCTTCTTGTTGTTACTGCTGTTGTTGTTATCAGTTTTAGTATTACAAAGTCATGGATTTTAACATAGTTGGTGTGTTTCAATCCACAATTATTACTCTTTTCATATACCCAAATTGTCCCAGTGAGCAATCTGTCCAATGGGAACCCTGCCCAGTGATGAAGCTGCCTGCCCAGTGATCTCTGATAGCTTTTTTGCTTTCCACTATGACAAGATGCTCTGAACACTGCCAGTCCCAGGCGAATCAGTCATTCCTTTATGGAGCTCTGGTTCCTTGTAGTAGGAAATAGTAATAAATACGTGACCACATCCTGTGGCCCATTCTCCTGAAATCTCCTATCTATCCTTTTTCTCCTCAAACACTCCAGTGTCAATATAAAGTATACCCAATTGTCTATCCAATTAAGAATCCAAGTTCCATATGGCTATCCGCCCAAGCCTAGTAAGCCTACCTTGCCACAGATTAAGAGGGAAGAAGGGAGAGTGGGGAGCAGGCAAAACTCAGAGAAAAAATGCTACAACTTAAAAAAAAAGAAAACCGGGGGCTGGCCCAGTGGCCGAGCGGTTAAGTTCATGGCTCCGCTTCGGCAGCCCAGCGTTCAGGTCCTGGGCACAGACATGGCACTGCTCATCAAGCCATGCTAAAGGCAGCATCCCACATGCCACAACTAGAAGGACCCACAACTAAAAATACACAACTATGTACCGGGGGGATTTGGGAGAAAAAGGAAAAATAAAAATCTTTAAAAAAAAAAAAAAGAAAAGAAAACCTTAGGAAACCTTAGAAAAAAATAAAGGATTAAGCATACGAATTTCACAGAAAATATGACTATATAGGCAAACGAGAATTTAAAAAGTAAAAGTGATGATACTTTAAGGTGTGGGAAAAAATACTGAGTAAGTATTTTATCTGTCCTTAGAAATTTCCTACAATTCAAAATTCAAACAAGTTTTGCTTTATTATATGCATTCATGTGCCCAAGAAATAAATCAAACTTCAACTTGAAAACATAATTATTTGAAAATCTTAAGTCAGCTTTGCAAAATAAATTGATCCATAATTAAAGGATGATAGGCCAGAGATCCAGAAAAAATAAGTAGAAGGATAGCATCAGATGGGCAGCCAAAAATACAAGCCCTAGCCTTCTAACAAGAAACTTAATGTTCATTACTCCAAGGATAAAAAGCATCCTTAGATCTTCACTAAAATGTTTAGCAAAGTTAATCTTCCAACAAATAATCAGATAAACTTTTCAATCCGAGCCCAAGCAGATTCTAAAATGCCTTGAAAAATATAAATGTTGCTCAGGGGCAGGCCCCGTGGCCTAGAGGTTAAGTTCAGTGTGCCCTGCTTCTGTGGCCCAGCCCAGTTCGTAGGCACGGACCTACACTACTCATCAGTGGCCATGCTGTGGCAGCAACCCATGTACAAAATAGAGGAAGACTGACACAGATGTTAGCTCAGGGCAAATCCTCCTCAAGCAAAAAGACGAAGACTGGCAACAGATATCAGCTCAGGGTGTATATTCCTCAGCAAGAAAAAAAGTTGCTCAATTTGAATTTTAATGTACAGTACTGTTTCACTTTCCTTTTATAATGAAAATGTAGACAAAATTTGATTTGCAAAACTGTTTTTTAATTCACAGTCCTGGCATATTTCCAACAATTTGTAAATATGCCATAATATTACTTTCATTGACCCCTTAAAAAGAGTTAAGAAACAAAACTGGGAAAATAAAGTTTCAACAATATTCCAAAAAATTACTTCTGGCAATTACTTAACAAGAATAAAGCCAGCGACTGAATTTATTATTGAATTATCTTTAGTCATGGTACCAAGAGACATTTGGTATAACATTGCTTTTACTGAAAAAAATCTCACTCAGTAAATGTTTACCAACTTACTAAGGCTTGTTTACTCTTCAAACAGTCACCTATTACAGAATTCTAATCTTACAAGAGAAGATCTCTTGTTGATCTTCAGAGCATAAAATCAGAGACAGTTTCAGTATCTAGATCCACAAGTAAAAATAGAACAGATTCCAGAGACTCAAACTGAGAATGGGGAGGAAGAATACAGCAAGCCTCATTTCAGAAAACAACCTATGGTTCTATTCAAAATCACAAAATAGATATTTCCCATAATTTGAATATAAAGCGTTGAATAATTCACGACTGCACTTTTCAAACTAGTTTTCCATTAGGATTAGTAACAGGATGCTAATATCTGCTATTGATATTTCAGTAATATCATATTCAGAACTGCGATACAACTTACAACTTATTCTCTTTATAAAAGCGACTATCTTTTTTTTTTGCCTAAAGATTGGCACCTGAGCTAACATCTGTTGCCAATCTTTTTTTTCTTCTTCCTCTTCTCCCCAAAGCCCCTCAGTACATAGTTGTAGATTCTAGTTGTAAGTCCTTCTGGTTGTGGCATGTGGGACACCGCCTCAGCTTGGCTTGAGGAGCAGTGCCACGTCCGCACCCAGGATCGGAACCCTAGAAACCCTGGGCTGCAGAAACAGAGCACGTGAGCTTAACCACTCTGCCACGGGGTGGTCCCTAAAAATGACTATCTTTAAAATACAAATATCATTTACTGCAATTAATGTGAAGATCAATTTTAATTCTCATCTTAGATATATTTTCTACCTACTGAAAGAAGGCTTTACATGTAGCATGTAGATCATTCTTTATACTAATCCAACGAACATCAAATATTAATGCTAGTCAACAATAAGTATGAACATTGTATCCAGACCTAAACTAAAATAATCCTAAATATACGGATTAGATAGCCAATGAACTCAAACAGTTTTATGGTCCTTCAAAGTAGGTAAGATACTGCAGTTTCATCTATACAACTTATATTTTTCAATAGGAGCCAAGAAAGGAGGAACAGAGAAAAGGAATAAAGATGCTTGAGGAAAGGTACTAATGAAGAAGCAAATACAACTGTAGAAATTCAAGAATAAAAAGACTGCTTAATTCTTCTGATATAACCTGCCAGCAATTCCCTTCCTAACATCCCTTACAGAGATTTAAATTCAGTAGCTACTCAAACAATGCCATCCATTCAACATGTATTCACTAAGTGCCTACTATACGTCAAGCAAGTACTATGTTAGGTGCCAGTCATATAATGTATAGTCATCAGTGCTGCTGTCAAATATTTCCAGTTCTCTCCCCTTGCAGGCACACAAGATTACATTTCTTGGCCCCCTTGTGTTTGGGAGGCACAATGTGACTAGATCTGACCAATGACTTGTAAGTGGAAGTGCCTCCATTCACTTCCGCCCCCGCAGCATTTAACTTTTGGTTAAACAGAGCCTGCAGAAAAACAGTGCCTCCCTCTGGCAATATTTTAAATGGCTGCTGCACTATTACTGAATAAGCCTCAGTGAGCAGAGACCCCTGCCAACCTGCGTCAATGAGAAATAAACCTTTGCGTTTTATGCCACCGAGATTCCAGGGTTGTGTGTCTGTGTTTTAACCACAGCATGACCTAGTCTATTCTGACTAACACAAAAGGTGATCAATATAGGTCTTTTTCTCACAAGCTATCTATTGCTAAGCTAGGTCCCCCTAACTTCATGCTGGCAAAGTTTATTTTTTAAGACAAATACCATTATCTATTACTTTAGCAAATTTTCCACCCAACTATGGAAAATTTTCTAAATCCTCATTTTATCAACTAACCTAATAATTATTCAATTCCTTGATTCTGACAAACTTAGTATATACACTAATGTCTTCGTCCAAGTGATTATTTTTTGGAATTAGATCAATTAAGTTCAGGAACCCTGATGCAAACCAGCACAATGTCCATATTGACTAACACAAATGAATTAAATACCACTAAGGTTATAAACTGTTCAACTATACAAGCATACAGTCTTGCACATGGATTCCATGAACCATTCTGTCAAGTGTCTTAATAGAATCACTAACAAAGGATTATACATGACTGAGGAAGGAAATGGGGATTAAGAAATAGGACACTGGGGGGCCGGCCCGGTGGGGTAGTGGTTAAGTTCATGCACTCCACTTCGGCAGCCAGGGGTTCACAGGATCAGATCCCACGTGCAGAGCTAGCATCGCGCATCAAGCCACACAGTGGAGGCATCTCACATAAAATAGAGGAAAACTGGCACAGATGTTAGCTCAGCAACAATCTTCCTCAAGCAAAAAGAGGAAGATTGGCAACAGATGTTAGCTCAGGACCAGCCTTCCTCACAAAAAAAAAAAAGAAAGAAAAAAAGAAATAAGATACTGGGACTGGCCCCAGGGCACAGTGGTTAAGTTTACACACTCCGCTTTGGTGGCCTGGGTTCTCAGATTCAGACACCCAGCGCAGATCTACACCACTCATCAGGCCATGCTCTGGCAGCGACCCACATACAAAATAGAGGAAGACTAGCACAGATGTTAGCTCAGGGCCACTCTTCTTCAGGCAAAAAGAGGAAGACTGGCAACAGATATTAGCTCAGGCCAATCTTTCCCACCAAAAAACAAAAGAAAACAAAACAAATAGGATACTAATAGTAGACTGACCAGTTAATATCAGACAAACAGGCAAGGGCAAACACATACATAAAAGTCACAGACAAGTACAAAATGATAAATAACTTAAGCATAAAGAAAATATTAAGTAGAGAGGGTAAAAGTTCATTAAAAGTATGCCAGGCCCGACTCTAGACATATTCTCAATGCCAACAACCTGGAACAATTATTTTGCAAGGGACAAGGTGTCAAAGAAGATTCTAAGCAGCAACAACATTTGAAATGGTCCTTTACCTTAAAGGATGAGTTTATTTTACCACGCAGAGACGGGAAAAAGGGAAACCCCCAAATAAAAAGTATGTGTTATAGGGAAAGGAACACATAACAGGAGAGAAGAAAAAAATTTTCCAAAGGGGAAATTCCTAAACACAGAGGGTTTATGGTTTGTTTTTAAATATCCTATCTTGCCCCTAAGTATAAAATGCTTTACAGAGATGCAAAAAATATAAAATAATATAAATTAGAGACAGATAAAAAAAGAGAAACAAAGGGACATTAAATAGAGTCAGAAACATGGGTAATATAAAAATGCATTAAAAACGCATATTAGAGTTCTCTATATTCACAAGGTTAACAGCCTACAATTTCAGCTCTAACGTTAATTTTTTTTTACTAGCTTTTTTTTTTGTAAGATTGGCACCTGAGCTAACAACTGTTGCTAATCTTTTTTTTTTCCTGCTTTTTCTACCCAAATTCCCCCAGTACACAGTTGTATATTTTAGTTGTGGGTCCTTCTGGTTGTAGCAGGTGGGACACTGCCTCAACATGGCCTGGCAAGTTGTGCCACGTCCGCACCCAGGATCCAAACCAGTGAAACCTGGGCTGCCTAAGCGGAGCGAGTGAACTTAACCACTCGGCCAAGGGCTGGCCCCTCTAAGGCTAATTTTTGATGAAAGTCTAGTTCAATGTATTCAAGATTTCTAGCTGCTAACATGAAAACGGAAATAACTAAATGCCACTGAGGCTGAAAAAACTATTTTTCTGATTAAAGAGAATTATTTGCATTGCTAACAACAAAAGTGAATTTACTCCTGAAAGTCCCCTTAAAAAGGACACTGTAATGTAACATCTTCACAACACCCAGAATTAGTCTTACAGGGCTGCTGCTGATAGCATACCTCCACAGGTGGAGACATCAGTGCTATCACTCAAAGCACAATTCAGTAAAGACAGCTCTAGGTAGGGTAGGTGCCCAGTGCTCTGCAGTCTGAAGTAGCATTTAAGGGTATCCACGACAATACTACTTAATTTATAGCAGGGCGAGGGGAGTAAAGGAAAATCAGCAAGCAGGTGGTTTCAAAACCGTATGAGAATCTGAATGAACAGAAACATCCTCCATTCCATCCACCAAACACACAGACAATTCTGAATATAATTTCAAGAAATTCCAGACAATATCCATCCAAGAACCCCCAGAGGAAAGGACTGACTGCAGAGCCTATAGTCAATCCTCAAAACATACAGTTTAATCTAGCCAGAACTGAATACGGCAGCAGCAAATCTCAGACTGTACTCACTGGCCAAGTACCTACAGGGTAGTTACATATGTTCTATGTAGCCAACTGAGAGTAAACCTAGGGTAGAGCAGATGGCCACTTACGAGCCCTACTGAGGTCTTGTGACTAAAGAGAAGACTATCCCAATGGAGATTTAAAATTGCTTAATATCCTTCACTGATCACGCCACCACCACCCCCAACTGTTATTCTGGACCTCTTTTAGTTTCCCCAATGTCCTGGCCTTTTCAAACTGGCTAGTTCCTATTAAATATCCTTTAGTCTTAGCTTAGATATCACTTCTTCAGTGATGCTTTCCCCAACTCCTCCTGCTGTATGATCCTCATATTTTACAGCAGTTACAAACTTCACTGTCTTCCCTGCGAAACATATGTACTTCCTATAAGAAGCAATTTCTCCAGCATCTCCTAAACCCAATAGTATTTAAAGTCAGCATTCAAATATTTACCTGAAGAATGAGACTACCGATAAAAAGCAATGTAGCCTTAGAAACTTGTGCATCTCCTTTCTGACACACAAATGAGCAAATTTCTACCCTATATAGCGCAGTTCAGGTAACTAGCTGAGAACACTGTCAAGAGAGTAAAACCAAATGTCACCTTGAACATTTCAAAATAAAACTAAAGCATTTACAGAACGTCTGGCTTTGAGCAGTGTTACTTTCTGCTGTACTCTCCAAATTAAAATATTTGTAAAAATGTACACCCAGGGACCAAAAGAAGCACTCAATTAAATGGCAGGGTCATTGTTTATTTATTTAAACTACTCTTAGATAATACAACCATATCATCTTCACAATAATGCTGCCTTCCCATTCTCTATAGAGAAAATGCTTTTATCTAGCTCATTCAAAAGTGGTACAGAGGGGCCGGCCCAGTGGCGCAGCAGTTAAGTTCAAACGTTCCGCTTCTCAGCAGCCTGGGCTTTACCAGTTCGGATCCCGGATGCGGACATGGCACTGCTTGGCAAAAGCCATGCTGTGGTAGGCGTCCCACGTATAAAGTAGAGGAAGATGGGCATGGATGTTAGCTCAGGGCCAGTTTTCCTCAGCAAAAAGAGAAGGATTGGCAGTAGTTAGCTCAGGGCTAACCTTCCTCAAAAAAAAAAAAAAAAAAAAGAGGATTGACAGACGTTAGCTCAGGGTTGATCATCCTCAAAAAAAAAAAACTAAATAAAAAAAAAGTTGTATAGATCATGAAGAAATCATTAAAAAGAAGACTGGCCAGAACACATTCATTTTTTCAATCCAATGTTAACTGTTAATTGATTCATAAAGAAAAAGTCTCCAAGGACCCTAAGAATGATCCATAGGGTAAATGGAAGTGTATCAGTCAACATTTAGGGTAGAAAACGAAAATATGTTAGGCGTTTTAAGCAGAACGAATTTAATGAGGAATTAAGTGCTTACAAAGTTATTGGAAGGGCTAAAAGAATGAGTTAGAGAAAGAACCCCCAGTATGACAACCAGAGAAATAGAGAACTGACCCACCAGCAGCCCTAGAGCTAAGAGTTCAAGAAGAGAGTACAGCAATCGTGATCCAGATTCAAAAAGATGAAATCAAGAAAAAAATCACTACACCACTTCTATGCAACATTGTACTGCAGATCATAGCCAGTGTAATAATAAAAATAAAAGGCATACAGACCTAAGATGTACAACTGTTTATTTGCAGACCATAATTGTGTAAGTGGAAAATCCTAAGGAAAATATTAAAAAGTCACTAGATCTAATAACTCAATTTAACAAGGCTGCAAGATACAAAGTCAAAATACAAAAGTCAACTGTATTTCTATATATAAGCAATGAATAATCAGAAAATAAAATTTTAAATAAAATAATTTACAACAGCATTTTAAAAAATATGAAATTCTTAGGGATACATTTAACAAAGCAGGAGCAAGATCTACATACAGAAAACTACATACTTTGCTAAAATTTAAAAAGACCTAAATAAATGGTATGATATACCATGTTCATGGAATGGAAGATTCAACATTGTTAAGATGTCACTTATGCTTAAATTAATCTATATATTCACTGTAACTCCACTCAAAATCACAGCAGGCTTTTTTTTGTAGAAACTGTCAAACTGACTTGAAAAGACCTTGAAAAGCCAAAACAATTTTTAAAATGAAAAGAAAATTTGGAAGATTTACACTACATGATTTCAATACTTACTATACAGCAATAATAAGAAACTGTGATAATGGCATAAGGATAGACATAAAGATCAATGTAACAGTACGAAGTCCCCAAAGAGACCTACGCAATAGGTTGGTCAATGGATTTTCAACAAAAGTTCCAAGGCCATTCAACAGGAAAAGGACAATGTTTTCAACAAACGCTGCTGGAACAATGGATATAATATGCTACAACACAGATCAACCTCAAAAACATTATGCTAAGTGAAAGACGACATACTCTAAAGAACACATATTATCTCATTTATATGAAATATATAGAAAATACCTATCCAGAAAAAGCAAGCTCATAGAGACAGAAAGTAGATTAGTAGTTGCCTAGGTGTGTGGCTGGGAAATGGGAATGACTGCTAATGGGCTCAAGGTTTCTCTCTGAGGTGATGGAAATGTTCTAAAATTACACTGTGATGCTGGTTGCAGAACACTATGTATTTAAACACTGAATAGTACACTTAAAATGAATAGGTTTGGGGCCGCTCCGGTGATGCAGTGGTTAGGTGCACACGTTCTGCTTTGGCAGCACGGGGTTCACCAGTTTGGATCCCGGGTGCAGACATGCCACCACTTGGCAAGCCATGCTGTGGTGGACATCCCACATATAAAGTAGAGGAAGATGGGCATGGATGTGAGCTCAGGGCCAGTCTTCCTCAGCAAAAAGAGGATTGTCGGCAGAAGTTAGCTCAGGGCTAATCTTCCTCAAAAAGAAATAGACTTCTATGGAAAAAAAAGGAGAGACTAAGTTCTTGGAAATTAGAAATACAATGGATAAAATGAAAAATTAAATGGCAAGTCTAAATAACAAAGCAGGCATAGCTGAAGACCAAGTCACTAATAGAAAAGAGGAAGAAATCTCCACAATATAGTAACCAAAAACAGAAAACGGACAATATGAAAATAAAGGGAAAAAGAAAGATTAAAGAGTTCAAATATCTGACTAATAGAAGTTCCAAAGACAACCTAGGGGAATGTGGAGGATAACAAAAAAGTAAAAGAAAGAACTTTCCAAGCTAAATAAAGACAGACCTAAGCCTTCAGCCTAAAAGAGCCTATTGAGAGTCTAAAACAATGAATGATAAAAAAATTATACTTGAGACATATATGGGTAAAATTTTAGAACTCCAAACATACAGAAAATCCTTTAGACTTTCAAAAAAGTACCTCCACAGGAACAAAAATAGAGTCATGAGTCATTCTTCATTCCCTGTCTTCTCACGAGGAATTCTGGACACTATAGACCATGGAACAATGACATCAAAGTTCTACGGGAAAAATATTTTCAACCCAGAATTCAATTCCCAGAAAATGTGAGGACAAAATAAAGGCATTTTTCAACATGACAAGGACTCAAACTTTACCACCCACACACTCTTTATAAAAACTAACAATACTGGAAAAATGGTAACATGGGATGGGAGAAAAATGGTGGTTGGACAGGAGCCAGAATAACTAAGTGAAGGTAGAAGGAAGTACAACTTTGACACTTCAAGATTCTCCTTCAACAGGCAAAGTTTCAATAATGAGAATTACATCTCCTCTTTAGGTCCAAAATCATTATTTGGTATTATAATGAACACATTAACATAATCATATAAATGCTGTTTTCTGGTTATCTTTGAGATTAGACAAAACACAGAAAATTTATTTCAGTTATAAAAAAGAAGATAAAGGGTATAAACCCTGACAATATAAAAATAACAATTAAGAAAATTTGTAGTGGGAGTCAAGGGTAAGTGAGGTAATTTATCTTTCATAGCAAGAACTCCTATGTAAGGTTGATAAATCATTTTATTAATAGTAGTAATGGCAATCATTAGTAGAGCTACAAATATATAACAAAAATTATAGTGAGAAGTTAAATAAATTCATGAATTAAGAGGTATTATATAAATTATAGTGGTAACCATAAGCATGAACTATAAAGTCCCTCTGGAGAATGGAAAAGGGGAGGGGGGAGTGGATGGGAGACCTACTTTTCATTTTATTCTCTTTGGTAGAATGTATAGTTTTTACCATAAATATGTAATGTTTTTATAACTTAAAGAATTGTTTCAGGGGCCGGCCCTGTGGCAGAGTGGTTAAGTTCCTGCGTTCCGCTTAGGCTGCCCGGGGTTTTGCCAGTTTGGATCCTGGGTACAGACATAGCACCACTCATCAAGCCATGCTGAGGCAGCACCCCACATGCCACAATAGAAGGACCCCCAACTAAAAATATACAACTATGTACTGGGGGGCTTTAGGGAGAAAAAGGAAAAAATAAAATCTAGAAGAATTGTTTTAATAAAAAGTGAATTATGTTTTAGCCTTACAATGGAATACTGTGTAGGTGTTTGAAAAAAATAAGTCTCTATGTACTAATACACAAGGATGTCTACACTATATTAAATGAAAAATCAAGATGAAGAACAATACATTAAGATGGTATTGTGTTTAAAATAAAATGTGTGGTACAGCCACTCTGAGAGACAATGTGGCAGTTCCTCACCAAGTTAAATACAATCTTAACATAAAACCATCAATCATACTCCTAGGTGTTTATCCAAGTGAACGGAAAACTTACATTCACACAAAAACCTGCACACAAATGTTTACAGCAGCTTTATTCATAATCACTGAAAACCACCAAGATACCCTTCAACATGAGAACAGAGAAGTAAACTGTGGTACAATGGAATGTATACAGTGGAAAGCATACAACGGAATATTATTCAGTGATGAAAAGGAACAGGCTACTGATTCATGCAACAACATGGATGATTTTTTTTTTAAGATTGGCACCTGAGCTAACAACTGTTGCCAATCTTGTTTTCTTTTCTTCTGCTTTTTCTCCCCAAATATCCCCAGTACAAAGTTGCATATTTTAGTTGTGGGTCCTTCCAGTTGTGGCATGTGGGACACTGCCTCAACATGGCCTGACGAGTGGTGCCATGTCCGCGCCCAGGATCTGAACCAGTGAAACCCTGGGCCACCAAAGCGGAGCACACGAACCTAACCACTCGGCCACAGCCCCTGGATGAATTTTTTTTAAGATTTTATTTTTTCCCTTTATCTCCCCAAAGCCCCCCAGTACGTAGTTGTATATTCTTAGTTGTGGGTCCTTCCAGTTGTGGCATGTGGGACGCTGCCTCAGCATGGCCTGATGAGCAGTGCCATGTCCACATCCAGGATTCGAACCAGCGAAACCCTGGGCCGCCCCAGCGGAGCGTGCAAACTTAACCACGTAGCCACAGGGCCGGCGCCCCGTGGATGAATTTTAAATGCATTTTGCTAAGTGAAAGAAGTCCGACCCTAAAAGCTACATATGACATTCTGGAAAAGGAAAAACTATAGGGACAGAAAACAGATCAGTGGTTGCCAGGGAGTGGTGGAAGAGGGAGTAGTCAACTGCAATGGGGACACAAAGGGAAAATTTTAGGGTGATAGAACTATTCTGTACGGTCTTATGGTGATGGATACAAGACTTCACGCAATTGTCAAAACCCATAAAAATGTTCTCTCAAAGAGTGAACTTTGATGTATACAGAATAAATTTAAAAAATCAATGAGGATGGAAGGAAGACTGTGACAAATGAATCTAACTGTGTTACAAACGTACGACAAGCTCATCGAAGGCGGTGGGGAGGGGGCTGACCTAAGTAACGTTGAAAATCAATGTTTTGACTGTAAATTGAAAAGACAGGGATGAAAAGAACTTTATATGAACACTGTACTCTAGTTGTAAATTTGTTTACCACAAGGATACAGGCTAACAATTTTGAAATTGCTTTTAAATAAATGGTAAAGAGTCAGGTTTCTCACTGTCAGAGAGAGGTTACAGAAAAACAAGAAAGGAAGGCTAGAATGAACACTCCAGTACTTTTATTAGAGTCGGAAACATCAGTATGAAAGTAGGTGTAGCGTAATATAGATACAGATGGATATAAAGTCATGTCCCACTTGACATTTCAGCCAATGATGGACCGCAATATGAAGGTGACCCCATAAGATTAGCACCATATAGTCCAGATATGTGGTAGGCTACACCACACAGGTTTGTGTAAGTACACTCTACATTCATACAAAGCTCTATGTTCATACAACAAACTGCCTAATGATGTGTTTCTCAGAATGTATGCCCATCAAGCAACACATGACTGCATGGAAATGTTACAGATATGTATACACCTGGGTCAGTATACACACACATATTGCATACCTCTGTCCTATAAAGCAATGACACTCCAGTAGCAACAAGCACTTCCAATGCTCAGATCTTGGTTTCTAGATACCATTCTTGGAGAAATAGCTTATTCTAGGGCTGGGATAGAGAAAACACAAAATAGGTCTGACACATCTGTAGTCATCACAAAATAAGGAAGTGCTCAAGAACTAAAATGATGAGTGCATAGGAGCCAACCCGAAAGAACTCTCAGTGACCAAAGCTGGAACAATTTAGGAACAAAATAAATGACATAAGGAACAAAATAAATATGTGGTTAATTTTATGTGTCAACTTGGCTAGGCCACAGTACCCAGACATTTGTATTTGGTCAAACATTATTCCAAATGTTTCTGTGAAGGTGTTTTTTACATGAGATTACAATTTAAATCAGTAGACTTTGAGTAAAGCAGATCACCCTCCATAATATGGGTGGGCCTCATCCAATCAGTTGAAGGCCTTAGTTTTAAAAAAAGACATTCCCCAAGAGGAAATTCTGTCAGCTGACTGCCTTTGGAGTTGAACTGCAACAAAAACTCTTCCCTAGGTCTCCAGGTTGCCATGTTACCCTATAGATTTTAGACTTATCACTCCAAATCAATCACGTCACACACACACACCTCCATCCTACTAGTTCTGTTTCCCTGCAGAACCTTGACTAATACTGATTTTAACCCAAAATACAAAATAAAATATACAAGTCCATCCTGAATAGATGATTGAGGGAGAAGAGACAAATCTTCCTCATAGAAGAATTCCAAATAACATATAAGGAGATATTCTCCCCTCCAGAAGGTGGGATCCAATCTCTTCTTCCCACTTGACTTTGGGCTGGACTTACTGAGCAGCTTACAAAGAAATGGGTAGGAAAAAGGAAAAACAGTAACTATACAGAGGAGAAACCTGACCAACACTGCCTTCACCAAGTGGTCAAGGTTCCCATCACCAGTGTTGTCGTGTGGTTACCATGAACGACCAACATGATGTGACGAGACGGGCAATTCACCTCTGTGGTATTCTTTCTGAAAACCCATAACCCCAGTCTAATCATGAGAAAAACATTAGACAAATCCAATTTGAGGGACATTCTACAAAATATCTGACCAATATTCCTCAAAACCGGAAGACACAAAAAACAAGGAAACCCTGAGAAATTCTCACAGGACAAAGGAGACTAAGAAGACATGACAACTAAATGCAATATGGTATCTTAAATAGGCTCCTGGAACAGAAAAATGGACATGAGGTAAAAACCATGGAAATCTGAATAAACTATGGGCTTCAGTTAATACTCTATCAATACTGGTTCATTAATTGTGACAAATGTACCACACTAATGTAAGATGTTAATAGGGGAAAGTAGGTGCAGCATATATAGGAACTCTCTGTACTATCCTTACAATTTTTCTGTAAATCTAAAACTGTCCTAAAATTAAAAGCTTATTTTTAAAAAAACTCTATCATAGTGGTATTGCTTCCCCAATAGCCATACCATATGCCTTAGACCCTGAAGAGGGCAGCAGAAAGCACAGTACGCTCACCCGTGCCACTGCTGCACCTGCAAGAGTTAAATATAAATCAAATTGGATAACGACAGTTTTGTTTTGTTTCCACCAGGCAAATGCTAAGTGTAGAAGCAGCAGCAAAAGTATAATCCTAAGGGAGAGATGTAAAAACAACCAGAGAAGACATTGAAAATACAATATTTCCCCAGGGAACTACCACACCATAGCATTCATAGCAGTTTGGAAAAAGAGGTTAGCACAGCCCAAAGTCCAAGTCTTCTAATGATGACACTATAAATCACTCTATGTACTGCTAAACACAAAAAAAGATAAATATTATCCTCGACTTACCTGGGGTAAAAGAGTATTAAGGAAGGTCTCAGAGTAACATCCCCCTCTATATAAGGAGCTTTGAAATAGATATTTTAGTTTTAGAATCCTACAGCACGGAAGATGGAGAAACAGACACACTAAAAATATCAGGTGAGGCCATGAGCAATAGTAGCTCCTCTTCCAAAAGTCACAAACTTTTCAGAGTCTAACGAACAGTGTGCTATTGTATAAAAAGCAGTAGTCTTAGTAATAAGGTAACCTGGGTTTGAAACCTACTTCTGCCATTTACTTGCTAAATAAATTCGAAAAAATAACTTCTTGATCTTGTACTAGGTTTCCTAAAATCAAGTATGTGAAAGAAAGTTTAATGAACTCAACTTCAAAGAGTATGATTTTCACTAAAACCCTTAACACTAAAGGTTCTTCCTTTCAAAATTTCAGTTTACTAAAAAGGCAAAACACAATGAAAAGAAAAATAATCAAATGTTAACAGAGGCTGTAAAGGGAGGGCTGATGTTTATATCATATATATGTTTTATCTTTTCCAAATCTACAACCAACATGTTCATTTATAATTAGAAAAATTACTTTAAAACATACATGTCATTTTCCTCTAGCATATCTTGATTTAGATTATCTGACATTTATTTTAAATACATTTGACTCACTCCCAAAAAGTAAGAAAATCAAAGAACATATGAATCCAAAGACACCCCAGGACCTAAGCAGGAAAGGGATAACTGAACCAACACATTTTTATATTCTCTATGTAGATCTAGTTTAAATACTGTTAAAGGACAGGCTTAGAGATTAATGAAATGTAGTTGTCTCGGTTCTGCTATTGCGAATAAGCCAAACTTAGTTTCCTCTTCTGGAAAATGTGGTCAGCCACCTGGATAAGAAGCCCAAGGTAGCTAAAGTAGAGGACCAGAGAGAAACTGTGAAGCCACAGGGAAAAAAAAAAAAAAACTAAAAAGGTGAGAGAAAAAAGCTTTAATTTATAAATTATAAAGAGTGAGAAAAACTACTCATAGTAAATAGAGTTGTCCATTAAAGAAACTTCTTTGAGAGAAAAATAAGGACCTTACTGAGACACTGAAGGTATTCCAGCAAGCGTCATTTGGTCAAAGTTACTGTCATTTCATCAAGTAAATGAGGGGGAAACACAAAAAAAGGGCAAGAATGTCTATGCTACTGTGGTGAAGAATTTATATTCTACTTACTGGCCAATATTTGTTTATAAAAGTCTACCTGTCCCACTAGAAGGGGAAGTCAGGGATTGTATATGAATCTTTGCATCCACAGGGCCTGGCATATAGAAGGAATTAAATGTTTAGTGAATGCAAGCATTCTAATTGCTTTACTTTCTACCTTAAAAGATTTAGTTCACATGTGCTTAAGTCCTCAGAAAAAAAAATCGAGTATGATAGTCCTAATACATTCAATAAATATTTACTGATTGCCTGCTATGCTTCAGTTACCCTTCTAGGCATCTGTGACATGTCAGTTAACAGGCAAAACCAAAAAACCTCTGCCTCATGAGAGAACGTAGTCTAAATGTCATTCTCTACCCTGTCCAAAGCAGTGCTACTTAAACCATGGTCCATTAACTGGTGCCAAGCCATCCAACTGCTACTGCCCCATGACAGAGCAAGCCTAGAGTAAGCATTTAAAAACTTGTACATCAATTTGATAGTCATGTTATATGATGAACCTAATATTATAAAGTATGGATTTGAATTTGTCTATTTTATTTAACTTTTCTAGTAATTCATTTATATTATTTTTCAAAGTATCATTACATAATGAATTGGAAATTTTTTTAAATTGGTCTTTCACCACAGATAATCTGAGTAGCACTAGTCCAAACACACTATGATCACATCAATTCGCCTCTCCTCAAACAGAATTCTACACTTCAACATTTTTAGTCTTCCACCAATACCAACCTTTCCAAATAGTTTTCTCACCAGTTCAGTTTATCACATATTCCAACCACAGTGAATTGCTCTCAGCACAAGCCTTCTGTCTTGCTTGTTCTTTTCCCTCAGCCTTAATTACTTTCCCTATTTCTATGTGATAAAATTTTACATATCCTTTTAAAGTCAAGCACAAATGCCACCAACTCCTCAAAGCCCTCCATGAACCAGAGAAAAGCAAGCTTTCCCTGACTTCCTCTAACACATGCTTTAAAGCAGCCCGCTTACAGGATTTTCTGGAGACTACAAGGTCCTGGAATACAACAGTATTCTTTCAGCATCCCACCACCATACAAAACAGGCATCAAATCTGCTGAATGAATGATGGAAGAGACAGCATTACATGTGCATAAATGAGCTTGACTCAAGAGATCAGAAAACCGTCTGAAATTATACCCCAAATGGTGAGTGTGCACTGTTCTCAGGAGGTCTTTAACTCTTACTAGATTCTCAAAGGCGTCTAAGAACCCCTAAAATGTTAAAGAATCACTGATAAGGAAAGAGCTCAAGTTTCATCAGCAGACAGACCTATTTCTGGCAGGCAGCTCCATCAGAGCCAGCTTGGGGAAATTACCAGATATAAACCCCAATTTCCTTATCTCAAAAAGGTGGTAATATTTACTTCAAAGATTTGCTATGAGAACTGAATGTGACCATACTGAAAGTCCTAGGATCATGAAGAGTGAGTAACAGGCACTCAGTGATTTAAGTTTCCTTTCTGCCCTCCTCCCTGTTTTGAATAAGTTTATATATCCATGAAGTGAGTAGGCTTACGTCCTTTATATATTTTTCTTAATGACAAATTGCTGCCATCCCTTGAAAGTTGTGTTCAGACTATTTTCTTGGAAATCTTCAAGAGGGTTAGTTGTCTCTCAGAAACACTTATTTGTTTTAAATCTGTCAACTTTAGATTTCTGTCTGTCATGTCAAGTAAATCCAATTACTGTTTTCTCGACACTGAGAAATACAAAGATTTTTCTTAAAGTATAGAACCTAATGCTCTTAAGAGAAGTGACATCTTGATTCTGCTGTATCCAAATACAGGCCTTTTCCTACGAGCCTTCCCTAATCTCACTGTACTCCCTCATAATTAATCACTCCTTCCTCAGTGTTCCTTTCTGTTCCTCCAATGGGTATATATGTATTTATCATACTGCATTATAGCTTTGTTCACATGTACATCAATCCCTACTAAATGCAGCACCTGGAGGTAAGAACACCAGATCAATTATCTTTGCGTTCCCCCAGCACTGCTCAATGCAACTGCACACAAGAGCTCAATAAATGAACTTTTGACAGCACAAAAAGTTTAAATAAGGAGTTAAAATTAAGATGGAATTTCTCTCTCAAACTACAGATTTCTCTATTTCAACTTCCTATTCCTTGAAAGTGTTAATATGGCAACTATGTTGCTATGTTTCTAACTGTGAAGAATAAGTTTAAAGAAGGAGATCTCTACATGAAAAACAATTGATAAAAATGCTCTGGTTACAAGTGACTTTTTAAAAACTTTTATTTTGAAATATAGATGTATAGGACAATGGAAAAAATAGTACAGAAAGGTCTCCTATAGCCTTTACTCAGGAACCGAGTAATGCTAACATCCTGTATTACTACAATATCAAACCAAAGAAACTGACACTTGTACAGTCCATACACTTCATTCAGATGTCATCACTCATTTGTATTTGTATGTGCTTGCAGATCTATGCAATTTTATCACATTTGCAGATCTGTATAACCAATGTAAGATACAAAACTGTTCCATCACCACAAAGATCCCTTATGCTACCATCTTATAGCCATACACCACTACTGTCCCTAATCCCTGAAAACCACTAATCTATTCTCTATACCTAAAATGTTGTCATTTCAATAATTTTATAAGGTGTCAAGACCATTCAAGGGGGAAACGGCAGTCTCTTCAACAAATGGTGCTGGGAAAACCGGATACCCATATGCAAAAGAATGAAGTTGAACCCTTATCTTACACCATATACAAAAATTAACTCAAAATGGATTAACGATCTAAACATAAGACCTAAAACTATAAAACTACTAGAAGAACATATAGGAGAAAAGCTTCATGACACTGGACTTAGCAATGATTTCTTGGATACAACATAAAAAGCACAGGCAAGAAAAGCAAAAATAGACAAGTGAGACTACATTAAATTTTAAAACTTTTGTGCATCAAAGTACACAATCAACAGAGTGAAAAGGCAATCTATGGAATGGGAGAAAATATCTGTAAATCATATATCTGATAAAGGGTTAATATCCAGAGTGTGTAAAGAACTCATATAACTTAACAATGAAAAATCAAATAAACGGATTTAAACATGGATTAAGGATTTGAATAGACATTTCTTCAAAGATGATATACAAATGGTCAATAAGCATGTGAAAAGTTGCTTAACACCACTAATCATCAGAGAAATGCAAATCAAAACCATGAGATATCACCCCACCATCCACCAGGACAGCTACTATCAAAAAAACAGTTAAGCGTTGGCAAGGATGTGGAGAAACCGAAACCCTTGCGTACTACTGGCGGGGCTGTAAAATGGTGCTACCACTATGGAAAACAGTATGGAAGTTCCTCAAAAAAATTAAAAATGGAATTACCCAATGTAGGTTTATCAATTGTTAACACATGTACCACTCTGGTGGGGGATACTAATAATGCGTGAGACTAAGCATGTGGTGGGGGCAGGCGGTATATGGGAAATCTCTGTACTTTTTGCTGGATTTTGCTGTGAACCTAAAACTGCTCTAAAAATAAAGTCTATTTTAAAAAATAGAACTACTATATGATCTAGCAATCCCACTTCTTGGCATATAGCCAAAAGAATCGAAAACAGGGTTTTGAAGACATATTTGCACATCCATGTTCAGAGCAGCAATAACCGCAACAGCCAAAAGGTGGAAGCAATCCACATGTCCATCTATGGATGAATGGATTAACAAAATGTGGTATATACATACACAATGGAATATTACTCAGCCTTAAAAAGGAAGGAAATCCTGTCACAGGCTACAACATGGATGAAACTTTGGGGCATTATGCTAAATGAATAAGCCAGTAACAAAAAGACAAATTCTACTTATATGAGGTATCACAAATCAAATTCACAGAAATAGGGGCGGCCCCATTGTCAAATGGTTAAGTTCACACACTCCACTTGGGTGGCCCAGGGTTTCGCTGGTTTGGGATCCTGGGCGAGAACACAGCACCCCTCATTAGGCCATGCTAAGGCAGCATCCCACATGCCACAACTAGAAGGACCCACAACTAGAATATACAACTATGTACTGGGGGAATTTGGGGAGAAAAAGTAGGAAAAAAAAAAAAGAAGAATGGCAACAGTTGTTAGCTCAGGTGCCAATCTTTAAAAAAATTCACAGAAATAGAAAGTAAAATGGTCAGTGGTTAGCAGGGGCTGGGGGAAGGGGGAAAAGGGAATTGTTGCTTATCGGGTATACAGTTTCAGTTTTTCAAGATGAAAAAGTTCTGGAGATCTGTTTCACTATTGAACTGTACACGTTAAGATGGTCGATTTCATGTTATATGCTTTTTTACTACAACAAAAAAATGAATTTTATATAAATGGAATCATACAGTATGTAACCTTTTGAGATTAGCTTTCTTTCATTCGGCATAACTCCCTTGACATCATCTAAGTTGTTTTGTGTATCAACAGCCTATTTCTTTTTATTGCTGACTAGTATATTCCATGATATGGATGTACCACAGTTTACTCACCCACTGAAGAACATCTGGGTTGCTTCCAGTTTTTAGCTATTACTAATAAAGCTACTATGAATATTTGCATATAGTTTTTACGAGGACGTAAGTTTTCATTTCTCTCAAATAAATGCCCAAATGTGTACTCAATGGATTGTATGGTAAGTGCATACTCAGTTTTATGATAAACTGCAAACTGCTTTCCATAGCGGCTGTACCATTTTACATTCCCACCAGCAACGTATAGAATTCTCCACATTCCCTAGCCAGCATTTGGTGTTATCACTTTTTTTTAATTTTAGCTATTCTAATAAGTATGTGGTGTTATCTCATTGTGGCTTCAAATTACATCTCCCTAATCTCTAATGATGTTGAACATCTTTCCATTTGCTTATTTGCCATCTGAAATATCTGTTCACATTTTTTGCCCATTTTCTAAATGGACTGTTTTAGTGCTGAGTTTTGAGAGCTCTTTACATATTCTAGATCAATCCTTGCAAATATGTTCTAATTTGTAGCTTGTCTTTTTGTCTTTCACAAATCCAAGTTTTTAATTTTGATCATGTCCAGTTTACCAATATTTCCTTTTATGAATCACACTTATGGCACCATGTCTAAAAACTCTTCACCTAGCACTACTGTGTCTTGAAATGTGAACTCTAATAAGTACACCTTACATAAGAATAAGAAAATGATAACACAATTAAAGTGTAAGCACATTCAAAAGCAAATCAAAATTGTGTCTTCTAATATAAAGGACATTTTATAAAGATTTCTATCGATAAACTGTTCTTTAAAAGCAATGCTTGCTTTACAAGATCAAAGCAAAAATAGCTGCCAGATAAAAATTTAAACAGGTTCTTTGCTGTTTCTACTTTTAACAAATTCCCACCCAACGGAGAGGCGCACAGGAAAGTCTAAGAAAAGCAGAAGCGCAGCAGTAGCGGTTCTTCTAAGTTATTAGACGCTGCTATAAAGCACAGATAAAAGATAAAAATACCTACTTACAAAATTGACTCTTCACACATTTTCTAGAACTTAACATCTAAGGAGAGGTATACATCTCTATAGCAATAGCAATAAATTACAGCATTTTTCCCAGCAGTTTCTCTGAGGGCCAAAATCTATAAATGGAACAGCACTGGTAAAAATTTCTGATTTACTTGAATAAGCCTAATACTAACTTGCACTAAGAAAAAAAGTTTAAAATGCTGTATTTTAACACGTATATATCTTATTTCCTAAAAATGCATTTTATTCTTATTCTCTCAACTGTTCATATCAATAACTCACGTTCTTACCAAAAGTTGCAAAATATTTGCTTTTTGTTATTTATACTTTTCTGTACCTGAAATGCCATCACAACCAGATATAACTACGCTACCTCTACCTTGCCAGACTGCTTCCATAAGCATATATCTGTACTACGCTTTCTTCTCTGAAAAGTTATTTCCTACAAACCAATTAAAGATGGCATTAAACAGATCCTTGGAGGTCATCTATCTAGTGTTTTAAATTCTAACAAAAGTATTTCTCAATAATTAAGAAATGCAAAATTCTTCATCCTAAATTGAACTGAGGCCATTAAAACAAAAAAATGAATAACATTTTACTTGCTTGAAGCAAGAGCACATTCACACTACAGTTTACCATAAATCAGCATACCACTCCTCAAAAAAAACTTTCACTGAAGTACCCAAGACCAAATAATCCAAAGACTGAAACATCTTAATAATACAAACACTCTTCACAGAAGGAAAGGAAGTCAAAAAGCAACAATATAGTGGTAGTGAATGAATTTTCAGATTTTCCATATCAGATATCACTCTATTAATAATCAAGGCATCGAATTTCACAATTATGTGCATTCACCAAATATAATGTGTATTAGCTTATGTAAACTATATGATAAAACTATATATTTTGGTATTACTTTACAGTAAGTGCAGATTATACTAATATACTAATACCTACACATTGTAGAGTATACTTTGACATTTTAATATATTTAGCACTATTTTAGAAAGTGAGCTCATCCATTACAAAAGACTAATGTAGAAAGTATATTTCATTCTGAAGTAGTTTACAGAAAATTAAACTCCTGTTATTTATAAAAAACTAAATTTCATTATATATTATCAAATATATTCACTGAATAAGAGAAATTATAACTTAAAAACCATTTACCCCCTAATAGCAATTCATATCCACTAAAAAATTAAGACTTTTTTCCAGCTTTACTGAGATATAATTGACATATAACACTGTGTATGTTTAAGGTATACAATGTAATGATTTGAGGTATGTATATATTGCAAAATAAGACTATCTACTTTAGATTCTGTAACACAATACATCGGAAGCATAATTCCTTGATGCTCCTTCCACTACAGGGCTTACAAATGATCCAACACCTGTCCCTCAACCACAATGTTTACTTCATTTGTGTTTTTTTCTGCCAGCATATCCAGTACAATATGTAGTAGCTGCATTAGTTCTATAACAGCGTAATGATTTCTGGACACAAAAATTCCCAGACTGTGTTAAACAATTAGTAGGTTGATACAATGTAAATTACTTTTAGATTTCTCTTCCATTTCTAAATATGTGGGTTAACAACTATTAATATTAAGAGTATTGATATTATGCTTATCAGCTAGAATCTTCTACCACCAGGGTGGTCCCTGTCAATAATCAATTACTCTGTTTCTGCTTAAGATTGTTAACGGAATTGTATGTCGGAGTGCCAATATATTCTAGAAAGGTCAGTAAGAAATATTAAATCTTTCTAACTCCTCCTTTTAAAGCGTATTCTTTGAATATCCTAGGAACATCAGGGGTGCTAATGAAACACCGCATCACAAAAACTAGGAACTGGGCTACCTGCAGGTGGCCCTCCAGAGGGAAAAAAAACAGTTTGGGGCACCTATTGCACTGTGGCTCAACACCAGCTTCAGAGCCACCAAAAGCGCTGCTTTAAACACTGGGTTTTCTTGGGCCCCAGCAAGACATTTAGATGAACGCTCTGCGCAGGTGAGGCCAGGAATCTGTATTTTTAACAGACTCTCAAGTGATCTTATTGCACATTAAGTCTGAGAAACACACATAACGCACTCATCAAAACAACCTACTTACATGGGTAGCCAAGCTGACAAAGATTTGGCAATTTTCCAGATTACTTTAAAATACACAAACAAAATTCTACAGTAAAAGAAGCTCAATTATTTTATCATTATTGCATAAAGAGATTTTTCTCCCTAGTTCTGGAATGACAAGTGCCTACAACAACATAACTAAGGGAAATCTGTTATCAATGTTAAAAAACCTCAAGTGATCTTTAAAAAAAACCAAAAACTTCCTCTATTCCTTATAAATGCTTGTCATATAGTAAAATTTAGTATGGTTAGAGTAAAGAATAAGTCCAATTAGCCCAATTTTTTCCCTCAGAGTTAACTGCCAATACCAAAAAGCTTAGTGCTACTTCCAGTCTGTGACATTAAATTCAAAGATACTTTCCTTGATAGTGCAGAATGTTGGTCTTAAGTTGACAATAGCTAAAATATCTTTTTATGATGACCTTAAGAATATCACTTACGAGGGGAGGGCGAAAGGGATAAAGGAGCACATATGTATGGTGACGAATAAAAACTATACTATTGGTGGTGAACACGATGCAGTCTATTTAGAACCTGATATATAACATTGTACACCTGAAATTTACACGTTGTAAGCCAATATGACCTCAATAAAATAACTTTTTTAATTAAAAAAAAGAATATCACTTAGATATGTGTATTATTTTGTACAACAAATTTTATTAAGATGAGAACATTTCCCAATCATTTTGGTAGCTACTGGATAAATTAACTTTGAATATTTAAATTTATAAAACCCAATTACATGATTGAATTAATTATTGCTCCCTGGGAGTTAATATAGCCAATTAAAAACAACAAAATAGGACGCCAGCCCAGTGGCCAAATGGTTAAGTTCGCGCACTCTGCTTCGGAGGCCCAGGGTTTCACTGGTTCGGATCCTGGGCACGGACACGGCACTGCCCAGCAAGCCATGCTGAGGCGGCATCCCACACAGCACAACCATAAGGACCCAGAACTAGAATATACAAGTATGTCATGGGGGTCCTTGGGGAGAAGAAGCAGGAAAAAAAAAGATTGGCAACAGATGTTAGCTCAGGTGCCAATCTTTAAAAAAAAAAAAAAAGAAGGTCCAGTATATGAACGCAGAAGCGCCACTCAGTACCTTGGGCAAGTTACTTAACCTCCCTACCCTCTACTTCCCTAGTGGCAGGATTCAACGAGATAACGTATGTAAAGCACCCAGCACACTGCCTGCTACATGTCAGTCCCTGATAAACATCACCCCATGTAAACACATAAACAAGAATCTCTCTGAACAGACACACAGAAACTATCAATGATAGTTGCTTCCAAGAACAAAACTTGGGGTCAGGGTGGAAAGACTATACCTTTTTGTACTCTTTGCATTTCTAACCAGTGTGATAACAAGTTCTCAAAAAACAAAACTTTTTTAAATGATCTCTTGTGCTGTGGGACTTCTTAGTGTCTAGCATGCTGCACTGCAAAAGCTGAAGTGTCACTGCTAAATTTGCAAAGGAGTAAGTCATAGTCTAATAATATCCACTCCACAAAGAAATACACAACCTATCTGATTTCACCAACCTCTTAGGTGTTCTTGCTTGCTTCACCCACCATAGCCATAATGGTCTTATCTAAAACACCTTAAACCAGTGATTTTTCAACCTGGGATGATTTTGCTAATCAGGGGATATTTGGCAAGAGAGACATTTTTGGTTGTCACCACTGAGGGGGTGTACTACTGGCATCTGGTGGGCAGAAGCCAAGAATCCTGCTAAACATTCTCTTATGCACAGTATAGGCCTGCACAACAATAACTGGCCCCAAATGTCGGTATTGCCAAGGCTGAGAAACTCTGCAGCCCACGGGACCATTCTGCTCAACTCTGAAAGTAACCAGGTTCTTCATTACAGTTACCAACAAAACAAAACACACACAATAAATTCTCCCCTCAAGTAATGAAGTAAAATCCTTAAGGGCTGGCAGACTAGGAGCTCGATAAATGTAACCATTGTTGGCCACTGCCGTTGGAAGTCTCTGAAATTCTAGCAGCTAAAATCGCTTACAGGTTTGTGTGTCTACTCAATTCAATACATTTCAAGATTTTTAAAGCATTTACTATTAAGCCTTCCAAAAGTTCACTCTAAATGCTTTCAATAGATTACAGTTTACCATTCTTTCCTGTGTTCAAATGATATTTGAAGAACCACAAAGCTCAAACAATGTACTGCTAAAATACAACTGGGCCTTTAGTATGTAGTTATCAAGTCTTTCCAATAAACTTGATATTTTTACATTTCACTTAATGCACTGCCTTGGTCTACTATTCTGTACATTTTGAGCAAGTTAATTAAAATCCTTCAAAATTTTAAGAAAATATTAAGAACAGTCCATTGTTTCTGATCAAGAAGAAAAATTAATCAGCAGCTAAGTAACTCTATAATAAGGCTTGAAAAATTACAAACTAAGTCATTCTCTCCTCCAACCTTAAAGCATATTTTAGTGTGCCTTATCAAAAAGTCAACCACTAATAAATAGCTTTGGGAAATAGTTCATCACTATTTGAGATTAATCTTGTCAAAAGAAGAGTGCAAAACTGAACCAAGTGGCTATCAAAAGCTATACCTGGTTCACAAGTAGGTAGGAAACAGTTTTGAAATATTGCTACTGCTAGCACTGTTATTAGTCATACTTTCTCAGTAACTGTGTAACATCTTTTACACCTTTTAGAATACCTATCTTTACCATTGTGTAAGAGTTGAGTACTATTTTAATATTTAGTATTTTAATAGTTTAATAGTTCACCACATAATAACATTCTGATTAAAGAATTCTTAGAGAGACAAAAGAAAACCTTAACTCCTTCCTCCAAAACAAGTCGAAAAAAAAAATACACAAAAAAGTAAGATGTGTTTGCAAATACAAGACGCAATAAAGTCGTTATTCTCTGACTGCTTTTCCAATACATTATTCCTGATGGACACAGGGATCACTAGAACTTCTCCATACACTTCAAGTCACTCCCTCTGAGAACCCAGAACTTTAATACTTGTCCAAACCTGCTTGCTCATGGTCTAATAATAAACCTAATTATACAATCTGTAACAGCCCGACAACCTTTTCCTTAAGAAGCCGTAAAGGTGATTTAACTAACACCTCAAACTCTTAGTAAATCTACTTCAAAAGTAGTTCTTCACTTCAGCCTTTGGCTTCTGCCGAGGGCTAAGGACTGCTGGCTGGAGAAGGGGGAGGTGAAGATCCGCCTGAACTCAGAAGGACACACGCTGGGCGTTGGACAGCAGGGGTAACTGCTGGATCATTTCTCTTTAAATCTGGCAGCACGTGGGGCGGCATTGTGAAGCCACCAACCCGCCTCCCCCCTTACACTCCGCACACGTACGTCTCCACTGCGCATGCTCCGCTCACACAGTCCTAGCAGAACAGGAGCCAACCCCCTAAAAAGTCAACCTGGAAGCCGCAAACGGCCGGAGGCTGGGACAATGGGGGAGGGGGGACGCAGGCACCTCTGGGGAGGCCGCCCCGGCCGCCGCCTCGAGCCGGAGCCCGCGGGCCGCAGCCCCGGGGCTCCGCGGGCCTGCGCAGGGGCCGGAGCTGCTCGGAGCACAAAGCCCGGCGCCGGCAAGCCAGCGGCTCTCCCCTCTGCCCGCTCCACCCTCCCCCAGCCGGGCGGCGCGGCCGGAGCCCGTGCCAGGCGGAGGCAGGAGAGCCGCCGTCCCGCTGCCCGCCAGGTCCTCGGAGCCCCGCGCGAGCGCGACGAGGCCGCGGCGGCCGGCGCTTTTGTTGTCGCCCACAACTCCCCGGACCCGGCGCTGCCCGGGCAGAAGTTTTGCGCGCCTCGCCCCTCCGGCCAGGGGCCAGCCTCGTCGCCCACTCTCGCCCCCACCGCCCGCCCGCAGCTCCGACACCCGAGCCGGGACCCGCCGCGGGCCGGGCCCAGACCTCCCTCTGCCCCAGGGTCCGGCGGCCTCGGCCGCACCTGAGGCGGGACCCGCCCCTCCGAGGAGGGTCGCCGGGCTGGGGACCCGCGCCCCTCCCCCGCCCCGGCCCACCGAGCAGTGGGGGCGGGGGCGGGCTCCTCTCCTTCCCCCCGGGCGCCAGGCCCGTCCGGGCGTCCGGGCTGGGGCGCGTCCCCGCCCCCAATGCCCTCCGAAAGCCGGGGAAGAAGTGCTGGGCCCGGCCCGGCCCGGCGCCTCGGGCTCCCCACCCTCGCAGGCCCGCACCCGGCCTGGCCGCCGGCCGCTGCTCCCCTTCGGCCGTCCGGCAGCCGGCCCGGGAGGCGGGGAGGCGGGGAGGCGGGGAGGAGGCGGCGGGCAGCGGCTCGCGCGATCGCGGCCCGGCCCGGCCGGCGCCCCGCCGCCCGCTCACCTGCCAGCTGTCTTCGCAGTAGCAGTGCAGACTGCAGCTCCGTCATCCTCCCTGCCGAGGGCCCGGGCTGGCGCCGGGGCTTCCGAAGGGCTGGGGACAGGCTGTGGGGGCTGCTGGCGCTGGGTGTGCTGAGGAACCCGGGCCCCCACGACGGGAGCGCCGAAGCCGAGGGAGGCCGGGCTGCGGCGGCGGGAGCGGCGCCTCGCTGCCGGCGCGAGTGCGCTCCGTTCAGCTCTCCTCACAGCGCCCGGAAGGGGAGGGTACCGGGCCGCCGCGGCGCGCACTGGGACTTCGCTCGCCCGCTTCCCTCCTTCAACCCGCCCGTCGGCCCCACTGGTGCCTTCCCCCGCCACAGCCTCACTGCGCGCAGGGCCGCTCCACGCAGGCGCGCTGGGGCTGCCTACTTCGCCGTAGGCCCGCCCGCAAGCCCTACCCCTCGGCCTACCTGCCCCGCCCCCGGCGGCGGAGTCCCGCCCCCTGTGCGCAGTGGCCGCGGCTGCCGCCATCTTGGGAAGGTCGACGCCCGCCTGCCTGCTAAGGCCTCAGGTGGTAGACGCCCCGCGGACGCCATGACAAAGAGGTCGCGGAGGGTCAAGACGCCGCCTCCGGGTTGAAGCAGGTGGCCTGGAAGTGAAGGGGCCAAAAGAAGTAGTAGACGTTTAGTTGTTGGCGAGCAGTCAACACACATGTGACACCCCACACATGGTGGGCGAGTCAGTCATTGTTAAAGCCGAAGTTAGTACTGGTGTGCCCCTTTTTAAGCAAACCCCCGAAATAGACTTAATATATGCTGATAATTCACTTTACAGAAAGAATGCACAAAGATTCTTGAAATAAGCAAAATGTTCTGCATCTCATAGTGAGCAATGTTTAAGCGTTGTTAATAATAATCTCTTTTAGTAAGGAGAGTTGAGATTAGCAAAATCGGATACAGTATACACAATTCAAAATGTCCAGAAAGGCGTCGATTATGTAAAGTGGAAGTGTGGGATCTAGGGTTTGGGAAAAACAACCTTTCTCCGCTCTGCTTCCTCTTTTCCTCGTTTCTGCAGCCTTCTGTTTGTGTAAAACAGTCTCAATAAAGAGATGGAGCAGAAGGAAGAGTAATTCTTCACGGCACTCAAATTTATCTGTTTCTTCAACAAATATTTATAAAACCTGTATTAAGTTTGTACCTGAGCTACAAAAGACACAGAGAAATACAGTTCCTACCATCAAGGGGCTTACAGTTTCGGTGAGTTCTAGGTAAGGGGAAAAGCCCGAGGAGGAGCAAGGTCCAATACAGTTTTTTTATTTAAAAAATTACTGAAAAAGCTGTCCTTACTCTCCCCTTAGAACAAGAATTAAAAGGAATAAACAAACACTGTGAATGAATCCGAACTCTTTGGAATAACAAGTCCCACCCCCCCCCCCTCGGGAGTTAACCTAGGTTTTGTGAAGCCTCAAGCTTATGGAATTTGAAGGACAGACTCTCTTTAAGGAAAAGAGTAAAAAAAATAAAGTTCGAAATGACTATTTATTTAGAGTGAGAAAATAAATCACAAACAGGCTTGGGGAATCGGTCTTTTCTTCCTCTGAGATCTCTTTAGGCCGGTTATCAGAAATGCTGCCTGGTTGCGACATGGCTTCCTCTCTCGCCTAGAAGAGATTCCAGCCCTCACACGGACTCTGAAGCTTCCTTAGCTTTCCCATTAAAAACTCCATTTCCCTCCTTTCTAGACCAAAAATCTTTCTGTTTGAATGAATTTTTAATTTTATCAAAGTAGTAAATACACATAATTCATAATCAGTGTATTAAGGCTTACAGCAAAAAATAAACATGCTTTGTCACGCTCCTTCCCCATTCCTAAATCCTGCTTGCCAGAGGTGATCCCTTTTAACTCTTTCAGTTTCTTATCATTTATTCTAAATGATATTCTTAGAATACATTATCTTGATTTACCCATTATAGACCTTATATATTTATTCTTGTTGTAACTGATAAGAATTTTTTTCTTCTTCTTCTCCCCAAAGCCCCCCAGTCCATAGTTGTATATCCTAGTTGTAAGAGCAGTGCTAGGTCAGCGCCCAGGATCCCAGCAGCAAAACCCTGGGCTGCCCAAGCAGAGCGTGTGAACTCAACCACTCGCCCCAGTGGGCCCCCACCGATAAGAATTTAACTATCTTGTTATTTCCACCCTTTATTCTCCTAATATCATTAAATCATCACATTTAGTTATATCGATAAATAGTTTTTACACCATTGTGACTTTATAAATGTTGACTAAGAGAGCCAAATACTATAATGGATTATAATAATATTTATTCCTTACGCAGATTTTTTTTTGGCCTAGAGTTTCTAATTATAAGTTTTTTCTTGCAGTATCTTGATTATAATCAATATCCTTTCCTTCCCTATCCCACCCCATTGCTATCATATCCTATCAAGCCCTTTTGCTTGGAGATCTGCCTCCTGGAAGCCTCTGTATTCCCTCTCTAATCTGGGCTGATTGCTTTGGGCCGTGCCTGCCACATAGAAGTCTTCCTAGGATTCCCTCCGGCTGCTCTCCTGGGCTGAGTCTACCACGTCCCAGATCTCCAGTGTAAGTCTCTTTTGTTTACTCCCTTGTTTTGCTGGAGCATATTATCACATAACATTGATGAGTATATATGAGGCAATTTTTCTAAGTCCTTATATGTCCAAAAATGTGAAAATTTTAAACATCTACATTTTAATGCCAGTTTATCTGGGTATCGAATTTTATGTTTAAAATCAAGTAATTTTTCTTCAAAAATATGAAATCATTGGTCCATTACCTTCTAGCATCCACTGTTGCTGTTGATTCTTGTTCCATTGTAAGTGGCCTATTTTTTTTCTTCTTGAATATTCTTAGGGTTTTCTTGTTATAGCTGGTATTTTAAAGTATCATGATAACATGCCTTGGTATGTCTGTAGGGTGTTTTCTCTTTTTAATTCACTGTGCTCACAGTGAGTTTTGTAATGATATAATGGTTGTTTTCATTTACATATAGAGATAAGCTCAGAATAATGAGATAGTCTGCATTTTCCTGGTGTATAAAAAATTATTTTAAAAAGCAATTGACTTTTGTAGGTTAATCCAGCAAACCTCACTAAACTCTAAATTAATCATTCATCTCTAGATTATTTTGATTCTCTACCTAAATAATACTTGTCTAAATAAAGGCATTTCTAGTTCTTTTTTTGAAACATTGTTTCTGTTTTTTGCCTCACTCCAGCAGAGTGGCATAGAAGATGTGGTAGTGGGCCCCCTTGTCTCCTTCCATTCTTAAAGGGACAGTTTCAATGTTTCCTTATTAAGTCTCATGCTGTAGATTTTTTTTGTAGCTCCTTTTGGCAGTTAAGGAAGTTCCCTTCTATTCCTTGCTTATTAAGATTTATTTCTTATAATTCCCAAACCTTTATTTCCAGTCCAGATCTTTCACCAGAGGTTCATAATCTGCACCCCCAACTGTCTAACCCTATATTCATTTATTAGCAAATGTTTATTGAGCACCTACTGTGAGCTAGAGGCAATTTGATGACCTGGGAGTAAACTAGGCAGACCACATCCCTGCCCTCATGGCACTGATGTCCAATGGGAAAGGACAGTCAGTAAAAAAGTAAACAAATGTTACACGAGTTAGCATTGTATTATGATAAGTGATATGATGGAAATAAATAGGGTGAGTGAATAACTGAGGAAAGTGGTCTCTTCTAGATAAGGTAGTCAGGGAAGTCCTCCCTCAAGACATCATACTTGGGCTGAGATCTGAATTACAAACACAAGATGCAACTTGAAGATTCTGGGGAAGAGTATTCCAGGTAGAATAACGGCTACTTCTAAGCCCTGAAGTAAGAAAGAACTTGGCTTGTCCAGAGACTAGAAAGGAGGTCAGCATGGGTGGGGAGGCTCCACTGGAGCCTAGTGAGAAGGGAGCCAAGAAGAGTTGGAGAGGCACACAGAAATCATCTTACAAGGGGCCTTGTTGACCACAGCAAAGAGTTTGGATTTTAGTTTAGTTGTAGTGGAAGACTTGAGGGGGGTGTGATCTGATTTATGTTGTTTAAAGCTCCCATTGGTGCTTATAGAAAAGAGAAGTGTTTGCTGGAAGACCAGTCAGAAGGCTATTGCTGAAGATGAGGCAAAAGATGGTGGTGGGGACAGGGATGGTAGAGCAGGTGTTGGGGAGGGGGGAATGGATTTGAGATAAATTTTGGAAGTAAAATAGAAAGGGCTTGCTGGCAGATTGAACGTGGCTGAAGAGGAAAGATGACTCCTAGGTTTGTGACTCCTGGCATAACTGGCTTGATTTCAGAAACGGAGAAGGGAACAACAGGTCTGGGGAAGTATCAAGAGATCTATTTTGGATGGGTTCTATTTTTGCTGTTTATTAGACATCCAAGCAGAGATGTCAAATAAGCATGTGCATACTTCACACTGGAGCTCAGAGAAGAGGCCAAAGCTATAGATACAGTTTTGGAGAGATCAGCATTAGGTTTCCTAGGGGAGGGTGTAATGAGATTTTTCTTTTTAAGCCTAAAAATGAGCCCAGAAGCAGCCAGACATTTGGAAGTCAGGTAGAAGAGGAAAAGCAAGCAATGGAGGCTGAGAAAGAGTAGGGGAAAAAGGAGAAAAAACAATGTGTAGTGTTGCAAAAGCCAAGATAGGAGAAGATATTCTCAGGAGAAAGGAATGGTCAACTGCCACATGCTGCTGAGAAGCTGAGAAAGATGAGGGCTGAGAAGCGTGCACTGAATTTTGAAAATAGGAAGTTGTTGTTGACCTTGATAGAAGGCATCTGATGGAGCAGTGCTGACAGCAGGCAGAGCAGAGCAGGCTAAAGACAGAATGTCAGGTAAGGAAATAGAGATCTCAGTGTTGAGTGCATATGTGAGGTTTGTGGTCGTGAACTGAAAGTGGAGCCAGTAGTTCCAGTTCAGTAATTTTTTTTTCTGCTAACTCAGGTGCAGGTCTGGAGAAGGCTGATAGTTGTGTACATTTAGGGTTGAAGGTTAGCCAGTCAAGCAAATGGAGAGCAAGATGGAGACAGACAAGCCCATTTGTTGAGGGCGTATGAAGCGAGTGACTGTTGTAACGGTCTATTTTCTAAGCTGAGTAGAAAAAGAAGTGAAAACAGGAAGGTTAGGGTTGAATAGTGAAAAAGTGATACAAATAATGGGGTCTTGATGAGGTTGAAGAATTGTGTAGTGTAGACACTAAAGCAAGTGAGCTTGAAGGACAGGAAATGGTGGTCAGGGTGGATGGCTTGAAATCCAGAATTCGGTTGTGGTGTGGTTGTGGGTGGTGAGGTGTTCTCATGTGAATGTGGGAGAGGCTGGCTGGTGGGGAGGGGAGGGGAGGTGTCAAGGAAGGGACAGCTAGAAGTACTAGATAGGTCATCCACGTGGGTAATTAAGTCCCCGAGGACAAGGGCCCAAGAAATATGAAAAAGGCTTTGAACCAGGAGCCAAAGTCACTGGTGAATGAGTCCATAGATAATAGCAATAAAGGGAGCAACAAGTGGTAAAGCAGATGGCCTTAGCCTCACAAGAGCTAGGGTTAGGGAAGGAAAAGGAGGAGAAAAGGAGAAAAGCAGCAATGGGGAACAAGAGAAGATGCTAAGCCTATGGCCATGAGATCCAGGAAGTATGAGAGAAGACAGCCTTCCCTTGAGAGGGCTGAAGAAACTGAGTCTTTAGAAGAGAGCCAGGTCCAAATAAGGCCATGGAGAAGTGTCCCATGAGCACCTCAGACTACCCTGCTGGGAACTCCTTGTCTTCTCCCCAGACCTGCTCTGTCACAACCAGTGGTGCCCAGGCACCCAGGTCAGAAACAGGAGAGTCAGCCTTGTTGCCCCCTCTTTTTCACTCCTACATCTGGCCTGAATGTTCCCTCCTTTCCATTCCTCTGGGCACTCCTTAATCCAAGCCTGTATTAGTGCCACAACCTCTGTAAGGTTCTCCTGGCTTGACCTCACTGGGCTTGACTCTCCTTCTCCTCATCTACTTTCTGCAGCCACAGCACAACTTTCAAAATGCAAATCTGCTATTGTACCACTCCTACTGAAAACTCTGCAGGGGCCTCCCAACTGTTTTAGAATGAAGTCTAAGCTCCCTGATACAGTTTAATTGCCCTTTACAGTCTACTCTCTGGGAACTCTCCAGCTTCATCCTGACTCTCTCATCCTGTGCCTCTTCCTGACACTCTCTGCTCCTGACACACTACACTTCTTTTCCTTCCTCCAAAAGGTCAAGGTTTTTTTTACACCTCTGGGTCTTTCCATTTGCTATTCCAATGGCCCAGAACACTCTTTTCTGCTATGTACTTGGCAGACTCCTACTAATTCATCTTTCAGGTCCTTGAAAGAAGCAATTTCCTTCAGAAAACATTTCTGAATCTGAAAATTAATCTTACTCCTATGTTTCCTGTTTCCAGCAGATATTATACCTCCTCTCCTAACATTTATTGTGCAGTATTGCAATTTATTTTTCTTTTCAAATGTCAGTAAGCTTTGTGGTGGCAGGACTCTATTTCTCTTCTCTGTTCTCAGAACTTAATATAATGATGCTATGCAGTAGGCACTTGACAAATATCTGTTGAATGAATGAGTCGATCCTATTAAATTAATAATAGGATAACCTTTCAAGATTAGTACAGGCCCATGCTTATTAAATTTGGATTTGTGTACCTGGCAGAGGGTGGTACAGAGTGATGTGCCAAGGTGTTCTTGAAGCCACAGAATAAGCCTCTCTTGGGTTGTTATTTTTACTAATTTGGGGGGGATTAAAAAGTAAAAAATACTTAAAGGAAAATGTATAACTTTAAATGCTCATATTAGACAAGAAGAAAGACTGAAAACTTAATGAGCTAGCATTTATTGTAAAAAGTTAGAAACAGAATAGCAAAATAGGGGCCGGCCCCGTGGCCGAGTGGTTAAGTTCGCACATTCCACTTTAGCGGCCCAGGGTTTCGCTGGTTCAGATCCTGGGCACAGACGTGGCACTGCTCATCAAGCCATGCTGAGGCGGCGTCCCACATGCCACAACTAGAAGGACCCACAACTAAAAATATACAACTAGGTACTGGGGAGAAAAAGGAAAAATAAAATCTCTAAAAAAAAAAAAATAGCAAAATAAATCCAAAGAATAGTACTGGGATAACTGTATATCCACATACAAAAGAATGCATTTGGACCCCTACCTCACACCATATAGAAAAATTAACTCAAAATGGATCAAAAACCTAAATAAAAGAGATAAAACTATAAAACTCTTAGAAAAACATAAGCATAAATCTTTGTGCCCTTGGATTAAGCAAAGTTTCTTAGATAAGACTCCAAAAGAACATGCTACAAAGGAAAAAATAGATAAATTGGACATCATCAAAATTTAAAACTTTTGTGCTTCAAAGGACAGTATTGAGAAAGTGAAAAGAAAACCCAAAAAATGGGAGAAAAGCTTTACAAATCATGTATCTGATAAGGGACTTGTATATAGAATATATAAAGAAATCCTACAACTCAATAATAAAAAGATAACCCAATTTTAAAATGAGCGAAAGATCTGAATAGACATTTCTCCAAAGAAGATATACTAATGGACAATAAGCACAAGAAAAGATGTCAGTATCATTAGCCGTCAGAGAAATGCAAATCAAAACCACAATGAGATATTACTTCACACCCGGGAGGATGGATAGAATCAAAAAGAAAGATAATAACAAGGGTTGGGGAGGATACAGAGAAATTGGAACCTTCATACATGGTTGGTAGAAGTATAAAATGGTACACTCACTATGGAAAACCGTTTGGCAGTTTCTCAAAAAATTAAACATAGAATTATCATATGATTCAGCAGTTCTATACCTAGGCATATACCAATAGAATTGAAAATGTGTTCACACAAAACCTTGTACACAAGTGTTCATAGCATCTTTATTCATAATAACAAAAAATTAGAAACAATTCAAATGTCTATCAACTAATGAAAGGATAAATAAATGTGGTATATCCATACAATGGAATATTATTCAGCCATAAAAAAGAATGATGTACTAACACGTGCTACAACATAGATGAACTTTGAAAATATTATTCTAACTGAAAGAAACCAGACACAAAAGGCCACATATTATATGATTTGATTTGTATGAAATACACAGAATAGGCAAATCTACCAAGACAGAAAGTAAATTAGCTGCTGCCTAATGATGGGGTTGGCAGGAAGGGAATGGAGAGGAAAAACTAAAGGGTGCTTTTGGAATGATGAAAATGTCCTAAATTTAACTGTGGTGGTGGTTGTACAACTCTGTGACTATTCTAACCACCACGGAATTGCATTAACCCACATGGGTAAATTGCATGGTATGTAAATTATATCTTAATAAACCTGTTATGAAAATAATAATAAATGTAACCAAAGAAATAAGAAAATAATAAAAACAAGAGCACAAGACAGAGACTATAAACAATGAACAGGAAACCCAGCAAAGAAGAAGAACAAAGCCAAAAAATGGTATTTTGAAAAGTCTAACAAAGTTGACAAACCTCTGGCAAACTTGACAAAGAGAAGAGAAAGCACAAATAAAATTAAGGATGAAAAGAAGCAAAAACCACATGGATTAAAAGATAAAAAGAGGATTATGAGCAACTCTGTGCCAAAAGTTTGAAAATTTAGATGAAATAACTTCCTAGGAAAATATAATTTACCAAAAGTGACTCAAGAAGTAACAGAAAGCCTAAACAATTCCATTACTGTTAAATGAGTGAAATTGGTAGTCAAATGTCTTCTTACAAAGAAAACTACAGGCCCAGATGGTTTTACTGATATGTTTCACCAAATTGCAAAAATCACATGGTTCTAATTTTACACAACTATTCCAGAGTAAGAGACAGAGGGTCCACTTTATAAGACTAGCATAATCTTGATATCAAGACCTGAAAAGGGCAGTCTAAGAAAGGAAACTGCGGATCAGTATAAATCATGAACATAGATGCAAAAATCTTAGAGGAAAAAATAGTGAATTGAATCCAGCAATATGTAAAAAGTTGTACATCACATCCAAGTTGGATATGTCCAGGAATGTAAGGTTGGTTTATCATTAGGAAACCAATTAACATAATTTGCCACGTTAATAGATTAAAGGTGGGATGGGAGAGGCATGTGGGTACAGAAAAAGCATCTGATAGAATTCAACATCCACTTTTTATAGTAAGTGTTGGTAAAGAGGAACTTCCCTCAGCTGTTAAATGACAGCTACTGAAAAATCCTCACCATAAGGGTTAGATAGACCTGGAAAGCATTCCCGGTAAGAACAGGAGCATGAGAAGTGTGGCCACCACTGTGACCATTCTATTCAACTGTGCTGGAGATCCTGGCCGGGTAGTAAGGCAACAAAGAAAAACAATGTTTCAAATGGAAGAAACTTGGATGATGGTCAAACAGTTGGAGCAGAGGAGAACAGGATGGTTCCAGGAGAGGGTAAATCATAAAAGGGCCTAAAGAAGGTGAACCTCCAAAGGTATGGTAGAGGGAAAGGAACCTGCAAGGAGTCTCAAGAGAAGCTAAAGAGGACAAAAACCTGCAAGGGTTAAGCGAAGGAAGTGGGTGCTGGAGGAGGTGAGTCAGCATGTCTTTATGAGGACCTACTATGCTGGTGCTATTTTAGGCAGTGTTGAGTCAGTGGAAAACAAAAAGACAACATACAATCTTCAAGGAGTGAACATTCTAGCGGGATCTGACAGTCAGTCAGCAGACATGTCAACAAACTGAAAAGATAGTTGCAGATGCTGAGAAGTGCTGTGAAGAGACTAAAATAGGGTATCAAGAAAGGCTGACCGAAAAGTTTACCCTAGCTAAGGCAGTCAAGGAAGCCTTCTCTGAGGTGGTGACGTTTGAATTGAGACTTGAATGGTGAGAAGGAAGTGGCCATGTGATGACTTGAGGAAGAGTGATTCAGGCCTAGGACAGAGCAAGTGAGAAGGCCTCGAATTGCTGTGAGAGCATAAAGGAGGCCTCTGGGGCTGGGGCCAAAGGAATGAGGGGAGAGAATGGCAGGCTGTGACGTCAGAGGTAGGGAGGGGACACACTGTGTAGGCATCGTAGGCCAAGGCGAGGAGGGGATTTTATTCCATTTGCAATAGGAAGTCATGGCAGTGCTTGAAGGAGTCTCTCCTCTTTCAGGAAGTTTGACTCTGAAAGAGAAAAGAGGCAGGGCCATAGGTCGGGGGAGGGATTTGTATGATCACTAGCAAGCCAGGCTTGATCTTAAGTTTTACTGATGTCCCCACCTCGCACCCTACCCTCCCAGCCACTCTCACAGGTTTGAGCAGCAAACACATCACTTTCTGGACCGTGGTGGAGGAACCAAGCAGGCATAGATGCCTGCAATTCCCCCTAAATAATACTTAGCTTCTTCATCCCTCGGTTCCTTAGTTCTCCCATCTATAAAATGGGATGAGACCTATGTCCCCTCAGAAGGTGCTGAGTGTAAGGCCTTTGAGTCCCACAAAGGAAAGGTTTGCCAGGACTCCAGGCTTCCCGCAGGCTCCTGAGCAGCCCGCTCACCCTCAGTGCTTGCTGAGCTCCTCGCAGTAACCCTGGTGGTCCCATCAGAGAGACTGGGGCCCAGAGAGGGGAAGGGGCCCGCCAAGTTCCCAGGGAGATGGAGATAAATCCAGAGCTAGAAGCCAGGCCTCAGCTCTCACTTCCGGCTGTTCTCACAAAGCCCCTGTGGCCAGGAACGGTGAACTCGAGTCTCAGAGCTTGCTAAGATCTAGTTCCCTGAAAACCTGACCTCTCCTCACCTGTCCTGGATATTTAGGACTCCAGGAAGTCCTTATCTGTCCCAGGTGCCACCCATGCCTGAGCCCTGGGCTCCTCACCTGTCTCAGGTGTTTGCCAGGCTTAGCAAGAAGGAAGTTGTTGTTGATCTTAGTGAGCATGCTGCTAATGGAGCTGCGGGGGTACAAACCAGAGCAGAGTGCGGCATGACTGACCACAGGTGACCATTTTCAAGAAATAGGAGTATCAAGGAGTCGAAAAATAGAAGGCAATGGCTCGAAAGTGGGGCCAAAGGAGTTTTTGTTGTTGGGTTTTGGCTGTGTTTGTCTTTTAGGATGGAGTGGAGAATAAGCGGGAATGCTGTCAGAAAGAAGTCAGTGTAAAGAAAGGTGATAAAGATTCAGGAGAACAAGGGGGTAATAAATTGAGCAGGGTCCCAGAGGAGGGGAGGGGGTATGCCCCAAGGCACAGGTGGAGAAGTAGGCTTTCAACAGGAAGGGGAGTACTGCTTCCTTTGTAAAGCGGGAAAGAGGAAGGAACTAATATGGATGCAGGTGAGTTTGTAGGTGTGGGAGCAGGAGGCTGGGAGAGTTCTCTTCCCTGTGCTCAGTGAAATGGGAAACAAGGCCATTTGCTGCGCATGGGGGAAGGTGCAGGGGAGTGGTAGGAAGCAGCCACTGTGGAGAACAGTAGAGAGTTTACTAGGGAAACAAGGAAGGATGGCCAGGCAACCTTCAGAGCCCAGTTGATGTTGGAATAAATTTGTGCTGGTACCAATCTGTCCAGAGGTATGATTTTTTTCAACAGTGCTCACTTGGCCATATGTAGACACAGAGAAGATGGTGAGTTGGATTGATTAAAAGATGGTATGACAGAAAGACAACTGGGCAAGAGAGGTGAGGATACTGGTGAAAGGGTCGACGTGATGGGCCAGAGACTCCTGTTATTGGAAAAAACCACTACACTCTAAAACAGAAGAATCTTTGTTGGCATCATTCTTCCAGGTTGACGTAAAAGCTCAGATAAGGTTCTTCAAATGTGTGTGTGCCTATTCCAGGATTAGGAACTTCATGATCTGGTGATCCACATGCTGCAAAAAATGTTTCAGGACAGCGATTGGTGCATGTATTGGAATTTGTTACATGTGTAGCCACTCAGCATCTTTTGAACCCACTTTTTTTCTTTCTTTTTTTTTTTTTGAGGAAGATTTGCCCTGAGCTAACTACTGCCACTCTTCCTGTTTTTGCTGAGGAAGACTGGCCCTGAGCTCACATCCATGCCCATCTTCCTCTACTTTATACATGGGATGCCTACCACAGCGTGGTGTGCCAAGCAGTGCCATGTCTGCACCCAGGATCCAAACTGGTGAACCCAGGGCCACTGAGAAGCAGAATGTGTGAACTTAACCACTGTGCCACCAGGCTGGCCCTGAACCCACTTCTTATATTGTGGTAATTTCCCAGTTCCCAAAGGTAGATGCCAGCACTTGCCTGCCCAAGCTCCTTTGCAGCCAGGGCCCAGATGTGTGACCTGGCAACCAATCAGATGCACCCACATCAGACCTGAGTTCAAGATACAGTGCCGTGAGGAAAGGAGCCTGGGCCTTGCAGAATCCCTTTACTGGCAAGGGTGGCAAGGCTGTCAGGGGCAGTAGGGGCAGAGATCCTAGCAAAGTGACAATGCTCAGAAACTGCTAAGTGAGCTAATTGTGCAGCTGTCCGGGGGTGCTGGGGTCCAGCCTAGCTGTGTAATTGGCATATTATTCCTAGCTCTAGAGCAGTGCTGTCCAATAGAAATCTAGAGTGAGCCACATAAGTAATTTTAAATTGTCTGGTAGCCACATTTTTAAAAAATTTAAACATTGAGATCATTTTAATAATATATTTTATTTAACCCAATATATCCAAAATACTAACGTGTAATCAAAAGAAAAAAATATTAATGAGATAATTTACATTCTTTTTTATACTAAGTCTTTGAAACCCAATGTGTATTAATACTTAAAGTGCATCTCAGGGGCTGGCCCTGTGGTCCAGTGGTTAAAGTTCTGCATGCTCTGCTTCAGCGGCCTGGGGTTCACAGGTTCGGATCCGGGCAAATCTTCTTCATCAAAATAAATAAATAAAGTGCATCTCTGCATAGACTAAGCCGCATTTCAGGTGCACCTGTGGCTAGTGGCCACCCTACTGGACAGTACGGGTCTAGAGGCTCCAGCCCAACTCTGTGGCCATCCCAGACATTCTTTAAGCTACTAAATAACTTTCAATAAAGTCCTCTTCTGCTTAAATGCATTAGAAGAGGTACTGTGATTTGTAACCAAAGGTCATTTTGGGAAGTTAACCACAATCCAGAATGCAAGCTCCACGAACACAGGGATATCATCTTTCTTGTTTACCACATATCCCCAAGGCCTGGATGAATGCCTGGTTCTATTTAAATATTGGTCACATCAATAAATGAAAGAACGAAATGAAGGAATGATGACAAAGATGTTCTCCCCCCAATAAACCTCCTGTACGAATGCTTGACCAAGGCTTCCTTTGACAAATTGCCTGGTGGCTGCTATATCCCTGTATGGCTTTTTCATGATCAAAACCAACTCCAGGGCCGCCCGTGTGGCTTGCAAGTGTGGCCTTGGTGGCACCAGTTCCTGGTGTGTTGTGGGTGACATGGGCAGGAAAACACGACTTCTCCCTAAAAGATAACCTCCATAAGCAGGTGACTGAAGCCAGTGGCTCATGAGGGGCTTGGGGACTCAACCTGAAGGGTCCGTGGACTTTCCAGGGCCCATGGCTCAAGGCGTTGGCATTGGATGCCACTTTTCAAGTCCATAGATGTACTGGAGACAATGGAGTGAGCAGAGAAATTTGTCACTGCCTGGACTAAGAAAATCACCCCAGACTCTTGGAGTCTGCGTGGACTGCAGAAGCCAGAGAAGCAGTGGTGCTCTTCCTGGCTGCTGTGATGACAACCAAGGCTTCCTCGTCCTCCTGGCAGAGGAGGTCCCTTCTGGGGCTGCCAGGTTTCTGGTTTGTGAGCGGTTGCCGAGCACTGGCTGGTGAGTAGCACTGCTTGTGCTGAAATCGCCTTTTTACTCATCTTCCTTCCCCAAATGGCGGCGCTGAGACCAAAGGCTGGCTCTGAAATGTAGACACCCTTGCTCCCTGCCTCCCACCTCAGTTTCTTCATCTAATAAAAGGGGAGGACAACATCATAGGGTTACTGTGAAGATTAAATGAGAAAACATAGGTAAAGGCTCAGCACAGTGCTTGGCATGCCGTACACCCTCAGAAATTCCTTTCTTGCTTTGTCCTTCAAGGCCTAACACAAGAATTTCTTCTACAGTAACTTTCTCTAATACATCACCCCCACCTGGACACAAGATCAACCCTTCTCCGGGGTCCCAAGGCCTTTTGCCAGTTGTTTACAGTAGCTCACACACACACACACACACCACACACACACACACACACATACACACACAGAATAAAGGAAACACGGTGTGATGACTAGGAAGAGACTGGTTGTTGATTTCTTAGTGATTTAAATGCTGAGGGCCGTGGCTGCTGAACTTAACATTTCTAGGGCCTATTTTTATTTTTATTTTATTTATTTATTTATCTTGGTGAGGAAGATCAGCCCTGAGCTAACATCTGTTGCCAATCTTCCTCTTTTGCTTGAGGAAGAGTGGCCCTGAGCTAACATCTGTGCCCATCTTCCTCTATTTTGTACGTGGGACGCTGCCACAGCACGGCTGGATGAGTGGTGTGTAGGTCGTGCCCTGGATCCGAAACTGCGAACCCCAGGCTGCCAAAGCAGAGCACACGAACTTAACCACTATGCCACCTGGCTGCTAGGGCCTATTTTTAAAAATTGTTCACTTCAAGGGGGTCAAAGGAGGCTGATAGATGATGACCCTGTTATATTCCGGACACAGTTAAAAATTCCCTGATTCATTCCTTCAGACAACCACTTGTTTATTCATTCATTCACTTATTTTTCACACATTCATTGGGCAGGTGTGTGCAAATGAGAAAAGGCTGGAGGAGAAAGGCAATCTTGTGGCCTTCAGGACCTAATTCTTACCTGATATGCAGACACAAATCTTGCTCTTAAGAAGTTATCATTCCCAAAAGAAATCAAAGGCATTTAACCCAATGCCTTAAAGACTCTGATTAAGATGGAATTTGTACCTCTGCTCTTCAGCAAGAGTGACCTTGAATGGTGGTGTCCCTCAGCACAGTGCATGACTCTGGACGGTGCATGTTGAATTGCACAAGAGCAAGCTCACGCTCACTTATCTTTGGCAAAGTCCTGTAAACACTCAGTGTACTAAAACACTGCCTTCCAAAAAAGCATAACCGCACCTGGGTACCTTGTTTCGCTATACTTTGGCGATGTGTGTGTTAATATAATTATGCAATCAAATCACTAACAATAATTCTTCCTAGGGAACTGCAGCAGATGCCGCAAGGCCCCTCTGGGCTCACCGCGGTGGAACATGGCCAACGCCACTCTCGGCATCTTTTTGAGGGGGCAGCTTGCCCTGGCTGGAGTTGGGTCTGCCAGCATGGCCAGCCAGAAGTGCGGGAGAAATAACCTGCTCTTCTGGCCTCCAGCAGTTCTCAGTTGGTGACAGATAGAAGTTGGTATTTCCCCCAATTCATCACCCCTCAGGTGGGAAAATTCTGAGGGACATGTTCTGTGTGGCCCCCAGAAGTCCCCCACAGCACTGAGCACTGTTGCCCACAGAGGTGACCTGCCCGACAGCTCTTTTTACTGGCTTTCTTCCCTTCCGTGCTTCACATCCCCACTCCTCTACAGGTGCTCCTGGGATCACCTACCAAATAAACCTCCTGCATTCAAATCTTTGCCTCAGCGTCTGCTTCTGCAAGAATCCTAACTAAAACATGGGCACATCGCCAAGTGTCAACAAAGGCCCTTGGAAATCCAGGCGATACTTGTATCAGAAGCAGTCTCTCTTACCCCATAAAGTAATTTAGCCTCGCAGTAAACTCAGAGGGTTTTTTTTTTTTTTTTTTGAGGAAGATTAGCCCTGAGCTAACATCTGCCACCAATCCTCCTCTTTCTGCTGAGGAAGACTGGCCCTGAGCTCACATCTGTGCCCATCTTCCTCTACTTTATATGTGGGACGCCTACCACAGCATGGCTTGCCATGCAGTGCTATGTCTGCACCCGGGATCCGAACTGGTGAACCCTGGGCCACCGAAGTGGAATGTGCACACTTAACTGCTGCGCTACCCGGCCGGCCCCTCAGAGGAGTTTTTTACTCACTCATCCTGTACCTCGTGGGAGGAAAGGTGACTGGAGGCAAACTTAGTGGATGCTTTATTACTTCTTTCACTTAGTTTGGACTCTTTAAGGCAGAGACAGAGTGTGACATCTAAGGTTGCGGGTGGGGATTGGGTACAACCTGGCATGGGAATGGTGCCATTCTCCACATCACGAAGTTCCTTGTTTGTTGGTGTGTAGCTTCTTGTTACAGAAAATCTCAAACATATATAAAAGTAGAGAGAATAGAATAATGAACTTCTATGGACCCATCACCAGGTTTGACAACTATCAACTCATGGCCAGTATTATTTAAACTATACTCCCAGCTACCTCTCCTCACTCCACCCCAAATTATTTTAAAGCAAAACACAGATATATCATTTCACCTGTAATGTTCGATATCTCTAAAACATAAGGACTCTTTTTTATAAGCACAAGCATAATACCATTAGCACATCTAAAAAACTAATAATTCCTTAATATCACCAAATCTTCAATGTTCAAATATCCCCAACTGTCTCATTATTATTATTTATAGTTTATTATTATTGCTATTCATAACTGTAATCTATTTGCTAGTTTACAATTTGAATTGTCATTTAAATAAGGTCTACATCTTTTGATTGGTTACATGTCTCTTAAGTCTTTTTTAATTGGTAGGTTCCCCTCCATCTCTTTTTCTCTTTCCTTGCAATTTATTTGTTGAAGAAATCAGGTGATTTCTTCCTATATAGCTTCCTGAGATCTGGATTTTACTCATTACATCATTGTGGTTTCATTTAACTTGTTCTCCTGTTTCCCCTATTTTCTGTAAAGTAGTAGTCAGATGAGATCTGATTAGATTTGGGTTCAGTTTTGTTCTGAGGCTCGTTCATATGTGGTATAGGGGACTTCCATCGGGAGGTATATCAGTCTGGTTTTTGTTTTCTAGTTTCTATCTTGATGAAAAAGCTGTGATGTTCACATTGTCTTGGGACAAACAGAATTGTGACTTAGCTTTGGTAACTTATGTGGCTGATTTCCTGGGCTCTTCTGCAGTGTGTGCTAGCCTCTCCCTGCCAGTTACAATGTTTTCCTTCTGGGATGCTGGGCTCTGGGTCAAAGGCAGAGCAATGGTCTTAATGTGAGAGGGGCTGGTGAAGGTGGGGCACAATCTGTCTCCATTCCTCCGACCTACCCTGGCTCAAGCTGTGGACACAGGAAGACCTCCTAGGGCAGGGCTCAGCTGGGTAACCATGGATAAGCAGCTTAACTTCTTTGAGTCTCAGTTCTCTCAACTGTAAACTGTGATAAACAATAATCTCTCCCAAATACGGTTTATAGTGGACCTTTTTTATCTTGTGGTCCCCCAGTATCTTTTGAAAATCCATCCTATGTATGCCAAGACAATTTCCCATTGGAGGGGAGTTCTGCCTGCCCAAGGTAGAAGATTAGCCTCCTATGTGGCTAGGGCACAGTATGTGGTCCAGGCTTGTCCACTCAGATGCAGCTGACTTTGATTCAGAAGAGAGCCATATGAGAAAGAGGATGCTGCAGAGAGTGGCAGAGACATGGAGCTTTGGGGGGTAGTGGGAGCGAAGGTCCTCAGAGTAGAGACCCCTCTCCCTTCAGTGAGCCGCAATGCCCATTGGTGGCGAAAAGCAAGCTGATAGCAGTCCTGGAGTAAAATCGGGACATTGTTCCTGGCTATGGAGCCTCTGAGCACAATTCCCTATCCCTCTCAGAGGCTGTGTGAGCTATTTATGTCTTTAAATACATTCCTTTGCTGCTTAAACCAGTTAGAATAGATTCTGTTATTTGCAGCGAAGTTCCCTGACAATTATGGGGATCCCATGATGTAGCTAAATGTGGTGTCTGATAGTAGGAGGGGATCAGTCCAACTATACCTGTAGCCTCTGGCCTTCCAGGTAGATGAGCTAATTCACACGTGTCATTATTGTTTATGCTACTTCAAGTTGGGTTTTCTGTTCTTCATGTTGAAAAGCATCCAGATAGATTTCTGTGCAGCTGCAGTGCCTGGTTGCACCTAGATATGCTCAACACATGTTCATTCAGAATCGCCTTTTAAAAGTTACAACATAATGTACATACAATAGACCCTACCTATTTAAAGTGCATATGATATACGTAAACACCCATGAAACCATCACTTCAATTAAGATAAGGAACCCACCCATCACACCTAAAATTTTCTTTGTGCTCATTCATAATCTCTCCTGCTTTGCCTTCACCCTGGCCCCAGGCAACCCCTGATTCCCTTTCCATCACTTTCTAGAATTTTACATAAATGAAATCAAACAGAATGTGCTCCTTATGGTCTTTCTCTCAGCATAATTATTTTGAGAGTCATCCATGTTGTGTGAATCAATGGTTTATTCCTTTTAATTGCTGAGTAGCATTCCACTGTATGGAGACAGCACAATTTGTTTACCCCTTCATCTGTTGGTGGATATTTGGGTTGCTTCCCGTTTGGGATTGTTACCAGTAAAGCTCCTACGAACATTCGTGTAAAGTCTTTCTGTGGATACATGTTTTCATTTTCTCGGTAAAAGGAGAGAATGGCTGGGTTGTGTGGGAGGTGTTCAACTTTTCAAAGAAACTGCCAGACTGCTTTCCAAAGTATCTGCCATTTTGCATTCCCACCAGCAGCGTGGGAAATTTCCACTTGCTCCACATCTTTGCCAATGCTTGGTATGGTCAGCTTTTAAAAGTTTTTAGCCATTCTAGGAGTACATCATTATGATATTACTTTACATTTTCCTAATGAGTAATGATGTTGAATATCTTTTTCAAATGTTTATTTTGTATCCATAAATCTTCTTTGATGAAATATCTGTTCAAATCTTTTGCCCACTTGGGGACCAGCCCGGTGGTGCAGTGGTTAAGTGCGTACATTCTGCTTCTCAGTGGCCCGGGGTTCACGGGTTCGGATCCCAGGTGTGGACATGGCACTGATTGGCAAAAGCCATGCTGTGGTAGGCGCCCCACAAATAAAGTAGAGGAAGATGAACATGGATGCTAACTCAGGGCCAGTCTTCCTCAGCAAAAAGAGGAGGAGTAGTTAGCTCAGGACTAATCTTCCTCAAAAAAAAAAAATTATGTTATTTGTCTTATTGAGTTGTAAAAGTTCTTCATATGTTCTGGTTATGAGCCCTTTGTTGGACATACATTTTGCAAATACTTTCTCACCTTTTTATTTTTGTTATAGTGTTTTTTGGAAGAACAAAGTTTTTATTTTGACAAGTCCAATTTATCTATTTTTTCTTTTACAGTTTGTATTTTTTGTGTCATATTTAAAAAATCTTTGCCTAACCCAAGGTCATTATTTTCCCATAAGTTTTATTTTAGAAGTTTTGTAGTTTTAGCTCTTACATTTTTCAGGCTTATGATCCATTTTGAGTTAATTTTGGTATATGGTGTGAGGTAAAGGTCAAGGTTCATTTATCACAGCAATGATTTATTGTGCACAATTTTTTTAACCTTGCTCCCCAGTTTTATTGAGATATAATTGATATATAGCATTGTATTAGTTTAAGGTGTACAACATAATGATTTGATATATGTATATATTACAAAATGATTACCACAATAAGTTTACTTAACATCCATCACCATACATAGCTACAAATTTTTTTCCTTGTGATGAGAACTTTTAAGATTTGCTCTCGGGGGGTGGAACCTGGTGGCGCAGTGGTTAAGTTTGCACATTCTGCTTTGGCGGCCCGGGGTTCGCCAGTTCAGATCCCTGGTGCAGACATGGCACCGCTTGGCAGGCCATGCTGTGGTAGGCGCCCCACATTTAAAGTAGAGGAAGATGGGCATGGATGTTAGCTCAGGGCCAGTCTTCCTCAGCAAAAAGAGGAGGATTGGTGGCAGATGTTAGCTCAGGGCTAATCTTCCTCAAAAAAAAAAAAAAGAAGATTTACTCTCGGGGCCAGCCCGGTGGCCAAGAGGTTAAGTTCGCGCACTCCGCTCCGGCCAGTTTGGATCCTGGGCGCAGTAGCACAACCAGAGGCACTCACAACTAGAATCCACAACTATGTATTAGGGAGCTTTGGGGAGAAGAAGAAAAAAAAAAGATTTACTCTTAGTAACTTTCAGTTACTAAGTAACTAGTAACAATCCAGTATTGTTAACTAGTCACTCTGCTGTACACTAATCCTCAGAACTTATAACTAGAAGTTTGTACCTTTGACCACCTTTATCCACCGCCCCCCATGCATTATTCATTATTTGGGTCATCTCATTTAGTCCTGACAACAATCCTTTGAAGTAGGTATTATCATGCCCATTTTACAGTGGAAGGAACAGAGGCTCAGAGAGTGTGAGTACTTTGCTGAAAGCCTCTCCTCTAAGCTGCTTTGATAGAAATTTGCAGTTCTCCCTACTAGATTAATTTCCATCATCTTCCTATTATTAAAAATGTGAATAGAATTGTGTCTCCATTAGGATTCTTTGGTTGCAAACAACCAGAATCCCCCAACACCTAACACTACTACCTAGGCTTAAGCATTCAGTCCCCTGACTCCAAGAGGTAGGCTGTCTTCCCGCGCTAAATCAGGGCTTAGTGCCGTCCCTAGGCCTTGGCACATATCTCTCTCTCTCTGCTTGGCTCTGCTCCCCTTTCATTGGCTTCCTTCTCAGGCTTCAGGTAGAGGCTAAGTGATGGCAGCAACTTTCAGAGTCAAGGCCCACCAAGAGGATTACTTGCTTGATTTGGACCCTTGGCTTCTGAGGGCACACTCAGGAGGCATGTGGGACAAACCTTTCTGGAATGAACCAGAGGGCTACTTCTTCAAGTCTGTCCACTGACCACCTGCGTCAGAGCCACCTGGGGGCACCTGGTAACATGCAACCTTCTGCGCCCACGCCCCTCTTCTTGCAGGTGGACTGTGAGGCCCGAAGAAGGGGAGTGACCTCGTCAGGGAGTGAGTGCTGATCTAGGACAGAAGCCCGAGTCCTCTGATTTCAAAACCCAGGGAGGAAAGGACAGAGAATGAGGGCAGGAAATGCGTCCAGCTTTGACTCCTCCGATTCCCATATATTTTCCCTTTAATTCTCATCATTAGGAGAAAAATCCAGTACCGACCCGGCAGGAGCCTTTGGAGGGAGGTGGCTTCCTGCTAATCGGGCCTCAGTGTGCTCTGAGAGCTCGGATTGCTGCCTCTCACCTCCCAGGGAGGCTCAGTGTAGCGGGCATCTCAGGTCTCCAGCCTCCGCACAGACGTCCTCTGTTAAAGGAGGAGGCCTGGCAGGGGAAGGAGCTGGGTGGGTCAAGCTGTAGCCTGGTGTGAGAGCTGCCTCCTTTGAATGGGCACTGGGAGGCGGGGAGGAGAGTCCAGGCAGATGAGTAAGCGAAGCAGAGCTTGATCCAGAAGGGAGGGAGCCAGAGGGAGCCAGGACCTCAGTCAGAGAAGAGGTATGCACCTTCCCTCTGCACCACAGAACCTGTTCCACTGCTGTTTTTAGCTCCTCCTCTGGGCCAGGAAAGAACCTCAGGGCAGAAGCAGGTGGGCAAAGAGGTGATGAGAAGAGAGGCAGACAGGCGATGGGATGGGTCTGGGGAGGGGCGGGATGTGGCCCGCGGCTCTGCATCTATTTAATATGCTCATCACCTTCTCTCATGCAGTACTGTGGTAGAAAAGTTACCTGCTTTTAAAATTATTTTATACACACTCATATACATTATGTATATATGAAATATGTATTTCATAATATTTTGGTTAATTTGATAATATTTCACAAAATTCAAAAGGAACAAAAAAGTAAGTGTCCCTCCCACTGCTATCTTTGGTCTCCCAGCACCCCACCCTAGGACGCCATTGTTGAATGTTTCTTTCTTTTTTATATTTCCGGAAGTATTCTACACATATCAAACATTCACATGTTTTTAAATCACAAGCTTTATACGCTGGACTCACTGTTTGGCATTTTGCTTTTGCGCACAATAAATCTCAATTAAGATCACTTAATTTAAGTACCTAGTTGCCTCATTCTTTTTAATAGTGCATTCTTTTTTAGTATAACATTTAATTGTATGGCTGGAGCATAATTTATTTAACTAGCCTCCTATTTAGGTTCCAAACTTTAACTGTGAAAACAATGGTTCAGTGAACAGCCTGGTGCCGATTAGATTGGTCTTTGGGCACCTTCACCGCGTGAATTCACTTTGTTGGTTTTTTGTTTTGCCCATCTGATAGGTGAAAATGGTATCTAGCAGTTTTAATTTACATTTCTTATATTATGAATGAGGCTGGGCATCTAGGGTAGAAACCCAGAGGAGGGTCGGTAACTGGAGTGGGGTCTGGCCCCTACCCTAGGCTGAGCCACTGTGTCTCCCACACCCTACCCAGTGATGAGAGGTGGCCGGCAGCCTGGGCCCCCGCCCTCCCTAGAGCTGTCTTCCCGCCCCCTCACCTGGGATGAGTAACAGTTTCTCCCCGGTGACTGAAGAGGCATGTTTTATTCAGGCACCCTGGTTTGTCCTGCTTTTCTGTCCCTGAGGGCTGGGACTTGGCCTCTGTTGCGAGACAGACAGATGTGCAGCAGGGAGTGGCAAGATGAGACCTGCTTTATTGGAAACAGAGCTCAGCTAGATGGGGAGCGGGGAGGAGGCCGCAGAAGTTCAGGTGACCGCTGATGAGTCTGAGCCAAGCGGTGGGGCCTGGTGACCCTGAGAGACAGCAGGGGTGGCCTTACGGGACTGCCTGGGTGAGGTAGAGGAGGGATAGGCAGACAGATGATGGGGGCGGGGTTAGGATGGAGGATGAGATATGGCTTGGAGGTTGCCTGTGGGATGGACAGAGGAAATGTTTGTTGGATGAATGTCCTCCCAGTGGCTGTAGGAATGGAGCGGTCACGTGTCCAGCCAAGGGATGGTTCAGTTGGCCAGTCTGGCCACAGCAGGTTAAACCACCTCTGGGGTGTGTCTTGCTCCTGGTTTTCTGCAATGACACAATCTGGTTCCCTGGAAGATAATTAATGTAGACCTAGCTTTACTCCTGGTTTACCACCTTGGTCTAGCTTCTTCTGTGGTGCTTCCTCCTGTCCCTCTGGCTTGGGGGAGGGTGGGTTAGGGAGTGGCCTGGTGGCCAGACCAGCAGAGCTGGAGGAGGAGCTGGTAAATTAGAGGTGGGGGGAGGGGACGACAGGGGCCCACTGAGCGCAGCCCCCATCCAGGCTTCTGGATGTGTTTGCTGCTGGCCTGAGAGCAGAAGGTGGTCAATCAGGCCTAGAGTCCATTGCCCTTGTTCTAGATCCTTCTACTTCTGCCCGTGTTTCAGCCAGTGGCTTTCACCTTGTCTCTCCCAGAGTTCTCAATTCCAAATGAAGACTTCTCTCAGCCGGCAACAAGAGAACCCATTATAAGCACCTAATCTCTCTGTTAGGGTTGGCAGATAAATTTGAGTTTCAGGTAATGAACAATTTTATTGCATGAGAAATACTTAGATACTAAAAAAAAAATCTGCTTATCTGAAATTCAAGTTTAACTGGGTATCCTTTTTTTTTTTTATTTGCTAAATCTAGCAACCCTGCTAGTCCTCCCACTAGCCCTGGAAACTGCCGCCTCCTGACCCGTCACAGGCCCCGGTCCTGCAAAGCTGGTACGATCGGCGCCCTAAGGGAGCAGCAGGGCCTCCTCCCCCGTTTCAGAGGCGACCATGCTGAGGCTGGGAGAAGTGCAGTGCCTCGTCTGGGGTCAAACAGTGATCCGGGCGCAGAGGAGGAATCCTAGCCCTGACCGGTCCCGCTCCAAGTTCAAGGTCTCCGCGCTCACGCCCCTGGGCAAACCCCGGACCCCCCGCGCGGGCGGGGCTCGCGGGCGGTTTCCGCCCAGCGGATCGCGCCGGAGGAAAAGGCGAGCGCGAGCCTGCGGGCGCGGGGCAGGCAGCATTTGGGGCTAGAATATTCTAAGTGGTTTTGAAACCCAGCGCCTGTGAGTAATAATCCCAACCCTCGTCATTTGCATAGCTTTTTCCGGTTGACAAAGGGTGTCCCCAGCAGTGCATTAGAATCATAAAGAAAGCAGACAGGAGAGGGCTGGCCGGCGGGCCCCCGCGGGCACTGGGCCGCTTCCTGCGCGCTCCTCGCGCTGACCCTGAGCCGCTTCCCGGGCCCCGGGCTTAGAGACCGGGACCCCCAGGCTGGGGACGCGCATCGGGGGTCGGGCGTGCGCTCCGGGCCCGGTGCGGGTCCCAGCTCTGCCGCCGCCCGCGCGGGGTGCGAGCGTGTGAGTGTGTGAGCGTGTGCGGTCCCTGCCACTTCCCCGGCCCGTGCTTCAGGCCGCGGGGACCTGTCTGTGCGCCCGGCGACCGGCCGAAAGGTGGCTGGGCCGGACTTGGATGTGGGGACCTGAGAGCCCGGCCCGGAGGTGAGGTAGGGACGGCTGGCGGGAACGGTGGGGACCCCTCTGGGCCTGGGGGTGGGGGTGGGAAGACGTTGGGGGAAAATCTGGTCAAAACGAGACTTATGTAAATCAAACCTTGTTTTCCCCTTGACTCACAGGATTCTTTCGGATCCTTTACCTCAAGTTCTCACCTGCAGTTGGCAGAGGCGGCGAAATACTTGAGTTTTGAGTTTTTCTTCTCCTTTTTACGTGTCCTGTGCGGCGGGGGGTGGGGATGCGCTTTGGGCCACCAGGGTTTTCAGGCTGCCCGGGAACTCTTAAAGGAACATTAGGGGATCTTTCTGAAAAGCTAAAAACAAACAAACGCGTTTGAAAATAAAGTCCTGTGGATAATCTCCCCACACAATTTCTGTTTGGCCAACTTGAGTTTTTTTCTTTCTCGGTTTTCTCCTCTAATCAGCTGTGTGGAAAAGAGTAGTGGTGTTAAAGCTGATGAGGAAAGAGGGCCTGAGAAGGCACACTGATGAGACCACAAGTTACGGTTTTATCACATATCTGCTGCAAAGGGAGATGCTTGGGAAAAATCCAGCTGAAAGATTCCCTCTGGGAGAAACATTTGATATGAAAAAAATTATTAGATAATCATCATCAAACTGGATTTTAAAAGTCTGGGTAGACATCATTAGCCTGTTTGCCAGCTGGAAGGCTGGCTGTGTGTGGAGCTCTAACTTCCGGAGAAGGTCTTCATCTCAATCAAAGCTATGTAACACTACTCAAGTATTTTTTAATCAGGAATGCTAATTATTGAAGGGTCAAGGATTTGCATCAGGCAAAAAAGTTCTGCCCCAGATGAGGTGAGGGACAACTGGCACTGTAAGGTCCCAATCCAGGCAGGCCCCAGCCCTCTGGTCTCATCTATAAAAGGCGCCTGGAGGACGTGGAGTGGCTGGACCACTGGTGTAGTGTGGTGGGCAGTGGACATAGGGACAACCAGCCTGGAAAGCATTTGGGCAGTTTCTACAAAGCTATGCCTAGCCCCCTCTGTAGCCCGGCAACCTCATAGGTCCATCAAAAGACATGAGCAGAGGCCGCCTTGTGACCCAGTGGTTGGGTTCCCATGCTCCGCTTTGGCAGCCCAGGTTCACCAGTTCAGATCCTGGGTGTGGACCTACACACCACTCATCAAGCCATGCTGTGGCAGCGTCCCACATAGAAGAACTAGAATGTCCTACAACTAGGATATACAACTGTGTACTGGGGCTTTGGGGGCGGGAGGAAAGAAGGAGATTGACAACAATTGATGTTAGCTCAGGGCCAATCTTCCTCAAAAAATAAAGAAAAAGAGACATGAGCAGCATGCATCCCCAACCCCCTTGGGCACCCCCAGCCCACCCATGCCCTCACCACCTGATGCTACATGGCACACCAGCTCCTGCAGGGGCCCCCTCAGCCCCAGTGGGGAGCAATTTTTCTTTCATTTCGGTTCCCAGCGCCCCCTCCTCCCCACCCACCCACTCACCCTCCTAGAGGAGCAGTAGACAGGAAGGGTGAGAGAGAAGGCAGTCCTTTCAGTGTCTGTGGACATCTGAATCCACAAGCCTCAGGCCTGGGAGCTGCCACCCAGCCTGGCTCAGCACTCCCCTTTGTTTCTGCAGCTTTCTTGCTGGTCCCACGGGCTTCTTCTCTTCTGGGCTGAGCCCCTTGAGTCTTTAGGAGCCCCACCAGCCCGCCGGACACACCCACACCTGTTTGGTTTGTGAGGCCCACCACACAGCAGCTCCTGGCCTCCTAGGGGCACTGTGAGGCCCCAGTGAGTGGGGTCAGCCCTTGAGTGGCCCCTGAGGGAGGACTGGGGTCAGCCCTTGAGTGGCCCCTGAGGGAGGAACTGGGACTAGTGACGTGGGACTTTCTCTCAGGTAGTGCTGTCTGTGGATGGGGTAAGTGGCTTCAGGAGGGAGCCTGCTAACAATTCCTTGGGAGTTTAAGAACAGGGGCCTGACCATTTCCAGAGATTCTGTGGAGAAAATTCAGCCACTAGTAAGGCCTGGAGTGTCCTCATCTGGGAATCTACTGTCCCACCTCCACAAGGTTGGAAACCTGTGGGGGGCATTTCCGGGGGTCACAATGACATGGGCTGCTACTAACATTTTGTGCCTACTAGAGTCTTGGCACCAGGCATACTAAACTCATGCGTGGGCTGGGAGTTGGTCCCATCAAGGAAGAATTACTCCTCCCGAATACCAGTAGTGACCCGCTGAGAAGCACTGTGTGTTGAACTGGATGACTTCTAGGGGACTTTTCAGTTGTAAGTCACTGTCATTTTAACATCCATTGTAGGGGTTGGCCTCGTGGCGGAGTGGTTAAGTTCCCGTGTTCCGCTTCGGCGGCCCAGGGTTTCGTCAGTTTGAATCCTGGGCGTGGACATGGCACCACTCATCAGGCCATGCTGAGGCAGCATCCCACATGCCACAACTAGAAGGACCCACAACTAAAAATACACAACTATATACCGGGGGGCTTTGGGGAGAAAAAAGGAAAAATAAAATCTTTAAAAAAAACAAACATCCATTGTAGGTGATATGTGGAATACTGGCAAAATAACCCCAAGAAAAGAGGATTCAAGGTCTGGGCACACATGGTTTAGACACACACAGTGTGTATGTATGTGCCTGTTTAAGCGCACACGGGTGTGCTCATTACCTACAGGCACACCTGAGTGTGCACAGGCACGGACAGGCACACTCAGGGTTGTACGTGGACTACAGGTGCATGTGAACACTCACAGGGACTCATGTACCTAGTTGCAAGTAATCCTCTGGGAGAACTCTGACTACCTAGTGGTGGATGTAGTGAGCTGGGCAGGGCAATGTGGGGAGAGAGGACAAGAGAGGGGAGGGAGTCCTGGGGACAAGGTGAGTGGAGAGGTCGGGCTTCATTTGGGGACCCTGGGAGGCTCAGTGGCCCCAGCTCCCTTTCTTGGAACTGAGCATTTCCGTGGTCAGCTAGAATCAAGCCTCTCCTTGGGGTTCTGCCCAGTAGCAAACATATTTGGAGTCAAGAAAATGCCATTTGTTCTGAGTGATGGAGTCAGCTGGTAGTTGGCAGGCACTGGTCTCTCGGGTTGATTTAGACACGTGTCCTGCTGCTGCCTCCACAAGCCTGTGTGCAGTGGGGCCCAGGGTGCGTGCAGGCAGAGGGCTGAAGGGCCTTTCTGCTGGTCCCGAGCACCCGTTCCTGAACAACTGGCTCTGCCCTCTGTGCTCCACCCCCACCGTGCCTCCTTCCTGCTGACAGCCTGTCCCCAGCCCCCTGGCTTTCTCTCACTCGCTTCCCTCCCTGACCAGGATTCCCACTCACCTGAGCATTTGGCTATAGCCCATGAACCTTCACCTGGCTCAGCCCACCCCCAGGAGCTGGTTTCTAGCTTTGTCTTGGGCCATATGTGGGACCCAGGCTGGACCAAGTTCTGGTGCCCTTAGGGACGGAGAAGGGGTTCAGAAGAGCAGAGGCAGAGAGAAGCCATTTGTAATTAATAGCTTAGGACCCAAGTGTGGGCATTGTTAGCCCACATGGGTACTTTTCTAAGAATCACATTTAAAAAATCACCACTTACAGTTCCATGTTCTGGTTCAACCTCAAGAACAGCCCCCAAACACACAGGTGTATTCATGCACGTACAGCTACACATGAGTGTGCATAGGCGTGGACAGGCACACATGGGTCTTGCATGCACTGCAGGTGCATGTGAACACTCAACAGATGCATCTCTTGTCTCCAGCAACTCGCTCTTTCAGCCTCAGTTTATCCCACTCTGACAGGCTGTATCTTCGTAGCCCTACCTGAAGGGCAGAGACTACCCAGAAGGAGGAGCAGGAGGAGAAGCGGGAGGAGGGGAGGCACGAGGTGTCTGCACTCCACTGGGAAGGCCCAGCCTCCGGAAGCAGCTCCCACCTTCCGCTTGGCGGACTTCTCCAGCAGGGAGTAGGGTGGTACCTGGAGCTGGCTCTTCCCAGCTTGCGAGAGCTGTTTGGGTGCATATCTTCCCAACTCTGAGTTGCGACGTGGGGAGATGTTGACAGTTTGGCCTCGGTGGGAGTATTACCACGGTAATTGGCAAATGCTCCAAGACTCCCACTCAGTGGGTGGTTAAACACTTCCCCCACGCCCCTCCAGAGCAGAATCACCTCCTTTCCCGGATTCCCGCCGAAGCTCTCAGCCTCACCCTAGTGTGCATGTCACGGGCAGGAGAAATACAGGGGGACGGGGAGGGGAGGGGGGAGTGAGGGTGGGAATAGGCACTTCTACACCTAGGGTGGGCTAGGTGGGTGGGCAAGGTGGGTGGGCTGGGTTCAGTGGAACGGGGGCCCCACCCTCTTGACCTTGATGCACCTTGTCACCCGGTTGTGACTGTTCCCTTTGCCTGGAAAGCCTTTGCCTTCTCTACTTATTATAATCTGATCTTCAAGTTCCAGCTGGATTTCTCCCCACTCTGGAAGGGTTCCTGGATGCCCCTGCAGGTAGTGGGACTGGGGTCTGGAGCCCAGCCAGGTCCATGACTGCCGCTTACTAGCTGTGTGACTTTGGGTGACTTCACTGTGCAGAGCCTTGAACCCTTTCTCTATAAAATGGGAGTACCGATGTTTACGTCAACACAGAGCATTGAGCAAGGCCACCTGTGGGACACACACAGCAGAGGGCTGGCACAAGACTCACACTTGATAAATGGCCATTGCTTTTCCCTGCTCCCGTCCAGCCCGTGGCAGATTGCAGGCACCCCCGATTTGCCTGAGTCACGGTGACTGTAAACGCACCAACGTGGCCAGATTGGCTGTCAGAGTGGCTTCTCAACGAGTCCAGCTTCATGCTGTTTACGAAAGAAACGCCTGAAACAAGGATATGGAAGGTTTTGAAAGTAGAAAATACTAACCAAAAGAAAGCTGGTGTACCTCTACAAATATCAGACAAAATATTATTTAAGACAAAAATATTTGTGAAGGAAAACAAGTGTCTACATCATGTTTATAGGAACAACCTAGCAAGATGAGACAATTCTCAAGCTGTGTTACCTAATAATATATCCTTAAAACATATAAAGCAAATATCAAAAAAGTAAAAAGACAGCCCATGGGAGGATGGGAGAAAAATTTTGCAAATCATGTAGCTGATAAGGGATTTGTGTCTAGAATATATCGAGAATGCTTACAACTTAAAAATAAAAAGGTAAAGAATCCAATATAAAAATGGGCAAAGGATTTGAGTAGGCATTTCTCCGAAGAAGTTATACAAATGACTAATAACCACATGAGGAGATGCTCAGCATCATTGGTCATGAAGGAAATGCCAGTCAGAGCCACAATGGGAGACTGCTTCACGCCCACCAGGATGGCTAGAATCAAAAGACGGATGACAAACATTTGAGAGGTTGTGAAACAATGGGAACCCTCACGCCTGTGGAGGAAGGTAGAAGGTAGGATAGTGCAGCTGCTTTGGAAAGAGTCTGGCGGTTCCTCAAGCCGTTAAACCTGGAGCTGCCCTTTGACCTAGAAGTTCTATTTCTAGGGACAGACTCAATAAGTTAAAAACCTAGGTTCACCCAAAAACTTGTCCACAAATGTTCACGGCAGCATTATGTGTTACAACCAAAAGGTGGAACAACCTGAATGCCCGTCAGCTGAGACTGGATAAAAAATTGTAGTGTTTACAATATTAGAATATTAGAACAATAGAATGTTATTCAGCCATAAAAAGGAATGAAGCACTGACTCATGCTACAACGTGGATGAACCTTAAAAACATTATGCTAAGTGAAAGAAGCCAGACACAAAAGGCCACATATTGTATGATTCCATTTATATGAAACGTCCAGAACAGGCAAATCCATAGAGACAAAAAGTATATCAGTGGTTGCCAGAGCTGGGGTCGGGCAGAAGGGAGAAGTTGGGGAAAACGGGGAGTGACTGTGAATGGATACAAGAATTCTTTTTGTGGTGATGAAACGGCTTAATGTTGATTGTGGTGATGGTCGCACAACTCACTATCCTGAAAACCATTGAGTTGTACAACTTCAATGAGTGAATTGTATAGTATGTGAATTATATCTAGATAAATCTGATATATAAATGCACACATCCATACCGACATTTATGTATGTAAACTTGTCTCTGTTTTATTCTGCCTTCTGATTTCGGGTTGCTCCCCTGGAGAGGCCCAGCCTGGGCTGTCCCTCCTGTGTTGGAAGGGAGCTCCTGCCCTGCTTGCCTGGGTGTTTGACAAGGACGACCAGGAGGCCGTGTACCCGGGTCTCTCATTAGCTCTGGGTCAGAATATGCCCCTGAAAGCATGCCCTCACCTTCTTTTTGGGGCTGGCTGGAAGCAGGCTGAGGATGAGGATGAGGGTTCTGCGAGAGGCGTAACCGGCCCACTGTAACCATTTGGACCACTTTGATGTGTGCACTGAAAGTCATTCTTACTGGAGATTTGGGCTTTGGGACAAGTCTCCCTGGAGCCCCAAGCATTTCTCTCCGCCTCCCTCCCTCAGAACCCCAACTCTCTTTCTCAGATCTTCTCCCCTGGAGTCACGCATAGCAGTGTGTTGAGCATATTTTTTGGTGTATGTTTTATCTGAAGGAAGAAAGGGAAGATGTTGGAAAGTGGAGACCTCTCCCTGAGGCTCTTCTGTTAAATTGATGCCAGGGACCCTCAATGGCTTGCCATGGGGTTTCCTCTAAACTAGGGGTCTGCAATCTCTGGCCTGCTGGCAAGTCTGGCTGGCGGCCTCTTTTCGTTGAACCCTGAGCTAATAATGGTTAACACTTGTTTGTTTAGAAAGATACATTTCCCCTCCTCCTCCAGGAACTCCCCAAATCCCATAAGATCATATTCCTTTCCACCTTGTCACAGGCGGAACGATGATGCTCCGCCCTGTCAGAGGCAGCTTCTTGGTGAAGGTGTGGGCACCGGGAGCAAATCCAGGAAAGGGCATGTCCCTGCCCTGAGGGAAGGGCCCCTGAGAGCAAAGGAGGGAAGAAAAGGGGACCTTCTTCTCCTCTCCTGTCTTCTTTCCTCCCACCCCAATACTACCACAGAGGAAGAGTCTGAACTAGAAGAAGCTGGGCAATGACTCTACACCCGATGGACAGATGGGTAGACTGAGGCTCAGGGACAACCCAGCATCCAGCCCTGGGTCCTTTGCCTGGCTGGCTGAGTCACTGGAGACCCCTCACTTCGGGGGCATCCCTGGAAGGCACCTGCTGACCCTGTGTTCTTGGAGACCCTCTCAGTGGCAGACCATTTAGGTGCTTGGGCCCCGCTGTAGGACTGCAGCTTGGCCAAGAGGGGTCTCGTCTTAGTCTTTAGCGACACCTGGTGGTCATGGACCATCATAGCTCTGACTCTCCTTAAAGGCTGATGGATCCTCAGAAGCAAACAGCTTATCCAGTCCCTTAAGTTCATTTCATAGAAAAGGTTCAGAGAGTAGCACTGCTCCACCTGAAGTCACACAGCAATTCAATTCTTTCTTATTTAAAATGTGAATGGGCAGGACCTGAGTGCCAGGAACCGTGGCAGTGGGGATACAGCAGCTACCAAGACAGACAGTGGGGGAGAAGAAAAAGAAATAAACGAACAAGAGAACTGTCAGATGGTGATAGGGACTAAACAGAGTGGTGGACTATGAAACTGGGACAGAGAGTGACTGGGTGACTTTTTTTTTGAGGAAGATTAGCCCTGAGCTAACATCTGCTACCAGTCCTCCTCTTTTTGCTGAGGAAGACTGGCCCTGAGCTAACATCCATGCCCATCTTCCTCTACTTTATATGTGGGACGCCTACCACAGCATGGCTTGCCAAGCGGTGCCATGTCCACCTCTGGGATCCGAACCGGCAAACCCGGGCCACCGAAGTGGAACATGTGAACTTAACCACTGCGCCACCAGGCCGGCCACGTGGGTGACTTTTTTAAATGAGTGGTCAGGGTGGGGATCTTGGAGGGGGTGACATTTAAGCTGATATCTGAATAAGAAGAAGCCGGTTGTGCAAAGATCTCAAGGAGCAGCTTTCCAGGTGGAGGGGATGTTTAGATCCCTGAAATGGGGATGAGCTTTCGTGTTTGAGGAACAGAGAAAGCAGCATGGCTGTAACAGGGAGAGCCAGGGGAGGGCAAAAGAGATGCGGGGCCAAGACAGCAGGGCCAGATCCCCGGGGCCTGAAGGCAGGGAAGGAAATTCGACTGTACTCTGCATGCGGTACAAGCCTTTGGAAAGTCTCTGCCCTAGAGTGTTTGAAGCAGGGGAGTGACTTTGATGTCCATTTTACAAAGTTCACTCGGCTGCTGTGGACTGTGGACTGTGGACTGATGGGGGCAGTGGTGGAAGCAGAGGGGCCAGTTAGCATCCCACTGCAGTGGTCCAGGCAAGGGATGATGGTGGCCTGGACTATGCCGGTAGTGATGGAGATGGAGAGAAAAGGATGGCTTCAAACTGTGTTTAGAGGTGGAGTCAGCAGGGTTTGCTGAAGGACTGGATGTAGGGGGCAAAGGAAGGAAAAGACTCATTCAGCTTTTTTTTTTTTTTTTTTTTGGTGAGGAAGATTGGCAACAGATGTTAGCCCAGGTCTAATCTTCCTTACCTCTTTTTGCTTGTGGAAGATTACCCCCGAGCTAACATCCATGCCAATCTTCCTCCATTTTGTATGTGGGACGTTGCCACTCATGGCTTGATGAGTGGTGTGTAGGTTGGCACCCGGGATCCAAACTCATGAACCCTGGGCTGCCAAGGCGTAGTGTGGGAATTTAAACCCGACGCCACTGGCCTGGCCCGTCATTCGGCTTTTTACTTGAGCACCTGGGTGCATGATGGTGCCTTAAGGGGTGTGAGAAGTTTGAGAGAGGAGGAACCAAGAATTCTGTTTTGGCCGTGGTGAGTTTGTGATGCCTGTTGGACGTCCGGATGGGGATGTCAGGGAGATGGTTGGAAATCTAAGTCTGAGGCTGGGGGAGAGGTCAAGGCTGAGGATTCGGATTTGGAAGTCATAGAGATGACCTTTAGCCCCATGATGCTGGCTGAGATACCAGAGAGAGAGGAAGAGAGGGAGAGAGAGAGAAAGAAAGAGAGAGGGAGGGGCCGCCCAGTGGCGCAGTGGTTAAGTTCGCATATTCTGCTTCCGTGGCCCAGGGTTTGCCGGTTCAGATCCTGGTGGACATGGCACTACTTGGCAAACCATGCTGTGGCAGGCATCCCACATATAAAGTAGAGGAAGACAGGCACGGATGTTAGCTCAGGGCCAATCTTCCTCAGCAAAAAGAGGAGGATGGGCAGCAGATGTTAGCTCAGGGCTAATCTTCCTCAAAAGAAAAAAAGAAAGAGAGAGGGAGAAGCGGGGAGGGAGCAGAGAGGGTGGAGAAGAGGGCTTAGGGCCATGCTCTAGGTCTGCTTACAGAGCAGACAGCAGAGGATGAAAACCCAGCTATAGGAGCAGAGAAGAGCCAGGAGGCAGGAGGGAAAGAAGAGTACGTGGGGCACAGAGGCTGGGAGAGGAAAGTGCTTAAAGCGGGTGGGGTCAGCTGGGTGCCCCACTGCCCAGAGGCCAAGAGCAGTAAGACAGAAGCAACCATTGGTCTGGCTAGAAGGAGGCCATTTGGTGACCTTGATCTGCCGATACCCTGAGCAGTCTCAGCTGAGAAGTGAGGACACACCGGAGGGCAGTGGAGGAGGATGCAGGCCAGGAAAGGGAGACACTGTGAAGGGGAGCAGAAAAAAGCCTGGCGACTAGAGAGGGGTGGGAGTTCGGAGAACTTTTTAAAAAAGGTGGATGGTGATTCCGTGCCTCGGGAAGGATCTTGTGGAGAGGAGGAGATTGACGAAGCAGGTAGTTATAGGAAACAAAGTCACTGAGAAGGGGAGAGAGGGTCGGCCATTGATTGGGGGCGGGCCGTCTTCCTCCGAAACTCCAGGAGGAAGGGTGATGGACTGCGGGGGGCCAAGATGAGGGAGTTCTTTTTTATTTGCTGCGTCTCCTTGCCCCCATTACGTATGAAGTGAGGGCATTAGTTGAGACCGAAGTGGGCACAGAGTGTGGGGATGTGAGGACGTGACATGAGATGGTCTTTTGGAGGGCGGGAAAGCGAATATTCTAAGGGTATAGGAGGCTTTCTGGGCACTGCCCGCTGGCCACTGTGGTCTGTGGGGGTGAGTTTAAAACCAGTTTCCTTGGCATGGTCTGTGTTTCTGTTTATTCCAGTGACATCTAGCTGTTCAGGTGCAGGTATGAAATGCAGGGTCAGGCCAGGGCTGGGGCTTTGGCAGGTCAGCCGAGGGAGGGAGAGAGGAGTGAAAGAGTTAAGGGCGATGATGGCCACGCCCACGAAGGCAAAGCTGGCTAAGGAGGGCGGGGGTTCAGAGGCGGTGCTGATGACAGTGATGACTACAGAAGTGATTGCTGAGATGGAGAAAAAGACTCTTACAGGAGAAGTGGAGGGAGCAGGGGGCCCAGGTGATGGTGAGATCATCCGCGTGGATGGCGAAGTCACCCAAATGGTGACAGGAGCAGGGAGGACAGAAAGAGGATGAGTCAGGCGTCCAAGTCTTGGGTGAATGAAAGGATGCCCAGGAGGCCCACTGAAGACGTGGGCAAGGAGAATGCATGGCTGAGGCTGATGCCATGAGTGTCACAGGAAGTGGGGCTTTGAAAGACAGGGAAGGAAAATGGTTTGGAAGTAGCAGTGGGCAGCAAGAAGGACATCCATCAGGCTCCCAGGTTCTGAGAAATGAAGGGTAGGAGGGGAAAAAAGCCAGCACCTTCCTCCTAAAAGTTTGCAGGGGAAACCATGTCATCATGTGATGGTCAGGTTCACCCAGGGCTTAAAGGTGTAAACGGATTGTAAAAGAGAAGAACTTAAGAGTGGAGGGGAATTTGGTGCTGGTAGACTATGGGTCTCACAGGGATGAGGAGCAGGAAAGTGGGTCAGATTAGGGGAGGTAGAGAGTAGGATAGGAAGATCAGGGTTTAGGGGATGATGGTAACCGGCGGTGGGGCCGAGGGGTGTGAGGAAGGATGAGATGGGTTCTGTGGTCTCCTATGGGAAAGCTGGGAAATTCGTCATAGTAGCCACTCTTCAAGATGGCCCCCAAGGAGCCTCACCTCCTAGTGTTCATGCCTTTGTGTATTCACTCCCCCAGTGAATCAGGGCTGGTGTGTGTGACCAGTGGAATATGACAGAGGTGATGGTAGGTGATTTACAAGGCAAGGTCATAAAAGGCATTGCAGTTTTTGTTGTGGTCTCTTAGATGGCTCACTCCAGGGGCAGCTAGTTGCTATGCCACGAGGATAATCAGTCCTGCAGAAAGGCCCACGTGGAGACGACCTGAGGCCTCCCACCAACAGCCAGCACCATCTTGCCAGCCGTGTGAGTGAGCCATCTTGTAAGTGGGCCCTCCAGGCTCAGTCAAGCCTTCGGATGAACGGAGCCTCCTGAGAGACTGAGGCACAGCTGCTCAGCCAACCTGCTTCTGAATCCCTGGCTGGGTGAAACTGTGAGATAATGAATTGTTAATATTTTAACAACTTTATTGAGCTCTAATTCACATACTGTACAATTCACCCACTTATTAAAGTCTGCAATTCAAGTGTTTTTTGGTATATTCAGATGTGGGCAACCATCACCACAGTCAATTTTAGAACATTTTCATCATCTCAGAAAGAAGCCCTGTGCCCTTTAGTTCTCACCCCTACCTCCACGTCTCCCCATCCCCAAGCCCTATGCAATCACTAACGTACTTGCTGTCTCTGTAGACTTCTCTATTCTGGACATTTTGTCTAAATGGAATCATATGATATGTGGTCTTTTTGGACTGGTTTCTTTCGTTTAGAATGATGTTTTCAGGCTTCATCCATATTGTAGCATGTACTTCATTCCTTTTGGTTTTTTTTTTCAGTGAGGAAGATTGTTGCTGAGCTAACATCTGTGCCAGTCTTACTCTATTTTATGTGGGATGCCGCCACAGCATGGCTTGATGAGCAGTGTGTAGGTCTGTGCTCGGGATCCGAACCTGCGAACCCTGGGCCACCAAAGTGGAGTAGGTGAACTTAAGCACTGTGCCACTGGACTGGCCTCCGTTCCTTATTTTTAATGCTGAATAATATTCCATTTTATGTATATACGATACTTTGTTTATCCACTTGTCCACTGATGTACATTTGGGTTATTTCTACCTTTTGGCTATTATAAAAAATGTTGCTTTGAACATTTGTGTGCAAGTTTTTATGTGGATATATGTTTTCGTTTCTCTTGGGTTTATAACTTGGGTACGGTAACTATACATTTAATTGTTTGAGAAACTGACAGACTGTTTTCCCAAGCAGCTCCATCATTTTGTATTTCTATCATCAGTGTACAAGTGTTCCAATTTCTCCGCGTCCTCACCAACACTTGTTATTATCTAGCCATCCTAGTGGGTGTGAACTGGTGTCTCACTGTGGTTTTGAATGGTATTTCCCTGATGACTATGATGTTGAGCATCTTTCCATGTACTTATTGGCCATTTGTATATCTTCTCTGAAGAAATGCCTATTAAGATTCATTGACCTTTTTTTTTAAAGATTGGCACCTGAGCTAACGACTGTTGCCAATCTTCTTCTTTTTTTTTTTTTTTAATGCTTTTTCTCCCCAAATCCCCCCAGTACATAGTTGTATATTCTAGTTGTGGGTTCTTCTAGTTGTGGCATGTGGGACGCTGCCTCAGCATGGCCTGACGAGCGCTGCCATGTCTGCGCCCAGGATCTGAACCAGCAAAACCCTGGGCTGCCAGAGCGGAGCGCCTAAACGTGACCACTCGCCCATGGGGCTGGCCCTGACCATTGTAAAATTGCATTATTTATCTATTTATTATTTAATTGTAAGAGTTATTTATAGTTTCTAGATACAAGTCCCTTATCAAATGTATGATTTGCACATATTTTCTCTCATTCTGTGGGTTGGGTTTTCACTTTCTTGATGGTGTCTTTTGAAGCATGAAAGTTTTTAATTTTGATGAAGTCCAATTGATCTATATTTTACTTTGTTACTCATAATTTTTGTGTCATGTCTAAGAATCCTTTGCCAAATCCAAGGTCATAAAGATTGACCCCTATGGTTTCTTTTAAGGGTTTTATAGTTTTAGCTGTTAAATTTAGACCTTTGATCCATTTTGAGTTAATTTTTGTATATGCTGTGAAGTAAGGGTCCCACTTCATTCTTCTTCTTCTTCTGAGCTAACATCTGTTGTCAATCTTCCTTTTTTTTTTTTCTCCCCAAAGCCCCAGTACATAGTTGTACATCCTAGTTGTAAGTCATTCTAGTTCTTCTGTGTGGGACGCTGCCACAGCATGGCTTTATGAGAGGTGTGTAGGTCCACGCCCAGAATCCGAACTGGCGAACCCCAAGCTGTTGAAGTGGAGTGTGTGAACTTAGCCACTTGGCCACAGGGCCAGCCCCCTATTTTATTTGTTTTTTGATGCTATTGTGAACAGAATTGTTTTCTTCATTTCATTTTGGATTGTTCATTGCAAGTGTATAGAAATACAATTGGTTTCTGCATATTGATCTTGTGTATTGTATTCTGCAAACTTGCTGAACTCATTTATTAGTCTGAATAGTCTTTTAATGGATTCTTTAGGGTTTTCCATATACAAGATCATGTCATCTGTGAGTAGAGATAGTTTCATTTCTTCCTTTCCAATTTGGGTACCTTATATTTCTTTTTCTGGCCTAATTGCCCTGGCTAGAACTTCCAGTACAATGTTGAGTAGAAGTGACGACAGCAGACATCTTTGTCTTATTCCTGATCTTAGGAGGAAAGCATCCAGTCTTTCACCATTAGGTATGGTGTTAGCTGTGGATTTTTTTTTTTTTTTTTTGCTGAGGAAGATTAGCCCTAAGCTAACATCTGTTGCCAGGCTTCCTCTACTTTATATGTGGGTTGCTGCCACAGCATGGCTGATGAGTGGTGTAGGTCTGCACCCAGGATCTGAACCTGTGAACCTGGGCCACAGAAGCAGAGTGCACTGAACTTAACCACTCGGCCACGGTGCTGGCCCCAGCTTGGATTTTTAATAGATGCCCTTTTTCAGGTTGAAGAAGTTCCATTCTATTCTTAGTTTGAGTGTTTTTATCAGGAAAGGGTGTTGGATTTTGTTAAATGCTTTTTCTGCACCTGTCAAAATGATCATATGATTTTTTGTTTATTGATGTGATATATTACTAATTAATTTTTCAGATATTAAACCAACTTTGCATCCCTGGGATAAACCCTGCTTGGTCACGATGTTTAATTCTTATAATAAAAAAAATCATTATTGTTTTAAGCCACTAAATTTGGGGGTCATTAGCTAAGCAGCAATAGATAACTAGTTCAAGCTGCCTGGTATGAGGCCGTGGGCACCTCTTTGCCACCTGAGCTCCCAGGGGACTGTGGCCACGAGTAGGGCAAGTGCCCTCTCTGGGGTCTGCTCTCTTATGCACCTTCTAGGGCCTCTTCTTTCCAAGGCTTGGGGGTGGGGTAGCCTCACGGAGCTGGAAACCGGGGACGCCCTCTTCTCTCTCTCTTCTCTCTGGTGGCAGGGGATGACAGGTGGAGCACGGGACACCTGGGGCAGAGCTGGGACTAGAACCTGAGCCTCTTGTCCCCTGGGTCTCCAAGTTCTTTCACTGGGAGTGAGGACTCACGCTTGAGTCTCGGCTATGTCCTCCTGTGGCTTTCAGTTGTGCTTGGATACGTGAGGAAGACGCGTGTTGTCTATTTGCACGAGGGTCTAGGTTGTCCTCTGGAAAGTAATTCACCCTAAATCCTAAGAAAGTCAGGCCCTCAGGCTTGGTTGGAGCAAACCTCCCGTGCTGGAAGGCAGAGTGATGCCCTGAACAGCCCTGCCCACCGCTCAGGTCGTGCTCTGCTCTTCAGACCCCAGTCCACGGCAAAGGGGAGGGAGCTGTGAACACTGCTACAGGAATGGCTTCCCCACATCTCTGAGAGATGCTGGAAGCCTCACAGAGAGGTTCCCCGTGTACAGAGAGAGCCCAGATGTCATGTACTTGAGAGGGCATTCTGTGCACACGCAAGACTCCCTCTGCACGGTCCCAAAAGAAGTGTGTGGAGTCATAGTTTCAGATGGGGACAGAGTTCTAGCTGCTTTGCTGGTAAAGGCTAGAGCGACAGCAATAGTTTTGCTGAAAGTGAGAGCCTGCTGTTACTCCCAGGCTGGCGCAGCTGGTGGCCTGAGAAGCAAGGTTCATTCACTCATTCAGAACAGCTGTTTGTCCTGCTTTGGTCAAAGCCTGGGCCAGACTCTAGGGGAGGCAGAAAGGGCTCACACACTGCCTTCCCCTTAAGAGGCTTGCTGACCCATGGTGAGATAGAAAATCCTGGTAAGGTGCAGTAAGTATGAAAACGATAATCACTCAGCCAAGCCTGCGGGCTTCCTGGAGGAGGTGACCTCTGAGTGGAGTTTGGAAATATCAGTAGAAGGCGGCAACATGAAGTGGATGGGGTGGGTGTCGAAAGCTCAGCAAGCAGTGAGAGCCTAGATCGGGGGGCGTTTGGAATATTCTCTCCCTCCTTTTTTCATCCATCTCTGCCCACTTCCTCTTTCCCTTTCCCTGTCTTCCTTTGCTCCTCTGTTCCCATCTTCCCACCAGTTTGCCAGCCTCCCCTATCCCCACCCTGCCCCCAGTCCTGCCCCATCGCTCACCAGGGCTGGGTCCCTATGAACTGCTTGTCCCTGTATTTACAGATTCCAAGGGAAGGAAGGAATTTTCAAAACTGCTGCCAGGGGCCGACCCCGTGGCAGAGTGGTTAAGTTTGTGCCCTCTGCTGAGGCAGCCCAGGGTTTCACTGGTTCAGATCCTGGGTGCAGATGTGGCACTGCTCGTCAGGCCACACTGAGGCGGTGTCCCACATGCTGCAACTAGAAGGACCCACAACTAAAATATACAACTATGTACTGGTGGGATTTGGAGAGAAAAAGCAAAATAAATAAATAAATAAATAAATAAATAAATAAAAAATAAATAAGATTGGCAACAGTTGTTAGCTCAGGTGCCAATCTTAAAAAAAAAACCAACAAAAACCCACCTTAAAACTGCTACCAAATCAGGAGAGCCCAGGTGAAGAGGAGAGTGGACTTCTTTTTTTTTTTTTTAAAAGATTTTAGTTTTTCCTTTTTCTCCCCAAAGCCCCCCGGTACATAGTTGTATATTCTTCGTTGTGGGTCCTTCTAGTTGTGGCATGTGGGACGCTGCCTCAGCGTGGTCTGATGAGCAGTGCCATGTCTGCGCCCAGGATTCGAACCAACGAAACACTGGGCTGCCTGCAGCGGAGCGTGCGAACTTAACCACTCGGCCACGGGGCCAGCCCCCATTTGCTTTTTTTTTTTGAGAGTGGACTTCTGCAGCTCCCCAGTCCCAACCTTTCTGTGGGGCTGCACCCACGTGGCACTGGCAGCCCGGACCCCTGCAGCCACACACATAGCACACAGTCACGTTTATTTGGTTTTGTTTCATATTTTTTTGTGTGATTAGAAAAACTATACCTGCCACTACTTTTTCTTTTTTAAACTGTTCCCTAAGCGATACACTGCAGAAAAATTAGCATATACAAATAAGACAAGAAGGTAGTACTGCAAAGAGGTTAGGTGCACAGAGTTCAGAGCCAGATGGAACAGTTACGTAGCCTCTTTGTGCCTCAGTTTCCTCGTCTAGAAAATAAGTATAATTATCAGACCTGCTTCGCAATTGCTTGTAGGTCTCAGCACATGGTAGGTGCTATGTTAGTTTTTGCTATTATTATTATTGGTAAGTAAAGAAAAAGTGAAAGGGAAGAAAGGAAAACAGTTCCCTATAATTCTCTGAGCCTGAGATAAATACTGTTGACCCTCTGGGATATATCCTTCCACTCTTTGCTGTGTGTACAGTATATGCTCTATAAATATGGTGGGTTCCACAATGTGGCATACCATATGGTCACAGCCTTTATTTTCCCAATTAATTGTGCGTGCTTGCCCACGTTTTATTAGCAAGAAGTCCAGGATCTTGAATCTCGGACTGAATCCTGAATGATCCAGGAAATTTGAGGGCTTACTCCCTGCCTGGAATAGTTCATGACTGCTGTGACTTCTTATGGCCACATGGTGTCGCTATTGAAGTCTGGGCCCTACCCGTCCCCAGGACATGCTGGTGAATGATGCTCAGCTCTGCTAGGGGGCCCCCAGGCTTGAGATCCCAAGCTTGCAGCTCTCAGCGGCTCTCTTTCCTGCGCTCTTCCCTCTAACTGGGGTGTCCACTAGCTGCAGGAGCTCTGGGTTAGGATAGTTTCTGGCATCTGCCGCCTCCTAGATTCAGAACCTCGATTTTCCTTTCCTCCTTGGGAATCCACACCAGGAGCTTGTTTGAACCCTCTGCACGTAGTTGGTCATTCTCACATTTCCTGAGAATGTGGTTGCTCAGTCGCTCTCACAGGGCAGACGACTCTCTCGGGCGCGGAGGTGATTAGCCATCTGCTCACCCAATGCCTGCCTTCCTCCCCCTTCTTCCTCACTGACAGAGGCAGCCTTCCATGGCGCCCACCTTCCCAGCCTCTCCTGCAGCTGGGCACGGACGTGTGACTCCAACCTGGCCAGTAGGTCCTGAGGAAATGCCAGCTGGGGGATTTCTAGGAAAGAATTTCCTCCTTGATAAATACACGTGAACACATTTCAGGAGGAATCTCCTTCCTTTTTATATGTGAGATGACAGCCACAAGACGAAGGCTGTGGGAGCCAGCCTGCAAGGTGACCTCCGTGAGCTTCGCCTCCTGGTGTTCATGCCTTTGTGTGGTCCTCTCCCACAATGAATCTGGCCTGGCCTGTGTGACTGATAGAATACAGCAGAATACAGACCTAGAAGGCTAAGTCATGAAAGGTATTGAAGTTTCTGCCTTGGTCCCCAGTGGATTGCTCCCTCTAGAGGAAGCCAGCCACCGTACCAGGAGCACATACAAGCGGTGCTGTGAAGAGGAGCCGACAGCTGGCACCAACTTGCCAGCCGTATGTGTGAGCCACTTTGGAAACGGACCCTCCAGCCCCAGTCAAGCCTTCGGATGACTGCAGCCCTGGCTGATAACTCACTGCAGCCACGCAAGAGACCCGGAGCCAGAACACCCAGCTAAACTGCTTCTGGATTCCCGACCCACTGAAACCATGAGAGATAATAAGCGACTATTGTTGTTTAAAGGGGATTTTTCCTACAGCAATAGATAAAAAACCCAAAGGCCAACACTATAAAAATTTATATAAGATTTATGAAGAGGAAAGGCAGAAAACACTGGAGTCTTTGATGATGTCATGGTGTCAACAAGTTAACCAACCCTGAAACCTCCTACTTCCTGGCTTCTTCTCATCTGAGGTCATTAATGTTTAGCTGCTGCTGGGTGTCCTTGCAGCCAAAGCCATCCTTACTGATTCATGCTCTACAAGAAGACTCCCCGGGAATTTCTGAAGTATGATTCTGGGGTGATTTCCTCTCACCTTCTCTTCTCTGAGGCTGGAAATTTCTTTTGTTAAAAAAACAAAAAGGACACAAATTTAAACTCTAATGGGAGTCCTTCTGGAGGGGCTTCGCTAAGAATAATCTCAAATGAACTTCTGTGTTGGTCAGAGTTGACGGGGCAAGCAGCCAAGTGAGTTACGATGGGCCAACTCGCAAGTTTTTGTTGTATTTATTTTTGTTATTTTTACTTCAATAGGGTCATACTGGACATGGCTTTTGTACACTCTTATTTGCGATTCACTGTCGTATCCTGAACACCTTTCAGATCAACGTAGACTAACGTTCTGTAAAGGGCTGTCGGGTGCTCCGTTGTATAGAAGTACCATTGTTTATTTGCTCAATCCCCTGAAACCTGGAACCGAGCATGTTGCCACTTTTTTGATATTACAATCACCACCTTTCCTTTTTTTATTCTGGCGAAATATACCAAACATAAAATTTACCATTTTAACCATTTTAAAATGTGTAATTCAGGGGCATTAAGTACATTCACCTTGTCGTGCAACCATCTCAACTACTCATCTTTAGAACTTTTCCATCGTCCCAGCTGAAACCCTGTACCCATTAAACAACTCCTCGTTGCCCCCACCCGCAGCCCCTGGGAACCTCTATTCTAATTTCTGTCTGCATGAATTTGCCTACTCTAGGTACCTCATATAAGCAGAATCATACAATATTTGCTCTTTTGTGTCTGCCTTATTTCACTTAGGATAATGTCCTCAAGCTTCATCTGTGTTGTAGCATGTGTCAGAATTTCCTTCCTTTTTAAATCTGAATAATATTCCATTATATGGATGTACCACATTTTGCTTATCCACTCATCATGTGTTGATACACATTGGGGTTGTTTCCACCTTGGCTATTGTGAATAGTGCTGCTATGAACATGTTAGTGCCGTGCAGTCGATTCCGACTCCTTGCAACCCTGTGGACGGCAGAGCAGAACCCTGCTCGGTCTTTTTGCGCCATCCTCTCACCTTCCAGTGCTGTATCAAGCAATGTTCCCCTGCTATTCATAGGGTTTTCGTGGCCAGTTTTTTCAGAAGTGGGTGACCAGGTCCTTAGTCTGTCTTAGTCTGGAAGCTCCACTGAAACCTGTCCTCCATGGGTGACCCTGCTGGTACTTGAAATACCAATGGCATAGCCTTCAGCATCACAGCAACATGCAGCCGCCATGGTGTGACAACCAACAGACGGGTGGTGTGGTCCCCTGACCGGGAAATGAACCTGGGCCGTGGCAGTGAGAGTGCCGGATCTTAACCACTAGACCACCAGGGCTGGCCTCTGCTGTGAACATGGGTGTACAAGTATTCGCTTGAGTCCTTTCCTTCAATTCTTTTGCCTATATACCCAGAAGTGCACATTTACTTTTAAGGGAAAGTGATTTTGAACATATTATGCTTCAATTTGCAGAGACTGATGACTCTGCCATGCCAGACAGCCTGAGTCTTGCCGCGGCTGGGAGGGGGCTGCCACACGCGGTGAAGGATTTGCAGCCCGCATGGGGGTGACCCATCCACTTCCCGTGTCCTCCTCTCTCACTGGGGACTCCAGATCATGCACCACATCATCTTCCCCAGTCTATGCTTTTCCCTCAAAAACTGTTTCCTGTCAGTGTCCATGTGGAAATTTTTCTGTTCTTTGAAAAGCAGGACTTTTGGGTCCTGGCTCCCATGTGGAAGGTCAGAAGGCAGCAGCATCTGCCCGGAGACTTTGGAGAAATCAATGGGACCTACTTCCAGGGCCCCTCATGGGGATGGTGGCAGGATGCCTGCCCTCAAGGAACCCGCAGCCGAGTTGAATGAGGGACACACACGCAACCGCGAAGCTGAGTGGACCTTCTTGGGCCGTCCAATCCCTTCACCACCATGACCACCGGTCTTCAAATGGGCAAGCGGAAGCCCAGAGGGCAAAGAGTCCTGTTGGCTCCTCTAGGGGTTGGAACCCAGGCTTCCTACCTGATGGCCCGTGAGTCTGTGCTGCCCCCTGCTGGCCTCCTGCTCCCGGGATGTGACGGTCTTCAGCTTTATTCCTAAGATGGCTCTGGGGCAAAGCCTCTTCATCCAGAAGCCCTTGAGGGGTCAAATCCTGGGCCCCTGGTGGGAGCCTGCACTTGGAAGCTGAGGAGTCTCAGCATATAGCCTGGGTGTGTATAGTCTCAGGGCGGTTGGTCCTCAGCAATTTTGATGCTGCCCTCCTGGCCAAGACCCAGCCTCCCTGGTCTGACAAGTCCTGGGAGTTCTGACCCGGGAGCTGCCCCCTTGTCCCTGCCTGGCTCAGAAAGCCAAGGCAGGGTGGCGTTCTGGCCTGGTGGAGGTGAGGGCTGGACCCAGGAAAGGGGTGACCATGACCAGCCCTGAATGGGGCAGCAGCCTCCGGATAGGGGGCAGGTCTGTCTTGGTGCTCACTTGGCTGTGATGCTCTTGTGCGGTTTGCACAAGAGTGTCTGTGTGCATGCTTGTGTGCCTGGGTTTGTACGCATACTTGAAGATGTAGCTCTGCCTGTCACTCCTCAGCTCTGAGGGCGAGGCTGAGACCAAAGTCTCATCTACATGTGCAGGGAAAGCCCATTTGATTTAATAAACGCATGGCACTTCCTCAATACCAGGCAAAACTCTAGGCACTTTTCAGACAATCTCTTAGTCAAGCCACAACAACCCTACGAGGTATGTACTGTTATTATCCCCATATTATAGATGAGGAAACTGAGGCACAGAGAAGTTAAGTGCCTAAGATGAGATGGCCAGTGAGTGGTGAGTCCAGTTCCAGGTACAGGATCTTAGCTGTGATGCTAACTGCCTGCGTGAGCTCAATTGGAGGGCTGACTTTGAACCTCCCTTTGTTTCACCAAGACCATTCACATGGGGCGTGTGGTTGAACCGCATGGCAGAGGCCAAGGACCCATCACCACCACTATCCCAACAACAATAATAACAGTTAACACTCAGTGTGCCGAGCTCCATGTGGGAATGTCACATGCACTCGCCTTAGCTCATCCTCACAATTAACCCCTCAAGCACTCACTCTTCTCTGTATCACATGTGAGGACACAGAGACTGTGAGGGCTTGGGGACCTGCCCAAGGCACACAGCTAGGAAGAAGCAAACTGGAATTGGAACCCAGGCCCGTCAAACAGCAGGGCGCACATTCTTGTGATGTCGCCAGACTGGGTTTTTGTTTGTTGGTTTGCTTTAACTTAAAAAAAAGAATTGAGGTGAAATTCACCTAACATAAAATTTTCAATATTTTGAAGCATATAGTTTGGTGGCATTTGGCACATTCACAATGTTGTGCAACCATCACCCCTCCCTAGTTCCAGAGCATTTCATCATCCCCCGAGGAGACCCTCTACCCAGTAAGCCTTCCCTCCTCCTCTTGGCCCTGACACCACGAGCCTGCTTTCCGTTGCTGTGGACTTAACTATTGGGGACATTTCACAGAAATGGAATCATACACTATGTGACATTTCGTGCCTGACTTCTTTCACTTAGCATAATGTTTTCGAGGTTCAACCACGTCGTAGTGTGGATCAGGACCTCATTCCTTCTCGTGGCTGGATAATATTCCATTGCATGCACAGTCATGTGCTGCATCATGACGTTCCAGTTGACGACGGAACATCGGATGAGAGTGGTCCCATAGGATCAGTACCATATAGCCTGGGTGTGTAGCAGGCTGTACCGTCCAGATTAGTGTAAGTACACTCTAGGATGTTTGCACAATGACAAAATTGCCTAACAATGCATTTCTCAGAACGCATCTCCATTGTTAAACGATGCGTAACATTTTGTTTCCCCAATTGTCACTTGATGGACCTTGGTTGTTTCACCTTTTGGCTACTGTGAGCAGCGCTGCTATGAATATTCATGTGCAGGGATTGGTTCGAGCTCCTGTTTCAATTCTTTCGGACACGCGCCTAGGAGTGGAATTGTGGGGTCATGTGGTAGTTCTATGTTTAAACTTTTGAGGAATGGCTATACTGTTTTCCACAGTGGCTGAACCATTTTACATGCCCGCTAGCGACAGATGAGGGTTCCGGTTTCTCCACATCCTTGCCAACATTTGTTACTTTCTGTATTTTTTATTAAAAACTTTTTTTATTCTCTCCATCTTAGTGGGGATGAATTGGTATCTCATTGTGGTTTTGATTCTCATTTCCCTCATGACTGGTGATATCGAGCATCTTTTTGTGTGCATGTTGGCAATTTGTGTATCTTCTTTGGAGAGCTGTCTATTCTGTCCTTTGCCCAACTTTATTTGGATTATTTGTCATTTTGTGCTTTAACTTTTTATCTAGAAATAATTTACAACTTACAGAAAAATTACAATATAGTACAAAGAAACCCAGAGAATCTTTACCCCCAATTCATCTATTATTCACATTTTGCCCCATTTGTTTTGTATCTATCTATTTTTTTTCCTGAGCCACTTGAGAGTAAGTTGCATACATCATGGCCCTTTACCCCTAAAAACTTCAGAAAAAGGACTTCATTATATAACCACAGTATAGTTATCAACTTTAGTAAATTTGACACTGGTATGATATTCTTTCCTAATCTACTATCTGCATTCCAATTCTATCAATTGATCCAACAGTATGCATTTCCCCTTCTGGTACAGGATCCAGTCTGGGATCTCATGTTGCACTTAATTATCACATCTTTTTAGTCTCTTTTAATCTGAAACAATCCCTCAATCTAAAAAAGACATGAATAACCTTTTATGACTTTGAAATTTTCAAATAATACAGTCCCTTAAAAAAATAGCATTCCAGGTTCTTGCCATATGATCCAGCAATTATGCTCCTTGGTATTTACCCAAAGTAGTTGAAAGCTTATGTCCACGCAAAAACCTGCACACGGATGTTGACAGCAGCTGTATTCATAATTGCCAAAACTTGGAAGCAAACAAGACGTCCTTCAGTAGGTTGATGGACAAATAAACTGTGGTACATCCAGACAACAGAGTATTATTTAGCCCTAAAAATAAATGAGTTATCAAGCTAGGAAAAGACTGGAGAAACCTTAAATGCCTATTAGTAAATGAAAGAAACCAATCTGAAAAGGCCGCATACTCTAGGATTCCAATACGACATTCCGGAAAAGGCAAAACCATGGAGACAGTAAAGAGATCAAGGGTTTCCCAGGGTTGAGGGGAGAGAGGAATGGATAGGTGGACCACAGAGGATGTTTAGGGCAGTGGAACTACTCTGTATGCTATAATGGTGAATACATGTCATACATTTGTCCAAACCCACAGAATGTGCAACACCAAGAGTGATCCCTAATGTAAGTGATGGACTTTGGTGGTAATGATATGTCAATGAAGGCTCATCGATTGTAACAAACGTCCCGCTCTAGTGGAGGATGTTGATAATAGGGACACTATGCATGTATGGGACCAGGGGATATGTGGGAGCTTTCTGTATCTCCCCCTCAATTTTGCTGTCAACCTAAAACTGCTCTAAAAAGTAAAGTCTAGGGGCTGGCCCCGTGGCCGAGTGGTTAAGTTCGCGCACTCCGCTGCAGGCGGCCCAGTGTTTCGTTGGTTCGAATCCTGGGCGCGGACATGGCTCTGCTCGTCAGACCACGCTGAGGCAGCGTCCCGCATGCCACAACTAGAAGAACCCACAACGAAGAATACACAACTATGTATCGGGGGGCTTTGGGGAGAAAAAGGAAAAAATAAAATCTTTAAAAAAAAAAAAGTAAAGTCTAGGGGCTAGCTTGGTGGCATTGCAGTTTAGTTCCTGCGTGGTGCTCTGCTTCGGCGGCCCAGGGTTTGCCGGTTCAGATCCCGGGCGTGGACCTTGGCACTGCTTATCAAGCCACGCTGTGACAGGCGTCCCACATATAAAATAGAGGAAGATGGGCACGGATGTTAGCTCAGGGCCAAGCTTCCTCAGTAAAAAGAGGAGGATTGGCGGTGGATGTTAGCTCAGGTCTAATCTTCCTCAAAAAAAAAGGTAAAATCTATTAAAAAAAAATAATGTCCCTCCATTTGGGTTTGTCTGGTGTTTTCTCATGATTAGATCGGGTCGTGCATTCCTGGCCAGAATCCTGCAGAGATGATATTGTGGCCTCTTGGGGCCTCACGTGGGGGCACACAGTGCCCAGTGTACCTCATCAATGATGTTATTTTAATCCTTCTGTCAAGATGTTTCTTGATTCTTCTACTGTATAGTTACTCTTCCCCTCCTTGCTGCTAATAAACAAACCATCAAGAGACACTTAGGACCACACTAATGTCTTGCCCCTCATCAGAAATTTCCTCCTAGATTTGGCATCCATCGATGGGTTCTGCCCAGGCTGTCTTCCTGCAGGCAGCACCTCTGCTGAGTCTGTTTCTCCAGGTAGGGTGGTAGACAGGAGCGGGCGCCAGCCTTCCGTTATAGTCCCGTCCAGTGCTGCTCTCCTGGCCAACGCCCAGGCTTCCTCATTCTACCCGAGTTCGAGTCCCTCCCTCGTTCACAGCCCACCTCTTGCGTGAGCAGCCAGACTCTCTTACAGTGAGCGGGACTCTGGGAGACTCATCTCGTTTCCTGTCCTGCTAAGCTTCTCTTCCTCATTGTAGCCACTGTAGCCACCACAGCTAGACCAAGGGGACCGTCCTGTGTGTCACCAACGGAGGGGGGTGCCAGGAGCTCTCCTCCCCTCTAGCAGGGCTTGGAGACTGGGGATGGTGAAATCTCACCGACAAGGCTGCGGTGGGCTCGGCAGGAACCTGTGATAAGATGCCAAGCAGTTAAAGCAGCTGCTTTGAGGTTGAGAGGCTGGAGGCCACAGGAAGTGAGCTCTCCGTGCAGAGCTGATGTGCCTTCAATCGGCACTTGTCCCGGGACAGCGGCTGCGGGCTGGCGAGGCTGGGGGCATGTCTGTGGAGTGCCGGGAGCCCGGGCCGGAGGGGCCTCAGGACTGGTCTGCGGGGCCAGGCGGGCATGCCTGGGCCTCGGGCTCAGGTCGGTGCCCCCGTTCAACCACACCCGCCCCCTGGAGCCTGCCCCGCTGGAGAGCTATCGTGGCCGCTGCGGTGCTCTGCTATATCAACCTCCTCAACTACATGAACTGGTTCATCATCGCAGGTGAGGAAGCGGACGGGCCTCCTGGGCAGCGCCTGCTCATGCATGTGTGCGCGGCCTTGCTACCGGCCGGCACTGCAAACCCATTGTGGCCTCCCGTCCTTCAGACTTTCTTCCTGTGGAACGCATCCCTGCTGTTCTCATGCCTGGAGGTGGTTTCAGCCATGCCTGCAGGTGGGAGGGCCTATCAAGTTCGCAGTGCAATCCCAAACTAAGGGTGTGCACATGGGTGTGGGTGCATGATGGCGAGTGGGTGGGTGAGGACAGCAGGGAGGACCGGTCCTGCAGGCAAAGGCCTAGAGGCTCTGGGTGGAATGCTGGGGTAAGGTTGTGGAAGACAGGGTGGCCTGGCCCAGCTCCCAAGCAAGAAATAACTTGCTGGTTGTTTCCGGGACAGCAGGCTACGTGCAAACCTTGCATATTTTGCCTTCCTTCCTGCGGACACTGGGCTTCTGCTCTGTCTTCTTGTCACTCACTCATTTACTCATTCATTTATTCAAGGTTCAACCTTCTTTGCTTTCTTCATCACGGATTCATTCGAGATTGATGGAGCACTAACTGTGGGAAGGACCCTCTGGTGGGCCTGGGGGACCCAGAGGAGGGGCAGTCAGTCTTGTAGCTCCTGAACTCAGGAATGACTATCTCATGGGGCAGAGGGAGAAGCTCATTAACAGGACTCCTGCAAGGCAGAGAGATGTGGCCAGGCGAGGAAGGCACAGACCGGCCTGGGGAGCTCAGAGGGGGTACCTGCAGCGACTGGGCATCCCTGGGGCCAGGATATTGATTCATCAGTTGCCAGCTGGGCACCCCAGGGAGTGGCTGTGGAATGAACAGAACTTGGAGTTGCAGACAGCCCCTGATCTGGTGTCCATCTTTGAGGAGCTCAGAGGGACACAGAACACCTGTTCAAGTACCTCTAATACAGAACAGAGTAGGGTGAGACTCAGCGGGGCAGCCCCAGGGTGAATGGCTGAGGGTTCTGGCAGAATTCACAGAGGAGGGGGATCTAGTTTGGGCCTTGAAGGCTGAGAAGATTGGCAAGGCAGGAATGGGGCGAGGCCAGGGCATGCAGAGAGAGGGGTCAGTGTGAGCCAAGGCATGTGGGGTGAGCGTGCACGCTCTGATCAGGGATGGCAAGAGGGAAGGATGCAGGAAGTTATTCTAAAAGGGTGTTGGGGGCCAGATCATAGGCTTCTTGGTGCTAGCCTGGAAGCTTGGACTCTCTGCTGAGACAAAGGGGAGCCATGGAAAAATATCTTAAGTGGAGGGACTCGTAGTCAGATTTGGGGCCCTGATGGAGGCCAAATGAGACAAGGAGGTCAATTCAGAGGCTCCTGCAGTGGGTTAGGCCAAAGCTGAGGAGGCCTGGGCTGGAGTGTGGGTCGGGGGCATGAAGGGGCCGTGGGGGCAGGAGACAGAGGGGAGCAGGCAATGGTACGAGTGGAGCTCTTTGAGCCCCTCAGGCTGGGTCCCTGCTTTCCTACCACTAGCCCTGGGAGGCCCCTGGCTGGGCCGTCAGACCCTGAGTCCTGCCTGCCTGAGGGCCCTTCCCTGTCAGGACTTCCTCTGGCAGCGTGAAGGGGGCAGGAGAAGTGAAACCACGCTGAGCGCTGGGGACTGCTGGGGGCGGGCGAGCCACTCTCAGGGCAACTACAGTTTTCTTGTGGGAAGCAGCTCTTTGGGAAGCCAGAGTGACACGTGGAAGGTAACAAGGAGGCTGGGTCCACACCTGGCCCGGGCTGTCCCCAGAGTGCCACAGGGCTGGGAGGAGCCCAGGAGCAGACCAAACAAGGGGACAAGTCCCTGTTTCTGGAATGGAAGATGAGTGCCATGACAGAGAAGTTTTATAGAGCTATATACTTTGCTTATCTGCGTTAACTATGTTTTTCTTTCCAACGCATATGTCTTATTCGTGTAATTACCCATGTTAAAAGGGAAGGAAAGACACGCAGGGTGCCCTGCCTGGATGCTGTGGCGACCGGGCCGAAAGTCAATGTCTGAACCCAAATCTCCTACGTTGCTTCTCCGATTCTTTGATCTGTCTTCGCCTGCTGGCAGGTCTTGGGGGTGTAGATGTGGGGCTTCTACACCCTCACCGTGTGGGTGTTTCTGCAGGGCCCCATTTGGGGGCTTCTGCCCACTTCTGTGACCCTAGGTGGGAGGGCGAGCTCCCTCTGGCCGGGATTCTAGTCCCAGCTCCTATTCCAGCTGTGCTACCGTGGGTGGCTGGAACCTCTGTTTCCTCATCTGTATGATGGGGACAATGACAGTCTCCACCGCTTAGGCCCATCTCATACTTCAGTGAAAGTGGTGGTTGATCCTGATAACGACAGGCCAGAGCCTCCCAGCTCGGTAAGCAGGTGCCTCGTCCTGACTAACTTGTCCTGAAATACGTCAAGGAGCTGAGGGGACTTCAGTGAAGAGAGCCTGGTGTCTGGGGGCCCGCTTCCTCTCTCCGCATTGGGCTGAGCACCACTGCACTGGCCCACGGCCTAGGCAGATCTTGGAGGGGTTTTGGAGACCCAGCTGGCGCAGGGCAAGAGCCGGCCACCCTCGGGGAGGTGAGGCCAAGGTCAGACCTAAGTGGGACCTGTCTGTGAGGCAATCACGTGCACTGTCATGTTGGTGTGTTTATGCCTCTGGGAGAACATGCTTGTGTGTGCACGTGTGCAGGCCCGGACACACGTGTCTTTGCATGTACATGCTCGTGTGTATACGTACACCTATGAATGTCTGGAGTTTGCACATGAGCAGGGCTGCTGTGTTGCACAATCCCAGGGACTTCCATTTACACTATAGTCTAAGTGAATGGCTGTGCACTGTGCAGCAACAGGGAACTGCCGGTCACTCTGACTATAATGCACATGTGCACATGCATGCACGCCTGTGGGTGCGTCTTTATGTGTACACCTCAGTATATGTGTCTGTGTGTCTGGGTGTGTGAGACTGGGCTTACACACCTGTGAGTGCAGGCTCGTGTGTGTGTATGTACATCTGTGCCTCTGTGAGGGTATTCCTCTGGGTGTGCCTGTTTGTATGTACCTGTGTGGGGCTGCATGTCTGTGTGTCTGTGTGACTATGTGTCTATGTCTGGGGTGCATGCTCGTATATGAATGTGTGAGTCTGTGCCTTTGGGATGTGTGTTTCTGCGTGTGTTTGGCTCCTGTATCTTGTGTGTGTGGTTGGACACATGTGTGGGAGAGAGGGGAAGAGAGCAGTTGGCCCAGGTGCCACGCCCTTTGCGGTGTGGGTCAGCGGTGGCCCTGTCTCAAACGCGGGGGCAGCTGCCTTTCAAGGCCTGCTGGGCCACTTCCCATTTCCTGAGTACTGTCTGTCTGTCCACAGGAGTACTGCTGGACGTGCAGAAGTTTTTTCAGATCAGTGACAGCAATGCTGGTCTGCTTCAGACGGGTAAGGAGGGCGTCAGGGCCTGGAGCTGGGGCCCTGGGTTCGTGCTGGGCGGGGTCTTTCTGCAGGTCCTGTTCTGAGCCCAGCCCCGGCTGCTGGGAGATGGGGCCAGGCTGAGCCCCACTAAGTCCCCTGGCACAGAGGAGAGGGCAATGAGGACGGGTGGTATGTGCGCATGAGGGCCAGTCCAGGTGGGAGATGAGACGGCCTGGGCTGAGACCTCGTGCTTGGACAGCCGCTTCGGGTTTGAGGGCGGGGGCTACAGGAGGAGCAGAGGGAGAGGAGCTGGAAAGGCTGCTGGGCCTCGCCTTCGGATCACAGCTGTGGAGTCGGTCACTCATCCCTTCACGTCTGCTCAGCTCAGCTGGGAACCGGCAAATCAGCGGGGCTGAGGAATCCTGGCCTGTGCTTTCCTCTCACGGACCTGAAAAATCTGACCTCCAGGACACACACAGACAGACAGACAGATAGACAGACACAGACACGTACCCACCATGGGCTCAGATGAGGTGTGGGCCCACAGAGCTACAGTCCAGCAGCAGAGAGCAGCCACATGTCCCGTTCCAAGGTGGGGGCTGTTGAGGTCACGAGGCACTACCTCTTCCCCTGTGGGTGCCTGGATGGTGACACACACATACCCACGTGTGTGCACACACTGCCACAACTCAGGATACACACGTGTGCACACACCCTACCTGTGACTGGCGCATGCATGGTTCCTCTCTGCAGGCCCCTCCGTCCTCCTAACAGTCTGCCATCTCCCGCCTTAGAACAAGCCTCTCAAACTGGAGACGGGGACCCTGGGGACACATAAGAACTTTCCAGGGCTACATGAGCAGCGTTTTGAGAGCATCCATTTACGGATATTCAAGGCCGTGTATTTCTTCCCTAAAATGGATCTGCCTGAGAACAAGCCTCTGTTCTCTTTTCTCACCTCCCCTTTAATAATCACCTGTCCACCCTCTTAAGCAGAAAAATACACCTTTCTCCCATTCTGAGGTTTTCTATGGTGCACTGCCCTGGGTGTAGAAAGTTCCAGGGTGCCAGCCAGAGGGAGCCCTTGGGGATGCTTAGCTTCTGCTGGGGAGACCCTGGGAGCGAAGCAGAGGGAGTGTGAGCAGAAAGCCACCGGGGATGTTTCCTCCAGGCCACAAGCCCATGGCAGGGCGCCAAGCCCTATCTAGCTGTCCTGCTGGTGTGTGACAGTCTACTATTTATCTACAATTTAGAATTCAGAAGTGAGATGTCTCAGGGATGGGTGTCAACACATTTATTTCAATAAAAAAAATGAAGCCAACATTTTAACATCTTTCTTACAGACAGCCACTCTGACCTGCCTGATTGATTTGGCAAATAAGGACTGGTTTTGTTCATTAGACCCTACAGCGACATTTCCCATAAGCGAAATGACCTCGATCTGCAGTTCCAAGGATTTGGATGAAAATATAGCTAAAAGAACACAATAATGCTGGAAATCACATCCTTTGGAACTGTTTAAACTTACGATAAAAATGTTTTAAATGTCAGCTGAAAGCTCTTGAAGGGGTGCCCAGTTCTATAAACTTCTTTAAGAGGCACCCGAGTGAAAGAGTTAGCAGAGACTGCTCTGGAGCAGCGGTGTTTTCCTGGTGCTTCTGTCTCGGGGCTGAGCCAGGGCTGGTCCTTCGGTCATTTCCGTAGCCGGAGTGAGGCCATCTTGCCTTGATACTCGCAGCCTTGTAGGTTATAAACAGACAGTGGTAGCTGAGTCAACATGTCCCTTTTCTGGTCCTTGCCACGGTGAACACGATTATTACTACCAGGTCCCTGATAAGTGAGAGGCCGTGGAGGGAGGAGTTTGTGCGTATGTGTGAGAGAGAGAGAAAGTACGTGAACATGTGCATGTGGATGTGTGAGTGTGCAGCGAGCATGTGTGTGCGTGTGTTTGGGAGTGGGTGAAGGGGAGCGCCATCTTTGCAGAGGAACCCCAAAAAGATGCGTGGGCAGGGCAGTGGGGCTGGAGGCCTGATGACCAGGCTCGTCTCTGGTGACCGCAGGTGAGTCTTTCCATGTTTCTGGGGCCTGTGCAATGGCCCCAAGACCCATCCTGCAGAATGGAGGAAACCAATGATGAAGACAGGGGCTGGCTGAGCTATAAGAGCAGGGTAGGGGTGAAGGGAAGCAGTGGTCAGACCCCCGCCCATGGGACAGAGAGGCTGCTGGAGTTATGTAACTGAGTAAGAATATTTACAATGAACACTGATGTGGCCCTTGCCGTGTGCCAGGCAGGGTTCGAAGTGCTTTATAATATTAAGCCACTTAATCTTCGTAACAATCCCATGAGGCAGGTATAATTCTTATGCCCATTTTACAGACGGGGAGCCTGAGACACAGAGAGGCTGTGGGGCTTGCTGAAGGTCACCCAGCTAGTAAGCGACAGAGCTGGGCTTCAGATCCAGGCAGCTGCCTGTAGAGTCCTTCTCTTACCCCAAGCTCCTTGATCACTCCCACCTTGTCGCAGAAATGATTTGAATTTAGAGAGGCCGGGAATGAAGGCTTGCCTGCCTTCTCCTTGGGGGCAGGGCTCTCCTTCCCAGAGCATCTGGGAAGGTTTAAGGTGTTTGTATCCTGTAAAGGACCCTTGCCCCAAATCTCATAAAAGTATGAGAAGATTTGAGGAAATATTTTTATAACCTTTGTGTAAAGAAGATATACATTAACAAGGCACGGAACAACCTCCCTAGAGGAAGAGTGATAAATTTGATGACATCAGAGCTAAACTGCCTTGTATAATGGCGACTGAAACTTAAACGCAAGGAGTAATAATAACGGATAACATTTATGAGGCATTTATATAAAGCCAGTCACTGCCTTTTATAGACTTTATTATATTTAATTTACTCAATAACCTTGTGAGGGAAGTACTGTCTCATTGTACAGTTGATGAGAGGAGAACAGAAAAGTTAAGGAATTTGCCTAAGGTCACACAGCTAGGAAGTGGTGGGCTCAGGATATGAGCCCAGGTTGTTTGGTCCCAGAATTTGCATTTTAAATCCTTAAAACAAATGTAAAGGACGGGGAGAAATTATTTCCCAACAACAAAGAGGCCAACAGGAAAATGAGCAGAGGATGCGAACCTAGGAAGGGCTGCTGAGCCTCGCTGGGAACAAGGACAATGCAGATTAAAACATCAGTGAGACATCATTTGTTTTTCAACCATTAGATGAGCAACAATCATACGATGGATCATATCAAGTGTCAGCAAGGGTGCTGGCAACGCTTGCTTCTATGCAAGTGTAAACTGATACAGCCTTTTCCAAGGCCTCGTTTGCCAGTAGCTATTAAAATTTTAAATGCTGTTGACACCAAAGACCATTCTCTGTGGAGTATTAGATGGAACCATATTAAATTGCTGTTTTTGTAGGTCAAAACTGGCCTAATTTCTGCAATTGCATATGGCTCAACCCAATACTAAAGCGGGTCAGGGGAGAGCGGGAGGGGCTGGAAGCTGAGCCAGGACGAATCTGGATGCTCATTAGGCTCAGGAAATGTCAATCATCTGTGCTCAATGAATGGCGACTCAGGCACTGGGCGGGGCCCTCCAGAGCCTGAGGCCCTGGGGTGGTGGGACCCGGTGGAGGGGGGGTCCAGGCTTTCCCTGCCACCTGCTCTGGGAGGCGGCGGACATACCCTCCTCGGAGGGCGGAGGTGATGTCATTTAGTGAACAGAAACAGTGAGGGTACTGATCCCTGTGGCATCGTCATGCAAATCTGTGGCAGTTTCTTTGTCTTCACAGAATAATAAACGTCTTCATTAATCCGGTCACCGATTTATAAGGGTTTCCTTTTAAAAATGGGATAAATGCAACTGACAACATCAGGGGAATGCTGTACCTACTTAGGAAAACCAAGGCGTTTCCAGGTTCTAGGATTCGCTGTGCTAATTCTAAACCCTGCTCATCTGCTCAAAGCAGGCCCGGGCAGACCTCCCCTCCCTGCTCCACCCCCAGCCCCAGCAGGGGTGTGAGAGCAAAATCAGACCAGTCCCAACACCAGGCTCACAGTGGGCAGGATGCTCTTACAGACAGGGCACTGGCAGGCACTGAGTACTGGCAGCCCCATGCCAGGCTCCATGTTCACTTCTGTCTCACCTTTACACAGCCTCGGAGGGCCTGTTGACTTCTCCAGTGTTGGGGTGATGCTCAGAGAGGTGGAGTTAGTAACCTAAGGCCGCACAGTGAGCAGGGAGCAGAGATGGGATTTGAGCCTGGGCCCAGCCCCCCACTCCCCACTTCCCAGTCCCCTGAGTCTGGGCAGTGGGTTACGTTAGGGAGGAACTGAGGGTTCACCTTATCTTCTCCTCCTTCTGGCCTTGACCCACTGTCAGGGTGCAAGATTGTGGCTTCTGAGCCAGGCCCTTTCTGCGGGCCTGCCGGCCGTCTGCCCGCCCTCCGTTGTGGGGGGATGCAGGCTGCCCCTCACTGTCTCCCCCAGTCTTCATCAGCTGCCTGCTGCTGTCTGCACCCGTGTTTGGCTACCTGGGCGACCGACACAGCCGCAAAGCCACGCTGAGCTTTGGGATCCTGCTCTGGTCTGGAGCAGGCCTCTCCGGCTCCTTTGTCTCCCCCCGGGTAAGTGCCCTCACCCCTGCACAGGGCCCAGGGGACCTTCCCCCACCTGCTTCCTCCCTGATCCAGTCCCATCAGAGCTGGGTGCAGCTGCTTCTGCTCCGTTCCAGTCTCCAGGCTGGCTCAGGGGTTGCCTTCCAGGGCTGAGAGCGGAGCTCCTTAGACTTTCTTAACGGGAACCTTCCTCTCTTACACCTCCCGCTGCTGCCCGTGGCTTCATTTCTGCCCAGCTGTCCTGGGGTGGGGGTGGGGCTAACAGCTACTGTCTGGGGGACCCGGCCTGGTTTGCAAAGGCGATGCCCAGGGAGAGGGCTCCTTGGGCATGGGGACAGGCAGAGGCTGCAGGCGCCATCAGGGGGCACCCGTGTGGTTTGGGGAATCTGGGATGGTTGGATATGAGGTGTTTGTAGCCCGGATGCCCTCTTCCTCCCGTGGGGGCATGTGTCCCCAGGTGCCCTTGGCCCCTCTGACAAGTCCTCAGGTCCCTTGCTCCCTGAGTGATTTCTGGAACTCACCATGGTCTTGTGCCTGCTTGCCCAGTATTCCTGGCTCTTCTTCCTGTCCCGGGGAGTCGTGGGCACTGGCACAGCCAGTTACTCCACCATTGCGCCCACCATCCTGGGCGACCTCTTCGTGAGGGACCAGCGGACCCGGGTGCTGGCCATCTTCTACATCTTTATCCCTGTTGGAAGGTTGGTATCACCCTGGATCCACTTCCCTGGATGGTAAACTGAGGCCCAAAGGAGTCAGAACAGAAGGTGGGCTGGGGTTAGGAGACGTCAGACCAGGAGGACTGGGGTCTGACTCCCAACTCTACCCCTTCCTTACCGTGTCACTTTGCCTCTCTGTGCCTCGGTTTCCTCATTTGTAAATGGGGGCAACAACACCCACTGACAGGCTATGTGAGGATTAGAGATGATAAAGATGCTCCCTGCGTGTTAGTGGACTCCGGGGAGGGTGAGAAAGAGCAGCGTGGCAGCGCGGCCCACTCAGGGAGGGCCGGCTCTGGGAGGTGAGGCAGGGAAGTGTGTCGGGGCCGGCCGCGCGCCAGCACGGGGTAGGACACAGTGGGATTTGCAGTCAGGCCTCTGAGCTCTGACGCACGTTTCCTGGAATCGCCTGACTCAGGCAGGGCTGAGCGTAGGGAAGGGGGCTGGGGTCCTCGGATAGGGAGACAGTGGACAGTGGTGCCGAGGATGGGCCAGGAGCCAGAGGTCACCAGTGACTTGACCAAGGTCAGTGGACATCTGGGCCTCACGTGGCTCACTTTTCCCAGTGAAAGTGCTACGGGCTTCAGAGGGCCAGCTCCCTGGGGTGGGGGCACCCTGGCTCAGGCTGGCCTTGGGCCTGCCTCCCTCCCCTCACTGCCCACGTCCCCTGCTCCTCTGTTGCAGTGGCCTGGGCTATGTGCTGGGGTCGGCGGTCACGGAGCTGACAGGGAACTGGCATTGGGCCCTCCGAGTGAGTCTGGCTTCCTTTCTTCTCTCTGCTTTCCCCCTGGGCCAGCAGGGACTTTCCAGCCTCGAGTGGCCTTAGCCACTTGGCACAGTACCCAGCACCATGTGGGGATGGGAGTGGTCAGAGGTCGGCAGCTTCAGACATTCGGGGCTTAATGTGCAACGTGGACGATGGAAGCCGTGGCCCCGGCTTCAAATCTCGGCTGCTCAGTTTGCTGGCTGTGTGACCTCACGCAAGTCACCTCCTTCTTTGGATCCTCACTTGGCCTGTCTGTAAAGTGAGGGAAGTAAATGCTACCTTCTGGAATCTTGAGGATTAATGAGACAAGGGGTGGAAAGATGCCAGGGCAGGGCTGATGGGGCAGGAGGACGCCTGGGCTGGGAGAAAGGACAGTTATGGAGGCAGCACGTGCTGGATAGTTGGGTCTCCAGTGCTCAACCATGTCGGGCTCGTTGATCCCAAGAGAGTGGAGTCTGTGCTGGACAGATAGGTATTAAATCCAGCCCCCAGGGGACCCCATGCCCCGTGTACTCTCAGGGGTGAGGGGGTGAGAAACAGTTGTAGGTCAAGCTTTGTGGATAACCAACACCCAGGAAATGAGCCGTGCCCCCGCCCCCCCGCCACCCACCCCAGGGAGCAGAGCATCCCAAGAGCCTGCGCCGCAGAGTTCAGTCACCCCCCCGGGATCTCCGGGGGCGCAGGAGTGTGTGGCCCTGAGTTTCCTGGGCCCTCATGTCCCCAGGTCATGCCCTGCCTGGAAGCCGTGGCCTTGATCCTGCTCATCGTTCTGGTTCCAGACCCGCCCCGGGGAGCTGCTGAGAAGCAGGGGGCTATGGCCATGGGGGGCCAGAGGAGCAGCTGGTGTGAGGACGTCAGATACCTGGGCAGAAAGTGAGTGTCTCTGCTCCTCCCTGTATACCACCGGAAACCCCTCTGTTTGCCCCGGCATCACTGACCTCCCTTTCTCTACCTCCAGGGAGACCTCCCTGAGGGTCCAAACCTTCACACCCCTCTTCCTCTCCTGAGCTCCCACTCACCAATGGAGATGCCCTCCCTCCCTTGGAGGCCCCCTCTGCCTGGCCATGTGATGGAATATGGGCCGGGAGGGAGGGAGGGAGGTAGCGAGGGAAGGAGGCATCTTGGCTCTGCCCTGCCTTATCCCTGAGTGACCTGAGACTTGGAGCCTCACTTCCCTCATTTATTCAATGGACATAATTCTCCAGCCTTGCCGGCTTCTCAGGGTCGTGGGGACTATGCCGGGAATTAATCACTCCCTTCTCCAAGTCCCGTGGGAGGGTATCTGCGCTCTCTCCCGGGCCTGGTTGGGGAGGCAGACGGGAGTCAACTGCACGCCCAGGTCTCATGATTTACTGAAATGTGGGGCACAGACAGGACCCCACTCTATCCTGGAGCCATGAGACCGTGGAGGGCACTCGGAGGAAGGTGGGGGCAGCAGGCACAGCTTCCTAGGAGCAGTGATGTTGCGTTTGGACCTTTCAGGAGGGCAAGAGTTGGTTCTGCAGGGAGTGGGGAGGAAGGCACAGCATGAGCAAAGGTGTGGAGGTGGGACGTGCAGGTTCTCAGAGAATGTCGGGAGGGTCTGGAGCCTGGGGCCTGCCTGAGCGCCCAGTGACCGGAGTGCCCAGGACGGGGCAGGGAGAGATAGGAGCAGACAGGCCCCGCAGCCCCAGCCCTCTCTCCGCCTCAGCCAGGGCGCTTTCTCTTGCAGCTGGAGTTTTGTGTGGTCAACCCTTGGCGTGACAGCCATGGCCTTTGTGACTGGAGCTCTGGGCTTCTGGGTTCCCAAGTTTCTGTTCGAGGCCCGTGTGGTGCATGGGCTGCAGCCGCCCTGCCTCCAGGAGCCGTGCAGCAGCCAGGACAGGTGAGAGGCCTCTGGGAGCCCTGGACACCCGTCCTGGGTCGGTGGAGGGTCTTGGTGGGGAAGTCCTCAGCATGTTCCGAGCCCCCAGACTCTGTGTCTCTGGGCACACAGTGCTCTGTGATGACACCAGGCTTGGGCCCCGGTTGTCAGGCAGGAGGCCTTGTTCTGGCTCTGGTCGACCTGCTGTTGTTCTGGGCGGCCGCAGGCATTTCCCTTGTCTTCTCTGGGCCCCAGTCCCCGTCTTCCCACTCTTGGGGCTGCTGTGGGGTCCAGAGGCACTAGAGAGGGGTGAGGCTTCTGTGGAGCCCGTGGGACGATGGGAGTCTTAGGCAGCCTTCCTTCGGAGGGACCCATGGTGTCTTCTGTGAGGTCAGCCCATTTTACAGAGGACAAATTGAGGCTGGGGGATTTCACACCTGTATTCACTCATTCTCTGTCTCGTTGGGGGCCCTGAGCATCCTGGGGAAACTGCTGGGGGTTGGGTACGGTGGAGAACAGAGCCACACACAAGGAGGCACTCTGGCCTCAGGGCATGCCCCCCTCCCCGCCCTGCTCCCCCTGCTGTGCCCCTGTCTGCACCACCTTTGACCCCAGTCTCCATGACCTCCTGATCGATCGATCGAGAGGGCACATCCTCATGCTCTCTTACCTGCTTTCTCCTCCTCCTCGAAACCCTCCATCCTGGTTTCCTCCTCTCTGCTGGATGCTCTTCGGTCTCCTGTGGTCCCCTGCTCCTCGCCGATGCTGCCCCCTGGGCTCCTCGAGTTCCTGGGGCCCCTGCTCTTCACCGGAGCCCCGTGTTCCCTGAGACTTCAGTGACACCAACTCTCCACTGGCTGCCTCCTTCTCCCCAGCCTCCCCTCTTGCCTCCCCCTCAATCCCTGATGCCCAGAGAGAGCTTCATGTAATTTCCAGAATATCCCACGCCCTCTCACTGATCTATGCCTTTGCCCAAGCTATGCCATCCACCCATAGCTCCCTTCCTTTTTCTCGTTGTTACTTCTTAAGCTTTAACTTTAGTTCAGGCCTTCTGCTAAGCATTTTCATGATAAACTCTCTGAGGTTTTGTAATAATAAACTCTATTATTCCTGTATAACAAATGAGGAAGATGAAAGATCAGAGTGGTTAAGTGACTTGTTCAAGGTCACACAGCTAACAAGTAGCAGAGCCAGGATTCAAACCCCTCTGACTCCAAAGCTGGTGCTCCTGAGCCGCATGTCCTGTTGCCCCTGGGGACGGCCTGTGCCTGTGAATTGACGTGAACATCTCCCCACTGAGCTGGGAGTGGCTTTCTGGCACAGGCTTTCTGGCACACGGCACTCAGGGAAAGCATCCAGTGAATGCAGGAATGAATGCATCGAATGAGATTGTGATGTCTGTCTCGGCTCTACAGCTAGATTCTTATCTCTTGGGAGGCAAGACTGAGTCCTAAAAGTCCCACAGCAGCTTGAAAAAATGGGAAAAGAAACAGGACTTAAGTCCACGTCAGGCCTTAAGTGGCTGTGTCCTCCTGGGCAAGTCACTTCCCCTTTTCTTAGCTTCAGACTCTTCCTCTAACTCAATTTGTGTAACAAATGATCACACACCCCGTAGGTTAAAATAATGGAAATTAATTTTCTCATAGTTCTGGAGGCCTGAAGTCCAGAATGGTTTCACTGGGGCAAACTCAAGTCCAGCAGGACCACACCCGCCTTGAGGCTCCAGGGGAGCCTCTGCCAGCCTCTTCCAGCTTCTGCTGGCTGCTGGCATTCCTTGGCTTGTGGCTGCACACTCCAGCCTCTACATCCACGGTCCCACTGCCTTCTCCTCTGCCTCACCTCTCCCTCTGCCTCCCTCTTATAGGGACACTAGTGACTGCGTTCACGGCCCATGTGAACAATGGAGAATAATCTCCCCATCTCAAGAACCCCAATTTAATCACACCCACAGGGTCTATTTCCCCTGTGAGGTGACACAGGTTCTAGAGAGTGGGGCGTAGACATCTTGGGGGGCTATTTGAGCCTACTGCAGAGCGGGTAGAAGGTCCCAGTGTTGGGGTTCTGCACAGACCTCAGCTATTAATACACTCTCCTTGCTTAGGATAAGCCCCAAGGTGAGGGCGGGGCAGGGATGGGAAGGAGCAGGACGCAGGATTCCAGCTCCGCCAGAGGGAGAACTTCCAACTCTCGGAGCTGGCCCAAATGGGACTGGCTGCCTGAGGGGGAGTAGTGAGCTTCCTACCCTTGGGGGCATGTAAGAAGGAGTTGGACAGCTGCTTGCCAGGGCCCCTTGTGCAGAGGATCAGTGTAAAACTTGCAGGCTTTTTTTTTTTTTAATTGAGGTAACATTGGTTTATAACATTGTATAAATTTCAGATGGACATCATCATATTTTGACTTCTGTATAGACTACATTGTGTTCACCACCAGAAGTCTAGTTGCCATCTGTCACCGTACAAGTGTCCCCCTTCACCCCTTTCACCCTCCTCCCACCCCCCTTCCCCTCTGGTAACCACTAATCTGTTCTCCTTATCTGTGTGTTTCTTTGTCTTCCACGTATAAGTGAGATCAGACGTGTTTGTCTTTTTCTTACTTGTTTTCTGTAACTAATACGCTCAAGGTCCATCCATGTTGTTGCAAATGACAAGATTTCATCTTTTTTTTTGTGGCTGAGTAGTATTCCATTGTACACACATACCACATCTTCTTAATCCAATGATGGGCACTTAGGTTGCTTCCAAGTCTTGACTATTACGAATAATGCTGCAGTGAATACAAGGGGTGCATTTATCTTTCGAATTAGCATTTTCATGTTCTTTGGATAAACACTTAGAAGTGGAATAGCTGGATCACATGGTAGATCTATTTTCAATTTTTTGACAAATTTCCGTACTGTTTTCTATAGTGGCAGCAGCACCAGTCTGCATTCCCACCAGCAGAGTACCAGGGTTCCTTTTTCTCCACATCCTCTCCAACACTTGTTATTTCTTGTCTTTTTAATAATAGCCATTCTAACGGGCGTGAGGTGATACGTCATTGTGGTTTTGACTTGTATTTTCCTAATAATTAGTGATGCTGAACATCTTTTCGTGTGCCTGTTGGCCATCTGTGTATCTTCTTTGGAAAGATGTCTATTCGGATCCTTTTTTATTTTATTTTATTTTATTTTTAAAGATTTTATTTTTTTTCCTTTTTCTCCCCAAAGCCCCCCAGTACATAGCTGTATATTCTTCGTTGTGGGTCCTTCTAGTTGTGGCATGTGGGATGCTGCCTCAGCGTGGTTTGATGAGCAGTGCCATGGCCGCGCCCAGGATTCAAACCAACAAAACACTGGGCCGCCTGCACCGGAGCGCACGAACTTAACCACTCGGCCACAGGGCCAGCCCCATCCTTTTTTATTTTTTAATCAAGTAGTTTGTGTTTTTTTTGTTGTTGAATTGTATGAGTTCTTTATTTATTTTAGATATTAATACCTTATCAGATATACAATTTGCAAATATCTTCTCCCAACTGGTAGATTGCCTTTTTGTTTTGTTGATGGTTTCCATTACTGGGCGGAAGCTTTTTAGTTTGATGTAGTCCCGTTTGTTTATTTTTTTCTTTTGTTTCCCTTGTCTGAGAAAATATATCCAAAAAGAAATTAAGACCCATGTCAAAAAGCGTACCGCCTATGTTTTCTAGAAGTTACATGGTTTCAGGTCTTAACATTCAAGTCTTTAATCCATTTTGAGTTGATTTTTCTGCATGGTGTAAGATAATGGTCTACCTTCATTCTTTTGCATGTGGCTGTCCAGTTTTCCCAACACCATTTATTGGAGAGACTCTCCTTTCTCCATTGTATATTCTTGGTTCTCTTGTTGAAAATTAGCTGTCCATAGATGTGTGGGTTTATTTCTGGGTTCTCGATTCTGTTGCATTGATCTGTGTGTCTGTCTTTGTGCCAGTACCATGCTGTTTTGGTTACTATAGCTTTGTAGTATGTTTTGAAATCAGGGAGTGTGATACCTCCAGCTTTGTTCTTTTTCCTCAGAATTCCTTTGGCTATTCAGGGTCTTTTGCTGTTTTGTATACATTTTAGGATTCTTTGTTACATTTCCGTGAAAAACGTCATTGGAACTTTGATAGACATTGCATCGAATCTGTAGATTGCTTTAGGTAATGTAGGCATTTTAACGATGTTAATTCTGCTAATCCAAGAGCAGGGAATATCTTTCCATTGCCTTGTGTCTTCTTTGATTTCTTTCAACAATGTTTTATAGTTTTCGGTGTACAGGTCTTTCACTACTTGGTTAGATTTATTCCTAGGTATTTTATTCTTTTTGTTGCAATTGTAAATGGAATTGTATTCTTGAGTTCTCCTTCTGCTACTTCGTTGTTAGTGTATAGAAATGCAACTGATTTTTTCTATGTTGATTTTGTACCCTACAACTTTACTGTATTAATTGATTGTTTCTAACAGTTTTTTGGTGGATTCTTTTGGATTTTCTATATATAGAATCGTGTCACCCACAAATAGTGACAGTTTTACTTCTTCCTTTCCAATTTGGATCCCTTTAATTTGTCTTTTTTTTTCTCCCCAAACCCCGCCCCCCCGCCCCACCCCCACCCCCCGCAGTACATAGTTGTATATTCTAGTTGTGGGTCCTTCTAGTTGTGGCATGTGGGATGCTGCCTCAGCGTGGCCTAATGAGCGGTCTCATGTCTGCACCCAGGATCCAAAACGGTGAAACCCTGGGCCGCCAAAGCTGAGCGCTCGAATTTAACCACTCGGCTACGGGGCCGGCCCCAATTTCTCTGTCTTGACTGATTGCTTGAACTAGCAGGCTTTTAAGGACCCTCTTAGCTCTGAGAGTCTGACTGTGGGAAGGCCCGTGGGGGTGACAGGACTTGATGGCCGGGTATCTTCTGGCCACACCTCCTGCTCAGGAGCCGGTGGGGGCCCTGTCTACACTGCCAGTCTGAATAATCAACCCTAAGTCCCCCCAAGGTTTTGAGAACCTGCCAAGGCCAGCTTAGCCCAGGACTGGGAGGCGGATAGCATTCATCCAGGATTCAGGGTCACTTGACTGGGCTGAGCTGGAGTCTTGCACAGCTTGGAAGGCTGGGAGCACCTTTAAGCTGCCTAAGGACACACATGCTTTGTCTGGTGGGCAGAGGGCCAGAAGGCCCTGGATCTGCCAGTGAGGGGCTGTGTGACCCCAGGCAGGTCCCTGCCCTCTCTGGGCTCTACACTCTCCCCTATAAAGCAAGAGGATGGGGCAGGGGAACAAACTTGTTAGTCCTCAGCCTGTGGGATGGACGTTTCAGAGAAGTTATTTCGAGGAAAGGTGGGCTCTTATGACACTCAATTTGTCAGTAACCATAGTCTTGCATCTGTCATCTTCTTCCATCTTGGTGGGAGCCATGGAGGTAATAGCAGGGCACCTGGCCATCCTACACTTCCAGAAATGTTTGGGTTTGGGAGGGGATCCTGGCCAGGTGGAGAAGAGGGGGTGGGGGCAGCAGTGCTACAGGCCAAGGGAAGAGAGCGGGCCAAGGTGAGGAAGCCACAAGGCATAGGGTGAGTTTAGAGAATTCCCACTATTTGTGTCGTCCCCGCAGATGGCAGGGAGCCACTGAGGGGCTGGAGAGGGCCTGGTTGCATCCGTGCTCCCCAGAGTTCATGCTAGTCGGTCGCAGCATCCCTTTGAGCTCCTTTAGAAGGAGGCCTGGGAGAGCCGGATGGACCAGGAGAGTGAAGATGTATATTCAAATCCTGGCTCTGTCACTTACCAGCTGGGGAATCTTGGCCTTAATCTTTCTCAACCTTGCCATCTTCTTCCGTCTACCTGGGAATTCTGGGATGGATCAATGAGCTCATTTGCTCCACATAAATCTCTTGTGTTCCAGGCTCTATGCTCCTAGCACTGAGTCAGGAAAGTCAACCAAACCTGGTCTCTGTCCTCCAGGAATTCACAGGCTAGTGATTGACCTTGATGATAGAGACACAGAAGGTGCTATAGGAACAGAAAGGAGTAGAGGAATCGGCAAAGGGACAGGGGAAGACATCTCCAAAGAGGGGATATTTGTGATGGGTCTTGAAGGATGAGTAGGAGTTCAGTAGGTGGAAAAACTAGTGAAGGGTGTCCAGATAGAGAAATAAAAGTATGAAGTGAGGACAACAACCAGTCTGGGGTCAGAGGAGGATGGAGCTGGGGGTTGAGGTCAGCCCGTGTCAGATCATGAAGGGCCGTGTACACCGCAATGACTTGGCACCAAATCTGGTGGGTGTTTGAAAGCCAGTGGAGAATTTTAGGCAGGGGGTGGACAGGGGCACGGCCAAGTCTGTATTTTAGAAAGTACCCTCTGGAGACCTCTATGGAGGTTTTCCTGGAGGGACAGGTTTCCACAGGATGGAGCTGTAAGCGGGGCCGAGTGCAGCTGAAGTGGGTCTAGGAGCAGGTGGGGGAGGGAGTGAGTTAGGAGGGGCTGCCTGAGAAGTGTCCAAAGACAGAGAGTGGGAGGATGGGATTCGAGGAGGGAGGGTGTGTGCAATGCCAGATGAAGCCTGGGGGGATCCTAGGAGCTCGGTAAGTTAATGTCACTTGCCTCCATTCCCATTAGGATTGGTGGCTAGAAGGTGAGGTGGTTGGAGCGAGTGGGACCATAGAGTTAAGATTTCTGAGTGGGACGGTTTTGGGTGGTGAGAGGTTGGAGAAGGTTGCTGGAGAGGAGGCAGGTTGGGAACTGGGGTGCTGGGGTGCTGGGCAGATCACCCACATGGCCGGTGGCCTCCCCAGGATGAGACGGGGAAGGGGATGGGGGAGGGCAGGAGGGGCACACGGTCCTTGGTCAGAGTCCCGAGGACCCAGGAGCACTGGTTAGGAGGGAGGGGAAGGGGCCCACGGCCGCATTCCCTGTAGGTAGGAGATCACGCACCAGGGGTGGGTGGCTGGATCCCCATCCTGACCCCACCCGGCTGACCAGCTCCTCTCTGCTCTTTCCCATCAGCCTGATTTTTGGGGCACTGACTGTTGTGACGGGCATCGTTGGGGTCGTCCTGGGAGCAGAGGTTTCGAGGAGTTACAAGAGAGTCAACCCACGGGCTGAGCCCCTCATCTGTGCCTCCAGCCTGCTCGCCGCAGCCCCCTGCCTCTACCTGGCTCTGGTCCTGGCCCCAATCACCTTCCCGTTCTCCTATGTAAGTGGGGGTCCCTGTGGTGGTGGGGCGGGGCGGGAACTCCTGTTCATACAGGGTTACGCTGTGCCAGGTCCTTAGGTACATTGTGTATACCATCTTCTAGGTGCAGCTTCTTATCCCCATTTTACAGATGAGTAAACTGAGGCTTACCAAGCGTTACACAGCTAGGAAGGGGCAGAACAGGGAGAGTGTAAGCCTTTCTGACTCTGAAGTGTGCCATCTAAGTTCCTGGTTAATGCTTTGATTGGAGATAACGGGACTCATTTACTCCCAGGACATATTGCGAGCCCGAGATGAAATAGGGTGACTCTCCTCAGGTTACAGATGAGGAAAGCGAGGCCCAGATTGGTCATAGTTGGTGCAGACACTGCTTTAAAGGTGACCATCATGATAATATCACGTCTTCCAGATCCGTATCCCGTCACCTCCCTTCATGCACCTCACACTCTGGCTGTACCAACGACAGGCGCTCACCCCCCCAGCCTTTGGTTGTGTCCATTCCTTCTGCCATGGCCACCATTTCCCTCTTTTGTGCATCCTGACATCCTTCTCCTTCTGCAAGATCCAGCTCAAAGGCCACCTCCTCCAAAAGCCTTTCCAGATTACTCCATCCTCGCGTCAGAATTCGTTCCTGCCTAGGCTCCGCTTGTGTTTGGGTCCCCTCGGGCACCTTGGTGTATGGGTGGGGCTGTGTCCATAGACAGAGAGCCTGAAGGGCAGGGATGAGATCCCGTGAATCTCTGTGTGCACCAGCGTCCCTGGCTCCCCAGAGCCCCAGCCCTGCCTGTCCCACCGAATGGGAAGGGGCCACTGATCCTGGGAAGATAGCACTAGCCCAGCTCTGGCTAGATGGGCCCCAGTGCCGCCACCACCCCCTCCCTGGTTCCAAGGTCCTGGGGACCCACCACAGCAGACGCGGATGCCCTTGCATGTGTGTGCGGGGTTCGTTGAGCAGGCTGGACTTGGAAAGAAAATCAGTAACAGCTTTCGTTCTCCTGCTGGCTTGGGTGGGTCTCCCACCCATGGCCAGGTCCCATAGCTTTTCCAGTCACACTCACGAACTAAAAAGCCTGGTCCCATTTAAACCAAAACTTTGGTTCTACTTCCAAATAAAGCTTCTATCCAGGCCCAAAAAACTGCGTTGGGGAGGGGGGAGCTCTAGTTGGTTCGATTCTTCTTGTTCCATCTCCATCCCTCATCCCGACACCACCCTCCCTGGAGCTCCTGACCCCTCCAGGGCTGGGCAGGTGAGGATGACTGGAAATGAGCCAAGTATCACTCGTGTCCGGAATTGTTTTTGTTGACTGTCGGTGCCCTGCGTTTGGCAGATGCCCAGATGCTGGCTGACTCCTCTCTTGGGGGCACTTTTGTGGGTTTTTCTTGCCCCCGGCCCTGGCTTTTGCATTGTCCAATTCCCTGAGGCAGGTGACATCGGCACCTCTGTCCTCTCACTGCTCCCCTCCTCTCCCCTTCAGGCGTTGCCCTTCCAACACCTTCTTGCTGGACCCTGTTGCCCTGGGCGGGCACCTGTGGGCCTCCCTCTCGTGACCCTCAAGCCAGTCTCCCCTTGGTGTCCCTTTGACACCTGAATGAGCTCGGGAGGTGCGGCCACTCCCGCTTCTGCCCTCATGCATCCTCATGCTCCCAGGTGACAAGCTTTGAGATACCGCGAGGACACCCTTTGTGGACACCCCTCAGGTGGCCCTGGCGCAGGAGGGTCAGCATTTCTCAAAGGTCCAGCCAGGGAGAAAGGCCAGGCTCCTTCCTGGCATGCACTGTCCTCTCTGTGGGTGGGTTGCCTGAAGCCCCTCCCTTGGCTTTCTCGCTCTTCAAATAAATCCTCCCCAGGTCTCTTCTCTGTGAGCTGGGGAACCACACAGGACAGTTTCGTTTCTCTCTCCAAGCCCTGGGGGTGTGTCTGGTGCCTCTCTGAGGGTGTGGGTGCCTCTCACCCGAGTCCTCAGCCTTGGCTGGGCGTCAGCTGTGCTTCCTGCAGAATGAAGTCCTGTTAGCGCTCCCCTCTGCACCTGCTCTTCTTTAGTTCTTCTGACTTCCCTCGTGGTGAAGGGTTTTTCTCATCCCCACTTGACAGATTGGGAAACTGAGGCCCAGAGACAGCAACAGACAAAACTCAAACTCAGCCCCGGAGACTCCAAGGTCTGTGTCCTTCATGCCTTACTGACCCTTGTCACCCCCATGGGAGAGAAACAGAGCCAGGCATACACTAGGCGCTAATAAGTGCCTTAATGCTTATTGGCTGAGGGAGCAGAAGAGTGACTGGGACCATCGTCTCCAGCCGGTGGGGGCTAGAGGGGCCTGACCTTGCAGGCGGACTGAGGCCCAGGCAGATGGAGGCCCCATCAAAGGCTGCCCCTGCCTTGGCTGGGGCTGCGGACCCCCTGCCAGCTCTGCTTCTGCCACTATCTTGGTTGGCTCTGGGAGGCAGCTCCTTGGCTATGTTTTGGGGACACAGCTGTCCCCCCTCTGCAGCCTGGCGCATCTCCAGAGCTGGATGGCTCATCTAGAAGTGACATTGCGCTCTGGCTGGCAAAGCCAGCTGGAGAAACTCTGCTCTAGGCCTGCCCCGGGGGGTGAGGGGCTGAGGGGCAGGAAGGCGGGCAGGGCCTGGATGCTGGGAAGCCGCTCCCTCCCTGTGGCTCGTGTTTGGGCCTGGTGTGATACCCAGCGGCGCTGACTCCCCACGGCCAGGACTCCAGCCTTCCAGACGTGGGGCGGTTCCTTCCGGCCCTCCTGACTGGATCCCTACCTCCATGCTCTGAGGTCCACCTGGATGTTCCGACTCGAGATCCAGGTTCCGGATCCTCCCCCCTGCCTACACCAATGCCAGCCATTAAACCGTAGCACCTCCCAACCTGCCCACTTCTCTCGGGCCCCCTCTCCTGTCCTGGCTCGCACCTGGCCTTCTTTCTCCAGACTGCTCCGGGAGCCACCTCCCTGGTCTCCTTGTCTTCCTGTTCACCCATCACGATCTGTTCTTCCCACACCGCCAGAGGGATGCCATGGACCTGCCCTGCTCAAAAGCCTTGCGTGGCTCCTTGGTGCCTCTGGAACTAAGTCCAGCTCCTCATCCTGGCATTCAAAGCCCCTCACGAACTGCCCTGACCACCTGAGTAGGCTTATCCCCCAGGTAGTCCTGCCGTGTGGGTCTCCTCCTGATTCCCAGGACATGCCCCATGCTTCCCACACCCAGGCGCTCCCTCTGTTCCCTCTTCCCCCACCCCTTGTCCTTCAGCCCAAATCATTTTGGGCCTTCAAGGGCCAGCTGGAACACCACGTCTCTGCGGAGCCTTCTCTGATTGCTGGGTCTGACAGCCTCTCCATCCTCCGTTCTCCTCAGCGCTGTCTTCCTCGGGTCGTGGTCACTTATGCTCTGCCCCCTCTCCCAGCTGGGCCCGGTTGCTTCCAATCTTTCTCAGCCCAAAGCACGGTGTCCGGCCCTTGGGGTGGGGTGGGGTGATCACTGCCTGCTGAGTGAATGATTGACTAACCAGCTATTTGCAGTCATTCGTTTATTCAAGTATTTATTGAGAGCCTGTAGAGTGGCAGGCTAGTTTAAATACCACAGATATAGTGGTGGATAAAGCAGACTGAAATAGCTCTGTCCCTAGGGAGCTCGCATTCTAGTTGGGGAGAGAGATGACGGGCAAGATGTATAAGTAAAGTTCACAATATTTCAGATAATAAAAGCTTAAGATAAATAGAGTGGAGAAGGGAGATAGTGGGGTGCGGGGGTTGGGGGAGAAGGCTGTAATTTTATGTAGTGTGACCAAAGGGGCCTCATGGAGAAGGGGGGTGTTGAGTAGAGACCAGTAGGAGGTGAAGGAGTGAATTACGTGGATATCTAGGAGAGCAAGTTCCAGGCAGAGGGAACAGCAACCGTAAAGGCCCTGAGGCAGGAGGATACCTGGTGGGTTGAGGAACAGCCAGAAGGACACTGTGGTGAGTGTGAAGTGCAGGGAGAGAGGAAGAGGAGGACAGAGAGGTGATGGGAACCAGATCACGTGGGCCTTGTGGGCATCAGGTGGAACTGGCTTTTCCTGAAAGTGAGATGGGGTTTTGTCCTGAGGAGTGGGAGATCCGACTTACGTTTTCTGCATCCATTGAGATGCTCATGTGGGTGTCCTTTCTTTTGCTAGTGTGGTGTATTACATTGATTGCTATTTGTGTGTTTAACCAACCTTGCATTCCTGGGATCAATCCTCTCTTGGTTGTGGTGTATAAACATTTTTAGGTGTTGCTGAATTCAGCTTGCTAGTATTTTGTTGAGGAGTTTTGCATCTATATTCATAAGGAATGTTATGATGTCTTTGTCTGGTTTTGGTATCAGGGTAAGGGCCTTACAGGATGAGTTGACGAGTGTTTCTTCCTCGTCCAGTTTTTGGAAGAGTTTGTGAAGGATTTCTGTTAATTCATCTTCAGACGTTTGGTAGAATTCACCAATGAAGCCATCTGGTTCTGGGCTTTTGTTTGTGGCAAGTTTTTTGATTACTGACTCAATATTTATTTGTTATAGGTTAATTAAGGCTTTTATTTCTTTTTAAGTCAGTTTCGGTAGTTTGCAACTTTCTAGGAATTTGTACATTTCGTCTAGGTTATTTAATTTGTTGGCATACAATTGTTCATACTATTCCTTTACAATCCTTTTAATTTCTATAATGTTGTTAGTAATGTCCCCTTTTTCATTCTTGATTTTAGCAATTTGAGTCTTCTCTCCTTTTTTCTTGGTCAGTTTAACTAAAAGTTTGTCAATTTTTCTGCCAACTTTGGTTTTATTGATTTGTCTCTATTGTTTTCTGTGATTGGCTTATGTTTAATAGAGTCACTCTGGCTTTGTTGAGAATAGACTTGGGGTGGGGAGTCAAGGGCAGAAGCAGAGAGAAGAGTTAGATTACTGCCATAATCCAAGTGGCAGTGATGGCCTTGGACAGGAGTGGCAGCAGTGGAGATGGTAAGAAGTGGTGGGATTATAGATGTATTTTAAAGGTAGAGCTTTTGGAATTTCCTGATGGATTTGGTGCAGAGTATGAGAGAAAGAAGAGTCAAAGGTGAGTTCTAGGATATTGGTCTGTGCAGCTGGAAGGAGGGAGAGGCCATGACCTGGGAGAGGAAAGTGAGCAGTGGGGTTTTTTGGGGGAAAAGTTGACAGCTTGGTTTTATAGATACTGAGTTTGTGGTGGGAGGCCAACACCCAAGTGGAGGTGTTAGTAGAGAGTTGGACACAGGAGTCTGGTGTTCATGGGCCTGACGTCACCCCTAAAACTTCAACCGGTAGAACTGCCTTCAGTCCACCATGAAGGATTGTCACCAGGTTTGGGGGAACCATAGGGTCAGTATCAGAAAGGGCATCCAAAGGGGGCTGAGGAATTGACCTGTTCAAAATAGCTTCAAAACAGGAAGAGTTACTTGAGTCTCTTCCATCTGTCTAGCCATCCATCCGTCAGTCCATCCATCCCTTCACCATCTCAGATTGTAGGAACCAGAGTTCTTCCTGCACTTTCTCTGAAAGTCCTGGGGAGATTGACAGGCTCCCAGGGAAATTGACAGGGCTTCTTGGGAAGGGCCCATGGGAATGTGCGCATGTGTGCATGCATCTGAGTGTGAATACATTCAGGTGTGTGAATATGAGTGTGGATACGTGTGCTCTTGTGTATATACATCTCTGTGGGGCTGTGCAGTCGTGCTATATGTGTATTGCATATACATGTATATTCATTCTATATATGCACCGTGTATATGAGTGTGTCCACGTGTGCTGTTTTGTATATATATCTGTGCACATACACGTGTATAGGGGAAGTAGATAATTGTGTGTGATGTGTGCGCACGGGAGTGTCTGCAGCTGAGTTAGCTTTTCCCTCACTGCTTTTGTGGCTGGAGCTGCATTGCATGGAAAGGAGGGGTTTTTGGCGGCATCGTGTGCCTGCCTCCAAATTTCCCGAAGTAGGGGCCAAGTCGTGCTGTATGTTTCATGGTGATGAGGTTTCCTAGGCATATAAAGTCTGGTCTTGGGCCTTCCCTGGGGGAGCCCGTGCCCTGTGGCCCACCCGCAGGTGCAGAGTGTTCCGTCTCTTCCCTCCTTCCAGTCCCCTTGGCAGGGGAAGTGGACTTCTCGGCTGTTAATTGGGATCCAGACACGCACAGCAGGTCTTGGCTCTCACCCTCTTGCTTGGCCTTCTTCCCAGAGTGGCTGCCCTTCAGAGGAGAAAGCGCTTGTGCTCAGAGGAGGAACTGAACCCAAGGAAGGGGCTCTGCCGTCGCTGGCCTGGTGGTTGGAGGACATGGCTGAACACTGCCTGGTCCCTCCTTGGGTGGGCCTTGTGGTCCAGATGGAGGGGCAGGAGTCGGGGGATGGGCATTGAGGCGTCTGCAAGACCTAGACATTGTTCCTGCTTCTTTACCTACTAGCTGTGTGAGCTAGGGCAACATTCGACTTTGCGGGTCCTCAATTTTCTCAGCTATAAAATGGGAGTGCTCATCTTTACCTCTTGGTTTCACGGAGAAGCTAAATGAACTTTTGTGCTTGTGCTAGTTATTATGGATATGTAGTGAAACTTAGTGGCTTGAAACACTTATTTTGCAAGGTTGGGGGCAGGGATAACATCTCTTTCCCATTTGGGGTTAACTAGGCGGGATGTGAGGGCCGGATCATCAAAGGCTGGGGCTGTCTGGTGGTTGATGCTGGCTCTTGGCTGAAACCTTAGCTGGAGCTACTGGCTGAAACACCTGCCTGTGGCCACTCCATGTGGCCTGGGCTTCTTCACGACGTGGTGGCCGGGTTCCAAGGACTAGTGCCCTGAGAGAGCCAGCCAGGTGAAGCCGTGTTGCCTTTTCTGACCCAGCCTTGGAAGCTGCACAGCATCACTTTCGCTGCATTCTATTCCTCGCTTGAGCCACAGAGTCTGGCTTACATTCGCGGGGAGAGAAGATGGATCCAGTCCTTCGATGGGGACTAACAGCGATCTGAAAGAGCACGTGGAAATACTGCAGTGGCCGTCATGGGAACCTACAATCTGCCACAGTGCAAGGGCTTCTCCTCCCCCGTGCTCTGGGTCCTGTTGATGTCCAACACTGCGGGGAGGGGTGTCTGCGCACGCGGCCGTGAAGCCCCCGCAAGTGTGGCCCCCCAGGGTTCTCTTGTTCCATGCTGCTCTTCCAGTCTCACGGGTGAGAAACCTCGGCGGGGGTTGAGTCTCCACCCTCAAACCCTTGCTGGGCCTCAGAGGCTGAGGGAGCAGAGGCTTCAAGGGGCAGAGCCGAGGCCGTGGGGAGGTGGCTGGGAGGCAGGATGAGCAGAAATGGTCCCTCACTTATCAAATATTTTCCAAATACTTCCTGTGTGCCAGGCACTGTTCCAGGCTCTGAGGATACAGCATTGAACAAAACAGGCAAAAATATGTATGTAATAAACGGTATGTTAGATGGGGACAAGTTCTGTGGAGAATAACAGAGCAAGGAAAGAGGACAAGAAGAGGGCCAGGGGCAGGGCAAGGTGGTAAGGGAGGCCTCACTGAGATGATGATGCTTCAGTAACAACCTAAAGCAAGTGAGGGAAGGACCACATGGATATGAGGGTGGGGCAGGGAAGAGCCCTCCTTGCAGAGGGAACAGCAAGTGCAAAGGCCCTGAGGGGGAAAGCATGTCTGGTGGGTTTGAGGAAACGTGATTGGAGTGGGGCGAACCAGGGAAGAGCAGAGGAGAGACCATCAGAGGTGATGGCAGTGGGGGTGCAGACAGTGTAGGGGCCTGTGTCTGCAATGACTTTGGCTTCAAACTTAAGTAAAATGGGAAACCGCTAGAGGATTTCTAGTGCAGAAGTGAAATGATCTGACTTATGGTTTGTATCAGTTAACTATTGCTGTGTAACAAATTGTCCCAAAACTTAGTGGCTTAAAACCATGGTTTATTATTTCTTATGATTCTGTGGGTTGGCTGGATGGTTTCTGCTGGTTACACCTGTGCTCACTCATGTGGCTGCCTTCACCTGGCAGATTGGCTGGACTGGAACATCCAAGCTGACCTCACTCATGTCTGGCTGTCGGCTGGGGCTCCTCGGTCCTCCTCTGGGTGGCCTCTCATTGTCCACTAGGCTGAACCAGTCTTGCGTGGCAATCTCAGGGCAGGAAGCACAAGTGAAAGCTGCAGACTCTTAAGGCCCAGGCCGGGAACTGCCCAGTGTCACTTCTGACTTGTTTTGGTGGTCACAGCGAGGTGTCAGGCCAGTGCCGTTTCTCTGTGGGAAGAGACTCTACAAGGGGGTGAAGGCCAGGAAGCATGATTAATTGGGGGCCGTTTTGTAACTATCTGCCATGTGGTTCAACAGGGTCTCTCTGGCTGCTGTGTTGATAATAGCACGAAAAAGGAGAAAGACAGAAACAGGGAAACTGATTGGGAGGTTTCCAGTAACACAGGCAAGAGATGACTGCAGCTTGGACCAGGGTAGGAAGTGTGGGGAAGTGGTCAGATTCTGGGTGTATTCTGGAAATAGAATCGACAGGATTTCCTGAAGGCTGGGGTGTGGCGTGCGAAAGAAAGGGAGGAGTCTGGGATGACTCCGGAGGTGTTGGCCTGAACCAGCAGAAGAAGGGGTTGCGGGTTACAAAGATGGAAGATGGAGGGAGGGGCAGGGTTTTGGTTTTGGAGGGAGCCGGATTAGGAATTCACTTTTAGACTGTGGAATTTGAGATGCCTCTTAGGACTTTCAACTGGAGGTGTTAAGAGGCAGCTGGATATATATGAGTCTGCAGTTCAGGAGAGAGGTCCAGCTGGTTACTTAAAGCCACGAGACTGAAAGAGACCACAAGGGAGCAAGGAGCAGGGAGCCAAGAGAAACAGACCAAGGACTCAGCTCTGGGGGACTCCACCTGCCCTGGACGTGGGCACAGCATTCTGCCACACGGAAGCCAAGAGTTGGGACCAATTCAATCCACCACCTTGTATCAAATGACCTTTCTATTTGTATTCGGGGGGAATTTAAAAACAAAAGCATGAGCAGAAAAACACAAAGAAAATAACAATGATCCATGTTCTCATCCCACAGATTAACTACTCAACATCTTGGCCTATTTGCTTCCGCTTTTGTTATTTAATTAGGTGACCATCATTCTATACGTTTCTCTCTGTGCAGATACACAGATTTATGTTTTTAGAGATATTTTTATTAACCTGGGGTCATATGATCGTATAATTTTGCAAACAGATTTATTGAGATATAATCAACATACCATACAATTCACTCATTCCAAATGGACAATTCGGGGATTTTTAGTATATTCACAGAATTGTGCAATCATCACTACATCAATTTTAGAACATTTTCATTGCCTCAGAGGGAAGCTTCATAGCTATTATCAGCCATTCCACATTTCCGTCCAACCTGCCCCTCCCCCGGCCCCTGGCAACTCATCTGCTTTCTGCCTTTATAGTTTGCCTATTCTGGACATTTCATGTAAATGGACTCATACAATGTGTGTAATTAATTTACGTGAATTTACCTGGAGAAACTGAAGTGAAATCAAAGGAAGTGTTGAACCTCAAATTAATTTTAAAAGTTTGGACTCACTGATGCATCCCAACCATGAAAGAGAGCGCCAGCCTTCTCATCCTTCCCCTCTTCTTCTCTCCCCAACTTCCTGATAGATGTTAGTTGTACTATTATTTTTATGTTTTCTAGATTTTTTAACCCTCACAGCCTACTCTCTAAGCATAATCCTCAGAGTTATTGGACAGTATAGTCCCCGCTTTAAAAAGATGCGATGCTCATTATGAGTCTGTTCACATAGATTCGCCACTCCTGAGTTCTTTATTCTGCTTCAGCTCCTAACTGGGTAGATTTCGTTAAGAGATTTTTTTCCCTCCGAGGAAGATTAGCCCTGAGCTAATCCACTGCCAATCCTCCTCTTTTTGCTGGGGAAGATTAGCCCTGAGCTAACATCTGTGCCCATCTTCCTCTATTTATATGTGGGATGCCTGCCACAGCAAGGCACGATTAGCAGTGTGTAGGTCGGTGCTCAGGATCTGAACTGGCGAACCCTGGGCTGATGAAGTGGAGTGCGTGAACTTAACCACTCAGCCACAGGGCCGGCCCCCTGAAACAGTATTCTTGAATCAGTCTGAGTATCTTCCTTCCCCGTTTTATCTCTTTGAATGATTTCTTACGTTTGTTTATTTGTTGGGTTTTTTACTTGTGTCAGATCATCTTCAGGGCTAGGGCTAGGGTGCATCAGGCCAGGCCCCTAGGGCCCCAGATTTAAGGAGGCACCCACTCTCAGGTACAGACTCTGCACTTGTGCAACCCCAAGAGTGAGCACCTCCTTAAATTTGGAGCCCTAGGGGCCTGGCTTGCTGCACCCTAGTCCCAGCCCAGGTCATCTTTATCTGTCTTCCATGTCATTTACTTCTCTCTAAATGCTTTTTTCTCTTTGTCTTTTAAAAAATCGTCAGTCAGTGGGATTATGTCAAGGCTTTTCTCTTCATCAGCAGCTCTACCCTCATTGATGTCTATTCTGTTTCTGGCTGTTTTTAATTTACTAGTTCTGTAATAATGTTGTTTTCTGTTTTGCTCCCCTGCCCCTGCCTCATTTATTTCCTTACATCTGCATTTCCCTTTATATCTCATCCTATTGGGTGTTCATTTCATCTTTGAGCTCTTTCTTTATTGAATTAATGTTCAATATAGTTTGAAGCAACTAGAAGGAATTTCTTTTTGCTCCTTCTCCTGTCATCTGTCTTCTAGGTTGGGTTGTTTTTTCTTCCTACCTCCCATTCTCTCTTCTTCCTCTCACTGCTTTCTCTCTGTCTCTCTCTCCTTCCTTCCTTCCTTCTTTTCCTTCTCCCTTACCCCCACCTCCCCCTCACTTCTCTCTTTCCCTCTTTCTGTGTATTTGCATAGTTTCCGTGCTGAATGCTTTCCCCCAGCCTGGGTGTGGGCAGCTCTGCTCAGAAACTGAATTTGCTTTGACACAGTGTGGGTGACTCTGTTCTTGACTCGCCTCCAGCCTTCCCTGTGACCATTCTCTTCTCCAAGGGGGCTGCAGTTTGAGAGCCGAACATTAGGTTTTTCTGTCACCTGAGGGAATTGCAGGGCTCAGGTGAGGCCCTGAGACGTCTTTGTTCAAACACCTGGGCTCTGCTCTGTCTTCTAGGATTTGGGTAAATGCTCCATCACAGGGTGCATTCTACTTAATTACTAGGTGGACCCCCGTCTGGGATGAGGGCTGCGCTCAGGCCTGGAGTGGAGTCAGGAACTGGAGTCCTTGTTCGTTTTCTCCACTTTTGCCCATTTCTCCCCAGCAGCCTGTCCCACTGGTTCTCAGTGAGGAGCAGGAAGAAAGGACCCCACTCTTTCTATTTCCCTCCAGATCCACGGGTTTTGTAGGATAGCTTTGGGGAGGGGGAGCCGGGAAGGGCTATACTCTCTACTCTGGAATCGTCTGTTTTTTCCCTTGGCTGCCAATATTTAGTGCTTATCTCATTAGGTTTTATTCTTTTCTTTGGTGAAAAACAGTGTTTTCTGACTTAACTATTTTTTAGTTTTGGGGAGAAGGGAAGTCTGTGACGCAATTTCAATCCCCCATCTTTACACAGGAATTGGCCCAGATGATCTTTAAGGCTATAACTCCGAGTTCCCTTCCCACCCAAGGAGGGATGGGGCCACCCCCACACAGAGCACAGTCAGCTTGGCTGTCACCGAGGCCTTTACATCCTGGAGGGGATGTGGCCCTTCTCAGCCTTGAAGACTCCTGGGCAAGGACCAGGGCTGGAGGCCCATGATCTGCCCAGCCTGCGAGGGAGTTGGCAGGGATCAGCTAGGATGTGTGTCCACCATAGCTGCCGTCAGGGTCCCCTAAGGATTCTGGGGATGGCTGTGGGATCTGCTCTCCCGCCTGTGGGTGGCCCAGACAGCTGGAGTGTGCAGGCACCGCAGCTCTGGGTGGCTCCCCTACCACTTCCTAGACTTGGCCCTTGGGGGGCTTCTTGGATAGATCCTTTTTCTTTTGCATCTTGGGCTGGAGTAACCAGCCTTGCCAGGGACTGCCTGAGAGGGGCGAAGAGAGGCCCACCCGCCCTTCTTCTGAGGGCCCCTCCCTGCCAGGATCTAGCAGGTGTCTCTGCTTGGATGGGCAGCAGAGCCTATGAGGAGAGCCCACAGTCTCAGCTGAATTCTCCAGGACACCGGAGCTCTGCTCCCTCACTGCCTCACTCCCCACTTGCCTGCCTACCAGGCTGTCAGGCTGCTGCCAGCCTCCGGAGCCGGGCGGTGCCCTTATGCCCTGAAGCCAGTCCCTGCAATTATAGTCTGGCAGGCCCAGGGGGCAAAGCGTGCCAGCCAGCACGGCAGCTTGCTGGCGGCCAGTCTGTGCCTGGGACCTGTGTCCTGAGTGGCTCAGCCATGCTGGGCAAGGAGTTGATCCCTGAAAGAGGAGGATGGGGTCCTAGCTCCACCCTAGTCTCTGTGAGCCCGGGGCGGGGGGACATTTGCCTTCTCCATTCCTGGTGGGGCCCAGGATCCATTCTTTGCAGTTCAGAGATCACTTACTGCCCAAGTGGAAGACTGAGATGGACCGAGGTGAAGACACTGCCCCCTCCACCCACAGGGGCTGAGCCTTCTCTGTAGCAGGTGCCCTCTCTTTCCTTCCGCTCCCTGCCCATGCCTACCTGTGTGTGCAGGTGTACATGAGGAGAGGTGTGTATGAGTGTGTGTACATCTGTGTGCATGTGGTGGGTGCTTGAGTGCAAAGGCATGAGCATGTTTGTGTACATGTATACTGGTGTGCACATGTATGACTGTGTGTGCACAACTTGCTGTCCATATTATGAAACTACCAGTGTGCACGTGTCCATGCCAGGCTGTTTTCAGCCTGTTCACCCGAGCAAGCCTATACCAGTGTTTACAGTCAATGCCTGGTTGGTTGGTATTCTTGCCACACATGTTGTAATATTTTAATGTCTTACCTGTTACCTGCATATGCATGTACTTATGCTGTGTGAGTCCCTGCGTGTGTGTCTCAGGTTATGAGTGTCCATGGATGTGTGCATGAGTGTGCACGTGTGTTGAAGCCCCTGTGCATGAGGGATGTGTGAGGTCTTGCATATGCACGTGTCTGTGCATGCTGGTGTGGCTGCATGTGTGTGTGAGTGCATGTGCATGTGTCACAGTGTGAGCATGCGTGTGTATGTGTGCACACCTCTCTGGTTAGGGGTGACTAAAGCCAGGGATATGCATCATCGTTGTCCCAGCTCGAGAGGGAAATCCTCCTGAGCCTGGAATGGAAAAGGCCAGGGGCTGAGGGGCTCCAGGGTTCTCAGGCTCCAGGCAGTGTTCCCAGGCCCTGTCACCCGCGGGAATAAGTCAGGGTGCAGGGAAGCATGCACAGGCGCTAAGGGGACAAGGGCACAGTCAGATTTCCCTTTCGGAAGTCCCCTCCAGGGCTGGCGTCAGGAGGGATGGTGGGGCCTGGGAAACTGGCGAGGAAGAGAGAGAGGGAGGAGGCCTGGACCGGCCAGCAACAGTGGACGGGAGGAGGGAGCAGATTTGTGGGACATTTAGGATGCAGAAGGGACAGGAATCTGGAGGGGTGGGAGGGCGAACAAGGCATGTGGGAGCCTCCCCTCCCCCTCCCTGTGTCTGGCCTGAGTGACAGGGGACAACCGGCCATCCCAGGGAAGAAGCAGCTTCAGCATCTTTCTGGCAGCCAGTCTATGCCTGGGACCTGTGTCCTGACTGCCTCAACCACCCTGGGCGAGGACAGCGATGTCGGGGTGGGGGGACCAGAGGAGAGAATGGGTGTGAGGACCTGGTCAGTGAGCGGTGCCTGTGGCCTTCCAGGGGATGGTGTCCAGGAAGCGCCTGGGACTGTGGGCTGAGGCAGCCATGTGGGAGAAGCTTTGAACAGTGCGCGAAATTCCTCACGGTGACTTTACTGCCCGCCAGGGCCCTTTGTGTTTTTATTTTTTAATTGTGGAACCCAAGTCCTAATTGGTCATGGAAGACACTGCTCTCTGAGACCCAATTTGCACGCAGCCTGGGGGGAACACAAATAGTGCCAAGGAGATTCCCAGCTTCAGCAGCTCAGGTTGTTGGGGCTGGAGGAGGCTGGCAGAGCATCAGGGCCACCCTATGGTTGTCCGGTTGGGAAAACCAAGGCCCAGAGCCAGGTGACCTCCCCAGGGTCACCCTGCGGCAGGGCAGGGCAGGGCAGGGGCCCGTCCACCCCAGGAGTCACAGCCCTTTGTTGGGGAGCCCCTCCCTGGGCCCCGGCAGGCGGCTGCCTCAGGAGCCTCGGTAATTATGGGATTAGGAGGCGGCTGCCCGCTGGCCCCTCGCCCCTCCAAGCCACAACGTGGAGACGGGATTTGGTGTCGCGGGCCGTTTCCAGGTGTGTCTGAGGAAACCTGGCATCCTGGGTGGCTTGTTCTCCTGAAAGGCCCCATTGTGGCTGCGGCCTCCCTCTGATCGGCTCTATTTTGGGGCTGAGATCCACCCTGCTCTGGCTGGAGGAAGGAAAAGGTATATTTCAGTATGTCCTGTGGGTGTGTGTGGGGGGGGAGGACAGGGCAGAGACGAAAAGGGGGCTGGCTGGCGCCCACTGCGTGAAGGGGAGGGGCAGGTGTTGGGGGCAGGGCCTGGCAGTGCAGGTGGAGGCGGAGTCTGGGCAAGAGGCAAGTGAGGGCTTCTGTGTGGCCCCAGGAGGCCGGGTAGGCAGACTCTGTCAAGCTGGAATGCCGGTCTGCAGCCTGCTTGGGCCCCACCTGCCGCCTGCCCGCCAGTGACTTCCTGATTCCACCCCTGTGGGTGCCAGCCCCACGCCCTAGGCCAGGAGGGAGACCCGCCCTGCCCTCAAGGGTCCCCCAGATTGAGTGCGGGGAGCCCCAGAAGACACACAGTTCCTCCCCCTCCTTGGTCCATTCTGCCCTCCCTGGCAGCACTGGGCCATATTCCTGCCTCACCCTGCACAGTGGGTGCATCACTGCCTCCTTACCTCTGCTCACGAAGGTTCTCTGTCTGGTGGCCTCGGGGCTCTTATCGGCCCATCCTGATCCTGCCCATCCTTCAGGGCTCTGCTCAGCGCCACCTCCACCTGGAGGCCCTCCCCTTCCTGGGCTTTCCTCTGACTTCCCTCGTGCCGGCCTCACCTGGCACCATGGCTGCTGAGGCCCCCTCCCGACAGCCTCCTGCTCCTCACCTTGCCCAGGGCCAGCCGCAGAGGTGAGGGGCTCGCTGAAAGTTTGGCATGTGACCTTGGGCCTGAGTCTCCTCATCTGTGGCATGGGTGTAATGATGTCTGCCTTATGAGGTGGCTGAGAGGTTAGACAGGTGCAAGTGGATGTGGCTGGCACATAGTAGGTATGCAAACAGTGGTCCTCCGGTTCCTCTCTCCTGGGTGCCCGCAGGCCTTTGGGAGCCAGAGCCCCGTGACTCCAGGAATGACTAATTCCACTCCAGCAATAAGCTCTTAGAAGCTCTGAGAAATGAGACTTTATTCTCCTTGCTGCTTCATTAGACTCTTCTTGAGTGAGCAGCGTGAGGATTGTCCTAATCCTTTGGCACGAGGTGGAGGGTTCGGGGAGAGACAGGCCCACGGCTACCTCCAGTCACTGCAGACATGGGGCAGGGCAGGGGCTGGGCACACAAGGGCACAGTACCCCATAGGGGCCCGGGGCAGGAGGTGGGTGCTGGACAGGGGCCGGCAGCCTCTGGTTCCAGGCTGGCTTGGCTTGGGCCAGCTGGTGGCCTCAGACAAGCCCTGGCCCTGCCCTGGGAGCCGTTTCACTGTCACGGCCTTGCTTACCTCCCCACCTTCTCTGGGGGTCTGGGATGGGGACGGCCTGGGAGGGCTGTTGACGGGGTGCCTGGGCAGGGCAGGCGGGCAAGCACACAGTAGGCACCTTATCAGTATCCACAGCCTTAGGGGAACACAGAGGAGTAGGGGCCAGCCCTGAGCAGTGCCTTGCCTTTCTCCTCTCAGAGTCTGTTTCCCACCTTTGAAAGTAGCCTATGGTCCCCTGGGGCCCCACGGGTGACCTCAAGGGCTGGGCCCTGGGGGCCATCCCTCAGGGAGAGTGCTGTTCTCCACTCTGGGTCGTGCCTGCCAGCCTGCCCAGATGGGAAGGTCTATCTCCCATCGAGGCTGCCAGAACTGGAGAAACAGCTCCGGACCTCACCCACCCACCCCAGTAAGTCTTAACAGTGCCCTCCTCTGCGCAGCCTCAGTCTCCGTCTCCCCAGGTGGGAAGCGACAGTGTGGGGGGTCAGTGACTGAGGTCTGAGGAGCCTCACCTGGCCGCCCTTTGTCCACAGGTGTTCCTGGCCTTTGGGGAGCTGCTTCTGTCCTGTAACTGGGCAGTGGTTGCTGACATCCTGCTGGTAGGTGTGGGGGCTGGAATGGGGGGCTGGTCCTGGGGTCTCTTGAGCAGGGGGAGCTGGAGTCTGTCCAGCTCAGGGCTGAATCTCTGCTGTTGTGTGACCTGGAGGTTGGTGGTGGGGGTGCTTCAGAGACTACGGGGTAGGAGACCAAGGTCATGGAACACTTACCTTGGACCAGGGCCTCGCTGACACTCTCAAACATCTCCTCTGACCATCACCCCCATTTTGCAGATGAGCAAATGTAGGTTCAGAGAGGCCAGGTGCCTGGACCAAGGTCACACAGCATGCAGAGTCACTAAGCCAGGACTGGGCCCCAGGCTTTTTGACTCCGGGGCTCTCTCCGTTCCTCTTCTTTGACCACACTCAGCAAGCAGGCTCCTTGGCCTCCACTCTGGTCACACAGATGGGGATGCCAGACCTTGGGGCTATTGCCACTGAGCCCAGGTGGGTCCAGGCCACCCCAGCTCCCATGTCACAGGCTGCAAGGCAAGCGGCTGGCTCAAGCTGCCATGAGGACTGATGCTGTCCCGACCACACGACTCTCCTAGGTCCAGAGTCAGCCCCGCCCTCCCTGAGCCTCACTCTCTCCATCCAGCCTCCCTGACTCCTAGGAGACATGGAGGAGGGACTTTGAACACTGACGGGCTGTACCCTTGTGGATAGCATGGGGTCCCAGACCTAGGGGCACCCTGAGAGCCCCCCTCCTGCCTGCTGGCAGCCTGCATTGTCCAGTGCTGGGCACAGAGGACCCAGGGTGGCCTGGCGTCAGCTGAGCACTGTCCTGAGGGTGAACCTGGATTCAGGAAGCAGACACAGTTTCAGCCCTGCCTCTTCCACCACTTACTGGCTGTGTGTGACCCAGGCGAGTCACTTGGTGTGTCTGAGCTTCTCTGAGCCTCAGTTTCCCCGGGTGGAAAATGGGGATGGAAATACCTCATGGATCGTCATGGGGGTGAAACGAGGTGACCTGTGTGAAGCTTTTGCGCAGGCCTGGCACAGAGCATGCCCCGCCTGCGCTGGGCACTGACCCGATGCAGAGCTTTCGCTTTCTCGAGGTCCGTCTCCTGGGGAAACCCTTGCGTCCTGGGATCTGAGTGTGGCAGGGCTATGGGGAGGCGTAGTCATCTGATAAGCCAACAAGGCCTGCTTGAACACTACTGTTGCTGAACACTCCCTGCCTAGAGGTTCTGCCCCCTCCCTTGGCCCAGGCTCAGTGGGTGTAGACAGGGCTGCCCCGTCTTTGACTCCTGGGTGGGTGTATCAGCTGCAGGCCTGGCAGGTCTTCTCCAACCTCCAGAAGCAGACTTGGGCTCCGGCCAGACAAAGCTACAGACCTGATGAATGGCCTTGGGCCTCAGTTTCCCTGTCTATGAAAAGGGGTGATCATAACTGGCCTGGCAGGGTGAGCGAGACAGCCCGTGGGGAAGGCCTCCGCGAACGGGAAAGCGCTGGCAAACGCTTTGGGTAGTGAGGGGCCCACTGTTAGGCACAGGGAGCTTCACTCCCCGCCCCCCACCTCCATGGCCCGTTCTCTGTCTCTGGAGGTTCAGACGGAGCTGACACCTGCCCCTCCTTCTTTCCCCGCCTGCCCCGTGTGCTGCTCCCTTTTCCACATGACAGCCCTGCAGATATGTGAAGATTGCCCATGTCCCCCCAGCGTCTGTGCTTTTGACAATGATTAACCTGGCAGAGCCAGGCTCTTCCAAGAGCTGTGTGTGTGTTGGGGGCAGGGATGTGGTGAGGAGGGGAGGGCCTGTGAGGCTGATCAGCCATAGTTTCACCCATCTGTCTGGGCTGGGGAGCTGGCCGGAGTTGCCCAGGGGGCCAGGCTGGATGTGATCCAGCCTACCCTGTGCTCTCTATGGTCCTTCCCTGGGTTGGAGGCCTCCAGCCCTCATCTCAGCAAGGCTTGTCTCCCCAAGAGGTCTTGCCCACCTTCCCCTGCCTTCCCCCTTTCCTGAAGCCACGTAGCCAAAGATTTGGTGGTCGGAGCTGAACCAGTCCTTGCAGTTCTTGGCGCTCGGTACCTTGGCAGAGACAGGGATGGGCTTGAGGAGGGAGGGGTCTCGGGCAGATGCAGGCGGGGGACAGGCTGTGGAGGCCCGGTCTGTGGAGTGGAGGGGCAGGCGCTGGCTCAGAGCCGGGTGAGGACAGAGCAGGAGGTGAAGAAGGAGACCCTGAGCGGAGACAGCTCCTCAAGAAGCTGCGCTGAGTGGGGAAGAGAGAGAGGATGGGGGCTGGAGTGGGCAGAGGGTCCCAGGAAGCTGGTTTTGCTTTTCTAGAGGTGAGACGGGAGCAGCCTGGGGCGGGGGGGGGGGCAGGGCCAGGGCAGGAAGGGAAGAAGTGGAGAGAGGGCCAGCAGGGGATGGGACCGGGCTGGGAGGAAGCAGGGCAGGGATGGGAAGCCTGTGGGGACCGGGTGTGGCAGAAAGTGCAGGAAGGTCCCATCTGCTGTTCTGCTCTTGCTCCTGAGGCACAGGAGCTCTCTCTGGGCGGGGACCCTGGCCGTGGCTATAAGGATGAAGGAGCTGGTACTTGCTCCCTGCATCGTGCCTGTTCCTGAGGGGGCAGAGTGGGCTCGCTGTCCTCAGTGTCAGTCCTGTCTTGGGGACACTGCTGTCTTTGATCCGCTTACCCACAAGGAGGGGAATCCAGATTCTCTCTGGGGAAGAGACCTCAGGAGCTCTCTGGTCCAGTGGTTCTTAAACTTCACTGAGTGTAAGAACCAGGTTTGGGGAACCTGTTACAAATCGGCTTCCAGGCCCTGGAGCCTCCGAGCCTCATTCAGTGGGTCTGTGTTTGGGTTCAGGGGCCTGCATTTCTAGTGCTTCCCACGCGATCCTGACATCCATGATCCTCAGAGCATACTTGGAGAACACTCGTCTAGCGCAGCCAGCTCCCCTTCCACGAACCCTCTGCAAACTTCTGACCGGTGTAGTCCACCCCCTTGTTTACATACCCCTCTGATGGGAGCTCACTCCTTGGACCCTGAGAAGCCCCTGCCTCCTGGCAGCTCTGTTGATGAAAAGGACCTGGCTCTGTCACAGCCAAGGCCCAACTCTGACCCGCCTCCAGCAGCCTCCCCCTAGCCCGGCTGGGCCTCAGAGGGTCCTGCTCCCTGGAATGCTGACACTGTGTCTCCTGAGGCTGCATCCCCCCAGGCTGAGCACCCTGCCTCCCCAAACCCACTGATGGGGTCTCCAGCTGCCTCCCAACCCTCTTGTCTGTCCGGGCTCCTCCTGGGGTGGCCTACAGCTGGCTCAGCCGCCCCCAGCAGTGAGGGGTGGAGCAGAGGAGGAACTGACTGCCTCTCCCAGGTCTGTCCTCTGGGGTTCGGGAATCCAGCCACCAGGCTCATCTCCCACCTCCTCAGCAGATTTCCCCTCCCTCTGGCGGGTCATCACCCTCCTCTTCTCCCTCCGCCTGTGTCTCAATGCTTCCCCTGCCCTCTGCCCCCAGGTAGCCGTCTGCTCGCTGGCTCGTCTGTCTCCCCCTCCCAGGGGTGTCTGAAGGCTGAGTGAGGCACGCAGGAGGCAGGCTGCCGAGGAGTCTGCACGTGGTGGTTGCGACCCTGCCTTTCTGCAGGCCCTTGGTTGGTGCTGGCTATGCCCCGGGCTATAAAGGGAACAGCTCTTCTAAGAAAGGAGAGTCAAAACTGAGGTGTTTTTGTCTCAGAATAGAGTAAGCCTGGATTTTTAGGAACCCAGAAGCCTCTAACTTCTTAAATTACCCGCTGGCTCTCCAGCTGCTGGCAGGTCCCAGCCTTGGCCCCATGGCTATATGGAGACAACGGGGACCCATAACAGGCTGGGGGAGACCTGCCTCTCCTGCCACTGGCAGCGGGGGCTGGTCCAGGCCCAGCAGGTTGGGGTTCCTGGGAGGGGAGGAAGGGGCCAGCCTGTTTGGGCCTTATTCCGAGGGTCCGAGCAGCCCTGGCCCCTGCATGGACTTTTTTGGACATTCAGGGCCCACCCTCTGGGAGGCCCTGCCCTTCTCCCCAGAACCACCAGTTAGTAATCACATAATTATGGGGTGAGAAGGAAGCACTTCTGGAAGGTGCAAAGCTGTGGTCAGTTCCTTCTTAGGCCTGTTGGCAAGTCTGGGTGATGGGTGGGAATCTCCGCTCCTCTCAGCACCTGGGCAGAGTGGCTCAGCGCCAGTGACCCCGGGACCAGCCAGTCACCCTCTGACCTGCCCCCCACAAGGCCCCCCTCCCTATCCTGCGGCTCCTGTCCCTGGGCTCCTGCCTCCACCCCTTTGCTGCCTCCATCCCCTGCCCGGGATGAAGGCCTTCCCCGCGCTCTGCCAGAGACCTGTCTGCAGGGCCACGGACGAACTCGTCCTCTTTATCCTTCTCTGCGTTTTCCCGATGTTCTGTAACAAACACTTATACATTGCTGGGAAGGCTCCTAACAGCAGAGTGGTCAAAGGTCAGACCCTGGAGGAGGCCTGGGATCAAATCTCAGCCCTGCTATTTCCCGGCTGGGTGACCTTGGGCAAGTTACTTACCCTCCCTGTGGAGGGTTTCCTCTCTGTAACACGTGGATAATAATTGCATCTCCCTCACGGGTTGGTTGAGTGGATATATAAAATGCATACAGGAAGCATTTAACAAACGTTAGTAATTATTACTGTCATTGCTGTTATTCTCTGGTGACTCAGATTACAGGCACCTCTGTCTTGGGGTCAAGGCTCTGGGGTGGGAGGCTCCCCTGCGGCTGCCATGTTGGGACTGCATCACTGTGTGGCTTCTGTTTGAACCCCCTCCTCCCTCCCTCCTTCCCTCCCTCCCCCGCTGCAGCCCTGGGTTCTGGCAGGGTTTCTCCTGGGACCTGTCTCCCATACGGTTCTACTTGACTTATTTAGTTGGCAAACTTTCAGCTAGTCCCCTCTGAGCCTGGCACCTTGCTGTACCTCAGGGACCTCAAGAGAAATTAGACAGGAGGTTTGCTGCTCAAACAAGGTAGGGGTAAGGGGAGGTGGACAAGGATAGACCCCTCCCAGTTGTGCGGGACGTGCACTCAGTTAGGGGTGCACACAGGGGCTGTGGGAGCTCAGGGCAGGCACCTGAACTCTGGGAAGGCTTCATGGAGGAGGTGACCCAAAGATCAGTCCTGAAGGATAAATAGGGATGCTCCAGCTAGATGGGAGAGGGAAAGGCTTGCCAGGCAGAGGACACAGCATGTTTGAACGCCTGGAAGCATTCTGCCTCCTGGAGTCATAGAACGTTATTTCCGTCTGATGTCCACATGAAGGCTCCGGGTACCACAGGCAGGCATGATCATGAACCTAACCCTCCATGAAGGTGCTATTGTTATCCCCACTCGGGATGAGGAGACTGAGGCACAGACAGGTAAAGTGACTTGCCCAAAGTCACACAGCTAGTGAGTGGGGATCTGGGATTGGAACCCAGATGATCTGACTCCAGAATTCATCTTCTTAAACTCTCTCCCCTCTTCCACGGAGTCGTGTGGGCCTCTCCAGCAAGGCTGCCTTTGCTGTCTGCCCAGAGGGGGCTTGAATTTCCTGCGAGAAGGGCTGAGCCCTCTGTGCCACCCACCTAGGTGCCCACACATGCAGACACTTGGCTGTGCACCCGCCCTTCACCCTGCCAGCCTGCACTGCTGTCTCCTGGGCCCTGGAGCTGGGATGCCCCATTACTGTTGTCACAGCCATGCCTGGTCCCTGCCCGGTTCAAGAGCAAAGCATCAAGAGGGTGGCCCTCATCAGGGGCCTTGGCCTACCCATCCTGGGGGACTGGGAGCCTTCCTGAGCCTTGGAGGGGCCTGATGTTCTGGCTTCAGGCACTGGGGGTGTTGACTCCCTTCCACGCCACTCAGTTGGCCAGCCCGTCCCACCTCCAGGCAGGTCCTTGGCAGGTGGGAGCAGGAGGTGGGTGTGAGGGAGCACCCGCTCTGCCCTCGCTCAGGGAGCTCCCCTGGTGCTCCTGTGTGTTGCAGTCCGTGGTGGTGCCCAGGTGCCGGGGGACAGCAGAGGCACTTCAGATCACGGTGGGCCACATCCTGGGAGACGCTGGCAGCCCCTACCTCACTGGACTTGTAAGGCTGGGTGGGTGGCTGGGCTCCGGGTGTGCCTAAGTGTGTGTTGGGGGGAGGTCTAGGGGAACACTGCACAGGCTAGGCCTGGAGGCTGGCCCGCTGGGCCCTGCAGACCCAGCCTCTCTCCTCCGCAGCTCTCCAGCGCCCTGCGGGCCGGGCGCCCCGACTCCTACCTGCAGCGCTTTCTCAGTCTTCAGCAGAGCTTCCTGTGCTGCACCTTTGTCCTCGCCCTGGGGGGCGGCTGCTTTCTGCTGACGGCCCTGCACCTGGAGGGGGACCAGGCCCGGGCCCAGCAGCCCTGCACAGGTACCCCCGCCCCTCGCACCCATGCCAGGCTCAGGGCTGAGCCCTGTAGGAGCCGGGAGCACTGGCCACCCCCTGAGCCCCCAGCCAGCTCATTTATTCATTCAAAAAGAGTTATTAGGCCCCTGCTCTGTGCCAGGCAAGGAGCAGATGCTGGGGAGAGAATGCCAGGTCCAAGCCCTTGTGGAGGGAGAGACAGACAGAAACAAACAAAAAAGCAAAGATGGAGAATGTTCGAGGTGATGAGTGCTATGGAGAGACATGGAGCAGGAGAGTGGGTGGAGAGGAACAGGCGGGGCAGCCTGCAGTTTTTGAAAGGGTAGTCAGAGGTCCTCAGTGCACAGGTGACAGTGGAACAAAGATTTGGAGGAGGTGAGAGAGTGAGCCATCTGGGGAAGGTGCTCCTGGCAGAGGGAGCAGCTGGTGCAAAGGCCCTGAGGTGGGAACGTACCTGATGTGTTTGAGAACCAGCAAGGAGGCCAGTGTGGCTGGAGCGGGAGAAAGGGGGACAGTGGTAGGGATGAGGGTGGCAGCAACAGGGCCAGAGCATGGGGGGCTGGGGAGGCCCTTGGAGGACCGTGGTCTTAACTGAGTGAGTTGGGAGCTGCTGTGGGGTTTCCATGGAGGACCCCCGAGGCATCTGATTTACACTGTAAAAGCCCCACTCTGGCTGCTGCGTTAAGGACAGACTGTAGGGGGTCAGGGTTGAAGCAGAGAGGCCATAGGAAAACCTGTAGCCATCAGGTGACAGTGCTGTGGCTGGGACCATGGAGGTGGATCTGGAACTTATCCTGAAGACGGAAGCTAAGGGATTTCCTGACAGGCTGTACCGAAGGCCTGGTCCCAAAGCACCTTCTGGCTCCTGTGGGGCTGGCTGAGTTTCTTTTCCTCCCACAGTGACCCCGGACAACAAGGACATGGAGAGCCAAAGCCTGCTTTTTAGTACCGGTGCCTCCACAGAGGACCCCTGAGACCCCTCACTGCAGCAAGGAGGTCCCACCCACCCTGCACACACCCCTCCCCTCGGCCTCCACAGTACCAGCACCTCGTCCCACCTTTGGCTGTGGCTCAGGGACCCTGGCCGAGCCGCACCTGCCACTTCTTCGCTCCCAGCTAGAGAGCTGGCAGCGCCCTTGGCGGGGCTGGGAATTGAGCTGTCAGCACCCTCCGCGGGAGGCCTGGGCCTGCGCCTGCTCCCGGCACGAGGCCGCTCCAGCTTGGGGTCCTCAGCCTGGCTGCTGGTGGCCCTGATTAAAGTGGAGCCTGTTCAAAGCCTGTGGATTTCAGGCCTTTAGACAATCATGTTATTTATAGCCTCAAGGTGTCTCTGCTGGGAGCGGGAGCAGAAGAAGAGGTGGGCAGTTTGGCACAAGGATGCAGGGGAAACCCAGGGGGCTGCTGAGCATGGGTCTCGAGGCCTGGACCTTCCACTCTGATCAGCTTTCCCACTGGGCAGGGTCAGGAGGGCCCAGGACACCGCTCTGCTTGAGTTCACCCTCTGAACAAAAGGTGGGGGAGGCAGGGCAGGAATCAGTAGTCTTGGAGATAGGTTTCCCCTCTGGTGCTGGCTTCAAGTTCCAGGGAACCCCATGGAGGAGTGCCCAAGCCTGAACCGACTCAGCCACGCCAGAACCATGCGGAGGGGCCCACATGGCTGTGCATGAACATTCCTGGCTGTGCCCTGCTCTGCAATTCGGTCCCTCGCTCCCACCACCCATGCTGGAGCCCAGCACAGCCCAGGGAGAGGGCTGGCTCTGTGGGACTCCCGCTTGCTGCTGGGTTCGGAGCAGCTGGGCACAGCAGGCCCTGCAGGAGATGGACAGCTTCCAGGCGGGCAGCAGTGGGGAGGCCTGTTCCTTCCGCCCACAAGCATGAACTTCTCTCCCCTCCCCTGGGGCCCCACCAGGCGATCCCTTGTTCACCTGCTGGTGGCCACCTTTGCTGTGACAGGCCGTGCCTGCCTGCCAGCAGCTGTGGGCAAAGCAGTGACCCAGACTTGCGCTCACCTGCTGACCCTCACCTGCTCCGTCCCTGCCCACTGTGGTGTCCCTCCTGCCCCTTATTGTTGGATGGGACACCGCCAGGAGCTGGACTCCAGCTCAGCCCACGCTTGCCACCCCCAGTCTCAGACGTCCCTCAGGAGTGGCCATTGCCAGGCTGGCCAGCCCTTCAACTCATGATCTGATGCTTGGAACTCATGAAATGGGTGCCCCTGAAGTTACAAGGAAAAGGATGGATCCATGAAGATCCGTGAGGGTAAGGGGTCTGTATTACAAGGTGTGTGGGGGTTCCCACCCCACCAAGCAATTTTCTGACACCAGCTGGGTGTCCTACAATTCAATTCAATTCTGGCGCTGTCTACCCACAGATAGCATCAAATTCCGCAGGTTAAGGACTCGGTTCTCCAAGATTACCCCACCACCCCGCCTGCCCATGTCAGATGCCAATCACAAGCCCAGGTTGTTACCTGTACTTCTGACCCACTGGCTATAAATCAGAGGTTCCCATGACCCCTCCTTGGGCTCAATTAATTTTCTAGAGTGGCTCACAGAACTCAGGAAACCTGTTTACTCACTAGATTGCGGGGTTTACTATAAAAGGATATAACTCAGGCACAGCCGGATGGAACAGAGGCACAGGGCGAGGCGTGGGGAAGGAGTCGAGCTTCCATGCTGTCTGCAGGCGCACCACTTTCCCCACATCTCCGTGTGTTCACTAACCCCAAAGTCCTCGAACCTTGGCCTTTTGGGTTTTATGGAGGCTTCATTACTTAGCCATGATTGATTAAACCATTGGCCATTGGCATTGATCTCAACCGCCAGCCCCTCTCCTCCCTGGAGGTCAGGGGGGCAGAACTGAAAGTTCCAACCCTCTAATCACATGGTTGGCTCTCCTGGCAACCGGCTCCCATCCTTAGGTGTGGTCCAAAAGTCATCTCCTTAACAAACAAAAGACACATTTATGGCCCTCATCACTTAGGAAATTCCAAGGGTTTAGGAGCTCTATGCCAGCACTTGGTTTCTCCTGAGAAGGAGGCAGCCAGTCTGTGCAGGAGCCAGGATGCCATGATCCCCCTTGGCATTCACTGGCTGTGTGACCTGGGCCACTTCCTGTCCTCTCTGAGCTTCAGACCCCCCAGCTATATTTAAGAGGTATGTTGGATGTGGCTTTTCCTGCCCAGGCCTTGCCTCATGTGATTCTCACAAGCAGGGGCTAGGCCCACAGAAGCCCAGCTCTCGGGTCTGGACCTTCCTCCCTACAGCCCTAGGGGGCACCCCCGGGAGGCTCAGCTCCCAAAAAATGGGCAAGGGCTTCCTAAGAGTTGGAACATCAGCCACCCCCACCTCGCCCACCCCAGAGTCCAGAGGCTGGGGAGAAAGATCAGAAACCTCATTCCGGCCAGTTCCAGAAACATGTATTGTTATCAGTGGGCGCACATCTTGGTGTTGGGCAGTGACTGACTCCAACCTGGCCGTTGGACCTCACAGCCCAAGACTGGGAGGGGGAACACACCTGTGGGCAGAGGAAGGGATTACATCCCTCAGAAACCTTTGAGGAAGTGGCTTAGAAGTCGGTAAACAGCCAGAGAAGGTGTGGGGGAAGGGAATTCCTGGTGAAGGGAACAGGATGGGCCAAGGTGCAGGGGGGTGGGGCAGAAGATATGTGATGAATCATGGACGGGTGTGGCGTGGCCAGAGAGGAGGTGGGGGGGGGTGTGTGTTCTGGGAAGGGAGAGGAGGCAGGAGAGACTGGTGGGGACCAGAGGGGCTTCAGATGCCAGCTGAGGAGCTGGGGCTTGGACCCTGTCATTCGGGTAGTTTCTTCTGACTCAAGTGGATTCTGGTGTTTGGGTTGCTGGGCAGGGCAGGGTGGCACTTCCTAGGATTGAGCTAGACAAAATGCCCAGCCAGGAGTTTATAGGATGTTATCATGCGAAGTGTTTCAAGGCAGAGCAGGAGCTCCGGGGCCTGCGGACTCTGGGAGTGAGAGACCAGTATCTGCCCTGCAGCCAACCTAGAACCCAGTTTTACTCAGCTCCTACCCTCTGTCTCACTGGGGCCAGTCACTCGGACCTCACTGGGCTGAGGTCACAGGTGTAGGTCTATGAGAGCTGGCCACTCAGGCTGGAGCGGAGGAGTGGTCAATAGAACACCCCTTTCTGGCCTAAAGCGCACTAGGTAAACCCAGTCCTTGATATTCTGGATTTGTTTGTTGGGAATGTGCTGCTCAGCAGGACGGGGCCCTCAAGCCTGACCCGCTCACTCCATGTGTTAATTGTTCTTCCCAGTCAGACATTGCATTCCAGCTCCTAGGTGTCATCCTGGCCCACAGGTGTGCCTGTCATTGTGCAGGAGCCTGGGCATGATCATTTCCGTGTGAGCACGAGAGGATATGTTTATAGGGTATAGACAAAAGAGCTTCTTCCACCCTGACCTCAAGCTTGGAGGGTTGAGCAGGTTCATCGGGATGATCTCCCCAACCCTGGTGTGTTCCCCTGCAACACCAGACATCAGTTCATCTGTTTCATTCCCTGAAGTGTCTATCTGTCCTCCATGCCTGGGTGGGCCTGTAAGCTTGTTTGGTTTAATGCAGCCTCAAAAGACAGAGCTGGCAGGAGGTGGCCAGAAGTTGCTGGAGCCAAGCTTTACCCAACACAGGGAGGTTACGTGACGGCAGGTGCTCCTTCAGTGTGACTGTATCAGTTAGGATTGTAGGGTTGTGTGCAAGAGAAACTGACTGACTGCTGTAAGCAAGGGAGGGATTTCTTGGAAGCATATCAGTTGCTCACAGAATTGATGGGCAGATTGGAGATTCAGGAGCCAGGGCTCCTGGGCCATCTCACTGGAGGTTTTCACCAGAGCTCCAGATAATTTTTCCCTATTTTTTTGCCACCCAACTCAAGATTTAAAGCCCCAGGTGAGAGAGTCCAGTTGGACCCTATGCCCATGCCTTGATGTATAGCCCCATTAAGACCAGAAAAGCAGGGTGCTGCTAGGAAGGTGGACGGACTCTGAGCATCAAGACAAAATGGCAACAAAAGAAAAAAAGACAATCCCCCGCAAAACAAAGATGGTGTCCGTGACAGTGATCTTGGGCAGGCGCTGGCCCTCTCTCAGATGCCACGGGACAGGGAAGGGGCTGGACTCACTGTCCTTCAAGGAATCGTTCATTTCTGATCAAAGGAGACTGAAGCTTCTCTAATTTAGAAAGTGTTAAAAATATTGAAATGAGAACAGGAACTTCTGTGTTAGTGGGGACTCAGAGCCATCTGTTCTGAGCAGGAGAGGGAGGCAGAGACGAAGCGTTCTAAGCAAAACTCGTGAGGCAAGCCCAGGAGGAAGGATGGAGGGGCTCCAACAAGTGCCCAGCTTGGTGCCAGCAGGAGCAAAGAGAGAGGAGGTGCCTTCTCCCTACCTGTGGGTGGTGACCTGTGGAGAAGGGAATCAAAGGTTGGAGGCAAAGGGCACATAGACGCTAATGGAGGGTGGAGTCAATCAGGGAGGAAATGCCTTTTCCAGAGGGGCCAGGAGAGGAATCTGGCTGGTTTCTGAGTCACTCAGAGCAACAGACACATGATGCAAATCAACACACACTTCCTGAGCACCTGCTAAATGTCATTTACTCATTCAATCAACAAACATTTTCTGAGCACCTCCGCTGTACTGGACTGCAGAGATGAATCAGACAGGCTATGGGCCCTGGAGGCTCACTGTCTGTTGTGGGGCGGGTTGGGGGGTGGACTCATCTACAAATATAATCAGTATAGTGAGTTCGGTGTGATGAAAGGATACACAGGTTACTCAAGTAGCCTAGAGGAGGAAATGACAATTGTTCAGGTGGATCAGGGAGGGCTTCCTGGAGGAAGTCATGTCTGTGCTGAGTTTCTGAAGGACAAGCAGGAGGAGTGAGTAGGTAGACAGCGTAGACAGAGCATGATAAAGGCCCCAGGGGAGGTGGGGTACACATGCGACGCTCTCCGTGGTCCTGAACCATCGTTGCGTTAGTAGGATGAGGGCTTCTGTGTTGAGTGGAGAGCAGGGTCTACAGACAAGCCTCCAATTTCCCCCACTTCTCTCACCTCCGGGAAGTGTAATAACTGTGAGTGAGTTCAGGGAGCTCACTTTTCAGTGTGATGGAGTGTAATTTTGGGAGATGGGCAGTAGGGTCTGAGGCTAGAGATTGGCATGGGTCGTGAAGAGTCATGACGGGTTATGAAGGGTTTGGAGATCATGTTAAGGAACTTAGATATTTTTAACCCTATGGGCAGTGGGGAGCCATGGAAAGGTTTTGTGCAGGGTAGTGATGGAGTCATACGTGTGTGTGATTTAGAAAGTTACTGGCAAGAAATATGGAGAAGAGACTGAGGGGCATGTTGGGGCAGGTGGTGTGGAGCTTTCAATGGGTCCACGTGAGAGATAGAGAGGTTTGTGCTAAGTCAGTGAGCAATGGGGACATTGGGAGATATTACAGAGAAAAAATGCACAGGCCCTAGACGTGGGAGTGGAGGGAGAAGAAGGAGTCCCAAATGGTTCCCAGGTTTCCTGCTTGGTGACAGTGTGGATGATGGTGCTATTTGTCAAGAGATAAATGATACAGGGTGGGAGAAGATTTAGGGGAAAGGTGATGAGTTCGGTTTTGGATGTGTTGGGCTTAAGGTGCTGTAGGATATGTAGCGGGGGAGGAGTAGGAGACTGCATATGGACCTAGTGTTTGGAGATGAGGCCACTTCTAGAGATGGAGGTTGGGGTGTCATGTGCACATGGATGCTTATTGAAAGCCCAAGCATGGGTGAGAGGCTGCCGAGGGAGAGTGTGCCTGGTGAGAAATGGAGAAGCTGAGGCTCAAGCCTGGGAGACACTTCCTTGTAGGCGATGGGCAGAGGGCAGATGGACTGAGCTCCCCGTTATCCGCCTTGGGGGAGCCAGTGTTTCTCAGAGCGTGTTCTGCAGAGCTCTAGTCATCTTACAAGATGTTCTGTGGTCAAGTACACATGGGGACGTGGCAGCCTATACCTCCCCCTGGGAGACTCACAGTGTACACTCCCAGATTAAAGCCTCTGAAAAATGCCTCAGTAAGGAAACCTCCTTCTCTGTGTTTACGCCATTGGTCCCAAATATACTTGCCCTTGGAACACTGGCCACTAACTGTGCCCCATTGGTTTTGAAATTATGGTCTAGACCTAATGAATGAATATCAGAAGACCATTTAGCCATTGTGTTCAGCCTGCCATTTTGCTGATGAGGAAGCTGTCCGGGAGAACCTAGGAGCAGCATGTGGGGCAGTAGAGGAAACGCTGGCTTACGGGTGGACACGCCTGAGGTTAGTGCAAGCCCATCCTTTACTAGGTATGTGAGCTTGGGCAGATTCCTTCTCTTCCCTGGGCCTCAGTTTCTTCATCTGTGAGATGGAGGTAAGAACTCTACAAATCTTATGGCTGATGATCCCATAATACAGCCTGAAGCTCTCAGAAGCTGACTGGAACTTGCCCAGGGCCACACAGCCAGTAAGGGCTTATTGTCCTCCTGATCGCTCTCCCCTTGGTGGCCCCTTATCCTACTCAAGGACCTGCTCTAGGGAATGCCTTTGAGTTAAAATTCCAGAAAGGCCCACATGGTGGAATAGCTGGCTTGCTTGGTGGCAGCTCAGAGGTTCCCCAAATTTGAAAGGCTCCAAACTCTGCCATCTTCTCCTGCTCTGGGCCTACTCAGTGGTGGAAAGGGAATGCTCCCCTCTCTGGTCAGGGGCTAAAACTGTCTCCCAGGGCAGGGATGAGGAATTTTGGGGAGTGGGAAGGGGAACTTGGGGTTGGGCCTAGAGCCATGGTTGCACCTCCTTCACAGCTGGACACAGTTCTATGCCGGGGCAGCATCCCATAGCTGGTCACTGTCCTTTAGCTGGCACCATCATACAGTTGTGAGAGTCATTGCCGGGACCCAGTCTCTGCTCCTAGGTCTATCCTTGCTTGTTAATCACCTGTCATCCCAGGCCACTCAGCAGAACATCCCCTATTCACTTTGCAGGCCTGAGCTCAGCAAGGTGGAAAGATGCAGAATGAAACTTTCAGAATGAAATCTGTTTCCCAATGCTCCCATCACAGTCATTCATACCCAACACGCCAAAGCATATTTTTAGTTACTTTGCAGAATTTAAAATACACCTTGAAGGTGCCAAGAAACACCAGCTTGGGGATTAACTCTGCTCACAAGAAACAGTGGGGTGAGGTGTGGGGTGCCTCGTGCTGTGTCACCCATTGGCTATGCCATGACTCACTGTGGCTTTCATGAGATGCACCTGCCTGTGGACGTGGGGTTCAGAGCAGCCTGCAGTGGGGACTGAGCTCCCAGTACAGGGGGTTGGTATCAGAACCCTGGGTCGGCACCAACCCTGCCACTGCCTAGCTGCATGTCCATGATGGGGTCATTTCTGGGCCCTGGGACCTGCCTTTGAAACACAGGGCATAATTCTGATTTCCCAGGCTCTGTCTTATTCTAACATTCTGCCCTCAGCACTTTGTACAGGATTTTAGTTTCATTCAAAGCCCTAAACATATGAATGGGGGCAGGTGGGGGGTTTCATAGACCGCAGCACCTCTGGCACAGGTGAGAGTTGTGACTGTGGCCCTGAACACCGAAGCGACCACACTTCCGGGCAACCAGTCTCCAGGGGAGACGGGACTCCCCCTCCCCCAGGAGGGAGTGGCTACTCGAGACTTCCAGACTGTCTGAATCCGATCCTCCTGTTACCCCTAGAGAGAGAAACTGAGACCCAGAGAGAGTTAGGGGTCTTGCCCAGGGTCATGCCACACACGAGGGCAGAGCTGGGCCGGGACCTAGCCTCCTGTCTTCCATTCAGGGCTTTGTCCCTTGCCTAGTGCACAGTTGGAGTCTGACGCTTGGGGAAAGGAGGCCCCTTCTTAATGCCCTGTTTCGGGTGGGCCTCAGTTGGGGCCAGGCCCTCCCTGCCAGGAGCTGCCTCTCCGTGGAGCCGGGTAGGTTCTCGCTGAGCACACAGGAATGGGCCCAGAGGGAGGTTGGGGGCTGGATCTCCCTCCCTGGGGAGATGAGCAACATAGCCTTCTGTGCCTGGCAGAGGCCTGGGTCCTGGGCGAAACCCACACTGGTCACGTTCTTGGTTCTTACGCAGCCCTCCCTGAACTGATTATATCAGGAAGGGCGAGTAGCTGCTGCAGCGGCCACAGGCTCTCCTATAGGCGCTCCTGACTTGACCATCTGAGACCCTCTCTCCAGGATTTCCATACGCCCTGAGCTCGAGCGCTCAGCTCTCTCCCAGAGTCTCCGCCAGGAGCCCACTCCCCTGGTAGAGAGTGGGGAGCAAGGGCATTGAGTGGGTGCCGAAGAGTCCTCGTGCTTCCTGAACCCCACTCCCAGCTCCCTCTCTCCCCACAAAGCCCCTCCCGAGCCCCGCAGGCCTCCGCCGCTGCGCCGCTCCGGCGTGACTGCGCCCCCGTCGGGCGGGAGGGGCTCTGCGGCCCGCCCCCCTCGCCCCCCGGGGCAGCACGTGCGGGGCGGGGCTGTGGCCCGAGCCTGGAGCCGATTGGGCGCTGGCCTGGTGGGAGGGGCCGGGCCGCAGCTGTCAGAGCCGCGGCGGCGACGGCGGCGCATCGGACTGAGCGGTGGCAGCGCCGCAGCCGGGGCCGGAGCGCAGGAGCCGACGGGGCCCGGCCGGGATGGTGCAGCGGCGGCTCCGCGGCGCACACACGCACTGAGCGGGCCCAAGCTGGGCCCCGCGCCCCCCGCGCCCCCCGCCGCCCCGGTCCCGGCCGGCATGATGTGCCTGGAATGCGCCTCGGCGGCGGCGGGCGGCGCGGAGGAGGAGGAGGCGGACGCGGAGCGGCGGCGCCGGCGCCGGGGGGCGCAGCGAGGGGCTGGCGGTGGCGGCTGCTGCGGGGCGCGGGCACCGGGCGCCACTGGAGTCGCGGCCGCCGACGACGAGGTGCAGACTCTGTCAGGCAGCGTGAGGCGGGCCCCGCCCGGACCCCCCAGCACCCCCAGCACCCCCAGCTGCGCAGCCGCTGCAAAGGCCCCCGGCGCGCAGCAGCCCAAGCCGGCGAGCTTGGGCCGCGGGCGCGGGGCAGCAGCCGCCATCCTCAGCTTGGGCAACGTGCTCAACTACCTGGACAGGTACACCGTAGCAGGTGAGCTAGTGCCCCACCCAGCCCGAGAACCAGAAACCCCACCTCGAGGTACCCCGGGGAACCTTTGGTCTCAGGCCCCCTATATCCAAGTCTTACGTGGGGTTCCTAAGGGCCCTCTGCTCAGGCACAACTGGGCAAGTGATGCCCCGTGATCCACGGGTCCAGTCCAGAGGTCGCCCCTGCTCTCTCCCTTAGCCAGGGATTGGGGGAGTCCCCACCCCTGGAGTAGCTCGCGCGTCCTCGCCAGCCCTTGACGTCCCATCCGTTGTCCTCTTCTCCTAGAGTCTCCTCTGCGTCTCTCTGCGTTCTCGCCTCTGCGCCCCCTCCCGCACCAGCCTCAGGTTCCCGGGCCTCTCCTCCCCTTCCCCCAGCCCAGGCGGTCTGTCGGTCCGTAGCCAGCCGGTTCTTTCCTTCCTCCGTCGCCTCCACTCCCCTGCGTGCGTGCGACGAGTGCGCGCGCCCCTTGCGGGTGTGCGCCAGGGGAGACCGTGTGTGTGCGCGCGGGCGGCGCGGCTGTGTGTGTGAGCGTGTGAGCGCGTGGCTGACAAAGGCTCGGGGCTGCGGGGAGCGGAGGGAGGGGCGGGGCGGGTCCGCGGCGCCTGGGGACCCAGGATGCGGTTTGCAGCTGGCCCTGGCTAGAGGCCTGAAGAGGCCTCCCCCTGCTCTATGGCGCTTGAGGCTGGGGTAGGGCACAGGCTGCTGGGGCTAGAGAGGGGCTGCCTCATCGTCTGTGAGCATCTCTGGGAACCAGCCTGGGGATGGGGTGGTGTCGCTAGAACAACTGGGTTTTAGTGCCAGGTTTGCCCCGCATGTGCTTGGTGCGTGACCTTGGGCCAGTCTCAGCTCGTGTTTAGGTCTGTTTCGAGGTTTGTGAGGTGACTGATTCCTGGGCCCTTTGGGGATGGACAGCGTTCTGAGACTCCTGGCTGCTTGCTCCCCCTCCATGGGTCTCAGGGGTCTGTGAACAGGGACCTTCTCTAGATTGAGCTGTCCCTAGGTGGGAAATGTGCAGCTTGGAGAGAAAAGGACTCTGGTCAGGCTGGCACAGGTGGGGGCTCCCTGCAGGAGGAGAGCAGTGACTGCATACCTGGCATGGAGACCCAGAACCTGCCTAACCACAGGTTAGTAAAATCTGGAACCACCAGAAAACAAAAAAGATAGCAGGAGGAATTTTGGACAGATTCTAAGGAGAACTTTGTGGTGATCTAGAGAGGAGAGCCCTGGCATAAACCACAGGCCACCTGGTTCCCCTTCTCTGGGCCTTAGTTTCCAGCTCTGTTGAGTAGGGTTTTGTGTCAAGCGGAAAGGAAGAAGTCTAATGGGAGAGCGGATGCCTCCCCCTCCCCCCTCCCACTTTCCAAACTCTTGGCTCTCTGCCCCTCCACTGTGGGGGTTGAAAGTGGATACCAGTGGCCCCAGTTTCTGGGTTGGGCTGTCCCCAAGAGGCTCTTACTTTGGTCTGGGGAGCAGGAATACCCAGCACCGCCCAAGTGCACCAGCCCCTGTCATGCATGTGCCATGCTGCCTGGGACCTGGGAACTTAGGTGCCACCTTAAAGTGGGGAGAAGTCAGAGAACATTGGGGACCTGTAGTCAATGCAAAATAGACTTGTGTATACAGATGGGGAAACCGAGGCCCCTGTCCAACCCTTGTCTAACACGGCCTGGAGAGTGCGTGGCCAGGCTGGCGTCAGATCTACCGGTAAGCCTTGGCCTGGGAAGAGCTCGCCCACCCTCTCCCAGCCGGGCAATGAATGGCCGGCTTCTGGCCCTGCAACTCTTTCCAACTTGTTTTTTCCGGCCCCTGATAGTCTTAGGGAAACTGACGCTGCCAGGGGCTGAGGGGGAGAGGGTGGGATCAGGGAGGTCTGGTGCTTATCTGCCCCCATCCCTACTTGGGTCCCAGAGTCAGAATGTCAGAATGGGGGAATGAGATAAGAAATTTCTGGTATTTGGTAAGGCGGCATGGAGGGGTGTAGGGCTGTAGGGAGGAAGGCCCGGAAAGTCCTGTGCAAACAGCTGCCTAGGCTGTGCATCCCTTTCTGTGCCAGCCAGGGTGGGAGCTCATGCACCGCCCCATCCCCCAGCACACAGCACACACCAATTTCCTCACTGGCCAGGGTGGGAGCTCATGCACTGCCCTACCCCCCAGCACTCAGCATGCACCAATTTCCTCACTGGCCAGGGTGGGAGCTCATGCACTGCCCCATCCCCCAGCACACAGCACACAGCACACACCAATTTCCTCACCGGCCAGGGTGGGAGCTCATGCACTGCCCTACCCCCCAGAACTCAGCATGCACCAATTTCCTCACTGGCCAGGGTGGGAGCTCATGCACTGCCCCACCCCCCAGCACACAGCATACACAAATTTCCTCTCTGGCCAGGGCGGGAGCTCATGCACCGCCCAGCCCCAGCACACAGCATACACTAATTTCCTCTCTGGATAACCCTGTCTCCCTCTCCCTCTCTTTTTGGCAGACTCCCCCCGCACCCCTTCCCCCAAGTGCAGTTTTTTGGGAAGACTTACTGTCTCTATGGCAACCACTATGGCTTGATGTGTCTGAAGGGGAGGGGCAGGGGAGCGGTCATCGCAGGCCTGAGTCCACCTGTTGCTGGCTGGCCCAGCTGGAACAGAGGAGGGGATGCAGACACTCTGCTCTTCAGTGACCTTTGAGGTTCACACCCACCTGACCTCTGACGACCTCACAGTCTGGCCCTGGCTCTCCCATCAAAGAATAAAGGGAGTCCCATTCTCCTCCTTTAAATCTGTCCTGTGCATTTTTGTCTTCATGGTGTAGACCAGCTCTGTCCAAAAGGAATACAATGCAAGCCACACATATAATTAAAGAATGTCTAGTCGTCACACTAAAAAAAGTAAAAAGAAATAATTGAAATGAATTAATATATTTTGTTCAACTCAGTCTATCCAACGTATTTCAACATGGAATCAATATGAAAGCTGTTAGTAGGATGGATGTCCTGCCTTCTTTTTCATACAAAGTTTTGAACCCCGGTGTGTGTTGTGCGTTTACAGCACAGGTAGGTATGTTCTAGCCACATCTGAGGTGCTCAACAGCCACGGCGGCTGGGGGCCCCTGCAGCGGACAGCACAGGGCTGGAGCCGTTGATGCCAGGTCCAAGTCCAGGCTCTTCACCTTACCAGCTGTGTGACCTTGGGGGATGTCCCCTGAGCCTTCTGGGGGATCCTTGCCTCCTTTCCACCTCCTGAGTCATGTAGAGTAAATGTGAATATCTCTTCAGTGCGCGGGACAAGGCCAGACTCCTAGGAGACCTCACAAATGCCAGCTGCCTTCTCTTCCACGCCTCTGCGTAAGCTGTGCCTGGGCCATTTTTCTCTGTTTCAGGACAGTTCTGAGAGCCCCTCCCTTCTCCACCAGGGCTGGTCTCCATCCTGGGAACTCCAGTAGGTGCTGCCCATGCCCTAGCATTCCCAGCGCCACCCAGGGATCATGCTAATTATGGCCTCTCCTCCTGCCCATGAGAACCCCCTGAGGGCAGCAGGCCTCAGAAGCCAGTGAGGAGGGCCTGGCCCTGCTCTTGCTTTTCTTCCTGAGCCTGGCTTCAGTTGAGGTAGCCCAGAAACCACCTCTAAGCTGGTCCCTTCTCCTCCTTGTGCGGACAGGGACACTGACGCCAGGAGAACGCAGACACTTACCCAAGGTCACAGGGCAGGATGGAGCGGGACCAGAACCCCCTACACAGCATTCTCCTGGTGGAGAGGGACATGCCCCCTGCTTCTGGCCTGGAAACTTGGAGACTCCCCTGGCCGGGGCACAAGCCCTCTGGGCAGATGAATTCCAGCTCAATTTAGCAGAGGTGGTTTGAGCTCCCCTAGTGCATGTGGCTCCTGCTCCCATGGCCCCAACCAGCTGGCAGGCTCCCACTCTCCAGTCTGAGCCCACTCACGGCTGCCAGGTCAGGAGGAGGAGGGAGCCCCTCAGGCGAGAGTCCCAGGTCCCCTCACCCCAGCTCTGCTTCCTGGTGCCAGAGCTGCCTCTGCCCCTGGGCTCCCATTCCTCCATCTGTGAAATGGAAGCAGGGCTGAGGGTGGTGTCGGTGGCAGCACCCTGCTCCTGGAAGCAGGCCTAGCAAGAGGGAGCTGGCGCGCCCTGTTCGTGGTTGGAGGACTGTTGGAGAGCTGAGAGCCTTCCCTGACTTCCCTGGGGCACCTGTCCCTTCCTGAGACCTGTTTTCTTTTGACCCAGCCCATGGCAGTTTGGGCACCTGAAACTGGGTAGGGCAGGGGCTGGTGGGGAGAGGCAGCGCCCTGCCCTGGGGGAGTCCTTTTCTGCCAAAGAAGCTGAGACCGGTAACCATGGCAACCACCCACTAACACAACCCAGAAGGAGAGGAGCACAGGGCCCCGGGCGGGAACACAGGCCTGTCAGGGACTGGGGGCTTCCTCAAACACCTGAGCTGGGTGCAGGAGGGGGCTGCCAGGCAGGGGCTCCTGGCTCTTTTTTTTGTCTGCTTGGTCGAGTCTGTCCAGAGCTGACAGATGGGGAGATGAAGGCCCGGGGCCTTTTAGAGGGTCTCCTGGGTGTGTAGAGGCCAAGTGGAGCTCCAAGCTCTGCGGCTATCTTCATGGATAAGCATAGTCAACATTGCCCTCGCCCTGCTCTCTCAGGTGGCCTTGTCCCCTTGGGTGGTCCTGCCCTGGCCACCGCCAAGTCAACATTATCTAAGGTCTGTGGGGCAGGGTGTCCCAGGGCCGCATTCCAGCGCACCTGTCTGGCAGGTCAGCACCCAGGTGAACCGTGAGCCGACCTGGAATGACTAACCGCCAGCTGCCCATTTTCTTGCTCCTCTGCCTCCTCAGGCACCTTCCGGCTGGTTCTGCCAGCACCTCAGCTGTGCCGTTGACCTGTCAGAGGCGGTGCCTTGAAACTCACCGTCTTGGTCTGGGAGTCAGGGCCGGTTCCTGGCGCAGCCTGTGCCTTACTTTCCCATCTTGTGAACAGGACAAGAAAGCTTCAGGGCTGCAGGTTACTCCTGGCCTGGGAGTGAGGCTGCCCGGTCCGAACTGCTCTAAGAGGAGGAGCCCCTTTTCCCTTCCCCACACAGGAGGTGGCTTTTGTTTCTGCCTGGATGTGGGGCCTGACATCCTGAGGGTAGAAGGGGGATGAGAGCGAGGGAGGCAAAGAGGACACTGGCTTGATCCCCAGGCTCCCGGGGCTGGGCTCCCTCTTGGGCCCTGAACATCTCCAGGGCTGAGCTTCCCGTTCCAGGCTTTGCCAGACTTGCTGTGTGACCTGAGGCAGATGCTGACCCTCTCTGAGCCCTGAATCCACAACAGATGATTTTGTTCCTCTCTGTGGTCAGGGTCTTGCTCCCAAGGGTAGTGTGGGGGCACTTGTTCTCAGGCACTCTTATCTGCTGGCCCTGGCTCTGCCTGCACCTCCCTTCCCCAGGATAACCAGGTCTGCTCCAGAGTTGCTGCAGCAGCCAAGCTGTTTCCCCTGGAGCGTCTCGGTGGTCCCTCTGCTCTCCTTCCAGGAGGTCGTCCCCACCTCTCTGGGCTGAGCCAGGGGCCTAACTCCTGGTTTTCAGCTGCACTCTATTCAGCATCCATCATATCACCTACCCCTATGTAGGGCGGCCATCTCCCTCCAGCTTCGAGGGGCTGAGCCTGGTCATCTCTGTGGCCCCAGTATGCATGGGGCGCTGGCACAGGCTTGGCACTTGCTGACTGACTGAGTGGCAGAGTTGGGTTGACCCAGCTCTGCCTGACCCCAAAGACCATTCAGGGCTGAAGGGGCGCTGACAGGTTTGGATGGTTGCGGATAAGGACCAAGCCCCTGCTGCCGAGGCCAGGGCTTCTCTCGTGGTGGCCGATGCTGCCCCTTTGTCCTGACCAGGGCACACAATGGGCTGCAGGCCTCGTGTCTCCGGGAAGGAAGTGGGGGAAGTGGTCAGCACAGTCCCTGTCTGCCCAGCCCGCAGCCCTGACAATGGGGCCTCCTGGCCCCCACATTGGGCAGAATGGCTTCTGGACATTCGGGAGGGCACTGGGGTGGCTTTGCCCAGTCTCCTGTGTAGATAGGGCACTGGAGGCGAAGGGCTGGCCCTAGATCACACGTGTGGTGGCGTGAAGCAGAACGCTGTCTGCTCCGGGCCTGGCTGTCTCCTGGTAGCTGGGAGGCTGACGAAAAGAGTCCTAGGGGAGATGTGGCCGAGGGCAGAGCATTTACATTAGAGCCAGAGGTAAGTGGAACAATGCACTGGCCAGAGCTTGGAGGCTAGGGATGGAGTCTCAGTCTCCCACCTCCCCCTCGGTTCTCTGTACCATGCAGACCTGGCTGAGGTCTCCCCCTCGACAACCTGGTAGCTCCAAGAGGTCTTGGTGGTCCCTCCACTGTCAAGCGTGGATTTGCTGAATGGGGTCCCAGGAGGCAAGGCGCATGGTTAGGCTTTGTAAACTGTAAAGGGCCGTGCCTGGGGAGGGTGGTGTTACTTGGTCACACACTGTGTCTAGCACCCATGTGAGGGCCATTGGTGTGGATGTCGAGAGAGGGCTGGGTGCAACTGCTTTTCTGGAGGTTGTTGGGGTGAAGGTGGGGAGCACAGGCCGGGTCTGGGAGCTTAGAGGCCCGCTCAGCCTGCTTAGCTCCTGCCTGCTTCTGCGGCCCCTGTCCCATTCTCCTTCTGAATCTCAACTTTCCATCTGAGAAGTGGGAGCGGGAGCTGCTGGGCTCCTTGGCCACTGAAGCAGCATGCGTGGAGAAGGCTGGGAGATGGAGGGCTTAAGCTGCGCCGTCCTGAGGTCTCTTATCTCCCCCTCACCCCCCCATACCCCCAGGCTTATCCTATGTCTGTGGCCACACAGGCCACACCCTCTGTGGGTCCTGATAAGGGTGTGGCCATCTTGTCCCTGGCCCCTGGGGGTCTTGGGAGCCCCCGAGGCAGGACAGGGCCAGGGAGGCTGAGCTGGGAAAGGAGTGGCTGTGCAAAGCCCCCAAATTGCTAAGGCCGAGTCTTGTTCCGGGAACGCTGGCCCCAAATGATAGACTAGAATCACAGGACAGAGGCCAGGCTGCCTGTCCCCGCCCACCCTGGGCTTAGAGACTTGGCAGGGAGGAGAGAGGGCTCTCCATGCATGCACCCGGGAGGGGTTCCTCTCTTGGTCCTGGCAGGGTCCGCAGGCAGGGCTCTTGGGCAGGGAGGGTGTTATGGTCTCCAGCTGGAGTGCTCTTTAGGGGGACAAGTTCAAGTCTAGGGGTCCCTCTGTGGGGCTGAGGCCCTGGAGCTGGGGACCTCGTCCTCATGGTCCTGCAGAGATGACCACTAAGCTGTCCTTACATTAACGACTCAGATTTGTAGTGCGATGTGGAGATGGGAGGGTCGGCATATGTAGAACAGATGCGACTGAGATTTAGGATGGACTGGCAGGGAGGTATGGGGATCCTGGGTCACTCACAGATGGGCAACCTGAGGCTCAGAGTAGGGACGAGATGCCGCGAAGCTCACTCAGTTTGTCCCTGGGGCACGGGGGCAGGATCTTGCCCATGGAAACTCTGGGGCAGGTAGAAGTGTGTGTACTTGAGAGCCCGGGCCCCGGGTCAGGGACTGCCTGGCCAGTTCCCTCAGGCTGGGGGGTGCTGGTGGGGCCAGGCAGTGGTTTCCAAGACTTAGCCATCCAGAACCAGGCAAAGCCAAGCCCTCAGGCCCTATAATTACTGGGGCGGGAGCTGCCGCCAAGCCTGGGAGTAAGGGTGAGACTTCCAAAGTCAGCCAGCCCTGAGGCCTCCACAGGGGGACTAGGGTCCCTCCAAGAGGGGCTGGCCAATGGCAGGCAGGGCCCATCCCTTCAGATCCCCAGGCCCTGTCTTTCCAAGCGTCTGCCCCTATTTTGGAGAAAAGAACACGGAGGTGGGAGTAGCTATGTTCTCTGGTCATGCCCAGGGACCTGCCTGGTGAGTTAATGATCTGTGATAACGTTTATAACATTTAGACTACCTACTATGTGCCAGGCGCCATTAAAGTTCACAACAACCATATGAAGCAGATCTTAAAATTAAGCCTTATTACAGAGGAGGAAACTGGCGCAGAGAGATTAAGTAACTTGCCTAAGGTCACATAGCAGGGAAGGTGGAGAAGCCGGGATTTGCGCCCAGATGGTCTGGCTCTGGAACCCATGTTCTTGGGAACTCAGCTGAGTTGTCTGCTGCTCTGAGAGAGGCAGGGTGAACGTGGGGCGATGATGGCAGCTTGGGGAGTGAGCTCGAGCACCTGGTGGCCTGTCCTGGCTGAGTAGGCAGGAAGAGGCCTCAGGATCATCTTGGCCCAACCTTGCATCTCAGGCTGACCTGAGCTGGGGGGGCCCGAGGTCAGTGTGGGCTTCCTCTTACACCTTGGCCTTTTTGAAGACTCTGTGACATTGGCAGGTTAGGATCTGGACCTGGCTCCTGCGGGGGCTCGTGAGGGACCAGCAGTGATGGGGGATCCTCATGAGTATCTGTGACCTACCAGCTGGGTGAGTCGGGCCAGATTCCATCTAGCTCTGGGGGTGCCCTCGTGGTTACAGGACCTCTTCAACCAGAGCCACAGAGGAAAGAGCTGGGGCGACACCCAGGTAGACGTGACCTTGGATCTGGGCCCTGGATGAGGTGGATCTTAGCAGGTGGAGATGGACAGCCCTGGAATAGGGTGCAGCTGGAGTCAAGGCTTGCAGGCCTGCCTGCGGGCTGCGAAGTGCGAGTCACAGGGCCCTCAGCCCAGCCAGGCCAGTGGTTTCCAGTCACCCGGGCAGTGTGTTAATAGATTCCTGGGTCTCACCTCGAGACAGGCTGATTGTGTACATCTGGGTCACGGAGGCCTCGAACGCTGCAGGAAGTCTGAGCTTGATTTGGGTGGCAATGGGGAGCCACCGAGCATTACTGGGCAGCCGCACTCAATGAGCTAATGCGGGCGACACTCTCAGAACAGTGTCTGGCACATAGCGAGCGCTAGGTACGTGTTAATACCCACGTCGTTGTTGTTGTTGTTAGTAGCAGTATTTCTGACCCAGGGGCCTGGGCCTGTGGATTTTGAAGAACTCCTGGGTGACTCTGAGCCCTGGCCAGAGCTGACAACCGCTGGGCCATGGCTTTAGCTCCTGGAGTCCAGAAACCATCCTGGGGTCTCAAAAGCCCGGGGCCAGGACTTGGTGGGAGATCGATAGGTGCTTATGAGGTCCGGCTGCAGGAGGGATGGTGGGTGGGCCGGGAGAGGCTGGAGGCAGGGAGCCCAGGGAGGAGGCCAGGGGGTGAAGAAAAGAGAGAGAATCACTGGGGCCCATTCATGGGGCGGAGGGAGGTGAGGGGATGTCGTGGCTGACTCCCAGGGGTCTGGCCTGGGTAGCACCATGGTGCTGCTGGGGAATGGGGATCCGGGGGGTGGAGCCACGGAATCAGAGTCCCGGTGGCTGGGACTCTGAGGGCTGAGAGAGCCTGTGGGGCTGAGCCACTAGGAGGTGGTGGTTTCAGGGCAGTGACGGAGGTGCGGGCATTGAGAACTTCAGCTGTGAACTGGGGAGAGAGAAAGAGCGGCTGGCAGAGGGGACAAGTCAGGATTGCTTTCCCCACGGGGACAAGAGGTGGGAGCACATTTGTGGGTGAGATGTGGGAGATGGAGGGGAAGGAGAGGCCGAGAGTTCAAGCTGGTGCCGGGGGCTGACCCAGGGCAAGACCCCTGGGAAGCAAGAGGGACAGTTGGCTGTGGACGGGAGGGGAGACCCTCAGGGGCTTGGGAGGGGTGTACCTGGGGTCAATGGATGAGAAAACTCAGATGTTCCTGCTGTTCCAGAATGTTGTCTTGGCCCAGGGAGGAGGACCCTGTGGGCAGAGGGCGATTCTGGCTGTTGATTTCGGGTGACTGCCTGGTGAGCCTGAGTTGGGAGCCATGACTGGGGGATGCCTGGGGGTTGTGTTTGGGATGGGAGCCCCACCTTGCATTCCCTGGGCTGGTGGGGCTGGTGGAATGGGCTTGGCTTGAGCTATAGGAGGCTGCTCCTGGGCGTGAGTCCCGTCCTGTGACCCACCAAACCTCAGCCTCCAGGAAAGAGGCTAAAAATAAGGCTGTGGTGAAGAAGGGAGGGGTTGTGTGGGCCCAAGCCAGGCTGGAGCCCAGAGGAAAATCTGAGACGACCGGCCGAGCTGCTGTGACACACGCTTCCCGTGCCAGCGGTCAGCGGGCTCTCGCCCGCCTGCGGCCACAGCCCCCTCCAGACCTACAAGAGGGAAAACAACCTAGAAAGTCTCAGGCAGGGCCTGACCTAGGGCCTTAGGGCCTGCACAAGGCCCTGCTCCCTGGGATGGTTCTCTCTGGTCTTCGGCCTGGAGCTCACAGGGTGCCAGGGTGGGGTCATCCAAAGCTTCCTGTGTCTTGGGGTCTAGCTGCCCAAGAGATCCAAGGGACCCTGGATGCCCAGCTGGCCGTGGAAAAATGTTCCTCCCCCTTACTAGCAGCTCTGTGTAGTAGAAGAGATCCAGGCAGGCTTCCTGGAGGCAGAGGCTAACACTGGGCCTTAGAGTCATGGGATGGGGACCGTTCAGTCAGGTGGCTAGAATCTGCCTCAAGGAGGAAGCAGGAGTGTTTTGATTTGCTGTGGTCACATGCCAGCTTCACGATGACCGTTTTGGTGTGGCCTCCCTCCCAGAAAGTGAGCCTATAGTTACTGCAGATCCATGTCCTCCTCTTGGCTGTGGATGGGGACCCACCGTGCAGGGGCCGGGGGACTTTTACCCTCCTGCCACCTCCGGACTCCACTCATCCTTCCCCAGTCCCTAAATGGTGACAGCCCCTGCTCTCTGTTCTGGAGATGACTTGCCACGGCCCCGGCCCTCGAGGGCCTCATGGTCTGGTGAGGGATGAAGCGGACACTCGGCCGTCTGTCTGCGCATCCACTCCACAGTCACTGTGGGCTGGCTGTGTGCCGGGCCACAGGCTGGGGCACGGGCACGAACCACGCGGAGGCAGTGCGGCAGAAGCTTTGGTTTGGGGGTGGCAGACCTGGTTTCAGATCTCACCTCTGACATCTTATGACAAGTTATTTCACTTCTCAGAGCCTCAGTTTCCTCATATGTAAAATGGGGACGATGATCATAGATAGCAGCATAGGCGTCAGGGATAGAAATGCCACCTGTAGAGCTTCCCATAGGACCTGGAACTTAGCAGGACCAGTTACTGGTGGCTCTTAGCTCCTGGCCACAGTGGGTCCAAAGAGCCCATATCCACGTCCCTGTGTGTCTTCCCTGTGGAACTAACTAATCCTGGTGTGACAAGTGCTAAAACAAGGAGGGACAGGAGAGCGTGCGGGCAACTGACTTGAGTGGTGTGTGGTGGGAGGGGGAGAAATCAAGGAAGACTTCCCAGAAGAGGAGGCATCTGAACTAGTCTTGAAGGCGTGGCGGGGATTAGCAGAGCCAACAGAGTTGTGCTGTAGAAGAGGAAGCATGTGTAGTCGGGGGGCCATGAGTAGTTTGGGGTGGCTGGAATATGGTGAGGAGGGGTGGTGTCCTGAGAATTGTGGCTGGAGGGGGGATTTGCAGGGCCAAACCTGCAGCCCTGTGGCCTGGCGAAGGGCCTGGGTCCTCCCCTGAGGCCCTCGGGAGCCACAGGTGATGGTGACTATGAGAGAGAGGGATGTGATCAGACTCACATATCAGGAGGGGAGCAGTGGCCATTTCAGGAGTGGGAGGGGCTGTGGGGCTGGGAAGAGGGTGTGGGTGCTCCTCAAGGTTGGTCCCAGCCATGCCACTCATAGGCCCCAATGGAACTCTGGGCCTCTGAGGCCAGGTCGGGGCACCACACAGGTTCCTCTTGGTGGCTCCGCCATTCACAGATCTAGGACCGGTCCCTGGCTTCGGCCTTCCGGGCAAGACCACAGCCCGCCCTGGTAATTAAGTCATTAACTCAGCCTCTCACAGCCTCTTCATTATGGGTAATTATGGCAAATCCACTTTGGGCATTAACAAGGAGGTGGCCAGCTTCTCTTGGCCGTCAGGCTGTTGGGACACAAGCCGGTCTGACCCCACATCCTGGGAAATAGCTCAGCATTCTGGCCCTGGGTCTTGAGAGGTCTCCCCACTGCTATGGCCCTGGTCGCCAGACGGGACCCCATATAGTGCGTGGAGATCCCCCCTTCACCCCACTTTCCTGTTGTATGACTTTGAACACACGGCTTAACCTCCTGTGTCTCGGTCTCCTTGTCTGTCCAGTGGGATAATTGTGCCAGCTTCCTAGGGTTGTGTGAGGATCAAACCAGGAAAGCACTTAACGTTCAGTAATGCGAACTGTTGTCATTTGAAATGCGGACAGCATCGTCATCGTCGTGAAGAGCCCTGGGAGTCCCCGGAAGGCAGCGTCCAGTCCGTTCCTCTGCCCCCTGCATGGGGCACTGCTGAGGCAAGCCCTGTCTCCCCCAGCTCTTCTCGGTGCAGGTGTGTGGTGGCCAGGGGGCCTCTGGCCTGCGGCCCAGCCTCCTGCTGTCCTCGGAGCTAAGCTGAGGCAGGGGCCCCCGAGGCCTGCAGGGCTGGGGTTTGTCCTCACTTAGGGGCCCTGTGGAGTGCAAGGGGTGAGGGGATCCAGGAGCCAGGGCTCTGTCTGTCCACAGCTGCTGGGGCTTCTAGGTGTTCTAGTTGCCCTCTTGACTTGCAAAGTCCTGATGGGAAAGCAGAGGTGGCTGGGACTTGGGAGAAGGGCAGACGTGGCCTCGAGGGGTCCTGTTCCCCCAGTAGAGCAAGCCTGGAGCTTCGCCTGCATCCCTCTGCGTCTTGGCTCTGCGCTGGAAATTGGGGGTCCACGTTATCATCCTGAGGACAGTGGCGTGAGCATGTGTGTTTGCGTGTGTGTGCACACGTGCTCCTGCAGGTGAACAGGCATGCGCGTTGCCTGGAGCCCCCTCTGCCTTGTCCAGTGGCTGTCCTCCCGCCCTCCGGGCTGAGGGCTTGGTGGTCTCCCCTGGGGGCAGGGCACATGTCTGTTAAGGTCCCGGCACCCAGGCCGGGGCCAGGCCACAGGTGGGCAGGAGGCCCAGGTGGGCGGATAGGAGACTGGGCTCCCCCGTCGGGCTGAGTGACCACTGGGCTGAGTGACCGCCCAGGAGACTTGCCTGTCTGTGCCTTGGGCCCCTGCGGTGGCCAAGGGAGGGGTGGGACCCTATCCCCAGGGTGAGCACAGGAGGCCCAGTGGGGCGAGATGGAAGCTTGGCCTCCAAGGCCCCCAGTGGCCTGGCTAAACTGGGCAGGGTGGAGTTCTCTAGATAGGGCTGGGCTGGGCCCTGCAAGGTGGAAGGAGGGCTGGGCTGGGACCGGGCGTCACCTAGGTGGGGTGGTCCAGTCATCAGATGTCCCCAGTAAGCGCCCTCTATCTTGCCCTTCCAGGCGTCCTTCTGGATATCCAGCAGCACTTCCGGGTCAAGGACCGCGACGCCGGCCTGCTGCAGTCAGGTGAGGCCCGCCTCCCGCCCTTGCCCCGTCCAGGTCTCCCTGGTGCTGGGGCATTCCCGGCTGCTCTCCTCCCTGGTCCTGACTCACTGGAAAGAGCACGGGCTTTGCATCCAGATCCCACTGTGGCCACTCACAAAATGCACTACTTCTCCGAGCCTCTGCTTCTCTTCTTGTGAAACAAGACAGGTAGCCGCCTGCCCAGGGGGCCGTGGGAGACAGACGAGAGTGTAGGCCAATCACCCAGGTCCTTGGAGGTGAGCCTTCCTTGGGCTGGGCCTCCTTGGGGCCCGGTGACCCAGGTTCCCTCCGGAGACTGGCTGCTGAAGGGAACTCCTTGGGTCAGTCAGTTGGGCAATGTTGACAGAGCCTTAGGGACCCCGTTTTCATGTCCTCCCCTGCCTCTGGTTCCTTCCACTACCATCGACTTGGGAACCACCTCTTAGATGTCAAAGCAGAACACTCCTGCTGGTCCGCCCCAGAGCTGGCCCCAGACTGAGAACCTGGACCCTGGGCTAGTCCTGGGCCTGAGGCTCTCTGCCCTTGGCCGGCAGGGAGGCAGGGCCCAAGCCCCTCAGGACTGGGCAGTGTGACAGGTCATTAAGCAGCTATCCCAGCCTATCTGCCCCTCCCGCCAGGGTCCATGTCTCCCTTGTCCCTGCCCTGCCCGCTACGTGGCCACATAGGGTCTGAGCTCCTGGCTCCCTGGCCCTCCCACTGGCTCTGGCCATGCTGGTCGTGCCCTCAGCAGGACCCTCAGGCCTGGGCAGAGACTCAGAGCCGGCGCTGCATCCCAGGGCTCGTCTGGTCCGGACTCGGCCCCAACCTTGCTGCACGGCTGGTTCCCTTGGCCCTGGGGTCTGTTTGGCTGTGAGGCCCAGTCGGGTGTGTGGGGAAAAGTCCACGGTCTGCATTCCAGTCTGTGCACCCCTTCCCCTGCCCATGCTCTTTGGGGACGGAGGGGTGGAGCTAGCGGCTCTGTCCAGGAACCTGCCTGACATGTCTAGGTGGCATTCCAATACGCACAATGCCAGGCCTCCTGGAATGCCACAGCCACTGGGCCAGGCTTGGGGCCAGTCCTCATGTCCCAGATGGTGTCTTTGGGTCTCAGAGAAGCAGCTGTGATAGCTCCAGGGCTCAGCCCTAACCCGTGAGAGTTGCTGGAGCTAGGACTGAGGCGAGGCTGTGTGGTCCAGTGCCTCCTAAGGGCAGCCAGCTCCCTGCCCCTGCAGACATCACCTCCACCCAGGAGGTGAGCCCAAGTCCCTCCCCTGTCTCCTTCCCTCTTGCTGGGCCTTCTTGGCCAGGCCAGAGCAAGTCAGTCTGCCCCGGGGCCTGAGACAGGTCCTTCCAGCCTCCTGGGCTCTGTGTAACACAATGCGGTGACCAGTGCTCGCAGCCAGCAAGACAGGGTTCAGGCCAGCTGGGAGCGTGGGAGGGAGCAGGCTGCTGGGCTGGTGAGGGAAGGGCAGAAGAGAGCCGAGCTGCCCAGCCCCTCCCTCCGTGGCCCCTGAGTCACTGGGGACCCAGCCCGGGCCTCATCCCCGCCTGGTCTTGGCCTTGCTGACTGATCGGGAGCCTGGCTCTGCCCCAGCCTCCTCCACTCATCTCTGCCTAAGTGTGATCAGGGCCAGTGCAGCTGCGTGGGGAGGGAGTGGGCGGGCTGGGGGTCATGGCACTGCCTCAGTCATGTCCTGGCTGCCTCCTTGGCCAAGAGAGAAGTCACGGGAGTCCCTGGTGACCTGGCTGGAGGTGGACAAATTGCCCACGGGCATCGTCTCGTCTGATTCGTCCTCTACAAGCTCCCTTTGGTCAGCTTCACTTTCAGATGAAGGGACAGAGGTCCAGAGAGGGGAAATGACTTGCTTAAGGCCTCATGGTGAGAGTGCAGCAGGACAGGAATGAGGACTCTGTGTCTGCTGTCCTCTTGGCTTGGGGAAGGTACACAGATGGCCACGGGATTGGTGAGGTTCATCCCAGTGTCTGAGAGTCCCGGATCTCAGTGTTCTTAGGGCGGGTGCCTCTGGGCCCTGGTAAGGGTTCCATCACCCTCAGAGACCCTCTGGTCCTTACCCCATGGCCCTCGGCCTGGCACCTACCCCTGGCACAACTGAGATGGCTCCCGAGTATCCTCACCCCTTTGGCCATCTGAACCAAGAAGCCAGGCGAGCTAGACCGGGATGTGACTCAGTGGGCAACCGGGCAAATCAGCTAATTGGCCTGGGCCCCGGGCACCTGTCTCTTCCCCGAGCCCCGATAAGGTCAGAGCCAGGTGGAGGGCGCCAGCCAGGTGTTGCTGCTTGCCCAGATCAAAGGGCCAGGGCTGTGGGGCCGGTTGCCTGCTTATTTGTGGGCACCAGGGGCTGCGGGGCCATGAGACAGGGTGGGAGGTGGCTGAGGGTTAGGCCCAGACCTGCCCCTCCTGTCTCTCCTTGGGACTGGAGCATGGGAGCTGACTTTCGGCAGCCTGCTTGAAGATTGCCGCCAGCTCTGAGCTGGCACCTGAGTCCCCTGCTGCAGCCATAGCTTAGCCTCTGCGGAAGCCCACAGCAGAAGGACAGCTCTTGGGTCGTGCTGTTTTGGGAATTCAGGGGCCCCCACAGCCTACACCTAAAGGGGCAGCTGCTGCCGAACCTCCTGTTGGCAGGCCCTGTGCTGGGCTTGGCCACAGACTCAGTCTTTGCACTCAGGTAGACTTCCTCTATCAATGGGGACAGAAAACATATCCAGTTCACACCCAGCCACAGGGGTAGCCCCGGGGGATGGCAGCAAGTGTGCACCCAGCTCTGCCTGGTGGCAGGTGGAGAAGACTTCCCCGAGGAGGGGAAATTTGAGTGGGGTTTTGAAGGATGAGTTGGAGTTCGTCCAGGAGAAAGGACTTGCAGTTTGTCAGTAGATGTGAGTAGCTCTCTTTCTCCCTCCAAGCTGGATAGAATATGCCAAGAAAACATTTAAATTACATAGCTGAGCTTGAAAGCTAAAGCTAGCAGGGAAATTTTCAGGTGCCAGAAGCAAAGAGTTGAACTCAAAAACAGGAAAACAGGACCTAATATTGAAGCCAAATGATAGACTTCGGGGACCAGCATATGTCTTAAACGCTGGTTGCAGTATTTTTAATGTAAACATTTTAATGAAAAAATTTAAATACACATAAAAAGTAGAGAGAGAATCTCCACGTGGCCATCACCCAGATTTATCAAATTGTCACTAGCCCAGCCCAGTCTCCAAGCTCGGGGGTTTCTTTGCTCTGAGGACTGGGCAGTGCCGGCTAGGGTTCTGGTGTTGCCTGGGTGACTCAGTTTCCACCCAGAGCCCAGAGCAAGCTCCCTGATTTCAAGATGTGCCCTCAGTGGGCGGATTTTCCATCCATGAAAGGACATCTCCTTCCCGGCTCTGGCTTTCTGCAGACAGCTTAGTCTAGCTCCTGCTCTGCTCGGGCCTGCGATGGCCACCCCTTTGCTGCAGGCCTCTGCTTCCAGGGACCCCAGCAGAGGCAAGTCCAAAACTGCTCCTTAGGGACACCTTCATGACCCGGGGCCTGCATGGGACATGGACGCCAATTCCTGCCTTCATGACCCGGGGCCTGCATGGGACACAGATGACAAGTGCCACGGAAGACAGACTCAAGTTCAAAATGAGCAGAGCACACAAGAAAGCCCACCTTTGTGGGACGGAGTCAACCAGGCCAGAAAAGATAGGAAAACTGACTTCTGAAGAACTTCAGAGAATAGGCTTATCTTACAGGGACTTGATATTGGGTATGCTTAATTTTCAACGCTCAAGAGGAAAGAATAGAATTTATGAGCTAGAATAGCACATTACTAAAAAAGAACAGGGAGGTGTCTAAGAGACCTAAATTCAAAATCCTAGAAGTGAAAAATGTAAGTATTAAAATTAAAAAATCTGTTGGGGCAGCCAGATGACATAGTGGTGAAGTTCGTGTGCTCCACTTCCGGTGGCCTAGGGTTCGCGGTTCTGATACTGGGCGCGGACCTACACATCACTCATGAAGCCATGCTGTGGCAGCATCCCATATACAAAATAGAGGAAGATTGGCACAGGTGTTAGTTCAGGGTGAATCTTCCTCACCAAAAAAAAAAGTAATAATTAGATGACTTAATTAGACTAGATTGAAGAGAGGAAAAGCAAATTAGAAGATGGATGCAAGGAAATCGGCATATGTGCAGGTTAGGGAAAGGGAAAGCGAGGCTGAAAGCCTGGCCCTGGTGACTTGTGGTTCATGGGCTGTGGGCTGGAGTGTGGGAGAATCAGTGAGAGGACGCTGCACAGTAGTCAGGATTTGATGGTGAGAGGCATCTGGGTTTTGTCTTGGGGCAGTGGGGAGCCACAGAAGGTTGTGAAGCAGGGCAGGTCCCTATAAGATATGTACATCAGGATGTTCACTCTGGGGCTGCGTGGGGGAATGGGTGGCAGAGGAGGCTGGAAGGCAGCTCGGGGCTGGGGTTTGGGGTCATGAGGAAGTGCCAGGATCGGGGGTGGGAAGGGAGAGTGGGGACAGAGGAAGAGCCAGCTCAGACTGAAACCAGACAGTGCCTCTGCTTGGGGCCGAGTCTCCTTCTGGCCTTGCTCGCCTCTCCACTTCGGCCTGTCCAGCAACATCCTCCTGCTTCGGCAAAGACTCGGGTTCTGAAGGCAAAGCCGGGCAGCCCCTGTGACTCTCCCCACAGGCCCTACTATTGGAAAGGGGGTCCAAGAACCCCTCTTTCCCTGAGGCCTGATGGGCCAACCCAGGGTGTACATCCTGAGCGGGGGTGGAGGAGGCAGCTCCCATTCTTCCTGCAGGAAGTCTGCCGGCCTTTCAGGCGCCCACGGGGCCAGGCTGTGCTGGGTGCTCCCATCATCCTTGCTGGCCTGGGCTGCCATCCTCCACATCCTGTGGGCAGGGAGGGTACCCAGGCAGAACCTGACCCCCGCCTGGCCCACGCCTGCCTGAGCACCCTCCCTGCCCACAGGATGTGGAGGATGGCAAGTCTTCTCCAAATAATAGGTCGGCCGGATCTGGACTTGGTAAAAATAGCCCTGGTTCAGCTCAGGCCGAGGTGGGGGCTGGATGTGGGCTCCAAGGCCACAGTGTGGGACCCAGGGCTCCCCCAGCTCAGACCTCACCCGGTGCTGCTCCAGGACCCCCTCTGGGCGCAAAAGCCCCACGGATGGGGGGGGGGTCCTGGGCTGCCTGCCAAGACGCAGAGCCCTCGGTCGGGGTTGTTCTGAGCTTCTGGGCGCTGGCCCCTCTGTGCGCCCCTAGGGGAGACGGCCTTTGGCCGGCACACCGAGCCCTGGGACGGCCATGAGAGTGGGCAGCACCTTAGGGCTGTCGGCCAAGCCCTGTGGTGCAGAGGACCTCCCGCCAGCCCTATGCAGAGGGGCATCGCCAGTCTCACGGAGGGAGGGAGGCTCCGGCCCAGGTTCTCCGCCCCTACCCGCCGTCTGTCCGTGGCCCTGCCCCCCCACCCTGGCTCCCTGCCTGCAGCTCCATTGTCCAGACCTGTGGGCTCAGCACACGTGAGCTGACCAGGGCTTCCCCACACCCCGGCCACAGGATGTCCTCGTGCGGGAGGTGCTGGGAACGCCACCACCCGCCGAGAGCAGGGTGGGGCAGCTGGGCTGCCCAGAAAGCTCTCCTCCAGTGAACAAAGACTGCGGGGTAGGGGCATGGTGGCCCGGGAAGCTTCTAGCCCGCCGGTCTGTATTTCCAGAGAGCTACTGGCTGCCGGCTGGTGGGGTAAGCCTCTGCGCCCCCATCTAGGACAGAGTTCACACATCCAGGCCTTTGCCTGTGCTGTTCCTTCTGCCAGGAACATTGTCCCTCTTGTCCCTACCCTGGTTGTGTTCAGGCCCCTGCACTGCCTGGGGCATCCCTGAGGTCCAGGAGAGGTCCTCTCTCATCTGCCCCAAGCAGGGGGAGGTCTGCGAGGATGGAGCGTGTCTCCCTCTTGACCCTGGACTCCCTTGTCCCCACGGGGGAGGCACTGAGGGACAGGCTGTGGTTCATAGCATCCTTGCCCAACTCGCTGTGTCCTCTTGGGCAGGTTCCTCCAGCTCTCAGTGGCCCCGGCTGTCAGGGGGACAGACACCGTGAAACGCAACCTGCAGCAGGCTGGGGCCTGGCAGTGCGGACGGGGCGTGACCCCTTCGACAGGGGCCCAGCTATGGTCTGGATGCCTCTGCCCACCCAAATGAGCCGGCAGACCACCAGGGGAGGGGCCGGGGGGCCGCCCTCCTGCTCTCCTGCGGGCAGGAGGGTGGGGATGCGCCAGGATGGCCGAGGGCTGGCCAAGGCCTGGGTCCCCTCCTTCGGCTCCTCTCCACCCACACAGTGGGGATTTTCCAGGGCTCCCCTTTGGAGGGCGAGAACAGAACATGCTGGGGCTCTCCACGGCCCCTAACTAAAGGCCACACCGGGTCCTAGTGCCTGGACCCCAGTGTCCCCCCACGGCCTGTCTCCTGCTGCTTCCTCCAGAGCCTTCCCGTGCTGCAGCCCGGCGCTTCTGGCTATTGACAGACCCTGAACTCTCCCTGACCTTGGGGACATCAGCTGGGACCTTCCATCTTCCCAGCCTGGCAGTCCGTAGCGTGATTTAGAGCAAGGGCTCTGCAGTCAGACAAATTGGGGTTTAAATTCTCGCTCAGCCACACACTAGCTGTGTGACATCACTTCTTTCAGCCTCTGTTGTCTCCCCTGTAAGATGAAGAGAAGGAATGAGACTCGAATGAGGTAATCTGTGCTTATGTCCAGGGCGCATCCCTGGGCCTTGCCTGTAATAAGTGCTCCATCGATGATAACTGCAGGTATTATTAACAATAAGCATTATGCCTCATTAACCATTATATAGTATTGCTTATAGGATCCGTAATTTATATTTTAGTACATAGTCTTGGATTTAAGTATTATTGTCATGGTAAACTCCTATGCATCCTTCAATACCCAGCTCTGACTTCACCACCTCCATCAAGTCTCCTTTCACTATTCTGGCAGGAGTTGACCCTCCTTGCTTGTTCCCTGGCATTTTAGGGAACTGGGCAACTCAAGGATGGGATTTGTGCCCTGGCCAGACAGGGAGCAATTCCTACTCTGATTCTTTCTGCCCACTCGCCACCTAGCACAGACGGGCACAGAGGGAACAATTCTTCCTCCTCCTGTAAGTCCTGATGAGGCTGACATCTCTTTCCTGTCCATATTCCTATCTGATCTCAGGCAGGCCCTGGGAGGCAGGCCCAGCAGGAAAAATTCTTTCTCTAGATATGAGGAAATGATGTTTGCCTTGACTAATCTGAACAAGGGCCCCGTGTTGCTGGAGGCAGTCCCCTCAGGCAGGGCAGGGCAGGGCACGAGGCGCCTCGTAAGCTTTACCCCACCCAGCGGTCGCAGCACCTGCGAGCTGATATTTTCATCTTCATTTTGCAGACGAGGAAGTGGCCGCGTTGGCTCAGGCTGGCTCCTGAGAGTTGACTGTTCAATTTTCAGGAATCGAGTGAGCGGGTTGTCAAACACAACCATTATTAAAAACTAAGCTATGGGGGCCGGCCCCACGGCCCAGTGGTTGAGTTCCCACGCTCTGCTTTGGCGGCGCAGGGTTCACCGGTTCGGATCCTGGGCATGGACATGACACCGCTCATCAGGCCACGCTGAGGTAGTGTCCCACACAGAGGAGCTAGAACGACTTACAACTGGGATATACAACCATGTGCTGGGGCTTTGGGGAGAAAAAAAAAAGAAAGAGGAAGACTGGCAGCAGATGTTAGCTCAGGGCCAATCTTCCTCACCAAAAAACAAAAACAGACAAAAAACTAAACTGTGTAAACTTAACATGAAACAATTTATATTAAAACAAACGTAATAAATACTTAAAAGTCATCACCCTGTAATCATTTCACCATGTTTTACTATGCTCTAGTTCCTAAGGTGGTTTACGTCTGCTGTATCTGTGTGGTAGAAATACTGCACACACAATGCCGTGCAACTGCTCATCGCTTCCCGGCTCTGAGCAGTGACGTCACATGGGATCAGCCGCGCTGGGAGCATTTACCCCATGAAGACTGGCAAACACTACAAACACTACACATCAGGGCTTCCTCTCTCCACTTGTTCAGAGAGCCAGTTGTTAAACATTTATGAGCACACCACTGAACGGAGGCACAGAGAGGTTGTTGACCTGCCTGAGGTCACCCAGCTGGGAAGGAGCAGAGCTGACTTCGAGCCCAGGCGGGGTGTCTCTGGTGCCCAGGTACACGTACCTCCACGCTGGCTCTCCCCGAGGCCCCCGTCACACAGAGTTGGGATTAGCAGGTTCCCCTGGCACCCACACATGCTCACTGTCCTGCCCACTAGGATGAGAGAGGGGCAGTCACGTTTCTGCAGCCCAGCCGTCTCTCCGCCTTGCTCTCCTCCTTCCCTCCTGCCTCCCCTCCCTGGTCCTCCTCCCTGGGGACGCAGGTCTGCACGGGAGCCGCAGAGCCCAGGCATGCTTCAGCCTGGCGGTCAGAGGCCGGCCAACTGGCCACCTTGTCTGCCCGCCCCCGCCTTTGTCTGGCCATCTGCCTGTCAGCTGTGGGACTGGCTTTTAGGGGGAGCAGTGGGGGGCTGCCTCGCTGCATGATCTAGGGCCTACCCTGCCTTGCTGGCCTCCTCACCCCACCTGGGACCCCAAGGCCCCTCCCATCACAGGCAGTGTCACCCCCACGGAGTCCTCTAAGACTGCTGCTCTCCTGTTCCCGAAGAACAAAACCAGGTCATATCACTCTCTGCTCAGCATCCTCTGGTGTTTTCCTTTCTTGCCCGTTGAAGCCACAGTCATCGCAGTGGGTCACGGTCCCTACCCCAGCCGGCCTCTCCCCCTCGGTCCCTCTGCTCCAGCCACTCTGGCCTCTTTATTGTTCCTCAAATATTCTAAGCACGCTCCCGCCCCAGGGCCTTTGCACTTGCTGTTCTTGGTGTAATATTTGCATGATTTTTTTCCTCACCTCCTCCAGGTCTTTGCTGAAATGTCACCTTCTCTGACCCTTCTATTTAAAATTGTAACATCTGCTTTCTCTCTCTCACACACACCTTTCCTATCTTCTGTTTCTGCTCTTTTACTCTGCTATCACTTGTTACCATCTGGCATACCGTACTTTTATTTTATTTTCTGTTCCTCCTCATTAGAACAAAAGTCCAGAGAGGGCAGGAATTTTTGTCTGTTTTGTTGAATGGATGAATGAATGAATGAACAAATGACAATGTTTCCGAATGTCAGGAAATGTCTGCAGCCTGCTGGGATTGAGGGTGGTCGTGTGATCTGGCAGGTACGAGACCTGGGCTTCTAGGCCCAGTTCTGCCCTGATTTGCTGTGTGACCTTGGGCAGATCCCTTCACCTCTCTGAACCTCTTTCCCAAGTATAACAAGGGGAGCAGTGTGGTGTATAAGTATAAGGAACGCTGGTCCTGGAGGCAGACAGGCAGGGGGTCATTATTCTCTGAGCTCGTCTCCCCGTCTGTGCGGTGGGATGGGGTTGGAGGGGCACACAAGACGCTGCGTGGTGAGCCTCTAACACAGCTCCTGGCACGTAGAAACCGTTCAGAGAATAAATCTTTACTGTTTTCAGAGTACCCCAAAGGCTCACCCGGCGCTGGGCAGCCCGTGGACATGAATGGAAGAGGATGGGGCCGTCCCGCCTCCCCGGGGCCCAGGCGGGCCGAGGCCGCCCTCTCTGGGGCTGCTTCCTCAGGCCCTGGCCCAGGCCGACCTTTGTCTCAGGGGCACTTGGCCGCGAGCTGAGCGGTAGGGGCAGGCGGGCTGGGCCACGGGGACCCCGCGCGGCCCTCAGCCCGCCTCTCCCTGCACAGTGTTCATCTGTAGCTTCATGGTGGCCGCCCCCCTCTTCGGGTACCTGGGTGACCGCTTCAACAGGAAGGTGATCCTCAGCTGCGGCATTTTCTTCTGGTCGGCCGTCACTTTCTCCAGCTCCTTCATCCCCCAGCAGGTGAGGCCTGCCCCGCTTCCGCCCAGCAGCCCTGCCCAGCCCCTCTGCGTGGCCTGCTTCCCCCAGGGGGCGGCTAGCCTGATTGACCTGCCATAGTCTGGGTCATGGGTTCCAGCCCCTTGGTTCGAACCCCAGACAGTGTCTTCCATTCGCAGTGGGATGAGGGCGTGTTCGGGTACTTCTGCAAACTGGCCCTGCAGACAGGGCCTTCCCCATGTCAGCCTGACCTGAGGGATTCACAGCCCTGTGTGGTATCCTGACTCTTTCTGAGCTGCCTCTGATTTGGGGAGGACGCAAGGCATAGGGGGAGTGAGTCTGCCAAGGAGTCAGGACCCTTGGGTTCTAGTCCTGGCTCTGCCTTCATCTTGCTGTGTGACCCTAGGTAAGTCACTACTCTTCTTTGGGCCTCACAGTTTGCTCTTTGACTGACCACCAGCTAACTCTTAGGGTCAGAGTTCTAGGGAGGCAAACATCAGTTCAACACGAGGAAGATGTTTCTTACTTTGTTCCCACAGTTCTGGGTTTGACTATCCCAACTTTGTTGCCTACTAAGCTTTGTGATCTGGAGAAACTTACTTAACCTCTCTGAGCCTCAGTTTCCTCATCTTTAATATGGGGATAATGCTTCTCAGCTTGAAGGTTTGTTGTGAGAAATAACTGAGCTAATGAATGCCCAGACCCTGGAACATGGCAGGTGTTCAATAAATCATTATTTCTGTTCTTTCTTCCAAAGAGGAGATATGTTGCTTTGTGAGGTAGTGAGTTTCCCATAACTAGGGGTATTCAAGCAGAGGAAGGACAATCACAAGATGACAACTGTAAAGGGAGATAGAAGAAGGAGGGAGGACCAGGATCTGTCCTCATGGAGCTTTCAGCTTAGGGGACAAAGGAGGAGACCTCAGCCCTGTCTTTGGGAGCACCCAGGCTGGGAGTGGGAAGATGTGACAGGAGCTCCCATGCTCAGACCTTCAGGATGAGCAAAGTGCTGAAAGTGCTCACTGAAGAGCGCAGTCTCTGGAAATTCATGTGGTCAGGGAAGGCTTCCTGGAGGAGGCAGCATTTGGGTTGAGCAGGCAGGACAGGGAGATTAGGCCTTTTGGTGAAGATAGCATGGGCACAGGGAGCACACTCATGGATGGAGAATTGGGAGAGGGTTGCGAGAACGAGGCAGAGAGGGTTTTGGCTGGAAAGGAGGCAGGCACCAGGTCGTGGGAACCTCGAATGCCAGTTTGGGGGGCCTGGGCTTGCTCCTGAGGGCAGTGCTGGACTCTGGAAGAGGCTGCAGAAGGGAACGGTAGGTCAGGTTTACATTGATCGAGAAGAGGTTGGAGGCGAGGGCAGAGAGAATGGGCAGGTTTGGGCGGTACCACTTTGCTTCCCGGGGCAGCTGCACAGAGGAGGGTCAGGCCCAGGTAGGCTCCAGGCCCAGCATGTCAGGTGGAGCCTGCGGCCACAGTCGAAAATGGAGCCTGGACCAGAGGCCTCTAGGGCCCCGTTGTTCTGCCCCTGGCCAGGTTCCTGGTCATCCAACCTCTGGGATTGGCCAGTGAGGTCAGGACCATGACGCCAGGGCTAGGCCCCGCTCTGGGTGCGTGGAAGGGAGGGAGAGGTGGGGGGAGAAGCAGACAGATCACCCCCAATTTATCCATACATTCATTGCTAGCACAATCTGAGTCCCACGGGGGTTTTTGCGGACCTTGGCAACGTGATTCTGAAGCTAATTTGGCAGACAAAAAGCCCAGGAACAGCCAAGAACATGGTGAAAAATAACAGTGAAGGGGAACTTGCCGTATCCGTCATCACAATCTGGCTGTTCTAACCGAAACCAAGGGGTCGATGAGACGGAGTCCTCTTTTCCACGGGAGCTGGTGCGGGAGGAAAGTTGCATCTCAGATAAATGGTTTTGGGGGAACTCACTATCCATCTGGAGTGAAAATAAAGTTTAGTCTGTATTTCAAATCATCCTTCAGAGTAAATTCCAGATAGGCGAAAGTAAAGTAAAAAGCAAACTGTAAAAATCTAGAACTGTACGTCAACAAGAAAAAGACAAGTAAGACAAATAATCCAGTAGAAAAATGGGCAAATTACAGGGACAGGCAATTCCAGGAGAAGATGCCCAAGTGGGCGATAAACGCAGGAAAAGATGGCACTCTGCCTCTGGAGTAATCAGGCTCGTGCAAATTAAAACAACAGTGAGATACCGGTTCACACCCAACAGATTGGTGACAATTAAGGCTGACGATACCAAGTGTTATTAAAGCTGCTGGTGGGAGTGTAAATTGGTGGGGCCTCTTTGAAGAGCAAAATGGCAGGATTTGTAAAAGTCTGTGTACAGCCCAGCCTTGTACTTCGAGGTATGTACCCAAGAGAGAAACTCCAACTCGTGGACATGAAGTGACATGTGCATACAAGGATGTCTGTTGCAGAATTGTAATAGAAACAAAGGGAAGCAGTCTAAAGGACCATGACTGGGGAATACCCAGGTCAAACGGGATGTATTCACACTATGGGATTCCTGACAGCAAAAGGATGAACTAGAGCTATATTAACCAGCATAAATCGGTTTCCAAAAGATAAGAATGGGGGAAAACAGCAAAAATGTGGGATCAGATGCACAGAACGGTCCCTTTCATGTTCATGTTTTAAAAGCACACAGAAGACACTAAGTGTGGTTCACTGGTACATGTATGTATGTTCACACGTGGTACATGCATGCAGAGGTAGAGACGGGTTCACACCAACACACGACACGGCGGGTTCCTGGGGGGAGAGGGCCATCAACAGGATCCCCATCAAAGAGGTCTTATCTGCTCTTTACCGAGGAGGATGACTGAGGAAACTGCTCCCATTCTCTCCCTCAAATATAACAACCATAAAATATTAAAGAACAACTATAAGGACCCACAATTAAAATATATAACTATGTACTTGGGGGATTTGGGGAGAAAAAGCAGAAAAAAAATATTAAAGAATATTTTTACCATTTTGGGATGGAGTAGACTTTCTGAATAAGACATGAATAGTCCAGAACCCATTAAGATTGGACAGCATCAAATTAAACAGCACGACATAAAGCTTCTGTTCGGTGAAACCACCCATAAACAAAGCGGGAGGAAAGATGACGGAAAATATTTGTGTCATATATAATAAAAGATCAATACACATGATAGATAAAAAACTAACAGAAATCAATACAAGAAAGACAAACAACCCAACAGCAAAATAGGTAAAGGCTGTGGGCAGATGATTCCCAGGAAAAGCAGAGGCAAGGGGCCAGGGGAAGACTCGGAGAGGGAGAGAGTGAGTGAAGGAGCCTCAGAAATGAGGGGCACAGAGATGGATGGGCAGGGCCAGTGATGCAGAGAGAGGGCCGGGAAAGAGATGTGCAGATGCAGAGAGGGAAACAGGGAGATCCTGAGGGGGGCTGCATGTGGGCGATGCTGGCCGGATGGGTGGTCAGGGTGGGGCTGGGGAAAGATGACCAGGCTGGGTTCTCAGGCCCTGGGCAGCTGGGGGCACAGAGGGGCCGGGTCCACATCAAAGGGGTAGCACCACGGGCAGCTGGCACTGCCCCACCCTTCCTGGCTCAGCTGGGCTTTCCTCTTTGATGTGTGTATCGGGGAGGGGGCACTGAGCCCACTGGGCTGCCCTGCCCACTCCCCACTCACACCGTCCTCCGTGCTGGCAGAGTCAGCCCAGCTGCCCTGCCCAGGGGTGGGAGGCAGAGTGAGGGGTGACTTGAGGTCCCCAAGCTGGGGCCAGAACCCAGAGAGGGGGTCTCCCAATTGGGGAGAGGCAGTGGAGACACAGGCCTATGCCCCACATGCTTATGGGGACAGAGGGGGATCTGTCTGGGCCGTCCTTATAACTCTCAGCCTGTGCAAGTGCAGTCCCATCCCAGCACTGGGCCAACCGAACTCTATCAAATCCGCTATACAGAGGGGGAAACTGAGGCCCAGAGTGGCTTAGGGATGTAGTCTTTGCTAAGGCAGGGGTTGGGCTCCATCGTCTTCCCTGGCTCCTGGACCCTGCAGGGGTGAGGAGCAAAGTGGGGACCAAGGACGAGCAGACAGAAGAGTAGGACGGTCCCCCAGCATCTTCCGCCCCTCCCCACAGCACTTCTGGCTGCTGGTCCTGTCTCGGGGGCTGGTGGGCATCGGCGAGGCCAGCTACTCCACCATCGCACCCACCATCATCGGCGACCTCTTCACCAAGAACACGCGCACGCTCATGCTGTCTGTCTTCTACTTTGCCATCCCGCTGGGCAGGTGAGGATCTGGGCAGGGCCCACTCGGACTTCTGACCACCCCTTCTCCCTGAGGTCCGGCTCTCTGTGACCGAAGCATGCAGGTGGTCAGCTCCCTGGCTGGCTAGGGGGTGGGGGCGGGAGGCCGGTGGGCATCCTCTGCGCCCGCCCATCCCCACCTGACTGTGCCATCTTCTCTGCAGTGGCCTGGGCTACATCACTGGCTCCAGCGTGAAGCAGGCGGCTGGAGACTGGCACTGGGCCCTGCGGGTAAGGACACCCCAGACCAGTCCTTGCCCAGAGTCACTCAGAGATCCGGGGACACAGCCCGGGCTAGGACGCAGGCCTCCGCCTCCAGGCTTCCCAACTCTCGGGCCTGGGCTTTTCTAGATTAGTCCACATTGAGGTGTCGGGGCCCAGCTGTGAGGGGAGCCAGACTCAGCCCCACCACCCCCAGGGCCCCCAGTCGGAGAGGACGGAGGACTCTCCCACCATGTCAGGAAATTCCAGGTCCACGATGGCACTTCCTGCTTCGAGCCCTGGCACTGTGCTGGGGTGAGACTGAGACCAAACCTCTGTGTGGGGGCCCCCAGGGTCTGGAGCCACTTCCTGTCCCGCAGGAGGATTCGAGGCAAGTCTGCCAAGACCCCAGGACAGTGCAATCAGAGGAAACAGAGATCCCCAGTCTCCCGGAGGAGAGGAAGCTTAAGACAAAGTGTTTTTTCCTCAAAAGCAGGAAGGAAGCAGCCTCCGTGGAATTTCTGGTTGGGGGGTGAATGGAGAGGAACTCTCGAGCCCCTGGGCTCCCTGGCCTGGTGGGGGTGGGGGCAGATCTCCCTGTTCTCATGAACGGGGGGCAGGGAGGAGTGGGTATATCGGAATCCAGGCTGCCAAGATATCCTCCTTCCATGTGGGGAGAGGCGTGGGGCCGTGGAGACTCTGTTCTCAACCCTGGGCTGGACACAGGGAAGACCTGAAGGGGCCCCTCAGCCTGTGTTCTCCTGGGGCCCATATGGGCCCCTCCCAAAGGATATCCTACTTGATATGTTAGCTGGAAGATTCATGCCCAGCCAGTCCCCTCCCAGTGCCCCCCAGGGTGAGGAGCCAGCCTGGGGAACTTTTCCTGACCCAGGGATGTGGGCAGGGCTGGTATCTGGCTCCCTGTCCCCAGGAACTCTCTCTCCTCCTCTCCTAGTCATCTTTCCATATGTCTGTCCATCTATCTGTCTTCCTTTCTTTCCACCCATCATCCATCTATCCATCCATCCTTCCATCCATCTGTCTGTTTCTCTGTCCATCTCTCCAGCGATCTGTCCTCCCTTCTCCGTCCATCTGACCATCCATCCCTCCTTTCTGTCTTCAGTCTCTCTTCCTATCTTGCCCCTGGTCTGGACAGTTCATTTTGAGCCCCCAAGACTTTTTTGCTGACTTCATCCCCAGGTGGCTTTTCTCAGCAGCCCAGTCAGGAAGGCTGGGCAGACACCAGACCAGAGGAGGCGCTCGGAGCCAGAGAAGGCCTGGTTTGCCTACGCCCCCCTCCTGGTGCAGAAGAGACAGGACCGACTGGGCACTGGTGTCCTAACCTGGTGCTCCCTGCCTTGCCAGGTGTCCCCCATCCTGGGCATGATCACAGGAACACTCATCCTTGTCCTGGTCCCGGCCACTAAGAGAGGCCATGCCGACCAGCTCGGGGGGCAGCTCAAGGCACGGACCTCGTGGCTCCGAGACATGAAGGCCCTGATCCGGAAGTGAGTGCTGCTGGGAGGGGTCTGGTGGGAGGAGGGAGGGGTGCTGAGATGAGAGGACCCATTCCCCAGCATGGTGGCCCACCCAGCACCCTCGGCCAGACCTCCCGCTGTCTCCACTGCCCACAGTGCTGGGATTGACATCCTGGCCACTTGCGTTTATTATTCCTGAGGGCTGAGCCCTCACCCCCAGAGCCCAGAAGGAGTCGGGAAGAAAAGGCTGCCTCCTGGGTCCCGACCCTGGGTTAAGTGTCGCCGCCTCGGCCTCTCCCCAGCCGCAGCTACGTCTTCTCCTCCCTGGCCACGTCGGCCGTGTCCTTCGCCACAGGGGCCCTGGGCATGTGGATCCCGCTCTACCTGCACCGCGCCCAAGTCGTGCAGAAGATGGCAGAGACGTGCAGCAGCCCACCCTGTGGGGCCAAGGACAGGTGGGGCACGGCAGGGGGCGGGGTGGGTGGCAAGGGATGCTGGACGAGAGCGCCAGCCCCTCTGCCCCAGCCTTGGCAGCCACCAACCCGTGCTCTGCGTCCTCTGTCCCACAGCCTCATCTTTGGAGCCATCACTTGCTTTACGGGCTTTCTGGGTGTGGTCACGGGGGCAGGAGCCACGCGCTGGTGCCGCCTGCGGACCCAGCGGGCTGACCCGCTAGTGTGTGCTGTGGGCATGCTGGGCTCTGCCATCTTCATCTGCCTTATCTTCGTGGCCGCCAAAAGCAGCATCGTGGGGGCCTATGTGAGTGCAGTGGAGGGTGTGAGGGTGGTGGGGGGAGCTGGGCCTGGCCCAGGAGGCTCTGGAACAGGAAACACAGTCTGACTCGTGGGGCCCTCCCTCCCTGTGGGAGGCTCCAGTCCTCTGCCTGCCCCTGCTTTGTGCAGGGCCTGTCCAGGGCTCTGGGGGTCCTTCAGGGCTGTGGGCATGGCTTGAAGTCTGTAGATAATCCACAAATTCCTCATGGGCCTACTGCCAGGAGAGCGGCCCCACAGAGAGGTGGGAGGGTTTTGGGGGCTCCCTGCCAGCACCCAGGGTTCAAAGAGCAGCCCGGAGCCACTGGCGGGTGGAGGGCTCCCTAACGGTCGCTCTGGTCTCTCCTGGACAGATCTGTATCTTCGTCGGGGAGACGCTGCTATTTTCTAACTGGGCCATCACTGCGGACATCCTGATGGTGAGGCAGGCCAAGGTTGCCTCGTGCTGACCCAGGCCTCTTGACCTCTTGGGTCAGCTGGGGAGGGTGGGTGAAGAGGCAGGAAAGCTGGCAGGGCGGGGGTTGGGGTGGGAGTGGGGGCGGGGGGGGGGGGGGAGGAAGGCATTCTGGGAAGGTGAGCCTGGAGGCAGGGAGGGGATCAGAGGTTTTGGGGTCTGCATCTGAAATCTGAGGGTTGAGCGGGCAGGAGGGATGGATGTGAGGATGGGGCGGGGAGGGGGATGTCTGGACGCTCAGGTTTGTGGCCCAGAGGCTGGCAGTGCCAGGCTGGCACGGAGGTGGTGCTGCCTGCCAGTGCTCCTCCCCCAGCGTCTGAGCTGCCATGGACCCTGCCCTCCCAGCTCAGCCTGGGTCCCAGGGCGCCTGCCGGGTGCCTGCGGCTGGGGCTGGGTGGACAGAGGCTGTCTTCACAGGGTCAACAATGGGCTGCAGACCAGCCGGCCAGGGACAAAGGGCCGTCTGAGCGCAGCAGGGGCTCGTGTCCCTGGGCAGAGACGGGCGCAGCCTGGGAGGAACCGGGAGGGGGCTGTGGCCCTGATAACTTCAGCAGTCTGGGGGGCTTGGGGGGAGTGACACGGGGCCCTGTCCTTGGGGATCCTGCAAAGTCAGGGTCAGGAGAGGATTGGGGGAAGGGAGTACAGAGCACCTGCGTTAGAGAGAGTGTCTGGGAGCTGCCAGGCAGGCTCTGGGGCCGGGGAGGAAGGACTCCTCATGGGTTGGCCCTCAGGACGAGAGGGTGCCTCCATAAGGGACAGCTCAAGAGATCAGAATCTGCCTGGCTAGGGCCTCTGCTGGTCCTCTCCTCCGGGAAGCCTGCCTTGCCCCACCCAGCTTCCCTGCATATCTCTCTGCCCCACCAGGCCATGGGTGGGGACAGGTGGGGGGATCTGACACAGCTCTGTGCCTGAGCATGGAGCCAGGTGGGGTGGGGGGCCCCGCACATGCCCTGAGTGAAGGGAGGGATGAGTCTGTCTGAATCAAGTGCCCTTGGCAATGAGCAGGAGCCCCTCCTCCGCCTCCCCTCAGCCAGGGGCAGCCCCAGCTGCTGACAGGTTTGGGTCCCAGGGAAATCATGTCCCATTTTAATAAGTGTCACAACCGAGCGGCTAATTATTCTTGGAAATGGGGTCACACAGTCCCATCAGATCCAGGTCTCCCCGCCCCAACCCATCCTGGGGTGCCCAGTGGGCACTGGCTGCTCTCACAGACTGTCCACAGGGCCTGGAACTCTGCCTAGATGAGGCAGCTGGAGCTCGGGCCCAGGGGCCTACACAGGGCCCCCCCACGGAGCTGGCTGCTGCCTGTCCCACTGCCCCTCTGCTGACCTTAGCCTGCCCCACTTTGGAGGTGCTGCCCCTGTGAGTCAGGCCTCCTTGGTCTGAGCGGGGTTCCTGGGGCCCAGCAGCTCCCGGCTTTCGGTGCTGGGGGTGCCCATGGGTAAAGTGGAGGCTCTTCCAGGCAGGGTCCTGCTCCTCCCCCAGTCCCTCAGCCCAGGCCAACCTAGGCCTTGCCAGGTCCTCATGGAGGGGGGACCAAGATGGGTCTTTAGCAGCGAGGAGATGAGGGCGAGAGACCCTTGGGGTTCTGGTCCCTGCAGTGCCTGACTCCCTGTGTGATCCCTGAGGAATGTCCGCCTCTGGGCCTCAGTTTCCCTTGACCACTGTGCTTGGCTCCCCACCAAGAGCCAAGCGCAGCCCCTGAGGCACGTGGTCCCACGAGTTGGAGAGCAGAGGGCCTGGCTGGAGGGAGGGGCGCGAGGAGGGAAGGGCCCAGGAGACGGAGGGGTCAAGACACCAGGGCAGACTGAGTCTGAGGGTATGGGGGCTTCAGAGCGTGGTGACCCCAGGGATGAGGCCAGGTGGGGGCACCTGGCTCCTGTGGCCTCTGACCTGCCGCCTCTTCTGCAGTATGTGGTCATTCCCACAAGAAGGGCCACCGCAGTGGCCCTGCAGAGCTTCACCTCCCACCTGCTGGGGGATGCCGGAAGCCCCTACCTCATCGGCTTTGTGAGTACCCTGGGGGCGGGAGAGGCTGAGGTGGGTGACGGGCTTCGGGAGGTGGCCCCGCCCTGATGGTCACCCACAATCCTCACAGATCTCCGACCTGATCCGCCAGAGCACCAAGGACTCCCCGCTCTGGGAGTTCCTGAGTCTGGGCTATGCCCTCATGCTCTGCCCCTTCGTCGTGGTCCTGGGTGGCATGTTCTTCCTCGCCACTGCTCTCTTCTTCCTCAGTGACCGGGCCAAGGCTGAGCAGCAGTGAGTGGGGGTGGGGGAGGGCCTGCCGCCTCGGCCGTGACAGCTTCCGCCTGGGGTGGTTCCAGGGTGAAGTGGGTGGGTCACCTGGCCGAAGGGGTCCCTGCCCGGCCCCAACGGCTTCCTGTCCTTGTGACGCCGCCTCCGGCTCACAGGCTCCGTCACACACGCAGCGGTGGCTGGGAGCCCTCGGTGGCCGGGCTGTGCCTGGCGGTTCTGGGCCTGGGTCTTTCTCTGCAGTTAATGGTTTTCAGAGCTGGGACCCCCTCCTCTTCCTTTTCCTCTCATTTTCTGACTTCTTTCTCCTCTCCTCTTGACTCCTGTCTCTCTTTCTCTTCTCCCCACCCCTGGGCTCTCCCACCTCCCCCTGGGCCTGACGAGGTCCCTGCCCAGCACGTCCGGTCAGCCAGCCCCCGTGATGCGATGCGCCAGAGCAGTGCCCGGGCCGGGCCCCCGCTGATCCGCCACCTTGACCCCCGCCCGTCTCTCCCCCAGGGTGAACCAGCTGGTGATGCCGCCCGCATCCATGAAAGTCTGAGGCGGTGAGTGTGAGTGGGCCATGGGTGGGGGGCTGGGGCTGGGCCTCCCTGTGGGAGGGAAGGGCCAGGGCCGGGGGAGAGGGAGCACTCAGCACAGCGCTTGGGGGATGTTCTGAAAGTAGGAGCAGCTCCTCCTGAGTCACCTCCTGCCTTAGCACATCCCACCAGCCCTGGGTTTCGTCTTCCTCCTGAAATGTTGCCCAACTGACTGGTGGATCCATGGGAGGGGGCAGGCTCCCTCTTCCAGTAAATCAGCTCCCCCTTCCTTCCTCAGAAGGGCTGGGGGCATAGGTCAGGGCTGGGGCTGGCCAGAACTGCCTGCTGTCCCGGATTCTGTCTCCTGATTCCTCCTGGAGGTGCCAGGGGCCAGCTCCTTCCTTGACCTTCCTCTGGGCCTGGCCTCTGGGGGCTGTAGCTTCCCAGCAGTGTGAGACCCAAGGTCACTGCCCCCATACCCCGGCCCCAGTAGACCTACACCCTTTCATGCCCCCAGAGCCTAGAGAAAGGCCTGTTTCTCCAAACAGCAAGGAAAATAATGAAAAGAGGGAAGCTGGAATGGCCCCTCCCAAAGGCCCACCTCTGACCTCTAACCCTCTCCCTCCAGGTGCCACTGGGATAATGAAGAACCATTGCTCTCACCTAGTCTGGGAGGTGTCCTATGGCATCCTGGCCCTGCTGGGCTGTCCCAAAGCTTTCTGTGTGACCCACAGCGGGCCACTGGCCCTCTTTGGTCTGGGACTCCTGAGTGGCCGTGGCTCCAAGAAGAGGCTGTGTCCTCAACTAACCTGGAAGGCTGTCAGTGCTGGAGCCACATGCTTGGACAGACTCCCGGCCCCAGGGGCCCAGGGAGAAGACGGCCCCTAGTGGGTGCGTGGGGAGAGCCTGGCCTGACACCAGCTTATGTGATCCTGGGCAAGTCCCTGCCCTCACCGGACTGCGGGGCCAGGGGGCTGGACTTTCCCACGCAGCTTGCCAGGCATGGCACTGTCTACAGCTTAGAAGACCTACCAGCTCCTGGGCCACCCAGAGAAGAGGTGGCCCAGGCCTTAGAGTGGCATTTCAGGCTCTGAGGCTCCCCGAAAGGCCTGCTGTGCGAGGACCACAGCCTTTCAGCTGGGCCTCTGACCTTGGGGACATTGGACTCAACCTGGCAGAGGTGGGCACTCAAGTCACTGGGCACTTCCCAGCCTGGCTGGTCACTCTGGAGGACATCTGTCTCCACTGCCTTGAGCTAGCTGTCCGCTTGGAGGTCTCCCAAGTGGGGACCATCCCAACAGGGAGCTGGCATCACCAGGGGTGAAGGCCCTGGTGGCAGCTACATACCACCTGTATCCCCAGGCTTTGAGATCCTTGGGGGCTGCCCACTCCTACAGGGCTCCTTCCAGCCCTTGCAGCATTTCTGCTGTCCATCTCCTCCCTGACTCCCCCCACAGAAGCCAAGAACCACCTCCTGCCCCCAGGCCGGGCCCTTTCCAGGAGCAGAGCCCAGGGGACTATTCCCAGAATCCATAGGGCAGTAGCCAGGGTGCTGGCTGCCAGAGGAAGCAGCCATCCACCCAGCTTCCTGTCCCAGGGAATAGCCTGGTGGAAGTTGAGGCCCACCGGGCGAGGCCAACACCCCAGAGCCACCTCCAACCAAACGTTGGCTGCTGTTGCTCTCACGCATATTTCCACACGGCCCACCACTCCCCCAGCCTCTGACTGCCCCATGCTCGTCCTCAGCACCACACCAGAGAGCAGCTGCTAACTTCACACCAGACCCCTGCCCCCTGGCAGAGCTTATCCTAGCCTCCCTGCTCCACTCCCTCTCTGCAATGTGCTGGAATCACGGTGGTTCTGGTCTGGGGGCCCCTGCGGCCAGTAGGAAACCCTGAGAGCCAGCTTAGACAATGCTTTGCCCCATAGTTAGTGGCTGGCGTGGCTTCAGTGGTATGTAAGCTAGTGGAATACCCACTCCCCGCCGAGCTCTGGGGCACCCTGGGGGCCTAACAAGGGGGTGGGCTGGGGGAGGTATCCCCCGAAGACCAGCCTGGCCTCCACTCCCACCCCAGCCTCAACTGGGGCCCCAGCGATGTTTTCTTGTTGTACAAGAACCAGGTCCAAGTGTTGCCTCCTCTTCCTTCCGGAAGCCAAACTGCTCCTTTATTTTTTAGAGCTGCTGATTGTGAATCTCAGAATCTTAAGAGAGAAACCAAATAGATTCCTCTTGTAAATGAAGAAATAAACCTATTTAAATCATGCCCTGGTGGCTCCCACAGCAAAGCAGCCCGGGGATGGGGGGACATGAGGAGTGGTCACACGTGCGCCCAGCCAATGTGGGCGACCCATCTGAACATGAGCCCTGGCCCACACTGCCCGGAGCCAAGGTCCCAGCTCCACACAGGTCAAGTGTGTGCCGGCCAGAGAGCAGAGGCAGGGTCCAGCCCAGGGCCAGGGTCTCTGCTCCCCCTGGGACCAGTGGGAAAGGGACCAGGCTGTGCTTGCTGTGGCAGGACTTCCGGGCAGGCTGGCAGCAGACCGACCCACTCCCCCCAGTGCCAGAAGATAGTACACAGTGGCTTGTTTATTAAAATCATGGTGGAAAAAATAGGAGTCTTCAGGGCAGATGGGGGAGAGGCTGAGGGGCTGGGCCTGCCTTCAGGGCTTTCTCCCCTTCCTCAGCTGCACTTTTTTTTTCTTGGCCCCACTCTGGAGGAGGCTGGGGCTCCTGCTGGCCAAAGACACTCTGGCCTTTTTCCGTGGCAGCGTGGACTGTGGCGACTTGCCTGAGACACACTCTTTGGGGAGAGCCTTCTGATGCTCCTCTATGTTGGCAGGCTCCGTGGGGGTGACAGGAGTGGCTCCATTCACCTGGGACAGCTTCCGTTTTTTTTTCTGCAGCTTCGGGGTCTTGGCAGGAGTACTGGGGCTCGTGGCAGGGGGGTCTGGAGCTGGACTCTTGGCAGGCTCCATGGGGGACACGGGAGTGGCTCCATTCACCTGGGACAGCTTCCGTTTTTTTTTCTGCAGCTTCGGGGTCTTGGCATGGGTGCTGAGGCTCGTGGCGGGGGGGTCTGGGGCTGGACTCTTGGCAGGCTCCGTGGGGGATACAGGAGTGGCTCCATTTACCTGGGACAGCTTCCGATTTTTTTTCTGCAGCTTTGGGGTCTTGGCAGGGGTGCTGGGGCTTGTGGCAGGGGGGTCTGGGGCTGGACTCTTGGTGGCAGGAGTCCCATTCACCTGGGACTGAGCTGGGAACTTGGCCTTCACCCTGTTCCTCCTCTTCCTGCCAGTGCTGGGGGGCTGGTTCCCACTGGTGACTGCAGGCTTGGTGGCATCCTGTTGCATGGTGCCCTCCGACTTACGTTTTTTACGCTTCTTGGTCTCTGGCAAGAATCCCTTTTTCTTCCGCTTCATGCTAACGGGGCTCTGCGTGGCACTGGGGACTTCCTTGACATCCTTCTTCTCTGACTTGGGGCGCCTGGGAGGAAGTGAGCAAAGTGAAGGAAGCGTCCAGTGAGGGCAGGAGTGACTGCCACCTCCAGGGTCCTGTGGGACCCAAGCTGCCCAAAGCTACCATATCCGAGCACGTGCAGCCCAAGGGTCTCTCCAGCCTTCCCCAAGCTGTGGCCCCCTCCCCGGACGTACTGGACTCCAAGGGTCTTCATGGCCTGCCAGTAGAGGTTGTGGAGGCGGCCAGACCCGGTTGCGCGTTCTCCCTGCTGCAGCCTCGCCTGTCGGCTCTGCAGCACGCCCCGGACGGCGGTCAGGTCCGTGGTCAGGTTCTGCAGAGGGGCAGAAGGCTGTGGCTGCAGTGGGGAGGGGAGGCAGGGCCTCTCCTCAGCCCTTGGTCCCCAGTCCTCCCACCTTTGCCCAGTCAGTGTCTCTCCAGCGACCCCAAGCTCTCTTCGGGACCCTCAGCCACTCCTTCTGCCTATAAATCACCAGTCTCTCTCACCTCAGGAGAAAAAAAGAGCCCCAGATGCCACCTTCATTCCCCCTTCCCACAGCCAGAAGGCCCGCTCTCCACCTCCTGACGTCCCACTCTTCCTCGCTCAGTGGCTCTGGCCGGCCCACCTCTAAGGGCACCATGCGATGGCCTCAGGGCTGCAAAAGCCCTTCCTGTCTCACTCTCCCTGCCAGTGGGTTATTTTTGAAACCCAGTGACTTCCAGAACACCCTTTTCTCCTGGCTTTTTACTACCAGGCTGACCCCTGTCTGTCAGGCCCACCGGCTGTTCTGCAAGGCCCCAGCCCAGGCTCGGCTCCTCCCTCCAGCAGCCTTGGGCAAGCTCGCCCTGCCCGTGGGCTCCAACCAGTTTCTATGCTAAAGACTCCCAGACCTTTCCCTCTGGGCCAGACTGGGGAACCCCTCACCCGGAGCTGTCTCCTGGTCCCACCTGATGGCCCATGAGCATCTCAGGCCCCCGCACCCGCCTGGAAACCTGGGCTCCTTCCTAATAGCTGCCCACGGGGAATCTTCCTCCTCTCCTCCCGTGGTCTGCCGCCTCCCGCCCCGTCCCAGCCTTCTGGCTGCAGCGCACCCTCATGCCACCCTGCCACGCACGGCGGTGGCACTCTCCCCTCCCAAGTGGCTCTCCTTCACCCATGGCTCTCCAGCCACCCATATAGAAACTGCCCAGATTCCTCACCCAGCCACCCGGAACCTGCCCCACGTGGCCCCCCACCAACCCCCTAGCCTCTGCTCAGACTGGCTCCTCTGTGTGCTGGTGACGTCCCTCCGCAGCGCCAGGCTCACCTCCTGGTGGACGGTCCTGAAGAGGACGTTGAGCAGCTCCACCGAGGACAGCTCCCTCTGCTGCTCCGACTTGGTCTGGGCCTCACCCAGTGTCCGCAGGTTCTAGGGAGAAGGCGGCCAGGCTGAGCCGCTCTGGAGGGCTGGCTGAAGCCTCTCCATTTCCCGTAGGAGAGACCAAAGCCCCGAGGGAGGACACGTCTCCCGGGCAACCAGACACCACCCGAGGATCAGGAGCCTGGTAATCCTCGCGCCTTGGTTCCCAGAGAACCGCGCCTGATGGGGGTGTGGGAGGGGAGCTCCGGGGCCATTACCTCAGTGACCTTTGCCAGGATCTGGCCAATCAGCTGCTCCCACTCGGGGTCCTCAAAGCACAGTCTCAGCTCCCGCGTGGGCAGGGTCTTCTGGAGCAGCAGGCAGGCCTGGGCCTGGGGTGGGGGAATGTGGTCACCAGAAGCCTTGGAGTGCTGTGGCAAGGCTTAGGGGACCGCAAGGGGACCCTGAGAGCTCTGGGAGCCTGCTGGGCACCGAGGGGCCACAACTTCAGGCTCTCTGTGGGGGCTGCCTGCTGCTCGGGGTCTGACCTGCCTGGGTTGTCACCACAGAAGCTCTGGGCCCCTTAAGCATCTGTTCCTGTGCCCTCTTTTCAGGCAAGTGGGGGAACTGGGACCTGGGGGTCAGCAAGGGCTCCCGGCTACATAGAGCTGGCAGCCCCTCAGGCTGAGACACTTCCAGAGCCTCTGACTAGCTCAGTGCCATCTTCCTCCAGCCTCCACAGGCCTGTCCCTGTCAGCCTGGCACCTGAACCAACCGCCAGGGGATTCCTCTGTGTAGGCTGGAGCGTGAACTCTAAGGAGCTGAGGGCTCAGGCCACACGGGCAGTGGCAGCTGTGGGAGCAAATCTGCCCCTCCCCTGCCCCCAGAGCTACTCTTGTGCCTATAGGAGCAGGGGAAGGGCTGGCAGGTGAGAGAGGCAGTAGTGGGCCACCCCTTTCACCCCTATCCCTTGGCCTCACAAATAGCCAGCTAGTGAGGAGTCAAGTGGGAGACCCCGAAGGCCTGGGCTGGGATCCGGAAGTCCCTCACCTGATGGCGGGGCCGTGTCTGGCCTGTCACATGCTGGACCATGACGGGGAGCAGGCTCTTGCAGAGCGCCTAGGGAGGCAATGACAGGGCTGGGAAGTGGGGACTGGGCTGAGCAGGCGCCCCCAGGGGTGGGCTGTTACCACACTCACCGGGTGCCGGGAGAAGAGGCTGAGGAACATGGGCACGGTGAGCGGGCTGTTGCGCTTGGTCAGGAAGGAGCTCAGCGCTGACGAGTAGATTGGGGTCACGAGGCTCAAATCGAAAGAGCTGGGAGCCTGGGTCACGTGAGAGAGCTGGTGTGATGCCAGGGAGAGGGGTCCCTGGTACAGGGGCAGAGGCTGGCTGCCTTCAGAAGGCTGAAAGGTGGGTCCTGCGGGAGTCATGGCCTCAGCTCCCCACCTGTGAGATGGGTGGGGGCCCTGGCTCACTCACCTCTGGGCCCCTGGGCTTGGTGCTGGCGTCAAGGCCAGCCTCCTCCTTCCTCTGGGTCTTGTGGACGGACCCGTGAGCACTGTTGCCCTTCAAGACCCGCAGGAGGTAGAGGGAGGCATTGAAGTAGTAGAGGGAGATGGAGGAGTCGGCCTGGTGGCCGGCCTGCTGCACCAGCCGCTCCACCTGGCTGTACAGAGTCTCCATGTAGTTGCCCACGTCATGGCAGTAGTGCCGGGAGCGGCACAGGTGGTGTCTGTGGGGCAGTAAGAGGCACAGCTGGTGCCAACGTTCCCTTTCCACCCCTGCTCCCTGCCAAGCAGAGCCCACCCCAAGAGCAGGGACCCTGAGTCCCATTTCACAGGCAGGGAAACAGACATGGAGAGAAGGGACCTGACCAGGGCTGCCGAGGGAGACACAGGACCACCCACGGATTTGCCAGAGGGGAAACCGGCTCCTGGGCTGAGGCTGCACCATCGGCCAAACGCCCCAGACCTGGTCCACATCTCCCGTCTGCACCTGTCTCTTGTGGGACAGTAGCTTCCAGACCCTTTGCAAGGCACGACCAGGGTCTGTGTGCTCAGAACCCAGCGTGGCCCCGCAGGGCTGGGAACAGAGTCGGGACGAGATTCAGGACACTCAACAGAGTCAACGCTGTCCAAACAGGTGGCAGGAGAACTAGGTGAGAAAGTGTGGCCTGGGGCTGGCCTGGGAGACAAGCTAGGGTGCACTGTCCATCACGCCTCCCCATCCGCCCTATGCTGTACTCTCGGCACCCCAAGTCCCCTGGCCTTCGTCTCCCTGACCTCTGTGCTCCGGAGGGAGGGCAGGCCTGTGCCTGCCGCCTGCACTGTCTCCTTGCCGTCTCACTGCCATTGCCTCCGTGCTGGGCTCCCTGCTCTGGTACAGCCCACCCCGCCACCCCACCCTGCCCACGTCTTGCTGAAAACACCCCTGTGGCTCCCCAATAGTGCTAGAGTCGATCTACGAGGCCTCTCATACTCCAGCTGCGTCTGACTGGCTTCCATCTGGACCCGCCTTTCTGCCCTGCCTGTGGGCTCCAGGCCTGATGAACTCTACAGCTCCCAGCACTGCTGTCACCTTTCCCAGGAGACTGGGTTAGGGGCCCCCACCACTCTGTGCCTTCAGTATCTCCTATCCACCCCCTGCTATAGTCCCAGGATGTCTCTGTTGGACGACTGGTCTGGTTTCCCAAGTGCAGTGATCCTGAGGGCAGGGATGGGACTGGGGGACCATGGGTCTGGCACAAAGCTGGTGCTAAGCATCAAGGACGGTGTGAACTACTGAGTGCCATGTGCCCCCAGGGCAGAGCAGCGATTCCAGAGTCAGGTGGGCCACTTCGGAATCCTGGAGCCCTAAAGGCCTGGTTCTCCTCTGAGTGTTAGTCTGGGGTCTGTCCAACAGCCCCCGCCGCGCCCTGCCCCGTGCTCACGTGAAGATGCGGGCCGTCTTGTGCAGGAGGTCCTGCTCCTGCTTGGTGCTGCTAGTGCGCATGCTGCGCCGGATGATGTTCAGCAGCGGTTCAAGCAGCTCCAGGACCAGGGGATTCTCAGGCTGCTTGGTCACCAGCACTTCGATCAGATCCAGGACCTGTGGCCGGGACGGGTTGGCTTAGCCAAGTGTGGGAGTGCGTGCAGAGGGTGGGGGTGGGCTGTGGAGGACAACGGTGGTGCTCTGCGGCTCTCAGCCTCACCCTGATTTGGAAGTCTCGCCGGAGCATCTTCTCCTTCTGCAGCTTGTTCTTCTCATCTTTCCGCGCCTGGATGCGCAGTTTCTGCTCAGCAAAGAGGCTGGCAAGGTTCTGGTCCAGGGCCATCATGGCCTCATCCCCCAGCTCCTCATCGTCGTCCTCGCTATCCACTCCACCCTAAAGAACAGACGCCCAGTGAGCAGCCTGGCCTTCTGTGGGCAGATGCAGGCAAACACAGGTCGGGGAGCCCCTCCCTGGCTCCCGCTGCTCACCAGCGCCTTCCCTGCCTGCAGCACCGCCATCAGCTGCTCCCGGAAGCCCTGGTCCACGTCTCCATCCCGATCCTCCTCATCGCTCTCCTCCTCGTCACTGTACTCCTCATCCTCCGAGTTTTTGTTGTCCTCGCTGTCCTCACTCTTATCCTGTGGGTGGCAGGTGTGTCACACTTCCCACTGCCCACCGCGTGTCTGCCCACCCTGCCCTGCCCCTTGCTGGCAAGTACCTCCACATTCTCTAGCTGCTTCTCAGAATCATCCATGACCACCACATTGTCGTCCTCGTCCTGGCTCTTCTCAGGGTTCAGCACCTGAGGGGATTCCCAGACAGCTGGCTCATCTGTTGCCCTGGCCCCTTAACCCTCCTCAGACCACTGGGCTCTCCTGACCACACTCCCTGATCGTGCCCCGTCCAGTCTTCACCAACAGGTCCCATTTCAGGGAGGTAAACGGAGCCCAGGAGAGGTGGCCACACCCTCCAGTGCCCAGGGCCAGCACCTCCTGGACAGACCCGACGAGGCCAAGACACGCTCGGATCAGGCCTGCACAGCAGCAGTTTGAGCGAGGCCCCCACCCACTCCGCAGATTAGAACAAAGATGATGGGGTGACGTGGCAGCCCCGGTGCCGCCCGGTGCTTGGAGAGCCCGGTCCCGGCACCCACTTCCCCAAAGGCCTCAACTCACATCCAGGATTAGCTGCAGGGCACGTGGAGTCAGGTGGGAGCAGATGTGGCTAAACACACTCCGGGCCACCTGGCGCATGAGGTGACTAGGCTGGGCCAGGAGGGCCAGCAGGATCTCCACCAGCACCTCCACCCACGGTGGCTCCTGGGGGTCTGCAAGCGGGGAGAGGGCTGAGCCCGGGCAGAGAACCGCCAGCCATCCCGGGTCCCTGCTGTCCCCAGGACGTGCCCCGCCTGCCCCGCCCCAGGGGCGATGACCCACTGACGGCCTTGGAGCGGGTCCGACGGGTCTTCTCCCCCAGGCTCTTCTTGATGCAGGTCTGGATGTCGCCTAAGAGGTCGCAGCTCTCTGCGGGGGACTGTGGGCAGGACAGAAATCAGGGGGTAACCCAAGGAACAGCTGGCATCAGAGACCTAGAACACTCCAGCCACCAGCCTGCCTTAGCCAGTCTCTCTCACAATCCAGAATGGAGGACCCCGCCAGACCCCAGGGGGCAGCCCAAGAGCAGATGACCTCTTACACCTAACACACAGTCATAGGATCTGAGAGCCCTCAGGGAACATGGAGCCCAACCTGCCCATGGACGCCCAGTGAGGCAGAGCCTGACAGGGACGGCCGGGTTACGGCCATAGGGAGCCAGCAGGCCCCAGCCTCCCGATTCGTAATTCTAGATCACTCCCCCGACACCTGACTTGGCGTCACAGAGAAAGAACTGAGAACCGTTAGTTTTAATGAACTTAGCTTATATTAATTAAATTTAAGCCAATTTACACCCAACTTGGGGATAAGCCCAGACTCCAACCGCCAACCAGTGACTCAGGGGGGGCCCTCTTGAAAACATCCTGTGTGATCTATGGTACCAAAAGGGCAGGCTATTCCCTCATAATGCAGTGGGCAGCTTCGACGTGTGGCCCAGAGGTGGTAGAGTGAAGGGCTGGAGAGGAGCCCAAAGCCCTGGCCATCTTTCATCCAGGCGTCTGGACACACCCGGGTTCCAGTCAAGCTCAGAGATCCCAGGGTCTACAATAGGCCCCAAATGTGCCCCATAATCGTCACGACCTGCTGCTATCAGAGATGCACTGCCACGGATGCGAAGGACATCGTGGCCAACACTGCCCACACAGCTTGTCCATGGGTTGGACTCGGGGTCCCTGAGGCCTGGAAGCCCAAACCGCAGCCAAGAGGCCAGAGGGAGAAACCGTGAGCCCGGTCTACTCAAGCGCCTTAGGACCCAAAGCAGCCCCGTAGGAGCCTCATGCAAAGTGAGAGGAAAACCTCTGGAGAAACCAGGGTTCAGAGTTCATGAGAAACCACGAGGGGCAGAAGAGTTGCTGGCACTAAGGTCCGAATGTGGCCAAAACCTCTCAGTGGGAAGTAGAGAAAGGGAGACAGTTGGTTCCAGAGAACCTGTTGTTAGAAAGCACGAGTGACGCCGTGAGCAGTATAGCGATGGGCAACGAAGCCGGTGCTGGGGAGCGACGGAGGAAAACCTACTAACCTCAACCCATCACCATCGATTCTGGGGGGGGGTGAGTTAAACAGAAAAATCGGGGCCCTTCTCCTAACGGACCACCAGCACAGAAGCAGCTGACCCGTGGGGGCCAGGTCTGCCAGAGGAGGGCCCTCCCGGGAAGGCGGGGCTTCTCCTTTACAGCCCGCCTTGGTCTGTAAAGCATGTTTGGACGGCCTTGGGGGGCAGTGGAGTCAGGTCCCCATGTTTGATCCCAGCCAATAGCCTGGGGCAAGTGACTTAGCCTGAGTCTCAGCTGCCCCGCCTGACAAACAGGAGGAAGTGCCTGCCTCACCGTGTTGGGGACTGGAAACAAGAGACGACGTGTGGAAAGCTCTGGACGTAGCTGGTGCCCAGTAAGAAGATGGAGTGATTTTTTCTCTGGCTGTAATTCTACCCAGGACCAATCAGCCTAGGAAACCTGCCAATTTCAACTCCCTGGCCGCTCACAGCTTGTCCACAGGCTGGACTCAGCCCTCAAGCCTCTCAGGAGGAAGCCTGACACGCCCTAGACAGCAGGTCCATAACCCCCTCCCTGCCAGGCCGCTGTACCTTGAAGAGGTGGATGCCCACGAGGAGTATCAGGTGCTGGAAGGCAGCGGCCTTGGCCTTGGCCTCTGAGGAGCGGGCCTCCAGTTCCTTCAGAGTCTGCAGCATCCTGGGATGAGGATGGGTATGCTCTCAGGGCACTGCTGCTGACATCAGACCCCAGAGTGTCCTGCCCATCCACTGGAAACCCCGCCCCCCTCACCGGTCCCAGGCCTGGCGCTGGGGTGGCGTGAACGGCGTCAGGGCGGCCACGTTGCGGCTGTGGTTCAACAGCATGTCTGCGAACTGGACCAGGCGGTAGGTCCAGGGCTGCCCATCCCGGGTCTGCTCCGGCGCCTGCCTGAACTGTGTGCTGAGGGTCTGCAGCAGGCTGGGAAGGGTTGGGTCGCGGTCACGGGCTGGGCTAGTGAAGACAGCCACCTGTATCCCCCCCCACACCCAGAGCCACTGGAACTCACGGGGCCCCTGTGGTTTTCCCAGCTTAGAAGTGGAGAGAGCACATGTCCTCAAGACCACTTTCCCACCTGGCCGGCCCACCTTCAGACCTCCCCCGAGCAGCCCCTGGCCCACCTGAAGAATGCCCCGCTGACGACCTCTCGGGCCCGGCTCTCCAGAGGGAAGGAGAACCGCTGCTCAGTCTCCGGGATCTGTGGGGTGGGCTTCTTCGTTTCAAAGAATGCGTGGAAAAAGCAAAACCTGGGGAAGGTGGGAGAGTAGCCAGCGCTGCTTCAGGCAGGGCCATTTGTTTTTCCCAGCCCCTCCCTGGACGGCAGCACTGAGGGCATGGTGCCAGGGAGGAGGGAGCCACTCTGGCGATGAAAAGGAGGGGACGTTTCGCAGGTCTGGATCCCAGCTGAACACAGCTTGGCCCAAAGTGGGGCGAGAACCAGGGCCCTTCCCTGGGAACCAAGACAGGCACGAGGCTGTGCAACCTCAGCCAAGTCACACCATCGCTTCTGCAGACGCACGGCTGCCCCGTCTCGGGGGACTATGGCCAGGGCTGAGGAGCAGCTGGCAAGAGGAGGGTGGTGCCGAGGCTTCCCTGACACCATCAATGTGCAAAAGCTGCCTGCGGAACACGTGGAGCTAGCCAGAGCCTCTCAGGCCCCCACAGCCCCACACTTTCTGGCTCCCACGGCATTTCTTTAAATCCCCTTCTGTGTGAGGGACAAGAAAGGGTGGCCTGCTCCCCACGGGTGACTTGACCCCAAGGCTCTGGCTCCAGGGGGATCCAAACTAGGACTAGGCAAGAGGGCCCATTCTTGGCCCCCCACCCATGGGGAGTTGGGGCTCAAGCACATCTCGCACCTGGCCACCTCCTCAATCAAGGCCTCCTCCTTCTCCACGTGCACATTGTCCACAACACTGACCAGGCGAAGGATGATCCACTTGCGTAGCCGGAACACAGCTCGCTCAGGCCTGCGGGGTAGGAGGCGAGGTCACAGAAAACACTGAAAGGTGGCAAAAACGGTACTCTTTTGCCCTATCTTGCAGACAGGAAAACCATGATCTCCCCACTGCTTATCACAAGCGTGGGACCATAAATAAGAAAACTGAGGCCTTCTTTGAGAGCTAAGGCTCCCCTCCTCCCCTCCTGTGGTTTGGCAACAGGACGCTGTGGGAAGGAGAGCCCAGGCTTTCGGGCTCAGCGACCCCAGCCCTGCACCCAGGGGCCCTTCCCTGCCAGGCCCACTCACCCATGCAGTGAAGCGTCTTGAGCTTTCTTCTGGTTGTTGGTGCTGAAGTCCACCAGGGACTCCAGGTCGGGCTGGAGAAACATGTCCCGCAGCCAGGCCACGTAGCCCTTGAGGGCGGGGGCACTCAGGGACTGCACGACCCGCCAGAAGGTAGGCACGACCGGGAGGCCCTGGTTGGTGATGGAAGTGAAGGCCACCACCACGGCCAGCTGCCGCTCGGGGTCATCCCGGCAGCCTTCCAGGAAGGCTCCCACGTACTCATTCATCTCTGGGGCAAACTTGAACTGGTTCGGGAACTGCAAGAGTCAGGCATAGCACTGGGGTCACCAGCCTGGAGGGGTCTAACAGTCCCACCAGCCTCTTCTGCAACAGGTTAAACCAGGGCTCAGAAGCCCCCTAGCCGTACACAGCCAGGCTGCGGCACCCTCCCGCCCTAACGCTTCTGTCCAGCAGCAAGGCCTGCCTCCATCAGACTGCTCCAGCCTCCACACCTCTGGCCCCAGAAGGCCCCTCCTGGCCGCCTCCCACTGGATCAGGAGAAGCTGTTTTCCAGGCTTGAGGCAGGAAGGAGCAGCAGCTCAGAGTCCACACTGGGCCATCAAACCGCTGTGTGTTCAAGCCCCACTTCTGCCAGCTCCTAGCTGTGTCATTGTGGGGCTCAAAACCTGCCACCTCTCAAGTGCTCACTTCGTGCCAGGTTCTGTGCAACGTGCACCCATGCAGCAGCTTATTTAACCTCTGTAACAACCCTCTACACTGGGTCCCTTTGTCATTTTCCAGACGAAGAAAATGAGGCACAAAAACACCTAGAAGTAACTTCTCGGGGTCACAGGGCTCCGAGCAGTGCAGCTGGGATTTGGACCCAGTTGGTCTGGCCTCCCAGTGCGCACTCGTGATCACAGATCTACACTTTCTGAGCCGGTCCCTTACCCAGGAACCAGGGACAGCAGCTCTCGGGAGCCGGCTGTAAAGATGAAATGCAGGAACGCAGCTGCACTTCCTGTGTGCCGTGCGTGTTAACATGCTCATCTTCACAACAGCTCTGAGCAGATACTGCTCCTCTTGTCTCACGGACAAGGACAGGCGGGCACAGGGAAGGGAAGCCAGCTGTGCCAGGTCCCACAGCTAGCGAGCGGTGGAGTCAGGACCAGACCGACAGTCTGCTCTGGGGCCTCCAGGCTCTTAACCACCAACCGATTCTCCTGTCAAGCGCTTAGCTGAGTGTGGGGCGTGCGGAAAATGCTCCAAACGTCAGTGATGATGGCTAGTCTCACTGTAACACCACCTGGGGGTGGCGGGAGGTCTGACGGACTCCTGGCTGTACAGGCCTCTGCTGAGGGACCTGAGGGCAGAGAGGCTGACCTTGCCCAAACTCCATTCAGAGAGGAAGAGAGGAGACGGGGTTCAGGCAGCTGACTTTACTCAGAGGGAAGAGACACCCAGGTCCCAGGCCCCTGCCAACAGCACCTGTGCTTGCCCTCCCAGGCGGGGCCACTGAGGTAGGAAGACCACTGACACCAGAGCAAAGAGCAACCCTCTTTTCCAGAAGCTGAGTGACACCTGAGGCGGCCCAGCCCCTTTCTTGGCAGGAAGCATCCTGGTTGCCAGGCCCTTTATGGCAGTGTTGGGCTGCAGGGTGCGGCACCCACCTTAGCAGTGACCAGGTGCTCCCCATATTGTCGGATCAGGTCCCCCTGCATCACCAGCTGCAGCTGCTCCTTGGACAGTAGAGGCAGGGCTGCGCCCAGCAGGCGGAAACACAGGTAGCTAAGGGGCAGAGGACAGAGCCTGGTCAGAGCCCTCGGCTCCCCGGGTGGACTGCCAGCCCAGCCCCATGTAACAACTGAAGCAGCGGAGTGGAGCGCAGCGAGTGCCACACGCACCTGGCCGGCCAGAAGTGCTTCTTCAGTAGCCCTTGCTCCACGACTTCCTTCCAGAACCGCGGGAACTTGTCCTCCTGAAGTGCCAGGCGGAGCAGGTCCAAAGCCACGGTGGGCAGCCTGCGCTCCTTCTTCACAGAGGCAGCGGCCATCTTCAGGACCGTCACCAGTCTGCAGAGGGGGCAGAGGGGACTCAGGGGGCACCTACCAAACCGACAAGGGCCAGGGCGCCCGGGGTAGCAGGGACACCCCCAGGCTGCACTGCAAGCCTGCTGAGGGCCAGCTGCAGCCCCATGGCCCCAGGGAGGGCCCACCCACCCAAGTCCCTCACCTGGGGATGTTCTCATCTGAGAACAGGTTGACCAATCCCATCAGCTTCTCGAGCTCCGTGGGCACCTTCTGCTGGGCCAGGAGGAAGAGCTGCAGGTGCTCAGGGGAGCCAAGGACTGAATTCAAGTCAGCCTTGAGGACCTTCGGCAGGACCTCCTGCAACGTGGCCTCTGGGACCTGGAGTGGGGAGACAGGTTGAGGAAGGGTGGCTTCCTCATGGCATCCTTTGTTTTTCCCCCTGGGGTCAGCCCTCTGGGTTGTTCCACCTGCCAGGCTCCCATGAGGCCCCTGGCAGTGCCAGCCTGAGGCAGCAGAGCTACAATCCACCTTGCTGGGCATCAGAATCACCAGAGGGCCACTTGTTACAAATCTCAAATTCCCAAGCCCCCGGAATCTGAGTTTTCAACAAGAACCCCGCTGATGCTAACCGGCGCAGGGCTACCCTTTTAATTATTCCTCTTTCGGGTTTTTCAGGACTAGCCTATTTCTTATGCAAGAAACCCCAAATGGAGAGCTAGGATTTGAACCCAGGTCCTTCTGGCTTCTGCAGCCTGGACTGTGCAGAAAGCCCCTGCCTGGGAGGTGCCAATCTCTGTCTTTTCCTCAGGAGCAAAGGATTCTAGGTACTAGCCTACCTCTATTTTTCAAGTAGGGCAGTGGGGGCCCATGAGGGGTCAGCTCTGCCGCAAACATGTTTAATATACTTGCCGCACGCCAGGCGCTATTCTAGAACTGCACTGCCCAATATGGCAGCCACTGGCCACACGTAGCTACTGAGCACACGGAATGTGCAAGCCTGAATCGAGACCCGCTGTACATGTAAAATACACACCGGGTTTTGGAGACTTAATGTAACAAAAAATGTAAAATATCTCTACAATGTTTCATATTGATTGTATGTAGACGCATTAGGCGAAGTGGAATATGTTACTAACTGCACTCGATTCTTTCTACCTTTCCTAAGGTAGTTACTAAAGATGACAAGTTACTCACTTTTATATTTCTATGGGATAGTGCTGCTCGAGAGTATGAACTCAGCCTTCTCCATGTTTCTATAACAGGGAGTGCTGCCCGAGGTCCCACAGCTGGTCAGCCCGCACGTACCTCAGAGAGGATGTCCACCAGCGCCTGCTGGGGCTGCTCCTGCAAGTGGTTGTAGTACTGGGCCAGGGTCTGGAGCAGCTTCACGGACTTCATCAGTGCCTCCGAGTCCTGGTACCCACAGAGGGGGAGAGGGTATGAGCAGGGCATGCCACTGCCCCCCAAGGCAGTCCCCATACCCTCTGTACCCCCGAAGCTCTTACCTTCACCAGCCTGCCTGACTGAAAGAGGGCTAGCACCCCAAACAGGTTTGCGAAGAGAGCGGGTCTCATCATTGTCTAGAAAAGGATTCCAGGCACCAGTGAGAAGGGCCGGAGGATTCCCCACCCTGGGGCTGCTGACCTCCCTAGGCCACCAGCTCTCACCTTTTTAACTTTCTGCAGGTCATGCTTCTCTTGGATCTGCTGCAGGATGCTGCACAAGGGTATGTCTTCAAAAGACTGTAACAGCTGCCAGGAGTTGTGGCAGAAGAGAGAGAGGGGTTCAAGGAGTGGTCCAGCCACACCGCAGCAGACCTCAACTCCCTGCCACTTCTCCCTTCAACTTCTGCCCAGGGGCCTTGGGCCCCGGCTCCCACCCCAAGCATGCCTCTGAAGCTGCTCACTCTCCTCTGAGCAGTGCGGATGATGAGCTCTGCTGCTCCACTGCAGCTGAATCTTGCCTCCCTGCCCCATGCCCCCTGGGGCTCAGAAACTACCTCCTTTGGCCCCTAGGTTGCTAGACTGAGACTCCCAGACACTATCCCCACAGCCTGCTCTGAGCTCCTCCCAGGCTGATGCTAAAGGACTGGATCTTTATTGCTCTTCCAGTGGTCCAAGTTCCTCAGCCTAGTGCTCCTTGCAGGGCAGAGGGCCCTGAACCTTGCAGATGTAAGGGAACGCATCCCAAAGCTTTCTACTCCCAGTAAATGTACCTAAGAGGCCAGTCAACCCATGTACAAAAAGGAAACTGCTCACTCTCCTGCCCCACTTGCCTGGGCTTCTCTGCAGACAAGCCTTGCTCACACTTTCTCCACCTCCACGTGGGGACGCCTCCCATCAGCTCAGGTGCCACCCGCAACTTCTCCCTCGGACCACTGGCTCCTCCCCTGCAGCAGAGACATCTGCTCCCCTCACCCCTCACCGTTTTGACCAGCATGGCTGGGCCCCTTCCCCGGAGCCACTAGCTCACCTGTGCCAGGGCCAGACTGTAGCAGGGCCGGGCGGTTTCTCGCCCGACCCCGAGCCCAGTGATCAGGCGCTTCAGAGCATACTTCATCTCGGATCCCTGTGAACCAAGCGCATCCTCCGGTCGACCAGTGAGAAAAACCGTCCCGCACTCGCCCGCTCCCGCACCCCGACCGCGCTCACCTGGGCATCCAGGTTCGCGATCACGTGCCCCCTCCCCAGCCCAACTCTTGGAGCCAGCCGCCACATCTTTACCGGGATCTACGCGGACGCCTGCCACCATACCTGTGGCCTTGTGCGCAGATACTCCAGCAGCTTCTCCGTGGCCTCAAGCCGCGTCTCCTGCTGCGGCTTCGCAATGTCCCAGAAGAAGTCCAAGAACTCGCGACTGTGCTTCAGCAGGCCATGCGGGTCGGCAGGCCGGGCGCCGCTCTTTGTCGCCTCTCCCAGAGACATGGGCTCTGCGACGTCCCGACTCTCCATCTCCGCCATGCTCCCCGAACACGTGGGCTCCGAAGACAAACTCTTCCAGGTCAGGTCGCGGCGCGTGCGTACTAGATTGGGTCGCCTGGGAGGCGGGGCCGGGGCGGGGGCGGGGCCTAGGGGCGGGGCCTAGGGGCGGGGCCGGCCCAGTTAGTTCTGCTCTCGCTCCGGGAGATAAGTGTGGGTTTTATTCTGTGTGTGGTGGGGAGTCATTGGAGGGTTTCATGCAAGCGCGAGCCTTGGTCCCATTTACATTTTTAAAAGATCGTCCTCCCGTTGTGTGGGGGATGGATTGTAGGAGCGCGAAGGCAGAAGCAGGAAGCACAGTTAGAAACAGTGGTGGATTGGCCAACGTAATACGGGAATAGGTCGGGTTCCAGCTAACTTGGAGCCGGTAGGGGGGTGATGGATATCGGGGGAGAGGAAAAGAGAGGGATGCCAGGTTTGGGGCTAAAATAACTGGGCAGATGGTGGTACCTTTAACTGAGCTGGGGCAGAATTTTCTCTGCTTGCAGGAGATGGAGGTGGTGGGGTCAAGAGTTCTGTTAAATGAGAGATACCTTTTACAATGAGGGGAGGAGTGCACCCGCTTGAGACTGCTTGAGAAGCTGTCTCTGGAGGGCTGTAGTCCAGAGAGCCCCCTGCTCTCTGGGAGATGGGGGAGGTCAGGCCCAACCCCTACCTTAAAATCCCACACACTCAGCTGTGCTCCCCTGGGCACCTTTTCCTGACCCTTCCTTGCGCTGCTGGATGTTTTAGAAAGTGAGAGTAAGAGGTTTACCGTATGTATGGTGCCCCAGGAAGCAGAAGGTGCGCAGAGCAGGGGAGCTGACCGACACCAGCCCGGGCTCTGCCTCTCTGGATGTGGGTCTCCTGTGCTGCCATGGGGAAGCCCTGGCACCAGGCACCTCAAAGGCTGATGGGAAATTAACTAAGAAGCAGAAATGGCACATGGCATCCAGGAGACTTGATCTTTATTTTGTTTCCAGCCCAGTTGAGGGAGATCAGCAGAGGATGGCCCGAAGGGGAGCATGGAGATGCCAGCAATAGCCTGCAGTCTGCCTGCCCTGCCCTTGGGGCCCAGAGCCTAGGCAGGGGCTTGGCGTTCTTCCACCTGTCCGTCCCAGGGCTGCATCTAAACTCAGAGCTGGCCCCAGGCCCTGCTGCTCTTTCCGTATCATCCTCAGTTTCCTTAGCTGAAAAAAGAGCCAGAACTCGAGTCTGGGTCACTGACCGGGCCAGAGGTCGAGGCCCTGAGCCAGCAGTGAGCACATAATTGATGCACACTCTTTATGTGCTCCATGGCTGCTGGGCCTGCTCTGCCACTGCCTCCAGGCTCGAGACCCCACGCCCCATCCCCTGCCAGACACCTCTCCCCGCTTAGAACCCCTGGAAGGGGCAGCAGTCATGGGGGACACTGGAGACATGGGCATGCTCTGCATGGGCTGCCACCTGGAGCAGGGTCCCTTGGCCACAAATGCTGGGGCTCTCTGTTGGTCCTTGCTGGGCCTGGGTTTGGGACCCAGCCAGGTGGCTGAGCAGGGTACGAGTCATGACTTTGGCCACTGCGGGGGTCCCTGAAGCCACCAGCCCCAACACATCAGCCTCTGTGTCATCCAGGCTGCTATGAAGGATGAGGGGGCAGGCCCAGACATTAGGTGCAGACTTCGCCACCAGGTTGCTGAGTAGAACCCCAGTGCTTGGGGACAGGTGTCCAGAGCCAAAGGAGCTGTTGAGCGAGGAGGTGAGAAGGAGCACAGAGCCGCTGCTGTCCACAGTTGCCAGGACACTGCTCACGGGGGTCACCGTTGCTTGAAGGAGTGGTGGGCAGGGGTCAGAGCTGGGCCCTCTGGAGTGTAGGGCCGCCTGCAGCAGTGTCAGCAGTTCTGGGCCAGCTGAGGGGCTGGGGGTGGTGAGCAGGATGCCCTGGGGCACAGGGAGCTGCAGTGCTGGCTCCAAGGTGGGCATGGGCCCAGCTGAGGGTCCCTCCAGCCCCAGGTCTCTGGCCAGCAGACCCAGTAGGGCCTCCCCAGCAAGGTCTGGGGTGGGGGCGAGGGCTGCCCTGCGTAGTACAGCTGCCAGTTTGGGGTTGATGGCTCGGGCCCCAGGGCCCAGGGGCCTCCCATCAGTGTGGCAAAGGAGTGGACAGAGGCCCTTTGTGCCCTGGGCTGCCAGAGCCCTGGCCAGAGGTGCGTCCACCAGGAAGCCCTCCTGAGCCAGCGTGGTTGGGCCCACCAGCAGGCGTGGCCAGGGCAGGCGGCCGAAGCGTGTGTGCAGCAAGCGCAGGGTAGGCAGAGCGGAGGGCAGCCCCAGGCCGGGGACCAGGGTCTGGGCTGGGCCTGACGTCAGGGCAGTTGAATTGCCTGAGGAGCTATTGTAGAAGAGTCCCCAGAACATGGCACCTGGGGGAGACAAAGGGGTCACCCAGGGGTCAGTGGCACTAACTGGGGTCAGGGTTACTCAGTAGCCCCAGATGGAGGGTCACTGACTTAGCCTGGGATCAGGAGTTCCTGACTAGGCCAGGGGTCAATAACCAGGCCTGGGGTGAACTTCACATGGACCTGGGATCAAGGTTCACAGCCAAGTTTGGGGCTACTGCTCAAGTCCTAGGTCCTGCTCACTCACCAGCCTTGAGGTCAGGGCCACTGACTCCCTGAGTTCTAGGTCACCCATCAGGCCCAGGGTTGGGGTCTCTGGGGTTGTGGGTCACTGACCTAGCCCTGTGGCATGAGGATGCACCACTGCCAGACACAAAGCTGCTCCAACTCCGGCGTCCACGACATTGCCCCCAGCAACAAGGAGCTCTCGGCCCAGGTGGGAACATGTGGCTGCAACAAGGAACGGACTGTCACGGGGAAGGGCCTGGGACCAGTGACCCTGGCTCCTCCCCTCCCCTGAGCTGCTCCCAGCACTGACCTGCAGGGCTGATGATGGCTCCATGGTGGTATACTCCGGGGTGGTGGGCATGCCCGCTGGGCGGAGGGGCCACAGAGCCCAGGGTTTCTGTGGAGCCACCCTGGGTGTGGAGTTGCCTCACAGCCAGGGAGAAGCCAACGGCCAGCAGCAGCAGGGCGGCGACTAGTCGGGCCCAGGCTCCGGGCAGGCCACCAACCTCGTTCCTGTCGAGAGGGGTGTCCTGAGCCAGAGCTGGGGCAGGGGACACCCAAGAGCCCCAAGAGACCCCAGAGAATATTTCCCACAAGGTTTGGTCTTGCTTGCAGGAGAAGTACAAGTTCACCAAGGAGGAGGGCCTCCTGGCGGAGGGCACAGCACGGATGGAGACATGGAGTTGGGAAGGAGCTTGGGGAAACTGAGGACAGCTAGGGAAGAAGTCTCTGGAGAGGGGGTTGGAGAGGCAGGGTGGGCCAGTCGGGAAGGAGGCCTGAGGGGGTCTTGGCAGGCCTGAGGAGCAGGGCCCAGCCAGGTGTATGTAGCCAGGTCCAACCTGCCCAGCAGGTGCCTCTTGCACCAGCAGTGGGGGTTGGGAACTTTTGACAGGGCAGCTGGCAGGGCAGGCCTGGCACGAGTATCTCTTCAGATGCACAGACCTTGGGTTGACGGTGCTGGCCAGGTCTGGGGCTGCAGCCTAGGTTCCTGGCATTCAATTTCCTGGAGCTGAGTCGAGACAAATTTGCCTGGCCCCACCGAGGGGCTCCCGAGGGAGAGACTTGTTAGCCTCAGGCCTGAGTTGCTGGGTGCCCAGACCCCTCCCTGACTCACCCAGAGGAGTCCTGGGGCCTCCAAGTGTCGAGAATGAGTGTCTCTGCTGTCCCCTCCTCTTCCTCCTCAGACTCCAGGCCTGGGTCCCAGAGCAGCAGCTTCTGGTAGCGCACAGGCCCTGCTGTGGGCTCCATGGCCCCGCCGTGCCCGCCCCAGCCCTCCTGCCTGTCAGCTTTCCAGGCTGAGTCTGTGGAGGCCCGGCCGGAGCCGGGCGGGTGGGAGGTGGAGGCAGCCTTGGGGAAGGGTGGTGTGGAATCTAGAACAGGTCTGGGCAGAACACTGGGCCAGGGAGGCTGCCTGTGAGCCTGCCCCATTAGGGCACAGGCCTGCTCCCGGCAGCGGACCCCGCCAGGAGCCGGAGCTCAGCGAGGTAGGGGGAGCCCGGTCCTAGGGCCATGGCCACAGGCCTGAGACCCAGGCTGCCCGCTGGTCCCCTCCCTTTAGGGGATGGCGCCCTGGATCCCATGGCCTATCCAGGACTCTGATCTATGGACAGTGGAGCTCGAATTAGAACTACAGTCACCTTGTGGCCTGGATCAGGGTTCAGCATGTGACTAGGTTCTGGTATGGGAGCATCTGGTGCCAGGCTGGGGCAGGGCTCAGCCTGAAGTCACTTCAGGGGTCCAGATTTCTCTATCTGGGGAGCAACTTGGGTGACGAAGGGCACATCATGTGGCTCCTGTCCAGCAGGTGGCGCCACAGACCTCTTGGCAAGGCCCAGCCCGGAAACCACCAGTTTCCCAGCTCCTTCACTCTGGGATGCACAGCAAGAACCTGTTCTGTGGCAAAAGCATACAGCCTCAGAGAGTGCTGCAGGACTAGTTACGGACTAGTCTCATCCGTTCTCTAGTCATCCCTCTGCTGACCACTCTCTACCATGACTACCTCAAACCTCCGTCTCCCATGCCTCAAACCCCGAACCCTCCGAATGGCACTCTTAGCACACATCTTGCCTCCTGCTTCCCACAGATGAGTCACAGCCGACACAGGAGTCCCCATAACCACCCCCAACTACAGACCTGTGGTCCACGCTGCTCTCCCCTCCCCACCTGCTGCAATGGAAAAGCCCTTCCCCGTCTCTGCTCCTGGCTCCAGCCCTCCCACCTCTTGCCTCCTGCTTCCCCGGGGACCTCACTCTCTCACTGACCCTTTCTCTCTTGTAGCTTCGTGTTTTCTTATTAGTTCCTTCTCAACAACGTTTAAGCAGGGTCGAGTGCCCAGAAATTCCTTTCCTAGGCGTGCACCCAACAGACATGTCCCGGGATGTTCATAGCAGCACTAGTCGGAATGGTCCCGAATCGGAGCGTGCCCACACACCCACCCGTCATCAGAGGAATGAGTGGCGCAAGCACACGATGGAATACTCTGCAGGGGAGAAGGAGCGAGCTGCAATCGTATGCCATAATACAGGTGGAACTCACAAACACGACAAGTGAAAGAAGCCAGACCCGAAAGAGCACATACTATTTGCTTCCATTTATATAAAGTACAAGAACAAGTAAAACTAGTCTCTGCCATTAGAAGTCAGCTAGTGACTAGGGGAGGCACAAGAGGCCTTCTGGGGTGCAGGCGATGCTGGTTTCTTAATCTGATGTCGGTTACATGGGTTCCTGATTGTGAAAGTGCATCCACATTTACGACACACGCACTTTTCTGGAAGTATATTGTGTTTCAATAAAAAGTTAAAGGAAAAAAACCTCAAGTATTTTCTGCATTAGAACAACCACCATAAAAATCATCCCTTAATCCCTCTCGGCCCTCCAGCCACTTCCCTTTCTCTGGGCCTCTTCACAAGCTGTGGAGTGGTTCTCTATGATGAACACCGGAATCACTGTTAATTCAGACTGCAGGCCTCTGTTCCCAGAGATTCTGACTTTGTAGGTCTGGGGTAGGGGCCAGGAGTCTGCTCACCCAGCCCCCAGGTCATGCAGCTGCCTCCAGGCCAGGAACCAACTTTGAGTAGCACCCATCTACAAAAGATCATCGTGTGCCCCTGCTGTCTGCACTTCCTCGCCTCCCTTTTTTTTCTCTCAGCCCTCTACAAGCTGGTTTCCACCCCCAAATGCCTAGAGAAAACTTTGGTTTCCAGATTTTCTGATTTCTTGGACCAATAAAAAACAAACCAACCAATCAAATGGAGATACCAGTGTACAGTTGCCACCTTTTTATTTTGCCAAAGGTGTGTGTGGGGGGGGATCACAATTAACATCTGCTCTCATTTCATAAAAGAATTTGATTTCATTTCCCGTTAACACAGTGTGGGAAGGTTATAATCTGGGAGTGAAGGTCAGTCCTTCCTTCCTAAGAAAAGGCGGTTGGGAACCTTGTGTGTCTGTGCTGCCCCCATCTCCTGCCCCATCCTCAGCCTGGCCTCTGGGCTCCTAGCTCGGGCTCCCTTTGTCCAGCAGACATGACTCTTTGGCCCCTGTCCAGCCAACATTCCTCTGCTCTTAGAGCTGTGTCCCGATGAGCTTGTTGGGCCCAAAACTTCCACTGATTTGGTTCCAGGGACTTTTCCCTCTGTGGGCCTTCTCACTGCTGCAGCTCTGGGCCTGGACAGAGCTGCCCCTACCCGCCCAGAGATGGCTGCTAGCTAAGCTCCCGTGAGATGCCAGCCAGGCTCTGGGGGTGAACGGGGGTCAGGCCAAGGCGGCTCCAGGGGCAGATGGAACCACTCATTTTAGTGGGAGCTGGGAATGGCATTGGCTTCTGGAGATCTGAATCTGGTCCAGTTCCTGCCACTGATTCAGTGTGTGACCTCAGGCGAGCTGTTTAACCTCTGGGAGTCCTGACTCCACTTCTGTAAAATAGGGTCCAACACTGTTTATCCTTCCAGGGTTGCTATGACAATTCAACAAGGAAATACATTTAAAGCATCCGGGCCAGTGACCAGTACAGAGTGGACCCTCCAAAAACATGAGTCCCTTCCTCTCTGTTCTATGGGCCTCGATCTCACATGCTAAAATGCTGTGGATAATCCCCACGCCTGCAAACACACACACACACACAAACACAGTGTGGCTCTAAGGCTGAAGTGTAGGGCTGTAGATTCATTCATGCCTTTATTCATTTCCTCATTAATTCCTTCATTCACTCTCTCACCCTAAGAATTCTCAAACTTATCCTAATGATTCTGTACCTTAGAATCACCTGGTAAGCTTTGCAAGCTCCTAATACCCAGGCAGATCAATTAAATAATTAAATCAGAATCTTTAGGCTGGAGATTCATCAGAATGCTTTTAAGACTTCCCAGGTGTTTTCAACATGCAGCCAAGGTTGGGAACCACTGCCTTATCTAGCCCGTTAGTCCAGTGATTCCACAACTGGAATCACTTTGCGTGATACTTTAAAAATATGAATATGCTGGCCCCTCCCCTCTCCTAGTCCCACCCCGAGGGAGTCCGTATCTCTGGAAGCGAGCCTTAGTCATCATGACAGTTTTGAAAGCTCCCCAGGAGATTCTAATGTGTAGCCGGGTTTGACAATTGCTGCTTAGAATAACACCCTTGCAGGTGGGTTGATCATTCATTGAGTCCCTCTTCTGAGGTTCGTGGGCTGCGGAGGGCCTTGAGGAGCCTGGCAACAGCTAAAGGCTGGCTGTCTCCCAGGCCACAGGGTATCACCTCTGACCTCCACAGCCCTGGCTGCTCCTCCAACCAGAAGAGATCCCGGAGGTGAGGGCCCAGCAATCAGCTTTTCTCCAATCCCTTCAAGCTGACTTTCCCACTCAGCATCTCTCTGGCTCAGACCTGTTGTGTGTGTGTGTGTGTGTGTGTGTGTGTGTGTGTGTGGCCACGCACATGTGCAAGCCTTTCTCCAGGCTGACTTTCTAACTGGCCCCTGAAACATGCTGAGGTTTGACTCTGATTATAAATTTGGAGACAAGGAAGTGTGATGGGGGTAGAAGAATGGGCTTTTCCTTGCAGGATGACTCTCTGGAATGTGGCAGAATATTGATTTTTGTTTTTAAATCCACTCCAGGTGATTCCAGTTGCAGAAACCACTGGAAAGTGTTTTTGAGCAAGCTGGGAACAGCCTAAACAGAAAGAGGAGGCAGTATTAGAATGAGTATATGCCATTTGCTGGAGTAATTTGCATTCGGGAGAGAGAAATACCCCTATCTTTCAGGGATTATTGGATGCTGGCTCTAAGCTAATAATTTCTGAATGCTACTGTGGTGCACTAGTTAGAATGGGGACTTATGATGATTAGGTGATAAAGGGAAATTTGACCTATGTATTCTTCATGGCAAGTCTTGGCGAATTCTTACCTCATCCTGTGGCTGTTTCCACCCTTTCTGAGGATGCAGTTGGAATAAATACACTTTGCAACTATCATAATCTTCACATTCTTTCTCTAATTTATAGAGAAGAGACTTTATCATGGTAAGAGCCATGTGGAAGCCGCTGGAGGGCCCCCTCTATCCGCAGAACAGCAAACCAAAACCAATACTGCATTCCTGGTGGAATTGCAAAGATGGATGCTACCATTGAAGACTTGAAAGATGAAGGGATACCGAGTCCTGTCATATTTCAACTTAATTTGGTGGATTGTACAATGCATAAGCAGACGGGTCTTGGAAAATTACAGTATATTTAGTAATCAGAGGTAAGTCAACTTGCAGTGCTATTCCAGGTGTTTCTTTATTGAGGAAAATCAACACAGACCCTGGCAAATGCTTTGTTCTCTATCCCAATAAGCAGAGAATCCAGAAGTCATTGTTCTTGCCTGGTAGGGATGACAGTACACTTTCACAATCCTGCCCCACTCATGGTAACACAGCATCCAACGTTCGGTGTCAGGGATACAAGCTGTGGCATCTGGTGCCCAGGTGAGGTGGAAGCAGGGGTGCCTTCCCAGACAGCTCTGCAGCGTGATTTTGGATGTTGGTCCTGGCTGCCTAGCCCCTGAGTCAGTTCTCAAACAGCCCCCTCTCATCCCCTTTTTGGAGACCACAGACCTTTCATAAATTTATTTTCTACTTAATTCAGGCAGAAGTGTGTCTTTTGCTTATAAGATGTGGCCCGCAGCTGCAAAGGGCAAGGAATGACAGGTACTGCCAAGGTTACTTGGTTGTTTAAGTGATCAAAGTTTACTGATAAAGGGAAACAGAACAAGGAGCAGGGATAAAGGGGAACAGCAAATCGGTGCTTACAACATCCACACCACAATCAGCCGGGGAAGTCCCAATGGTTTGTACGGCAGGCGGGAGTGCCGATTGTCCGGGTCTGAGGCAAAGCATCCTTTCCTCAGCGAGACTTCCAAATATTTTATGCCTGTGACTCCCTTTTATCCTAAGGTTTCTCTGGGTTCCGACTCAGGCTTTTAGACATTTGGATATTTTGAGTTATTTCTTCTTGTTTCCACTGATGGGGTGTTTTTATCTTTTTTGTTCCCACAGATGGGATGTTTCTAAAGTCCTGTCAGGTACCCATCAGGGTGGCCAGCCCAGACAAGGAACATGATGCAGGACATATTTTTTGTAACTTGTGCCTTAGAGTCAAGGCCGAAGTGGCCATCTTTGGCCCCGAGCCCAGACACTTTCCTTTGTGTGGGGCCCAGGACCAGCGTACTCTGTACACAGGAGTAACACTGAGTGATGCGCATACTTCCAGCGGTCCCTGGAGAGCAGCACGCATCCCACGCAGCCTGCAGTGGGGAGCAGGGTGCTGGTGGGCCAGGTAGAAGCACCTCATCTGTCACAGGTGCAAAGGCCCTAGTCATGTAAATAGGCAAAGAGGACATTTGTGCTATCCCCACTCTGCTGGCTCCCAGAAAGAGTGTGTCTTAGACCCAGACTTAGAACGGGGGGCCGTCAACTCCAGTAAGAGGTCATCACTAGGTCAATTTTTTTCGGTCTGAATATTTCTGAAGCAAAAGGCCTGATCAGGAGGCATGTCTGGTGTCCCTTCCCTGGCTTCCTCGAGTTCTGCATTCACAGCATTTATCTCTTGTCCAAAAGTGCTCCAGTCGTCTTTGGGACCCACCTTCTCCGGCTGCTGGGAGCCTTATTGGTCTCACACATTACTGACTGTAGTGCGTTTGTCAAGTTTCCAGCTGCCTACTCTCTATTCTGATTCCTAATGGCATCCGAATGTTCTACTGGGGAATTATTTCCCCCTTATTGTGTGGAGTCCTGATGAGAGGTTGTGGCGAGTTTGAATATGGGGGCCAATCAAGATAAAAAAAAAGCAGGACCACAAGATGGCAGTAGCAGGCAACGAGCTGCATTAAGGCGGCTCCTGGACAGGACTGGAGTGGACGGGAAGTCCCCCAGAGCAGGACACCTTCTAGGGATGGTGCTGCTGGCCCACCACCAGGCAGGGGATGAGAACAAGGCACCTCCCTGGGAAGAAGGGGCGCAGAGAGAGAGTTTATGTGTCTAGGCGAGTCTCTGGGTCAGAGAACTCCGAAGGGCAGCAGTGGCTGTGGGTCTTTCATAGACCTGGCGTTTGTCTTATCTATGGCCAGCAGATATCGGGGGCAGTTTTGCAGGGTATGCAAAGCAGGCAGATGCTAAGTGGCTAAACATATGCTTGTTTGGGCTATATTTAAAGCATCTGGATGTATACAAATTTGAGCTTGGCTCCAGCAGGGTTTTGAGGTAATGGGTCCCAGCCTGCTGTGAAGAAGTAAAGTTCACAGGAGCCAATACACAGGAGGCATCCATAGCCCGTTTATGTGACAGAGGCTAATGACATCAAGGGCCTGCCTCCCACCACTCTCTCCCAGTCCAGAGCGGAGGGAGCAAGGCCCTCTTCAGCCTGCCCTGCTGGAATAGCCAAGGGCTACGTGTGGCCTGAGCTCAGCTGGTTAAATAACTGTCCTCAGGTCTTTTAATTTGAGTGAGTGACTGAGTATTTGGAGATGAGAGTCATTGACCCGTCTGGTTCTACCGAGAGAAGCTTCTTGCTCCTAGGTCTTTTAGAGCTGGTTTTGTAACCAGGTCGCTCTTCGGAACCATAGAACACAGAAAATGATTGCGTGACAATTCCCTCAATTCTCCCCAAAGTCTTTGCCTTTTCTCTTTCTTTCTGCCTAGAACTCAGACTGGAGACCTGGACACGGGGATAGTGGGGTGTCTTAAGGATGGTGTGTAAGGAGCTACAAGGAGGCTGTGCCTTGATGACTTTTCAACCAGCTCTGTTAGCCCCCGGCTGTATACCTTTAGATTTCTTGTCATATGAGAAAGATAAGCCCCTTATTTGTGTAGCAAGAGGTTGAACAAATAGGACTCACAGGGTGTCATCACAAGGCAATTTTATTTTTATCTCCCTGTCTCCATTCAAACTTGTTCTGTGCAGATGGTTCATGGCCACCCCGTTGAAATGAATATAGGGCGGGCACTCTCCATTGGCAAAAAGTTCCTGGCTCACTTGAAGTCATAAAAGTCTCATTTCAGTAACTGCAATTTAAAAAAACATATAGAGTGGTCAGATTCGTGGAGACAGGGTGGAACAGCACTTGCCAGGGTTGGGGGAGGGGCAATGGGGAGGTGTGGTTTAGTGGGTGTGGGTTTCAGCTGGGGCTGAAGAAAAGGTTCTGGAGATGGATGCACAACAAGGCAGGCATACTTGGTGCCACTGAATTGTACATTTAAAAATGGTTAAAATGGTAAATTTTGTGTTCTGTATATTTCACCACAATAAAAAATGAAAAAAAAAATACAAGCCAAAAAAATTAAAAACTCATTTAAAGTTGAACACGTTTCCCTTGCACCTTCTCGGTCCGCTTTGAGTAGGCAGCTTGCAACCGGGAAAAGTGCTTGAGAGTGTGTGTGTGTGTGCGTGTGTGAGAGAGACTGTGTGTGTATCTGACAAAGTCTTCAGTTTCCCCTCCCCCACTGCCCTCACACTCTGAGATTCTCTTCCTCACTCACTTCCTAGGCTGCTTTTGCTTCCTCTAGAGTTGAAGTGGGGGAGAGAGAGGAGGAAAGGGGCAGGAAAGGTCTTATTCTGACTAGTGTGGTGTGGGCTGCCACACAGTCTCCCCAGGATTGGCATGTGTATAGAGCTGATTCCTCTTCTAGCGGGGCTGTTTGGCAAGTTCTTCCCAAATCCTCTAGCCCACACCATTGTCCGGGTCCCTAACTCACAGGTGAGTCCCTTGGCGTGGTCTGGCAGCTGACTTCTCCTAGGCTCACTCGCAGCTTAGACTTCAGCTTCTTGCTGCTAGGGGCTCATCTTCCCTCCAGGGGGCGCTCTTGGACAGGTTTTAATATGGCGCCGGGCAGGTCCTTGCTCTGCCGTGGCTCACATCTGGTCCGTGGGAAACAGTCAAACATCCTTTCCTCCCAATAGATTTCAGGGGTACCCGTTTCCAAGGCGGCAAACTGTCTTCACTTTACTATCAAAACCACTGTGAGCCAGCAGGTCTGTCATGAATTTGACTTTTAAAATCAGATTTATTGAGGTATAATTTACACAAAGTAAAATTCGCCTATTTTGATGTATGCAGTCCTTTACCAACACCACGATCAAGATAAAGAATGTTTCCGTCACCCAAAAAGTTTCCTCGTACAACTTTGCTTCACCTGTTACCTCTGGCCCTTGGCAACCCCAATCTGGTTTCTCTCTCTACATGTTTGCCTTTACCAAAGGAATCATGTTTTGAGGATTTACATATTATAAATGGACTCATACAATATATAATCATTCATATCTGGCTTCTTTCATGCAGCACAAAGCTTTTGAGTAACACCCACATTGTTGTATGTTTTAGTAGTTTTTTCTTTTTATTGCCAAGTAGCATTCATTGTATCTATATACTACAATTTGTTTTATTGTTATGAATATAGCTGCTATAAACATTTGTGTACAAGTCTTTGTGTGGACACATATTTTCATTCCTCAATGAAATAGCTAAGAGTGGCATTTAAATAGTAAATATCTAAGAATAAATAGGATTTCTGGGGTGAGTAGGTAATCCCACTTACTCTTACCCCAGAGTCATATGGGTCATATGGTAAGTGTATGGTTAACTCAATAAAAACTACCAAATTATTTTCCAAAGTAGCTGTATCATTTTGTATTCCCACTGGCAATAAATGAAAGTTCCAGTTGCTCTATGTTCTTAACAGCACTTAATATTGTCTACTTTCAAAGTTTTAGCCACTCTAGTGTGTATACGTATGTAGTGGTATCTCGTTGCGGTTTTAATTTGCATTTCCCTAATTTCTAATGATAGTGAACATCATTTTATTTGCTTATTTTCCATTCATATATCTTCTTTGGTGAAGTGTCTGTTCAAATCTTTTGCTCATTTAAAAAACATAAGGTATTGTTATTGAGTTTTAAGAATTCCTTGTGTATTCTAGATACAAGTCCTTTATCAGATAAGCGGGTTTTGCAAATATGTTTTCTCCCAGTCTGTAGCTTGCCTTTTCATTTTCTTTCTTTCTTTCTTTCTTTTTTTTTTTTTACTGAGGATGTGATAGTTTATAACATTGTGAAATTTCAGTTGTATGTTATTATTTGTCAGTCACCATACAGGTGTGCCCCTTCACCCTTCATGCACACACCCCACGCTTCTTTCCCCTGGTAACCACTCAGCAGTTCTCTTTGTCCATGTGTTTGTTTATCTTCCATAAATGAGTGAAATCATATAGTGTTCGTCTTTCTCTATCTGGCTTATTTTGCTTAACATAATACCATCAAGGTCCATCCATGTTGTTGCAAGTGGGAGGATTTTTGCCATTTTTTATGGCTGAGTAGTGTTCCATTGTATATATACACCACATCTTCTTTATCCAATCATCAGTCAATGGGCACTTAGGTTGCTTCCAAGTCTTGCGTATTGTGAAGAATGCTGCAATGAACATGGGGGTGCATAAGCCTCTTTGAATTGCTGATTTCAAGTTCTTTGGATGGATACCCAGTAGTGGGATAGCTGGGTCATATGGTATTTCTGTTTTTAGTTTTTCGAGAAATCTCCATACTGTTTTCCATGGTGGCTGCACCAGTTTGCATTCCCACCAGCAGTGTATAAGGGTTTCCTTTTCTCCACATCCTCTCTAACATTTGCTATTTTTGTCTTGGTGATTACAGCCATCCTAACAGGTGAAAGGTGATATCTTAGTGTAGTTTTGATTTGCATTTCCCTGATGATCAGTCATGTTGAGCATCTTTTCATGTGCCTATTGGCCATCTGTGTATCTTCTGTGGAGAAATGTCTGTTCATATCCTCTGCCCATTTTTTGATTGGGTTGTTCAATTTTTTGTTGTTGAGTTGTGTGAGTTCTTTGTATATTATAGAGATTAACCACTTGTCAGATATATGATTTGCAAATATTTTTTCCCAGTTGGTGGGTTGTCTTTTCGTTTCAATCCTGGTTTCCCTTGCCTTGCAGAAGTTCTTTAGTCTGATGAAGTCCCACTTGTTTCTTTTTTCTTTTGTTTCCCTTGTCTGAGAAGACACGGTGTCCAAAAAGATCCTTTTAACACTCATGTCAAAGAGGGTACTGCCTATAATTTCTTTGGGAAGTTTTATGGTTTCAGGTCTTACCTTCAAGTCTTTGATCCATTTTGAGCTTATTTTTGTGAATGTGTAAGAGAATGGTCTACTTTCATTCTTTTACATATTGCTGCCCAGTATTCCCAACACCATATATTGAAGAGACTTTCCTTTCCCCACTGTGTGTTCTTGGCACTTCTGTCAAAGATTAGCTGTCCGTGGATGTGTGGTTTTATTTCTGGGCTTTCAATTCTGTTCCATTGATCTGTGCACCTGTTTTTGTATCAGCACCATGCTGTTTTGATTACGGTAGCTTTGTAGTATATTTTGAAGTCAGGGATTGTGATGCCTCCAGCTTTGTTTTTTTCCTCAGGACTGCTTTAGCAATTCGGAGTCTTTTGTTGCCCCATATGAATTTTAGGATTCTTTGTTCTATTTCCATGAAGAATGTGATTTGGATTCTGATTGGGATTGCACTGAATCTGTAGATTGCTTTAGGTAATATGGGCATTTTAACTATGTTTATTCTTCCAATCCATGTGCATGGAATGTCTCTCCATCTCTTTATGTCGTCATCAATTTCTTGCAGTAAAGTCTTGTAGTTTTCATTGTATAGGTCTTTCACTTCCTTGATTAAATTTATTCCGAGATATTTTATTCTTTTTGTTGCGATTTGTGAATGGGATTGTGTTCTTGAGTTCTCTTTCTGTTAGTTCGTTATTAGAGTATAGAAATGCAACTGATTTTTGTAAGTTGATTTTGTACCCTGCAAATTTGCTGTTATTGTTAATTACCTTTTCATTTTCTTAACGGCACCTTTTGAAGAGCAAATCTTTTTATTTTCGATGAAGTTCTATTTAACATTTTGCTTTTGTTTCCTATCTAAGAAATCTTTGCCTAATTCAAGGTCATGAAAATTTTGTCCTATGTTTTCTTCTAGAAGTGTTATAGTTTTAGCTCTTACATATATAGATCTATGATTTATTTTGAATTAGCTTTGGAGTATGATGAGAGGTAGAGGGCAAGTTCATTTTATTTTTGCATATATATCTCCAATTATTCCAGCACCATTTGTAGAAAAGACTATCCTTTCCCCACTTTTCAGCCTTTGTTGTAAATCAATTGACTATGTTTGTGAGCCTATTTCTGGCCTCTCTGTTCTGTTCCACTGATGTCTCTGTCTATCCTTACGCTGAGCGAGCACTATCTTGATTACTGTAGCTTTATAATAAGTCTCAAAATTGGGTAGTTTGATTCCTCCAATATATTTCTTCTTTTTAAAACACTTTTTGGGCTAAATTTTAGAATTATCTTGGCAATTTTTAAGACTGAAAGCCTACAGGAATTTTGATTGGAATAATGATAATCTACAGATTCATTTGGGGTGAATTGACAATAATTTGAGTCTTGTGATTCATGAACCTGGTACATCTCTCCATTTACTTAGGACTTTAATTTATCTCAGCAGCATTTTATAGTTTTCCACGGACAAGTCTGGTATATAGTCTGTTAAATATATCCTTGAGGGGCTGCCCCGTGGCTGAGTGGTTAAGTTCGCGCTCTCCACCGCAGGCGGCCCAGTGTTTCATTGGTTTGAATCCTGGGCGCGGACATGGCACTGCTCATCAGACCATGCTGAGGCAGCGTCCCACGTGCCACAACTAGAAGGACCCACAACGAAGAATATACAACTATGTACTGGGGGGCTTTGGGGAGAAAAAGGAAAAAAATAAAATCTTTAAATATATCCTTGAGAGTTTTGAGTTTTCTGCTATTAAAAACGGTACTGAGTTTTCTGCTATTGTAAATACTATTGTAAATGGTGTTTAAAAAATGTCAATGTCTTACAACTTCTTGCTGATATAAAGAAATGTAATTGATTCTTATATATTGACCTTGATCCTTGTATTCTGAGACCTTCTTAAACTTATTAGTTATACTAGTATTTTTGTGGAGATTGCTTATGATTTTCTACACTGACAATCATGTTTTATGAATAAAGAGTTTTACTTCTTCGGCTGGCCCTATGGCTGAGTGGTTAAGTTCGTGTGCTCTGCTTAGGCGGTCTGGGGTTCATGGGTTCGGATCCTGGGCATGGACCTAGCACTTCTCAACGAGACACGTGGAGGCGGCATCCCATATAGAGGAGCTAGGAGAGCCTACAACTAGGATATTTAACTACGTACTGGTGGGTTTTCGGGAGAAACGAAAAGAGGAAGATTGGCAACAGATGTTAGCTCCCGGCCAATCTTCCAAAAAAAAAAAAAAAGTTTTACTTCTTATCTAACCTGTATGCCTTTTTTCCCCTTGCCCTTTTGCACCGGCTAAGACCTCCAGGCCAATTTTGCATAGAAGAGATGAGACAGGAGATCCTGGTCTTGCTTCCCTCATCTCAGGGGAGACACATTCAGCCTTTTATGGTAAAGTGCGATGTTAGATGTAGGTTTATCTCGGCTGCTGTTTGTAAGGTTGAGGAAGTTCCTTTCTGTTCCTAGTTTGCTAAGAATTTGTTTTTTTTAAAAAATCATGAATGGATGTTGCATTTTGTCAAATGCTTTTTCTGCATCTGTTGAGATAATCTTGCACTTTTTATTTGCACTGCTAATTTAGGTTATATGGATTAATTTTCAAATGTTACACCAAGCTTGCGTTCCTGGGATAAACCCCTTGGGGTCATGATGCATTATCTTGTTGTATATTACTAGATTTGATTTTGTGTCTGTGTGCATGCGGGGTATTGTTCTGTAGTTTCGTTGTAATGTTCTTATCTGGGTTTGGTATCAGGATAACGCTGGCCTCGTAGAATGAGCTGGAAAGTATTTCCTTCTCTACGAATTCCTGGAAAAGTTGTGCATGATTTTTATTATTTCTTCCTTAAAGGTTGGGTAGAATACATCAGTGAAGTCATTTGTGTCCGGAGTTTTCTTTTAAGAAGGTTTAGAAATCCTTTCGAGTGAGCTTTGGCAGTTTTCGTCTTTTAAGGCATTTGTACATTTCATCTAAGTCGAGTTTATTGGCGTGAAGTTGTTCACGATATTCCCTAATGATCTTTTTCATGTCTGTAGGATTTGTAAAATGTTCTCTTTTTCATTCCTGATAATTTGTTGTCTGTCTTTTTTCCTGATCCATCTGCCTACCATTCCCCCCCACCCCCCCCCCCGCCCCCGCCCCCGCCCCCGCCACATTTTATAGATCGTTTCAAACAATCAGCCTCTGGATTCATTTCTGGTATAATTGACTTTACTGTTTTTCTGTTTTCCACTTAATTAGATTCTGCTCTTATATTTCCTATTTTCTTCTGCTTGTTTCAGACTTCATTTGCTCCCTTTATTCTCCTTTTCTGACTTCTTTTGGAGCAATCAAACATTATTTATGATTTCATTTTTATCTCCTCTGTTTATTGGCTATAGCTCTTTGTTTTGTTACTTTAGTGGTTGGTTTAGGGTTTACAGTAAACATCTTTAACTATTACAACACTGTATTATCAACCATAGTCATTGTGCTATACTGAGATCCTCAGAACTTTCTCCTCTTATATCTGAAACTTTGTACCTTTTACCAACATCCCCGATTTCCCCCACCTCCAAGCCCCTAGCAACCATCATTCTCCTCTCTGTTTCTATGAGTTCAACTTGTTTTTGTTTTTTTTTTTAAGATTTCACAAAAAAAAGATTTCATGCAATATTTGTCTTTCTTTGTCTGGCTTATTTCACTTAGCATAATGTCCTCCAGTTTCATCCATGTTGTTGCAAATGGCAGGATCTCTTTCTTTTTAAAGGCGGAATAATATTTCATTATATATATATATGTATACACATACACACCCATATACATATATTCACTTATATATACCACATTTTCTTTTTTTTTTTAAACCTTGGCACCTGAGCTAACAACTGTTGCCAATCTTTTTTTTTTTTCCCTGCTTTTTCTCCCCAAATACCCCCAGTACATAGTTGCATATTTTAGTTGTGGGTCCTTCTAGTTGTGGCATGTGGGACACCACCTCAGCATGGCCTGATGAGCAGTGCCATGTCCGCACCCGGCATCCAAACCAGCGAAGCCCTGGGCCACCAAAGCGGAGTGTGTAAACTTAACCACTGGGCCATGAGGCCAGCCCCAGTACACCACATTTTCTTTATCCATTTATCTGTTGATGGACACTTTGGTCATTTCCATATCTTGGCTATTGTGAATAACGCTGCAATGAACATGGGAGTACGGATAGCACTTTGAGATAGTGGTTTAGTTTCCTTTTGGACATATACCCAGAAGTGGAATTGCTGGGTCATATGGTATTTCTATTTAAATTTCTTGAGGAACCTCCATACTGTTTTCCATAGTGGCTGCACCAATTTACATTCCCACCAACAATGCACAAGGGTTACCTTTCTCTATATCTTTGGCAGCATTTATCTCTTATCTTCTTGAGGATAGTCATCCTAACAGGTGAGAGGTGATGTCTCGTTGTGGTTTTGATTTGCATTTCACTGATGATTAGCGATGTTGAGCATCTTTTCATATACCTATTGGCCGTTTGTAAGTCTTTTTTGAAAAAATGTCTATTCAGGTCCTTTGCCCATTTTTTAATTGGGTCATGTGTTTTTTTGGCTGTTGAATTGTATGAATTCTTTATATACTTCAGATACTGATCCCTTATCGGATTGTGGTTTGCAACTGTTTTCTCCCATTCCCTAGGTTGCCTTTTCTTTTTGCTGAAATGCTTGACCCTTCTTTCAGACTCCACCCAATGCTTGGCGTGTTATGAGGTCTCTCTGTTCTGACTGGTGGAAACAGGGACTAGTCCTCCTCCTGTGTGAGCTCCAGAAATTGTCTAGCCTATTACGTTATGGCGGTTCTTTCCTTTGCCTTGGGTAGTTTCCTCTCACACTGAGCATGTCAGTTCTTAGCCCAAGCCTCTCTGCAGACGCCCGGAGCTCTTTCTCCAGGACGCACCTTCCTCAGTCCTTAGCCCTGCAGATTCTGGCTGCCTTGGCCTCTGACCCCAGGCTTTGCCTCCTCGACTCGGGGAGACTGCCGGGCTCTGTGCGGGACAGTCCCCCCTGCACTGTGGCCAGAAACTGCCTCCAGGCTCTGAGCTGGGGCGCTCACGTTGTTTGTTTCTCTTCACTCAGGGATCATGGTCCTGTCACCTGTTGTTCGATGTCTGAAAATCTGTTTTATACATTTTCTCCCGTTCCTAGTTGCTTACAGCGGGAGGGGGCAATTTCTGAGGTGGTTAATCCTTCACAGGCAGGAGTGGAAGTCCCCCTTGTTAGATTTTTGAGGCATGAGTCAGAGACTAGTCCACAATGTTCTCTGAGTTACTGAGGACCCCCACCCTCAGCCGTACCCCTAGTTCCAGGAACAGTCAACAGCTTGTTGACTGACTGCCTGCCGGACACCTATCGAGCTATCTGGTCCTATTGAACCCCTTTCCCTAGACCTGGGGTGAGGGACAAGCACGCCCCACCTCTCCCCACTGCTGGGGGCTGGTGGTGGTGGCAATCACTGTTTAGATCTCTCCAAAGAAATCCTACCCAAAGTTTTTTTAACCCCTCTTAGCCTCTCCAACCTTTTTTGTGAGCTCGAGGAGGTGGTCAGCTAAGGGTCACAAAACTGGTTTTCAACCACCTCCTTTCCAAGGCCTGCTTTGGTGGTCTCACCCGACTCTGGAATGTGGGAACCATTAGCACCTGTTGTCTTGGGGTCTCATTCAATACCAGACAAGACCCAGCCCCATTCCCAGATCCTATTACACTTGTTTAAACCACTGCAGGCAGGTTTCTGTCACAATTCCTAACTCAGATGAGCCCAGAGGGGAAAAACAGCTCCTGGGACCCATCGGTAATTCTGCCTGAATCAGGACGATTGAGTGGGACCAGGGCAGGGGAGGGGCAGAGAGCTTCTGTTGGACTGGGGGCTGGGTATGGTGGGGAGGGGCACGGAGTGCACACGGAGGGACGTGATCTAGGGGGCCCGGGGGTAGTGGGAGTGATGAGAGCACGTAGGCAGGCTCAGAGGGCCTGGAGGTCGTGGAAGGAAGGGGAAAGTAAGAGGGATGGGAGAGCTGGGGAGGCTGGGAGGACCCGGAGAATGGATGGGACTTAGTTGATTTGGGGCAGGGAAGATGTGGGAAGAGATGGAGCAAAACAGCAACTAGGGGGAGCTGGAGAGGACTGGGAGGGACCGGGAGGGACCAGGAGGGACCAGCAGCGGTTGTGTACAGAAAAATTTTTAAAACATTTTCATTGTGGTAAAATATACATGACATTTACCATTTTAAGCATTTTCAAGTGTCCAGTTCAGTGGCATTAAGTACATTCACAATATTGTGCAACCATCCCGACCATCCATCTCTAGAACTTTCTCATCTTGGCAAACAGAAACCCATTAAACAATAACTCCCTCTGCCCCCAGCCCCTGGGAGTGTCTACTCTGCTTTCCGTCTTGTAGAGAGAAAATTTTAAGGCATAATTTCCTTGTCCCTACCCTTGTTCCTGATGGAGGTGTGGGGGCTGGGGAAAATGGGGGTGAAGGGGAGAGACCAGGAAGCCCTGAGGAGAACTGGAGGGTCAGGCGGGAGGGGCGGGGCTCAGAGGGCCTGGGGCCTGGGAGGGACCGAGGAGCTGAGAGCAGCTGGGAGGAGTTGAGTGATGATGGGGTGGATGGGAAGGAGGCCAGAGCTGGCCATCTTAATAGGTCATTGCCCCTCCAAAAACAGGGCCTTCTGGTCCCCCCTCTGTGACCACCTGCTGCAGCAGGTGACACTCTGGCCGGGTCTGTGTGGTGACAGCTGCAGGTCCACTGGCTGGACCTGGAGCTCCCTGGCTGCCAGGATGGGCCCTGCCCCCAGCCTATGGTCAGCACACTCTCATCATACCTGTGATGGGGAGTGAAAGGGGGCCTGGGGGACCCCGCCTTTACTCCTCACTGGGTCTAGGGGTGGCTAGAGGCAGCATTGAACCTTGTTTGTATTTTATTCCTATCTGGCCAACTGAAGGTCTCAGTGCACTGGTCCTTCTAGGAAGTGGGGAAGTAATCTGCTCATGGTCCCCCATGAGGAACTAGAAAATGAGTCTCTAACCAGGCTAGACCAGAAATACGTTGGGGGGACGCAGAGAGATGGTGTGAAACGGGAGGAAGTTGGGGGGTGCTGGGGTATAAAATGGTTGAGTGCCCGGAGGGCTTAGGAAGAGAGTGGGGGAGCTGGAGGGAATAGAGCTGGGAATGATGTGGGGATCGGAGTTGCTGGAGAGGGATGGGGATAGAAGGACCCCGGGGAGAGGGGAGGAGCTGAGATTCCGCATGGGATGGAGTAAGAGGGACTGCGGGGAGGTGAGTGGGGGATAGAGCAGGACAGAGGTGACCTGGGGGAGGCTGGAAGAGGTCAGGAAGTCACTGGAGGGATGTTAGGGTCTGGAGTGAACCTGGAGGAACTGGCGGTGACATGCAGGGACTGTGAGGAGCTAGAAGGCTCTGAGAAGAAAGGGAGGTCTGTAATGGGATGAGGTGGGGTGCGGGGTGGGAGGGACAGCCACAGAGTGCTTGGGGAGGAGTGGGGACTACAGGGCCCCCTGGGAGGGGCAGAGAGACACTCCTTCATCTCGAGGTTAAAACTCCCCACTGTGATGAATAGATTTCTCAACTTCTTGTAGTTCTACCGGTTTTGGCGTTCCCACTTCAGGGCTGAGTCAGGTGAGGACTAACTGCAATCCCCACCTCCACGCCGGTCCCACCAAAACCCCTCCACGTTGCATTAAAGCGAATCACAACCTCTCCTTGCTTGAAACCCTCCAAAGCTCCCAACCCTGCACCACTGCCCTCAAGGCCGGCTCTTATTTGGCCCCACCCCCCACCTGGCCCCACCTGGCCCCACCTGGCCCCACCTCTGTCGCTTGGCCCCACCCCCTCACCTGGCTCCACCTCCCTCTCCTGGCCCCACCTCCCCCACTGGCCCCACCCCTCATCTGGCCGCACCCCCTCACCTGACCCCGTCTGGCCCTCAGTCCTCAGGCCTCCACCCACCTCTGTGCTGTCCTACAGCCTCACTATCCTCTGCTCTCGAATGCTCCAAACTGGACCCTGGTTCTGGCATCTACTCCTGCTGCTGCTTCTGCCTGGAATGTTCTTTCCCCCACAGGACTTAGCTACCTTCTTACTCCTCGAGCCTCAACTCCAATTTCACTTTCTTTCGACAGGCCTTCTCAGACCGCCCCGCCCCCCCCCCCCCCCAGGATAAAGCAGCCCTCACCTGACCAGTCGCTGTGAACCATAAAATGCATTTAATGGATGTAAACTATATTTCAATAAAAACTAAACAGTCCGTCTCTATGAATCTTCTGAAGACGCCAAGAACCTTAGTCTGAGCTCAGAGTCCTCTTGAAAGCAAACCTGAGATGAGGATTTGAGTGTTAGGAAGTTGATCTGGGAGGTGAGGGCAGAAAACTGGAGAAAGGAACCAGGAGAGTGAGGGCTGGAGAGAATGCCACTGGGAGTGTGTTACTGAGGGCAATTTGGGCTCAGTTCCCCTGGGGACCCACTGAGGGGTATAGGAACTGTCCAGTGAGGAGCTAGTGGGAGAAGCATTTGTCAGGTCCCGTTCCCCACTGGTTGAGAGCTGCCTCTCGAGGCATTATCTCCAGAAGTCCTGGAGCAGAAAGTGCAACACTCTTGAGGTGAGAGCCTGTCGTCCTGAGCCCCCCAGGAACAGTTGGCCAAAACTTCGGCTGAAATCGGAGGTGAGACGGAGAGGCCGTGAGTCACCAGCAACATCTGATACGTGGGGCTCTTGACTGCCCTCCACGTTCTTCCCTTCCAGTTTCCGTGTTCTTGTGATCTGAAATTTTAGTACCAGCAACTAAACATCATAAAATTAATGCCAGTTATTTAGATTTGCCTACATGTGTAACTGAATCATTAGTGCTCATTCGTGCTTATGGCCACCCACTGCTTCTTTCTAGGTCCATTTTTCCTTTTAAGTGATGTCTGAAATGTATTTAATTTGCCATTACTCTTGAAGGGTAATATCACTGTGTCCTCAACTCTAGACTCAAGTTTATTTTCCTTTATCCCTTTGAAAATATTATTTTATTATCTTCTGGCTTCCAGTGTTGCTGAGGAGGATGCTGATGTCACGTTCTTGTTTCTTGTTTGTAGGTAATCTGCCTTCTTTCTGGTACTAGGATTCTTGTTTTCTTGATCCTTGATGTTCTGAAATTTTAGTAAAATGTGAAACTAGTATGGATTTTTTGTTTGTTTATCATGCTAAGTGTGTGGTGCGATTTTCCCCAACCTAAGGATTTATGGTTTTTTCATTCCTGGAAAACCCTCAGTTGTTACCACTTTAGCAATTTCTCTCTATCACTCTTTCTGTCTGTTCTGGATACGTCAATTTCTATTCTCCTTGGGTCTAATTTTTTCTTTCATGTTTTCCATCTCTTGATCTCTGAGCTGTGTTCTTGGAGATTTCCTCAGTTCAGTCTTCTGGTTCATGATGTCTCTCTCCAGCTGTATTCAGCTCCCCTTTTGAGTTTTTTTAACTGTGATTTTAATTTCCCATATTTCTTTTTTTTTTTTTTGAGGAAGATTAGCCCTGAGCTAACTGCTGCCAATCCTCTTCTTTTTGCTGAGGAAGACCGGCCCTGAGCTAACATCCATGCCCATCTTCCTCTACTTTATATGTGGGATGTCTACACAGCATGGCTTGCCAAGCAGTGCCATATCCACACCCGGGATCTGAACTGGCGAACCCTGGGCTGCCAAAGCGGAACGTGTGTACTTAACCACTGCACCACCACCGGGCCCCTAATTTCCCATATTTCCAATGGGCTCTTTGTTGTTTGTCCCACTCTTATTTCATGACCTGCTTTTATTGTGTTGTGGTTGCCATTTTGCTCTGATTTCTTCAAGGACTTTAAAGATCCCTACTTTAAAGGGCTTTTCAAATTGCTGTAAAACTTTGCTTCTTCAGCTATGGGTTCTTCTGTGTGCCGGGTTTGTTTGCTCCCTCAGTGCCCTGTTATTCCCGGCTGTGGGGTTATCTGGAGATTCTGTAAAACCCAAGGCTAGTGGCCTCGGCTTGGTCTGTCTCTGGCTGGGCTCCAGACCAGGGTTTTCTCAGAAGTGTCCAGTGTGGGCCTCCGCGTTGTGTGAGTGACACATTTCTGGGACAGTCCCTTTGAGCTTGGTGGCTCTGTTGAGGGCCCAACCACAGGCATGTGGCTTTGGTTTTTGCCATGACCTTGAAGGTGGATGTAGCTGCCCTGGTTTATGTTCCCCAGCTGGCAGCACAGGTCCCCAGGCCAGCCAGGCTCAGGCTCCAGCCCGGCTTAGCGTGTGCACCGTGGCCACACCCTCCACACTCACCCCTGCTCTCTCCTCAGCCCCCCGGGGCTGCCAGCCTCGGCCCCTTCTCTCCCTGCAGCCTCCTGTCTCCTTTCTTTTAAGGAGTAGTCTCCATTTCTTGTCTACCAACGTGGCCCTCTCATGTCATTCATTTTTAAAAATTGTGTGTTTGGAGCAGAAGGAGATGGTTTCAATCATCTTTAACCAGAAGCATCTTTTAGCCACGTGAGATAGAGCTGCTGTTACCTAGATGTTCCACAAGCAGACCTGTAGAAATGGACACACCCAGAACCATATGTTGTTCCTTGCCTTGAATTCTAACGCCTCACGTCAGGCCTGCCTGGACCTGTCGGTGACCGGGGTCTGGCTGCGCCTGGGGCAACAGGATAAAGGGGAAAGCAACCTGTAGTTTTTATCAAGAGTCAAGTTTGAAGCGTGTACGCGTATCTATTAAATTTATATAACTAACATGTATTTGTATAATGCTCTCTATGTGCCAGACATAAAGGGCTTTGTATGTTAAAGCCTCATGAACATGAACTAATTTAATACTCATAACAATCCTAAGGTGCAGGTACTATTATTATAAACCCTGTTTTACAGATAAGAAAACTGAGGTGAGCCATGAATGAGATTGAGAGTCCTGTGCTCTTAGCCACCCCCTTATGCTGTGTGTGTGTGTGTGCACACTAGCTTGCACATGGGAGTGGGGGGCACAAATTAAATTTCCACTGCCAGGAGTGGAATGAGGCAGAAGGACAGAGGAGTGGCAGACTCAGGGACCCGGCCGCTGACACAGGCCTCCTGCCCCAGACCAGCTCTGCCTACTTCCTCCCTGCCTGCTCAGGTGGCGTGGGGCTGGCCTAGGTCTAGCTCAGAAATAGCAGCCTAAAGGCACCAAGGAGGTCTGGCTGCAGCAGGGGCAGTGGGTTCTGTCCTCTCCCATCCCTGTGCCACCATCAGGGACAATCTGTTCACTGCAGACTGTAGAGACCGGGGTTTGGAGGCTGGGGAGGAATGCAGAAACAGCTCCTCCTTAGAAAAAGGGCTAACACGCCACTCCATAGTTATTCTTCATGTCCGGGGAGATACAGAGAGATGGAAAGAGAGACAGGAGTAAGGATGGAGGAGAGAACAAAAAATGCAGAGAAATACAGAAATATGGAGAGCTGAGACAGAAAGGTGCAAAGACAGAGAAACAGACACACAGACTGGGAGACAGAGAAAGACATTCTAGGAGGGTGTCTGAGATGGAGGCTGCTGGGAGACGGGGCTGGGAGTGAGTCAGAAGTGACATAGGGGGTGGCAGTGCAAGGAGCCCAGCCCCTGGGGCCCTGAGGTGCTTGGAGTCCTTGGGGAGTCTGGAACAGAAGGGCCTCGAGCCAGGGGTTCCCCACCTACCAGTGTGGTTCTTCATCTGAAGGTCGGGCTGGGGCTGCTATAGGGGTGTGCGTGTGTCCAGTCCCCTTCCTGGGGTGCTGGCCTGCTGTTCGTGGAGCTGGGGACAGGTACCCTACCTGTCGGTGCCCTCCTCCTGAACAGGGCTGGCTGTCCCCCTCCCCTGCCCCATGCCAGTGTCAGGTTCCAGGCTGTTCCCTGGGGGAACTTTGATCTGCAAAGAATGAGAGTGACCGATCTGGCTACTGCCCAGGACCAAGCCATGTCACTGAGACCTGGCCTGGGCTGCCCCTGCTGCCTTCCTGCCCAGTGGGACACCAGGCAGCTATCTGAGGCTCAGGAGACCCAGAAGGGGTCTTTCCTGCTCTCCTTCCCTCTCTCGTTCTCTCTGCCTCCATTCACTGTGCAATCACTAGTTCCTGACTCATTCACTCAGCACCCGTCCCCTCATTCATTCATTCAACAAGCATCACTGACAGAGCTGGGGGCTGGGTGATGGGGGCAGAGGGATGAGGGAGACAGAGTCCCGCCCTTTCAGGAGCCCATTGCCTGAGAGGAATGGGGGGCGGTGGAGGCAGAGGCACACAGACACACCCCAAACAGAGATCTCTACTAAAGAGAGACACAAGCCCCACATCGGAGGAGGGAGACAGGGCAGGAGAGGAGGGATGTATCCCAAAGGGCATGGTGGGGCAGGGAGTGGAGGTGAGGCGTGGTGACAGCCTTCATCAGGGGAGGCTTCCTGGAGAAGGCAGCATTTAAGCTGGGCCCTGAAGATCTGAAGAATGAGCGGGAGTTGGTCAGACAGATGGCAAGTGACAGGGATGCTTCAGAGAGAGGCCCCAGCGCAGGCACAATTGCAGAAGTGAGAGAGTTCTGTGCATTTTGCTGGAAGGGCCTTGAATGGCATTCCCTGTTGGTGGAGGGCATCCAAGGGTCAGGGGGACAGTTTTGTTAGAGCAAGGTGCCTCTCGGGGCTTGCAGGGGAGGTGGCAGCCTGGTGGGCTCCGATACTGGTCTCATCATCCAGGCCTTGCCAAGGAGGAGCTGACGCCCCCTGAGACCTCCCGTACAAGCCCCAAGTCCCAGTGCGTCTCCAAAATGCTTCTAAGGAAACCCAGCTTGCCTGTTGGCTGCACAGGGCCCCAGAGGGTGAAGCCCAGCCCCCTCCTCAGTCTGGCCTCCCCACCCCCACTGCTCACTGAGTGACGTGGCCTTTTGCTGGGCTGAAAGCAGACACTGCCTGCCTGCGGGGCCCCTGGGGAAGGCCCGGTGAGCCGTAGCCCCGAGCTCTGGCTCCTCTTGTCCAGGAGGCCACTGAGCCGGGTCCTATAAATAGTCCTGGCAGGGGGAGGGGAGGCAGGCCAGAGAGGGCTGGAGGGGCCAGGCCTTTGGGTGGGGAGTTGTGGAGGGGGCAGGGAGAAGGAACCTAGAGTTTGAGGCCCAGTTGGGCCCCCAAACGATGACCACTTGCCTCTCTGAGTCTCGGGGAGCTGTGGGCTGGTTCTCGGGGCAGGTCCTGGGGGCAGCAAGGCTCTCTGGGGGCCCAGCAGAGAAAGCAGACACGCAGGGACTATTGTTCTGAGAGGAGGGGCTGGTCCTCTTTCCTCCCATCTCTGGGTGAGTTTCTGGAGGCCCAAGGGTCAGGATATTAGCTGTGAGAGCCCCAGGCTGGGCCCGTCCCGCCCCACTGACCACTTTCCCACTGCCCAGTGTTCCAGGACAAGTTACAGCAGGTGTGTGCTCCGCTCCTGCTTGCCTGAGGCCTAGGGTGCTTGCTCTTCCCCGACTTCAGTCTCCCCCCGGGCTCTGCCTTTCCCAGGGTGGGAGCGGGGAGCTAGGATGAGTCAGTGGCGACCTTGCCAGGCCATAGGGCCAGGGCTTAGGGGCTGGGACCCGAGGGGGAGGATCCTGGAAATGGAAAATGTGAGCCCATGGGCCTTATCTGGGCTGGAAGCAGCTGTCTCCACTCCACACCCTCTGCAGCCCCCACCTCTAGGGCGAGGACCACAAGCCCCTCCACTCAGGGATGCGTGCAGAGCTGTTTGTTCTCTGGGTAGTCTGGACTCCAGTAGAGGCCTGTGGGGAATTTCTCCTCCACTGGGACCAAGAGGGCCCAACGTTTGTCCAGGAGGGTGGGAAGCCCTGCTCTCTACTATGCCTCCCCAAATCAGGGGCATCCTTAGGATTTTATATGCAAGAGTCTGCAGAGCAGCCCCCTAGCACCCAGCATCTGTGCCTTCTGGAGACGGACTGGACTTCTGGGTCTGGCTAAAGAGTCAGCCAGAAATGGGGCATGTGACATGTATGATCGAACTCACACTCATGCTCACACAATGAAGCACACAAACATTTGATATACGTGAGCACATGTAGACATATGACATACATGTACAAGCATGTGCAGAGTAACAGTGGCATAAGACACACCCTGATGTCTATGTTGGTACGTGTACTGCAGGCACACATACATACGTGAGTGAATAAACACATGTTCACCGCCTATGAGCAAGTGCATAAAAATCCTTCCTACAAACATGGGTACTTGCAAATGAACACATGCCCCCCAGGCAACACATACATGCAGGTACTATAGACTCCATAAGTCCCACGTCTTTCCTCTACACGGATACATGCACACATGTACATACAAGCATGATGCCCTCCGATACAACATGGGAAAAAGATGAACATTACAAGTTTCCATGTGTGTCTGGCAGAGTGTCCCCTGGGATGGAGTGTAAAGGAGGGTTCGGTGGAGGGAAGTTGGAGGGATCCAGGGGGGCAGGGGTCTCTTCCCAACCTCCCAGGGGCCTCAGGGTTCCAGGATGCACGCCAGTGGCTCTGCTTCAGGCAGGCGGAGCTGTGGGCAGAGGGCAGAGCCCCAAGTGTCCCTCTTCTGGGTCCCGGCTGGAGATCAGACTACAAGACTTGCCCACCCTGAGTCTGTGCTCCTGCACAGCCTCCGCTGTGGCTCCCACCCACCTCCCTGGTTGGACTCCCCTTGGCTCCTGAGCCCAGAAACCTGGCAGGAAAAGATAAATATAAGCCCTGCGGTCCCACCCCTATGGATCTCATAACAAGGCAACGGTTTCCAGGACAGAGGCTGGATTTCAGGATTTGGCAGGAGGAGCAGGGGATGGTATGTTTGCCCGGGGGCCCAGCCCTGGAGTGTACTTCCCCTTTGAATGCTTGTTAGCTTGTTCCCATTGGGAGCCTGCAGCTGTGGACCCTGAGGAGTGGGGTATGGCTGCTTTCATGCACCTTCCCCAGGGAGAAGCTGGATTGCCAGGCCCCTTAGTTGCCCCAGCAAGCAGAGGGCTGCGTGGAGGCTGTGGCAGGGTCTGGCCTGGCCCGTGACCCTCCAACCTAAGCCCTTCCTGGCCGAGGGGCTTGGAGGGACCCCCCCCAGTGAGGTCAGCCCCTACCTTTGACCCAGTGCATCGCACCCCGTGACCTAGTGCGATGTGACCTTGGAGATGGGCTCTGTTTGGTGCCTGTGAGCCTGCCAGGGTTCACCATCCCTTCTAATGTACCCTCTCCATGATTCATCTTGGCTAATGAACCCCATACCCCAGATATTGAAGGCAGCATTTGGGGGCCATCCTCGCCGCTCTCACCTCCCTCTGCCCATTGTCCATCCATTCAGCAGGCCTGTTGGTCCCACTGGCTCTCCAGTGAGTCACCTTTTCCCAGGCATTCAGTCACCCAGTGTTTATTGAGCTCTTTCTAAAGCCAGTTGCTGCTCCAGGTGTGGTGATGGATGAATGCCTGAGACAGACAGCCTCTGCTGAGGATGGGGTCCTTCGCGTGCATGCAAGTGTGTGTGTGCACTGTGCCCATGCACACGGAGCCGGGGTACAGAAGGTGGAGAGGTGGGACCAGGCAGAGGGCAGGTGGGGAGAGTACTGTGGAGGTCTGAGCCATCCCACGTCGCATATCCTTTCCCCACCCCGTGAGCCCGGCGTGTGTTCTCAGCACCTGAGGAGTGTGGGGAGTAGGCGGGACCTTCAGGGCAGAGGCTGGGTGTCCAGAGAGGGGGTGGGCTGGAGGAAGAGAAGTGGGGGTCCTGCATGGGTATGGGCGTAGGCGATGGCACCCAGAATGGGTCTGCTCAGAGCGCTGGGCACCACCACAGTCAAGAGATGAGAGAAAGGATGCTCACTCAGGAAGGTCGCCGGGGAGGAAAAGGCACAGAGGTGGGAGGGGAGTCAGGAGAGAGAGGAGGAGGAGGAGCAGTCCTCAAGGGCTACTGCCAGAGGGCCAAAGCGGGTACTGGAGACTCCAGGGAGCAATTCCAGGGGAGTGGAGCCTTGGGCCAACCTGGGGAGCAGGAGGGAGCTGCCCAGACTTGGCTGAATTTGACTGTTGCCCCGGGAGGTGCACTGGGACTAGCATGCAGGGGAAAAAGAAGTTTCTTAAATGTGCGCCTGGGCCCTGGGGTCCAGTCCTGTCTTGGAATGCCTTGCTGTGTGTCCTAGGACCAGTCCCTGTCCCTCTCAGGGCCTCTGTTTCCCCATCTCGGTCCCTGATTCTAACTTCATGGCTTTAGCATGGCAAGAATTTGACTTTGTGAGGTGACTGGGAGGGGGAAGGCTTGTCCCACATCCTGCTTCCAGCCCAGAACTGGAGTAGATCAAGGGACCAGCAGGCAGCGGAGGGGCCAGAACCAGGCAAGGGAGCGAGTGATGGAAGGGCAGGCGCCAGAGCCCGCAGGCCTCAAGTGGGAGGTTGGCCTCCTGGCTGGCTGACATCAGGGCTGGTGAATGTGGAGGGAGTTCAGCCTGGTTCATCAGCTCTCACCTCCCTCACAGCCTGGTACTGGGCAGGGCTGAGCTGGAGGAGGTGGGGGGACCGGCCCTTGAGGGGGTGGCTGAGAGGAGCCCCTGGGCCTGGGAGCCAAGCCGCAGCCTCACCCTACCTGGCACGGAGCCAGCCCTTGGTGGTGGTGGTGCTGGTCTTCCGTCTGCCCCCTCCTTACCTCCCACCTCCTCTCCCTGCCCCTCCGCCCCTCTTCCTCACGCTTCTGGTTCCTCTCTCCTCTCCTAGGCTCATCTCCAGCTACTGACTCAGTGGTCTGATGGCTGAGGAACAAGAGCCAAGGGGGATGGTTTGATTCTTGCACTGTCTGCCTTCCCAGAACACACAGTGAGCCCCATCTCTGCCCTGGACAGAGGCTCTACTTCAGCAGCGATGGAGCCGTGCCCCGCCCCCACGCAGCACCTCCCAGAGACTCTCATGGTGGGTCTGGAAAGACCAGATAAACCCATCTGAGTTGGGAGAGTGTGGATGGATTCGGGGCAGCCAGTCTCTACAGTCTACCACCTCTTCCTCTGTATTAGGGTTCCTGCCCCAGAGACCCCACCAGCCTTCCTTCTGGAGGATAGGAGAAAAGGCTACACCTCCTCCCACACCCACTCCCCACCTAGGCCAGGCACATGCCCAGGTGCACATCAGCTGTGGGGCCAAGAATGAAGCTGTCTAGTCCCTCCAAGACTTCCCCATGTGGTCCTTCCCCGGGTCCTGCAAAAGAAAGGACTGGGCTTTTCTGGCTGAGACCAGAGTCTTCAAACTCCAGGCTCCCGTGCTCAGCCCTGTGGGGGCTCTGAGCGCTGTCCGGGGCCGAAGCTGCAGCAGCAGCATCTCTGACAGGCTCTATCAAAGATTCTACCCGGAGAAAGAACGCAGGCTCACCCTGTCCAGACGGCTACTTGGAACACACACACTCACACACACAAACATGCATGCCTTTTGGCACTTGAGTTTCTCATGAAATAACTGCTGGAAGGCTCCTCGGATTAGGTAACCCAGCGTTTCTTCCTGTCCTCATGGTGGAGGGGGGAAAGGGGGGGGATCAGCACTCGACATCTGTTAGGCTGATCCAGCTTCTCTGGGGCAGTGCAGGCCAGCCCAGGAGGTCTGTGGCTGCAAATATCTTTGGAAGCCTAATGTGACAGGAACAGCCCTTCAGATCTCTCCTTCCTGCCAGCATCTGGCTGTGCCTGCCAGGCCACCCAGCCTCCTTTAGGTGGGCCAGGCCTGGGAAGGAGAAGGTTGATGGGAAATGTTTTTTGCACAAAGGATGGGATGTCCCCATTTTTATTTTAAATCAGTTTTACAATACACACGGAAACAGCATCTTTGCTCATTGTGTCCTATCCTCCTGCAGCAACGACTGCTTCCATTCTCTGTTTCTTCTGATGGTTTGGGGGTAGTGGGTTTAGAAGGGAGGAATATTGGGGTTTAGGCATGAAAGGAGCATTGAGAGGGAATAGAGGTGGGAGCCCTGGTCTGTGGATAGAGGTCAGCGACTGAGACTCTGATGAGGGGAGGGGAGATGATTAGGTCCAAAGTCACCGGTCCCAGGATTTGGAGATTCAGCCCTAAGCACACCCTTTCCTCTGTCTGACCTCCGCCTCTCCTGGATCCCCTAACAGGGGCCCTCTGGTGAGCCTGGAGTTCTACTGAGCACCGGCAGGAAGGACACAAAGATCTTGCTACACAGGGTGGGGCTGGGAGGGGAGAACGCAGAATTGCAGAGACAGGGCGGGGCCCTCACCATCTGTCTTCTTCTCGCTTAGGTCTTATAACAGGTGCAAGAAATTCCAGGCAAAGATCCCACAGGTGAGTATATGCTTGTGAGAGCGTGCCCCCGGGGGAGAGAGGGCACTGGGGGGCACAGGGTGAGGGTCAGGGTGGCAGTTCTGGGAATTGCTGCTACTGCTCTCCCGTCCCTGGAGTAGTAGGGGAGTCCCCATCCCCAGCAGGAGCAGGCCCTCGAGTAAGAGCCCCGAGGGAACGCATAATCCGCGTCTATGGTCTCCAAAGTAAAGTCCACTTGGGGGTCGAGGCCTTCTTCCGGTGGGCCCGCAGCCCCTCCCCCAGGCTGCACGCCGCTCCTCGGGGGTCGCGTGGAGGGGGCGCTCGGACTAGGTGCTTCCCCGGGCTCCGCACCCCGCGAGAGCAGAGGCAGGGCGAGCTGTGCTCCTTCGGTGCCACCGGGGGACCCCCCACCCCGCCACCACCCGCCACCCCCCCACCCGCCGGGTCTCCAGGGGCGGGGGGTGTCCGGAGTTGGCCGCGAGTGAGCCCCGGCCCCGCCCCCGAGGCCCCGCCCCGCGCGGCGCCCAGTCCCGGGGCTCGCGGGGCCGCCCCGCCCTCCGCCCGCCCCTCCCGCCGCCCCTCGGGCGAACCCAACCGGGGCGGCCAGTCGCGGCCCGGAGTTGTAGAGCTCGGCTTCTCTCCTTGCTAGGCCCGCACTCAGACCCGCGCGCCCTTGCTCGGCCATGGAGCCGACCCCCGACGCCGAGGAGGCGCGCACGGTGCGCGAGGCGCTGGGCCGCTACGAGGCGGCGCTGGAGGGCGCGGTGCGCGCGCTGCACGAGGACATGCAGGGGCTGCAGCGCGGCGTGGAGCGGCGCGTGGCCGAGGCGCTGCGCCTGGCTGGCCCGCTGGCGCGCACCGTGACCGAGCTGCAGCGCGACAACCAGCGGCTGCAGTCGCAGCTCGAGCGCTTGACGAGCCAGGTGGAGGCACTGGGCTTGGCGACCGGGCTGTCCCCCGCTGCCGGTACGCCTGGCACGCCCAGCCCTCCGCCCGCGCCCGGCGGCCGGGACCGCGCGCCCCGCCTGGGCACTGCACGCTTCGCCAGCCACGCCACCTTCTCGCTGTCCGGCCGCGGCCAGGTGAGCCTCGCGCAGCGTGGCCGCGGGTGCGTGTGCGCCGGGGGAGCGGGGCCCCGCGCTCTGGGGCCGCCCCTCTGCCCCGAGTGCGTGCGCCCGCGTGCGGCTGCTGGGCCGGGGCTGCCCCTCCGCCGGGCCTCGGGCGCGGGGGTCCGGCCGCCGCTCCGGAGTGGAAGAGGGCCGGAGAAGCGCTGTCTTAGCCTGCCCTCTGCACCTGTCTCTTGCCCCCTCCCTGCTTTGGAGCCGGGCCCGATGTTTGCCCTGAGTTCTGTCTCCTTCTCCCCTCTGTCCCATGACACTAAGGGCTTGGGCGCCGAGGTCTGGCTCCTGACCCTTCAACACCACCTGGGGCCTCGCGGGCGTGTTGGAATGGTCAGCAGCCCCTACTCCCCCCACCTCCGTTCACGCGCCCCCCGCGTTGCCGCTTCACTGAGGCCTGACGGCTCGTTTATTGATTAACCCAGAGTGAGAACTCAAGCCCTCGTGGCGGGGGGGGGGGGGGGGGGGTGGGGGCGGGGCGGAGGACGCAGTCTGTTCAGGCTGCAGCCCCACCGCGCGTTTGGGAACTCGCAGGGGGTAAATCCCTCACCGTGAAGGGAGAGACGGGGAAACCAGCCTTGAGCAGTTTCCAGATTCCCGGGGTCACTTGCTGGCCAGAGGCCCGCACTGCGTGGGGTGGGGTGGAGGCCGGTGTGGACCAGCCCGTACCCTGAGCATGGGGCCTCCTGGAGTGGCAGGTTAGAATGTTTCCCCTGTATGCTCAGTGGCCCTGAGGTGGGATTTTCCACTCTGCTCAGGCATATGTTCTGGGGTTGGGTTTCTGGGGTCTGGGTCTGGGTAGTCTGCACCTGCTGCCCCTCCTTGGTTCAATCCATCACACATTCAGATGATCCCTGTGAGCTGGGCTGCACCTAAGGGGGCCAGGAGGAGGATCACATTAGCCCTTGTCCTGGGAGGTCCCAGCTGGATGGGAGATGGCCCCAGATAGAGCAGGCCCAGCGCTGAGGGCAGCCAGAGCAGATGTTCTGCTCCAGACAGGACAGTCTCCTCCCGGTGGGTGTCCCAGGAAGGCTTTGTGCTGCTGCTGGCGCAGATGGGGGTGGTGTGGTGGTGTGCATTCAGCCTCGGGAAGGCTAAAAGGACTCGCTGGCCGGAGGGGAGCCTGATGGGTGTGAGAGCGGATAAGTGAGTTGTGAAGCCCCCTGGATGCTGGGCAGTGGAGTCGGGCTTTGTCCCCCGGGGGTGGGAGGTTCTTGAAGCAGTGCTGGTGGCAGAGCCCATGGGTGTTCCAGTGCTCCGTGTGAAGTGTCTGGAAACCTGGATACACTTAACTCTGTCCTATGATATAAAATCACCACTGAGCACACAGGTGCCTGATAAACTGTGTCATCGGCTGTTTCTGAGGTTTTATTTTAATGCACGTTTGCTACGTGTCTGCTCATGGAAGCAGCTGCCTAAGTTTTAAGAAAAATAATCTCAGTCATATATGTGTATGCATACATGCATACATGTACATACGTGAGAAGATTTTTCCAGTGGGAATTGGCCGTTAGTCGTGTGGGGTGAGCTGGTCCTCTTGGTTAGGGGGGTGGTGGGTGAGGGGGGCAGGGCAGGGGAGGGACCGGGTCCTCCTTGTATCTGGCAAGCTCCCTCAAGGAGGGCTGGCTGGTTGGAGGGAGGCTGGGGACAGGGTACCTTAACTGTGATGGTCCGAGGAGGGAGGGGAGGACGGTCTGAGCCTGGGCGGTGGTGGGCGGCTGGAGAGCTGGGCTGCCCTGGGGAGAGGTCTCGGGGAAATCAGCAGAGTGAGAGAGTCCTTGGGTGTGAGCACGGAAGCCGAGAGGAGCCCTGCCTGGGGACTACTGGGTTCCAGATCTGGTGGCGATGCCGGGTTCCCTTTGGGTTGTGCTGAGCTTGAGGGGCTGTGGGACATCCAGGCGAAGCTGTGCTGGAGGTGGAGTCATGGATCTTGTGCACAAGAGTGGTCACGGCCAGAGGTAAGGGAGATAGCAGGGCAGAGCTGGCGGCTGAAGCACTCGATTGGGCGAGGTCTTCGGGGCGGTGGCACAGAAGGAGAGGGTGAGGCAGGAGCCCTGGGCGGAGGCAGAGGAACTGCCAGGGAGCTAGGAGGCACGGAGAGCGCTCTTAGAAACTGAGAGAGGGGAGTCCTTCTGGAAGAAGAGTTTGGGGCTGAGCAGGAATGCTGCAGCCTGCTGGGGGCTGAGGGTGGAGACATAATCGGGGAGTAGGCTGCGGACTTCAGAAAGGCCTGAGGTGAAGTGGAAGGGCCAGCATAGCCTAGCACCGTGGGTGGAGGATGGTCAAGGTCTCCAGCGGGGCCGGAGGCTTCACGGTGCCCTGAGCACCAGCGCCCTTGGCCTGAGGCAGCTGCCAGACTCCAGAAGCACCGGTCCCACTTCTCTTGCAGCCCACCTCCCAGGAGCGCCCACACAGGCTCCCAGCCTGCTTCTGGCGGTGAGGGTGCCGTGCGGAGCCATCCACATGTTCCTGCTCATGTGCTGTGACCAGGAACACGGGATCGGGCTGTTGGTCACGAACAGGGGTTCAGGGCTCCGGGGGCAAGACTGGACGGAGTCGCGGCTGGGTGCCAGTGCGGCTGATCCTCTGTCCTCTCTTACTGCCCTGTCACAGGGGGGTCTAGGTGTGAGGGTCTCAGACGCACACGTGAGACAGTGGTGGCTGCGGTCAGGCCTTGTGGAGGCTGGTTTGTTTACACGGCCCCTCTGTAACAAGCACGAGCTTTACAGACCCTTGTTTTGAGACCCTTTTGCTTCCTGTTGTTTCAAACTGGGGACTGTGGGGCTTGGAGGTGGGTCATGCTCAGGATACAGATGTGCCCTGAATTCAGTGCAGAAAGAGTTGATCAAGTAATCCGCTTCTGAGTGCACAAACCTTGACTTTACTAGGTAGTGAGTAGCCAGGGAGGTTGTGAGAAGAGGGAGAGGGCAGGGCAGTTGGGTGGAAGTAATCAAGGAGGACTCCCTGTAGGAGGCCTCAGACCCTGCGGCAGACAGGAGCTGCTTTTGGCGCATTTGCTGTGAGGCCTTGGGGACATCTCCTCCCAGCTGGACTTCAGTTTCCTTGTATCGAAACCAAGGGGGATTGGCCCAGCCCTGTGGGGCCCCTGGTGCTGAGCAGGGCGGGTAGTTATAACAGTGACGTCAGCCCTGTTGGTCACAAAAGTGTGTACAGAGCTGCAGCTGTGGTCTGGTGGGTGGAGGGAGCCGGCTGGGGGCCTGTGGTGGATGGCAGCAGCCTGAGGCCAGGCCTGGCCCTGGAGGCTGGGCCAGAGTTGTTCCCTGAAAGTGTCCTCAGCTGAGCTGGAGCCCCCAGGTCCCCGTGGCCAAGGCAGTGGTGTCCGTCAGGAACCACTGCCAGGAGCTCCGTGTCGGGAGGCCGACCATGAGAGAAACCAGAGCCGCCTTATCTGCCTTCCTTTCCCAGACACACTGTGTGATAAGAGAGTTAAATGCTTTGGGGAGAAGTTTGAATCGAGGCTTTAGAACCGTGGTGTGAGCGAGGAGAAGGGCGTGTGAGCGAGGAGAAGGGCGGGGCAGCCAGGGCAGCCGTGTTTGTGCTCGCCAGCTCGGAATGGGGGTTCTGGTGCCTGCGGGCTGCGCTGGGCATGCGAGTGTCCACGCAGGAGCCCGCATGGGGTCAGGCAGCACTGAGAATGCCCAGAATATCATTCCTACCCTCACAAGGGTGTGAAAAATCTTCCCAGTGAGAAGGTCTCTGAAATCAGACTTTTTGCATCCCCGCCTCACCCCCCAGCCTTCCCAGGCCTGGGGTCCCTCATGGGCAGCCTCCCCCTTCTTTAAGACAAAGCCCAGATGGGAATCTGGGGCTGCTAGAGCCAGCTCAACAGGACCAGTGCCCGTCCCCAGGGCTCTCAGTGGTTTCCACCCTGGCCCCGCACAGGGGTCCCTCCCTGGTTCCCTTCCCTGTGGTGGAAGCAGGCTGCCCCACGAAGGAAGACCACTGGGAGAGCGTGCCGGCCCCCTGGGTGGCTTGGGGATGGGGAGAAGTGCTTGCTCCAGCCCAGCCCCTTGGTTTAAGGGCTCAGGTCCCGTCGAGGTGGGTACCCACTCTCCTTGTCTCCCCCTCATCTGGCTGAGACCGCAGGGCCCAGGGCTCACCCCACCCCAGGTCCTGGGTGACAGGTTTGTCTTGAGTTGACCTTTCTGCCCTCTGGAAGGCCAGAGCGCTTTGTGGACAGGGCCCTGGGTTGGGGTAGGAGACCCAAGTCCCAGACCTCGACTCTGCTGCTGCCTTTAGTCTCTGTGTGAGGTTAGAGGTGACCCCACCCCCTCCCCGGGCTTGTGTGATGATGGGTTGGAGGGTAGGTTCCAAATAGCCCCCTTGTCCGTTGGCCTGAGGTGTGGGCAGAGCACTTTCCTTGGATGAGGAGTGGGTCCAGTCTCAGGGGTGGGGGAGTGAGGGGCAGGGGGACCCCAGTGTCTGGGCTCAGCCCCCACTCCAGCTTCAGTCCCCCTCCCAGCATGAGTTACCTCCATCCCCTTTCCCTCCTTGCTTAACTGGAGAGCCCTTGGCAGGATCCAGCTAGTCCAGAACCTACTTTGGGTCTGGTCGTGGCATCTGGTCCCCTGGGGCTTCATGGGGGGTGTTGGCCTGCAACGTGCAGGGGCGGGCATCTGGGGGGGCCCCCCAGAGAGACCCACATTCCTGGGGAGATGGTTTCACCATCAGGCTGTCCCTCCAGGCCCCTGCCTGGACCTGTGGAACTTGTTGGACCAGAGTAGGGTGGGTGGCGGGACATGGAGACCCCAGAGCTGAGCCAGCCCCGGGGATGGGTGAGGGGTGGGGGGTTCAGGATGGACTGGCAGTCTCTCCTCCCCCTGCTGAGTTGGTCTCAAGTTGGCCCAGTGTAGCTCTAGGTGTGCCCTCCTGCTGGGGTGCCAGGAGATGCCCCCACCCTTCTCCATTGTTCCTGCCAGTGGGTGTGGCCCCTCCCCCTCCATCCTCCTGAATCGGGAGTTGAGGGTCGCCTCCTCCCCAAAGCCAGACTCTGAGTCCTGTCCTCTCCCACTTCCCCGGGGACGCCCCCTCCCCCTGCAGAGGGTCCCCTCCCCCTGCTGGAGCTCAAACCCCTTTCCCCCCTCCCCTCATGGCTAGTTACTGTGTCTTCTCCATGGCTCCTCTGCTTCTCCCCCAGGCCGTCTCCTGCCCCCACCCCCACCTTGATTCATCACCAGCGACATCTTTTTGGCTAAACTCAGTGGACATTTTTTAGATCTCATCTGGCCCTTCTTTTCCTTGACCTGAGGCCACCTGTGGACGCCGCTGGCCTGCCTGCCTTCCTGATGCACTTACCCAGCGTTCTCCTGGTTCTCTTCCTAACCCGCTGCTGCTCCTTCTCGTTCTCCTCTGCAGACTCCTCTTCTGCCCCTTCAGGTGGTGCCTCATCCCGGCCCGTCAGCCCCGAGCCAGCTCTTCCTCAGCTGTGCTCTGGAAGCGAGACTCCTGTTTCTCCATCCTTCCTCCATCCTTCCTCTTAAACTTCAGACTCAAGTATCCAGCTACCTCCTGACCTCCACTCCCTGATGCCTCAGGGGCACCTTCCACTCAGCATGTCCAAAACTGAAGTCCTTGTTTTCCTACCAATGCCACCTCCCTTCCTAGTCATGTCCCTCAGGCCGGAAGCCCAGGCTTGGAAGAGGCATGACGTCCTCCCCTCCCTCCACATCCACCCTCTTGCCCCCAGGTTCTGAGTCCTTATTGCCCTTTACCTTTCTACTGCCCATTTCCTCCTTCCATGCCACTGTCTCACTGGCTTCTGACTGATGTTCCTACACACAGAGCTGACGACCTTCAGCTCCTTCTTGTCCAAGGAGTCAAGTCCAGGCTCTGGGGGCTGGCACCTTGGGCTGTGTGGTGCTTCTGCAGCCACCAGATCAGAATGCTTTGTGCCTCGATGTCTGTCTACCTTTGCAGACACTAGTCTCTCTGCTGGGAATACCCTCCCCTCCTCGTCCACCTGGCTTATTCTCGGCTTGGCTCAGGTCCCCCTGCCTCTGGGAAGCCCTCCCTGGCCCACTGGGCTGGATGAAGTCTGTCTGAGGCACGCACTCTCCTGCTGGCTCAGCAGTGGCAGCTTGTGGTCCTGACTCCCCTACCAGGCTGATTCCCCCATGGCAGGGTGGCCACTTCTTGCCCTGGTTGCAGGGGTGGGTGAGCTGTCTGGGGCCAGGAAAGGGCTTTTGTCATCTGGGAAACTTGTAGACAAGGGGACCAGCCTGGAGGCATCTAGAGAGAGGTACAGCCAACCTACCAAGCCACCCATCATGGGCTCTTACTGGAGCCCCAGGTAGGGGTTGGCCTCGGTCACCTTTTTGCCAGACAGACCCCACCAGCCTTACAGACACTGTGAGCCCTGCCTTCCTCCCTCACTGTGAGAAGGGCAGGACCGCGGTTGAGGAGAATGTTCCTCCTGGCCGCACATCTCAGCTGTTTCTGGTTGTGTAACCTTGGACAGGGCACATCCCCACTCTGAGCCCTGGGGTCCCATCTGTAAAATGGGGCTGGTCACACCTATCTGGGAGGACAGAAGCAAGTTGGTCTAAGTGGCATGTCCAGAAAAAGGGCCTGCCACTTGGTAGGTGCTCAAATGGCACTTGTATAGCCTGTTCCAATATCTCAAACAGGGACACTGAGACCCAGAGGGGTCATGACCTGACTCAGGTCACACGGTGGGTGGTGGTACAGCCAGGATGCCAGGCTCTCCTGATGGCTCTTGGTCTTGGCTCACTCTCTGTACTGCCTCCCGCAACTGCTGTAGCCCAGAGGGGTTGGAGGGGCCGCATGGAACCGATCAGGCCCTTGTACTCCAGACGTCTGGGCAAATCTCGTGACCCTGCATCCGGTGAAGAGTCCTCAGCCTGAGGGCACCAGTGCCCATCATCAGCCTAGAAGGACCTTATGTCTCTGGGTTTCAGCGGCTCCCACACAGGCGGCCATGCCTCCCTGCCCAGCTGGGATGAGTGGGGGCCAGGCTTTCCAGACCCAGGTCATCTGGTCCAGCCTGGGGGAAGGGGGGGGGCCAGCTTGCACACTCCTTCGGAACCTTCCACCTTGACCTTTGTCCCTAGCATTTTTGGGCTCTGGGATGAGTTCAGTGGCAGCCTCACAGGCTCCCAGGGGCTCAGCAGCTGGGGCTGGGTCTGCCCCAGCTTGCTGTGTGACCTCGTCCTTCTCGGGGGTGGGCTGTCTCACACGTGAGTGCCATTCGCCCTGCCAGAACCAGGAGGGGCTTGGGAGAGCAATGTTGGGAGTGGACTGCTGGTCCTGGCTGGGGCCTCTACGGTGTTCGTGTCTCTCTAGAGTGTGGATCATGCTGATGAAGCCAGTGAGTCAGAGATGAGGAGGACCTCAAACTCGTGCATCATCGAGAACGGGCACCAGCCGGGGGCAGGTAGGGGCCGGCGACAGAGGATGGGTGGCTGGGTAGGTATGGGGATCGGAGCCTCGGCCGTGCCTCTGTGCCAGGCCGTCCCTTGGCTGGGATGGGGGACTTGAGCCTCAACTCTAATGGGTGGAGAGGCTGCCCGGAGAGCAGCTTCATTCAGTATGAAGCAGAACTTTTTAAACAGAGAGGGAAGTGGGAAATCTTGAAAGGTAGTGAGCTTCCCTGTTTCTGGAGGAATGCAAGCAAGGGGCTGAGGAATTGTCCACGCACTGAACACGGTAGAGAGTGGACTGATAAACCAACTAGTATTTAATGAGTGGGCTGTGAGGGGAAGTTGGAGCAGATGGCAGCTCTGGTTGGAGCAGTGAGAGGACCCCAGTAGGGGGAGATCAGGGAGCTGGAGTGGTCAGGGAGGCCTTCCTGGAGGAGGGGGGAAGAGGGTTCACGGAGGCTGGAGTCCTTCTGGGGGGGTCTGAGGCCCCTGTGGATGCCGTGGCTGACTGCCCCCACCCCTGCTGGTCCCATGTTCCAGGTCCAGGCGATGGACCCCCTGAGGCTGCCCAGTCGTTCCCGGCACCAGAGCCCCTCAAACCTCGCCCTGTGAGCCTCTCCTTGCGGCTGCCTCACCAGCCCGTCACAGCTGTCACCCGAGTCTCCGAGAGGTTCTCTGGAGAGACCTCAGCTGCAGCTCTCTCTCCCACGTCTGCCGCCGTCCTGGGGGGCCTCGGCTCGAGCCCCAGCGAGGCTGTCACACCCTGGACTTCCAGTCCGAGTGGTAGGAGCAGGAGGGCAGCCTAGGGGGAGAGCCTGGCCTGGGGGCAGACCCCACCTCGAGGTGGGAGGGTGGGCAGGGGCTTGGGGGGGTTGCTGAGAGACTCCGAAAACCTGGGACCAAGCCCCAGCGCCCCTTCTGCCTGTCACCGCGCCCCTCTTCCCTAGCCCGTCTGCTCCATCAGCTGGGGCCCGTCCTTGCCTGGCTCCTCCCCTGGGGAAGCTGTGAGATAGCATCACCCCCGCAGGAGACGACCACAGCTTTCAGTACAGGTCGAGGCTGTGCTTAGAAGGGGGCCTCTTACCCTGCAGGCTTCGGCGCCATCCCCCAGCGTCTGTCTTGGGCCTGTGGTCAGGCCTCAGTGGTGTGTCCTTGGTGGGGCTGTGTGGGCTTCCAAAATTGAGGGCTTGGGAACAGAGTGTTTGCTGGATACGCAGCCCAGGAGGCCCTGGGCCCTGTGCTCTCAAAAGCAGGTGGGGACACTTTAAAAGACCTCTTTGATGTCATTGCTCTATGTTCCCAACCTCCTTTCTCCTCAACTGTTGGCCGAGGGGGCGGGAGGCAGGCAGTGGCTGGCCCTCCCCAAGGCCAAGGTTTGTTATTTCTCTCCCTCCCTTTGTCCCGCAGAGAAGAACTCTCTGCCACGGTCTTTGTCGAGCTCTGGCTATGGGGCAGTGACGGCAGGAAGGAGCGACGACAGGTGAGTCAGGCCCCCTGTTCCCGGTAGGTGGGGTCGTCACTGCCCCTTAACTTCTGGGCTTTGCCTTGGACCCAGGCTGCCCAGGACCCTGCCGGGCGCTCCCTGTGCTGACCCCAGGAGGAGGCACCCTCCTTGGCTTGTGGCCTCTGGAGAACTAAGGCAGCAGGGTTGCTGGGTGGGGTTTGGGCAGGGGAAGGAGGCAGTGGGGCCTCGTGGCGAGTTTGGTTTGAAGAAAGATGGCTGCAGGCTGGTCTCTCTGTGAACCCTGCAAAGCAAGTCTGTCCAAGGACTGGAAGGGGTGTCTCAGTCCCCGCAGAAGGAGGGACGGTGGGAGGACCTCCCATTTTCCTCTTCATCCATCCGGGCTGGCTGGGGTCCCTCAGAGCCGGGTGCTTCCTGCGCGTGGACCAAGGGGACGCCTGGAGAGGCCTGGGCTGGGGCAGGTCTGCGGGGCCTTCCCTGAGGTGTAGGCCACCTCCTGGCCTGTGGTTGTCCCCATACCCCCCCAGGCCAGCTGGACTGTGATTGGAGCTAAGGGGGAGGTAGGGGGCTGGCTTGGCTTTTTTTTTTTCCTTTTAATAATAAAAGGAGAATTGTGACTTTCTGGCAGACTGTTTCAGGGAGAAAACAATGGGGGTCTTATGTCGTGGTGGTCGGGGGGGGGCCCGGTCCTGGTGGGCCTGGTTCTGAGGACACCTCCTGCCCACGGAGGATGCCCCCTGGCCGCCCCAGGCATTGCCACCTGCCAGGGTGTCAGTGTTCCCAGAGAGGGGGCCCACTGCTGGCCAGGCCTGCTTGAGACAGCAGCGCAGTTCAGAAAACCTGCTGAACCGGTTGGGACTGGAGTGAGTGATGCTTCCTCTCTGCCTGTAGCCCCATTGCTGCTTCATTTCACACTCAGTGGGGTGGGGGACCCTGGGGCCTGTGTGAGCCAGTGACGGCTGGATCTATGTTCCTGACACAGCGGTTCTCTCCTCAGCCCACCTCTGGTGACACCACCCCAGTCGCCCCCATCCACGCAGCCACCAGCCACGACTCAGGCCCCTCGCCAGGGGGAGCGTCGCCGGGAGCTGGTGAGGTCGCAGACACTGCCCCGCACCTCGGGGGCACAGGCCCGGAAGGCGTTGTTTGAGAAATGGGAGCAGGACACAGCGAGCAAGTACGGACCTCGCCCCCCCAGACCAGGCCGGGCCCCAGAGTAGGCTCAGACCCAGACTGGGGTCAGGTAGACACAGCACAGCAAACCTGGCCCTGTCCTATTCTCCAGGGGCCGGTTCCCCAAGAGGTGACCTCTCAGGCAAGACACAGGTCAGGGCTGGGCTACCGGGTGGGCTGGGGGGCAGGGAGCCAGGTAAGGCTGGATGAGAGCCCCCCCCACCAATTGCCAGAGGGGCCCCGGACCGCCCTCCTTTGGTTTTGGGGCCTGAGTAGGGAGACCGGATGGGCAGGAACTGGGAGGTGACACAGTGGAACCTGAGTGCCTACTGGCCCCCATCATGCCTCAAACCCCCTGTTGGAGATGGGATCCGCCTTTGTACCTTTATCCAGCTCTCCTGTCAGTGCATGGTAGTGATGCCTATTGTGTGCGGCCCAGGCCTGTGTGATGGTGAAGACAACCCCCAGCCCTGGCCCCTGAGGCTCTGACTCTAGTGAGGGCAGCTGACCCCAGAAGTGTCTCCACTGACCCAGACAACCCGATCTCAGCTGTTAGGGAGGATCCTGGGGCCCAGAGGAGGAGACCCTCCCTCCCGGCGAGGAAAGACCATCAGGGAGGACAGCCTTGGAGGAAGGCTCAGAAGGCAGATGGGATAAAGGGAAGGGGGAAGTGTGTTCCATCCAAAGGGCGGGGCCACAGGGCCACGCTGGCTCAGGTCCTCTGTCCCAGGATTGCCAAGTGACCCCCAGTTCCCAGTATGGGGAATAAATAGGGGACCCGAGGCTGCCAAGGGGGTTTGATCCTGGCAGATCTATCAAGGGAGGCTGTGTGGCTGGTCTGCATGGCTCATGCGTGGACGTGGGTGTGGGGTGAGGGAGGCCACGTGCTAGCAGAATGGGTGGGGTATCTTCCTGGTGGTAGGAATGGTCGGGGCCTCCCCGGCCTCTGGGAGGAGTTGGCTGCTGAGGGATGGCCCCACAGCCCCCACGGCAGCCCGCCCTTGCTCCGCAGGGGGAAAGGCGAGTCGCGGGCGAAGCTGAAGCGGTCACAGAGCTTTGGCGTGGCCAGCGCCAGCAGTATCAAGCAGCTCCTGCTCGAGTGGTGCCGAAACAAGACTCTCGGCTACCAGGTGAGCCCAGCGTGCCACCCCGGCACCGGGACCCCCGGGCAGAGGCTTGACGGAGCACCACCCCTGCTCTTGTTTGCCTGGCCAGGGCAGGAACCCCAGGCTGGGGAGGAGAGGTAGGAGCTGGAGAAATTGTGCCTCCCGGTCGGTCCCCAGCTGCCCCCAGCAAGTGCTTGGAAATCCCGAGAATCCCACGTCTGCCTGAGCAGCCTGGTTTAGTGCCCCTTCTGGGGTGAGGTCTGGCGACTATGGCTCATAGAGCTGGGTGGGTGGTAGCCTTGGGAGAGGCTGGAAGAATCTGCTGGTGGGGTTGAATTGGGTGGGGGGCAGCTGCGTGCCCCGCTCTCACCTCCGGGCCTTGGCCTTGCCTCGTTGGCAGCACGTGGACCTGCAGAACTTCTCCTCCAGCTGGAGCGACGGGATGGCCTTCTGCGCCCTGGTGCACTCTTTCTTCCCTGACGCCTTCGACTACAGCGCCCTGAGCCCCACGCAGCGGCAGAAGAACTTCGAGCTGGCCTTCACCATGGCCGAGTGAGTATGGCGGATCTTGCTGGCTGCCAGCCCCGGCCCAGTCGCTGAACCTGACCTCTGCCCCGGTGGAGCTCGGGGGCGGGCAGGATATGGAGCAGCTGTCCACAGAGCCAAGGACCCTGAGGCCGTCCAACCTGTCTGCCTCGTGTACAGATGGGGATACTGAGGCCTGGAGCAGGGGGATTTGCCCGCCTTCCTTAGCACGCGGTGGTAGAGTGGGGCTCTCTTCCCAGTGGACCTGCCCTCTTTGCTGTGTGCCTGGCTTCTGGAGGGCAGTCCGGGAGCCCAGGGGGGTTGGGTCCCCAGAGCACTGAGTCTGTGCTCTCCGGGCTGGTGGAAGATGCAGTTGCTTGGGCGAGCCACAGCTTCTATCAGCAGAAAATGGAGTAAGCTCTGCCTGGGGCACGTGTCAGAAACTTCTCCAATGAGTAGATTTTGCTCCTCTAAACACTGTTCTAGCGTTTGACATGAAACTGCTTACCTTCTTAAGACCCGCTCGTAGGGAGAAGATTGGGCGGGAGCGATTCTGGGATCCAGAGGTGCTGGGGAAGCCGGTTTGGGGTTTGGTTATTGGCTGAGGGCAATCCCCAGGCATCGGGAGAGTGGCGGAGCAGGGGTTCTGGTGGGGCACATTCAGGCTGAGAAGGGTTCACTAAGGGACTCCTGCGAAGGTGTGAGCAAGAGTGAGGGAATCGAGCCAGGCGTGGCGCCGCACCCTCGGGGGATCAGCCTGAGGTTCTGGAGCCGGGGAGCAGAGCTGCGTGGAGAGGGCTGGCTGCTGGCAGCGCAGCTTTTGGGCAATGGATGCAACCAGCTCACTGTGACCTGGCAGGAGGGAGCGGGGAATAAATACTCTGCCCCCGCCCTCCTCCTGCCTCATGCCACGGCCTCCTGTTGGCTGAACAGGGTCAGAAAGCAGAGGGCAAGGAGCTATCACTGTGGTCCATGGAGGCCCCCAGGGCAGGCACAGGGCACAGATGAGGTGTTCAGGCTGCCTGATGCTAAGCTTCGTGGAATTAAGGGGAGGAAGGCCTCCCCAAAGGCCTTCTCTCCTGCCCCCCTGTCTTTGTGCCTGGGGCTGTGAGCCTCTGTGATCCCTCGCTGCCTGACCACCTTTGTTTCTAGTCTGCATTCCCTGTGCACGTGTCCAGGAGGAGCCCTCACCCCAGACCTTGCCTGCCTCCTCATTCTTTTCCCAGCCCAGCCTCCCAGCCCCAATAGCAGCGCCCCACACCCGGCCCTGAGCCTGGCCAGCGAAGGAGTGGGAGCCAGCCGCTTATGAGACCCACACTTGGTGTTGTGGTCTCGCCTTGAGCTGGGCAGCCAGCCTCTCTGGAGCGGCAGCTCTTGCTCTGGGGGCGGAATGGAGACTGGCTCCCAGCGCCTTGGCCTGAGTTGTTGGAATATCGGTATTGGCCCCTGTCGTGTTGTCGGATGACGCGCTTGGACTCTCGGCCCCCTTGGGGTCATAAGAACTCCTTGTATACTTTAAAAGCCTTCTCTTTCTTGGCTGCTTGGGATTAGCTGTCATCCTAATTGCAGAAACAGCTCTGGATGGAGCGTGTTATGCAACTGGATCCAGACGATGGGGAAGTAGAGCCAAGTGTAAGGCACAGCGTTGGGGAGGGGGTGCCTCACCGGGAGGAGGCCCAGCTGCTCGAAGCCTGGAAATGGCCACTGTCAAAAATCAGACATCAGAGTATGCGGGGCCTGGGCTCGGATGCAGGCACCCCAAGACCCACCCCAGCGAGAGGAGGCTGCACTTGGCTCACGGAGTTCTTCTCCATCAAGTCCGTGGGCCCCGTGGTGCCGTCTCATGCCCTGGCTGCCATGGTTACGCTGAACCCTGGACCAGGCTGGGCTGTGGCAGGGAGAGGGAGCCCTGGGCCGCAGCGTTGTGGCCCTGCACCCCTGCTCGAAGGGAACACAGCTTCCCTTGGCAGCTGGAGCAGAGGCAGTTCGTGGCTGCGCTTTCCCAGCACGAGGTTTGAGCTTGCAGAGCCTCCAGACTCCACACAGATGTTTCTTCTATTCCTGCCCTGGGGGGCGGGCAGCGGTGGAGGCTGCTCCAGGTTTTGCCCCCCTCCTCCCCAGAGCAAACTGTGGCTGAAAAACTGGGCCCCGCCTCCCCGTGGCCTGAGCCTGCTGCCTGCTGGGGAGGGGAGCATGATCCATGGGGCCCCTGAGATGAGTTCTTGCATTTCTGCTGACTCGAGGGGCGGAGAGGGGCACCCACGGCGGCCTGTGTGGGGAGCTTGCTCAGAGTCTGGGCAGGGAGATGGTCTCGCAGGTACACGGGGAGAGGGCTGGGAAGGTGGGCTTGCTCGAGGCCTCTGGGAGGACAGCAGCTTGGATCGCCTAGTGTCTGGGACAATAGGCTGGTTAGGAAAGCTGGAAAGAAAGCACAGGGACACCTGCTCAAGGATGCTGGCTACCGGTGTCTTAACAGATATCCTTCGGTTCACCAGCAAAAGCCAAGCAGACACGCGGGGCTGTGGGAGCCACGGAGCGCCCTTAGGGCAGCAGGATGGAGCTATGAAAGGCACCTTGGGAGCAGGCAGTGTGGGATGGGAGGAGCTGGCCTCTGATGAAGGCACAACCTTTGGAAGGGGAAGGAGGACATGGATGGGGTGCCCAAACATCGGGTCCACCTCACATCAGGAAGGCAGTGTTTCCAGACCCTCTCAGGAGCGAGTGCCTTCAAGGCACAGAGATGTATCAGGAACCCACGGAGTGAAAGTGGTTTGTGCTGCCCCTCCCCCAGCAGTTTACAGTCCCAAAGATTCCCCGCAGCCTAATCTGTGCGAGTGATGCGGTGTTGACAGCAGAGTGACTCCCTTTGTGGGACAGGTGTTCAGGACTTGGAAGGCGGGAGGACCGCCCCTTTCATGGGTGCCTGACCCTCTGCACCCTTCTCCCCACATCCCCGGAGCCCGCCGTGCGGCCTGAGGCCCCCACTTGCCCTGCGGGGAATGTGTCCTGCTCTCGGGTTACACGGGCCCGAAGGGGCTTCCAGGCTATTTGTAGGGCCCATGTGTCTCTGTCTAAAACCAGAGAGGAGACTGTAGTCCAAGCCCTGGCATCCTGGTCTGCATTTAGAGAGGGCTTAAACAAATAAAAATAACCCCTCCAGCCCCTCCTCCATCTGCCTTCCAGGCCAGCCCTGTGGTGGCCGAAGATTACAGTGGCTAGGAGTCAGAGAAACCCCCTAAACCTCCTTCAACCCCAGACAGAGTGGGCCGAGGAAGTCCGCTGAACATCGGCGGCAGCACATGCTCCCTGGGGTCTTGCTGTGCAGCGACATGGGAGGGATTCGTGCTTTCTCCTTTGGACTATTCCATGTTGTTTGAATTGTTTAAAACAAGCTTGTCTGATTTTTACAAAAGCAGGTTTTTAAAAAAATTTAAAAGGCAATTTGGGGCCTCTGATATGTTGAGACTTAAATATTTTTATGAAAGTCCGTGTTGATCATCCTTTTCCTTTCCTCATGTCCTGTCTCAGGAGCTGTGTCTGCAGCTTCTGGGAGTACTGGTGTTGCCGTCGTAGCTGGCTGGGGTGGGGTGCGGACCAGGTGGAAGTGGCCCAGCCCCCTGGTTGTTTTGGGGGAAGCCGGGCACCTTGCCCGAGGCTTCCTGTCTGGGCAGTAAGGGTGATGCCGGGGTAAGGCCTCAGTGCCCATCCCGATCGCCACCCCGATGGTGAAGACTTGCTGCCTGGGCAGGGGCAGGGCTGTCATTCCTCCGAGGGCAAATGCAGCCTCAGGGATGAAGAAGGGTTGGCTCCCTCTCCCTGTGTGGGTTGCACACACCTGGAACGTGCCAGCAATTCTGAGTTCCTGCGGTGAAGAGGGCGAGAAAGAAACTAGAACCAGCTCTGAGGAGAGGGTCCCATGTACCCTTTGGACACGCACCGAAGGAACCAGAGATGTGTAGATTCATGGAAAGACGTGGATATGAAGATTCTCTTCCCACATGTTTCCACTCTTTTGGGTGGAAAAAATTAGACTGAGAATAGCCATGTGGGACCAATAGGTAGAAAGTACCAAGAGGCAAAATAGGATTAGAAACAGAAAGGAAAACTTTCTCAAGGCCAGAGCCATCTGCGGAAGGCTTTGAGCTGTCCTTGGAGGAAGTTAGGGCCGCTTCCCTGGACCTGGAGGTGAGCAAGCCGCAGAGAGCCTTGGTGCTGCTGATGGGGATGTTCGGAGGGTGAGATTACTGTTCTTTCAAGGCCGAGGTTTGGATTTCTGATGCCGCCCTCATTGAACATGGGTGACCGCTGCGGCCCCTGCTGTCGGTGGCGATAACCTGACACGTGCAGAAGCTGCTCACACACACCTGGGATCCTCTGACAGCGGCCCCAGGTGGGCGGTGGGGGTGTGGGGGAACGCTCCCTGTGCTGCAGGTGTGGAGGAGGGCAGCAGATGCTAAGCTGATAGCTCAGGAAGGTGAACTCAGGGCCCTGCCTCTCAGAAAGACTCAGCTTTTCCGTCCTTGACCATCGACGAAGTACCTTTGCATGCCTCTCCTCATCAGACCACTGACTTTCCTGACTCCAAGCCCTGCCATAGCCGATCCGGGGGAGCGAGGGTGCCCACTCAGTGGGCCGGACCCACTCACCACCCCACGAAGCTGCTGGATTCCCTTACAGGCCACCTGCTCCAAACCGAGGGGGAGGCGGCGATGCCTCCGTTTCACCTTGACATTTGGTTTCTCATAGGAGGCCTGGGGTGGGGCCAGCACCATAGAGCAGGGCCCCGGGCTAGTGGACGGTCCTTGTCTTTGGAGGACATGGCCCCAGAAGCCGGTGGGGACTGGTAGAAAGTGCTGCCTGAATCACACAAACGGGCTCACGAGCTCTGGGGTCCGAGCCGCATGGAGGCACACAACCCTCCCCACCGTCACGCCCCCCGCCCACCCCCCACCCCCGCCCCCGACCCGCCAGCTCGCTGGGAGGGGGAGTGGAGATGGGAATCTGATTTTCTGCTAAGGAAATGGCACAGAGAGGTGAAGCGAATGGCAGAGGCAGGATCTGACCCCAGTTATTTAGATTTCAAATTTGGGCCTCTTTTCCCCCATGCTCCTCTCTGCTTTTTAAAGTGAGTCATGATAATAAAAACAGCACCAGTAATGATCTCTAATGTTGACTGAACTCTTTCTGTATGCCGTTCCATCTGGTTGGCACGGATTAGCTCAGTAATCCTCACACCATGCTGTGACGTGGCTGTTATTCCAGATGGGGAAACTGAGGCCCAGAGAAATTAAGCGTCTTGCCCAAAGTCACAGCTAGTAAGGATGGCGCTGGGATGTGAACCCTGGTGCGCATGCACTTTTCCACGTGGGAACAAAGAGACTGGGGCCTGGAACCACGAGAGTGCGCACAGCGGTTGGAGGAAGGACACTGAGGGTTGGACCGACTGCCATCATTTTTGCTCTTTGGGTTCTGCCTGATAGCGTCAGGCCAGCCACATCTGGTGCCCAGGAGAAGCATTGCTTGGTGTTCCAGAGGTGCCTTAACTGTGGGTCCTCACCTTCCCGCCTCCACGAGACTCAAAGCCGGGCCTTCATTCCCCTCCCAGCTGGGAATGGCCCAGGCAACAGCTTTCTCTCCAGCCCAGAGAAAGCCCCTGCTCGCACACGCATCTACGCCCGTGTGCCAAGAGTTAAATCAGTGATTCCCAGGGCGTGAGCACAGGGCCCTAGGAGGGGGTCGCAGGATGGTTTTAGGCAATTTTTTAAATTTCACATTGTGACCCATCAGCAGATAGTAAAATCAATTTAGTGGTTCGTGACTAGCATTAAAAAAAAAAAAAAAGATGGGGAGAGAAATAAAGATGAAATTTTAGAGAGAAAACATGGGTAGTAGAAAGGGTCAGTATTTTTGCGAAACTATTTCTGCTTCTGTGTATGTGTGCTGAATCGTGATGAAAAATCTCTAAAACTGTGGGTCATGGTAAAAAAGAGGTTTCTAAACATTATTTTAGGAGGGATGTGGGTGAACTTATTTTTTACTTTATTCATTTTACGTTTACTTTTATAGGTCATGCTGATTTTCCATAGACTGCTGATATACCTTGTTTTTTTTTTTTTTTGAGGAAGATTAGCTCTGAGCTAACATCTGCTGCCAGTCCTCCTCTTTCTTTGCTGAGGAAGAGTGGCCCTGAGCTAATATCCGTGCCCATCTTCCTCTATCTTATATGTGGGATGCCTGCCACAGCATGGCGTGCCAAGTGGTGTCATGTCCGCTCCCGGGATCCGAACCGGCGAACCCTGGGCTGCCCAAGCAGAATGTGTGCACTTAACTGCTGTGCCACTGGCCGGGCTGGCCCCTGAATATTTTTTTAGTGAAATTTAATTTTGGAATTAAATTTTTATTAATAGAAATGGGCCTAAATTAGTAAATTTTTTAGTGGAATTTAATTTCGTGATACTTAATTTCACCAAAAATTGACATAAAGTTAGTCTAGTTAAACTAATCAAAATATGAGTGGTATAGGTGGTTCCTGGATGTGGGAGTTTGGAAAACATTGCGTTAGACTGTGTGACTCCTGGGGTCCCTCAGGGGTTATCTGCATCCCCTCCTGGGGCTCTTGGGGACCCCCAGCTCCAGGCTGGTTCTGTCCTGGGCAGTGATGACAGCTGTGCTGCGGGGCTGCCTGGCAGCCGGGCCCGTGGTGCTGATGGCGCTCTGTGTTTCAGGAACCTGGCCAACTGCGAGCGCCTCATCGAGGTTGAGGACATGATGGTGATGGGCCGCAAGCCGGACCCCATGTGCGTCTTCACCTACGTCCAGTCGCTGTACAACCACCTGCGTCGCTTTGAGTGAAGGCCCTTGGGCCCGAAGAGCCGAAGAGCAACCCCAGGAGGCGACTGTGGGGCCACTCGTGTCCCCGCGTCAGGATGACCCCCGAGAACAGTTGCAATGCGGTGTGAGCACTGTTTGCTCTGTGGTGTGTGACTGCGCTCCCGGCCGCCGGGCTGTGTGACGGAGCCAACGTCCCGCTGAGCTGCGCTCCGACCCATCACAGCCCAGGGCTCCAGGGAACAGGAAAAAGTAGCCAAGAGAGAGAAATTGGTGCTAAGTAATTATCTTCCTTAAAAAAAACGCTTGTCTGTAGATGCCGGCACTCTCAATCACAATCTTGCCTCTGGTGAATCCGATTCCTTGGCTTTCCAGGGTTACGTTGATTACTGAGTGTTTTTTATCAAAATACCCAGAGTTTTTGACTTCCTCACACTATTGTGGGTTCCTTTCCTCCCTCCCTCTGGGCGAGTGCCAGGAAACAGACCGCTTAATCAGCAGCTTGACAAAGACGACCTACCGAAGTCTTGGGAAGAAACACTTTAATCACTCCCAGGTCCCAGGCAACAGATGACCTTCAAGTCACCTCGGCTCTCTGGGGAGATGGGAAGGCCCTCGCCCAGTCCCAGCGCGCTCCTGTCCTTCCCGGGAGGCCCCACAAGTGTTTGGCTAAGAATAGGCTCTCGTGAAGTTAACACTTTTGGGGACGGACGGGCCCTTTGTGCAGAGAGGTAGTTTGTATTCACAGCTTTTTTAGGGGATTGGCTGCAGATATTTATAAAAAGTAACTCCATCTGTACCGTTGACCATTTGTACATAAAAAGATGTGTCGAACTTCGCTTGGGATTCGTTGTTTCTGTTTCGGAGAGGTGGGGCCCGTGAGTGAGGGATTTGGCACGCATTCCAAATGAACATCTTAAATCCGCCCCCCCCCCAACCCTTAACTCTTTCTGTGCTTCCATCCCTGCCCGGGAGGTTGAAGGTCCCACTTGCGCTCTCTCCATCTGCCTGTCAGTCGCCCATCTCTGTGTTGTGGAAGGAGCGTGAACCCACAGTCCCCCATTGCGGGTCTGTCCCTGGATGTTGACTGCCGTATCTATGATAAACAGTGGCCCACGACGGCAGGTTGTCGGGTGGTCCCCCACGTGAAGGAAGCCCGTCGAGGGGCACTGGTTTATTTTCACAGCTGTTTGGGGGGTAGGCTTTCAATAGAACATTTTTAGATTCTGTAAAGCCACAGCCTTTAGCTTATTCTAGAACCGTTTGCTAATTGGGTTGGATTTTAGCCCTAAACTTCTAGAACCTCCCTTTAAGGAGCTAATGTGTGTCTTCAGCTCATGTAGTGGGCTCTAAACACCAGTGCCCGTGTGCCTTCTGGGAGTCACGGCTGGCCCTTGTGTGTTGGGGGGACAGAGCTTTTCGGGGTGAAGGGGAACACGGCAGAGCTCTTTGGGGGGACGGGGGACACGGCAGAGCTCTTTGGGGGGACGGGGGACACGTCAGAGCTCTTTGGGGTGACGGGGGAACACGGCAGAGCTCTTTGGGGGGACGGGGGACACGGCAGAGCCCTTTGGGGGGATGGGGGACACGTCAGAGCTCTTTGGGGGTGACGGGGGACACGGCAGAGCTCTTTGGGGGTGACGGGGGACACGGCAGAGCTCTTTGGGGGTGACGGAACACGGCAGAGCTTTTTGGGGGTGACAGGGAACACGGCAGAGCTGTTTGGGGGTGACGGGGGGGACACAGCAGAGCTGTTTGGGGGGACGCGGCAGAGCAGTAGCCTCGGCAGATTTGTGTGCTCAGGCCTCAGTCTTGTTCCATCCTTTGGATTCTTCTGCAGTGGGAACCCTTCCTTTCCAGCTCTCTCGTCTCTTGGAGGCTCGGGAAGGTGAGCCCTATTATTAGCAAAGACACAGCGCCTGGTCTTCTTTCATACCGAAGCTTAGAGTTTCAAACCTGAAGCCAACTTGGGAACACAAGGGCTCTATAAAAAGCAGCCTATATGTTACTGAGTCTGCGCACACGTTGAATAGAGGTCTCCTGATTTGCAGACGGCCTTGCACTTCTGCACATAAAACAGGGCAGATCCTGCCGGAACAAGGAGCAATTTTCTTGTTTTTCCTTTTTTTTCCCCCAAGTAATTTTATTGGGATTATAATGGTTTATAACATTGTGTAATTTCAGGTGTACATTATTGTTTATCAATTCCTGAATACGTGAATACACTTCGTGCTCACCCCGGTAGTCTAATTTTTATCCATCACCATACGTATAAGGAACAATTTTCTCAAGCTTGAGGAATGGTGTCCCTCATGTCTCACATTCAGAATAATACAGACTAGATATTTTTAAAGTAGGTTCTATGATGTTCTTGTCTGTGGTCTTTTGGGAGGGGGGCAATGAGGGCTCATAAAATGTAATGGGTTTTAAACTCGATCACCTCTAGGACAAAGACCGAGGCAGGGGGGAAAAATACAAGAAGACGTCACCACCTCAAGACATGCGGAAACCCCCATTTTAGATCGGTTACATCAAAGTTCCCATTTGTGAAATCTAATTTCAAGTTGCTTGCAGATTTCACATCTTTTTTTTCCTCTCCGGAGGGAATTATTTCTCGGAGCTGCTTGTAAGGTTCTGCTTTTCCAGATCGATTCCTTCACCTGGATTTTGTTAAAACTTATTAAGTCTGACCAAATTGGCTTGTGTGTTTCCCTGAAGTGAACATTTCACCAGAGCCAAGATGGGTTTTAGCTTTTCTGACAGCTGATGGATATTTTTCAAGGCAAGGAAGAGCTTATGAGCACTTTCTGAATATGATATAGCACATGCTGGTCAGAGGAGAACGCACAGGCCAGGTGTTCGGGGAACAGTTTGTTAAAGCCAATGAATTTCGCAAATGTGTTTGATGACGAAAAGTTCTCGGCTTTCCCAGTTGCAGTGGTCACTACTCTGTAACTGGAGGAGACCAGCATGAGAGAATATTTTATTTTCTGCCATACTGGGTCTATAGGACTCTGGGCAAGTGGATGGCAGACTCAAAATGCCACTTCAGCTGGTCGATTTTGGGTGGGACATCTCACCAATCCAGCAGAACCAAGTCTGGATTGAGTTTCTCCATCTGGGGACAGGTGACCAACTCGTTCTGATCAATTGATTATCCTGTTGAGATGACTGGCTTGATTCCTTCTCCTTCCCTCTCCCGGCTGTGCTGTCACGTCTACAGGGTCACTGATCATCAGCTCCTGCTGAATGATAGATGGACTTGGTGTGATTATTATCCATCTTATCTCTCTCGCTTTTAAGATTTGGTTTGGGCTTGCACTTAGAGCCTTTGATCTCTTATCTCTTGGTTCTGGGACTGCCTTTGACATCAAACAGCCTTCATTTTCTTTTGAAAGAGCATGTTAAAAATGCCCGGGCTTGCCTTCTCCTTAGAAAGCACCAAACAAGAAGAAAACACCCAGGAAGGATGGGGCTGAGAATGCTGCGCTGTCCGGGGTGTCCAGGCAGTCTCTGCTGGAGGGAGACAGTCCGACCAGGTGCAACAGAGAGCAGACGGGGATCCGAATCAGTGGGGCAGGCGGTATGGTTGGCACCAGAGAGATGCCAGACAACGCTTGGGTGCATCTTGACTCTCCACCTTCAACCCTTGAGTTGATCCAGTGCTGTCACATAGGCAGAGGTGAAATGTGTATTTTTTACAAACTCCACTTTTAATCACAGTTACAAATGTCCATTTGCACTGTTGGATCTCTGGTGTCCATGACCCCACCCACAGTGTCCAGGGTCCCCCCACCTTCTCTGGCTCTGTCATGGCCTCCTTCTCCTCTATCCATTGCCCCTCCGTGCTGTCTATGTCTTCTACTCTGTGCTCCATCTTTTACATCAGGGGTTCATCACCCAGAGCTGGTGTGGGCTTTGGGAGTTTGTGGATGTCCAAATTGAATGTTTTACCTCCTTTTGCCTCTAAAACTGGCTCCTTCTCCAGTGTTTGCCACCTCAGCAAATGGCAGCATGGTCACCACCCCTTGTCCATGCTCAGGACCTGGGTGCGCATCCCCTTGCACCTAGCATCGTGGAGCTACTGCCAAAGCAATTCACTTCCTTTTGTGCACTGTGAACTAGGCATTTGCAACACCCTTGCCAGTGGCGGCTCAAGATTTCTCTTCTATTGAGTGTCCCACAACATCAGAGCTATTAGTTTTCCCCACGGTTTTATTTTGAAAATTCTCAAATTTCCAGAAGAGTTGGCAGAGTTCAATGAACATGTGTACACCTTTGCTTTGATTGTTACTCTGCTGTGTTTGTGTTCTGTCTCCGTTTTTCTGAGCCATTTGGAAGGTACAGATATCACGACACTCAGCTCTAAATTCTTCAGGAGGAATCTCCCAAGAATAAGAACATTCTCCTACATAAGCACAGTATGTTAGCATACCTAAGAAATCGAAGATTTATTCATCTAATGGACAGTCCCTATTCAAATTTCCCTAATGGTTCCCATATGCCTTTTATGGCTGTTAAAAAATTTTAAAAGCCCAGGATCCCATCAAAGTTTACACATTGCCTTTGGTTGTTATATCTCTTTAATCTCTTTTAATCTAGCACAGTCCCTCCACCTTTTGTTTACTATCTATTCTTCATTCGAATCTTTTAAAGAGCCCAGGCCAGTTGCCTCATAGGCTGTCCCCCAGCCTGCATTGGTCTGTTTCCTCCTGATTAGATTCAGGTGAAACGTGTTTCGCACAATGGGTATTTCCACGGCCTCCCATCAGGAGGACATGCCGCGGGCTTGCCCACTGTTGGCCGTGGGAGGGTTGACTGCGTGGTGAGGGGGTGTCCGTCAATCTTTCCAGGGCGCTCTTTTCCTCATAATTAGTTAGAAATCTGTGGGTGACACTCTCAAGAAGGTGTGAGTATCCTGTTCCCCAGCACCTTTAGGATTATCAGTTGATTTTTGCCTGAATCTGTAATTATATTGGGGGTTGAAAATGGTGATTTTTAAATTCCATCATTTCTTCTATATTTATTCGCTGGCATTCCTCTCTAAAGAAAGTCTTTCCCTCTTCCTACCTTGTATTTTGAGAATTACTATGGACTCATGGATTCTCTTTTTTTTTTCAATTCAATGTGCTATGATCCCTTAGTGTCGTCATTATTTTGATGCTCAAATTATCCAGAGTTTGTCCCGTGGGAGAAGACAGCTCTGGGTCATTCTGACAAGCCCTCATCAGCCTCAGGGCCCTTCCTTGCTTTCTGGCATGAGATGTTCCAGGCTGCCCTTTGACTTTCTTTGTCTCAACCCTGAAATCAGCCGTTTCTTCAAGAAATCCTGGTCTCTTTTAGTGAGGAATCGTATTTGTCAATCAAGATCCAGGAACTAGGTGTGTTCATTGCTACTGGGTGTCATGCTTCTAGGCCCTTTCCATGAACACAGCTAAGAAATTTTATAGAGAGATGCCCCCAAGTTTACTGACCTCTAGTTTACATCCAAGACCACAGGACTCATCTGCACTTTCCTCTATACCATATTTACATTTATTTTTCTCCAATAGTCCTGATTCCTAACAATTTCAATATATTGACAAATTTCTTCTATAATACACAGACAACAGTTTCATAATTTTCTAAAACTGAGGCCACTGCCAATGACAAACCCCCTAAGTGAAGTTCAGGATTCCTCCGCAGCCTTCTGTCTCCCCTGGAACACATCCTCTCGGGTGCACGGGACACTGCACTCAAAAGTTACTCTTTTTTTTTTCTTTGATGTCATGTTATAAATTTGACACAGTTTCATTTGTTCTTGTTTTTATTCGATTGAGGGTGTGTTTCCATTATTTCATTTTATTTTTTGAATGTGTAAATTCTTTATCTAATTCAAGAGTCAAAACTATATAAAAAGGAATCCTCCTTGTCGTAGCCCTCCATCCACTCCTGCTCACCCCTTTAGTCTCTGGTTTATCCTCCCTGTGTGTCTTTTCTTCTTTTTCCTCCCTCCCTCCAGCCCTCCCTCCCTTTCTCCCACAACGATAAGCAAATACACATCTATGTTTTTATTTTACTTTCTTTCTTACACAAAAGGTAGCCTAGCATATCCTCTCTCTGTACCTTGCTGCTTATTCTCATTAACAGCTGAAATCATTTCGTAGGGATGCTCCTCATCCTTGTGAGATGGCCGCATGGTCCCCCACTGTGTGGCGAGGTCATAGCATAGTCAACCGTCTCCCGTGTAAGGGCATCTAGGTTGTTTTCCATATTTTGCTGGTACAAACAGTGCTGCCATGAACAGCCTTGTGCGTAGGCTGTCACACATTTGTGGGGGTGTATCTTCAGGGTTCAGTCCTGGAAATGAGGTTGCTGGGTTAAGGGAGAAGCACGTCCTTTGTTAGATGCTGTCAGATTCCCCTCCATAGCCCTTGTTCCGTTTGCCCTCCCACCAGTAACTCTGAGAAGGCCTGTTTCCCCCAATTCGCTTTGTCCCCAGGTGAGTGCTGTCGGACTTCTGAACTTTTGTCCGTCTCCTGGGTGACTGATGGTTTTATCACTATAGTTTCAATTTGTATTTCTCTTATAAGTGAAGATGGGCATATTGTCATATTTATGGGCCATTTGTCTTTTCCTATCAATTCTCTGTTTGTGCCCTTTGCCCATTTTTCTTTTATTCTCCTTGACTTTTAAGAGCTCTTTCTATATAAGGGAGATTTCTGCACCCCTTGCTGCCAGTTTTCTCCATCCGCTCTGTCCTGTAACCTCATCTGGCTCAGATCACTGATCTGATTAGGACAATTATCTGCTAGCACTGGTTTCCAGGCCTTCACTCTTGGTCTTCTCGAATCCATTCTCCAAACGGCCATCAGAATGATCTTCTCCAAATGCAGATCTGATCTCCTCCCCACCTCCATTGAATGGATTCCCATTGTCCTTAGGATAAGCAATGCCACCAGCTACCCTGGCCGTGTGTCTCCAGCCCCAACTCTCACCATCACCCTTGTCCTCCCCTGTTCTCTCTGCCCCATTCACCTCCTTCATGCTCAGGGCTCAGTCTAACCATCGCTTCCTTGGGGAGGCCTTCACTGGCAGCCCTCTGCCATCTCTGTCCCTAGAGCACGGGGACTTTGCCCTGTCACTCACGACTCTTGCTTTGTCACTAGACCATAAGCCCCGTGAGGGCAGTGGGCCTGGGTTCCCACTGGGTCCTCATGGCCTGGCAAGTGCCTGACACATGGTCCGTGCTCCAAGAGTATTTTTTGAATGGAGGCCAGTGCTGCCGAGTCAGCAGGTTGCTGGGTGCCAGGCGAGTACAGGAAGAACTGGCGGAAGGAATCAGTTGTCCCTAGCCCCATGGACCCAGCCCAAGGTGCTGAAGGTTAAGTGCTGGCTTTCAGAATTCATCAGGTGCCACTGCATTTCTTTCCAGTGGGACATTCTTGTTCAAGATGCTTCAATTCCAGTCGCCAGAGGCTCTTGAGGGCCAGAGGGAGGAGGCCCCGGGGGTCAGAGTTATGCTCCCCATCCCGGGGCTTGTTATTCAGCAGATGTTAATAAATGAAGCCGAAGGTAACAAGCTGTGACTTGGCTGCTCAGGCTTGACTGGAACCGCTATTGGTTAAAGGGTTCAGGTTTCATCCCCAGAGTGCCGCGTCACGGCCCCGGGATGAAGGACAGCGATTAATGCCACAGGGAACCCACTGGTCTCATTCCCTTCAGTCACTATCTAGAGACTGGGGAAAAAATCAAATTCATTTAGAATAGAGAAGTGCCGAGAACCTGGCCAGAGATCTGGGGGTCTGCTGTACTAGGTCAGAGAATGATGCCAGCGAGGGGAAGCAGACCACAACCCCCTCCACTTGCTCAGGGAACCAAAGAATGATCGACAGGGCAGCGCTTTCCAAAGACTAGAATGCTGCCCGCGGCAGAGTAAATACTGGGATCCTGTCCCTAGCGTAGTTAAACAAACTGGATTAACCCCACTGTGCGCAGCAGGCTCAGAGCAAACTGCCGCTGAGGAAAGTGAGGGCATCCTAGCCAGCTTGTCCACCGCGTGCACGCTGGGGGCAGAGATGGAGCTTTGCCATCTCGGCCTCAGACGGAGTCTGCGCACAGTAGGTGCACAGTGGTCTCTGTGGACTTGACTGTGGCAAGGTCATCTGCCCACCTGTTGACACTGCTCCGCCATCATGGTTACCATTGTATGGCACGTTGGCAAATTTGGGGGACCCCTTTTGCCAGGCCACTCGGTCACTTAATAAAGGCTTTGACGTAGCTAGAGCAGGGCTTTTTGCATAACTAACAACAAATCGGGGTTAGTTAGCTCTGCTGGCGGTCCCTGGTCTGCACAAGGTTAACTGATGTACAAGATCTTGCCTCCCGCTGTGGCGTTTCCCTCCGCTCCCCAGGGCTGCTCTAGGCACACCAGGCCCAGCCCCTCATGGGGACTGATTCTCAAGAGAAAAATCAAAGATTCTGCCCAGAACCGTGCCCCTGGCCCCTCGCTGCAGTTTTCCTCGGGGCCAAGGTATTTCATGGTGAAGGAGCTCTGTTTGTTACTTTCAGTTACTTTATCCAGCAGGCTTACGCTGACCTGAGGAGAGTGACTAAGGGGAAATGGAGTATTTTCAGCCAGGGGCCATCACAGTTGCTGTATCAAGTATCTTTGAGAGGCAGTGGATTTCATGACAGGTGTGTTTTTATTCATGAAAAATAATACACTTAATTTAGAGGGATGGACTTCCCTTCCAAGAACATTCTTCTTTGTCTCTCCCCTACCCCCATCTCACACTATCAGTAGACTCTACTGTGATGGCAACACCATTTTTAGCATGGTGAGACCATTAAACCATAAGCCGGGGGCCCTGGCTCCTCATCTCCACTCCATCTCTTGATGAATATGTGAACTTGTTCTCTTGCAAATGGGCATCAGCCCTGCCCTTGGCCTGGAAGGGTGGGGGAGGGGATTTGTGAGATGCGTCTGAGGCTGGGAGCGGTGGTCCTCAGGGGTCCTCGCTGGGACAGCAGCACACGGGTGGTGCCCTGGGTTGTGCACTGTGGCCCCTGCAGGTTTCAACTCTCTTTCAGGCCCAGAGACAGGAGGGAGGAGCCCCAGAGTGGAAAGGGGACTGCGTTGGGCTATTTTCTAAAATTGCCTTTGCCATGTGGATTGGCTATTTTTTTTCCTACAGAGTTTTAAAAATCAATTTACTGAAACAAAATTTACATACTTTTAAAAACTTTTATCAAAGTAATACATGTTCAACAATTAAGAAGTCAAATGGTACTAAAAGACATTTAAAAACCCTGGCTCCCCTCCCCCTCCCACTCGCTCACGCTGTGTCGCTCTCTAGAAGGCACCATCTTGCCTCTTCCAGGCATTTCCCTTTGTATTTATGCCTGTATTCCTAATTGACATTGTCTTACTCTTCTCTCTGGGTTTTCCTTTTGTGTATGTTCACTAATTGCCCACCGTGGGGGATGAGAACTTGGCACTCCCACACTGTGACCCCACCGCTTCCTTCCCCTCTGTCCCCCCAGTGTGGTCATATTGCAATTTTTGTTTCCGGCAATGGTCAGTGTTTATTATGACTATGTAAATAGCGTTCAACTCAAAGAGTTCCCCAATTGAATTATCTTCTTCCCAAAACCTGCTCATAAATTTAACATGTTTAACATGTTTAAAACATGTTCACAAATTCTTTGACTCTCCTTCCATCAGGAGCGGGAATCTGATCCCCTCACCACTTGAATATGGTGACTCGATTCTAAGGAGTGGAACGCAGCTGAGGTGACGCTGTGTGGCCTCTGATGCTGGGTCACAAAAGGCCATACAGCTTCCCTCTCTGTCCTGGAACACACTCCTGTGGAGCCTTGGGCCACCATGTAAGAAGTCTGGCTATTTTGAAGCCACCACCCTGGAGAGATCATGTAGAGAGACCACAGAGAGGGAGAGAGGAGCCCCAGCTATCTCGTCCCTTAGCTATTTGAATCTTCTAGTAAAGGCACCAGACAAGTGACGGGGGAAGCCTTCAAGATGACACCAGCCCCAACAACCAAGGGAAACCTGCCTAACTGAGCCCAGGCAACTCCAGAACCACGAGAGCCAACAAGAATCAATGACTGTTGTTGGTGCACACCGCTAAGTTTGGGTTGGATCATGGGGACGTTGCCCCAACTGTGGTCCCCATTGACTGCAACTTCACCCTTCCAGTTGCTGAGACACGAAACTTTGGAGCCATTTTGACTCCTCTCTTTCTTTCATACCTCACATCCAGTACGTCAAGAAATGCTTTGGCTCTGCCTTCAAAGTCTCCCCAGAACCCGGCCACATCTCCCCACCTCTGAAGGTAGCACCCCGGTTCAAACCACCATCATCCTCTTGGGTCATTGTCATTGTCTTTCACCTGCATCAGTGCAAAGCGTTCCAGATGCAATAGCATCTTGCTCCTACCTTCCCCTCCTACAATTTTATTCTCAACACATCAGGCAGAATTATCCTGGTAACATGTAAGTCAGATCATATCGCTCGTCAGCACAAAACCCTGCAGCAGCTCCCGTCTCACTTGGAGTGAAAGCCAGAGTCCTCACAATGGTCTGCAAGGCCCTTCATGGCCTGGCCCCTCTTCCTTCTGACATCATCCCCTAGTCTCCTCTGCTCCTCAGTTCTGCTTGAGTCCCTCTCTTCTTACGAGTCCTTAGATGCTTTAGGTTCATTTCTACCTTATGCCCCTTGCATGAGTCATTCACTTCCTGGAATTGATAATTACTTTTTGGTTTTTATTTGCTTAGCTTTCTATATACCAATTGCTCATTTTTTCCCCAAATGCTTCAACATTTCTGGATACTATTTTCTATATCCTCGAACATGTCATTTTCTTTTATTCTTTGGGTGCCTCCCTCCTGGAGCCTGCCATCCTCCTGCTCCCCTCTGGACAAGCTGCTCTCTATCAGCTGTCATCCCAGCATTTCCCTTCACTGCCCTCCTGTACTGAATCCCATGACTCCTAGTACCACGTCTTCTTTTTTAGTTTACTTTCTCATTTGGTTGGTGCACATCCTGCAGTAGCTATTTAGCAGAGGATACACATTTGAGGTAAAAATTTGAATCTTTGCATGTCTGAAATGCTTTTATTCCATTTTCATACTTCATTGCTCATCTGGTTCCAAGTATTCTAGGCTGAAAATCATCTTTACCCAGAAGTTTGAAGACATTGCTCCATTATTTTCTAACATTTGTGTGGCTATTTAGAAGTCCAGTGCCATTGTGATCACATTTTTCTCTCTGGAAGCTTTGAAAATCTTTTCTTTATTCAGGGTATTCTGAAATTTGTGATGATGAATCTCGGTGTGAGTCCTTATTCATTGTGTCAGGCACTTAGTGGGGCCTTTCTACCCAGAGACTCATGTCCTTCAGTTCTGGGAAACAGTATTGTTTTTGCTAGAATTTCCTTCCTTCCATTTCTCTTTTTCCCTGTTCTCTCTCTTTGTAGAATTGCTATTAGTTGGAAATTGGACTTCCTGGACTGGAAGATAATGAGGATTCTTCTCTTTCCTCAATTATTATTATTTTTTTTTAAATCTCCTTTTGTTCTATTTTATCTTCTAAACTTTCTTTTAAGGGGTTTATTCTTACACTCCTTTTAAAATATTTCCATGTATCATTCTTGTTTTCTCATTAATCCCTTTAAAAATAACATTCAGCTCTTGCTTAATGGGTAAAACATCTTATTTTACTTCTCTGAAAGAATTATTTACAGGATTCTAATTTTCACATTTTTTCCTGCTCCCTGCATCATCTCTAGATTCCTGTAGATTCTTTTTTTCCTGTTTGTTTGGGTCTCTTTCTTTCATTCTTTTTTTTTTTTTTTTAAAGATTTTATTTTTTTCCTTTTTCTCCCCAAAGCCCCCCGGTACATAGTTGTATATTCTTTGTTGTGGGTCCTTCTAGTTGTGGCATGTGGGACGCTGCCTCAGCGTGGTTTGATGAGCAGTGTCATGTCCGCGCCCAGGATTCGAACCAACGAAACACTGGGCCGCCTGCAGCGGAGCGCGCGAACTTAACCACTCGGCCACGGGGCCAGCCCCCCTCATTCTTTTTTTTTAAGATTGGCACCTGTGCTAACATCTGTTGCCAAGCTTCTTCTTTTTCTTCTTCTTCCTCTTCCTCTTCCCCTTCCCCTCCTCCTCCTCCTCCTCCCCCTCCCCCTCCTCCTCCTCCCCCCCTCCTCCCCCTCCCCCTCCTCCTCCTCCCCCCTCCTCCCCCTCCCCCTCCTCCCCCTCCCCCTCCTCCCCCTCCTCCTCCTCCTCCCCCTCCTCCCCCTCCTCCTCCCCCTCCTCCTCGTCCTCCTCCTCCTCCTCCTCTTCTTCTCCTCCCCAAAGCCCCCTGGTACATAGTTGTGTATTTTTAGTTGTGGGTCCTTCTAGTTGTAGCACGTGGGACGCCGCCTCAGCACGGCCTGATGAGCGGTGCCATGTCCGCACCCAGGATCGCAACCCAAGAAACCCTGGGCTGCCAAAGCAGAGCGTGCGAACCTAACCACCTAGCCATGGGTCAGCCCCTGGGTCCCTACATTTCAAGTTGGAGGCTTTCCTTAAACATTAGGTGATCCTCGGCTGCCCATTCTGGTCTCAGCCTGGCTCCCGAAAAACATGACAGGAAGGGACTCGCTTCACTTGTCACTGGGAAGGATGCACTACAAGGTGATTGGGCAGCAAACTGTCTTTTTCATTGGGGCGGGACTCCAAAATGTCAGACTTTGGAGTTCTTTTCTCTGGAGCCGTTCAGTTATCCAGAGAGAGCCTCTGAAATCTGCTGGCAGTGGAGTCGAGTGGGGGGCCGATGGGTGTGTGGAGAGGGCTGGGATCCGCCTGCCTGCGACGCCGGCTCACTTTCAAAAGCAGGAGGAGGAAGGGAGTCCAACCACGCCCTGTGCAGGCCATTCAGCCCCTGATTTTAGTCCCACGCCTCATTCCCACCTTCTACAGACCTCGTACCTCCGAGTCCTCAGGACTTAGAGTTCTACAAGGCTGCTCCCCCCTGCTTGTTGGTCTACTTGTCTGCAGGGACCCAGGAAGTGATTCCCAGCTCTGCCGAATTAGCTGTCATCCTCTCCGTCTTCCGAATGGTTGTGGAATTCTCTTATCCATGTCGTCTTGTCTCCCATTTTCTCCCTTATAGGCTTATACATATGTATTTTCTATTCCTTTACTGCCATTGGAAGTAGGGTTGGGAGGGGGGAGTAGCAATCTGCCACGCTCCCTCCGAAGCGGGCTGCATGTTACTAACACAATCGACTGTGTTGCTCAGAGATAAGGGAGGGCGGTGAGGATAACCAGTTTCAGTGCAGGACGTGCATTCTTGCTCATAATCCGCACATGCCTTACATCAGATTCCCAGATGGTGGACAGATGCTCACCTCACAGCGTTGTTACGAGGATTCAGTGAGCTAAGGCAAGTACAAGCTGGAGTGCCGTGCTTGACGTCTGAGTACTCAAGTGGTGGCAATTATAATGATTCTTACAATTTTGGGATGTACTTGAATAAGGGCTGTGGGGATTTCGATGGACTTCTCTCTATCCTATTCTGTGCCTGAAGCAAGAAGCAGTCTTCTGTGAGCTTCTCCTGGGAAGCCCGCCAGTCCAGGGGCTCAAGGCTCTGTGGACTTTGGGGGGGCAGTGGGGAAATCCCTCTGGCTTGGACACTCCAGCACTGTGCATACAGCATATATGGGGACCCCGGCTCAGCCCAGAATGTTCTTCTTTCTTGGCATGAACCCGCCTCTTTGCAAACACAGTCATTTTGTGTCTTTCCCCTCAGCCCTCTTCTGAGGTTTTCTTCTACTCCTTCCTGCCCACACACATCTTTTTCAACATCAATGTCACTTTTTAATTTGTAGCAAGCGGACCCGGGTTCTGGTTCTGTCTTTGGCACTAATTGCCTCGAAATTGCTCAGACTTGGGATCTAGATTCCGTCTGCCCAGGTTTGAATCCCACCGCTGCCACTGATTAGCTGTGTGCCACCGGCAAGCCCTCAGTCCTCCGTGGGCCTCAGTTTCCTCATCTATCCAATGGAGAGGATAATAATAGTATGTAGCTCAGAGAACTGCCCTGGGGATTAAAGAGAGAATCCACGCGAAGCACCCAGCCTGGCACTCAGAGTTCAAAAAAAGCTCTAACCCTCATTATCTTTCCTGATTTAAACCTTCGCACAAACTTTGTTACTCTGGGCACAACTGGAACGAGGACTCTGAGGGGTAAGAAACTTTTCAAAAGGCTGAGGCAGAGGAAATGCGATCTCCTTGATTTGGTCTGTAGCCTGGACCAGACCACATAGCAACAGAACAACATAGCAACTGATTGAAAGCAACTCCGTTCTGTTCAAGTCAGTCAACTTGCTTTTTTTTAAAAAAAAAAAAAATGTCGTTCTGACTTTTTTTAAAAAAAAAACAACCGCCTGAGTAGTTTTCATGTCATATAGACAAACCCCCTACGGTAAAAGGGGTATTTGATTCTTGTGTCTGCTCAAAGCGGTTCTCATCACAGATTGATAAACGAATCACCACCTCCCTTCGTCGGTTCTTGCTCGCCTGTTTTATGAACATTACGAGATTGCTACCACAGCGCCCTCTAGTGGGACATAATGGTTTCCTTGCATTTAGGTCCTTGCTTAAATTTTAAATAGGACCCTATTTATTATTTTTCATAGTATTAGGGTCGTTTCAAGATATGGCTCATCCACGTATTTCACAAAACTCTTTCAAAAATTTCTTACTATTTCATTGTCAATCCTTTGAACTAAGATGCTACCTTCCTGCGGGACTCTTCTAGCTGATGGACGCATCAATTCCGCTCCTATGGTTCCTCGGCGTTCAGAGGGCCGCTTGCAAGTTAGTCTGCGGCAATTCTGGGGCAGTGGAGAGCAGGCGTCACCAGGGCGCGGGGCAATGGGTCTGCACACGGGTTGCACTTAGGACTCAAAGGAACTGCCTGCAATCCTCCTTTTGTGCTGGCCCCTCTCCAGATTCTCCCCAGCTGAATGAGCTGATGATACTGAAGGGGATCAGAAGATGCCACCCAAAATATGCTACTTTGGTGTAAGGATTATCTTGAGCTGAATGTAACTGCGAAGCAACAGATGCAGGAAAAGTTCTCTGCCCTGCCCTTGTCTACCTAAAAGCCAGGCATGAATTTTCCTTTGAGGAAGGTGTGCCTCTGATCCAGGAAGAGGAGGATGGCTCTCATCACCAGAGACTGGGCTCACAGTGAGATGAGTCTGCATAAATAGACCTTACTAAAATAACTCTTACCTTCTATTAGTTTCTCCATATATTTCCTAGTCACTTTCCCACAATTTATGGCCCTTAAAAGCCCAAGTCTCCTTTCCCTTGTCTAGTCAATTCTTCACAATTTATTGCCCTTTGTTCAAATGGTGTATAAGCCCCCTAGTCTAGCTGCTGCTTGGAGTTTTCATTTCTTTTCTGTGAAGCTCCTATGCACATAAAAACATTAACATCAATAAAAATTGTATGCCTTTTTTCCTCCTAATCTTTGTCAGTTTAATTTGCAGGTCCCCAGGGACTAAACGTAAGAGGATAGAGGATAAATTTTCCTCTCCTCCAATCCCATGTGTGGAGTGAGTTGTGAAAAGGGCAGGAAGTGGGTTAGCGGCTTTTGCTCCACCCTCCAGGGGAGCATCTTGCAGCTGGTTCGACTCTTGAATGTTCCTACCTCATTTAGTTCAGCAGCGTCAGCTGCTGTGCCTGACAAATGGCCAAAGACAAGAAAACCACCACACAAAAAGCGCAGTGGACACTTTGCGCTGCCTCATCTTGACTCTCAAGTGGCTTTATGTGCTCTGCGAAATGTCAGTCCTCCAGGGTGAAATCCAAGCTGGTTTGTCCTCAGAGTCACCAGGGCCGGTAGTGATGGGGAGCAATGAGGCACTAAATTTCTTCTCCTCAAATACAAGGCATCCATTCAGCAAAGCCACCGTCGCAGCACAAAAAGCTATTCTTGTATCAGATCAACAAAGGGAACTTGTCCGAGTGCAAAGACAATCTGAGATTTATGTTGTTTCCTGTGGAAAAGTGAAACCCAAGGGAAGACCACTGGCAGGACAGAGCAGGCACCCCTGAGGGAGCAGCGTTTCTTAAACTTGAGTTCCGACTCAGTGGGTTTGTGGCGGGGCTTGGGAATCCACACTCTAACAAGGGCCCCTTGGGGGTTCTGACGCAGATCACTGCAGGGTCACCCACTTTCTGAGAAGCACCCATGGTTTCTGCCAAGATTCAGCAGCAGAAACCATTGAAGCCATCAGGAGCACCAGGCCATGACAATGTGGCAAAAGGAGAATAAATATACTTACATTTTCCTGGGTTTGGCCCAATCAGACTTTGCCTGGCCCACAAAAATGCCAGCAGATAGGTGTTTATAAACAATAAACATATGCTTAGCATTCTGAACTGTACTTTTACGTAGAATATTAAGAAATGTCATATTTTTATGCAATTAACAAGTCTGCAATTAACATTTAACACAATGAACAATAATTAACACATAATTTTTAATATGCAATACTAATTTTTTTTTACTTTTTATTGAGATTATGAAAGTTTACAACCTTGTGAAATTCCAGTTGTACATTATTCTTTGTCAGTCATGTTGTAGGTGCACCCCTTCACCCTTTGTGCCCACCCCCCACCCCACCTTTCCCCTCGTAACCGCTAACCTGTTCTCTTTGTCTACATGTTTAACTTCCACATAGGAGTGGAGTCATACAGATTGTCTTTCTCTCTCTGGCTTATTTCGCTTAACATAATGCCCTCAAGGTCCATCCATGTTGTTGTGAATGGGACGATTTTGTCCTTTTTTATGGCTGAGTAGTGTTCCATTGTATATATATCCCACATCTTTTTTATCCCATCATCTGTTGATGGGCACTTAGGTTGCTTCCATGTCTTGGCTATTGTAAATAATGCTGCAATGAACATAGGGGTGAATGGGACTTTTGGAATTGCTGATTTCAAGTTCTTTGGATAGATACCCAGTAGTGGGATGGCTGGGTCATATGGTATTTCTATTTTTAATTTTTTGAGAAATCTCCATACTGTCTTCCATAGTGGCTGCACCAGTTTGCATTCCCACCAGCAGTGGATGAGTGTTCCTTTTTCTCCACAACCTCCCCAGCATTTGTTACTTTTTGTTTTGGTTATTTTTGCCATTCTAATGGGTGTAAGGTGATATCTTAGAGTAGTTTTCATTTATGCAATACTAATTTTAAAATATCTTTTACAACTCACAGGATCAGGCCGTTGTTCAAACTTCTGCAGAAGGCCTGACTTCCACCTGTGTCCATTACCACCTTCCTCTCTTAGGAATTGGATCCTCAGATCTTGTTGATGCGTGTGATAATTTCATCATAGAGAACAAAGACAACTCCTGTGTCCAGACATACTCCGCCATAGTATGGAATTGTTCTTTAAAAAATCTGTTAAATACAAAATTTATATTTAAAAAATGCCTTTCAAGGGAAAAAAAAAAGCCCTCAAACTTTACTTTTCTTGGAAGATTCTGGTATTTTTATTAGGAAATACAATCCAGTTTAATCATATATTTTGAATTTTTTGGCATTCATTCATTTAAAAAAAAAAGATTACTAAGTGGTTATTTTGTTCCAAGTGCCCTTCTTAGTATTGGCCCAATTTCATCTTTAAAGCAATTTTCACTGACTATAATATATACTAGCTATATGTTAATTATAGGACTATGACTAATATAAGATGGGATAGTTAATTTCAAAATAAATTATTTTCTTGGGCATCATTTTAGCAGAAGTTCTGCTTCCTTTTGTTTCATGCAGAGGAAATGTGTTTTCTCCTAGTGCAGCGAGTGGCCGGGAGAGAATTGCTTTCTCTTAGCTAATGGACTCAAGGGCCGACATTATTCTAGTGACTGTGGGGCAGGTGGCAAAAGTGTTCTTGTTCTAATTGTTGCCACTGAGAGCTCAGGAGCTCCCTTAGGATCGTGTGCTGCAAGTTCTCCATCTTACGTGACGAGGCACTGGGGAGAGAGGAAACATCTCCAATTAAAAAATGTGCAAAATCAGTGCGTTTTGATGTATTCTCACTCAAATCACTTAGCAGTGTATATGCTGCTTTCATTTAGTTTAGATGCATGATGCAGTTTTCAAAGGCAGCATTTATTTTTCAGTAAAGACTAAAATTCAAAATTGCTTGCCAGGTGAATACAGGATTTTAAGAGATGGTAATAATTTTTTTTTTTCTGTAAAGGTCACTTGGTCTAATTCTTCATTCTCTAGATGGGGAATTCATCTGAGAATGACACAGAAGTGGAAAAAAATTTTTTTTTTGTGGTTAAGGGGAAATATACCATGGAGAAGTACTGGATATAAAGAAAAATTGTTCATAGTGAATGAACAGATAGGAAATTTCATCGGAGAAATAGGAACTATTTAAAAAAAATAACCAATGATTGAATTCTAGAACTAAAAATATATAATATTTGAAATATAACATTCACTGGATGGCTTCACAGCAGAATGGAATGACCAATAAATAAATTAATAAACAGCCAATGAACTTGAAGACAGAAGAATATAAATTATCTGATCTGAAGAACACAGAGAAAAAAGATTAGGAAAAAACGACACATATCTTTGGGAAAAATGAATGCCCGTTGGGAGGGGAATAGGAACCAGAGGAAAGGAATGTGAGGGAGATTTATTTTCCATTGCATGCCCCTTTATGTTATTTAAGTTTTTAAGCACCAGCATGTATTACCTACTTACATAGGAAATAAGTACATGCTATATTCATATGCCCCAGCCCCACCCTGGTGATTCTGACTGGGTAGGTCTAAGGAAAAAATTTTTTTTTTTAAGATTTTATTTTTCCTTTTTCTCCCAAAGCCCCCCAGTACATAGTTGTGTATTTTTAGTTGTGGGTCCTTCTAGTTGTGGCATGTGGGACGCCGCCTCAGCATGGCCTGAGGAGCGGTGCCATGTCCACGCCCAGGATCCGAACCAGCGGAACCCTGGGCCCCCGAAGCAGAGCGCGTGAACTTAACCACTCGGCCACGGGGCCGGCCCCTTGTTGTGGCCGTTTTTTACAGATGAGGAAATTGAGAGGCAGAGACAAGATCACACAGCTGCTATGAGCCTGAACTGGATTTGAACTCAGGTCTGATTCCGGAGGCTGACCCCACACTGCCCAACCTAAAACATCGGGAACAGCGTTACGCAGCAAGTGGAACACAAAAAGGGATTTGTCAACTGAATGCGTAAATAGTGTAAAAATCCTTCTGAAACGCAGGCACACAACTAATTAGATATTCAGGAAAACCACAAGATATCTATTCATCATTACACCTGGACCACTTCTGGGCTGTGCCTAACTACAATAAGAAATGATTATCAGCAACTGAAATTTGAAGAGAACCACACAAACGTAGTTTATGTGACGGCTTCACCAAAGCAGAAAACTGATTTTAGCTTTCTTTACAGTAAATCACTGTTGATGCAAATAATCCGTAATCAATCTATAAATCAAAATTGAGGTGAGTTTATTATGAGCCAGATCTGAGGACTAGCCTCAGGCCTTCCTTTCCCAAGGAAAGAAGGGTACCAAAGAAGTAGGGTGTACAGGGTGGTTGTATACTGTCTTGGAACAAACAGCATACATCACACATGATAGGAATGTCCCTTTTACAATAGTTGCGAGACACTTAGCCGGCACAGCAGATCTGTGGTCAGCAGGTTGGTGGTCCCAAGGTGAGTGCTTGCAAGGTGGTCACAGCAGGTCAGTAATTAATCCTTAGTTTAGGGAGAGATGCTTATCCTAAAGGAAATGCTAATATGGGGGAAGTTACATCCCTGTCTTTAGGGGCATCATTCTTGTCTTTGGGACATAGTAAATATTTAAAGCAGATGTACAAAGCATGCTCAACAGGCCATATCAGCCCCTTTTGGAAAAACAAGGTCAGGCCGAATTAGTTTTAAACCAAATGCCTTCCTCGTATACTCCAATATATCTTTCTACTTTTCATTTATTTATCATCACCAAATGTAGTGACTCTTTTCTTTTCTTTTTTTTCTCCTTTTGAGGAAGATTAGCCCTGAGCTAACCACTGCCAATCCTCCTCTTTTTGCTGAGGAAGCCTGGCCCTGAGCTAGCATCCGTGCCCATCTTCCTCTACTTTATACGTGGGACGCCTACCACAGCATGGCTTGCTGAGTGGTGCCATGTCCACACCTGGGATCCGAACCAGCGAACCCCGGGCCACTGAGAAGCAGAACGTGCGAACTTAACCGCTGCGCCACCAGGCCGGCCCTGTGGTGACTCTTTTTTTGTTAAGTGATTGGTCCTAAGTGACTGATAGCTGATCATTAGAAGTGAAATCTTCCAGCCCCTTGTCCTATTTGTTACAGGATTAGCCTCTTGTTCCTACTTACTGATGTCGATCTAGAGAGTCAATTTATTTAAAACTTTAATTATTTATTTTTGCAGGTAATACATGTATATGGTTCAAAATGTAAAAGATATAAAAGGATATTCAGCAAAAAGGCCCCTTTCTGCTGGTCCAGCCACCTAGCTCCCTCCAGAGTCAACCAGTGTCCCTGGTTGCCTGTGCATACCCTCCAAAGGTATTCACGCATTTACAAGCAAATATGAATATATTTTCTTTTCCCCTCTTTTTTACACAAATGATAGCATACAATACCAACCTTTCTGCACCTTGGTTTTTATTGTTGTTTTTCATTTAACGTTATCCCTTGGCAATCATTTCATTTGCCTACAAAAGGACCTTCCTCTTTCTTTTATGGCGTCATAGTTTACAACTGTAAGAGGTACCACAGTTTATTTAACAAGCGCCCTATTGATGGGCGTTGTGAGTTGTTTCTAGTCTTTTACTGTTATCAACAAGGCCGCAATGAATAACACTACGCACATCGGCATCATTGTAAAGCGATAGCTTCCTTCTTGCTTCCTTTTGATTACATTTGGCCTTATTTCTGGCGTACCTGCGGAGCCTGGAATATTTTAGCATGTTCAGCGTTTGGTTTGGTTGCCTAGAAAAGCAGCCAGGAACAAGCCTTCTAAGTCTGGTCAAATACGTATGTATTATTCTGAGTGTCTCTAAAGCAAAAACCGTAAAGACTTGAGACAGAAGACGTTTCATAAAAGTTACCCCGGCAGTCTCAGAGATGAGGGGCCGCTTGTTATCCTCCAAGTCAAATTGCCAAAGCACTGCCCAGATTCGCTGGCGGTGCAGGAGCCCATGCTTCCAGGGGTAGGACAGCCTGGAAGCAGGGCTCCTGCCCAGGCTGTTGGCGGTGGTGTGAAGCTGCTTACAGGAGGGAGATGGGGAGTGTTCACAGGACGGCTCACGCACCCGCTTTTCCTTAAGGAGAATCGTAGAGCACAGGATGAAGGACATAATGTGGCCACTTAGCTCAGGCTCCAGAAGGCACATATGGGCTGGATGTCTTGCTGGATTCAGAAGAGGTCTCAGTCAAGCCTCTGGCATCACACTTTGAAAAGGTCACTTTGGACCACTTTGAAAATGACCAGCCTGTCTCTTGTGAGCACGCAAGTGAGTGTGGTGCTCAGATAATGGGCACCGTGGCTAGATTACAGGCTCTACGGTCAGGCCCTTAAAATCCCATTTTTTTGCCCAAGACAACTCAACTAATAAGAGGTGGGGCTGGGATTCCAGTTCCAGCACTGTGCCAGCTTCAGTAGCTGTTACTTTTCTTTATCTAAAAATTTAGCTGCAAATAAGGAGAAAATCCTGCAGATAGGTACTAGCAAGTGAGATTAATTTATTTTCCAGACTTGCAAACTCAGTGTATTCTTCAGCCAAAGACTGATTCTAAAGCTTGTATGAGGAAATGGAGGAAAATTCTGGCTTCAAAGTAGACATACTCACCATCTCTCTCATTCCTTGTCACAAGTATAAATGCCAGACAAATAACATCCTAGACGTCATAAGGACTAAGGCTAGTACGGGCACTCCCGTGATCGTACAGCTCACTGTTGCCTTTGACAAGAGAACACATCCCTGCAGGTGGCTGGAGGCTTGCCTGGCATTGGTTGAAGGCGGCATCTATGTCCTCACTAAACAGTTTCATAGGAATAGACACACCCAGGCTTGGATTTTTAAAAAGCTCTGCCGAATAAACCCTTCCTAATGAAAGACACTTTTAGATGCAGTTCAAAAATATAAAAACCTGACAAGGCTGTTTTTGGTATGAGGTCTGCAGCAGAATGTTGGTTGGCACCAATGAGCTAAATGGGCATGTAACATTTTAATATATGATAGATTGGATTGCTCACATTTTTACTACAGTTTTAAAAATAGAGAGTTTAAAATAAAAATCAAACCTTTGTAAACCACTGAAACGTTTACGCAGAACCTTGGAATTCTGGGGTTCCGTGGTGCCCTCCTTGTCATTTTACAGATAAGCAAAGTGCGGTCCAGGGAGGGGAAGTGAATTGCTCAAGGGGTCAAGGGGTCATTGGTGGAATCGGCACTAGAAGCCCCTCCTTACACCGCTGACCCAGGGCTCCCGCCCCTCAGCCTCTCCTAGGCAGTTCCTTTCAGGATCTGCAAAGGGCTCGGGTTAATCAGTGGCATTATGATCAAAAGCTCTTGTTCGGGGTGTTTTGATGCTAAAAGGTCATCCTAGGAAACCTGTTCCATTATAATAATCACTCCCTTCTGGTATGGAAGGATGACATACAATTTTGGACTGTAGGTAAACTGAAACGAGTCGAGAGGAAAGAGGGGATGATGGAAGGTTAGAAACACTGTCACGTGAAGAAGGGCTGAAGGAACCTGAATATTTAGCCTGGAGAAGAGACTTCTTAGAGGAGAAAGGGCAGATGTCTTAATACCTACAGGTAGCTCACGTAGAGGGAAAGCAGATCCACTCTGTACGGCCCAATATGTAAAATGGCACCCATGGATGGCAACCACAGGAAGGCCTGCCCAGCACAGGAGCCCAAAGGACTGCCACGGAGGAGATGAGTTCCCTGTCACTGGCCATGTGCAAGCACTGGACCAACACTTGGCAGGAATGCAATAGAGGATATTTCAACATCAGATTGGACCAGATAACCTTTCAAGTTCCTTGCAGTTCCAAGAATCAGATTCTCTTAAAAGGTATCTCAAAAACTCAGAAGTAAACCTGTAGGGCCAGCCTGGTGGCATAGTGGTTAAGTTTGTGTGCTCCACTTCAGTGGCCCTCGGTTTGCAGTTCAGATCCCGGGTGTGGACCTACGCACCGTCATCAGGCCATGCTGTGGCGGTGTCTCACAAAAAAGTAGAGGAAAATTGGCACCGATGTTAGCTCAGGGACAATCTTCCTCAAAAAAAAAAAAAAAAAAAAGCAAACCTATAGGTTTAAAAACTACCAAAATTGCTTCCCAAAGTCCTTTCATGCAAAATAAAGATGAGTAGAAACTCGAGTACCGTATACACTCAATGCTTAAAAAGTTTGAAGGAATAGAAGGACAAGGTGTACTTAAGCTATCAGAAAGGTACGTCAAAATAAAAGGAGTATTGAGATGAAAGAACAACGTGATAGCATCCTTTCCTAATTTTCACAAGCTGAAAATAGGTAGTCAAGAGGAACAATAAAAAAAATCACTCAAATTGTGTGTTTTCTAAGGTCCTGAAATATTTTAGTTTTTTTGATAACTGGAATTCATAAATGTATAATAACCTTTAAAAAAATCTTCATAATTAAATCGACTCGATGGGAAAACAAAAGCAAGCTTAAAAAGAGAATCTGAGTCTCATAGGCTTTTCTATCTGGAATAAAATGGTATTTAACAAAAAGTAAGTAAACAGTGATTGGCTAACAAAAATCAGAAAGAGTTGGCACACTGATTTTTACTCAGTATTTTGTTTCCTGATATTGACACTAATTCAGGCTATAGGACTTGCTCAGACGTCTCCCCGCCACTTAGGGGAAGTGGATTCTTATGTCACTGCTGCTCACTTTCATTATGGCCAGAGAGCTCCACTGATTAGAGACATTCATTCAACATACACTTCCTGGGCACACACTGGACGCGCAGGGACGCTAGGCACCGTGGGCGTAGTGACTCACTCCTAGCCCAAAAGGAACTCACACCGCAGTGAAGGGAGCATGCTAGGTCCTGGGTTCAACTGCTCTGAAGCCCAGTAGCTTCCCGGCCAGCCATCCTCCAGATGTGCGCTCTGAATAACCAGAACTGGGGGAGTTCACCATGCGTGGCAGACATTGGGAAAATACTACAGGGCTTGTGGCTTTGCTGGGACCACATGAAAGAAAGATGGCTGAGAGCATCTCTTAGTCCTTCCTGGCAGTGGAAACGGGCTATCTCAACACAGAAGCATACGCTGCGCATCCTCTTTGTCTTCTAAGGACCTCAAAAGCGCACAACAGTTATTTGGTAGGCTGGTGGAAGTTTAAAATCCCAACGAAAAGCTCTTACGTTATCGTGTTTCTTAACTGCTGATTTTTGAATAGAGCCATACAACAGAGGAGTAAGCCCCTGATACAGACCCAGGACACTTCATACAATGGCCTAAGATGTTGAGACTCAACATAAAGAGTCTGTACTCAGCAATAAACGTTGATGGTTTCTTATCAATGAACTCGCTGTTCCACAGTGAAACCTAAGATAGAAAACAATTCACATCTTACCACTACCCTCATATGGAGGAAGATACTTTTTTCCTCATCCATTTCTTCCATTTCATATAGGACTCTGAAAAATCACATCAAATTTTAAGTTTATTCATAGTTCTAACTTTCTTGTACAACTTTAAATTTTCTCAGAATTTCTATTTGTCTTTTTATTGGTCAGAGAGATATATAATTTCAACGCACCAGGATATAATTCTGGGTTACGAATCATACAGTTTGTATACAGGTGCAGTGGGTAGAGAAACTGCTACAGATCCCAAGAACATTGGCAATGCCACCGAATCAGAGTTCAAGGGTCATGGTGGCACTGTATGAAAGTAAAACAAGAAATTAATAATAACTGATGTTTTGCTGGCATTTTTGCTTCCATAGAATACTCTCCTATGACTGTCGTCAGCCAAGCAGGACAGGTATTGACGTGGACAAGAACACTGAGGCTAGTAGGTGGTGGGATCCAGGGAGGAGCCCAGGCATCAGGCCTCCAGCTGGTGTATTTTCCACCACCCCATGCACCTCCATCAGCTCCCTTCAGGATTCTTTTGGGTTCAAAACAATAATTTAGCTCTGCCCCAACTCTTTCCACATCTGCTCTTCTCTTGGCGCCCCTGTTTGTGTCATCCATTTACTTAAACAATTTATTATTATACAGAGCTTTTATGTTTGTTAAAAGATAGCATATTGTACACGTCTCAAGTGATAGAGAAGTATTCAGTGAAATCTCCCTTCCCCCGCAGACCCCAGCCCTGGAGATGCCTTCCCAGAGGCAACCAGCAAGTGGCCAGTTTCCTATGTATCTTTCTAGGGAAATTCTATGTGCACACAAACAATTACATTTTACCTTTTCTATCATGACAATGGTAGAATACTATGTATCCTCGTCTGAACCTTATTTATTTTTTTCATTGAAGAGATCTTGGCAGAGACGGCTGCTCTAACTCTGCACATCACATTCAAGTCAGGGAAGAAGGGAGAAGGCGATGGTGCTAAATATACCTGCTCTTTTTAAAATTTTTCAATCAAAAAACCAAATGATTTTCCAGAAGTCCCCCAGTAGACTTCCATTTATGTTGCATTGGCCAGAACCACGTCATGTGGCTAGCCTAGATGCCAGCAAGCGGAGGAAGCAAGCACCCAGCTCTTCCAGTCTCTACTGTGGTGGAAGGCAGGGGAGAAAGCTGGGAATGGGTGTTTACTTAGCCAACCGAGGGTTAATACATACCACGAATCTAATCAGAATCTCGTTATTTTCATTCAAACTGTTCTGTCTCCTCAAGTAGAATGTAAATTCCACAAAAGGAGTCTTTACCTTGCCCACCACCGTATTCCTGTTACACGTCTGGTACCTGGTACCTGACATGTAGTTATCCATTGGATGAATAAATAGCTTTAATGCCTTGGTGGTTATTTCATATCAAAGATATATAAAAAGATTCCTAATTATATATTTTACAGCTGAAAAGTATCCCACTCAATGTCTGTTTTATAATTTACTTAATCAGTTTCTTCTTGGTGGACATTAGGTTATTTAAAAATTTTTTTCTATTAAAAACAACGCCACAACGAATAACTTTTGTATAAATCATTTTGCACACGTGCAGATGTATCTGTAGGATAAATCTCTAGATGTGGAAATGAATTGCCATGTCAAATAGCATGTGTATTTGTAACTTTGATAGATATAACAGCTATTAATAATAATAATAAACAACTATTTATGGAGCTCCCCTGTGGAAAAATTTTGTGCAGGTTACTTTTGGGTAAATGCAAATATAAATAAGATTTCAACTCTTCGATCCAGGAAAAGATAAGATGTAAAAATAACAAATTTACAAGGTCTATGGTGCCATCTGAATCAGAGTAAAAAAAGAGCTAGATAGTAAACTCCATAAAAAGATAAGGACGATGTCTTCTTGTCATCTTCCATCCTCAGTGCCAGGCACAAGTCCCAGTGCTTAGTAGATGTTCAGTAAATATTTGGACAAATTAATGAATGAGTTGGTGAATGCAGAGAATGAGTTCAGAGAACAGTCAATAAATCGCTGTTGAATGAATCAATGAATGAAAGCAGAGCGAATGAGTTCAGCCGGGGTGATCAGTAACACCTTCCTGAAGGGGCTGCTGAAACTTGGTACCATTTCTTCCATTTCATATAGGACTCTGAAAAATCACATCAAATTTTAAGTTTATTCATAGTTCTAACTTTCTTGTACAACTTTAAATTTTCTCAGAATTTCTATTTGTCTTTTTATTGGTCAGAAGAGATATATAATTTCAACTCACCAGTGTATAATTCTGGGTTATGAATCATACAGTTTGTATAATTCTTCTTAAAGATATTCTTCAAGAACTCTTCTAACTTTGTTATAATTTGAGCTGATTGCTGACACTGAGGTTTCTCTTCATCACAGTTCCACTGTTTCTTATAGTCAATGTCTTCTTCTTTCTAGATTTTTCACTTTTGCTCTACTAATTTCTTTTTTTCCCAAAAGAATGTACACTCAACTTTTTGAGTGTTAGCATGTCCAAAAAAATCGTTTTGCTCTCATACATGAGGTGTTTCGACTGGTTTTCAAATTTCAGATTTGAAGTCATTCTCTCTTGAATTTTGAAGGTATTATTCTAGCATCATTTCTAGCAACCTGTGTCATAGATGAAAAGCTCGATACCTGTTCATTCCTTCCCTCCTTATTCTTTGAATCAAGAACTTTCACCAGAATAGGTAGAGGTGTGTGTGTGTGTGTGTGTGTATGTGAAAATTGTTTCAGGTGGCTCTTTCAACCTAAAGACTTGAGTCTTCAGCTCAAGGACATTCTCTCCATTTTTTGTTTGACATTCTCTATTTTTCCCCCTTCTGGAAGTTCTACTTGACAAATATTACATCTCTGGATCCATCCTCTCTGACTTAATTTTTCTCTGTATCGTCCATCTCCCAGTGGACACAGAGGGACTTGGGGCTGTTTGCCTGGGCCCCCTGCCCACGCCTGCACTCAGCTGCCCATTCAGGCCTTCCTTCCAACAGGAAGAGGCCAGTTGTGGAAACACTTATACCAACTCTGGAGGAAACTCATGGTAGCTATTTAAAATCAGCTGGGTTTCCCGAATGAAACCCTTCAATTCTGCATGGAAGGTGTCAAGAGGTGAGGCCAGATAATGACAGGACTTCGTGCTGGAGACTTCTGGGGTTCACTATATCTTGTTCTCCTCTCCCTCCTGGGCCCACAGGAGTGTTACACTTAGCTCCCTGCTGGGCAGAAGTCACCAATTTTGAGGAGTAACTATATCTTTTAACTTTTCTAAATATGTTTACTAGTAAGTTGAGATCCCTAGTTCTGATAAACACCAAAAGTAAAAAACAATTGGTCTTAAACTAACATCAAGCCAAATATTTATTCATAGAAATAGGTCCATTCTTTTTACTGAAGAACTTGCTTTCAAATTGTGCAAATAGGTAGGTGTTTTAAATAATAGGTTAGATTTATCACTACTTTTATCTCATTGTTTTTAATCAATGCTAAATTTTATGATATTGTTTTGTTTCATTTTACTTATTTTTATGGTTACTCTCCATCATGCAATTGATACTAGTTTTCCATTTATGGTAGCTTTGTAAAGTCTCCCTTTAAAATAATTATGCTTACATGTAAAAATGAGTGTATTTGAGGAAAAACATCAAAATGATTTTACAGGTAGTGCATGGATGTTAAAAATTAAGAAATTGGTACTAGAATGACTGACGTTTGGGAAACAGCTGTATTCCAAACAACAGAAATATCAAAATCATTTAAAACTTCAATGCACCTTGCTTGAGTATCTCTACTTTGCATATAAGCTTTGGTTGTATGCTTATTAATTTGCAAACTTTAAGCCTTGTGCTGGATATCTGCTTTACATACCATTATTCCCTCCTCACATACTAGTGCCAGATATACACTGAGTAATTGTTGATAATAAGTTGTTCTATACTTCCTCTGTTGGACTCATTCCTTTGCTGGCCTGTGTGTGTGTGCAAAATTAGACTTTTCCTTTGAAAATATTTTCAAATACTTGCAATTACACTTAAACTCCAGAATAAATATCTGAAGGAGAGTTTTTTTTTTAAAGCATTCATGAGATGCAACACCATCCAAGTTTAGGCCTTTCAGAGGGCAGAACACCAGCAGAGGAGCGGTGACTCAGCTATCAGCCTTAGTTCTTCGGAAAGGGTCTCAAGGTTTTTCTATCCCCCTCCACCGTGGGGGAGTGGGAGGATTAAATTTGTATACTGATGCAAAATACAATGGTGACCACGATCATAATTCAAATAGCTAATTTCATGTACTTTTGCCAATTCTATCATGTTTCCAACAGTTCCAAGAGATTTCCCAATCTGTAACCTGGGGGGCGACTCCAGGGTCGGGGCCTCCGAAGCAGGACCGGCTCAGGAACCCGCAGAGGCAGTTGAGGGGCGGCTAGCTCCATCAGGACGCCGCCCCTCCTCACTTAAGTAGTAGAGGACGCCCCCGCCCCGCCCCGCAGCGGGCACCTGCCGCGAGCCCCGCCCGTCCGCCCGCCCCGCACGCGGGAGCCAGAGCCACCCTCTTCAGGTGTCCGTCTGAACGCAGAGCTGGGGCTGGGACATGGGCGGCTCCCGCCGGCTCGCATCCCCGGGGTGGAAAACCCGGGTTCCATGTCCAGGTTACCCACCAGCACCAGGACGGGAGACTCTCCCACCGGGCGGAGATGGAGGTGCCCCAAACCTCGCTGCTTAAATAGCGCCCCGCTGAGGGGGCGGGGATATGAATATGCAACACGAGCTCTTCCGCATGCTATTGGACAGATGGCATGTTTAATATTCATGACGCTGCCCGATTTCTGCAGGGAGCTCCCTCTGCCCGGCGAGCCGTAGGGGGCGGGCTGCACGAGGCAAGACTTCCTCTGATTGGTTGCTCTCAGAGAGCGCTTGCCTTCGATTGGCTGGTGTAAAGGGCGGCGGCGCGGTTTACCATACGGGTGGGAGATTTGAATACTCATTTTCTGTGTTTCTGGCTGCGTGGGCAGGACTCAGGTCAGCGTTTCCAATCCGCATATCTTCCCCACTGTGTAATTCCTTTATTTTCTATATAATAGTGCTTTACCGGTACTACCACCATAAAGAATATATTCCAAGCACTGTACTCTTAGTTTGGGAGCTCCAATACCCTCATTTTGTAGTTGGAGAAACCTTGCTGACTCCTAGCTCTGGGTCCAGCCACCGCTCCGGGCTAGAGACGGCGTCCGCCTAGGGGTGGGCCCGGGGCTCGGGGCCCGGCGCCTGCTCTACCTCCTCCTCAGCTGTCCGGGCTGCGACAACCCAGGAATCTCTCGTGCCTCTTCCCTGCAGCGCCGGGTCTGCGGCTTAGTAGTCCCGAGCCGGCCTACGGCTGCGAGGACCTAGAGGCATCGTTCAGCCCAACCCCACTGTAAACCTGGTGGCTCCGACCCAACAGTAGCTGTGTGGCCCGCGGTGACCCAGCCTGCTGCACGGCCAGGGCTAGATGCCGTTGTCCTGACTCCCAGCTTGGGGTTTTGGTCGCCGTCTCCTGCTTGGTGTCCGGCGTCTTCATGATAGATTGAGATGTCCGAGCATCTGGCCCTACGGTTCCCAGGCCCTATCCGTGTGTCTCCAGCGCTGGGAGGTGGGGGAAACGGAGGAACTTGCGCCTGCGCAGAGCCTTCGGGCGCTGCTGCTTCACTGCGGAACCCGCCCCCTTTGTTCTAGGGACGCGTCACCGGTTACCATGGAGACCGCGCTGTTTACCTCCCAGTTCTGCAAGAGCTCCGGACTCCCGTGGGAAGGAGGCTCCCCTCCTGAGCTTGTGTAGTAGTTCTTTGTGGCGCAGAGGTAAGTAAACCCCGGCCCCACGCCACCAACTCTTAACTGCCCTACCCAAAGCCTTGTGCCCGTTGGGATCAGCCCTAATTTAGGTCTAATTCCGACCTAATTTAGCCCTGACTTCGATTTCTCTGGAGGCTACTCAGACTTATCCAGGATTCTTGGGTTGAATTTTGAGCTCTACACTCAGACAAATTTGAAAGAGGCCATAGGAGGGAATGAAGTAGGAGACCCCATGTTGTCTAAGGCGGCTGGCAGCCTGGAGTGCTCAGCCTTGTTAGGATCGGACGCCAGTTCCATCTTTGGATGTTTGAAGGACTTCAGAGATCCAGAGGCTTTTTAGGGCAGAAGCTCAGACTTTTGGGAGGGATGTGGGTGGGGGCCGATTTCAGCCCTCTCTGAGAAAGGCAGTTCTCACTGTCAGACAGAGCTGTGTGCCCAGGAGGTAGGGAAATTTTAGTCTTTCTGTTCTGCTGGCCTCTGCCTGCTGCCTTCTTATGTGTTCTCCTTCCTGTTCTCTCCTTTTCCTTGTCCTAGGAAGGTGTTGTTTCTTTTATCTGCTGAATAGGCTCAATACCCAAGTGTCTGTTTATAGATGTCACATTTGTTCGGTTTTTAAGAAAACGTGTCTAGGTTCATCTGTTTGGCAGTATCAACTAAAACCAAACACTGTTGTATGACCCAGCAGTTCTGATGAGACATAAATATGCATGCATGTGTTCACCAAATGACGCATATGAGAATATTCATAGCATTCTCGTGATAGCCCCAAAAGGAAAGAACCCAAATATCCATAAACCGTAGAAAGATAGATAAACTTCGGTATATTCATACAAGAGTAGGCCACACAGCAATGGGAATGAACAAACTAGAATTATATGAACAATACGGATGAATCTTACAAATGTTGAGTGAAAGAAGTCAGATACGAAAGAGTACGTACTGTATGATCTCCTTTATATGAAGTTGAAAAACAGTAAAACTAATTTATAGCATTAAAAGTCAGCATAGTGGTTACGCTGTGGGGGTGGGGGTGGAGAATAGTGACTGGGGAGAAGCACGAGGTGCTGATGATGCTTATTTCTTGATCTGGGTGCTGGCTACACAGATGTGTTCATTTTGTGTCCAAATGATGATTTATGCACTTTTCGGTGTGTATGTCACACTTTAATAAAAATCAACATTTAAAAAAGGACAAAATGGCTTTCAGTGAATCTAAAAAAAGTCTGCCTTTAATCAGGGCTTTGGAAACCTCAAATGGCGAGATTGCTACAGCATCCACCCAAGTTCCTGCCCTCAGAGTGGCACATTGCCAACAAGAACCAGTGCCACAAAGCAGAGGCCCAAAGGTCCCGGTCTGAGCGCCTGGTGGCTGAAAGCCAGAGGCTTGTGGATGAAATTGAAAAGACCACAAGAAAATCTCAAAGTGATGTGAACAAGAAACTAGGTAAGATGACACACTTTGTGTATGTGTGGCGTATTTGGATGAGACTGTTGGGATTTAGTTATACTGTCATCTGCATTTCATGTTTGGGAGTGGCAATGTATTTTTCTTGCACTATTAGGGGCATGCATACTCTCCAGGTTCTATGTTTAAGTTCACTGCCCTAAGATAGAGACATGGAAACCAGCCTGATTTTCAGCCACCCATCATTCGTTATTTTACTGATTTGATACACATTTATTGAGCATCTAAGAACATCCATGGACTAAGCGCTGAGAATATCACAGTGAAGGATCAGAGTCTCTGCTTTTTAGGGGCTTCTGGCTTGAGGAGGAGAAGCACAAAAATTGATAATCAGAGTATGACCAGTTAGGTGCTGGGGTAAGGGGGACAAAAGTGGAAGAGAGGTGGGCACTGGACATGGAAAAATTTCCTAGAGAGGAACGTTTGAGCTGAGTTTTAAAAGAAGAGTAAATTTCTCTTGACAATTCCATTCTTAACAATACAATTTCAAGGGAGTGGTGGGGACCGTGGGACCCCGAGATCATGTGCTCCATCGAAGGAGGCAGCTGATATTCAACTTCGACCTGTTTTCTCTAAGAAGGAATACGGGCCCAGCATTGCCTGATTGTCTAATTTTTTTAAAGGAAATCTGAAAAGCTGGAATTTTACCCACTTTTTAAATGTTTGGAACTGATTTAATTTATTTATAACACTGGGCAGGATGAGCAAACACGTCTGTGGATAAAACCTGGTCTAAGGGCTGCTACTTTTTCAATCTCCAATAAATCAAAGCTTCGTTCAGGCCTGCAAGGTCAGATGTTAGGTTTCTCCTGATGTGTTGATCCTGGCCCCTGATACCAGCCTATAGTCAGCCTTGTCCTAAATAATTGTGCAAATCGGTAGGTGTTAGAAATGAGGATGCACCGTTCATTTTTCAAAATAATTGTGTTTCAATAGGCGTGAAAACAGTTTTCAAGGTCTTAACCTTACTTACCTTCTTCGATTTGTTGATTCATTTAAAAAGTTAGCCATGTATAATGGCATTAAAAAACATCAAATACCTAGGAATAAATGTAGCAAAAGATATGCAAAAGTTCCACACTGAAAACTATAAACTGTTATTGAAGGAAGTTAAAGAAATTCTAAATCAATGCAGGGTTATATCAGTTAATGGATTGGAAGACTCCGTATTTTAAAGATGTCAGTTCTCCTCAAATTTATCTGTAGATTCAATGCAATGCCAATGAAAATCTCAGCAAAGTTTTTGGTGAAATTGGAAAACCGCTAAAATTCATATGGAAACGCAGAGAGTCAAGAATGGATATAGCTGTGTTGAAGAACAAAGCTGGGAGACCTTCACTGTAGACTCTAAGACCTAGTATAAAGCGACAGTAATTAAGACAGTGAGGTAGGGGCAAGGATAGACAGTCACTGACCAATGGAACATAACAGGGTCCACCAGCAAGCCCACATGTACACGTTCATCTGATTTATGACAAAAGCAATACTGCGCTGTAGTGGGCAAAGGATGGCTTCTCCGATAAATTGGTCAATTGCATATTCATATGGAAAAAATTATATCCTGACGCCTATCTCATATATATATAAAAATCAAATCTAGGTGGAGTGCATGGCTAAGTGGGAAAGGTAAAACAATAAAACTTTTAGTGGAGTACATTCTTTATGGCGTGGAGAAGGCAAAGCTTTCGTATTCTGTTTTTTTTTTTTTTTTTTTTTGTGAGGAAGAGCGTCATTGAACTAACATCTGTGCCCATCTTCCTCTATTTTTTTTTTTTATGTGGGATGCTGCCCCAGCATGGCTTGATGAGCAGTTCTAGGTCTGCGCCCAGCATCCAAGCCTGTGAACCCCAGGCTGCCCGAGCAGAGCACATCAACTTAACCATTATGCCACCGGACCAGCCCCCAAGATTTCTTATTCTTAAGCAGGACACAAAAGAACCAATCATAAAAGAAAAAAATAATAAATTGCACTATATTAAAATGAAGAACTTTGTTTATCAAAAGGACTCCATTAAGAGATCGAAAAAGCAACCCACACAGTGGGAGAAGATAGTCATAATATACATATCTGACAAAAGATTGCATCCAGAATATATAAAGAACTTCTAAAAATAAAGAAGAAAAAGGCAGACAACTCGATAGAAAAATAGGTAAGAAATTTGATAGATACCTTGCGAGGAAGGAAATCTAAACAGCCAATGAACATGTGAAGAAGTGCTCTAACTTTGTCAGTCAGCAGGCATATACACATTAAAGTCACGGCTGAGATGCTGTTACACACCCACCAGAATGACTAAAAGGGAGAAAACGGAGAAGGAGGAAGGAGAGAGGGAGGGGAGGGGGGGAGGACAAGAGGGAAAAAAGAAGAAGAAAAAGAAAACTACCAAGTAGTGGAGAGGACGTGGAGCAACTGGAACTCTGGTACCCACTGGTGGAAGTATGGACTGGTGTAACTGCTTTGGAAAGCTCTGGCAGTATCTGCTAAAGCTGGACGTATGCATACGCTGTGACCTAGATCTTCCACTTGTAGCTATATACCCAACAGAAATTCATACACATGTTTGCCAAAGATATATGCTGCCATGGTCAAAGTGGTGCTCTTTGTAACAGCCCCAAACTGGAAACTCTCCACATGCTCATCCACGGTAGAATGGATAAACGGCATTATACCATATGGCAAAGAGAATGACTCGTCTACAACTACATGCAGCAATATAGATGAATCTTACAAACTTACTATTGAGTGAAATAAACCAGATACAAATGAGTACACACCATATTATCTGATTTACATAAAGTAAGGAGAGAAAACAGGAAAAATCAATCTATATTGTTGGATGTCAGCACTGATATATGGGAGGAGATAGGAACTGGAAGGGGTCATGAGAGGCCTCCTGGGGTCCTGGTTAATGTTCTCTTTCTTGAATCGGTTATTGGTTACATGGGTGTGTTCACTGTGAAAACTTATTGATTGTACACTTCTATGTGTGTTTTCTGTAGGTTTATGATCTTCAATAAAAAGTTAAAATAACTTGCAAGTTCCTGTGCTGGTGCTGAGTACAGACATATCAGACTGTGTCTGCCCTTGATACCTTGCAGTCTGGGCACCCGATACCCAGGATATGGTGGGATCTATTCCATATGAGTGGCATGAATGGAGCAGTGTTAGATTAGAGGAGAGAGCAATCACTTCCAATTGGTCTCGTCCAATGACTACCCAATTTCCCCATCCATTGGTCACTCAGTCTTCATCTGACTTGATTGCTCTACAATGCTGGATATTTTTGGAATTCCGCGACACAAGTCTCTCCTGGTTCATTTCCTTTCTTTCTAGCTATTTCTTCCTCTTCTACATTGTTGATTCTTCTTTTTTCTATTCATCCCTTATTGGTATTTCCTAGTGTTTTGTTCTTGGCACCCTGCGCTTTTTCTTCTCTTCCCTCTATACTTTCTTTCTTGATGACCTCTCTAGAAATTTTATTACTATCCCTATCCTATTTGTGCTATTGTTTTGCAAGGAGAAATCTTTGGCTCTAACTTCTCATCAGAGCTTCTTATGGAAGTGGAGGACTACTTGTCATATATTTCCACCTAGATGTCCTTCACACACTTCAAAATAAATATATCCCAAAACGAACTTGTTACTTTCCTGAAAAGCTTACTTCTATAGTTCCTTATCCTGGTTAATGGGACCAGGATTTATTCATTCAACAAATATTTATTCGACAAATATGTCTGACTGTGCTAGATGCTTAGGATTATAAAGCTGAAGAAGGCAGACACAATCTAGCAAATGAGAGAGACAAAATACAAATAAAAAGACAAGTAATAAAATTATTCCAAATTATTATATTGGACCCAATGTCAGTAAATATGAAGAGAAGAGGGAAAATTTGAATCACATTTTGGGGACAGGATCAACAGAACTTACTGAAGGATTGGGGATGGGGGATGGAGGTGTTGGCAGGGTCATGCTCTCTCTGAAGGCTCTCGTGGGAGAATCTGTTCCATGCCTTTCTCTTAGTTTCTGGTGTGGCTGGCAAATTTTGGTGCTCTTTGACTTATAGATATGTCAGTCTAATCTCTACCTTAATTGTCACATAACGTTCTCCCTGTGTGTCTCTGCATCTTCACATGGTGTTCTCCTTTCTGTGTCTTCTGTTTTCTCTTCTTATAAGGACTCCACTCACAATGGGTTAGGACCCACCCTAATCAAGTATGACTTCTTCTTAATTTGATTACTTCTGCAAAGACCCTATTTCCAAGTAAGGTCATATTCACAAGGTACCATGGGTTAGGACTTCAAAATATCTTTTTGGGGGACACAATTCAACCCATAACGGTCTTCTGTGGTCTACAAATTAAAGAGTCCTTCATGTGGCACTGAAGAAGCTGAACGTACCTCCCTACCCTTCTACATCTTTCAACTCTAATGGAGAGATCTTTCTCAAGGCCTCAAGTCTGAAGACCATATCAAACAGCTCCCCAATTCTGAAGCCTTGTTGACCTCCCCCAGCTTCCTTCCTTTGAGCCACCACTGTACTTCTTACACAGTTTCTAGTGTAGAATTGTCACATTGAATTGAAATTATCTGTTTACCTGTCTGCTCCACAGACTGTGAGTAGCGCAGAGGCTGTGACTTGCCAATGTATCTCCTGGACCTCATCAGTGCCTGGCACATTGTACGAGCTCAATGATAAGTATATTGGATTATATTGTAGCATTTATGGTGAATGGCTAGATGTCCAAGCTGATGTACCGAGCACATGAGGGAGAACAGCAGGATGGAGATAAGAGGGAGATGAGGCTGGACCAAGCCTGAGGAAGCCCTTGAATTTGGAAGGTTTAGCTCAGTAGGTAGCCAGTTAGAATTCAGGAGGTAGAGACTGAAATCTGGGAGTCATCAATAATGATAGTAATAGAAGCCATGGATGTAGATTAAATTACCCAAGGAATATATTGAAAGAGAAGAGAAGAGGGCATGGGATAAGGGGAGCAAGAGAGGAGCTGGGGAACAAAAGCTCAGGCAGATGAACAGAAAGATGAGACGAGGGTCATGGAAACAAAAGGTGACGGTTTCATGGGTGAGGAAGTCTTCTGTTGTATCAGTGGTTGCACAAATGTCAAGGAGGCTGAGAGCTGAGCAAGAATGTGTTTGAACTGGTGGCTTGAAGATTATTGGTGACCATTGAGATAGCAGGTCCAGTAGGGTAGTGGAGGATGCGAGGTGAGGGTGGAAGTCAGTTACAAAGTGTGAGGGGGGTTACTTCACACTTTGAATGCTGCATTTGTCTTCCCTTCCTTTAAAAATTGCAACAAAGTCGTATTAAAGGATTAATGGAAAGTATGCCTCAAGGATGGCAGGGTTGGAGGGAGAAGAAGGGGAGGCAACAGTAGACAAATGCTCAAGACAAGATATTGAAAGCTAGGAAGCCAAAGGTCCAGCGGTGGCACACTCAGGGACTGCAGAAGGCCTGGATGGGTGGAGGACAATGAGAAGCTAGCTGCTTCATGCTACACGTTCATGCTGCAGAAACCTGGAAATGCTCAAAATTGGAAGCATCCAATGACCTCTGAAGCTGGAGGTTCAGGATAGAAGTTGAAACAAGATTGGTTGAAAGTCTTTGTAAAGAGCCCTTCCCCGCTCTGGCTCTCCCCAACCCCAGCAGAAGGCTAACGGTGAAGGGATTGGGTGAAAGTCTACTTACTAAACTGTAATTTTCCAGTCCCTGGTCCCCAGGACACTCGTAGCCAGGTGTATATCCTCGGAGAGGAGATTAGAAGATTTCTCCACGGAGAAACTAATGGGTCTGAAAGGGAAGATCTGTGGATGCTAACATTTGGGCATCCTCCAGGAAAGTGCCCAGGCCCTGCCTGATCACGATAAGGCATTCTGGTTGACAAGCGTGTCCTTGCAGACAGAGAGTCCACTTAGCATTTGAGCATTTTATCTTAAATATGACCATATGGGGATCACCAAACATCTGAGGAAAGGCTCTAATATGACAGACACCAAAACAAACAAACAAGCAATCAAACACACTGAGACTAAAGAAACAGACAGAACACAGAGCAAAAGGAAAAATCCCCTGTGAGACCCTCAGGGGGCTTAGAGAAGACGCCGTGTCCATGGAACAAGAAGGGTCTTAAAGAAGAGAATATTCGGAGAACAAGAAAGTGTTCCTGGGAATTAAAAACATGAGAGCAGAACATTTTTAAAAATCAAAAGAAAGGTTGAATGATAAAGTTGAAGAATCTCCAAGAAGTAGGAAAAAAAAAAAAAAAGACGAAGAAATAGATAGATAACAGGAGAGAAATGATAACAGAATTCGAGGATCCATCTGGCCTCAATGTCTAATAGGAGTTCCGGAAAGAGCACAGAGAAAATGGAGTGGAGGAAATCGTCCACAGAAGAAGATAATAAAATTTCATAGAACCCAAAGAGCTAAGTTTTTACATTAAAAGGGCATGCCTAGTGTCTGGCATAATAATTGAATAAGGTTGACACCAGCGTGAAATTTCACAACACTAGGAAAATAGAGAAGAAATTCCTAAAAGCTTTTCAGGTCTTATATGCAGAATCAGGAGTGAGAATGGCATCAGACTTCTCAACAGAAACTCTGGAAACTGGAAGGAAATGAAGCAATACCATCAAAATTCTAAATGAAAATTATTTACAACCTGCAAATCTATACTCAAATATAATCAGTTGGTGAGGGTAGAGTAAAAGCATTTTCGGACTTGCAAGTTTTCAAATGCATCCATTTCTTAGGAAGCTCCTGAAGGATGTGCTTCAGCACATTGAAGGAGTAAACCAAGAAAGACGAAGGAATGGAATCCAGGAAATAGAACGCTGACCCATGAGAAGGGTGAAGGGAGTTCCTAGATTGATGGTGAAGCAGGGTCAAGGGATGAAAGACAGCCACACGGCCAACTGGACAGCCACCCACCCAGGATGGAGCAGGAGGAGACAGAGCTCGGGAAGAGAGACTCTAGGAAAGACACAAAATCAATAGGGACTTGGTGGGTGTGAATATATCGAGAGGATGTTTATAGTTCTGTCAGAAAGTTTGAAGAAAAACTAATAATAAATATACAGAAAGTGAATCAAAACTACAATTATTAACCCGTCCCAAACCCAAAAAGTTGTACAAGAAAAAAAATCTATCACAGCATATTACGTGGTTCAGGTTTAAGTAACATTTACATATTTAGGATAATATAAACAGCATGAAATTATTATTTAACACCATGGGGATATGACTACATTGGGAAGATGGAAGAAGCAGAAGCATGTTGTGTAAGTTGTGTGAGAGCAAATCCTTATCTTTCATCCTAGGAAATCAATAGATAATATTAAAACTGATAATGAATAAGTAGCTGGGTAAGCAAATGTCAGAAGAAATACTAAAAGTGTTTAAAAAGTAGTTGCTTCCAGAAAGTGGGCATGGGTAGGGGCGGGCCAGAGAATTGTTTTCAAACAGTATACATTTATATCTTTGATAAAATTAAAAGTTATTTAAAACAGTGGAGATTGAAGGATTAGAGTCAAGTGTGGAATGGTCTTTGGGTTAATTTGAGGTTGAATGTAAGAAGAAATATTTTCCTTCCCTTCCTCCCTCGGTCCCTTCCTCCCTTCCTGCCAGGAAACACTCACGAAGGTGAAGTACTGCCCCCAGTAGCACAGCCCTGAGAGGAGAAGAGCGCATCTCAGGTACTTTTACAAACGTTGGCTGCCTTGGGAGTAGATTAACCCTGGTGTGACTTCTCGTGTGCTTCAGAGCAAAGACTCGAGGAAATCAGATTCTGGAAGAAGGAGTTAGATGACAAACTTGAGCAGCTTGTGTTTGCGACCGAAGATCTACTCATCTATCAGACCCGATTGGAGAAAGCCCTGGAGAGCCTGAAGGAGCCCTTGCACATCACTCAGACGTGCCTGGAGTACAGGTGGGCAGGAGGGTTCCTCTAATGGATCATCTGCTGTGAGAAATGAAGTGCTGGGTAGGGAGCTGACTGTGCTAGGTCATGGGTTAGAACGAGGCAAATGAGGATGTGTTCTTTCAGAGCCTGACATTATCTTGGCATGCCCATGGTGCTGGGCAGTGGAAGGAGCACTGGACTAGGTTCATGTCTAAACTCTGCTCTTGACTAACTTAAATATAAGTTAAGACTACGTTTGGCTATGGGTAATTGGAAAACCGCAAAATAACATTGAACTTGAATAAGATATTTTATTTCTCACATTTAAGGAGTCTGGAGATAGTCAGTTTAGGGTTGGCATGGTGTGCCACAGTGCCAGTGCCACAGTGTCAAGTTTTCTATCTTGTGACTCCACTCCACTTGGCTTTCACTCCTGAGTTTACCTCATGATTCAATGTGGCAGCTGGAGCGCCAGCCATTATGTCTACATTCCAGCAAGTAAGAATAATTAGGATTGGCGTTCACCATTTCCACTTGCATCTCATTGACCAGAGCCTAGTCACAAGGCCACACCAATATAAACTGGGAAATGGTAGTCTTTATTTTGGGCAGGCAGAGTGGATAGAGTTACTAGAGGACAAATCTGCTCCAATACCCAGAGCTACACAGAAGCACTTTGTATTCCGGAGAACACTGCAAAAGCATCCCTTTTTATTATCATTTCTCTCCTCTGAGGCCCGTGAGTGGGATGGTCCTCTCTGGGGTAGTACTGATTTCCAGACCTGTTCCCGGTCACGGCCCTGGCTGCTGTGCCCTAACAGGTCTTCTTGCTGCCGGCAGAGGCCCCGCCAATCCAGTGCATCCTCTGCACTGGCTGTTGAGTGCACTTTTCCAAATGCAGATTTGTACAGCTCATCCCTGTGCTCAAAATCCTTCATTTACAACCCCACGCCCTGATCCCTTCAAAATAAAGTTCAAACTTCTCAGCCTAGAGAACAAAGTTGGTCACGCCTGGGCCCCCAGGGACCTCTCCAGGCCCGTGTCCCATGCCCAGCAGTGGGGATGTGCTAACGTGTACTGAGCTACTCGAAGTTTCCCCAGTGCCCCAAGGCTCCATCTGCACTGTTCCCTCCTGGAAAGCCCTGTGCCCTCAGTGGGCTTAGCCAGGACCCCCTGCAGCCAGCAGGAGCAGCCTCCCCTGCTGGATGCAGAGTCTGTGATGCAAAGGCAGAGCAGGTGGCCAGGGGCCAGCATCCACTTGGCTCAGGTTTGCCCTAAGGGTGGTTAGGGTGTCGATGTTGCTAAGTTGGTTGAGTATGTGCTTCTGCGTGCTGGGTACCGTGCTGTCTGCTTTCATAGCTCATCTGTTCCTCGCCACGACCCTACGAAGTGCTAATACAGTCATGCATCATTTAGTGACGGGAAGACGTTCTAAGGAATGTATTGTTAGGCGATTTTGTCATGTGTGAATATCATAGAGTGTCCTTACACAAACCTGGGTGGTCTAGCCTACTACACACGGAGTCTGTATGGTCCTCATCTCATGGGACCATCGTATACACGGTCTGTTGTTGGCCAAAACATCGTTATGCAGCACATGACTGTAGATCGCTCCATTTCACAAAAGAGGAAACTGAGGCACAGATAAGTTATATAGCGTGCCTAAGGCCACACAGCTGGTGTGTGGTGGAGCCTTCCTCTCTAGCACTGCCATGCTGGGTGGAAAAGGACAAAGATCGGCAGTGACTGGGCAATGTGGGCAGTAACATAGCATAGAGGTTAAAAGCACGTGTACCCCCAGTTCTGTGATGTTGGGTCCTTTACTCAGCCTCTCTGAAGCTCAGTTTCCTCTCCTGAATTCTAGAGGGTTAAGTGTGAATATCACCAGAAAAGCTCAGCACAGTGCCTGTCACACGGTGCGCGCTCGGGGTGAGTAACGTTAATGTTGGCATGATTATTATTGTAAATCTAATAATATCATAGTATGTATGATAATATAAGTCCTTGTCAAAAAACAGGACTAGGATCAAGGAGGAAACATATGTCTAAAATTCTAAGTCAAAAGACCATGTTTCCAATAAGTAGGTAAGAAGGAAAAGGCTTCAGGACTGATGGCCAAGTTGAGGGAAAAAGTCCACCGGGTATTTTTCAGAGCAAGGACCAGGTACTGGTCAGTGTTTCTCCGTTGTGTTTTAAAGTCACATAGACGCTGAGTAAGGTACATCCCCCACCACGTTGTCCGGATGGCTGAGGCGCTGCTCAAGCCACTTGTCCAGAGAGTTCTAGATGCCCAGATGTTAGCACGTGTCGAGTTGCACGTGTTGGATGACCTTTCTGTCGGTCAGGGAGAAGCGAGTGGGCATTGACTTGGTGCACGATGAGGTGGAGCAGGAACTGATAAAGGAGGCCGACATCATCCAGGGGGTGATGGCCCTGCTGACCCGCACCTTGGAGGAGACGACCGAGCAGATCAGGTACGGCTGTGCCGGGCCTGCCCTCCGCCTCTCCGCTGGGCACATCTAGAAAGGGCCGGGCCCATGGCACCCAAAGAATGGGCTTTAACCTCCTACCAGTGCCTTCCACGCTCCGAGGTGGCCCCGGGAACACTCAGAGTTGAGACCCGGACAACCTCTCCTCCATGACAGCCGCCCCCTGGTGGTGGGTGGGGATGGAGTCACCCTGATCATAAACTGGAGGACACTGGAGCTGCTTCCTGCTAGGGCTGACCTCTCACATACAGTATGTCACAGCGGTGACATCAGAAAATGTCACATTTGGAGGGAGGGACTTGAAGTCCAGGCTTGGTTCCAGGACTCTGTCACCAGGTATCTAACGGTATGTGTGTGTTGGGGGATGGGAGGTGGGGAGGAAGGGCCGACATCCTGTACTAGACCTGGCTGTAGCTTCATTTTCCAGGGTCTCCCGAGAACTTGTAGGTGCCATCTGGGCATTCCAGAGGGAGAAACCTGTACCTTCTCCCTTCAGGCTGAACCGCTCTGCCAAGTACAATCTTGAAAAGGATCTGAAGGACAAGTTTGTGGCCCTGACCATCGACGACATCTGCTTCGCACTCAACAACAACTCGCCAAATATCCGATATTCTGAGAACGTCATGCGGGTTGAGCCAAAGTGAGTGTGTCCCTGACTGCGGCTGGCTGTGCCGTCTGGCTCCCTGAAGCGTGATGTCCCAGTGCTTCTCGGGCGGACAGGCAGGACCCTGACAGGAGGCCGGGAGCTGGGAAGAGGCAGGCCTGGGGCAAAGGCATGTGCTGAGCGGTGTCTGCCTTGACACAGGGCTCCGAGGTGGCTCGGTCCTCCAGGTTAGGCCCCACTTTAAGAAGGTCTGATATAAAATCTTTAAATACTTAAAATTTGTCTCTTTACCTATTCATGTTTTTAATAAGTATTCTAAAAATAGATAAAGGCCAATTTAGTCAGTTCCCCCATCAACGCTTCCCGTGATTAACCTCCTGAGATGACCAGTGTTATCTGGATGCTCATACAAACGTGTGTATACACTCACACACACCTATTTTATTTTGTTTACAAAAATGAGATTATACTATATATCTTTTCTGTAATATATAACTTATATTTTTCAATTAACGTTACATCACAGACCTAACTCATTCTAAGTTTTAAAATGTTTTTTTTTGAAGTAAAACATGCATATAGAAAAGTGCACCAATACTAATAAACGTAGATTAATGAATTATCATTGTTTTAGTTATCTTTTGCTGTTTCACAAGTTACCCCCACACTTAGCAGCTTAAAGCAATAAACATGCATTATCTCACAGTTTCCGCGGGTTGGGAACCCGGGCACTGCTCAGCCGGTGCCTGGAGCTCGCGTCTCATGAGGTCATAGTTGAGCTTTCTGCTGGGGCTGCAGTCTCACTTGAAGGCTTGGCTGGGGTCTGGGTGGGCCTCCACTGCCAAGCTGATGGGTGGTCATGGCAGGGCTTGCCCATGTGAGCCTCTCCACGGGCTGCCTCATGGCATGGCAGCTGGCTTCTCCCACATCAAGCGATCCAAGAGAAAGCAAGAGAGAGAGAGTGCCCCAAGACAGAGGCCACCATCTTCTTTCAACCTGATCCCAGAAATGACAGCTCATTACTTCTATGTGTGAGAAATGAGTCAAAATGAGTTCATGACAGCACTCAGCGGGAGCGGGTTACACAACAGTGTGAATACAGCAGGCAGGAGTCACTGGGGGCCGCCCCAGAGGCTGCCTCTAATCACACGGTGAACCATCCCCATGTAACCGCCAACCAGGTCGAGAAATGAAACATTACCGCTAACACAGAGACCCCTGCCCTGTCCTGCTCTCCATCAGTAGCCCCGCCCTCCTCCCCTGAGATAACCGCATTCCTGACTCCTAATAGGTTGGTTTTACCTGCTTTCGTGTTTAGTCCACAGCGTCATGTACTGTCTATTTTGTGTGTGTGTCAGTTTTCTTCCAATCAACATTATTTTGAGATTCATCAGTGTTACATAAAGCAGCTGCTTGTCAAACTGGCAATTTATTCCTTTATTTATTTATGTCAGTATGGACGCGCGGTTTCCTATTTTATTCAATGTGTTACAATTTGTTACTATTGTTATATATTTTGATACTCAAACTGTCACTACTTGTGTGATGTTAACCAAGTTGCTCCATCTTTCTGAGCCTCAGTTTTCCTCATCTCTAAAATGGGGGTTATGAGCATTAGCTCACTAGGCCGTCGTGAGGATTAAATGAGATAATGTCTGTGAAGTGCCAGCCCAGTGCCTGGCACAGAGCAGGCAGGTTTCCCCAAAGCGACAGCCATGGCCCCTGACAGACCACTGTTCACTCTGCCTAGAGATGGGGAAATGGTCTAGGTGCTTCTGACGGTGGAGGTAGCCTTAGCTTCCAGTGGGTTTCCAGGAGCCTGTCCCCTCCCCACACCCTCTTTCCCCGCCCGAGTGTGCTGTGACTGAATGCACGGCTTCTGTTTCAGCTCTGTGAGTCTGGAAGACTGGCTGGACTTCTCCAACACCAACGTGGAGAAGGCTGACAAGCAGAGGAACAGCTCCCTGCTGCTGAAAGTGCTGGTGGACCGAGTCCTGTCACAGACGGCCAGCGACCTGCACAAGCAGTGTGATGTGGTGGACACGGCCTTCAGGAACGGGCTGAAGGAGACCAAGGGTGCTAGGGACAAGCTGGCTGATCATCTGGCCAAGGTGAGCTCCCTGGAGGGAACGAGGAAGAGGACGTTCAGAGTGGACGTCTTCACCAGGAGACCTGGAAGGCCCTCCGGGCCGGGCAGCTGCCTCTGGGCTGTGATCGCGGGTAGCTAAGGGGTGAAGGTCCTTCCCATCTCTCCATCTTAGCTGCTGTCTTTGGGCTTTGGGGACTAGAGTGGGACTTGATCCTTTTCTGGGTCTCCTTTGTCACTCATTGCTGCAAGGACAGGCCGTCCCCTCACTCTGGGCCTCAGATCCTCTTTATGTGAAATATGGAGACAGACTATACGGTTTTAGACATCCTTTATGACTCAAGTTCCGTGAGTTGAAAGCAACCAATTTGTCCAAACCCAGCTGCAACTTTGGGATTCTGGCGGGTTGTCCCTCCTGGTTATGTGGTGTGCTGGTAAACTGGCTCTTAGGAAAAACCAAAAGGCCCTGATTTGTAGAATTTACAGATTTTCGTGGTGTAAATACTTCCACCATGGTCACTTTCAAGCTACCCGTTTAACGATGGTCTGGAGAAATTCCTGAATATTTAACAGCCAGAGCCCACATGAGCCAGCTCCGGCACCCCTCCCTCACCAGCAGGGACCCTGGGTCCTGAGCGTGTAGGACCACCCCACAGGCCGAGCTCAGGGACACTGAGAAGGAGAGTCTAGAGGAACAAGTGCTGGATTTGGCCTGAAGATAGGCGGGTCTGAATCCCAGCCCTGTGACAGATCAGCTGAGTGCCTAAGCAGCTCCCTCGAGCTCTCTGAGCCTCATGCCTCACCTGTAGCGTTGGCACAGTAACAGCTGCCTGACGGGGCCCGCTGTTAGCCCACCCCTTGCATTTTACTGATGGTGAAACTGAGACACAGAGAGCAGAGGGTTCCCCAGGGGGCAGCGCTGGCAGCCTGGGACCAGAGCCCAGGCCTGCTCAGCTCCCAGAGCCCTGTTGTCCTGCTGGTGCATGCGCACCTCGCTCTCCTGGAGCCCGGAGTCCGGTCGTAAGACAAGGTTTACCGGCACGATGAGCAGGACAAAGCAGAAGGTAGTCATGGGTCACACTGCAATGTTCAGCGAAACGATCGGTGGATGAGCCTTGAGGGTGAGCGTGTAGACTCCAGTGTAGACAGCCCTGGTTTGAACTGGGCTTCAACACTCGCGTGTGATCTCGGGGAGCTTACCTAATGTTCTGTGTTCTTTTATGAGATGGTCAGTCAGGTGCAGCTGTAGGAGGAGACAGAGAGGAGGCCCAGGAGAGAACAAAGTTTCTTATACTCACAGATCCTAGGACAGGAGGCAAGGCTGCCGTGCAGGGCCACATGGGAAAGACACTAAGGTGGTCAGGAGGCGGATGACAGGAGTGAGGGGAAGGATTGGGCCATGGCTCTTCCTGGGGTTTCCTCAGGACACGCACGGCAGGGCAGGGGGAACAGTTTAAGACCCACTAGTTTGAACCATTTCAGTGGGCTTTGGGCTATAGAGCGGTCCCTAGTTGCTGGATACCTGGCCCTGAGATGATGGCAGAAGAATGTCGCCACCTGGGGTGTAAGGGCCAGACAGAGCAGGTCCGGTTCTGGACTGGTTAGTCTGCGTATCAAAGGCATGCTCAGGCTGGGTCCTCTGCCATCTCTAAGCATTGGCTAGCCCAGGGAGGCACAGTCTCTCCACCTAAAAAGGTTTTTAAGGTGTCAAAACATCATAATATACAGAAAATATAAAATATTTACAATATACTTAAGCTTCCTGTTTCTTGGTTTCCTCATGGATAAAACAGGGACAGCAACAGTGCTCACCTCCCAGGGTTGGCCAGGCGATAATTAGACAACCCAGATCAAAGACCTGGAACAATGCCTGGCACATCTCAGTTTTATGTATACACACGCACACATAGATATAATTTGTCTATATATAATCAGTATAATATATAATCAGTAAAAATTGGCTAATGAATAACAATGATAATAATAAAGGTAGCCAAAGAATATTCCAGAGTCTTCCTGGTGGAGTGAGAACTTAGTCTGGGCCTGGAAGGACGGATCTGAGATGCGAAGGCAGAGGGGAGGAGAGACCGCTGTCAGAGGCCAGAAGCTGGTTTCTGCCGGAGCCTGGAAGAAGCCCAGTCCTGCTGGAGGAGGGGCCCCTGCAGGAGCCAGGAGCCGTCCGGCTGAGGGCTTGGAAGCGCCGTCTAAAGTGAACATCCAAGATGGTCTGGACTGGCGGGAATGATAGACTAAAACAAATTGGGTGAGATCCAACAGGGACAAAAGTGAAGTCTTTCACAGGGGTCTAAAAAAATCAATGATACCGGCACAGAATGGCTTAGGGGCAGCAATATGAGTGAAAAGATTTTAGTGGAAAGGAAATTTGGAAGAAACCGTCCATTGGATGTGGAAGGTAACTAGAACCTGAGAGTCGATGGTCCTCTTCTCTGTGGTGGTGAGGCCCTACACTGATAACGAGAGTGATGGCCACGTGTACCGAGTGCCAGGCCCAGTGCTGGGTGTGCCATGTATATGCCTCTATGCCTTAGCAACCCTGAAATGGGTAGATAGCGTTATCATCCCCATTTCAAAGATGAGGAAACTGAGACTGAGGAAGGTTAGCTACTTGGTCAAGGCCTTGTGACTAACAGGTGGCAGAGTTGGGTGTTGAGACCAGGTCTGTCTGACTCCTGAGCTTGCACCTGTCGCTCCCCAACACATTGTGGTGGAAACGCAGAGACCGTGTCCCCTTCTGGCCTCATACCGCAGGAGGGACCAGGTGGCCTCAAGAGCACATCCAGGGGGCAGCCTGTGGAAGGAGGGGCGGGGGCAGGGGCTTTGCAACTGAGAGAACCAAGACTAGGGCAGCGTTGTCCAGGAGGAATATGATGCAAGCCACACGTGTCAGTTTAAATTTTCTAATAGCCACTTCAAAAAGTAAAAAGTAGTAGGTGGAATGAACTGTTACATGTTTTATTTAACCCAATATATCAAAAATATCTCTTCAACATGCCGTCAACATAAATAATTAATGAGATATCTTCCATTCTTTTTTTTTTTAAAAACTAAGTCCTCGAAATCTGCCATGTGTTTGACACTTACAGCACAGTTCATTTAGGATGAGGCACATTTCACTGCTCAGTGGCCACAGGTGGCTGGTGGCTACTATGTTGGCACGGCTCAAGGGGAACAGGGTCTCCTTCCTCAACTGTGGGAAGCGTTGTAAGTGGGTTCATGTAAGTGAGATGAGCTAAGAGATGGCAGCCACGAATCAGAGGGAGCCTGGAGAGAGAACCAACATTTAATCTGAAATCATTTTAATATTTGGAAGAGTCACAGCCTAAGAGACAGAGAGGATATGAAAAATAAATGCAGGGTTCCATCAGTTCGGACGGCCTTAGGAGTTTGCAGGGGGAAACTATTTACATCTCTTAAGAGCAAAAACATTTTAAGATTCAATGAAAAGGCACAGCCAGCTGGGTGAGGGTGGCGTTATTCTGGGAATGGGAGGGTTAGGGAATGTGGACATGGAACGACTGTGAGACCACTGTCCCCATTTGGAGACACGGACTTAAGTTCTATGAGAAAAGGCTCCTTCTGTTTATCCTCTGCTTATCCTCTGGCCAGAAGCTGCCCTGGCTGTGAATTGACTCAGCTCAATTTGTAGCTGAGAAGACAGCTTCAGATTAAAGGGTACAGTAACCCCCATTTTATTTTCCATGACACAATTGTTTCCTTATTGAGCAAAGCATATTTTAACCCCAGCAAGATTTAGAATTAAGAATAGCAATGTTTAAAATAACCTAACCCAGGGTTAAGATTATCTTAAGGGGTCAGCAAACTTTTTCTATAAAGGGTCAGATGGTAAATATTTTAAGCTTTGTGGGCCTAGAGGCAAAATCAAGGCTATTGTGTAGGCATTTACATAATAAGAAAGAAAACAAATTTCCACAAATTCTTATTGACAAAATAAAAAATATAATAACAATCATTGGATATAGTTTTTATAGGTCTACTGATGAGAAAAAGGGCATTTTTGGGGGGAGGATGATAATTTCTTTTGTGGGGGTTCCAAGTCAGTATTTTCTATCGAAACCTATTGCAAATGTTCATCTGTTAATGCTAATCTGTCACGAGATTTTAGATTTTGTCTCTGAAAATGTCTTTCCCTTCAGCTAGGCATTGGCGAGTAGTGATAACAATCTATGAGCATGCGATTTTAATCGAGCATGTTCCTCGCTTGGAAGGCATTTATAGAATCCTGTTAGATTCTTGCCTGTCAGCATGGCCTTTCATTTCAGATTAATCACTTCTAGTTGAAGGAGGGGTGGGAGCTCTTCAATTGCACAGTTAAGTGGATTTTGAAATATGGAAATTTCGTTGGCACTTTCTTTGAGGTCCAAAAGACGCTGCCGGAGCTTGGGAAATATTTCTTCTGAAAATTTGGGTGGCAGTGGAGGTCTTGCTTCTTGTGTTAATTTCTGACAGCACAGGAAGTGCTTAGAGCAGCTTGATACTGCTTGTGATTTCATCACGTTAGTTGTTGGAATGACTTTCCCGCAGTGCAAGCTTTGCATGTTAGTCCCATCCTGCCTGATGATTTTAGGTTGGATTCGTTAAGAAATATTATTAAGTCTGGGGCAGAAGCTAATTTCCAAAACCATTCAGGGTTGGTAATAGTGGTTGAGGGTGGTTTCTTTGCTCAGAAAAATTGCAATCTTGGTGTTGAGCTAAAATAAACCACGAGAAAATTCTACTGGGGCTAAACCACTGAATTGCTGAGTAGTGGGGCAAGTCAGGATATTCAGCTTCTGTTTCTGACAGAACTCACACAAATGGTGATGGTCGAATCCGTGAGAGCTAAAGAAGACACTGCTGACAGTGCTGGTTCAATAACGTGTGCTAGATCCAAAGATTTTCTGCAGGGTACTTTCTGATGAATAATAAAAATGAATAACCATAGGCTTGAAATAACTTCCATTCCCACCAGCTCTGTAAATACGTTCAACTGAGCCTTTTTCTGCTCAGCACATATTTGTACCATCATCGGCTGTAACACTTCATAGCAGATTCCACTTCAGGTTGTATTGACTTCATGTTTTCTCAACTTTTTGAAAACATCCGCACCTGTAGTTATTTCATGTGACTGTTCAGAGAGGCTAATTGTTTAGTCACTTCAAACTCAGTGCTGGCTCCTCGAATAAACAGCCACTGACAGCATCAGAACACCTGCCAACTCAGGAAGAGCAAAGGAAAACCATCCGAAATCACATACCTTGTTTTTCAATTGACTATCGATGTTGTTCCCAATGTCCTTAACTCTTTGAGCAACTGTTCTTGCGGAAAGACTAATAGGCTTCAACAAATTCATACTCTCTGGACACCCTCCTCCGCTCCTGCGATCGAACATGATTTAATTAACTCGCCGTTGGTGAATGGCTTTCCTTGCTTCGCTGACAAATGAGCCACTTGGAACCTTCGTTTGATCGCAGCCCCATTTTCATTTTTGTGAAGAAATTCGGCAGTGATGCGATACCCTGTTTTGAATTTCTAATTTTTCAGATCATCGCTCTCCTGGGGATATTGTGAGGGGTGCTTAGTCTGGTGATGTTGACGTATGTTGTATTTTTTAAGCACAGCTGTAGTGTCGTATGTCAAACACAGTGCTCTGCTATCTAACTGATAACAAAACTGACACTTCGCTGTGCCTTAAAAGTGCAACACATGAGGCCTACTCTTCTTGTTTTAGCACGATGGGTGTGCACTAGTAATAAAAAATAAGATAAGATGTCACTGTATAGTGATACACATAGCTCTTGGACAGCTGTCCAGTTGTAACCGTGTCACTGGGACTTGTATTGCTCTGGACAGTGGCGCCAAGCAGTGAGAGCGTATCATGCAGTCTAGTGCACATTATAGTTCAAAAGCAGCCATATATAAATGAATGAGCGTAACTGTGTTCCAATAAGACTTTATGGACACTAAAATTTGAATTTTATGTAATTTTCACATGAAATATTATTCTTTTGATTTTTTCAACCATTTAAAACTGTAAAAACCTTTCTTTTAAGAAAATGAAAAGACAAGCCACAGACTGGGGGAAAATACTTGAAAAACACATATCTGATAATGGACTGTTATCCAAAATATGCAAAGAACTCTTAAAACTCAATAATAAGAAAACAAACAGCCCAATTAAAAAATAGACAAAAGATCTGAGCAGATACCTCACCAAAGAAGATATACAGATGGCAATTAGGCATATGAAAAGATGCTCCATGTCATATGTCATTAGAGACTGCATATCAAAACAACAAGATAGGGCCCAGCTCCATGGTGTAGTGGTTAAGTTCAGTGGGCTCCACTTCAGTGGCCTGGGTTCACTGGTATGGATCCTGGGCGCAGACCTACGCCACTCGTCAGCCATGCTGTGGCAGCATCCCACATGTAAAATAGAGGAAGATTGGCACAGATGTTAGTTCAGGGCTAATCTTCCTCAGCAAACAAAACAAAGCAAAAAACAAAACAACGAGATACCGCTACACGCCTATAGAAAATCCAAAACCTTGGTGACGCCAAGTGCTGACAAGGGTGTGGAGCAACAGGAGCTCTCATTGTTGCTGGTGGGAATGCAAAATGGTGCAGCCACTTTGGAAGACAGATTGGCAGTTTCTTACAAAACTAAGCCTATGCATATGATTCAGCACTCTCACGCCTTGGCATTTACCCAAATGTGTTGAAAACTTATGTCCACACAAAAACCTGCATGTGAATGTTTATAGCAGCTTCATTCATAATTGCCCACACTTGGATGCACCCCGTTGTTCTTCAGTAGGTGAATGGATAAACAACTGTTACATCCGTACAACGGAATGGTATTCAGCGATAAAAAGAAAGGAGCTATCAAAAACTACAAAAAGACATGGAGGAAACTTAGGTGCATATCACTAAACGAAAGAAGTCAATCTGAAATTCATACTGTGTGAATCATGCTGTATGATTCCAACCTTATGACATTCTGGAAAAGGCAGCTCTACGGAGATTGAAAAGATCAGTAGCTGTCAGGGCTTCAGATGTGGGGTGGGAAGGGAAGGAGGGGTGGCGTGGAGGCGCACAGGGGTTTTTTCGGGCGGTGACACCCATTCTGTATGATACTGTAGCGGTGCTTACGTGTAATTATACATTTGTCAAAATCTATAGAATGTACAACGTATGGAGTGAACTCTGACGTAAACTATGGACTTCAGTTAATAATAATGTGTCAGTATGGGTTCATTAATTGTAACAAATGTACCACACTAGTACCAGATGTTGCTAATAGTGAAAGCTGTGTGGAGGGAGAGAGGGTATATGGGGACTCTAGACTTCCCGCTCAATTTTGCTGTAAATCTAAAACTGCTCTAAAAAATAAAGTCTATTAATTCAAAGAAAATTCTTATTTCACAATCTGTACAAAACAGGTGGCAGGCTGCATTGGACCCATTTGCCATAGTTTGCTGACTCCTGACCATACTTTACTGAATCCATAGTGTTAGTAGTTTTGTTTTAAAGAATCTGGGCATTTGGGATATTTTAAGTATTTGTAAAATTTAAGAGAATTTGGCCTGTTTTTAAAAAAATTATGACTTAAAATATGTAATTAAATAGTTAATTTAGACATATGATTTTATGTTGAAATTTTAAGTTTGAGGACAGCATTAAAATATGTAAGAGAACTTAAGGTTAATCATTTTTACTAGTTTACTAGACTGACAAGATCTTTTAAGAACTCCAGAAGGGCTTGTTTGTGAAGACAATTCAAGTATTTTTAAAAAGTTATATATCAAATTTAGAAATTCTATATATATGTTATATATAAGGTTGATAAATGCCGCTTTAAATAAATGTTCAAAGGATTTTAACCAAGTTTGAAGTGGGAGCAACTATTAAAATCAATTAAAGTGATTGTTAACATTTGCTAAATTTAAACATAGTATAATATCTGTGAATTGAACTTGAGAAAAGCTTAAGAAATGTTGAGAAAAGGCTTAAGAAAACCAAATGCAATATGTGGACCTCATTTGGATTCTAATTTGAACAAACCAACTCTTACAAAAAAATACGAAACAATCAGGAAGGTTTGAACACTGGATATTAGATATCATTAAAGGATCATTCTTTGTGTGTGATAAAGTATGTGTGATGTTGTAGTGATGTTAAAAGAAAAAAAAAGAGTCCTTATATCTTAGAAACCATACTCAAGTATTTAAGACTAAAATGATATAATATCCGGGATTTGCCTTACAATAGTTAAGCTGATGGGCAGGGTCAAGGAGAGGGGGTTATAGATGAAGCAAGATTGGCCATGTATTGATCACTGCCGGAATTGATGATGGGGACATGAGGTTCATTATACTATCCACTGTTGTGTAGAAATTTCCATGGCGCAAAGTCTTTAAAAAGAAAAACTTAAAGAAATAAATTTTCAAACTCGTTAAGTATTAATCTAAAAACCCAACTAACTTCTACGTAATCTTTTCTGGCACAAAGCCGCCATCAAAGAAACCAACAAAACTCAGGTTAAACTGCTCACTCTCCTTCTTCAGGTTTCTAGGGGCAGAACTCATGCTGGCCCTGGGTTGATAAGGAAACAGGCAGCTTTCTGCTCATGAGGCAAAGGTACTTCGTACCACGGTAAATGGGCAGCCTCCAGCCTTTGCTGAGGGCCTTCTCCAGGGACTTCACATTATTTGGGAAGGCGATGAGGTAACAACGGCCGGTCATGGGCATCCCATCTGTGGGGCTCTAAGGCTGGGTGAGTTACCTTGCCCACCAGCAACCACTGCTATAGGGAAGAGAGGTCAGACTCATTCTAGGGCCCTGCTTGGGTAGAAATCAGAGGTCCCCTCTTCCTGGCTTACATGATCACAACAGGCCTCCTGAGGGTGCCTGCTGTTGAGTTTTGAGGAGCACCCCCGACCTCACCTACTCTAATCTTTTTTGTAAGGTCATGGAAGAGGTTGCTTCCCAGGAGAAAAACGTGGCTGTTCTTGAAAAAGCCATCCTTGATCAAGAAGGGCCTGCTAAGGTGGCTCACACACGCCTGGAGACCAGGACACATCGGCCTAACGTGGAGCTGTGTCGCGATGTCGCGCAGTATAGGCTGAGGAAGGAGGTTCAGGACATCACCCACAGCGTTGCAAGGTAGGCGAGCTGGTGGGCAGACGGCCCTGGGGCTTCCTTTAAGCCTGGACGGGGAGCAGGACTGGGCGGTGCCAGCGTGGGCGAGCCCTCTGTGCGTGAGTACATTTACGTGCATAACGTTGGACTTCCTTCCTAGGGGGTGGTCTCTCCTAACTCCAGCTGGTTGCTGCCATGCAGGAAAGGGATCCCAATGTTTAAATTTTTCTAAAGTCCAAATCCAGATGTTTTGGTAAAAACCTACAGTTTTAAATGTTGGCACTTCATCGGTTTGTGTGCCTTGTGAATCTGGCCCGTGGCCACCAATCTGAAATCTCTGTCTTAAGGAGGAGAGAGGGAGAGGAAGTATCCATTTGGCTTCTGCACTGAATACATGAATACATTTCTTTTTCCCCTGCAGAGCAATATATTCCCTTATTTTCTTTCTCTTCTCCTAGATTGAAGGAAACATTAGCCCAAGCTCATACAGAGCTGAAAGGGCTGAATCGCAGACAACTCGCTCTGCAGGAGGAAATCCAGGTCAAGGAGAACACCATCTACATCGACGAGGTGCTGTGTATGCACCTGAGGAAGTCCATCCCGCTGCGGGATGGGGATGACCACGGGGAGTGGGCCGGGGGCCTCCGTCCGGACGCTGTCTGCTAAACGTAGGGATAGTTCAGATTCTCATTAAACCGTGTCACCAAACGGTAGTACAGGACTCTCATTTCAGGTCGGCAGCACTTGCAGTGAGCCCGGCACCACCTCGTGCCCAGGATTCCAGGCCGGCCGGGCAGCCGAGATTCGGGCGCTCGGCTGTGTGCTGCTGCTGCTCAGGTGCTGTGGTTGGTTAGCAGGTGAATGCCCTGTGTTAGCACAGGCCGTTCTTAGACAATCACAGGACTTGGGGCCTGGCAGAGGGGTCCAAGACGTTTGTTCAGACTTATTTCAGTTCAGTAGTCGGGCTGGATCCCCTATGCAGACCATGCCCGTCTGACTCATGAGAGGGCAGGCGGACACTTCTCTTGGCTCTCGAGATTCCTTTTCCCTGGAAAACAATGTGGTGACTGCTGACTTAGACCCCCGCTGGTCCACGGGAAGCGTATTCAAGTCACAGGAACTTAGATGAGAGAGGAGTGGCCCTGGGCAGGAGTCCCCTCAAGCCTTCGCCCACACCGCAGGCATCTCTCTGGGCCTCTTTGTCCTGGGTGAGATGAAGAGGACAGGACAGGGCCAAGGAGCCCTCCAGCTCTTAGAAAGTAGACCTAGTGGGAGGCGTTGAGGAGCCGGTGGGCCAGTATGCTGTTGCTGGGCTCACGGGGTATGAGGGTAACAGAGGACATCTCTGTTCACAGGTTGGAGCGGGGGCTCAGAAGGGCACCAGTGGATATGGGTGTCAGCTGTGGGGAGGGTAGCTCGGGCAGGAGGAGCTCTGAGTGACACTCTGGGAAGGCGGGAGGCGTCAGTACCCACAGGGCAGGGGTGGGGCGGCTTATGGAGGGTGCTTGGCAAGTGCTCAGAGCCCAGTGACTGCAGTCTGAAGATTGCCAGCCTAGGAAAGAGGGGGCCGCGCTCCTGGGCCCCCAAGAGAAGCTTTTCCAGGGGCCGGCAGAGCGTGTCCTTTAGCCCCAGGGAAAGAATTTCTGGGTTTTGTTTTCTTTCCTGAATGTAAATGGAGGGTGTGAATTTGGTGTTGGTTTCCAGATTGTTAGTAATCGTTAGGAATATATATATATATATTTTTAATATGCAAGTCACCGTAAAGGAAAAGAAAAAAATTACTCCCGTTTCTGCCACAGATTCAAGTCCACGGCTAGCGAGTGTAGGTTCTGGAGTCAGACATCTCTGAGTTCAAGGTCTCCAACAATACCTGCCTCGGAGGGTCACTGTGGGATGGAGTGAGATGATCTTATGGGAAGGGCTTCATACAGAGCCTCTCCCGTGGGGAAGCCAGTGTTCAGTAGACATGAGCCGTTTTTAATAGACCCCACCGTTATACCCACATAAATTCTGCACAGGCTCATGACACAGCCTCAATTTTGTATAATTGTTTTCTTCCCTAATTGTACACTGCAAGTAGTTTTCCATGTTGCTATTTCATCTTTATAATTATTTTAATGGTTACATACCTCTAAAGTTTTCGCCAAGACCGTTCCCATATACTATTTCTTTCCAAAGAGCGTTCTGCCTAGAGCTGGCTGCTGTTGGCTGAGTCACAGCACTTCAAGAATACGTCTGGGTGACGGTCAGAGGAAGAGCTCTGCTGTGGGAAACTGACGTTCATTCATCGTCAGTTCTGCTGACACTGGAAGAGCACCTTCCCAGTGGGGTTTCACTACCTCGGCCCTTCCATGCATGGAACTGCTTCTCCCTCTGCGCTAACCTTTGGTTCCCTGAAGCCTACTGGACTCCTGGTGGCGTAGGGCAGAGCACGGGTGGCCGGGGGCGGGAGACCCGGGTTCTAGTTCAGACACTGCCCGGAAAGCCCCTCCCCCTCCCAGGGCCACCAGCAAAGTGTGAGGATTCTCTGAAATGGCCCAGACCCGTTCCTATCTTTGATGCTCCCTGCATAGTGTCTTGGGGCACAAAGGCACAAAGAGTGTGGGGCGTGGGCCTGGCCTGGCTCCCAGGAGGTTGACAGTCCAAGTGTTCCTCCGTCCAGAGATTCTTTGCTGTCAGCCTTGGATGGAGAAACCCTCTTTGAGGCTGAGGGCATCAGCTTAATGCTGATCTGTGCCGTGACCTGCCCGCCCCATTCCTGAGCATCATCTCTGAGGTGCTGATCGGATATGTAGCCCTCCCCATGCCCAACAAGGGGGGCCCTCCTCTCTGCCCTGCGGAAATCTCTGCGGGCGCTTCTGCTCTGGCTGGGAAGGGTTCGAGCGCTGCTCACCAGCTTGCAGGGCAGACCTCAGGGTCTGTGCCCACTCGGGATTAGGAGGCCTGTGCCCAAGGGTGTGGCCAGCAGGGTGGGAAGATTTGGGGAGACATCCTTCCTTGTGAATATGGCTCTGGGAGGCTCAGTGGTTAATTAGGGTCGCATCCTTCTTGCCGGTTGCAGTGAAGATAAAATGAGACATTGTGTGTAAAGTACCCACGATAGAGCCTGATGTAACAGGTGCTCAATAAATGTAGCTAGTTTTTTTTTCGGGTGAGGAGTTAGTTTCTAATATTCTGAAAAAGAGCATCTGTGAACTAAGAAAATATTGAAAAGTACCACCAGGTCTTTAAAAAAGTACAAATTTCAAAGTAATTCATCCCACATTCATTGAGCGCCTATCACTTGGCAGGTGTAGGGAGACAGGGAAGCTGGGATGATGTTGTGATAGAGGCAAGGACAGCCGCGGCCGTGAGAACAGCTGTAGGGAATCAGGGAGAGCTTCCTGGAGGGGGCGACACCTACTGAGATGTGATGGACAATGATGATAATAGCGGAGACAACCGTTACCAACCAGTGAGCACGTACGGTGCAACATGAGTAGGAATTAGTGTTGTGGAGGAGAGGAGCCGAAAGCTCTCCTCCAGGAAGGTGGAAAGGCCAGTGCAAAGAAACGGAAGCTTGAAAGAGCAGGGTGCTGGTGGGCAAGAGCAGATTGGGGTGGGGGATGGGGGTGGGCAGAGCTTGGAACCGGAGGCCTGAAGGTCACATTGGAGGCCCAGTAATCCAGCTAGACATAAGGTGAGACTGAGTTAAGACGTGAGCATAGCAATAGCGGAGGAGAACAGAGTCCAGATATGTCTAGGAATTACGGGACTTGGTTACTGCTCAGGTACAAGGGCGAGGGAGGGAGAGAAATCAAGGATGGCTCCTGGGTTTCTGGCTTGGATAACAGGGTAAACGGGGGTACCTCTGGTGAGAGGAAAGGTGGGAAGAGAAGGGCTCCTACAGTGAGGGTGGGGTGGGCAGGTGACAGTGACAAGCTCACTGGTTGAGGGTGAGGATCCTGTGGTAGGATAAAGGTTTGGCTGCAGCCAGAGAGCTGGGAGGCACCCGGAGAGGCGGTGGTAGAAGTCATGGGGCGCGTGGGAGTTTGAGGGGCATGGAGAAGGGGCTGGGCTTGAGCCCTGGGACACACCCACACTTCCAGGTTGGGTGAAGAAGGATCCTATAGGCAGACTAAGAAGAAAACTTCGAGGGAGTGGAAGATGCCAGAGAAACGTGGTGTCACGGATGCCCAAGTAGAAGAATGTTTCCAGGCACTGGTGGTCAGCAGGTGGAATGCTCCAGAGCATCAGCCAAGAAAGGCAGAGCATCCTTTAGATTTGGCAATTAGGCAATCACTAGGGACACTTTGCCATAAGCAATCTCAATGGAGTATGGGAGGAAGAAATCAAGAGGTGTGGATACTTCTTTTTAAAGATGCTTATCTTAGGCTGTGCTTTGAAAAGAAAAATACTAGCCTCTGCTCTCTACTGGTACATATTCTGCCCCCAGGGACTAAGAAAAGCTGAAAGGTCAGAGCAGGAATAGGGCAACATCTCCCCATTTATTGTATGCAAGGCTACAGTCAACAATAAGTTGGAAGTCTTGCAAGTTATAACATTGTACCTTATAAGTCTTGGAAGTCATAAACCTTAAAGTTGTGAATGCAGACTTTGAGAAGTATCCAGTCCAGAGGAGGGAAGTGGCAGCACGCTGGCCCGAGCTGTCTCCCAAATGATGATGTCTCATTCATCCTTGTTGTTTTGTCTGCCTCTACATGTAAATTACGTAAGGGGGTTATCGCGGAGAATCATGACAGCGATCCTTGTTTAAGAAGAGTGGCCCTGGTATCTTCCTTAGATCCTTGAAGAAGACAATATCTTTATAAAATCTTTCCCACTGCATTCCATAGATCATAAACGGCATTTCAAAGGAAGCTCTCAATTAGGTACAAAGATTCTTTCATGGGGGGAGTTAGCATCTCTCAAATTTATTGAGACAATTAAAATTCATGGAAGGATGGCTTTATGTTAACAGAGAGATTAACATGTTGGTAACAAGCCAAGTCAAAGAGTGCCTCAAGCTGGCACAGCCCCTGTTCCCTCGCAGTCTCCCGACATCATGGGAAAATCCTCTGTATTTTGGAGTCCTTGAGGTCTCTTTGTGGATAAGAGCGACTGTGTGGTGGAAAGTGTTGAACCTCAGGGCTAAGTCTATGACAGATGTAGATCACTTTCTCTGAGAATTTGCTTTCGTTTCTCACTTTTGAAAACTTCAGAACCTTCTGGGAAAATCCTTAAGGTTTAGCTACCGGGTGGTGGGTTCTGGAGCAAGAGAACGTTCAAGCGGACAGACGGCTGTCACTGTGAGAGCTGCTTGGGACCCCTGTGGTCACTCAGTCCTACTCTCCCATTTTGTAGATGAGGAAACAGAGATTCAGAGCGGAATGGGGGAAAGAAAGCTACTTGCCCAAGGTCCCCCTAGGAGTTCAGGCAAGGCTGGATCCTGGCCCCAAACTCAGGGTTCTTCCCACTGCTGCTTGAGCTAACTTCCTGACCCCCAATAATTTCTTTTCTGAGAACCACACCCCCATAAACACAGGGAGGGCTCCACAACCATGTCCCTATCATATGACCTGCCCTCAGAGAGGCTCACTGATCCAGCCGGGCCATCCTAGGTTGGCCTTCTGGGGATGGGCGTTTAGAAGCACACAGAGACTGGGAGTGACCAGAGGGCTCTGGAGAAGAGGGTCACCAATTCCTGTGGCTGTGGTCTCTACAGCTATGCTGGGTCCCCTCATGCAGAGTTGGACAACTTGCTCTTTCTATGAGATGCCTCAATATAGCCTCTTTCTTGGCTTGAGTATCCAGAAGTTGGTTTCTGTTACTTGCTCCCTTAGGAAGGAAAGCAAGTAGGGAAGTTAGTTAGTTGCTTTCCCTCAGCAAGTTAGGAAAAGAGCGAGTGGCTCTGCCGGGACCAGCGCATGAGGAAGAGGGGTGGGGTGGAGCGGCAGACCTTGCTTCTGAATGTGAAACAGGGCTCTAAAGAGGGCACAGGGTAACTTCTTGCTTATATGTAGTTTCCTGCACTCCCCTGTGCACAGAGGCCCCTTCCAGGGCCTGTCCCTTCCCCTCCACGATGGAGCGGGAACCACCGTATGAGCACCACTGGCCATGCTACCCCTCCCCCATTGCCCGGGGGACTGGGTCAGGAGGGAGCAGCTAATGGAAGGTGGGGCAGTGAGCCCCTCTCCTGAGGCATGTGGACGTGGGACTGGGAGGTTTTGGTCCCACCTGGCTGCTCCCTTGAATACGGGAGATATAGGCTTTGGGGAGTGAGATGGCAGCTGCTGACTGTCCCGTGGACGGGAAACAGAAAGCGAGTTTGCAGCAAGAGAAGAAATGGCAGCTGAAGCACCTAGAGAAAGAGAGGAGACCCCCCGCCTTCCCGCTGCTCTCGCTCCCCCGGCTGCAGGCGGCTCCTCACGCCCTGGGCTTCCGTGGCTTCTGTGAGACCCTCAAGCATCCTCATACTGCATCTGATTTCTGCTTACTGGCTCCCAGTGGGTTCTCCGTGGCCACCGCCCAAGAGGGTTGTGACTCATAGGCCACGCCGCTCCACTGGACGAGTGGGCTCACCGAGAGGGCTGGGAGTGGGCGTTACCCCCGAGTGGGCTCTTGATGGAGAAATAGGTGTCTGCTGGGTAGAAAGCTGGGGGCATTCCAGGAGGTGGTATGGCCTACACAAAGGCAAGGGGTCTCAGAGAGCCGAATGCGTTTCCAGAGGAATTGGGTGTGGGCCCTATGAAGGATGTTACAATCTCAAGTCAAAACCAAGGGGGACAATTATAGCCTTGGAAGACAGGTGTCCCATTGGTAGTCCCACAGTTATGACAAACATTAACGTGTTGAGTGCTTATGATGAGTTATTTATACAAACTGTTACTATCCCCATTTTACAGGTGGGGAAACTGAGGCTTTGAGAGGTCATACAGCTAGGACTCAGGCCCAAGCAGGCTGACTCTAGCACATACACTCCTAAAACCCTTATGGCCCACCATTGAATAGCACGGAGAGGGTTTTAGGCAGAGAAACCAGGCACAGAGCTAATAACTTGTTCACAGCGCCTCAGTGCCGGATTTAGAGACTGAGCTTAAGTTTTCTGTTCAGGCCTGAGACTTTAATGTCTCGATCTTGAGAAGTCTGTTTGCTGTGATGACCTAAACTCCACTCTTTGCCTCTAGGTTTGGGAGGGGTTTGGTAACGCAGGTCCCGGGTAAATGCCCGAAGCGGTCTTTCATGCTGAGGAACCACAACCAGGCACTCGGCTTCCCGAATGTAGAAGAGAAGAGTTGGGGAGATGATGAAATCAATGGTGTGAGCTGATTTGGCTTCCGGGCTTCCTAATCACCTGCATCTGAGCATACTTGTTGTACCTGACTGACTTTGGGGCTACATCCTGTCAGCGAGGGGCCGAGGGCCCTGTGCAGCAAAAGCAGAAGTCATCTGGGAGCTTCGGGAAAGGACTCGGACCGCTGGCGCCCTCCCTTACTCCCCTCCTTCCTGCCTCGGAACAGCTGAGGTCTTTGGAGCTGCAGCAGCCTCTGGAGACCACGGCGAAAGGGCGAGAAGGGCACAGAGATAACGAGATAACTAGTCCCAACCCCGGGGAGCCCCGAAGCAAATAGCAGCCACTTCACTCTAGGCTTCCCAATAGTAAGGAAAATAACTATTGGTTTCAGCCACTGTTGGGCCCTCTGACACTTAGACTGGAACGTGTCCTGACTGATAACCCGTCTCAGAGCAGAGTATGGGCCTGGAGATGGATCAGACCAGTGTTTTCGTTTCTCTCTCTCTCAGAACCTTTGTCAAACACAATCTTATGGGAGAATCATGATTAAGTAAGAATTGGAGGGACAGCCCCTTTGGGCATAGCACGGTGTCAGGGAAGAACTCTCCGTGGTTCCCCCAGCAGGGTCCCCCAGGGGACTCCAGGGAGCACAGTTTGAAAACCACTGATCTTATCCAACCTCATTGTACAGATGGGGAAACTGAGGCCTGGACAGCAGCAGGGATGTGCATCAGGCGATCTGGGGCAGAGGGGGCGAGGGAACAGGGGCTCCAGCTCTTCCAGAGGGCTCTCCTGTCCCTGTACAGCAGAGCTCCGCACTGTGTAATGCCCTTTCACAAACAGGATCTCAAATGAGGAACTGGGGCGTGAAGCATGAACCGACTTGTCAGAGGTCACATGGCTGATGCGTTACCGAGGCTTCACTGGGTCTGGGGCGTTTATATCCTGAAACCAGGATCTCTGGCCTCAACGTATTTTTTTTTTCTTTTTTTTTTTTTCAGATTTTATTTTTTTCCTTTTTCTCCCCAGAGCCCCCTGGTACATAGTTGTATATTCTTCGTTGCGGGTCCTTCTAGTTGTGGCATATGGGACGCTGCCCCAGTGTGGCCCGACGAGCAGTGCCATGTCCGCGCCCAGGACTTGAACCAACGAAACACTGGGCTGCCTGCAGCGGAGCGCGTGAACCCAACCACTCAGCCACGGGGCCAGCCCCTGGCCTCAACGTATTTTTACCTGAAGACTCATCCATGAATTTTGGCAAGGCTTTTTAAAAACATAAATGTTAGGAAGAATCTCACTGACTTCCTGGAGGTGAGGAGGCTTTGCTTGTCCAGCTGACTGTGGCTGGGTTTGGAAACCTCGCGTGCTCTGCATTGTCCTACCAGGGCGCTCCTGGTCTTGATCCTGTTCCGGTTCCTCAGAGGAACCCGCATCTCCGTGCAGTGGTTCTCTGTGTGGGGGACTCTCTGAGGGTCCTGAGACCTTCGTCAAGGGATCCACGGGGTCAAAACTATTCTAACAATAACATCAAGACGTGATGTGCTCTTTGCACTCTCGTTCTCTCTGGAGTTTTCCGGAGGCTACATGGTGTGCGATATGGCAACAGACCGCAGAAGCAGGTCTGAGGACCCAACTGGGTACTCTTAAGCCAGACGAGAGAGAGATTTGCAAAACTGTAAAACAAATCCACTTTTTTGGGAAAACATGTTCATAAAAAATGTTATTTATGTTAACATGTTTCCCATAAAAAAGTCCTCTACACTTCGATTCTGCATTTGAGGATGAAAGGAAATGAGCCAGAACTGGTCCACACATGGATAAATCATAATACCAGTCTATCTCCCAGGTGGTCTGGATTCCAGCCGAGGCTCCCCTCTCACCTGGAGCAAACCACCTCCTCTCTGGTCCACTTGGCACTTGATGGCTCCCAGGGGCCCCCTGGTTTCAGCATCCCATGACTCTTTAAGGTGTCTTCTCCCTCCGCACCTGGGAGCTCCCCACAGCTGGGGACCCCATTCCCCTCACCAGTGTCCATCTTCTCTGAATGTTAGTGAAACAGGGACCATCTCTACCCACCAGCACTGAAGGGACATCCAGATGAGACAGAGAATGTGGAAGTTCTGTGAAACTGAAAAGACTAGATAAATAGAAACTTTACCAAAGGCCTAAAAAGCTATGCATAAATATGGACCCAGCATACAAAAGGCGAGACAGACAAAATTTGAAATGAGACACTTGTCCAAAGTATTCTGAGATTTTATTAATTTATATCTATTGAAAAAAATCCCCATATACACAAAAATCTCAAAAGACCAGAAGCAATACATGTCTATGGCCTGGGCTCAGGAATTTATAATTACTCCCTGTTTAAAACACAATAGATTTCCTCAATTATAAAAATAGCATATGGTCACTGTATAAAAATTTGAGAAATAGGGGGAAAGCATAAAAAGGAAAATAAAAACCACCCATAATCCCACCACTCAGAGATAACCGTTCACATTTTTGGTGTATCTCTTCTGTGCTTTCAAAAAAAACCCTTGTGTGTGTTTTACGTGATTGATATCACACTATGTACACAGTTTTATGTCCTACTTTTTCCACTGAACACTGCATTAGGAACATTTCCCCATGACATTGTAAATTGCTTGTAAATATGTGTATAAGGGCCGCTCCTGGTTCAGCCCACGCCTGAAGACCAAGCGTTCACGGCAGGCTGGGCACCACGCTCAGAGATCCAAGTCTACACCACCCATAAATTAGGGGCTGAATTCCCTCTGGCGGGGGACATCTGGCTCGGAGCAATCTCCTTCTAAACGTGGGACTTTCCCTGCTCCCTTTGAGGACACGCTGGCAGGTTCCCATTCACCGGAGATCGGGCCTGGCCCACGTAGGGGTCAGAAGGCTCTGCCGTGAAGGTTGGCCAGGATGGAATGCTTTCTGAACTGACAATGCCAATCGGGAGAAACGGCATTTCTATGTGCTTCCCGGCCAGTCACCCCGTTTCAGGAGCACAGGTTAGCAGGAGTCAGGGTCCCCCAGGAAGATGCGGCTCTGAGCCTCCTTGGGCTTCTGGCTCTGTGGCTGACGGAGGGGGTCGAAAAGCAAAACCAAATGACAAAAAGGAAATCATCCCAGATAGTTGGTAAAGATAGCACTTTACAGCCACCCGGGGCCCTCACGTCACCAGCAGTCCCAGCCTTCGCTGGGCCGTTCCTGTTGGTGTGGAACTGGGGAGAAGGAGAGAGAGGGAAAAGGGGTGGGCGTAGGGGATGCTCCCAGTGTGCTTCTAGGAGAACCGGATGGTCAGGTTCAAAGTGCTCCTGGCCTTCTCCCTCTGGAGGGCGCTCGTCACATCATGGGGTAGGCGATGACAAAATAGTTAAGCTCTGAATCGATCAGCTTTCTGTACTTCCTGTAAATTTCTCGCAGGGTCTTGTCCTCTTCATTTGTCTCATATCTGTTTGTATAAATTCTCACCTGGCCGAGACAGAAACACACCAGTGCACACACACAGTCTAGGACTGCACCCTTCAGGGACTGAAAACAATTCGGATGATGCATACGTACAATTGTTGGCAGAGTCAAGAAAAGCCCAAACCCAACTACTGAGGCAGAAAGCTCCAGATTCCCACCCGGGAAATAGTTAATTTCCAGTGGGCAGACGCCCGTGAGACGCTGCCCCCCACTCCCTGCCTCGTCTCTGACCGTCGTCTCAGAGCAGAAGCGCCGTGGCTGGACACCCGGACCTCCCCACTCTGTCCCTGTGGAAGCAGCCCTGGGGTTGGGGGCTCTCACCTTGAGCGTGCGCAGGGCACACTGCCCTTCTTCCTGACTCTTCAGGATCCGCTCCACAAACCTGACATCAAGGAACGCCCAGATTTTGAAGTAAAACAACTTCCTGCAGGACAAGATGAGGAGGTGCAGCTCCTCGTCGAGCGACTCGTGGTTGTTGTTGAACTCGAAAGTTAACTTCTGGAAAAGCACCAAAGGGGGAGCTGTGTGTGGGCCAGGACTGGCTGGACCACTCGGTGACATTCCCACGACTTGGCTTTGGGCCTGACGGCCGTGGTGCTTCAAGGGCTGTCCTAAGGGACACGGGACAGGCAGTGCATGGAGGAAGTGGTCTGGGAATGAAGGCGCTCTCGTGCAAAATCGCGACACCTGGAGTTTGGGGGCAATGCTTTTGGAGTCCAGAGACCAAGGTGCTGGTCCAGCCCTGCAGTGGAGTGACTGGCCGGGTGACTATGGGAGGGCCACTGTACCTCAAGTTCTTCGTAGCACCAAAGCATAGTAATGATGTCTGCCTGCCCAGTTGAGGGCTACGTGAGCATCACATGAGCTATTAGCACTTTGAAGTCCCTCATTGTTAGTAGTGGTGTTTATACCTATGAATATCAATCGTCACAACCTTCTGTGAGGTCCTTAGGAGGGAAAGAATGATCCCAACTTTACAGATGGGGAGCTGCCAGCTTAGAGAACAGCCCACACCTCAGAGCTCTTCAGTGACTTGGGGCGAAACCGGCTTTTTGTTTGGTTTGGGGTCACCCCTGTTTGCTGCATGCTGCTGGGACCGGGTGGCAGGTCGGAGGAGGCTGCTGACCTGGTACTCACCTGCAGAGGCCCATTCTTGCTCCAGCCTCGCAGCTCTGAGCTGGGGATATAGGGGTTTTCCTTGATTGACAGCCAACCAGAAAATTCCTCGTGTTCCACGTGTAGGAAGTGAGCAGCAGCAGCTCCTATCATCTGCTGTGGTCTTAGGGGGCCAGGGGGAGGCTTGGGTTTGGTAACATTCCCCTGGACCTCAATTTGAGATTGAATGAGTGTGTGCAAGCCCAGGCAAGAGCAGGCAGCCGGGGGCCTTTCCCTGGGGGGACACCGGTAAACTGAGCGGCAGTCATTCCTCAAAAGCCACCCCCAACCAAGTCATACCTACCTGCAGGGTGTGCCGGAAGGTGGGCAGGAGATCCACCAGGGTGGGCCTCATCGACCAGTCTGGGTCACTGAAATAGCAGCTTCTCAGACTAATGCTCCGGATCGGGATCTCCTGCAAGAGGATCCGGGCCAAGCGCTCGTACTTCATGACCCGCTCAAAGAAGAAGTTCACCTTCAGGTTGGTGGCGTGCCGGGCCAGGTTGGCCCAGGACATGCCCCAGATGACCTGCCCGTGGGGGTCGTGGATGTGGCACTTGATGTTTATGGTCCAGAGGGTACCAGCGTTGTTCTCACACAGGTTCTCGAGCAGCTCGTCGGAGAGGCAGTTGTAGTTGAGGGTCAGCGACGCCAGGTTGCGGAACGTGGCCATGGTCTTGTTGAATTGGGGGCTGCTGTAGATGGCCAGGTGATGGCTGAAGTAGTCCTCGATGTTGAGCTCCGAGGCCATGCTCTCGTTCCGTAAGTAGCTCAGGGAGTTGAGGACGTGGCAGCCTTGCTCCACAGTCAGCCTGGCCCCCTTCAGGTTGAGATAATCCAGGTGTTTGCCCGTCTTCTTTAAGAAGAAGCTCAAGCTTTTGATGAAGGAGGTCCTGATGCTGTTCCTCCAGACGAGGCGGTCCAGCTCCAGGTGCTGAATGGAGAGAGATTTCAGACGGTTGTTACTCTTGCCCAGACACGAGAGAAGGCCTCGCATGGTGATCTGGAACTTCTTGGTCAAGACGGCATTGTAAGGATTCAGGAATTTGATCTCCAGGTGCTCCAGATAACGGCCAAATTTCTTTACATACCAAAGAGCAGACTCGAACTCAGAGGCGTGTACCCTGGAAGGTCTCCCACTGAACGTGATGGTCCTGGACCGCCAGAGGTCAGCCGAATACATCGTCTGGTTCCACTTTCTGCAGACAAGGGCCGCCCTGGACCGGTCCCTGTCTCCTAGCCACCAGAAGACACGACGCAGGCACACATCGGGCAGGGCGGCCCAGCAGCTCTGCTCTTGGGGCTGGAGCAGTTGGCGTTCCTCGTCCATCGAGGAACCGGGGTGCCCGGTGCAGCTGTGTGGCAGGCAGGGCTTCCAAAAACGAGGAAAGAAAAGCAATCACTCGTTTTCTGTGGGGAGTAAGAAGGAAGAGCCATTACCTGCCAAACAGAAATTAGGCCCAATTGAACGAATGTGCACTGTGTAATAGGCATTGTGCTGGTATGGGGGGTGCAGTAATAAGGTCACCATCCAGTCCACACCTGTAAGGAATCACAATCCACCAGGGGTCTCTCAGGGACACAGACCAGGACTCAGTTACAACACAGTGAGTGAAGGGAAAAGGTTCAGGCATATTCGTGGTGCAGGGTAGCACAAACGGTGGGTGATTAATTCTGTCTGGATAAGAAAGAAGTACAGAGGGCTGCTTGGAGGAGGTGACGTCTGAGCTGAGTTTTGCATGGTGAGTAGGATTTGCAAGGCAGACCAGGTCAGCCCGGTGGTGGTGGTGGAACTGATGCATCCCAGGGCAGAGGGACCAATATGCACAAAGCCACAGAACTGTGAACGCACGCGATGTGGTCACATTTGGGGAACTAAAAGTTGTTTGGAATTTAACTTGTGAGGGGCGGGGAGGGGAGGAACTGGAGCTGGAGCAGTGGGAAGTGCCGGGTCAAGGGGCCCTGAGGGATGGGACACAAGCTGGGTCCTAGAGGCCGGGGATTCCCTCTGGGCCCTCTCCCCAAGACTCTGGAATTCAGGTCCCCTTCTCTGGACGAGAATCGCTGCCCATGTTGACTACTTTGATGACGGCTGTGTTTACATTCAAAAGGTGGAGCGGCAGAACAAGGGTGGAGGACCCCAGCCACGGTCACGGGGATCCAGGGAAGGCCGGAGGGCCACATGTCTGGAAGTGATGTGGTCAGTCTTCAGGTAGAAAGGAGAACTGGGCGAAGGCCCCTCCTGATACGGTGAGACCTCAGCCAGACCTTCCACAGCCATCTTCTGAAATCTTCATGACTTTGCTTTCGATATTTCTCCTGCCTGAAAACTCCCCACCTTTTTCTTCCTCTCCCCAGCCCTCCACTCTTTAAGGTTCAAACCTCACCTCTCCATAAAGCTTTTATTGGCTACTTTACCAAGAGGCCCAAGATGACTATCATGGCTCATAAAAACTCCCAACTGGAAGAGATCTGAAGTTGATTTCTTTACACATGGAAACTGAGGCCCAGAGAGGTAAAGGGACTTGCCTATGGTCACACAGTAAGTTATAACAGGGCTCAGGCTAGAACCTGAGCTTTCTGACTCTTTCTCCTGTACTTGTTTCCTACCTCGACTTCTTAGGCCTCAGGTGCAGAGGGACAAGTTCATCATATTTTTCAGTTCAGGACAGACATTTGTCTGTGCAAGATGTCTTTTTAATTTTATTTATTCCCCTTTAACTCTATGTCCCACTCCATTGCCTCCCACCACAGGCAACTATTCCACTGTGTCTGATGTGCATGTTCTTGTTCATGTGTGTGCCCACCAATTGTGCAATTAATGCGTGTAAGCATCACTCATGTTGCTCGATGTACATCTTACCCACTGCATCTATCATCTGAATAGAACCCATGGGGGGCACCCCACCTTTCGTCCATCCACTCTTGCTGTGACGGACCCGCAGCCTGCTCCAGCTGCCACCAGCACCACAGTGGCATGAGCATCCTCAGGCGAGCTCCCACAGGGGACTTCCCTTGGGATCTTCTCCCCTGTCTTTGTCCTCACTGCCCCGTCAGCACCTATAGAACAGTTTGGCTCCTGCCTCCAGCTGGCCCTCCCATCTCCAGATCCAGATGTGGACTTTCACATGGGATGTGGCAGCAGCCGGTCCCCATCCAGGACACAGGGCTCCAGCGGGTTCCCGGGCCTCTGACTCCATATTCAGCTTGCCCATTCTCCTTCCTCGCTCCCCAGTGTCCATCCCGGACTATAAATCTGTGTCTAAGCCTTTCTCTCCCACGGGACCCACACACCCCTTGAGACTAGGGGCAGCCTCGTTCTTCTATGGAGTAGGTACTTAAACATCTAACAAATGAAGAAATATAGTTGTGCTTTCAATCACATATACACTGCCGGTGCTAGTGACCTTGAGGACTTTGCCTGGAGCAAAGCACCTAAGAGATGCTCAAGAAAAGCTAAACCAATTCAAAAGCTAAGCGAAACCCTCTGCCCCAGCAAAGCCACCGGTGGGAAGAATTTAAGCCACAAGGTGGGGTTGGAAGAGTATCGTTGGTGGGCTGGGGAAGCTGTTGCAAGTAGTCCAAAAGTCCCAGGTGATTACTGGGAACACCCCCACCCCAAGACCTCCTCACCAGTGGGAGGCAGTGTAGCTACTGGGTTAGATCCGGGTGCCGTCACTTGCTACGTGTGACCTTAGGCGAGTTAACGGATTTCTTTGTGCCTCAGGCTCCACATCTGTAAATAGGGGTAACAAGAGTACCTCTCTCCTAGTGTTGGGAGGATTAAATGAGCTGATACCCGGAAAGCTCCAGAACAGTGCCTAGCACAGAGTAAACGCTATACCAGTGTTAGCTGCCATCAGTAAGTCGGTGCCAAGGGACTTCTGCACCACCCCTGTGCGGAAGGTGTGAACACACCCTTTTTACAAATTGGGAAACAGAGGCGTTGGAAGGTTAGGGAAGTCTCCGGATGAGATCGCTGGGTAACTGGGGAGGTGGGATTCGAACCCAGCGTAAGGACTCTCCAACCTAGGCTCGGTCCACCATATCACACCCCTGCCAACCCTGGAAGGAAACTTAGGGCGTCCGGTCACCAGGCAGGGGAGGTGGCCGGAAGCTTCCAGGAGGAGGCTGGTGGGGAGGGCGGCCCACCCCACCCCGCACCGGCTTGGGGGCGTCCCCGGCCTGCGTCCACCGCGCCCGCCTGTTACCCGCTCGCTGCGCCCCGCCAGGGTTGCGCCCGGTTTGGGCAGCGGGGACCGCGGGTGCGCCTGCCTGCTCCACCCGCGCCGCCTCTGCTCCACGCCGGCTCCGCGACCTCCAGGGTCTCGCTCTGCCCCGACGGAGGCGGAGGCCAAATGTCAAGCAGGGGCCGCCTTTGTGACGCGCCGCCACCACCTGCGGGGCTGCTCATCCCCACTGGGCGCAGGGGCCCAAACCTGGGGTGGCCAGATCAGTTGATTATGCGCGTGGAGGGCAAGACGTGTCCCCGCGCAGACTGTCCGGGGAGGTGCCCTGGACTGGGGCTTGGAGGCAGGAGGCTTGGCCCGCGGGCGTGGTGAGGATGGGCATGCCCCGCGCCCTTCCCTCTTCATGCCAGGAAGAGGTTCTGCCCCGAACTTGGGGCTCAGGTGCGCTCAGTCCGCCGCCTTTCCCGTCCTGACCCAGCCCGGGCTCCTGTCGAGTCTCGGGACACCCAGCTTGTGCGCATCTCCTTTGGAAACCACCCGGCGAGCTCTGCCACCGCTTCCACTTTCCCCAACTTAGACAGGGCCCCCAAGGGAAAGCCTTAAACGTGACAAAGCCTGAGAAACTCCCCATCTTTCCAGTTTCGGGAGGGTGGGGTGCACTAACCCACCACTTTCCTTGGCCCTTCCCTTCCCGGCAGGGCCTGGAGCCCTAACGCATCACCCCAAAGGCAGGCAGGAAGGCGGGGGTGTATTGTTTGCCCGTAGCTAAGTGCCTCTCTAGGTTTCCCCAGGTCTCCCCAGCGGATCTCCCTGCCGAAGGGCTTCAAAGGCGCCCGTTCGCGCTCCACTGGCCCTTGCCTACCGCAAGCCTCATTTCTCTCTCCCGCCGCCGCTTCTCTTGTCCCGCCCCCGGCCCTTTCCCTGTGCGCTGCCTCACCCTGCTGTCCCGGCAGCCACCATCCCTGGGTCGGAAAACCGCGAGGAATCTAAAGAAAGTGGACAAGAAGCTTCCATGGAGGGGGTCTTTACTCTCTAGGGACAGAGCGGCCTTCCCCAGGGCGTCCAGGCTGTAGGGCCTGGGTGCTTGAGCAGAATTCTCAGGCAGAAGAGCAGAGTCTTTTTATCTCCTGGTTTATCTGTAGCTCTTGGACAAACCGACATCTCTGTTCAAAAGGAGGAAAATAATTAGCATCCAAACCTTTTCTTCTACAAGAAAGAAACCCAACAAATAAAACCCATCTCCTTTTGCAAGTAAAGACTCCCACAGAAGGCAAGCAGGAAAGGCAGTGTAAAAATGAAATCCTTTGAGTCCGCAGTTACCTTTTCTCTCCAGATCTAGCTGGAGTTTCTCACTTGTTTTCCTTTTGATGAAGCTAACCGCAAGCATTTCTCCTAAAGAAATGGACATAAAAAAAAGGTCGATGTGTTTAAAGTCGGAAGTGCTAGTTCCCGCGATAGCTCTGGACAGCGCTCTCCCCACTTCCCGGAGGGCAAACCCTCAGCTGCAGATGGCACAGAAGAGGCACGGAGCCCACCGAGCCAGGAGAGGACTACGGGAGGCTTGGGGGCGATGTTTAACAGAGGCCTGTCATCATGAGGGGCGTGGACGAACAGATTAGAGGACACCCACACCAGGGACTCATACAGCCAGTACGGGGAAAAAAAAACCTACATCATTTGACTTGGAGGGCTGTCCTGTGTATTGCTGAATCATAACATTAAGATGCAAAGAAATGTGAATAACTAGACTCCAAACGTGTATGTTTGTATGTAATTATACAGTAGGGTGGACAGATAGAATATAGGCTGCCCAGTTAAATTTTAATGTCAGAGAATTTTTCTTAGTTATAAGTATGTCCCATGCAATTATTTTGTGGTTATTTTTGTCCCAAGTAATGTATTTTTATTTGCTAAGTCCAGAAACCCTATTATAGAAGGACGCAGAAAAGTATGGAAGGAAACGACAAGTTGTGGGAGGCACGAGAATATGGCAGTAAGAACTGCCCCCCGGTCACCATCTTCATAAAGTTATATGCGTCTGTGCATATAGAGATGGGTAAAGAAGTTAGAAAAAAAGTCGTAGGTCTATCTTTTTGTGAAGAGTGTGCTTCATATATCAAATGGAAAAGGCAAGCGGCGGAGTAATGAGTAGATAAGGTAATGCAGGGGGAAGCAGAACAATCGAACCCAGGGGGGCTTGTTCAGTGTGTGCGAGCAGAGGGGCAGCTTTGAAAGGACAGCCAGCAGGCTGCTGCAGGTGGTGTCTTGGGGCGCAGACCCTGAGAGGTGGGGTGGGAGTGGCGGAAGACTAACTTTGCTTTTTTATTTCTCTGAATGGTACTCTATTTCTTTGTGTGGTATTATGTCAACTGGTCACAACAAAATCTAGTACTTTTGCATTTTGAAAAATATCAAATAAGGAAACCTTTTTCTTTAAAGTGAGGCATCCAGTCTGGACTTTAAGAGCATAAGCGTAGGGACTCTATACACGTGGATTCCAGGCCGGACTCTGCCACTCTCTAATTGTATAATCCTGGGGAAGCTACTCAGCCTTTCTGTCCAGTGTCCTTATCTGTAAAACAGGGATAAAATACCAGCCTATTGTTTCCAATGAAGATTAACAATTTGTAAAGAGCTTTGCCTTGCAACTGGCACATAATGGTTAACCACCACTAACGGTAATTCTTATTATTACTAGAAAATTATCTAGGATGTAAAAATCAGGATATTGAGGGAAATGGCTGCAAACTCCAGTCTGCTGGAGGCAAACCTTGATGTTCTGGAGGCGAGCCACCAACTGACTTAGGATCTTGACCAACGCTCTGATCCCTGGGCCTCAGTGCCTTATCTATTCCATGAGAGAGCTGGGCTGGATGCCTGCGGCTGCATTCGTTTACTCAATAGTTTTGGAGCATTTGGTGTGGTCAGCCCCTGGGCTAGGAACTGGAGACACAGAGATGGAAGTCCCGGCTCTGTCTTCAAAGGTGGCCCAGCCTCTGAGAGATCAAGCAAGTAAACCAGGGGACAGGTGCCCTGAGAGAATGGATTTGGGCACACAAGAAGGGGAAGATTGGAAGCGCCTTTCCAGCATCAATGTCTGAAAATATCCCGCAGGTCTTAGATTTTTTTAAACACTGTCCAGATGGTTCACAGCCAGGTAAGGAGAGAACAGAAGCTGGGTACCTGATGTTGGTTTAGGGTTGGCAGGGGAAGGAGGATTCCACACTGAGAACATCTCCTCAGAATGTCATATGCTGCCTCATCTTCTATGGGAGAAGTGATCCTGGCCTTGGGCTTGGACTTCAAAGGCAGATCCATGGTTTTGTTTGCGCCTCTTGGTGCTTGCTTTGTTGACTTTTCAGAAGGAAGAGGAAATTTGTTTTTATTTTTTTTCTTGGGACGGACATCTTTCTCTGCCGTGGAAGATTGATCTTCAGCAGCCTGGCTTGGAAGGGATGGAGGAGGAATTCTTGGCTTTCCAACTGGAAAATATTTCACAGACTCTGAGACTGTGCGACATTTATCCTGCAATTTGTAAGTAACACAACAAATTAAAAAATGACTTCAGCTTTAATGGTTGGCCAATGCAATAGACTAGATAAACTGCAAACTTCCCAGTATGAACACTTAGAAATTCTGGATAAAATATGACAAACATTTAAGTTGGTAGCTGACTTTGCAAGAAAAAGAAAGGCCCAGGTTCCAGGAATGAAGACCTGACCTGTTAAGCACATGAGCTGACACTTTGGGAGGAGACGTGGGGTCTTGCTATGGGCTTGGATGAGAGAAAAGTCCCATCCACACAAGGTGGGGAATTGGAAGGAAGATTCCCCTTTTCCTGCATGAACCTAGGAACCTTGAGGGCTAAACGATGGTGGCTAAGAGAAAAAGAATTGGCTAAATGGGAAAGGAAAGTGGCAAAGAAGCTTGTCTGAATTGGGCTGGACTTTGAGTGTGGGAAAGAAAAACTGATGCTCCTAAAAACTCGAAACCACAGGTCCATGCCATTTTTGTTTTTGGGGTTCAGATTTACATTAGCCTCATGGTCTAGGAATTTCCAAACAGAAGAATTAACTTAAAAATTGAGATATATGGCAGAAGCAATCACAAAATCACTCTGGAGGGTACACAACCTCAAACTAGGTCATACAGGCTTCTCACAGGTACAGTCCCACCAAATAAAAACTCACAATTCAAACTTACAGACACACAAGGAAGCACTCTACCTTGAGTCAGAGTCATAGTCACAACCAATAGCAGGACTAGTTTCTAAGAAGTTCAGATAATAGAACTATAAGATAGAGACTGTAAAATTAATTAATTAAAAGTGATTAAAACAAGAGAAAAGAAGAAGACTCCATGAAAAAAGAGTAGGCAAATTTGAAAGACAGATTAATAGAACTTCTAGAAATGAAAAATACAGACATTGAACCTCAATGGACGGGCTGAAAACAGCAGATTAGATTTGGCAAAAAAAGAATGAACTTGAAGATAGACTTGAGGAAATTAACCAGAATATAGGAAAGAGAAATATAAAATGTGGAAGTTAAAAGACATGAAATTAGAACCAGAAAGTCTAATATATATCCAGTATGTTCCGTATACAGAGTTGGGAGAGCAGAGAACTTTGGGGATTCAAAGAGATTATAGCTGAGATTTTTTCAGAACTGATTAAGGACATAAATCTTTAGATTCAGGCAGGAGAAATCCTGAGGAAGAGAGAAAAAATAAGCATATTTGAGCATATTGTTCTGAGCAGGATGAGTAAAAATAAATCCTCTCTTAGAGATATTGCAGTAAAACCACAGAAGATGAAAGGCAGAGAGGATCTTGAAATCACCCAGAGAAAAGGATTATCTACAAAGGAATGTCAATTACACCAAAAGCAGACTCACCAACAGCAATCACAGAGGTGGTAAGATGGCGGAATAATCTTCAAAATGCTAACAGAAAATAACTGTTAACCTAGAATTTGATATCCAGCTAAACTACCATTCAAGAATGCAGAGGAAGTTGGTGTCAAGATGGTGGCATAGGCAGACTCTGAACTCAACTCTTCCTGTGGACACAACAAATTTACAACTACTCTTGGAAAAATTATCCCTGAGAGAGAACTGACAACTGGATGAAAAGAACACCCGCAACAGGGGACAGTGCTGATTTAAGTGGAAAAGGCAGAAACTCCTTTCCACAGAGAAAAAAAGCCACTTTCCCAAACTGTGGCACTTCATGGCTGGCCGAGAGCAATCCTAAGGTACGCAGCCTTCCCTGGAGGAGTGGGGGATCTGAATGGGAGAGCTTTACCACAATAAGCAGCTGTTGGACTCAGCACAGCTGAGACAAATGTCAGAATATCTGGCTTTGCTGGCTATTAACAACAACAGGGGATACTCCCAGGAAAGCTATCAGACATAAGGGGAAAAAAGCCTGCTCTTAAAGGGCCCCCACACAAATTCACCCATTTTGGAAAGCAACCTAATATCACCAGAAAGAAAGATTCACAGTCCTTTGCTGAAAAGAGATTCACCTGATAGGCTCTCGGTGCATCTCAGTGAGGGGTGAGACCTCTCCAGAGACTGCGACTTTGGTGGCAGCCATTATCGTGACCTAGTACAGGCATGCTGCCATTGATGCAGGCAGACACCATTGGAGTTCTTCCCCTGACCTGTTAGGGCAGGTGTCTGCCCCACCCACTAGAGCACTGATTTAATCCAGCTCAGCTAGAGCAGGCAGCCCACCCTTGGGACTGGCCCCATCCAACAGCAAGCCCTCGGGCAACCTGTGGGCTTGAATAGGTAGGGTGCCTGGATCCTCTGCAGCCAGGTGAGTGGGTTCACCTCTGCAGGGCAGGGTGTGCACAAGGAGTGGGTGGAGTGTGTGGGACCTCTGCTGTGGAGCTACTGGGCCCACTTAGAGAGTTGGGGTGTGAGTACGGGGCAGGACTGTGTTGATGGTGTGTGTGGCCCTGTAGGTGGTAGGGCTTGTCAGCTGCAGAAGACTTGTGCTTCTCGAACAGCTACATAGGGGATCAGCCCCACCTTCCAAAGCCTGAAACAATTGGGTGCTCCCGTGTCTGGGACCAGCCCTACTCAGCTGCAATCCTGAGAGAGCTGACAACACCCTTGCAGGCTGGAGGCCTAGAGTAACTGTAACCCCCTGAGTCTAGCAACCAGCCACGCTGGGGGCCTACTCTCTTAACAGAAAAACTGCAACAGGAATGTGCTATTAGACCTTGCAGCCAACTGTGCTGAGGCTCCTCACACCTGATAAAGTGACTGAAGGGTCCATAGCAGCCACACACAGCTGTGCATTACAACCAGCTGGCCAGGGGGACAGCTTAGCCTTCCTGGGCACCTGCAGCAAGAGCAATGCTGCCACAACAGAAAGACACACATGGTTCACACAGGGGTTCCTCCTGGAATGTCTGGAACTGGTGATGAGAGGGAAGCACACTTCTGGGCCTCATAAGACATCTCTTACATAAGGCCACCTCTGCAAGATCAGGAGACATAGATGACTGACCTTATACATAGATATAAGCACATAGAAAGAGGCAAAATGATGAGACAAAGGAATACATTTCAAGTAAGTGAACAGGACAAAACCCCAGAAAAAGAACTAAGTGAAACATAAATAAGCAATCTACCTGACAAATAGTTCAAACAAAAAGTTATAAGGATGCTCACTGTTCTTGGGAGAAGAATGGATGCACTCAGAACTTCAACAAAGAATTGGAAAATATAAAAAGGAACCAATCATAAATGAGGAATACAATACGGGAAATGAAAAGTGCACTAGAGGGACTCAATAGCAGAGTAGATGATACAGAAGAATAGATGAGCAAGCTGGACGAAAGACTAGAGGATATCACTCAAGCTGAACAGATAAAAGAAAAAAGAATTAAAAAGGACAAGAACACTCTAAGGGACCTCTGGGACAACATCAAGTACACCAGCATTTGTATTACAAGTGTCCCAGAAGAAGAGAGAGACAAAGGGGGAGAGAATCTATTCGAAAAAGTAACCTAAGGAAGACATCCAGGTACAGGAAGCACAGAGAGCACCACACAAGATAAACCCAAAGAGGCCCACACTAAGACATATTATAATTAAAATGTCAAGAATTAAAAATAAAGAGAAAATCCTAAAAGCTGCAAGAGAAAGACAACAAGTGACCTACAAAGGGAACCCCATAAGGCTACCAGCTGACTTCTCAACAGAAACCATACAGGCTAGAAGGGAGTGGCATGATATATTTAAAGTGCTGAAAAGAAAAAGACCTACAGCCAAGAATACTCTACTGGGCAAGGTTATTCAGAATGGAAGGAGAGATAAAGAACTTCCCAGATGAGCAAAAATTAAAGAAGTTTATCATGAAGAAACCAGTCTTACAAGACATGCTAAAGGGATTTATTTAAGTGGGAAAAAGAAAACTGCAAATAGGAATAAGAAAATTATACAAAAAAAAAAAGGCAATCAAATCCCTGGTAAAGGCAAAAATACAGTAAAGGTAGCAGATCAACCACCTATGAAGAAAATATGAAGGTCAAAAGACAAAAGTACTAAAATTACATATTTCCATGATAAGAGGGTGACAGATACACACATACAAAAAAAGGAGGTTAGATATGATATCAAAAACATAAAATGTGGGAGGGGATGAATAAAAGAGTAGAGCTTTTAGAAAGAGATCAAACTAAAGAGACCATCAACTTAATATAGACCGCTATATATCTAGGTCTTCATCATATATGAACTTCATGGTAATCACAAACCAGAAACCTATAATAAATACACAAAAAATTAAGAGAAAGGAACTCAAACATAATATCAAAGAAAGCTACCAAACCACAAGGGAAGAGAGCAAGAGAAGAAGAAAGGAACAGAGAAGAACTACTAAAACACCAGGAAAAAAGTAACAAAATAGCAATAAGTACATGCTTATCAATAGCTACTTTAAATGTCAATGGACTAAATGCTCCAATCAAAAGGCATAGGGTGGCTGATTGGATAAAAAAACAACACCAGTATATATGCTGCATACAAGAGACACACTTCAGGCCTAACAACACTCACAAACTGAAAATGAAGGGATGGAAAAAGATACTTCATGCAAATAGCAATGAAAAGAAAGCTGAGGTAACAATACTTACATCAGACAAAATAGACTTTAAAACAAAAACTGTAACAAGAGACAAAGAAGGGCACTGCATAATGATAAAGGGAACAATCCGCAAGAGGATATAACACTTGTAAATATCCATGCACTCAACAGAGGGGCACCTGAATATATAAAGCGATTATTAACAGATATAAAAGGAGAAATAAACAGTAATACAATAAGAGTAGGGGGCTTTAACACTCCACTTACATCAATGCACAGATCATCCAAACAGAAGATCAATAAGGAAACATTGTCCTTAAATGACACATTAGAGCAGGTGGACTTAGTAGATCTATATAGAACATTCCATCCAAAAACCACAGAATACATGTTCTTTTCAAATGCACATGGAACATTCTCCAGGATAGAGCACATATTAGGCCACAAAACAAGTCTCAATAAATTTTAAGAAGATCGAAATAATACCAAGCATCTTTTCTGTAACAATGGTGTGGAACTAGAAATTAACTACAGGAAGAAATTTGGAAAAGCCACAAATATGTGGAGATTAAACAAAATGCTAGTGAGCAATGATTGGGTCAATGGAGTAATCAAAAAATACTGAAAGACAAGTGAAAATGAAAACACAACATGCTAAAATTATGGGATACAGCAAAAGCAGTTCTAAGAGAGAAGTTTATAGCAATACAGGCCTACCTCAACAAATAAGAAAAATCTCAAACAAACAATCTAACAGTGCACCTAAACAAACTGGAAAAAGAAGAACAAACAAAGCCCAAATTCAATAGAAGGAAGGAAATAATAAAAATCAAAGCAGAAATAAATGAAATAAAGACTAAAAAAAAATAGAAAAAAATTCAATGAAACTAAGAGCTGGTTCTTTAGAAACAACACCTTTAGCTAGACTCACCAAGAAAAAAGAGAAAAGGCTCAAATAAATAAAATCAGAAATGAAAGAAGAGAAATTACAACGGACACCTCAGAAATACAAAAGATTTTAAGAGAATACTATGAAAAGCTATATGCCAAAAATTGGGTAATCTAGAAGAAATGGATAAATTCTTAGAATCATACAACCTTCCAAAAGTGAATCAAAAAGAAACAGATAATTTGAATAGACCACTCATGAATAAGGAGATTGAAACAGTAAACAAAAATCTCCCAAAAAATAAAAGTCCAGGACCAGATGGCTTTCCTACTGAATTCTACCAAACATTCAAAGAAGACTTAATACCTATCCTTCTCAAAGTCTTCCAAAAAATTGAAGATGAAGGGAAGCTTCCTCACTCAATCTATGAAGCCAATATTACCCTCATAGTAAAACCAGACAAGGACAAGACAAAAAAATAAAATTACAGGCCAATATCACTTATAAGCATCAATGCAAAAATTCTCAACAAAATATCAAATCGAATACAACAATATATTAAAAAGATCAGACACCATGATCAAGTGGGATTTATTCCAGGGATGCAGGGATGGTTCAACATCTGCAAATCTATCAACATGATGCACCATATTAACAAAATGAAGAACAAAAATCACATGATCATCTCAACAGATGCAGAGAAAGCATTTGACAAGATACAGCATCCATGTATGGTAAAAAACTGAATAAAATGGGTATAGAAGGAAAGTACCTCAACATAATAAAGGCCATATATGACAGACCCACAGCTAATATCATTCTCAATGGAAAGCCATCCCTCTAAGAACAGGAACGAGACAAGAATGCCCAATTTCACCACTCTTATTTAACATAGTATTGGAAGTCCTAGCCAGAGCAATCAGGCAAGTAAAAGGAATAAAATGGATCCAAATCGGAAAGGAAGAAGTGAAACTAATTTGCAGATGACATGACTTTATATTTAGAAAACTCTAAAGAATCCACCAAAAAACTTTTAGAAATAATAAAAGAATATGGTAAAGTTGCAGGAGACAAAATCAACATAGAAAAATCAGTTGCGTTTCTATACACTAACAAGGAAGTAGCAGGAAGAGAAATTAAGACTACACTCCCATTTACAATTGCAACAAAAAGAATAAAATACATAGGAATAAACCTAACCAAAGAGGTGAAAGACCTGTACACTATAAAACTATAAAACTATAAAAACTATAAGACATTGTTGATAGAAATAGAAGAAGACACAAAGAAATGGATTGGATTGGTGCTCTTGGATAAGAAGAATTAACATAGTTAAAATGCCCATACTTTCTAAAGCAATCTACAGATTCAATGCAATCTCTATCAAAGTTCCAACAACACTTTTCACTGAAACAGAACAAAGAATCCTAAAATTTATATGGAACAACAAAAGACCCTGAATAGCCAAAGGAATCCTGAGGAAAAAGAACAAAGCTGGAGGTGTCACACTCCCTGATTTCAAAATATACTACACAGCTATAGTAACCAAAACAGCATGGTACTGCCACAAAAACAGACACACAGATCCATGGAACAGGAGTAAGAGCCCAGAAATAAACCCACACATCTATGGACAGCTAATTTTCGACAAGGGAGCCAAGAACATGCAATGGAGAAAGGAAAGTCTCTTCAATAAATGGTGTTGGGAAAACTGGACAGCCACATGCAAAACAATGAAAGTAGACCATTATCTTACACCATGCACAAAAATTAACTCAAAATGGATTAAAGACTTGAGTTTAAGACTTGAAACCATGAAACTTCTAGAAGAAAACATAGGCAGTATGCTCTTTGACATCAGTCTTAGCAGCATATTTTTCAAGTGCCGTGCCTGACCGGGCAAGGGAAACAAAAGAAAGAATGAACAAATGGGACTACATCAAACTAAAAAGCTTCTGCACAGCAAAAGAAACCATCAACAAAACGAAAAGACAACCTAACAATTGGGAGAAGATATTTGCAAACCATATGTCTGATAAGGGGTTAATATCTAAAATATATGAAGAATTCATACATCTCAACAACAAAAAAAAATAACAACCTAATTAAAAAATGGGCAAAATATCTGAACAGACATTTCTCCATAGAAGATATATAGATGGCCAACAGGCACATGAAAGGATGTTCAACATCATTAACTATCAGGGAAATGCAAATCAAAATTACAGTGAGATATCACCTCACGCCTGTCAGTATGGCTATAATTAACAAGACGGGAAACCAGAAGTGTTGGAGAGGATGTGGAGAGAAGGGAACCCTTGTACACTGCTGGTGGAAGTGCAAACTGGTGTAGCCACTATGGAAAACAGTATGGAGATTCCTCAGAAAATTAAGAACAAATCTACCATATGATCCAGCTATTCCACTGCTGGCTATTTATCCAAAGAGCACGAAAAGGTTAATGTGTAAAGACACATGCACCTCTATGTTCACTGCAGCACTATTCACAATAGTCAAGACTTGGAAGCAACCTAGGTGCCCATCAAGGGACGAATGGATAAAGAAGACATGGTCTATATACACAATGGAATACTACTCAGCTATAAGAAATGATGAAATCTGGCCATTTGTGACAACATGGATGGACTTTGTCGGTATTATGCTGAGTGAAATAAGTCAGAGGGAGAAAGTCAAATACCATATGATCTCACTTATTAGTAGAAGATAAAAACAACGACAAACAGTCACATAGAGACAGAGGTTGGATTGGTGGTTACCAGAAGGGAAGGGGGGAGGAAGGAGGGCGAAAGGGGTGATTAGGCACATGTGTGGGGTGATGGATTGTAATCAGTCTTTGGGTGGTGAACATGATGTAATCTACACAGAAATCGAAATATAATGGTGTACACCTGAAACTTATATAACGTTATAAACCAATGTTACCACAATAAAAAGAATAATAAAAAAATGCACATGTTGAGGCAACTGAAGATTTCCCACACACAGGTTCTTGCTGGAGGAGCTACTGAGAAGGGTATTTCAGGAAGAGAGAGATCTTACCCAGAAGGAAAGCTTGGGATTCAAGAAGGAATGTGAGCGAAGCAAAGGGTAAATGTGGGGGTCTATCCAAACAGGCACAAACTGCTTAAAACGACGACAATAATGACTAAAAAGGAGCGGTATGCAACAAGGTGGAACTCGATTCTGGCGGCATTTACACGTAAGGTGGGGGTAGAGAATCAGAGTTAACATGTTCTCAAATCCATATATTGTTGGAAAGGAGGGTAGAGAATATGATTAATTTTAGAGTTTATGAAGTCAAGTATGCATATTAAAATGTGAAAAGTAACTACTAAAATGATAGAAATAGAATGTGAAATTGCCAAATTGGTAGAAAAGAGGAAAGAAAACAAAAAAACTTGCTCAGACAAATAAGGTCTGGAGATCCAGTTTATAACATAGTGATTAGAGCCAGAGTTGCTAAGAGACTAAATCTTAACTGTTCTCCACGCAAAAAGAAATGACAGATATGTGACATGATAAACGTGTTAACTAGTGCTACTGTGGTCGTCATATTGCAATATGCCAATGGATCCAACCAACACATTTTACGCCTTAAACTTACGCGATGTTATATGTCAATCGCAGCTGTGTTGGCACAGCTAACACACTAAACCATGCTTAGAACTTTGGAAGGCATGGCCTGTGAGTGTTTCCAGGCAAACCAACCAATCAATCAAACAAATCATCAAACCTCTCCTGAGTCCCCTTTTTGTACCCAGTCCTGATATCAGTGTCATTGTGGGAAGATGGAGAAAGCCATTCGGTTTTGCCAGGGAGCTCAGAGTCTGACGGAGAAAACTCCCACAAGGGACAGAAAATAATAATGCAGGTCTTATTGAGGACACAGTTGCAATGTCTAGCCCCTGAAGGTGGAAGATGTTCAGAGGTGACCAGGACAGCTGAACTGGTTAGGGAGGTTCCTTGAAGGGCTGGCACAAATGGAGACCAGTTATGTTTGCTAAATTAGCCTAAAGCAATTCACTAACATCTATTTTGGAACAAAGCAAAAATAAATATGGGAGCCTTTCCTATGCATGCGATGTAAAATTGGGCCCAGAATCTACTTTTCATATCACACTTTTTGGAATATGGACTAGTTACTGGCACCATTAGAAAGTGACTAATTACTACTCACCACGTGGTGGGAATACTTATCTCCTGGAATCATTTCGTTGCAATACCAACAGCTGAATTTGCATTCAGGAGCTGAAATTTCCTTCCCTAGGTAAGCAGAGAAGCAATACCACAAATGACTGTCTGTGACAATGGCAAGCCCAACTCTCCCCCAACTGCCTACATACAAGGCCTGTAGTCATGAGTATGAACTGCTCTCGGGGCCTGCCTGGCCGTGAGTGTCCTGCACTGCCGCACAGGCGACCCTTGGCCAAATCATCCACATCATTTCCTTTATGTCTGCAGACCTGCACCCAGGGCCCCAGGAAACCCCGATGGAGAGACGTTTTCCTGGAGCAGGACTGGTTTCTAAGGAGATGGAGAGAGCTGTTACCACCCATCCCATCCCATGCAGTCTGACTGCTCTTTCATTTCACCAATTTCCAAGTTCTGGGGTCAAACCAGGCGTTGTTGTATACGTCTTTGTTAATTGTGTTGAAGCTGTGTTGTGTTGTCTTGTTGAAGTCTGTTGTGTTGATGAAGTTGTGTTAAAGTCTTGTTGGTTGTGTTGGAGCCCAGCCATGCTGGAATGAAGGAGACAAACAAGAATCTCAAGCATTCCAGTTTTTCATTTGCCAGTTTTAACCTTGGGTAGGTTGTTTACCAGGAAAGTGTGTTATCCAAGGGATTTTAGGCTCTTTCCACTTTACCATGTTACCAAAACAACCAGTGAAGTCAACAGATCTGTCGCATTGATGGGTGTGTTCTCTTACACATACCTCATAAAGAGGTAAACGGGTCTAGAGAACATGGAATGGTACTACGGAGCCAACACCCAGGCCCTGTGGCTGGGAGCCACAGCAGGTTCCCCTCAGTCCATTGCCGATGGTGGAAAAAGCTCCAGATTTGGTGTTGGGCAACTTGTTTATCCAGTCTTATTTCCTCCTCTAGCAAGCCCCTGCTTCATTCTGTGCATGGGTTTCTCATCTCTAAAAGGAGGCAGGTGGATCTCTGCCAGGCTGGGATGGTGCTGGAGGAGTTCAAAGGAGGCCTCCCATGTTGTAGGGTCCCCATTACCTCTGCACCCATCTGTGGCTCCCAGGACCCCACCCCCTGGCCTCTTGGTCTCCCTAGAACAGTCATTTGAAGACCACAGCAGACACACAAGAAGGCCACTCTGGTACCTGGTCTAGAACTCGGATAGCCAGAGGAATTTGAGACATGCACATCTGTCATACAGACGCTCATCATCTGTCCTGTTGGGAGCCTGCGTTCCTGCATCCCACCCAGGAGATGCTCCCTTTCCTTGACGCTTCCCTTTTCCTCCCCAGCCTGCACTGCTCACCTTTCCCAAGCTGGGCCTGTTTGCCCTGACACACGTCCTTGTGCTGGGCCAGCGCTCGGAGCATGATGGGCTGGTCGCAGTCTGGGCAGAGCTGAGTCCGGCTGCCACAGTGGTACTCATGGATCTCTGCCTTACTGAGGCGCACGGCCAGCTCACAGAACTGACACGCAAGGGGGCGGTCCCTGCATTCCGTGGCCTGTGGGGAGGCAGGCAGCACAGGCATGGTCACTGGCCTGCAGCAACTGCAGCCCTGTTGGTCAGTTGGGTGGATCTGTGTTATTTCCCTAGGGGACAGAGGCCAATGAGAGAAAGTGCCAGAGCGGGGACTCTCCTCTGGGCATAGAGCTCTCTTGGGCTCATGGACTGGGGCAAGCCCTTCTGACCAGACAGCAGGACCTGTGTCCCTGTGGTGGGCTAGTTCTCTGTTGTTCCCTAAGCCGACTTGGGTGAGAAGAGAAAGGTTCGGTGGAAATCTTTGTTGCCAGCCCCTCCTCGCCCTTCCTCTCCTCCAGGCTGGCTGCTTGGTGGTTAAGGAGCAAGCACACTTGACTCTCACCTCATGAAGCTCCAGCGAGTGCTTCGGCACGCTCTGCTGACACATTGCACACCCGACCTAAACACGGAGAGAGACACAGTTCCCACCCAGCTCCTGCGGCCTCTCTCCACGTCTGCCCTGTGCTTTTGGTCGGGGTCTGTGAGCTCCTCGGGGCCGGGGATCAGGTGCGGGGACCTCAGTCTCCCTGCAGCACCAGCCTCGTGCAAAGGAAGTGTTTGTGGGACCCGCTGAGTTGAAATGGATGCCTGGGCTAGAGGGTCTCCAGACAGACAGACGAGGGACCCCAGGAGGGATGGACATGAAAGAGCAGGAAAGAAAAGTCAGCCTTTGATTGACGTCAGTCATGACTGCCATCTAGAACTTTCCTTGCCTGCTTGCCCTCTTCACAAATCTCAAAAGAACATTCAGCTTTTCCCGAAACAGGGACCCCTCATCTTGGCCGAACCCATCAGCCTGCAGGGAAAGGATTGGAAATGGGAAAACCAAGGCGTGGACTCAGTTCAGCGTGAGAAAGGCAGAATGATCGTTTCCACTTCACACACGGGGGCTGGGGTGAGTAGGGCCCAGATGGTTGCCCAGAGCTGCCAAGCAAGTTGCTGCGGCGAGGACTAGATTCTGACGGGTCTCCCACTGCTCCGCGTCTGCCTCCTCACCTCCTGGTGCCCGCTCTCGCAATGCTCTTCCATCTTCGCCTGGAGGACGGGTCCCTTGCACTCGGGGCAGAGGGTCAGGAAGAGCAGGCAGTGGGCCTCGTGGAGGGCCAAGTGGGCGGAGGCCAGGCTTCTTTTGCTGCAGGAGCAAGGGGGAAGAAAAAGAGGCTTATTTCTTGGTATAAAACATGGAGTCATATTTCATACCCCAGCTGCTGCGTGAAGATCTTTCAAGGCCTCAAGCATTGAAAATATGACGGTGATGCCCTCTCCTCATGTTGGTCCCCAATCAGAACAAAGCAAAATCATAAAATAAGTGTAAGGACGCTCTACAAAGCTCTCACATTGCCCGGGGCCGGGGTGGGGGGTGTCTGGGAAGGAGCGGGAGGGAGAGATCACCAACGGAACTGAGGAAACTTTTGGGGGTGATGGACAGGCTCATTATCTTGGTTGTGGTGATGGTTTCATGGGTATATACCTATGTCAAACATGTCAGATGGTGCACTTCAAAATTGTACCATAAATGCAGTTTATGGCAACTGTACTTCGGTAAAACTGTTTTAAAAATGAACGAACAAATATCAAATTCTTTCCAATATTTTGTCTTGTTTTCAAGTGTTCCCCTGCTTGGCCCGCGGCCGGTTGGGATCCAGTCCCGCCAAGCCCACGCCTCTTGCAAGGGCAACGCAGACTCAGAATCTCCACAGCAAGAGCTCCCCACGTGTCCAAGAGCGAGAGGCCATCCACCGAGGCCCTGCCTCCAGCTGACCTGTGCGACCTGCAGAGAGGTCCCAAGGCCCTTCTCGGAGACCCCGAAGAACGCAAGCCTTTGCGCCTCCCAGGTCCTGGGCAGGGGGATCTTAACAGTCCTCCTCATGAAGAATGCCTCCTTTCATTTCAACCAGCTCTTGCTTGTGGCAGCTTGGGAGGAAGGAAACTCAGTGACGGGCCCTGAAGACCCCAGCAATGATGAGCGTTGCACACCTGAGTCCCTGGCACATGGGATGTGGCCCGAGGGGAGTAGCTGGAGCCCGGGTCCTCTCGATCTGAGCAGGCTGGTGGCTTCTGCACTGCCCAGGCGGATGGCACTGAGAGTGCTTCACTTTCCCTCCCTCTATTCCTGCCCCTCTGCCTGGCCTTGCCCTTCTGCTCTCCCTGCCCCGTCCTCTCCTCTCTTCTTGCTGAGCTGGTTCAGACACCAGGGAGCCAGGAGGGTCTGGCTGGAGCAAAGCTCTCCGGGAAGGACCCTCCTGGTTCCCCAACAGGGAGGGAGCTTCGAGAGTGAGGCGCTCCTCGGCTAGGTCCCCCTGAGTTAGAGGGGTGGTCCTGGACGCCTGCTCTGTCCCTCTTACCCCACCCCACAGCTCCCTCTCAAGGTGGGGTGGGAGCGGTCCCAGAGAATGTCCGTGGGCCCCTTTCTTTCAATGACTGCTGTGAAGACCCTATGATCAGAACCCCAAATTAGGACTCAAGGTCTTGACAGTATGAGTAGCCCAGCAGGGACCATTAGCCTGGCTATTTGGCTTCAGGATTGGATTGTCCCAGAAAGTCCAAAATATCTCAGGGAGGCGGGCAGGGGTCAGTGACGTTAAGGTAACCATGACCACCTCTCATGGTCTCATCCTGTCAGAGAGCCACTGAGTTTAAACCCTCCTACCCCAGGGGGCCCCAGTCCCACCCCGTCCCTCCCGGGCGTTGTTTTGCACCGACCTTCGTGTCCCCACTTCTGAAGCAGCCTTGTCCCATCTGCCCCTCCCACTGGCCAGCCCCAGGTCCAGGTCCGCTGCCAGAGAAAGCGACTCCTTACCAGTTCCTGCACACCTGGAGGGCTCCCTCCATTTCTGGGCTCTGGAGTCTTCCTGTTGAGTTTCTGTTTCTTGTTGAAGAAGAAACAAAACTGAAAGTGTCCCACAACCCAGCCCACAGGTCCGGGGAGGGAGGGTTTTCAGAGTTCCCAGCCCAGGGCTGCTCTGAGCTTCCTGCAGCTGGACACTCCCAGGAAGCCCAGCCTGTGCTGTCACCCCGAGCTGCTGTCACCCAGTGCTGCTGGCACCCAGAGCTGCTGGCACTGGCTGTTTCTACAACCTCGAGGGAGGGAGCCAGAGGCCAGGCCCCTCCTGGGCAGCAGCCCCCCGCCCCCCCAGGCTTTATTTCCCTCCACACAGCGCTGACCACCGTCCCTCCTGTTCCTCTCACCGGCCCTTCCTCTGCAGGAGAAGTGGCTCGCCGTGTTGAACTTGAAGGCTGCTTCCTGAGAGCAGCTCCCGGACTTCCTGTGCTCTACTCTGGTCCCTGTTGGTGACGACTTTGCACACAGGGTCTAGGAGGAACTGGGGACCCAGGGTGGTGAGTGTCAAGACTGCAGGTTTTGGAGCCACATCATTCGGCAGCTTGGTGACCTAGGGCAACGGTTTACCTCCCTGAGCTCTTTCCTCGCTTGTAAATAATTACAGCAAACACGACTGTAGGGCTAATGGAGATGAGCAAGTGAGGAAGGCTCTGTTTTCACCCCCCGCCCCCATCTTCAGCTAGGGAAACCGAGGCACTGAGGGGTGATGTAACGTGCACACATCGCACAGCCAGTAGGCAGCAGAATCAAGCTTTGAACAGAGGCAAAGTGGCCCTGGGCTTGTCTCTCCTGAATGGCCGTAGGGTCGGAGATCCGAGTTCGAATCCTGATTAACTGGCAGCTTGAGTCACCTCAGCCTTTTGGACTTCTCTTTCCTCATTTTTGGACTCAACTGGGGAACTGGGGGACTTGAGGAATTTGGGTGATCCCAGAAATTGTGTGAAAGTTACTTTCACATATGTGCCTTTTCCCAAGGAAGAGCCAACTTTTTTTTGTTTTATTTGATGAGGAAGATTGGCTCTGAGCTAACATCCGTTGTCAATCTTCCTCTTTTTGCTTGAGGGAGATTGTCACTGAGCTAACATCTGTGCCAATCTTCCTCTATTTTGTACGTGGGATGCTGCCACAGCATGCCTTGATGAGCAGTGTGTAGGTCCATGTCCAGGATCCGAACCCGTGAACCCTGGGCTGCTGAAACAGAACGTGTGAATTTAACCACTATGCCACTGGGCCAGCACTGGAAGAGCCAATGTTTTTAGCAGACCCAGACAGTTATAAAGGACTGGACAAACTGACCCAAAGATTTGAGAGTCAAAGAAATCGAGTTCTGTTAAAGGCAACACATGTCCAAAATTACATGTGCATAATTGAATCAAGTGAATAGAGAACATTCGTTTGTCTACCCATGTTCTTTTCACAGGGAGAAGCAGGGTGCAATTAGTTAGAGAAATAAAAATGATGAAACAGTGTATCAAATTGTTCAAGTACTGAAAAATTTGCAGATAATTGCAACCCCATGAGAAACTTTTGGATATTATATACTTCATATTGAAATTTTTAAAGGGGATCTAATATGTGTTTGTTTCCTGGAATTTTATTTGTAAAAAATCAAGCCCATCTTTCATTAGCTTCCGTCTTCACCTTTATTGTTTATAAACACAGTTAATATGTGAGTGTGTGGCTGGAGAATTTTTTTTTTTTTTTTGACAATTATTTAAGACCTTTATTAACAGGTGCTTGCAGTTTGTTGACTTTTTTGAAAAAATCAAGTTGTAAACTTTTATTACAAATTAAAAATGAGGTTCTTAAAAATCTCAACTTGACCAGATATGAAACAATTTAAAAACCTTTAAAGGTGTATTGAGAAAAACCAGGCTTTTTTTTTTTTTTTAAAAAACACGTTTGTCATTACCAAAAAGAGACATCTTTAGGTAAAAATAATAAAAACCCCATGCTGCATAGATAATGCAGATAGTTCTAGTTATCTGGTCAACAGGCAAAAAGCAAGCACTTAAGGTCTTCAGCTCCAATCTTTTGTTCATTTCTTATTGCTGGAATTTCATATTCATTTCTTCTTGTTGGATGACTAAACCGGATGATGGTAGAGATGGTAAGCCGGCATTTACTCAGCCCCGCCCTGCTCAGCCTCGGGAGCGGACGAATTCTCAGCTGGTGGATCGGCTGCTTTTGTCTCTTTGCCATCTTGTGGTTTAGGGTTTTCTGGGCGTCTGCGTCGGTAATTGAAGTTGCGGCGGTACCGACGTTGAGGTGGCTGCTGACCTTGGGTCTCATCTCCTTGATTTTCCTTATCTTCTTCATTGCCATCCTCTCTAGGCTGTCTTTGGCGAGGAGGGCCCCTGCGGAATCGTGGTCTATAACCCCGATACATATTCTGCCTCACTGGTCTACCTTGTTCTCCTGCACCCTGGTTGTCAGCACCCTCCATCACTTCTCCTTGCACAGGAGGGTTGGAATACTGTGGTCGACGCCCATAGGGTCTCCGCATGTAGTAAGGTGGGAACCGTCGCCTGCGGTAGGGCCGGCGCTGTTGAGCTTGGCCTTCGGGAGCGCTCTCCGATCCCTCATTCTTTTCCCCACTCTCACTATTCTGGTAATTCTGCTGGTAATTGCGTGGAGGACCCCTGCGACGTGGATAGCGTCTATAATGGTTACGGTCTGCTGCATATTTACTGCCTTGCACTGGAACTCCACCAGGGCCTGTAACATTTGCTGCCTCCGCACCCTTTTCTCCTTCAACAACATCAAACTCCACAGTCTCTCCATCTCCTACACTGCGAAGGTACTTCCTGGGGTTATTCTTCTTTATGGCAGTCTGGTGTACAAATACATCTTCCTTGGTGTCATTCCTGTTGATGAAACCATATCCGTTTCTTACATTGAACCATTTTACTGTTCCCAAAACCTTCGTTGCGATGACCTTCTTGTCCCCGCCGGCAGGCGCCGCCGATGTGAGGCCGCCCGGGCCGCCGCTCCCTGCGCCGCTGCCCGTGGTGCCGGGCTTGGTGTCGGCAGCGCTGAGGGCGGGGGCGGCGGGGGGGGCGGCGGGCGGCTGCTGGGTCTCGGCCTCGCTGCTCATGGTTGCGGTGATGGTGACTGGGGCCGGCTGCGGCAGCTGCGGCTCCTCCCGGGGTGTGATGGTAACTAGGCCGGCGGCGGCGGTGGGGCTGCTCAGGGCTCTCTGGGGTCCGCTCTCCGCTCCCGCTACCGATCGAACTGTGGCTGGAGAATTTTGATCGTGGTTTTGCACATGCGTCTAAGCATTTTAATTTATTTCAGCTTCAGTGAGCGCACTGTGTACACAACTTGACAACAGCTGATAACTACCCAGCAGCTTTTCACTAACATGTGAAGAAATCCATCCTGACATTCGGAGACCGGAAATCAAGAAGGGGTCACTGAAGCAGAGACGGGTACCACTTACTCAAAGCGCCTAGCGTGGGGCCTGGCCGTTTGTGGGGCTCTTGGTGCTGGGTGGGAGCACAGTAGCTTTCAAACTTGTCCACACATTGGCATTGCTTGGGGGGCTTACAGAAACCCACTGAAGCTTGCCCAAGCCCAGAGAGTGTGAGTCCACTGCTCCGGCACGTGGCCAGGACTTTGGAGTCTCCAAAGGGTCCGAGGCGATTCTAAGGTGCAGAGAAGTTGGGAGCCACCGGTGTAGGAGGAAAAGGCTGGTTCTTAGGTGCAGGGCCAGGATGGTGACTCAAGTCTTCGGCCCTTGGCTTTCCGTACGGAGACTAAAGGGATGGGGGCAGATGAGCGTCATTGGAAATTCTGGACAGAGAGATGTGCAGTGTGGGGACAGACACTTGGAGCTCATGGAAGAAAGATGGGCTAGGTTGCTGTGGAGGGGAGAGCTGGGACCACTTGCTGGAAGCCCCTGGAGGCTCTGAGCTTCCTTCCAGTTACTACCCTGTCCCTGGATGAATGTCAGGGACAGAGGGGACCCGGCCCTATGAGTGAAGCTGGGAGGGTCTAAGATGCGGTGAGCACCCAGCTCTCATGTGCCCCCTGTGGGTGAGCTCAAAAGGAAGCCCACCGAAGCCAGGGTGCGGACAGGCCCTTCCTCCGAGCCAGCCCAGGGGACTCCACAGGAAGAGAAGGGGTGGTGGCCTGCCGGACGAGATGTGGGAACAGGATGTGGAGGCTGCTTACACACCCCCTCCCCGTCCACCCGCTCCACAGACCTGCTGTCATGTGTATCCCCCGGGGTCCTCAGAGCTTTCCCAGACCCCAGAAGCAGCTGTGCTAACAGAAACACTGCAAACAATGAGCGACGAGAGATGACACAAGCAGGAGAATTCTTGTGAAGTCTACAAATGCGATGGGAGCAGCCCCTCTGAGGAGAAGAAGGAGATTAAGGAAAAGGCCCAGTCGGACTCCAGCCTCCTGCCAGGCTACAGATTCAGGCACCAAATGAGAAACAGTGTGCGGTGATAACGACGATCAGAGGGGTGGGAGGTAACAGCCAACGAAGGCTGAAAGATTTTCTGTGTCCCAGGCATTCTGCTAAGCATTTTACAGGCATTCATGTTTTTCCATCTGCCCAACAGCTCTGGGCTAAGAATTATTAGAATGTTAAAGAGAACTTAGAACTATATAACTAATGCATGAATATGCTTTCTTTTAAAAAAATTAGAATATTACAGATAAAGTAAGATTTCTTTCTGACCACCATGCCCACTCCTGAGCCATCACTATTTTTAACTGCAGTGTGTAACCAGGAACATTCTGGTTGGCACAAAGGCCTGTCCCCGTTCCCACCACGACATGAATCGGTGCTGTGGGCTTGCATGATTTCATCATTGTGCCACCCGTCTTTGGCTGGTCACCAACCCTTCCCCAGCCCCAGGCCCATAAAAACTAAATTAGAAATGCTCTGTTGTGCGTTTAGCATTCCTCTCGAGGACGCTGCGGCTACCCGCTTGGCAGCTGTCAGGAGTTTCCGGCAGTGTCTTTGTGTCAGGCCTGTGGGTCAGGGGAGGGGGGTAAGGGTTGTCACAGGGAACCAATTCCTCAGACCTGGTTTAGCCAGGCTGCCCAATGTTGCCTTCCACTGGGAGGAGGGAAAGGTGAAGTGGGAATTCTGGGCTGGACCAGGAACTAAGAATAATAAAACATACCTCCATGCATTGTTTTGAGGATAAAACGAGATTGTGTACTAAAGCTGTACAAGGTCCTGGAAGATAAGAGAGAATACGAAAAGAAGGTTAATTCAACAACCAGCTTTGGGAAAGGATCTTACTTAGGTTTTATTCTTTTAAGGGATCGCTATGCTCAGGAAAATGACGTAACGACAGAGGTATTTCATTTCCCAGACAAAAATTACATGGTGGAATTGCGCACACTTATGTTGGTCATGCCTTTAAGAAGGATCCTGTGGTCAGAGTGGGCCTGAGTTCTGGCAGACGCGATCATCAAGATTGCAGTCTCCCCAAGTACAGTATGTTTGAGTGGGAGTTTGTTTTTCAGACCACGTGCAATTGCATCAAATGACCAGTCTCTGGATGGAATTCCAGCCTGGGAATATCTGTGATGGTGTTTGGGGCAGACTCCAGGTCTGGCTGGGTGGCAAAGTCAGGGAATACCCTGCCAGCTCCTGCTTAGCTGGCATGCAGAGGGGAGGAACCTTGTCATTAAACTCTTGGGCAAGAAGCAGCAGCTCCATGCATCCTGTCTGCACTTGTGGTCCCAAGAAATTTTCTTTGCCCTTCTGTCTGTTGGAGGTCTCTTTCCGCACCTTCTCAGCTCTTTGTCCTGGTTAAAGCACCTCCTCCCCCACTCCCCCAGCCAATCAGCAATCACAGCTCCTCTCTTCGTCCCCAAATGAACATTTTCCCCGTGCCTCAAAGGGACATTTCAGGGTCAGGCTTCAGGGGCCTTCTCCCTCTCCCAGGGGATTTTTAGGTCTCAATCATGCAATTGCCACCTTCATTGCTCCCAAATCTCGTGGGAAACAGGACCAATGACCATGCACATCAACTCTTTCGTTGTCACTTTTCTGGGGGATGTAAGAGAAAAAATTCAGACCCTGAGCATCTTTTTACCCCCAGAATTAAGACTGTGCATGAGTAAGTCGTGGTGATGAGCAGCTACTCAGACCTCATTTCAGAGAAAAATTAGTGTCTTTAATGGTTAAAATGGAAGCTCCTATTCGTGTCTTGAATAAAACATCCTCTTCCACTGCTTGTCTCTATGAGTGTCTCTTTCACCTCGTCCTTGACCTCACGTGTTCTTTCTGACAATGGCTTGCCCCGGCTCTGAGATCTTGAGGTCACGTCGGTAGCTTGAGAAGGGCCTTGGTGGAAATATTTACACCACGGAAACTGGCAAACACTACAAATCAGGGCATCTCCTCCCCACCCTCCTCCCACCCCCACACACGAGCTGGCTGCTTTTCTATCTCAGTGATGTGACGTGGGCTCCATGCAGAAGGCCAGGGGCAAGTCAAGGTAGATCGTTGAAAAACAAAGAGACGCAAAGTTAAAGAAAAGTTTATTGTTCCTTAATATTTATCATGAAAGTGTAAAAGTTAATTCAGAGGAGAGGTTATAAGCATCAGCTTTTTCATTGACATGTGAACTTATTGCCTCCAAAAAAGTGAATCAAAGAAGGAATGTTTATTTATTTGAGCCAATGTGTCAGTCTTGCTCAGGAAAAAAATAAGGCACCATGCCAAGTCAGCACGATATTATTTGACAAAGCAGAGGGCATGGTCTGCATTGAATTAGTCCCTTATCCAAGTGTGTTATTATAAGATATAGTAGGTAGGGTATAGTCCACCATACTTTCCACTTTATTTTGCATATTAATTAATTTTTAACAACCAAATGGCCTATGTGCACCTGGCTCAGGGGCTACAACCACAAGCAAAATAAAGTCTCTGCTCTTAGAGAGCTCGCAGACTCGAGAAGTGAAGCTGGCCTGGAAAGAAATGAATGCAGTTGAATTTTGTAAATACCAAGATATAGTCCCCCCATGGAGGTGAGTGGGGAGATTTGAATAATTGCAACCGGGGTATTGGGGTGCAGGTCAGACTACCTTCATGGAAAGGGAAGATCTGAGGGAGTACGAGTATGTGTGTGCATGTGTGCATACGCATGTGCGTGTGTGTCTGTCAGGGTAGGGGTGGCATGACGGTAGGGTATACGGGAGTGGACCAGCCCGCTGCATTTGTGTAGATACGCAGCAATTATGTCATGTGGGTGTAGCAAGCAATGGAAGAGGATGATCTGTTCCTTCTCCCCAGAAAGCAAGAGGTCGGGAGGGGCTCTGCCTCCATCATTTAATAGGAGCCTTTAGTACATTAACATTTAATATAATTATTGATATGGTTGAATTTAGGTCTGCCACATTATTGTCACATTTTTTGTATGTCTCCTGATTTCTGTTCCTTTGTGCCTCCTTTCTTGCCTTCTTTAAATGGTTTGAATATTTTTTAGAGTTCTGTTTTAATTTATGCTTGGCTTTTCGCTGATCTCTTTGCATTATTTTTAAGCTGTTGCCCTAGAGATTACGATAGTAGACTGACAAACGATGCCCACGGTGTCTAAGCTCTATCCCCTGGAACCTGTGAGTGTTGTTTTATATGGCAAAAGGGACTTTGTAGACGTGATCAAATTAAGGATCTTGAGATGGCAGATTGTCCTGGATCCCGGCGGGCCCTAAATGTAATCAAAAGCGTCCTTGAAAGAGGGAGGCAGAGGGGGAGAGAAGAGGAGAAAGTGATGCGATGACAAAGTAGAGAGAGATTTGAAGATGCTGTGCTGCTGGCTTTGAAGATGGATGAGGGGCCATGAGCCAAGGAACACAGCTCCAGAAGCTGGACAGGGCAAGGAAACGGCTTCTCCCGAGGGAACTCAGTCCTGCCCACGCCTGGGTCTCTGCCCAGTGACACTGACTTGAGAATTCTGACCTTCAGAACTGTAAGAGAATAAATGTTTGTTGATTTAAACCACTAACTCTGTAGTAAATTGTTACAATAGCCATAGGAAACAAATACAATTACAATATACATCCTAATTTTTCTTGGACTAATTAGGGTTAACCTGTAGCACTTCATGTAAAATATAGAAACCTTGCAACTGTATAGGACCATTTACCGCCCCCTGCCCTCCCACCCTGTATATTAGAGTTCTTATGGTATTGTATCTACATATGTTGTAAACGCCACCTGTCTTGGTATGCTTGGGCTGCCATAACAAACTACTACAGCGTGTCGGGCTTAAACAACAGAAATTTGTTCTCTTACAGTTCTGGAGGCTAGAAGTCTGAGATCAGGGTGCCAGCATGGTTGGGTTCTTGTAGGAGCCCTCTTCCTGGCTTTCAGATGGCCACCTTCTCGCTGTGTGCTCACATGGCCTTTTCTCAGTGTACGTGTGTGGAAGAGCTCCCTCTCTCTCTCTCTTCCTCTTACAAGGCCACCAATCCTTTTGGATTAGGATCCTACTCTTATGACATCGTTTAACCTTAATTACCTCCTAAAGCCCTATCTCCAAATACAGTCACATTGCCGGCGAAGGCTTTGATATGTGAATTCGGGAGGACACAATTCAGTCCAGAGCACCCCCTTATAATGTTGTAAATTTTGCTTAAAATAGCTGTATGAGTTCTAAAGAGGTCAAGAGGAAAAAGAGTAGTCTTTTGTGTTGATCCATATGCAATGCAATTCTGGCACTAACTACCCAGAATTAGATCAACTCTCACAGTTAAAGGCAGAGTCTCCCACAGACTGACCTCACTGGAGTCGCCAGCTGCAAGTTCATGAATTCCAAAAACACCACACCTCTGACTGGCTACAAATTTTTGGGTTCCCAGTACCCCTAAGGACATCAATGACAATCTTGGGGGTCCCCAGGCTACCCTCCCTTCTGATCGTCTGGCTACAAATTTGGAGGCTCCCATGACTCCTTCGGATATGATAATTCACTAGAATGATCAGTGATAGGTGATCAATGATATGATCAATGATAGGTGCTATACTTGTGATTACAGTTTTATCATAAAAGATACAAACCAGGTCCAGCCAGATGAAGAGACACACAGGGCCAGGTCTGACCAGCTCCCAAGTATGACACTTCCGTGTCCTGAGGGGTGCGCCACCTTCCCTGTACATCGATGTGTGATCATCAACCAGGAAGTTCATCTGAGCCTTAGTGTCCAGAGTTTTTATTGAGGACCCAGGTTTCCATCTGCTATCATTTCCCTTTAATCCAAAGCACTTTATTTATTTCATGGTGTAGGTCTTCTGGCAATGAATTCTTTTAGTTTTCTTTTGTCTGAAAATACTTTTATTTTGCCTCAATTCTTGAAGGATATTTTCATTGGATATAGAATAATTCTGGGTAGACAGATTTTTTTTTCTTTCAGTACATTAAAACTGCTGTCTGCTCTACCAGTATCTGATGAGAAATCTATGATAATTCGAATTGTTCCCTGTATATAATCTATAACTTTTCTCTGGCTGCTTTTAAGATTTTTCTCTTTATCTTCGGTTTTCAGCAATTTGATAATGATTTGCCTAGATGTGGTTTTCTTCATATTTACCCTGCTGAGCTTATTGTATCTTTAAATTTATGTCTTTTGCCAAATTTTGGAAAATTTCAGTCATTTTTGGTAAGTAATTTTTCTGTCCCATTATTTCTCTCTTCTACAGCGCTGATTAAATGTATATTAGACCTTTTGATGTTTCCCCACAGGACCTTGAAGTTCTGTTCAATTTTTTTCATTTTTTTCTCTATTCTGCAGATTAAATAATTTCTATTGATCTAGCTTCAAGTTCACTGACTCTTTCCTCTCTCATCTTCTATCTGCTGTTAATTTTAAATTTCTGATTGTTTTTCAATTTTAGAATTTCTACTTGATTTATTTTTATGGTTTTTATTTATCTGCTGAGATTTCCTATCTGCTTATTCATTACAAACATATTTTTATGTCATTAAACATTGTTACAATAGCTGTTTTAAAATCCTTTTCTACTAATTACAACATATGAGTCGTCTTGGAGTTGGGCTCTATTGATTGTATTTTCTTTTGAGAATGGGTCCCATTTATCTGTTTCTTTGCTTGTAAGCAATCTGGAATTGAATCTTGGACACGGTGAATATTATGTTGTAGAGATTTTGGGTTCTGTTGTAGTCCTCTGAAAAGCATTGAGGTGTCTTTTAGCAGACAATTAATGGATGCAAATGCAGACTTTGAATCTCAAATCTCGGTTCAGATTTTTATCTGTAGCTAGGTTGTTTATATCCGTCTTGTGTACATATGATTCACGCACTATCTGGGGATTTGGGCAGAGTTTATATGCAGAATTTAAGGTCCCCTCTCTCTGACGCTCTTCTCTCTGACGTTTCCCCATCACCTTCCAGCTGCTGTGGTTGTTCTCCGGTCCTTCAGGCTAGAAAGACTGAGGATTTTCTACTTAGCTTTAGATGGCCTGCCCTTAGACTAAAAGCTGTGAAAAATGGAAACTCAACTCGCTCAATTCCCTTCTCCTGAGTGTTAACTAATGTCAGGTTTTTTCCAAGTGTTAGGTAGCACGGCTTTTTTTTTTTTTTTAATCCAGTGCCCTCAGGTAGGGTTTTGTTTTTTAAATTAAATTTTTTTTTTCATTTTGCCCAGAATTTATAGTTATTATATCTAGGAAGGTCAGTCCTATAGGCGATTACTTGGCCATATTGGAAGTGAAAATTCCTCAGCTTCCATCTTGAGGTCTCCACAAGTGTTGTCTTTCTCATTTATATCTCACTCCTCTCCCCCTCGCTCACCCCCTCCAGCCACACTGGCCTCCTTGCTGTTGGATGGAGCAACCATGCACGCTTCCACCACAGGAGGGCATTCGCACTAGTTGTTCGCTCTGCCTGAAAGTTTCTTACCCCAAGAATCCGTGTGGACAGCTCCTCCACTTCCTCCAGGTCTTTTCTCAAAAGACACTTAGTAAGGCCTTTCCAGGCCACCCCAGACAATATTTCTTCACTATTCCATGACATTTCTTATTCCACTTATGTGCTTTGTTTTTCCCCTTTATCATAATACATATTTGATTTATTTTTTATCTATCTTTTCTCAACTAGTCTGTAGCGCCACGAAGGAAGGAATTTTTGTCTTTTTAGTTCACTGCTGTAACCCCGTGTCTAGAACGTTGCTTAGGACATATTAGGCACTCAACAAATGTTTATTAAATGAAGGAGTGGATGAATGTATGCTCTTATTGGTATCCCACATGCAAACCCCTTTGTTTCTGCATTTTCCTCTCTGCCACATCCGTTCCTCCTTCTCCATGATTCAGATTGCTTTGTTTTCTCTTCTCCTCTCCTATTTGTACTTGTGGGTTCATATCATTTTTGTATCTTATTTCTATCATTTTAATAGGATTTGAGGAAGGTATAAAATTAAATACCTGTGTTCAATACACCATATTTAACCAGAAATCCAAGTTATTCATCCCATTTACACCTCTTACACAGTGTTTTTCTTAGCTTATTTTGAGACATTTCCTCATTGTCCTCATAATTTAAATACTGATTTAACCACAATGTTGATATACTATATTGAGAAGATATGGGGAAGGAAAGAAGGAGTGGGTGGGGAAATGTGGTAGGATTGGTGTAAGAGGGCTGAATACTCCTCTTTTATGAGGAAGTCAACATCTTTTTATTTAGGAAGTCAACAAATAGTTTCTAAAATTGGGAAGTCATAAAATAGCAGCTTAATTATTTTATTTTTTATTTTTTTAAAGTATGCTTTTTCTTTTGGTGAGGAAGATTGGCCCTGAGCTAACATCTGTTGCCAGTCTTCCTCTGTTTTTTTTCTTTTTTCCCCAAATCCCTAGTACACAGTTGTACATCCTAGTTGTAGGTCATTCTTGTTCTTCTATGTGGGACGCCACCACAACATGGCTTGATGAGTGGTGTATAGGTCTGCACCCAAGATCTGAACCAGCGATCTTGGAGATCACTTGAAGCAGAGTGTGTGAACTTAACCACTCGGCCACGGGGCCGGCCCCAGCTTAATTATTTTATTTAGAAATATGGAGGTAAACACTGGAAGAAAGTGCTGGAAGTACTCTTGCAAGTGTGTGCCTCTGGGGAATGGGGAGAGGTGGGGTGGGCAGAGTGATTAACTTGTTCCTGTTGAAATAATCTGTTTAGTGCTGTTGAACATCTTGCTTTAGTTCCTTCTTGGGGCCGTCTCAACCCTCTCTAGTGGCACAAGGGGGCAGGGAGAGCAGGAGAGATAACAGGCTGCCACAATGATGACCGTTAAGGACCAGATTGAAAATGTCATTAGGAGAATGAACTCTCTCATCCTTTCTTCCAGGGACACTTTCGTATAGGGATACTGATGGGACAAGAAAGTAGGGCAATGCAGACCAGACCACACGGTAGCCTAATTGGTGGGAAGAAACACTAGACGTTCAGAGTAATCAAGAAATTCCAGGGCACAGGTTTGGGAGAACGCTCACATTTACGGACAACCCAAAGCTCCACCTCTCTGTCTCCTTCCTTCACCTGTACATCCAGGGCCGTCTGCACCGCCCCCAGGGCAGGTGGAAAGTGCCGCACGTGACAATATCCAGATTAGGTCCGTATACCCACCTGTGTGGAATTACAACAAGGGAAGTCCTTTTACCCAGCTGGGAAAACCTTCCCTTCTTCGCGCACAATTTCCCTTCTGTTGCAATTCCTTCTCGACCATTTTTTGTACAGTCATGTTCAGGGTACTGTCGCTTTTTGGTTGAAAGTAAGTGAACCTAGTTTATTTACTTACTTACATCTTGTAAACCACAGCTGAAGTTTTGTTGATATCTTCTCTGCTATCCCTTTATATGTATACATAGTATTTTTGCTAACTTTTCTTTCTTTTTTTAAAAATACGCTGCATGACAAATTTATTTTTATTTATTTATTTAATTGCAGTAACATTTGCTTACAGCATTATATAGCTTTTGGATGTACATCATAATATATTTCGAATTCTGTGTAGATTACATCACGGTCCCCACCCAAAAACTAATTCTAGTCCATCCCCTCACACATGAGCCTAATCGCCCCTTTTGCCCTCCCCCCTTCCCCCATGGTAACCACTAATCCAATCTCTGTTGTTACGTGTTTGTTTGTCCTTGTTATTATCTTCTACTTATGAGTGAAATCATACGGTATTTTGCTTTCTCCCTCTGACTTATTTCACTCAGTATAATACCCTCAAGTTCCATCCATGTTGTCACAAATGGCTGGATTTCATCATTTCTTATGGCTGAGTAGTATTCCATTGTGTATATAGACCACATCTTCTTTATTCATTCGTCCCTTGATGGCCACCTAGGTTGCTTCCAAGTCTTGGCTATTGTGAATAATACTGCAGTGAACATAGGGGTGCACGTATCTTTATGCCTTTGCATTTTCAAGTTCTTTGGATAAATACCCAGCAGTGGGATAGCTGGATCATATGGTACATCTATTCTTAATTTTCTGAGGATACTCCATACTGCTTTCCATAGTGGCTGCACCAGTTTGCACTCCCACCAGCAGTGAACAAGGGTTCTCTTCTCTCCACATCCTGTCCAACATTTGTTGTTTCCTGTCTTGTTAATTACAGCCATTCTGACCAGAGTGAGGTGACACCTCATTGTAGTTTTGATTTGCATTTCCCTGATAGCTAATGATGCTGAGCATCTTTTCATATGCCTGTTGGCCATCCGTATATCTTCTTTGGAGAAATCTCTATTCAGATTTTTTGCCTATTTTTTAATCGAGTTGTTGGGTTTTTTTTGTTGTTGAGCTGTATGAGTTCTTTCTATATTTTGGATATTAACCCCTTATCTGACATATGGTTTGCAAATATCTTTTCCCAGTTGTTAGGTTGTCTTTTCGTTTTGTTGATGGTTTCCTCTGCTGTGCAGAAGCTTTTTAGTTTGATGTAGTCCCATTTGTTCATTTTTTCTTTTGTTTCCTTGCCCAGTCAGACATGGGACTTGAAAATATGCTGCTAAGACCGATGTCAAAGAGCGTACTATGTTTTCTTCTAGAAGTTTCATGGTTTCGGGTCTTACATTCAAGTCTTTAATCCATTTTGAGTTGATTTTTGTGCATGGTGTAAAGGAATGGTCTACTTTCATTCTTTTGCATGTGGCTGTCCGGTTTTCCCAACAACATTTTTGAAGAGACTCTCCTTTCTCCATTGTATGCTCTTGGCTCCCCTGTCGCATATTAGCTGTCCATAAATGTGTGGGTTTATTTCTGGGCTCTCGATTCTGTTCCACTGATCTGTGTGTCTGTTTTTGTGCCACTACCACGTTGTTTTAGTTACTATGGCTTTGTAGTATATTTTGAAATCAGGGAGTGTGATACCTCCAGCTTTGTTCTTTTTTCTCAGGAATCCTTTGGCTATTCGGGGTCTTTTGCTCTTCCATATAAGTTTTAGGATTCTTTGTTCTATTTCTGTGAAAAACGTTGTTGCAACTTTGATAGGGATTGTGTTGAATCTATAGATTGCTTTAGGAAGTATGGACATTTTAACAATGTTAATTCTTCCAATCCAAGAGCACGGAATATCTTTCCATTTCTTTGTGTCTTCTTCAATTTATTTCAACAATGTTTTATAGTTTTCAGTGTACAGGTCTTTCACCTCTTTGGTTAAGTTTATTCCTAAGTATTTTATCCTTTTTGTCGCAATTGTAAATGGGATTGTATTCTTAATTTCTCTTTCTTTTTGCTAACTTTTCCAAGCAGAGATCTGACTTTCCAAGTTCCTTATTTCTATTTTAAATAAAACTTGATCTTTCTACAAACTTTCAGTTTATTTATGTATTCTTATTTATTTATTTTATTTTTATTTATTTATTTTTTTTGAGGAAGATCAGCCCTGAGCTAACTGCTGCCAATCCTCCTCTTTTTGCTGAGGAAGACTGGCCCTGAGCTAACACCCGTGCCCATCTTCCTCTACTTTGTACATGGGATACCAACCACAGTATGGTGTGCCAAGCGGTGCCATGTCTGCACCCGGGATGGGAACCGGTGAACCCTAGGCTCCCAAAGCGGAACGTGCAAACTTAACCGCTGCACCACCGGGCCGGCCCCTAAGTTTATTTTTAAATAATAGCTTCACTTATTTTATGTAAACAAAATAATTGTTATGAACATTTTAAAATATCAAAATCAAAAAAAAAAAAAAAGAATCTGTTCACCCACTACTCAGCTTATGAAACAAAATAGTAGAAATAACCTTTAAAGTATCTTGTGTACACCAATTGTTCCCCTGCCTCCCTATTTGGAATTTGGAGTTTATTATTTCTCCTGAATTTGGAATTTGTTATTCCTTTGTATGGCTTTTAAACATTTACTACCAATGAATGGACCTATAAACAGTAAGTAATATTGTGTTTGCATATTGTTAAATGTTGTATAAATAGAGTTAAAATGTATATATATTTGTACAGCTTACTTTTCTCCCAGCCTTATGTTTTTGAGATTTATCCACATTCAGACACGTAGCTCTAGTTTATTCACTTTAATTGCTGAAAGGTATCTAATTGTATGACTATGCTCCAAATTGTTAATCCATTCTCCTGTGAATTAGGATTTTGCTTTTTTTGTCATTAGAAACAATATCATAATGAAAAGTCTTCAAAAGAACTGACATTAACATGCTTAGAAAGATTTTTTAAAAAGATGCTTTCTGAAACACGAAGAGAATGCTACAGAAAACCACTATCCAAAGAACAAAAATGCACTCCTGGAAATTAAAAGTGTAGTAGCAGAAATAAAAAACAACTCAGTGGAAATCTTGGAAGCTAAAGGTGAGAAAAATTCCCCAAAATAAAGCAAAAAGACAAACAGATAAGGAAAATAAGAGAGAAATGATAAGAAAATTAGGCTATGAGTTCAGGAGATCCAACATTCAAATACTAGGAGTTCCAGGAAGAGAGAATAGAGAAAACGGAAAAGAAGAAATAATTTAATGAAAACTTCCAGAAGTTAAGGATATCAGTTTGCTAATCCTTCTAAGTGCTCAGCACAAGAAAAGCCAACATACTGACAGAAAGTCATTTAATATGAAATTTCAGACCACTGGGAAAGAGGAAACGATCCTGTGAATTTCCAGAGAGGGGAAAATACAGCAGAATTCCTAAAAAAGCAAGAACAAGAATGGATTCAGACTTTTTAGTAGCAACGCTGGAAGTTAAAAGACAATGGAGAAATGCCTTTAAATTTCTGAGGGAAAGTGATTTTCAGCATAAATTCTGTATTCAGCCAGACGGTTAATTGAGGGTAGGCGCAGAATAAAGACGTGGTTGGTGCTTTGCTGGAGTGAATTGGATAGTAACTGATTCAGGACATTTGACTACGTTTATCTGTGAGCTAGGCTTACACTTTCCTTTTATGAACTGCCCTTGTCTGGTTTTGGTGTTGAGGCGACATCAACCTCATCCAACAGGAGTGTGTCTCTCTGTTTTCAGGAACACCGTATATAAGCTTGGGCTTATCTATTCTTTCAGCTTTTCCATTTGTTTGAAAATGTTCACAACAAGGTGAAATGGGAAGAAATTGATCTATGGTGACAGAAGTCAGAATAGGGGTTACCTTAGGTGGGGGGAGGGGGTAACACCTGGTTCCAAGAGAAACTTCCCCAGCTGGCCCTCTCCACCTCCCCCACGTGCCCCTACCTCAGGAAATGACACTGCCATCCAACAGTCACCAAGCCAGAAACCTGGAAGTCATACTGGTTTTTCCCTCTCCCTCCATCCTTCGTTCACTCAACAAACGTTTGTTGAGCACCGACTGTGTGTGAGACACCATTCCAGGGGGTGGGTGATTCAGCGTTGAACAGAGCAGACACTTACTGCTCTAGCGTAGCTTATGTTCTGGTAGGGAGAGAAGAACCCACCGAAAATAAAGTTATACCCTAGCCGGTGGTGGGAAGAGTTAGGAAAATAAATGAGGCCTAGCAGTGGGTTGTGAATTAAGCTTGGGGATGCTATTTGATATAGGGTCACAGAAAAGGTCTTCTTATAAAGTGGCATTGTCAGAGATCTGAAGTGAGGGAGCAAATCCAGGAAAGTTTTCCAGCATGAAGGAACAGCATTTGCAAAGGTCCTGAGGTGGGAGCAGGTGTGGTAGGTTCTAGGAACAGCTAGAAGGAGCAGCTGGAGTAGATGGGTGAGGCAGAGTGAGGCAGGAGGAGAGCACAGACGTATTGGGACACCAGATCACAATGACACCTTGACCACTTTAAGGAGTTTGACTTTATGGTGAATGAGGGGGAAAGCCAGTGGAGGATTGTGAGCAGAGGAGTGATGTGTTTAGAAGGTTGTCTCTAGGGGCTCTGCTGAGGATACACACAAGAGAGCTAAGTGGGGAAGCAGAGAGACCGGTAGAAATCCAGGGATGGGGTCTAGGATCTGGTGGTGCCCATGGGGGTGACAAGAGTGACTACATTCTGGATTCATTTAGAAGGTAGAGCCCACAGGACTGCTGATGGGTTGGAAGTCTGGGTGTGAAAGAAAGATTGTCAAGAATGGCTCCAAGGTTTTGGCCTGAGCAATTGGAAAAACAGACCTACTATTTACTAAGATAGGAAAGACTGAAGAAAGAGCAGTTTGTGCCGGGGAAGGGAATTCTGGAGTTGTTCTGGACATTTTAAGTGTGAGATGCCCATTAGAAATTCAAGTGGAGCCATTAAGTAGGCCATTGGAGATGCAAATCTGGATCAGAGGAGAGGCTGGGAGTGGCCTGGTGATGTAAATTTGGGAACCGTCAATGTACAGATGGCATTTAGGGCGGTGAGACTAGATGAAATCAGGGAGGCACTCAGCCCTGGGATTCTAACGTTTAGAGCTGGGGAAGAATGAGCAATGGAGACTAAGATGCTACCAGGGAGGTGAGCGGCAAACCGGAGCGTGGCGTCCTGGAGGTGAGCCGGCAAGTGTTGTAAGACAGAGAGAGTGGCCGGTAGTGTCAGGTGTTGCTGAGGGGCAAGGAGAGGGAAGGGCTGAGAGTTGGCCACTACAATTAGTGACAGGGAGATCCTTGGTAACTTTGTCTCAGCGGAGTTAAGGGGACAAAAGATGGATTGGAATGGATTCAAGAGGAAGTGGATTAGCGAGTGTAGACAACTCTTCCTAGGGGTTCTGTCTTCCCAGGAGAGAGCGAGTATTGGAGTTTCGATACCAAGGCATGAGAAAGGCAGGGCTGTAACTGGAGAGGGATGGGGGTGGAAGGGGAGAAGATGGGGTTGAAACAGAGATGTTATTGAACACACTGTTGAGAAGGGAAATTTATCCCAGAGAGTCTTTTTCCTAAATACCGAAGGCCATCCTTCCATCCCCACTACGGATGTCCCACTCAGAATTCTGAACAACTTTCTTTATCAAAACAAACTAACAAACCATTATCTAACAATTCGGAGGCAGAGAACTCCATATGGCATCTTTAACTATGAGATGCAATGTGCTATAAAAATGTAGACATTTTCCCGTTGGAAAGATGCCTTCCTTATAAATATTTTCACCTTTTCTGTTGATGGCTGTATCTGAAAGAGAAACGAAGAAAGGACTTAAAAATGACACATCATTCAGCAAGAAAGGAACTGAATACGTCGAGCAAAGGGGAAAATTTGAAAGTTCACCCAGCCCAAAGGAACATGTGGTTTCAGGTTTGCCGGCCAGTCAAGGCCACTATTACTATTTCATGACACAAGACTTTGGACCCAGCGTCAATTGGAAAAGGGATCAAAGTTCACATTTTAATTCAGACGCTGTTTATATACACGGTGATAATAAGGAACTCGCCTTACCTAAAAACACACAGTGCCACTTCTTCATCCCCGTGCTGCTCTCTCTCCTTAACTATCCCACTTCCACCCTCCCCCCAGAAAAGATGGCTTTCAGAGGGGGCTTAAATTTTCAGTAAGTGGGACATTTAGCTGTGCTTATTTTGTCTGAAAGATTTTGTCCTTTATCTTATACCCAGAGCCTCACTAATGCTTTTCTACTGTTCAAAGTGTTCAGGTCCCTTTAAAACATGTTATAAACATTTATTTAAAATATGTTAAAAAGTATAAAGGATAATATGAGAAACATCTCTATATCCAAACCCGGGCCTCCTCCCTACCAGGTCAAAACTAGGCTGAACTGGGTGCTTCTTTATCTCTATAATCTTTATACTTTTACTACTTGTTTGTATTGCAGAACAAAATATAGCGTTATATCATGTTTTAAATTTTCTAAACGTTATCACGCTGTAAGTCTTTTTCTTAAGGAAGTCAGCACAGAAGTGACTCGCTTCTTTCACCAAATATTTATAAGCTTCATTCACATTCATGTGTGTACCTCTAATTCCTTCATTTTTGGGGCTATAGGTATAAAAATTTGTTATGAAAATACTCCAATTTATTTATTTATTCTCTTGTTATTGGATATTTCTAATTTTTGCTCTTACAGACGCTATTCCCATATCTTGCTGTTACATGGCTCCCTGTACACACGTGCAAGAGAAGGTTTTTTCCAGGGCAGTGGTCTCTGGAATTCTTGGCTCATATACTCCCTAAGATAATTTTGGAAAAAGTATGCATCTCTTTCCACATTTTTAAGTTTGGCGTCTAAAATTTTTTATCACAAGTTTAAATATTAGTTTGAATCCTATGAATTTGCCATATTTTTAGGTTGAAAATGCTTGAATACTAACAATTTCATAGGGTTCGAACTAATAGTTGCAAAGAATGTCATGTCTGATTGTTATAAATATCCTTTAAAAATAAAACTATTCCTTCACTATTTAAGATGTGTCCAATGGGATCTAAACATCATAGTATTTTGATACTTGCTAGTGTCCACTTTTTTTAAATTTTTTATTTTTTTGCTTATTTTTTTTATTGAGTTAATGATAGGTTACAATCTTGTGAAATTTCAGTTGTACATTATTGTTTGTCAGTCGTGTTGCAGGTGCACCCCTTCACCCTTTGTGCTCACCCCTCACACCCCACCTTTCCCCTGGTAGCCACTAATCTGTTCTCTTTGTCTACATTTTTAAATTCCTCATATGAGTGGAGTCATACACAGATTGTCCTTCTCTAACTGGCTTATTTCACTTAACATAATTCCCTCAAGGTCCATCCATGTTGTTGTAACTGGGATGATTTTGTTCTTTCTTATGGCTGAGTAGTATTCCATTGTATATATGTACCACATCTTCTTTATCCATTCATCTGTTGATGGGCACTTAGGTTGCTTCCACGTCTTGGCTATTGTAAATAATGCTGCAATGAACACTGGGATGCATGGGACTTTTGGAATTGCTGACTTCAAGCTCTTTGGATAGATTCCCAGTAGTGGAATGGCTGGATCGTATGGTAGTTCTATTTTAGTTTTTTGAGGAATCTCCATACTGTTTTCCATAGTGGCTGCACCAGTTTGCATTCCCACCAGCAGTGTATGAGGGTTCCTTTTTCTCCACAATCTCTCCAACATTTGTTACTATTGCTATTGTCCACTTTAAAAATGCTCAAACTCTTCTTTGACAGACCAAAATTTTATGTAACTAATTTTTTTCTCATTTATCTTATGTTTCCATTCCACTTAGCTCATAAAACCCCTGTTAAAATATTTTTTATTCAAAGTCTTTTATTGCTCTCTCAATCATGTTTTTCTGCAATAAAACTGTATAAATTGAAATATTAATGTTGTAAAGCTGCTTATGAGAGTAAGGCTTTAAGTGTTAAATTTTTCTTTTACTTTTTCTTATGACAACAAAAATTATTAGTATGCATTTGACCAAAGCAACATAAATGTAACAAAGATTTTGATAAATAATTATTATACTTAAAAAGTGGAACTTGATTGGAACTCAGCACAATATGGTTGATGGGGCTTTTTTGTTTTCAATTAGACATGGGTGAATGTTACTCATGTCTTGGGAGAGGCAGGATTCAGCATCAATTCTATCCTTATTTTCTGTCATAGACGTGAGTTCTGAGCAACTGTGCTCAGAATAGATGAATGATAGGAATGAACAGATAGGAATAGAAAAGTTTATTGTTTTTTGAGGAAGATTAGCCCTGAGCTAACATCTGCCTCCAATCCTCATTTTTGCTGAGGAAGACTGGCCCTGAGCTAACATCATGCCCATCTTCTTCTACTTTATATGTGGGACGCCTGCCACAGCATGCCTTACCAAGCGGGGCCATGTCCGCACCTGGGATCCGAACCTGCAAACCCCGGGCTGTCGAAGCGGAACGTGCACACTTAACCGCTGCGCCACCAGGCTGACCCCCCAGGAATGGAAGATTTTTAAAAGCAGTATTTCTTAATTCCATGAACTTTTCCCAAGTTACACCAAATTCACCCAAAGTCACATAATGATCTTAGAAAATCGTTTATGATGCTGCGTCACTTGACGGTTTGATTGGGTTCCCTCCAGTTTCGCTAACAACAAAGAACTGGAAATCACCTGCCTGAGAAGTCTTCAGAGTCATCTTCTTGCTCAACTTTTGAGAAGGACACCAAAAAGACTTTATTAGGATTTTCAAATGATAACGAAGATCACTTTCACGTAAAAGCATCTTTTAAGACTCAATGTACTCAGAAAGATTTGGAGAAATTAAAATATTATTAATTTCAGTACATCATACAATTTCAATACATTGAATAAAATAGAAAATGATCTTCTGTTATCATGTATTACTATGTGTTATCATGTCAAATTAATCATCCAAAGCTGACTTGCTTTCTGTCAGACAGCATCGGATTTCGTTTTCCAGTTTGATAGCTATGTTAATTTGCTTCTTTGTAACAGCCACCTCACTTCCGAATTCATGTAACTCATGTAACTGAGCTCCTATAACTCGTATAAGTTGATCCTGTTTCCACACAGATGACTTTTAAAAGACAAGTGTAATTCCCTGGACTTAATAGTATTTATCAGGTGTGGCAGGTCACATGATTTGTTCACAATGATTAATTTCCTCCCCACCTTTGCCATCCTTCCCGGTAGACAGAGAGCATTTCCCCACCCCGTTGACATTGAACTTGGCCGTGGGACTTGCTCTGGGTAGCTGAAGGTGAGCGATGTGGGGTATGCTGTACTGAGCAGAGTTTTGAGAGGTGCTGCAAGGTCCCACCGGCCCTCTGGCTCCTGCTCTCCATCACAAAAGCAGCGTGTCCCCGAGGTTGTCTGCTTCCTCGGCCTGGGTCTTGGAATGAGAGCATGTGAAGAGGACCCACAGCCAGAGTGAGAAGAGGATGGAGCTGCCCACGGCCAGGAGCAGGGCTGCAAGACCACAGACTCCCAGCTGCCCCGCCACACTGGAGTAAATATTTGTAGTTGCAAGCCCAGCCTAGGGAGAGCTGACCAACACCCTCTTTTAATGGCAACATCCAATACCCTGAGCAAACGGGGCCCTGACTTTTTAGCAACCAAAGCTTGTTTACAAATAAAGCAGTGTTCCCAAGTTAAAGCTCAGAAACACGTGAGGCCCACTCTTGCGACCAGCCATCGTCCAGCCCTGTCCGTAGAAATATTACCTACTATGCCCAAGTACGTGCAAATAGACTCAAATGATAAAAATCACATTTTATTTTGAAATAGTTTGACTCATAAGGAGTTGCAAAAACAGTACAGCGTTCCCATAGCCCATTCTCCAGATTGCCCCCATAAGAGCATTCCGCAGAGCCAAAGTGGATTATTAAAGCAAGAGATGAACATCGGGACAATGCTACCAGCTTGACTACACACCTTATCTGGATTTGACGATTTTAAAACTGCACAATTTGTGTGTGTGTGTGATTCCACAAAATTTAGCACATGTATATCAAGTTTCCATATAAGCCAGGTCTATTTCTAGGCTCTATATTCTATTCTGGTGACCTATTTTTCGATCCTCACGCCCAGAGTTAATGCTTACATCAGTTACTGTAACTTTGTAAGCCTTGAATTCTGAGAGGCAATTTCCCCCCCACTTCTCTAGAAGTGTGGACTATGCTTGACTCCTTGCAAAAGTCTGAATTTTAGACTTATCTTGTCAAATAAAAATCTTGTTGAGATTTTAATTGGACTTGAATTGAATGTATAGCCTAATTGGAGAGGAATGCCTATCTTAGTGCTTAGTCTTCCTACCCACGAAGTTGGTATAATCCGTCCATTTATTAAGCTCTTGTTGTTGCTCTTTAGTCTGAAGTATTCCTGAATTATCTTGGGATTTTTCTCAACAATTTTAATACTTTCTCATTCACTGGTGATTTTGACTAGCCTCTACTTCTCCCTGACAATTTTTTTTGATGAGGAAGATTGGCCCTGAGCTAACATCTGTTGCCAATCTTCCTCATTTTTTTTTTTTTTGCTTGAGGAAGATTGTCCCTGAGCTAACATCTGTACCAATCTTCCTCTATTTTGTAAGTGGGATGCCTCCCCAGCATGGCCTGATGAGTGGTGTGTATGTCCTCACCCAGATTGGAACCCACGAACCCCAGGCAGCTGAAGTAGACCTTGTGAACGTCACCACCATGCCACCAGGTCAGCCCCTGGCAAATTTTTACTTAGCCTTGAAATCTTGGCTCAAATGCCACCTCCTCTGGGAAGACTTCCTCCCTTGCTCCTGCCACGCAGAGTATTTGGCATGTACTTGGAGCAAATATTTACTGATTGCTTGCTATATGCCAAAGAATTGCGCGAAGCACTCTCTGTCCTCTACCTCATATAATCTTCAGAGCAACCTTTCGCAAGCAGTTAGTGTTATTATCTCCATTTATGAAAGAATAAGCTCAGAGAGGGCAACTTGTCTAAGCCATACAGTCAGGAGGAGACAGAGGCAGGATATGAAACCAGGTAGCGTGGCTCTGGAGCCCATGGTGGACCACATATACACCATGTTATACAAGCAGTCATATTACTGGACTGAAGCGGTTTGCTTGCGTTCATTCACACATCCCAGAGGAAAAAGTTTTGAGTGCACACACTGGATCAGGCACTGTAAAAGGTGCTGGCCGGACAGACGGTGATGAATAAAAGACGTTAAGTAAAAATCACATCAGTAGGGGCCAGCCGTATGGCTGTGGGGTAGTAGTTAAGTTCGTCTGCTCTGTTTTGGCCGCCAGAGGTTCACAGGCCTGGATCCTGGGCACTGACCTAGCACCACTCCCTAAGCCATGCTGTGGTGGCATCCCACACACAAAATAGAGGGAGACTGGCACACATGTTAGCTCAGCGACAATCTTCCTCAAGCAAAACGAGGGAGATTGTCACAGATGCTAGCTCAGGGCCAAATGTCGCCCCCCTCCCAAAATCACACCAGTAATATATAGGTAAAAATCGTGCTAAATAGGGGTGGGGTGGTAGGGAAACCAGGTTAGGTGAATGAGAACCACACAGAGGACAGGGAGGCTCAGGAGGTCTGCGGGGATGTGTGTCCTTAGTAGAGGTCACAGGAAGAAACCAATGAATTTGACTTAGGATGTGAGTTGGAAATATGGAGATCTGGGCCTCGGGCACCAGGCCTGGGCTGAAGACAGAGGGTAGTAATCACCAAGGAGCCGGCTTAACCCACAGGCAGGGGTAAGACTCCCCAAAGGAAAGCTGCAGAATGAGAAGACGGGCAGGCGGAGGAGGAGAAGGGAGGAGAGAAGGAAGTGATGGATAGAGGTGATGGAGTCTGCATCCTTCTATTTCCAGCGTTCAGCACAGTGCTTAGCACAGAATGGGTGCTCAGAACCTGTTTGCAGGCGGGCGGCCGAATGAATGTGCAACCCTCTTCGTGTAGCACTGATTAAGTCCCTTCCTCTCTGGGCCCCCGTTTCCCTCTGCAGAATGGTAATAGCTGCCTGGGTCAGGCGGGCAGCGGCAGCCGCTGGGGCGCAGCCCGCCCCCTCAAACCGCGCACGCATTGCCGGCCGGCCGGGCGTCGCGGGCTGCGTGGTGTCCGCTGGAGGGCGAAAGGCTCTCAGACCGCAGAGGACAGCGGCCTCGCCTCCTCTGCTCGCCGGAGAGCGCCCGGGATGAGCTAGATAGGAGGGGGCACGCGAGGGGAAGGGGTCCTGAGCTCAGAGCAGTGCGGACGGCAGCTGGGAAGCCAGGCTGACGGGGAAGGGGAGCCCAGACGTACGGAGGGCGCGGGATGCGATCATCGCTTCCACGAGAGCCCCCTCCGGGACAGGGCGGGAGGGGCGGGAGTAATGAGGTGAAAAGCGTGCAGAGATTGGGGAGAGAGAGCTGAGAGACCCAGAGGCCGGTGGAGACTTTCATCTGGGACCCCCAGAGCCCAGGAAGGGGCAGGCGTGGATGCGGACTGGGGGTCGCCCGCCACAGCTGGCAGAATGAATGACCGGTCGCACGCCGCTTGGCAGCCCCGGGGCGCGCCCCTGTTCAGGCAGCGCAGGAAAGACTTGGAGAGTCATGAGGTGCCAGGGTCCCGGCCGCTCCTGGAGGGCCGGTCCGAAGCGCAGGAGTCCGCAGGCGCCTCCCGCCGCCGCCGGGTGGCAGCGTTGGGGGCCGGCGCGCCCCACAGACCCCGCGGGGTGGCCCCGCCCAGGGGCCGCGGGGAGGCCCCACCGTGGGGGGCGGAGTTGCCGCCGCTTCCCCCATCCCCGGGGACTGCGGCCCCTTCTTAAGCCCGCGGAGTCTCTGGCTGCCCCTCACTCGCCTCTCCCGCCAGTCTTGCTCCCGCGCGATGGCCTCGGCGCTGAGCTATGTCTCCAAGTTCAAGTCCTTCCTGGTCTTGTTCTTCACCCCGCTCCTGCTGCTGCCACTCATCGTTTTGATGCCCGCCAAGGTCAGTTGCGTCTCGGGGCAGCCCCGCGGACCTGAGCGCCCCGTGCTCAGCAGTGGGGACCGAACCCCGGGAGCACTGAGCTGGATTCCAGGGCGGGCACAGCTCTCCTGGGGCAGGCACACTCGGGAGCTCCGGGTGCCGGAGGGAAGGTGCCCTGCAAAGAATCCCGAGGAGCACGGAGACCCCGGGGCGCACCGATCTTGAGGTTCACAGACCCCAGGGAGCAAGAACCGTGCCGGCAAGCACAGAAACCTGGAAGTTAGCACAGATCTTGGTCACACAGCCCATCCAAGACTCAGCCTGGGCTCAGGTTCTCCCCAGACTGCATAACCGCTTGCCCCCCTCCCCACCTCTGCCGCGCCCCAAATGCCACTCGTGCCAATAAGGAGCCTGCGCTCCTGTCCTTCCTTCCTTCTCTCTCCTGTGTCTTCCCTTGGCCAATGGGGACTTCCAAGCTGTAGGTGGCTTCCCAAATCAGGGACTTACAGGAAAAGAGCCTCACCTAAGTGGATCCTGAGGGCTGTCTTTGCTACTTTCTGGCCCTTCTTCGAGCCTCAGTTTCCCTATCTATCATCCATATTTCTTTCCAGCTCTGAAACCTGAGAAGCCCCACAGCGGAGTCAAAATCCTGCTCCCAGCTGAAAGGCAGGTGGGGGTTGGCCTGCTTTGCTCGCTGCCTGCTGTGGCTGTGGCAGGAGGCGGGACATGTTCCCAGAGCTCACACCGTGGGTGGCACGGCCCAGAGTGGTGGGGAAGCCGTGTCCCATGCCCTGGCCTCCTAGCGCTCCTGGGAGGGAGGCAGAGAATGAATGGCCTTGGCCGCCGAGTGGGGGCGGTGCCCGGAGCCCTGGCCGGGCTGTGCTGGGCTGTGCAAAGCCTGTTTGGCAGAGGCCCGAGCCCTTTGAAGGCCTTTGTGGCTGCTGGCTGCTCCTTCCTCATTCCCTCTTTCAGCCCTTTCACTCTCAGCCCAGACAGGAAACCTCCGGTTCCCCCCACCGCCCCAGGCAGGTTTGGGAAACAGAGGAGCTTTTTAGGGGATGCTCTGGGTGCAGTCCTGGTGGAGTGGAGTTGTCCTGGGATATCAGGAAGCCAATCTGCTTTGGCGGAAGCCGAACTTCCACCATTCACTCATCCTGTGACTTTAGCCAAGCCCCTGTGTTCTCTGGGCCTTGGTGTTCTCGTCTGTACAATGGGGCAAGGTGGTTTGGTTCTGATACTCTACGGCCTTGGGTGCCAAGAGGAATTATGGTGGTTCCTAGGATGGGGTGGGAGCCATTGGGTGAGCACTGGCCCTGGGTAGGCCATGGACAGTAGATCCAGCTGTGGTGGCTCTATGGTTGCCACGCCAACTGTGCACAGCCATATTTCCTCTGTAGAAGGAGATTTGGGGCTGTTATCGTCTGTGGGAGGGAGTCAGGCAGGAGAGCTGTGATTTTAGTTCTGCTGGCGAGGAGTGATGTTCCCTGGAATAATTATAGCAGCTGAGCTGAACTTCCTGCTCCGGTAGAGTGTGATGGAGACCCCACTCCTGCCACGCACACACACACGCACACACGACAGGTGGCCCTGAGCCAGCACCCCCCTCAACTTGGGGTTTGCATGCATGTCATTAACCTGCCCTAGGAGTGAGGACCAGGTGGGGGAAGAGGAGACACGAGTGAAAATGGTTCTAGAGGCTTCCTTCATGGGGTTTCCCACCCAGTGGGGCAGGTGACTGGGAGCCTGGACCCCTGTCTTGTTTTCTCCCTTTGTGCCTCTGTTTTGGTCACAAATGAAGAACTCCCTGTCCCCCGCCCCCCATGGCCACACCATTGTGCCCGGAAACCTAGAGGTACCTGGCATGGGGCAGAGTGGCCGGGAAGCCAGCAAGACCTTGGCAGCCTGGCCCGCAGGGTTCAAGCGGAGTGGTGACTTCCTGGCACGCCACCCTCTGCTGGGCTGGTCCTCTCCTGCAGGCTTTCTGCCTTTATTCCTCTCCTCCACCTTGCTTCAGTCCTGCCTTCATCTCTGCTCCACTTTTTCTGCCATTTCTGTGGCTCTTTTTTTTTTTAAAGCTTCTTAATAAAATAAACAATACATTCATTGTGTTATTTATTTTATTAAAATCGTAAAAAATTCTTACTTTTAAAGTCTGTAAAGTAAAAATGACAATACTCTGAAGTCCCGTAACTTAATATTTTGATGACCATCTTTCCAGAAATCAATCAATCTCTTGTTTTTCTGTCTTTCTGTGTCTCTCCACACACCCACACACACACACACACACACCCACACACAGCAAATTCTCTTACCTACATTTTTTCATTAAGCAGCATCTCATGGGCACCCTTACTTGTCAATAATTAGATAAATAATGAGTCATGGTTTATTCGGTTGTGCATTTAACATATGTTTATTGAGCCCCACTATGTGCTAGGCACACTGGGTGCCGACTTTTAAATCCCATTGTCCACTTTTATCTTCGCTGCAAGGGTTCCTTTGGCTGCCTGCTCAGCTGCAGGAAGTGCTCTGAACGCATCAGGGCACCGGGCTCCTCTCTGCAGGGAGAATCCAGCTCATTCTGCCGGGTTACCACCTCCTCAGACTTCTTTAACATCCCCATCCCGTTCTGCTCTCTCCACTCTCACGGCAGAGCGTTCTAGGGGGAGGGTCAGGTTTGCTGACTGGTCTTAGTCAGGGATGGGGCATCTCCTGGGCCTCCTGATTGCGGCATGGGAGTGGAGGGCAGCTAGCCTGGGTCTATTCTGTTGGTTACGTTTGGCACCTCCAGGAACTGTGCCGTGCAAATTGACTACACGTGGCACCTGCTGTTGCTAACATTAAGTAATAAAAAATCAGTGAGCACTTTCTGCGTGCCATCCGTTAAGAATGGGCACTCTTAAATCCTCACCTTAGGATTGGTGAGGATATGAAACAAGCGGGGAGAGGGGCCAGGGTTGGGAGCGGGAGAACCCTTTTATCAATGCCATTGTTGAGAATTGCTATGACATGGCACTAAGAAGAAGGAGACAGACTTTTAGACAGTGTTACTGTTGTGAAATTCTTTACAATGCACCTCTTATTACCCACCCCTGGAGGGCCTCATTCCGACCCCTCTCCCCCTCGACACCAAGGCCCAGAGAAGTTAGTGACTGCCGAAGGCCAACAAAGGCAGACGGTGGACATTGACCAGGTCTGTCTTGTGTCAAAGCCGGGTCTTCTAACCACCTTGCTGTCCTGCCTTGAGCCTGGGGGCTTTAACCAGTATTGATTCCCCATCCTTCCCAACCAAGGGACATCTGGCAAAGTCTGGAGACATTTTTTTGTTGTCACAACTGGAGAGACTGCCACTGGCATCTAGTGGGGTGGAGGCCAAGGGTGCTGCTAAACCTCCTGCAATGCCCAGGACGGCCTCCTACAACAAACAAGCATCGACTCAAAATGTCAGTAATGCTCAGGGCTGTGTCTTCAGTTTGTCAGGTGTGCCTACGTCATCATCCTCATGGCCATCTACTGGTGCACGGAAGTCATCCCTCTGGCTATTACCTCCCTCATGCCTGTCCTGCTTTTCCCACTCCTCAAGATTCTGGACTCCAAGGAGGTGAGCCCACCCAGGGGATCCTGGCAGCTTCCTGCTTCTCCCATTGGCTCATTCTCCAAGCCCCTCTCTGAGCTGCCTAGGCCCCCAGAGACCAGATAAGCCCACCTGTGGATCCTCTCTGGCTGGAGACATACTCCTTGACCCTCCATCCCCACTCCAGTCTCTGCTCCCTGACGTCAACACCTGGTCTGCTCCCCTGTCTGGGGACGTGGGTGGCCCTGGGCCCAAGCAGTGTATGGCCAGCGGGCAGCCCTGACAGGGCCTCCATGCCACCCTCCAGGTGTGTGTCCAGTACATGAAGGACACCAACATGCTGTTCCTGGGCGGCCTCATCGTGGCTGTGGCCGTGGAGCGCTGGAACCTGCACAAGAGGATCGCCCTGCGCACACTCCTCTGGGTGGGGGCCAAGCCCGCACAGTAATTACACCTTCTCTTTCTTGCCAGGAAGTTCACACATGCTTCTCCGCTCCTTCTTGCTGCCAGGCTCCTCCTCTGAGCTTTGCTTTCAGCTGTCCGTGGCACTGCCTGCCCTAGGGGTGACCTTTATGTTGAGGTCCCCTTGATGCCCTGAAGCATCATGTAGAAGTCATGGGCTTTCTAAGACCAGCCTCATTTATGCAAATTCTGACCCTCCTCCTAGTCTGAATCCCAGTCTTTGTTCTTATGGGTCCATGAGGTCAACCTGCGTGGACACCAGCTGGACTCTTGATTTGGTGCAGGCCCCAGATCCCTTCTTCAGACAAATTAGTGGCCTTGGGGACTGCAGAGGGGCACAGAGACTGAGAGCAGCTGAGTTCTATGCAGCCAGCCCTCCCTGAGCGCCTTCTGTTCCTCCCTGGGCCAGGATGCATGGGAGCCATGCAGAAGAATCAGAGCTTTTCCCTGGAAATGGGTCCTCTGAATCCAGCCAGTGATGAGCGTAGAAGGGGGGATCCAGGAGGGTGTGGTCGGCCCCGCCTGGTGTGGGCTGGGAGGGAGGCCACAGAGGAGGGATGTTGTCCGGCAGGTCTTGAAGGACCATGGAAAGTTTTCTAGGCAGATGGCAGAGATGACACAGGTAGAAGAAGGGGTCTTGTAAGTGAAGGGAATGTATGATCTGAATACTGTGTGTTTGATCCGGTGCGTTGCAGAGTGGCAGGGGTACCAAGTACATGTGCAGAGAGACATGGTGCAGGGTCAGCCATGAGGGCGGTCACACCTCCCCAGACCCCTCCCTGGCTCGCCCTACCCCTGAAGGCTGCCCAGGTGCAGCCCTTCTGAACTTATGAGAGGAGAAGCAGGGTTTTGGGTGGGTGAGAATATTCTAGATAGAAGTAGAAAGTTGGGGCTCCCTGCACTTAGGGCTGCTCCAGCACCGCCTCCCCCAGGTCATTACTAGGGCCAACTTTCCACACTGGGTTGGCACCATCTGAATGCTCATGCTTCCACTGATAGACAAGGGGCCTAAGGTCCCTGGTGGCCCTGGTAGCCAGCAGAGGGGACATCAGTAATGTTTGTGGGAGGGAGGTGGGAGGGAGAAAAGAAGGAAGGAGGGGTTGGAGGATGGGAAGCAGGGGAGGAGAGAGGCACTAGGACTGCTACCCGCTCCTGGACTACCTAGTCTTGAACTGGCCTCAGCACCTTGGCCCTGACCCCCATCCCTACAGGGGGACCTAGCACCCATTGCTCCCTAGAGGCTGCGGGGTGGGGGATTCTCTGGCTTTCCTTCCTGCCCTCCTCTGCAGGTTGATGCTGGGCTTCATGGGCGTCACGGCCTTTCTCTCCATGTGGATCAGCAACACGGCCACCACGGCCATGATGGTGCCCATTGTGGAGGCCATGCTGCAGCAGATGGAGGCCACGAGCGCAGCCACGGAGGCCAGCCTTGGGGCCCTGGAGCTGGCGGACAAGGGCAAAGCTGGTGAGCTGCCAGGTGAGCCCCTGGCCAGGGCCCCGCGGGGGCCCACAACGGCAGCCTTCCCTCTTGTTGCCAAAAGCTGTGGCCGTCTCCCTGCCTCCTGGAACCCTCTTTCAAACAGGCGTACAGAGAAATATTTAGAAAATGCTGTTTACATAAGTTTTAGGAATGTAATTCTTGCATTAGATCCTTTAGTGGAGCTTATAGCAAGTTCCCACCCTTGGTTCCTGCCAATCATGGCCATCAGTATGTGTTCACTTTATTCATTTGGGCGTCTTCTGAGCATTACTGGGACCCCTCACTTCGTGCTACTCCGAGCCATCCTCAGGAAGGCCTTCTCTGAGCAGGTCACCTCCCTGCACCCTCTGCTCCCACAGGCATTGGGGTTGGTTTCCCCACAGGTGCCTCCCCTCTAGGCGCTGAGCTCAGGGAAGCCGGCGAGCATCTGTTTTCTTCTCTGCCTTGTCCACTGCTCCATCCCCAGGGCCCAGCACAGACGGGCTCAGGGCCCATGCTGATGGCCTGATAGCCAGACCCTGGGCCGGGTTCTGGGGCCACTTAGATGAAGCAGACACACTCTTGCTGCGGACGGATGGAGCCTAGTGGGGCAGGGTAAAGAGGCCCTCGCAGAGTTCACCTGACTTGGGGGAAGCCACAGATGCCATAAGCCAGACACGGAGGGAGCTCAGGAAAGAGAGAGGGTTTGTGAAGAGGAGAGGACACCCGGGATAGACCTGGACCCGCAGATGGAGGGAACAGCCTGACCAACAGGAAGGAGACAGGAGAGAAGGCCGTGTGTCTTCAGTTGCTGAATTTGCATGGAGCATGGAGGACCCTTGGGGAAGCGGTGGGAAGTGAACTCGAGAAGGGACCTCAGGGAGGCAGATGGGGCTAGACTACAACTCTGGGCCGGAGGCTGAGGAAAACGGGAGGAGGGGCCAGCAGAGCTGGCATGTCCCAATCCTCAGGTCAGCAGCTGGGTGAGGAGCGGGAGCTGGGCATGCCTCCAGGACCAGCTCACAGCGCTGTGCCTCCACAGGGAGCCAAGTGATTTTTGAAGGGCCGGGCATGGGGCAGCAGGAGGACCAAGACAGGAGGAGCATGTGCAAGGCCATGACCCTGTGCGTGTGCTACTCGGCCAGCATTGGAGGCACCGCCACCTTGACTGGGACGGGACCCAACGTGGTGCTCCTGGGCCAGATGCATGAGTGAGTCACTGGCCATGCCTTCTGAGGACAAGAATGTGGGCCCTGGGGTTGGAGGGGCCCACCCACTCTCCCTCCTCCTCAGCTGGGCCCTGGAGCTGGGGACTTGGTAGGGCTGGGAGGATGTGCCCCCATCAGCCTCTGTGTCCCAGCACCATGCACCAGCTCAAGACCCCTCAGGGGGTGGACCACAGGGGGATTCTGGAACTTTCCAGCCTTGGCCACAAAGGGACACAGGCCTTGAGGGCCCCAGTTCTGTCGGGGCTGGGATCACAGAAGTGCGAGAGACCTGGGCCCTGCCCTGGGGTACTCACCATCGGCTGAGGGGAGCAGCCGCCCGGAGAGCTCCAGGCAGGTCCAGTAGAGGCAGTAATGAAGGAAGTACCAATTGCGGTGGGCACAGAGGGAAGGGACTGAAGTACAATGGTGTCCGTCCCCTGCAGACAAGAGCCCCGGGCAGGGGTGGAGAGCGCAGCTGGGAGGTGGGAAGGACAGGCTGGAGCAGGCCGGGCAGACACTTGAGATCCCACCAGCAGACTGTTTTGGTCCTGCGAGTGTTTTCTGTAATGACAGCCTTACGGGTTTCCCTGGAGTTCCTCTGGGGAAGGCGGCTGTCTGGGCTGAGCCGGGAGAGCTCTGCGTCCACTGTGACACCGTGGGCTGAAGGGAGCAGTGCCTGGGGCGGGATGGGCGCCTGGAGCGGAGGTGACCCTCCTCCAGCCCCCAGGAAACGACTTCCAGTCCCACCCTGGGAAGCTTTTGAGAGCTGCTTTCCTATGGAGGCCATTCCCTGGTAGACGCCCACGGGTGAGGGTTCTGAGGCCCCCGCGGAGCCCCTGAAGCTGTTGGCCAAACTTTGTGTGTACAAATGAGTATTTTTCTGGAGAGAAGGGCTGTGACTTCCATGAGGTTCTCAGCAGGTCTGGACCCATAGGAGGGTCAGTTGGTCACTCCTCAGGCTTGTCTTGTTCGTGGCTGTGTTCTGGGGCGCCCCCTTGGTTGGGGGTTATGCTGGGTGATGGCCTTGGCTAGCTTGCCCTCAGGAGGATGAGGCCCCCACTGGCCCCGCTCTGGGGGCCCAGCTGCTGTGCAGCCTCTACCCACAGGGCCTGGCCCACCCTGCACAGCCCGGTGTCTGGAGAGACGTGGATGGTGTTTCTCCCTTCAGACTGTTTCCTGACAGCGGAGACATTGTGAACTTCGCCTCGTGGTTTGGATTCGCCTTCCCCAACATGCTGATAATGCTGCTGCTTGCCTGGCTGTGGCTCCAGTTCATTTATATGAGATTCAAGTAAGTTTGAGCTGCTTCAGGAATAAAGAGTCTGTCTGATCATGCCACGCCCCTGCAGAAACGCCTCAGGCTATAGAGTAGGCGAGTCTAGAGAGTTCTTCCTGTCTGGCCCCATTTCTCCAGCCCCATCTCCTGCTAGGCTGCCCTCCTGTCTGGCCTCCCCAGGCTGTTCACTGTGCCTTTGCACATGCTGTTCTGTTTTCCTTCCCTACGTTCCGACCTCCTCAGCCTTCAAGGCCAGTTGAAACCCTGCTTCCTCAGCCACACCTCTCCTGACTTTCCCCTCCCCCATTCCGTCTTGGGGGGATTCCGTGCTTGCACCCCTAGGCTTTCCTGGACACTTCATAGCCCTCTCCCTCGGTGCCTGCAGTCATGTTCCAGGGCCGTCCCTCCCCCTGACCTGAGCCCCTCTGGGGACTGTGGTAAGTCCTCTCTGTTGCTGTACCCCACCCAGCTCCCGGCCCCGGGAGGAAGGGCAGGTGTGCCATCAATGTGGGTCAAAGCAACTAAGGAGAAGCTTGTCCTCGTGTGCACCTCGACACTGCTGGACAAACTTCCACTTGGCTGCATGTGTGCCTCAGGCCAGGTCACAGCAGACTGCCCGGTAAGGGCCAAATCAATCCAGACCCAGACCTTTACTGGACGCCCACACCGTTCCCAGCAGCGTGCGGTTCTGGGAAGTCACCTTCTGTTCCCAGCACATGGCAAGTGCACCCGGAGTCAACCTTGACAGCAGCTGGACTCTGGACAGAAGCCATGATTCGTGGCTGACAAACACCTCAAAAGAGCTGTTGTTATTTTAAAAGGCACAAATCTGTCTACGGTGCAAAGGGGACTCCCTCACACTGGGCTGGAAAGTCCTTAGCTGTGAGCACGTGCTCTGTGCCTTAGTTCACAGGGAGCTGGAGCCAATGAGAAACAGGGGCCTGTGCGGCCATAGGAAGCAGATCTCAGAGCTGAGAGGCAAAGGGGCCCCTGAAAACCTGTGAGTTGACGGGGAAAATGGGCATTTTGGTAAGTTTTATTGCGAAGGAGAAACTGTTTTGAAAACTGCTGTTAAAAAATCTCCAGACGTAATCAAACAGTCCTAATGACGTAACAGTCGTAGGGGGCATCCCTCTCATTGCCCGCCCCGCATCCACGGGAAGCTGCTCCCCTGGGGGCCTGCTGCACAGCTTGGGTTCCACTGCGCCTCTTTGCCCTGCTTCTCGCACCTGCTCCAGGACCAAAGTCCTGCTTGCTCGCTCGCATCCACCCAGCAGGCCTCAGACCTGCCCCAGCCTGCCGCAGCTCGGTGTCTGGGTCTCCTCGCGGGGCAGTCGTAATAATAATAACCAGTATTTACTGAGTGTTTATCACGCACTCCACACGTATTAATCTTCACGTCAACCCGGGAGGTGGGTGCTCTTGTTACTCCCAGTTTACAGACAAGGCAGCTGAGGCACAGAGAGGTTAACTGACCGACGCAGGTTGTATGACTTGGAAGTCGTGGGACTGAGATGTGAACTCAGGCGTTTTGGCTCTGGAGCCTGTGCCCCCCACCCTCCATCCCTGTCTCAGTTGGCGCGGGCCGCCACCACAAAATGCCACAGACTGGGCAGCTTGCACCACAGGCGTTTCTTTCTCAGCACTCTGGAGGCTGGAAGCCCAAGATCGCTGCCCCAGCAGATTTGGGTCCTGGTGAGGGCTCTCTTCCTGCCTCGCAGAAGGCAGCCTCTCACTGTGGCCTCTCACTGGAGGGTGGAGGGGAGAGCCCTTGTGCTTTCCTCTTCTTATAAGGACACTAATCCCCCTAAGGGGCCCCACCCACATGACCTCATCTAAACCTGATCACCCCCACAGGCATCGCCTCCTAATACCACCACTCTGGGAGCTAGGGCTCAACCTATGAATTTGGGGGGACGCAATTCAGTCCATAGCACTCCCCTCTTGAGGAGGCCGAGGTTGCTGCCCTTGGCTGCCTTGAAGCCGAGGTACAGCCAGGCGTCAGGGGCACCAGTTGTGGCCTCCCCTCAGCCTCGGGGGGCTGCCCTGAAGCCCTGAGGCCTCCTGAGTTCCCTGGCAGAGCAAGCAGAGGGGGGGATGGCCTGGCCCCAAGGCCACAAGGGCACCGCCAGCCTCCAGTGGGTCTCCAGGCCCCTGGGAACTCACAGCCAAGAACCTGAGCTGCAGCTTACGCAGCCTGGCGTGGCCTCCATCAGCTCTTCTTGACTGGCAGGGCACCTGGAGACCTCTGGAGTCTGCCTGTGTTTGGGTTCCCAGAATGCCACTCTAGTTCATTCCCAGAATGCCACCCTTGCCAACCAGATGTGGAGTGTGGTGGGTGGCGTGGGGTAGCTCACCGATAGCCTTGTTTGGACAGGTTTTTATTTTATTTTTTATCTTTTTGTGAGGAAGATTGGCTCTGAGCTAACATCTGTTGCCAATCTTCCTTTTTTTTTTTTCTCCCCAAAACCTCAATACACAGTTGTATACCCTAGTTGTAAGTCTTTCTAGTTCTTCTATGTGGGATGCTGCCACAGCACGGCCTGATAAGTGGTGCTAGGTCCATGCCCAGTATCCAAACTAGCGCACCCTGAGCCACAGAAGTGGAGTGCGCAAACTTAACCGCTCACCATGGGGCCGGCCTCAGGACAGTTTTTTGCACTCAGCTTGAATGACAGGAACAGCAGGGCGTGTCCTCCAGTCCAAGCCATGTCCTCCACGTACCAGGACCTGGTGGCCCTCCCTCCACACCGCCTGGACCTCCTCCCCTGAGGCAAGGGAGCACCTCTCTTGGCTGTGGGAAGTGCGTCTACTGTTGCCCTCGCTTGAGTCCCTCAACGGGCAGTCGCGGAGTCAATGCCAGGTTGCTGCCTCTAGCCTAATCCAGAAGGACGATCTTCCTGAGTTTATGGGCAGCCTCCTAGGCCACATCCAGCCAAGGGGGCCACAGACCCCCCAGGACCACCCAGGACTAACGGGGTATTACTGCTGGCTTATATCCAACTTTCTTAACCAGGCTACTCCCCTGCATTAGGGATGAGGGGTCTTCTGGACCCTTGCCATGGCAGAGGCGCTCGGGGCTGAGGTCCCTTTGCCTCTCCTCAGCTCTGCAGCATATTCATCAGCGTGCTGCAGAAGGACACTGTGTGCCCACCCCACCCCTGGGGCTCCCACAGGCAAACTGGATCCATCTGCCTGCATCTTATGCCAACCCAGTGGTCACCAGGCAGGATTAACTCAGAGATGAGAGCAAAACTGCTTAGTGTAAGAGGGTCCTGAAGGCTGGTGGCACCACTGTGCAGGGCTCGCATTGGACACCAGCATATAAGAGGCAGCCCCCTGAATCTGCAGCCACTGTGGTGTCAGGATGTGTCACCAGCATCAGACATGAGCTGAGCAGCTAGGAATACCAAAGTCACTTATCCTGGAAACCTGAAGCCTCTGGCCCAGCCCGAGTCTCGAGAATGACAGCAGATCGGTGCTTGGTAGAATGCAGACTCTCGCACACCAAGGGAGCCAGAGCAGAGAGGTGACCTCCCATGCCTGCAGAGTCATCGCCATACTGGATGATCTGGAGGCTGTCCCCGGCGGGTGACCCTCGGGACACACAGCCTTGTCCCTTGTCCAGCATGGAGATCCTGGCAGGCTGTGTAGACTGGAGACCCCATCGCCACTTCCTTTCCTACTGAGCACCCTGGGAAGCTGTGTCCTGAAGTCCCCGTGTCCTGTGCTCCAGGCCAGACCCCCCCCACCGGCACGGCCCGCACCCTCTCAAAGGCGGTCCACGTGCAGCCCTGGCATCAGGAATTGGCACCTCGGTGCCTTTTCCACAAGTCCCTGCCCTCCTAAGAAGTCTGTCTTAGGGCCCCAGGAAGGACTCCCACAAGCAAGGGCTCCCTGGGGACAGTCCTCTTGGACTTGCCCACCACCTTCAGGCTGACAGGAGCTGGAATGTGTGAATGGGATCCTCAGAGAATCCTGCAGGGCCTGCGTCCTGTGCACCAGTGGCCCCAGTTAGCCCCTCCTCACAGCTGGGGGACCCTCTACACCTCCTCCAAGAATCCCTCCTCCTTCCTGCCCCCTCATGCCAGCACCCCCCTGGGGGGTCCTGCAGGGCACCCTGGGCAGGCCATGTTGGCCAAAGGGCACTGGTCCCCAGGGAGCCCATCTGAGAGCAGGGCCCAGGCTGGCTTCCTTTCTGCCATAGCCAGAGTCTCCTGGATCCCTAATCCTCCACATCCAGCCCCCTGGAACACAAGCATCCAGCCTGCTCCTGCCTGGCCGTCTACTTGGACCCGTCCTTGCTCCTTGTGTCCTCTTGAGCTACTCTGATGATGGGGGCTGGCATCCTGGCACCATCAGAGGCAGTTCCAGCCTGCGGTAGGAGGAGGAAGACGGGGAGCATGTGAGGGAGCCTGGCCCACCTCGATCTAGTTCTAGAACTTCTCACGGCCTTCCCCCAGATGATGGGGGCAGCTGGTCTCCAGGCGACTGGGCACCTATTAGGTCCCTGTTGCCAGTGGTAGCCTCAGTTCTGCTTATTTCCGCCTCCTATTCTCCTGTCCTCACCTCCCTACTCCTGTTCTGCTCAGCCTCCTGCCCTCCTGGCCATCCCCTCTTTTCCTGCCTTGACTGTCCCTGAGAGCTTGTCCAGACTGGCCATCCCACCTGTGCCATCTCAGGCCTCCTCTAGGAGCACCCTCCAGTTCTGGGGGCACTCTGGGGCATGTGCTGGGCACGCATAACAGAGACTGTCCCCAACTCTGTCCTGTGAGGTAGGGTAGGCAGATAACAGAAATGGGGAGTGGGGAAGTGACTTGCTCAAGGCTCCCACAAGTGACAGGCGGCACCGTGTGCCTTTCCACCATGTTCTGCTGCCCAACATTCAGGCTTCCATCCGACAAGCCCCTGACCAACCAACCTGCCCCGCTGTTCTCTCCTCTTCGCATCCTCTAGCTTTAAAAAGTCCTGGGGCTGTGGGCTGGAGAGGAGGAACAATGAGAAGGCGGCCTACGAGGTGCTGCAGGAGGAGTACAGAAAGCTGGGGCCCTTCTCCTTCGCTGAGGTCAACGTCCTGCTCTGCTTCCTCCTGCTGGTCGGCCTGTGGTTCTCCCGGGACCCTGGCTTCATGCCCGGCTGGCTGTCCATCACCTGGGTGGAAGGCGAGACACAGTAAGTCGCTCCTTCCCCAGCATCCTCCGTGGCACTCCTCCTTTCTGCCGTGGAGTTCTGGAGTGCTCTCTTGGTTTCATGACTCATTTTTTTCTCACCAATCTTCATGACAAGCCCGCAGATGTGTTCCTGTGTCCCTTCCTCCCCCAACAGGCTGAACAGAAAATACTTGGCCAGGCAGGGCGGCCAGGGCTGTGATGGAGGGAGACTTGTTGGGCTAGGAGTGGGGCTCCCAGAGTTCTGGTTTCCAATGTCTTTCCATCTTTCCTTTCTCCTCTTTCTTCAGATCCAGGCAAGATCCCTCTAAAGACACACATCCTGGGGTCCAGAAGTTTCTTTAGACAGAGACTTGGCAAAAGAGGGTATATGTAGTTTTTTTCCTGGCTAAGATGTTCTGTGGTCAGCATGGAAGAAAGGTTGAGAAACACGCATATCCTAGAAAAGACAGAAGATGCAGGTCGGGAGCCAGCTGCCTGGTACTGCTTATTCCTATTGAAGTCTGCCTGGGTCAGCACCAAAGTCCTTGCGGTCACCCTGGTGAGCCCAGAACTCTAGAGAATCTGGTCAAGAAGAGGTCATGAAGTTTACCCATAGAGCCACACAGGCTGAGAGGGAAGCGAGCTGCTCTGGGTCACCCAAAGTTGGTGGCAGAGCCAGGAATGTGGGTGTCTTGGTTTCCAGCCAGGATTCAGTCTACCACCTGACTCCTGATCTTGGCCTTTGGGGTCCCACTTTTCATACACAGCTGAGCCTGTTTCTTCTTGTAGGAGCAGTCACAGAGCAGCTCTGTTGAATGACTGCCACTGCAGCTGAGCTGGGCGAACCCTGTGTGCTCTTCCCCACCTAGGTATGCCTCCGACGCCACCGTGGCCATCTTTGTGGCCATCTTGCTGTTCATTGTGCCTTCGCAGAAGCCCAAGTTCAACTTCTGCAGCCAGACTGAGGAAGGTAAGTCTCCTGTCCTGGTCCCCCATTCATCAGGGTTGGGGCCTCATGGGGTCTCCATGGGATTCCCTGGCCCAAGAGGGAGAATGTCGCACCCTATGGAAGAGGACTGGCTGGGTCACGTCTGGGCAGAGGGTGTTTGTCAGCCTTCCCGGGGTATCATTTAGTGCAAGATCGCTTCTCTTTTTCTTTTTAAATATTTGAAATCTTATTTATATTATGACAGGAACAGCACAATGTTTCAAATTTCCCATAATGCCATCAGCATTTTTTGGGTTTCTCTCTTCTTCCCAGTCTTTGTTAATGTGCGTATATATTATATGACTATAATCAAAACACACACAATTTGAATCCTGTTTCTTCATTGTTTTTGTTTTCATGTTTTTTCCTGGGATCACGCTATAAACATTTCCTGCTATTACCACAGTCTTCAAATTTATTTTCTCTTAATAACGGCATTATTTTGCATCGAAGGGCTGTAACTTCTCCTCTTATGGAATATTCTGGCTGTTTTGAATTTTTCATTATTACAAATTACTGTTTTCACGTATACAGCTTTTTCTTTGAGGGTGTTTCTTCTTTAGGATAAGTTTCTAGGAGTGATGTTACTGGGGTAAAAGAGTACATATGTCTTCATGGCTCTTCAAATGTATTGCAAATTGCTTTCCGCAAAGATTGCACCAGTTTACACTGCTACTGGGCGTGTGTAAGAGCTTACCCTATCTTCACCAGCAATGGGTGCAGGAATTATTGTAAATTTTAGCTACTTTACAGACATGAGATGGTCCTCGTTGGCCTTACAGGCTTTTATTCCCCTTGATTTGATCTCTTTTGTTTTCTAATGCTGCTCTGGGTTGTGTATGTGTGTTTTGTTGTTTCTTCTCAGAAAGGAAAGCTCCCTTCTATCCGCCTGCCCTGCTGAACTGGAAGGTGGCCCAGGAGAAAGTCCCGTGGGGCATCGTGCTGCTCCTGGGCGGTGGATTTGCTCTGGCGAAGGGATGCGAGGTAACCTCTCCAGCTGTGGGCTGCCAGGGCCCCTCCTTACACCAAGGACTGCTGTGTCCCTCCAGCCCCGCCCCCGGGCTGTGCCTGAGTGGTCCTGTGTCTGTCTCCTCCTCCTAAGTGCATATATCCAGGACAGGGACTGTCTTGTCGTCCAGGAACCCTGCACCACAAATAGTGCCCGGAGTAGAGAAAGTGCTCTTTGATTGCAGAAACCAGTGAATAAGTGACCCTGGTTAGCCAAGAGAGGGAGAGGATGCTGTGAGGTCTCCTTTGGGGTTTGGTAATAATGATCTTTGGTTTGATTTATTCTAGGGAGATCTTTCTTTCAAGTCCTTGGGAATATTTTCACTATTACCTCTGGGTCTTCCACTTGTTGAACTCTTTGTTGATATGGTTGCCATTTAAAAATTTTCCTCTAGCTAAGTATGTAGCAGCATAGAAGGAGAGGAACAGATTTTGAGATGAAACACCCAAAAATGTAACTTTCTTAACCCCCCTTACCTGATAGGAAAGTAATGAACCAGAGGGAGGGATAAGTCAGCTTGGTGCCGCTATCTTTCATTCATCCACTCATCCATCTGTCCATACGTCTGTCCATCCACCCATCCATCCATCCATCCATCTACCCACCCAGGAATAGAATGTAATAGATAGACTTGGTCTATCTTGTATTGCTGTTTCCTCAGTATCTAGGACAGAGCCTGGTGCATAGTGAGTACACAAATATTGTTTCAATGAACAAATCCATTTGTCCAGTCACTTCTCCATTCAGTCATCCATCCATCTATTCACCTCTCATTCATTCATCCATTCATCAAACATTCCTATTATGTCTGTGTTAGGTCAGGTAGGGGAATTACAGAGGAGACTGATATATGGGCCCTGTTCTTGAGCACTTCCCAGCCCAGAGAGGGGGATGTATCCGGACGAGTATTTCAGGAAGAAGTGACAAGTGAGTATAGGAATAAGTGAGTGGTGTCTAGCTGAGGAACAGTAGAAGATGAGGCTGGTGAGGTTTGCAGAAGCCACTTCACTGAGGGTCAAGAGAGGGAGTGTGGATTTTATTCTGAAGGCGGTGGGCAGCCACTGAAAGATTAAGGCCAGAGAACGATTTGGTCAAATCTACACTTGGGAAAAATCATTCTCATGTCTGGAGTGGAGGGCTGGGCAGGGCAGAAGTTGGGGGAGACCCAGTAGACGCTCCATAGCTTTCATCTAATTCAGTCTCATAACACTGGACGCCATGGAACTTTCTCTCCTTGAAACTCCCTCCTCCTTTGAACCCCAAGACACCATTCTCTCCTGGTGCCCTTCTAGCTCTGACTGTTCCTGCTTTGCCTCCTCTGATGACCTATCCTCTGCTCTCCCTTAAATATGACTGTTCCGCAAAACTCTGTCCTTGGCCTCGTCTCTGTTCACTTTTCATTCTCTCCCTGGACGATCTCTTCTCAGCCCAAAGCCCCAAATATAAATTCCCGATTTCTGGCTGAAATCACTCTCCTGAGCTTCCAGAACTGTGGGAGACGGAGAGGAGATAATGGACATGAAATGATCTGGGTGACTTGGTCACTGATTGGGCACAAGGAAAAAGGGGACAGAGAACCCCAGGATGACTCCCAGCCTTCCAGATTGGACAGCGGGTGGATGGCGAGTCCATTCACCAAGCTGGGGAGCAGACTCTGGGCTAGCGAGGATGAGTTCAGGGTGGGGCGTGTTGAGTCTGACATGCTCACAGGACATCTGGGTGGAAATCCGGATAGTAGACCAGCTAGGCCAGAAACACAGATTTAGGAGATAGCAGAGTGCGGATGGAGACTGAAATCGTGGGCATGGATGAGATCACCTATGGAGCGTATGCAGAGAGCGAATGAGAGGTGGAGGCTGGGCTGACTCCTTGGAGAAAGATGACGGTCCCTCCTGGCCCTGGAGGAACTGTCACCAGTAGCCCTGCAGTAACTGCCCTCCCGCTGCTTCCCAGGCCTCGGGGCTGTCCGAATGGATGGGGAAGCAGATGGAGCCCTTGCAAGCTGTGCCCCCAGCAGCCATCACCTTGATCTTGTCCTTCCTCATTGCTGTGTGCACTGAGTGCACAAGCAACGTGGCCACCACCACCCTGTTCCTGCCCATCTTTGCCTCCATGGTAAGTAACCCTGCTTAGGGGGACAACCCTTAGCCATGGATTCATAGGAAGCTGTCAACCCCTGACAGGACTTGCCCCAGGAGGAGTGGGCAATGCCACAGGGGAATGAGAGAGGGTCTGAAGATGTAGCACAGGTGTGTGGGAGGACTGCAGAGCAGGGGGACGTCGCTGGCTGGGACCCACCAGGAAGAGATCATGGGGGAACTGGGGTTTGGGAGTGGCGGGAGGGGAGAGGACGACCTGGGAAGATGGAGTAGCCCAAGTAGAGGAAACGGGGTGCATTACTGAAGATTCCCAGAAGCTTCACCTGGCGAGCCCAGGGATTAGGGATCAGTGGGAGCTGAGCCCAGAAAGGTGGTGGGTGATGGTGGAGGGGGCTGCTGAGTGCCAGGCTGAAGAGTTTCGTTCTGTGGGCAAGCATAGTTTTGAGTTGGGATGGAGAAGAAAGCAGAACTTATAGGAAAATCAGATGTGATCTCTCCTTGCATTTCCTTCTGTCACTCATCACATGGCAGTACTGACCTCAAGGTGGTACAGAAAGAGCCCTTGGCTTGGAGTCAGAAGACCCGAGTTCAAGTTGTGGGATCCTCGAACATGTCACTTAAGTTCTTTCCTCCTACACTTGTGCTGAGGGTCAAGTAAGAGGAAGGCTATGAGAATCCTCTTTAGACTGCAAAACGAGCCTGGGAGAGGCCGTGGCTATCATTCTGGAGTTGGGAGACAGACATACAAAGGCCTCAACACAGGCTTGAAGTTGGTAAATTTCCATTCGGCTGCCGGGGCGTCCGCATGTATAAAAAGCAAACTCAAGTGGTTTTCTCCTTCCATTCCAAGAGAAGATGAAAGTGCTGGAAATAGCAAGGTGGCCCCATCCCCCGCTCCTCTAAGCAGGCTACCCAGACAGAGGCCGAGGAGCATCTTTGGATGCTGGGAGTGTGGTGGTGAAGCCTTCCCTCTTCTAGCCAAGTCCTGGCTTTGTCACCTCCAGCCCCAAGCCAGACAAATGGAGGTCTTCAGCTGAGGGGGTGGCCAGGCCCTTTGAAAACAAGCTTTTCTAGAACCAGAAGCCCCAAGTAAGATTCCCCACAGCTACCTCCAAGGCCCCTCACACTCCTGCCTCAGCACCATCCTTCAGGAAAGGGAAAAGAGGTGACCTCCCAGCTGGGTCGCAGAGGGACGTGGGGTGCACACACCATGTGTCCCCAGGGCCAGGACAAGTAAGGGAACCAGGAAACCCTGCCTGGGACCCTCAGTCACTCCCAGAGGGAGTGTAACTGTGCAGCCTCTTCAAGCCCTGTTTACGCACGGGAAGCCTAACTTGAAACCTGCTCACACCCTTGACTTGGCAATTCCATGTCTGGGACTCTGTCTTAGGGAAATCATCAGAGACGCCTCCAAGCATATCTTATAAAGATGCACATCACAGAATTATTTATTATAAAAACATTCCCATAATAGTAGGGTATTGGTGAAATTAGTTATGTATTCATACAATGTAATACTATCAAGACATTTTTTTTAAAAAAATCACAGTTTTGAAGGGTATTTAATAAAATGGGAACATGTATAATTTTTTAAAGTTGAAAATGTAATACATATACATGGCCAAAAAGTGTCTAATAATACCAAAGAGTATACAGTCCCTAACCCTCCACTCTCTTTCCCAGAGACAGCTTCTGTCACTAATTTCTTAGGTATCTTTCTGGATGTATTACACACACACACACACTTTTTAAACAAATGGTATCATTCTATGGTCCTGTCTCTGCATCTTAATTTTTTTTTTTTTTAGCTAACCATACATCTTTGAGATCTTTCCACGTTAGCACATAAAACTCACCCAATTCTTTACAGCTGCAAACTATTCCATTGTTTGTATATACATATTTTGTTTAACCATCCTACAACTGAGTCTGTTTCCTGTGTGTTTTACTGTTATAATGTTGCAATGAACATCTCTGCATATGTGTCTCCCCTCACGTGCATGTAAATTTGCAGGATAAATTATTAATTTTGATACATATTGACAGATATTATGAATTATATAATTCATTCATTCAACAAATGGAATTTAATGAGTGTCTATCTACTCTGTGCTAGGCGCTGTTAGATGTGGCTGAATTTAAAGCTGCGGAGTAAAAAAAGATGGATACCTAATTCCATATGCAAAACGATCCCAAATGTGTATAAAAATGCATGCATACATAGGTGCAAACATGAGTGAGAAGACATTGTCCCTGCCCTCTAGGCTGTCTCGGTGCATGGCAGGACAAACAGATGTGCACATGTGGGCTACAGGAACACCGCAAGATTCAGTGCAGTCTAAGTGCACAGTCTCTGGAACATAGTAGGCACCCAAGAAATATCATCTATTGAGTGAATTGAGGAGGTTCAGAAAGGCCTCCTGGGGAGGTGGCTCTGAGTTCAGCCTTCAGGGTCCAGCAGAGTTACCATCCAGAGACGTGGCTAGGGTAGCGGACCCAGTGGAACAAAGCACAGAGGTGGGAACGACGCAGTGCATTAGGGGAGTGCGTTTGAGAATGGTGGTCCCTCCCCGGAGCTTTGTTTTCTGTCTGTGACATGGCAGTGCTGTGTTTTTCCCCAGTCACGTTCCATTGGCCTCAATCCGCTGTACGTCATGCTCCCTTGCACCCTGAGTTCGTCCTTTGCCTTCATGTTGCCTGTGGCCACCCCACCTAACGCCATCGTGTTTGCCTACGGACACCTCAAGGTTTCTGACATGGTAACGCAGCCCTTTTATTTACTCCTATCAGCTATGATGCTTTTGTCACGAAGGATGCCCTATTTATTAATGACCTCATATGTGATGATGCATGATGTCATATCGCTTGGGAATACTACTGAACGTCACACCTATACTCACGATTTGCATTCGTGTGCAGTTTTTCTTCTTTTTTGAAATGATCTCAAATTTCACAGACTGTTCTATCTCCCAAAGCTAAGAGGTGGCTTATAAAATCTCCCACCTGGAGGTGCCAGAGCAGCCCCAGGGGAGCCCTTGCTGAGCCCTCAGAAGGGGGAGGAGCAGGGGGTCGACATGACTGAGATGGGGGAAATGCTAGTGACAGCCAGAGAGGTTTGTATGTCTGTAGACATAGAGCAGGGAGGGGCAAAGAGACCACTGCCTGGGGGCAGATGACGCCTTGGAAACAAAGGCAGCCAAGGAAGTACTCTTCATGCCTCTGTGGCTTTATCACCTCTGACGGGAGAAGGAGGGCAAGTGTGCAAGTGGGGCAGGCCAGAAATGAAGGGCCCAACCTCAGCCCAATCAGGGCTTCATTATCTCAAAGCCTCCGCTGAGTATCTCTGGGACTCCATGGAGCATTTTCACAAAGAGGGTGGCGCCCAGAAACCACGGGCTGCAAACTCGATTCCAATCTGCAGCAACAAATCTACAGCAGGGTTTGAAAGCGATGGTTAACGAGCACGCGGAGAGAATGCGGGGCAAGCATCAGAAGGAGCCAGAGGAGGTTCTCGGGACGGTGAAGGTGCATGGGTGAGCACCGCACCTCGATTCAGACCCGGGCTCCCCCAATAACTCCCTGAGCGGCCTGGGGCTCTTGCCGCGCCTCGCCTCGCCTCCCTGAGGCCCGGCTTTTCAGATGCTCAAGTGGGCACAGAGAACCCCCCTGCTCTGCCTGTTTCCCAGGGATGCCTTGAACACTGATGAAGCTTACTGGACAGGAGGTTGCTTTGTCTGTGGGTCGGGTGCGCACAGAGCATGGCCCAGGGACGGGAGGCCCAGCAAACCAGCCTTTGTCCCCTTCTCCAAGAACACTAGTTCCCAGTGTCCCATTCACCTTTGTTCTGACAGCCTGCCAGACCTGCACGTGCTGACTCTCACCCTGTTTTTTTCCAGGTGAAAACAGGACTAATGATGAACATAATTGGCGTCTTCTGTGTGTTTTTGGCGGTCAACACGTGGGGACGAGTCATATTTGACTTGGATCATTTCCCTGACTGGGCTAATGTGACGCATATTGAGACTTAGGAAGAGCTGCAAGACCACCGACACAGCTCCTGCCCTCCTGAGGACTCCTGAACCTTCCGGCTCACCTTGCAAAAGAGCTCTGGGGTTCATACCCCAAAGTAACCCAATGATGCCCATACCCCACTGATACCCAGCCAACAGGCCACCTCTTCCTCTAGGCCAGGGCTCATAGCTGGGGATAGGCAGCCGGAGGGCAGGCTCAGAAGTGAAGGGGCCTCCCAAGAGGCTGCTGGCATCCATCTTTCCCAGGGCCCAGTCATCATCTCAGGGACAGGCAGGCTGCAGAGGGCCCAGGATGCAGGCTCCTGCCCCTACTCAGTCTCCAGGGGGCCCCATGTTGGGCTCTGGTGTCCACTTTCTTAGTCCCAGGGTTATCTAAGTGGGAATCAGATCCCCATCTTGGAGGGGAGAAAACGATCTTCCAGAGCCTGCGCCTCTTCCAGCTTACCATGGGCCGCCTTGCTTCGCTCCTGTCACTCAGAAGGGGCAACCCAGCCCAGGGACAGAAAGTCTGGTCATGGGTAGCTTCCTACTGCCAGAGCAAGAGTGGGAATCAGAGCCTCCTGGAACCACCAGGAGGATGGTGCCACCCCCGAAGGATGAGGAACTTGAAGTAACTTCCAGATGACACCACCCACAGTGCACCATGGGTGAACCTGCTCTCCTCCTTGCCTCGCTCCTTTTTAAGTGACCATTTGGATCCCATTCCCAGCTCTCCAGGAACCGCCTTCACCTCCTCGGGCCCTTTGTTGTCTGGTCCAGTATTTGCTGGGATCCACCGGCTGGGGCCCTCCAGCATCCCCTGTTCTCCCAGGCAGCTCAGTGTGGCTCTCCCGAGAGATACTTTTCCTGCCACCCCACAGCTGGGATCACACTCCAGGTACAGGCAGCAGTGATGGCTCCTTTGGGGCCACAGTTGGCTATCTAGGTCCTTCCTCACCTGGAGGCTCAGAGTGGACACAGCTGTTTACAGCCAAAAGCAGGGTGCCTTCAGAGTTTGTCAGTCACGCCAGAGTTTGAGCTTCTTGGGGAAGCCTCCCCTTTGCTGTTGGCCTTCACAGCCATGCTGTGGCGACTGAGCCGACAGCCCCTGCCCGGGAGGGAATCTCCCTGAAGTTGTTGGGCAGACCCCAGTGTGGCCATGGGACCCTCAACACCCCTGTGAGAGAAATGAGATACCCACCCTCTTGCCCCAACCTCCTTTTCCTTCTCTCTTGTGCTGCCCTGGAAGAGAGGCAGTGGCAGATATACGAGGTCCATTGATGGCATTTTTCTGGGCAGGAGAAAGTACGAGAACCCAAGGACACCCCCTCAAGGACCAAGCATGTATCTACTTCCTTGGGTGGGATGACTCCTGGCCACTCCGACTGTCTCCCATGGAAAGGTGCGCAGTGCTGACCGTCTCTAGCTTTCTGCCATGGGTCGGGGTGGGGCAGGTGCCCACCCTCTGTGCCAGGCCTCCCCATGCCATGCCTGGGGCGTCCGCTAGTTACCTCATCCATCTTTGCAGCAGCCCTGTGAGAGAGGCAGGTGTCATTATCCTTGTTCCTCTTTCAAGAGTACCGAAGCTCACAGAGGCCAAGTGACGTGTCCAAAGTTACACATCAAGTTAGTGGCAGTTAGGGTTCCAATCCAGGTCTTCCGCTCCATGTCCACTGCTCCTTTCTCTAGCCACTCAGGGCCTTGGCCTTACACGGCCTGTAGGGAAAGGTGAGTGGCCAGGAGCAAGACTCCGCCCCCCCCCCCGCCCCGCCCACAAAGGGCCTGCCTGCTCAGGGAAGCTCATTGAATGAGAGCCCCTTTGTGCAGCTGCCTCTGAGATGGGTTCAGGACACATTGGGGCAGACATGGCTGGTCTTTGCCTGAAGCAGCAAAGCATTTGGTTGGAGAGAGCGGTATGAAAAAGGCTACCTGCTCCCTCCCCCAGCATAGAACTGGCTCACCCCTCTGTCGTGCTCTCCACACCGCTGCTGTGGACGTGTCTGTCCCCTCAGGCTGAGCAGACGCCCCTGAGGACTTGCACTGCCTGCTGAGTCCAGTGCCAGCTCTGTGACCGACCCAGAGCAGGCCACCATAAGGATGACTGACAAATAAATGATTGATCAGTGTGGTCAATCAGATGCATACCTGGTAGTCAGTGAAGGTCATCCAAAGTGGGCACTGAAGGATGAGCAGGACTGGCCAGGCTGCTGGGGGAGGATGTGGCGGGGTGGAAGGAGGACTCTACTAGACTCCATCTGGTTGAGGGCTGACAAGAAAGCTGCGTGGGGGCTTCAGGAGAGCAGACCCCACCGCTGAGGAGGCTGACCACTGGCTGTTTCTAAACAACCTCTCTGGAAGTTGGCTGGAGTTGCACTAACATTTATGGCCAATGCCCATCGGGATTGCTTTTGGCTGCAAGCAAGAGAAAAATCCAGCTGACAGCAGCTTAAACCATAAGGCATTTAATGTCTACTTAAGAAGTCTGAGAGGAGATGGTTGTTGGCATTGGTCCAGCAGCTCACTCAAGCCACCAAGGACTTGGGCTCTATCGTCCACCCTGCCATCCTTGGGGTATCATGCCTTTACTGTCATGCTTGACCCTCATGCTATATACATATCTGCATTGAAGGCGGGAAGAAAGAGGTGCTGGGTGGGGGCATGACAGTGCCTACCGCATCTTTCCTTTTTATTAAGAAAACAAAAGCTTCCTCAAAGCCCCATACAGTCTTCGCTTTATGTCTTATTGGTCAGAACCAGGTCATATGCCCACCTTTAGACCAATCATTGACAAAGGGGACTTAGAATACCACTGGAATACCATGATAACAGTTAGGACTCATTTTTTGGGCTTGGGTAAATGGCCTATGTTTTCTGAAATCAAGAGATTTCCAACCACTACAAAGTCTGGGTTCTGGAAGGAAAAAAGGAGGGGAGCTGTTGGGTAGGTGGTGAACAGGGTCTGGTATTATGACCCTTTCACAGGGCTGCCCTCACTCCAGGCTACTTGAGTGGCTCCCTTTCCATGGAATTCAGGAGAAACACATTCCTAGGTAGGAAGAGAGAATGTGGGTGTCTGGTCAAGGGCTTCACTTCTGCCTCCACTTCTCAAAGGCCAGGCCTTCTCCAGGAGACCCAGTGAACTGGGAGGCTACAGTCTGAGTTATGGACGGAGCTTGGTCCTGACATCTGACACTGAACAAGTCAGTCTACTCTCTGGGCCTCAGTTTCCATCAGGGAAAGGCTGAGCTAGAGGATTTCTAAGGGCCTTTTCCCAGAGTCATATATCCTCTTACCCTTCATCTGCTTGGGCCAGATGCAGCCCTTGCCCCCAGTCCCCACGCTGTCTCAGCTTGGAGTCCATTACAGGACCCACTCCCTGCCCACGTCTGGGTCTTAGCCATTTACTGAAAGCCCTCTCAGACCTTGCCCCATAGATATTCTGCCTCTTACATTTTGTAAAGAGGTTCTACCCGAGACCCTTGAGTTCTCTCTTCTTAGCATCTGGATCAGACATTGGGGCCCAAGGTTAGCTGGACTCCACAAAGGTCACTTCTATGCCTTCCAAAGGTCAGGCCCCTGGGGTTCCTTATCCTCTCATCCTGGAATTGGGTCCTTCCCTGTCCCTCGGAGCAGAGAACTTCCTTAGGGAAAGACCTGGGCCTCTGGCTGTGGCAGGGCCAGGGAGCAGGGCACCTCCCGGCAACGGGGAAGTCTCCTCTCCTCCTCACCATCTCTCACGCCCTGACAGCAATAACTGACAGCGAGACTCTTGCTCCGATCCAAGCAGGGCATCAGCTCACTAGCAGAGTCCAGTTCCCAAAACCGATACGAACATTCTCAGGTAACAGCATGTTCTTCTTTATGGAAATAAAGACCAAACGCTGGATTGGATGGTTGAAAACTACTCCTGGCAGTCCCATTCTCAGCTCAGAACTCCTGCTTCCAGGTACTGTCTCCCCCAGTCCCACAGCCTCTTAAAAACCTTGTCTCCCAACCCACCAGGGAAGCTTCTTTTCACATTAAAAAAAAAAAAAAAACTTCCATCAAGATAAATCTTCCACACCAAGGGATGGGTTTTCACATTTTTCAACAGAGAGCTTATCATGTCAGGCTGAAATCCTTGCAATTGGATATTCAGTTTATTTCCCTCGGTGTCCTGAGCAGGACTCAGGTTCTCACTTCCCTGCCCCAGGCACTCTTCCAGGCGCTTCCCTGATCCGCCTGTCCAAACACCCACTTCCACCCTCAGAGATGCAGGCCGCCCACTGCCGGCAGCCTGAGAGCAGCTTTTTGCATCCAGCTATCAAATTCAATCTCAGCACACCCTATTACCCTATCAAGAAATTTTACCTAGTTTTTATATTAAAAACAGTTCACATGAACACAGTGAAAGAAATCCGTATAGTGCAAAAAGTTTTAAGACGTGTCCCTCCCACTTCAGGCCTTGAGGCCTCCACCCCTCTCCAGGCAGGCAGCCACTGTCAAGTTTCCCACGTACCCTTCCAGAAACATTATGTATATACAAGCTTATGTAAGAGATATATATATGCTCTTTATTGCATATGGGAGCATACTATATACATTTTCTCTCCTTATTTCCACCCCATCCCCTTAATTTATTTGGAGATTATCCCATTTCAGGACATACGAAATTTGACCAGTTTTTTTTCATTCAACATTTAATTTTGGTTTTAAATAGAGGTAAAATTAAATTCAGTGAATCACACAGATCTTAAGTGTACAATTCAATGATCTGGACAACTGTATACACTGTGTAAGCAACAGCCCACTTCCACTTCCTTCCCCGCGAAACTTCTCTGCCCCTTCCGGTAATTGGCACCTTCCCTGGGCAGCCCCTGTTCTGACGTCTGTCACCAGGGGTTAGCGTCACCTGTTGAACTTCATATCAATGGAGTCATACAGTACAGACGCTTCTGTGTCTGATTTATTTTGCTCAACAAAATGCTTTTGAAATTCTTTCCTGCTGTTGTGTGTATCTATTCCCTCCTTTTATTACCATGGCTAAGTAGCGTTCCATTGTATGGATATGCCACCATTTGTTTATTCTCCTTTCATGGACAGTGGGGTTGTTCCAGTTTGGGGCTATTACGAATAAAGCTGTTGTAAAATTCTCTGTACAAGTCTTTTTGTGGATGTATGTCTTCATTTCTCGTGGATGTGTGCCTAGCAGCAAGCTGCAGTCTTTTTAAAAGCTGCATAGATTCCCTTGTAAGTATACACCATACAATAAGCAAGCCCCCCGTCCAGGGCATTTGGATGTTCTGCAGTCTTTTGCTAATACTGTAATAAATGTGTCTGTACTTACATCTTTGTGAACGTATGTGAGGAGAACACTTTCCTAGAATGGCATGCCAGATAAAAGGGGATGTATATTTAAACCTGGGACAGATATTGCCAAATTGCTTTCCAAAGGGGCCATGCACTCTCAAGAACTGTGCATGATACCATATTCTCCCACATCCTTAGCAGCGCTGTGTATAATCAAACTTCTCAATTGCTGTTAATCTGATAGTTGAAAAATGCTATCTCATGATTTTCATTTTCATTTCTTTAAATTGCAAGTAATGTTTAACATTTTTTTATGTGTTTATAATCCATTTGTCTATCTTTTTTTTGGTAAACTCTGTCTTTCTCCCATTTTTCCCAAGAGTTTTTAAAAAGGCCTTTTCTTATTCATCTGTAAGAACTCTTTATATATTAAGGAAATTAGTCATTTGTCATAGAAATATTTACAGTATAAGATACAGTGAAGCTAGTTACTCTGCCTATTCTTTTTAATTTTTCCCCCTAGCTATTCTCATGTATTTTTCCATAAGAATTTCTGAGTCAGCTTCTCTAGTTCCAAAAAAACCCTGGTTTGCGTTTACCTGTCTGGCTCTCTCTCCTACCACTCTCCCTCCCTCTCTAGGGTTTCTTGACCTCAGCACTGCTGGCACTTGGGACCAAGTAACTCTTTGTTGTAGGGAGCTGTTCTGTGCACTGTGGGAAATTCAGCAGCATCTTGGCTTCTATTCATCCGATGCCAATAGCAAGCCCTCACCCCTATGCCCAGTTGTGACAATGAAAAGTATCTTCAGGTGATGCCAAGTGTCAGTGAATACTGATCCTGCTCTGGCTACACCGGCCTCCTTGCTGCTCCTAGAGCATACAAAGTGCACTCTTGCCCCGCTGCCTCCTTTAAATCTTGCTCCGATGTTACTTCTCAGCCTACTTTAAATTATAACTCTCCACCCTCCCCACAATCTCTATACTGTCCTTGATTTTTGTCTATTGCACTTTTCATCTTCCACTATACTATGTAATTTATTTTTTTTGGTGAGGAAGATTAGCCCTGAGCTAACATCTTTTGCCAATCTTCCTTTTTTTTTCTCCCCAAAGCCCCAGTACATAGTTGTATGTCCTAGTTGTAAGTCATTCTAGTTCTTCTGTGTGGGACACTGCCACAGCATGGCTTACTGAGCCGTGTGTAGGTCTGCGCCCAGGATCTGAACTGGTGAACCCCGGCCTGCTGAAGTGAAGCGCGTGAACTTAACCACCTGGCCACGGGGCTGGCCATGGTGACTTACTTCTTTAGTCCTTTGTTTGTCTGTCTCTCACCAACTTTAAGAATGTAAGTCCCACAAGGGCAGGCATTTTTGTCTGTTTTGTTCCCTCCTGTTTCCCCTGTGCCTAGAACACACTGGTACATAGTAAGCACTCAATAAATATTGAATGAATGAATGAATCAGAATAGGTTTGTAGATTAGGTTAGATGAGAAATGATCTTTATAATATTCATCCTGCACGATAAAATGTTTTTCCATATAGCAAAGCTTTATGTCCTCTTGTAAAGTTTTAAATTTTCTCACAAATAAGAAACACCAAATGTTTTTTGTAGTAAACATTTGTCCAGTCTGTTTTTTGTCTTTCATATTAGTGGACTTGGGAAGCTAAACTGCCTGACTCACAGGGGGTGGCGATGGGCCCCCAGCAGGGGCCAAGCCCCCGTGACTTCCCCGCTGGTGACCCTTGGGCCTGCAGTCCTGTCTGAAGGCTCCTCGTGGTCTCTCTTCCCCATCACCCAGCCCAGAGCTCTTCCTCACAGTCTCCCAGGATGGCCTCTGCCTTGGCTGATGGCTCTTCCTAGACGTCCGTCTCCATCCTTCCTGAAGGGGCTCCAGCCAAGGGACATCGAAGAGACATTGCTCAGGACAGTCCTACTGTGTGGGCTCATCTCTGAGCTCTCCTGTGGGGCAGGTGACAGACAAGCTGAGGGTGACCCTCCTTTCCTGGTCAGTTCCCTAGCCTGATGGGAGGGGCCTGTGCCAGGGGACAGACTGTCCAGTGGAGGAGGGTGCTGGAGGAGAGGCCTTTCCTAGGCAGGCTCTGAGAGGACAGAGAAAGAGGGCCTTTCTTGACTTCCCCAGACTCCTCCAAAGGGGCCCCTGCTCCCACCTCGCACTCGCTCCCACCCAGGTGTGAAGTGGGAGAGGTGGGGAGACCCGAGGCCCAGTGGCGCTCCGGGCCCTCCTCCCTGGGCATGGCCCCTCACCTGTGAAATGGGCACCACAACCCTTCCAAGGTTCAGTGAGCTCTGGGCTGGGCACGCAGCAGGCATTTGAAGGGGGCTGCTCCTATCTTTCAGCCACCGCTGCTGCTCCCGGGGTCTCTTTGCCTGCCTGTGAAGATACCCGTGAGGACCACAGGAGTCCAGCCCGAGGTCACCGTGCCTGTGTCTGAGGCAGCCTGCTGACAGGTGTGCAGCTGTAACCTGCAGCCACCCAGCACAGGACTAAGACCTCGAGAAGCACTCACCTCCAGCAAGAATAGGGGACTCCCTCCTCTTGGGTGGTCACCATAAAACAAGATGGGGCTTGTGAGGCGAGGCCGGCGGCCCTGACCGTCAGCGCACAAAGTGCTGTGTGGTGTCCTGCCTGCCCGCCCCAGCAGGGCCCGGCTGTACCGGGGACTCCAGTGGCCCTGCTTGGGCCCAGAGCGGAGCCCACTCAGGTGGGGCAGCCCTGCATCGGGGGCCTGGAGGGGCAGGAGGGGCAGGCTCCCACCCCCTGTGGGGCTGCGGCAGTGTCCGCGGTTCACCACTTCACATTTATAGCTACAGTGCCTCTCAGTTTACTGTCCCTGCGGCGAGAGGCCTGGCTCTCTGGAAACCGCAGCCGTGGTTAGCTGGGTGCCTGCCTGAGTGCTGAGCTGTGAGGGCGGCCCAGCCCCCCTCAGGCCTGCCCTGCGCTCTTCCTAGAACCTGGCCAGAGCCTGGAAGGAGCTGCCAGGATGTCAGGGGTCCCCGGACAGCCCTCACTCAGTTGGCCCTCCATGAGGAGCAGGAACCTTGCCAGCGTGGGGTGCTCCCTCAGGCCCCAGTGGGACTCTGGGTCAAGGGAGCTGGTGGAGGGGATGGCGAGCCGTGACACCAGGGAAGGCGGCTCCCAGAACAGGGCTGGACTGCCTGGAGCCCGAGCCTTGCTGAGCACACGGGAAGCATCAGGCTGCTGCCCTCCATCCAGATTTCTCACCTGCTGGGTTTCACACAGGCCCGCTGCCGGAGTGGCTGCCCTGTGCTGTCCCTGCCGCATGGTGTGACGCTGGGCAGACGAGTGCAGCAGCCCTGTCTGTCTGGCCAGTGCGGGGGATGAGGCTGGGGGAGGTTAGGGAGGTACGGGGTTGTCTAAATGCCGGAGCCGGGACCAGGACCCTGAGCCTGACTCCAAAGCCCAGTTCTTTTCACTGTGCGCCACTCGGACCCCATGCTTTGAACTAGGGAGTGGGGTCTTGCTGGCTTGACAGAGGCCTAGGGGGCAGGGCCTGGCTCCTGCGCACCCAAGCCGTGCATCTGTCCTGCTCTGGTTCAGTCAAGGGGCCACCCAGTCACAGACAGACTCCCTGCCCTGCCCCTCCTCCACCCCACCCCACCTCATGGGCCCAGTGGTCCTGACTCTGGCCTGCTCCTGGGAACTCTAGGATTGGAAGGGCAGGTCAGAGAGGGAGGGAGGGAGTCTGGGATCAGGTACAAGACAGGCCTCTGGGGCGCCTGGAGGCTCACACCCTGCAATCGAAGGAAACCCCAGGAAGCAAACACAGGAGGGGATAAGGGCAGGTAGGGCCATGATTACTGGGTGGGGTGTGGAGGGGACCTGTGGGAGGGCAGGGCCCACCTTGGGGAGGTGAGGTGGCAGGACAGCTACCTAAAAATGGAGCTGAATTTCATATAAATAGAATACCTATTGGGTGTGTTCCTTTTTTAAAGCTAGGATTTATTTCAGTATTCCCTTCCTCAGCAAACATCCCTGGCATGCCAGTCCCTGGTGGTTTCAGCCTGGTGACATGGGCAGCTGGCCGGTTCAGGTCATGGTACTCCTAAGCTGGACCTCTGAAGCAAAGAGCAATTCAGTTCTACATTTACCGACCCCTGCTAGATGCCTGGTCTGTGCGGAGAGACGGGGTCACAGGGAAGGAGCAGGTTTGTCCCTGACCTTGAGGGTGTACAATCCTACAGACAGTATAGGAAGGGATGGGGTTAGCTCAGTCTGTGTGAATCAGGAAAGGATTCCCAGGATCTATTCTAAGCAGAGTTTTGAAGGACAAATAGCTTTTCAGACTCTCATTTTTTTCTTGCAACAAACAGTAAGCACCTACTATGTGCCAGGTATCAAACTCGTAAGAAAGAGATAGGACACAGGCCCTGCCCTGAGAAAACTAGTAGGAGAGTCATGTGAATCGTGACAACAATGTCTTAAATGTTAAAATAGAAGTGTGTGCAAGATGCATCAGAGGTCAGAGGAGGGAAACATTCGTTCTCTGTGGGGACAGGAGAGGAAGGGTCTGTGCAGGGAGCTGGCTGGCTGTTGTGGGCCCTGGCGGAGGCAAGGGGAGTGTGTGCAGCAGGAAACTGTGCTAAGAGACAGGTACTGGGGTTGGGCTTTCTTGGGCCCAAGTGTTCAGGGAGTTTCCCGGGGGCAGGGGACCACCAAGCAGCAGGCAGGAGCAGGACCGGTGGCTTCAGGCCAGTCGCCTGTGGATAAGCTGTGTGGTTTGGGGGCATCTGACAACCGGGTTCCAGCTCCCACTCCTTCCCCTATGAGCTGGGTGGCCTTGAGCCCCACACTTTACCTCTCTGAGCTCCATTCCTCATGCCTGAAGTGGAAATGATGAGAACACTAGTCACACCTACTTGGCAGGGGAGATGCGAGTAAATGAGAGGAGGCATGTGAAGGGCCTCCACAAGCCCAGGCCTGCAGTGCATCAGTAAGTGGGAGCTGTGCTATCCCCCTGCCGGGGCTACAGAGAGGCAGGACCGGCGTGGGGAGGCCGTACGGAGGAAGGGGCAGTGGTGCCCCAGGTCTGTGAGCAGGGACCCAGTCCCGCTCCTGCCCTGTCAGGTGCGTCTTCGTGAGGCTGAGAGGTGGTGTGGTGGACCCCAGGACAGGGAGGGGGCGCAGCCCACTGGAGGGTCTTATTGGCCAGGCCTAGTTAGTCACAGGGGCCGTCTGTGTAAGTCTGGCTCCTTTGGTTTCCTTTTTCTCCCCTTTTCTCAACTAGGCCCCTTTGGGCAATGCCAGCCTCACTGTGACAACTGTGCCCAAGAGCCAGGGCTTGGCCTATCTGACCCTGGGAACCTGGTCAGAGTGGTGGGGAGAGCAGCATTCAGGAATCTTCCAGAGTGCAGAAGCTCTGAGATGGCCCTGACCAAGGGAGGCTGGCCTGTTGCAAGGATGGTGCTCCCCTCCGCTCTCGGGGCCCCTGGTTCAGGCCTGGGGGTCAGGCTGGGCAAAGCTGTAGTGTCCCAACTGCTCGCAAGCATCAGTGGTCTTTGAGAAAGCCCAGCGCTGACCTGGCTTTCATGCAGGCTGCCCTGCGAGGGGCTCCAACAAGGCGGGCCTTGTGAAAGGCCCGTTACCTGCCAGTGCTGGGCATCCAAAATAGAATCTTGAGGAGCAGCAAAGCCTTTAATTCAATGTGTCCCAACAGCAGGTCGGTGTGGGGATAACTATGATCTGGCTGGTCTTGAGCTATAATTACGGAGTCAGAATAAAAAATTACAGGCATTGTGTGGGCTGGTTTTAAATATAACGTAATCCATACCGTCCTCTCTCTTATTTGCTACATTTGAGGTGGAGTCTTTGGCAGTTGGCACAGGTTTGGCCTGACGCGTAGCAGATAAAAATGGCCCTTGCCCAGTGAAAAGGGCACCGCAGTAGGCCTCCCCAGACCCCTAATGTTCCCGACTGCCTGGACCCGTAGCCCAAAACCACATGCGCGCATGCTTCGTTCCCATTATCTGTACGTCGCATCTCCCCAGAACCTCCCTGTCTCCAGCCTCCTCCAGACAGTCCACCAGAAACATCTCTGTAGAACAAGTCTTGATGCTGAAGAACCCATTAATGGTGCCCCTCTGTCTACAGGGTAAATCCGAACTCTGAGTTTCTTTACGTCTAGGCCCCAAACCACCGTTCAGCACTCTCTGGGAAGAGCAGCTGTAGAAGAGAGGTGAAGTACAAGGGCCTTGGGTCTCACCCGGGGACCACACTCAGGCTCCCGTCTCAGGAGCTGAGTGCGAGTCTGGGCGGGTCCCTTCATCCCCGTGCGTTAGGGCCTCCACCACTGTTGCAGGTTCTTGTGAGGATGGAATGAGACAACACCCTCCTGGAGAGACCCCAGGTGGGTTCCTTTTCCTCACCAAGTCTCAATTTATCTATTAAAACAAAGGAATAGAATTATTGGCTTTCAAATCAGTAAATATTTTTTAAAATGAAATTTCTTGGTGTAGTTTGTGGTGAGGTGGGCATGCATTAGGTCAGGCCTTTTGGAAAGCAAAACAGAAAGAGATATACAAAGTCTTAAAACATATTTATACTCTATGAGTAGGAATCTAACCTAAGGGAAAAACCAAATTGTGGACAAAGATTTTTTATATTTAAAAGATGTTCACTTTGGTGTGTTTTCATATTCTTGAAAAACTGGAAACAAAGTATTTACTGTGTGTCCACTCAAAACACTCTTGTGCAGTGTTGAAAAAGAATATTTCATTACGTTGAAAATGCTTATAATCTAACAAAGTGAATAAAGCAGATACAAAATGATATATACTGTATGATCTCAGTGATGATAAAAATACGTACGACCATAGGAAAAAAGGTGAGACGGAAATAAAACAGCAGCTATCTTTGGTAAATTTATAGGGCTGCATTTTCTTCTTTATTGTTTTCTGTACTTCCCAAATATTTTAGAATGGGCATGTGTTACTTGTCTAATAATATTTTTTAAAAGAGCTGAGTGTTAAAAATGTTAAATAAAATGAGAGGGTGGAACTTGATGTCTGAGCTCCTGTCTGACTTTTAACGCTCTCTGACTTCTATGTGCTGAGACCATCCCCGGGTCTGAGAGGTGACTGCAGAAACCCAAGCTCTCTGTCCCGCCCGTCTCAGCATCAAGCAGCAACAGGTCCAGTGCCTGGAGTCAGCAATCCGCCAACCACAGGTTCACCAAGTGCATCTGCACAGACTCCCCTTGAGCTGCCTTCCGAAAGCCTTTCTGAAATCTTCCCAAGTGCCCGAGCACCCTCAGTGCCCCTGAAGTGGGCAGTGCCCCAGCCCCGCTCTGTCGGAGCGCTGGGGGCCCCCCACCCATCTGGTGCTGAGTTTTCCACCTGAGAGGTGAGCTCTTTCTGACACTTCAGGCAGGGGCTCGTTGGAGCAGGAAGACAGGCCTCTGGGTTGTCACCACTGTGGGCCTTGCTGCTGTCCACACATCTGGATGTGGGGACCCCACTCACTGGCTCTGTCAGACCACACGTCCCCAAATGCAAGGACATGCAGGCCCATCTAGTGGGTTGCCCTGAGGGTGGAGAGCCTGGAACGCTTCATTGGAGGGGGTCACTGAGGGACAGCCTGGTCACTCCCAGCCATTTTGCAGGAGGTCAGCCCAGATGAGGCCACCTGCAGAGATGAAAGGGTTCTTGATGAGTCCCTGGTAGAAGGAAGGGCCCTATCTGAGTCCAGCAGGGAGGGAGGCCTTACAGGCCAATGGCCCAAGCGTCCGGTTTACCTGGCAGCTTGTCAGGGCTTGCCCAGGGCCTCCATGAACCAGCCATGTGCCTGCCCACTTAGAAACCAGAGAAAGACAGGATTTAGAAGCTGAGAGACTGAGACAGACAGACAGGATTAGAGAGAGAGTGCAAGGACGACACACAGTCAGCGAGGGGCGGACAAGTGGAGAGAGACAGACCCAGAGACAGTGCCTGAGAGGCGGCAGGGGGACCATCACCAAGAGGGGACTACAAAGAGTGGACCAGCACCTAGAACACGCTCATCCTCGCTGTAACAGGGAGAGGCACCGTGGAGCGCCTGACGTGCCATTTTACACCTACTAAATTAGCACACATTAACAAAATAACATCCCGTGCTGTGGAGGCTGTGCGCAAACCAGCTTAAACACACTGCCAGGGCCCTGTAAATTAGCACTGCCTTCTAGGGAAGAAATTGGGCAACACAGCTCCAGAGCTATTAAAGTGTTCATCCCTGTTTATGTGGTAATTCCACTACTGGGAATGTGTTGCAAGGAAATAATTCAACAAAAAAAATAACAGGTTTGTACATAAAACATGATGAGTCCAGTGCTATCCATTATGTCCAATATGCTGTAGTACGGCCGCTGTGAATATTTTTAAAAATAGGAAATATGAAGACTATATAATAACACTTAAGGATCCTTATGATATGAGCAAATAAGCAGAAAATAAAACCATCTGTAAGTGAAAGTTAATAATTACATAAAAGAGCCACCTGGATGCTCGGCCGGCCCCACCCCTGCTAGTGAAAGGTGGTCCTTGACTCCTGGGCTGGCCAGACAGACACTCCTGTCTTCCCAAGGGGCCTTCCCTGCGGCTCCCTGTCTGGAGCTCTCTAACCATGAAGCCTAATCCACAGACCTCAGACTGCTGGGGAGACAGTCTCAGCTAAGCCTGCCCACCTCACCACTCACTCTGGTGGCCCCAGGGAGTCTGGGTGATGCCTGCTGAGTCACTCCAATGTCACACCTCAGAGAGCCCAACCAAAGCAGATATGGTGGGGTTGGGTCCTCATTTAAGAAAAGGGATAAAGTGATTTTGCAGGCTCTGAAGCATCCTGCTATTTGCAAGCACAGCAGTCGGTTTAAGCTAGCTGAAATCTGGACTCCCAGCTGGACCATCATGGGGTGAAGGCAATTTATAACAGACTGACGGCAAAGGAAGGAGGAATTGTGGGGTTGGCCCTCCTGGCCTGCCCCTGCAGCAGGCACAGACCTGATTCTGAACTTGAATCGTCCCCTGGCTCCCAGTGGCCGCCACAGAATCTGGCAAGGAGAGGGAACAGTAAATTGCGTGTGAATGAAGAGGAGAAGGGGAAAAGACCACAGAGTATACGAACGAGCCTATGTCACCAAACAATTGTCTCTATTCAAAGCCTGTCTGGCTTTCCAAACGGGCCCTGAATCATGCCCTGGAGAAGCTACGCCCCTCGTGCCTGCCCTGCCTACTGCCAGGGAGGCCCTGCCTTACAGGGGCCGAGAACAGTCAGTGACCAGGCCTGTGTCCTTGTTCATTGGGTCCATGCAGATTCTGAGCACAAAGAGGCTTTATGACAGTCCCTGCCCTTGATGTGCTTTCGGTCTCATGGTAGACAGGAGCAAACAACGAAGGATAATTCGAGGAGCAATCACATGGGGCTGTACAGAGAGGGAGCAGTGGTGGGGAGTGAGACACCCACAAGTAGGCTCAGGGGTGGAGGGCGATGTGTGGAGGACTGGCCAAGGCTCCCCGGGGAGGTGGGAATGGAGCACGGCCCCGAGGACAGGCAGGATTTCACCTGGCAGCAGGAACACTGGAGGGTCAGGGTGAGACTGAGAGTCCACCGAGGCCTCCCCCAGCTCCCCACCCGGGAGCCTGCCAAGGACCTTGGCTCAGTGCCAGCCAATCCTGCCCAGAGCAATGCAGAGAGCACAGTGGCAATTTCAGTCTGTCCACAATGCTGAGGGCCCTGAAATTCATCTTGCCCTCTCATCCATTCATTCGTTTGTTCATCCCTCACATACTGCACACCTGCTCTGTGCTAGGTACTATTAAAGGCTTTTGGGGATAGAGCGACAAACAAGTCAAGGTCCTTGCCCCTCCAGTGTGGAACGCAGACAATAAACAAGTGAATAAATGCACACTGTGATAAGTGCTACGGACAAACACAAAATAAGGGTTAGAGGATAAGGGTGATGAAGGTAGGGGAGGTGGAGGGGATATTTAATCAATAAAATCAGCATTTCATTTGACACCTAAATGATGTGAAGAGGCAACTCATTAAAAAATGTGGGGAAGAGCATTCCAGGCAGTGTATCTGGCAAGTTCAAAGGCCCTGAGGCAGGAATAAACTTGACATATTTAAGGATTAGTATGAAGGCCAGCAAGGTGGAAAAGAAGCTGGGGGGATGGGAGGCAGTGGCAGGAGATGAGATCAGAGAAGCAGTACGAAGCTGGGCCTGGTCATGATGCTGGCTCCCGGGCTCCAGGGAATTACGGCATCTCTTACATCTCACCCAGGCTCCTGCCTTGAGTTAAAGGTCTCAGGACTGGATCCAGGCCCTGGACACTAACGTGCTTGACTGGGGGCTGGTACACGCCACACCCTCATCCAGAAGTGCCTGCTGGGTCAGACAAGGACAATGGACAAGCCACACCTGGTGTTCCAGCCTCACCGAACACCAGACCCTGCAGCTTCTTTGGCTTCACCAACTCCCATTCTGAGGCTCTCCTCCTCCTGTTCCTCCAGGGAGTGGTGTGGCAGTCCCAGCATAACTTGAAACCAGGCCACGGAAAGTGTGTTCTTCAGGAGTGAGCGCAAGCAGGGCATAGCTGGAGCACAGAGTGCCTAGAGAGATCTGGTGGTGGACGACGCTGGAGACTGACGGCCAGGCTAGGCATGGTGTAGGGATGTGCAGAAGCACTGACAGCGTTTGAGGAAGAGGAAGAGTGAAATGTGTTTTAGAGACCTAATTCTGGTAGCATTTCAGAGATGGATCAGAAGAGAGGAAAGGAGACCAGGCCTTTAAAGAGATGACAGGACTCTGAACTAGGGCAATGGCCATGGGCTGATTTCAAGAGACAGAGCAGATAGATCCCCTGGACTGATTTCCATGGGGGCTGGTAATTGTGAGACAGAAGTCAAAGATAATGGAGATTTCTACCAGCAACAGGGCAGACAGCGTTATTCATGGAGGAAATGCAGGCGGAGGTGTGTGGGAAGAGGGCCAAAGTTATGGTGGGGAGTCGGCGACAGGAGGCAGATGGGCCAGTTTTGGACACTTTGAACAGAAGATGAATCTAGGCCATCAAGGACAAGATGCAGGTCATGAAGGTCTGGTGCTGAGGAGAGAGGTCCGGGTGGGAGGGACATTAGCCCTCAGGTAACAGCTGGTGCTGTGAGTGCGGGGGTAGGGGGTGCAAAGCGAGAAAAGAAGGCTGAGGAAAGGACTCTGGGGACCACTGACACTGTGGGGTTTGGGATGGGGGGAGAGGACATAGTGAAAGGAGATGGGGCCAGACTAGACTCAGGGAAACCAATGGAGAAAATTCCGAGAAGGAGGGGATGGTTCCCAGTGTCAAATGTTACAGAGGGACAGGGAGGATGGGGACAGAGAAGAGCCCACTGGTGTGACAGCAGGAACCACAGGAAAAGACTTTGAAAAGGAGATTGGCGTGGCGAGGCTGCAAGGGTAGGGAAAGCCTATAGGATGGGCAAGTTTGAACCGTGAGTACAGAGAGCTCTTTGAAAGTCTGGGAGAGAACAAAATAAGATGAACCATGGCTTATGGGTGGGGGGAAGAGTGAGTCCAGCTTGGGAACAGGAGAGATGAAACATTTTTGTTGACTCAGGCACGGGAGCAGGAGGAGGAGAGGTGCCCCATGGTCCTCCAACTTTTTCTTCCCCCTGCCACCCTCAGACCTCAGGCTTCATGGGACCTTCCAGGCCCTCCTGTCCAACAGGCATCTCTACCCAGGTGGCTGTCTAGCCCCCCATCTGTGCTTAGGGAGACAGTGCTTACCACGTGTGCCAGGCAGCCCAGTCCATCAAGGGACTGGCTCAATGGTTAGAAAAGTTGTCCTTGGAGATCTGACACAGATGTGGCACAGCGCTGGGATTTCAATGGGGCTGGGCTTTTTATGTTTGTCTGTAGATCTTATAATGAATACATTTAAAAAATTCTTCCTTCTTTTGAGCCCAGATGCATCTCCTTGTAGCTTTTCACCTTTGATTTCTAGCTCTGCTCTGGAGGCTTCCTCTTCCTTCAAATAGTAGCAGAGCTGCTCACCTTGTCTTCCTTCCTCAGGCTTGAATGTCCCCTGCTCCTCAGATGGCCTCTAGGATTTCTCCTGAACATGATACTGAACCTCTTAATCTCAAGTTCCTGTGTCTGATGTGCAGGAAGCCAATCACTGAGACACTGGTGCTTGGCAATGGAGAAAGGTTTATTCGAAGTGGCCAAAATGAGAAGATGGGAGGATAGGTTCTTTCAAATCCACCTTAACAAGAAGAGAGCAGAGAGTTTTATAGAGCTAAGTGTCTTGGCAGGAGGAGTTTCAGAGAAACGTGTTTCTTTCACTCCTGATAAGCCCCTGGGCAATCTGACTTCTGGGCACATGATCCTTGAGCATTTTCTTTCTTCTCTAAAACAAGCTCATAAATTCTTGTGACCCTTGAGTCACCCTTACTTTAAATAAAAGAGCAAACTGACAAGATTAACTTTTTTCATAACAAGGTCGAAAGGTAATCTTATTGGATATTTACAGTAACCCTCAGGTACGTAGCTTCAATTACACTGTGCCCCTCACTATCCTCTGAAATAGACACAACACAGAGGGGAACAGATATCTACTCCCCTTGTGCCAGCAGAAGCCAGGGGTTACAAGCACAAGCTCTGGAGCCAGCCTGGGTTTGCATCTTGGCTCCGCTCCTGCCAGCTGGTGACCCTGGGTGAGACACTTCACCTCTCTATGCGCCTGCGTCCTGCCCAACATCATTCAGGGGTGAGGAATGCATAAGCTGGCACATCTAGGGGCTTCCAACAGTGCCTGGGGGACGGCGAGTGCTCCATGTGCGCTCACTGCTCTTAGATGTCAAAGCTCTTTCAGAAGGGCACGTGAAACCCGAGAGCTCTCCCTACATCAACGTGGGCGTGTCACATGAAGATGCTTTGATTTTCCGGATGAACGTGGCGAGGGCCCAATCCTGAATCACAGGACCTTGGTCTGAGAAAAACTAGACATCTGGAAGCATCCCCAGGGTGTTTGGAAAGTTCAGAGACAAGAATCCAGTCTGGGGACAGAGAACGGGAAGGGGCTGCCGCAATGCCACCTGACAGTGCCTCTCTGCAGGGAGGAGCAGGGTGCTGTGGAGCTCTGGGTCTCTCTCAGAAGCAGTCACTCCTGAAGGCAAAGGAGCTGGACTTTCTGTTAACAACTGTCACCTCAGGCCTCTGTCCTCTGTCCTGCTGGGCACTCCCCTGAGGTTCTGCTCCTCTGAGGATCAGCCTTTGCTGCTGTGTGGTGACTGCCTGACATCTGCTGTCCACTGTCTGTCATGGCACCAACTTAAAGATGGTCACGGACTCAGAGGGAACATTATGGTGGGAAGAGACCTCAGATAGGCCCTTTTCTCCGACTTTTTTGACAGTGACTCCCAATATTAACATATTTTACACTAACAGTACACAAACGTTTCACAAACCAAATCCTACCTTTACTATGTGTGAACGCTCTGATATATTCTATATTTTTCTATTTTCATTTCATTAATAAGAAAAATGCTGATTACAATCCACTAAATTGATGTCACAGCCCCAGGTTTTCTCCTGGAGTTCACAACACACTCACTATGGACTAAATCCATGCCCTAGTTCAGTCGGTGTGCACATAGCACCTTCAAACCTTCGGCCACACGCAAGGCCAAGTATGTATGCAATTAGATTATTCTTTTCTAAATCAACTCACTTAAACATTTTTAAGTGCCCACTACAGCCTAAGTAAAATATTGACGAAATAAGTTGAAGGGCTAGTTGTATTTTTTCCCAATACCCACTGAAACAAATGTTTTACTATCAGGGTAAAAAATGTTTCCACACCTCCTACAATCATCTTGCACACCAGCACTGTCCGCATTCCTCACTTTGGGAGCCGCAGATCGAGAGATTACTCCAAACACCTCATGTCACAGCGGGCAGCGAGGCGCAGGGAGCTGAATTCACTTATCTGAGGTCTAGTGCTCAGTCAGCGGGAAGAAACGTGCTGTCTGGTCACAGGACAGGAAAAAGAAAACCAAAGAAACTCACCTCCAGGTTGCCTCTGACCAAATGCTGTGCTAAATGTTATCAGTCTTAGCGCTTTTGGAGAGAGGCGCTCTATCATCTCACCAGAGCCCAGACATCAGTTTATAGTTACCTTAGTAGAGCCATTTTAAGAGTTTCCTAGGTCTTAGACATCCTTATTTTTGGAGGTCCTGATCTATATCATATCATGCATATTACAATTTGTCCACGTTGGCACTTATTAATTTCAATTTTGTTGTTTTCTTTTTATACTTTGAAGCCAATGAATTTATTTTTTTTAGTGAGGAAGATTGGCCCTGAGCTAACTAACATCTATTGCCAATCTTCCTCTCTTTGCTTGAAGAAGATTGGCCTGGCACTAACATCTCTGCCAATCTTCCTCTATTTTGTATGTGTGATGCCACCACAGTACGGCTTAATGAGTGGTGTGTGGGTCCATGTCCAGGATCTGAACCTGCGAACCCTGGGCCACCAAAGTGGAGGGTGTGAACTTAACCACTACACCACCAGGCGGGCCCAAGCCAATGAATTTTTAATGCCTCAACCCTTTTTTTGGCCCTGACAAAGTTCATGGCCCCTAGGGTTATAGCCCATCATGCCTAATGGATGAAGCGGCCCTGGATCTTGGTAAACAAATTTGATCAAAGAAGACACACAAAAGAGCAACTTAATTACATAAGCCCTGTCTCCTGGCATCTTTGAAGGGGAATGTGGACAGGTCACTGATAACTAAATGCATGAGTTTCCAGTGGCGAAATCTTTGCTCTTCTGGCAGACTGGTGTGGGCAGAGCCATTGCAGGTGGGCCAAATGCTGTGTGACTGGCAAGGTGCTCTCTCTCTGGGCCTCGTTTTCCTCATTCAGTAAAAGAAAGGGATTAGACTAGATTGCTAATTTTCAAAGATTTTATTTTAGTATCAGGACCCTTTTGCAAATGAAGTCTCATTAGCAGGGAGAACGCAGACCTGCCCTGGGAGGGCGAAGCTCTGAGCAGCCCTGAGTCTAACAGACACGCATGCGAGTGTGTGACGGCCTCTAGGGGAGCCTCCCCAGTGTATGCAAAGACGGGGGCTTCCCACAGACCAGCACAGGTCCAGAGACCCCGGGACCCCGAGGCCTCAGCTCCAAAGAACAGCACAGTGTTTCTCAAACCTCTTTGACAGTGGTGAAAGGCAGGCAAAAAATAACATTTACGTCAAGATATAGTACATATGTACCGAAACACACAGTTTCATGAAACACACCTTCATACTGTAAAAGAAAAACATTGTACCATACTTGGGCTGGGTCAGGGACATTTTGGGAATATAATCCACAAATCTCATCTTGAGAATCAATAATATTTCTGATAAAATGCTTAAGCAATTTTCAGGAATTTCAGTGGGACTAAGACCTCTTCTGAGCAGCCGTCCTACGCACTCTGCTAACGTTAACCTCTGGAGGGATCCAGCAGCCTTTAAGCGTCTTTCAACAAATTTAATAATCCTTAACCAAAACTTTTTTCTTGTATCCAGTCTAACACTGATTATCTAATCATCTCTTTTCCTATGAAATGTCCTTACCAATAGGTACTTGTTGAATTGGCCAGGTAGAATTGCCACAAGATTGTAATAACTTTGACACCGGGTTATAACTAAATTGGGCTTTTCTTTCCTCATCTTCCCTCCCCCTCCCCCTCTCCTCTTTCCTTCCTTCCTTTTCTTTTTCTTTCTTTCTTTTCTTCCTTAACAGTGTGATACAATCTGATACTTTTTGTTCTATTCTATTCCATTAAAACAATGCTGATTGTGACCCACTAAACGGATTTCACCAGACTGTAATGGTTTCGACCAGGAGCTTAAAAACCATTGGGATAGCACTCCCAGTGGGTCCGCCTATTAAGACAAAATCACATTGCTGCTATTACGAAATGAAAACAAAGAAGAAAACCAGGTAAGATAAAGGTCACAGAGTGCTTACCTTCCCTGAGTACCTGGCACCTGGTAGGAGTTGAGTAACTGTCTTTTGAAACTGGAAAAAGTAATTAGAGCTGAAACTCAGATCTCTGAGGAGTGCTAGCCGGCTGCTACTGGTGTTCTGAAGCGGGGTGCAATAAAGCTAGTTCTTCAAACACCAGAAAATTGCAAAGTAGATTCAGCAGCTGCTAAGAGAAGGCGCTGCTGCTGTCAGGGTGAAGTGTTCCCGGTGCGATGCTCATAGGAACCACAAGGAGGCAGGGAGCCCAAGAAAACAGGCAGGGAGAGGCGCCCCGTCATCTAGCCTCGAAGGCCCCCTCTAGTGCCCCTTATTGGCAGAGTGCAACATGGGGCCAGTTGGCAAAGTGGAAACGTGGTCTGTGGAGTCAGCCTCAGCCACAAAGTGGAACACAGAAGGGGGATTTGGAGTCAAGGGATAAAAAATATAACTGCCACAGCCCATCGTGTTGGCTAACGAACTTCCATACCAAAAGAAAAAAAGTGGTTTCCATCTAACACAATGCAACTATTCTTCATAGAAAGAAAGATGCTATTACCCCCTCCCCTGAAAAAGAACACAAGGTCCCAAAAGTCATTGTATCCCTCACTGGGAGACAGTTACACTGTCCACCTCTGGGTGTGATAGTTACTCCATAGGTTCAGTCACAGTCCCATCTGAATATTCTGCTACCTATGACTGAACTGTAAAGTTAATCTCCAACAAAACATATTATTATTATTTTTTTTCCTTTTTCTCACCAAAGCCCCCCGGTACATAGTTGTATATTCTTTGTTGTGGGTCCTTCTAGTTGTGGCATATGGGACGCCGCCTCAGCGTGGTTTGATGAGCAGTGCCATGTCCGCGCCCAGGATTCGAACCAACAAAACACTGGGCCGCCTGCAGCGGAGCGAGCGAACTTAACCACTCGGCCACGGGGCCAGCCCCGCCAACAAAACATATTAAATAATGAGGCGCCTTCCTGACAGGGTGAAGTAACAGGGATAGGCTTTACCCTTCTGTCTGAGATAACTAAAAACACAGACAAAGGTGAGCCTTACAACTGCCCCAGCTTACTGTCCGGACAAAGCTTGAGGCTGCAGTAGGAAGGAAGAGGCCTCGCAGAGTCCAGCAGTCTCCCCGAGCTGAGAAAACAGAGCTCGGAGTCTGGAGAGTTTAAGCCCGCTGTAATTTACAGGGCAGTGTATGGAAAATAAGAGAACGGCACAGAGACAACTGGAGGCAGCAGAGGTTCCCCTGAGTTCTGAGCTGAGTACTGATCATCGCATGCACATGAGGGCAGGAAAAGAAACACCTGGAAGGAGAGGGCATCGACCCCAAAGCTCAGAGAGCTGAGAACTGGGCCTATTTCCACCGGCCAGGGTGGGAAACCTCGTCACTGAGAGGATGCCCAGAACGTTTTGCCTCAGCAATGGGAAAAAAATCAGCCCTTGATTTAACACTACTCTGGACCCACTGAACAAAGATTAAAAGCAAGACTTGAAAAGGATAAAATTGTTTCCAAGAAGCTTAATGGAGTTCTAGAACAAAGCTCAAAAATATTTAAAAGAATAGAAAAATATCCAACACTCAACAAGGTAAAATTCAGAAGGTCTGGCATGTAAACAAAAATTACCAGAAATGCAAAGAAGCAGGAAAATACAACCCATAACAAGAAAAGAACATCAATCAACGGAAACCTACTCAGAAATAACACAGAAGATACAATTAGTAGACAAAAGCATTAAAATAGTTATTATAACTACGTTGCACATGTTCAAGAAACCAGAGAAAAGGTTGGACATGTTAGGCAGATATAAAAAAGAATATATGGAAGAATTTCTTTATATATGGAACATGTGAAAAAGACCTAAATTAAACTACTAGAGATGAGTGAGATTAAAAAACACACTGGATGGTATTTATGACAGATTAAACATTGCAGATAAAAAGATAAGTGAACTTGAAGACGTAGTAATAGAAACTATCCAGTGAAATACAGAGAAAAAAGACTAAAAAAAAAAAAAAATCAGTGAGCTGTGGGGCAGCATCAAGTGAGTGGTCTAACACATTTAACCGGAATCCATGACGACAGCGTAGCAGAAAAAACACATCAAGGAATAAGAGCCAAAAATTTTCCAAACTTGATCAAAACTATAAAACCAGAGATCTGAAAACCACAATGAACCCCAGGTACAAGAAATATGAAGAAAACTAGACAAAGGCACATCATAATCTAACTGCTTAAAACTAATGATAAAAAGAAGATATTGAAGTCACAGAGATGCCTTTGTACAGAAGAGCAAAGATTAGCACAGAGTAGATTTCTTGTTGGAAATAACGCAAGTCAGAAGGCAGTGAAATAACACTTTTAAAGTACTAGACAAAAAAGAAAATAAGAATTCTTTACCTAGAAAAAATATATTTCAAAGATGGGGGCAAAATCAAGACTTTATTGGACATACAAAAACTGAAAGAATTCATCACGAGCAAACCTGCGCTGGAAAAAATGATTGAGAAAGTCCTTTAAGTAGAAGGAAAATGCTACCAGATGGAAATCTGGATCTACACAAAGCAATGAAGAGCACCAAAAGTGCTAATTATGTGAGTAACTATAAAGAGCTTTCAAAAGACATTCAAATTTCTTTAAAAGATGATCAACTGTTTAAAGCTAATATGCCAACAATGTAATGTGGGGTTTATAACATATGTATAAATAAAATGTATAACAATAATAGCAAAAAGGCCAGGAAAAATGAAAGCATACTCTTGTAATGTTCTTATACTACACTGTCAAGTAGTATAATATCAGGTGAAGGTAGAATACGATAAGTTAAAAATAAGCCCTAATGAAACCACTAAAATAAAACATAGTAAATAAGCTAACAAAGGAGATAAAATGGAATAATTAAAAATACTAAATTAATCTAAAAGAAAAAAGGAAGAAAAGAGAACAAAGACCAGAGGCAACAAATAGAAAACAAACAGCTAGATGGTAGATTTAAATCCAACCATATCAATAATTATAGAAAATATAAATTGCCTACACATCCCAATTAAAAGTCAGAAATTATTAGGCGGATTAAAAAAAAATAAGATCAAACTATATAATACTCATAACAAATCCACTTTAAATATGAAGATAGGGGCCGGCCCCGTGGCCGAGTGGTTAAGTTCGCGCGCCCCACTGTGGCGGCCCAAGGTTTCGCCGGTTCGGATCCTGGGCGCGGACATGGCACCGCTCATCAGGCCATGATGAGGCAGCATGCCACATGCCACAACTGGAGGGACCCACAACTAAAATACACAGCTGTGTGTCGGGGGGCTTTGGGGAGAAAAAGAAAAAATAAAATCTTTAAAAAAACCCAAACAAACATGAAGACACAAATAGGTTGAAAGTATAAGGGTGCAAAAGGATGCACCATCCTAACAATAACCAAAAGAAAGCTGGAGCAGTTATATTAATATCAAATGGGATTTCAGAGCAAATAATACCACCAGGGATAAAGAAGGTCATTTCACAGCGATAAAGGGGCCAATTTATCAAAAAGACATGATGAGGCTAAATGTCTATGCACCTAATAACGAGCTTCCACAGTAACAATGTGTTTTCCGAGTCTCAGAAATGAGAGTGCTCTGTAGGATTCCACACAAATGTTACTTTTGTCTTTCTTCCTTTTCTATTTTCAGTATTATCCACTATGCTCACCGTAAATTAAACTTAAGGACACTATACCCACCTTTATTTGGCTATCAAAAGAAACCATCCTGGGAGGCAGTGAATAGTGATTGCAAGAACCTTCGCTCCTGGTCAAATTACTTTCGGCTTCTACGGACTTCAGTTTTTCCATGTGTACCATGAAGATCAACTGTTTTGGAAAAAAAAGTTTTTAAATAGTGAACTCTTTCTCCAGCCTAACAGCATGTGGAACCCATAAAAGATGAGGAACCCCCTGGAGTCTGGGTCAAGTACCCGGGGCTTGGTACTCGTACTAGCCATTTTTGGATGGGAGCAACAGCAAGAATGAAAGAACTGGAATCCTGGGAGATCCAGAAGAGGACTTGAGCCACGTGACTCGCTGGTTGGGCTCTTGATTCTTGCCGTGGCTTGCGTAATCTGGAGAAAGAGTATCCTATTAACAGCATTCTTTCATTTCAAGTGTTTTCAACATGACTGACAGCAAATATACATGCTGGATTTTCTAAGCTGCTCTCAGCTTATACATAAGTGAATGGATTGTGAGGAGAATGACAGGTGCTGACTTGTACTTATTTAGTTTTTCAAACTAACCTGATTGGCAACAACTGAAGGCAAGTCACAGCTAGTACCGAGCTCAATAAATCCAAGGGCTTCGTAGATGGAGCCACTGAAGGCTTTCTTGGCCGGAAATGGAGGGTCAGCATGGCTCTTAGCTCTTTATTGGACACATATTGGGCCAAGCATTCTGTACCATGTCGCAGATACAAAAGCACCCATGCTCCTTTGGAGCTTCCAAGAGTGGACAATGTGGGGAGGATGATGACACACAGCATGGGTAGCACACTCTTATAATATGCAGCAGGTACATTAAAAATTATGACATATGTTTCTTCAACATACAGGGTCATTTTAAAGTTGTGGAATCTGACGTATAAAACAGTATATATGACAAATATCTTGTTGCATCCTTTTTCTTCATGTCTCTTGTCTTTTTGGACACTTTCTTGCTCTTTGGATTTTAGCTTTGGAACATGGATAAAGAAAATTGGAAGAAACCTAGGTAAAACCCTTCTTATTAAACACGTATAACAAAAGGAAAGAAGCTACCAGAATCTTCTATCTTTCCAAGAGACCCAATCATCTAGTAACCAAGTCTTTGGCTTTTTCACAATAACCTTCCAACCAGTCCTGTGGGTACTACTGAGAAGGGGGACAGAAGCAGTTAATGCAGAAAGGTCTGGAAGGACATGTACCAGGTTGCTGACATTAATTATTTCCAGAGGATGGAAATGGAAAGGAATGATGACAAACTACTCAATTTTTCTTTACACATCCTTGAATTTCATTTGTTACATTAAGCACATACCATTTTTGTAATAAAAAACATTAATAAGGAACGTTGTTAAAGAAAAGTAACTACTTTGTTCATTAAAAAAAAAACGGATTAAGAGTGTATGTAATGCACACGGTCTGTCACCTTAAAAAAAAATCAGTGAGTTCACCAAAGACTAAAGTTCCAAAGTCTGATTATTAGTTTATAGGAGCAGTTTTCTGAGGCAGAAGCATTCGGGTACCCTCTGGGGCTGTGTAACATTCCCCCGGCCTGCGCCCCTATTCTACTGGGTGGCCCAGCGCATGGGGCTGTAAGTAAATGAAGGAACTCGGGGAATGTCTCAGCACAGTGCTGGCAAGAGCGAGTACTCTACCCCACAGTGAGTCGCTCAGAATCAAGGTCGTTCACACCTGATCCATGGACAGCCTTTTCTCTTCGGACAAATATCACATAAGTTATTGAAAGCAGGAACGTAAGGTCTCCTCAAAAAGCAACCGAGCTCCTGCCCTGACATTTGACAGAGGTCACTACCTCTAACCCTCTCCCATAGCAAATCCTGCCACAAAGTGGGGTGCTTCCCCCAACGGACCACACTCTAACTTTCTAAGCTGCTAGAATCTTCAGGGTTTTTCAACCTTGATACTATTGACGTTTTGGGCCAAGTGCTTCTTTGTTGTTGGAGGTGGGGTGTGGGGATGGCCTGTGCATTGAAGGATGTTTACTGGCACCCCTGGCCTCTACTCATTAGATGCCAGTAGTATCCAACCCTCACAGTCGTGACAAAAACATCTCCAGACATTGCCCAGTGTTACCTGTGGGGCAAAACTGCCCCTAGTTGAGAACCACTCTTTCAGATAATTCAGTAGTTCTTCAGCCATCTCATGAAAGTCTGGGACTAGGGCCACACATTAATATTCATGCACACCCCCCCCAGAAAACCCTGAAAAAACATGAACTTTTGAACCTTTGTTTCAAGACCTTTTTCCTAGGAGCAGTGTAATGTTGCCTGTGAAAGTCATGTTTGCTAAAGCATTTTGGTGCAAACTTTCTCCCTTATTGGTGGCTGCCAAAGGACTCTAGGCAAGGAAAAATTAGGTAGGTCAATGCAGGCCCTGTGGGGGGCGAAAGAGAGAGAGGAGGCGTTTAGCCAGCTGGTGCTCCCTTAAGAACAAATTCCCAAATTCATTCATGCAGCATAAATGAGCGAGACAGACTGGCAGAGGATAGTCACTCATACCACGGCTTTAAACACCACCCACGTACTGATGGCCCCACATTTTATATTTTCAATCCTCACCTCTCTCATGGTAGCCAGCCTACTGCATCCAACTGCCACTCCGTGTCTCCACTTGGGTATTTTATAGGTATCTCGAACTCAACACGGCCAAAATTGAACTGATTTCCCCTCCTAAACCTGACCTTTCCCTAGTATTTCTCATCCCAGTAAATGGCACCACCATACACCCACCTGCTCAAGTCAGAACTCACAAGTCATCCTTGATTCTTCTATGCCTCTTTCCCTCACCTTCCACATCCATCAGTCATGTCAGCTGTCTCCAAAACACATCCCTAATCTGCCCTCTTTTCTCCAATTCCACCTTCTGCCACCCTAGTACGACCACCGTCATCTCTTACTGGACCATGGCATTAGTTCCTAACTAGTTCCCATTTCCTCTCTTGTCCCCTACATCAGGGTCTCTCAGCCTCACATTGTTGACATTCTGGACTTAGTTCAACTTAGTCCCCCTTGTTTGGGGGAGGGGGCTGTCTTGTACATTGTGGGATGTTTAACAGCATCCCTGGTCTCCACCCACTAGATGCCAGTAGCACCCCCCCACCTCAAATTGTGACAAAGAAAAATGTCTCTACACATTCCCAAATGTCCCCTGGGGAACAAAATCATCTCTGGTCAAGACCTACTATCCTATATCCTACACTCAGAAGCCAAGATATTTTAAAAATGTAAATTGCATCATGTCACTCCCCTGCTGAAAACCCTCCAACATCTTCCCACCGACCTTAGAATAAAACCCACATTCCTTACTGTGGCTTACAAAACCCCCATGAATTGGGCCCCGCCTACTTCTCTAACACCCTCCCTTCCACACCACCCTCTCCCTCACTAAGCTCTAGCCACCCTGGTCTTTCTGTTCCTTGAACATTCCAAGCTTGCTCCCATCCCCCCTTGGCACCTGCCTAGAATGCACTCTCCTCACACCTTTGCATGGCTCACTGCTCATCCATACAAATCTCAGACCAAATGGTGCCTAACCAGCAAGGCCTTCCCTGCCCATCCTATCTAAAGAACCCCCTTACCTCCATTCTCTCTCACACTGCCCATTTATTCCTTCATCGTGCTAATCACAACAGCAAATTGTCTTGTTTTGTCATTTGCGCTCTATCTCTTCATCAGAGCACAAGCTCCTTGAGAGCCAGGACCCTGTCTCGCACCTTGTTCACTGCTATAGCCCAAGTGCTAGAATAACACCTGGCCCAGCACAGGCACTCAATGCTCCTTCCCTCCGCCTCCTCAAACCGCAGGTCAGGTTTCCCTTCTAAGATAATGCTTGGTGGGTGATGTTTAGTCTACCTTCAATTTTCATCTTCAACTACATTTGGCCTATGTTAGAAAGTGTCTGGGCGGGGGTACCATGTTCAAGGGCTTAGCAAAAGAAAATAACCTCAATATTGAAATATAAACAAAGGCCAATGAATGAATGAGTGAAAGTCTGTTCCTTGCCCCTGAGACTTTCAGCAGGCATATAACTGCTCCCCTGGTCACAACTTCAGTTCGCTCTCGGGCCCTAAGTTTGAGGCAGTGAGCATCATTCAGGGACTATGAATTCAAAACTCACCTGGCTCAGAGGTTCAAACAGCCTCTTTATCTGTCAGTTCAATTTATCCAGTATCGTGGGCCTCAAAATGTTTTGTGTTGGCTTCAAGTTAAATCACTGGGTCAAAGGCAGTGTGGTCCAAGGTGCCGCACGGTCAATAAGAGCTGGCTGAGTCCCGAAACCGCAGCTTGGCTCTCTCTTACATTGATTTATGGGCTGTTTCCATGAAGCCAAAGATGATTGGTCCACCTGGCAGCCGGCTGGCCGCAAACTGGAGGCAGCTCTGCCCTGGCTCCGGGCCATGGCCCTTGCCTGGCCTTTGGGAAGCGATTCATCGGGCCATTTTTACATTCTGGCGGGCTGCCGACCTGTCCCGCCGGGGCGGGCTCTCCACGCGGTGCAGAGCCGTCTCCACCCGCAGGGACGAGGACTGTACGTGGCGGGAGGACGTTTCAGTGCGCTGCGAGGAGGTCTCCACGTGCTGCGAGGATACCTCGAGGACGCGGGGGAGCCGCTTCCCAGAGGAGGGGGCGGGCCGCTCGCAGCGGCGCTCGGAGGTCTCCGCCTGCCAGGAGGAGGTCCGCACCTGCCGGGAGGACGTCTCCACGCGGTGGGACGAGGTCTCCACGCGCACCGTCGACGTCTCCCGGCAGTGGACGCTCTCCACCCGGGGCGACGGGGTCTTCCCCCGAAGGGGTGAGGACATTCTTCGAGTGTAACGGGGACAACGAGGCGTGAGGCCCCGCAGCCCAGCAGTCCCCGACAGTCACTCCTTTGGGTTACGTCACAGGGTAAGGAATGACGTCACAATGACGTGTGACGCTACCGCAAGCACGGGGGTGGACGAGAGTGCCACGAGAGGAGCACGAGGAGGCACGCACGTGGGCCCGTGGGGGCTGGACTGTACCTTTCAAACCCTGGGCCCCGGCCCTCGGGCGTTCCGTCGGGCCCCGCACCTCCCCCTCGCCTTCTGGGAGGCTGTGCGGGCGGGGCCGAGGCGGGCCGGGATGGGCGGAGCTTCCCGCCCCTTGCGCAGGGCTGTGTCCGCCCCTTGCGCAGGGCTGTGTCCGCCCCCTCGCCCCACAATGCCCCGCGACAGGAAGCGGGAGCCACGGCTTCCGGGACCTCCTCCGCCTCTCCGGGCGGTTGCTGTGTGCGGTTGGTGGCGACTTGGTGTCTTTGCTGGTGATGGCCGCGGCCGTCGCTATGGAGACTGGTAAGTAGTGCTCGGGGCCGCGGGTGTTCGTAAATAGAACTGTCGCGGGCCGGACGCTCCCGTCTCCCCGGCGACTCCTTGCAGGCCTGCCTCCCGGCAGGAATAGAACTTGGGCCGGGACGGGGAAGCCCGGCGGTAGTTCAGCCTTTTCCCAGTTGGTTTGTTTGCAGATCCTTTTTCCTCACTTGCTGTTCAAACACCGACCCCACCGGCTTCCCGGAGTGGGCGAGACGAAGGGAGAGGACTTCGATCTTACACCGTCCTCTCGATTTGTTTTCTGCGTCTCCAGTGAGCCTGCAGAAGTTTGAAATGTCGTCGACAGACTTGTGTATTATTATGCCACTGACGCTTCTCACACGTGTACACGCTCCTTGATCTTGCATACTCGCCGTAGTCTCTTTTTCAGCTTGCATTCGATGTTTTTTCCTGGTTCACTTAGCATTTACCTAGTTAAGCATTTTGCTTAACTTACTCACAACAGTTGTTGTGATGCGTTATTAAAATAAAGGAAGGCATAGTTATTACAACCTACCCCAGTGATCCCTGTTAAAATCCCTACATAGTGGCTCACAAGTGATAAATATTCTGCCTCGTGTGTGTTTCTCTTTTCTTTGATGACGTCTCTTTAACTTTAGAGAAACTTCTAACTTCTTTTTATCAGGGCTTTGCTTTTCTCAAACTTCTAAGGAAGGTTTATCACCTCCCACACCCGGTGTAGGAAAACCAGCACATGCCCTTCTGTATGCAGTAATATATCTCCGCTTTAGTCATGTTTTTCTTTACTGCTCTTTTTTCCCTGCAAACCAATATTATGTATAGTGACTTTTCTTTTGGATGATTTTTGCTGTCTTCTCTCCTAGATGATGCTGGAAATCGACTTCGGTTTCAGTTGGAGTTGGAATTTGTGCAGTGTTTAGCCAACCCAAATTACCTTAATTGTAAGTTGTTGAGCGCCTCAGTGAATTGAGTAGCTATTAATGATTTCTGACAGAAGGGTTGCAAATCATAGTAGTAACTGCTTTTGTACGTTCTGAATTGAACGGCATTACTGCCACACTTACATTGGTATATATAATTGAGCAAACTGGGACTTGTGTTTTGAATTCACTGTGTGTTGGTGGTGGGGATGTTATAAGTAAATTCTTTGTTAGGAGTCACAAATCAGTAATTCGCTGATTGGTTTGCTGTACAGATGTATTTTTTTTTATGCCTTTCAGTTCTTGCCCAAAGAGGTTACTTCAAAGACAAAGCTTTTGTTAATTATCTTAAGTACTTGCTTTACTGGAAAGAACCAGAATATGCCAAGTATCTAAAGTAAGTTTAACTTTTATAGTCCTAAATATATGTATACTTTATTATACTCCAAAACACCGATATTTAACAGATTTCTTAGTTTCACATTGGAAAAAATATGTTTTAAATCTCTCTACTTCTTTTAGTTGCCACCACCTTAATACAAAACACACTCATCACTAACTTGGATTATTGCAATAATCTACTCACTGGTTATCTCCACTTCCACTCTTACCTCCCCACTCCTCCCCCACCCCAAGCAAACAAAGCAAAACAATTTTCTACACAGAGGCCAACTTGATCTCAAAAATGTAAATCACAACATGTCACTTTCTTGCCTAGAACCTTTCAGTGGCTTCCCATTGCATGCAGAATAAAATACAGTTTCTTTTTTTGGGTGAGGACGATTGTCGCTGAGCTAACATCTGTTGTCAGTCTTCCTCTTTCTGCTTGAGAAGGATTGTTGCTGAGCTAACATCTGTGCCCATCTTCCTCTACTTTGTCTGTGGGACACTGCCACAGCATGGCTTGATGAGTGGTGTGTAGGTCCAGTGCCTGGGATCCGAACCAGCAAACCCTGGGCTGCTGAGGCAGAGCGTGCGAACTTAACCACTACTTCACCAGGCCAGCCCCAAAATACAACCTCTTTGCTTGAGCTAAAGCCCTATATGTTGTGGCCCTAACTTGTCTGACCTTACCTTGTACCCCATCTCATTGGGTTTCTGATTCCAAGGAACCCACAATCTGTAAATGTGACAACATAGCCATAGGCTGAAAATTAAAGAACATAGAAAGAGATACTTGTAAGGAAGGTTTTCTGGAGGAGGTAACCTTACCTGAGTCTTTTTTTTTTTGAAGGTTGACGCCTGAGCTAACAACTGTTGCCAATCTTTTTGGTTTTTTTTCCCCTGCTTTATCTCCCCAAATCCCCCCTGGTACATAGTTGTATATCTTAGTTCCAAGTTCTTCTAGTTGTGGCATGTGGGATGCCGCCTCAACGTGGCCTGACGAGTGGTGCCATGTCTGTGTGCACGATCGGAACCAGTGAAACCCTGGGCCGCTGCAGTGGAGCACACGAACACGAACTTAACCACTCCGCCACGGGGCTGGCCCCCTTACCTGAGTCTTAACAGCTGCTTTGTTTAGGGCCTCCTATGTGCCAAGCACTGTGTTCATTTAAAAAATATACGTATATGTATCATTCAGGTTGTGCAACAGATACTCTTGTTTTAAGGCTTACCAAATTGCAAGAAGTATATTATAATCACAAACCCATTCTTTTTTAATGGTAAAAAAATAAACTTTGAACTTACACCTCTGCCTTGTCTTCACTAGGTAGTCTGAAAGCAATAGTGAAACTTTCTGCCTTTTTTCCTAAACACACTAAATTTTAGAGGAAAATGTTTCAAACTTGTACTTTACCCAAGTCACTTTTCTGATCTGTATCTGATAACTACTGATTCACGGAGCCCACATCTTCCTGCTGCCCTCAGGACCCTTTGCATCCTTAGTGGCCCTTTATAAACAACCATGTATGCATGTAGTAATCTGGAGAAAAGACTTTTTTATTAGATTGCCACATGTTGTGTGCAGGTAGACTTACAGACTCAGCGTTGGACACTGAGCCTGAGACACCGTCAAGTTCAGCTTCACCCACAGCGTTGCTGAGATGGTCACCTACACTCTGGCTGGAGGTTTCCAGGGAGCATATATTGCTCCGTTCGAGAACAGCTGATTTTATTGTTAGCTAGATGCTAGAAAAGTCTTCCTTATGTTATAGCTTCAACCATGTTCCGTGTTTTGTCCTTGAATTAATCCAGAACCAGCCTGTGCCCTCTTGAGGCAACGGCCCTTCAGATATTTCAATTCAAGAGAGCTGGCAAATCAACCTCTGTGGGCATTTCATTCAGTCTGCACAAAGTTTTTTTTTTTTTTAATATTTGCCAACATTTAAAGATTGGAAAGTTTCATATAATAATCTAGATTTCTAGCTACTCTTTAAAATGTGGAGGATCTGGTAACCCTAGGTCTTCGTTCTCCCAAGTCAACAAATGGCTAGAGCTGAGGAGCAGCTGCCTCCTTGAGACCCCTTCCACCATTTGACCTGCTTCAGTGGTAGCCAGTACCTGCAGCTGTAAGGTATCTCTTACATCTGTTTTTCTCAGCTGTTTTCAGCCATTTCTCATGTGCCCTCCTTTGGATATTTTACAGTTGTGCCTTATGTTATTCAGTCAAGAACTAAACACAGGCCTTCAGATGTCAGGATACAGTGGACCAAATAGCATTTTTTCTTCATATGGACGTTACACTTCTATTAGTTCAACTTAAGTTTACATTACCTTTCTGGGAGGCAGGGGCAAGGATTCACATTGTTGACTTGCTGGGACCTTTGTGTCTAAAATTTTCAGTTCTGGGCCAGTCCCATGGCCGAGTGGGGCTGAGTGGTGAAAGTTCCCCATGCTCCCCTTCGTCAGCCCGGATTTGCCAGTTTGGATCCCCAGCACAGACCTGCTCCACTCGTCAGCCATGTTGTGGAGGCATCCCACTTACAAATAATAGAGGAAGATTGGCACAGATGTTAGCTCACAGCTAATCTTCCTCAGGCGAAAAAAAAGACGAAGATTGGCAACAGCGGTTAGCTCAGTGAATCTTCCTCACCAGAAATAAAATAAAATCTTCAGTTCTTATTTTCATCAATACAATTAACTGAGTTGTCCATTTATGTCTTATTTACTGTTTAAAATCTAAATGCAGAACTTTCTTCTGTACGTCTTCTCTTTCATCATGTAGGTTAATGCTATGATTATATCCTGTCAAAATGTTTATAATTCTTATTCTGTCATTTAGTGTATTGTGAGCATTGTCTTCTACAAGTTTGATAAATGATCGTTGTGTGTCTAAATTCCGGTTACTGACTAAATGCTACCTGAGACCATTCTCTTAGTTGTCATGTTAACTTATTTTACAGGTGAAGAAACTAAATCGTAGAGAGGTTAAGTACCTTGTTCAAGGCCACCCAGCTGGTGAATGGCAGAGCTGGTATTCAAACCCAGGTCTTTTTAACTACCAGTGCCCTCAGGAAAAGGAAATAGCCAGGGGAGGTGTGAGTAGGGCATTGTCGGCTTAGCTACTAAGAGTTACAAGCAGCTGTGTGTCTTTGGAGTGTAGATAGCAAACCTCTAAATCTTGGAAGGACAGTGTGGTATTGGGCCCTGCTAGTCAGTGTGGTCCTCAGACCAGCAATGTTGGTGTCACTTGTGAGCTTGTTGGAAATGCAGTGTTCAAGCCCAACCCCAGACCTACTAAATCAGAGTCTGCATTTTTAGGAAGTGATTCATGGGAACGTTAAGATTTGAGAAGCACTGCCTTATATACTGTTTCCCAAACTTTAGTCATTTGTATACCACTTGTACAATTTTAGCTATATCTGCGTACTCCCTGTATGATTTAAAGTTTTTTGATTGATTCATTTAAATTTTGTCTTTTCCATTTGAAATAATGTCACTTAGAAAACTGCTGGAAAAGTAGAGAATTCCTGTATACTCTTCACCCAGATATTCTAAATATTAATATCTTATGTAACCACAGTACAATGATCAAAATCAGAATATTAATATATTATTTAATCTTATTATCCAGTCTGCAGACCTCATTCCCATTTTGCCAGCTGTCTCACCATGCCCTGTGTCTAGACAGTATCCAGTCTAGGCTCACATGCTACATTTTGTCATGTCGTCTTAGTCTGTTTTAATCTGAGTTCATTGGTCTTTTTTATTCCCCATGAGCAGGACACAGAAGTGATGTTGTGTCCTTCTTGGTCTATCAGGAGTTACAGGAAGTCAGTTTGTGCCACTACTGGTGATGTTAATTTTGATCACTTGGTTGAGGTGGTGGCTGTTAATTTTCTCCATATCAAGTTACTGTTTTTCTTTTTGTATTTACAAGTATCTTGTGAGGAAATACTTTGAGACTATGTAAATACCTTGTTTCATATTCTTACTTTTACCCACTAACTGTAGCATCTATTGAAGATACTTGCCTGAAACAGTTTTTACTGTGGTGATTTTCTAATTCCATCATTCTTTCTACATTTATTAATTGGAATTCAGTTGCACGGAAGGAACCCTTGTTCCTGATTTATTTAAAAAAGTTACATGAATATGGACTCTTGGATTCTTATTTTTGTCTTGTGGATTGTTATTACGTATTTTCTTGCTCTGGTGATTCCAGATGTGGCTGTTGGGAGCCCTTTCAAATTGGCTCCTGAGGACTTTTGACATATCCCCATAATTTTTTGAGCACTTTTCTGGAGTTAAATAATATTCCAGGCTTATCTCTTACTTTCTCTGCCTTAGCCCTGGAGTCAGCCATTTCTCCAAGGAACACTGGAAAATGCTATTTAAAACCCACAATCTGGGTATTAAATGTGTTCATTGGTACCACAGTGTCTTTGCTTCTACGCCCTCTCAGCACACAAAGCTAGCAATTCTGTGTATGGGTGTGAAAATATACACACACAGCTATACCTCTTTCTGTATCTGTCTCTATATATTAAAAGCCATGAGTTCATACTGATGTTTTCAGTTCCAGCTCAACAGGGTTCATTCTAGCCTTCCCCTTTTCCTTATCTGTAACTCTTTTTCTGATAGCCAGAAATTTGGTTCTCTTTATCCCCAGTATATTTACTTATGTATTTGCTCAATCTTAGAGTCTACAGAAAGTAATTTCAGAATTGCTATAGCCCCATGGAGAACTAGACTACAATATTTATGTGTAGTTCTTTCTGAAATTGACTTACTTTTAAAATTTGTCTTTTTATCATTATTGATGGAAAACCAACAGTTATCAATTAAACATATAATTACTAAAATAAAAAGTGTTCATGTTCCTCACTTTGGAAACCGCCAGAATAGAATAGCATGATTTGCTCCACATGTTGATCCCACTTACCAGTTACTGTGTGGTCTTGGGCAAGTTATTTAATTTTTCTGAACTTCAGTTTTCTCACTGTTGAAAATTTGCTTAATGCTGACTTTTGATGACTAGCTTCTTTGCATAAGCAGGAAAACAAAGAACTCTACACTACCAAAGTGTACTAAGTTAATGTTATAGAAATGGTAGGCTGCAAGATCATTTTTAAGTGAGTAACTGAATTAGAGCTTGGCATTATTGACTTAAATTATGTCGATCATTAACTTATACACTTAAACCCAGGTACCCTCAGTGTTTACACATGTTAGAACTGCTCCAATATGAACACTTCCGCAAGGAGCTGGTGAATGCTCAATGTGCAAAATTTATTGATGAGCAGCAAATTCTGCACTGGCAGCACTATTCTCGGAAGCGGATGCGCCTGCAGCAAGCCCTGGCTGAGCAGCAACAGCAGAATAACACGTCAGGAAAATGAAAAGCTGGATCCAGACCAGGCTGTTAAGACATGCATATATGCTTTTGTACAGTGAAGACAAAGAGACTCTTCCTACCTCCCTTGATTGTGGTAGCACCTAAACCTTTAGTGTACTATTTAATCCAACCAACTTTTTATTGTTAATAGATTATTTCTGGTAAACCAGAATTGTTCTGCTTTGATTTCCCTGTGGATTTGTAAGTTTTTATCAGTATTTAACACAATCAACTGAGCAAGAACAGAAATGTTAGGTGCTTTAGACCGATTTAAGGAGGCAGTTGGGGATGGGTCAAGGGGAGGGTCACCAGACATCCTGAACTCTAAGCCTAGCTCTGTTCCTCAGTACAGTGGGGTCTGGGGCAAGAGTCTCCTGGAACCTTCCTGTCCCTCAGATCACCTACCCCACCTCTCTTAGTGTAGAACAAGGGGAATGGAGTTAATGACCTCTTTAAATCAGAGAGCAGCAACTGCTTGAGGTTCTTAAATTCTTCAGGGGAGGAAGTCATTCTTGTATCAACCACCTGCTTTGCGAGAGAGCTTTAAGGAAGAATCATTGGTATGTCACTGAGCTAGTGAGGCAGGGGAAGGTGGGCGGTTAACTACTAATTGGACTCTTGACCTTAGTGTAGGACAAAGATGAGGAACCTCAAGTACTTGTGCTTATTTGGGAAAGCTAACATTTGTTTGGCAGATACCACAGACCAGGCACTATGTTAAGTGCTTGGTTGCATTGTCGTTTTATTATCAGAACAATCCTTGTTCATAAAGGAGGAAACTGAGGTTTAGACAGGTTAAGTAACTTGCCTACAGTTACACAGCTAGTAAGTGGTAATCAGGGTGACTGACTCAATGGGCTGGAGTCCTTCCACCACTGAGTTATCCCGGCTCTGACCCCTGCCACCGGCCTCATCCCAGGTGGAGTGGAGCACCTCAGACAGCTGTGAAACAGACTGCCCGCATGAAGCACAGGTGGATTAGATGTATTGTGCTTTCCTCCAGTGGTTAGGTCAAGTTCCACCTTTTAAAGCCAAAGAAGGTGCTTTAGGATAACAGTTCATTATAAATTCATGGAATTAAGGTAAAAGACCCTAACTCCTTTAGGGATTTGGAAGCTGCCTATTGACTATTAGGGGTTTTTAGATATTTCTATCACCTCTAATACACATTCCTTTGTGCTATTACTGCCACTCCTGAAGACGTATTTTACCTGTATCTTAAAGCTCTCCATGTATTACAAGCAAACGAAGGGTTTGTGAGCATTTTAATAGAACTCTCTATTATGTAGACAGATACTAAATTTTTTTACACCATCATTTATTTATTTGTTGCTATCATGAATTCAAAGCAACTCTGCAGTTTCTTTTATACTGGAGCAAATCAGGAAATCAAGACACAATTGCCATTGTCAAATCTTAATCTTCAGAGAACAACATCTCCACAAGGTTGGCCTGAAGACACTCAGATTCTACCAGTTTTTGAGGCTGTAAGGGAAGAACAGTCAGATCTTAACCTGCAGCTACAAAAACATTAGTAAGGGAATGAGTTCTGTCTTGAATGACACAAATCTTGGAAGAGAGAAATTATGCCATTCAGAAACTGTCAACTAGTTGTAACAAGTTTTATGAAATAGTTAAGATAATTACCTTAAGATGAATCATTAAAATACTTGGCTTCGTAAACTAAAACAGGAAACAGCAAGCCCAGAGCCATCCCCTGCCCTCAACTCTTCAATTTAAGCCCCAGGGCCGTGACTAAACTAGAGGAGGTGCCCTTTCTTTTCAACCAAAATTATGGATTAAATAGAAAACAACCATTGATGCCAGCATTTTAAGGAATTACGTGTTAAGCACCTTTCTTGAGCAGTGCTTACAGAATTTCAAAAGAAGAGTGGCTTTAGAAGAAGCATGAAAAAGACCTAATATTTAGATATTTTACATTATTAATAGCTTATTGGGATTTGCCATAGGGATGGACAACCAGGTTGTATGTTTTTAATGTACTGTGAACAGCAATCTGATGTTTGGGATGAAATGTCAAAATCTTTGCAAATTTGAATTCGGAGCAAGTTAAAACAATTCTGACATGGTGAATTGTAGCCCCAACTCAGTTAAAGAAAGATACTCACTGTTCCATATTTAAGTAGTGTAGGCACTGCAGTTATTTTCAGATTTTTCCTGAAGTCATTATTCGGATCTTTCCAACTATTTTGAAAAGAAAAAGTGATCATGAAAACATTTACTTGGTTTCTTACAGTTTGCTTAATATTTGATATATTCCTACATTTAATCTTTTAGTAATCATTGTTTTTGTTGTAAACATTTAAAAGAACCTAGAGGACTATGACTTCTCTATTCCCCTGTGCAAAGTTTTGATATAAAGTGTGACTAAGGTATAAAATAAATGTAAAGACAATTAAGTTCTGAACTAACACCAGGCCAAATTCATTGAATTACCCATACCTAATAGAAGTGGCTGATTATTTGAATTTTTAATTTGTATTTAATATCTTCTAATTGCTTGACTTATCCGTCTGTACCTTAGGATGTGAAGCTAGTCCTGAGGCCCTTCCCGCCTATGTCTGCAAGAGTCTAGAGCATGTCTGGGAAATAGAGTATACATTGCCACTTACTAAGGTCTTTCTCCTACTTGGCAGTGGATGAACACACATCCTTCGCCAACATGCTTCAGCCCCTCTTGTACAACTGGTTCAGCTTTAAAAAAAGTTGATAGAAAATAATTACACATCAACTCTATAATAAGTCACTGATAAACTGCATCGCCCTCCCCTCCCGTCCCCTCCGTCTTGATAAGAACTCACACTTTAACCTGCAGTTAACTAAGGAGATTAACGGAAGTCAGGAGTTCTTTCTGATTTGAGAGCCACTTTAAGGGTAAGGACCAAGTCCCAGTCCGCTGTACCCACGCCACAGCGCCAAGAACAATGAAAGGCTTAAATATTTGCTGACTTATCGAAAGGAGACGGAGTCACGTCTCTTGTAAGACACTAATCATGCTGGGGCAGTGAAAAGTTTTAAAGGACCAGATTCCCAGATTACTGGGTGGAATGGTAGAAGAGCACTCTAGGCGGGGCAGGGAAGGACTTAACAGGAGAGAAGTGAACAGGACAGGAAAAGGAAGCACGATGACAGCTCAGATCGCCCCGCGGGTCTCCAGGAGCAAGCCTCCTCCTGCCTCTTTTCAACCCGGCAGTTTGGCCAGAGCCTCGGCCTTCCTGCCCCTTCGTCTGGGCAGCAGTCCCCGAATCCCGCCTTACCCTGTACGCAGTCGGGGCACCAGCTTTTCCCTCCGGCGTCCTTAGAGCCGGTGAAGTAGGCGAAAATAGTTTTGCCCTTGTGCTGCTCCACAGCCCGGTTGAACTCCTCGAAGCCGGACACCCTCACCTCCTCGTACTGGGCCATCGGGAGAGCACGCCGCGCACCGCCAGAGGCGTCTTCGGGCTGCGCCGCCGCTGGGCGGGGTCCCACGTGGGGCGGGGCGAAGCTGCTTCCGGTTGGGGTAGGAGCTGGGCGGTGCCTCAAGGAGCCAGCGAGGCTCTGAGGTGCTACGGCAGCCTCTGACGGCCATAACTCATCCGCACCGTCTTTCTGCCCTCGCGTCTCAGGTCTTTCCGTGCTGGCTGCGCTCCGAAACCCAGGCTTTTGCCCCAGTCGGGTCCCGGCCCCAGCCCCATATACAGTGGCTGCAAAACCTGCCGCCGCGCAGCCTCTGGCCCCTTAGGTGGCTCGGGAGCCTCAACGGCTCCCAAGCAGCCCTGCGCCTGTTGCTATGGCGACGAGGCGAGCGGCCGGAAGCGAGGCCTAGTTGCGGCCTCCCGGTCCGCTGCCCGGTAGCCGCGCCTCGTCGCAGGCCAGGTGGGCTCGGGCCGGAGCTGGGGGGGATACTGGGCAGCTGCGTTAGGAGTCCTGGACCCGGGGTAGAGGCGACCTTGGCTAGGGACGGATCCTGCCGTTCGTCGCCCCCAATTACCTTCTCTCTTGCCGGGGCTTTGGGGGGGGGGGCCGGGGACTGGGGGCGGGCGCCCGGGTGGGTGGGGGGCTGGGAGGGAGTGAGGCTGTGAGGGCTGAGCTGAGTGCGTGCGTGCGTGTGGGGAGCAGCCGTAGGAGCAGGGGCCGGGACGGGCAATGCCCAGGGGCTGCGTTGGGGAAGACGAGGATTGTCCTCGAGCTATGAGCAGGGCGACTGGCCGCGGGGTGCCCGGGCTGCGTGGGGCCGAACTGGCGGCGGAGCGGCCGGGCCGCTGTGTGGGGCCCAGCAGGTCGGGGCGCGGAGTTCGGCGGCCATGGGGGAAGCGCTGGGGCGCAGGGTCGTCCCGAGGTAGTGGAGCGCGACGCCAGGCGAGGTCCTCGGTATGGGAGACGAGCTGTGTGAGTGCAGAAAGGCTGCAGGACTGTCGGCGGCCATGGGGGAGAAGACGAGCCGAAGAGACAGCCGAAGCCGCGGGCGCGAACGCGGCCTCCGGGACACCTGCCACTGCAGGCTCGACTGAGGCTGCAGGGGACCCTGGGACGGTGTGGGTGAACGGGGCCGTGGGGGAACCGCAGGTGGTGGGGCCTGCCGGGTCTGTGTGGGTGACTGGCACTGGGGAGGAGGAGGAGACAGTGTATCGGAGTCCCCGGTGCTGTGAGAGAAAAGGCCGTCCGGGATCTATGGGGCATGAGAGCATTCTAGAATTGTGGTTGAAGGTGCAGGCTATGAGGGCGGCTTCGGGATGTGGGGAAGGAAGCAGAGTCGAGCTTCATCCTGTGCCTGCAGGAGGGGGACCAGTTGAAAGGGGTGTTCCTGGCCGGGCTTCATGGGTGGAGACCAGCCGCGTGGGTCTCACAGGACCGTGGGTGAAAGGACAGGCCGGGGCAGTCCCCCGGGCCACAGGAGTATCTACAGCTGCAGGCCTAGGGGCAGGTTGTGAGAGGACCTCAGGCTCGTGTGGGCAAGGACAGGCTGTGAGGGTGCTTCCTGTGGGTGTTCCTGGAACTCTGGAGACAAGCTCAGGGGTTGCCCCGCACCTGCTGGGGAGAGGACAAGCGGTGGGGGTGCCTGGGGCTGGAGAGAAGGTAGGCTATGGGGTTGCCCCAGGTCCTTGGGGAAAAGGACCCACTATGGGGGTGCCTGGGGCCATGGAGTGGCCTGAGGCTGTGGAGGTACCCAGAGCTGTAGAGGGAGGGATAGGCTATGGGGGTGCTTCGGGTCTGTGGGAGAGAGGGCAGTCAGTCCAGGTGCCTGGGGCTCCGGCTCAAGAGGCAGCCTGTGGCGATACCCCAGGCTTATGGGGAAGAGGACAGGCTGCGGGGGTGCCTGATGCTGTGGAGGAAGAAACTATCTCTGTGGGTGCCCCAGGCATGTGGCGGAGGAGACTAGCTGTGGAGGAGACAGGCCCTGGGGGTATTCCTGGCCTGTGGGGTAGTACTGCACAGCCTGTAGGAGTGCCTTGTGCTATTGAAGAGGAAGCTAGATGTGGGGGTGATCCAGGATTCAGGGAAAGAGGACAGGCTGTGTGGGTAGAGACAGGCTCTGGAGGTGACCCAGGATCATGGGAAGCTGCACAGACTGCAGAGGTATCTGGTCCTGAGGAGCATGAGGCAGGGCCTGGGGGTGCTCCAGGCCTTTGGGGTGTAGGGCAGGCGATGGGAGTACCTAGGGCTTTGGGGAAGGAGACAGGCTGTGGGACTGTCCCCAGGCTGTGGGAGACAGAACAGCCTGTGGGGGTGTCCCAGGCGGTGGTGGTACCGGGAGCTGTGGGAGAGCAGACAAGCTGGGATGGCGGTATCCCAGGCCTATGGGGTAGGCAGCAGGCTCTGGGGGTGCCTGTGGCTGATGTAGTGCCGGGGGTTGTTGGGGAGGAGACTTGCTGTGGGAATGTCCCGAGTCTGTGGGAGAGGAGGCAGGCTATGGGGGAGCAAGGGGCTCTGGTGCCTACAGTTTTAGGGGTACCTGGGCCTGTGGATCAAGAGACTGCCTACGGGGATGTTTCATGTCTGTGCAGGAGGAGACAGGCTGTGGGGTTGTCTGAGACAGTGGGGATACCTGAGGCAGCAGGTGTGCCCAAGCACAGGTGTGCCCCAGCAGGAGTACCGTCAGCTATGGGTGTGCCTGGGTCTGGAAGAGTGCCTGCCAGGGCACCTGCTGCTGTGTGGGTGTCTGGCCCTATGTGTCAGGAAAGCAGTTCTAGAGATGTCTTGAACCTGTGGGAAAGGATTCATACTGCTGGGATACCCATGGCTTCAGGGGTCCCTGTGGCTCCTGAGGAGCTGTGGTCTGTGGGAGAGGATCCTGGTTCTGTGGCTTTTCCAGAATCATGGGGAAGGAGACAGGTTATTGGAATTCCTGGGACTGACAGGGTTTCTGTAGCCCCTGAGGTACCTGGGCCTGTGGGGGAGGAGACTGGCTCCGGGGGTGTCCTGAGATCTTGGGGAAGGAGACAGAGTGCCAGGGTTCCTATGGCTGCTGAGGTGCCCACGGCTCCTAGAGTGGCTGGTCCTCTGGGGGTGGAGACTGGCTCTGGGGGGTTCTCATGCTTGCCAGGAAGGAGACAGAATGCAGGAGTGCCTGTGGCTGCAGGGCTGTCCACCGCTGGTGGGGTGCTGGTGGCTCCCAGGGCACCTAGGTCTTTACGGGAGGAGACTGGGTCTAGAGGTGTCTCAGGTTTATGGGGAGAGAGAGAGACAGTGCGAGGACTGGCAGATGGCAAGGGTCGCACAGGGATGGGGATGCCCACCACTGCCAGGATGCCTGGGCCCATGGGGGAAAAGATGGGCCCTGGGGGCATCTCAGGCTTGTCTGGAGGGAGAGAGACTGCAGGGGTATCCATGGCTGTGGGGCTGCGCACAGCCACGGAGGTGCCTGGGCCAAGCAGGGAGGAGACAGTCTCTGGAGGTCTCTTGGGCTTATCGAGAAGAAAACAGATTGCTGAGATGCCTGTGGCTGCTAGAGTTTCCATGGCTATGGGAGTGCCCACAGCTGCTGGGGTCCCTGGGCCGATGGTGGGTGATACCAGCTCTGGGGATGTCTCAGCTGTATGGGGAAGGAGGTCAGCAACTGAGGTGTCCGCTGCTGCCCGGGCTCCAGGACCTGTGGATGGGGAGATCGGCTCTGAAGGTGTCTCAAGCCTGCGTAGAAGGAGACCCGATGGAACAGTCCCTGAGGCTGTGGGGGTACCTCTGTCTTTGGGAGTGCTTGCAGCTGTAGGAGTCCCCATGGCAGGGCGTGTGCCTGCTGCAGTGTGGGTGACTGGGTCTGCAGGCGAAGAAATGAATGCGGCTGTCTCAGGCCTCACAGTGGTGAGGAGTCAGTCCATAGAGGGACCTGGGCCTTCAGGGGAGGAGACAGGAGGCGGAAGTAGCCTGGGACTGACGGGGAGGAGCCGGGCCGTGGGGGTATCTTGTGGACGTGGGACCAGGTTATGGAGCTGCCCAAGATCTGTGGGGGAAGGAGCAGACTATGAAGATGTGCCAGAAGTGTCAAGGACAAGAAGGACTAGGGGAGTGAATGAAGCTGCGGAAGTGCCGCCAGTTTCAAGTGAGGAAACGGACATTGGCCGTTTCAGAGATCATTTACAGCAGAGTGGGAGGAGACAGACCGGAGGAGTTGGAGTGAGGGGGAGCAATCTGGGAGAAAATTATGTCGGGGAGGACAGATTGAGGGGAATGTTCCAGTAGTGTGTGTGGGGAACAAGTTGGGGGGATCCTGGGGCTCTTTGGGAGGGAACAGGTTAGGGGGAGATTTGTCCTGGGTTATGGATGAAGGCACAGGCCATAGGGGTGTCTCAGGATAGGGGAGAGAGATACTTCATGGAGATATCCCACGGTATGTGGGGTAACAAATTGGGAGGTTTCCTGGAGCAGTGGGAAAGGGGCAGGTTGCAAGGAGAGGGATGTCCCAGGACTTTGTATAGGGGGATGGTTTGGGAGTGGGTGTCCCTGGACTTTGTGCGTGTATGTGTGTTTGTGTGTGTGTGTGTAGCATCACTCGAGGCATCGTGGAACTGTGGGGATCACTTAATTTTTTTCCTAGTGGAGAATGGATTATTAGGCCTTTGGCATCCAGGGGGAAAGTGCTGACCACGTAAATGTCACAGATGCCCTGGCCCCAGTCCTGCAGGCCCCTCCAGTCTGCGGCTTCAGCCCCTGGACTGTGGTGATGTCAAGCCAGTTGGGATTGCCTCGCTCATGTGCCTCTTCCCATCTTTGTTTCTGATCATGTCTCTACAGCCTTAGAAATAAGGGATCTTGGACAGCTGCCCTTATATTCCTATAGATGTGTCTGTTTTTAAGCAATTCCAGCCTACAAACTTCGGGTTTATTCAAAAGCTTAAGTTAGGGATTTTTTAAAACCTGAATTTCCTGATTGATTTACTGTGGAATTTTTTTGAGAACAAATTTCCCAGTCTGTTTAAAACTAGTCAGTTTATGGAAAATCAGCTTAATTCTACAAATGTTGAGTTAAATTGTCTGCTATGCTCAAAGCACTGTGTTGTGGGAAATATGAGAGAAGAGCAAGACAAGGCCCTTACCTTCAAGGAATGTTGTCTAGCTGGGAAGATGAGACATATACCTGTGAAATAGGTAAATAACAATATGAGACAAGTGTGTGATAAGCACGTGATGAGTGCAGGGAAAAAAAATGTCTATAAGGAGGCATTCAGGATAGGGAGAGGGGTGAAAGGGGCATAGCCCATAGCAGCTTATAAACACTTGCATATCTTTTATCTCACTGTGTGTATAGGGTAGAGGGAGGATGGGGAGAAGTTGAAGATTTAGAGCGGTCATTCAGCTGGTTAATGGCAGATCCTGGCGTACATCTAGGTATTCTGATCCTGTAGAGTCATTCACTTAGGTCCTTTTGAGCTGCCTAGTAGAGTAGAGCCTAACTGCCTTTGCCTAGTGGTTAGGGTGTATTAATGTGGGCTGTGTGTCCATAAAGCTGCCCTGCTGGGAAGTGCTTGTGTACAACAGCAGCACTCTGTTTTTGCAATAATGTCCTACTGGAGACCCTTCAGATTTGAAATTTGGAGTGAAAAAGGCTCAAGAGATCGTCTTGAGTGTGTTCCCCTATTCTCTTGGAAAGTAGAATTTCAGAAGTGTCGTTGCTTTTGTAAATGGAAGAAACTATTATATATCTGTCCTTAAACATTCACTCTTTAGGGTGGGATTGCTGTGGGCTACTTATAGAGTATTACATGAGCCTGGTATTGTGTTTTACTTATTCTTTCCCTTTGTTTGAAGACTCTTGGTCTGAAAGTCGCTTTCTTTTATTTTAAGGCAATGATTTTAGGGAAGAGCTGTTGGCCCAGGAGTAGGCTTTCGGTCTTGTTCTACGCTGTCTGACGTGATGGGACCAGGCAGACCAGCTTCAACCTGTGTTCATCCAGCATCTGGTGACCAACTGGATGAGAGGAGTGACCCCAGGAAACTTCAGACGCAGGTAGTTTTGTTTTTTCTTTGGATTTATATTATGAAGCATTTCAACATAAAAGTTGAAAGAAAAGGACAGTGAACACCTTTTAAACCACCTTCTAGGTTCAACAATTGTTAAGTTTGTCGTGTTTTTCTGTCCACCCATCTCTCTAAAATTGTTGCAGAACCATTTCAAAGTTGCAGACATCATCACACCTCACTTGTGAATATTTTAGAATACTAATCCTGAAAATAAACTTTCCTACTTAACCATAATACTGTTACCACACCCAGGAAAATGGACCAAAAAACCCAGTGTTTGTTCAACTTTACCCAGTTGTCCCCACAATGTCTTCGCCCTCAACATTGTATTAATGAAAACCTTCAAATGCAGAAAAGTTGAATTTTCCATCCCTCTAGAATCCATTTATTAGTCTACCTTATTTTTTGACACATACCAAAATAAATTGTATGCACAAGTATCCTAACTACTTTACCATGCATATCATACACTGGAATTAATTCTTTGTTTACCATTTTTTCTTTTGATGTAAATTTTACATCTGAAATGAATACATTGAATTGTATATATCTTTGCACATTTGCTGAGTTTTGACAGATGTACACACGTGTGTAACCCATACCTCTATCAAGATACAGATCATTTCCATTACCCCAGAAAGTTCTCTTATGCCCCTTCCTAGCCAATCCCCACCCCTACCTCTCTTGAGGCAACTACTGTTCTAATTTTTTTTTTTTTTTTTTGAGGAAGATTAGCCCTGAGCTAACGTCTACCACCAATCCTCCTCTTTTTGCTGAGGAAGACTGGCCCTGAGCTAACATCCATGCCCATCTTACTCTGTTTTATGTGGGACACCTGCTACAGCATGGCTTGATAAGTGGTGTGTAGGTCTGCACCCGGGATCTGAACTGGCAAACTCTGGGCCGCTGAAGCGGAACATGCAGACTTAACCGCTGTGCCACCAGGCTGGCCCCAGTTCTAATTTTTTTCCACCATAGATTAGTTTTGCCTGTTCTTGAACTTCTTATAAATGGAATCATATATTGTGAACTCTTGTATAAGGCTTCTTTCACTTCGTATGTTTTTTGAGATTCATTCATGTTACTGCATGTATCAGTAGTTTGTCACTTTTTAATACTGAGTAGTATTCCAAAGTCGGATGACACCACAGTTTATCCATTCTGCAACTGATGGATACCTGGCTGTTTCTAGCATGGGTTATTATAAGTTTTACTGCTGTGAACATTCTCGTACAAATCTTTTTGTAAACCTGTGTTTATTTCTCTTGAGTAGATACTTGGGAGTGAAATCTCCGGGTCATAGAATAAGGTATATGTTTAGTCTTTTAATCAGCCAAGAGACCTTTTTCCAACATGATTCTACCATTTTACTTTCCTACCAACACTGAATAAGAGCTCTAGTTGCTCCACATCTTTGTCAACACTTATTGTTGTTTTTTTAGTTATAGCCATTCCGGTGGGCGTGCAGTAGTATTCTCTCATTGTTGTTTGCAAAGGAAATCTTTTGAAATTTTGATCTACTTTCAGACTGACAGAAAAGTTGCAAGAATAGTACACAGAATTCCTGGATACTCTTCTCCTGGATTCCCCAAATGTTAACATTTTAGTACATTTTCCCTCCCTCCCGTTTTTTGTCTCTCACTGTTTCTCCATGCACACACACACAGAGTGTTTTCTAAACTGATTAAGAGTAAGTTGCGGACATGATGCCGTTTTACCCCATGTGCTTGTATGTGTATTTCCCATGTACCACAACTAGAAGGACCCACAGCTAAAATATACAACTATATACTGGGGGGATTTGGGGAGGAAAAAAAAGAAGATTGGCAACAGTTGTTAGCTCAGGTGCCAGTCTTTAGGGGAAGAAAAAACAAAACAAAGACTTCTCTTGTATAATCACAGTACAGTGATCAAAATCAGGAAATTAACATTAAAATAATGCTATCATGTAATCTACAGACCCTACTGAGGTTTTGTTAGTTGTCCCAATAATGTCCTTTATAGTGAAAGAAAACCCAAGATCGTGAGTTGCATTAGGTGTCACGTTTCTTTAGTTTCCTCTAATCTGAACGATCTCTGGATCTGTCTTTGTATTTCATGACATTGACATTTTTGAAAAGTAACGGCCAGTTATTTGAGGATTTTTCTCTCAATTTGAGTTTGTCTGAAATTTTCTCATAATTACATTCAGGTTATACACTTGTGGTAGGAAAACCACTGAAATGATGCTGGGCTCTTCTCAGTGCATCATATTGGGAGATGCATGTCATTGATTGAGTCCCATTGCTGGCGATGTTAACTTGAATCATTTGATTAAGGTGCTGTCTGCCAGGTGTTCCATTGTAAAGTTACTCTTTTACCTTTTGTAATTCAAAGTATCTGTCTTTGAGACTATGCTAATATCCTTTTACTCCCCAAACTTTCATCCACTAGTTTAGCATTCATTGACGATTTTTGCCTGAATCACTTTTTTATTATGATGCTTGGGAAATGGTGACTTTATTTATTTACATCAGAGCAGACTCATAGTCTTACTTTATTCAATAGGATATTCAAGTGGTCTCTGGTTTGGCCAGTGAGAGTCACTTCAAGCTGACTCCAGTGTCCTTTTCACATGTTTCCGACAATCTTTGAACACTTTTTGGTATAAAAAGATATTTTAGGCTCAGCGCATTTTTTCCATGTCCCAGCCCTGGAATCAACCCTTAATCTAAGAAACTTTGTCCCTTTAGTGGAGAATGGAATTTGGAAATCTGTATCTGGATACTAGATACACTCGTTCATTCTTGGGTGTTGTTTTTAGACCTTCTCAGAGGATGTAACTGGGAAATAGATGTATATACTTGTGTCCTTGTATACACATTCATATGCACATCTACACTCACATCTGTATCCCTTCCTCCTCCCCTCTCCTCTCTTTCTCCCTGCTTCCCTCCCTTTCTGTGTATCTGCTTATCTACCTATCTGTCTATATTAAAATCTATGGATGTCTCCAGTTCCAACCCAACACTAACCATATTTGTAACTCCCTGTTCAACAGTGTGGAACCTGTCTCCGATAATCCACACTGTGTTTACTTATCTGCTGAATCCTAGAATGTACAAAACTGCTTGAGAATTGCAATCCATTCCTCTGCAAAAAAAGAACTCTACAAATTAGAGTTTAATATTTGTTTAGAGTACTTTTTGTCTTTAGGGTGAGGTCATATAGTCCAAATGCTATGTTCAGAAGTTAATTGGGTTAATTTTTTTTAACCCTCACTTTTTGGTGTGGTTATCTTATTCATTTGAAATTCAGTTTGGTTTGTTGGTTTCTTTTAGTATGCATTTTTAGGGATTTTCTTCATCTTAATGAATTTTATTTATTCCCTTCCTCCCTCTCTCCCTTCCTGTCTTTCTCGTATATGTCAAACCTTAACATGGTTCCAAATATACCTGCACAAAAAGGTATATTCACAGAGGTGTTACCCCCTCCCCCATTCCCTCTGTCCTTTCCACTCAGTTCCTGACTACACCCTGTAGATACCTGATCTCGTTAGTCTCTGATTTCTCTTCCCTGTGTTTCTTTTTGCACAGATGATCTGATGCATGTATATTTTCTCATGAAGTATTTCTCTCCTTTTCTGGAGGGTGGTATATTACAGATACTCTTTTTGCACTTTGTTCTTGTCGTTAAACGGTATGTCTGAGAAATCCCTCCATGAGTTCATGGAGATCTCCCTCATTATTTTTAACGTCTTCATGGTGCTCCTATGTGTGATATAGCATACTTTATTCAGCCACTCTCCTACACGGGCGTTTAGGTCAGTTCCAATACTTTACAAGCAATGCAGTGAGTAGCCCTGTACGTATGTAGTTTTTGGGGTGTATCTTCAGGATAAATTCCTAGAAGTGAGACTGCTGGTTCAAAATGGAAACACATATGTAGTTTTGGTAGATATTGTCAAATTCCTGTCCCCAAGGGTTATCCCAGCTTACATGCCCCCAGCACTCTGCGAGAGTGCCTATTTTCCCTCAGCCTCACCAGCAGCATGTGTTGTTAGGGCTTTTCATATTTGTGGCTCTATGGCTATTTCAGTATATTTTTAACTTGTCTTTTTATGAGATTGACTAACTTTTCATATGTTTAAGGGCCATGTTTATATCTTTTTTTATAAATTGTCTGTTTATGTGTTTTTCCCATTTTCTCTAGAGTTTCAATCTTTTTATCACCTCAGTTTTTGTGATTTCTTTATGTATTAGGAGCCCTTTGTACTTACATTTTTCTTCCAGTTTTTCAGTTCTTACTTGACTTTGTTTATGGTGCTTTTTAACCATAAAAAACAGGGAGAGGGGCCAGCCAGTGGTGTAGTGGTTAAGTTCGTGTGCTCTGCTTCGGCGTCGCAGGGTTCACAGGTTCGGATCCTGGGCGTGGACCTAGCACTGCTCGTCAAGCCATGCCGTAGCAGCATCCCACATAAAATAGAGGAAGATAGGGATAGATGGTAGCTCAGTGACAATCTTTCTCACACACACACACACACAAAACCAAAAAACAAACAAAAAAACAGAAGTTGTTTTTAAAATTTTTATTTTAATGTAGTAAAATTTATCATTCCTTTTTCTTTTATTGCGTATGGATTTTGAGTCATAGTTAAAAAGCCTTTCTCTACACTCAGGTTAAAGAGGAATTCACCTATATATTTTTTCTAGTACTTATATCAAATCTGCCAGGTATCTTAGGTTATTTTCACTTTTCAAGGAAAGACCTTTCTCCAAGTAAGGCTGTAAGTTTCAAGTACTGTTCATTAATCTGTGTACCCTTCAGATCGTAATCATTTTTTTCTCTCTCAGAACCTCTACTGAGGTTTTTAAGTAACTTTTTTCCCCCAAAAATACTTTCCTTAAGTTTTATCACAGTAGGTTATTTTTAAGTGACTCTTCACGTACCTGGTTACATAATCAGACTTTGTTGTGAGACTGAGGAGGCATCTCCAAGAACAAGACGTCCCAGCACAGGCTCCGTTGAGTTTGTGGCACCGATTCTCCTAGGGCTGTTTGCCTGTCGTTGTCAGGTCCAAAGCCGCAGAGTCGTTTCCTCCCTTTGACCTAGTAACCCCAGAACAGATAATTTAGCCTAAGGAAATAATTTAAAAGAGACAAAACTAAAGGCATGGAGATATTAACTGAAGTAATATTTCTACTAGTGGAAAACTGGAACTATCTAAATGTTTAATAATAATGTTTCTAGTTAGGTTAAGCGTGAAAAGGCCATTCATTGGCTTCTGGAAAATGTAATCATGAAAACCTTGGGAATATGGAAACATGCCTATGTTTAAGTGAAAAACAAAACAAAACTTGTGTCTGTTATGATTATAAATGACAAAAATTTAAGCCTGCATAAGAAAGTGTAAATGGACTGTTTAAAGCAAGATGCACTTAGGTGCAGGATAAAAGATGTGGTCCAAGCAGCAGATGAGAAATCTCCGGGAGTCTTGAAGAAGTGTTGTCCATAGGTTAGGTCCTGTGGCGCATCTGTGGAGCAGTTCTAGGAATGCTCCTAATGAATTGTATTGGTCACTTGCTGCAACCTGACATTTTGAAACAGGACAGAGTCCACAACTGGGCAGTGGAGGAACTTACTGATTCTACTTGAAGCTTTCTAGGTTGACTTTTAGAGGAGGGTCCCAGTATGCTATTATATTACTAAACAGAAGGATAATACTCTGGGACTGGGTGATTGTAAGATAGAACCAGGGGTACTGATGAATTCAAGGGTGTATGAGAGTCACCGATTCTATCAGTAAACAGAAAGTCACCTCTTAGCACTAATAATTGTGTGGGCGAAATTTTAGAAACTTGATTACAGACATATACCAACTATGCAATATGTTATTTTTCTAATGTGTGCTTGCTTTTATTTGTTTTTTAAAGAACCAGCTGCAGTTTAATAGGAATGTTCCTACACATCCAAGCAACTTGGCAGTCCGATATTCTTGCCCACATGCAATTAGAATTGAAAAACTGAAGCACACATACAATGAGTCATACCGTTGTAAAGATTTGGATTTTAGAAACGGTCCTGACCTAAGCAGTTCTGTTTCATTTTCTGTCATATCAGAAGAGAGACTTAGCTATGCTGTCCACCTAGCCAAAAGAGATGTGAAACGAAGACAGTTTGAAGAACATATAAAAGAACATCATCTCAGAAGTCATCCCCAGATCGCTCAGAAATGTGGTCACCCTAAGCATAAAATATGTGACCATAGGATGGAGAGGAAGGAATCAAAGAGTCAGGAAGTCTGTCGTTGCAGCCACCAGCCGTCCAAGGTAGAAATTTCCAGCTCAGGTGCCAAGGTATACCTGTACACATCTCATCCAGGACAGTCAGATCTGACCATGCCAAATTCACCACCTGCCCATGATCCAGGACTTCAGCCACATGCCAGGACAGGTGACCACAAGAGCCTATGTGAACACAAAAGCCTGTTAGAAGTTCAGCGACTCCGGAAAGAATTGAGCAATTGTATCCATAAAATTGAAGAAACAACTAAAAAAGGTGAGGAAAATTGGATTCTTCACTTTGAAGAGATGCCATGAGAGTGAGATAATTCAAATACATTCCTTTGGGACCCTACCACCCATCACATTCCATTGCCTCCTTCTGTCACTGGAGTGAATACTCGTGACGAGCAAGTGGACCTTGAGTTTGACGGATGTCTTTTTTCCTGAAGAGTTTGCCCTGCTCTAGCTCCTCTTTCCAGCAGAGGTACATGAAATAGCTCCTTTTTTGTAGGCTGCACTTGGTAAGTTGAGTGACTGAGGGCCCAGTCTAGGAGTTGGGGCACCTGCTGTCTGAACCGTAGGTCTTCTGGCCCTTGACTGCACGTTATCCTGTCATGTTTTGCTTCTTTATCCAGAAGCCCTTCTGGCAAAATTATTTTTAATTTGTTCAAAGAGGAGCATCTTATATGTATATTGTACAGAAAACCACTTCTGACTTAGTGTTTAGATGAGTACACAGCAGTGACAAGGAAAGTTGTGGTATATGTGTAAAATATCTGACCACAGGGTAGAAAGGAAGCTGTATGATCATCGTGTACTGTGCTCTACAATTCTTCAGTGTTCTCTGTGCCCTTGTGCTTCCCCGAGGAGTGGAAGATTGATTCCACATGGAGAATTTGGGGTGACCACGGCTAACAAGTAGGGGAATTGAGCCAAGTGTTCACACTGCAAGGAATAGAGAGCATCAAAAGAACTTCTATGCTAGGATAGTCCGTAGTCTATAATGATTTTTTGCATTTTAAAATTAATTAATATATGCATATGTACATATATGCATGTTATGTAAGGAATGTAAAGTGCCTTACAAAAACACTTGTGATTAACAACATAGAACAAAAATATGTAAATGAGGATATTTTGGCATGGGAAAAAATAAGGAAAGGAAAAATAAGATAGATTACAAAGGAGTTACAGATTTATTTCTGAGCTTCCTCATAGCCAGCTAAAGAGGAAAACGTGATCAGTTGCAGAATTTACAGTCTAAAATAGGAGAAACAGTTAATCCATATGTCAAGGCTGGAAAGAAATTTCTCCCGGGGGTCTTCCTAAAGAGTATGTTGTGTAATATGAGCAATTCAAAAACATTCCTACGTCAGAACAGCAGCAGTGTCATGGCTCGTCCCAGTCCTCAGTGTCGGTCTGTGGCATGACCCCCACGCATACTGTGGTAGAAGCCACGCTACAGGGGAACACAGCCCCGAGGCCCACTGCTCAGCAATGTGGCCCAGGGCAGGGGGCCCTTTGAGCAGAGCTCCTCAAACTCTCTGTGGGGAAGGACTGCATCGAGTGAGGTTTTTTAGTTAAAATTTTCAATCTGTCAAAATCAATACTTTGTAAACTATAATAAAAAGGTCACGACCATGGCAAATTGCTATAAAAACCTTAAATGCATACTTTCAATTTCTGTACTTACCTTGTCATGCACTGGTAATAGTTGTGATGGCCTCTGTCTGCAGGGGCACATACATATGGTGACAGATGAAAATTAGACTGTTGGTGGTGAGCACGATGCAGTCTATACAGAAACTGATAAATGATAACGTACACCTGTAATTTCATAGTGTTATAAACTGTTAGGACTACAATAAAATCATTATTAAAACATACACTTTTACTAATAAAATATTGCTTTTATCTGACTTGTATATTGGAGTTTTGCATAAGAATTTGTTTTGTGTAAACATGTTTGAAAACCACTGACTAGAAGGAATGGGTAGACTGCATATCCCTCAGGCAATCTTCCGGAAACAATTTCTTTAAACCAGTCTTTTGAGAATGTGGAGTACCAGTGTGTACGAGAGTGTGCTTCCTGACAAACGTATGAAGACTTCAGACGTTCAAATAATTTTGGCACTTGCTATCTTAATATGTTGGAGAAAGGGTTTCTCTTTTGGATTCAAGATAAGAAAGTAAAAGAAATCTTGCTAAACATAAAATTAGGCTAATAAAAGGTTTTTAAGAAAATAGCTTTACAGATTTTGGCTCAATATAAAGAACTTAACAATAGTAAAAGATGGTTGACAGTGGAGTAGATTGTCCAGTGGGATTTGGTTCAGGGAATTCCTGCGTGGAGGGAGCTTGGAGTTAGTGTCTTCGTGTCTCTTGCATCCCTGAGTCTGTACACAGGCCCACACAATCCTGGTTTCTTGGCTGATGAAAAATGAAATCTTTTGCTACGACAGCCTGGTTTTTTTCCTTACTAAAACTACAGATCTTCAACTTTGTTTATCTCTTTGAATAATTGAAATTTTTGTAAGTTTTTATATAAAGTTTATAATCCACTTCTGGGGAAAAACATATTTTCAGATCGGATGGAAGGAACTTTAGATCCAGATGAAGAACGGCGAATCCGAGTCAGGAGGCAGGAGCAAGCTGTTTGTTTTGCCCGGATGCTCTACGTCCTCCAGCAGCAGGTATGGGAAGCCTAGGGAGGAGTGGGACATTCAGCCTTGGGTATTGCCTTCTCCGAGAATTTCAGTTTTCCTTCTGACTCAGGAATATTAGCACCAAAGTGTCCTACCTGAATTCTAATGCTTTTGTGAGGCTAAATTTCCTGAACGCATGGACAAATAATTCTTTTTCTTTTTGTCCTCTGCCTTTATGTTTGTGTTTTATGTATATATGGCCAAGCTCCTTAAATAGTGATTTTTGACTTTTTGTGGTCATAGATTCTTGAGAATCTACTAAAAGCCGTGGGTCCTTTTCCCAGAAAAGATGCTTATATAGCACATCTTTTTCAGGTGAAGTCAGATGGATGTTTCCCTGACACCCTTGGTCCCCAGTTGTGCACCTGAGTCTCAGAGGAGAGGGAGGGACCTTGTTAGTTTCTCTTCTGCCTCATGTTTATAATGTACAAGAAGCTTAGTACATAGTAAATAAGTTGTTTTTATTAAATGGTAAAGAATGAAGACTGTGTTAAGTGTCTTTCAGGACACATTTAGTGGCTGATAAATAGGCATTTACATTCTTTACGTTGTGGATAGATTTTTAAAAATGTTTTAACTTTAATGCCTTACTCATTATGCCTTTAGCTCATTTCTGTTCACTTACTGCTTGAACCGAAAACTGGACTTTTGCATTTAAAAGATAGTGCCTGAGTTCGATTTTGTTCTACATTTTTGGGGGGTTTAGTTTACACTGCTGCCGTAGAGATTGTTCTAAAACACAAATCTTACCCTGTCAGACGTCTGCTTAAAAGACTTAATGGCTCTCTGTGACTTAAAGGATAAAAGCTAAGTTCTTTAGCATGGCGCTGAAGACTTCATGATCTGGCCCTCCTACCTTTCCAGAGTCACCTCCACCTTCGCTCCTTCATGTTAAATTCCTATTACATTGGGGACCAAGGGATGGAAGGTGAGCACTGTGCTCTATTCACCATCTTGAACTGGAAACCAGTATCTATTTTTTGTGTGCATGAATGAAGAGCCTTGTCTCATTTTCAAGTGACTTGAATTAATAATGGTTATATTTGGACAAGACAAGATGTATCCTTTTCTACAAAAAAGATCGGTGGAAAGGTACGAAGTTTTCATTTTTCCCCCTTTACAAAACAGGTTAAAGAAATCCAGGAAGAATTGGATAAATTGAGTCCACATAAAATTAAACACACTAAGAAGGTATGATGCAATTCAATTATGATTAATACTTATTATTTATAAGTTACATTTCCACTGTTTTGTTAGTATCGTGTGTGGGTTCTCTGCACTAATATTATTTTCAGTGCTTGTAGAAACCTGTTAGTGAGGGAGCGAGCACCTTAAATATTTTGAATTTGGGGTCACCTTCTAAGGAACAGGTTCTGAGAATAGATTTTTGTTGTTGTTGCTGCTGGTGTGCGAAAGTGAGTGGAAGAAGAAAAAGACTTTGTCATTAGAAAACCTTTAAACTTTACAATTCCCTTTACTCTGAAAAAGTTTTCACGATAGAAGTAGTTCTTAGATAGAAAGAAGATAGACTAAATATTCTTAAGGATTGGGTTAATGTTAAGAAGTTCTAAATATTGAAATAACTTCTCACATCTGATTTATTGCCAGTCGTGGGCAGTGTCCCGGCTGGCAGCTGCCCATCGAGGAGCCATTCGGGCCTTACAGATGTTTGTCACTCAGTTCACCGACCGAGGGGAGCACCCAGTCCCTGCTCGGTGTAGGGAACTGGGCAGTCTCATTCGCCAGCTTTCACTCTGCTCTGCCAAGATGGATGCTGATTCTTTTGTCCCTGATGTGGTTATAGATATCCTGCGACAAATTGAGGTATGAAACTGACTCCAATTTTTGTTGAAAGTGCGCTGTTTCTAAGCAGGAAGGTAATGTTTACCATTGCCTGTTTCATTGGAATTCATGGAGAATACAAGACAAAGCTGCTACCTAGTAAATTAAAGCTTCGCAGAGGGCAGAAGCAGCACTTCATTTTTATTTTATTGTTTTTACAGTCTAATCTATAATATTGTATTTCACTTCTTTGAGAATTGGTGACGTGGGTCTAGAACATGTGACAGCTCTTCACCAGGTCTGTTGATTGAATAGGATGCTCCATTCCCTGACATGCCGTTTAATGAAGAATTTATTAGCATAGAAAAGGAAAGCAGTAGAGCACTCTTAGATTAGTGCTTAGATTAGAATGTTTGTGTAATCTGGATAGATTTTTGAAAATAAGCACTTAAAGACACGGAAACAGAGCCTCAAGTCTTGTGACGTGGCTAGAGACTTCTGGAAGTCACAACTGGCACGTACTAGTCAGGAATGGATAGTGTTCTTAGTTCTCATTGGTGACAAAGACAACAAGAACAATGTGCCCTTAAATCTTTATGGTTCTCTGAAGTTTGCAGAGTGCTGCCACATAATTCTCCATTTCATCCTTACTGCAGCGCTGTGGTTTGTAGTAGGTTTTATTACTGCTATTTTACAGATTTAAAAAAAAAAGCGAACATCAGAGAGATGACACGGTTACTTCTCTTGAGAGCTGAGAATCAGATTCCTCTCTCTGACTCCCGTGCCAGTGTTATTTCCTCTACACCACACGTTTTCATCCCAGATAAAAAGACAGCTTCTGTGTTAGTGTGACATAGTAAGCTGTTCGCTGTGGAGGAAAGGTGGTGTAGTGGGGAGAATTCTGGACTAACATGCCAGTTCTACCATGAACTAGCCCTGTGTGGTCCTAGGGCCCCTTCTGCCTTTACAGTTCCGTTATCCAGCAGATAGGTTTGTGATTTGTATTGGTTGCATTTGTGTATATATAACTCACTATCAGGAATGTTATTGTCAAATGCAGACCTTTAGACGGCATATCAAGTTGTGATATTTTTAAACTTACCATAGGAAACATTTACTGGCTGAAGTGATTTCATTTGGAGAACATATCTTCATAATCCTAGAAAGGATCTCAAGAGATTCTCTAGTCCCTTTCCCAAATTTTGAGCAAAAGTACCCTAACATAATGTTTCTTAAACATAATGTCTGTCTCCTCTACTTTTGAAAATATTCAGTAGTGCAAGAAATTTATTCTTTATTGTTGCTGTATTAAACCATTCCACGGCTTATTATTTTGTTATTGCCTTACTGTCATCTGAACTAAATCTCCCTGGCTATGTTCAGTTGTCCTTAATTTGTACTGACCAGCTGGAGACTAAGGTCCTCAGAGCCCAGTAATGAATGAGTGGGTACTTATTAGAGGGTGTCCCTCTTTCATGAAGGGGGAACACAGATCTCCTGCCATTGAGTGACCAAAGCTGCTGGACCTGCTAAGTTTTATTCAGTTTATGAAAATTAATGTTACATGGAGTCTCTTTGCCCACTTAAAATACTACTTGAGTTTATGACGTTTTCTTTGAGGATTAAAATACTTTGAAAGCATATAGGATTATATTCTGAAGACTAGTTAATTTCTGAAATGGTGATCCTTAATTTTAGAATTTAGATGCCTTTAAAAGCAGTCATATTCTTTATCTCTTTGCTATTGGTTTTAGTGAGCTAAACATGTAAAAGAACGTGCAGAATTTCTTTTATTAATTGTATGTCCTAAATAGTGAAGTTTTTAAATTAAGTTGAACAACTTTTTGTTAGCCATTAGAGATGGCCATTTAATAACACGTTTCTCTGGAGTCCTCATTTTCAGTTTTGTGATTAAAGGTCAGACTTTTGTGAGAGAAAGAGAATAATTGACTGTTTCATGGCAGGCTTTGGAATCCCTCCTAGAAAAGAAACTGTCACCAAAAAAGGCGAAGAAATGTTTCACTGAAATTGGGAGCAGATTTCCTGTTGGTAGCCAGAGGACCTTGGAGAGATGGCCAAGTACATCACCAAAGAGCGAGAGGAGACCCTTTGTCGCAAAGGAGATAATTCCACAGGAAACAAGACAACCTTCATTGGCAAAGAAGCTTCTTGCTGGTATGTGCCGTCAAGTGTTTATTGCAAATATTTTATTCTTTGAGATTTTCTGGACTATAACAGTTGCTGCCCTGAGGGGAAAGCGAGGATTTAAAACCTCGTCCACAATAGGCGCATTTGACCTAGGACAAGTGCACAGCAACCACGGTGCTTCCTTAGACTGGAGGCTGGAGTACTCTTCCACAGGGGAGGGTGGACAAAGTACATCATAACATTTGGGCTACCCAAAGTAAATTCCTACAGAGCTGGAAGTTAGAGCCCTACTTTTTTTTTTCAAGTTTATTTACATTTCAGTGATAGATATGTACACATACACACAAATTTGATACGTATGCATTTTTTTACATAGGTGATAAATTCTTGTCTTTCCAAGAAGTAGAATTGCTAGATTATGTGGTGTGCACATTTAAACAGACACTGCCAACTTGCCTTTGAAAATGGGCATATAATTATGTTTAGACTAGCAGTGACCGTCAGTGATCATCAGTGTGTATTTCCCTATGTCCGTGCCAAGTACTTGGTGTAAGGAAATGTTTTAAAATTTCCTAGTCTCTGGGTGGAAAATGGTGTCTTACTGTTTTATATTGCATTTCCCTGATTCCTAATGAGGAAGATTATTGTTTCTTTCACGTATGCCTTAGCCCTGTGTGTTTCCCCTTCTGTGATTGGTCTGTTCACATCCCTTGTCATCGCCCCACTGGGTTCTATGTGTTTAGCTTATGGATGTATAGAAATTCTTTATATGTTCTGGATCTTGATCCTTTTTTGGTTTACATATATTGCAAATATTTTCTTAGTCATTTTTGCGATTTGTTTATGATATCTTTTCTGGTACGGAAAATTTTAATTTTGTAGGCAAAATCATCATTCTTACTTAGATAATCTAATATTTCATGAGGCCATTCTTCCCTCTCTGTTCTTTTTCAAAATTTTTCTGATGGTGATTGCTTATCTTCAGAGGAATTTAGAATGAGCTTGTCAAGTTCTGTGAAGAGTGCTGTTGGGATTTTGGTTGGTATTACATTGAGTTCATAGGTTAGGGTAGAAATGACATCTTTATGATATGAAGTCATCCCATTGATTTATTCTTGCCCTTTTTCCATCCCTTCAGTTGAATTTTGTACTTTCTGCATATAAGAATTCCTGACAGAGGAATACAAAGGAATTCCTAAATTCCTTTGTTATGTTTATTTCTAGTTTTCCTGTTTTATAGTTTTTATTGCTGTTGTGAATGGGATCTTTTTCATTAACATTTTGAAGGTGGTTATTGCTACCTCTAGGAGGGCTGTTGGATTTGTACATTGCTCTTACATCGGGCACCTTGCTGAAATCTTTTATTATGATACTTTATTTCATTGGTTCTAAGGTATATATTTGAACATTTCTGAAATTTGGATGCATTCTTAAATTGATGATCTTGAATTGAATTGAGTTGATTCTTAAATTAATTGGCAATATTTAATAATTTCCTATTGGTGCATAAGATAATGATGTGTCTTGATGTTTTAGGTTTGATGAAATATGAGATTTTGTTGGTTAATTCTTTTTTATTTTCCCAGATAGATGAGATCACCTACAAATAAGTAAAGTTTTGCCTCTCTCTGCAATTTTTATACCTTTTCTTTTTCCTCTTTCTGCTTTATTGAATGGATTTTAATTCAGAATAATATTGAATAATAGCTGTAATGGTGGACACTTTCCTACAGATTTAATGGTAATGCTTCTTTATATATGACACTTACTCTTGATTTTTTGGCAGATCTGCATATAAGGTTAAGGAAATTTTCTTCTGTTCCTGTTTTGCTAAGAGATTTTCTTTTCCTATTCTTTTTTCTTTTTCTTAGTTAAACTGATAGGATATACGTTGATGGTGGTTTAACATATTTTAATATTTTAATACTGAATTTTTAAATATGCCATTCATATCAGAGTATGGACAAATTCAGTAAATAGTTTTCCTTTTTTAATTGAAGTGGAATATGTGGATAGAAAAGTGCACAAATATAAATTTACAGCTCAGTTAATTATCAGAAAACAAACATTTGTATAATCACTATCCAAGTCAAGAGAGAAAACATTAACAAGCACTGAGAAACCCCCCTGCACCCCCCCTCCCAGTCTCTATCCCCTGCCTCCTCCCCCAAGTTACTTGGATTTTTACTGCCATGCTTTGGTTTTGCCTGATTTGGAACTTGATGAAATTAGAGTTACACACTAAGTATTTTCTTTGGATTGGCTTCTTTAACTTGACACTTTGTGCCATTCATCTGTTGTTTGTGTAGCTGTGATTTGTTTGCGTTCATTACTGTCTTCTATTGTGTGAATATATCACAATTTGTTTCTCTGTTTTGTTTTAATCACTGGGTTGTTTCCAGTTTGGGGCAATTATTAAGAATACTACTGTGATTGGTCTTATATCCATCTCTTGGTACACCTGTGTGCCTGTGTGTCTGTTGGGTATATTCTCACGAGTGGAATTGTCAGGTCATAGGGTATGTGTTTGTTCAACTGTAACAGATGAAAATTCTTTTTCAAAGTGGTTTTATTATTTTATATTCCAACCAAAAGTATATGAGAACAGCCACTACACATCCTTGTCAGCACTTGTTATCATTAGTTTTTTACATTTTAGCTGCCTGGTTGGTGTGTAAGGCTGTCATTGTGATTTTAATTTATGTTTGCTGAATGAGTAATGATGTGAGTACTTTTTCATATATTTTTGGGCCATTTACTTGTCTTTTGTGAAGGTGAAGTCTCTTGCCTGCTCCTCCTCCTCTCTCTCTCATTTTTTCTTTTTCTCTTCCTTCCTTTCTCTCACTCCTTTCTTTTTTATTGATTTGTAGTTCTTTGTAAGAGTATTCTGCATATGAACCCGTTCTCAGTTATTTGTGTTATAAATGTCTTCTTAGAAATAAGATGTGGCTTGCTTTTAAATGCTACAGTGGTGTCTTTTGATGAACAGAATTCTTAATTTCACTGTAGTCCAATGTAGCAATCTTTTCCTCTGTAGTTTTTGTTTGTTTGTTTTTGTATCCTGTTTAAGCAGCTTTCCCTGTGCTAAAGTTAAGAAGACGTTTTCCTATATTATTTCCCAGAAAAGTTTCATTTTCTTACAGGTGGATATCCGTTTGAGCTAGCATTATTTGTTGAAAAGAGTACTCTTCCCCAGAGTGGCGTACAGTGCCACTTTTGTTATAAATTGTGTCCGCATATGTGTGGGTCAATTTCTGGGCCCTCTGTTCTTTTCTATTGATCTAATTGGTGGCTCTTATGCTAGTGTATGCTATCTTAATTATTCTAAGTCTTGATGTCCAGGAGGACAGCTTTTGCCACCTTTTCTTGCAGAATGTCTTGGCGAATCCTGGCCCTTGGTATTTCCATAGACATTTTAGAATCAGAATTTGTCAATTTCCATCAGCCCACCCCCCCCCACCCCCGAAAACAGCAGCGACAACAAAAAACAATCTATTGGAATTTTGATGAGCAATTGGCATCTTTACAATATTGAATTTCCCAATCCACAAACAGAAAAACACAAAAATCCACTCCATTTATTTAGGTTGTCTTTAAATACTCTGAGTAATTTATTGTGTGTGTGTGTGTGTGTGTGTGTGTGTTCTGTATGTATGTGTATGGTTTTGTTCCTCTTTCATTAGGTTTATATTTATTCCTTGGTATTGCTATTTTATATGCTCTTGTAAATGATGTCTTTTAAAAAAATTTAATTTCTAATGTATATTGCTGATACTTAGACATAGAGTTGATTTTATGTATTGATCTTGTATCTAGCAACTTGCTAAGCTAATTTATTTGTAATAATTTATCTGTAGCTTGTTTGTGTTTTGCTATGTATATAATCATATCATCTATGAATAACCATTGGTTTATTTCCTCCTGTCCAATCTTTATTCCTTTTATTTCTTTTTCTTCTGTAGTTTTCTGGTTTTATTTACTTGATCTGTAGATGACTGATATAAAGGTATGTTAAAATCTCTTGTGATACTTGAGACTATTAATTTCTCATTTTGTTTCTATTCATTTTTATTTTGTATATTTTGAAGTTGTGCTGTTAGATGCATGGGAGTTCCTGTTAAATCTTTTCGATGGATTTTATATGTTATTATTATTAAGTATCTCTCTGTCTTTTTTAACGTCACTCACTTTACATTCTGTTTTATCTGATACTAATATTGTTTTATCTGCCTAACTTATTTGGCATTTACCTAGAATAACATTTTCCATCCTTCTGTGTTCAATCTTTCTTTGCTGTTTTTTTTTTGAGGACACCAGCCCTGAGCTAACTACAGCCAATCCTCCTCTTTTTGCTGAGGAAGACTGGCCCTGAGCTAACATCCATGCCCATCTTCCTCTACTTTATACCTGGGATGCCTACCACAGCATGGCCTTTGCCAAGCTGTGCCATGTCCACACCTAGGATCCGAACGGGTGAGCCCTGGGCCACCAAGAAGTGGAATGTACGCACTTAACTGCTGTGCCACCGGGCCAGCCCCTTTCTTTGCTGTTTTAAGAGTACTCTTTGTAAATAGTTTACTGTTGGTGTTTTTAACCCTGTTGTAGATTTCTACATTTAACCTGCTTACGTTTACTGAGATTAATGACACGTTTGATCTTCTTTCCACTTTACTTTATGGTTTTCATTTGCCAGGGTTTTTTTCCTTTGTTGTAATTTACTCCAGTAATCAAGTTTTTCTTGTTTCATTTTGTTTCCTCTACTGATTTGAAAGTTGCGTATCAGTCTGGTTTTTATTTGATTTATTTCTCAGTCTGCCACTAATTCTGTGGAACCTTCATAGCTTACTGTACCACCTCTAACGTGAATGTAACAAAACCTAATTTATGCACTTACTGTTCGATAGTTATTCACTATAATGTGATATTCTCTTCCCTTTGCTGGTAGCAGGTAGAACTAATATAGTCTCTTCCTTTTAACCAGAGTCTGCTTTTGCCAGCCTTTCCCTTCAGGACAAGTATCGTGTCTACTTGCAGTCACGTCTTCTGTGACTAGCCCCGTGTCTGGCCCATAGGCACTTAGGTGAGAGACTCTGTGCGGAAGTGTAATTGAATAAGAAAAGGCTTCTGAGCAGCAATCACAGAACTTGAGTTCTGGCTGTTGGGGGCTCACTTATGAAACTCTGGAGGAAGTGTGGAGAACTTTCCAGGCCTCTACACAGAGATGTGTTTCCTAAATGAGTTAGAAAATTAGGACAAGCTTCAGAGAGAGAATTTGGAAAACCTGCTGATCTAAAGCTCACCATATGAACAAATTTGGGAAAGCAGGCAGACAGACCACCAGCAGGAAAACGTAGACTGAAAAGACCCCGCTTCTAGTCCCACTTCTGTCATTTTGTGACCTGGCTTGATGGCTTAATCTCTCTGAACCTTAATTTTTTCATCTGTGAAATTGGGATAATAGTCCTTATCCTATGTGACTGGCTTAGTTGTTGTAAATAGCAAATTAGATAATTACTAAGTGCTATAAAGATGTAAGATGTTTTTACTTCATCATAATAATCTCAAGTTATTAAGAAAAGATTCTATTATGTTATGCGTATTCTAACTGAAGGAAAAAATCTTTGGTAGCCATTTAAAAATGAGTTTTGTCAGGGCCGGCCCCGTGGCTGAGTGGTTAAGTTCGTGCACTCCAATGCAGCGGCCCAGGGTTTCTCTGGTTCAGATCCTGGGCGCGGATGTGGCACCGTTCATCAAGCCATGCTGAGGCGGCATCCCACTTGCCACAACTAGAAGGACCCACAACTAAAAATACACAACTGTGTACTGGGGGCTTTGGGGGGAAAAAGGAAAAATAAAATCTTTAAAAATGAGTTTTGTCAATTTTTAAAATAATAAAGCTGCGAGGTCATGAAGTAAGCAGGCTTCAGGTATCTGGAAAATGTGTTTATGCTGAACAGCTCCACAGTCCCCGACGGGCTCGGGCCCAGCCCTGGGTCGAGAGAAGACGTGGCTCTGCCGCTGCTGGCTCTACTTGTGACCTTGAGTAAAATGCTCAGCTGTCATTTCCTCATCTGAAAAGTGTAGTGATCACTGTCCACTCTGCGTGTCTGCTGAGGTTCAAATGTGAATGTGAATTATGTTATAAACTAAAAAAGTCTTGTGCAGATGTAAGAGATAATCATCATCTTTATTACACATTGGGGCGTGGTTATAGTTAGCCCCTTTGCAGATTTATTACATTTCCTCATGGGGAAGGATGTGGTAGCTCTCATTTTTATTTATTTGTGTTTTTCTTCTTCTCCTTATAGCTGGATTTCAGAAAGTTACGTTTTCTGTTTCTGTTTTAGATATCACTCTACCAAAGTCGTCCATTCTGCCTTCCTAAGGTCTTCTCGTCCCTACCTAACCCTCACCCCCAGAAAGCCGTAGGGAGCCCTTGGGGGTGGAACGCTCTCTGCCCTTTGCAGCGGGGATGCATATGTGAGCCTGAGTTGCTCTCGTGATTGATGTCATTGTTGGCTGGTGCAGTTCTTGAGTGGCTTCAGAAATGTTCTTGCAATGGTTGATTGCATTAGAACAACTTGTCAGATGGAAGGATGGTGTCCCTCCCCACTACCAGCAGTGTCCTCAAACTCAGCTGCCCCTGGAACTGGTGCTGCATTTGCATGTTGATCTCTGTAAATAAACCATAACTGAAAAGGCATCAGGACCTGGAGGTCAGAGTTGCTTTGCTGTGTGTAAACTTGGGGTTTAATAAGTAATTTATAGACCAAGGATTTAGTCTTAGCATTCTTTCCTTCTGGCTTATAGTTCCTTGCTATGTGACTTCCATGGCCTTGAAAAGTACCAGATTAAAGAAGGGATGTGGGGGAATCTGGCCCTTGACCTACTGCTGTTAAAGTAGTCCAAATGGAGTTCTCCTTTTATTGTGAAATATTTAAAACATACAGAAAAAGAATGAAAATAATTAACACCTATGTATCTACTACCCAGATTTAACAAATTTTTACATTTTTGCTTTACTTGCTTCAGAATTTACTTTTAGAAATAAAGTATGACAGGTATGGCTGAAGTCCCTTTTAAATTTCTCTCCCCATCTATCTCCTTCCCTCCCTCATCAGAGGTTACTCTTGATGTTATTATAATGTGGACCTCTTCTGTTTTTATACTGGTAGTGCTTAGGTATCTGTGTGTGAACAGTACATTGTTTCATATGCTATACATTTCATGTAAATGATTATCTTACGGCATGTGTCATTCTGCAGTCTGCATTTTCAGACCCCACTTATGTGTGTAAGACCTGTTCATATTGATCTGTGAGTTCTGATTCACTAATGTAACTGCTGTATAGGTTTCCCTTTTATGAATATACCATAGTTTATTTTCAGTTCTTATCGAGGGGCATTTGGGTTATTTCCAATTTTTTGCTCTTACGAACGAACCATGATGAAGCGGGTATCCGTGCTTGTGTCTTCCCATGGATGCATGCGAGCGTTCCTCTAGACTGAGAGTGTACCTAGGAATGAACCATGACAAAGTGGGTATCTGTGCTTGTGTCTTCCCATGGATGCATGCGAGCATTCCTCTAGGCTGAGAGTGTACCTAGGAGTGAACCATGATGAAGTGAGTATCCGTGCTGGTGTCTTCCCATGGATGCATGCGGGCATTCCTCTAGGCTGCGAGTGTACCTAGGAGTGAACCGTGATGAAGTGAGTATCTGTGCTCGTGTCTTCCCATGGATGCGTGCGGGCGTTCCTCTAGGCTGCGGTGTACCTAGGAGTGAAACCGCCGGGCTGCGCGGTGGGCGAGTCTGCAGCTTCACTGCAGCAGTCGAGCTGCCCCTGCAGGCAGCTGGGCCGGTTTATTGCTGCACCAGTGTCTGGCGAGAGCACATGCTTTCCACGTCCTTGTTTGTTTATGCTTGGTATGGTCACATTGAAATTCCCCCCAATCTGATGAATGTGAAATGGTACCTCATTGTTTTAATTTGGATCTTTCTGATTACTGTGATCATCTTTTCATGTTTTTATTGACAGATTTTCTCTCTAAATTAGCAGTTTCTATCCTTTGCCTATTTCTCTATTGGATTGTTTATTTTTCTTGAAGATTTGTAGACATTCTCTAGATATTCTGGATTTTAATCCTATGTTAATTATATGCATTACAGATATCTACTTCCTGACTCTGGCTTGTCTGTTGACTTTATGGTGTCTTTTTATCAAAAGGAAATTGTAGTTCACTGTAACTAAATTTAAATACATTGGTATTATGTTCGAGTTTAAGAAAGCTTTTTCTGCCTTGATGTCATAATCGTATTCTCTTATATTTTCTTCTAAAAGCTTTAAAGTTTTTCTTTCACATTTAGATCTTCATTCTATTTAGAATTTAAGTGTTGTTCAGTGTGAGGCAAGGATCCTGTTTTGTTTGTTACCTGTGGATGCTGACGGTCCCAGCATGATTTATTGAGCAGTCCAGTCATACTCACTGATTTGTCATGTCACCTGTGTCATCTCCATCCTGCCTCGTTGGTTTCTGCCTGTTCCTGCCTCACTCCCACACTGCCCTAATTATTACAGCTTTATCCTGAGACTGTATCTCTGGTAGAATAAGACTCCATGGCTGCCCCACTCCCCACTTCATGGTGTTCTTCACAATTATTTGGGCTATCTTAGGATTGTACTCTTCATAAGAATTTTAGGATCTGTCTGTTTAGATCCACAAAAAAAATCTGTTGGGATTTTAATTGAAATTGCATTTGAAATTATAGATTACTTTGGGGAGAATTGACATCTTTACAGTATTCTTTTTGTTCATTAAAGCAATTACTCAGATCTTCTTTCATGTCCTTTAAAAATACCTTTGAATTTTTTTGTAAAGTCGTTTTTTTTTTTTAAAGATTGGCTCCGGAGCTAACATCTTTTGCCAATCTTTTTTGTTTTCTTCTTCTCCCCAAAGCCCCTCATTACGTAGTTGTGTATTCTAGGTGTGGTCCTTCTAGTTGTGGCATGTGGGACACCACCTCAGCATGGCCTGATGAGCAGTGCCGTGTCCACGCCCAGGATCCAAACTGGCAAAACCCCGGGCCACTGAAGCAAGCGCGTGAACTTAACCACTTGGCCACAGGGCCAGCCCCTCTGTAAAAGTCTTGTGCATCTTTCATTAGATTTCTCCCAAGTGCCATATGGTTTTTGTTGCCAATGTTAATGGGATATTCTTTTCTCTTATATTTTCTGTGGTTAGTTATTTTGATATGTGGGAATGGTATTAATGATTTTTGTGTATTTTTCTTCTTTTATCTAGAAACCTTTCTGAAGTCGTTTCTTAGTTGTAATTGTCTGTAGATTCTCTTGGGTTTTCTATATAGAAAACATGATCTCACCTTCCAATAAAGATAGTTTTCTTTCCTTTCGTATTGCAGGTTGAATGTCATGTATGGAGTTCAGACTTTATTCTCTATCAAATTAGGAGCCATCCAAGGTTTTGAGAAGTGACATTTAAATATTTACAGTTTAGAAGAACAGTTTTGGTAGCCAGCTGAAGGTGCGATTGAAGACAAGGGCTCAGTTAGGAGATGCCGTTATCACAGTCAGAGGATGAGGCAAGCCTGACCTTGGGTAGTGGCAGAGGGGAAGGAAGGGCAGAGGTAAGTGCAGGCGATGTTTTAGCGTTAGGATCAAGGGGCCAGGCAAGTGAGTGAACGCGGCAGATGAGAGTCAGGGAGTCGGCTGTGACGTTCAGTGGAGTCAGGGCATGAGGAGCAACCGTGGTGACAAAACCCCCCCGTTTTAGCAGGGCTTGGATAGATGTTTAGAGCGTATCGTCTGTAGATCATCATTCTCATCCCTTGATTTGAATAGCGTTTCCCTCCATTTGTCCTTCTGTAATCTCCGTGTAGATAAGTATCAACCTGAAAGAGAGCTTCCGGTGACCCAGAGGTTGGAGAGCGAGCTTGACGTATTAGATGCGGATGTACTTCCGGAAGAAGCTCCATCTATTCTAAACCAGAATGCAGGCTTCAGAGAGGAGACGTTAGCCTTGGGAAGAAGAAGAGCAGCAAAAAGTAAGCCTGTGACTGAGGCTGTGCCTGGTAGGAGGAAAGAGGCTCTGGCGCCAGCAAGACTGCAGCAAGTATGAAGTTGCTTCTTTCTTTTGGCCCATTTGTACTAATCTGACTTAGTCCAGGGTCACACAGGCTGGTACGCAGTGGAGCCAGGATTTGAGTTCTCAGACATTTGAATGCCAGAGCCTGTGAGTTCATCTCTCTAAACTAAGCTGACTGAGCTTGGCTCCAGACTGTGTTTATTTTTTAACAAAAAATAACATTTTAATATTGTTACTAGGACGGCGTTGTTTCTTGTCCTCTTTTGGTAAGGTCCTAACCAATTTGCTACCAAGGTTCTACTCAGGCAGGCTATTTTAAAATTCAGGTATTTTTCTGCTTCTGATTTGAAAATGTGAAATTTGAGGGGATTAAGATTTGGTTCCTGCTAAATATTGATAAATAATAATCACTCAATATTAAAAGGCATCCTAGGGTGAATATTTTCTAATATGGCTTTGGGAGCTAGCTTGCTTGAAACTACATCCTTTTTCTTTTTTTGGTGAGGAAGATACACCCTGAGCTAACATCTGTTGGCAGTCTCCTTCTTTTTTTTCTTTTGTTTTTCTTGAGGAAGATTAGCCCTGAGCTAACATCTGTGCCAGTTTTCCTCTATTTTGTATGTGGGTTGCCTCCATAGCATGGCTGATGAGTGGGATAGGTCCGCGCCTGTGATCTAAACCAGCAAACCTGGGCCACTGAAGCAGAGCACGCAGAACTTTAACTGCTCAGCCACAGGGCTGGCCCCAAAACTACATTATCTTTTGAGCTTCTATTTAAAATTTAACTTAAGGCCCTACCAGTGGAGAACTGACCGGAAGACCACCTCCTAGTCTAAATACCTTTAATATAGTTACTGCCGATTGATGGTGCTGTCGAGAGGCTTCTGTAGCAAACCTGAATATGGTCAGGTGACCCCAGAAAAAGGATATTTAACAGTTATTACCAGTTGCTAATAGATCATGGATTAGGATCAAGTCTTTATTCCTTTCCAAACAAATTCTTATGCAGGGCTATTGGGAAGTCAGGATTGAGCCTGTGTGAATTCAGCTTGGCGCTCTTCTCCAGAGACAGCCTTATTCTCTACAGCATTTTAAAATAGCCTGGTGCACTCTATTCAGATGGCATATGCCTTTCGACCTTCATCATCAAAATCCTCCTATGTTAGCCAATTTAATCTTCTAGAAGCTTGTGAGGAAATTCTCTCCCATTTTACAGATGGGAAACCTAAGACTCTGAGGAGTCAAGTATTTTAACTAAGAATGTTTTACAGTTTCCCTCTGTTTTGTTTTTGGTTTAATTAGGAAAAAATATAAAAATAAGTATAATATTTTTTATATATAGTTTATATATATATATATATATATCAAAAAAGATGGCAAAGCCAGGAATTCCAGTTTTACACCACCTCCCCACTTCTCCTCGCCAGGGTTGCTTCAGTGTAGTTTACACCCTCCCCCAAATTTCTGCCACAGTGCTTTACATTTAGGTTTTTGCTGAGTGGGTGCATGAATAGTATAGAGACACTTGAAGCTTCAGTAAGCCAGAGGTTAAAACCAGTTTCTTTGATATCCATTTGGCTTTATAATTCATATTTATCTCTTAAAGGGGCTCCACAAAGCTGAAAAAAGTAGATCAACCCAAGCTCACAGCAAAAGCAGGTTGCAACGGACAACAGTCTCATCCAGATTAAAAATGAACCAACAACCCGTGAAAGACCATAGGGCTCCTTGGATACCTCCACACCCCACCTCCCCACCGGCATCTCCCAAATGGTATGTCAAAATTCAAGGAACCATTTGGGTATGTCATTTTATTTTTCCTCCGCACATCAAACGTGATCTATTGCTTTAGCACAAATAAAGCAGCAGCCTTAGTTCTCATTAAGAAGAAACTTATTTGGGTGAGTAATGCATGAGAGGTTTTTGTCTAGAAGTCCGTTGGTTCCTTTTTCTTACCTGACTATGCGTAGAGTAACCTACCATGGGCCACCCTAACACCCTGGGGACATGTGTCACTGTATGAGGGTCATGGGCTTCCCTTCACTTGTCTCTTCACCCAGTAGATCCCAGCTGCTTGCGGCCAGGAACTGCGCCTTTCTCACACTGGAATGTTCAGTGCCTAGCACAGGGCCTGGCGCTTAGTAAATCTTAGGCATTAGGTAAATCTTTGCTGAAGGGCTGAATATTTAAAAATATTTCTAATTCCAAGTCAAGATAATTAGGAATTATAACACCATACACATTTCATAGCCACTGTCCTGACTTGAGGGGACAGTTAGGATAGTGCTGACTGTGCTGCCTTGTCGCCCTCATTCATAGCACATGGAGAATGAGGAGCCGCGCTTCCACTGAGCAAAGAGAAGGTGTTGTCCTCCAGGGGCAGCAGGCCTGAGGTGGAGAGAGCCTCTGAGGAACTGGTTAAAGATGAAGGGGAGCTTGTTTACCATGGGACAAGTGCGTAGTTCTTGAAAGCACATCGGAAAGAACCAGGAGGGAGGGCAGTAAGAAGCAGGCAGCAGAAAGCGGTCCGGTGGGAGGAGATGAGTGAGAAGACAGTGACTCGAGGGGCCCGCCTTTTGGGAGGCTGGAGGGGACAGGTGAGAAGCAGAATGAATTCCCCTTAAGACTCTGAATGATTCCGAATGAATCGTTCTGCTTATCCATCAGCCTTCCCTTCAGAGTTGAATAAACAATAGAGAACTTAATGTCTTGTTTGTATAGCAGAGCTGGGACTAAAATCAGGTCTTATGTTTTCATAATGTGCTTTCTTGTTTTTATTTCTCTGCTCTAGATTCTGTATTTTTATGTATGTGTTAGTATAGAGATGTGACTTCAGTTGGTAAGTTCATGAAAACATAAATTGGTTGAAGTTTATGTTGCAAACCAAGCATACAGTGGACTGTCTTTTACAGTGTATGTGTGGTGGGTGGGGGAGGGGAGCAGATAAGGCTTCCAGGTTCATAGTCCCATATTAGGCCTTATGAAGGCACAGTGTTGATGGGGCCAGCCCTGTGGCATAGTGATTAAGTTCAGTGTGCTCTGCTTCAGCGGCCCAGTTTTCAGGTTCAGATCCCAAGTGCAGACCTATGCCACTTGTCAGCCATGCTGTGGCGGCGACCCACATGTAAAAGTTGAGGAAGAATGGCACACCTGCTAGCTCATGGCTAATCATCCTCAAGCAAAAAAAGAGGAGGATTAGCAACAGATGTTAGTTCAGGGTTAATCTTCCTCAGCAGGAAAAAGAAAAAGGTACAGTGTTGCTTTGTAGTCTGGAATGTAGTGACCCAAATCTATATTATGGCAGGGTTTTGTTGAAATTTGCCCCTTGTTCTGTAATTGACGATTCCTCTTTCCTTTAAAATACTGACTGCTTCTGTGAAGCAAAGGAGGACTGCTGTCCTTTGACGGTGAGCCTGAATCCTGGAGGATCTCATTCTTCTTCCATTCAGGGCCCGGGCTGTAGATCACCATTGGTTCAATGCTCATCTTCTCTGAGCTGGCACCTTTTGGTGAGTCATTGGATGTGGAGTGAATGATTACAAAGGTACACTTTTCCGTTTTTTGCAGTGCTGCTTGGCGAAAGGTGAAATCTAGCCCCAAAGATGCTGCAAAAGAACAGTCTCTCCAGCAGGAAGACACTCAAGAGGAACGTCAGTTGAGAGGTGCTGTGGAGCACGAAGCAGCTAGGTTTGTACTGGTGTTTTTCAAATCTTTGAAAATTAGAGAGTCCCTTTCATATAGATTCTAAAGTGAACTCCGTCTTCTCTTATGTATAAAGTTGGTTATTTGAAATGTAAATTACTAAACTTTTCTGTCAAACTATGCAGCTTAGATAGTGAACACCTCTTTTATTCCTCCTTATGTCATTCGTTCAGAAATTATATGTATCAGTTGTGTACGAATTGCTTGTTTTGTATATGGTACAGTTGTGAGCTCTATGGAGACTTTTTTTAAAAAGGACAAAGAAGTCAGAATCCCAGCCCCTGCTTATTTAACGTCAGTAGGGAGACATGTCATTAATTATAGTTTAAGATAGAACATGATGTGTACCCTGAGAACTTGAGGGTTTAAGCACTGAGTTTAGAAGGGGACAGGGTGCTTCTTGCAGCACAGATCTGGGCTTCGTGGACAGAGATGGGAAATAGGACTTGAAGAACAGGCTTTAAATAGGGGGTGATGGGGTGAGACCATCCCATGAGAAGAGAGCAGTGAAAACAGGTCACTTTGCATTCGTTTGACTGAAATTGTTCTTGCAGTTATGGGAAAGCACAGATGATCGTGGGCCATTAAGTAACTGGATAATATTCACATATCTGAAACTGAAAGAGTCAGAGCCCTTCCACATACGGTAACATTGTTCAGAGTTGGCTTTTCCCGTCTGTTTTTGACTTCACTGTGCCTTATGGCTCTCCTGGAAGTTCATTTCTTTGTCTAAACTTGAAGATACAGCAACAGCTCTATTTTATAGCTGAACAAGAAATCCTAAGTACAGTGATGGCTGGTTTTCTTGAGAATGTTCGTGGGCAGTTTTTGTTCTACACACTAACTAGGAGTGTGTTTGCACATAAATATGTCTCTTTACCTATACCCTTCCATGGGGAGCTTGCTGGGTACAGAGAGGTTGCCTTGTGCACTGAGTCTTTTATGGAGCCAGAATTGTCACTCTGCGGAATCCTGACTCCTGGTCTCTTTTCTGTGGTAATGACACCCTGCAGATCGAGGCACACTTGGTCTGACTCTTTTGTACTGTCTGCTAGACTCGCTTGGCTTGATGCTGAAACTTCCAAAAGATTGAAGGAACTAGAAGAATTAAAAGCCAAAGAAATGGACAAAATGCAAAAACAGAGGTAAGTATCTGTTTCTGAGGTAGAGAAAGATAGAGCAGGCCTATTCTATATCATCTAGCTGTTTTAACAACTTCGAGATTGTTTAGAGATGTAGTCACACTTCTGATGTTTATTGGCTGTCTGCCTGCTTAAAAGATCTGAGGTCACCCAAGAAGCTGACAGTGGAGCCGAGATCGGAGTCCTGGCTGCTTTGAGGAGTTGGGATGACAATTTTGTATTATTCTCCAGGCTTGATTGGCTTGATGCTGAAGCTTCCAGAAGAACAAAGGAATTGAATGAACTCAAAACTGAAGAAAGGGATAGACTTCAAAAATTGAGCTATGTGTTTGCTTCTGAGGAAGAGTAACGAATGCTTGCCTATTCTAATCGGTCTAGATAGTTTTACCAGCCAACCTGGACCATATTTAAGCCTAACCTCACTAAATGAATGGATTAGTGAATGAATGAATAAATGAATGAATGAATACCTGCATGCCTACCTGTATTCTATACGTTATTTTTCTAAGACATATTTCTTTCGTGTGGAGTTTGAACAATAACTGAAAAACATGTACAATTTTGGGGAAGTTCTGTCTTGAAAGATCAGAGTCTTATATGTGTGTGTTTGTGCTGCCCTCCAAGGTGCTTTTCTCATGGCCGGGTAGAGTGTTGATGTGCGTGTTCTGCTCGTGTGAGTGAATGTATAGATACTCCTGCTTCACGTGTCAGCTGGAATGCAGCCTAAGGTTTTATAATGAGGTTGCTTTCTCTGTTCGCCCTCGGGAGTGTTGTGACTGCCTCACTGTAGGTGTGAAGAAGTTTGTGAGAAGGTGTGCTTGGTGTTGCTGTTGCTACAGTTTAGCTCATTTTTCTGGCTCTGATAGTCATTCACCCCGAAGTCAAATGAACAGAATTCTCATTGACACAGCTATGCATTCTGTCACCAATCATGATAGAAAGTTCATTTCCTAGAGGACCGAGGGGTTTTTTGTCTATAATTAAGATTTCAGGTTATACAATCACAGAATATTAGGATTTGAAGGAACTTTCTCCCCAGCTGATGCTTTCAGCCCCTCTGGACTATCTCCACCAGGTAACCTGTCCAACATATTCATACCAGCGTCTGTGATGGGGTGGTCACTGCCATCTGAGGCGCTCCATTCCTCAGTTGTTTCTAGCTTTAGAAGGTGCGACCTTAGATTGTGCTGGAAGTGGATTCTGTGTGACTCCTACCCACTTGTCCTTTGGGCCAAATAGCAAAAGTTTAATCCTCTGTACCCCGTTTATCTCTTTGAATATTTTTTTTATTAAAAAAAAAATACGCATAGAAGAACATACTAAATGCACATGTATAGTCCAAAGTATTTTGAAACAAACAGCCATGCACCTCCCCAAACCAGGGAGGAGATCATCCCGTCTACTCTGAAAACGCCTTGTGTGCCCCTCCTCAGTTGCATCCCCTTCTTTTCCCCCAGAGCTAAGTCATTACTGGCCTGAGTCCTGTGTTAATCTTGTCATTACCTTTATTCATGAATCTATCACCTGTGTATTTATCCCTCACAATGTATTAATTTTGAAAACTGAGAAGCAGGCACAAACCTGACTAAACAAGGAAAGGGCAGCGCTGCTGGTATTGGATGAAGATTCCCAGGGGACAGTAGGCTGAATGGAGTCTGCCTCATAATCTGACCCGCACTTCCCGTTGTTAGGCACGAAGTGACTTCCCAGGAAGTCAGTGGGCAGGGTCACGAGTGGTCCTTGCAAACGTAAGGCTTACCACATTTGAGGCATCTGGAAGTGAACCAGGTACAGCAGACTTTGGAAGAAACCTGCTCAGTGGGACAGTGGGCTGCCCCGTGAAATAGAGCCTGTTCCACTTTATTGCTGAGTAGCAGTCCAGTGAATGAGTATCCCACAGCCTATTTATCCATTCTCTTTGGATTAACATTTGGGTTGTTCCCATTTTTAGTTAGTATGCAAGTTCCTTTCTAGTTGTTCCACACCCTAGCTAACATTTGGTATTGTCTGTGTTTTTAATTTTAGCCATTCTGGTGAGAGTGTGGCGGTATCTCATTGTAGTTAGAATTTGCGTTTCCTTGAAGTCTAATGATGATGAGCACCTTTTCTAGTGCTTATTGTGAAGTGTCTGTCTTTTGACCATTTTTTTATTGTTTTTCTTTTTTAAATTACTTTTAAGAGGTTTTTTTTTATATTTTCTGGATTTGAGCCCTTGTCAGATGTATGAGCAGCAAATATTTCCTTCCAGTACTGTGGCTTGTCTGTTTATCTTCTTAATGGTGTCTTTTGATGACTAGAAGTTTTAAATTTTGATTAAGACTAGTTTATCAATTTTTTATTTTACAGTTTTTTTTTGTAAACTCTCTGAAAAAACTTTGCCAATGTCTCAAAGATATTCTTCCATGTCTTCTTCTAAATACTTTATGGTCTTAGCTTTTATTTTTATGTCTGTGATCCATTTTGAATTAGTTTCTCTATGTAAGATGAGATACTGCTCAAGGTTCGTTGTTTTCCTTTTGGATATCTGGCTATTCTAGCACCATCTGGTGAAAGGATTATTGAGCTTGAGCTTTACTCTAGGGTCATCTCGGTCCTGTTTGCTAAGGACCCTCAGAGTGGTCTTCAGGTCTTTCCTTTGGGTAGGTCACAGTGTCCCGAGAAGCGTCTTCTGGTCTCCCTCCTGCAAGTTAAGCCTCTGGGTGCCAGTGTCCTAGGAGCTGCGTCGGGGGAGGCTGTGAGTCTTACCGCTTGGCCTTCAGCATGCGTACGCAGTCCCCTCTTTTCAGTAGGGTGAGACCTACAGCCTTAACTGTGACTGGCATCCCCTAATCAAGAGACCCCTCCAGGGAACGAGTGACCGGACTTCTCTCCGAGTCCGAGAGAGGCAGTTGTCCAATTGTGCGAAGTAGGGAAGGGATCCAGGGATCTAACTTCTCGAACATCATTTGACTCCTGTCTTCCATATTCACACCACCCCCTCAGCTCACGCCCAGGCCTAACCGTACCTGGTACTACCAGTCCTGGGCCTGTTGAAGTCAGCGGTGCACATTGCTGGGTTCTCGGTTCTTCCCGTTGCTGGCCTGGAATTCAGTTTTCTCAATCAGCTAAGTTAGTTATCACTTTCATCCTTCTGTTATCCAGCACCATTTTTTCCCCTTGTTTTTGTGAGTTTATGCTTAACTCTATTTACTTTGGGGTTTGGGAAGGGAACAAAATTAGTTTCATTTGTTCATTCTTCCATCCTCTTTAGTTGTTTAAAGGCTGCCATTATTCTTTTCAAATGTGCTCAGAGCCTAACATACTTCTTCAGGTATTATCTAAACCCATATCCTCAAAGTGGGGTCCAGACCAGCGGTATTGCATCACCCGGGAGCCTGTTGGAAAAGCAGAATCTCAGGCTTCACTCAGATTAAGCGAATCAGAATCTGCATTTTAACAAGATCCCCAGGGGACTTGTATGGCTATTAAAAATAGAGAAACATTGCGATTTTTATAATCATTTGATTCCTCTTCACCTGGAGTGGTAAATAAATATGCACAGTAGGATATTTTCTTGCTTTTGATTTTAATTTTCAATTTTATTTCTAAATAGTGATTCTGCCACCCAGTTAGCAGACAAGGTAGAGAAGGCAGTTCTGGAGCGTTTGAAGCCTCTCCTGGTCAAGGCCCAGGTAATCTACTTCATCTCATTTGCTTGCCTTTTGGAAGTTCTAGAATAAAAAGAGTTGCTCCAGAGGTCACACTGACCCTTGGCAGGGCTGAGTGTCTGTTTGGCAGCTGGAGGCTGCAGCGCTGGCCTGTACTGTGTCGCATAGTCTGGGCACAGTGCTGTAGGTGCCACTTTGGGCCTTGCAGGCCACCGCACACTCCTGATGTGTCTTCCGTTGTGGGTAAGGGGTGAAGACGGGAAGAGAGCGAAAGTCCCACTTTTGAGAAAGGTGAGATTTTAGTTTGGGGAATGAGTTCAGATTGCAGTTTCCTTTCTTAATCAAATAGTTGTGTTGGTGATGTTAGTGTTCAGTTAACTGCTTCTATGCTAGTCCTGTGCTCTTTTACCTGCGTGGTTTGCAATGATTGGCTTTATTTTTCCAAAGGAGAGTAATGTTAGGACAGCTTCTGTGCACAAACCAGTCCTTTCTTGAAGAGGAAGTTGCATTCAGCATCACCAACAGGTTGTGCCATCCTCCTGTAAGCAGGAAGCTGAATGCTGCGGTCAGACCCTGTAGATCCACCTTGAAATAGAAACAGTCTTGTTCTATGAATAGATAAGGCCACAGGAGGATATTAGAATCTTAAGTGGAACAAGTGATGTTCTGGGTCCCTGAATGGACCACTGAATTTCTGTATCTTCAGTTTAAGAAATCTTAAATTATCATTAGAGTCCACGGAAATCTCCGGAATGTAGAACTGAAGAGGGCTCTTAGAGACCAAATTGTGCAACCTCATTTACCAATGAGAAAACTGTGGAACAGAGAAGTTGGATAATTTCCTAAAAACACACAGCTACCCTGACAATGTTTACAAAGTGAGGAAGGAAAGGGGGCCGAAAGCCAAGATAAACTCATGGCATTTATTTTCATGAGGACAAAGTGCTTTGAATTGCTGCAAAAAGCCTAATGTAGCTGAAGCTGATGGCGGTTCGACACAGAAGCTATTCTGGTAACAGAATTCATTTGTACTAATGTGGGTTGTAAATTTTTATAATTCATGGATGTCCTGTCTCTTTTAATAGAGAGTCAATTCTTCTCTGGAAGCAGATACTCACTTGAAGGATCAGCCATCAGTAGACGCAGCGACGGCCCAGCCTGCAGAGGAGGTGTGTGTGGTGTGGTGTCGGCATTCTGGGCTGACACTGGTACTATTGTGGGGTAATGTCTTCGGTTGTAAGGAGAATGACAGGCAGATTACTTTGCAAACACTAGATCATCCTATTCGAGAAGGTGGACGTTATTTTTCACATTTGGTGTGTTAATTCTTGCAGAGTATATTTAGCATTGTGATTTAGATCAGCCTCGCACACAGCTCACAGAAATCTCTAGAGCCACAGGTTTTTGTCAGTAGCTCTTCTCCTCTCCTCCTGATGACAGAATGTGGGTGCACTGCGTGACCCTGAATATTGATGGCTTGCAGCAGAAGAATAGCCACCCTCATTTCCTTTCATTCAACCGAGTTTTGCTCATTATTGGCTTAATTTCCTTTATACTTAGGGCCTAATATTTATTGTTAGGCAAACATGTTTTGGCGGCCTAGTAATGACCAGTGTCTAGCCTAGCAGAGAGAAAAGGTGGCCCAGGAGAAAATAATAACATCTGAGAAAAATGAAAACATATTTGGTAGTTGTCACCACTGTGTCCTTCCTCTGGAGGGCCTGTGTTTAATATTTGTGGGACTGTCCCCACCCTGCCTGGACCTGGGTCTGTGGAGTGGAAGGAAGTTAGTGCTTTACGTGCCCAGAACAATAAAGGGCGGAGCAAGCGTGAAGGTTTCAGAGGTAGAAGGGAGTGAAATAAAGCTCCACGAGCCCTAGAGCCTTTGGAACAGGAGAAAAGGAAATTTCGAGAATGTATCCCTATTCTAATTATTAAGTGATATTTTAGCTGCAGCATATTTTCATAATCTTCGTGGTTACAATTTTATTGTATGAGTATTTTGTGACAGAATTGTGAGGAGGCTTCTAAGACTAGAAGCTGAAAGCCTACATTTAGCTCTTACAGATCAAGTGTGCTATGGTTCAGTGTTTTGTGCAGCATAGCCACCAAATGACACTTTTTTCCTGGCAAAATAATGAGACTAATATCTAACCAAGGGAGGCAACTCCATATGGCATTTTAATATGAAAGAAAAATGAAGTGATTATAAATGCTGTCACTTAAGTAGACATGTTTGAATATTACTAGGAATGATCAGCCAGCCTCGTGTATAAGAATTATTCTGTAGGCATTAAATGGTCTTTAATACAATTTATTGAAAAGAAAAGTAGCTCTAACCACTATTTAGTATTCTGGTATTCTGGGCTGCTGTTAAATGTCAGCATCATTGCAAAGAGTTTCCCAGGCAGCACGGTCAAGAGTGAATGTTTATAAATAACTGAATAAAAACAAACAAACAAAAACACTCATTGAAGTTGGCATGATGAAGTAAAAAGAATTATTTTTCTGTGATAACTTATAAAAAAGCTATGGGACCTTGAACACAGATTCTCAGAATTCTCATCTCTGAAATGGAGAAGGCGCATTGCACTTTACAAGTAAAATACAGCTCTCAGTAGATTTGCGTACAGACGAGTGATCTCTGATACCAGGGAGAAGCTCTTGGAAGGGTATAACATAGTTGTCTGTTGGGGCTGCTGTTGTCATTAACTGAACTTGCACATGAAATATATTTTTCTCAAATGTATTATTTTTAAATTTAAAAGTTATGCACATGGCTAAAAATTCGAAGAGTTTAGAAAAAGTATAATATAAAAAGTTAAACCTTCCCATAAATGGATACCATATGCTGTTCTGTACCCAGCTTCTTCCTTTATATTTTAGTGATCTTTACATATCAACACATGGGGACCTGCCTTATCTTTTTTAATGGCACATAGTATTCTTGATGTTCCATTCTTTATAGATGAAAAATATTACACATACAGGTACACACACACACACCTTCATTAACTGAACTTGTGGTGTTATTGGTTTAGTTGTTGCTAGGTTTTTTGTAATTTTATTGATTATTCAACTAATTTTTATTTCTTTAACTTTGATTAAGGTTGAGTGTTTCTTTGTATCTTTATTGGCCATTAATATATTTTCTTTTGTGAACTGTTAAAAGGTTTTCAAAATTGCTGTGGCAGTAACTATTCATTGAGTGTCTTATTTCATGCCAGCCACTCTGCTCAGTGTCCCAACATGCAGGCACTCGTGTAAGCCTTACAACTTTGAAGAATGAGATAATTATTTCTGTGTTAGATGAGAGGGCTGAGCCCAGAGAGGTGGAGTGAACTTGCCCACGGTTGCAGGCATACCAGTGGGCAGAACCAGGGTTTAGGCCCAGAAATGTCTCATTCCAGAGCCTGATATGATCCTTTCCCTAGCAGACATTCTTTGCAAAAGCCTCTATTACAGCAGATTATAGACATATATTAGAATCAAAAGAAATATGATGCATGTAAAGATGCTTTGCAAACTGAAAAGTGCTTTGTGAATGTAAAGAATAGAAGGTCAAAAAGCCTGGTAAAACTCTCCTGGGTTATTGCTAGAAAGTTTCAAGCAAAGACAGAGTTGTGAGCTTTGTGCTCCCATGAACAGATGTTTTACAGAAGCGTTGAACCAAAAGAGAACAGATACATCCTCCGGAGTAGGTGACATTGAAGGTAGTGGCCTGGGAGATACTTGCTTTAGTAACTGGCAAAACAGATAATAATGATAATTTACAGGGACAGTAATGGTATTGCTTGGTTAATGCTACCGTTTAAATGACTGTGATGGAAATTGTACTGATGTTACTGCTTTTGATATTTACGGGCTTAGGAGAGGTTTGATTTTGCGTAGAAACTGTGCTGGTTGGATCACTGTGTGGTTGGTTTATTATGATCAGCATTAATCTTTGAGTTCTTCTGTTTCCTTTGGATTGCTTTTCCATCCCCCTCCCTTGTTTTGTAGGCTGCAGCTGTTGATTCTGAACCCAGTAGCAATCATCTGCTGGGTCATTTTTTGGAAGATAGCGCTCATGAGCTCTGGGCTATGACTCACTCTAAGATCTTGGAGTCTGAAGCCTCAGACACCTTGGGGGACAGCAAGGACGGCCCATGTCTGGAGACCATGATGCTCCGAATGGAGGAAATGGAAGTAAGCTCTGGGGCTGCTTTTCTGTTTGGTCACTGGGTGCTGGCCTCTGCTGAGCGCTGCTCCTCCTCATGCTTCTGTAGCCTGGTGCTTCAGTCACATAGTCCTGGTTCTAAATGCCAGCTTGACTGCCAACCACGTCTGTGTCCTCGGTAAAGTCACTTACCCTCTCTAATAACTCGGATGTTTTTAAGGGTAAAATGAGGTATGAAGTATCATTACATTACCTGATGCATAGCTCAGGAAGGTGACCGTCATTATTATCCCCCGATAGCACTGATAGGAGATTCGACAAACCCTGGGACCAGAGCCCGGGTCCACAAATGGGACCCTTGACCGCTTCATCCCTCAGCCTGTAAATGCTATTCACTTACCTCTGCTACCCTGTAGCGTGTGATCCTGACATATCACAGATAATTTTACCCTCTTTAATTCCCATGATGCTACTTTAGAATGCTTTTCTCAACGCATTGTAGGTCTCAGACATTACCCAGTCCAACCCCTGGATTGTTCAGAGCAGGAAATTGAGACACAGTCAGGGAGGAAGGGATGTAGCCAAGGTCCCCAAAAAGTTCCCTCCAGAGCTGGGGTGCGAATCCTGTCTCCCGGCTCCTGAGTCAGCATTTTCTTTTTAACTGCACCATGGTTAAATCTCATTTTGGTGATGTACTCAGCAAATTAAGTAGAAAGTAGAAACATTAGAGGGAAGACAATTTTTTGTGGCTTTTTGAAAATTTAAAGATGCAGTTTATGCTAGTCTTGTAACTGATTTTCTCTTCTCGGGGGAAACTGTCTAGACCTGAAGTGTCCAAAATGGTAGCTCTAGCCGCACGTAGGTATTTAAACGTCGGCTAATTAAGATTAAACACGCTACTCACAGTTCAAGTGGCCACTATACTGGACATGGCAAATAGAGAACATTTCCATCATCACAGCAAGTTCCAGTGGGCAGTGCTGGTCTAGATGAGATTTATTGGGTTAATTGCTTCATTTTATTTTAGACCTCACCTCATGAACCAACCGCTTCCTGGCCTGGCAGACACCCGTTTCTGGCAGTGTGTCTGTGTCAAGTGTGTCTGCCGAACTGTTACATCCTTACTAGTTCTGGTTTGTGACGAAACCAATTTTCTCATAAATTCAACTTTTTTTTTTTAAAGAAATACCAGGAGACAGTTCGCCAAAGATATAATAAAATTGTGTATTCTGATCCTCATCTTTGGATGCAGAAAGAAAAAAATGGTGAGTGTTCCCACACTTTTTTCCCCAACATTCTGAAAATTTTCAGACGTACGGAAAAGTTGAAAAAAATCATACAGTGGACCCCCATATACCCACCTTCTAGATTCTATAATTAACATGTTGCTCTATTTGCATTATTAAATATCTGTTTATCCTGTATTCATCCATTAATTTTTCTTATTTTGGATGCATTTCAGAGTAACTTGCATCTGTCAGTACATGTCATCCTAAATATTTTAACATGTGTATCATCAACTAGAGTTTAACATTTATTTATGGATGTTTTTCATTTTGAGATAAAATTTACATATAATAAAATGCACAAGTCTTAACTGTGTCGTTTGATGGGTTTTGACAAATGGATACACCTTTGTTCTCCACACCCCTAGCAAGATGTAGACTGTGTCAGCACCTCAGAAAGTTCCCTCGTGCTCCTTCCAGTCAGATCCCCACTGCCCAGGCTGCCACTGTGCTTTTTTCCTGTAGATTCATTCTGCTTGTTCTAGAATTTCATGTAAACACGATGATACCTGCGTGTACTCTTTTGTCTAAGGCTTCTTTCGTTCGGCATGAGGTTTTATAGATTTATCTGTGTTATTTCCTGTTGCCACTGTAACAAATTTAAGTGTGTAACAAGTTAAAGCACACATTAAGTGGTTTAAAACACAGATTTATTTTCTTACAGTGCTGGAGGTCGGAAATCTGACGTGAGCCTTAAAGGACTAAACTCGAGGTGTTGGCAGGGCTGCTTCCTTCTGGAGAGTCCATGGGAGGAGTGGTTCCGTTCCTCCAGCTTCTGAGGCCGCCAGCCCCTCTGGCTTGTGGCCGTTAGCAGACCCTGCTTTCCTTACTGCGGCGCCTTCCTTTCTGCAGGCAGTTCCTCCTCTGCCTGCCTGCGAGCGGCACACTGATTACGTTCAGGGCCTGCTCTGGTCACCCGGTTCCCTCTCCCATCCAGAGACCCTTAACTGGGCAAGTCCCTCTTGCCAGAGATGGGAACATCTTGGGGGGCCATCATTCAGCCTGCAACGCTTGTATCAGAACTGCATCCCTTTTTATTGCTGAGTAGTATTCCAGGGTATGCATGTACCACATGGAGTTTGTCTGCTTGCTTGTGGATCTGCATTTGATTGTTCCTAGTTTGGGGCTGTTAGAAATAAATCGGCTATGAATATATTCGTGTCTTTGTGTGAACATAAGTTTTTATTTCCCTTGGATAAATACCTGAATAGACTTGCCAGGTCATGGGATAGGTGTATGTTTAACTTTATAAAAAACTGCCAAACTTTTCCCCAAAGTGGCTGTACCACTTTACATTCCCGTCTCCATTGAGCTCCTTGCTTGATATCCTTGCCAACATTTGATGTTGTCAGTCTTTTTAATTGTAACCATTCTGGTGGGTGCATAGTGATAGCTCATTGTGGTTTTAATTTCTTTTGATAAATAATACTGTTTAGAACATTTTCAAGTGATTATTAACCATTTGTATATCTTCTTTTGTGAAATGTCCAGATCTTTTGTACATTTTTTTTAAAGTGGGTTTTTTTATTTTTGAGTTGTAGAAATTCTTTCTGCATTCTGGGTACAAGTTCTTTGTCAAATATATATTGGTTTCTTTTTTTTTTCTTGCTGAGGAAGATTTGCCCTGTGCTAACATCTGTTGCCAGTCTTTCTCTGTTTTGTATGTGAGCCACTGTCCCAGCATGGGCACTGGTAGACGAGTGGTGTAAGTCTGCCCTGGTGAACGAACCCAGGCTGGCGAAGCAGAGCGCACAGAACTTAACCGCTAGGCAACCGGGCTGGCCCTGGTTTTTTTTAAAACAACAGCTTTACTGAGAGAGAGTTCATGCACATACCATAAAATTCACCCTTTTAAAGTGTACAGTCACTAGTTTTCAGTATAGTGGCAGAGTTGTGCAGGCGTCACTGCTGCCTGATTCCAGCCCGTTTTCACCCTGAGAAGAGCCCTGCGGCCCTTGGCAGCCGCTCTCGCCCGCCCTCCTCTCACCCCAGCGGCCGCTAATCTCTTCAGAGAAGTGTTTGCGAATGCTGTCCCCATCTGACGCTCACCTGTGTATCTTCCCAAGTGTGTTTTGTTATGAGCAGACATTTTTAATTTTGATAAAGTCTAACATGAATTTTTTCTTACACGGTTTTTATTTTCTTTGATCTAAGAAACCTGTGCCTACTCCCAAGCTGAGGAGAGTCTCTTGTTCTCTTCTAGAAGCTGTTCGGTTTTAGCTTTTTTGTGTAAGTCTGTGATCCATCTTGAGTAAGAGTTTGCCTATGGTTTGAGGTAGAGGTTGAGGTTCGTTTTTCTCCCCATAATAGTTATCCATTTGTTGAAAAGACTCTCGCTTTTCTCCTCCACTCTTAAAAATTCACACATACTCATTTTGGCTGCAGTTGCTAGGCTGCTATCACAATCTTGGCTGGGATGCGTCACCCAAATTCTGTTTGACTCATGCTTATCACTTACTGCCTTACTCAGTGAAAGGAGGAGAGTAAAACGTGGTTAAACATTACCTCTGAAGGAATCTAAGTGCCATGAGTTTTCAGGGATGTAAAGGAAATTGTGGGTACAGAAGGTTTACAGTAGCAGCCTCCATCACAGATAATTTTTCAAAAATATGAGTTGGGGGTGTTCTCTTAGAAAGAGTATTCTCCCTGTCAAATTTTGACAGTAGGATGGGCCATCGAAACACAATGCTAATCTGTTCCTTTTGTGTTTTATGTAGTTTTCAAGCGCTCTGTCCTTTGCTCACATTCTGTCTTCCCTCCAGCTCTGCTCCAGCTTCCATTTCCATGCTCACATGACAATCCAAGCATTCTTCACGACCCTGCTCGCGTGACCCTACTCGCGCAGTGCTTTCCCCGGTATTCCTATACTGGAGTTTCCTCCCTCCCTGCCTGTGAACTCTCATGGACTTCTGGCATGTCCTGCCATGTGGTAGAGCAGTTTGTGTGTGGGGGGTCTTACCTCAGCCAACAAAGCCACAGACTCTTTGAGGCCAGAGACTTTGTCATATTCAGTTGTGTCCCCTGCTGCTCCTAGCACAAGTCTGGCCCAGGGAGCACCCTTCTAATCATTGCCTAGTGAATCCGTGGGCATTTTAGCGTCTTTTTATATGGAAGCAGAAGAAAGGGAAATTTTGAAGGGCAATTCATTCCATTGATGGTTTGACCATGGGCCACAAAGTTGGGTGGCATCATGCAGAAGACAGCCTTACAGAGGACTCTGCGTTCTCTTTTTTCAAGGACAGTTTAAATTATCAGTCACTATCTATGACTGCATAGAGTCTAGGCGTACATTGAAATGGAGCTCTTTAGAACGCTAACAACTGAAATAAATTTTTGGACACTTTAATTCCAGAATCATGAAATTATAGTAAGAACCTTGTGTCTCTAGTTGTTCTGATTGTGTGTTCAATTGCATCATAAAATCAAATTTAAAGTGATTTTTGAATTGTGCGGTGTCTGATCTGTGTCTCTATATCCCCTCTTTCTGAACGATTGAAAACTGATTGTACTCTTAGTAATATTTTTGCAGACTGACTTATGCAATATTTCTGTCTGGCAGTAGGAAATCCTAAGCATATAAACGTGAGTCAGAGAAAGTTGTTTGACTTGTGGATACTCCTTACCTAAGAGAAGGACAGATTTTCTTCCTACCCTTGAAATACACTTAGAATTATAAATAATCTTAAACTCAAAGGAGCTGTCAAGGTTGCAAGGCATGGTTAATAAGTTAATGTTTTGACTGTCATCATGTAGATTTTTCCAGCAATGCCAAATTAAATCAGCTAATTATATGTTCAGGTGTGTGTGATTTTTCCTTCTCCAGTAATCAAGCCATTTAAAGGTTAAAAAACAAACCCGCTGCCTAAGACTCGTTGAATGGGTGGCTGGGTCCTAACAGAACCTGCATAGCCTGGGGTTTTGCACAGACCTCTCTCCTAGGGTCTTCTCAGAGCTAGCAGAGGCTTCACAAGCAGTTTGTTATTTCTTAAAACTGATTCCTCTTGATTGTTTCTTTGTAATTTTTAAATTCACCTTTTCACTTAAAAGAAGAACAATTTTTCCGTCGCACAGCTAGCTTAGCTAAGCCCGTTCTGCTTGAGAGATGTGCATGTGACTCCCTCATGGGTGTGGGCCGCAGGACGGCTCTGATAGGTCTGTCAACTTCTCTTTAAATGTAGTCACTTTGTTTCTTCTTTTCTAGACCAAAAAATCCCAGCAGTAACTGAAAGGCCTCTTTCTCCTCATCCGATCAGGATCACAAAGACAGCAGCTCGCAAAGACCCAGAAGTGAACATCGTGTTGGAAAGGCCCTGGAATGCCAAGTAAGTGGAAACGAGACTGTCTGATTTCATTGTCGTTGCTTGCCTTTGATGATGTTAAATTTCGAATTTCTTCAATTCCCGCAAGACAGAGAAATTCTTACTTTGAGCAGGTTCTTGCCAAACTCCAAGATGGCACAGTAAAATAGCATGTTTACAGGATGGGCGTGGAATACGCTGGATCTTACTAAAGGAACTTTCAGTGACGTTTCACTGGTCTTAACTGTGGACAGCATCACATTGGCATGTGTGGTTGTTCTGTTAACACTGCAGTCTTCGCTTTAAGAATTCTCTTGTCTATGAGACAGGAAGTCCTGCCGTGTGGAGGGTTAGTCCAGTGACAGGGGGAGCAGTGAGTGACGATAGATGCTGAGTTTTGTTCAGTGTGAGAGAGAGAAATGAAGGTAAACCTTTGGTCATCAGACCGTCAGGGTGAGTGAACACTTTACCCTTGCATATAGAGGATGTTGAATGCTTTCATTTTTGTTTGCTCTCAGTTCCCTGGATGAAAGTGTGGGAACAGAGGAGAAGTCAGAGAAGAGAGAGGCTCCCCTGCTCTCCCTGTCAGAAGGTGCTCAACAGAAAGAGGGTCGAGCTGCCCTCTTGGTCCCACCCAGTATGCGGCACAGCATTGGTGACTACTGCAGCCGCTTTGAGCGGTACCTCCGGATGATATCTCATGAGGCCGTGGGCTCCTTCAACCCATGGCTGCTTGCTGAAAGGTCAGTAAGATGCTCTGTGCCTCTGTTTAGGAACCAGGTGCCAAAAGTCAACCGACAGAAGGGCTGGAGGAAGTCCTGGCCAAGGTCTCCTGCTCTGCTTTTGGGCCCTGGAGTTCCAGCAGTTGCTTGGGCTATTGGCTGGGCTTTCTCTGCTGACTGCCTTTTGTCAGATAGAGGGGACCGCCAAACAGCACGGGTGATGTTTCGTGAGACAAATCAGCTTGCTTTTCCTGGACATCACCTTCTGCAGACCCTCAGGTTTCAGCTTCCTCTGTCCTTCCTCTATCCTGGTAAATCAGTTATGATTCTTCCACATGCCTTTTTTTTTAATATTGGTTTTTGGTTTCTTTCTTTCTTTTTTTTTGGTGAGGAAAATTAGCCTACATCTGTTGCCAATCTTCCTTTCTTTCTCCCCAAAGCCTCCCATATGTAGTTGTATATGCTAGTTGTGGGTTCTTCTAGTTCTTCTATGTGGGACGCCGCCTCAGCATGGCTTGATGAGCGGTGCTAAAAGTCAGCACCCAGGACCCAAGCTGGCAAACCCCAGCCACCGAAGTGGAGTGTGCGAACTTAACCACTTGGCCACAGGGTCAGCCCCCCAACATGCTTTTTATCTTCTGGAAATTTTGGATATTTCTCATCTACTTTGTCTTTCTTTTTCTCCTTGTAGGTTTTTGTGTTCGTTTATCTGTTTTTTTTTTTATTTTAATGGAGTTTTGGGTGGGTTCAGAGATAATCATTTATGTTCAAACCCTCAGGTTTAACTTGAAGTCCTGAGACGTCTCTTTAATGTATAGCACCTTCCAAAGCATATGAGACCCTTTGTTCTGATTGAGGTGCACATTTATTTTCTGGGGGAAGAGAATAAACTTGACTGGCTTCCATGTGTTAACTCACAGTCCTGTAGCATCCTCACTTATTTCCCATAACCTGTCTGGATTGGTTAGGCAGACTGGCATTTTGGGAAATTCCAAAACAAGCCAAGGAAGATAGACTGGTCCTTGATTAAATGATACGTTTTGTTCATAGTTGTTTTGTAGACGTAAGGAAAAGCTCTCTCAGCCTATAAGGAAAAATAGGTTAAAAGGTAAAAGATAGAGCTATGAGAACATACCCAGATTTTTACACATGTTCTCCTCTTCTGCTATCCTTTGACCCCCAAATGACAGTGCATCTGAATATGCTAGCTCTGTTTTTCTTCCTTATTTGAGTGTTCCCTAGATGAGAACTGTGTTGATAAGATTTTGAAGAAGTATCCAAAGACAGCTGACTTCATCTCTAGCTTCTTGGATGAGGGAGAAGTTAGCTGAGTTTTTCCTTTTCTTTGAATGTCTCCATTCCTCCTTACACTGAAGAAAAGCACTATTCCAGTGATCAAAGGGAGCAGCTGATATAAACTGGATATAAATAAGAGAGTGATTGTGAAAAGAAAGGCTTAAGGCGATAATGCTTTTGATGAAAGCAAACTCTTAAGGATTCCTGGTTTGAAAAGCAGATCAGGAGACTTCGAGCTGAAAAGGGCAAACCAAATATAGGTGTTTATCTTTCCTCCCTGTATGCCTATCCCACTGCGTGTCACTGAATGAATAAATAAGAAACATCGGTGACAGCAAACAAGGAATAGTAATAAATAACATTTTAGGGCCATAAAGCAGTTAAACAAATGGCAAACGGCCTAGCAGACCAGCGAGAGCCGAGTGCCTGATGAGGGTGAAGCCAGGAGCCACAGCCGTTTGTTCAGGAGTGAGAAGCACCAGGTGCTCGTGACGGCAAGGGTGCAGGTGAGTCAGAGACAGGAGGCTTAGCTGAAATTCTCACTCTCGAATAGAGCAGAGAGCTGAGATGCCCAGACATGAGGAAAACCACGAAGGATACATAGCCTCTCCTCACAGAAGGAACGCTGAGCAAGCAGGGACAAGGCAGGCAGCAAAACATCAAAATCGAACAAACTCGCATGAGTATTCTCAGGGAAATAAGGGCAGCTGTTGCACCAGAGAACAAGAACAGGATACTATAAAAAAGAAATTTTCAAAAGTAAAACAAAAGTTTTTAGAAATTAAAAATATGGTCAAAATAAATTCACTAGAAAGAGTCAAAGCAAAAAGTCAAATCTCTCAGGAAGTAGAATGAAAAAAGACAGGGAGATGGATAATAGAGAAGAAAAGATTTTAAAAATTAGAGGATTATTCTAGAAGATGCAGCGTCTTGGTCAGCTCAGGCCGCCCTAACAAACACCACAGGCTGATGGCTTAAACAACCGACACTTATCTCTCGTGGTCCTGGAGGCTGGCAAGGCCAAGATCAAGGCACTGGCACATCTGTGTTTGGTGAAGGCCTGCTTCCTGGTTTGCAGACAGCTGTCGTCTTGTGTCCTCATGTGGCAGAGAGAGATCATCTCTTGTGTCTCTTTTGTAAGGGCACTAATCCCGTTCATGAGGGCTCTACTCTCAGGAACTAACCACCTCCCAAAGGCCCCGCCTCCTGGTACCATCACATTGGGGACCAGATGTCAACAGACAAATTTGGGTGGAAGAGGACCTAATTTTCAGTCCATAGCATCCAACATCTGAATAATAGGAGTTCCAGAGTGTGAGAACAGGGAAAAAGAAGGAATGGGAGATTATCTGAGAAATGCTGTAAGGAAATTTTCCAGAAGGCTGTTAGTCTCTAGATTGAAACAGAGTTCATCAGTTGTCCACTGTGAGTTAGTGAGTGAATAAATAAATAGAGCAGAACACACCATGGCACATCATTATGAAAAGGAAATTTGAGCATACCATGTAAGGAGAAGATGACAAAAGGTTCCAGAGAGTTTAAACTGGATACATTCAAAATACTCAGAAATGAGTATGGTGTATTGTTTTCAATAGCAACACTGCTAAAAGATATTGGAGCATACTTCCAAAATCTAGAATTCTGCACTCACTCAAATTATCAATTAAATATAGGAGTAGAATAAAGACATTTTTAGGTATGCAAATTGTCCAAAAATTTAATTCCCTGTTTCTCAGTAAGCTACTGGAGGGTGTATGTATGCCACCAATACCAGGTATTCATCGAAAAAGAGGAAGACAGGATTTAGGAAACTTAGACTCCAACATGGAACGTCCAGAAAAATGGCAAAAGCTGTTTCCAAGAGAAGAATTTTTCAGTGAGCATAAACGGCATCTAGTCCAGGTTGGAGTAGGAGGGCGGAGGGCTCCAGGAGGAGTGGGTCCCAGAGGGGGAAGGCAGGGTGGGGAAGGTTAAAAAGAAGAAGGAGCAAACGGACTCCTTACCCAGTGTGTCTGAATGCATTGGGAGCACCTTTGTAATTCTCTGATAGTTTGGGGGTGAATTAGTGGTAGGAATATGGAAAGCAGAGCAAATATAAAACAAGGTAATCACTTCTGCTTCTAGTAGTGATGAGCCTGGTAATTGGGACCACTTCTCCCACTGAGGATAACTGTTAACAGAAAACCCAGGTTGTAAATAAAACACATATGCTTGAAGGCATCAGGAAGTTAACTAGGTAATGACGAATAGCTAGGCCAGGATCCTGGAGGTGACGGAGGCCTAGGGAGGTTAGCCCATCGTCTGTCGCTGGATTGTCAGTTCTGGAGGGAGATGAGTGGCACTTTTTGACAGTCTTTTCAGATCAGAGGACAGAGGTGGGAATCCAGGGCTTGCCGAGGTCGGGGAGTTGTCCTGGTGAACTTCCCTCACTTTTGATTGGGACCCTGCAGGGTGGCACTCTCAAAGGAGAAGTCACCTGGCTGCCAGGAGGTCCTCTCAGGGACCACACTCAGCTCCACATTATTTCAGTTCCTGAGATCAGATTAAGGTGACTCTAGGTCATTGCCCCCAGGACGCCAGGCAGAAGCAAACATAAATGTTCTCTGGAGGAATATCACATCATCTTAGGACTTAAACTATTTCTACAGTTTTCAAATACAGTGGCTGATATATGGTGAAAAATAACCAGGCAACAGAGAGCTGTGACCATAACAAGAACAGGCCCACAGCAGCTCCAAATATTAGAGCTCTCAGACACAGACATTAAAATAACCATGCCTTCTGTGGTCATGGAGATGAAAGACACAACGGAAAATGTTGGCAGAGAACTAGAAACTAAACAAAACGCAAGTGGGCATTCTAGAACTGAAAAATACAATTTCTGAAATGAGGGATTCACTGGATGGGCTTAATAGCAAGTTAGATACATCAAAAGAAAGAATTAGAGACTTGGGATATAGGAGAGAAGAAAATATCCAGAAAGACGCATGAAGACACAAAAAAGATGAAAACAAAGAAAAGGGGATGAACAACATTGGGGATAAAGTGACAAGATCTATCGTATATGTGGCTCGAGTCTCAGAGGGAGAGGAGAGAGAGGATGGGTCAGACATGACATCCACAGAGAGAATGGCTAGTAACTTCCCCCGAAGTAACAAATGACATCAAGCCAGAGATTCAAGAAGCTGTAAAAACCCCAAGCAAGAAAAACAAAAAGAAACCTATGACATAGTCATGTCATAATATTGCTAAAAAATCAAGAACAAAGGGAAAATCTTAAAATCAGCCAGAGGAAGGAAAAAAAGAGAAACAAAAATGGAAGCTGGAGGTCTTGGCCTGTGTTTTAAAGTTCTGAAAGGAAAGAACTGCCAATGTGGACTCTAAGCCCAGTGAAATGTGTTTGGAGGAGGAAGGTAAGAGGCTCCAAACAAGCAGAGCTGAGAACACTGATCACCAGTAGAACTTCCCTATAGGAAAGAGGGAACGGGTGTTTGTCAGGCAGAGCAAAAGTGGCCACAGATGAAAGGTCAAAAATATAGGAGGGCATGAATTTAAAAAAAGGTGAGTAGGTAAATGAGTATTGACTATATAAAACAATAAACTGATGTCTTATGGTGTGTGTGGGGAAGTGTGTACCTTTAAAACACAATACAATAGCGTGTAAAGAAGAGGATAAGTGGAGTTAGTGTTCTAAGTTTCTTGCATTATCTGGGAAAATGGTAAGAATATCAATTCCTGTTGGACTTTAGGTCAAGGATGCTTATTGTATCTAGGATGGTCACTAAAAGAAGAGTAGAAGAGTGTATGACATCCAAGTTAATAGAGCGGAAAGAATGTAATGAAAAATCTAAAAGAAAGAAGAAACAAATAGACAAATAGAAAATACTTGATATTTTAGTAGTAGAAACGCAAATATGTCAGAATTACATTAAATGAAAAAGGACTCTACAGGCCAATTAAAGGCAAAAGATTGTCAGATTAGCAAAAACAAAACCAAACCAGCTGGGCTGGGAGTGGAGTAGAAGGGACAGGAGAGGGAGAAAGAACCGTGTCTCCAGTCAGCGACAGTCACACTAAAGGGAGCAGGGGCGATGAGAAGTCTCCAAGTGCCGCTTGAGCTCGCCTGCTCCCCGCCCCAAGAGAAGACATGCCCCCCTGCTGTCGGGAGTCAGGCAGCCGTCAAAGGTGGGTCTGGGCTGGGGCTGGGTAGCGGCTGGTTAGTTTCCAGTTTCAGTCCTCTCAGGGTGAGGTCTGTCCTGTGTCTGTTCCAGGCCACTCCCTCTACAGGTTTTGGGATCTAATTACTGCCATCTCAGCATCTAGGAGAGCAAGGCCTCACACCTTGTTTTTCTTCTTCAAGAGTGTTTTGGCTGTTCATGGCCTTTTGAGTTTCCGTTGAAATCTCAGAATTGGCTGAAGTGCCCCGGCTGAGTGAAGAATGCTCCCCTGTTTGGCTGTGTGTGCTCTGAGCTGTGTTGTTTGTCTTCCAGCTTTTCGGAAGAGCTGGTAGATGAAGCTCTGGGGGCCGTGGCTGCTGAACTTCAGGACATGTGTGAAGACTATGCAGAAGCCGTGTTCACCTCCGAATTCTTAGAGGCTGCTGCATAGAGGCTCTCCGAGACGAGGCCCCTCCTGTCACACTGGAGAAGGGACGGCACCACTTTCATTTGAGCCCACGGGAAATCTATCCTCAGCTGTCTGTCCAGGCCCAGGAGGTGCTGCCCACGGACAGGAAGGAAATGCCAGTGATGTCATCCTCACTTTGCATTTTCTCATTGTCATAGCGATGGTTCTGGTAGTTTATGATGGAATGTGTTATATTTATCAGTGCCTAGGAAACGTGAATAGATTATGATAATATAATATTTTCTGAATGTATGATTTTCCTACTGAAATATTATGTTCATTCCACTGGCTCAGTTTGGTGATGAGAATGTTTTAAAAGGTAATAAATCAGTATATTTGACATAGGAATTCCAGTTGCTATTGAACCTGTAGGTGGCATCAGTTACCCTCTGGTCCTGTCACCTCGCTCATGTTTCTACCTTCTGCAGTTTCCTATCAGGACAGCTGTCCCTCCTGGTTACAGATTTGTGTAGGGCACAGAGTTGGGTTCTGCTGCCAAACCCTTCCTCTGTTGCAGCTTATTAAAGATAGGAACCCACCAGTTTTCAGTGCACAGCAATAAACACATTTCCCTAATGCTCGATTCCTAGGTGGTTTATCACATTTTTAGTTCCTCAGAGTCTTTTATTGCTGTGAGTTGACATATTCTGATATACAAAACTTTCTCTGAATTCTGAGGAAGTTTGAGGACACCAGGAGAGGACCAGCCTCTCTAGTGCCTGCTTGAAGGTCCAGAGCTCATTTGCATCTCTGAGGAGGTCAGAAGGTTCTGCGTTTCCTACCACAGACGAACCTTGTGTGGAGGAGGGAGTGGATCTGGATGGTGTGAGACTGGGTCTCCCCAGAGAAAGGAAGAAAGTTAAGAACCATAATAGCTTGGTCCTCAAATGACTTATAAGGCATATTTTATCAAGAGAAAAGCCTGTGTTTTCAGAAACTCTGAATTGGGAAAAAGAGAACGAGTGTGCGTAAAAATAAGGCCACTGCCTGGAAGAAGTTTCCATCAGTTTTGGCCTGAGGCTTGGTGAAGGAAGTGTGAAGAACCGAGTGGCGGGAGACGCACCCCATGGAATAATGTGAATCTTCTTATAACACGACAGTGTTGTCCTCGGGGATTTTTCTCTGAAGTATAAGTATTTCAGGTGATAATTTAAGCTGCTTGATCACACTTATTTGTGCAAAATTGGTTTTTATTTAATGTTAATGTTTTCCTGCTTAATTTTATATAACCTCGGAATTAAAGACTTGAAGGGAAATTAAAGGTCTTTAATTTGAGGAATTGCGTGTGTACACTTGAATTGATAGGAGCGTCTGTCGTTGATAGCTTAAAGTAATTTGTGTGGCAGTTTTTACTGTGCTGATTTTTAAAATAAATTCAGTATTTTAAAGTATGTACAGGTCTGTTTGAAATAATTTTCACCTCCATTTTTTTCCCACAGGCAGAGTGAAATGTGGTTTATAGACTGAAATGTGATTTACCACGGAGAGTACTTTGATTAGTGCATCATTTGCCACCTGTTCCCCCAGAAAGACAGAGATGATAGTGCAGCTGACGTTCACTGGACATATAGCGTGGGTCAGGCCTGCTCTCAGTGCTTCCCATCTGTTCATTTATTCAGTGCTTGTATCATCTGTATGAGGTGGATACCATTATGATTCCCATTTTATAGGTGTATAAAATGAGGCACAGAACGGGGAGGTAATTTGATCCAAACAGCCCGTATTCAGCAATGCCATGGTCATGGGTTCACTTATTCCTGTAAGGATAATTGTCACAATTTCTCGAGTTTACTCAAGTGCATTCTCCTGCTGCTTCTTGTTCCTGCTCTGCGCGTCCTAGGTGCTGTCCGGAGCTGTCCCTCTCCTCAGCACTTCCTGTCCCCCAAAGGGTCAAGTCTGGGCTCCTTTGCTTAGTTTCAGGGTCTTTCCAGTCTCTCCTGCTCCTCCCCACAGACGGGGCCTCCTGTCTCTGACTCACATGGGTGAGGTTGCACCTGCCTCAGTGCCCCAGGTCTGCTTTATGGCCCTGGCCCTCATGAACCTCTGTGGCCAGAGCATTTTCCAAAGATGCAAAAATAAACCGCAGGAATTAAGAACTTTCACTTGAAAGTGGAAGTTGAATCCTTAAAACATGAATTTTCCTGTTTGTAGTCTTGCAACCATCCCACACCTCTAGGATGTCTGTTCATGAACAAAGGCTGATTGTGTTCAGGTCCTTCTCTAATCTCCTTAAGTTTTCTCATGACCTCGTCTCATATTATTTTCAGAAACAGAAACACATGGGTGTAGTATTTCTGTGTCACATAGGCTGTCCCAGTTTGCAGAGATGCTGCACTTTGTAAGCGCTCCCACTGGGCTCTGTCTGGCTTTGCAGCCCCCGCCATAGGGGTCTTTACCTGTTGACGTACTTGCCTGTAGTCGGCTTAGCTCCTTAAGGGCAAGGCCTCTGCCTGGCGTGTAAGTGGTGCTCAGTAAATTCTTTGGAAGGCACGCTTTTTCTTGGGGTCGGTTTTGTACAAGGGGGTCTATCACATCTCTGTCCACAACAATCTGTGTTAACCTTTTGTGACCTGATAGAGGCAGGATGCCGCCTAGGAGGAGCTGCGGATACCCTTTCCGAGACACTGATGCACTCGGACTGTTAACGGGCCTGCCTCCTAAATGCGTGCGCCTCGCAGCCTCGTGCTTCTCCGGGCCCTCCGAGTGCCTTGGTCAGCGCACTGCAGAGTGGGCGTGTGGGCTGGCAGGGCTGCGGTGGCCCTGGACTTGAGAAGAAGGCAGAGAAAAGTGTATGGGGGGCCGCAGAAAGGACTCTGTCTCCGTGCTGTGGTCCCTTCTCCCTCTGCCTGTTGGTGCTGGGGACCGGAGGAGAGACGGTGACGAGAGTCTTTCTACCTCCCGGCCCTTCCTCAGCTAACAGGTCCCGCTTCCCTGAAGGTAGGGGAGAGTGGTCGGGGGGAGCTGGCGGGTGGAGGAATGAACTGCTGCACTCTGCGCCCGTGGGCCTGGGAGGCAGGAGGAAGGTCTGAGGGAAGCCCCCAGGGCCGACAGGAAAGGAAGGGGCTGGCCAGGTGGTGTAGTGGTTAGGTTCACGCCTCTGCTTTGGTGGCCCAGGGTTTACAGGTTTGGATCCTGGGCATGGACCTAGCATCGCTTGTCAAGCCATGCTGTGGCAGCGTCCCACATAAAGTAGAGGAAGATTGGCACAGGCGTTAGTTCAGCGACGATCTTCCCCAAGCAAAAAAAAGAGGGGAAGACTGGCAACAGATGTTGGCTCAGGGCTAATCTTCCTCACAGAGAAAAAAAAGAAAGTTTCCAGTTTTCTCTGTGGCAAGTGTAGGTTTCCTTAACTTGTGTGTCTCCAAGAAGAACTCTCTGTTTTTGCAGCTTGTGAGAGCGATGAGAATGCCCTGCAGAATGTGAACCAGGGGTGTCTGCGTCACCATGTAGCCATCGTCACCACAAAGTGCCCTTAGGAAGGGCCAGCTGGTGAGAGCTCGTGATTCTTCGGGCTCTTGAAAAGCGACAGAGAGGCAGTGACACGTCCATGTTTCTTCCTGAATATTGGCCTTCTCCCTTCAGCCGTCTGTTGGTTCAAGAGCAGAGATCTCGGATCTGTTTCTTCACTGGCGTTTTTCTCAGTCGGTTGAGCCCAATAACATGGGCTGGGTTGGAAGGACTTCACCAGACATCCTGAGTGCTTCTCATCAGTCCCCGGTGAGGGCCCCAGAAATTCCCGCACTGGGGCCGGGGCCAGCTGTTGGGCCCCAGTGAACTAGTCAGCTGATCCGTCAGGTCCCGTCCGTTCGTCAGGGTGACAGGGCCATCGTCTCAGCCTGGAGTGCGTGGCTCCGAGAGCCAGACTGTGGATTGGTCCTGCACTCAGGCCTCCCCCTCCCACCGTAGCTCCAATACTTGGTCCCTTGCCTGCCAGCCTGCCCAGGACCCTGTTCCTGTAACCCTGGGCCCTGCTCTACTCTGACCAGCCTTTGCAGGGTCTGATGTGTGGCTTCTGACCCTCAGTCTGGGGTGGGGAACCCCGAGACTACACCTGCCCTTCTGGATGGACCCCCTGTATCTGCTGTTCTTCCTAGAATCCCCGTAGCTATTTCCATGTTCCATCTTCCCAGTAACTTTCATCACTTTTTCTTGAACCAAACCTGCTGCCTCTCACCATTTTTTCTGGCTGACTTTCCGTCCCGCCAACTGGACGTTTTCCTGTGGCCTGCAGCTGAGTCTGCCTCCTCAGCGCCCCAGCGGGTATGTCCAGAGGAGAGGCTCCGCCATCTCCTGCTGCCATGGAGTAAGTACGACGCACCTTCCACCCGTCTCTGAGCCCTGGCTCTCCACGGGGTCTGCATAGAGGCTGCTCCCGTCCCATTCCTCTCTGGATCCAGGAGGAGCCATTCGTCTCTCCTTGCTTCCAATGTCTCCTCCTGACCACTGCTGTACCCTGGTGGCAAGGGGGCTCTTCCTCTCGCAAGTCCAAGCCACGTGCACATGCATCCCCTTTCTCCGGGGTGGTGTCCTTCACTCCCCTAGACACCCCTGGGTCTTAGAGTCTTCTCTCTCTCTCTACCCATTCCAGTGCCTTAAAATCCTTTGTAGAGAACCTGAAGAAGCCTTCCTGGGGGTTTCTGGAGCACCCTTCCAAGGCTGCCAGCTCCTCCTCCTCTGCAGCCTGACCACACGTCCACCTCCGGGAGCTAACCCTCGCTCAGATGCGGCGTGCTCCGCTCTGAAAGCTCTCGTCCAGCCTTGGCTCCCCGGCCTCTAGGGGCCCTTGGCTCTCACCGCAGCCCTCCCTCTGCCCTGTCCCCACCTGCTCCCCTCTGGGGATCTCTTCTTATGGCTTTCCTCCCCACCCTCCCCCACCCCAACCCTCCTCGTTGCCTCCCTGCCCAGACCTGGCCGTGCATGTGCTTCCCTTCTGCTCCTTCTGCTCCCCTTGGCTCCCTCGAATCTCCCACCCGCACATCGTTCCTCTGTCTTCACTTCGGTCTCCATGAGGGCAGCCTCAGACCTCCCCCTCGCAGGCGGCCGAGCCCTGCTTGTGCCGAGAAGCCCACTGCACCTCCCTGCCACCCCAAGTCTGTCTGTCTCCGTCCACGCCTGGCAACTCGCTTGGCAATGGGAGAATTCCAGGGAGCCTTCTGCTCTCAACACTTGACCTGGGAAGCCCCCAGTGGACACTGATTCCTCGGGAGCACACGGGAGGCTAGAGTCAGGAGTGCCGGGGAGAGGCAGCTGGCCGCCAGAACCCACCTTCCTTTCCAGCCCCTGAAGACCTCCTGGGAGAGGCCACTCTCGGGGGCCAGGCTCAGGAGGGGAGGTGGCTCTCCTTCACCCCCATTGCCCAGCACACCGTTCGTGGAGGGTTACTCAGAGGCCAGGAGAAGTTAGGCGAACACTGTGGGCTTAACACCATGCCCCATCTAGTCAGCACTTCACAGCCCACGAGATGCCATTCAGTCTGGTCACGGAACCACCCTGCTTTGTGGACCAGCAGTCACTTGGTGGTTAGGAATGTGAATCATGAGTTAAGATCCCGTGTGACCTCTGTGCCTCAGTTTCCCAACCTGTGAAGTGGGGGTAAGAGTAGCACTCACACAGGGTTATTGTGCAGATTAAGAAAATAACCATGCAAACACCTAGCATAGCAGCTGGCAGAGAGCAAGCGCTCAATGAATGTTCCTATTGGGTTTATCTACGAGAACCTTAGAGGAGGGGCCGCGTGGCCCTGGTTCTGAAGCGCTTTCCTTGCCTCCTCCTTCCTGTTATGTGCTTTCCTGCTGACAATCCTGTGTCTCTCCTCGCCTTCCCTTTCAAACCAAATGCTTGGCGGTGCTTTTCCTAGCCATGCCTTTGGCAGTCCGGAGCAATGGAAACACACTTGGCTCCCCGTTCCAGCTGGTCTCCTGGGCCACCTCAGAGAGATGTCCCTTTTGGCCATGGGACTAACTGCACTGTGGACAGTGCTCCTGCAAGCTTCTTGTGGGGCTTCCAGTGCCCCCAGAATTTTCTGAACGCCTCTACGGGCCAGGCAGATGAAGTATGAATGGCCCATTTTACAGATGAAGAAATTGAGGCCCACAGACATTAAGACACTTGCTCAGGGTTGTGCAGACACACAGTGACAGAACCCAAACTAGGTCTGCATCTTTTGACTTCAAGCCTTGTATCCTTTCCATTCTGTGACACAATTTTGTCTCTCTCTCAAGTAGATGATTCTTAGATGGTCTAGAAAATCTTAGCAGATGTCAGTTGTAAGTGCAGTCTCCATTTGTAAGTATTTGCTGTGGTCCTGCTCTGTGCCAGGCGTTGTGCTTAGTTCTGGGCACACAAAGACGACCGAGATGTGTTTCCTGCCTTCCTAACAGAGCTGCACAGAGCCGAGCAGCTGCCTGTTCCCGTCCACTCACCGTCCACCTCCCACATCCCTGCACTCCCGCTGGCCCGGGCCCTGCCCAGAACCCAGCTTGCAGTGACAGTGATAACCCACTGCTTGTGTGCCGACCACATATGTGCTTTATTTACACGATCTCATTTGATTCTCACACTAGCACTGAAATAGAGATTATTAACCCATTTTACAGATGAAACTGAAGCCAAGTGAGGGGGAGGTTTTCCCAACTAGAAAGTGGTTGTCACCAGGTCTGACTACAAATTCTGGCTCTTCCCAGTGTCCCTTACTGCCCCTCTGTGGGCCCTGGCATCCCAGAACCTCTACCAGGGCTGGGGCTCAGCTCCGGAGGCACAAGTCAGACCACAGCTACACACTGCGCTGTGGGCCCACCTGCAGCCTCACGTCCTGTGCCAGGGGCACATGCCCAATTGGACATGCTGGTACCAGCCTTGCCCCAATGGTTCCTGGGCTTGCTGTGCCCACTGAGCAGTGTTCTGCAGATGGTCTCTTGCCACATCTACACCATCCTCAGTGGCAAAGCCAGTGTCCCCTGCTCTCCAGGCAGTTTCCTCCTCTGCCGCTCCCCGTGTGGTGGCACATGGCACCAGCAGCCCCAGCCTGACATTTCCCCACTCAGCAACCACAGCAGAAGGAAGCCCCTCATTCCCCAGAGTGCCAGCGATGCCCCTACGTGACTGCTCATTGCCCCTGATTGGCCCAACCTGGGTACCAAGCCAGCCCGACCTATTCGCTGTGCTCTCATGGGTCAGATCAGAGTCACATGCCCACCCCTGGAAAAGGGATTTGCAGCATCTCAACCGCATGGACTGAACGTGGATAGGGGGCGGCTTCCCAGAGGAGAACGGAGGCCCTGTTACCTGAAGCAGAGGGAAAGGATGCCCGGCAGGCAAAACCTGCAGGCGCGCTCCACAAATGAGAGCATGTCTTCCTGAGACTAGGGAATGAGACAGATTTCAATTGGCGTTGGCATTCATTTAATGTTCACTCCATGCTACCGAAATGCAGAGATAGTTAAGGCACAGATCCTCGCAAGGCAGAATGAAGGGTAAGGTGAAATAGGAAATGAGCGGTTGTACCTGGAATGACTCATTTTTACTGAGTGAGGGTTGCAATTTTGGCGGTCTTCATGGAGGAGGTGGCATTTGAATTGGACCTGAGTGCGTTTGAGGCCTTGAAGAGTGGCCTCGGCTGCTCATGACTCCTCCCAACAAAGAATTTTTGTCCGGCTTCAAGAAGATGTCCTTGAACGGGAATAAGCAGTTCCCTCAGCACGTCCTCCCTCCCGTCCCTTGAAAGCGTGATTTGCCCCAGATTGCTCTTGCTCAAGCTTCCTAATCTTTATTCTGTTTCTAAATGGGGCAGTCTACTGGGAGCCCCAGACCCCTTCCAAGCGCTCCATCTGTATTTAATCAATCCTTTCTCTGAAATCCAATCTGTCATAAATTCCGGCCTCACGATAAATGCGCCCTGAGGTCTGCAGGGAGGGGCGTTCATAGTGAATGAGAACCAGAATCGCTGCCCAAACTGTTGAATTGAGCACAGTGGGAATCGGGGGGAGGCACCTGCAAGAGGGGCGGACAGCGGAGCCAAGGCAGCCGCTGTGCGGGGGGGCGGCGGGACCCCACACGCCCTGGGCCTGAGCCTGCGCCCTCGGGGCAAGCCAGGCATTGTCCTCGGCCTGGCTTCCTCGCCTTCATTAGCTCTTGGTAATGGATTTTATATCTGCTCAGTGTGACGGAGGAGTCTTGGCAATCCTGGAAGACCTGCAGGATCTCCTCCCAGCCCTCCAGTGTGAAGCCAGCAGCTTCGTCAGCCACGTAGGTGGCTCTCCAGCCAACGTTTACTTTAGTGTCAAAAAGAAATCCCAGGCATGTCTGAAACAGATGTGGGCCCACTGTGCACTGGGGGTCTTCCCAGGGACAGCCTAGGCCGGCCTGGGGGCGTGGGCCTTTCTGTTGGGGTTGGTCCTGTCCTTGCCTCTGGAGGGAAGCCAGCCTGGCAGGCCTGCCCCTCGTTCCGTGCTGGGGCCTGAGACCCGCACGTAGAGCCTGCGCAGCCGTGTGACCTGGGGCGTGTGTGACAGAAGGCCGCATGGCTGTGGGAGGGGACAGGGATGCTGGCTTGGCTCTGCCAAAGCTTTTAATTAACTCAGATAATTGTTCACAGCTTTAGACGTGAACAAGCCCCAGATTCCCCACACTGACGTCGGGGCCTGCTTCCCGTCTGCACAGAGGGATGGACTGAAATAGGAGTTCCTGCTATTTTAAAGGGTCAAGATCCCTTTAAAAATCTGGAAAAAGCTGTGGACTCTTTCCCCAGAAAACACACACACACGTACACACATATATACACACATGTATACACGTACACACGTACACATGTACACTTGCTGTTTCACGTCCAGTTTCAGGGGCTCACAACCCCTAGTTCCAGGGGGTCCTGGACGCCAAAATAAGGCACTCTGCCCTGAGTGACCCTGGGCCGGCCCCTCCCCTGCAGCACCCCTGAGGTTGTCTATGGACAGAGCAGTGTCCCCACCACCTGGCATTTCCAGTCTCTTACTCCAAGGTGGACAAAGGAGGAGTTCTCACCCTTTTCTGCAGATGAGAACCGAAGCCCAGGGCAGGGCCGATCTCACAGGAAGTCCGGAGTGAGTCTGGCTCTGGACCCAGGCTCTTCTCCTCCCCAGCCTGGAGCCCGTTCCCTCCATCCCTGCTTCCTCCTAGCTTTTTAGGTCATGCTCCCTTTTGACAAGTGAAAAAACCTCATTTCCCCCACCTCCGAAATATCGAATAACACACTGTGGGGAGGGGAGCGGGAGTCTGTCTCCCCACTTGGGGTCACTGTATCATAGGCCGACAAGGCTTTTGTTAAGTTTTACTTTCTCTGGCTTGAAATATAATTTGAACTCTGAAAATCATAGTTGTTCTTATGTCCCAAATATGAAATATCATAATGTTGAAACGTTTGAAACCATACAGCCTGCAGCAGCCCCACCTAAAAAGCACTGTGGGAGGGCTGACAGCCTCTTCATATATTGGCGTGGTCCACCTAGCCCCTTCCGGAAGTTTCCTGCAGAGGATGCACAAGGACCCTCAGGCACGGAGTGCCAAGCACAGATGACTCTAGGGAGTGCCTCGCTCACACACCCCTAAACAGCAGACTTTCCTGGAGGTTTCTGGAAACTTTACCTTTGGCAAGGCTTCAGGAGTGAGCCTGGGGGGTTCTGGGACACGTGAGATGACACAGCCCGCAATGTCTAAGTAATTTGGAATTCACGATGCAGGCCTCCTGGCGATCCTCCAGCCCTCAGAAGTACAGGACACTCCCAGTGCCCTTGGAAGACAGTCGTGTGGATGCAGGAGCCCACCTCCTGCGGTACGATTCTCAGAGGCCCTTGCCCACCCCTGGGAGCCGGGGCGTGTCACATGTTCCATGCTTGGCCAGACAGGCCTGGCTTGAATGGATGGTGTGAAGATAAGGTTCCTTTAGAGCCCATTCCCGTGGTGGAGAGAGTGGCCATCAGGCCAGAGTCGTTCCAGGACAAGCTGGCGTCCGTGCTTTATGGTTCTTGGCCTTCTCGAGCTGCCTCAGTGCCTGTCTGCTCTCCAATCCTGTCCTTGCAGCCTCCTTTGAATCTCTGGGGTCCTGGTAGCCTGCCAATAAATTCCCTTTGTGTTTAAGAGAACCCGAGTCTGTGCCGGTGACAGTAGTAAGCGTCTGTGTTGCATGCATGCTGTCCAGACCTGGTATGACTTCTGCCTGTGCGCCAACAACATTTCGCTGCTTCTCCTGGCAGCGAGGGAGGGCTAGGGGTCAAGGAGAGAGTAGAAGGGACTCCTTGCCACAAGCCAGTGACCATTGCTCCCGTCACCTCCAGGAAGGGTGTGAGGAGAGAGCCCTGAACTGGGAGCCTGGAGATCGTCTGCCCCCAGTGCCCTGTTTTTGACTCCGCAGCACCTGGGGCCCAGCTTCCCCATCTATACGGTGAGGTGTTGGATCTGCTGAGCTGTGGTTGGATCTGGTGAGTGGGGTCTGGACAGCCACTGAATTCAAGATCCCCTTCTAACTGTTAGACTTCCTCCCGGGCATAGAGGAAGCCCCCTGCCCTCGCCCACTAAGGCTTCACTCCCCAGGCACTCTGAACCTCAAAGCAAAGAGCAGTGTCTTGCCCCCTGCCCAGTGGGTCCCAGTCCATCACATTCTCTAGCGCTAAACGCCCCTCCCACCTCTCCCTCCCTCCCACATTTCACACCTGAAAGTCAAGGCTTCCCCTGAATACAGCACTTCCCTTTTAGTCCTTGCCTTCCTGCCTTCAGAAACGGATTTACATAAAATGACCAGAGGGGATTTCTAGAACTGCCTCTTTATTCACTCCAGCCCTTCTGCGCGGGGATGTTTCCTTGATGGACTGCAATCCTTCAGCCAGTAATTTAATTGGCACCTGCCCGGTGAAACGTCTCCCACTGCGGTTCCCCGGAGCTGCTAGGAAGGGGATGTTTCTGTCTTCATGAAAGACGGCGCCGCCTGGAGTCCCCAGAGTGTCCTTTCGCTCCGCGAGTAATCTAGTATATCTTTAATAAGTGGAGTCAATTCACTTTCAAAACCCTTGTAAAACTCAGCCTTTTAGTCATTCTGACCAGAAGCATTCAAATTCCAATATGAGTAGATAGCCTGAGCAGGAGATCTGCCCAGGGACGTGGGGTTGACAGCCTGGGAGGAGGGAGGGAGGCACTGAGCCCGGGAGGCCTCTGCCAGACTCTGCTGACTCAGCTCCTCCGCCTGCTGTGAGCGGAGCAGCACCTGCATGGGGGGCTTCGGGAAGCGGACCTGCAAAGGCTCTGGGAGACTCGCGTGTCTGGTGTAGACGAGGAAGCTGGAGACAGGGTGGGGCAGTGAACTGTTCAAGGCTGTGCCCGGAGTGGGTGGCAGAGCCTCAGCTGCTTGCTGTCCCATGTCTTGTTTTTGTCTATTTGTTTTTTTGTCTTCTTCCCTCTACTGGTTAAGGTGGGATCGTGGACATCAGAGGGCTTGAGTTGGAATACTTGCTCCACCACTTATTAGCTGTGTGAGCTAAAGAAAGCTGACCTCTCTGAGTCTCAGTTTCCTTATCTGTAAAACGGGACTAGTCATAATAACGCCTCCCTCTTTATGTTGCTATAAGACTTAAGGAGGTAACACAGGAAAAGCACTTCAAACACTCCCGGGCACCTAGTCATCACTCAGCAAATATTTATTCGTGTCATCGTCATTGTGGTGGTGGTTCTCACTATTGCACTGTTGTCACAGTAGGAGGGAACAGAGCAGACAGGACAAAGGGCTTCCTTCCCAGCTGGCCTAACAGGGCTGAAGGTTTCAGCCAATTCTGGAGGCGGGACTGTGGACAGAATGACGCTTTCTTAGGGGTTCCCTCCTCCCAGTGACTCTGGTTTGGCATTTATTCAGCAGCTGCGGGGCCCTGAGCAGTGTGGGGTCCTCTCTGCGACATCAGGAGTAATTCACCCTGAGATCTGTATCAACAAGTGCGGATTCTGTCTCCACAGCGTGGAGCAGTGGGGGCGGGCCTGTAGCCGGAGCTGTCGGCACTCACGGGCGACCAGGCTGCCAAGGTTTACTTCTGGTACAGGAGCCAGACCGACACCTCCTTGCCCATCACCTCCTGGGGAGGTGTGTGGTGGGCAACCCCATGCTCAGATGTGGAGGAAAGAGATGACCTTTGTATCACAGACCGAGGTTCTGGCTCAGCAAGGCTGCAGCGGCCCCGCTGGCTCCTGGGAAGACTGCTAGAGCCCCAGGAGGGGCGGCAGAGTGTTCGGAGCCTGCAGAGCCCCAGGCTGGACGCCACAACACTCGGGTTCTAAATCAGGGCAAGTCACTTCGCTGCTCTGGGCCTGGGTCTCACCCTCTCTGAAACGCAGGCATTGGCAGAACACCCTTCTCGAGAGCACCTTGGTGATGTGGTCTTCAGGAAAATGTGCATTCTCCCTGCGGCCCCACGATCCCAATGCTGGGTGTCCCAGAGAGTCTCTCAGGGGACGTCTGCCGCAGCATTTGTAGCAGTGACGAGCTACGAAGCCTAAGTGACCATTAAGAGGGGATTAAGGAAAAAAAGGTAAGGTGTTTTCACACTATAAAGTATTATGCAGCAGTCAAAAGGAACGAGCCACATCACAGATGTCAATGTGGATAGATCTCAAAAACAATATTAAGTGGAAAAATAAGAAGCAGAACATGCTAGCCACAAAATGCCATTACGTAATGTTTTAAATGCATCCATGTAGGTATGTCATGTCCGTGCATACATATAGAGGAGAAATCTTTTGACGGTAGATTGGAAAAACACACATTTGGAGGAGAGGAATGGAATGGGGGATGAGGACAGAGGAGACCAAAAACAAAGACTGTGCCAGGACTGATGGAAGACACCCAGAGCTGGGGGGTAGGATGGGAACACCGACCCTATTATATACTATTGTGTGCATCTCAGGTTAAACGAAATAAACAAAGATGCTTTGGGTCTGGATGGTTCCCTCAGGACCTTCCAACACTGCCATCCAGTGTTTCCGTGGTGCTTGGCCAGCATGGCCAGAGCTGGACACTCACTGGGGTCCGGAGCAAGGACCGTGCAGAGCCGGGGAGCCTCAGAGGAACGCGGTACCTGAGGCAAGCTGTACCAGAGCCCCAGCAGGTGTGGATGGCCTACGAGGTGCGATCAAGTCGCCATCTATCACATAATCTATTTGCATAATCTGACTGTCATTTCCTGCCCTTGCCGATACTGTCGCATGAGTCAAGAGGAACCACAGGTGATTTTTTTCCCCATTGATCCATGGCTTCTTTACCATCTTATCAGCTACAACTGTGTTTGGTTTATTGAGTTCTGGAATCTGTCATAAATAAATAAATAAACATTGTGTCCGGGGCCAGGATGGGGGCGCAAGTGGCCGAGGTCAGAGCATCTGCATTTGCTTGTTCCGGCTCCCGGTGCCCAAGGGTGTTGGCAGGAGTGCAGTCGCGAAGGGCCGTTCCTGTAGCCGTTTTCTAGATTTTCACCCAGTTCCTAATTTGTGTTGGGTCTAAGTATAACTTGAAGACTGGGCTTGCTTGGGGCCAATCTCAACAGTCCTGACCTCAAACAAACACAGCACACAGCTCCATCTGCAAAAGCTGAAGGAGGGAGTGAATCGTTGTGACATTTCCATGGGCAGTGGAGGGGGGGCCACTAGCGATTACCCAGCAGAGCTTACTGGGCAGCCTCTTAAACAGCTTGTTCCCCATGGTTCCCCTCCTTAGAGCAGCTGCTACTTCTCTCTTGTCTCCATCCAACCACTCCTCTTCTTGAAAAACCTACCCCTCAGCCTCTCCAGACCGTTTCTCCAAAATCCCATCTACCCGCACGCCCTACTCAGGGGGACAGAGTGAGCTACACAGCGATCGATGGAATGAAATCCAGACTGGAGCCTCAGTCTGTCTCAGCACTCAAGTAAAAGTCTGACCAGGTCCCGTCCAACAGGGTCTGCAAGATGTCCCCAAACATCTTTTGAAAATGCTGCGGACACACACTTGTGAACTTGTCTAGGTTTTGCAGCCCATCCTTGTGAGCAGAGAGTAGGAATACATTCTCAGTGGAGGGAGAACACTCGACTTGGTCTACTGGGTGGGTGTCTGTCCCGGCTGGGGGTCCTTACACTCATGGGGCTCACCTAAGGGTCATTTGCTGATCGTAAGGGAATCTTCCTGCCTCCGCAGGAGACCACAAATGAGACCCTTGGTGAGCCAGTGCCTCCTATATTTACAGCATTTGCTGTGAGGGTGAGGCTGTGGTTGTCAGCACAACCGCTGAGAGTGGGCCCTCGCCAGAGGGCAGGGGGACAGGCAGCGCCCTCCCCTTCTTGGGGTCGAAGGTAGAAGCACAGACTAGCTAAGCCACAGCTGCCAGTAAGGAGAAGAGCAAGCAGTGCTGAATGGTGGGCAGAACTGGGGGCAGCCGGGGGCAGGAAGGCGATGGCGAGAACAAACCAGCCACTCTCAGAGCTATTCTGGAAGGCTCCAAAGGACAGCATCTGTTTCTGGGGCTGCTTTGTGATTGGAGGCGGTCCCCGTGGCAGTGGACAACAACCAAGGGATTTTAAGTGTGGGAATCAGTGAGGAGGGCGCCAAGAAGGGTGTAGAGCCAGGCCAGGAGACACTGTAGGGAGAGAAGGTGTTTCCAAGGGTTCTGGTGAGAGACAGCAGTGTGACACTGGGCACAATGGGCAGTTGGACTTCTCTGTCGTGGGCGCCTTTGCTGAAGGGCTTGAGCTGGCCCACGTCCTGCCCAGGCCTCCTTCCACTGGTGTCCATCAGCAGTGGACAGGGGTAAGTCGCTTGACCAGCTCGTTGTCCTGATCCTGACTCCCATGCTGTTCACAAAGCCGCCATCAGAGCTGGGCAGCAGCCATGCCAGGCCCAGCGGGCACAGCAATACAGAACTCCAGCAGTCGCAGCCTTGTCCAAAAAGGAAATGAGAGTAGCCTGGCATGATTGCCTTTGCATGGGGCCATGTTGGCTCCTAGTACTGTCACTTACCTTTCCAAGTGCTTGGACACCACCTGTCCAGGATCAATAGCAGGCCTCGGGTCCCTGGTGGTGAGGAGTCGTCCCAGCCAGCTCCCTCTGCCTCCCTGCCTGGAGCCCTCCCATCTGACCACATCTGTGCACACACCCTCCCGGGAACATGCAGCACTGGCCTCTGCACGTTTTTTCCAGTTCTCTGGGCTGTAGTCCTTGGCTGGGCTGGGAGCAGCTGGCCGCTCTGGAGGCAGAAGCAGAACAGACTGTGGTCAGAGAAAAGGGCCTGGGCAGCTGGGCCCAGAGGAAGGGTTTGGTCTGGAACCCTGACACCATTACTGTCGTCACGTAGCTGGGAGGCCGGCTCCTGCTCCTCTCTCCCGCAGGCAGCGAGGTCAGCGTCTCTAAATTACTAGTTATTCCTTTCTTCAATTAAGGACGGTTCTTCTGACGCAGGAAGTTAACTCCCACCAGTTAATCTAATGGCCTTGAGTCCTGATGTGTTTGCTCTTTCTGAAGGCAGGGCCGGAACTTCCTTGGCGGCTGGCAACAGCCAGCGCATTCAGGAGCTGCCCCCGGGGGGCCCGGGCCCCACACCGGCTGTGGGACTCCAGAGCCACGCTCCAGGGCTGGACTTCAGATGGGGGCTGGGGCCGCGGGGAAGGCGGAAAGGGGGAAGCCATGCTCGAGCCCGGTTGGTTCTCCTGTGGCAGGTCCCGCCAACTCTGACCCATTGTCTTCCCGTCTGAGAAATGGGGGCAGGGCCGGTGCGGGGGGAGGGAGGTCTGGTAGATGATTTCTGCAGCTCCCATCAACTCGGCACCTCCCTTAACTGCCCCCCCACCCCCTCCCAAGTGTTTGTGGTGACTGGACTGCGTGATGCGGAGGGGTCTCAGCGCCCACCTCAGGGAGCATCTCCCCTGAGCAGGATGTGTTTATCTGTGTGTGTATGTGAACGCACGTGGACACACACACACATATGCATGTGTGCGTGGTGGTGCCAGGAAATAGCAGGGCCCGTGCTAGACTGTTGCCACTGTGAGCCAAGGGCCCGGGATGGTGCTCAGGCCCAGGTGTGTCCCCTCTGAGGCGGGTTTATTGCTCCTTTGTGGCCACGCACACCCACAGACCAGGTGGCCAAACCTGGACACTATCCAGGCGGTCAGGCCTCTGTGCCCCACCTGCAGGGCAGGGTGAGGACCGTCAGGCACGACCCCAGAGCACAGGCCTGAACTCTAATCCTGCGTGGTCACGAGCACGGAACTGTCTCAGCCGCTGTTCCCTCATGTGTAGACTGGGGATAACACAATCCACTTCTGAGGGTCCTTGAGGGTTAAATGACATGGTTTCTGTCCCATAACTAGTCATTGCTGTTCCTTCCCCAGCACCCCCTGGTAGTGGGCAAGGGCTGCAGGGGTCCTCACGGTCTCTCAGCTGGTGACACATGGGGAACAGCGTCGGCCTCACCACCTCCGAGCTTCTGAGATTCTGTCTTCTGGAGTCAGTGCTGCCATCTGGTTCCAAGATCCAGAGCTCTTATGACTGAGGCGTTCCCTGGGGTGCAGACTTTCAGTGCTAAAACCAGGACAGTCTCTGGCAAACTAGGATGGTGGTTCCCCCTAGGTGAAGCCACACGAGGGAATCTGGACAGAGGGCCCTGGGAAGCCTTGGTTTTGTTGGGTGAGGCATCAGAAGGACCCATAGGTGGGTCCTAAGAGATGCAGATTTCAGTTCAAATGAGGGAAAACATTCTCATGGACAGCACCATCCAAAGATGGAAGAACTCATGCTTGAGGTAGTGAGCTCCCTGTCCTTGGGTGTAATCAACTGGGAGCTAAAGGGTCCCTTGGTGGAGATCCTGTGGATGGAGTCAAAGCCCCAGAGGCGGTGCTGGACTAAATGCCCCTGAGGCCCTTGTGTGCCCAGTTTTCATAGAGGGGCTAATGGGACCTGGAGTCAGGACCATGGCTAGTCCAAGGGTGGACCTTTTCCCTGGAAGGTGGGAGTGGCACAGGGTGGGTGGGGCCTGGCTGCAGACTGTAACTGTCTTTAGCCCTTACCAATCCTCAGAGGAGGCAGAGGGCATCTTCTCAGGGGAGGGCTTGGTGGGAGCTGAAAAGTCATCTGAGGAGCAGCGACCCCTCCCGCTTCCAGCAGCAGGGCTTCAGGCAGCTGGCCTTGGGGTGTTGGGAGCTGCCCAAGGCTGGTCGGACATCTGTTGGGCCCACAGACCTGGCCCAGCCCTGAACTATGGAGGGGACGGCTCTCCCCTGGGGCCGCCTCCCACCTGGGCACCATCCAAACAACTGGCCAGCTCCCACCCTCTGTTGGGGCTGGACTGTGGGGATCCCTGGCTGCCACCAGGCAGAAGCCACAACCCAAATCTCCTGGCCTTCCCCAGGCCTGTGCACCAGAATGTCTCCCTCCCAGGTGTGGGCAGTGGAGGGGGTTACTGCTCACACCTGGGCTGCTGGCCTCCCCAAACTCTGCTCTGGTCTGGACTCTCCGGTGGGATTTGCATGTGTTTTACATTGTTCCTTTAGAGTTAAAGGCACAGAAACCCCTTCCCCTCTGAGGCTAGGGCAGACCCTAGAAATGATCCAGAACTCTTGGCGTGGGGGCTGATGGAGGGGTCTGCTCTTGTCTCTGATCCCTGGAGCCACCTCCCTCGTGGCTTCGTGGGAGCCTCCCCGATCCCTCCTTCCTTCCTCTCTCCTCGTCCCTGCTGGCTCCGTCACTCTGCCGGTGCCAGGCTCGGGGTCTCCAGTCCCCTCAGAATTTCTATCCCCAAATTTCTCTCTCTCCCCGTGGGCGTTTCGGCCCCAGGGGCGTCTCTCTCTAGCGCGGTGTCGCCGTGTCTCTGCGCCCCTGACTCCAGTCCGCGTGCCCATCTCCGTCTGGACCGCAGCGTCTCCGCGTCTCTCGCGCGCTCTCTGCTCCGCGCCCGTCCGGCTCTCGGTCGCCGTGGCCCCTCGGCCGCCGCCCCCCGCGCGCTGCGGTGGCCTCGCGGGCCGGAGCGGAGCGGGCTGGAGCGCGGCGGCCGCGGGCCGGCGGGGGCGGCGTCGGGCGCCTTCCTCCGCCAGGCCCTCCCCGGCGGCGCGGGGGGCGGCGCGGCCGCAGCTCGGCGCCTTTAAGGCAGCGGGAGGGAGCGGCGAGGCGCGGCGGCTGCGGTGGCGGCGGCCGAGGCGAGCGGGGCGGGGGCGCGGCGCGGCGCGGCGCTCGGTGAGTCCGCTCGGGCCGGAGGCGGCGCGGCGGCCGCGGCCGGGCCGGGAGCCGCGAGGAGCGGGCAGCGCAGCCGAGCCCGCCGCCCGGGACATGGCCCAGGCGGGCCGTGCAGGTGAGGGCGGGCGCCGCGGGGCAGGGCCGCTGGTCGGGAGCGGGGACCGCGCGGCCCGGGGAGGGGCGGCCGGCCCAGGTGCGCCCCTCGCGCAGGTGGGCGGAGGTCCGGGAGGGCGGGAGCGCGCGGCGGCGAGGCCCGAGCCCCGCGCGGGGAGAGGGGGCTCCGCGCGCCCCGCGTCCTTCGTGCGCCCCCGGTCACCTCGTGGCACACCGCGTCCCCCTCGCCACGGCCCCGCCGGGAAGGGCCAGGTCTGCGGCGCCCCCGTCCAGTCCGGCTGCGGGAGCTATGAGCACCCTCCGGAGGCCCCAGGCACACCCGGGCACGGGGACCGAAGGGGCTGTCCCGCGGCCGCCGCTCCATCCCACGCCCCCCAACGCAAACCAGGACGCGCCCCCTTGTCCTGCCGCTCGCTCTATCCAGGACGCGACAATCCCCCGCCCCTAGCTCCGTCAGGAGACCCAGATTTCTTCTCGGGAAGGAGGGGCGCCCCGCGCCGCGCCCGCTAGCGAGCCGTCCCGCCCCCTCCCCCCACCCCCGACCCTGGGAGGCAGAGCCTCGGTGCAGAGGTCTGAAGGTGGGGCCTCTTCTGGGGTCCTGGGGGCTCTGCCCTCCCGCGATCAGGCAGTGTAGCCCGTGGTGTGAGGGAGTGGGCGTCAGTCGTTCGTTCATTCATTCAGCCAGACGTTCATTCACCAGCCTCTGCTCTGGGCCAGGCCCTGGGCTGGGACTGGGGATCCGGAGAGGGCCAGACTCTGCCCCTGATTGCACCCTCTGGGCCCGATAGTGCCTGGGGAGGCCCCGGTTGAGGAAAGCCCACAGGGCCGGCCATGCGGTGGTGGCAGCAAGCCTGGTCTCAGCAGGGCTGGCTTTGTGAGGCTGGCGGGTGTAAATCGACCACAAACTCACACCCAGCCTGTGACGTTGGCAGGTGCTATGCCATCCCCTGGGACTCGGCATTGGCCTGGCGTGAACCCTATGCCTCCACCTAGAAGTGATGACGGTGATGGAATGAGTGTGAATTCACCCATACACACACTTGGTGTGATTACCATTGGGCTGTGTGTAAACCCACTGTGACCCACAAAGGCTGCCCCGGATCCTGGGCTGGGTCCCAACCCCCTGTGTGTGCTCTGGGCGTAGGATTTGGGTACCCGAGAATGTACTCCCATTCTGTCCCAGAGGAGGAGTCCTGTTGGGGTGGGGCTGGTTGTGTGTGAGACACAGCGAGTGTGGAACATTCCTAAACACCCCCTTTCTCACCTCCCTCCCTCTTCGCCTCTGGAGAGGGCACCGGGAGAGAGATGACACCAGTGAGGCTGGGAAAGGCTGCCTTGTCCTCCCTGCCCCGGGCCTTACCCACCCCCACTCCTCCCAAAGGGCACATGGCAGGGTGTGTGTCCCGCCTACCGCCCAGCTCTGTGTGTGCATGTGTGTGCGTGTGCGGGCACACCCCGTGCTGGATCACCTGCCAGGGCACTGTCATCCTAATAGCAGCAAACAGTTGCGGCTTGTTCTGTGTACCAGGCAACATGCTAAGCACTTGACTGCACAGTGCTCCTGGGAGGGAGGAAGGTTACTCTCCCCGCTTTGAAAGCTCTGAAAACAGGCACTGGGAGACACAGCTCCCTCCAGGCAGCTCACAGGGTCTGGGCAGAGCCTGGACGCAGGGCTGGCTCTGTTGGACTCCAAGAACTCTAAGTGATGGATTTTCTCCCTCGCTACCCGGATAGGTCACCCCCCTCCCGAATGGGGGTGTGGTCCCAGCGCCTCTGCCTTGGCCTGTGGGTCCTTTGGTCCCTGGGCCAGTTATCCATGGGAATTTACTCCACCAGTGGAAAAACTGCCCTGCTCTGAGCACCAGTGCCTCGCGCTGGTCCAGCATTTTGTCTTTCCTGCTGTGACTTCCTGCTCAGCCCGGTCCCTCAGGGCAGCGCAGACTCCCCTCCTCTGAGGATCGAACAGTCCAACTCCCCTCTCCCGTACTCAGCTGCCACCCCGCAGAGCCTTTTGGGACTGACCAGCAAGATGGGGTTCCTTGTCCTTTCTCAGCTCTTCCAGGCTCCTTGGCATCTTGTAAGTGTCCCTTCTCTTCTTTCGGCTCCTGAGCCTGCTGAACTGAAAACAGCATGCAGTTATGTGGGCCTGGGGGTCACATCCCCCCATGGGCAAAGCCTGTGGAGAATAGATTGGGGGACTTTAGGACAGAGGGCGTCCTTCGAGATCAGGAGCCCAAGTCCCTCTCTTTACAGCTGGAGAAACTGAGGCCCAAGGAGGGGCTGTGACACAGAGAGGGGTGGCTATTCAGGATGGACTACCTCGGATGGGCAGACTGATGGTCAGAAGTGACCAGATCTTCACTCTGGGAACTGACCCTAGAACCAAGGGGGGCTGAAGGCTAGGGGTGGGGGCTGTGGGATCCTGGCCTGTGAGTGAGGGGTCTGCTCTGTGACCAGAGAGGTGTTCCCTCTAAAAACCGGCCAAGAGACCACCTACTGAAGGAAGAGATAGGGGTTTGGGCCCCAGGGCCACCATGGTGCATGACTCCAGGGTCATCACACTGTGGTCTTGTAAATGGCTTCCCTGGACTTGTGCAGTGCACAGCCTGAGCAGCCAGCCATGGCTGTGTCAACCGTGTCAGACAGGAGCTGAAGGGAGACAGTGAAAGGAATTTCACATTGCCAGGTACAGAAGTAAATGTGATCAGGTCCCAGAAAGGATTGGATAAATCGCAGAGGGTGGATCCCAAATGGGTTACTCCCAGTTCCCAATCTCTGGGGAGAGTTCAGTCACATAGACCAGGATCATTAGGGTGCCCCACATCCAGTCTTGAGAGGAAAGGCAGGGAAGGAAAGCCCTTGGTCTTGCCCTGAGGGAGCTCTTCGTCTGGTGGGCAGCGGAGGAGGGAGACGTACCTGTGGATGAACGCCAGCTGGGGGGGGCAGGGGGGGGGGCGGCTGGGTGGGACAGCATCCACAAGCTCCATTGAGGAAACGATAATTTACAATAGAGAGCTCCGGCGCCCAGTGCAGTACAGACAGAGAAGAGGCCAGTGGTGGCTTGAAATAGTGAAGGCTGGATTTCTCTGGGAGACGGGCCTTAAAGGCTAGCAGAATGTGGACAGGAGGGTGGCAGGGGGCAGCCTTCCAGGTGAGGGTCACAGCTTGAACAGAGGCAGAGGTTGGAATGGGAGAGACGTAAGTGTGGAGGGACCGCAGTAGGGTGGGGCTAGGGCACGTGGGCAGGAGGTGCCCAAAGGTGGAGGAATCCACCTGGCTGGGGTGGAGGGTTCCTGGAGGAGCGGAAAGCTGAAAGGGAGTCTGGAGAGATGGAAGACAGAGCAACACTGCACGATCGATGGGGGTGTTTCGACAGGTCCCTCTGGCTGCTCCGGGAGGGCTCCTGGGAGGGTGGAGGGGGCCCGCCTGGCAGAGCTGTCTGTGTTGGGAGGGGTTTGTTCTGGCTCATGCCAGGGCACCGCCCCTCCTATTCTCCCTCGTAGCCCTCCCTCTGTACCCCAGAGGTGTCTGCAGCCTGGGGCCGAGCGAGTGGGAGGCCCCCGGCGGGGCAGGAACACTGGGAGCAGTCAAGAGTGTCTTGAGACCTCTCAGGCTGGGGCAGGACCATCTGGAGAGGCCGGGCTGGGGCCCCAGGGCTGGGCCTTCCAGGCTGGAGGAACCAGTTTATTTGCTTCCAGGTGTAGTCTCTGCTCTGAGGGGAGGAGCCGTGGGGCTGGTGTGGCTCAAATCCAGTGATTTGAGTCAGTAAAATACAGATCCACTCCACATACTCACGTTCAAAGCCCTGGTCCACAAGAGGATACTGAGGCCTGGGGAGGAACAGCTCTTTGCCCAAGGCCGCAGAGCAAGGTGGTGGCAGAGGTGGGCCTAGAACCTGCATTTCCTGAGTCTCAGTTCAGACCTTGCTCTGCTGAGTCAGCTGCCCTGTCACCATCCCAAAACCAGACCTTTGCCTGGGCCCCCTGCTCCCCGGCTCCCAGGGTCAGGGGGCAGTGGCTGGATCTCCCAGAGGAGGGGCTGTTGGGAGGTTGGGACGGGGACCAGTGCTGGGACCCTCAGGACTTTGGGGAGGCACCGGAGGATTCGAGGCACGACTCTGAGAAACTCCCAGGCCTAGGGTCCCTGTATTGCTTTGCTGTGTATCTTGGGAAGGGTGTCATGTTCTGCAAGGAGACTGCAAATTCACCCTCTCGGGTCCCCACGTGGAAGGCTGGGGCCAAATCAGACGCCAGTGTCCTGACTCAAGGCCTTCCCAAAACTCTGCCTCCAGGAAGTCTTTGTGGACTTCCCTGCCGTCGGGGAAGTGCCTGAACTTGGGCAGGTCTCTTGTTCCTCTGCCGAGTTATCTGTCACAGCAGCAGACCCAGCAGGCCCCAGCTTGCGATCTTTGCTGCCTCTTAGCCCTGGCTGCCATGTGGTTGCATGAGTCAAAGACAGTGCAGCTCAAACAGAAGTCCCACATCAAGCATCTGACCCTGGGCCTGTAGCCCCTGTCCCAGCTGGAGGCCCCGTGACCTGGCTGGTGTTTGAGAGTCCAGTGTGGGACACAGAGGGTAGGACATGGCTAGATTCCCCCTGCTGGGGCCGTATCTGTGTCGGATTGGCCAGAAGTGCGATGTTTTCTCGTGTACATCTCAGAGTATTGTGATAGCTCATGGCTAGAAGAGGCTTGGCGATCTTCCATCCTACCTGTTAATTATGCAGGGTGGAGACTGAGGCTGCATAGGCAAGGAGCTCTTCTCTGACGTCTGGTGTCTTCAAGGACAGAGGCATGAACTCCCAGAGGCCAGTGAGGCTTTGAGGACTGGGGACGACCCGGCTGCCTCCTGGGAATTCTCCAGGATCCCAGGCTTGGGTGAGGGAGGCAGAGTCCGGGATGAGCATCTTGGGGACAATCTGGCCCATTTGTTTGTAGTGGTCTTCAACCTGCTTTCCTACCCAGTGGATCCACAGCATCCCTTTGGGGTAGGCCCAGTGGGATTCTTGTTTTAAGGATGAGAAAACCGAGGCCCAGAAAGGTTAAGTGTCTGGTTCGAGAATCACACGTGAAGTCAGAGGCAGTGCTGGAATCAGAAGCTCGGTCTCTTCTGCTCTTGGATTCAGCACTCCTAGGGGTTCAATTGTGCGACAAAGAAGAGACCTGGCTCACCTCCTGACCTTGAACTGTCCCTCTGGGGCTCAGTTTCCTCGTCTGTAAAAGGGGCAGGGGGAGGGAAGAGGTGAGAGTCAGGATGAGCTTTAAGTTGGTCCAGCTCTGACACTGCTCCTTCTTCTTTCCTGGCCTCCCTCCCTGCTGGCCTTGCCACATCTTGAGGGGCCTCACCTCTTCTCTTCTCCTACCCCCCCAGGACCCTCCCAGAGGGGTGGCGGGGATGGGGGAACAAACGGGGAGCTGAGGACTGGGGATCCCGGGCCCCCACCCCATTCCCACATCTGCAGCCAAGAGTCACGTGGAAGGGGCTGCCAGAGCCCCCAGGGGAAGGGCTGGGGGTGGGAGGGGGAGGAGAGAATGCATAACAAATGAGTTTGGAAATCAAATGAGATCTGAGCTCCCCACCCACTCCCTTAAATCTCTCTACGCACTCTGTCTCTTTGAACATTCTTGTTTTCTAAAGAGAAAGAAAATGCTAAGTTGCACCCCCTTTCACAAAGGAATGGGTGCCTTAGTGAGTCAGGCCGGAGGTAAATGCCACCTCCAGGGCCCCACATCTGCCTGCGGAGGCCTGCACAGCTGTGTGGCCATCAGCCCCCACAGGAGTCCGTGCGTGCGTGGGGAGGGTGGACGTGTGTGGGGAGGGCGGGTGGGGGTGGGGGGAAGCCTCTTGCCTGTGAGTGCTTCTGGGTTGGGAGCTGGGTCCCTGCAGTGGGGCCCCTGCCCTGCTTCCTCCAGGCTCTCCCAGGGCTGCATCTGTGAGGGTCACTTGTGGATGGAGCCACGGATCAGGCTGTGGCCAGGCTGAGAGCCTATGTTGCCCCATCAGGGCTGAGTGTGAGGCTGGGGGTGACATGCAGGGGCTTGGGCTGTGGCCTGTCTATGGGGTGAGTTCAGGACCCCAGGGGGAAGGCTTTGTGGCTGCGGGGAGCCGGGTCAGCGTGCGGAGCCAGGGCTGGGAGGGGGCAGGTGGCGTGGCATCTGCCTCTGGAAGCTGGAGTTCTCAGGTGTCAAGCTCCTCACTCCAGGCATCTTGGTGAGGTTCTCCAGGGCTGGTGAGCAGGAGACCTCGGAGCTGATGTCCTGTCAAGGAAGGGTGCCCAGGGGTGTCCAGAGCCTGGTCTTCCTTTGGGAGGGTCAGCCTGTTTGTTTGCAGACCTGGGAAAGGGCAGGCCAGAGAGGATGTAGGTGTTCCCCTTCCCAGATGACCCATTATTCTGGAGGGAGGGGAAGTAGCCGTCTGTTAGCTGGAGATGCCAAACAAGGGTTGAAAGCAAAAATAGAACCGCGTCGGGCTCTGTCTGGGAGGGGCGTTGAGTTCTGGATCTGAGAGGCCTCTCCGGAGCTGTCTGCTGCCGATGCTGTTTGCTCAGCTCTCAGTATTTGTGGAGCACGTCACATCCTGCGCTCCTGGCCTCCTCAGGGAGAGACCTGGGTGTACGGGATGCAGGGTTCTGAGCTCTGGGGGGCTGCCGTGGTTCTAGGTGTCTGTCTTTGGGAGGTTTGGGGCACTTGTGGCTACTCATCACTCATACAGCCCTGACCTTTTCTGGACTGCTCTAGAGTGGTCCAGATCACTGCCTTCGGGATCTAACTCCCTTTGGCCCCGCCGTAGTGCCCGTGGCTCCCTTCTCCCTTCGCCCCCACTTCCCAACCCCCCATGAGGCTGGTCCCAGCTGAGCAACTCTGGAATCATCCCTCGTGGTAGAAAGAGCTATTTTCAGCCTTCCCATTACTGCCCAGTGGGGGGGGTTTATCCCCGGCTGCCTCTTTGTTCCCTTCTGGTACAGTGTAATGAGAGCATTATGCAGCCCGCCTGCGGGGTCCTGGCTGGCAATTCCCTGCCTGTGATTTGGCACCAAATGGAGAGCCTGGGGGCAGAGGCAACCTTGGGCCTCATCCTTGCTCAATAGCCACCCGAGTTGTGGGTGGTACCCGTGGCCCACACAGGGTCACCTTGGCCCTTGCTGGCCGGGGTGGGGGGGGGCTACTCCCTTGCTGCTGCTTGCTTCAGGCTAATGGTAGCCTTCGGTGCCCTTACGAAAAAGCTGGCCGGCTCATTGAGGCGGGGGTCTGAGAAAGAGTCCCCAGCATCCTCCACAGAGTCTGTGACCCCAACTTGGCCTTCCCATGCTCTGGTTGGGTGCCTGAGTCCCAGGCTTCTCTGCCTGCTCCCCCTAGGGGGTCCCGGGATGATTGGAAGAAGTGCCTTCCTGCGGCTGCTGAGGGGCCCCTTGGTCCCGGCTTTTGGACCCCCCCCACCCGCCGCAGTCCTCCTGAGGAGCCTGGAGATGGCGGAGCCCACAGTGGCAGGTGCTCTGGGAGTCCCTGCAGAGGGAGGAGAGAGAGCCTTCCTTCTGGAGCAAGAGTCTGGCGGGACAGCGGGGGGACATCTGGGGTGCGGGAGAATTGTTCCAAATAACTCAGAAGCCGAGTTGGCAGAGCAAATGATAGTACAATAGATAGCCAAAGCTATTAATCACTAATTATCTCCTAAATAAGGTAATTAATGGGTATTTAAATGGCATATTTATGAGATACCAGCAGGTCTTCAAAAAGCACATCTTTTCCAAAGCAACTGGTTTGGCCAACTGTGTCCTGCTGGGAGACTGGGATTCTAATCCCACCCCAGCCCACCCCCCGGACAGGGAGCGTGACAGTGGGCAGGTCATCTTCCTCCTCTGAGCTGCACTTTCTCATCCGCAGATGGGCTCATGGCTCTTCTCGACTGACCTCACTGGGCTGTTGTGAAGACGGTGATGGAGGCCATGCGAATCCCAGACAGTGGTGTAAAAGGTGCACGGAGTTTAATGCTGGCGTGAAAATATCCTTGAAGTTATAGGATATAGCCTCTTGATGGTGCCTGGTGTGGTTCACGGCCAGGGTCAGGCCACAGTGAGTGGCTAGAGTCATTACTTGGTGGGTTGCCGAATTTGTGGCTGGATCTGTGGCCGGCTCAAGGCTTGGTCTGTGGCTTGGTCTGTGGTCAGCTTCACGGCTTGGTTTGAGATTGGGGTTGAGGCCTGGTCTGTGGCCGGGTTGCAGCTTCTTCTGTGACCAGGGTTGTGACCTGATCTGTGGCCAGGTCAAGGTTCAGGCTGTGGTTGAAGTCAAGGTTTGGCTGTGGCTCGTCTCAGGATAATTCTGCAGCCTGGAGTCTCGGCCTCAATCCTTGAGTGCCCCCATGGACTGATGGAGCTGCCTGCTGGCCCCGGACACTGGATTCTGTCTGGGTCCTCCAGGATCTGGGCTCCAGGTGCTGGGAACCCCAGAGGACAGGCACTTCTGGCATGTCCCCCGACACAGCCCAGCGCACAAGCTCATCAGTGGCGCATACAGCAGTTTGGGAGATGGTTAGGATATGTTTCTATAGCAACCAGCCCCCAGCCAGCACTGGTTTCCTTCAATAATGCCTTTTGCTGGAAGCAGCTTCTCCTGGCCTCTTGTTTCTCCCTGGGTAGCTCCACAGCCCCTTGAAGGCTGAGCATGGACTGGCTGGCCCTGGATTGGTGTGGTCCCAGACCCATCCTGACCTAGAGAGGGAGCCTGAGGACCTTCCCTCTGGGATACTTCCCTGAGCTGGAGCCCTCCTGAGATGTACCCTGTGCTGGGCCATACTGAGCAATACAAGAGCTGTCTCTGTGCCCAGCCCTGGGCCGGGAGAGACTATGGGCCTGGAGATGATTCCTACCAGGTGTCTGCCTGGGGGATCCCACAGCCTAGTGGCGAGGCAGGCCTGCCCCCAGCCTGCCAAGAGATGCTCTGATGGGCACTGGCAAAGGACATCCTGGGATCACAGCGGAGACGGGCACCCAGGCCAGCCGGAGGGTCGAGGACAGCTTTCAGCTGACTCCTCAGCTGATTCTTTTTTTTTTTTTTTTATTGAGGTAACATTGGTTTATAACGTTATATAAATTTTGCTCAGCTGGTTCTTAAACAGCATGACTGGGCGTTGGGGTTGGGGTGGGGATGGAGGGCGTTTCAGGCATCAGGACCTGCAGGAGCAAAGGCTTAGAGGGAAAGAACGTGGTGTGGGGGCTTCCCGGTGGCACCGTGTTCCTGGAGCCCAGACTGGTGGGTGGAGATGCTGGGAGAGAGCATGGGTCCTGGCCTTGGGTAACTTAGGTTTGGGGGGCGGGCTAGCCCCAGCCCAGGGAGCTGCACTGGGCAAGAGGAGAGAGGGGTCAGTGGGCGCCAGGAGCATCAGGAGTGTGGGGGGCGAGGCACTTCCAGCCTCGGGAGAGGAGGGTTGTTCCTTTTCTGCCCTCTGGGCTCCTACTCCAGGGGCCTGAGGAGCAGGAGAGGGCGCCCCCCTCAGAGTGTCCACGTGTGAAAGGACCAAAGAAAGACCCATGGGTGATCATGACATTTATTTTATTTAATAAACCTTTTCATAGCACCGAGTGCCAGATGCTGTGCTAAACCTTTTTCAAATATTCATTCATTTAATCCTCATAGCAACCTGATGTGAGTGCAATTATTACCCCCATTCACAGAAGAGGAAACTGAGGCACAGAGTGGTGTAGTGACATTTATTAAGATCACCAGTTGATAAGTGGCAGCGCTGGTTGTGAACCAGCCCCCAGGGGAGTGGGATTGGACTAGCGGTGCCCATGAGACACGAGGAGGAAGGCCAGGCTCCCAGGGGGAGGGGCGGAGAGGGGGTGGGTGTGGGAGATGCGTGGAGTCCAGGGAGGTGGGCGCATGGGAGCCTCACCTGGACTCCACGCGTCTCCCACGCTACATCATCCCAGCTGCAGACCCCTGGGACCCCGGGCTGGTACTGAGGAGCAGGGAAGAGTGATTCTAAAGGTATGTGTGAGGCTGTGTATATGTGAGTGGCTGTGTGAGCCACATATGCGCTCCTGGCTCTGCGTGTCCACGGGGCTCCTGCTGCCCATGGGGAGTCTGGTGGCCTGATTCTCTCAGCAGCATTGATTGTGGGCAGTTAGGCTAGATGCTGTGCTCGTAGGAGCTGCCATTCTCCTGCCTCTGTGTGTGTGTGTGTGTGTGTGTGTGTGTGTGTGTGTGTGTGTGTGTCATGTGTGTGAGAGACAGAGAGAGGACACGAGGGGCCCACTGGAGTGAGCCGATAGCCGGCAGCCGAGCTCTTTCCTCCTCTCGGCCCCTCTCCTCTTCGGAGGCACAGATTGCTCCGACTCAGCAGGTGGGTCCGGCCGTGGTTTCAGACACAGCCTCAGGCAGGGCGGCCACAGCCCCAGGGGCAGCCCAGCGCCAGGCACCCCACCTTTGCTCACTCAGAGGTGCTCGTGGCTCCCTGGAGGTCTGGGGATTGGCGGGTGTTACCTGAACACCTGCAGAGCCGTGGCTGTCACAGACACCCAAGTCCCCTCCCTTGCTCCGATAAACCAGACGTCTTACCCTTGAGGAGAGAGGTCTAGATCCAGCTTCTCCTGGGAGATGCCCAATTGCTTTGACCCGTGTCTCTCTTCCCTCCCACTCTTCCCCAGCCTGGCCAACCCTGCCCATCCTTCCTTTAAGGCTCAGCTTGGGCGCTCCCCCAGGAAGGCCTCCGGGCCCCTCCAGCCTGCAGGGTCACTGCCTTGGGGAGGTGCCGTCCACATCTATGGGACACATGTGTGTGGCGTTTAGGCAGGGGCCAGGCTGCCCGCTCCTTGTTTGTCCTGTGCTCTGGGCAGGGGCAGTGCAGGACTGGGTCCCGAGGCTGGCACCCAGGGGCAGGGACAGATCCACTTCAGCTCTGTCCTCGACTCCTTCCTCCCGGGCACCATCTGGCCCAAGGTCTGGCCCAGAAGAGTCGCCCAGTCCCTGCAGCCCTCGCTGTACCGTGCCTGGGCTTTCCTCACTGTGAACTGTCTTTCCGCTCAGACAGGGCTCCTGAGAGCCGGGCGGTGTCTCCCTTCTGGTGGGGCTCTTGCCCTCTGGCTGGGGCGGCCCTGGGGTCCCTGGTATAGAGCAGACCCCACAGCAGGCTCCTCTCTGTGTCTCCGTCTACCTGTTCCTGGGTGCCTGGGAGCCAGGGCTGAGGTGGGGAAGGCATGTAAGTGCCGTCGATGACCTGACCTGGGACCTCTGGCTGCACCCATGCCGGGGAGACCCAGGCCTGTGACAAGGTCCAGGAGGCCGCACTGGACCTGAAGGCGGTGGAGAGATGGGCCAGGAGAGAGAGTGGGGCTGGCTCTCAGCAGCCCCTCCCACCGCAGGCCCAGCTTGGAGCTCTGTGGGAGGTGGGGGCAACGGGGCAGGGGCACCGGGGCACCATGGGGTGTGAAGGAGAATTTGTTTTTCTCCAGTTGCTGGGGGAGGGGTAGGGTGTTCCCCTTTCTCTTTCATCCTGATTTAGAGTTTTAAATAAGTGTGGTAGTGAAGGTGGGACAGAAGGAGAGTCTGCTAGAGGTGTAGGCTGGGCCTTGGAGGACACAGAAGGAGCTCTACAGCCTTGGGGAGGGCCCCTGCAAGCTGCCTGGAAGGCCCCTGGGTGCAGGTGGCTGCTGGAGCCCTGCCTTAGCCTTGATCCTGCAGCTAATGAGGGCCACCATCTCCCCCCCGAGGGTCGGGCAGTGCTGGACACATTATCGGATGATCTTAGTTAAAACTCCTAACAGTGAGTTGGGAATTATGATACCCATTTTACAGATGAGAAAAGGCCGGATCGGAGGGGTTAACTTGCTTCGGGTCATAGTAAGTGATAACGCTGAATCTCGGTTTGTGTCGGTCCAAAGCGCACGCTCTAACCTTTCTGCTAAATTTTCACCCACGGCTGAGAGCTGATTCGTGTGTGTGTGTGTGTGTGTGTGTGTGTGTATGACACAGAGAGAAAATATGGGAGCCTGTGTGCCTGTGTGTGGGTTAGGAAGGGCGAGTGGCTGGTTGGGAGGCTCACACTCTCTGAGGAATGTAGACACATTTAGATTTTCACCCAGACACTAATTTGCGGACCTGGTGGGCAGATGATTCTAGAACTGGGAGAGCTGCCCCCAGGGCTGGGGCCCCCAAGAGCAGCCAGGGGGAGGATTATGATTGGCCAAGAGAGCAGGTGATGGAGAGAGGGGGGGACCTGGGACCCCTGCCCTAAGCTCTGACACAGAGCACCCAGCATGGTGGTCCTGAGCACAAACCCTGGAGTCAGATGGCTCTGGGTTCGAATCCTGCCTCCATCACTTATTCGCTTTATGACCTCAAGCAAACAACTTCATATCTCTGAGCCATTATTTCCTTAGCTGTAAGATGGGGATTTATGGTACCCACTCCGTGGGGCTTGGTCAGGATTCCTTCAGATAAGACCTGTGAGGCAGCTAGCAGGGTCTGGCACACTCTATTTACTCAGCAGATCATTTTTATTCATTTGCTTGTTTGCTGAACACTTCTTGGCTCTCTTCAGCCCGGGGCCACGTACTGGACACAGACAACGCAGAGTACGTGTAGGGCAGGGACCCCTGTCAGGGGCACTGTGCTTCCCATCCTTTGCCATCACTGTTCTGGGATCGTGGTGCCCACCTTCTCTGACTCTGGAGACTGTGTGTGACCTTTAGCACCCCTGACCTGTGCCCCCCGCCCTGCCCCTCAGGAGACTCCCTGACCCTCTTGGGCATCTGTGTTTCCCTCTTCCTAAAGTGTGTGGGCCATAGACCCTAGGTCAGGGTTGGAACCTCAAAACCCACCTGTTCCGAGCTCCCATCCATGACAGGCCCACTTAGTCCTTTAGCTCTTTCATCCGGGAAGGTCTCATCCATACACTCTGCCTGTCTGTGCCACACGTGTGTGTGCAGGAGTGGCGTGCACACACACATTGCATGCTCATGCTTCGCATGTCTGGCTCTTCCTCATCATTCAAACCCCCACTCACCTGACACCTTCTCAGAAAGGTCTTCCCCTCACCTCCCAAGATATTCTGTCCTTTGCTGTTTTCCTTTTTGGAAAGATGACCTTTGCCATTTGCTAAAAAGTCTGCATGCTGGAGAAAGAGGTGGAGGCAGCGTCTCCCACCTAGAAGCCGGGTGAGGGCTGCTTCCCAGCACTATCTGTTTTTATGAGTTATTTTTTATACAAAGATAAATAACCTGGATCCCCGCAGGCACCCACCTTTCCAACGGTGGATCTGGGCGGCCCCTGCCTGCGAGGAGGGAGGGGCTTGGAGCACATTTAATCAAACTGACAGTACATGTTTAAAAACCAATGCAGGTATGCATTTTGCAAACAAAGAGGATAACAGTAAACAAGATAAAATACACCTTTGGAAAGAAATTCAAATATAGATTTTGACCACAAAGGAGAGTCAAGAATCAGGTGAAAGTTTCATCTGAAAGGAGAGGCGTAGGGTTAGTTCAGTGTCTGTAACTTGAGTAAATGATGAGTTCTTTTGGTAATTGGGGCTGATCGCCCTTGTCACTGTCCCTCAGTGGATGTATAGACCCACGAGTTCGTCCCTGTGTATCCTTTAGGCTATAATTGTGCTGTAAGAGGAAGGGAGACATAGCGGAGGTAGGAAGGGAGCCGTTTTCTTTTCTTCATGGCGCTTTCTCCTGATGGCACTATCTGTGGGGTTTACTTGTTTCCAGTCTGCCTCCCCCTGCAGAATGTAAGCTTTGTGAGTCCTCCCCACCCCGTTTCTCTTAGTCACCTTGCTGTCCTTGGCACCCAACACAGTTCCTGTGGGATGGGCAGCTCCCTTTGACACCCTAAAGTCCCCTCCCTCTCTGCCCACCTCGAGAGGGGAGAACACCTCCCTCCGATGGAGCTGAGCTGGCCCCCGGCCCTTCCCCTCTGCCGGGCTCTCCCAGCTGGGACGCCCACGAGACCAGCCCATCACACGTGTTACCAGTGTGGCGGTGACCTAGGATGCTGGTGGCCCAAAGGAAGGATGTGGGTGGTGAGTGAGGGACATATTCTAGAGCTTTCCTCCTTCCCTCAGGCTCTGGCACACGCTATTTGTGAGGGGGAGGTTGGCAGAAATGTCATTGCCTCTGTTCTCGAGTGGAGTGTGTCCTGTGTAGATATAAAGGCCACCACGTCCAGGAACGTCTCACCGAGCCCTCTCTGTTCCAACTCGGGAACCAAATAGACTCAGAAATCTTCGGATAGTCCCTTCCCCACTGAAACTTGCTGCTTGCCATCCAAAACCCAGGCACCAAATAGAGAAGGGTGATATGACGGTGCTGACTATCCAAATTCTTGCTTCTTAGGAATGGAGTAGATTTGGACAGCAAGGGATATCTCTATGGTGATACAGTATATGTGATACGTTTTGTACCTTTAGTGTCTGTTGATTGAGAAAACATAAAATTAATGTAAATTCAGAAAGAATTTTAAGTGACTGTATTTTTTGAATCACAGAAATCTTCACATACATTTGATTTATACCTAAGCTCTTCTATTTTAAATTTTTATTTTTTGGGGGTGCTATTGTAAATGGTATTATTTTTTAAATTTCAGATTCCAGTTCTTCATTGCTGATATATAGGAGCAATGACTTTTGTATATTGACTTTTCTATATTGCTCTTTATCCTTTGATCTTGCTATACTCAATTATTAGTTCCAGTAGTTTTTTTTTTTTTTGCAGTCGTTATGGAGGGTTTTTTTTTCCTATATAGACAATCATGCCATCTGAGAATAAAGGGAGTTTTGCTTTTTCCTTTCCGAATGTATGCCCTTTATTTCTTTTTCCTGTCTTACTCTGCCAGCTAGAACTTCCAGGGTGCTAGCAGTGAATCTGTGGGCCATGGGTAGGAAATTGCTGACCAGCCTGTCGTGCTGTCCACACTGGTGGGTAAGAATCAAAAGTGTAGAGGGTCCCCGTAGGGAGTGTGGGCAGATTCAGCTTTGCACTTAGAGGTGACTCCTGGTGAGTGGTCCCTGTGGCCTCTGCATTTTTTGTGTCTTGGAATGTGCTTCTCACCTGGCTCCAAGCCATGGAGCTCAAGCTGTGTGAGTGTTTGGGAGTTTGCGGTGGGTGGGGCGGGAGGACAGGCAGGAGGGCTGTGTCCCTGGGCTGACCTGTGCTGGCCTCTCCCTTGAGGAACAGCTTATGTTCTGGGATCTGGGCTCAGGGCAGGGCACAGGGCCAGCATCCTGCAGGGTGCCAGGGCGTGGTGAGCTGGGGCTGCAGCAGGTCCTCTAAGCGCTGTACCACAGTGTGCCCTCTAGCCGTGGCTGGGGGAGTGCCCGCCCTCACTTGTTCATTGGCACCTCCTGTGTGCCAGGCGGGCTCCTCAAATATCAGTCAGAGCTGAAAAGTTTCACTGGACAGTCTCTGTGAGGTTTCTCATTGTACAGGCAGGGGCATCACTGATACAGGAACCCAGGTCTCTCTGGAGACAGGACATGTGTGCCTGGTGGCCAGGGCCAAAGTCCTGGTGTAGATGTACCCTGTGTGTATGGTGGTTTTACTGTTTTCCATTGAATCTAAGATGCGATCAGTTGTAAGATGCACCATTATTTTAGATACCCCGAGAAAGAAATAACAATGCCAATTAAGTTGTGCCATGCCGTCATGTAAGATGCACCCCAATTTTAAAGTGTGAAAGAAAGTACATCTTTTTAAAAAAAATTTTAGGGGGAAGAGTGGCCCTGAGCTAACATCCGTGCCCATCTTCCTCTATTTTATATGTGGGACACCTGCCACAGCATGGCTTGATGAGCTGTGTGTAGGTCCATGCCTGGGATCTGAACTGTGAACCCTGGGCTGCTGAAATGGAATACATGAACTTAACCACTACACCACCAGGCCGGCTCCAGAAATGTACATCTAAAACTAAGAAGATGAATTTATAAAATGAATAATCATATGAAATTACATGTGCAGTGTAAAAACTGCTTCCTCTGCCTCTTGTATCAAATTCTACTCTGCAGAGATATGACTATTGATGTTTTGGCACGTCCTTCCAGACACTGTAATGCATCTGTAAGTGTATTTATACACTTGCCGTATGCTAGGCCCTGTGCTGAGCACGCTGAGGCATTTTGTTTAATCTTTACCATGAGCTCATGAGGCAGGTGTGAGTTATCCTCACTTTATTCCTGGGGAAACTGATGCACAGAGAGGGGAAAGGACTCACCTGCTGTCACCCAGCTTCTAAGAGGTGAGGCCTGAGCTTGAATCCAGATCTCCTCAACCCTGGAGTCTGAGCTCTTAACTAACAAGCTGCGCATATCCTCAGGATGCAGATATAAGTATGTTTTTCAAAGATGAGGTCACAAGAAACTGTTCTGGGACCCACCTGTATTTTTTTCTCCTAATCCTACTCCATAGGCATCTTTCCTTGTCAATACATAGGAGTGACCTCGTTTTTCCAACAGTTGCAAAGAATTCCCTTTACGGCTGTTTATGAACGTCCGTTCAGTGCCCTGTGGATGGACACTGGCATTTCTTCCAGTTTTTTGGCATTACCAGAACACTGGGAGGATCAAGTGCACACTTCCTTCTTTGTGTGCTTCTCTGATTATTTCCTCAGGAAAATCACCAGCTCAATTTTCTTCTAACACTTCTATAGTTTTAATTTTTACAATCAGATTTTAATCCGTCTGCAATCCTTAGTATTTCATGTGTCCAGGGAGCATGCAGAGGAGTTCTTGGGTGTGCTGGGCACCAGCGGGTTCCATGTGAGTCCCAAAGGCCCTAGTAGAGGGAGCTCAGAGAAGGGGGGCGGGGTGGGGGAGGCTCCTGGACCCTGCTCTATCTCTGGCCTTCCTCCCCCTGGTCCCGAGGCAGGAGATGGGTTGGGGCAGGATTCAGGGCACGAGGCCACATTCTCTGTGTGTCCTTGCTCCTGGAACCACTCAGCCCCACGTGGATATTAATAATAAGAGCAGTAGCTGTAACTGGGCCTCCTGAGGTACAGGTGCTGAGCATGTTATTTCTGATCCTTCGAGCTCAGGATTGATTGTTCTTGATGTCTTATAGAGGGGGAAAGTGAGGCTGTGGTATGGAAGAGGATGGGCGCACAGGCTGCCAGGAGCAGAGATGGCACAGAGCTCAACTTCGGGGCCCCTGTTTCGGGGCTTGTTTCTCTACTGGAGGCTGCAGTCCCGGCAGGCCCGCACGTGTTGTGTGAGGTGGACATCACTACACAGGATGTCTGCTTCCCCACTCCCTGCTCTTGAAGTGGGCACGGCCGTGCGACTCGCTTTGGCGGATGAATTGTGTGCAGAAATGTGTCACTTGTGGGAAGAAGCATTTACGACTGGGCGTGACTTTCTGTGCTCTCCTCTCCTGCTTGAGCAGACCTTAAAGTCTCACTTTGAGATGGTGGCCTCACAAGATGGTGGTGCCTTTGAGTGACCACCATGATTGAGCCCCCTTCTGACCTGTGTGGGAATGACAAATGAACCATTGTTTTACGCAGCTGAGACCATTTGTTGACACAGGAAAGCATCCCCTGTGCTGCCTGATGTAGCAATGTCTCTTCACTGCCTCCAGGCTCAGTTTTGGTGCGTGTGCAATGGGCGCTCTTGTTCCTGCCCTGCTGGGCTATCTCATAGAGGTCCTTGGGGCTTACATCAAAGCTTAGTAGCGGGTCGGCTCTGTGAGGTGCTGAGGCCTTGAAGGGAGAGGGCAGACATGCAGGACACTGACTGACCCTTGGTCCAGGGGCGGGCTGGGTTTACCTCCTGCATGCCGGGACCTGGTCTCAGGCTTGGCTAACGGGTGTGTTCCCTTTGGCAGGTGGCCCTCCCCCGGGCGGCGGTGCCCCCTGGCACCTTCGAAATGTCCTCAGCGATTCAGTGGAGAGCTCGGATGATGAATTCTTTGATGCTAGAGGTGAGTAAACGCCATCCTCCCATCACTGGCTGAGTGACCTTCCTAGAAGCCTCAAGAAGGGGATCTCTGTTGGGGGTTAGCATCCCTCCCCACTCAGACACCGCAGTTCCACACTCCACACTTACCCAGTCGGTGAGTCTCCCAAGGGCCGGGCTCAGCATTCCTTCATTCACTCCTTGAGATATTCATTGAGTCCCCGTGCGCGGTGCTGTGGATACTGCATGAACTGATGGGTGTGGTCACTGCCCTCATCAGGCTTGTAGGCTAGGAGGAGAGGCAAAGATTAAAGAATTACACAAAGGAAAATGCAATCACCAATGGGAATAATGCCACAGCCTGAAAAGTACCAGGTGTTAATAGAAAGGGTGATGATGGGGGGCTCCTAATTTAGTTAGTGGGGGAGGTCGTGACCTCCTCGCTGCAGCACTGAGGGTAGGAGGTGGCTAGGTGAAGAGTGGGAGAAAGGGCCTTCCGGACGGAGGAGACAGCAGGTGTGGTGGTGCTGAAGCAGGAAGGATGCGAGCATTCCAGGAACTGCAGGAGGCCCGTGGGGCGGGAGGTAGTCAGCCAGCGGGGAGGAGAGATGAGGCTGCCAGTGACCCAGTACGCGACTTAGAAGATCAGCCCATAGAAGGGAGGGCAGTCGGAGTGGAGGTGGGGACCAGTTAGAAAGACTATTGCAGACATTCAGGTAAGAGATGAGGGGGCAGGACATCAGCTCTGTGTCCCAGTGGTGGGTGCATGGCCAGCAAGCAGGACATAGCAAGGGACGCCATTTAAGTGGGGAATGGAAGAACAAGATGCATTGTGAGCACTGGAGGAGAGGGCACCAGGTGGGTGGGCATTTCAGACAGAGAGATCAGCTTGAGCAAAGGCTCAGAGGTGAGAACATGTGGGGCCGGTGTGGGGACCAGTGGGAGGCGGGGTCTGCCTGGAATTCAGGAGAGGGGACCCTCACAGCCGTGCTCGCCTGGGTTGTGTGGGAGTGGGCGAGAAGCACCAACGGCCTCCTCCCCAGCCTAGGAGGGTCCCCAGGTCTCACTTGGCTGGCTTGGCCCAACTCTGGGAAGTCCCCACGTTTGGAGGGTTGACTCATTCTTGAGACGGGGCCAGCTTTGAAATGCCTGGCAAAACAGAATCTTGAGAGAGAAACAGACTATGTGCTGGGTACCTGCGTGGAACGGGACACTTGGGATGTGGTCTCAGCCGGGCCAGTGACTTGTTCTGTGATCTTGGGCAAGTCTTCCACCTTCTCTGGGCCTCAGTTTCCCTATCAGATCTGTGCTTCCAGAAATGGAGAAGACCGAGTTCCGGTGATTTTCGGAGAAGCATAGCCGGGCAGTGGGTGCTGTCCCACCTGGAGCCTCCCCTGTTCCTGGCTCTGGGTGGAGACCCCCCTCCCTGACACCGACCCTAAACCAGCCCATTCGGGGCTCATTTCCTGTCTCCCACTGGCGTCTGATTGGAGTGACTGCCGGGGCTGAGTTTCTCCATAGCAACTAACCCACAGTGTGACAACAACAGCTTCAATATTTTGATGCTTAGAACACTTTAATTTAAAATATTTTTGCAGTTTGCCAGGGCTCTGCGTTCCCAGATGACGACGATGACGGCCTGCTGCGGGAGGTGTCTGCGGGCGGGGCGGGTCAGCTGCATCTCTGTCCCTCGGGGCCCCGCTCACCTGCTGTCCCTTTGAGCAGCCGTGCATGAGTCCGGCTCCCCTCCCTGCTGACCACCGCCTCGCTCAGCATTCTGTCCTCCCCTCCCGCTACCTCACCGCTCTGTCTGCGCTTCCCAGATTGGCCTCATCTCTCACTCCTCTCTTCCTGGCGGCCCCACCCTCTCTTCTCTCCCTTTGTCTCATCTCCTCCCCTCTCTCCTCACCTCCATCTTGCCTTCTCTCCACTGTCTCGGACTGCAGACCCTCCTGTCTCTCTCTGTCTTCCACCTCCCAGCTCTCCCTACCTGACCTTGAGTCTCTGCTCTCCCCTCATCTCACCAACCCCACAGCATCTCCCCCAGCACATCCCAGCCCTCAGCCACAGGACCCGCCCATAGGCTGCTGGAACCCTCTTTTGTACTTTGGGGAGTTGCCAATTCCCCACCTCCCGTCTATTCCACGTGGCCTCCCTGGACAAGGCCTTTGCATATTTCCTTGGCTTAAGGCAGTAAGAGGTGAAGCCATCTGCTTCTCTGCTCCCAGGAGCTGATCCAGGCCTGACCCGGCCGGCTGTCTCAGCATCCAAGGCCAGGCCGTGGGTGTCCAGGGCTCTGGGTGTGCCTGAATGGCTACTTCCCTGCCCTCTGTTCTCTAGCCCAGCCTGAGCCGGGACCCCGGCCCGCCATGGGGCTCTGCCTCCTGCGGTTCCAACTCTAGCTGTGGGGGAGCCACATGGCTGGGTGTCAGTGCTGAACAGGCCCCTGGAACGTTGTGTCCTCCTCCTGAATGCACTGATGGGGAAACTGAGGCCAGAGCATTGAAAGGCCCTCCCAAGATCCCACAGTGAGGTGAGGGCAGAGGAACCCAGGAGCTCAGCATCTAGTCAGGCCTTTTTCTTTGACTTATTACTGAAATTGGGAGCTTCCTCCCTCCCTTTCTTCCTTAGGTTCCAGCCCATTGGCCCAGCACTAAGGGTTACCTGGTGGGACTGGAGACCTCATGGCTTGTGGTCTGGCAGCAGAGGGGAAACTCTGAGGCTCTGGGGGGGCTCTGGTTGTGTATGTAAGGCATGGGAGGGCTTGGGGGCAGTCAGACAGGAGTATGAAACTGTCTGGGTCCACAGCCCCTGGGCAGGATGCCAGCTCCTTGGGCCATGGCAGCAGCCCTGGGGCCTCAGGGTGGCTGCTGCCCCTGATTGGATGTGGCAGGGTGGGCGATGGGGTCCAGGTCTCCAGACCCAGAAGAGGCGCCACTCCCCTTCCTGTCAATACAGTCAACGGTTGTGTGGGGAGCCACAGGCCAGTCCACAAAGGTTGGAGTGCAGAGTGAGGGAAAACCCAGGGTGGCCAAGAGGGATGTGCCTCAAATCCAGACCATGTTAGAGCTGGGGGCCCTTCAAGGTCTTTGAGTTCAATGCCCCTGTCCCGTTTTACAGGCTGGGAAACTGAGGCCAGAGAACTGGGGAACTTGTTCAGGGTCACACAGAGTCAGGCCGAGCAGGGGCTAGAATTCAGACCCATTCATTCACTTTTTTCAAGTGTTTATTGAGCGTCTGCCCATCAGGTACCAGGCACTATTCTAGGTGTGGGGGACACAGGGGCAAACAGACCCTGTCCCAGCCCTCATGGATCTTATCATATATAAGAAAGTAGGTTACATTGATAATTATCACGAATAAAATAACTTAAAGGAACAGTCACCAAAGAAGACATATGGATGGCAAAAATGAAAATCTGCTCAGCATCGTTAGTCATTAGGGAAATGCAAACCCGAACCACGGGGAGATGCTGCCGCAGACCTCTTAGAATGGCTCCTTGAAACAGCGGACCAGGATGTGGAGGGACTGGAACTTGCAGACTCTGCTGTTGGGAGTGTAAGATGGTCCAACCGTTTTGGAAAATAGATTGCGGCATCTTAAAATGTTGATCACAGTTAACCGCCACATGTGCCAGCTCTTCCACTCCTAGGAGCTTCCCCAAGGGGAAGGAAGCATATGTTCAAGTGAAGATGCCTCCGTGGATGTTCATAGCGGCTTTATTTATTGTGGCCCCAAACTGAAAGTAGCCCAGGTGTCCATCAGCGGCTGAGTGAGTGACCAACTGTGCATTCGTGCCATGAAATGCTACTCGGCAAGAAGAAAGAGGGAGCGGCTGACACATGCAACAATATGGATGAATCTCAAAATAATCATGCTGAGTGAAAGGAGTCAGACTGAGAAAGAGTGCGTGCTGTAGGATTCCATTTGTGCAAAACTCTAGAAAATGCAAATGCATCTACAGCGACAGGAGCAGATCAGTGGTTGCCTGGGGGTGGGAAGGAGGGATAGAAAAGGACAGGAGAAAATTCTGGGGGTGATGGATACACGTTCACTATCTTGACTGGGGTCACGGTTTCATGGGTGTGTACATATGTCAAAACTTAAATTGTACATTTTAAATATGTGTAGGTTATTGAATGTCAATGCTACCTCAGTAATACTGTTAAAGAAATGGAGGCACTTCTCCCAATATAGCATAAGGCAATATGATAGAGTGACTGAGTGACTGTAGGAAGCCCCCAGAAAATGTGTCCTTGAGCTGAGAGCTGAATAACAAGAAATGAGCCATGTGAGGATCTGGGGGAACAGTGTTCTGGATAGCTGGAACAGCCAGTGCAAAGCTTTTACCGAAAGAACGAGTAGGAAGGCTGGTGTGGGAAGAGTGAGGAAGGGGGCTTCGTGAAGTTGGCCCACTGCCCCAGCAGACCCGACCCAGTAGCCTCTTTCCTGCCCAGGCTCGGGGTGGCCCTGGGTACCCCTGCCCTGCAGGAGGCCAGAGACTCAAAACTCAGAATCTCTGGTGCAGGATGGACCGGCAAAATGGAAGCGTGCAGGGACCTTGAGTGCCTGAGCTCTCCTTGTGGCGATGAAGATTGCTGGGTGACAGGTGGTCTGGCTGGAAACTGTGGGTAAGAAGAGCTCAGTAGGCCAAGAAGGGACAGCTGGATTTCACATGGTTCCTGGCCATGAAGTGCTGAGTTCTAGAGAGAAAATGAAGCTGTCTTTTGGACCCGCTCTTCCTCGAAGGGTTCAGGTCGAGGCGGGAGTGTCGATGTGGCGTCGGATGAGTTTACTGGGATGTGGTTGGACATGTCCAGCAAGGCCTGTTTCTATAGCAAAATGTGTGTCTTCATTTGGATAATATCAGTGCATCCTTGACTTTAAACTTCTACTTAGATGCAATAAACAGTGCAACTAGAGGAATCTTAAAAGCCACCGAGCATCTAGGTACAAACAAAGGCTCTTACCATGAACGTAACTGCTGGAAGGTAGGGTTAGTGGGAAATGGCTTGAGGGAGCAGGCAGGGGACCTGCCTCTTGGCCAGCCCTGCCCCTGCGGTGCTGTGTGACCGTGGACTGGTTGCAAAGCTCTGCATCTGTAAATTGAAGGTGCGGGGCTTCACAGGTGCAGGGAGGGAAGTGTTGGCAGGGCTGGGGGTGAGAATGGGGATGGGGTGTGGGGGATGGAGCCAGGGCTTGTTTTCAGGGCACGTCTGGCCCTGGGTAGCTTGACAGAGAGCAGCGCCTGGGGCTCCCTCCTGGGCAGCGGGAGGGAAGTTCTCCTGGGTGGGAAGCTGGAAGTTTCTGCCTTTCTGTCTCTGCCCATGTCTTCTGTGTCCTCTGTTCTCTTGCTCTCTCTGTGCCCAGCACCGGGGGTCCTCCCCTCCCCCACCTGGGAGGAGGCTGGGGGCTGAGGAGCTGGACTCTTTCTGGCAGAGATCCTGCTCGTTGCCCTAACTCCCTGGTTTCTCAGAGCAACCAGGAAAGGCAGGTGGCACAGGGATAACTCATCCCATTTTACAGAGAAAGGCTCTAAGGCAGGGGCGGGTCTCATGGAGAATAAGGGGCACATCCCAGGTCTTCTCCTCCTTGTCTGGGCTTTTGCTGTGATCACACAGCCTGGGTGGGGGGCGGGGGGCAGCACTTCTAACCCCAAAGGGTGATAGGGAGGGTAGAGGAGACCAGTGCATGTTGTCTGGGGTCAGAGGACCCAGGTTTTCATCAGGGTTGGGCCACTCACTGGCCGCTGTCTGACCTCAGGCAAGTCTTGAGTCTCTGAGCCTCAGGTCCGTCCTCTGGAACACGGCAGGGGTGAGGTGGTTTGTCTTGTGGGTGTAGTGGGAGGATGTCACTGTGGAAAGCTGGGCAAAGGAGCCCTCACAGAAGCAAACCACAATGTGTTACTGAGCCCCAGCCCTCCTTCTTGTTGGAGGAGGGGAAGTGGAGATGCGAATGCATGGAGCTGGCCCCAGAGGTTTCTGGGAGTGGGCTGAGTGGGGACCATCCCTCTGTGATGAAGAGAGAGCAGTGGTGATGACTGTAGGTGGGGGGATGGGGGTGAGTGTTACACAGCGACAGGGGAAGGTTAACAATTTTATATCCCAGTGGCCCCAGAGCAATGCACGTCTAGGCGGTTGGAGAGATTGGTGTCATGGGCCTGATGCAAAGGGTGATAGAGGTATTAGACCGGCAGACTACGGAAGGTGACCGAGCCCGCAGCTCTGTGAGCTGGAGGTGACGCCTTCCTGGCACCGGACAAGGAGAGTCCCTGCTCTGAAGTCCTGTGGGTCCAACAGAAACAAAGGCCCTGGGGTAGGAAAAAAGGCTTTCCTTATGGCACTGAAGGTTGTCCTTAAAGTGGTGTATCCAGGCATTGGTCGAGGTTAAAATCAGTCTGAGGTCAAGGCCAGGGTTGTGGTGCTGGTGGGTGAGGCTCAGCCGGGCACCTAGTCTGGGCAGAGGCTGGGGCTCGGGGGTGAAGTAGGTGCAAAACTGTGTCTGCACCAGATGTCGCTGGGGATGAGAACTAGCATGCAGGGGACAGTCAGTAGAAGTTGGAAAGCAAAATCGACAACCAGGACATTTATCCAAATGAGCCCTTTGCGGCCTCTGTGGGCCCTGTTGGGAGGCACGTTCCACAATGAGGAGAAGTAGAGCAGAGACTCAGAGCTGAGCCGTGGTCCGTGGTTTCCTGAATGACTCCAAAAGGAGCTGTCTGGGCTGCCGCTTCCCCGTGTGTGTGTGTGTGTGTGTGTGTGTGTGTGTGTGTGTGTATGTTTTGTTGCTGCCACTCAGGGGACAAGCCCATTGTTGCCAGAGTGAAGATCTGAAGGCTGAGTGTTGAGAGCGGGGAGAGAGGAGAGGCCCAGAGAGGGAGAGAAAGCATGTCTGAGAGGAGGGTGCGGGGAGCAGCTGGAGAGACAGGGATGGGGTGGAAGGGCAGAGTGTGCAAGAAAGCCAGGGAAAATATGAGAAAACAGGGAGAGAGCAAGGGAGACTCAGAGAGGATGGGGAGAGGGACGCTCACACACAACCCCCACCCCCGCCAAGAGAGAACCAGAGAGAGTTGAAAGAGAGACAGTGACCCAGAAGGAGAAAGAGAAGACCGGAGAGAGCAAGAAAGATCTGCAGGTATGGAGAGATCCTGAGGGGCAGGGGAGAGGAAGAAGAGAAGGAAGAAAGAGAAACCCGGAGAGTCAGAGAGATCCAGAAAGAGACATATCCGCCCAGAGAGAGGAGAGAGACAGAGACCAGGATAAGGAGAGAGCAAGAGCAGAGCAAGGGGGTGTGATGGAGGAGGCCCAGCCAGAGAGAGGGACGGAGGAGGCAGAGTGCCGAGAGCCTGAGAGAGAGACAAATACAGGACCAAGAGCGACGGCGCTCAGGCGGAAGGAATCTGGTGAGACCAGGGCCGGACATCAAGCATGAGAGGAACATGAGGAGAATCTGAGAGGAAGATACATTTACTAGAAACACTTACAAAAGCCCAAGAGGGAAAGATGGAGAAGGGTCCTATACACAACTAGGAAAGGAGGGAGAGGCAGAGGGCTGTGCAGAAGTAGGCGTGCTGAGACCTCAGAGCCCTGGGAGGCCCCTCGGGGTTCTGACAGCCTCACATACGCCCCCAGGATAGGGCTTACACACTGTAGAAAAACAAGAGCTGGGCTGTGTAAGCCAGCTCCTGCTGAGCGCCTGCTTCAACACCTGGCCCTGGACCAGGAGCCCCGGCTCGCTCATTTGACCGTGTCCGAGGTTTTTACTGTTGTGTTTTCCACAAAACTGGATTCCTACAGGTTGGAGGTCATGTCTCACACTGCACACAGCAGGTGCTCAGGAATCCACTCATTGTAGAATGAATATTAGAATGAACAAGTGGGCCCCTACATGCTTGGGTTACTGAGCCAAGAGACATAGGCACTCAAGGTAGGCTGCAGGTTGACCCCGACCACCCCATTCTGGAGCTAGGACACAATGTCCTAGGGGCAGACAACAGCATCACCGGAACCAAGAGTGAGTGTTGGGGCAGAAAGAATACCACATGCTCTGGTGGCGGTGGTGGTAATGGTGGTGGTGGTGGTGATGGTACCATCATTGTCACATGCTCTTATGCACTACTGTGGTCTTACTGTGTGCTAGTCATGCTTGTAAACAGTTTACCTTACTTATCTCATAAATCCTCACAGCAATCCTATGACATAGGTATTACTATGATACTATTTTATAGATGAGGAAACTGAAACTCATAAAGCTGAAGTTACCATCCAAGGTCAGATAGCTCAGGTGGCGCGTCTGGGATTGAAAAGAATCAATCTAACACCAGAACTGAGCTCTTAGCCCCTTCACGATTCTGCTTCCCCAAGAGTAACACTACCTGATACTTGTTTGCAGCATTTTGGCTTGTGTAGCTTTTTCAGACTTACTGTATCATTTGTCCTCATGATAGCTTGCTAGAAAGAGATGCAGAACCAGAGTTGTTATTCCCATTTAAGAGATAAGAAAACAAGAACGGGTGAGGGACACGTGCAAAGGCGCAGGCTCCTATGTAGCAGAGTCTGGACTGGAACCCGGTCAGGGCTCTGCCCAGGACACAGTGCTGCTTCGAGGTCTAACCGGTGCCCAGATGGAGCACACCGGGCTCAGGAATTGTCAGGGTGTGTGTGGTGCCTGGCCGGAGTGTCGGGTAGCCAATGCAGCATGTCCAGGGCAGGCCCTCAGGATGGCAGGGTTTAAGGACTCTTGAAATAGTTTGTCTGGATTTAAATCCTGGCTCTAGCCAGTGACCTTGGGCAAGTTACCAAACTCCTCCATGCTTCAGTTTCCTTGTCTATAAAATGGAGATTATAACAGTTGTACCTTTTTAGTATTGTTACAAGAATTAAGTGAATTAATATTTGTAAAGTAGTTATAACAATCTTGGTGCTTAGAAAGGATTGGATATGTGTTGTCAAATAAATCAAATAAGGCAGGAATAATAATGATAATAATAATAATAAAATAACCCAGACCCCAAACAGAAATGGGGTCTGGATTACTGAGCGCTAGAGTTATTCAGAACTCTGGACAGCTCCCCAAGCGTCAGATCCACCGTATTGGTTCCATCTGCTCTGAAAAGTTCTTCGGAAGTGAAATGAGTCTCATCCCTTTATTCTTGGTTATCAGGAGCTTGAGGATTCTCCTCACCACCCTTTGATGTCTTTTCTGTAAGAGCCGGCGCAAAGCTCTTCACCAGGAAGGCCCATCTCTTTAAAGAGAGGCGGGAGCTTTCTTGTGGGTGTGTTCTTGAGGAAATCTCCTTTCTGGAATGAGGGACTGGACTAGATGTTTGTGGTTGATGGTGGGGACCCAGGGGCTTGTGTTCAGTGTGGTTAGGGACTGTAGTTGCACCGACTCCTCACAGAGAAATCACTAAGCTCGTACAGGGAAAGGGCAAGAATAGAGACAGGTTTTGGGGAGGAGTGGAGGGAGAATGGAGGCATTGATAGGTTCATAAGATTGAGATGCGGGCTGAGTCTCACCCAGCTCAAGGCTTCCTTAGGGCCAGAGGGCTTCCACTCTCCCAGTTACTCCAGAGCTGCTCCTGCCCCACTCAAATCCTGGTGGTTCAAATACTGATGGCAACTCACTTTTGATGGAAGAAATAGCTGTAATGTCTTTCACCTATGAGCACCCCTATGCACCAAGACCTTTATGCCATTATCTCATTTAATCCTCAAAACAACTCTGTGAGTTAGACATTGCCAGTCCCATTCTACTGATGGGAAAATGGAGGCTCAGAGAAGTCAAGTAACTTACCCAAAGACAAACTGCTAGCAAGTGACAGAATTTTTATTTTTCTTCCCAAACACATTTCCTCTCAAGAAATATCACTCTTAGTGCTAGTAGGAATGGAGTCTTCTATGGGTTTTCACCTCTCTCACAAGTGTCCCTTGTTCCTTTCTTTCAGTGTAACATATGGGGGCCCAGTAGGGTACAACAACAGTGCCTTCTTGCAATAAAAATTCCTGAATGTCTCATACCTGTCTGCAACTACAGACACCTTCAACAGTTGAGGTCTACCTCAACCCAAAGGAAGAAATCAGGAGTCCCTCCGATATAAGCCCCTGTTAGGGCTAACCGCACACAGCCATGCCTGCTCATGCCCGTTGCTGCTTCTTCCCACAGAGGAGGTGGCGGAAGGGAAGAATGCCATCCTCATCGGGATGAGCCAGTGGAATTCAAATGACCTGGTGGAGCAGATCGAGACCATGGGGAAACTGGAGGAGCATCAAGGTGAGATTCTGCTTCTCTCATATCTGGAGTGTGGACATATGTGTGTCGCAGGGTGGGTTGAAGTGCTGGCAATGTGGGGCTAGAACTTGGGTCTTTTATGAAGAGCCATCTGTCTGTCCGGGTGCCTCCCATCCCTGAGTCTGTGATCCCTGAATTCCGTGACCTGCAGGAACCCTCCTGAGGACTTCTGCAGGGTCTTCTGTGGCAGAACAGCTCCAGGGTGCTTCAACAGAGCTTCCTTTGCCCACAGGATGACCACCCCAAGAGCATGGGGAATTAAGGGCAGGTGGCATGGTCCAAGCTCCTTGGATTGCCAGGCCTGTGGTGTTGGAACCTCTTGGTTCAGGCAGGGTGGTGACTGGAGGAACGTTTGAGAAGGGACAGGGGAGAGTGGCAGGAGTAAGGATTGTGACTTCCTTTGGCTGAGTTGTTGAAGAAGGAGAATGTGGCTGGGGATTAATTCAGGAGGTTCTTATGGAGGGGAGTTTTGACCAGGAGCTTAATCAGCAGACAAAGCAGCCATATCCTTTTAGGTATCCATTTGTCTGTCCTTTTGACCGTCTTGCATCATTAACAAAATGTTCGTTGAACACCTACTATTTATAAGTGCTTAGTAGGAGAGACCAAAGGTGATTCAGCTGAGGTCTCTGCCCTGTGACATGTGACAGAGTATAAGTCAAGAAGTAAGGAGGTCAGGCTGAAGCTGAGGATTGTTGGGGCTGGAAGGGACAGGTAAAACTCATAGAAGGAAGCAGGAGAGGGGATCAAGGAAGGTTCCTGACAGTGAAGCTATGGAGCCAGGCTTTGAAATGCAAGTGGAGGATGTAGCTGAGGAGGTCATAAAATCTGAGATGGCAAATGGGGAAACCGAGGCTCAGAGAGGGGCTGTGTTTGATTAAAGTTACACTGGAGTGGGGCTAGAACCCTATCTGGGATCCAAGGTGCTAACCTGTTATCCTGAGGCCAGTGTTTTCTATGCCTCCTCCCTACCTCATGTATCACCCCTCCTACTTCCCTCTGCCTCATCTCCTCTTTCCTGTCTTCTCTTGGTCCCATCATTCCACAGTCACGGATGGGCCAGAGCTGCTGACTGGGCAAGGCGCTATCAGGAGATGTTCAGTGAGGTGGTCCTGGCCTAGCCCAAGAGAATGGCCATCTTGGTGCTGGCCATCTTGCCCCTAGCATCCGTTCCTTTCCTTACCCCCCATGCCTGTCTCCTTGATTCAGAGCCCTCCCTCCCCATGCCAAAGTGCCCATCCTGAGAAGCGGACAGGCCTGGGATATTCCATTTTACAGATGAAGAACCCGAGGCTCAGAGAAGCTGCGTCTTGCCTGAGGCTCTCCAAGCGGGTGGCAGCATCATGCTCAGATCCCCAGTCTGCTGATCCCCAGTCCAGGGCTTCCCCTCCCAGACTGGACCAGGTTGGAGGCGAGGCACAGTTCTGGGCTCCTGCAAAGTCAGGTCCAAGAAACCCAGAGTCTTAAAGCAAAGCCCCACTGGGCCACTGTCACATTCACAGAAAGGGCAGGCTCTGAGGCTGGTCCCCAAAGCCAGTCCAGAGACAAGAGGCAGTCTTCACAGCCACACAGTTGCAGGTGGCCCTTTGTCTGCTCTTTCCTTCACCCCGGGAACCTGCAGGGGGGCCCCAAAGGGGTCACAGATTCCACGTCCTGCCCAGGACAGGGCTTGGTAACCATGAAAAGACAAACCCAGATTGTCCTCACCCCCCATCTGGTCCTCCCCTTCCCGCCCCCACCCCTACTTGTCTGCCAAAGAACGTGTGACTCAGACGCAGGGTGAACTAAGGAGGAGTGAGCGGGAGGCAGGGTGAGCGGGGAGGGCAGGGGAGACGGAAGCAGAGGGAGGCTGACGGCGGAGGCAGACGGAACTGCAGCTGTGGAGTCCCAGAGGTCTGGGTTTGACCCTTGGCCCCACCACACTGTGGCTTTGTGGCCAGGGGAAGTCACGTCAGCTCTCTGAGCCTCAGTTTCTTCACCTGCGGAGTGGGGCAAGTACAAAAGTTGTGAGGATTAAATGAACCAATACTTGCAAAGTGCATTCGATAGCAGGTGATGATACTTCTGGAAGAGGGCGAGAAGGGAGAAAGCCTTGCACAAGTCATTCCAACGAATGCTTCATGGCGCTCACGGAGGATGAATTAGGGGCAGTGTTTGCCTGATTCTGGGAATTGATGCTATTTCCTCCCAGTACGGAAGGGGGAACAGGAAGGAGAGAGAGAAGAGCGGGTGAGGAAGAGGAAACCAGCTGTGTTTCCAGTTCCTTTCGAGTCCCATTCTCCTGTGGATTCCTAATGTGAATTCCCACAACACGATAGAACACACGCATTCATTTCAATAATCATTTATGGGGCCACGAGAGGGCCTCACCCTTTTAGGAGCGGGCAGCAGAGCGGAAGATATGATCCTAGGCACGGTTACCATGAGCCTGAGGAGAGAGGCTCTGGGGACCATTTTGGGGAGAAGCAGCTCTGCAAACACTTCCTGGAAAAGGCTGCAGTCCAAATTGGTGCATAGACAGAGCTCTCCTCCTGCCTCCTTCAATTTCCTGCCCTTACACTCAGGGCTCCCCCCAGAGACCCCCTCCCGGCTCACACCCAGGCCGGTCACAGCTACCCTTGGTGATGAGCCCCAACTCCATCTGCAGCCGAGACCTCTCTCCTGGCCTCCAGACTCGTCTTCTGAGTAGCCTCCTACTTGCTCTGCCTGGATGTCTGGAAGACTCTGCGTGTTCTGCAAGTTCCAAACGGAGCCGACCTTCTTCCTGCGAAACCTTAATTACGTTTGAAATTCCATCTTTTATCTCCTTAGCCATTGAAGGCATATGTTGCATAGGCCCTTTCAGACTGCTCCGTTGTCTCTGCTTCCTGAGGGTGCTAATTCTGGGGGGTGTGTGTCTGTGTGCGTGTGTGTGTGTGTGTGTGAGAGAGAGAGAGAGATAACTGCACCTCATGGGTTTTGTTTCTTCATTTTTATTGAAGAATAAAACTCGTCTTGGTCGTTCCTTGCCCCTTTGCTCTTCTCTGGGAATCTTGTGTGCCATGGGTTGTGACAATGCCCTTTTAGAGACGGGTCTTGCCTTTCTGCTGGGCCCGAGCGTTTCACTAATCTTGGACATTTTATATGCTAAATTTACAGTTGAGTGTTTCCATTCTACGTGAGTGGTGTAAATTTAGACCCCACACCCATGTGTGGCACGGGCGTAGGGTTTGAATTACTCATGTGTGACTTTTTTCCTTCTCACTGTCTGTGAATGGTTTCTTTACTGCTTCCCCCAAGGAGTTTTCTTTTTTCTTTCTTTCTTTCTTTTTTTTTTTTTTTTTGGTGAGGAAGATTGGCCCCCAACTAACATCTGTGCCAATCTTCCTCTATTTTATGTGGGATGCTGCCACAGTATGGCTTGATGAACGGTGCTAGGTCCACCCCCAGGATCCAAACCTGCGAACCCTTGGCTGCCGAAGCAGAGCCTGTGAACTTGACTGCTACGCCACTGGGCTGCCTCGAGTTTCCTTTTTTTTTAAGTTCCTTTGTGGGTGCAGCAGCCCTTCAAGGATCCCTGCTCTACAGGGGGCTCCCTTCCGCTCATCTGCCACAGGCTGAGGCCACGTCTGTGGGGTTAACAATACAGTTTCCAGCCTCTAGGCTTGGAGCCTCTCTCCTCCTGAATCTTTCTGAATTTCTTAAACATGCTTTTTTCTTGTCTTCTATTGGGTTATTTATCTTCTTCTCACTTGTTTTTAGGAGTTCTTTATATATATGTATATATTCTGGATATAAATTGTCTGCGACGTATTTGAAATATTTGTCTCTTGAATTGTGCCACTTGGCTGAATTTTCTTATTAATTCTAATGGTTTGTTAGTTGATTCTCTTGGGTTTTCTAAGTTAGAGCATCATGTCATTGACAAATCTTAACAGTTATGTCCTTGCCAATATTTACCCTGCTTACTTAGTTATCTTAGTAAATTGCATGGCACAGGATCTCCAGATGGATGCTGCGTAGCAGGAGTGATGGCGGGCTCTCTTGTTTGGTCCTGACTGTGATGCTGGGGTCTCCTCCCCCATCCCCCATCCCCCCTCCCCTCCTCCCTAACTTCTGCCCCTCCTCCCCGTCATTTTTCTTCAGTTGAGTATATGGAGGTATGATTTCCATTCCATCAAATTCATCCATTTTAGTGTGTGGTTCTCACTGCTGCTTCTTAAATTCCATGGGTTGCCTCCTCTTTCCTCTAGAATGTCTCCTCAAGGAATTCTTTCAGGGGGGAACTGTGGATAGCGACTTCCCAAGTCCTTGCATTTCTCCGCGTGTCCTTGTTTCGCCTTCTCGCGTGAATGCAAGTCTGCTTGCGCTCGTTACCACGTTCCCCGCCATCTTGGAAGACCTTCCTCATGGGCTCCTGCATTTAGTGTTGTTGGTGAGAAGTCTGAGGTAAATTGGATCTCATTCCTTTGTGGGTAGTCTGTTTTTCCCTCTTCTTGAGGTTGTAAGGTTTCAAATCTCTATTCTTTGTATTTTGAAGTCACAAACAATGTTTGTGGGTGGGGTTTTGTAGTCTGTCATGCCCACTTCTGGTGTTCTCTTTCTTCATTACGGTGACTTCTTGTTTTATTATTTCTTCAAGTATTTCTTTCTCTCTGTTTTCTCTTCCCAAAGCTTATAGTAGATAGATGATGGAACCATGTCTCATCTTGCCCTTCCTGTTCTTATTTCTTGGCCCTTGCTGGGTTCTGGAAGTATTCCTTGGTTCTGACCTAACCAAGAGCTCTCCAGTTGTTTCTTCTTCAGCTGTTTTCATTCTTCTGATCAGCCTTTCTGTGGAGTTTTTTTTTTTTTTTTTAAACAATCATATTTTCATTTTCGTGCACTCTGACTGGTCCTTTTTCATAACGACCTGATATTGATTCATAGATGCCGTGGACTTATTCTGTGCTTTTCAAAATCTCCATCTTGTTAAGTTTCAGAGTTTTCTGGTAGGTCAGAGGTGGATGGGAAGACCATACACACTTCGGATTGGATTAATTAACCAAAGATCCATAAGTGAGATTATAACAGAGCAGGAGCAAGCTTAATTCTAATTATCTAAGGAAGCACACAGCTATCATTAACGGCGTCCGAGTAAAGTAGGTCAAGCCAAATTCTTTTTTTCATTGAGACATCATTCACGTGCCACAAAATTCACCCTTTTAAGTTGTTCAATTCAGTGGTTTTTAGTATGTTCCTGAGGTCGTACAACCATCGCCACCATCTAGTTCTAGAACATTCTCATCACCCCAAAAAGAATTCTCATACCTATTAGCAATCACTCTTCAAGTCCTCTCCCCGAAGCCCCTGGGATTTCATATAAAGGGAATCAAACAATGAGTGGCCTTTTGTATCTGATGTCTTTACCTTAGCATAATGTTTTTGAGACTCATCCCTGTAGTATGCGTCAGCACTTCATTCCCTTTTACGGCTGAATAATATTCCCTTGTATGGGTATACCACGCATTGTGATCCATTCATCAGTTGATGAAAATTTGGGTTGTTTCTACTTTTTGACTAGTTATGAATAATGAAGCTATAAGTATTCATGAATGTCTAAGTTTTTGTGTGGACATATTTTCAGTTCTCTTGGGTATATACCTAGGGTGGAATTGCTGTATCATATGATAATTCTGTTTAACTCTTTTTGAAGAACTGACAAACTCTTTTCCAAAGTTGCTGTCCCATTTTACATTCCTAGCAGTACGGTAGAAGAGTTCCAATTTCTCCACATTCTTGCTGACACTTGCTATCGTCTATCTTTTTTATTATAGCCATCCTAGTGGGTGTGAAGTGTTATATCATTGTGGTTTTGATTTGCATTTCTCTAATAACTAATGATATTGAGCATATTTTCATGTGCTTATTAGTTATTTGTTCATCTTATTTGGAGAAATGTCTATTCATATCCTTTGCCCATTTTTAAATTGAGTTATTTGTTTTTTTATTGTTGAGTTGTAAGAGTTCTTTGTATATTCTGGACACTAGACCCCTGTCATCTATATGATTTCCAAATATTTTCTCCCGTTCTGTGGGCTGTCTTTTCACCTTCTTGATAATGTCCTTTGGAGCACAAATTTTAAAAACTTGATGAAGTCCAATTTATCTATTTTTTCTTTTGTTTGTGCTTTTGGTGCCATATCTAAGGCACCAAATTACCTAATACAAGGTCATGAAGGTTTACTCCTCTATTTTTTCTTAAGAGTTTTATAGTTTTAGCACTTATATTTAGGTCTTTGATACACTTTGAGTTAATTTTCTATATGGTGTTCAACTCCATTCTTTTGTACAACTGTGGGCAACCAGTTGCACTAGCACCAATTGTTGAAAGACTATTCTTCCCTCCATTGAATTGACTTGGCACCCTTTATAAAAATCAATTGATCATGTATGCTTGAGACATCCGTGTAAAGATGTTCAGTGACATTTGGATGTAGCATTTAGTAGCTCAGGAGATCCATCTGGGCGGAGGCTACAGATCAGCATATAGATGGTATTGCAGCTACGGAGGTGAAGGAGATCCTCCAGTTGTAAAAACAAGGAGAGTCTGGGATAGAACTCTGTAGTTAAATAAATGTTTAAGGAGAGGGCCAGCAAAGGTGACTTGATTTTCTGTATAGGAGGGAAGCTGAAGTTCCCAAGGTTTAAGAGGAGAGGGTGTTCAAGAAGGAAATGATCACGTCCAATAAGATGAGGACTAACATGGGCCGATTGGATTTATCATCTAGGTTCGTGGGAATGTTGGAAAGGCCACTTGTATTGGTGCGATAGGAACTGGATTCTGTCCCCAGTGGAGTGAGACATGTTTTCATCCTCCATCTTAATAAATGACTATTAAAAAGATCATAAAGTTCTTTCTCAAATGACGGGAAAAAAATCAATTGATCATGAGCATGTGGGTTTATTTCTGGACTCTTAATTCTGTTCCACTGATATATACATACATCCTTATGCTGCTGCCACATGGTCTTGATTACTGTACAGTTGTAGTAAGTTTGAAATCAGGAAGTGGGAGTCCACTAACTTTGTTCTTCCTTTGCAGGTTTGTTTTGGCTTTTCTGCATTCCTTGCATTTCCATATGAACTTTAAAATCAGCCTGTCAGTTTCTGCAAAAAATTTTGATAGAGATTGTGTCGAATCTCTAGATCAATTTGTGGAGTATTGACATCTTAACAATCTTAGTCTTCCAATCCATGCTCATGGGATGTCTTTCCATTTATTTAGGTCTTCTTTAATTTCTTTCAGTGATGTTTCATAGTTTTCAGTGTACAAGTCTTGTGTTTGTTTTGTTAAATTTATTCCTAAGTGTTTTATTCTTTTTGATGCTATTGTAACTGGAATTATTTTCTTAATTTCACTTATGGATTGTTTGTTGCAAGTGTCTAGGAATACAATTGATTTTTGTATATTGTTCTTGTATCCTGCAACCTTGCTGAACTCACTCATTAGTTTTTTTGGGGGGGGATAATCCTTAGGATTTTCTCTACACTAGATCATGTCATCTCCAAAGAGAGGTACTTTTACTTCTTCCTTTCCAATCTGGATGCCTTTTATTTCCTTTTCTTGCCTAATTTCCCTAGCTAGATCCTGTAGTATAATGCTGCATAGAAATGGGGAGAGCCAGCATCTGGTCTTGTTCCTGATCTTAGGGGGAAAGCTTTCAGTCGTTCTCCATTCAATATGACGTTAGCTGTGGGTTTTTTGTAGTTGTCCTTTGTCTGGTTGAGGAAGTTCCCCTCTACTCTGAGTTTGTTGGTGCTTTTGTCGTGAAAGGGTGTTGCATTTTGCCAAATGCTTTTTCTGCACCTATTGGGATGATCATGTGGTTTTTGTCGTTTCTTTTATTCATATGATGTATTTCATTGGTTGGTTTTCACATGTTGAACAACCTTGCATTCCTGGGATAAATTCCATTTGGTCCTTGCCACATCGCTAATCTTTCATGCTCAGGGTTTATGTATCTCTTCCAGAATAATTATACTAACAGTCTATGAGCTGACACTTAAAGGGACTATTTACCATCAGGGCTCTTCTTGTTTTTGAAACAGTGTCATCAAGGCTACGTTCTCCTCGAGAGGAAGGAAGCAGTCACTGCCTGGGTGTCCCTGATCAGTTTCTGTGCCTCTAGCTTTCCAGATGTAATCTTTCCTGCTCTTCATCCCCTGACTCTAGTTTATGTCCTTGTATCTAGATGTGCGCTCCTCAAAGAGAAGTCCCTGGACCAACAGCGTTAGCATCACTTGGAAACTCGTCAGGAATATGAATTTTGGAGCTCCATCCCGGGCTTCCTGAATCAGAAACTCTGGGAGCAGGGCTCAGAATCTGTGTTTTAACTGGTGACTTGGGTGCTTGCTAAAATGTGTGAATCATTAATTATTATGATATGTTGGTTCAAAGAATCCACAGACCCATTTGCCTGTGCTCTGCTTGCTTCAGTCATTGAGTTGGATGTCTTTCTTCCACGCTGTTGGTTTTCCTCTAATATTTAGAAATATTTGGACGTGTACTCCACTTTCTCCTTGCAGCTCCCTCTTGGCCTGTCTCTGAGTGATGTATCTGTTTACTGCAACCTGCTGTCATTGGATTCTTGGGGAGGGTAGAATATGCTGCTGGGTGGGGGTGTCCTGCCCCTCAAACATTCATTCCTTCTCACACCTGGGGACAGATGTGTCTGCTTAGCACAAGCAGAGGTTGGGGTGAGGACCAAAGCACTGCTCCTCTTTCACGGAAGCCCAGACAGTTGCAAAGCTTCCTTTGCTCCTGTATTCTCCACCCATGAGCCTGCTGTCTCCTCCGAACTGCCCCCACCTTTGGCCACAGACCTTCCTTTGCAAGATTGAAGTTATGGTTTCTTCTCTGCTGGGTCGGCTTTATGGGCATTTCACCTTTGCAGCCACACAGAGCTCCATACTCAGAAGGGCCTCGCGCTTGATTTTATGCTTTGCTGTTGCCATCTTGAAATTCTTAATTTTGAACAAGGGGCCCCACATTTTCCTTTTGCATGGGTTCTGCAAATTATGTAGCCAGTCCTGCTCCCTCCATCACATGTCTCTGCCTTCTGCCTTTCAGGGAGGCCTCACAATTTCTGGTCTGCTAAGGACATCCCTTCTTGTTTTACAGTGCTACCAAAGATTAATTCATAGAAAAATATTTAATGTCGTTTTCTGGAAATTTGGGGCAGGAGGAAAAGTCTGGATCGTGTTGCCAGTTTACCATCTTTGTCCAATCCTACTGTGATGCTTCTAAAATATAAATCCAGAAATATCATTCTGCTGTGGAATTGGCAACTAGGTCTCCGTTGCCTGCAGAATGAAGTATAAATCTCCCAGCCGGGCATGTGAGGCCATCACAATTTGGTTCTGCCCTTCCTTCCAACAGTTATAATTGTCCAGGGTTAGTAAGTTCCCCGTCACTACAGGAATCAGACAATCCTGGAATGGCCACCATGAGGGATATTACAAAGGGGCTGTCGGATAATTGCTAAATCTGACCATCTCAAGGTTATCTCACTCTGATATTCATGACTTCCAGGCTGTACCTCCCCTCCTCTTCCATTCACCCTGTGTTCTAGCCAAATGTCCAGGGCTGCTTGCTGACCCGTGAGCCCCCTTGAGCTCGTCAGCTTCCTGCCTTCGCCCCTGCATTTCCCCTGACTTCATCTCTAGCTCTTGCAATCCTGTACGCTTCCTTAGGGAGCCTCCCCGATACCCCAGCCTCCCCCAGAGTGCCCCCTCCCAGCCAGTCCAGCTTGGACTGTCCCCTGCAGCGCTGACCATCGGCTTACACTCGTGCCTGTCTGGGTGTGTGCTTTGCCTCCCTTTCTGAACCCGAGGCAGCGAGGGGCTCAGGGTGCATCCATGCACTCCCTCCCTCACTTATGCATTCAGCACACACTCCCTGATACTTACTCTTTGTCAGACCCTGTGCCGGTCAATGTTGGGGACACATTGATGACTCAGAAATAGACTCAGAATTGATCGGCTCCCAGACTCGGGGGTGGGACAGTTACAGCCCAGTGAGCTAATTGCGCTAAAGAGAGTGGGAACAAAGCACAGAGGGATGAGAGAGGACGTGGAGCTTGAGCTGAGACAGGAGGTGCTAAGGAACCCTTTCTGGGCTCTGCACAGACCCATGAGGGTGCAACAGGCAGGGGACAGCAGGTGCAGGGGTGTGCAGGGAGGTACGAGAAGGTAGGGGAATTTGGGGAACCATGCAGAGTTCACCTTGACTCAAATTGGGGTGCAAGGCGTTGGGCTGGGGGATGGTGAAAGGAGCAGAGAGGTCTGGGAGAAGAAGTAGAGTGGGAAAGCTGAAGACGAAGGCCTTGAATGTCAGGCTGAGGAGCTGGGGCCTTCTCAGGAGGGCCCCGGAGGATCCATGGAATAGTGTAAGCAGGGGAGTGACAAGCCACTTTTTAGAAAGATCATTCTGGAAGCCCGTGTAGAAGATAGTAGGAGAGGGGCCAGGGAATGAGTGTGGAGGGGTTGCGATGGGCTGGGTGAGAGAGCATGAGGGTGCATCTTGGCCCTGCAACTCAGGAGAGGCTGAGTGTCTGGGGAACCCCCTGCACAGGGAGGGGCAGTGGGTCTTCCCTTTTCAGCCCTACTTCCTGAGCTGGGTTTCCAGGCCAGGCCAGAGCCTGGTTAGGGCTCCCAAGGCCTGGAAAATCTCAGGACTTCAGCTGCTCCCGTTCCTGCTCCATGTGGTCTGCCCAGATACTTCCTGGCCTACCGGGGGGAGAATTCCCAATTCCGTCTTCCCCAAGGCCCGGTCCGCCTGACTTGCTCCCCCAGCAGCCACCTAACCTTCCCCTGGGAGGCAGGAAGATGCTCCTGTTTCAGCTGTTTGGTGAAAGCACTTCTCTTCTTGGCTACACATTTTGCTTCTCTTGCTCTTGGGGAGCTCCCCGTTTGTTGGAAGGGGACTGAACAGAGGAAATACAAAATCACAGGAAACCACTGGCGGGGCCTGGAAGCATCTTCTTGCAGGAGATGATGTGGCTCAGAGGCGCAGGGCGTGTGGGTGTGGGACAGGCAGGATGAGCAGGTGGCCCCATTTCCAGCCTCTGTGTGTGTAGCCCGTCCTGTTTGCAGGAGTTTCTGGCAGCTTGTGCATTTGAAGATGGCTCCAGCTGAGGCGAGGCTGCGGGGCCCAGGGGCCCTGGAAAGTGCCAGGCCAAGTGGGGTCTCATTTAGGCAGTGGCTGAGCCAGCTGCACATCTGGTTAATCGCCGTCATCCTGGGAGCCTGCTAATCAGAGAGCCGAGTCCACAGCCGACTCATCTGCTCGCTTTCTGGTGGCTGCGACAGAAGACGGAGCAGAGCCGGCCAGCTGGGCAGGGAGGCTGGCTTCCTGCTGCCGGGCTCCATACTTTCCTTGAAAAACAGCAAGCTCCTTCTTGCCCAGGCCTGTGGCCTCGCCAGCCACCCACCCCTTGGATGCCTGGCTCAGGCGTCACTGCAGAAGACTCTAGGCCTGACCCCGGTCAGCCACAGCCCCTGGTCCCTTGTCCTCTCCTCCTGCTCCCACTCCTCAGCCTCTGACTGGTCGCAGCCTTCGTCTGCCTCGATGACTCCCCACTTCAGCAAGCACTGCCCACACTGCCCGAGCCATCTCTGGAAGCCCCTCTCTGGAAAGCCCCCTCCGTAGGAGGCAGGGGTGAGAGAGAGGCCCTCAGCAGAGTTGGGTGTTGAAAGGGACCACATCTAGACCTTGGGTAAGTGGCTTCATCCCGCTGAGCCCAGGTTCCTTGTCTGCGAAGGGGTCTTTTTTGCACAAGTGTGAAATCACAACCATCTCACAGGTGGGGAAGCACTGGGCGTACCACAAGCTCCTTTCCCATCTACACAGCTGAGCCCACACTCGCGGGATTGGCTCTGAACTCCCATCCTAATGTCTTCCTTCTCCCCGTCTGATCCCCGTGTGAATCCCATGCACCAGCGTCTCAATGACCTCCGCCCCCTGCCTTCTTCCTATCTCTGCGCCCTGCTTCCCAGCCCTCCCTTGAGTGACCTGCTCCACCTACTCCCAGGCACCGGTGCCCGTGGCCGTCCTGCCTGGGCTACACGTCACAGGTCCTTTCCGGTGATGAAGTGTCGCATGGTATCAGCATCTCATTAACCATCCAGGTGCGCTGCTGCTGGTGCCTGGCCGGCCCCTCAACCAGACGCCTCCCCTTCTCCCAGGGTCTGGCATGGAGTAGGCGCCCAAGAAATGCCCTGGGTGCTTGTGTTGTCCAGGGCTTGTGACCAGTGCTCTAAAGGGTTTGGGACTTAAAGTTCTGAATTCTGAATAATTTTGTCTTTACCGTTTACCCTGAAGCTCAGATCTTGGCTCCACCTCACACTTCCCCAGGGCCCCTCGATCAGAAGGAACCTTTCTCTCCTTCTCTCTCATCACCCCTTGACTTACTCATCTCCGCATCCCCCGCGGCCCTTGGCCCCTAGCACCTGGCCCCTGGCGCCTGGAGCCTGGCGCCTGGCAGGTAGATAAAAGGTGTTTTGTAAATGAATGTCTTAATCTTCATGTTAGGCCTTGTCCTGCTGGGTGGCAGGAGCTGACCTCCCCAGTGGGCATCAGCTGGTGCTTAGACGTGGTGCTGGCCTTCTGTCTGACCTACGCATCTGACACAGGTGCTTCCCTGCTCCCATCCCCATCTGTGCTGCTCTTGCACCCTGGGAAGCGGTCTGTGGCCACCTCATCATGCTGGCTGGGGGACAGGACTAGAAGGGTGCCAGGCCTCTCTCTCTGTCTGGGTCCCTCTTGGGCACAGGCTCTGGCACGACCCCTGGGCCCAGGAAGCACTGTGAGCTGCACACCGCATTAAGCACTGATTCTCTCCATGCGGCTCCACCTGGAGGCATGATGCAGACAAAGAGACAAGGCCTTGAGCCACTTGTTCAAAGTGAATAAAATAGCAATAGAGCAATCCTCACTTACTGAATGCTCACTGTGCGCCTGGCTGTGTGCTAAGGGCTTTGCACATATTAATCATTTGATATTCACACTAACCCTTGAGGTAGGTACCTCTGCTATGCCCGTTTTATAGACTGGAAGACTGAGGCACACAGAGGTTACATAAGTTGCCCGAGGGTATACATTAGTAAATGAGGGACCTGGATTTGAATCCAGGTGTTTAACCACAATGCAGTACCACCCGAGGACTTTCAGTACCTGTAGGATCCTTAGAGTGTTGGACTCACATTGTATTGTGGGAATGAGGCCCAGAGAGAGAGAGCGACTTGCCTCAGGTCACAGAGTGAGTCAGTGGGGGCCTGGAATGGAATCTCAGCCTCCTAACTCCAACTGTCTGCTCTTTCCACTCTTTGCTCCTGCCTGTGAGGGTGCTCAGGGCTTCTGACCCTGCGGAAGAGGGGGACGGACGAGGATTCAGGGACGAGAGCCGTGAAGGCAGCGCCGGCAGGCAGGGGGCTAGGGAAACAGGTGATGGGTTCCAGTGGATGGCCTCTGGAAGGCTTCATTCACATGGAAGGGTGTCGCCCACAAGCCCTGGATTGTTGGTGGGGAGGTGGCGGAGTTCCCTAGACGGGAGCCGCCCTCGAGTTCTTCTGCAGGGGAGGGAACAAGGAGCTCTGCGCAGGGAAGGGCTTTCTGGGCCCCCAGGAGAGGCCTGGAAGTGGCTTCTCTTGAAGCTGTGGATACATTTTTTGGGAACTCAGACTTGCTCAGGAAGCTGGGGGCGCCAGGCCCCGTATCTAGGTTCTGCCAGCATGGTCAAGTTCAGAAGAGACAGTCCTACCTGGGCAGCAGGATCCTCCTCTAGCTAGAGTTTTCAGGCTGGAGGCTGACCTCTACATGGCTTCCCCCAGGACCCAGACCCCAGTCCAGCCATCTTGTTCTGTCCCCAAGGCCCAGACCCCTTGCCCTGGGAAGCAGGAAAGGCAGAGCTGGAGGACGCTTCAGCTTGGTGGAGTGCCACCTTCTGTCAGTCAGATGTGAATAATTGAGACCCGAAACATATGGTGCAGCGGAGTGAGGGCTAGGACTGCCGAAGCCACCGGCTCCGGGCTGCAAAGCCTTGGGGGCTCTGAGAGGACTGTTGACTGACTGCGCTCCCACTGGGCTGGGGTCTGGTGAGCTGAGGACTGCAGACTCCACTTCTCAGATTCCAGCTTCACTGTGGGTTCAGGGATGTCAACTTAAGTGCAAATTTGCTGGTTATTTTACCCTCAAGTTGAATTTATTTGAGAATAACCAAAGAATTGCAATTTGGGATGTGCATGCTATGGGGAACCATGGACAAATCCAGAAAACAAAGGAGGGGAGCTGCTTTTATGGAGAAAAATGGGGAGTAGGGAGAGGCTGTTCTAAAGGAAAGTCCATTGGGGGAAATAGTTCAGGGCAGCAACGGCTTCTTATTGGCTGAACTGTGGCATTTCTCATTGGCTGAGCTGGGACATTTCTTATTGGTTGGGCTGTGGCATTTCTCATTGGCTGGGCTGTGGCATTTCTCATTGGCTGAGCTGTGGCATTTCTCATTGGCTGGGCTATGGCATTTCTCATTAGCTGGGCTGTGGCATTTCTCATTGGCTGAGCTGTGGCATTTTTCATTGGCTGAGCTGTGGCATTTCTCATTGGCTGGGCTGTGGCATTTCTCATTGGCTGGGCTGTGGCATTTCTCATTGGCTGGCTGTTGCCAGGTGGGGAGAGAAATCTTCCTTCTGTAGTAAAGTAGTTGTACTTCCTGTGGAAAATGCAAGGGTACAGCTCTTCCTGCTTGGACTAATTGACAATGTATGATAGGGCGTGAGAGCGCTGGCTACAAGCCCTCCCAACCCCAATTTAGTTAAGGTTTCTTTTATTCATTTCCACAGGGAGCTTTCTAGCTCCTGGGGTTTGGCTTAGGTCCCTTTCTGAGCCTTCCAGTCAGGTGGGATGTGCTGGAGGAGGGCATTCAAGAGGAAAGGAACTGGCCTTTGCTGATGCTGGCCCTGTGCTGGCCCTTGGGACCCAGAGCCGACCTTTGAGAACAGAGGTTGTGAGAACTGAGGCTTCTGGGAAAGAATCGAAGCCTTCATGGAAGAGGTGGGCTGGGGTTGGTTCTCGACCTGGCCCACAAGACACACCAGGTTGGGCAGAGAAAGGTGGAAGCACAGGTAAATATGTGCAGTTGTGCAGGTTCAGACGCCGTGATTTGGCTGGTGGACGGTGAGTGGGAAGGGGTGGGAAAAGGCTGGAGAGGTGGGCAGGGGCTACTTTATGGAGAGGCTTGCTTGCCAGGCTCAGAGTTTGAGGACGGGGAGCCGCTGGAGAGGTTTAAGCAAGAGGGTGACCTGGACAGGCTGGTTTTAGAAAGATTCATCTGGTGGAACCAGAGGCAGAGAAACCTGACAGATGGATGGAAATACCGGGTAGGTACACATCTGCTGAGAACAGCACCGACTTCTGCTGCGGGTGGGTGTGTAAATCAGAACACACGCCTCACTGGAAAGCAATAGGGCAGTAAGCATCAGGAGCCTCAAAGAGGTTCCTGCCCTTTGACCCAGAATTCTCCTTCTGTGGATGTATTTGAAGGAAATCACAAACAACACAGAAAGAGCTTCAGCCATGAAGATGTTCATTGCAGCAGTAATTATAATGGTGAAATTCGAAACTTTCCACCAATAGAATAATTCTAAAGTCAACCATGACACATCCTCTGGATAGAATATTCTATAGCTATTGGAGTGATGTTTACAGAGGTTTTATAACTTTGCTGGTGAACCATTTATGCTTCAACTTGAAGTACAGAAGGTGTATTGTGTGCTTTATCGTTTGTGGCTTCCACGAGCCAGCCATTGCTCTATTTGTTAGGAACAGAGACAAACGACGTAGTCCCTGCCCATAAAGAGCTGATAGGACCTCAAGAGGCCCCAAGAATGCATTTAGAAAAAAAGACTGGAAGGAATGACATGGAGGCATCAGTAGTTTTCTCTCAGCAATGGGACGATCAGGTTTTTCTTTATGTTTGTTGGTGTTTTCCAAATTTCCGGTAAGGAGCTTGTTTCACTTTCATAATTATGGAAGAAAACCTTCTCCTCTAAAGGAAGAGCTATTGCAATAGTCTGAGGAGATAGAATGGAGTTCTATCTTTGGGTAGTGTCTGTGTGTTGGGGGGGTTATTCTTTTATTCGTTCCACAAATATTGATCGCAAAGCACTGGTCTAGGTCTGGGGATTCATCGGTGAACAGCACAGAAATACCTCCTGTTGGGGAGTGTAAATCTGTGGAGAGAGAGAGCGTCACCGGGAGATAAGAGGGGGACCCCACAGCGCTCTGTGACTGCTTGTGGGAACGAGGGAGGGGAAGGGTCGTGGCTGACTCCCCAGGCTCTGGGACAAGGTGGTGCCTTCATCGAGGCGGGGACTTGGGAAGAGGGGCAGTGCCGGGACCCTCGCTGTGGTCATGGGGAGCGTGCACTGCCTGGGAAGCGTCCAGAGCTGGTGTCCAGGAGGCAGGGGGAGATGGGGTCAAGAACTCAGGAGAGAGGGTGGGACTAGGGACGGAGATTTGGTGGTTGTCTGCACGGATGTGGTGTTGACCGCTGACTGCCGGAGGGGAGAGTTAAGTGTACAGAGCAGGGCGACCCCAGGTCAGCAGCTGCTTTGTGAAGGTGGGAGGTATGAAGGTGGGAGGAGAAGAGGCGCCAGGGAGGAAGGCCGAGGTGAGAGGTGACCAGGCCACACTTCCCCAGGCAATGGCCTCATGGCTCCATGCTTGACTGCGTAAAGAGCTAAGAGCTAAGAGGGCAGGGACAGGGCAGGGCCTGAGGAGATGGGAGATACCTCTGTCCACCGCCAGCTCTGGGAGGGGGCCAGCTTGAGAGGAAGAGCAAAGGCAGCCACAAGTGGCCTTCCAGTGTCTGGCCAACAGTGATGGGGAGTCACCTCACGTTTCTTTTCTTTTTCTGCAGGAGAAGGGAGCGCACCGTGCACGTCCAGCATCCTGCAGGAGAAGCAGCGTGAGTTAAGCCTGGCCCCCAGGGAGTCTTTGCTTCCCCTTGGATGGGTCCAAGCTCCTTGGGCCTGCGGCCCCTCTCGTCCACTCAGAGCCCGGAAGGTGGTAGCATCTTCATCACCTTGCCCACAGGCAGGATCGGAGGGCCTGGGGCCGCTCTCTGCTCCATGAGCTGAGCAACTAGGGTGTTCAAGTTCCCAGATGCTGGGCAGGTCGGGTGTCAGAGCCAGAGTGAGGGGCCTGAGGCTGGGCGTGGAGGGTGAGCCCGGCAGAGCAGATGGGGCCATGGAGAACACCTGTGTCATTTGCACGTGGAGGGAGAGAGGAGGACGGGAATGGGGAGCAAGCCCTCCTGAGCCTTTCAGACCATCTCCTTGGGGTGACACAACTAGCAGGAACCACAGACGGTGAGCTGGTGTCCAAGGTCAGAGGCCCCTCATTCAAGGCCGTGCCAGGGGTCACGAGCCTTTTATCCTATCACACAGAGACCATGTCTGCAGGCTTCCTTCTGTCTATGTTTGCCTAGGGGATTGAGCACAGCATTGGACCCGGGAAAGACTTGGTAAAGATGTCAATTTACTGACATGGCGACCTCAGGACGCCTTCCCCAGACGTTCTGGGTGGACTTGGTGGGTGCTGTCTGAGCCAAATGCCTTTGCTTTGGGCAGCATTGAGTTTCCCATGAGGCTGGGGTCGGGGAGAGGAGTGTGTATGTGTGTTTCGGGGAGGGGTGTATGCTCAGAACTTCCCTTACTTCTCTCTCCTGCCTTTTTGATCTATGCTTGCCGCTTTGGGGGGTTCAGCCCACTCTGCCCGCCCCCTCCCTAGGCTGAGACCTTCCTCCGAGCTCTTCCATCCTCATCTGTGGGGCGGTGCCCACAATGCCGGCCTTCCCACGGCCCAGGTCCAGCCCTGAGAAGATGCACAGGCCTCCTGGGCAGCTTTCTATGTTGCTGACATCCGGTGGCAAGTCGTAGACAAAGCTCCCAGCGCTGGGAGGCATGAGTGTCTCTGTGCGGGGCACCCGCCAGGCTCAGCCACCAGTGTCCCGGGCGAGGGGAAAGGCAGTGCAGAGAGGGGGCCATTCCTTGTCCTGTGTCCTCATAGAACATAAGGAACTGAGTTCAGCATGAGGGGGGCTGTGTTAAAATGTACCCAGGGGATTACAATTTATAGAGGTGACTGGGTGAGGACACGGAGAGATCAATGCCATTGGCAGAAGAATTACGAAGGACGTTTTCCAAGAGGAGGGGCATGCCATACCACGCAGGGCCACAGGAGAGGCACCAGGTCTGGCCAGGAGACAGCAGGAGCACGGGGAACGCATGGGCGAGTGCCTTTGTTGTGTTCTCATGGGAAAGCAAGGCAGGGCACAGGACACAGCTCGGGACTGGTGGGTTTGAATAACGTCTGGGCTCTGGGCTACAGGGATGGTCTCTAGTTGTCTGTTACCCGGCTGTGGGGTGACTTGGGGCAGGTGGAATATTAGCTGGGTGTGTTAGCTAAGAGAGGATCTTGGAGGCGTGGACCCAGGATTGGTTGGTTTGCATATGAAAGGCGTGTTCAAGGTTGGTTGTTTATTATCTCTAGGAATTGGCTAGTCCTGGGAAGAGCAGGCCCCCCCAGGATGTCAAAACATCATAAAATAAAAAATATGGTTAATACAGGAATGTCACCACATTCTTCAGGATTGTGAGAGAGGAGAGGAGCCCAGATCAGTCCTTCTGGGCCTCTAGGAAGAGGAAGCCACAGCAGCCTCAAAGTGAAAGCACGGCCGCCTGCCGTGGGGCTGTCTCCGAGATGCCAAACCGCAGCTCCATTTCCACAGTCACGACGGCACCGACCAGATGTCTGGTGTCTTCTGGACCTGGCTGGGAAAATGCATGTTTAAGTAAAGGCAAAGTTTTTTACACCAAGGTTATAGATTTTAGTCAGCATTTTATTGCTAAAGGCTGTCGTCCTTAAGGATCTTCTTATTTAGTAAATAATAACAGTAGATGCACAGAACAATTTTGGAGCCGAAATGGTCATTGAGGGCAGTGACTTCCAAGTATAAACCCAACATTTTTGCGAGTGTGAAAAGCAACAACACTGTAATGTATTTTTCCATAACAGGATGCAGTTAATTGAGACGACTGCTTTTTATTATGCAATTATGTCCTGTCTACAAATTTTGGCGTTCAGATATTGTTTCTTTAAGACACGATGATGGTAGTTGATGGTGATTTGTTTATTTTTAATCCAAAATTGGCAAAATAAAAATCTGTGACCCTGAATAAAAACAGAATAATAGCAATGCCTGACATTTATAATGTGCTTTACCATTTGCGGTCCACTTCCACGTATCTTACCTTATTTAATGTTCCCACTTGGTTTGGAAGACCTCACTAAAAATAAGGTGGGAGGCAGTACAAATTGCCCTGGACCAGGAGTCAGGAAATCCTGGGACTGCTGCTACAGCATCTGAGCTTTTAAGGCATCAGGCCTTGGTCTGAAGCCTAGTTCCTTCCTTTACTCTCTGTGCTGCTTTGGGCAAGTTACCTAGTGTCTCTGAGCCTCAGGTCACTCAGTGCTGGAAAGATGACCGTAATGTCTACTTCCTAGGGCTGCTGAGGGCATAGAGATAGTATATGTGGGGGCTGAGATCTGCGCCTTGCACACAGGAAGCATTTAATGGGTCTCACATATTATTGGTTTTCGGATGGGCCTTGGCAATGGGGATCCCTGGTGCAGGTGTCGGGGTGGATCTCATCATCTCATGGAGCTCAGTCTTTTCGATGCTCTGCTGGTTCTGTGGCTGCTCTCTTGTCACTGTCGCAGAGATGCTACCTCTGGAGTCTGAGTGCCCAGGGAGCCCTCCTGAGCTGGCCAGAGAGCACTGGGCCTCTCAGGAAGGAGGCCTGCACGGGTCTCTCAGCTCAGTGCAGACGAGAGGTTGCATGGCCTTGGCTGCGGTGGCCGTGGGGGTGGGGTGGGGTGGCTGTCCTGGAATTCTCCCTCCTTCGCGGGTGCCAGGCGGCCCAACCTTCATCCTGCAGTCGCACAGACGGCCCGGCGGCCTGCTGTCTCTGCCTTGTGCTTATTTGGAACCAGAGTTGAGGAACCCTGGGGAGCCATTGTGTATGTCGGGGCCAGGTAGGAGACAGAGGAAAGAGAGGGCCTCTGCCAGTGGTGTCAGGAGACCAGGGCCCCTCCCACCACTTTGCTGTGCCGCGTCAGCTCCTGCCTGTGGCCAGTCTCCCCTCCTGTCCCATCTGTGCTTGGAGTCCCTTCCAGCTCCTACGTAGCGATCTCTGATTTCCTGGTGCTGCCTCTTTGTCTGTGGCTTCCCTTGTCTGCACGGCTTTCTGTCCTGCCGTGTTCGTGCTGCTCCGTGCACAGCAGACATTCACAGAACGCTTCCAGGACACCTGACGTGGTGCTGGGGCGGGGACTCTGGGAAGTTGAACCTGCTCATGGAATCTCACTCCTGTTCTTCCGTCCAAAGTGAATGGCACCATTTTCCACAAACTCAAGCCAAAAGCTTGGAGGTCATTTTAGATTCCTCCCCCTCCATCACGTCCCAGAGCCAAATCAGACCACCGATGGCATCCATTCTACACTCAGGAGAGCTCTCAGTGTCTCCCCCCTACCCCTGCCCCCTTTTTCTAGTTGAGACTGCCGTCTTCTCTCTCCCAGAACTGTCCATACTCCTGCGCACGTGTCTCCTTGCCTCCAGTCTCTCCCACTCCAGTCCTACCTCTAGAGTGGCAGAGAGACCCTTGCGGGAGGCAAGCTTGTCTTTGTGGCCCCTGATGCCCTGCCGTCATTCCTCTCCAGCAAAGGCTGAGCCTTGTCCTCACACAACTCACCTGCCCGCTTTTCCCACCGGCTCTCCCCCTTCCTTTCCACACTGGCTTCTAGAGGGAGCGTGCAGACTCTAAGCACAGCCTTCTCATAGGCTAATTGGAAAGCTTGGGCATTCCGTCCATCCTCGTGGAGGGGATGCAAGCAGCCCCCTCCAGAGCAGATGGCAGGAAGGACGTGGGGGGTCCCAGAGCGATTCTCTTGGGACCCAGCACTGTGGCCTCTGACCTCTCTGTCCATTCACGCTGCCTGGATCTGGGAGCCCACCCCTCCCTGCTGGGACCTGCATCGTCACAGAGGGGGCTGAGGAAGAGCTGTGGGCTCACTGGGCACAGGGGGTCCCCTTCCTCTGCCCACCGGGCCTGTCTCCAACGAGGAGCATGGCACTCTCCCAGGAGCCCCGTGGCACCTCACCCTCCCCGTCCCCCCTCAGCAGCTCCGCAGTGTGCAGGGCACTGTCCAGGCCGTTCTCTCTGATCTTCATGATGACCTGGGAGCTGGGAAGAGCCACAGTCGTTTCAACCGTGTCACATTGAGAAAACGAAGACTGGAGTAAATAACCTTCCGAGGAAGGCCCTCAAACCCAGGTCTCCTCACTCCGTTCTGTCCCGCGTCTGGCTTGAGCTCCCATTTTCCTGCAGTGTCTCCTTCCTATGGTCACCCCAGGTACTTGGGGAAGTACCCCGTTGTCCTCTGTGTCACACAGGTGCCCCCTCAATAGCAGCTCCACTGAACCCCTGAAACCCTGGGGTCCGGGATGTGCACAGGACAGGGAAGTATGAGCTGGAAAGGCTTCCTCCATCTCCTCTGCTTCTGGGCTGTGGGGGACGGGTTCCCCGGGATAGGAGGACTGACTCCTGGGCCCTGCTAGTGGAACCCAGACCGTCTGGAGTACAACGTGACTTGACTCACGTGCCCCCACACTCATGGTTGTCAAATGGCTTTCCCAGGGCCAATTCTGGCATCAGACGTGGGGTGGGCCAGCAGGTGGCAGCCCCAGGTGTGGGGAGGGTCTGTCCGTGGCCATGCCTGCTCATGGAGCAGGGTGCTTGGTGAAACTCTGAGCTTACCCTTGTCTCCAGACCAAGACCTGACAATGGTCCAGACTGATCCCAATCCTGGCCCCAGACTGACCCTTGATCTTTATCCCTGACTGAGCCTCTAGCCACCAAGGGAGCCCCAATTTGTACCAGGCTGTCTCCTGGCTCTGGTCCCTGGTCTTGGACTGAGCTTGGGTTCTTGACCCCTTTAACTGTCAGACAAACCTGTGTGGTTGTCCCAAAGGGGTGGAGAGAAGATGTGGTTACTCAGCATCATCCATCCCCATTGTGAGGATGTCGTTCTGCTGCCTAGCACCAGTGACCAGAGGAGTGGTTCCGAATGTCCAGACGGCCACCAAGGGGCTTCCTCTCCTGTGCACCATCAGTGCCGTGGCCTCTCACCAGCCCCACACGGGTGTGTGGTGTGGAGCCCCCTGGCCGTGGCTGGCCTCCCCGCTCCTCTGCCTGGAAACAGTGTCTTTCCTGGCCTGTGTGGGCAGCTTGCTGAGCGCAGCTGCAGATGGCCTATATTTAGCCGGCCTTAGTGAGCTCAGGGTGGCAGACACCCGCCTTGGGAGCCCTTTTCCTGCGTGCGTGTGTATGTCTGTGCTTGGCATGGTCCGTTCTAGTGTGTGCGTGTGTGCCTGCATATGTGTGTGTGCATGTGTGCCCATGCATTTGTGTGTGTGCGTTAGCGTGTATGTCAGTGTGTTGGTGCATTCATTTACATGAGGGGAAGTGTGTGTCAATGTGGGTCTGTATAAAGTCTGTGCTTTGCTGGGGGCATGGACAGCTTCTGACACTTATAGGGGTGCAAATTATTAGTTCATTCCTCCATTTGAAAAATATTTAATGCGCATCTTTTATGTGCCAGCACCTTGATAGTCTCTGGGGACAAAATGGAGCGAAAAAAACCCCAGTTCCAGCCTTTAAAGATCTTAGTCTGGGGGCTGGAGGAGGGGAAGTCAGAGATCACAGAAGCACAGAACTGAGAGGGTGAGGGTGAGTCCCAGGAAAGAGAGGGCCCTGTGCCTTTGGGGGAGGAGAGTAAGAACGGAAAGCCCCCAGTGTGGGGAGACCAAAGTTTCAGTAGGAACTTTCTGGCACAGGCAGTGTGAAGAGTCCAGACACAGGGAGCAAAATGTGCAAAGGCCCTGTGGTGACAGGGAAAATGCAATGTTTGAAAACTGTCGAAGGGACTTTGGTTGAGCTCAGAGAGTGAGAGCAATTGGTGGGAGAGGTGGGCGGAGGGTGGGGGCCTGTGGGCAGACCACATGGGGCCTTGGTCAGGATGTTGGAAGCCGGAGGAAAGGGCAGTGCGAGATGTTTTGCTAAGGGTTTTGTAGAGCAGTTACAATCTCGTGCGTGATTCAGTCAGGGCTCCAGCCGGAAGAGGAAGGCTTCTGAGACCCCGTGAGAGGAGGAGAGGCTAGCAGAGGGACTTTCTTCACAGGCTTAAGGAAACCCACAGGGCACAGGGCTGTTCCCACCACTGCAGACAGCTGCATCCCCATGAACCCTGCAGGAGCCGTGACCTTCAGGAGAGGGACTGACCTGTGAGGCCCCAGCAGGGAGCGAGCGTCACTCTCCCGTTCTGCTCGGGCCTTCCGCTGGCCAAGCCCCGCTGGCATCAGGGGAGCCTCAGCCTGGACTGAGAGTGGGCCGGATGGATGAGGGCAGATCTGGAGGGGCAGATGGCCACCATACCGCCAGTGCCCTGACTGGCACGTGACAGAACAAACTTTCCTTTATTTTTCTATAAGCCAACTTACAATTTTGACTGCATACCTGTCCAGCAGAGATTTCCCTCTGTGGTTCCAGGGGCTTCTCTTTTCTTCATTCTCCAGCTGTGGTCCCGAAGCCTCAGGTGTCCTCCCCAACACCCTGGTGGGTGGATGGCGTGTGCGTGAGCGTGTGTGCATGCCTATGTGTGCATGCACATGTGCAGGGAGCACTCCATCCACACTCGTGAGTGCTGGGGGCGAGCCCCAGCCTGTGGTCCCTTTTATCCTGGTCTGCAGCTCCTGGCCTAGGTCCAGGCTCTGTGGGGTACAGGGTGGCCAGGCCCTCTGGAGCTGTCCTCCATCCTTCTGGAGTTGTGAGGGCACCCCAGATGGGTCTCTGTCCACCGGCAGACTGGGCAGCAGGTGGGGATCTGTTTTCAGCCTGAGGAGATCTCTGACTCCTCAAATCCTTTCCTCCCAGGAACAAAAAGGCTTTTGGAAACAAAAGCCAGGAAGCTCTGCCACAAACCTCCCCAGAGGCAAAGATGCCAGAGCAGGGAGAAAATATAAATTAGCGTCTCAGAATAAAATCTCCCTGCAATGTACGCTTGGAAAAAATTCTTATTTTAGTCTGCCTTTGAGTAGGTAGCATGTACCTGGTGTAAAATTCCAAAGGAAGAAAAGCTGATGGGTGTGCCTCCTGGTCACTCGGTCCCTCTCCCCAGAAGCAACCGTGGTGACCGGTTTCTTATAGACCATTCCAGAGACACTGTCTGCATACAAGAACATACCCATGAATATTCATTTATATATGTTTTTATATCTAGCCCCCACAGATGGAGCCTCCACTGCCTTCCACTTTGCATCTTGCTTTTCTCAGATAAGAATAGATCGGGGTTATTTTTCTATCTCAACACATTTAGCGACGCCTCGCTCTTTGCAGTGCTGTCATATTTCACTGTGACGTAGTTTATTTAACCAATCCCCTATTGGTGGACACATAGGTTGCTTCCTGTCTTTTGTCTACACTGTAAATAGTGCAGTGATGGTCAGCCTTGTACGTAGGTCATTTTGCACATGGCCTTGGAATTGCTGGGTCAAGGGTATTTCATATTTTGAGGCTGTACTCGTTTTTACTTTATCCAGCAATGAATGAGGAGGGGCTGTTTGTCCACACCCTGGGCTGCAGAGCGTTGGTAATTGCTAATCGGAGAGGTGAAAAAAAGGCATTTTAGAGTAATTTCAGTGAGCCTTCCTCTAGTCTAGGGTTCTGAGGTTGAGTACCTCTTCATATGTTAACGAGCCATGCCCTGCCCCGTTTTCTGGAGCCCACATTCATTTTGAAGGTATTACCTTGTGGGAGTGTATGGGTCGGAGCGTGCTGTTGTATTTCTGTCTTCTAGGCAGGGCCACGGCGGGCTTGACAGGGATTCCATAGCAGGTGGAGCCCGAAGGTCCAAACAGCCTCCTGCTCCTGAGAACAGCCTCTCTCCTGCCTTTCCCCTGCTGTGCCAGGGATCACTCTGCAGGGCAGGCTGTGGTGTGGAGGCATTGGAAAGAGGGACGAGAGCTCCCCTTTCTTCCTCTGCCTTTGTGGGGCACTGCTTCAGGAGGAGGAAAGAGCCCTGGCCTGGTGACCTGGGTTCAGATCCCCACCCCTTCCCTTACATCCTGAGATAAATCTCTTCACCTCTCTAAGCCCCTGTTTTCTAATCTGTAAAATGGGAGAGTGCCCTGACCTCTCAGGATGAATGTGAAGATTGCCTGAGACACTGGATGTGGACTAGAAACTCAAGACAGATCTTAGGAGGGCTGCATTTGTTACAAGAGAGTCACCAGGATAGGGAATGCCAAGCCCTTCTGGCATCACTGTGTGACAGCAGGAGGGTTTTCTTGTGGTTGTAAGTCTGGGACCTTCACTGGGCTGGATTCAAGATGGCGGCACTCCCCATCTGAGCTGGTTCCCCCTAGAGGAGCTGCTTCTTGGAGCTCTCCGCATGCTCACTTGGGTGGGCAACAGCATGTTTGCAAGAGGCAGGATCTGGAGCCTAGACCCCAGGGAGGGTCAGGCCTTACCCTGGGCTAATGTGTCCGTGGGAAGCTGATTGGCCCACCAGGGGTTTGGCCTCATTAGTTAATCCAGGCTGATATGATTGGATTCTGACACTGAAAGGGTTAAGGAGTCACAGGAGGGGCCTCAGCCTCTCAACCCCCCAACCCTGGTGGAAATTCCTACCCAGCATCCCTGCTAAGTGGCCACTTATATAACTTGCTCGTGTAACCCTGGGAAGGAGAGCTCGCTGCCTCCAGGCTGGCATGGGCCATTTGTGAACAGTTGTAAACATTTCCTAAGTTGTGCTAAAACTTGGAACTCTCCAGAAACCACCCTACCCTCATTCATCCCGGCTCTGCCCTCTGCTCCTATGACTCAAACACAGCTCACCAGGGATTTGCAGGCAGCCACTGTGTCCCTCAGAGTCTGCTCTTCTCCAGCCTGGGCCCTCTTCCACAGCTTTCCTCCCCAGTCGTTGGGCTCCAGGTGTGCTCTCAACGTGGCCCGGGCTGCAGGGCAGGGCAAGGCCAGCCCTCCTGGCTCTGCACTGAAGCCTCCAGTGCATGTGGCCTCAGAGGCTGAGGGGTCGGCAGGCAGTCCCTTCACCCTGGCTCGGGTGATTTGCCACCTTTGGTCATGTGACCAGGCTTGGTCTTTGTCATGTTACCTGGCCTCAATCATGTGATGCTCAGGGCTGGCGTGATCCCTGCAGGCACGTGCTGTATGTGATTCATCCTGATGTTTTCAGCCCTGACCCAAGTTTGGGCAACAACCAATAGAGTAGGAATTGACAAGTGACGTCGAATTGGTTTTTTAACCCAGCTGCAGGATCTCAATTCACTCATCGTGTTTCACATTTGTTCTCTCCTTCTGCAAGTGTCTCTTTTCCTTTTCACGTTCCTTCACGAGCCTGTCAGCTCCCAGAGAGCAGGACAATGCATCTCTGCTTTATTTCATCTGTAGTGTTTGCATTTAGTAAAGTAGGGGGTTGTGGCTTGTTTAAAACGTTCGTATCATAAACATGACACGTCCTTATATTGTCTACTCAATAGATACATTTTGAGTTTTAAACAATTTATGGGTTCACTAGAGGAAAACTGGAAAATTGAGAAAAGTAGAAAAAAAAAATCACCCATTGGCCCACCATCCAGAGGAAACTGCTTGTGAACATTCTGCTGTGTTTCCTTCCCATACGTGGCCCCCAACCCGCCCAGCACCCCTCCACCTAGACTGTTTTTCAGGAAGCCAGGGCTGGGGCACCGGGAGGGGGTGGCCTGGAGTCTGGCTGGGGAACAAGGTGATGGCGTTTTAGCTGTGCTCTGTGGAGCCCTCAGGGGTGCCAAGGGGCAGGGGTGGGGTGGTGTAAGGAGGTGGGACTCTGGGCCCCCCAACTTGCTTCGGCCAGAGTGGGTTCACTTTCATCTGTTTTGCAGGTTAGGATCCTAAGGAAAATTTCACTGGATAAAAGCTTTCACTGTTTTTGAAAAGTTTTAGAACCATCAGACAAGGGCCGGTTCTTCCCCCTGTTTCTCGCCATCCAGTCTGCATCCTGCTGTGGGCAGGGCCCCGCGGGATGCGATGGGGTGCTGTGGGGGCCTCTCGAGCTGGCCCCTCTTCATTACCCCACACTTCCTGAGCTGCTGCCATGAGAGCTGCACGTTCCCTACCTGGCTTCTCATCCTGCTGGTGACGCCCTCCTTCCCAGATGCCCAATGTCCTTGGGGTTCCCTCGAGTTCCCAGGCCAGTGACCATACTCAACAAACAGTGAGGTGGGGTGGCAAGATAGGTTCCACGCGAACCTATCGGAGCTCTGGGGGCCATTGCTTCCTTCCCTGAGCGCTCCCCAAACACTTGTTTCTTAACTGCACCAGGCCTTACCTGGGAGTTGATAGCAGCCTCCCTAGTTGGAATCAACCGCTTTGAAAATCCAGGTGACATTTGCCACCTGCAGCTTCCAGGTTCCCCTTGCTTCCTCCATAGTCCCTCAGATACATCGCCAACCAGCCTGCAGCTCCTGGCAGGGTCCTGGGGGCGAATTCTGCTGCATGGAGGCTGGAACTCACACCAGGCACCCACTCCTCGTGCCCGGCTGCAGAGAATCCCCAACAGCCTGATGCCTCAGAGGGAATGTGGCCACCCTCTCATTTCGGAGTGGTGTGGAGGGGGCATCCACAGTCACCCTCTGACTACGGCTTTCATTTCCCATCCCGGGACTCTTTCCATGGCCTGTCTCCTCCAGGTGTGTCTCCTTCTCCATGTGGGTTTGCAGGGGATTGGGGCCAGGGTCTGAGCCCCCTGCTTGCTGCTGAGTGAGGCTCTAGACCTTCCCAGATCTTCCTAGATCTCTCTTCTGCATCACACATCAGTGCAAGATAGCAGTGCCATTGGGTTCATCTGAAAAATGTGTATGTCTGTGCCCAAGGATGCGCTTCTGCGTGCCCACGGTGGATTAGATTGGAGACTGCTCGGGACGTGCCCCACGGTCTCAAGTTGTGCTCGAGTCTGCTCGGTTGGCCCCGGGGGTGACTAACGGAGGTGAGGGTGACTGCAGGGGCTGGCAGGATGGAGGGTGAAATTGTGTGGTCTGCTTTAGCCAGGTGACACCCCCAGCAGGCCCCCCTTGTGGGTCCCGGCGGCTGGTGGCAGGAGAGGTGGAGACAGTCAGATGCTTCAGCCAAGCTGGGTGACGCTTTGCTTAGGGTGACGAGTATGTGGGCGGTGACCTTGGCTTTTGTCTCAAGAGCAGTGTGGCACGTTGGTAATTAGAAGGGATGATCACGATCTGTGCCTTTCCAAGGTTGTGATTAAGCAAAAATAGCCTCCCTTCTTCAGCCAGCAGGAGGAGCCGTGGGGAGCCAGTGGCCCCCGGTCCCCGGGCTGGCAGGGGCGCTGGGAGCGGGCGCTGGGAGCAGGCGCTGCCATAGATGGCCTGCCTCAAACCTTGTCACAAAAGCAGCTAGGGGCTCCCCCCACCCAAATCTGGGCACGGCAGGGACCCAGCCTGAATAGGGCCATGCAGACAGAAACAACAGGAAGTGGGGAGAAGTAGGCAGCCCGATAATCATGAGGTCCTGGGGCCCCCGGCATGTGGTCCTCACCACTCAGGACCCCGGGCCAGCAGCTCTTGTCATCAGAGGCTCTGGGGAAGCCTCCAGAGGCGGAGCTGTAAAGCCCAGGCCAGGCTGTTCCGGAACTCCCAGAGGCTCCTCGTGCCAGTTCCCCGGGGGGACTTTTAGGAAATGTGCCTGCCGGCGGATGATGCTTCCCTGAACCCAATTTCTCCCAGGGGGTTAATAGCATAGAGACGTCTCGCAGACCATGTGCACCCTGGGATCTTCATGTGCAATAAATTTTCACAAAAATGCCATGCTAGGCCCTGACAGCTGATTAAACCCTGCTCTCGAGGGGCCCACAGGCTGATGGGGAAATAGACAAGTAACTTCACAGCAATGAGCCAGGACTAGCTCAGCATCATCTCTGCCTAAGTAGATCTGAGAAGGCTTTCCAGAGGTGGTGACAATTGAGCAGGGTTTTGAAGGACAGGTAGGAGTTTGTGGGTCTGCAAAGTGGGGAGGAGCTTACCAGGCAGAAGGCTCAGCATGAGCAAAGGCATGGAAGAGTGAGAGTTGTCTTATGGGTGAGTCAGAGCCATTGGCCTCAATTATGGTGGTGGGAACGTCTGGTTCTTGGAAGAGCAGACCCCTCATGGGCAAGGTCCAGGCAGGGGGGCCTCTAGGCTGCCTTTCTGCTTGTCCACTGAGGCCTCTGCTGCAGTAGAGACTGGAGACATACCTTCTAGTGGGGTAACTCTGTCCTCTCTCAAGGGGCCAGAATCTAGATCTGGCAGGCAGAGGCCCGTCTTCCCTCTCCCAGAGCAAAGTATTTCTGGGTTTTGTGCATTGAAAGAAAGCAAGGCTCCATCTGTGAAGAACACAGGAGGCCAGACTCTTTCCCTTGGCTGAGGAGAGAGTGAGGGATGCTGAGGACAACCCTCCCAGTCTCCCATCCCCACCGAGCCAGGAGCTGCCTCAGCATCATTTGCGGCCAGGATGTGGCTCTTGTCCACCAATTCAGTGCTGAGAACATCGTGTGGGCCCCGAGGGAGGTGACCGCAGGCAGATCAAGGATGTAGGTGCTCCTCGTCTGTGTAATCAGTGAGGGCGAAGGATGCAGCCCCTCCTGACGGAGGGCATGGTGCCTGGGAGACGGCAGGACCCTCCTGTCTTCCCAGTGACTTATTTATAGTCTCGCTGTAGTGATCTGTGGCAATCACAGCATTTAATCCTGTAATCGCACTGCATGCAGGCACTGGGCCCAGCGAGGCCAGGAGCCGGCCGGCGCTCGGGGAGGGGCTGGGGGCAGGGCAGGAACCTGGAGGTGGCTGCGTCCCCATCAGCCTCCGGCCCTCGTCTCGTCAGCTGTGGCCCTGGCTCTATGCCACCCCCATTCGCCCGAGATAACAACAGCAGCAACAACAACTAACGCTTACATTCTAAGCACTTTGTATATATAAACTCATTTATCCTCAAGGCCACTCTACGAGGTAGCTACTTTTATTATCCCTATTCCAGATGAGGAAACTGAGGCACAGATCACACAGCTGGTAAGAGCCAACATTTGAACTCAGGCATTCTAACTTCAAAGTCCATGTTTTCAGCCAGTCCCTCCCACCCAGCCCCAGAGGTCAGGGGTCTCCCAGGCTCTGTGCCTGCGACCTTATCCCTGCTCAGCTCTGGTTCCTCCTGGTCTGCCTGTCCCAGAGCTGCCCACAAGGCCGCTCGCACCACGAGGTGCGGCTGCTTTGTGCTGGGGAAGCCATGCTCAGCTTCCCTCTCGGGTACTCTCTTTCCTGCTGGCAGACTTTCCCCTGCGGTGGGCAGAGGTCTCACGGTGGCACATCTGGACTTCAGTTCGAGGTGCCATTTATCACTGTGTGCCCCTCTTTCTCCTCCTGCAGAATGGGGATTGTCACGTCCGCTTCCCCAGGAAGCTGTGGAGGTCAGGAGGGTGGGGAGCCCTTTGTCAAACATCGTCTTCTGTTGGGCTCATGGGCCCAACACACTCAGGCTTATTAGTTGTGTGGCCTAGGGCAAGCGACCTAGGTGGTTTGAGCCTCAATTTGCTCATCTGTAAAATGGGGCTAATAACAAGAGGCCCAAAGCTCGGCAACTGTGGGAACTAGATGGCGTGAGACACGCACAGCACGTGGTCCTGGGACATAAGTGCTCAAAAAAGCTGGGCTGCCTTCTGTTGTCCTTTATACAATCCTGTCCCCAGGGCAGGGCCCAGGCCTCTCCTGCAGAAGGTTAGAAATGAGGCAGCCGAGTGTGAACCACTGGGAGGAGCGTTAGTAAGAGCTGGGCAGAGCCAGGCCTCAGGACAAGTTTTTCCTCCCTCTCCTCCAAGCCGAATGCGTCCATCATTTAGGAAACGATTTCCTGTCTATGTGGGCAGCAGCTCCAAGCTCATAAAACAGTTACCCTTAGCCCAGGGTTGTGTCTGTGAGGACAGGATAGTTCAGAAATGCACCTCCTCGTGAAGGAAAGCTGCTCATTTGAAATTCTTTGCGGACGCACCTTCTTCTGGGGCTAAGTAGTGGCTGACAAGATGTTGACTCAGCCGCCCCTTGGCCAGGGATCCCACCCACACCTACCGCAGGGTCACCCACAGAGCCCTGGGGAAGGACCCTCCCCAGATGTGATTCCTAGTGGGGCACAGCAGGCTCGTGCCAGGGGCTGGAGTGTGGACAAGGCAATTGCCATCCGTGTCTAGAACTGGCTGTTTTAAGAGATAAGCAAGTGCCCCATCACTGAAGGCAAACAAGTGGTTCGCTGTCTAGCTGTGAGGTTCAGCCACACAGAGAAAATAGCATCCTTCTCGTTGGGGAGAAAGGTGAGGAGGCCTGGCCAGCTGGATGGGAGGAAGGAGTCCTCAGGGGGGCAGGCATCACTGGGTGAGCAGTGAGGGGCCTTGGATGTCTCTCTTCACCTGCGAGTCCAATGCAGTGACATCTGGGAATTAGGTGTCAGATTGAGGGTTGACAGACTTCTCTGTAAACGGCCAGATAGTGAATGTTTTAGGCTTTGGGGGCTGTCAGGACCCTGTGGCAACCATTCGGCTCTGCCACTGGGGCACCATAGCAGCCACAGACGATGTGCAAATGAAAGAGCCTGGCTGTGTTCCAGTAAAACTGTTTACAAAAACAGGCGGCAGGCCAGATTTGGTCCATGGCGGTGGTTTACTGATCCTGTGTTAGAGGAACGAGAGCTCAGGCGGGGCTGGATGCCAAGAAGCGCCTCCTGGAGAAGGAGGAGGAGGCAAGGAGGACCTTCCCGGCAGTGGCTGGCGTCACCCCAAAGCTCGTGGGTGATGACAAGTGTGGTCCCAAATGCTGGCCTTCCCTCTCTGAGGGTCCCTGTCCCCTGGACCGGGTCCCATAATTCAAAGCCTGGCTATTGCTCTGATAGCTTCAAACAGGTACTAAAAAAAAATATTTTATCCAGCAGTCCTAGTTGTCTTCAGAGGATGCTTGCTCCAAATTTCCATCCATAACTGGAAGTGGAAGTCACCGGACGACACTCACACTGTCGCTGTTGTTGGTGGTGAAAAAAAGCAGGGTAGTTCCTTTCTGTGACACCCTGCCTGGCCTTAGGGACAGCATCCGCAAGGCCTCGTCCCGCTGGCCCTCCTTTTCTTAGGAGGAGAAGGGTTTGGAGTGTGTTGATTTTGGAGCCGGGGCTGGATGGGGTGGCTCCCCAGCTCCAGATGCTACGGTTCCAGCTCTCCCATAAGCCCAGGCCTCGTGCCAGCTGGGCCCCAGGCAACGTCCAGTCCCCATGAGGGAGGCCTGGAGACACTGAGTCCTCTGTTCTCCCCGCAGGAGAACTGTACCGAGTTTCCTTGAGAAGGCAGAAGTTCCCAGCACAGGGAAGCATCGAGATCCACGAAGACAATGAGGTGGGCTGGGTTTCTGAGGGTGTCTGGGTCCACCTCTCGGGTCAGGATTTTAGCAAGAGCCCTAGGCTGGTAGACAGCTGCCTAGTTTTCACCTGGCTCTTCGTTTGACTTGCTGTGTGACCCTGGGCAGGTCCCTGTTCTTCTCTGGGCTTCCCACTCCTATATGAACAAAAAGGGCCTCTTGGCACCCTTCCTGTCCTGACTTTGAGGGGCTCGCCCTCCTGGCAGCTTGTGCCCTCACTCTGAATGCACAGGAGGCCCCGTCATATGAGGGGCTGGAAAGCTCCCTGACTTGGAGCTGAGACAGGCCGGGCACTGTGCCTGCCTCTCCGGCCACAGTCCCTGTGTGTGACCCTCTGTGTCTCCCATCCCATATTCCTGCCACCTGTCTCCCTCGATCCCACGGCCGTCCCTCTCAGGAAGGCTGCCCACAGCGCTCCTGCAAGACGCACGTCCTCCTGCTGGTGCTGCACGGGGGGAACATCCTGGACACGGGTGCGGGGGACCCAGCCTGCAAGGCGGCCGACATCCACACCTTCAGCTCTGTGCTGGAGAAGGTCATGCGCGCCCACTTCCCAGCTGCCCTGGGCCACATCCTCATCAAGTTCGTCCCCTGTCCAGCCATCTGCTCAGAGGCTTTCTCCCTCGTCTCCAAGTGAGTCCCTTTCTGCTTGTCTGGACTGGCTGGGGCGTGAGGGGACTGAGGGAGGGGCGGCCCCTGCCGTGTGGGTACCTGGTGGGCAGAGGATACCTGCGAAGGCCTCTCTGGGACGTCAGATCCTGACTGACCACGAGCATCACTGGTGCCCAAGTTCTCCTCTTCTGGGCCCCCATGGCAGCTCACCTCCTGTGCTCCACAAGCCCTGGGCTCATTGGCCCAGATAAGGAAGCTGAGGCATTGAGAGGTTAGGCAATTTTTCCCAGGGTTACCCAGCAAGTAGAGCCAGGAGTCAAACCCAGGCCTCCTCACTCATGAGCCACACGATTAGAACCCAGTAGGGATGTGTGCTGTGATGGAGGTGGCACAAGGCACAGTGGACACCCAGAGAGAGGGCCAGGGAGACTTTCTGGAGGAGGTGACTTTTCAGTGTGCTTGAGAGTAGCATAATGTGGTTCAGGGTGTGGGCTCTCTGGTCAGCCTGGGTTTGAATCCTGGCTGTGTGACCCAGGGGACATTGTTTAACCTCTCCCTGTCTCAGTTTCCTCATCTGTAAAATGGGGATAATCATAGTAAAACTACCTCCGAGGGTTTTGGGAAGATTCTGTGTGCTGGTGGACGGGAAGCACCTAGCACATCGGGGAGTAGCTGGGACTCACATCATCACCCCGCAGGGGAGAAGATGGTCTCTCCATTGGTGGATGCTGGGCTGGGGACAGAGATGTCCCGACTCCCAGCAGAGAGCCTGGCTGGCAAGGATAAGGCAGCATGCTCACCAGGCCTGGATTCTTCATCCAATCCCACCTTCGTCCCTGTGGGTGATGAACCAGGACCCCAGGGGCCCCTGCAGGACCTGGGGGCCTGTGGGAGGTCCAGCCCACTGCTCTAGGACCTGAGGGCACCAGTGCCCCCCAGGTGCCCGCCCTGCTGAACTGGCCAAAGGTGGGAGCCTGGAGATGGGTGGGGGCCCCGGCTGGTCACAGATCACATGGGTGTGTGGCAAGTTGCTGGGGCTGGAAGCCAGGAAGCCAGAACTTTCTGCAGGTAGGGGTGAAAGGGAGGCTGGCGGCTTCTCCATCGGGCTCCTTACCCCCTTTCATGTCGACTCTGCCAGAACTGTGAAGCTTCTGGGAAGAGGAGCTCCACCCACTTGAGGAGGGTGGACAGGGTGTCCCCAGCCTGGTGTGGGTGGGGAGGGTGCTGTCAGGCAGGCGTGGCTCTGAGGAGGGGCTCTGCTGTGCGCCCCCAGCTTCTGGCTGGTTGGGAGAGAACTTGGGGAGGGCGTGCAGGGCGTCCCCTCCTGGAGAGAAAGGAAAGTTCCCTCTGCCCTCTGGATGGGGAGCAGACTCAACTCTGGTTTATCTGTTCCCAAGACAGGCCCAGGGCAGAGCTCGATCAGAGTTGGAAGGAAGGATCAGTCAGTTGTTCCCCAAGCTCGCGAATGGCCCGAGTCCCTGGTGTGATTTTCGTTAAACCGGAGGCTTTGGGCCCCGCCCCCGGGCGTGCAGGCGGGCACTGGGGAGCCCTGGGATGTGCATCTTTCTGGGCTGCTCCGGCTTCTGCTCTGCAGCGGCTGTGGGCGGCTGAGCTGACAGCGCCCCATTCCCTTCATGTTCCAGCAGGCGGGAGTTAATTGTGCTCCTTCATAATCGGTCTCAGGACCCCTCAACCCCAGGATCTGACCTCCAGAGCTGGGTCACCCAGCCCAGGCCCCATGGATCTCCAGGAAGACAGATGGCGGGCCACTGGAGGGGCCAGCCAGGGGGAGTGTGCCTCTTCCCCGCAGGCAGCTCCTGGCTGGGGCCATCCATCACCCCTAGTCACTGCTGGGAGGGAGCTCTTTCCCAGCTCATTAAAATCTCTCCGCTGCAATCCGGGCCTGTTTCCTCTAATTTGTGTTCTCTGGAGATGAAGAACGGCTGTTAGGCTGGCCTTGCATGCCATGAGGTCTCTGCCACCGGCCCAGGGTGCCCTGAGCCCTGTCACCTGTCCCGGTTTCTGTCAGGTCCCCAGCGGGATCAACGTTGGGCCCTCGGTCAGCCTGAGCTGGACCCTGGGGGAAGGGTGGGTTCTGGGGAGGGGGTGGGCAGTCCTTCCCTCTGTGCTCCCTCCTGGCCAGCTGGGTCCCAGGGGACAGAGGCAGGAGGACTGGGGGTGGGGGATGGGTCTGAGCCACCCAGAAAGGGAGGGACTTCCTAGTAAGGAAGTGAGGGGTCCCATGCAGGGGCTGGACAATCTCCTGGCAGTGGCGATGCTGTAGGGCAGGCTCTCTTGTCCTTTCTGGGGTCACAGCCCTTTCCACAAAGCTGATGAAGGCTCTAGATCCTTTCCCCAGAAAGATGGGCACAATATTGTGCTTGCAGCTCTGTGCCCGCCTCCAAGCCATGGGCAACATGTGATCCCCATGTCTTGCAGACCCTCTGTCCTCCTCCTTTCTAGCTTCCCCAAAGCCTTCCTTGAGGCCCAGTTCAAACCCCACCTCCTCCAGGAAGTCTGCCTTGATGATATATCCCCACCCTGATCCACACCAGTAGCTTCCTCCAAAACTGATGTGTCTTTTGGGGCCATGCAGAGGAACACTGCTGTTCAGGAGAGTCCAGGGCCCACATCACGGGCTGGCACGGGGATGGACACTCAGGGCAGTCAGCACAGGCTTGGCTCCCCTTGCTCCCCCCATTGCCTGTGCCTTGTCTCACCTGACTCCTGCCTGGGTGCTCCTGAAGAGCCCCGGAACAGAGGCCCAATTCCTGGCCAGGACGTGTTCTCTTCTGCCCGGCCTGCAGCCCCAAACCCACCCCCGGGCCTGATCCCAGCTGGGCTTACCTTGGCCCCCTGTCTGCAGCCTGAACCCCTACAGCCACGATGAGGGCTGTCTCAGCAACAGCCAGGACCACGTCCCTCTGGCCGCCCTGCCCCTGTTGGCCATCTCCTCCCCGCAGTACCAGGATGCGGTTGCCACTGTCATCGAGCGAGCCAACCAGGTCTACGCAGAGTTCCTCAAGTCCCCTGATGGGATTGGCTTCAGTGGGCAGGTAGGACAGCCTGCCCTCGCCTCCCCGTCCTGGTCCCTGCCCGGAGAGAGGCTGGGGTCTGCCAGAAGGATCCAGACCAGGCTGTTCTGGAGCCATAGCTCCTGAGATCCAAGGAGGCTTTTGAGATCTTTGGGTTTGTCCTCATTTTACAGATAGGAAAACTGAGGCCAACATCTGAGTTTTGATTTTGAGCCCATGCCAATCCCTGGCTGAATTTGACCCCTGCCCTGGCCTGATTCCTGTCCTCAGGCTGACCCCGGCCCAGTCTGACCCCTTCCCTAGCCTGATTCCTGTCCTCAGGCTGACCCCGACCCAGTCTGACCCCTGCCCTAGCCTGATTCCTGTCCTCAGGCTGACCCCGGCCCAGTCTGACCCCTGCCCTAGCCTGATTCCTGTCCTCAGGCTGACCCCGACCCAGTCTGACCCCTGCCCTAGCCTGATTCCTGTCCTCAGGCTGACCCCAGCCCCATCTGACCCCTGACCAAGCCTGATTCCTGTCCTCAGACTGACCTTGGCCCCAGAACAAGTACCCCTCGCCCTATTGGGGCTCTCTCAGTGCCTCCCTGGGACAGGTTCCTTCTTCCCCCGTGAACAGGTGACCTGCGCTCTGGCTGGGTATGGGGGTGAGGGGCCAGTAGTGAGCAGGCCTATAGTTCCAGCTGTGCCTTCTGCAGGTGTGTCTCATCGGGGACTGTGTGGGCGGCCTCCTAGCCTTCGATGCCATCTGCTACAGCGCTGGGCCCTCGGGTGACAGCCCTGGCAGCAGCAGCCGGAAGGGGAGCATCAGCAGCACCCAGGTGCGGGCCAGGTGGTGGGGATGGTGGGGGGGTCTGTCCTTAGGAGCCACCCCCCAGCCCCAGTGGAGCAGGGGCCTCTCTGGGGGAGGCAGTGTTAGTTGCATTTGTAATGTAATATCCAAGTTACAAAGTATTGTATCACAATCCTACAGACTAGCAAGAGATTATTATCCTCCAGGAGGAAGCTGAGGCCCAGAGAGGGCTAATTTAGGGTTGGGTCCCTGGACAGCTGTCCAGAGTCCCCCTGCATCAGCTTTTGGATGCAGGAGACAGCCTGTCCCTAAAACCTCTCCATTCCTGTCGCGGCTCCTTCCTCGCTCCTTCTGGGAGAGGTATTGCCTCTCACCTCTAGGAGAAAGGGGTTCATTTGTGCCGCCGAGTCTCTGGTGACCGCAGTGCCCTCCTGTCCTCTCCTTGGTCCCAAAGGACAGCCCGGTTGTGGCAGAGGAGGAGTGCGGTCTGGCCGGCAGTAAGCGTCTGAGCAAAAGCAGCATTGACGTCTCCAGTGTGTTGGAGGATGAGGAGCCCACGAGGCTGTTGCCACGGAAACAGAGCGACTCCTCCACCTATGACTGTGAGGCCATCACCCAGCATCACGCCTTCCTATCAAGGTAACCGCACCCTGTGCCCCGCCTTCCTTCCAGCACAGTGTCCAGGGAAGAGAGGACCTTGGCTCGGAGTCATCTGGGAGGCCTGGGACCACTCACATGTCCCCGGCCCTTTCATGGGGGCCCAGAGAAAGGCACTGAAATGCTGGGTCCAAGACCACTCCTGGTGGGCCCTGCACCAAGACCCGGGACCCTGTGCTCTGTCCCTGCTCCACCCCGACGTGCAGAGACGGGACAATTGGTCTCACTTCTCCGAGCCTCAGCTTCTTCTTCTGCGAATGGGTAAATGCTGCCCAGCCTCCTGCGCTGATGGGCTTACGAATCTAGTGAAAGAACAGATGTGCGTGTGTTCTGTGAGCTGCTCCAGGCGTGTGTGCTTATTATTTCTCAGACGGGGCAACAGAGGCCAAGGAGGTCAGGAACTTTTCTGGGATCACACAGCCAGTTACTGGAGAGCTGGGTTCTGGTCTCCCAGTGCCCAGTAGACAACACACTCATTTGTAGGCCGGGTAGGTCCCTCCACGGAACGGTCCACACTTTAACTTTCCAGAGGAGCTGTGTTAATCGACAGTGGCTAAATGAATTAGTTGCACATTTATTCAGGATACAAATGGGTATTGGACATAGACCCAGATTGGAAGGAATGCCTTTTTGTTTCTTCCCTTTCTCCTTGATTCGTTCCTCTCTTCCTTCCTACCCACGTGATAAGTTTCCTAAGGTCATTCCAACATTTACAAAACAGAGCATCTCAGCGCCCAGAGGGGACCACTGCTCTCCCTTCAGAGTATTCCCTTTCAGTATCTTTTTTACATGCTTTGCATATAGTTTTACTTAAAAAAATCTCTTATAGTGTGACATTTTCCCCATATAATTAAAAATACTTGGTAAGTATTCTTAGTAATATTTTATTGAGGGAATGGACAGCATCTTAATCCCAGTAATTGGACGCTTTGTCTTCTCCCAGTTCTTTGCATTATAAATAGCACTCTGGTGAACATTTCCGTGCATAAACATTTATGGAGATATTGGGGTTATTCCGCTTGGATGAACTCCTGGAGGAGGAATTCTTAGGTCAAAGCCTCTGCATATTTAAACCTCCACCTATTTAAAGCCCCTCTGACAGATTCTTCTTTAGAAAAGCAGCTACATTTCAAGTCCGGGTTGCAAGGTGAATTCTCCACATTTCTGGTTCGTCCTTGAAAACTCCTTTAAGAGAGCCCCACATTTGGAGAGTGATGAGGGGTCAGAGGCTTTTGGTAGCTGGTCCGACACAGCTAGCTTTCCCCTCTGGGGGAGGGACACGTGGCTGTTTCCTTGGCAATTGAGTAGTTGGCTTGTGGTGAGGGACCACACTGCACGTGAGTATGTATCGTTAAACACCAGGGTCGATGTCCTAACGGCAAGGTGCTCACACTGCGAGAGGCAGAAGGAAGTGTGTGGATGCAGATTCAGCTTTCTGGACCCCCGCTCGCAGAGAGTAGGGGCCTTGCCCACACGAGTTCAATCGTTGTGTCTAAAATTCCATTTCTCCTCCAACTTGAGTATTTTTGGTGAATTTGCCTTCAGTTAATTGATTCATGGGTCCTGCGATCGCACTGGATTCTCTTAGACTCTGAGCTACACCTAAATGCCAGCTAGAAGGTCAGAAGGGGCCCCGTTTTCCTGCCCTCTCTGGGTGTGTGGCTAAACGTCATCCACTTGGACTCTTTGGGACGATGACGCCTGCGATGGGAATAGTTGGAATTGTGTGTGTCTCGTGTTTTCCTTTTTAAGCTCTGCTTCATCTGCAGGCTGGAGGGGAGGGAAGGCCAAGCTGCGCCTCTGTGTCTGCGGGTTGCCTGGAACATGAGTTACAATGAGAGCCGTAATCCTTGCAGGACCGACATCATCCAGCTGGTCGTATATTGGCCAGGCTGGGCTGCTCTGCTAGACAGTACGGGAGTTCAGCATGACTATCCCCAAACCAGCACAATGGGGCAGGCCTGCCAGCCCGTAGGATGCTTGGGTGTCCTCATGTTCTCAGCATATTTCAGTAAATAAAGTTTTACTGGATCATGGCCACGCGTGTTAGTTCAAGTATCGTCTGTGGCTGCCTGCGTGCTACACTGGCAGCATTAAGTCGATTCGATGGAGACCATGTGGCCCCCAAAGTCTAAAGTATTTACCATCTGGCCCTTTAAAGAAAAAGTTGGCTGACCCCTGCCTGAGCCAAGCCTCGGTGGCCAGTGCTGAGCTGACCGCTAGCTCGTGTTGATGGTGTCCAGCTCGTGGATGCCGGTTCTGAGCGCTCCCCAGAGGTGAGGGGCTGTCCTGCCAAGTGATGCTCCCACGTCCTCAGGCTCCCCTAACCTGCACTCCTGTGTCTTCCTCCCTGCGACAGCATCCACTCGAGCGTGCTGAAGGATGAGGCTGAGGCCCCGGCAGCGGGGGGGCCCCAGCTCCCCGAGGGCAGCCTGGGCCGCTTGGACTTCGATGTGTCAGACTTCTTCCTCTTTGGCTCACCCCTGGGCCTGGTCCTGGCCATGCGGAGGACAGTGCTGCCTGGGCTGGACGGTGGGTGTGTGGCAGGCTGGGCCTGGGATGCCTTTGTGTCACTCGGCCACTATGCCAGGGCCTCAAATCGGGGAGAGTGGGGCTGGGGGGCAGCGGTGAGAAGGGTCATGGAGTCGGGATAGATAGAGAGAGGAGAGAACTAAGAAGGAGGGGAAGGTGGGGGAGAGCGGGGCAGTTCCTCAGATGGGGCAGAGGTGAGGCAGCCCCTGGTGGCTTTCACGGTCCCTGTCACATGCCCTGGGCTGATTTGTGGTCCCATTGTCTGGTTGTCATGCCCTATGGGAAGAGAAATCATAACTGTTTACCCTATTTCACTGCACCCCCTCCTCCCCCAGTGCCAGGCAGACCCCCTGCAGTCAGGTCCTCTTACTGACTCCTGCATAGACCTGAGCCCACCTCAGTGCCTTTGCTCACACAGTACCTGCAGCCTTGAATGCCTCTCCCACTCCTCTAAAATACACACTGGGATGGTTTGCACCTCAGCTGGGTAAGCAAGGATGCTGAGGACATGAGAGGCTAGGGGCACCCTGGAGACCAACAGAGTAGGGCTGCTGAAGCTTCTTCTGCACCAAAGCTTACCAACACACTGCAGTATGGAACAGTTAAAGGGAGGGGCTCTACTTGAAGTGGGGAGAGGAGGCAGAACCCCACGGCCGCCTTTAATGTTGCTCAGGGACCCCAGGGCTCCCCGGACGCTGGACCATCCAGTTCCCTGACGTGAAGGGACAGGGAGGTGCACTGATGCATTGGAGGCCTCAGTGGAGACACTTGCTGGTCAAAGAGAGAAGTGCACCACCAGCTCTGGTGACCACGAGCTCCATTTATCGCCGGCCCGGGAATGGAGCTGGGGCCGGGTGAAGGGGCAGCTGATCCTGCCTGCAGGACCTGGGTTGGCTTCATAGATCAAGGAGCAGCTAAGCGAAAGCCGGAAGAATTTCAAGGAGTTTCACCACTAGAAATAGTGGAGGGAGGGCCTGCTAGCAGGAGGAAACGGCTTGAGCAAAGGCACAGAGAAAGGAAGGCAGCAGCCTGGGGGGAGGTGCTGCAGTGCTGGGCACCTGAAGTGCCCCTCCCAGGCGGGGCAGAGTGGCAAGGCCTTGCGTGCCCGACTGAACAGAATGGCTTTGATCCTGTTGGTAGCAGGGAGCCATGGCAGGTTCTTGAGCAGAGGAGGAGGCTATGGAAAACAGCACTCAGGGGAGCCTCCGAGGCCAATGGGAGCAGGTTCTAGTAAGGGGCTTCCTCCCTGTCTCCTCCCACTGCAGGTTTCCAGGTGCGTCCTGCCTGCAGCCAGGTCTACAGCTTCTTCCACTGTGCAGACCCCTCTGCCTCGAGGCTTGAGCCCTTGTTGGAGCCCAAGTTCCACCTGGTGCCACCGGTCAGCGTGCCCCGCTACCAGAGGTTCCCCCTGGGCGATGGACAGTCCCTCCTCCTCGGTAGGCCCTTGGGGGTGTGAGAGAGTATGCTGAGCTGGAGGCTGGGCCCCAGCCACGTGGTACTCCAGGACCACCCTCTCTGGTCCAGCCCTCCAAGCTGTCAGCAGCTGGAGTGACTAGTCTCGGCTGAGCAGGCTCTGTGTGCCCTTGGGGGAAGAGAACAGGAAAACAGCCAACTCACCTGCCTTCCTCGTAGCCCGCCTGTGCGAGCCCCTGCTCTGTAGGAGGCATCTTGGGGCTCGGAGACTCAGGCTCTGCCCCCAGCAAGCTCCTGGCCAAGCTCCTGGGACTGAGGCCAGCATAGTACTTGTGCTGTTGGCCCTGGCTAAGAGTCCAGGGCTCCATGCTGAGTGCTCTTCCCCAGTGCCCAGCCTGGACTCTGGAGGTGCAGAGCATGGAGGGTCTCATCCTGGTGGGCTTCATGGAAGAGGGGGCCTTTGGCCAAGGTGTTTGGGCAGGTGAAAAACAGCTGGAGGATGGACTTTGGGGACATCTTCTAGGTGGAGGGAATGGCAGCAGCAAAGGCAGGTGGGTTTGGGGAAACTCAGTGGCCTCCGGGGCTCAGGGGGGTGAGCAGGGTGTGGACTTGGGGGAGGTCAAGGGGAGGCCTGGAGTGGACAGTCAGGGGCGGGGAGATAGGCTCCGTTCCCCGTTGAGGCGGTTTAGCCAGAGCCTGTTCCGGGGTTTGGGCCGGACTGTGAGGGGAGTGCTGTGCATGTGGCGCACTCAGGCTTAAGAACCAGCCCCGTTTCAGAGGGAGCTCAGTTTCCAAAGTCCTGCTTCGTCAGGAGCTCCCGTGGATGGAAGAGGTGCTGTAAGCTCCCTGCGCCGCCCTAGCATGTGTCCCTCTCTGGTCACGGAGGGCTCTCTGGCTCCAGGCTGGAGCCCCATCCACTACCAGGCTCAACCAGTCCTGTGTGGCTCAGGAGAGGAGTCTGATACGAGAGCACGTGGTTATGGGTCACCCCGGGACCTCGGCTGGTGCTTTTGGGGGCAGCAGGGGGTGGGGGGATGGTTGGGACCCCGGCTCGTTCTGGCATAGCCCACAAGTTAGAAGAGGTGAAGCCCAACGAGTTGCGATGACGGAGTCTCGCTAGGCCCCGGAGGGTGACAGGTGCAGGCTGCCCGTTGGGAGCAGGGCCAGGGCTGGGTCCTCGGAGCACGCCTTCCTGCCTGGCGCAGGGCTAGCACGGCGGGGGTGGCTTCTCGGAGACACCCTTCTGTGCCCTGACCGTGAAACTCCCCCTCCAGCCGATGTCCTGCACACCCACAGTCCCCTCTTCCTGGAGGGCAGCGCCCGAGGCAGCCCCCCGCTTCTGGATGCCCCTGCCTCGCCCCCTCAGGCCCCTGGGTCCCGGCGCCTGGGACGGAGGATGAGCCAGGGCAGCTCCCGCAGCGACAGCTCAGAGTCCTCGGACAGCCTGGCCCCCGTGGGCGCCTCCCGCAGTGAGTGAGGGTCTCTGGGGGCCCTGCCTGGCTTAGAGGGAGAGGGACCGTCCTCTGGGTGGCCACTGGTCCACCGCCAGGGCTGCGGAGGGCAGGGGAGAGGGGGTAATGACAATCTGGACTGAACTCTGACCTCAGAGAGAACTTTGACCTCTGACCCTGGACAAGGCCCTGACCTCTGACTGTGGCCTGAGCCACGACCTCTCAAGGCATAGACTGAGCTCTGACCTCAGCCAGAGCTCTAATCCCAACGTTTAGTTTTCCCACTGGGAATCCCTGCTGACCAGTGGCGTGGGGGGAGACGGTAGACATCTCCACGGGTCCCCACTCCTGGGACCAGTTTGTAGCACATGTCCCAGAGGAGGGGCGGGTGGGCGACGGGGGTGGGGCGTCATGAGGAGGTGGGAGAAGGAGCAGTGTATTCCCCAGAGCTCACTTTGAGTGTAGCTCTCTGGCCCCAAACTTGTGCCCCAAGTGACCCATCTACCCTGGGTCTGTGCAGTGGGTCCCACACTGCCCCTTGGGTCGAGGCCCCAGGCAGTCCACTTTGTCCCCTCCTCTCTCTCGGACCTGCAGTCACGGCCAAGTGGTGGGGTGCCAAGCGCATCGACTACGCCCTGTACTGCCCGGATGTCCTCACGGCCTTCCCCACGGTGGCCCTGCCCCACCTCTTCCACGCCAGCTACTGGGAGTCCACGGATGTGGTGGCCTTCATCCTGAGACAGGTACTGCCGTCCCTTCCTGGGCCTCCCCAAAGGGCACCTCTGGAGGGCCCCATCCCTCTATGTCTGGAGAAGAGGCCTACCTTGCAGGCCACATTGGGCATTGGAGCATTTAGCCAATTGGGGGGTGACACGCTCAGACAGTGGGTTTTATAAAGAACACTGGCTTCTGGCTAATGACATAGTACTTTCTAGAAAATTAAATGGAAACTACATGGGAGAATGTACCCAGGTTTCAACTTGGAGGCTGGAGTGATAAATGCCTGTCCCCCTATGGGTCTCAGTGTCCTCAGCTGTGACACAGCAGGGGCAGCAGAGAGGCAGTGGCTGAGGGGGCTCTGGGGGAAGGCGGCTGGGAGGTGGGTGGGTTCGTATCACCTGCGGCCTCGATGGCCAAGGTCAGGAGTTTGATTTTGTGCTGGGTCCAATGAGAAGCCGCTGCAGGGTTTTGAGCAAAGGAGAGATATCAACTGACTTGCATTTTTAGAAGCACGAGGCCCGTTATGAGGCAAGTATAGGAACCAGCTTCTAGATGGTGGCGTGGCCTGGGCTGCTGGTGGTGGGGGGTGCTGAGGAGCAGCTGGATTTGTGCTGTGGTGACCAGACTTGCTGATGTCTGGGCTGTGAGGGAAAGAGGAGAATCCAACGGGCCCGCTTTCCACTTGCGTAACTGCGGTGGTGCCACACCCTAGGGTTGGGGACGAGCAGCGCTGGGGTGGGCTGGGGGATGCCGAGTCTTGGGTCCGGACCTGGGAGGTGTGAGGTGCCTGTTGGATGTTGGGAAGGAAGGTGAGTCGAGTCCAGAGCTTAGGGAGGGCGTCAGGCTTAGAGGGAGAAATGTGGGGTCATCAGAGCTCGGATGGCATGTAAAGCCAGTGTCGGGTACAATACTCTGATTGTGACACAAGTTCCAGGGTGTGGGTTTCCCTCCACCAAGCAGTTCTCCGGCATCAGCTGGGTGTCCTGCAGTTCAGCTCAGTTCTGACACTGTCCACCTGGAGAGAGCGTCAGGTTCCACAGGGTGAGGGCTCAGACCCACAACTCTGCCCACTACCCGCCCCTGTCAGATGCTAATTGCATGTCTAGGTTGTCACCTGCGCTTCTCACCGACTGACTATAGATCGGAGGTTCCCGTGACCCCCTCCGTGGGCTCGATTACTTTGCTAGAGTGGCTCACGGGACTCAGAGAAACAGTTTGCTCACTAGATTACCGGTTTACTACAAAGAATGTGACTCAGGCACAGCCAGATGGAAGATGCCTCGGGCGAGGTCTGGGGACAGGAGTCGAGCTCCCACCCCCTGCCCTCCACCCCCCGAGGGTACCCCTCTCCCCACATCTCCACGTGGTCACCAGCCCGGAAGCTCTCCCAACCATGTCCTTTTGGGGTTTTGTGGAGGCTTCGTCACGTAAATGTGATTGATTAAACCCTTGGCCATTGGTGTTGGTCCAGCCTGCAGCCCCTCCCCATCTGTGGTGGTCAGCGGGGGCCTGGAGGGCAGAGGCTGCAGCCGGGCCAGAGTGTCTCAGGACAGGCAGGCAGGGAGATGGGTCCTGGGGCCTCCAGCCTCCTGAGGGTTCCAGGCTGGGAGGTGGGGAGGCCCGGGGGAGGGCCTGGCTGGCCACAGGCTGGTGGGCCCTGACACCCTGGGCAGGAGGGAGGGGGTCGAGCTGGCCTGGCCCTGCTCCGCTGTCAGGTGATGCGCTACGAGAGCGCGAACATCAAGGAGAGCGCTGGCTTGGATCCCGCGGCACTGAGCCCCGCTAACCCCCGTGAGAAGTGGCTTCGCAAGAGGACCCAGGTCAAGCTGCGGGTATGTGCAGGCTGGGGTCACATACGGGTTGGGACTGTGGCCTCGGGGGGTGGGGCTGCCCCTGGGGGCTTGGGTGTCCACCCAGCAGGTCAGGCCTTCATTTACCCCTCAGAGCTCACTGCTCACATAGGCCGGGATTCAGGCTTCGATGAGGGCCATGGCGCTGCCGTGGGGCGGGGCTGGGGGCTGTGAGATGGGGGAGCTGGTTCCCGGTGGCCTGGCTTCCCGGGAGCACCACGGCTGGGGGTCCAGGGCACTGGGCATGCTGAGGATCAATTGCTATATGCCAGGCCTCTGTGGACGTGGATGTGCATCAGAGAGTCCTGCCCACAGCCATGGGGCTCATAGTCTGATTCACCTGGTGTGGTATTTGCCATGACAGAGGGAGGCACAGATTAGGAAGAAAACAGAGAGAAGAATTGTCAGGGCAGGCCATGCAGCGCTTCCCTAACTCCCTGAAAAGAGTCAATTTTGTAAGGTATTGAAGTATGAATAGCAGTTCGGTATGCACACATTCATTTATTTACTCAGCAAACAATCCTCAGTGCCCGCTGTGTCCCAGGACCTCTGCCTAGGGGGTGGAGCATAGGGATTTACAGACACAGCCACTGCTCTGGTGGGCACTTCTAGTCTGATGGGAGCATCAGACATGGACCCCAAGAACAGTCCTGAAAGGTAGAAGGTGATCATTGCTCCATGAATTAATTCTTTTTCTGTAAACATATTTATTGAGATATAACTACATTTTATACAATTCACTCACTTAAAGTATATAATTCAGAGGATTTTAGTGTATACACAGATGCGTGCAACCATCACCACAGTCAATTTTAACACATTTTCATCATCTCAAAAAGACTCCTTATTCTTTAATTACCATCCCTCTCCCCCATCCCCCCAGCCCTAAGCAATCAGTGGTCTACCTCCTGTCTCGATCAAGTTGCGCATTCTGGACATTTCATATAACGAACGATGCTGTCTTCTGTGTCTGGCTTCATTCACTTAGTGTGATGTCTTCAAGGTTCATCCATGTTGCAGCATGTGTCAGTACTTTGTTCCTTTTTACAGCTGAATAATATTCCGTTGTGTGGACATGCCACATTTGTTTATCCAGTCATCAGCTGTTGGACATTTGGGTCGTTTCCAACTTTTGTCTGTTAGGAATATGCTGCTGTAAATACTGGTGCAGAAATTTTGTGTGGACTATGTTTTCATTTCTCTTGGGTATGTCCCTAGGAGTGGGATTGCTGGATCCAATGGTAGCTCTGGTGTAATTACTTGGGGAGCTGCCAGATTTTTCTAAAGCAGCTGCACCATTTTGCATTCCCACCAGCAGTGTATGAGGGTTCCAGTCGCTCCACATCCTCACCAGCTCTGTCTCTTTGATCCAGTCCCCCGAGTGGTGTGCGGTGTATCTCACGGTGGTTTTGATTTGCATTTTCCTGATGACTAGTGATGTGGAGCATCTTCCCATGCGCTGATTTCCACGAATCAACTCTGCCCTCTGCAGTGTTCTTGTAAGGGGCCTGTGTCCCACGCTTGACTGTCTCCAGGTCTCGGTCCATGACTGGTTCCTCTCTGCATCCCCAGGACCGGTGCAGATGAGCTGGCTGCAGATGTTTGTTGAATGGAACTAAAATACCGTGGGAACTGAGAGGAGGCAGACACCATCTTTGGGGAGTCGGAGGGGACAAAGTTGTCGGGTCATAGTGGATGAACTGGAGTGTGGAGGCAGAAGGTCAGGGATGGCATGTAGGGTAGGGGGACCAGTGTGAGCAAAGGCCTGGAGGCCCCGCACAGCCTGGCCTGTAAGAACCAGAGGGGCTGAGAAGGGGGCAGCAGGAGAGACTAAAGGCACGGCTTTGACCCTGAGCCCAGCATCTGGCCTTCATCTGGAGGGTGCTGGGTATTAACAGGTCTGTGCTTTGTAAAGACGATGGATCTGCCACAGGGTCTGTTTTTGAATAAGGAGCTCCATTGAGAAGCTGTTAGCAGAGCCCATGACCCAAGCGAGAGGTCATGCAGGTGTGGGCAGATGCCCCACGTGTGCCGTTCTGTACAGGAAGGGCCTCCTTGTTGTGGGGTTCGGGTCTTGAAGCCAGGCTGGGAGTGGGGGGCGGCTGGGCCAATGCAGGCCTTTGAGCTGTGGGCTAAATTGGAACCAGAGTGAAGAAGGATGGGGATGTTGGGATGGTTACAGGCAAAATGATGCAATGTCCAGGATTGCTCCAGAGTGATCTGGCATCAGGGTTGGGAGAGGGGGGTGTTCTGCCATTCTGGAGCTGGGGTCAGGCACACGGGACTGCCTTACACCATTCTCTCTACTCTCGTACATGGGAAATCTCCCACTCAGGAAAGACGGATGGTAAACGGCTGTTGGATGTGAGCTGTGATGTGACCGGGTGGTTTCCAGCCTAGGAAACTGGAGGGAGGGCAGGCTGTGAGGACTGGCTGGTACCCCAGGGCCGCGGGGGAGGATCAGGGGCAGAGAATGCTCACCTTCAGGAGCCCCAGTGCTGCTTGGACACAGCGTGAGGGTCGGAGCGTCTGTTTTCCTCGTGGGTTCCCTGGGAACACATCTCAGAAACTCTAAGAGAAATGAAAAGGAAGGCGTGATTCAGCAGGTCCACATCCCTCCAGCCAATCCTAAGGACGATGTAATGAAAAAGGGAGGTCAAGCCCCTCTTCCAAGGTTGAGCTGGTTTCTGTCCTTCCAGAATGTCACTGCCAACCATCGGGCCAATGACGTGATTGCTGCTGAGGATGGCCCCCAGGTCCTGGTGGGGCGCTTCATGTACGGGCCCCTCGACATGGTGGCTCTGACTGGAGAGAAGGTATGCAGGCTGGGTCTCCTCGGCTGGCCCCTCACACACCAGGTGCCTCATGGTACCACGTGGTATGTGGGGCAAGGGCTGAGGGAGGGCAGGCTGGGCCGGTGGGAGCACGGGGCAGAGAGATACTCCCCCTGCCGGGGCAGGTCAGGGAGGGCGAGCAAGGAGTGAGGGATGATCTTGGTGCATCTGAGGAGTAATGAGAAGCCAGTGTGGCTGCAGTGGAGAGAGGGAGAGAGAGGGTGGTGGGAGCCAGGAAACAGCAGCAGGCAGGGCCCCAGCCCCTGTTCCCCAGCCCAGCCCCTAAGCCAAGCCTGTAGCCCCCCAGCCTTCAGTGAGTCCACTGGCCCCCTGGCTGCCTGCAGGTGGACATCCTGGTGATGGCAGAGCCGGCCTCGGGCCGCTGGGTGCACCTGGACACTGAGATCACCAACAATAGTGGCCGGATCACATACAGCGTGCCGCGGCCCCGGCGCCTGGGGGTCGGGGTCTACCCCGTGAAGATGGTCGTCAGGTAAGACCCAGGGGACGTTCTCATGGCAGGTTCACATTTCTATGGCCCTTCCAGCCAGGCCTGTCCAGAAGACGGAGTCCTCGGGCACTCTCTTTTGGGCCCCATCCCTGTCTGTCTGGAGAGAGGAAAAAAGGATGAGGTCACCAGGTGTGACGTCATGGGATGCCGCCTGGATTTTCTCTGACCCTGCCCCAGACTGAGCTCTGCCCCTGGCCACTGGTGGACCTCGGGCCTCCGGCCGACGGCTGACCCTGAGTGCAGGGCTGACACAGGTGGGTCCCTTTCAGGGGCGACCAGAGCTTTGCCATGAGCTACCTCACGGTGCTGCCCCGGGGCATGGAGTGCGTGGTGTTCAGCATCGACGGGTCCTTCGCCGCCAGTGTGTCTATCATGGGAAGTGACCCCAAGGTCCGGCCGGGGGCAGTGGACGTTGTCCGGTGAGTGCTACCTCCCTGCAAGGGACATGTCTCACCGGGCAGAGCCCTGGGGCAGATGGGCGTGTTTTTTCTGATTTCCTCCAGGAAGTCCACTGGTCTCCAGGTCGGGAGCCGGGAAGTCCTGGCTTCCCCTCCAGCAATAATTTACTGAGGGTCCTTGAGAAAGCCCTGCTGCTTTCTAGACCTCAGACCCTCCCTCCCTGCTTTCCTTCCTCCATTTATTCTAACTGTCTGAGCGTTGTGATCCCAATGAGGATAGAATCTGTGTTCCGACTCCCCATCGCTGTGTAACAAGTGGCTCCAATCTTAGCAGCTTAAGACAATACTTTATTACTCTGTCTCGTGGATCTGTGCATGGACTGGGCTCTGCTGGGAGGTTCTCACGTGGGCTCCCTCCAGCGATTGCAGCCAGTTGGTGGTCTGGGCTTGGGGTCATCTGAAGGCTCTCCTCGGCTGGGCTCTCTCTTTCTCTCTCTCCACATGGTGCTCCTTGTGAGCAGCCTGCGCTTCCTCACCACATGGCATCTCAGACTAGTCAGACTTTGTACGTGGCACCTGCTTCCCCCCAGGACAGCTGGCTTCCTCTGGGTCCTGGAGACCTCGATGGAAGCCATAGGCTTCTTATGACCCAGCCTTGGAGTCGCAGTGTCCATTCCTCTGTGTTCTGTTGGTTCTGAGCTAGTCACAGGATCAGCCCAGACTCAGGAGGAAGGGACCACAGAAGGGTGTGGACACTGGGACACGTGGCTCACTGGGGGCTGTCTTTCAAGACTTGCTAACACATAGTGCTCACTGAGAGATGGGAGCTATTACGGCTGATTGGAGAAAGCAGAGCAGGCTTCCTGGGAGAGGTGGCATTTGAGAGAGCCCTTGAAGGATGAATGTGTATATATTTTTATTTTACAAAAGCCATCCATGCCATTGTACAAACATTAGCAAATGCAGAAATGCAAAAAGAAGAAACTACAAAACTGATTTTGATAGGCCCAGGAGGACGCAGGGTGGCAAGGACAAGGACAAGCAGAGCATGGGTGGGGACCAGGTGGAACAAGTTCAGGGCACTTGGATTTTGGAGGCCAGATTAGGAGGTGTGGTTGGACACGCAGCCCCCCAGGGCTGTTGTATCACTACCAGGGGTGTGGATGGATTTTGCCAATAGAAAAGCAAAAGAGGTGCCACTTTAGTGCCTTCCTCCCTGCCTGGCTCCCTGCCTCCACCTGCCCTTTCCTGAGCCAGGCTCTATGCTGGGTCCTGATGCAGAGGGAGCTCCTGGTCGGAGGAAATCCACAGTCCAGTGGGGAAACAAGTCAGGGCTGTGAGAAACTGTGATCCAGGATTCCAAGTGATCAGAACCGATCCCGGGCCCTGGGAGTTCTGGGGGTTGGGGAGAGGGCTGCCCTGCCTCACCCCAGTAGCAGTGGTGGCTTTGGGGAGAGAACACCAGCTGGCTCAGGGGCTCCTCGGAGACTCCTGACCTCATGATGCCCCTGGCCCCAGGGGAACAGGCTCAAGCCCATCTCAGGAGTCAACCTCCCCCTTGTAAGGTTGGGTCATTTATTCCCATTGGACACCTTCTCCAAACCCCTCCCGCCTTAGCATCCCCTCCCACAGCTGGGAAGGGGAGGCTGTGGTCCTTCCTCTCTGGGGGTCCACGCGGTGCTCTCACCTCCTTCACGTGGGCTCCTGGGGCCCCCGCAAAGCTCACCAAACTGTGCTAGTCACAGAAGCTGCTTTTTATAATCACGGATCCCTGGGCCCCCCTGCAGAACTAACCAGAACCCCCAGGGTGACAGCGGAGACTGTACATTCTTACAAAACCTCCCCAAATCTCTCAGATCATCTTCCAGGTTTAGAAACCCCCAACCTATGGTAGCCAGTTGGTGGCTAGGGCCACAAAAGCCCCCAAATGGGTCTGGGCGCACCTGACATCTTGCAGCCAGGATTCCACGTGAAGTCAACCAAGAGCACTTTTCTGTTGTGCTGTAAGAAGGGAGAGGCTGATTCTGCTGGGGAAGCAGGGAGGGCTTCCTGGTGGAGAGGGCCTGGAAGGATGGAGGACAGGAACATAGGGAGATGGAGGCGTGAAGGCTGTCCAGGAGAAGCGTCTGCAGCAGAGGACCACAGGGCTCGTCCAGGGCCGCAAAGCAGCTCCGTGTGGCTGGGGAGATGCCAGGCTAAGGGCAGAGAGGGAGGGTCACTAGTGAAGAGAGGACTTGTGACCTCAGAGCACGGGGGAGCCAGGAATGGCCAAAGGAGTAGCGGGGTTAGATTTGTGATTTCCAGAAATCGCCATGGAAACAGTAGCAAGGATATAATAAAGTCACCATAGCACGCACACCGTGCCAGGCACGTTGGGGGTTAATTCGCTTCATCCTTAGGACAACGCCATATGGTCGTTGTTACTATTGTCCCCATTTTGCAGGTGGGGAAACTGAAGTCCTGGGGGGTTAAGTAGCCTGCCACGTTTGCACAGGTTGGACTGGAGCAGGGGGACCGGAGGGAAAGAGGCTTCCCAGGCGAGAGGCGGGGCCCGAGCTAAGGAGAGGAGTGGGCGACAGTGAGAGGCTGGAGCAAAGATCCTGCTGGAAGAATGAAAGGCTCGCTCACTGATGGAGGAGCGAGGAGGAGACACAGGGAGAAGGGAGGAATTGAAGGCGGCTTGTCTCTGGCTCCAGAGTGACGATGGTGGCATCCTGGAGGAGGGGACGTGAGCAGAGGGGGCAACAGCGGGCATCAGTTTTGTTGTGGGCATGCGGTGCCTGTGCGTCATCCAGGAGAGATGTCCAGGCTCGTGGGCTCAACCGGGAGACGGCGTTTCCAGGTCCCCCTTGTTTCCGTAGTGCTCCTTGCAACAGCCGCTCTGGCTTCTCGGGGGGCAGCAGGCGGGGCAGGCCGCCGGGCAGCGGGTGGCCTGCACGGGGCTGGGGCCGGGCTGGAGCCTGCAATGCCATCTCGTCAGGCACTGGCAGGACCTGGGCTACATGATCCTGTACATCACGGGGCGGCCGGACATGCAGAAGCAGCGGGTGGTGTCGTGGCTGTCCCAGCACAACTTCCCACAGGGCATGATCTTCTTCTCGGACGGGCTGGTGCACGACCCGCTGCGGCAGAAGGCAATCTTCCTCCGCAACCTCATGCAGGAGGTGAGTGCCCGGCCCGGGCTGGGGCTTCGGCCAGGGGCGGGCTGAGAGATGAGACCTCCTCGCTCCTCCTCCTCCTGCTCCTCCTCCACCTCCTCTATCAGCCTCAAGGGGCCTCATCCATTTACTCCGCATCCTCCCATTGTGCAAGCCGATGCCCACTTTGCAAAGCATGTTCCCTGGATCTCACTGGGTCCTTTGACAGCCCTGCAGGTGGGTATTGTTATCCTCTCTGCCAGATGGGGAAGGTCAGGCTCAGGGAAGCTCGGGGCTTGCCCAAGATCTCAGCATCAGACTTTCATCCTTCATCTCCTCACCCTGAAGCCTGAACTCTTGTCTCTGTGTCTGGTTGTTGATTCAGCAGTCCGCTAAGTGCCTCCTGCCCTTGCCCTGTCCTCGGTGTTGGGGCCACATAAACAGAACGTGGGACGTGCTCTCCGCAGCAGCTTTGACCTAGAGCTGTGTGTGGGTCTCACCCCATGTCCCCGGGACCCGCAGCACCGTGCCCCTGGGAGCTCATTAGAAATGCAGATTCTCTGCCCCACCCCCAGCCTACAGAATCAGAAACTCTGGGGACAGGGCCCAGCAATCTGTGTTTTAACAAACCCTCCAGAGGATGCTCATGCTTACACAATTTAGAGAACCGCTGAGCTAGAACAGAGGTTGACAAACTACAGCCCACAGGCTAACCCCACAGCCTGTTTTTATGACCTGCGAGCTAAGGATGGTTTTTATACTTTTCAATCATTGGGGGGAAAATCAAAACAAGAATAATGTTTTAGGACATGAAAATTATATGAAACTCAAATTTCTGTGTCCATAAATAAAGTTTTATTGGAACACAGCTCTGCCGACTTGCTCACGTGTAGTCTGTGGCTGCTTTGGGGCTACACGGGAGCAGTCGAGTAGTTGTGGCAGAGTGCAAAGCCTAAAATATTTACTACCTGTTCTCTCACAACAAACGTCTGCCAATCCCTGATCTAGAGGAAGACAGACATGCAGATTGACAATGTACTGGTGGGTAGTAAGAAAAGTCCCTATTGGCAAGTAGTGGGGAAAGGAGTGGGGAGGCCGGGGAAGGCTTCTAGGAGGTGGTAACTTCTGAGCTGAGTCTTGAAGCATGAGTATAAGTTTGTCAGGTGGATGCAGAAACAACATATGCAAAAGCACTGAGGCAGGAAAGAGCCTGGGATGGTCTTAGAGCTGCAGGTGTCAGGATGGGGGTGTCAAGTGTCAGACCTGGTCAAGTGGGAGAGCTGAGGCCCCAGGGGTCATCAAGGACCTGGGCTTGGCAGGCCTTGAAAACCTTGGAAACCAGCCCAAGACCATGAACTCTCTGCTGAGGGCAATGGGGAGCCATGGAGGAGCTTAAAGCAGGGAAGTGGCAGTGTCTAATTTGCGTTGTAGAAAGGTCCCTCTGGCGGTTGTGTGGAGAACATAGTGGCGGGAGAAATGAGAGGCAGGGGGCTAGTTAGGAGGCTGTTGCCCAAGCAAGAGACAGAAGACCAGAATCCAGGTGGTGGCCGAGGGATGGAGAGAAAGGCTCGCACAGGCAGGGGAATCAGGAGGTGGAATCGTCAGGACTCAGTGATGGTTGGATGGAGCAGTGAGGAGCTCTCAGATGTCTGTCTTGGATGACCAGAAGGGACTGAGGTGCTACTCACCTGACCGTGGCCTCCATGGAGGCCGAGTCTGTGTCTGCTTTGTCACTGATGTATCTCCAGCATCTGGGACAATGATGGCACACAGTAGGCACTCAGTAAATGTTAGTAGAATGAACGAGTGAATGAAATGAGGGGGACACAGAGGAGGACCCGCTGGAGGAAGATGAGATCAGTTGTGGACACATCGAGGCTGGGGTGGCCATGGGACACCAGCCACGTCGGCCCCAGTGCACCTGGGCTGCAGGTGGAGACTGGGGGTGTCAGCGTGAAGCAGGTGTGTGAAGCCAGAAGATGGGAGTGAGAAGAGTCAGCGCTGGGCCCTCCAGAGCAGGAAGAGGAGGCAGCGGAGGGACCAGAGAGGACCAGAGCAGGAGGGGGCCAGGAGAGAGAAGCTTCCGGGTGTCAGGGAGGAGAGTCCCCTTCTTGTGAGGAGGTACAGTGAGGACCGTCCACTCGATGAAGACTGGACACTGATGGCCTCGCTGGGGAAGGGACTCCCCCACCCAAGGGGCAGAAGCAGGCGGGTGGGGAGCAGAGAGGGTGGTCTCGGCTCGGAGGGTCGTGGACTGAAGTTGCAGGAGTGAGCTGCTCCTTCCTCTCAGCCAAAGGCTGGCGAGGAGAGGGCAGTGGGCTGAGGAAGGCCTCTATTGGTTCAATATCCAAGGCAAAGTCACCTGCAGGATGGGGTGGCGGTTCAGGGAGGGAGGTAAAATCGGGAAAACTTTTTTGGTGGGAGCAGAAAGGTGATGTAGGGCCAGAGCTGTGTGGTTCTGTGTTTCTCCAGCAGCTCTCAGCAGCTGGCGTATAGAAAGGGAGAAGGTGGAGGGTGGAGAAATTCCAGGGCTGAGGCATGGCCAGGTGGGTGTGGGAGGAGCACGAGGAGGCCGGAGAATCCCAAGTGGTGGCTGGAGAGCACAGGCATGCCACAGGGAGCCCGGGTGAGATGATGAGGAGGTGAGGCAGGAGGGCATGTGCACAGAACACAGGTGTCGATGAAGCCAGAGGCAGCTGGTGTGGGAGCTGTAAGAGGCATGGAAGGGAAGGAGCGGGGTCAGCTTGGGGATGTGGACGTTCGGAGTTCAGAGGGGGCAGTTCCGGGTTCAGTCTGGGAGGCGATAGCCACTGACCTTAAAGAGGCCCAGAGGCTGAGGGGGTAGGTGTGTTATCCACGTGGGCAGGAAGTCATCCCAGTGATGGTGGGACTTAGGAGGAAGGAACACTGAGACCAGGGACCACAGAAGTCTCCAGTGAACTTGGGGGGAGGGTGAGTGGGAGAAGAGAAGATGGCACAGATGGGGGGCTCAGAGTGAGGAGCAGCTGGACGGTGAACCCCTTGGAGGGGTGGGTGAGGGTCTGGAAGTGACCTGGCGCGAGGAGGAGCTTGGGCAACTCTCTGACCTGGGATGAGGCCTCTGGGGAGGACGTTGGACCAGTCAGCAACAGGCAGCAGCCACATGGCATGCCTCAGTCTGGCCTGGTATGGCTGGCCCAGGGTCAGGGGCCAGACAGAAGTGGCCTCCGGTCTTGGCCCTGTGATGTGTAAATTGGGAAGTCAAATTTCTGTGTCCATGAAGAAGCACATTGCCCCATTGTTCCATAACCTATGAATAGTGCCACTGGAGTGGGGTCAGCAGACGGTGTGGCCATGACGTTCCCAGGAGAGCCCTGTATCAGGCCTGGGGTCTGGGTGTGGGGTCGGGGTCAGGGCTGGGAGAGGAGGCCACTGCTGCAGCTGGTTCCTGACACAGGGCGGACCCATGACTTGGAGTCTAAGTGTGCAGATGAAGGGTTCCCAAGCAGGGGCTCCCGGGGTGGGGGGTGGTCCTAGGAAGACTTCCCAAGGGGGCCGACTGGACCTCCCCTCTCCCTCCATGAGCTGCCCTGTGTTTCAGTGCTTCATCAAAATCAGCGCGGCCTATGGCTCCACCAAGGACATCTCTGTCTACAGCGTGCTGGGCCTGCCACCCTCCCAGATCTTCATTGTGGGCCGGCCCACCAAGAAGTACCAAACCCAGTGCCAGGTGGGTAGAGGCCCGGCTGGGGGCTGAGGGGTGAGGGCCAGGGAAAGGGTTGGGGGAAGTAGATGGTTCATTCCTTCCTTCCTTCAGTCATTTATTTGTTCATTCCATCATTTGCTCATTCATTCATTCAACAAACACTCCCAGGCACCTGCCTTGGACTAGGCCCTGTGTTGGGTGCAGGGGAGATCCCTGGTGGAATTGGATGTCATGTCATCCAGTGTAGTGAGGGAGATGGAAATATTGGCAGACAATGACAGTGCAGTATGGCAAGAGCTATAGTGCGTGATGGGGAGCACAGAGAATTGTGGGGCCCCAGAGAGATGCGGCTGAGCTGGACTCAGGGGCAAGGTTGGTTTTCAGGAGTTTGAAGGAATTGGCCAGAAAGGGCCTGAGGTTGGAGGAGCATTTGTGACAGAAGCAGAAGCAAAAGCAAAGGTCATATGACAGAGCACATGCCTATTATGTCTATTCTGGGAACTGCAGGTGACCCAGGCTGGCTGAGTGTGATGTGGGAGGAAGGGATGGGGTGGCTGGAGTGGCCCGTGTGCCTTGCCAGGTTGGGACTCCGTCCCCTAAGTCTTGGGGGTGAGTTTGTAATTCAGAGCCATCCCCCAGGCTGCAGGTGGAAGGCGGATCAGAGGAAGGGGCGGGGGATGGAGAGAAGGCAAAGGGTCTTAGAGGCATTTCCCAGGCAGGATGGGTGGGATTTGAGAATGAACAGATCAGAGGTGCGGGATGAAGGCAAGCCAAGCCTGGCACCCCAGTTCCTAGCTTGGGTGACCGGGTGGGGGTGCCATTATTGGGACTGAGAAGCAGGCTGGAGAAGGAGCAGACTGAAAGGAAGGTGATGATCTCCTTTTGGGGCATGTTGAGTATAAGGTGTCTGAGAGTGACCAGCAGGGGTGGTCAGTGACCAGAGTGACCAGAGGGTCAGAAGATGGTGGGAGCTCAGAGTTAGTTTGAGAAGTGAAGGCTTCTCAAATTAACATGCACACGGGTCACCTGGAGATCTTGTTGAAATGCAGATTCTGATTCCACTGGCCTGGGGTGGGGCCTGAGATTCTGCCCATCAAGGGTCCAGATGCTGCTGACGCTGCTGGTCCACGGACCACAATTTGAGTAGCAAGGTTCTGAGGACACCATCGGGGAGGGACTGGCAAGAAGGGAAGCTGTGGGGGCCAGACAATCACCGAGTGACATTGCGAGAAGCTGGATGGTGGAAGAGACTTACATTTTGGGATTTCAGTGAGAGTGACCAGGATGGGAACTTCACCCCATCAAGAATCTGGAGAACTTGGCCTATCCCACGGGTACAGATAGAAGCGCTCTGTTGTCCAAAGTGGGGAGGGAGGCTTTCACGGTAATGAGCTCCCCACTTCTGGGAGGTTCCACAGAAAACTGAAGACCCCGTGGCAGCGTGTTCCAGGAAAAGGGCCATGTTCGGGTGGCAGGACCAGGGGCCTACCCAGCCCGGCTGGCCTGACGCCTGTCTCCTCCGCAGTTCCTGAGCGAGGGCTACGCCGCGCACCTGGCCGCGCTGGAGGCCAGCCACCGCTCGCGCCCGAAGAAGAACAACTCGCGCATGATCTTGCGCAAGGGCAGCTTCGGCCTGCACGCGCAGCCCGAGTTCCTGCGCAAGCGCAACCACCTGCGCAGGACCATGTCGGTGCAGCAGCCCGACCCGCCCGCCAACCCCAAGCCCGAGCGGGCGCAGAGCCAGCCCGAGTCCGACAAGGACCACGAGCGGCCCCTGCCCGCGCTCAGCTGGGCGCGTGGGCCCCCCAAGTTCGAGTCGGTGCCCTGAGGGCCGGGCTGTGCGCAGAGCAGGGGGGCCCTGCCAGGCCGCCTGCGGGGACCGGAGGGGCTGCCTTCTCCCCGACACAGGCCTTTTCCTGCTTTTTCCCTCCCGTGTCTGTCCAGCAGTGTCCGACCAGAGTGGGGAGGGACCCTGCCCAGCCCTGAGGGGTTCCCTGGGCTGCGAGGGGGTGAGGTCCGGGGGTCTCCGCGCAGCTGCTGCTGCCTCCCCCAAGCTTGAGATGGCAAGCCCGAGTCAGGGCTGATGTTTGTGTGGTCCCGGGGGCAGGCCTGCCCGGAGCTGGAGGGTTTGACGAAGTCTCCCGTCTTTCTGAGTTCCTGAGGCTTCGGTAGCGATGCTAGGCGGGCCCTAAAGGGAGAAGCCCCCAGACTAGGGATCAACAGCCCTGGCAGGTACAGCTTCATGGCTGTATGGTGGAGGGGTGAGTGGCATTTGTGCCCGCTCTTCCTGTGACATCCGGGGTCACCGTCTTGGGCCTGGCTCTACTATGGCAAGGTGGCCACTTTCTGGGAGTGAGATGTCCCCAGGGCTCATCCTATGTTCGCTGTGTCAGTCCGTGGCCCTTGGGGGGTGGGATCTGGTGCTGATGGTCTGTCCTCCTGCCGCTGTCCGTTATCCCCCCTCCTTGTCCTCAGTGTCCTCACCATTCTCCTACGGCCCTTGAGGACAGACAGGTGTTCCTCTTCCCAGAGTCCTGCTGGGTGCCCTCCCCTGTGAGGCTGCAGCCTTGAGCTCTGGCCTAGCTGGGCTGGCTCTGAGCTCTTGAGCTGGTTGCTTGCCCTCTCTGGGCCCTGCCTTCCTTATGTGATTGGAGGAGGTCTACCCAGCTAAGATCCGTGTGAGTTTTTGACTCTTAGGCTGTCCTGCGCTTCTGCGCCTGGAGGCTTTTCAGGCCTAAGAGCCCCTCGGAGTGTCCAGTGATCTGTCCCTTCCGCACTGTCTGGGAGGGGCTCTGAGTGGGCCGGATGGAGCAGCTCCTGCTCCACTCCTTCAAAGGAAGCCCCTCTGTGTGTGGGGGAGGTGGGCTATGAAGGGACCCCTGCTCCATGGAGAGGGGCGCTTTGCACTGATGTGTAACCCTGGCGTCCTAGGGACAGAGACATCCCCAGAGAGGGACAGGTCTGGCTCCCCCTCCCCAGCTCTGCGCAGACCGATTTCTCCCTTATGGCTCCTGGAAGGCATAGAGCTGAGATCCCAGGGTTCTGGGATTCACGTAATTTTGGCTCAAACTGTTGCATTCTCTTCCCTTCCTCCTGCCACTCAGCTTCGTTTGTGCCCATGACCTCCCCCGGGTCGTCCCGAGGTTGGCAGGGCTTGGCTCCCCTGGGGCCCCTCAAAGCCTGCTCAGGCCCTCCTGCTGCTGAGCCCGTGGCCTGGGCATTGGTCTCCAGAACTCCCCCCTGCTCCCTGGCCACGTGGGCCCGCCTCTGAGTCCGCGCGGGCTGTCACCAAGGCTGGTTGTAGCTCTTTCAGCCAGCGCTCTGTGTCAGGGGCCGGGCTGCCCCAGGGCCCAGACGTCTGTAAACAGCAGGCAACTGTGTCAGCTCAGTGTCGCTTCTGCTCAATGTCTACCTCTTGCAGCTCCCACGTGGCCAACGTCCCCCCGGATGGTGGCTGCTGATGGGGGCGCTGGCATCGCTGCTGCGAATCGCCTGGCAAACTGGGCACCCTGCTGAGGCCCAAGGGGTCCGACTCCCAGCCCCCACCCCGGCTCTCTCTCAGAAAAGTGTCTTCTCCAGTCTGCCAGCTCCTGCCACGTCTGCCCGACCTGTCTGCCAGCCCTCTGCCCCCTTTTGGCACTGCGTCGGCACCCAATCCCGGAGCTGCTGGCAAGGCTGTTGGGGTGGGGCCATCACCCTCAGCTTCCCCTCTAGTCCTGCCTCCTGGAGGCTCACACGGGCCCATCCTCCTTTAACACTTCATCCTTCCTGGCTCTCCATAAGGCACCAGCTCGTATGGCACAGCCACCTCATCGTCCCCATCCTTTCCAAAATAGACCCTGAGTTAAACTCGGGCAGGCTTAGTCTGAGTCCTGGAAACTCCACTATCTCCTTTTTCTGGAGGCCACTGATGTGTCACTTGCAGCTGATGAAGTAATCAGTGCGGGGCTCTTCCCCCCCCCAGTTAGACTCGCTGGGCCCTTTCTGAGAACTCCAGGCTGGGAGCAGGAGAGAGAGAGTGGGGCCCTGGGGAATCTGGAGTCCGAGCAAGCAGGGTTCTGTGGTTCTGGGGGTCGGAGCGGGGACGCAGGACCCAGCAGGAGGCCACCACTCCTTCCTTCCAGAGCCCAGGATTGGGGCTCTGGTGACTCACACCTGAGATGCTGATGGTGTACAGTGAGAGGCTGTGAACACGACTCCCTAGGGGCTTTAGCTGGTGTGTGTGACCGTGTGTGTGCGTGTGCCGTTCTGTATAGTGACCCACTCAGACAACGTCCGTTCAGTGCAGCTTTCACGGCACCTGTGACCAACGTGCACTTTCCCAGTGGTGTGTTCTGTGCTGTCCGTCCAGTTCAGTTGGAGAAAAACAAAGAACCCAGTCATGTTGTTCTCCGGACGGGGAGCCGCTGCCTCTCTCCGAGTAGTTCTGTGACCCCCTAGTCCGGCTGTTTTCTAGAGAATCCTAGCTCCCGGTGTGCCTGCTCCCCAGGAGCTGGGAAACGGGTCTTCCCGCCTGACCAAAGCTCCTTGTTCTCGCCTGGCATGTTCGTCCTGCCGACCAGGCGGCTGTCCTGCCCGGCTCCCTGCCAGCCGCCTTCCTCTGCGTTCACCCTGCTGGGGGTCGGGTGCATCCTGAGCCTGCTCTGCTGGCATCCTGGGTTTCCCTGAAGCTCTCCACTCCTCCCTGGGGCTCCGCAGAGTTTGAAGAAGAGTAGCCTCTTCGTGCGTTTGGGCGAGCGGCCCTCCTGTCTGTGTGCTGGGCCACAGAAAACACATGTGTTTGCCCCCCAGTATCCCAGAGATTCCTGGGGGGTGGGCCCTCTCAAAGAAGGGAGGCTGGATCTCTTGGTTTTTAAACCCTACTGTTACCCGTTTGGAGTCCATACCCGCACCCTGGAAGTGTCCAGCAGACAAACGTGGTGCCATTTTTAGATGAAAGCCGGACCCTGAGGCCGGTGGAAATGGGGCCAGAGGTGGCACTGGTTTTGCCTGGACACTCTCTCACCCAGCCTGGGTGTGACCCCGCCTGGGAGGGGCACCCTGACTTCCAGGAGCCTTGCAGCTGACCCCGCCTTAAACAGTCAACTTTCCCGCCAAACCCCGGGGGTTTGGGTGCCAAGTGCTCTGGAAACCTAGTCTCTTTGGCTCAGCCAAAAGAAACATCCGCTCCCTCCTTACTCTCCTTCTGGGCCTGGGGGGACTTACTTAAAAATCATAGTTAGGTTAAGTCCAAACTGCAAGGCCTGGCCCGGGTCAGGCTCTCCTTGTTGAGAGGCCACCAGGGCGGTTGGGAGGAAAATCAGAGTTTGACCCCACCCTTATTGGGACAAGGAAAGGCAGGTGATGCCAAGGAGGGGCAGGACAGGAGGGCGGCTCGCTCACGGGGACCCCGACCCTTGGACACCGCTGTCCTTTTCTATTTGTTTACTCCGTGGTGGCAGCCTGTCTGATCTTGTCCGTGGTCTGACTGTTCCTAAGTGTGTAACTCTCAGTATTGTCTGTGGTGGGTGGTTCTGTGGTGAAAAAGGTTTATTATATTCCTCATGGCTGCCTTGTACAAAATCCGTTAGAAAAGAAAATGTAAAATATCAGATTTCTAATAAGACAAAAACAGCATTACGGAGTTAAAAGATTTTTACAACTGGTCTTGATTTTGACGTGAGCTGGTTTTTAACTCTCAAACGTTGTCACTTAAATAAAAACCTTATTTGCCTTTAAAATGGGCTTCGCGCTGAGCTGAGCCGAGCTGGCTTTCCCGTTGTTCGTGTTCTCCCTGCGTGGGGGGCAGGCTGGCTCGGAGCAGGAGTCGGGGGCAGGGGGCAGGGTGAGGTGAGGGAGCAAAGCTGGGCCCCAAACCACAGACCTATTGCCCAGAGTGGTGTGGGGACACAGAAGAGACGTCAAATATGGAAAGAGAGTCTTTATTTATGAAAAAGCAACATTATCTAGGAAAGTCTCATACTGGTTTCTTTCTAATAAAATGATAAAGCAGATTTCTTAAATAATTTACAAAGGGCAGAAATTGCTAGTGAATGTGCTAGCCCCATCCCTACACACCCACCGTGCCCCGTGCTGAGAGCATGAACAGGTCCCAGGCGGCCAGGGTCTCAGGGCCTGGGAGGCTCTCCTATCCCTTCTCCCGGGGCTCCGATGGGGGAGCAGGGCGGAGCTGGGTTCCTGAGGGCCTTGGCACAGGTGACACAGGATGACCGATAATTCTCTGCAGACCCCGCTCCTGGAGACACAGCTTGGAGATTTCAAATATCTTCTGCTGCCTGCGCCTCACGTTGCAAACGAGGCAACCGTGAGGCTCAAGTGTGGGATGAGTTCCTAAGCCCAAAAGGGGGGTAGCCTGAACAATCCCCGCCCCTCTCCGAGGTCTCCCCAAGTCACTCTTGGACGGTGGCAGGATGTCATGGTGGACCTAGATGTGACCGGAACAGGAGAGCAGAGGCCCCAGAGCAGCCTCCATCTGGGCCCTTGTCAGTCAAGTCCTTGTTAGTGTGACCCAGGGGCGCTGCCGTCTCCAGGGGGTTTCCTCCAGGAAGTCATGGGGAGGCACAGATCCTGGGACTGAGGGTATGGTGGCCAGATATGGCTTGTGTCCTGCAAGACAGAGCTCCCTTCATGCCCCCCAAGGCAGGGGAGGTGGGAACACCTAGCCTGCCTTCTCCGCAAATGAGGAGTCCAAAGGTGGTCTAGCGGCTTGGGGCCCCGGAATGCTCAGTTAGTGATGGGGTCAGTGGGTCAGCAGTCTGACTCCAAGCAGGTAGGAAGACTTGCACACTTCCTACTCTGCTGGGCCCATCAGCTCTGTGGGTTTTTCCAGAAAAGACTTGGTTCTTTAACGTGCCTCCCAATATGCGTACGTGCTCATGCATGAGGAGGAGGAGAAATAGGAGGAGGAAGATGACATTGAGAAAGATGCTTGGGAGAGGGTGTTACCTGAAGGGCACTGTCCTCAGTCACGAATGAGAGAAATGGTCATGTCGCCACTAGAGATGGGAAAGTGGGAGGGGCAGATGCCATTGTGTTCTGCAGGCTCTGAGGGGCCCCCCCCAGCCTGGACTAGATGAGACCTGACCTGGCAACATGGTGGGAAGGAACGTGGCCCCCCTGACATACAGTCAGAGCTGGCAGGGCCCCACCTGAAAGCTCATCACGGCCATGTACAAATAGGGAAACAGCCCCAAGTTAGCACAGCTCCTGACCCGGGCCCTGCCCGCAGGATGGCGTCCTGAGCAGGCAGACCAGGAACTCCCAGTGGCCATGGAACTTTTCCCAATTCCATGGGTGGTCAGGGCACAGAGGAGCCATGGGGGGCCTTGGGGGCCGGGCAGGTCTTTCAGGAACCAGGTCCCTGGCCACATGGGAGGTTCTAGGTGATGGAGAAATGTGGGATCCCAAGGCCCAGGGGGCCACGCACGCCCAGGGTACATCCTTAATCACCACCCTATCTAGGTTTTTCATCTCTTCTCATGTTGCAGACCAGGATACCGAGGCTCAGAGAGGGGGAGGGGCTGGCCAAGGTCACATAGAGCCAAGGTCATAGAGCCAGAACCAGAGGTCTGCCTATAAACATGGCATGGCTCGGGGGGACCTCCTGGCCATTTCACCTTGAAGCATGGGATGCCAACTCACCTCTCTTCAGCGACAATGGCCTCATCCAGCTCTTGGGACAATTTCTGGAGGTGCTGAATTCCTGTCCCCACAGGCTCTAGATCACTGTCAGACTCACTGAACCAGAGGAAAAGCCACATGTACCAGTGACTGGTTGGAAACCTGTGGTGGGAGCCCCTCTCAACCCAGCACTGGGTCCTGGAGATGACCAGTGGGGGCTGGGAACGCCTCACCCCAGACCCTCACTCCAGGAAGTGACGTCAGAGCGCCTTGGAGCAGCTGGCAGAGAACAGACGGATCAAGGCCTGTGAGGCCAAGGTCAAGGGCAGGTGATCTTGTAGACAGGTGTGCTCTGCCGTTCCCTGCTTGGAAACTGAGCCTCAGCCTCCAGATGCCTTCAAAACTGGCTTTTGGGCTCACCAGGTGGTTTGGGTGAGTGTGATACTGTGACAGATTAGCTCCCTGAAGGACTTCCCCAGGACCCTTCTAGGGAGGGGCAGAGCTGGGCCAGAACACACATGTGACTCAGCTCAGGGTGCCCCTTGCTCCAGGTGGCCCCAGGAGGGGCTCAGATGCCCCTGGGGCCCAGTTGGTATTTTTGGGCAAACTCTGTTCCTCTTACCTGGGGGAGCAGAGGGGCTCTGTCGAGGAGTAGGGGCTTCGGAAGGCAGCCTCCCTACAGGACCGCCGCAGTGGGTGGCCCCATGGGCCTCTCTGGGCTGAGAGGCTGAGCTGCTCCCTCTCGCAGGGGTCCAGGGTTGCATGGGCAGGGGCGGCTGCAGACAGCCGGGTGCTCCTCTGGCTCAGGCTGCGAGCTGGGGGGCTGCTGCCCTTCTGGGCCCCTCTCTTCCTCCTCCTGGCTTTCACCTGGGTTTCCACCAGCCACTTGGTGCCACTCTGGCAGGACTCCTGGATTCTCTGTACAGGGACACGGAAAGGTGAGCACAGACAAGCCACAGGGGAGCTCCCCCAAGTCTCCAGGCCGTCTCTCCACCCACCATCCTACAGATACAGGCAGCTTTCCGTCTCAAGGCTGAGGGATGTGGATGAGTCCGTGTGATAGGGCCATGGGCCTATGCATGGACCTGGGCCTGGGTGCCCAGGCCAACCCCCCAGGACACCATGAGATAGTTGGTCTCCACTCTGGTCTCACTCGCTTTAGTCCATCCTCCACATTCGTATGCAGAGACCCTTCTCGAAGGTAGTTCTGATCATGACACTCAACTGCTCAAAACCCTTCTATGGCTCCTCATTGCCCACAGGATCAAGCCCTAACTCTTGGGCCTTTCGCACCAGCTGGGGGACGGCTGTGAAGGCTCTTCCTCAGCTAGACTGTCTTTGCCTCAGCAAACCGGAGTGCAGAGCTTAGCGCAGCCCCGAGTCACCTCTGGTGAGTGGGCAGGCTGCTCGGAGCCCCGGGGGGTTAAAACGATCACTGGGCCCTTCCAGACAAGGACTAACATTTGGCTCAGAGAACTTTCTGCAAAGGGTCTAGCAACAGCTTCCCTCTCCCACATCTTCAGCTTCTCCATCAGACACCAAGGAGACTCCCCCGGCCCCCCAGTTCTCTCCATGGAGGTCCATTCTCTCTCCTGGCCTCGGTCATTTCTAGGGGACCCCTCTCCACATCTCCAGCTCCAGGTTCGAAGATGCATCCACAAGCACCTCACACCCAACATGTGTGACATCTTCCTGCCCACACATCTCATCTGATACCAAATCCTCTCACATCTACCTTCTGAGTAGCTCTTAAAGTTGCTCAGTCCTCTGCAAGGCCAGGCCGCCGGCCCCCTTAGGGGGAATCTGCTTCTGACCCCTTTTCCATCGAGTAGCTAAAGAACAAGTTCTAATATGCTAATCGGACTCAATTCCCACCCTGTTGAAAATTCTCCCCACTGGCCCCCAGGGCTCCCAGGCACTCTTGGGAGACTAACACCTTGAGCACACCAGCCTCTCTTCTGCCCCATCTCACTGTCTGTTCTCTGGCCACGCCCAGACTAAGCTCCTGCCAGTCCTCCCTCCGTTCTGGGTCTGGGCTCACACTGTTGCGCCTGCCTTAGACTCCTCATGCTCCCCCTTTCCTGGGTGAATTCCATGGAGTCACCTCCTCTGGGAAGCCTTCACCCTCTGAGCTTGTTTTGGGGGCCCCCCACCATCAGCTGCTTCCTTGCAATTTCCTATCACAATACAGCTCTTATCACCTTGCACCGTGAGGATCTTTTCTTCCATGACACTGTTTTCATTCACTCCTTCAACTATTTGTTGAGTGCCAGAACTATTTGGGGTGCTGGGTTACATCAATAGGAAGCGTCAAAGTCCCCGTCCTCATGGAGTCTATATTCTTGGGGGCTCCTTGAGGGCAGCAGCCGTTGGCACCTCCATAAATGGATGGTTAGCACTGTCAGCATTACCTGGGACATGGCACCCAAGGCGTTCTTAGCTGAGCGAGCCGCACCCTGGAGACCCTGCTGCCCTGGCTCTGGGGTTTCCAGGCGTTTCCAGGAGGGGCCGGGCCCCAGGTTGAGGCTGACTGCTCTCAGGGGCAGCCTCCTTTGGAACTGTCTGCACAGGGAGCCCAGAGCCCGGCTGGAGGTCTCCGGATGGCCGACTGCAGGCTGCAGCACCGCAGTCTCCTCCAGCTGCTCCTGGTCCTGGAGAGATCTTCGGCGCACGGAGACCCCCACGCCCGGCCACCGAGAGGCCATCTGCTTGGCCAAGAGTCTGTTCTGTCCGCTAGACCTTGAGAAGGGGGAGGAAAGGCAGGTCAGCAAGGCATCCCCCACTCCCAGGCTCCACAGAGTGCCTGGGTACAGTGGAAGAGATGGGATGGAGGCCCATGGGGTGGGGTGGATGGCTCAGGCTGGGGGTGTGGACAGTTGGCAGCTCTGGCAGTCAGAAGCAGGATGCTTCCTGGAAGGGGGCCCGCGAGGTCCAGAAGAGGGCAGAGGCCCTACAAGGCCGGTCAGCATTTCCTGCCCTCCCTTGCCGCAAGCGTCTAACACAGCCGGCTTTTCATCCCAACCTCTTTTCCGCTTTTTGCCTCAGGGAGGGAGGCAGAGTCAGGGCCGGCCCTCCCGAGCCTCAGCACTTGGCCAGGGCACCATCAGCGGCTCTTTCACAAACACCCTGACCCAACGCGCTCCCGCCCGGACCCCGCGGCTGACCAGACACCCCAATTTCCACCTTGCGATACCCACACGCCCACACGCCGTGCCCATCCTAACTAGAGTGCCATTCTCCCATCGCCCCTCATTCCCCCCCACCCCGTGGTCCCTTCAGAACAGAAGCCCCACTACGACCCGCACTCACCTAACAGCCCCCAACGTCGACCAGACGCCGAGCACAGCTGCTCCTCGCCCACCCTGGCCGATTTGAAACTCCGCGCGGATCCGCCCCTGGCCCTGTCCTCACAGCTGATTGGCTCCGTCCCCGCCTCGCTGCCGCGCCCGGGATCCGATTGGCCCCCTGGTCTCGCGGCTGTGAATCCTGTCCGCGGATTGGCCCAGCCGTCCCCATTCATCCCTCAGGACCCCGCCGAGCCCGGCGCGGAGAGATGCTTCTCCGTTGTAACTGCGGGTCCCGCCCGCGCCCCTCGCCGGCCCAGCCCCCGCGCCCCCTCCTGGACGCTCGGCCCCAGGCCATCGGGGCGCCTTGTAGGACTGCAAAGGGTTCACACAGGTCGGACAGGGCCCAGCGGAGACGCGGTCCTGGGCTCCTGGGGACCCTCGCATCCTGTCTGGAGGTCTCAGTGGATCTGTTAGAAAGAGCCGGGGGGCTGGGAGCTCGGAGCCCTGGGTTCCCGTGGAGGTTTTGTTTCAAACTTCCAGCCTGACCCTCTGCCTTCCTGAGACAAGGCACTGCCCTCCTGTGTTCCCCAAACACCACCCACACTCTGCAACGAGAAAACCCACCCTAGAAGAAGGAACAGACCCTTCCCCCCCGCCCCCCCCCCCCATGAGCGCGGCCACACCTGGGAGTAGAATGCCTCCCTCTAGAAAGCACCTCCCCCCCACCTCCTTCTTTTTTGTGACCTCAAAGTAGCTGGTTCTCCCCGTCCTCACCTGGTTCTCTGCTCCCTGCCCCCTGCCCCCCAGCCACTCTCTTGCCAAGGTCTCGCTGATGCTCCTTGACGCTCTGTCCTCAGCCTCTTCTTCACCTCTGGGTGATCTCACCCACTCGTCTGGCCTCGGTGACCGCCCACAGGACAGTGAGAGCGATGAGCATGCATGGGGCCCTCACTGTGCAGCAGGAACTTGTGTCCCAAGTGCTGTATATTATGAACTTTTCTGACCCTCAGTGCAGCCCGGACCAGACGAGGAGACTGAGGCACAGAGAGCTTAGGCTGGGCCCCGATCTCCCTCAGTTAGTATAAAGCAGGGCCAAGGATTCCAACTGTGGTCTGGGACCAGGGTCCACATGCCATAGCCTCTCAGCCGCACCTGTCCCCTCGTGCCTATCTCCTCCTGGGCACTGCAGGCACCTTAACCCCACATGCCAACCCACGTCACCCTGGGCTCTCCAACCCTCCTCCTCCCTCCCCGCGTCCCCCTCTCATGTCTTTCCAAATACCTACTGGCGTCTGATAGAGGAAGCACTGTGCTAAAAATGGGCCCCCAGGTCAGCAAACGGACGCATTCCTTACCCTCACGGAGCTCAAGTCCAACGTGTGGGGAGAGACAGATGTTAGTGAGTCAAATAACCAATAATCAATCAATCAAAGAAAGTTATGACACAAAAATTATGTCACTTAAAGCTGAGACCTAGAAAATGAGCTCACCAAGCAAAGAATGTGTGTGTGTGTGTAGGATCTTCTTGCCCAGGGAACATCACATTCGAGGGGAGCACACCCAGGTAAGACGCCCAGCACACACACATATGTGTCATGAAACAGTTTCCTGAAACTATGTGTGATGGGCGTTGATATTTCCCAAGCATCAGAGGTGTTTGTTCCCAAACCTGTTTGTGCCAGTTGTATTTTTTCTTGGAATTAGGGAATTTAATTCAGGTCCTTCACCAACGTGATATGAGGGGAAAGCAAGAGTTGTGATTTTTATGAAAACGAAGTTGAAAGTATGGGACTCTGTGAAGCTGAGACACTTGGAAACAAAGTCTCTCAAACTGGGTTGTCTTGTCCCAATTGTCTGTCTGTGCCAGGCACCTCACGGGCATCAGTGCAATGGCTTATATTTGCTGAGCCCTTGACATGGGTGTGCTCAGTGCTTTTCCTTTATTCTCCCTTAATCCTCACCATAACTCTATGACAAATTACAGATGATGAATTGAGATTCAGGCGGATCAAGTGTCTTGCTCAAGATGAGATGGAGAGCCAGAGCTGGATCTTAAATCCTGGATGTCTGACTTAAAAACCCGAATTCTTAGCCTTAGATTACAGGACCTCATCAAGTGTCAGGAAAGGATGAGTGAATGAATGAGTGATGAGGCCCTCCCTGTTTGGGGCTTCACACCCCCTTCCCTCAGAACCGAACTGGCAGACCAGGTGAACAAGATCCGTCTCCATGGCAACGAGAGGAGTAGGCAGGAACCTGAATGGGCAGGCGGTCCCTCTGCCTGCCTGGAGTGGAGCGCGGGGGTCGATGGAGGATGCTGAGGTTAGCAGGCTCCTAGCCGAGGGTGGTGGGTGCAGGGGCTCCTGTTCCTCCTTGAGAGGAGGAAGAACCAGTCAGTTGTTGCAGGCTGAGGCTTTTTGGGGTCCAGCTCCACCCTCGCCTCTGTTGGAGAGGAGGCTGGAGGAGGAGAAGGAGGAGCTCCAGCCTCGCCCTGCCCAGGGGCTCCCTGCCCAACAGCAAAGCGTCCACCAGTTTCCTGGAACTCACGGAACTGTCCATGTGATGGAGGAAGCCGACATCAAACTGTGCAAAATGCCACGAATGCGAAGTGCTAGGGAGCGGCAGGGGTGTCCAGGGGATAAGGAACCCCATTTGAGCTGGGGTCAGCACGGGCTGCCCTCGGCATCTAGTGTTTTTGCTGAGGAGTCAGGGGGACAAAGAGAGGAGAAGACGTCTTCCGACAGAGGGATCTTCGGAGGCCCATGCTGGGATCCGGAGCCCTGCCAAGGCTGAGCGAGGGCAAGGGCGGGGCTGGGAGCAAGAGGCAGGGGCTGCAGGGCTCCCTGGACCAGGCAAGGAGCTTAGAGTTTATCCCGAGGGCAGTGGGAAGCCTTTGCTGAGTTCTCAGAGGGGTGTGGGGTTGTTAGAGCTGCCTTTTAATGAATCCATTAAGAGGTTAGTTTGGGGTCTAAGGAGTGGTTGGGGGTTCTGTCTGGAGGCTGTGGCCTGAGCACCTCATTCTTCTCGGCAGTGAAACCGCTGGCATCATCTTCAACACCCCCTCCAGTCATGATCCCCCTATCTCGCCCCCGCCCACCGTTGGCCAAACCTCTCAGTTCTGCCTCTGCCCCTTTTCCACAGGGAAGCAGTTGGCACAGTGGGAAAGTTTTAAACAGTGTGAGACGTGATTAGACCTTTCTCTTCCACTGTGAATTACATCACTGGCAGAAAAATGCCGAAAACGTAAAGTCTGGTATAATGCACACATGTAAAGTAAACAGCCACGTGCCCATCACCTGGGTGAAGAGACAATGTTGCTGGGACCCCAGAAGCAGCCCCCGCCCCCTGTTGTTTTTTGAGGTAATTGCTTTTATTTTCTTTGTAGTTTTATCATTTGCTCTCTTACCTCCTATGCACGCAGACCGCTGTAGATTGCCGTGTGGTTGGAGAAAGGATGGAATGGAAGACAAAGGCCTCTGTGCCCCCTACCCTGACCCCCTTCCTCCAGGGAGGGATGGAGCTGGGCCCTGGGGGGGTCTGTGTGCTCAGGGAGGGTCCTGGAGGGCGTGACTTGGCTGCCCCCATCTGGGTTCTCCAGCCAGACAGCTGGCCCAGGCTTGGCCTCCTCTGTGCCGATGGCTCCTCATGGGAATCAAGACTTTTGGGTGTGACTTTTCAGGGTCCTACTCACTGCTCCAGGGAGGCCCCTCAACTTCCCGGAGCAGGAGGCAGGAGAGGTCGAAATTCGGATTCCTCTGGGAAAATGGAGTTAGGATGGGAGACACCAAGGCCACAGGTCAGGAAATAAGTGGGATCAGCTCTTTGAACACAGATCTGTCGGCTCTCAGTCTGGTTCTCGTCTCTGCCTGTGGCAGGGTCCCGTGTCCCCCCTCCGTGTAACAAGTCGGTCTGGGGTCAAGAAGAGAGATGTTCTGTGGTCCTCAGAAGCCCCCAGCACCCTCAGACCCCTGGGGAGCCGAGGCAGAAGAACTTGAACAGGCCACAAGGTGGTGCCAAATACCAGACTTTCACATTATTTTTCACTTTTAGACCAGAAAGGGCATCCCTGATGTCCTGAGTAAGCTCTGCCTGGGTCCCAGACATGGGACTGAGACCCGCCAAACGGGACAGAAGAGCCGCTCGCACCAGCCAGACCTTGGTTGGGGAGCAGGAGTGGGGCTGGGGGAGGGTTCCTCAACTTTCCCCAAACCTGCCAAAGAAGGAAGGCAGGGATGGCTAAGGCTGCAGGGCCCCAGACTGGGGTCCAAAGGGGCCAAGGGTCTGAGACCAGGGTTGGCACTGAGACCAGGCAGGGCAGGGGGTCTCCAGGGCTCCCCTCCTCATCCCTTCGCTGGCCTAAAGCCTCTGTCCTGCTCACTCCCTCTCCCCCTTCTTTGAGAAAGCTCCAGCCAACTTCGTTCCTTCTTGGGCTGGGACAAACCAAAGGTGATGCAGTAATGGTGGCCATCAGGTAGGGGCCGCACAAGCCGCAGAGCAGTAGAGGGAGCAGAGGGCTAGACTACCCCAGGGCCCTGATGAGCAGCCTGGGGCTGGGCCCGCCTTCCTCCTCCCATTCACACCCCTCCCAGTAGAGATTATCTGGGCCTGGTCTGCGCAGCCTGAGGGCCCTCCTCTCAGCGAGGTCATCTCAGCCGGGCTGGACGTCTCCCTCCACCTGCACCATGGACGACACTCTGCTCCTGAACGTGGAGGGGGTCAAGAAAACCATTCTGCACGGGGGCACGGGGGAGCTCCCAAACTTCATCACCGGATCCCGGGTGAGTGAGACCCACCCCCAAGACTAGACGGGGGTGCCCTTGGTGACCTTCTGCATTCTGGCTGTGCCCAGTGGCCCCGCAAACAGCTTTCAGCTTTGCCAAAAAACGGCCAGCCAGGTCCTTCCTGGATCATCAACCCCGGGGCATCTGGGAAGCTCTGAGTTGTGCCCATCCACCAGGCATTTTTGATACTTTGCAAATTAAGCTTCAGCATGGGGTGAAGGGAGGGCTTTGGGAATTTTCTGGAGCCCCAAGCATTGAGTGAGAAGGAAGGGCCCTCAGGCGTTGTGGTGTTTGTCCACAAATTCTCTCTGGATGATGGAGGGGCTGGGTCTGTGGCCTCGGATCTAGGGCTTATTTAAGGAAGGACTTGCTGACCTGCCGAGTTGTGAGATGGGGTCCTTTAGGAGGGAGTGGGGTCCTTGTCCCTGGGGGAGTCCAGGCGGGGGTGGGGATGCTCTGGGAGTGGGATTGGGTGAGCTGACCCCTGAGGGCAGCCCTGGGAGTCAGTGACAGGGGGTGGCTTCTGCTGGGCCTTGCCAGGTGTTGTCTAGACTGCAGTCCACTCTCTTGGTGACCAGGTGACCTTTCATTTCCGCACCATGAAATGTGATGAGGAGCGGACGGTGATAGATGACAGCAAGCAGGTGGGCCAGCCTATGCACATTATCATTGGGAACATGTTCAAGCTGGAGGTCTGGGAAATCCTGCTGACGTCCATGCGGGTCAGCGAGGTGGCCGAGTTCTGGTGCGACACCATCGTAAGTAGGCCATGCTGGCCCATTCCTTGGGTTTACCTTCTACAGCAGCCTCCAGCCCACTTCCAGGGCTGCTGTGTTTCAGCAAAGTGGGGGTGAAACAAGACTCTGCAAGGTGCATCCTGCACCCTCCCCCTGCCCTCCGCCCCTGTCAGAGGGAGCCGGATCCCCCAAGAGAACAAGCCCCTAAAGTGACAGTCAGGGTCGCAGCTGGCTGGTGGGATCCGGGGGCCTGGTGGGAGTGAGCTGCCCACCCACCGTCCTCACTTTTTGTGCAGGGTTATTAGACCCTGAAGACTTTTGGCCACTGGTCACTTTTCTTCCCTCCTCCCCACTCCTACCAACATTGCAAAGCTGTTTTCGCATTTATTCGCTCTTACAAATCACCAGCACAAGTCAGCCTCCTTGTTCTGTGGCCCAGATGGAGATGGCAACACTCCCCTTTAAACAGACATTTCTTTTGGAAACTTTCAAGCACATGCAAACGTCGACACAAGTGTACAGAACTTTCAGGTACCCCTCACCCAACGCCGGCCCCAATCTGCCCCCCCCAAGTCTTGTTTCATCCACCGCCATCACTCCCTTCCTCACCCCGCGTGGTTAAAGCACATTTCAGACACTGTAGCGTTTCAACTGTAAATACTTTATCTCTAAAAAGAAAGATATTAAAAAACACCATAACCTCAGTATCATTATTACATCCTTGAAAAACAGCAATAATTTCTCAATGCCAACTAATATCCAGCCACTGTTCCAATTTCTCCAGTGGTCTCCTCATTTATTCTTTGTGGTTGGGTTTGTTCAGATCAGGATCCGAAGTCCAGAGAGAGCGCTTTGTGGATCTGTCTCTCGAGTCTCTTGTCATCTCTGGCTTCTCCCTCCCTTTTTCCTTGATGTGAATTTGTTGAAGGACCTGGGTCACTTGTCCTGTGGAAGTCGCCACATTCTGATTTCGTTGGTTGCTTCGCCATGGAATTGTCCGACATGCTCCTCTACCCCCCATTTCCTATAAGTCGGGCTGTGTGCTGCTCCCTGGGAGCCACCCCCGTTTCCTCACCTCTCTCATTGATGGATGGGGCTCAAGGGTTGTCAATCCAGCCCTTACAATTTTTTTTAGAGACTAACTCTCTTGTTTTACTGATGAGGAAATGTGAGACCCAGAGGAGGAAAGTAACTTTCTCTGGGTCAAACAAGTTAAGGGACAGGATCAGGTGGGGCCCCTGGTCCCCTCACTCCTTATCCAGTGTCTGTTTCTCTTCACAATGTCTGATAGACTCAGGCTGCAACGCCGTCTTCTCCCGCCAGGGGACCCCATCCAGGGCATCACTCATTTCTTTACTTCGCAGATATTAGTCGAGCATCTTTCCTTTGTCTCAGTCTCTGTTATTCTTCATCCTGATGCTTTAAATTTTTAAAAAGATGTTTTATTTTTAACAATCCAAGTCTTCGGAATATCGACTTCTCTGCGGTTTCAGTTTGTTTAAAATGATATCTATTGACCTTGCTTACGATGAGGAGCTTCTGTACATTTTAGACCCGCATGCACCGGTAATTTGGGCCACAAGTTAAACAAGGCTTCCTCACCAACAAGAACCCCTTCTCCACAGGCTGCACGTCGGCTCACATGGGAGAGCTGTGTGCACAGAGGGCTGTCAATAAATTCTTGATTGGTTGATTGATTTGTTGTTTGCAAAACCACAAGCTGCTGCTATTCCCGCGATGTGGCCATGACTGTTTTCTTCCCTCGGTGTCTGTGTTTTTTTTGACCACATCCATAGTGACATGGGTGCACTGCCCATCTCCTGGGCTGGTTAACTTATGGCACAATGACTGTTGGTTTTTTCAATAGCCCCCACCTCTCCTCCCAGCCCACAGCTGCTGTGATGGTGCGCGTGCATGTGCACACACACACACACACACACACACACCTTTCCAGAGTCTTTTGTCTCCCTACACATCCACCTTTTACGCAACCTCTATCCATCCATGCGTTCAGGCATCAATTCATCCATCTTTCCCTTCAACCAATATTATTTGTAATCCGGTCTTCCATCACTAAGCATCCACCCATCTCTATCTATCTATCTATCTGAAAACTTTCACTGGGCACCAGATTTGGCCTGTGCTGGGTGTTAGGAAAGAACAAAGTCCCCATCTCTCAAGGAGCTTAAATTCTGGAGGAGGAGCAGACAGCTAAGCAGTTACAATGCAGGGCAGCCACTGCCTTGACAGAAATAAGGGAGGGCAGAGTGCTTTAGGGCCACAGGAGAGGGGCAACTAACTGCATTAGGAACTTAGGGGAACTTCTTCATGAAGACGACACTGGGCTGGGTCTTGACGGATGAATAGGAGTTCATCAGACCTCGAAGTGGGAGGGAGGAGGTAGCGTCCAGGCCAGGAAGTGTGGGAAGGCTTGGCATGTTTCCTTTAGTTTGCCCCTTCTCCTCTGAGGGGCCCTGTCCACTTCACAGTCTGAGGTTTGGAAAGACTGAGGCATCAGTTGGACAGTTAGGTCTATATGACAAAGGACACAGCAAGGCCTGGCTTCCCCAAGCGCTGGCTGCTGGTCACTCCCTGCAGAGCCCTCTGCCTGGACGGTCCTCACCGGGTTACCTTGAAGTTTAGGTCTCTGCAGGGCAGGGGGCTGCCTCCCTCCCTCCCTCCCTCCCCTTCCCCTAAACCAGAGAGGCAGGTCTGGGAGCTCCCGCCCTGGAATGCTCTCCTCCTTGTCCCCCACCCCTCCCCAGGGGGGCCTCTGGTCTCTATGTGGGACTTTTTGCTCGTGCCCAGTCCTGTGAGGCCAGGGGGTACAAACTCAGATCCCACAAAGGGTCAGGACCCTGGCCACTGGAGATCATCTGGTCCATCCAAGGGGGACAGCAGCTCTCAGCTCCCTGACAGCTGCCATGTGACAGCCGAGGCCCCGCGTGGCTGGATGGGCTGAGCTTTTGAGACAAGCCAGAAATCTTCATTAGCATGTGAACTCATTCACTGTTTAAACATTGGCAACTAATTAACAAAAAACCCCACAATGTGAAGGATGAAACAAAATCAGGCTGCGAGCTGATTAGGGCCCACTGCTCACCAGTTTGCCACCTCCAGTCTAGATCCAGCCCCTTGAACAGAACCAGGCTCTGGCCCTGACATCCCAGAGAGGGGCAGTGGTCCTGGGCTCCCGCTGCCCCAGCCATAGCCCCAGTGCACTGAGCGAGTCCCAAGGGCGGGAGTCTAGCTCCGCAGAGACCGCATGTGACTCTGGCTGCCCCATCAGCCTGCAGCCGGGGAAGCAGGCCTCCAGGGCAGGCCCAGAGCTGAGACCTCCACACTCCGCACACCCCTTCCTCCCTCTGACAGGCTGCCTGGAGGATGCGGGCCTCTGGACCAGTCCTGCTCCTCCCTCTGGCCTTTATCTTCCTTCCTGGATTTCTTCCCACTCCTGCTGGCATCCTGCAGCCCACCATGCTGACCAGCGACCCTGGTGGTACGAGGGTGGCAGGGGTCTAGCGGGAGAAGGCCTTTGTCTGAGGTCATGCCCAAGCAGCTGCCTGGCCCTGGGGTCTGCAGCTCACGACATGCTGCAGGGACAAGGGCCCGCCGAGCTGGGCGCTGCCATGTCAGGGCCGGGAGTGCCCCTCCTTGCAGCAAGCTATCCCGGGGGCATCTTCCCCCCTTCCTCCAGCCTTAATCCCAACAGGCTTAACTGCCATCTGGTCATCTCTCTCATAAAGAGGCTAAGGCGTTCAGGCTAATCCTGGCTGCTGGGGGTCACCTTCAGCCCCAAGCTGGTGACGTGGAGGCCAAGCTGGACCATGTCTGCCCTTTACTTTCCTAACAGTGTGTCTTTACTGGAGTTGCCGTGTGGGAGCCTGAGATGGGCCATCCCAGCCCAAGGACGGAGGTTCTCCGGGACTGTCTCTGGGCCTTCCTTCCCGGCTTGCAGATGGGGAAGCTGAGGCCCCGTGTGGCACAGGCCTTGCCTGAGGCCACCCGGCCGATTTCCCCAGGCCTCCTGCCCCCCAAGGGCGCCAAGCCCAGCTCCCAATGCTGGGTGAGGCTTTGAAGAGCCAGACTCATATCCCCACCATCTCACTGAATCCCCACAATGGCCTGACTACTGGACAGGTGCAGCAGAGGGGACCGCAGCTCAGGGAGGGGCGGGGAGTGGGACTCATGGCTAATCAGCAGCACAGTCAGGACGCAAACCCGGCCCGCTTGGACCCCAGAGCCCTGCTCCTTCCACTGCTCTCCACACTCCCCTCCCTGCGAGTCACAGGCTTCTTGGACCTAGGGTCTCCTTGTCCACGGAGACATGTGGAAAAATACACTAGAGCCCACCAAAAGGGCCAAGAAGAGGCAGCATGGCACTGTGGCTAGAGTGTGGACTCCAGAGCTGGGTTTGAATCCCAGGTTCGTTACTTCCCAGCTGTGTGACCTTAAGCAAGTTACTTAACCTCTCTGGGCTCTGGTTTCCTCATCTGTAAAATGGGGATACTAGCGGTGCCTCTCTCGTTGGGTCATCTTGAGGACTGAAGGAGCTAACAGAAGTGGAGCCCTTTGCCTGCACACAGTCAACCTCAGCCATTAGTGGGAGTGTGTTGGGGGCAATAAGTAGTAACAGCCGTGGGGCAGGCATGGGGGGGGGGTAGCAGGATTCGTGCTGTGGGGGCTCAGAGCGGGGGCTCTCTGTGGCCCAGCGAGTTCGGAGCAGACAGCCCAGACGCCGTCCATCCTTCCTCCCCCACAGCACACAGGGGTCTACCCCATCCTGTCCCGGAGCCTGCGGCAGCTGGCGGAGGGCAAGGACCCCACCGGGTGGCACGTGCACACGTGCGGGCTGGCCAACATGTTCGCCTACCACACGCTGGGCTACGAGGACCTGGACGAGCTGCAGAAGGAGCCGCAGCCGCTCATCTTCGTGATCGAGCTGCTGCAGGTGTGGCCCGGGGGTCGGGGGTCGGGGCCAGCCTCGGGGAGCGCCCGGGGTCAGCGGGCGTCACCTGTGCCTGGACGTCACCCAGTTTCTCAGAGAACAACAGAGGGCGCACAAACCACAGGAGAGCTGGAATCCAACCCCACTTCGGTGCCCCCAAAAAAGTCCTCTACTTTTTCAGGGGAAAAGCCCACTGGGGACCAACTTTTTAAATGTCATTTCTTTCCATTCTGGAGGCATTTTGCTTCTATCGGTTATCTACTTCCATTTTTGTTTTGAAAATTTTAGCATTATATCTTCATCCCCCATCCCTGTGGTTTGTGGGTTCAGACCTGGTTCTCCAAGAGAGAGAGAGGCTGCAAGGAACTCTCCACCCCTCTCACTCGTAACCTCAGAGTGACTGGTGTCTGGGGGGTGGGGGTGGGAGAGGGTCAAGCCCAGGTCAGGACTCCGCTTACAGCCAAGGAGGTTCAGCCTGAGGGCTCCGTGGGTGATTACAAGTAAATAAGAGAAGTGCATCAGCAAAGGGCCAGCTCGAACAGTTGTGCGGTATGTACACTGCACAAGAGCATCACCTTTCAGGTGCTCATTACAGACGATGTGTATTTGTACTTTTATAAGGACAGTTCTCCAGCAGATGGCAACACAGTGTCTTGTTCTAATGGAATGAGTATCGTGATGAGTTTGTGAATACTGGAAGTGAAGTGTGTTGACAAAGGGGGTGCCTTTCCTAACTTGCACAGAGGCGCTAATTTAGGGTAGGGCCCTGGGGGCCCCCCAAACAGTCACACGTATTGGACCAGCAAGCATGATTCTGCCGGCTGGACCCCACGGTGGAAAGTGCAGGCTGACTTCAGCGAGCTGTCCCCGGGGGGCCACTTTCTCTGGTCCCTCCCTGGTGGGGTGCAGGCGCCCGGGGTCCCTGCCTCCCTGACCTGCAGCTCTCGCGCCAGGTTGAGGCCCCGAGCGAGTACCAGAGGGAGACCTGGAACCTGAGTAACGCAGAGAAGATGCAGGCGGTTCCCCTCCTGCACGGGGAGGGGAACCGGCTCTTCAAGCTGGGCCGCTACGAGGCCGCCTCTGCCAAGTACCAGGAAGCCATCGTCTGCCTCCGGAACCTGCAGACCAAGGTGGGGGCCGCCCGCCGGCAGGGGGCACCGTGTGGGGCGCAGTCCGCGGCCTGAGCTCACGGCCGGCCTTTCTCCATCGGGCAGGAGAAGCCCTGGGAGGTGCAGTGGCTGAAGCTGGAGAAGATGATCAACACGCTCATCCTCAACTACTGCCAGTGCCTGCTGAAAAAGGAGGAGTACTACGAGGTGCTGGAGCACACGAGCGACATCCTCCGGCACCACCCAGGTGGGCTCGCCCGGGGAGGGATGCAGGGCCGGACCGGGGCGCAGAGTCACCTGCACAGACCTCCGTGCTCTTCTCCTCTGACCTGACAAAGCACCAAACCTTGCCTCCGCCCAGCAGGATATCCCCAAACCCGTACCCGGATCCCGGGGGATGGATGAGCCGTGCTCGCGGTGGGAGGCATGCTAGTTTAATGTCTCTTAGGACGACTCTATCAGCAGCTCCCCAACCTGTCATTGCGTGGAGAGTAAATAGATTTTTGTTAAAAAAGGCAGGCAATCGATACAGAGAGTAGTATCAACGCATACTAGTATCTGTGATGCGTGGATGTGGCAATGTTTGTGGAGACGGTGTTTGAACAGGATTCACAACATCAAACACGATGCAGCGGGCGCTAAATTCTCCCCATCTGTCGTCTCATTTAATCCTCACAATCACCGTATGCGACAGGTGCTGGGAGAGTCCCCAAAGTTTCCACAACTTGGGGAGCCTCTATAAGAAAAAGAATAAAAGTTACGAATCTAAAGTTAGCTACAGGGTCTTGGAAGGGTCCCTGTGCAAGGGCGACCCCTGCCGTTGCTACTATCATCCCCATCTTGCAGTGGAGGACACGGCTCAGGAGGCAAGGCCAGGTTAAGGATCGTGGTCAAGGTTAAGGGTTTGCTGCTGGTGAGGCCCGGCAGGGAGGGGCTGCCTCTGGGGCTGGGCGCCGGGTCCAGCCCATCCTCCCCGCAGGCATCGTGAAAGCCTACTACCTGCGGGCCCGGGCTCACGCGGAGGTGTGGAACGAGGCGGAGGCCAAGGCGGACCTGGAGAAAGTGCTGGAGCTGGAGCCGTCCATGCGGAAGGCCGTGCACAGGGAGCTGAGGCTGCTGGAGGGCCGCCTGGAGGAGAAGCGCGAGGAGGAGCGGCTGCGCTGCAGGAACATGCTGGGCTAGGGGCCCGCCTCCTCGCCCCGCCCCCAAGACTCCACTCTCCACCCCCCGCCCCGCCCCGCCCCGCCCCCAAGTCTCCACTCTCCCCCCGCCCCCCTCCCCCCGCCCCCAAGTCTCCACTCCCCCCCACCACCCCCCGCCACCGCCCTTCATGGTCTCCCCGCCCTCTCCACCGCCCTCCACCGCCCTCCACCGCCCTCCGCCAACCTCCCCTGTCCCCGCCTCCCACCCCGGCACCCACCACCACACAGACCCCTCCGCATCCACCGGACAGCAGGCACTGGGCCCCAGCAGATGGATGGCCTGGCCATTTCCGGTTCAGTTGGCCAGGATTTGGGTGTCACTTTTTAAAATTTAAAATAGTTTTAAATCAAAAAAATACGGGCCCGTGGTGAAAAAAACCCCAAAGGGCACAGAACAGCTTGTGAATAACAGCAAAATTTCCTGCCCTTCTTTGTCCATTCCTCACCCCAGAGCTAGCAGTTTTAACTGACTCTGTTTTTCACTCTTTTGGTAGTTTTCTTTCTCTCTCTCCAAATGATACGTTTAAATCACGATTTCTGCACGCGTCGTTTTTGCCCCGTGTCAAGGGAAACGGAGGTTTATTTAACGCTTTGATGCTTCCTCTTCCCTTCCGTCTCCTGCTCCCAATTTTGGCTACTTATATTTTTGGTTCTTGGCTTGGTTATTTTTGTAACTTTGCACACTTTGTCTAGAAGTCTCTATTCCATTGACGTTCGTCGGTTCAGCGACTCCTCCGCGGAGGACGATGGTGACAGCGCTGGGACCCCTCCCTCCACCTCCCACTTCCTCCCACCTCGCGGTCTGATGTATCTTTGCTTTTCCATCACCCCACCTTGTTCTGCTTGTAGCCAAAATTAAGTCTTCGGTGCTTTGTCTGTAGGTTGACCCTAAAATTTGAAATCAATAAACAGCATTTACACGCATATGGCGGCATGGGCGTGTTTCCCTGCAGGCCCTGCGCGGCGCTGGAATTGCATTTGTTTATCTGCGCTTCCAAATTCATGACCCCTGGGCCACCAGGAGGAGGCTATTCCTGGCACCAGGAGTGGTGGTGGGTATTTTAACGTGGGAGTGTTTTAGTTTTTCTCATCTCCCGTCTTTTGCAGCACTGGGAGATTTGAGGTTTAAGCCCTCCCGCCGTGGAGGAAAGAGTTAATTCTGGGCTGATTTGGGCCGGGGTCTAACGGGCCATCCAGGCATATGGTGAGAACCAGGAAGAGATCTTAGAGGAGGTCACAGGAAGGGGACATTCTGATCTTCAGAAGCAGAAAGGGAGGAGGGTCCTGAGGCTGGAAAGGGTGCCCTGAGCTGAGGGTGAAGGGGGGGGGGGGCTGAGGGAGGAGGACAGGGGGACCGTCGCCTCTCCTGACCGCCCTGGGAGGGAGGCCTGCACGGGGTCGAGCAGCTGAGGTGCAAGGTGGCTCAGAAGCAGATAAAAAGCTGGGACAGGGGCATTATTTGAGGACCAGGAACTATGGCCTGCAGATGTCCTAGGCTCCATTGTCCCCCCCATGTCCTTATGCAGTGGTCCGCCCGCTGCCCCTTTTCCTGGGGACAGTGAGGATCTTACTTCATTGGTGGTCCCCCCAGCAGGACTCATGCCCAAATGTGTCCCAGGACTCTGCACGGTCCCGTCCAACTCATCCTGTGCGGAAGTCTCCCCTCCTGATGCCCCAGGGAATTTGCAAGCCCAAGACAAAAGAGGGGTAGGGGCCAGGACCCCCCATGGAGTGTGGTGGGAGACACCCTGGCAGGAGTGCTTGCTTGAGGGGGTGTTGGACTGAACAGCTGGAGATGCCTTTGCCTCTCCTAAGCCGGAGTGGTCTGAGGACACTTCTGTTACAAAGACCCCAGAGTTCCTTCTTACCTGCCACCCAATGGATTAAAGTCAAGCCACATTCAGTTCCTGGCTTTCTTGGTCAGCTTTCCCCCAGTCTCACCTGGCCCAGCGTTTCTAACTGCCTGCCTTCTTTATTGGGGACGCAAGGAATAATGTGCCTTTGACATACCCTCAGGTTTAAGCAGCCTCATCATCACAGTGCTGCAGTCTCTCTTCTCTTTCTGGAGGCAGCCCTCCTGGGGCTGTCTCGGTGGACTTCTCCCTGGTAATTTTTGCCTTGTCAGCATGCTTCTTATGTGTGTGCTTCTCTTGTGTGAATTTGAGAGAGAGAGAGCAGGGACACCTCATCCTGTTGTTACTATCACCCAAAGGCAGAGAATGGGACAACAGACCACTTTTCAGAAACCACAGCATCTCATACCCCATCTCACCAGTTCGGAAGAGGTGGGATGCAGGGATGGGGAGAGCTGCCCCAGGGCCCACAGCAGGCAGCCTCCCCTTCCAGGCCTCTGGTCTCTGCGCTGGCTTCCTCTGAGCCCTGACAGCAGCTCCAGGGAGGTCCCGGTTGGCCAGGTCTGGGCAGGGGAATGCAGGAGTTTGCAGGGGGCATCTTCTGCTGGTCCCTTTCAACCATTTCCAAGGGATCCTGCTGGAAGCCTTTGTTTTTGATTGGCCAGCAGGGGGCAGCAGAGAACAAGCAGATTGTGGTCCAGGAGGGGGGTTTGGCTGGACCTCCCAGAGAAAGCTCTGTGTTCCGGATGTGGCGGTGCTCCAGGAGCCCTGACCACCCTGCTCCTACAGGCTCCGGCTGGCTGGCGACAGGGAAGGAGGTGTTGAGAATTGTGGAATCGGAATACCAGTAGACTAGGACTTCAGTCCTGTCCCCTTGTACAGATGGGGAAACTGAAGCTCAGAGAAGGGCAGTGACTTTCTAGACCCCACTTCAAAGCTGGAGTAGACCCAGTACTCGCATCCAGGTTTCCAGACTTCGGGGCTGGGGCTTTTTGTGCTGCATGGTGCTGTATCCTTCACCAGACAGTCCGTATGTGGGTATGATGTATTAAAACGAAAGGAAAGGAGAAAGTATGAAAGTTCTGTTAGGGAGCAGCCCAGAGCATGTCTGTAGCCCATGTTTGGGAGCAGCCAGAGGGGTTCATGTGAGAGGGGCTTATGTGGCTTCCCAGCCCCCTCGGGCCTGCTCCCTCTGTCTGAGCATCACGACTGGCTTACCAGGGCATTCGCTTCCACGTATGAACCACCTTTCTGACCTCCGTCCAGCTGGACTTGACATGGATCCAGAGCCAGAGAGTGATGTCGGAGGGGAGCAGAAGCTGGGTGGGCAGAGGGACCCCACAGGTATTATGCAGGTGCGTTAGTTTCCTGTTGCTGTGGTAGCAAGTTACCACGACCTGGATAGGCTAAAACAGCACCAATTTATCCTGTTACAGTTCTGAAGGCCGGAAGTCCTGAAATGGGACTGCAGGGCTGTGTTCTTTCTGGAGGCTGTAGGCGAGAATCAGCTTCCTCACCTTTTCCAGCTTCTAGCGGCCGCTTGCTTCCCTTGGCTTGTGGCCCCATCCTCCATCTTCAAAGCCAGCAGTGTGACGTCTTCCAGCCTCTCTGCGTGCCCCTCTAGTTCCATCGTCACATCCCCTCTGCATGTTTGTGACCCTCCGGCCTCCTTTTTCTAAGCACCATTGTGAATATGTTGGGCTCACGTGGAGATCCAGGATTGTCTCCCCATCTCAAGATCCTTAACTTAATCACGTGTGCCAAGTCCCATTTGCCACGAAGGTCACCTGTTCACAGGATCTGGAGATGAGGGTGTGGGCATCGCTGGGGGCCATACCACAGCCCGTTAGTCTCCGTTTGTCCCCAGATCTGCTCTCTGGCCTGCTCTGCCCCCGAGAGGCTCAACACGCCGATGTATCCTGGCTCCCTGGCCCTCCAGCCTCTGGCTGGGTTTGGCCACAGGTGGCTCCAGCAGGAGGTCTGCGTGGGAGGACAGAAGCTTGGGCCGTGCTCCCCGCCCCGTCTCCTGGCTGGGCTGTGGTGTTGCAGGGGCTGTGCTCTTTGAGCTGGAGTCAGGCAGCCCTTCCAGGCCACAGCCATCCCTGCCCCCAGAGCAGCAGTGCCCCCCTGGGCCCTTCAGGCCTGAGCATGGCAAGGGTGACACCCCAGCTGGTCCCAGAGTGCCCTCCCCGCCTTTGTTCCCTCCGCCCCGCCGGCACCTTTGTTCCGCTCTCCGCACCCACAACTTTGAGCGGTCCGCGTTTTCTGCCAAGACCTGCTGATCAGGTATCAAGTCTCCTCCAGACGGGAGGGAGGCCAGGAAAGCTGAGAGAGGCTGAGAGACACGTGCAGGTCACCCAGCTAGTCAGGGCAAGGTCAGAGTTTGCACTCAGGCCCAGACGCCACAAATGGGGACTAGCGTCAACATTTTCCTGCCCCATTGGGGCGTGGCCTTCTCTCGGGAGGCAAGGATGCCCTCAGTCACAGAACCGCCTGCCGTGAGAAGGCCTCGGCCAGAAGTGACATCTAAGGGTTTGGTGTGCATCTCGAGGGGGGCAACATGGCAGAGGGGACAACATCTGCTCAGTTACTGCTTGTCACAGGCCAGGTCACCTCCTCGCCCACGAGGCCAGGTCACCTTGGCCAGGTCACCTCGGTCAGATGCATTTAGCCGACAGTTCAACCTTCAGCAGCGCGGCTCTGCTGGTGGCCCAGCGGGAGCCCTGGGGACTGATGTGGCGCCGCTTTCTGAGCGCCTTCTCTCTGCCTCATGGTCTGCTTCATAGTGTCAGGGCCACTCGGCAGAGGATCCTCAGTGCAGGGGCACAGCTTGCCCGGGTCGCACACTGCGAGTGGCCGAGCTGGAATTGACACACGTGGCTTGGATCCAAAGCTTGGACTCTTTACCAGCACAGCTAGTGCTAAGGGGTAGCCGTGGGGATGACCCGAAACAAGAAGAGCAGAGCCGGCGTTTCTTTTCACTTCCTGCAAGGCCATTGCTCCTCTGGGGTCCTGGCAGCAGGTATGGGTGGAGAGAGCTGGGAGTGAGGACCCACCTGGGCCTGGCTCCTGGTTTCCCCCAGATAATAGATCCTCTGTGGAAAGTACGGAAGCTCCGGCCTCCCCACGTCGCCCATCTGCATGAGGACAATGTGGCAGCCCAGGTTTGGGAGCTCTGACAGCTGACCACTGGACGCCTGGTTTTCATCTTCCTGCCTCGTATGGGAGACTCACCTGAATCTCACCTGATTGAATGGCCCATGAGAGGGGCCGCCTTGACCCCCTCTGAGCACCTACTGGGGGGGCTGCTCCTGCGTGCCCCCCATCCCTCCCCTCGGGTTTGACCGAAAGCTTAGGTAAAGCGCATTCTTGTGCCTGGAGCTCCGAGTGTGCACAGTTCCTGGCCTAATTACAATTGCTCCGTTACCCTAGGTATCCTCATTTCTGCAAGAATTGGATGAACAAAGGGTCTTGTCTCACCTCCTGCCGCCAATAAAAGCACCACTGAAAGATGTGGCGGAGCGTTTGTCTCTCCTCAGCATCTTGAGGCTGGCAGCTCTTACTGAGATTGACAATCTCTGGAGGGCAGAGAATTTCGTCTGTTTAATTCACTGCTGAATCCCCTGTAGCTAGAATATGCCTGGCCTGTACCAGGGGCTCAGAAATATTGGCTGCGTGAGTCAGTTTCTTTATGAAAAACACATCTCAATTCTTGCACGTGCGAGGACGCTCAGAAATTGTCTAGTCCAACACCGTATTTTGCAGATGGAGAAACTGAGGCTCAGAGATGAGAAGGGACATATCCAAGGTCACAACAATGAGTCACCGACAGAACCAGGGCTGGGATGAAATTCCTTGACTTCTAGCTGGTGGTTAACCAGCCTGCTCGCAGTTTGCAGCTCTGTTTTCCTCACAACGTTTTCCTTCTGCCTCACCAATTTTTTCTTCATCCTTGGGTGGCATTCTAGGATTCCCCCCTTTTCAAACGTCCACCCACATTCTGTGCTTCTCTTGCATTTCTTAAGAGGTTTGCATGCCTCCTCGCTGACAGGCTGGCCACCCCGGCTCCCAGCTGGGGCTGCCGTTGTTGTCACCTCCCCAGCCGCCTTAGGAAGCAAGGAAGGAGATCCACGCTCTGGCATAGCTAGTCAGCATGGGGCGGAACATGGCCACAGTCAGGCCTGCCGGCTCCTTCTTGAGGAGTTAGGAGAGCGACACCCGGAGACAGAGACGGAGCGATCTCTCTCCAGGTGGTGACACGTAAGCAGCGAAACGGGGGAGCAGTGAGCCACCAAATGTCCCCCCTCGTGGCCTGAGAAATAGGGGAGTCAGCTGGTAAGTGAGGGGGAAATGAAGTAGATGTGCAGAGAGGAGAGCAAGAGAGGGAGAGAGAGGAGGAAGGAAGAGGGAAAGGAAGGGGGAGAAGAAGGAGAAAGAAGAGGAGATTTTAAAGCTCTGATTCCCCGTGGGTGACACCCACATATCCTAATCTTAAATCAAACCCGCTCCAACTATCGGACGTCCTAACTAGATCCTCCCCCCAGGAAGAGCTGGGTGGATCAGTCGGCAGACGGGCGTCCCATCACCACGGTCTCGTGCAGAATGACCGTGAGCTTATCCCGGCTTCCCAGAAGCGCCGGGCAGGAAGGGTGGAGAGCCACGTCCAAAAAGGGAAAAAGAAATAGGTGGCATTAATTTTTAACCAAGTATGTCAAAAATATTATCATTTTCTCATTAATGAGACACTTTCTGTTTCTCAGGCAGGGTCTTTGACCTTACGGCCCGTCTCAGTTCAGACCGGCCGTGCCCCATGCATGCTATTTTGACAGCGCTGGCCTAGAATGACTACACACCCCCGGCCCGTTCTGGCCCTGGACACTGCGAATTAGTTTCACTCATTCTTGAGCTTCATAGAAACGTGATCCAGCCACATGTTCCCTTCTGTCTTCTCTTGCTGCAGGTCACATGCCCAGTGTGTTCAACTAGAGGTGTGCTCCTGGTGGCCTTTGCTGGGAGGCATTGATGACAGTTTTGGTGAGGGCTGGAGAGACAGACAACAAACCAAAAAAAGGCCACCTGCTGTCACCACCATTGCACGTGTGATGACAGCTTTATGAAAGGCTGCCAGGCTGCCACTTGCAGTGGTGCCTGTTGTGCATTGCACAATTCCCCGGGGGTGCCTGTTTACCTCGTGGTCATTAGATATGTGTAGTTGCTACAAGTTTCCAGTAGGTGGCAGGAAAGTGCCTGGAGAAAGGGGTACTTTCTCTCTAATTCGCACAGTTGCCGTATTGACTAGCGCCAGGCGTCTCAGCTAGTTTGGCCTGTGAGCGTTAGTTTCTGAGGGCGGGGCCTGAGGAGGCCCACATCTGACACCGGGCAGTATCAATGGGTCAGAGCCGAGCTAGGAGGGACAGCCAACCCTGCCGATGCCTGGGACCCTTTTCTCTGGTCCAGGAGCATCTCATCCTTGAAGGGTGTGGCATGAGGGAGGGGAGGGCGGGGTTGGGATTGGTGCTTGAGACAGGACGAAGGGTGGTGGCCTCTGGGTTGATCACCTCTGCAGACTGGCCCCGAGGGTGGGTTTGAGACCCTTGAAGGACCCCCCCCTCCCAGGAAGCTCTGGAAGGATTTCCACCCTCTGTGCCCCAGATCCGGGTCTGTCTTCCCGGGATTCTGTTCTGAGGGTGGGCGTGAGGCTCCGTTCCCAGCTGCAGGGCAGACGTCCTGCTCCTCGTCAGGGCTCACACGTGGCCCTGGCTGAAGAAAGAGTGAGCCAACACAGAGTCTCTCCCAGTCGCCCCGCTGCGCTGGGTTCTCCCGCTCGTCTCCTCAGATCTACCCTCCACCCTCCCTCCCTGCGCCCCGCCCCAGATGCTGATCTGTATGGACTCATCAGTGGCCCCTTCTGCTTCCGGTTGGTTCCTCCAGTGGCAGCCCCCACAGGAGATCGGGGGCTGGAGGAGAGCGAGGCTGGGGTTTTGACCCCTCAGCTTTCTTTCTGGGGCGTCTTCTGCCTGACTGAGTGAAGGTCACGCCTCCCGTCACGGCAGCCCTCAGACCCAGCTCTCACTGTGCTAGTTTCCTGGGGCTGCTGCAAGAAATCAACACAAATTTGTGCCTTAAAACAACACAAATTTACTGTCTTACAGTTCTGGAGGTCAGAAGCCCGAAATGAGTCTTATGAGACTAAAATCGAGGGTCGGCAGGACTGCGCTCCTTCTGGGGGCTCCGGAGGAGAGTCCACTCCTCGCCTCTCCCAGATCCCACAGGCCGCCCGCGTTCCTCGACCCCCGGCTGCGCAGCACCCAAGCCCTGCTTCCCAGCTCACCTCGCCTTCTCAATCCTCCTGCCCCCCTCTTGTAACGACCTTGTGATTGCACTGGGCCCCCCAGATCATCCAGGATAATCTCCCCACCTCAGCATTGCATTTGCAAAGCCCCCTTTTTTTTACACACTCACAGGTTCTGGAGACTAGGATGTGGGGGGCCATTATTCTGCTGTCCACACTTTATTTCGGGGTTCTGGGAGCCACACCCTCCCTCAGTCCAGGGGTGGTAAGGGCCCCGGGCTGGTACTAATCGGGGACACTGCGTTGTTATGGCTTCACTCCATCCTTCCTCACCTGTGCAGGGTCCCCATTCCTCAAATTTCCCAAGTCGAGGGTGCTGTTGGAGTCCTGCTCCGCCTCGGCTCATGCACCCGCCTGGTTAATGTCATCTTTCCAGCAATCTTTGCAGTGGATTTTTCAACGCCCCCCGCCCTCCGCCCCCCGCATTTTATCTTGAAGAATTTGAAGACTGGAAAGTTAAGGACCTTGTCCAAGGCCCCCCGGGCAGGTCACAGCAGAGCCGGGCTTTGAATGAGAACCAACTCTCTGACCCCAGGGAAGAGCTCCTGCCCCTCCTGTGGCTCCTCTTACGGCCTGGCCTGGGGCGGCTCCATCTGTTAGGCAGTCCCCCTCTGAATGGTGACACTGTAGTGATTTTCAAAAAATACAGGCGACTGCTCCTCAGTGATCCTCTTGGCTGTCCTCTTGCATATGACATTGGGGCCACTGCTGCCATCAGTTTGTTTGTCAAAGCTGACCATGGATGTTATCCGTGTGTCATAATGCTCACCCTGGGTCCCCCCGGATCATCTCTGTGACACCTGTCCTGCTATCTCAAGGGCCACATGGGAGGTCAGCATAGAGTGAAGGTTAAGAGCAAGTGCTCTGAGGTCAGACAGGCTTGGATTCTTCACCTCGTTTGACCACTTTCCAGCTCTGCGATGTTGTACAAGTTACTTAACTTCTCTGAGCCATAGTTTCCTCATTTGTATGATGGAAATTATGACTGTTGTTACCTCACTGGGTGGTGGGGATTAAGTTTGTTAACGCACATGAAGTACTTAGAGAGGCTGACCATGACAATGAGTGCCCCATACATGCTTCCTGCTTTTAATATGATGACCACTAGGCGTGCTGTCACCCCAGGGTCACTTCCACGCACACCTTGGCTGCACCCCAGCGGTCCTGACCTTACAGTTGCTTTCTGGGAGCCCCTGTTCAGCTGCCCTCTGTCTTCCGGCAGAACCCCGACTCCTGGCTCGAGGGGAGAGGGACTTTTCACAACGTCTTCCAGCCCTGGCAGCTCCTGCCACTGCGGGAGTGAGGGCTTCACGGCCTCGAGGAGCCTGCTGGATATTTTGTGCCAACGTGAATGGTGCATCCTTTTTTGTAATAAATATTGCAAACGGCCAACACAGAGTCTTCAGTTCTTTCACAGCTGCTTTTCAGGACCCCTTGGGGAGTTCTAAGCAAGAAAATGACACCGATCTCAAAACTTAGGTTTCGTCCTGCTGATGACTTTGCATTTGTCTCTTAGACACACCTTTCCTTTTCCTGGGACTTTGCGTCTCCGGCTGGCCCCTGGGTACTGCCCTGTCAGATCAGAAGGCCCTGTCCTGGAGGCTTGCAACTGGCTCTGAGCTCAGATTTGGGGAAGGAAAGTGAAAGCCGTCCCTGGGCGCACCGGGAGGGGAGGCCGGCAGCAGGGCCGCAGCCGCAGGGGCTCGCTCGGGTTCAACGAAGCCGTCAGCCGCCTCTGCAAGTGCCCCTCCCTCTGTGCCCTGTTTTGGTTAATTAAAGCACAGCTGCCCTCGATGGGCGCCAGCTTCTGGCAGAGCCGGCTCCCCGAAGGCTGGGGAATGGCAAAGGCGGGTTGGCTGAGGGTGTAGAGGTGAGGGTCCCTCGGGGGGCGGGGGTTGCTTAAATGCTTTCTTCCCTTTGTGCCGAATCCCTGTCTGCAGGATGAGTAACTGAACTTGGCTCTTCCTGGGGAGAGCTGAAAGCAGCTTGAGAACCTAGAACTCTCGTGGAAGGAACCTTGAGACAGACTGTGGTCCCCAAAGCCGTTTCCTTCTGTCCCTGGGCAAACAGCTGGCCCACTTCCCAGTTCCCCTTGCAGTCAGATGGGCCCGTAAGCCTGAGCTCTGCCCAGTGGGATGGGGGCAGAGGGGATGGTACCACTCTGGGCTTGGTCCCTAAAACCCCTGCACAATCACCTTCCTATTTGCCAACTGATGATGCCAAAGTGTCACTGAAGTCACATGTGTGACGATGGTGGAATCCTAGCACGGGGGAGCCTGGACCTTCAAAGGACTACTCATCAGACTGTAACACGAGTTAGGAACAAGCCTGTACTGTTTTCAACACTGCGGTCTATTGAGATCCTTGGAGCAGTTAATTACAGTGGTTGGCACACCCTGAGGATCACAGATGCTGAAGGTCAGCAAACCCAAGCCTTTTATTTGGAGATGTCTGGGGGACAAACTGAGAGACGATCCTGCTATGAGGGACTGGAGTCCAGTAGCAGAAAGAATTTACTTGGGCTGGTGACACATCCGCATGGATGGAGCACACACACGGAATGCAGGAGACTCCACGGGGTCAGGCGCTTTGGAGCATTCAAATAACAGGGTCACATTTATAGGGTCAAAGTCATGTTTCTGGAGGGGTATGCTTCCCTTACACAAAGTTAGGCCATGGTGACCCTGGGAACGTGAACCCCCTCTGTGGTCAGACGCACTGGCCGCTGGGTGACTCAGGATGAAACCAGAGGCAGTCCTTGCTGGAGCAGAGGAGGAATCAGAGTCTGGAACCTCGCCGGCTTACTCCAGTTTGTAAGACTCCACTTCTGTTAGAAGATATTTGCTCCCTCTTTGACCTGAAGCCACGGGGCTTTTCCTTCTTGGTTGTTAGATATGAACTCCGGTGCTGTGTGGTGTGGGGCCCAGGACAGTCACCTTGATGCCTCTGTCTAAACCTGCTTTCCCAGCACTGTCCGGTGGCAGTGGCCCAGCTGAGGAGGCCCAGGTCTTCCCCTGGTGAGCTCACGCCCCCACCCTCCTGGGAAGCAGAACCCCCACAGAACCAAGTGGGCAGGCTGCTACCCTTGAGTGCCTTGGGGGTGGCGGTGGGGGAAGCCTGGGGGCCAAGGTCACACAGCAGGACACAGAGCAGGTCCATGGCAGAGGTGGAGCAGGTCCTATCATCCCTGGCCCCTTCTTTACCAGTCAGCCCCTCCCCACGTGAGTGAGTCATTCATGGGACTTAGGGCCAGCAGGGCCCTGAGGTCTCGCATCTCACGGAACTGCTGCTCAGTGATGGATGGGCTTTCCTCCCCAGAACCCCAGGGCCACTCATCAGCACCTCATTCACCCAAGGGGACCAGAGCGGAACTTGCACAGGCGAGCCATGGGGAGTGATGAATGGGCTAATGGGTTTATTTATTTCTCTGTTATGAGGCATCATTAAAAGCCACCCAGGTTCCAGGTTCTCAGGCCCCGAGTACGTGGAGGTGCGTGAGAGACAGACTGTTTCCCCATCTCGGTGGAGTTTATGATCCTGTGGGGGGCTGGCTCCGGCTCATGACCTGGCATGGTCTTACCTGGAGGAGAAGGTGGCCTCATGCCTAATGAGCCATGTGGAGAGGTTAGGGACAAGGAGAACTCCAAGGCAACTGGCGACATGAGGGAGGGAGGCCGTGGGTTTAAAGCAGCTCACCCACCAAGACGGGGAGAGCTGGCCTGCGGGGTCCCATGCTCACTTGTGGGCAGAGGGTGAGGAGCCAGGAGAGTGGGGAGGGATGAACACGTGTGTGTGTGTGTGTGTGTGCGTGTGTGTAAGAGAGAGAGGAGGGAGAAGTGGTAACTAGGCAAAGACTGGCCATCAGAGGGATGACTCATTTGAAAGAGGGGACCTGCCAGCTGTTCTCCCCTCACAGCAACCCTCGGAGGTGGCGATCCTCATTATCCCAGTTTTCAGACGAGATGAGGAAACCGAGGCTCCATGGGTTGGGATAACTAAGTCAATGACTATAATAAGCAGAGCGCACGGTGGGAGTACACTGAACCCTTCCACCAGCTGATTTGCCTTGTTAGTAGGGGACCAGCAGCTACCCTGGTAATACCTGTAGCAAGTATTCTGCTCCCATTGCATGGATGTGAAAACTGAGGCTCAGAGAGGAGAAGTAAGAGTATAAATATATGTGTGACGTCTTACCCTGATGATGGAGAGACATGGTGTTGAAAGGAAGGAAGAAGGGCCCGGGGGTGGATTACAAATCCCCCTCATGGTTCACCCTCTTTATGTGGTTACCGTTCCGGGTGCTGCTCCTCACCTTGCTGTTCTTTCTCGTGGAGAATCCCTTTGCCAGGCTCCTGGAGGAGGAGCCGTTGGACAGTGTCCTCTGTGCCGGGAGCAGCCCTAGGACCGGCCGCCAGAAATGCTCTTCTCCAGCTCAACATCTGGGTCAGCCACTTCCTTGGGGGCCCACACCCTATCATTGAGGAACAGGGAAATTGCCATGGTCGGCACGGCCCCCCACCCACCAAGATGTCCATGTCCTAATGCCCGCAACCTGTGAATACGTGACGTCACATGGAGAAGGGGAGTTAAATTTGCGCCTGGAATTAAGTTTGCAAATCAGCTGCCCTTAAAACAGGGAGATTATCCTGGATTATCTGTGTGGGCCCAACATAATCACGAGAGTCCTTAAAAGTGGAAGAGGGAGGGGAGACCCAGAGAGATGGCAGTGTGAGAAGGATGCAGCCTCATGTCGCTGGCTTTGAAGACAGAGGAAGGGGCCAAAAGCCAAAGAACGTGGATGGTTCCTAGAAGCCGGAAAAGGCCAGGAAATGGATTCACCCCAAAACTTCCTGGAAGGAACCCAGCCCTGCCAACATCTTGATTTTAGCCCAGTGAGACCCATTGTGGACTTTTGAACTCCAGAACTGTAAGATAATAAGTTTTGTGTTGTTTTAAGCTGCTAGGTTTGTGGACATTTGTTACAGTAACCATGGAAACTGAATACGGTGCAGTAGTGTATATAAAGGCTACGTCTTAGGGGAGAAGGTTTCAGGCATACAAGAATAGATTTCAGATGGACAGAAACATCACTGAACTCCAGACAGCTCAGCTCCCATGTTAGGGACAGCTCTTGGAGGTCAGCATCATCCAGGACCAACTCAGCGCAAAGGGTTTGGCCTGGGCTTCATCCCCTGGTGAATTTCTTGGCTGATTCCACTCCCTTCACGGACCATATAACTAGGATGCTTCAGTTCACGTGACATCTCTGTCTTCTTCTCTCATCCTTCTTATATCTCTATCTTCATTCTTGTCCTTCCATTTCTCGATTATCTCCCATAAAATATTTTACCTCTTCTGTGTGAGATTCCTGACTTTTAAACTATTTAAGACTGGCACTTTCTGGGGAGTCCACATATTCCTACCCACACTGGCAAGAACTGGACCAGCAAAGCCAGTTAAATTCCAAAGGGAGGACCCCTTCTCCTAGGATGAAGATGCCCAGGCACCATTGGGATCAGTAAGTTATGGGTGATACGCTGATAACACTGCCTTCCAGATGCAATTCCAGGTTGTTCCTCAATGGTGTGAAAAATGCATTCCTGGTTATCTTTGGCACCACCCAGGACATTTGAAATAAAGAAACAGAAGCACGGCTATTTAGTAATTCTCAGCAAATTCCACTACATTCTGAGCATAAGAGTTCAAGTTGCTTGCAAGGAAGAATGACTTTATGCCTGTGTCCCCAACTTCACATTTTGTGGGTCTTCCTTTTGCAGCCCACCACAAGGAAAATAAAATTCCATAGTGGTAATCAAATTCATCAATAAGGATTTCTTTCCACGAAAACTGAGATTGTTCTGTAAGTAAATCTCAAACAGGAGAATGTATCTAATTGGAATTAGAATAATTCTGCCCAACTTGGTTTGCCCCATTGGACTGTATTATTCCAACCAATGTTATTCTTTTTTAAATTGCCAATTTAAAAATACATCCATTTGAAAGGTACACAGAGATTAGCTCTCAATTTTTCAATTTCAGCCTCAATCTTACCTTAACGGAATATCTTTCACCCGTGGGGTTTTTTTCCTGCAAACTTCAGCAGCTGCGTTAAAAATCTACATGGAGAAGCAACACCCATCTGAGTTTTGAAGAAAGAAAAAGTAAAATTACTAAATAAAACACAAACTGTTTAAAGAGTCACAAGAAGCTGGAAAATAGAAATGAAGGAATCAAGTTATCGCCTGTCTTCTTTATCACGGTGGGCTCACTGGGTTTCCTGTGGGGAAAAAAATGCATCCAACAAATGGTTTAAAATAATAAAATCTGAAACCGTGTACCATCCTTTCGTCTTAATGAGGGTCCAATTCACGATAGCGTTTTGTATCAGACAGTTGTGAAGTGTGTTTGTTTTGTGTAGAACTGTTGGTTAGCTGGAACATTGTATCCTTGAAAAAGCGCAGAATTACAGGAAGAAAAATTGTACTTCTTTCAGGAATGAACTTTCTGGCAATCAGCATGTAATGGAAGAAAGAGCGTGCTTAAAATGAAAGTATCTGTTTCAACACATGTTCAAATATTAATTCCAATTTAACGACTTAAACTATGTGTCGAAAAGTGATATGAAGCTACTGAACAAACACAGCGTCTTGACACGGATTTACGTAAATGGCGATGCTGAGAGACGCGCTTGTGGAGTGGTTACTGGGCATACACAGTCACATTTCCAGAAATGTGCCATTTACCAAGTGAGAGCTCTCCTACCTTCCTTCCCCAGGCTCTGGGCAAACAACGTCCAAACAGGTCCACTGCGGAAAGGGAAATGCTGGCGCTTTCTTTTAGGGCAATTTCCAGCCTACTCTGAACCAGAAATATCTTTCACCACTAAGTCTGTTTTACACATTTCAAATGTTATCTATTTCCTGTTACGAGTCCTAGACTTTAGAACTCTTAAATCCCACTTCTCAACTCTTTCTTCACTTTTTCAATCTTCCTGACACAATGAAATCACAATTTTGGCTAAATTAATATTTTGTGTTTGTGTTATTATGACTATATAAATATTGTTCACTGCCAAGCCACAGCTATGATATGGCGATGCTTCCTTTCATGTCCTCGTTTGGATTTTTGCTGTCATTGTATTTCATTCAATCTCATCTTGTCTGCACGGCTTCGACTCTCAGGAATATGCTGCTGACTGTCACATTCTATCTCTGCCCAGACCTCTGCATCCGATCACATTCTCAACATCTTCTCTTGGATGTCCAGTAAGCTCTCAACCTCAATATGTGTAAAACACAGCTCCTTATCACCCGCTCCCCGCCGCTCAGCATTCACCTGCATTCTTCCCCACCCCAGTGCTCAGGCTAAGAACTTTGGGGGCCTTCTGACGTTCCTCTTTCTCTCATACTCCACAACCAATCTCAGCAAATTCTGTTACTTCTGCCTGCAAAACACACTCGGAACCTGTTTCTCATCACTTCCTCCAGCCACCGGCACAGTCCATGACACCACTAGTTCCCACCCAGATTTTTACAGTATGTCCCATAATTGGTCTCTCTCCTTCTGCCATTTTTGCCCGACAGTCTGTTTTAACCCAGCCGTTGGCGTGAGTCTTTTAAAAGATTAAGTCAGATCATGTTGCTCCCCAACTCACAACCTTGCAGTGTGAATCTCCTCCCTGGTTCAGTCCCTTCCAGCCACACGGACTTCACTGGTGTTCCTCGGACGAGCTGCGGATGCTCCCTCTGTAGAAGCTTTGCAGGAAATGCTTTGCTTCGGTTTCCCCCAGATGTGCATGTGGCTTCCTCCCTATCTCTTTCTGGTCTTTTTCAGTAAGGCCTTCCCTGACTACTCCATCCCCAAGCAGGCATGCCCATTGCCACCTTCTTTCTTTCCACAGCGCTATTGCCATCTAATGTGCTGTGGGTTGTACTTGTTTCCATTGTTGTCTGATGTCCTCCACTGCAATGTAAACTTCATAAAGCCATTTTTATCTGCTTTATTCACTGCTGGGTTCCCAGTGCTTAGAATCTTAGAATGGTGCCTAGCCCGTAGAAATTAATAAATAATTGTCCAAGAATGGATTTACTTATGCGTTATCTTCCTTGTCTCCTGGAATCTATGTCTTCCTCTTCTTTGATTTACTCCTTTGTTTTCCTGTAGGACATCCTCCAGTAACTTTCTGAGAAAAGGTGTGTGAGAGATAGACTTTTCTTTGAGATCACGCATGACTGAAATGTATTTACTTCACCTCCACACTTGACTGATATTTGGCTGGTTATAGAATTCTAGGTTAGAAATCATTTTGAGAATTTTGAAAGCACTCTCTCGTTGTCTTCTAGCTTCTATTATATTAGTTTCCTAATATAGCTGATGTAACAAAGTACCACAAAATAGGTGGCCCAAACAACAAAAATGTATTGTCTCAGTTCTGGAGGCTAGAACTCCAAGGTCAAGGTGTCTGCATGGTTGGTTCCTTCTGAAGTCTTGAGGGAGAAATTTACCCCATGTCTCTCTCCCAGCTTCTGGTGGGCTTCTGCGATCTTTGATATTCTTTACCTTCTGCTGCATCACCCTGATTTCTGCCTTCATCTTCACGCGGCGTTCTTCCTGTGTGTGCCTGTGTCCAAATTCTCACTTTTTATAAGGACACCAGTCATATAGGATTAGGGGCCCACTCTACTCAAGCATGCCCTCATCTTAACCAATTATACCCATAATGATGCAATTTCCAAATAATGTCACATTCTAAGGTATTAGGGGTTAGGACTTCAACATACGAATTTGGGGGTTGGAGGAATGACACAATTCGACCCAAAACATATAAAGGAGTCATTTTTATTCTTGATCCTTTTCATGTGACTGTTATTTTCCTCTCCCAAAAGGTTTTAGAGCCTTTTCTTTATTCTTGACATTCTGCAATTTCACAGCAATATGCCCTGGTGGGTCTTTGAGTTTCATTGTTACGGGCCCTCAGCCGTTCAATCTGAAAACACTTGTCATTTGGTTTAGATAGAATCTCTTCTATGTTTCTTTTACCATTTTTCCCATCCATTGTTTCCTGCTCTATCTGGAACTCCTGTCACTCGAGTATTGGACCTCACGGGTTGATATTCTAGATTTTATACCCTTTATTTCCTATGGACCATCTCTCTTCTCGTTGCTTTATTTTGGGAGCTATTTCCTCAACTTTATTTCCAAAACTTTCCACTGAATTTTGTATTGCTGCTATCATATCTTTAATTTCCGAGAGCTCTATCATACTTTTTGGTTGTCTCTGTGTTACGGGATCCTGTTCTCTTGTTTCATGGGAGCAATATCTTCTTTGATCTCCTTGAGGATATTAATCACATGGTTTTGGAAGTTTTCCCTTTGCTCCCTTTGTTCGCTCTATTTCATCAGAGTTCTTTTTCCTACTGATGTCTGTTTTGGTCTTTCTTATGGTGGGGATTTCCCTCAAACATCTAGAGATCCTTGTCGGCACTCGCATATTTAATGAGACCTGGACAGGTTGATTGCGATCTCTGCACACGGCTAGGCTTGTTGACTGGCGGGGGGGCTTTACCGTAGACTGAAAGAGAAGGAGCCAAGCCGTTCTGGGGACCCCCAATTTCAACATCATGGAGAGCTTTTCTCTGGGACCTTTTGGTTTATCCAAGGAGGAATACCCCAGAGGCCAGCTTGGAGATCTGCGTTTGCTGGCAGACACGCAGGGAATGGGGCGGGGCCTTGCATTTGGGTTGTGGACTTTCACACTGCGGCCCTCTGCTGTGCCTGGTCTCCCTGAGTCAGGAGGCTGTCTGGGTCCACTTCCCTAACAAGTCCGCTCTCCTGCTGGATGGGAAAGCAGGGCTCCGGGCTCATGGGGCTGAAGGAGGAGGCTTGGGTAGGCTGACTATCCTTACACAGGCCGGCTGCCAAGGCCTCTTGTCGGCTTTTGTTTGAATCACTGCCCTCAAAGTCACCTAGGGTCTTGAATTCCTGAGACTTCCTGGGGACACTGTGGGGCCAGCTGGTTCGCTTGTCATTGGGATTCTCTCTGCAGTTACCGAGGCCTCCACTCTCTCTCATTTCCTGAGCCGGTTATAACTGCCCTACCTGTTAAAAATGTGTTGTCCTCTCTCAGCTGCCCCTTACTCCTTGCTCATTCTCTGTCCAATTATTTCAGTGGGGTTTGGGGGAGTATCGGAGGTGGGTACACATGACCAAGTTGCCCTGAGTTATATCCAGCCCTCTTGGGCTGGCTGTTTCCATTCGCAACCTCCAGATCCACTCCCTGCTCCTGTCAATGTCTCTCCACCCCGGAGAGGTTGACGGGGTGGGCCAAACCCCAAGGACCCCTTGTTTCTGCCTTCTGGTTGGATTTGGCTAGAGGGAGGCCTTGGCAGGAGATCAACTGGTGGGAAGAGAGTGAGGTCGGGGTTTTTGTGTCCCCAGCTTCCTCCCTGCTGGTCACCTTGGTTTGGTGGTGTCCCTCGCCTGAGGGTCACAGTCCTCTCTCCAGATGCTGGTGACTGCTCCTCCCCTTCAGGTCCGGCAGCCCGGGGCTCTGCGCGCTGCCTGTTGACTTGCCTCCACCCTGCCCGCCTCTTGTAAGCAGTGCCCTCGTCAAGGCTCCTCCACTGCTCTAGTGAGGGGACGCGTGTTTCCAGCCGAGACCCACTGATGGGGCTCCCCTGCCCATCCATTCATCAGTGTCGCTCTCTTTAGGAAGCTTCACCTGAACACCCGAGACAAGATCAGTTCACAGTCTTACTTGTTCCCAGAGCCCTCTTTTTGTCCCTCTGGGCACTTTTTGGTGAGTTTCACTGTTTGCTGTCCTCGTGAGTCTCCACCGTGAGTTCCGGATTGCGGGGACGGGTCCCGTGCTCATCCTCAGATCCTGGCCCCCAGCAGAGTGCGGACTCAGGAAACAGGGCTGTGGGCAGTGAGTGAGTGAATGATTGGAAAGGCCCCCTCCTCTAGGAAGCCCTCCAGGGTCCCCAATGGGAAAGCAGCTTCCTCCTTTCAGCATCAGCAGGGATGGTCCCTGCCACTCTTATAACGTTTGTTACTCTTCTCCTGGCTCCACGGGGGTTTGTGGTCCTGCCTGCCGCCTCTCCCCGTGCGGACCTCCCTCGGGATGACCCTTTGAATCTCCAGTGCCTCGCTCAGCTCCTGCACAGAGTAGGCACACAATACACAATTGAGCAGTAAATCAATGACCCACACACTGGGTTTGGGAACAGAACCTGTTTATCTGTGGCTGAACACCAGATGCCCTGGGGTGGCTTATTTAATTGTCATTTTCTTTGTGAATTCATTATTGTTTTATTTCAGTGTTGTTTTTCCAAAGATCCGCTTCTCCCTGAGCCTGCGGAGCCGGCTTTGAACCAGGCTGATCAAACGCCCGGCAGCTGTGTGAGGGGAGAGCTCAGGGCTCGGGGGAGAGGAAGCTGGAGGCAGGCAGAGCCGGAGCCCTGGGAACACAGACAAAACCCTGAAGAATGCAGCAGTCACAATGATGCCCTGACCATCACAATGCCGCCCTGTGACGCCACCACAGCCGGGGCGACCAGCTGAGCTTGCAGCCCCAGGACTGGTGCTCCTCTCTCGGGAGGTGCATGGGGCTCAGAAGGAATAGGTGCCAGGCAACTGTCCCCAAATCCAGCTGATTCCTCCCTCCAGGGGCAAAGTGGTGGCAAAGGTGTGGGCTCTGGGCTCAGATCAGATGGGTCTGCATTTCAGTCTTGGTTCTGCTGCTCCTGGCTGTGCGACCTCGGCCTTCCTCTCTCCAAGCTGCGGTCTCCTCGTCTGCAAAGCAGGGACAACAATGCTTGCTGCAGCCTGCTGTGAGGATCAGATGAGGCCGTGCACAAGGAGCGATCAGCACGGTGTGCGACACACGGCAATAGCTGTGGGTGCAGCTCCTCTGTGGGTGAGGGTGGAGCACTGAGAACCACGCCTCCATACGTGTTAGCTTTGATTAAAATTAATGCTCTTATCGACCATCATATGCATTCTTGTGTCGGTGGCCTGAGGCCCTGTCTTTGTGGTTTTATCCTGTGCCTGCTAAGACAGCCCCTTCACTGAGCGTCCATATCCAGCCAGTGGTGGAATGAGCTCCCCATCACTGGAGGTGTTCAAGAAGCTGTTGATGACTTCTTGTCGTGCTTTACCCCCTGGATGGGAGGAGTGAGGGCCAGGGTGACCATCCTGGATGGCCCCCAGTCAGTCACCGAGGAGAGGTTTTTATTCGGTTAAACAGCGAGCCGGGTACTCCAGGTGTTGGTGTGCTGCCTGGCAATTAAAATCGGGAGAGTTTAATCCAAAGAGAGTTCCAGCTTCGTTGTTTGCCCTTTTAATCTTGTCTGTTGCCATGGGAACGGCAAGTGATTGCAATCACCGCTGTTTGTATTGTGAGCTCGCTCGCTCCCATCAATGCGGCTTTCGAAAAATAAGAAATACAAATCTTGACTTCGGCATGCCACTCATTGCTATGCAGAACAAACCCGAGAAGTTCTGTCAAACACGTCCTTCCTGGCATGTACGGGCTCTGGTTTGGAAATTCCCACCGGCCCAGCTTCCAGCCTGCTTCCTTTCCTCCCTGCTCAGCCAGGGGGCTCTGCTGAGGATGTCCTGGGAGCATCGCCCGCTGCCTGGTGGTTGGTGGGTGAGGGACTGGCCGCCGGGCTTCCCTCACAGCTGCCTGTGGCACTCCATTCCCAGCTAGTTATTTTTACGTTAATGGCTCATCATCACGATAATGATCACTTTCAGAAGATGGAGAGAGAGATGTCGTCCAGGGTCAGAGTCTTTTCAAAGTGATGGGCTGGGAAGAGCAGCTCTTGTGTGCCTGTCTGTTTCTGAGAAGTTTATGAGATGTTCTGGCTCACGGGTGCCTGCGAGGACTTAGCAGCACCCAACTGATCTTCTCTGAGCCCCCAGCTCCCTGGCCAGAGAGCTGGCCAGCTACTCAAATCCAGAGGCTGCCTGGAGGGAGAGCACTTCAGTCTCCTTTGAGTGAATCTCAAACACCTTTGCTCCCCCACATGCCCACAGAATGTGTCATGGAGAGAATGTGAAAATGTTGGCCTAAAGCCTGGAGGTAATTGATTAGAGCATTTTTCCCTGAGTAGGAACGGGCTCCAGAGATTGTGTGATCCCACCCCGTGCAACAGCCCAGAACAAACTCCTGAGCGAGGAAGGGACTTGCCAGGGGTCACAGCACATGGCAGTGTCTCCCAGGCCCTGTCTCTTGGTTTTGTGTAAATTCAATCTCGTTTCTGGGACATGCCTCAGAGCACTTCATTTCATAAACTTTACAAAACTATAACTTCTTTGCATTTGAAATACACACATGCCTTAGATCACTTTTCTTTAGAAAAGATGCAAGTTGGTATTTAAAAAAATGAGTTTAATTCTAGAAATCTGTGCTTAGTCAATACTATGTTCTTAAGCCAGAGCCACAGGCCAGGGGAAGGGATGAGTCCTCGTTAATTTCAAAATCAGCCTTGACCTCTGGGCCCACTTCCCAGAATCTTCTAGCTGTGTGACGTGGGGATCCACTTCGCCTCTTGGGCCCCCAGTATTGTCTTCTGTAAAATGGAGAAAAGGGAGCTCGCCTTGTCTACCTCACATCGTTTATGAGGTTTCTGATGAGCTCACGGATGCGCTTTATAAACTGTGAAGAGTTGTATAGTGTTAAATTGTGGTTCTTATTGTCACAGATTCTTAGGGTTAGGTCTTCTGGCTCCAGGTGGGACTAGAATTCCTCTTTTAGACCAAATGTCTACATGATGGATCTAAGTCTTTACTTTTTTGTTTGGATGAAAATGATTCCCCTTTGATATTTTGACATCGCATTCATCTAAGATTCTCTGGTTTAGACTATAAACCAATCAAGTATAAGAAGCACCTGGCACTAAACCCCCAGGGTGCAGCTCTACTGATGAGCAGGGGTTCATTCACTCATTCAACAAACACCAGAACCCCTTTGCGTGCCAGGCCCCGTGCTGAGCTTTGGGACTCAATGGTAAATAAATAGAATGGTCCCTGCCTGGTGAAGCCCCCACCTGGTCCCTGCCTTTTCCATCAGCCCCCTCATAGGACCATGGTTTTCAGCCTGACATTTTGGGCACCTGTTTGAAAACCAAAAGCCTCAGAATGGGAGCTGAAGTCTTATTTTAAAAACAGCTGCATTTTCAGTTTAAACTAGAGTCTGATGTTTCTAGGACTGGAGCAGTGTCTCATCTACACCATGTCCCCAGACGGAGCACAGAGCCAGCCACCCAGCAGATGCTTGGTAAGTGTTACTTGAATGTAACTGAATTCCCAGAGGTGGCTGGCTAGCTGGTCACCCAAGGTCTGTGCTTCCCTTCCCTAGTGTAGCATTGTTGCCAGAGGTGACTGCCCAGCCAGGGACTACGTTTCCAGCTAGGTAGGGAGACATGAATGTACATGGAGAAGGGCCGTGTGACACTGCGGGGTGAAGGAGCTTAAGAAGCAGGTGTTCCTTTATCCTCTCCTTATCCTCTTGCCGGATGGATGCAGGAGACAAACTATCGCCCATAGGCCAAATCTGCTCTGCTGTGTGTTTTTATAAAGTTTCATTGGAACCCAGCCATTCCCATTTGCTGCTTGCTTTGGTAAATAAAGTTTTATTGGAACACGGCCCTGCCCGTTTGTTTACTGTATAGTCTACGCCTGGTTTCTCCTTACGATGGCAGAGTTAAGGAGTTGTGACAGATATAGTCCGGCCCACAAAGCCTAAAATATTTACTATCTGGTCTTTTACAGAGAAAGTTTGCCAGTCCCTGCCCTAGAGGATGGCGGGGACACAAGATTGAAGGAACTGGGACCCCTGAATCTTTATGTGGACGAAATTGGTCTGCCAGCCAGGAACAGCCACTCACCTTGGACTCTTTTGTGAGTGAGAGGTAATCCTTCATCGTGTTAAGAGCTTGTATTTTGGGTTACCCTGCCTGTACCATGCGATGCACGGCCTACGCTGGGGCTCTGCACTGCTGAGTAATGGGTTGGCAACTGCTTCCAGACTTTTTGGTGAGTTTGTGCTTGAATCCGTGCAGAACTGATTCCCTAAGGTCATTGGCACAACCAGAGGATGCGGTGGCTTTAGGTGGCAAAGGACAGAGACAAACCTGACTTTCCTCAAGTATCATGGGGAGGGTCATTGAAAGGATGCAGGAGGGCGTAGGAGAGACGTGGGTCTCACAGCAACCCAGGGATGGACAAGACAGGCAGGAGAGGGAGATCTCATGGGATGGGGAACTGGACCCAGGGCAGTGTGGCGAGGTGCGCGAGAACATGGACTCCCGATTCAGACCACCTTGGTTTGAACCCCGATTTATCATTTACTAGCTGGGTGAACTTGGGCAAGCTCCTTCATCTCTCTGAGCCTGTATCCTCATCTCTGAAATGGGGGCAGTGACAGACCTAACTTCAGTGAGGATTATACGGCCTCTGCTGCTCAAGTGCTCAGCACGGTGATTGACAGCGCGTTAGGATGCAGAGCTGGAGGGGTCCTTGAGAGCATCCTGTCAACTCCTAGGTGTACGGAAGGGAACACTGAGGACCAGGCACACACCACGGACTCTACACCAGCCAGTGGGGCCGCTGCTGCTCCAGAGGCCCAAGGCAGACCCATCCTTGACTCTTTCTTCTTCCCCTGCTGAATCCAGTCACGTCAAGTCTTGTCCATTTTGCCTCCCAAATATCTCCTAGATCTGTCCATTTCTCTCCGCCTCCACCACCTCCCCCCATCCTAGCTGCCATCTCTTCCCGTCTGGACTTGACGCAAACCCTCCTGCCTGTCCTCACGGCATCCTGGGGCCTCCTCAAATCTCTTCTCTTCACAAAAGCCAGGGTGCTGTGTTTTCTAGAGGCAGACTGTTCGCAGTGCTGCCGCCTTACAGCCCTTCTGACAAAGCTTCCTTCCACAGCCACGGGTTCTGCCTTCCTCTCTGACTTATCTCATGCCTGCCTCGTCTTGCTCTCTGCCTCCCCCTCGAGAGAATGCCCTTGGTTCCCTGTGATGGCCGAGACTCCTCCCGTACTCCCCCAGGGCTTTTGCGCACGCTGTTCCTTTCACCTGGAGACAAGCGGGGGTGGACATTTCAGACTCATTGGCTGTGGGCAGCGTAACTTTTAAGGCGAGGTGGCTGCTGCTTGGCAGAGGGGACTTCCCTAGGGCAAACTTTTTCTGTAAAGGGCCAGATAGTATCTATTTTATGCTTTGTGGGCCGTGAGGTCTCTGTTGCAATTACTCCACTCTGCTGACCTGCTGCAAACGCAGCCGCAGGCAAGATGGAAATGAATGGGCGTGGCTGCGTTCCAATAAAACTTTATTCACAAAAACAGGCCGCTCTGGAGAATGGGGTGCTGTGAGCCACTAGCAGCTGATATTCACAGCTCTGGCTTTAAAGGGGATCTGGGAAGGCAGAGACAGCATCCGTGTCTTCATCAACTAGATATGAGAACCTCCCTTACTAGATTCTGGAAAGCCTGAGGTTTGGACCGGGTCCTGCCGGCTGGATGGGTCACTCGGCCATGTGTGCTTGGGGGATCTCGTGTTTCCCTCTGGGTGACAGGTGTATGGTAAGGTGGACTGAGATGTGGGGCACACTGCTTCCCAGGGCCGCCTTCAGCATCCTGAACTGGAAAATGAGGGGCAGACGGAGGAATCTGAGTACCCCCGGCTCTAACACCCCAGGCACCGCGGGTGGGGCGAGGAAGGGCGAGAAGCTGCTCCGCGGGTGCTGGGAAGAAGGTGGCAGAGAGGTACCGCTGGCTTTGGCCATCCCTTTCCAAGGCGGCCGGGTCCCCTCCCGTCTGCTCCTCTCAGAGTTATCCGTGCCTGGAGACAATTTGTTGTCAAAATGACATAGTTCACTTTGGGCATATTGAAGAAAAAAAACCCCTGTTTCCTAGTGTCTAAATCTCATTAAAAAAGCAATTTTGCAATCAATTACAATGCAATTTAGCCACTAACGATTTAATTATATATATAAAAAAAGACGAAGATCAAGCAGAAGCGAGTTTGTTCTTCCCGTGCTCATATTTCTGAGCCAGACCGAGAGAGCCTGTCTTCCGAGGACTGTTTGGAGCAAAGTGAGTGGCCGGCTTGGCCCAATTACGTTCCCAGTTAAACTTCCCAAGTCAATATATTATATTCACCCGAGGAGGTGGTGTTGTTGGGAGTACACTGGAGTGGGAGAGGATTCATTTTCCTGCAAGAGCTTGGGCCTTTCTCATTCTGTCATGCGCTATAAAAATTGTATCATTCCATGTGGCTTTTATTAAAGGAACGTTATTTCTGTAAATTATCTTTTAATGCTGTGGAAGAGTTTGCCTTCTGGAATCATCTCAGCAAAAGAATTGGGGGATGAGATGGAGGTTTGAGTTTGCAGAGCACTGGGAAGTCAAGACTTGGAGAGAGAAATGGAGAATAGGCTGAACAGGGCGGGCCTGCCACAGAGAGAGCTTGCGGGGGGGCGGGGGGGCGGGGGGGGGTGGGGGGGTGGGGACCACCGACGCAGCATCCGTGCATTCCTTATCGGGAGGAAGAGGGGACAGGCTCCTCTCAGGGGCTCCGCCTACTGTTGCTTCTTTCTTGGCTCCCGTCGCTGGCAAAGGGTGCAGTGGAGTCTGAGGCACAGACACTGGCCCTGTCTTGAGTCCCTTTCCATTGCCTTCTCTTCAGGCCCCTTCTGCCTCACCGTCCTCCAGCTCCTCTTCTCCGCTCTCCAGCCCACATTCGACTCCCCACTCTTCTCCTGGCGGACACTTTCCGTTCCACACATCACAGCCCTGAGAACCACACCCTCTGTCTTTCTGTCCCGGTTGGCTCCCTTCTCACCAGGGGAGGAGTACTGGATGCAGAGAGCTCCAATGCCTGGGGCTCTGTAAATACTGCAGGGAGGCTTATTTTTGCTATTCTCTTGTTAGGAGGCATGAGGGTCAGGAGTATGTCTGTTGAGGGTCTTTTTGGGCATCAAGTGGCAGAATGGCTACGGCAGGTGCACAGGCTGCAGAATATAAATCACTAATGTCACTACTTTTGTTTTAAAGAATGTTTACATCAGTATTGCACATGGACTGGAAGATGCATTAAAGTCATGAAGGGAAATGATGCTTTCTGCCCTCGGTGCATCCGTGACATGGTTAGAGCCAGATGCCCACAAAGCTTCAGCTGTGGTTATGTTCCCAGAGATCTTTACACTTCCCATGAAGAAATTCTGTTCCTTTCCCTCAAGTTGAGTCTCAGCTGTGGCCCCAGTGTGAGCCCTGATTCTGGCTGCAGGCCGAGGACTGATCCCGGGTATGGGCTGAGTTCTGACTCCATTCCCAGACGGAACTCTGGCCCTGGCCCAAGACTGAGGTCCAAACGCCAGCCCTGGACTGGACTTGGATCTTTGCATGGTTGGAGCCATGAGCCAGCTGCAGTCAAGCCCAGCCCCTCCATCTCACAGGCACATGCCATTGTCACAGGGAAGCCCCCAGAAGAGCACAGCCTTCCTCTCACGGGGACATGACTTACATCCAAGTCCTGCACCCGTGGGAGGCTTGAAGCCTCCCACAGATGCAGGAAAGAGGGCCGAGGCTCCCCAAATCGTCAGTGCTGCTGCTGAGAATGTGTGGGAGGAGGCTGGGGAGGAGGGAGAAAGAGAGCATTTCACCCAAACACCAGCTGGGCCTGCACCTGATCAGCAACGGTGCCCTTTGGAGATGCCACAGCCTCCTCTGACATCCCCCCTGCTATGGACTGAATGCTTTGCCTGACCCCTGCTTCGTATGTTGAAGCCCTGATCCCCAGTGCGATGGTGTTTGGAGGTGGGGCCTTGGGAAGGAATTCAAGTTAGATGAGGTCATGAGGGTGGGGCCCTCATGGTGGGATTGATGCCCTTAAAAAAAATGAGGAGGAGACACAGATCTCTCTCTCTCCCTCAACCACACGAGGATATAGCAAGAACATGGCCATCTGCGAGCCAGGAGGAGGGCTCTCACCAGACACCCACTCTGCTGGCACCTTGATCTTGAACTTCCAGCCTCCAGAACTGTGAGAAACACATGCTCGTTGTTTAAGCCACCCGGTCTCTACAGTATTTTATTCCAGCAGGGCTGAAGGACTAAGACCCCGCTCCTCCACCCCTTCTCGGTTGTGCAGGCTCTTCATTTGACCCAGCTCATCAGACACTACCTCTGGGAAGCCATAAGAAAGATGATGATGATGGTGAGGATGCTGAGCATGGCTAGTACATACACGGTGCTTATGATGGGCCGGGCACGGTGTTTGTGTTTTGTCCATCTCATTTTGTAGAACCCTCACCAACAACCCTGGAAGGTCGATATTCTTGTTTGTCCACTTTACAGAGGGTCAGTGACTTATGAGGGCCTAGGAAAGACTCAAACAGAGACCTTTCTGAGTTCATAGAGGATGCTTTTAACCCCCGTGTAGCTTCCCAAGGATGGCGTTAAGCAGAGAAACGACATCGTCCTATTTGCACTTCGGGCAGATCATTCGGGTTGCTGGGTCCTGTGTCGGGTGGATTGGAGAGGGAGAGAGTGGAGGCCTGGAGGCGGGGTGCAGGGTGGGGAGGCCGCTGCCGAGTCCAGCACTCTGTAGACGCAGCAGCGACTCTTCCACAGGGAGAAGCCAAGGGGCCAGCACCCCTGCACCCAGCTTGTCCCAGGACGTGGCAGCTTCAAGTGGAAAGGCTGTGAGACCCAAGAGGTGGCCACAGCTTTGAGGCCTGGGGGTTGGACCTCAGCCCAGCTCCTTCCACCCAGCCAGGGTGCGTCCCCATCTGCTTGGCCAGCCTTGACCACACTGTTTCTGCTTTATCTAATTCCCAATGAGCCCGGCTCTGGGCCACGCTGCACAGACAGAACACATAATTATGTATTGATTTCCTTCCAAAGATGCATGGCCTTGAGTTAACATGGCATTTTTGTGGCCCTGCATAAACACAATCAGAGAGTAACAGGGTTCGATTTTGGGGGAAGTCAGAGGAGCCTGACTCCTGGGTGAGGAGAGGATGGCCTGTCATGACACAGGAGTGAGAAGTGCCATCAACTGGGCTTTGTGGCCAGGGGAGGGAGCACACTATGGCTTCTCAGGGATTCAGATGCTGCTGGAGGCTGGCTGGGTGGGTTGGCCACTGCGGACGAAACAGAAACTTGCTCTCAACCTCCCTCATTGGTAAAGGGAGTCCAAATTCTGTGCGTCGATTTGTCCATCTCTCTCCCTCCTCCATCAGTGCAATTTTCTACGAATTCCCCCAGGTGATTAAGTTTCACAGTGTTTTGCCAGATGGCGTATTTCCCCACTTTCCCGGTCCTCCCGGGACTGTCTGAAATACAGGCCAAGCACTCTTACCTCAAAATTTCATTAAGGAGTTTAATTAACAGAAATGACTCTGAAAGCCATAGATCACATCCAAGTGTGTGTGCCACATGCAGACGCAGACAGGCTCTCAGCTGGCTCCCTTTGGCTCTGACACCCAGTCACGTCATCCTCAGCCATCAAATCAAGCCGTGACCTTCCCTCCTCCCTCAAGAAAAACTTTGGAGCAGGGTGCAGCCTTAAAAACTAAGCCTGGAGGGATTTCCCTCCCCCAGGACCCCTCCCTGGAGGCACTGAGTTTGTTCCTCCTTAAGTCCAACAAAAGGGAATTCCACAAGGGTCAGCTCCGATGTTGGGGGCCGGGCAGACAATTGCCAGTCTGCCACCGTCATGCCCTCGGGACAGAGCCTGTGAGCCACAGGGTATGAGGGGCTGCCGCCTGCCCTCTCCCTAAGGGGCTGCATTGCTGTCTTTCCTGATTCTGACATGAGTGGAAAACACAGAGCCACTCACTCCACGATCTACTGGAAGTCGGATCTGCTTCTTTCACCACCCTCTCCTGGGCACCTCTTCTGTGTTTCTTCCTTTGCTCTCCAGAACCTTCATGGCGGTTCTCTTGGGTGGTGTGTTGTCTCTGACGATGCACCAAGGGCCTTTCCATAGCATGAGTTTCTGGCCCGGAGCCCTGTAGAAATAGCCCCCAAACTGATGGTTCTCAACCGGGGCACCTCAAACTCCAGAGTGTGGTTCTGGTTGGACCAAAGATGGAGGGGGTGCCTAGTTGTCCCGCAATGTTTTCAACAAACTATCCCTTACCCCCTGGACTTTGTCCAGCCAGACGTTCTTGTAGGTGCCCAACTTGCTCACAAGTACTTGACCCTGGAACACGAGTCCTTTTTGGCTCATCATCACATAGTCCAGGAATACAACTATGGTGTAAATAAAGGGAGTTTTGCCTTTTGTTTGGTTCTGAACATTACCTACAGTTGGTCACCATTTTGGAAATCATTACTGATAGGAATGGTGCTTGTAATATCTGATATATAACCAATATAACACTCCTGGGTCACTCTGCGTGCGTAGATCTGCATTTAATATAGGAAGCTGATTACTTCATTACGTCTTCAGTGCAATTATGCCCAGACATTTACATGTTGAAATATAGATTGTTTTATTATAATTTATTTTCCTTGCCTACCTCCCCTATATTATGGTTAGTGAATTATTTTGAGTTTAAAAAAATTTGAGTTTAGGTTGGTTCTTTTTTCTATGCTTTCATTTTGAGGATAGTAAAGGGTACTATGATAGATTGTTTAGTGGCCACAAAATCCTGCCATCTAAGTATGCACGTCCCTTTGCAAATGTGACTTTGCCACTCCTCCATTCACAGGTGAAGTCTATCTCTCCACCACCTGGAATCTGGGCTGGCCTTGTGACTTGCTTTGACCAACAGATTATGGCAGAAGGGACACTATATAACTTGCAAGGCTAGACCTTAAGATCCCTTGCAGCTTCTTCACCCTCTTGGAATTCCATCCTGAGACCACCAGGCCAGGAAGCTGGTCTACCCTACAGGAGGATGGAGGTGAACGGAGGCGCCCTAGCTGACAGCCAGACCAGCTGCCAGACATGTGAGCAAATCCATCTTGGACCTTCCAGCCTGGTCAACTTTTAAGCTTAAGCAAGTGCTTAATAAATAAGCCCAGTAGAGGACCATTCCAGCCAACCCATAGAAACATGAGAAATAATAAATTGTGATTTAAGCCACCAAGTTTTGGGGTAGTTTGTTATGTACCAATAATTAACCGATACAGGGATGTTACAAAATATTTGTTTTTTAAAAGAAGGATTGAGAACCACTGGCCCAATCAAACCAACATGTATTGAGCACCTGCTGTATGCTAGAGTGTCATCATTCATGTTTCTGAGGAAGAGACTGGCGAGTGTGGTTTATAAAGTTTGTGCCTGAGGGAAGAAGATGGGGACCCTGTTGCCAGAACTAAACCTCATGGTGAGGACTGGGTTTTGGGATAAGGCAGAAGCTGTTCACTGGGACACTCGATCAAGGCTTTGGTAACAGACCGAGGACTCAGAGCTGAGTCACAGGGTGGGACTGGACCACCTTTCATCTTACCTGACTCAAGTCAGGAGGCACATCAGAGTCTGGCGGCCTTCAGTTGACGGGGTGAGGGGAAGAGGCAGATTTCATTCTTTGGAGGACCAAAGCCCTGACAAATTTCCAACTTTCTTTATGAAATTTATAGTAAAGTGACACTAGACCCTACGACAAGTGTAAACAAATCCAGTAAAGTTTTGATTTTTCCCATAATCAACTTTATTCTCTTTGAAAACAAATATAAGAAACATGAATTGTAAAATAAAAAATACTTTGAGATTGCTTCCAGTTCTGATCATTGTGGAATGGTTTATATCAGAATATCTTTCCTAGAGACAATAATTGTGAACCCTGGGCAATCGTGAAAGGTAACTATTTGAAGACACAGTAGAGTGCCCCCAAATGGACAGATGATGGAGGACATTCCACTGTTGAAAGAAAGGAGCTGCACTGGCTGAGATGTGCATTTCTCTGGCTTTCCCCAGTGGCAGATGGGTGGCTGGGACTTAGGGAGAGGGCCTCAGTTGTTGGCTTAGAGTTCAGGGCTTCCAGAGTGGATAGAGGATGAAGGTATGAAGGCTGAGAGGGAAAAGTGCATAGAGGGGCCCCTGAATCTGCATGTACTCCTCTCAAATCCTCAGCTGATCTCTGAATGCACATGTGTGGAGGACACATCAGGGAGCCCCTCAAAAAGTACTAAGGCTAAAGGAGCTGGACCAAGACTTCAGGGGAGACAGTTTGGAGTTTGAATCCTATCAGGTTAGAGGCTTGGTGGACCCTTGGGCTTTCCATTGGAATCCAAGAAGGGCCACACCAGGGAGGGGAGATTATGTCCCAGGACTAGGGATTTGCTCTCAGACTAAGGACCTAACTGAAAAAGATCTGCTCTAATAACGTGTGAAACCAAGGCTCTAAGAGCTCAAGGTGATTGGCTAGTAAGCAACACTCATCACAGAAAAAAAAATACAGAATCCAGTTTATTCCATGTACTGTACACAATGACCAGTAGACAATTAAAACTTGCTAGACACAAAGAAACAAGAACATGTGATCAACAGTCAAAATTAAAAATAGACCATAGAAACAGACTTCAAAATGACCCAGATATTGGAAGTAGCTGACAGCTCTTTAAAAAGAAGCTATTAAAATATACAAAGTCTTGATCATAATGATGGGCAGATGAGAGAAAGATAAAAATGAGAACCAAATGGAAATTTCAGAATTGAAAACTAAAATATATGAAGAGAAAAATTTACTAGTGGGCTTAATAGCAAACTGGAGATGGCAGGTGAAACTGAAGATAGCTCAAAAGAAATCATCCAATCTGAAGAACAGGGAAAAAAAGACGAATTGAAATAAAATTGAACATGGTCTCAGTGACCTGCAAGACAATATCAAGGGGTCTGTCATGTATGTAATTCGAGTGCTAGAAGGAGAAGAGAGAGAGAGGATTGGGCAGAAAAAATATATGTGGAAAAAACAACATCCTAGATTTCCTCAAATTTTGTGAAAACATACACTTACGGATCCAAGAAACTCAGCAAATCCCACAGCTGGATAAATATAAAGAAAATTGCACCTAGGCACATTATCATCAAACTACTGAAAATGAAAGAATGGGAAAAACTTGAGCACAGAGACAAAAACACTTTACATACCGGGAACAATGATACAAATGAGAGCTGACTTTTCATCAAAAACGATGATGATCGTGTGACAATGGAACGGCGTCTTCAATGCGCTGAAAGGAAAAACTAGTCAACTCAAAATTCTATGTCCAGCAAAAACCATCTTTTTCATATAAAAAAATGAAGGCAATATAAAGACATTTTCAGTTAAACAAAAGCTGAGAGAACCCACACTTCACAAAATCCTAAAGGAAGTTCTTCACAACGAAGGAAAATGGCACCAGTTGGAAACTCAGATAGAAAGAAAAGATGAACAGCACCAATAATGGTGAAATGTGGGTAAATATAAAAAACAATATTTTTCTTCTTTTGCTGTTTTTAGAAGACAAATGACTGCTTCTAGGAAAAAGCATAGCATTATATAGTAAGGTTTATAATGTATGAAAATGGAAACTATATGACAAGAACAGAACAGGGGATGGGGTGGGTAAATGTGATTCTACTGTTTCAGGTTCTTGAATTAAAAACAATACTGCAGGTACCCCAGGTGTGCCGGTGTCCCAGGTGTGCACTTAGTCTGAGTGATGGGGACCAGCACAGGGTGGGTAGCCCCAGCTGTGGGTGGAGGGGGAGGAGAGGGCAGGCGGCCAGGAAGCCCCTACAGCAGAAGTTCTGCTTGGGACCGAGGTTGTCCTTGGACTTAGGGTAGACTTTGGGGATGACTTAGTCTAAAAGGCTCGGGGCAGGAGCCAGATGGAGAGACGCTGAAGCTCTTAACTTTGGGAACTGGAGAGAAACCTTGAAACGATCATCTCCTCCCCTCCTTGCATCTTACAGATGATGAAACTGAGGCCCAGAAAGGTGAACCCCCTCTTGGAAGGACTGGCTAGTGAGTGACTGTATTCAGGATTTGAGCCCACGTCTGCAGGTCCAGCAGTGCTCTCTTCCCCACGTCTGCTCCCCTAAGCTCCTTTGGGTCCCCTGGGAGGGTTGACTCCCCAGGCACTTTAGGATCATCTATGGATCCTCAAAAGAGGGACTACAGGACCCTTAATCTCTTGTTGCCCCAGAGAGCAAATAATGTGTTTCCATTTATTGGAGGAAAGCAACCCCAGGACTCCTGATAGAACTAAGAACCCAGCACAAAGCCTTTATCTTGTTTCCATCAGCATAACCTGCCTGGAGCATGAAATCCCGCGTCTCCCTGGCACCTTATCACTAATGGGATCAGTCATCTCTGCGGGTGTGGGGGCTGTGCGTGCACACTCTGCATGGCTGGGAAGATGCTGTGACTGCCCATCCTGCCTGCGGAGGAGAAGCTGCCTGTTCAAGAGGGGAAAACCCTCAGGGTCATTTCATCCCGATACAGGCACCCTCCCAGCTGCTCCACTGCCGGGAGGCAATGGAGGACCGGGGGCCCTCAGGCTGGGCCCCCCTGACCCCTCACCTGCAGCCTTAGTCAGGGGCTGTGGCTGTCACGGCAAGAGCTCTGACGGGGAAGGTGGTAGAGTCAGAGCCATTTAGAGGTTCCACGGGGCTTTCACCTCCTACTTCTAGAAGCTTCTCCATCATATCTAACACACATCTCCTATGAAATATGGACTTTTTTCTTACTATAAACAAATTGAAAGGACATTTATAATTTTGCTTTCAAAATCATTTGGGCACAAGTAACTAACTTAATTTGGTGTTGGCCAGGCTTTCCCAGACATCCTCTGGAAGACGCGGGAATTCTTGCAAGGTGACAAAAGCTGATGTATACATTGTTTTCAAATGTAAGGAAATATTTTCCACATTCAAAATTTAGTTGTTAGCGAGGCCAAGCTCCGTATTCTGTTTGGTAACTTTAATTCAGCATTTTATGAAATTTGATTTTGCAATTTTCTTTTCATGTTTTGGAACGGATAATAGGCCTTAAATATTTTCACAGGCTCTAGTCTCTCCCCCTGTCACACCTACTGGATAAAATGACCTCATATGCATGCAGAAGCCAGGCCACCTGGGGCTCCTGTCTCAGTTCTGCCGTTTATCAGCTGTGTCACCTCCAGCAGGGGCCTGGCCCCTTCTGAGCCTTCATTTCCTCAGCGGGACAGTGAGGAGTGGAATGACACAGACTCGATCCTCCATCCCAAGATGCCCTTCTGGGATCAGGCTGGGTGGCAGGTCTAGCCAATCCAGAATAGTCTAGATCTTGGGCATACAGTAGCTGGTGGCTGGATTCCCCCTACTTGGCAGGTGAAGGGTTAACCAGGTGGGAATCCAAGCCCAGAGCTGGGGCCTCTGTTGCCTGGGCAACAGGTGCCTCCTCGTGCCAGTGACTCAGATGGGTGTGGGCTTTGAGTGGGCTCCGGGCCGCTCTCCATTTCCTGCCCATGATGTTAGCTCTTGTTTCCCGGCTGTGGCCTGAGTCACACTGGAACTTCTCCCACCTCCTCCGTTGCAGGGGGCTGCTTCCACCGGTCTTTGGGCCTGCGCCCTAGGCAGTGACCCGCCCCTACCCCTGGGTGCTGGGACTGTGTGGGAGGGGGCTGTGCAAGCGGCCCAGTGCTGTGGGTGCAGCAGCTCCACGGATGAAGGATGGGAGCGGCGTCAGGGGCTGCCAGAGCCAGAGCTTCCCTCAAACCCTTCCAGGCTTCTTAGGGTCTGCAGGATACAGGCCCCACGCTCAGCCCCTCATCACAGTGCCCACCAGTTCTCCGACATCCACCGTCCTGTTTCCATGCTTTGGTTTATACCATTCCCTCCTGCCTTCTTCTGGGGTCGGGCTTTTGAACATGCCCCTCCTCTGGGAAGCTTCCTCTCTCTCTTTGCCCCACAGCGCCAAGCTCAGCCCTCGGTCCAGGCCTTACCTCCTGTCTTGTCCTAAACCTTGGCCAGCTTGCCTTACCTGTCTCCGGAGGGGTCTCTAGGAACCCTTTGGGTTTCAGACAGCGGGGCACATTGCTGTTGTCAACGAACAAGAGGCATAAACTGCAAGAGAAGCAAAAAGTTTATTTGGGGGTTCCAAGGATTGCAATTTGGGGAGCCCAGATTTGGGTAGCAACCAAAATAGTGTTCTGCTAGGGAGTAAAAGTCAGGGGCTTTTAAAGGCAAAGAAGGGAGGTTGTATTACAAAGAATTTTAATTGGAGCTGGAGGCAGAGAGCTGGTCTTGGCTAAATATTGACTGACTATTGATTGTACTTCAGAAAGTCCACTATCCTGTTTTTGTGATCAGGATGTACATTCTCCTGCTGACTTCTCAAACAGCTGCTTGCAAAACAATTGCCGTTTTGGTCCAGTCCAAAGTTCAAGACAGCAAAGCAGTTTCTCTGGAAAGGCGGCTCAGACTCCATTTTAAAACGGCCCCACTAATGTCAATTTTGACACTGTTCACCAAAACTAATTTCCTCTTCTTCCTGGCCACACAGCTGGACTGCATTTCCCAGCTTCCCTTGAGGTTGGCTGGCCCTTATGATTGATTGTGCTAACTGCTGGAAAGTGAACGGCAGTTATGTGTGCACTTTCTGGACTAAGACTTTCTTCTTCTTCTTTTTTTAAATCAATGTTATTAAAGTATAATTTACATACAATAAAATGCACCCTTTAAAAGTGTACAGTCTGATGTACGTCTCCACTACCAGACTGTGTATACCACCAACCATCACAATCGAGTTACAGAAGACTGCCGCCTGCCAAAGGATTTTCCCATGCTCCTTTGCAGCAAACCCCTCCCACCTGCAGGCAACCACTGATTTGCTTTCTGTTATCATAGATTGGTTTTGCATATTCTAAGATTTCACGTAAACAGAATCATACAACATGAAGTCATCTGGGCTGGCTACTTTGGCTGAATCTAATTTTCTGAAATCGATCCATGTTGTGTTTATCAGTAGTTTGTTCCTTTTATGCTGAGTGGGGTTCCATTGTATGAATTTGCCACAACTCGTTCACCCATTCGTTTGCTGGTGGACGTATGGTTTGTCGGTAGCTTAGGGCTATTATGGCTAAGGCTGCCGTGCATATTTGTGTCCAGTCTCCAGGTGAACACACATTTCCTACTCTCTTGGTTATACGCCGAGTAGTGGAGTTGCTGAGTCATAGAAGTGTATGTTTAACTACAAGAAATTGCCAAACTGTTTTCCACAGTGGTTCCAGCACTCTGCCTTCAGCAGTACATGAGAGTTCCCGTTATTCCACACCCTCACCGACAGTTGATGCTCTCAGTCTGCTTCATTGCAAACATTCTGGCGGGTGTGTCACGGCATCTCATTGTAGTTTTAATTTGCATTCCCTCCACGGCTATTGATATCCAGCGTCCTTTGATGGACTTCTTGGCCGTTTGTGTGGTCATCAGCTTTGGGGATTGAGTTAAAAACTTTGCCCATTTAAAAAATTTATTGTTTTCTTATTATTGAGTACTAAAAGTTTTTTTTATATGCTCTGGATGCAAAGGTGTTGTCAGATATATCGATTACAAAGATGATCTCTTTGTGGCTTGTCTTTTCATTTTTTTAACGGTGTCTTTTGAAAAGGAGACTTTTTAAAATTCTGAAGCGTCCAGTTATTTGGTTTGTCAATTGTTTCTTTGATGGTTTGCTCTTTTTGTGTCCCATGGAAGAGATCTTTGCCCAAAGTCACTGGCCAAAAACGTTTGTGTCCCTCCTGCTTCCTTCTTCCTCTTCTGCTGGCTGGAAGCCGATGACAACAGGACCCGAGGGGATACAGAAGCCACAAGATGAAAGGAGTCTGAGATCCAGTCACTGCATGAAGGAGAGTCACCAACCAGGGCCACCTTCCTCCGACTGGGAGCGGGAGGCAGCAATAAATGCCTACTGCGTTTGCACCATGAACACTGTGCAGGTCTATCTGTTGTGGTGCTCAGCCGCCTGGAACTTCTATTTCTCCAGCTGCGCGTTACCGTGCGTGGCCCAGTCATCTCCAGTGAAGGTACTGCCAATGACTGAGGGGCCACCACCCTTCAACACGCCTCTCTGTTCCTAAACGTCCTCGTTTACCTTCTCCAAACAGGCCCGACAGTGAGCTCAAAGGAGGATTTGTGCATTTCTTCACGGAAGTGTTAAGGTGTGGTGTCTAAACAGCTGGAGTTGAGTAGGGTGGGAGAACTCAGGAGCTGGGTTCCCTTACTCCCTTGTTCAGCCAGAGTGGAGAGGCCCGGGCTCTCCTCCTTCTCACTGTCCATTACCCCATCCCCATCAGCTCTGCCTGTAAGGCTGTGTGGCCCCCTGTTACCTTTTGTCTCTCGGGGCTGTCTCCCAGCTCTGCCTTTGGTGCTATTAGCCAGTTTCTTAGATGGGGTTGCATCTTACTCCCAACTCCCCACTGGGCTGTTTGTTGTTATAATGCATGGTCAGATCCACCCCCTAATCTCTTTTATGATTAATTTTATTTATTTGAAGTTGTTTTTGTTAACTATAGAGTAGAAACAAAATGGCATTTGTAAACTATACATAATGTATAAAAAATATTGATACAATGAACACTCATGTGCCACCACCCAATACAGGGAAAAAGAGGACAAATACCTCTGAGGGTCCCTCTTTGCCTTTCTCATCCCCCTGCTAGAGATAATTACTATCCTGAACTTGATGTTTCTCATTCTTTAGCTTTTCTCTACAATTTTACCAGGTGCTTGTGTCTTTAAATTATAATATATGGCTTACATTTTCACCAGCAATGTATGAGCTTAATGAAGAATAATTTACATATCATAAAATTCACCCATTGTGGTGGTATTGTTCACTGGTTTCTTGTAAATTTATACAGTTGGGCAACTACCAACACCTCCAGTTTTTGAATATTTCCATCTCCCCAAAAAGATTCCTTGTGCCCATTCGCTGTCAATTGAAAAAAGACATTCTAGTGGGTGTGAAATGTATCTCATTGCCATTTTAATTTGCATTTCCTGATAAATATTGATATTGAACGTTTTCATGTCTTCATGGCCATTCATCTATCCTCCTTTGTGGAATGTCTTTTCAAGTCTTTTGCCCATTTCTGAAGTTGTCTTACCTGTCTTTTTGTTGTTGACCAGTAGGATTCCTTATATCTTCTGCATATGAGTCCCTGATTAGATACATGTATTGTGAACATTGTTCTCAGTTTGTAGCCTGCTTACTCATTTGGTTAATAGGGTATTTTGATGAGCAGAAATGTTAATTTTGATTAATTTGATTTGTTTTTTCTTTTATGATTATTATTTTCCATGTTGTAAGAAGTCCTTGTGAGCAGGAAGAACTCATTCTTCCTGTGTGTCTCTCCTTTACTGCTCACACAGAACACTTCACTTCTGATACTTCTGGTCACCAGTTGTATGACCAAGCAATTCTCTATGACACCAGCTGGGTGTCCTGTAATTTAACTCAATTGTGATACTAACTATCTGGAGGTAGCATCAGATCCCAGGGCTTAAGGGTCCAGTCCTGCAGGACTGGTCCCCCCTTCGTATGCCAATTAAAAGTCCCGTCCTGTGCTTCTGACCACTATAAATCGGAGGTTTCCATGACCCCCTGCTTGGGTGTGATTAATTGGCTAGAGCAGCTCACAGAACTCAGGAAACAGCTTATGTACTAGATTACCTGTGTGTTGTGAAATGACATAGTTCAGGAACAACCAGATGGAAGAGATGCACAGGGCACGTATGTGGAAAAGGGGGCGGGGCTTCCATGCTCGCCCCAGGTGAGCCCCTCTCCCAGTGCCTCCGTGTGCTCACCAACCCAGAAGCCCCCAGAACCCTATCCTTCAGGGATTTTCATAGAGGCTTTATCAAGTAGACATGGTCTATCATTAACTCAATGTCTAGTCCGTCTCTGGAGAATTGGGGGTGGGGCTGCAAGTTTGAAGCTTCTAATTGTGGCTTGGTCTTTCTGGTGACCGGCCCCCTAGGAGCCCACCAAGAGTTATTTCATTGGGACAAAAGACGTTCCTAGGACGTCCCAAGATGTTCCAAGGGATTTAGGAGCTCTGTGTCAGGAACCGGACGCAGAGACCAATAAACATGTTTTCTGTGATCTCATACCTTATCTACCCCAAGTCTCAAAGATACCATCTCATGTTTCTCTGGAAGCTTTGTGGTTCTAAACTATGTTTATGTCTATGATCTATCTCTAATTAATTTTTGCATATGGAGTGAAGAAGGAGTTGAGATTCATTTTTTTAAAATATGGATACCCACTTCTTGTAGCACCCTTGTAAAAAGGCTTTCCTTGCCCCTCTTGAGTTGATTTGGTAAAAAATTAATTGACCGTACACGTGGGTCTATTTCGGGGCTCCCTATTCACCTATTTTTCTGCTCTTCTACCAAACCACACTGAAGTGATTACCTGTTGCTTTATAGAAAATTTTGAAATTAGTGTAAGTATCCAATTTTGCTCTTTTTCAATACGCCTTGGACTTTTCTAAGTACCTTGAATTTCCACATAAATTTTAGAAGCAACTTGTCAGCTTCATCAAAAACTCCTCTTAGAATTTGGGATTGGGATCCATAGATCAATTTGGGAACAGCTGACATTGTAACAATGTGGAGTTGTCTAATCAATGAACATGGTACATTTTCCCATTTATTTAGGCCTTTTTTAGCAATGTTTCATAGTTTTCAGTATAGTAGTTTTGCACCTTGTTCATTAGATTCATTTCTAGGTATTTGCTATTAATTCTATTACAAATGGCATTTTAAAAAGTTTTCATTTTCCAATGTTTTGTTGATAGTACATAGAACAATAATTGCTTTTATATAGTGATATTGTATCCTGCAATGTTGATAACTCAATTATTCTGGGTTTTTTTGTAGATTCTCTAGACTATTCTATGTATATACCTACATCAGTTGTGAATAATGGCAGTTTTACTTTTTGGTTTCTAATATTTATGATTTTTCCTTATTTTTATTTTCCTATGACACAGTCTAAAGTTTCCAGAAGTATGATGTTGAAGATAATTATCAAATAACTTTGCTATTTATCTTACAGGAAAAATATTCAATGTTTCACTATTAGGTAGTATGTTGTTAGCTCTAGGTACATAATAGATGCCTTCCTCAGATTAAGGAAATTCTTTCATAGTTTCTTTTTTTTAATTAACCATAATGGGTGTTGAATTGTGTCTAATACTTTATCTGCATCATATGATTTTCTCCTTTATATGATCAATGTTGTGGATCACATTGATTTTTTCTCTCCTTTATACTGTTAATTTTGTGCATTTCATTGATTTTTTTCAAACTTTTCACAAATGTTAAATTCACCTTGCATTCCTATGATGAACACCACTTGGCCGTGATACGTTACACATTTATATATCATTATGTTTAATTTGCTAATAGTTTGACCAGGATTTTTCTCTCTCTAATCATGAGGAATATTGGTCTGCAATTTTCTTTTCTTATAATATCTTTGCCAGTTTTTGGTGTCAAGAGTTATTCTGGCTTCATTAAATGAGTTGGAAAATATTCCTGTCTCCTTGATTTTCTAAAAGAATTTGTTTAATACTGGTATTATTTCTTCCTTAAATGTTTGATAAAATTCATTGGTAAATCCATCTGGACTTTTCTTTGTGGGCAAGTTTTTGATTATGAATTAAAAAATGATTTAGTATATATAGGGTTATCTAGGTTCATGCTTTCACACTATGCTAGTTTCGGTGAGTTATCTTTTTCAAGGAGTTTGTCTATTTCATCGAAGTTGTCAATTTATTGGCACACAGTTGTTCACAATATTCCCTGTTGTTCTTTTAACAGATATGGAATCTGTAGTGGTAGCGCCTCTTTAGTTCCTGATATCGGTAACAGTGTTTTCTCTCCTTTTTTCTTGGCTGGCCTTCTCTGGGAGGCTATCAATTTCATTAATCTTTTCAAGGAAGCAACTTTGACTCTGCTGATTTTCTACGATTGTTTGTCCAATTTTTATATCATTGATTTTCTCTCCTTGTCTTCTCTATCCTGCCTACATTGAGGTTTTTTGTTTCTGGTTATTTTTTTGAGGAAGATTAGCCCTGAGCTAACTACTGCCAGTCCTCCCTTTTTGCTGAGGAAGACTGGCCCTGAGCTAACATCTGTGCCCATCTTCCTCTACTTTATATGTGGGACGCCTACCACAGCATGGCTTGCCAAGTGGTGCCATGTCCACACCCAGGATCCGGACTGGCGAACCCCAGGCCACCGAGAAGCAGAACGTGCGAACTTAACCGCTGCGCCATGGGGCCAGTCCCCTATATTGAGTTTTATTTGCTCTTCTTTTTTGCATCTACAGGTGGGAGCTTAAATCATTGATTTTGTGCCTTTTTTTCTTTATTAATATAGGCATTTAAAGGTCTGAATTTTCTTCTAAACTCTGCATTAGTGGTATGCTACAGATTTTGATAAGTTTTGCTTTCGTTATCATTCAGTTTGAAATATTTCCCAGTGTCCCTTGTTATTTTTTCATTGATCTATGGGTTATTTAAAAGTGTTTTTTAAAAATTTCCTGATATTTTCTAGATGGCTTACTGTTATGACTTTTAAATTTAATTCCATTATATCAGAGAATACAACCTGTATGATTTCGGTCTTTTTAAACATTTTGAGCCGTGCTTTATTGCCAGGCATTTGGACCGTCTTGGTGAATATTCCTCACGTACCTGGAAAGAACGTGAATTCAACGTTAGACGGAGTGGTCTCTAAAGGTCAACTGGGTCAAGCTGGTGGACAGCATTGTTCAAATCTTCTGTGTTCTTGCAGATATGGTGAGTGTGGGGATAGATTTGGGGGCTTGGCTGATGAGGATTTATTTGCACGGAACTAAGTTTTGGCGTAACCCCCTTACTCAAGACCCCTGTACGTCACCATCAGAGTCTGTCTAAACCAGAACACGAACAGTGAACCTTGGCTAAGACATTGCTCCATTTGTTTGACTCGGCTAGTTGCTAATGGTCTATTGTACGTCTATGCTGTCTCTGACGAGCTCAGGGAGAACGCTCAAGGTAACATCAGGAGGCAGGATATCACCTGTGATTCCGCAAGCCTAGTGCCGCCTTCCTTCAGAACTGAGCATGCTCAGTGAGACAGGCTCCGCTCTGATGCTTTAGATGAGGGACTTGACTGCCTTGGCACTGAGCATGCTCAGTGGGCGGTTCGCCTGGGGACTGAGCGCGCGTGCTCCTTGTAACTGCTGAGCTCCAGTATCTGATGCTCCTGAGCCCGGGAGTTGTTAACCCACAAAATGGCAGAGTTTAGAGTTATCAAAACCAAACATTCATTGTTCAGATGGGGTACCTGAAGCCCAGACAATGGCGGAGAATTGGTCAAGGTCACACAGGAAGTGGGCGCCAGGGAGGGGATAAGGCTTCAGGTCTCTTGTCTCCTCTCCATGTCTTGGCCAATTACAGTATTTCAGCCATGGGCTGGAATCGGAGATAACCCGCGATGGCTGATTTTCCATGGGTATTCAAACAGAGAGGATCAAGATGAAGACTTTTCCTCTGGCTTTTCCTTTCCAGAAACCTCTCTTCTCAAGGTCCCCATCAAGAGAGCAGATGGAAGGAGGGGAGAATGGCCATGGCCCATCTTGCTGTCTCTTGGCAGTGCTGGAACCTCCATGAACTGTTTCCTCTTAGGACTGATGTATTCAGGGCTGAGGTCACAGTTTGCGAAGAGGAGCACAGGGGGATGGTACCCAGGGATCTGGGGCTCAACTGGGAAGGCAAGGAGGAGAGGAAAATACCTTAGGGGGAACGGGTAATTGTGTACAGAAATCATACCGCGCTTGTTGCGAAATGTCTGCAAACTGTCATGTAGCGGCGGGTGAGCGTGCGTACGTGCGTGTTTTAGTTATAGCAATTTATTCAGCCTATCTCAATCTGTTGAAAAGTGCTCTTGCCACGAGGGCCTGACGGTTTGTTTTTTCTGCTTAAGCAAAACGTAAATTATCTGGCCCATTAATATCCGGGTGCTTTAATCCGTTATTAGAGGAGAAAAGTAAAAATCCTCCACCAAGATAGATGTTTGCTTTTAAGGTGATTAATAATGCGCAACCCTAGCGCATTCATCACTCTGCCAGTGGCCTCAGCCAGGAAGAGGGAAGGAAACAGACTAGGAATATTGTGGATCGGCTGCTCAGTGCCTCCTCCAAATGACCCCTTCCATTATCTCCCCTCCTCCAGAACCTTCACTAGCTCCCTATTGCCTTTGTCATAAAACTCCCAGCTCTCAGTGACCTGGCCCCATCCCACCTGCCTACCAGAGCATCTGCTGTGTGCCTACCCTTGCGCTGGAGGGAGCCAGGAGAAGGAGAGCAGGTGGTCTCTGCTCTCAGAGAATTTTCTATGCAGTAGGGAGGTAAGAACAGCTCATGGAGAGGAATCAGTGCCCTCACAAGAGAGTTGGAGTCAGGTTTTGGATTGGTGGGGGCAGACGGCAAGGACTGTCAGAACCAAGAGAGGGAGAAGTCGACGTGCAGGGCTGGGCGATCAAGGAATGCTTCCTGGAGGAGGAGGGCTGCAGCTGGGCCTTGGGAAAGGAGAAATCTGTGGATAGTCACAACTATAGATACTGATTATTGAGCACCTACTCTGTGCCAAGCTTCCTGCTAGGAGCTCTCTGTGTATTTTTGCTGCTCCATCCCATAGCCCTGTAAGGTAGATATTGTTATGTCCTCTTTGTGGACGAGAAAACTGAGGCTCAGAGAGGCACCTCTGAGTGCAAAGGGCCCTCCCCGTCATCGTACAGTGAGGGGCAGAGCCAGGCCGAGCACTCTATCCCGGGAGACTCTGAAGGCTGTGAGTCCACATCCAGGGCTGGGTTCATCCTTCTTCGCAGGAGGAAGAACCCCCAGGAGCAGAGACCCCGCATGGGGTATGGGAGATGGGCGTGTGTGGGCGGGTGGGGAGGGACTGTGTGGGTGGTAGAAACCTGTAAGGGTGGAGGGGTGCTTAAGGGGGCTTTGGGGCCACGTTGCGGGACAGTCTCGATGCCAGGCAGTAGGAACATTACCAGAGTCACAAAACACAGGCTGGGCTCCCACCCTGGACCTTGCACTAGCAGGCAGCACCGCGTCCCCTGCGTGTTGGGGCTTTCTCCTTCCATTTTGGGGGAGAAAGTGTGGTCTGGACTCTTCTCTGCAGCCCCACTGCTCAGGTCAGGCCCCATTATCCTGTGGCTAGAAACTGCTGCCGCCCCCAGGCTCATTGCCTGCGGTGACATCTGTCCACAGTGGCCGTCAGGATGACCTTTGTACCCAGATCGGGCTGGGGCACTGACCTGTTCCCGCTGTGCCACTGGCTCCTCCGTCCGCAGGAGGAAGTCCAGGCTCCTCAGCCAGCATACCCTGGACCCGTCTATTTCTCGCACTTTTGCACTTTCTCCTACTTTCTGCTTCCTCTTTCTGCAACGTGATCCCCTCCTCTTTTTTCTGAACTGAGAACTTCTATTCCTCCCTTAGTGTGCCTCCCAGGGGAAGCCCGCCCTATGAGGAAAAGAAATCCCTCTCGGAGATCTCGAAGGACTTCCATCCTTTCGGGCTCCTGGGGACCTGGTCCATTGCTCCAAGCTTGTTGGTTGTCATCGTTTCTCCCAGTCTCAGAGGAAGTGAACTGAGACAGGAGTAGGTCTGATGCACGTGGCGGGCAGCCGGATGTAGTGGTGAAGGTAGACCGGGAGCTGTGGCCAGTCCTGCGGGCAGCATTTTATCCAAGCTGCAGCGGGTCCTGTTCCAGGCTGGGTCTGGCGATTCCACTCCTCCTTTTTCCTGTTTTAATGAAGCTGCATTCTTTCTGGGGGAAGAGTCTGGCATGCCCCTCCGCTGCAGGATGCTGCTTCCGCTGGTCTCAGAGACTCCCCTGGCTGTGAGTGGCTCCAGGGAGCCTTACACGAACCCAGGAGAAGAGCTCTTAGAGCCACTGCCTGAGAGTCGGCTCTAAGGCCTCCGCGTGAGAGGCAGACACTGTTTGTTATGGAGAGATCCGCAGATCGCATGTTTTTATAATTTCCCAGCAAGTTCATTTTATGCTCTGCTGAGACCTAAATGAACTGACACTTGGACTGCCTTCTGCCTCTGGCTGGGGGAGAGGGACGCAACAGGTAAGGGACACAGTGCCTGCGTGTCTGAGGACACCCTCTGCTCTGGAGGGAGCAGCAGCAAAGCCTCATGTCGGGATGCAAAATGGCTCCTCACTCAGGGCCTGGGACAAGACCCTCGCCTCTGGGATGGAGAAGTGTCATTTCTCTGTGGAGATCACTTCTGGGGGCTTCTGAGCCGGCAGAGGGGATGATAAGAAGACTTCTATCTGGGCTTATAGGAAGCTTCATGGGGAGGATCATGACCTGCTTTGAAGATCAAGAACCATCTCCACAGCTTGAGGGGGGTTCTATCCGGAGTGACTGGGACGAGCCAATGGGAGGCTTGGAAATGTGGAGGGCGGGAGCGCTGGGCATGTGGGCAAAGGGAAGATGCTCGGTATAGGTAGGGGCCCCATCAGAGAGGCCTTGAATGCAATCTAAGGGATTTGTCATTTTTTTCCCAGACTTTTCATTTTAAATTTTTAAATTATAAAAGTAATACATATTTGTCATAGAAAATTTTGAAATTTCAGAAACATATAAAGAAGTAGAAATTAGTAACGTCCAGAAGCACCTTTGTTACCATTTTAATGTTTCCTTTGTCTTTTTTTCTATAGGTTTTTCACATTCTTAAGTTCATCTTACATACGCAATTTTATATCCTTTTTTGGTACTTATCAGAATGTCCTATCCTTTCCTCCATATTATTGATCGTTCAAACTACTTTCTCTCCAATTATGTGCCCTCAGGCTATGCCCTCAGTGCGTGCTATTCCTCCCTTTATTGCCTCATTATCTTAGGCCCATGGGTCTCATCCTTGGCTGCATATTACAATCTCTGAGAGGCTTTTAAAAAATCCTGGTGCCCAGGACACATGCAGACAATTAAATCAGAAACTCTGGGGTGGGACCCGGGCACCAACGCTTCCTGGAGATTCCCCGGGAGATGCTAACTTGCGGCCAAGGCTGAGAGCTACCAAGTTGGACTGGAACCCTCGTTTCCATGCAGGCTGTGTTGGCCACTGGAGTTCCTCACCTGTAGTGAGGCTGAGGTCCCCAGACTCATCATACTGGATGGACTTTTAGCATGAGCAGCAACAGCAGGTGTCTGGGGCGGGGGGGGGGGGGGTCTACCGGCAGAAAAAGAGGGAGGCAAATAAGATGATCAGTAACTATGCCACCACTACCACCAGCCTTTAGTAAACCCCAGTGGAGTGGAAGTCTCTCGTTTTTACCTGTTAAAGGCTTTTATCTGCACTGGGGAGCTGCTCTTCCTCCGTCTCACGCAGTTCTGGGGGGACCGTCAATCTCAGGGCTTCCTGTACGACTCAGCCCACAGAGACTGGTCCAAAGCCAGGGCACGTGACTCAGGCAGGACCACTCAGATTTCTCTCATGTGCGCAGGCCAGATAAAATATAGGACATCCAGTGGACTTCGAATTTCAGATAAAAACCAAATAATCTTTTTCGTATAAGTATGTCACAAATATTGCATGGGGCATATTTATACTAGAAAACTGCTTGTTGTTTATCCGAAATTCAAAGTTCATTGGGCATTCTGTAATTCTTTTTTTCTTATAAAGATGGCAACCTTACTCTCACGGGATTTGTTCTGTGGGTGCTGGGGGAAGGTAGGGTCTCCTTCTTACATTTTGAGCTTATATGGGACTTCCAGCCCGCCTTCTCTGATTAGATCACATTTTTCTCTGTCATACTTCATTCCTTCCTGGCACTCACTACACTCTCCCGTTCTTGTATGTGCCCCTTGGCGTGTTGGTTCGTTCTCTGGGTGCACTGATGCAATGTGAGCCCCACCAGCCGGGGGTCCTGTCCACACTGACCACCACTGCTTATCAGCGTTTCTATGTGAGGATTCTGAGGCCTCATTGGAGGTTCAGCTTCTGCAGAGAGGATTTCTCTTTGCTTCTGCAGTGCCTGGAAATGCTCCCCGAGGTTTTGTGGACTTCATAGGTCGTCCAATTTTGGATCTCAAAATTGTATGAGAGACGGCTTGTGTTTACGAGAAGGTTCCCCTTCAACCAATGCCAAGGTCGGGATGGATGGGGTTCCTCGCCGTCTCTTTGTGGAGATTCAGGTTTATTTTGTATTCACTTTCCGAGCGTGTGGCTCTTTCGGATCTCAGCTCTAAGTGGGGATTGTGCATCTGAGCTCCTGCCTTGGGCCACGGTTGGGTCTTATCTCCGGTCCCCACGCCTCCTGTAGTCTTCAGTGAAGAACTTGAAAGTCTCCAGGGTTTAGCCGGAACCCTCGGGGAGAAAGCAGACTTTAGCACTCATTTTCTTTTCAGACTTCTGATTTCACTTTGTTTTAGGGCTTTGCAGATTTCTTACTTTTATGCCAGCTTGGTAATGCATTTAAATACATTTAAAAAAATTTTTATCTAACCATTTAGTAGTTTCACTCAGGAAGGTCCTTCAGGGGAATCGGATCTTCCCTGTTGTTGGAAACAAGCCATCATGTTATTCTTTATAAACTCAAGTTAATTTCTTATTAAAACCGCCATCGACTTTGTCTCTGTCTATTCAGGGTTGCCCCCTAGGGTGGGTGGGAGGGGCATTGTAGCGCCAATGCTTGGATGTGGCAGCAGGGTGCCCCCGATCCCAGTCTCATTTGCCTCGTGGGCATAGTGGACATGGCCCACCTGAATGACCGCTGAGCCATCCCTCAGGCCTCGAGGCCTTTTCAGGTCGGGTGACTTCCATCAGTAGTTGTGTGCCCCTCTTCAGGTCTGCACCCACACCCCGCTGCGGCCTGGGCCGTCAGTCCCTTCTCTGGATTACAGAGCAGCCCTTGTTCCTGCAGGCAAGTGGGCAGCAGAAGTACAGGTTGGGGTCCTCACCAGAGACTCTGATATAGGGCCTGGCCCTGATCACCTGGATTCTGGGATGGCGTGGATGGGGGCACTCTCGGCTCTTGGCCTGCAGCTGAGCTGAGATGGGCTTTGAAGAGTTGGGGGCTTGGCCTGAGGGTACAGGAGCCCAGTGAGTGAGCAGAGGGCCCGTCCTGTGGCCTGGGGCAAAGGGAATTGGGCTGTACAGAAAATAAAGCACAGAGTTTGCAGTAACAGGATTTCCACAGGCCGGGAGAGGTGCCGCCTACTGGTCTCTGGGTGTCTTAGGAGATGGAACCAGGATTCCAACTTGGCGGGCCTCACTCTCTTCTGGTCCCTCTGTCCTTTCCTTGTCACCTTCTTTAATCTTAAAACACCCATTAAATTTTCATTTACTTAAAAAATAATGCTCATTTTTCTTTTATTTATAAAAATAATATATGTTCATTATAGACAACTTAGAAAATGTAGAAACGTACGAGGAGGTAATTAATGTTTACTTCCAATCCCATCTACTATTATTTATACCTATCATTTATATTTTGCTGTACGTATCTATATATTTACTACATATAAACAATAAATAATAATTTAATAATTTATGTTATAAAATTTGGATGATATTCTGTGGCATTATTTTATAGATTGCTTTTTTCCCACTTAAATGATCGATTGTGAAAAATTTTATTGCGCCAAGCATTCTTTGAAAAGATTATTTCTAATGGCCCATACATTTCGTTGTATAGATGGAATATAAGGTATTACACTTTTGGATGTTTTCCAACTTTTTGGTTTTATAAATACCTTCTCAGTGAACACACTTGTGCATACATTTTCATGTGTATCTCTGATTTTTTCCCTTCATATAAATTGCTGTAAGTGGAGTTGCTATTTACTATTTTTTGAGGCTTTTTAGAATCCTATAGAGCTGTTCCACAATATTGGGATATATATGTATATACGTGTCAAATAAAATGCCAAAAAATATTGTATTCTGCAAAATTGTGCACTAAAAATGGCATGACTTATGGGCAAAACATGTTAAAGGCAGGTCACTCAAAATTTATGTTATGCTGTAACCACAACACTAACAAAAAAGAACAATCCTAATAAAAATGCTATTTAAAAATTAATTAAGTTCCTATTAAATGGAATAACAGTTGTGTTATTTGTAAAAGTGGCTTGCTGGAAAGGGGTGTAAGGAAGGCTTGGAGAGGAGATGCTGTGTTATGGGGTCAAGGACAAAATGCATAAAGATGGCGCGTGACTGTGTAATCAGCGTGTTCAAGACAGAACAAGCGGCCACACTCGGCCCAGAGGAAGAGCACGGACGAGCGGGCAGCACGACTCGCCGCACTCGGGCTCCGGTGCTCAGCTGCGGGAGTGTCTTTTGGGTTCAGCTGCTGGCAGTTGGTGACTTAAAACATAGCCTTCTGGGGGGAAATGCGTATAAACCAATGTGACCTCTGCATTCGACTGACCTCTTACCTTTTCCGCCAATGGCATATGACCTCATTCTCATTACGGAAGCGTACGCTGTGGCAAGCAGACTATTCTGCAAGCTTGCAGTCCAGAAGGTTGTTTTAATATACTTCCGCTATTAGTGTATAAAAGTCCTTCACTGGAGTCTACCCAACACAGTATTGCGGCCCTTTTACATTTTGCCAATTCGATAGATTAAACATGGGATCTCATTTTAAAACGTGCTTTTTAAAAGATTACCAGGGAAATCGACTATTTCTCATATTAGCCAATTATACGTCCTCTGTGAATTGTTGGGGCCTGTCTGTTGCCCATTTTTCTATTAGGGTGTTCATGTTTTTCTTATTGATCTTTCTTTATATAGGAAAGTTATTAATCCTTTCTCTGTCATAATTATGCCAAATATTTTTCTCAGCCTGTCAGTTGCTTTTCAGTTTTGTTTATGATTCTTTTGAGGTACAGAAGTTTGGAAATGTTGTCATCGAATTTATGGCTCTTTTCCTTTACTGATGCTTCCATGGCTTTGTGCTTAGAAAATCCCTCCTTGTTTTGCAACCAGTTAAATATTTACGAATATTCTTTTCTAGGTTTTCTAAGAGTTTCTTTTTTTACATTTAATTTTTAAAATCAATCTAGAACTTAATTTGATAAATAGTGTGATATGATGATCTAAGAATTTATTTTTCCCCATATTCCAATTTTCTCCCATATTTAAAAAATTGCATGTATTCCTGTAAGCTTCTGATACTTCCTAGAGCACATATTAATCTCTTATTATTATAAACTGGGCCAGTCAAGGGTGACATCCTGTTTCATTGATGTGTATGCCAGTCTTTTCCCTTTTTTCAGTTATTGTAGATTTGTATGCTTTATATATTTAAATGTTTCAGAATGCAATCTCTCCTTACTCTTCTTTTTACCAAAAGTTTTCTTGGCTGAAAATTTCACCTGTTTCTCCTTCCAGATAGGCTGAAGTTTATCCATTGGGATTATTTTTTAGGGTTGCGTTAAACCAGGGGTCAGCAAACTTTTTTTGTAATAGGACAAATTCTAAATATTTTAGGCTCTGTTGGCCACATATAGTTTATATTTCCTCCTCTTCGTCTTTCTTTCTTTTCTTTTACTAATGTAAAATATGAAAACCGTACTTAATTGAAGGGCTGTAGAAGAACAGGCTATGGGCTGGATTTGGCCCGCGAGCTCCCGTGTACTGACTCCTGATTTAAACCAATGGTATGAGAGTCCCAGAGCTGCCGTAACAAAGCGCCACAGGCCGAGTGGCTTAAGACAAGAGAAATGTGCTGTCCCACAGTACTGGATGCTAGAAGTCCGAAATGAAGGTGTCGGCAGGACCATGCTCCCTCTGAAATCTCTAAGGAAATTCTTCTTCGCCTCTTCCTAGCTTCTGGTGGTTTGCTGGCAATCTTTGGTGTCCTTAACTTAGCAGTGCACCACCCCAATCTCTGTTTCCATCGTCACGTGGCATTCTCCCTGTGCCTCTGTCTTCACGAGGCCATCTTCTTCTAAGGACGCCAGTCTTATCAGGTTACTATTCCACTGTGACCTCATCTTCACTAATTATATCTGCAACATCCCTGTTTCCAAATAAGGTCACCCTCGGAGGTACTGGGGGTTAGGACTTCAGCATATCCTTTTTGTAAAGACACAATTAACCCATAACAGCGCTAACTAAATTTGAGAAGAATACAAATAGAAATCTTTTCAGTATGTAATATTTCCATCCAGCAATATTATATATGTGTTCTATATTAATTTTGTAACATCAAATCATTCTCGCAAACCTGGTTAATCCCTATTTATTCATCTATGTAATTTTAAATTTGTCTTGCCACCATTTACGTAGGAATTTATATCTACATTTCTTAGCAAGCTCAGTCTTTAGTTTTTTCTTTCTTTTTATGGTATGTTAAGTGTTATGAAGACCATGCTTCCTCCATGGAATGAATAGCTTAGCTGTCCATGTTTATCTACACACGGGAGCAGTTTATATAGCATGAGAATTAACGCTTCCTGGAAAGTCTGGAAGAATTCACCAGTAAAACCATTAGGTTCCGTGGCCTTTTTTGGGGGGAGATAATTTTTTGGTGACTCCACTTTTCCTCCATGGCTGCTGCTCCCTCCCTCAATGCAGACAGAGTCAGATCTGAGTCATTAGAACACCTGACTCAGGGCCCTGAAACGCCTTCCTGCACCTGGATGCACAAAAGGGGCGCAGGTACCTCCGATCTTGAACTCAGGGAAAGGACTCAAGATCAAGCTGATGGGCTCTGATGTGGGCAGCTCCCTCAGCAGAATAAGTTTGTTGATGCAAAGTGTCAAGAGTTCACCTGCAAGGGCATTGGGCTGGCTGTTGCTAACACCTACGCACGTTGGAGTAAGCGTGCAGTGATCAGAGGGAGCGTGCATGGGAAAGGAGTGTGTCATCCTCTGCCACTGGATGGAGCCTCCAGCAGTTACTGAGGCTGCAAAGTGGGGCCAAGGGCTGCTGACACTAGCCACTCTCTTAGCCTTCACAAGAAACTCCCGACTCAGGCAGCCATCTTCCTAGTCCAGCCTAGCACACCAAGGACATGCCTGTCTCCACACTACTCCTAGCCATGTTTCCATGTTCCCTGCACAAGGCATGGAGCACACCCGCCCCCCCCGGGTAGCTACAGGCAGTGCCGTGTAGAGCAGTCCATCTGCCTATCGGATTTCTGGGCACTCTTTGAAGCTGCCACAATCCAATATGTTTCCCCATATGCTTGAACCTTTCTGCAATTCTTCCATCTGTTTCTGGGAAATGTGAAGGAATTTAACGATCTTTTCTGGGGTTATTAAACCGACAGCTGTTGTCATTAATAGAGGACATTCTTTACTGCGGCGAGCAAACGCTGGTCATAACTCTAGCCTGTCGTATGCGCGCCCGTTAATGACTACAGCGTTTGTCTCAAGACCGGGGTTGTGAACACGGGGTTTCTGATGCCAGCTTTGAAGATGATTCATCTTCAGAGTGTGAACGGCCTCACTTCTTTTTTGTACTCTAGGCAGCTTTTGAGGCAAAAGGTATAATGGGCAAAAAACAAAATCCGATCCGCCAGCCGTTGGCTTTCTTTGAAAATGAGGGAACTTGAGTGCTGAAAGGGAAAGATTACATTTTACCGTGTGTTTCAAATTATGGTTCATTTTCTAGCAGAGTGTTAGAGGCAGAGAGAAACCAACTTTTATAGTTTGAATTGAAGGTTATCTGCACTGTCATAGTTTGGGGCCTGGGAGGCGGGGCTGTGCACACACAGAAAAGCAACAGGGAGGAGGCCCCGACCTGGCCTCCCCCGCCCCTTCGGCAGAGCGGGTTAACACTGACCAACAGCCTTAAGGATTGATCTTTGGGGTTCAGAGAGCCTGGTAAGGCCCAAAAGCAGAAGGGTCGGGGAATGTCTTCTCTCGCCAGATAAGACTCCAAGCTGCAGGAGGTGGTAGATGGAGCGGGGAGGGAAATATGGACTCTGGAGACGGCAAGGCCCACTACTCCTGGGAGCTGTCTACAGTCTGCCAGGGTCTCCAGGCTGGGTTCTGGCAGAGCTGGAACAGGCAAAACCACGATCAGGCCCCATTCCTGAGAAGCTGGGCTGCAAATGGCTGGAAAGAACCGAGAAGCCCCCTCCACCAACTTGGTGGCCCTAGAGAATGGACCTGGGCCCAGGGACGCCTCCCCACCTGCCATCTAGACCCATCGAGGGCCCATGTGGTGGAGGTGGGGCTCAGTGTTTTGCTGTGGTGCCCAGATTGGGCCAACGGGGGAATCTGCGCTTTGTTTCAGGAGGCCTGACAGCTTGGGAGAGTCCGCTTTGGTATCTGTTGTCTGACAGTCCCACTTAATCGGGACATGAGGAGCTGCAACGCACAGCAGAAAGCTCAGAGTGCCAACTCGGGGATCGGGGAGCAGAAGAGGCAGGGGAGGGAGGGGACAGCTGCCGCTGCAGGGTCACTGTGGTTCCCCTTCTCTAGTGACGGTGTTTCCTCTGACACTTCATTCATCCACCCACTCAAAAGTACGAAGTGAGTACCCATAGGTTCCCAACATTTGGCTAGGCCCTGGGAACATAAAGGGCCCGACACCCTGCCCCTAACGAGCTTGCAATCTGGTGGGGAGACAGACATTTCCATCACAGCGTCGTGTGGTGACCGAGGGGCACAGAGAAGCTGCTGTGGGTCGTGGAGGAGGGGCACTAGTTCCTCTCTTGGCGTGGGTCAGGGAAGGCTTCCTGGAGGAGACAGCATCTAGGTGAGTGCGGGAGGACAAGCGGGACTCAGCCAGCCCACAGCGGGGAGGGGGGAAGTTCTAAGCAGAAAGGGCAGGGAGAGAAAGACCCCACGGTGGGCTAGAGACTGGAGCTGGGACGCAGGGGTGAGTTGGGAGAAGCCAGAGATGAGGCTGCAGAGGGAGGCGTGGGGAATAATTCCTTTATGGCTGATTCCCTGACTTCCTGGGCCTGCAGCCTACAGCCGTGTTTCTAACTGCCTCACTGATGTATTCACGGAGATTCTCCTGTGGGCTTGACACTCCATCCCACAGGCCAGTTAGAATACAGGATCTAGCAAGGTGAAAAATAAAGGGCTTGTGGGGTGTATGCTTATGAGTTGGCTGCCCTGCTACGAGCTTGAATAGCTTCACGCAGTGTCTCCATATCTTCTTGTCGTGGGGGAAAAAGAAAGAGAAAACCAGCTCCTTGGCGTGGTTGTACTTGTCACCCTCAGGCGTGGACAGGAAAGTCGGCACCCTCCAGGGCCACCATTTAGGGGCGGCTTCTCTGCGTGAAGGGGTCTGTCCTGAGATATTTCACACCTCACAACCCAGGCCTCGCTGTGTTTCTCCCTCGCAGGTGTCCAGCTCAGATGGCTTTGTCCCCGCATTTGTAACTGGGCAGAAGCTGGGGCCTGGATGTTTCTGGTTGGAGGATCCCGAGAACAACGCCCCCGCCCCCCACCCCACCGCCCATGCCTTTGCAGTCTCTGAATTGCACGTGGGGGCAGAGATGCCTCCTGAGAAAATCACCCACAGGTTTCACAGGAAGAATCATTTGGGGTTGGGAGGGACTGAGACACATCAAATAAAATATTTTCAAACCCAAGCAATGCTTAAATCCCCTTTTAAAATAAAAATATTTTCCAAGAACTCTCCCCCACTTCTGTTGACTCAAGTAATTTCTGTCATCGTGTTACTTAAGTATGTACCAACATGAAGGCCGGAGGAAAATCCATCTGCTTATGGCTCTTGCACGACTATGAAAGCAAAACAAATGGACAAGTTAGAGAATGGCCAACTACGAAATCAATAAAATTCAAATTAGCGACATTAATTTAATGGGATGTCGTTTTACCAAACCTAAATCAGTGCGCTTGCTGTGGGCGCGGGGCTGGCCGGCGGGGAGGGCTCTGGGCGCCTGGTGAGTGTGCGGGGGCTGTTCTCCACTCTCCTCTCTTCTGACTCCCCTGGAAAGGGTGACTCTGGCCTTGCCTTGGCCCAAATGTATCATGTACAGAGCACGCACACCTCTGTTTTTTGCTTCTTGGCCTGCCGTAATGAACAGAATTGAATTTGACCCCCAAAGCTGGAAAGTTGTATTTTTAAGCCTTGCCCACAACACACACACACACACACACACACACACACACACCCAAGTACTCAGGAGGGAGGAAGGGATGCTAAGAAACAGGCAGATGCTCACCTCACAGAAGTAATGGAGAAAATCAGACTCATGCATGGAACCGCTGTGCCAACAGGACAGTAAATGACATGCGTGTGATCTGGGCCACTCACACAGGAGTGCCGACCCGTGGTCTGAGAAGGAGAGGTCTGGGAGACAGGACAGTCAAGAAGCCACCTGGGAGAGCTGGGAGTGGAGCTGGCCTTGAAGGACATGGAGGGTTAGAATATGGGAGGGTGGTTGGGTGGAGGGCAGGTCACGGGGGCGGGGAACTCCGCCTCTGGTCCAGGCCTGCCTGTACCCAGGACCAGGCACCTCCCACCGGGATCATGCGCTGACCCTCGAGGAGAGCTGGGAAGACCATGCTTCTGGGAGAAGCAGGCTTCCCTGCTGGCCTCTGCCTGCTGTCCTCGCTCATCCCTGGGACCTTGCCTGATGTGCAGTGGGTGCTCCTCAGTGAGGGTAAATCCCAAGAGAGTTATCTGTGCCAGTAGCATCACAGCCGAAAAAACCAAAAGATTTATTTAATCAACAAGTATTTACATACCAAGTCCCTGTGTGAAGTGTTGAGTGTGGAACGATGTCCAGGAGTCCAGTGAGAAAGATAAATCCTGTGTGCGGATCACAGCAGTACAGGATGAAAAGGCGAGAGGCTAGAGAGAGGGAGAGTGCTCCAGCTCGGGTAGGGGCAGAATTGAGGCAGGCTTTTAAGAAGAGGTGGCCTCTGACGGGTGGGTGGGATCTGGGTGGTGGAAATGGGAGGGGAGAGTCTAGATGGGGTGGCTGCAAGAAATCTTGAGAAGGTGGGGCTGGTGGCCGGCCCAGGAGAGAGAGGCCAGTGCATGGAAGGGCACAGTGGGAGACAAAGCTGGAAACAGGTTGGCATGTGGCACGGAGGACAGTGAAAGCCAGGCAGGGCACTTGGGGGTGTCTCCAGCAGTCAAGATGGAGCCTCATAGGTTTCCAAGCCAGGGCTGGCGGCATTCGATCAGCGTGCTGGTTCCATCCCTCTGGAGGGAACGTGGGGAGAGGACTGTAGGAGCAGAGTCAGGAGATGAGGTGACTGTCTGAGAGAGGAGGCAAGGTCTCAGACCAAGAGGGAGGCAGTGGGGATGGAGAGAAGAGGCGCAAAGTGATTGCAGCCCCTGACGGGCTTTCCCCAACTCTGCTTGTTTCTGGTCCACTGAGGAACACACACAGAACTTAATCTTCTGCCCTCAGTGCTGGAGACGTCTCCACTTCCTGCCCATGGGTGGGGGTTTCCAAGAGGGAGGTCTTCCAGGACACCAGTTACGAACGTCATTTGCTTCCTCTAAGCCCGTCTCCCCCCTCCTAGAAACTCTGATATATTCTGCTTGCTCCCAGTGCTGGAACAGAGTAAACGCCCAGTAAATGTTCGTTGAGTTGGGTTGAACCGTAATTCTTAGCATGTCAGTGATTGCTTCCAGTCGGGCTTCAGGCACAGCTTGCATCAGCTGCATCACTGTGTGTGGCTCAGCATCTCTGCTCTCATCAGGGCAGCCCCCAGGCATGTCCTTCTGCCCTGCAAGCCCTCCCTTCTGCAAAGCCCTTGCCACCCGTTTTACCCCCGAACGACCTCTCCTGGTGCTTAGCTGTCTGCGCTGCCTTGGCACGCACATTCGTGTCCTGGGTTGTCATTTCTCTGACCTGGACTTCAGCAGTGATGGAGAGGACTTTGTCCGGCTCCAGCTTCCTCCCTGAATCCACAGACATGTGATGCTGTCCTTTCCTGTTTACCACAGTAAACTCCCTCTTCTAGGGCAGCAACGTGCATGTGCGTGTGTGTTCCTATGCGTGTGTGTGTAGGGGGAATGTTTGCCGTGTGACCACATCTTGTTCACTGCTGTCTCTGGTGCCTCCCGACTTTCTATATGGGAAGGATGTAGGAATGGCAATCTGCTAGGAAGGTAGTGCTGGAACTCGTCTTAAAGCTTCATTTGAAGAACAGGCACACTTAAAAAAATTAGGATATAATTGAGATAAATAAAAACAATTTTCCAAATATTTTTTACTCACGCTCTGTATAAGATTGAGAAAATATCAGTCGTCCATCTCGAAAAATATGAAAATGATTATTGTTTGTATTGGTGGTGGACGGTAGGGCTGCTGGTCATCACCAGGAATGGTAAAACCACTCCCAAGACGCCTTCTGGGCTCTGCCACTGCCTGTTTGGTCAGTCACATGCAACCCGACACTGGGGGCCCAGTGGAACGGGCTGGCCTCGGGAATCTGAGCTGCTGCTGGGCCCGGAGTCTAACGGGTCCCCTGGAATGCGTTTGTCCCCTCCCAGGGGGGCCGTAGGGAGGTGCAGTCCCGTTGGTTTCTGTTCTCAGAGCTGGTTAGTTTCTTGGGAACTGTGCTTAAACTCATATGAAACCAACTGTTAATCCTCTATTTGCTCTTCAGGAGCCAAAGCTCACTTCCTATGAATCTCATCCCTGCAAATGATCCTTCATTTATTCATCCCACAAATATTTATCGAGCACCTTTATGTGCCAGACACTCTTCTAAGGGCTAGGGACCCACCGTGGGTGAACCAGACAGAGCAGCCCCATGCTTTCTGGAGATGAACAGAGGGTCACGGGGGAACTTTCTGAGGGAAGGTCGTTTGCTGTGTTTTGGTGAAAGTTTGGGTCTTTTTACACATGCAGGTCTACTTCTTGAATGGTCCCTTAAGATTTATGCATTTCACTCTACGTCAATTTTACCACCAAAAAATACAAAAGAGTTTTTCATAGATACTGAACTCTGGTTGCCAATACACATTCTGAAGCATTTAGGGGTGAAGGGTATTGATGCCTGCAACTTACTTCAAAATGCATCAGAAATAAGATGGGTTGATGGATGGATAGAGAGACAGATACACGGTAGCTATGTGATCGAGCAAATGGTCCAAAATGTTAGCAGTTGTAGACTCTGGGTGGTGGGGATGTGAGTGCTCATTTGCAATTTTTTCAACTTTCCCTATGTTTGAAAATTTTCATAATAAAATGTTAGGAAAGATGAAAATAGAAATGAAATAAACATGAAAACAAAGAAGTTTGAAGTAATCCGGACCCTAGTTGAGTTTACATTCTGGTGGGAGGAGAAAAATCATATCCAGTATGTTAGATGGTGATGGTTGAAGATGAACAAAGTGGGGAGGGGTGGGGAATGCTGGGTGGGGGCACGTGCAGTGTAAAATGGCTGGTCAGGGAAGGCCTGAGACGGTGAGGAGCTGGTTGTGTGGGTGCCTGTGAGACCAATCCAGGCAGAGCGGGGAGCAGAGGTCCTCAGACAGGGGTGCAGCATGTTCGAGAAGCCAGGAGGCCAGCTGTTCCGAAATGGAGGGAGGGAGAGGAGGCCAGAGAGGTTGTGGGCTCTTTAGGTCCGGTGAGCACTTTGCCTTCTGCTCTGAGAGAGATGGGAGCCACTGAAGGGCTTTTGAGCAGAAGAGTAAAACAGCGAAATAATTAGATTTTTTTTTAAAGATCTTGTTTTTTCCCCTTTTTCTCCCCAAAGCCCGCCAGTACATAGTTGTATATTCTTCGTTGTGGGTCCTTCTAGTTGTGGCATGTGGGACGCTGCCTCAGCGTGGTTTGATGGGCAGTGCCATGTCTGCGCCCAGGATTTGAACCAACGAAACACTGGGCCGCCTGCAGCGGAGCACATGAACTTAACCACTCGGCCACGGGGCCAGCCCCTATAATTAGACGTATTTTAAGACTCATGGTAGCTGCCGTGTTGAAGACAGTGAGCGTAGGCAAGAGCAGAGGCTGGGAGAGAGCCACGAGGTCTCCTCAAAGGGCCAGGTCAGAGGCTACTCGGACCAGGGTGGTAGCTGTGGAGGTGTTTGGACGTGGTTAGATTCTCTATAGGTTTTCAAGGTAGAGCCAACGGGGCTTGCCTGTAGCATGGACGTGAGGAGGTGGAGAAAGAGGGGAGTTAGGGCGGCTCCAGGTTTGGTGTTGAGCGCCTGGTAGGATTGAGTTGCTGTTTCCTGAGATGGGGAGCTGGAGTGAAGCAGGGGTGAGGGAGGGGGTTCATTATGACCGTTCATTGGTAATGGGATGGGGGTGGGAGAGAGAGCATGGGGCATCCAGAGCCACGCAGAGCTGCCAGGGGATGAAAGAGACCTCCAGTTACAACCATGGCCACAGTTTGGGGCCAGGCCTCAGAAGAAGACACAAGGACCAGCCTGGCCGGCCGAATCCCGGCTTTGCTGCTCTCTGAGTTCGACCCTGGCCTGGCTCCAGAGCTGGGTTTTGGAGGGGACCGGAGTGAAAGCTCAATCAGCAAAGTGTGTCCAACAATCCCATCCCGTGCCCCATCTTGGGGCAGCGTGAGTGTCTCATCAGTAGGACAAAGCTTGTCTCCCCAGAGGTACTGCTGGTGTTCTCATCATCAGGTCCCGGGCATCCTCCTGGCCCCCCACTCAAAGGCACGGCCAGGTTCTAGCATCTGGAGTTGAGACTGGGGAGGGCACATGGTAAAGACTTTACCATCTTCTAGGGTGACCAACCATCCTGGCTCGCCTGGGACTGTCCTGGTTTAACGCTGAGAGCCCCACGCCCTGGGAAATTCCTCAGTTCTAGGTAAACTGGGCCTGTTGGTGCCCCTACCCTCCGCCCACCTTCCGGGTACGGCTCAAGCTCTTGTTTATACACCCTTTCCTTTACAGTCTTTTCATCGCACTCTGGACAATTGCCACATCAACATATTACCTTTGAAGTGTTGGTTTAGGATGAGTGACTGCTCCCCCTACAAAGCATCCTCCTTCTCAGCTATGCTTTCCCCACTGTCTGGGGAGGGGGTGAAGAATCAGAGACACTGGGCTCCCAAGGAGGGGACAAGTTTTGCCACATGTCTGAGTGTAATGGACCAGTATGTAGGCCAACCACCAGCTGGTGAGGCTCAGGGTCAGGCTGCCCTTGGCTCTGGCCATCCTAATGACCACAGGGTTCTGGCGCCATTGAAGCTGGAAGCAGACAGAATGTATCTGGCTGCAGAGAATGGCCACAGTGAAGCAGAGCTCCCTGGTGAGGCCCATTGAATTCATAACTCTTCTCTTTGTGATGGGGCCAGACTTCCCAGCTCAAATCAGACCCAGGATATTCTGCTAAAAAGAGAAAATGATATTGATTACCCATGTTTTGTAATAACTGAAATCCAATAATATACCTCGTTAATTTAGTGCAGAAGGACAAAAAAGATCCCCACTATAAATATAGGTTATAGGAGACAGAGGAAGAAATTATATTGTAGCATGTGAAGATGCTAATTCGATACGTTTGTACTATAAATACCATAGCATCATGTCAGCCTGGAATGGGGAATCGCTTTTTCCCGTTTATTGGACTCAATCCTTTCTTCTTCTTTGCTGAATGGAGAATTTGAATGAAGAATCGAAACATGACCAGAGGAAATTTTTTTCCCCCTTATTTAAAGCTGAAGAATAAAAACATGATTTAGTAAAGGAAAAGCAATCTTCAATTATCTGTATTTAGGAGACATGCAATGGGGACATCTTTGTCCTGTGGTGCTTCTGCAAATAGCAATGGAAGAAAAATTAAATCTTCGGTTTGTCGGAACAGAAGGAGATCAGATGGGTAGTTCTGATCAATCCCCACAGCATCTTTTAAGTTGCTGACTTTCTGGGTCATCGCGTGTGGTGCAGAAGCCACAGTGGGGGCTGCACCAGTTTGTCAGAACCCAGCACTGCTCTCTCAAGGAAACGGAGTGTTTGAAATATATCTGTGATTGGAAATACTTAAGTGTGAGGCCTCCAGCGTTCTCCCCTTTCAAGGTGACAGTAATTGAAGGATGGTGCCACGCAATTCTGACATTTATAATTCGGCTGCGGAAAAGGTCAGCTTCCTTTTGGATGTGCATTGGAGCCAGTGGGAGAGGAGCTCTGAGACGCTGCATTACATTTTTGGTATTTTCAGGGATGCTTTGATTAATAACAGCTTCAATTTGCAGTATATAATTGTAACCCCCCCCAACCCCCCCCGTATGAAATGACAGGCTGTAAAGAAATAAAACCACAATTTCTCCCACAGAAGAGCTTGAATGGAGGCTCATGAGAACTTGGGGAGAAACAGTCTGGATGGGAAATAAACTCTCTTCCTCTGTAGGTGAAGCCTGGTGCTATGGGGCACTTTTACGTCAGATCATGTAGGGTGGAAGGCCACGCTCAGGAGGCTGGACTTTATCTGGGTGGCGATGGGAAGCCATGGATGAGTTGTAAGCAGAAAGGCACGTGATTGAATTTGACCTTCTGAAAGTTCGCCCTGGTTGCCACAGAGTGGTGGATTGGGGGTGGGAGGGAGGTGATGAGGCTGGAGGTAGGAATCCCGGTCAGACGGAGGCTGTGGGGGCAGGCTTGCATGAAGGGAGGGTGGAGTGGGGGTGGAGGGAAAGAGTTCATGGGAGACACACTTGGGAGCTTGACAGATCTTGATAACATGTCGCTCTGTGAAAAGGATTATTGAGGGCGGCTCTGAGGGGCTTCCAGCCGACCCAGTACCCATGAGCTCTTTCTTTAGGAGATTCTGAGCAGCGGCGTCTGCTTACATCTTCGTGCAGAGAGCCTGCGTGAGTTGGAGCTGTGCCTACTCCTGCCAGGTTCCTTCTGGTCAAAGAACAGATGGTGGCAGCTGTTCTGGGCACTGGGTCCCACCGCGAGAGAATGTGCCCAGACTGGCAGGGTCTGGCCCCAGGCGTGAAGCCCCAGTTCCAGGGATGAGCTCCCCTCGGTACGTGGGGAGAAGGGCCCGAGCTGGCTGCTCAGGAAAACAAGATGTGCTCCCAGTCGCGTGGCGGGAAACCATCTACCCTCACACCAGGGCCACTGGTGACAATAGAGTGTGTTCCTGAGAGATGACCAGAGGGGCTCAGGGTTAGGTATGTTGCTGGGGTCAGAGTTCAGCTGTGATGAGGGCAGAGAGCAATCTATGACCAGGTCAGGGCTTAGTCCTGTGGCCAGGGTCAAAGTCTAACATAAGCCCAGGAATGAGGCTCAGGCTGGGGCTGGGGTCGAGGTCAGCATGTGCCAGGGTCGTGGCTTGGTCAGTGGTGGGGGCATGGACTAAGGAGGTCGACTGCATCAGAAATGCAAATCCACAGATGCTTGCTCACCGATTACCTGCTACAGCAGAGGCTGAGCCACGTGGTTTTGACTATGGGATGCAGCCCATACTAGTTAGGGATTTTCTTTTAAGTTTCAAATTCCTGAGAGGGGAGAGTGAATTTGATTAGCGCAGCTTGGGTTAGGTGCCCGCCGCTCTGTCAGTCAGTCACCTGTGCTGGGGAATCTCAAGGCCAAGGGGACTCCACTACCATATGCTGCGGAATTCCCAGAGAAAGAGGGATTATTATGAAGCAGGGAGCCGCCCATTTATGCGTATTTTCGGAAGTGTTATAGCATCCTTCCTGGGGCGTTTCCTCTGGTATTTCTGACCTGAAACCTTCCCATACGTCATCTGAATGGTTCCATGGAGCTCACTGCCCAGGCTTGTAGGGCTGCTACAAGGGGAACATGGATCCAAGTTTCCCAGCGGAACATGGATACAAGGGAATCCGGAGCATTTCTTCTTTCCAGTTGGGTGGTTGGTCTGAAGATGACATGGGCTTATTGATAAGCATGCAGACGCTCCCACGGGCCCCAAATGCTTAGACCTGGCATGATCCTTAGGGACTGCTTCAGACAGAAGGGGTCTCAGAGTGCCTGCCTCCACCACAGTCTGTGTCAAGGAATCCCGTACGTGGACCACGTGACTTCACCACGGAGGCCTAAGCTGGTTGGATGTGGGTGGGCATCTGATCTCAGGGTGGTCAGTCCATGGGTTGGTCACAGCCACTGAGATGTTAATAGCAATGGGAATAACAGGGACTAACTGGGTCAGTCAGATCCTTCTCTCAGAAATTTAGATTGAAGATATGGGGGGGTTCGTTGGATGGAAGGAGGAGCGAAAGCAGAGAATGTGAACAGAAAGCGTCAGAGCTGTCATCCTCCAACTTCTGCAGCCGAAAGGTTGACGTGACAGCTTTAGAGGGTCTTGATTCCTGAATGGCCTTCCAGTTCTTAAAGCGACATTCACGCCCTTTTGGATGCAGCCAGGCGCGACGCCCATTATCCCTGAGAGGCCTGGCCACAAGTCAGACAGCTGTGTACCTCGTCGCTGCCTGTCTTCCTCATTGAGTCCTCATTTCTCAAGGTGACAGGAGTCTCTGCTCTTTGCATTCCAGAGAAGGAGACTGGGTCAAATGGGGGACTAAGCGCCTGTTTATCTTGTTGCTCCAAATCCCTAGACATGACAGAAAAGGTATAAACAATTCATAACAGCACCGGAAAACAAGAAACATGTGCTTGGTGGAGCAGACATTATTCAAAAAAATCTTTAGGAGATGGAAAGCAAATATAATAGAATTAACAGAAAACACTGCTGCGAAAAAACTTTGGAGTGCTGAGTCTGGGGGTGTGCAAACTCAGAGAGGGCTGGCGGAGGCAGGAGAGAGCCGGGGACACCCATCAGCGTGAACACTGGGTGTGTCATAGGCAGGTGGCTTGGCCCCGCTCTTGGTCGCCTGTCTGCAGGTGGGGAGGGATGATTGTTTGGACTTGAGAGGCAGGGCCTCGATAGATGGGCTCAGTTGCAGAAGAGGCAGAGCTAAAGTGGGGGCCGGTGAGCTCTACCATCAAGCTGAGGAAGTCTCTCAAAATACAGTGCCCGGGGACAAAGGGTCGGACATGGAGGCTGGCCTACCAATCTCAGTACCTGACACACGGCAGACGGCAGAGAGAAGGAATGGAGAAAATTCTAGAAGAAATGAAAGAAAACTGGTTTCCAGAGCTGAAGAAAGATTTTTTTTGTGTGTGTGGCTCAATTTCCTCTTCTGTAAAATGGATACAATGATAGCATCTAGCACGGGGTTGTGGGAAGTATTACTAGGCTGGCCATGTGGTAAAACTCAGGGCCAGCTAGTAACATTATAATTGTTACTGTTATTATTAAAAGATGCCAAAGGGCCAAGCATGTTGAATAAAAAATGCATGAAATCCTAGACAATCATAGAAAAATTTCATGACACCAGGGATAAAGAGAGGTATCATAAAAGCTTTCAGAAAGAGCAAACGATCAAAAGAGAAACAGATTTTCCATAAAATAAGAAGTCTGAGTAACACGGATCTGAGAATACAAGGAGCCGCGTATTCCAAGCTCCGAGGGAAAATAATTTAAGGCTAGAATCACATAGCCTCCCTAAACGCCCTGGAGGCAGAGTAAAGGTACTTTCAGATAGGTGAGGACCTGGAAAGCTCACCTCTCATCATCTGTCTGAAAAAATTAATAGAGAAATGAAAGATGAATCAAGGAAGACATTGAGATGCAAGGTGCAATGGTCTGCAAAAAATTAGTAAGCTGTAGAGCTAAAGATGCACAATTTCTGATTGTTAAGAATAACGACAATCTAGAATGAAAATCTCAGGGCACGTGAATGAGGGAAGAGACAGGGAAAGGGTGGAAGGAAGCACACGGTACTCAGAGTTTTGTTCCGTTCAAGGGGAAGATAGACTGACTGATTCCTTCTAGACGTTGATAAATAGTAGAAGTTGAAGACAGACATGGAGTATTTAAAGGCATTCTCTAGAGGAATAGAAAGAGAATGTTAGAAAGGGAACTATTAATTATCAGGGAAGGACAATGTGATAAAGATACGAGGTCCAATCAATAAGAGGTAGGAAGTGGGGTGTGGAGGAAGGAAGAAAAAAGCAAAATGAATAGAAAATACAAAATAAAATGGCAAGAACCAGTTCAAAGTAACTGTGAGTGACTTAAACATACCTACTGAGAGAAATCTCAGGGTAGGTTTAAAATTTAGCTCTATGCTGGGGCTGGCCCGGTGGTGCAGTGGTTAAGTTCACACGCTCTGCTTCAGCGGCCTGGGGTTCGCCAGTTTGGATCCCAGGTGTGGCCATGGCACCGCTCAGCAAGCCATGTTGTGGCAAGCGTCCCACATATAAAGTGGAGGAAGATGGGCATGGATGTTAGTTCAGAGCCAGTCTTCCTCAGCAAAAAAAAAAAAAAAAAAGGAGGATTGGCAGCAGATGTTAGCTCAGGGCTAATCTTCCTCAAAAGAAGAAAAAACTTAGCTCTATGCTATTTTCAAGAAACACATCCAGAACAAAAATGACACAGGGATGTGGAAAATCAAGAGATATGGAGAGAGATGCTGGGCAAATACCAACAGCAACAAACACGCAGATGTTCCTATGTTGACATTAGCTAACATATAATTCAAGATAAAGAATATTAAAGGGATAGAGGGATGGCTGGTATCGATAGAAGGTACCATCTACTGAAAAAGACATGGCAATCACGAACCTTCAGTTACCCAATACTGTGACTTCAAAAGAGAGTATGCAGAAGCTGATGGGCTTCAGAAAACACAGGAAAAACTTGATACATCTATAATCAGCATCGAGCTCTTTACATCTGAAAGCAACAGATCAAAGGAGATAAAAAACTAAGTATATAGAAGATTTTAATAACATTATTAGCTGATTATATATATTTGTGCATATATGTGTCTATGTATTTCTCTCTCTATATGTATATGTATATCTATATGTATATATACATATCTAAAGTTTTAGTCAACACATAGATAATCCACAATATTTTCGAGCATGCATGAAACATTAAACATTCACAAAAATTGACAAGTATTAGGCTATAATGGAAATATCGACAAATTCCAATAGGCCTGAATTACGCATCCCAGACTTCGGCTTCTCTAGTAAGATGCACTAAGTACTGTGACCGCCTCCCTCTAAAAACCGTGCTGGAGAAAATATAATTTTTTTCCTTAAATGCACTAATCAACTGGAAAGAAAGGAACACTGAGGTTAAAAACTCAGTGAAGGACGGTGCCCCTCCCAGCCTTTGGGTTTTTGCCCTGAGGCATTTGCTGAACTGAATGAACTTGAACTTTGATTTGGCAAAGGAGGGAAAGACCAGGGGCCAGCTGGGAAGTCTACGAGGAAACGCTCATTCTTGTCCTAAGGATCATAAGCCCTGATCCCTCCTGTAAGGAAAACCACCTCACATGAAATTTGGTACTGAGCAGAGGAGGGAAAAATTTCCCCTGGGCCTTCGTTAACACTAATTGGCTGCCTTGGGTTGGAAGCCTGACTTCGCACTGCCTGGATGGTCTGAAAGAAGCCAAGCCAGCAGGTGAGGTCACTAAGGGTCTCCCTCTTCTCATTCCAAGAAGGCAGCCAGGCCATTTGAATTCTTGGATTTAGGACTTTTGTGCCTGAAGACAGCTCTTCTCTCTGCCTTTTGTGGTGTTCCTCAGGGGAGGGGGAGTGAGCTCCCCAGCCTGGAAGGGGGCGCAGGTGGGCAGTCCCACTGCAAGCACAGGGACCTTTAGACCCTGGGAGGGCAGCGCCAGTAATGACCCATCGCATTTCTGCTACAGTGGTGGGTAGGGTCACGAGGTGGGATTTGATTAGATTTAAAGAAAAGAAAGAAATGTGACATATTTTGGACACTTGAGTTACGAATGAAGATTCAGATGAATTCACTCCCTGTCAAAGTTAATCTCTCTTCCCTTATTTACACAGATTTGTGCTCTCCTAACTTTACTGCGTGTCAGAATCACGGGGAGTGCTTACGAAAAAGCAGATTTCTGGGGTCCGCCCCCAGAGATTCAGATTCTGTAGGTCTAGGGGGTGGGAACAATAGTCGGCATTTGAGCAGGTGCCGTCTGTGATTCTGACAAGGGTGGTCCCCAGGCTTTGCCTGAACTAGTGTTTCTGCACATTCGAATTACCTGGGGAGATTGAAATGTTTCAACATCCAGGCCATACACCAGGCCAATTAAATCTGAATATCTGTAGGTGGGATTCAGGCATCAGTATTTTTTAAAAGATCTCTAGGAAATTCAAATCTGTAGCCAGAGTCAAGAACCACTGTCCTAAACTGTGTGGTTGTTAGGGGTGACAGCTGGAGACTTCCAGGTACCTATGCTAGAGATTACTCCACACTTACCCATTCACCTGTCCATCCATCTATCCACCAATCCATCCATCTGTCCATCCATCCATCCATCCATCCATCCATCTATCTATCCACGTATCCATCCATCTATCCATCCGTCTATCCATCTGTCCATCCACTCAACAAATATTTATGGAGCCTACTTCATGCCAGTCTTTGTTCTAGGCACTGGAGAAACAGAAGTAACAAAATGGGCAAAAATCCCTGACCTTAAGCTGCTTTTATATTTGAACAGGGTAAGACAATTATGAAAGCAAAGTTCTGTACAAGGATGTCCAATGCAGCATCATTTGTGACAGGAAAAAAATTGGGAAGAATCCAAATGCCTGAGGATAGAAATTGTTAAACTGCGAAATCTTAGGCAGCAACCAGGCACTCACAGAAATACATGGGATAGATCTGGGTTGACTCCCAGCCTTGCCATTCCCAGGCTATATGTCCTTAGGCAAGCTGGTGCCAGGCTCTGAGCCTAAATTTCCTCATTTGTAAAATGGGGATAGTAACATTACTCTCCTCAAAAGTTGTATTTATTTATTTATTTATTTATTTAAATGAGATAGTGCATTAGAAAGCTTAGGTCATGGCAGAGAGGAAACACTAATAAATGTTAGCTGTTATTATTTTTGTCATGCTTGCCGGTATAATTACTTTGTGGATATAGCAGAAAAAGTACCAGGTTTAGAAGCAGAAAACCTGAGTTCTGTTCCTAATTATGCCACTTGCTCCTCACACGGAACAATTAGGAAATGTATCAGTTAGAATCTCATTACGTTTCCGCTGTCACAGTTAATAACTTGTTTCAGTTAAGGTGCCCTACTTGGATTACTTACGTTCCTCAGAGCTCTGAAAAAGATGAAAGTGTTTGGGTCTCCTGAAGTACGCTTACCTTTTGTCTTGTTGGCAGTCACAATAGCCATCTAGGCTTCACCAAGAATGTCCTCATGGCTTAAACCAGAGGATGAGTGGCCTCCCCAGCAGAAGGGCAAGAGGAATGCCAGTTTGTGAGCCTGACCACTTTGCTCCTAGCTGTGGAATTTAGAAACCCCAGTCAACCCACATTAGATAGGTCTTTAAAACAACCATATGAATGAAAGCATATACAAAACGAGAGAGAATGGTACATTGAACCCCCAGGTACCCATTACTCATCTTCGACAGTAGTCAACACATGGGTAATGTCTCATAAGATGGATCTTTAAGTGTAACCTGAATGCAAAGGGGTGTGGTGTCTAAGGAGCCTTAATAATTCCTGGGACCCAGGCCCCCCGTTATCAGGAGCAAACCCAATCTCGATGCTGAAGGGTGCGTGAGAAACTAACTTCTGTGCAGAGCAGCTGCCCAGGAGGCGTGTCTCAGAACCAGGAGGCCCAGCCTTGATGGGAGAAACGGATAACTATAGTTGCACTTCGAGAGCTCTTATTCTGAACTAGACACATGGCCGAGTACTTAACATCCTAACACATTATGTTATTTATTCTTCATAAAAACCCTAAAAGGTTGGTACTTTTATTATTTGCAGACTTGGAAAGGGACGTCCATAACCAAAGGTCAAGGAGCTGGTAAGTGACGAAGGCTAGATTTGGACCCGGGCATGACACCAAAGCCTGATGCTTTCAGCCTCTACCATCTAAAGGAGGTCCCAGCAGGCCAGAAGGAAAAGACTGAGGGGTACCCTGAAGCACAAGGGGCATTGCCACTACCTGCCCACAGATGGGTTTGGAAGATCGAGAATTAGCACGGTGACCTCTAAGGAGAGCCATTTGGAAGCTTGGCGCACGCTTGGCACAGGGCATCTGCTCTCTTGTCATGCTGACAGTCCCGGTGACACGGGTGTCTTCTCTGGGCCCACAAAGCAGGCTCTTTCCTCTGTGGAATGAGGCTTGTCATTCAACTTGGCTCTTCCGTTGGCTTCCCTGTCCTTGCCAATGTTTCCTCTCGCTTTAGCTGCAAAGCCTGAAACTGGACCCAATATTTCAACAAAAGCCTCTTATAAGTTACACACTGTGGGAGGATTAATACCATGTTTATCGACTGAATTAATTATGGAGTGAGTTCCAGGGTCCATACATAACGATTTCAACATTGTCCTCATTAATGGGTTTCCTCCCTAGGAATTGCAACTGCTATTCAAATTGGTTACCCCCGTAGCAGCTATTGGAATTTCAGTGAAGGGCTCATTATTTTTGCATATTTCATGCTTCATTTTCTGTTGAAAATGATCCACATTAGCTAATTGTGGATGTGTTGCTCAGGTCACGGCTGCATGGTGCGAACTCTGTATGGGAGTGATGAATCTCGCCTCCTCTGGGCTCGGAGAAGGTGCCTCTCCTGTACGATGTGGCAGGAGGGAGGGAGCATCTGAACGCCAAACGAGTGGGCAGTGAAGTTGTTTTTTTCTTTGAGTGGTAAGTGGAAAAGAAACCCATACTCCTGCACAGCTCCACCTGGAGCTTAGAGAGGTGGTTCAGAAAGATGGAAAACTCTGCCGCCTTCTGCTCCCAGGGATGGACACCTTGCCCCTCTCTCGTGGAGAACAGGGCCTCCACCATCTCGTTTCATCCTCTCTGTTCTCTCTGGGCTCTGGCCGGGCTCTTGATCCTCCCGTCACCTTTGAGAAATCTAAGACTTTGCGAAGGAAAATGTCTTGCCCACCGTCACGTAGAAACAGTGGCAGAGTCAAGTCTTAAATACCCACTTCAGAGCTCTGAAGAGCTGATGTCTCCAGGGAGTGCAACACCGGAGCCTCCTCCTGGATCTGCGTGGTGAGCACGTGTACGTTTTGCCGGCTTAACGTTGCTTTGGATAACCATATATTGTGGTGACTCTCCCGCCTGAGCTCTGGGACTGAGCGTGTGGCCCCAGCTGGCCAGCCAGAGTAGTCCATGCCTTGAATCTCAGGGACTGGTTCAGACATGGACTTGTGACCCAAGGTGGGCAAATGAGAGCCCTCTGGGGATTTTTGCTGAAACTCTTGAAAAGGAGGTTCTCTCCTTTCACTGGTATGTCTAGCTTTGAGGAAGAGAGAAGACCCGAGCTGGCACCGAGGCTTCAGTGAGCACAGGGTGAAATAGTATCCTATGAACTGCTGGAGCCTTTGGGCTCCGCCATGCCTCCAGCCAGGGGAACTCCTGGAACTTCCAGCTACACAGTCATTAGATTCCTTCTCCAGCCTTGTTTGTTTTGGTTTATGCTGGTTTGAGCTGGGTCTCTGCTGCCTGTAATGGGAAGAATCCTGATTACCACAGTGGGGTCAAGTCATCTGGGTCCAGGGCTTCTCCCAAGCTGGAGGACTCTCCATTCCCACGGGGCCACCTGGCTCCTCCTGCTACCTGGCTGAGTTGCCTACATTGTCACCTGTGGAGTGAGACATTTGAAGTGACATCTCTGTGATTCAGAGCATTGCTCGTTAGCCAGGCTCCCCCAGCATGGTGGGGACAGACGGCAGAGCTGGGGGTTATGCAAGGGCAGGTCAAGAATCCTGTGCTGAGTCAATCGGTCTGGGGTCCACTCCGGCCTACAGAGCTGCCCTCCAATGTCATGTGTCTAGCGCGGAGGAGACATCAGTGAATCAATGTGTCAAACTGGTGACACGCTAGTGTTTCAGATGTCTGGGAAATGAGTTTGATGACACTTACAATGTCATTATGACCCAGCTCTGCCATCCATGGGTTTGGGCAAGAAGTAGATGATGGAGGCCATCGTCAAGACAGTCAGGGTGAATCTGTTTGAGAAAGTGACATTTGAGCAATGACTTGAAGGAGGTGAAGGAGTTTGTTCCACTGACTTCTGGGAGAAGCCAGCACAAGTCCTCCCAGGGGCGTGGGCCTGGCATGGTGGAGGAATAGAAAGGAGGCCAGGGGACCTGAGCTGAACTGAAGGAGTGCCTGGTAGGCAGGCAACGAGGTCAGGGAGGTGGAGGAGCATGAAGTCACGATGGCCTTATAGAGAGGGTGACCGTGTTCTGGTCTGCCCAAGACAGTGGCGCTTGGTGTCTCATGATTTTTAATGGTACCCCATGTTGCTCCCAAGGGTGTCCCTCATAGGATCATACAGTGTATGGTCATTCTACCCTCAAGCCATGGTGGGATTCTGGTTTTTGCTCTGAGTGCAATAGGGCTTGAACTGAAGGATGAGTAGGAAGGTGAAGAGGGGTCGAAAGAGGATTCCAGGCAGAGAAAAGAGCTTGTGCAAAGGTCCTGAGGTGGGAGAGGAAGAGAAGATCAGACCTGGGTTTTGAAGGACCACTCTGGGTGCACCATGAAAGATGGGTGTGGTGGGATGAGGTCAGTGTAGACGTGGGAGAGCAGTTAGGAAAGGATGACCACGATCCAGGTGAGGAATGAGGCTCGCTTGTCTGTAAGTTGCTCAGTACAACACCTGTCACCTAGAACTGCACGTACCCAGTAAAAATTATTATCATTGTTGACCAAGAACTCAGGTCTCCCAGGCAACAGAAACGTGGGCTCCAGTCTTTGGTTCTGGAATCAGTTAGCCTGATGCCTTCTCGGTAAATACATTTTCATAGAAGTTAATACGTCTGATGGTACCAGGTCCTCTGTAGTAATAGCAGATAATGCCACCCTGGCACGGGATGTCACCAGACCAACGTCTTTGTGTAATTTCAAAAAATTAATCTAATAAATGGCCTCCTAGGGAGTTGAACTCAACGTTCCCTAATAAGCAGGGGATTAATTTCTCTTCCTTTGTGCTGCTGTTGGGTTCTGTGACAGCTACAACATAAATTTGTATCATCTCACACTCTCAGCAGGAAATAATGAGGGAAAAAGTGGTTTTGACAAATAATTATGAATGAACGGATCTGAATTCACAGGAGCTGTTCATGTACGTGGAGTAGTATGGGAAGGGTGAAGAGTGGACGTTCTTCTGAGGACTGCCGTGGGCTGGGCTGGGGTGGGCTGTGACGTGTGCCGTGCCAACTGGCCCTCTTCTCTCCTGGGTTCAGAGTCGAGGCACTGGAGAATATTCGGGAGACCCTCCCGTGGGCTCAGGGCTCAGGACTTAGTCTGGACCAAGGGTCAGCTTGTTTGGGACATGGGGCATTTGCGCAGACAGAAGGCGTGTGGCTGGGGGTGGTAGGCTTCAGCCCAGTTTGAGCTGGCATGCTTGGAGGGGGCTCAAGGAGGGGAATGGCCCCCAGCTTGATGGAGCCGTGAAATCCTGCACTGCGTCCTCAAGTCTGGGACCCTCCCAGGGCCCACCTGTTTAGACCCCTCCCGCTTCATGGGACTCAGACTGTCCTCCCCGTGGCCTCTCTTCTTCCAGGGCCGGGAAGCAACGTCGAGGTCATCACCTTAAAGACAATGCCACTTGACCTGCCTCCCCTTTTGCCGCCTCTTTTTTGTTGGGGAATGACAACCGTGGCAGCAGACACCTTGGATGCAGAGGTGGAAGCTCCATGTTGAGGTCGGCAGCGCCAACTGGCCACCCTGGGGCCTGGCATGACCTCGGGCAGGGGGGCCTGTTTACCCTTAGACTCCCACCTGCCCTTGTGAGAGAAACAAACGGTCTTGTTGCAGCCACGGCATTGCCGAGTCTCTCTGCTACCGCAGGAAGTCTGTGCTCTAGCCGATGCCCCATGCCGACCCAGCCCAGAGAACCTTTACACTGTCCTCTCATCTGACCTTTACAGTGGCCCCTGTAAGTCAGCGAGGGCACGTAGCAGCCACCATGTTTTGCAGATAAGGGAACTGAGGCCCAGAGAGGGTTGGGTTTTGTCCAAGGTCACAGATGCAGAGCGGGGACAAGAACCCAGGTCCCCCGCCACACAGCACAGCACTTATTTACCGTGCCAGACTATTGCCTATAACACTCTGAATCAAGACCATAATGGTGTTATTAAAATATTTACTTGCATGAAAAATCTCTATTACCTGAAACTCATGTATTATAGATGGAATCAGTAGCTTAGAAGGAAATAAACAAGAAGAATCACTTTAATAACAAAAGCTATGCAGATAAATTCTTTATTTCGGCAAGCTCTTGGCGGTCCCAAATAAATATATCATTTTTATCAGGCAAGTGCTCTAGAAACAGCGTCTCCAGGAAATATGTCAAAATAACCTCTCAGGCTGTGCTCCTTTCTGGAGGAAAGAAATATGATGGCGGCAGCAAAAAGAGCGATTAAAAGGTGTTTCCTTACTACATAACACGAACGTCATAAAGAAGGGTAATGAGAGGGCTGGAGGAGACGGTCTCCGGGTTTCTCTCCAGCCGTAGAGGGGCACTGCGGAAGAAGTGCTGGACTGTGAGTCAATCTCTCACTTTTTGGCTGTGTGACATTAGGCAGATGGCTCAACCTCTCTGATCCTCCATTGGCCTACCTCATAGAACTGTTTAGGTGTGGAAATTTCTCATCAAATATAGAGTGCTATTCACAAATAATGTGTGACCCCCTTTCAAATTGTCACTACTGTTGTTGGTTAGAGAATGGGGATCTGAGAACCTTTGGCTGAGGAGTGTGTGTGTGTGTGTGCACTTGCACACTTCTATCTGAGCCCCCTCTCCTGAGCACCACTGTCCACCCAGGCCGCTGTGGCCGAAGCCCAGAGCCATCTCAACCCCTTGCTCTGCTCTCCTTTCACCAGCAGTCAGTGCCCGAGCCCTGGGATGTCTGTGTCCCTGTTCCTTGCTCCTGCACCGTCCCCTGTTGTCCACCCTCGCCACGACTGCCTTGAATCAGGACGCCAGCACTTCTGACGGCCGCCTCAGTCTCCACACAGAACTCCCTGCCCCAGGCTTTCCCCACACTTGCTACCAGTCTGAGCTTCCCAAAGGACAAGTCGTGTCACTCCTCTGCTCGAAAACCTCCCATTGCCCAGAGGATGGAGTCCGAATCCTCACCGTGACCCTTAACGTCCTTCATCCCCCCCCAGCACCATCGCTGTCCAGCGCTGTCGGCTGACTCAGCGGTCATCATGCTTCCACCTCTGCTCGCGCTCTCTGTCTGCAGCCCCCTTTCTCTGCTGCTTCTGGGGCAGCAGCTCATCCTCTAAGGGGCGTCTCTAGTGTCTCCTCCACACGAGCCCCTCTGGACCACCGTGGACAGAGGCAAAGGCCTTGTCTCTTGTGCCCTTCTCAGACTCCTGTCCATACCTGCGTGATGCACGTCACGCCCTCTGATGTGTAGTTGTCCAGCTGTGTGTCCGGTAGTCTGAAGCAGGAAGGGGAGGGGGGAGCCCGGAGCCTGCGGTCCTGCCTGCCAGTGAAGCGTGGGCTCTGACCGAGGAAGCCAGCATCCCCACGCTTGGGACGTCCAGGAAGCGGGCCTGCGGAGGCAGGAGTTCGGGGGAAGGAGGTGAAAGGGCCCTTCCTTTCCATAGTCTAATATTTCAAGCCCAAGCCAAGAAGTAGACTTTTCCCTTTGCCCCCACGGTGCAATACCCTTGCCTTCATCCGCCTGATTCATTTGGAGCCCATCCCCATAGCCAGCCCCATTCCTCACCGAGCCGTTAGGGTCTCTATTAGGAAAAGAAAGATTTTCTTTGGGGATCCTATCTGGTGCTCTTCTGTTCTGCGAGGCTCCTGGTGTTTTTGAAGCTACATCTTCTGATTAGCTGTGAACAAAGCCTCATGTGTCCACGCGTGCATTCCCCACGCGCGAGGACAAGACAGTCTCCAAATCTGTGCGTCTCTTTGCCACAAAGAGGAACACTGAAGGATCTAAGCTCTCACCATGTTGATGTTCCCACCCAACAGGAGCCTGTAAGTACGCGGGGGTGTGGAACGTCCCCAGGTGGCTCTGCCTTCAAGGAAGAAAACGCCCTAGGTATGAGGTCTGAGATTCGAAACCAGTTTTCGGGACTTTGATGCTATGTCCTTTTCATAACATCTGCTTCTGCGTGTGTGTATGTGTGCATGTGTGTGTGTGAGATGCACGTGCATGCATGTGTGTGTGCACATGCGGGAGTGCATCCATGCATGCATGTGAGCACACACGTGTATGTGTACAGACACTCGCACATGTGCACACATATCGCTGTGATTGTGTGTGCGTGGACTTGCATGGGGAGGAGCATATAGTCATTTTAAGCCACAGGCCCACACAATCACAGACAGGGCTGTTTTCCCGTGATAATGTCAGCATACCTCGAAACTAGCCTGCTGAAGGTCGAAGGAATTTTCCAGTAGTTTCTCCCAACTCAGGCAGCTGACAGAGGAGGGCCCTGGGATTCACTGTCAGTTATCGTATCAGACGCACCCAGCAAACTGTCCTACCAACCAAGGACTGTGCTCTGCGTAATACACCAGCAATTAACCTTGTAAACCTCCTTTTTGAGCGGTTCTCAGCTACATTTTACAATTAATTCAGAAGGCCACCAGGGATTGCCTCTGAAGAGGATAATTGCATGTTTTCCCGGGTTACAGGGAGCCTCACTAGTCAAGAAGCATCTTATTTTCCCCGGAAAATTAAACCAGCGCTCCATGATCAGATTGTTTCTAAATGAAGGAAGGACTGGATTTTGACATCACGGTCTCATTTGGGAAGGCAAGAGACAAACTGACAAGTTGTTTTGTCGCATGCTTGTTTGAGCAGAACATTTTGAGAAATGTCTCCGGGTCCGTTCGGGAAGAGGAGCTGCCAGGAGGAAAAATGTCTGAAATGACCAAACGCGATGGGGCTATTTGCTAAGTAATCACCCCACGCCTGGGCCTGGGGAGAGAGGACATGCGTTTCCATGTTCTGTTCTGGAGCCAGAGGAGGCTTGCTCAGGGTCAGGGACCAGAGCACATCTGATAAAAACCTACAACAATTCTTATACAGCTCCAGATGGCGGTGCACGTAGCGATATGAAATCAACCAATTCTGCCTAATGACAGTTTACTCATCAGCAGCAGCCCCTCTGGGGGTGGGCTTCCAGCTCATACATCTTCTGTCTTCCGCAGGAGCTGCCCTCGTGACTCAGTGGTTTCCCGGCAGCCTCTGCTGCCCCTGGCCAGAGCTGGTTGGTCCAAGAGGGTGCAGTTGACCAGAGCTGGGCTAGGCAGGTTCTCTCTGCCAGAACCTAGGATTTATAAACCAAGACATACAGAAACTGGAACATGCTGGCCTTGAATGGCACTCGGTAAGGAGAGTCCAGTGGTGGGCTCTCCTCCTTGGGAAAAAAAGAAAGAAGGAGAAGTGAAAACCTGGAGCTTTGGAGCCAGACATTTCTGAGTTTGAATCCTGGCTCTGACGTCTGGGTCCGATCTCAACCTTGTGACCTTGAGTGTGTAATGCACCCTCTCGGACTTCAATTTCCTCACCTGGAAAATGGAAATTTGGTAAAGAAAAAGAAAATTGTTACTTAAAACAACTGTCATAAAGCCACTCTTGCTGCTCATGAAATTTCTGTCTAGGGAAAATAATAAACTTTGGCTAAAAAATATTGATGAAGTCTTAGGTTTTGAAAATGTAGGCTTGAGGATATGACAGGACAGTCCCAGACCAAGAGAAAGAGAATTGGTTTGTCCTGCACATGAGGTAAGCATTGTAGTTTCTAGAAGGAGCGGGCTTAGGTGAGGAGGGGGCCCCGGTGGAGCGAGGGGACAGGAGTTCCTGGAGATGGTCAGTCGGCGGCTTCTGCAGAGCGTTTCTAAGTGGCCTTCCCTGAGGCTGCTCTCACAGAGCCCAGGGGCCGGAGGCCAGCAAGAGTTGGTGGGCAGCTCTCCGACAGTTCGTACATCCTTTTCTTTCAAGAGCGCAGGCCGGGGGCTCTGGATTGGCTTTTGCCAGGAGAGCAGAGGTCTTCAGCTCGAACTTTGCAGTCCTTGGCAAACTTCAAGTCCTAAACCAGCCCCTTGAGTGAAAAGAAATGACCTTTAGCCATAAGGGGAGGCCCCTTGGTGGCCAGACCACCAGACTTTCCTGGTAAAAGAACATTCCAGACTCTCTTGGGGGCCCTCCCTCCTGGGGAAGTGGACTTACTCTTCAATCCATAACTCAGGCGTCTCCAGTCCCCACAGCAGCAAGCAAGTTTAGGGTGAAAGCCCCTTATGGCATGGATCCCCAACCTATTACTTTCTTAATTTTTTCCAAATTCTTCCCCACCCCATATTTCTGTCTTCTTGCTCCAATCCTGACTGATCTTTTCTGGGCATACTGCACAGCTACAGTCCAACGACCGTCTCCTGGACCTCTTCCTGTTTAGTGATCTACTCCTTCACTTACCCAGAGCACACCCTCAAATAACCTCCTAAGAAAGGACACAGGAGGTAAATCGTCTGAGTCCTTGAATATCTGAAGACGCCCTTGCACTCTCCTGGTATTTGATAGATACTTTGGCCGATTGTAGAATTTGAGGATGAAAATTGTTTCTCTTCAGCACCCTGATGGCCTTTCCCATTGTCTTCTGGCAGTCAACGATGCTGATGAAAAATTTCTGACTCCAGGTGGATTTTTTCTTTTGTGGGTAAACTTTCGTCTCTTTCTCTCTTTCTGGAAGCTTTGTCTCCAGAACAGAGGTCAGCAATTTTTTTTTCTGTAAAGAGTCAGATAGTGAATACTTTAGACTTTGTGGGCCATATGATTTTTGTTACAACTGCTCAGTTCTTCTGTTGTAGCATGAAAGCAGCCATAGGCAACACATAAACATTCTGGCTATGTTTCAATAAAACTTTATTTACAAAAACAAATGGTGGGCCAGATTTGGTACATGAGCTGTAGTTTGCCAACTTTTGCTTTAGAAGGTCAAAGGGCATTCTTTTTACCTTGACATTTTGAGATTTCCCAATGAACTGTCTATAGATTTTTCTTTTTTTCATTGAGTATGCTTGAACACCCGGTGACACTTTCAATCTTGATACTCATGTCCTGTAGATCTGAAAAATTCCTTAGTTTTCTTTAAAAAATTTTTTCTCCCTCCTTTTTCTGGGAGTCCCATTAGTTATCCAATATCTATGGACCTCCTATATTTCTTCAGTATGTCTTATTTTTTCTCTCATCTTTTCTGTCTCTTTTCTTTTTGTTATATTTTCTGGGCTATAGGATTTGACTTTTTTAAACAGTCCTTTTACATATTTTAAAAATACTATTGGCAATATATATTTAATTTCAAAGAGTTCCTTCTGTTCTCTGATTGTTTCATTTTTGTGGAATCATTTTCTGTTACAAAAGATGCAATGTATTCTGGATTCTCCCCAAAGATATTAATTAGATTTTTTAAAAATAATCATCTTCTATTTCCTGAATTATTTCTGATCCCTTAGAGGTCAGTTTTTCTCTTTGATATTGTTGATTCTTTCTCTTCTACATTATAAGGTTTTTTCCTTAAATATCTAGTGTTCTGGTTGACAATTTATATTTAGAATAAGCTATATACAGTTTCTCAGGTACTCTATGAATATGAGAAGGGCTTATAATGGTGGAATTTACTTTAAAAATATCGATCAAAGAATTGGCTTAAGAGCTGGGAGACCCCTAATTGTCAGATACGGAGGTCTACTTATCTGGGGTATGGCTTATGGGTCTATAAATTGTTTGGCATGCCACCCTTCAAGAGGCAGAGCTTAATTCCACTCTGCTTGAGAGGGAGCTGGACTTATGACTTGATTCTAATGAACAGAATATGGCAAAAGTGACTGTGTGTGACTTCTAATATTAGGTCATAAAAGGCATCTTAGTTTCCTCTTTGTTCTCCGTGTCGAGGGAAGCCAGCTGCCGTGCGATGAGGAGTCTCAAGCAGCCCACGGAGAGGTCCAGATAGTGAGGAACTGAGGCCTTCAGCCAATAGCCAGATGTGTCTGCCATCTTGGCAGCAGAGCCTCCAGCCCCAGTCAAGTCCTCAGATGACCACGGGCCTAGGTAACACCTTGACTGCAACCTTACGAGAGACCCTGAGCCAGAACCATCCAGCTAAGCTACTCTTGAATTCTTAATCTGCAGAAACTGAAAAATAATAAATATTTGTTGTTGTAAGTGGCTAAGTTTTGGGGTATTTTGTTATGCAGCAATAGATAACTAATACATGAGTTATCAATCTTCCTTGAGATTGACTCTCCAATATTTTATCTAAATAGACGGACCTGGCTGCTAAGTTGTGGTCTAAGCATGGATTCAGATTTTCTGTATATAGATGGCCCACCCAACCACCCTGCTTTCAGATCCGTATCTCTCTTGCATTTATATGTGGAATTTCTGAGCTCCAGTTCCAGGGTTCTGCAGGGCGGATTGCTTCCTGTCTGTACCCATTGCCATGCGTACCCATAGGCGTGGTGTCCTCTACACTGTTTCACCCGTTATCCTACTTCCACCCACTTTCCAGCTTCCAGAAGTTTATTTATATCTCTTGTCTCCTGAAGGCTCTCCTTCTGATGTCTTTATCGATGTGGACTTACACCTTTTATGGGCTTTTACTTTGATTTTAATGGGATCTCGGGTGGGAGAGGAAATGAACGACCGTGATGAATCTACAGTTTTTTTTTTTTTTGAGGAAGATTAGCTCTGAGCTATGGTCTGCCACCAATCCTCCACTATTTTGCTGAGGAAGACTGGCCCTGAGCTGACATCCGTGCCCATCTTCCTTTATTTTATATGTGGGACGCCTGCCACAGCATGGCTTGATAAGTGTTGTTAGGTCCATGCCCAGGATCCTAACTAGCGAACCCCGGGACGCCAAAGAGGAACGTGTGCACTTAACTGCTGCGCCACCGGGCCGGCCCTGATTAATCTACAGCTTTTGATCCCATCTTTCTAGAATAGTCACATTGGAAGCAAATCAAGAAGATACGTGCAGAAATCAAGATGATAAATCTTCTGGCCGACTTTCAAATCCCAAAGAGCTGATGTGCAAGCCGTGAATTACGTGGTTTTCATTCTTAACCCCAAAGTTTACAGGTCTCAATAGGAGGGATGGTCCCAATTACTTCAGAAACCAAGGCTGTTCATAACTGTGGAGCATATTTCGCCTCTGCTAAGCCTTTCATTTCATACCCACAAGTCAAGCTCGTCAGCTATTTCCGTGTGACAAAAACTTTGATGAAGGCTGGGGGCCTTAATGAACAAATAATTAGTTTTAAGAATGTAAGTCGACACAAAAGCACACCTAATGCCTTTTTAATTGCTTTTGCTCTCACATCTTTAGCAAACGCATATCCCTGTGTCTTATGGAATCACATTGTCTGTATCTGCAACTCCGGCTCCCTGGGGAACCGGGGCCGCAGTCCTAGACAGAGACGCAGCCGGATGAAGACCTCCGGTTTTGACAGTCCTTCTGCCAGCTCTCAGACCACCCCTAGAATTCCCGGGACAAGGAAGTGTGATCCACGGATAGTTATAACAGTGGGGTCTTCTGGACCAGAGCTTCAAAAAACCAAAACCACAAAAGACCCAGAGCTTTTAAAGGGCAGACTTGGGAATGGGGAGGGAGAGAGGGGTGGACGCAATGAGGGGGAACTAGAAACATCCTTTGTTACTCCTTAATTGAAAAGAAATTCTCTATCTCCGTCTTCGTACTTAGCCATCAAGTATATGGAGTGAAGCTCGTTTTCTTTGTTTTTTAGTTTAGGTGTGAAGGTTGTAGTCTTGTGGGGTTATACAGACAGTGAACAAGGAATCCAATAAAAAAATACAGTAATTCTACAATTTGGTAAGTGTATAAAGTGAATGGATAGGATACTGTGACAGAGAATAATGAAAGAGACTTAATTTGGGGGAGGGTGGTTGGGAGTCTGAAAATTATATGTGAAAGGATCAAGAATTCATTCTAAAGGATGGAATTATTTGGTGGGGAGGGGAGTTTCACTTTCTATACTTTTAAGTCATTTCAGTGTTTTCTTTCAATAACGTTACTTTTGGGGCCAGCCCGGTGGCACAGTGGTTAGGTTCCCATGCTCCACTTCGGTGGCTCAGGGTTCGCTCGTTCAGATCCCAGGCACGGACCTACCCACTGCTTGTCAAGCCATGCCGTGGCAGGCATCCAGCATATCGAGTAGAGGAAGATGGGTGTGGATGTCAGCTCAGAGCCAATCTTACTCAGCAAAAAGAGGAGGATTGGCAGTGGATGTTGTCTCAGGGCTAATCTTCCTCAAAAAAAATATAGATTATGTTCCTTTGTAGTAAGAATTAAGAGGGTACTTCCACCTGGGGGGAAGGAAAGTATCTTGTTCCAAAGCCTGTTGTCTTTTACGTGCCCTACATTCTTTTGCACCCTCATTCAGTCAACAAGCATTTCTCATGCACCTGCCCTGTGTCTGCCTCTGGCTGGACTCTAAGCAAGGAGACTGAAAGAACCAGCTCCTGGCCTTGAGAGTCCCGTAGTCCAGGGAAGCGCTCAGCAAATGCCTGGTAAAGAGCAGCTGCTCAACAAACATTGGCTGAACGCGTGAATGAATAGACCACATTACATACTACAGTTCCACTACTTAACCTGCTTTTCCCACTTACATCGTAGCCATCTTCCCGTGTCAGTGCTGACAGCTGCAAGCAACTTGAGGGCAAGGAATTCTGTCCATTTTTATCACCTCTGTGACCTCAGCATCTACAACAGAGTGTGGCACATGGTAGGAACTCAATAAATCCTCGTTGCGTAAATGAATTCTTTTAAACACCTCTACAGTAGGTCTTTGTGGGGTTATATTCTGTAACCAAAGGACAAGCTTATTGTCATGCAGTCCTGCTGACTTTGGACATGTCACTGAACTCCCTGAGTCTTAATTGCTTCAGCTCTACCATGGCGATAGCCACATCTATCCCATAGGGTTGACGTGAGGATTACCTCGAATGAAGCCTCTAAATGCTCCGTTCGTGTCTGGGGTGCCGTGAGAGGCAGGGCAACGATGGTGATGACCATGTGGCTTGTTTTCAGCTTCCCAACTTCTAGTAACCCTATGGATTCACTTTCCCAATTATTTCCTCCAATGCATTTGTACGTGTGGAACTGCTGAGTCAGAGAGCATGTGCAATTTACATTTTGACACATAGCAACAGGTCTTGCTTTGGAAAATTGGTGCCATTTACAACCCCACCGACACTGGGGTTATCATCTTTTCCAGTCTGGCGGGTTCAAATGACCGCACGCTGTCGTGTTATTCTGCATTCCTTTGATCTCGAGGGAGGTCGAACATCTCTTCCTCTGTGTAACCCGTGTGAAAAACCAAGGCCCCATGGCCCAGCGTGGGGGAGCTGAATCGGAGAATCACGGACAAAGTAGCCCAGAGTAATTAAAAAGGAATCAGGCTTTGCTTGTGCCTCTCAAAGAACCTTAAAGGGACTCTAATTCGTAACTTGAAAAGATTCTTCTAAAGAGCTATTTCCTTTCCTCCCCGGTTCCCTCACCCCTGCAGACAGAAGTGGTTCTAGAGAGCTGGGGCTGGGGGCACATTCTCAAGGTAATAAGCTGCATCCTTGTCACACATATTTCACTTTTTTGTGAATTGCCAGTTCATGCCTCTGGCCCTTTTTCCTGTTGTGGCATTTGTATTTTTCTTTTTGATTTACGCAAAGCTCTTTACATACCTGCTGGGAGCAGATCAAGAGGAGTGACCCTTAGAACAGACGCGTGATAGAGCCCCACGTCCTTGTCGTGCAGCCTCCACTGAGGGATAGAGAGAATTCTTGGGGGCTCTGAAACCTATAAATTGTCCTCTTTCTGACCCTTCCCTGCCTCTACCCTCCTCTTCCAGACTCTTAGGGGCGTTGTAGGGGTGTCTGCGTCTGGATAGCAGTGGAATTACCGTGGAGACCTAAGCTACATTAAACCCTCTTAGTGCGTGTGGCCAGCATCATTTTTTGTTGTTGTTGTTTGTTTTTTAATGAAACAGACTAGACCACAATAGAAAATATCAGAATGCATCACAAGTAGTAAGAATAAGTATTTTTAGTGAAACGTGTATATATATGCATATGCTGGGGAATGCTATAAATGTATTTCTTACTTTGTGTTCTGTAAAAATGATTGAAACCGAATGAATTAGAGCTAGTGGTATTGGGCTGAGATTTGGGGGCTCTGACTTTGTAAATTACGCTTGTTGAGGTGACCTCCAGTTGGCCCTCCTGTCTCTAGTCTTATTGCCACACCGTCAGGGTTTCAGTAAGTCTCTCTCCACTCACCAGATCCACTACTTGTTGGGACCACCTCGGCTGATTGTTCTGCCTGCAGCTCACACATGCATGTCCCCCAGCCTGCCAGCTGCTATGCTGTCTCCTGCTGCAGGCCCCGGTTGCCTTGAGCTTGGAGATTTTCCTGGGGTCTGTTGAGAAACCTTTACCTAATTCTCAGAGGGGCCCACCTCTTTCTGGTATGGAGCATGAGCCTTTTTTTTTTTTTTTTAACTGACCACTTTTTTCTCCATCATTCCAACAGGAAGCTCCACGCCTCCCGGGTGTCCTTCCCCATTTCTGTCTCCCGCTGGCCTCGCACTCTGCCGCGGGGCTCTGCTACAGACTGAACGTTTGTGTCGCCCCCAAATTCTTGTGTTGAAACCTAATCCCCAGTGTGATGGTGTTTGGAGATGGGGCCTGTGGGAGGTGATTGGGTCGTGAGGGCGGTGCCATCATGAATGGGATCAGTGCCTGCATGAAAGAGACCCCAGGGGGCTGCCTCACCCCTCTGCCATGTGAGGACACAAAGACAGCTAACTGCGAACCAGGAGGTGGGCTCCCCTCAAACTCTGAATCTGCCCATGACTTGATCTTGGACCTTCCAGCCTCCAGAACTGGGAGAAATAAACTTTCCTAGTATATAAGGCACCCAGGCTGTGATATTGTTGTGATGGCAGCCTAAGCTGAATAAGGCAAGCTCTTATTTTTCTATTTCTTTGGTTATTTCAGTGCAGTCTTGGAAAGATGAAGGAAAACCCTTGGGCTGAAAGTGGAAACTAAATTTTTAAAAATTGAGTTAAAAGTCACATTGTATAAACTTAACCATTTTAAAGTGAACAACTCAGTGGCATTCAGTGAATTTACAACGTTGTGCCTCCACCACCTCTGTCTAGTTCCAAAGTATTTTCCTCACCCCAAAAGGAAACCCTATACCCATGAGGCAGCTGCTTCCCCTCCTCCCTGCCCCCAGCCCCCCGCGGCACTAATCTGTGTTCCATCTCTTTCGGTTTACCTGTTAGGGACATTTCACAGAAATGGAATCTTGTAATATGCGGCCTTTTGTGACTGGCTTCTTTCCCTTAGCATAACATTTCCAAGGTTCATCCATGTTGTATCATTCATTCTTCTTTATGGCTTAATAATGTTCGATTGTGTGTATACCCCAATTTGTTTATCCATTTGTCCCTTGATGGACATTTGGGCTGTTTCCACCTTTTGGCTATTGTGAATAGCGCTATGAAGATGTGAATATAAATGTTTGTTTTGGTACCAGTTTTCAATTCTTTTGGGTATATACCTAAGAGTGGAAGTGCTAAGTCATGTGGTAATTCTGCGTTTAACTTTTTGAGGAACCACGAGACAGTTTTCCACAGTGGCTGGATCACTTTACATTCCCACTAGCAATGTATGAGCGTTCCAGTTTCTCCACATCTCCTTAGCCCATTTTAAAACGTGAGTTATCTTTTCGTTGTTGAGCTGTGAGAGTTCTTTATATATTCTGGATACGAGACTTGGGTCTGAATTCTATCTTTGTCTAGGTCCCTGTCTAGTTGTATGTGAGAAAGATGACCCTATCTTGGGCTGATTTGGAGCTGAATGGTCAAGACTGAACCGGGGTGAAGCCAGAAAAATGTCTGCAGAGGGGCCCTCCTGCTCTCTGTCCTTGGTTCTCTTCTAGTCAGCATTTTTATTAATGATCAAGGGCGATCACAGCTAAAAATTGGATAATGCTAAGTTTCTGCTTGTTGGCAGGGGACGTGGATGGGAGTCCATGAAGAAATTTCCAGAGAGGATTAGTTCTGTGCTAAACAGAGCCTTAGTAACCTAAGGCTCTCACAGTCTGGGGATTGCACATGTAAACTGCCCACCAGAGGGAGGGAGGCACTTGCTGTTCTGCGGGTGGCACCTTCGTTTAGGGAAGGCGGGCTCCCCATTGTAGGAGACGCATGTGTGGGAGGGTCAGAGGTGGAGAAGGGCTATTAAACTGGCCTTTAGGATTAGAGCCAAGGAGACATTCCGTGGGGCATCTAGTGATCATCCCAGAGAGGGCTTTAACTGTGGACAAGGGGCCACACCTTAAGGACTCTGTCGGGTTCTGGCGCCACTTTAATTTTCCCATATTCATTGCTCTCTTACTCCCTCAATGATCCTTAGCAAAGTTCTTAAAATGCTAAAGCCCTGTGCTTGTCTTTGAGGCTGTCAAGAGCAAGCCCCAGCAGGCTGAGGGAGAACCTGAAAGGATACGGATACAGGAGGTGGTGGGGTCACCGCAGGGGAGTATGTTTGGTCCCTTGTAACTGAGAGTCAGGGTCCAAGATGACTTAGATGAGTTGGAGCAATGGGTTGAAATTAAGGAAGACCAGTAAAAGTTTAAGGTGGTGCATTTGGGTCTTAAAATTCAACCGCATACATATAGGGTGAGGGAGAAGACGCTTGAAACGTTTCACATGAAGAGGACTCAGGTTTTGGCTGTCGGCATGACAAGGCTGTCAAAATTTGACTGCAACAGAGAGGAAGACCATCCAAATAAAGGGAGGCCATGATCCTGGTCCTTTCTGGGCTCCGGGTGGTCTCACACGGAGTCGTACATCCATGCTTGGGGCCAGCACGTGAAGACATATATTAGCCGTGGGGCACTAGAGAGTTTTCCGAGCAGAGTGACAAGGACAGCAAGAGCCTGGAACTCATGTCTTGTGAGAGGTGGCTGAAAAGCAGCATTATGTTTCGAAAGGAGGATAGTTGGGAGGCGGGGGATGTGGTCCTTGGCTTCACCTACATCAAGGACTGCCATGCCTCCTATTGCTGCTGTGACAAATGGCCACAAACCCAGAGGCTTACAACACCCTGAAATCATCTCACAGTTCTAGAGGTCAGAAGCCTCACCAGACTAAACCGAAGTGCCGGCAGAGCCGCCCTGCGTCTGGGGGCGTCCTTCGGCTCCTGGCCCTCTTCTACCTGCAAAGCAGCTATCTTAGCTCTGACCTGCGCCTCTGTCTTCACTTCTCTCACTCTCCTGCTTCCCACTTTCCCTGGTGATGTCATTGGGCATTCCCGAATAATCCAGAATCATCTCCCCATCTCAAGGTCCTTAATTTAACCACATCTGCAAAGTCCCTTTCGCCACGTAAGGTGGCATTCACAGGTTCTGGGGCTCAGGCTGTGGACATCTCTAGAGGGTTATGATCCTGCCTCCCACAGACGGCGAAGTGTTTTGTTTTCTTCTGCGTGGCTCCAGAAGACAGAATCTGGCTAAAAGGCGTAAACTACAAGGGGAGGCATTTTGAACTGAGCTGTAGTAACCTAGCACAACAAGAAGGATCTGCAACTAGAATAATCAACTAGGTACTGAGGGGTCTTTGGGGAGAAGAAGAAGAAAAAAAGATTGGCAACAGATGTTAGCTCAGGTGCCAATCTTTAACAACAACAAAAAGATGTAGTGACCTTGTCTCAGAGTCTGGAATTTCTACAGCGAGAGAGGTGGCCTGTGGGGGTGGGGGTGGGGGGGGGGTGCTCCTGCTCTCTTGGGAGTGTTCCACTAGAGATGATTTTTCTTTGGAATGATGGTTCAGTAGGATTTCCTGTATTAAGCGGGATGTCAGAGCAAATGGCACTGATGGTCCTTCCTAATTTTAAGACTATTACTTTTATAAAAACTGTTTGAGCGCATCATCCTGTCTGGTTTATGAGTTAGAAGATCAGACAAGGCTTGCTACATGTGACGTGACAAGATACAAGCGTGCCCAGCGTAGCAGACACGTGTCCCACGCGTGCCCCCTCAGCACTCACCCTTCCTGCATGGGCCAGCATCCCCCTGCTGGAGCCCATGGTGCTCCGCTCGCTCGTATCAGGCCGCAGTGCCCAGAAGTTACCGCCCCCGGGAGCAGCCCTTGGCCAATGACAAAAAGAAATGGGTGAATAAATAACCCAGTTTCCTCACCCCTGGTGGTGAGCATGGGAGAACGTTCCAGAGCAGCTGCCTGTCGTGGTAACCTGCCCATTAAAGCATCTGGCCCTGGCTCCCTCCATGTCCCTCTCACTTTCCCACAGAGCTTCCTACATCACCTCCGAATAAACCACCTGCTCTCAAACCTTTATCTCAGAATCTGCTTCTGGGGGAACCCAGACTAAGATACAGTAGAAGGTTTAGGGGGGAAATAAACCCTGACAAGATATGATACGAGCTAAGATCTTCCCTAAAGCCAGTCTGTTGCTTCCAACACAGACATTCCTACCAGGATAGCACCATCTCCATTCTGACAATTGTAAAATTGGCTGCTGCCCAGCCTGCCACAGGTGTAGTGCTGCTCTCAACGCTCCATCGAGAAACATCTCCTGTGACGAGGAGTCATGCCCTGATCCTTAGCGTTTGCCTATGTAATGGGCATGGAGTTTTAATGGTCACAAAGTTGGTTGGGGGAAAACCGTGATGTTCTTGATTTCTAGAACTGGATTTATTTTCTGACTCCAAGCACCCAGCTGATGAAGCGCGGGTGACTTCATTTCTTCCAGTCCGAGTTTCCTTGGCTTAGCCATTTATTTGGGTGGTATATTTGGGTTGCTAGCTCAACCATACCCCATCCAGGCCTTCCTTCCCCTCCTCCGGCCCCAAGGAGAGACGAGACAGATCTGCTGGTGTGACTGGCAGTACAGTGGAGGGTGGAGGATGTCCTCTTTTGTCGTGCCTGCTTTGTGGGTGGCTACGGCTGTGGGTGCCAGGCCAGCCTTGGGCTCTGTGCTCAGTGCCCTCAGCCAATGCCCTGGGCAGTTGGCTGCCCTTTCCTTCAGGACTCCACATTCTCCAAAGAGTAGCGTTACACCCCTGAGTCCCCCACTGTCAGTCACTCTCTGAGTCCCTGACTTGGGGGCCCTGGGATGTTTGGGCCTATTCTGTGCATCCCTGAGACCCCAGCTCCCTCTCAGGCCTCTCATCCATGCCTCCCTGGCCGGTGGGTGCAGGAAGTGTCTGTGGGTTTCCAACCCCAAAACTTTAGCCAGCAAACAGCACAGAAGTCTCCCCTCTTCTCCGGTGCTGGCCCCTCCAGTTCAGGGGGAGCTCTCCTCTTTCTTTTCCTTCCCTCTTCCTGCCTTGGGGGTGGGGCCACAGGTGACTTAGCTGCATTCTCAGATTCACTTCTTTTCCATCCAGCTCTCCTCTCCTGCCTTAGTGTGGAGCCTTTCCACCTAGACTAGGGCAAGGATGGGCGGGTGGTAAGTCAGCGCTGCCTGAGTCCCTCAACTTGCCAGTCCCGCAGCCCTTGTCTCTAGCTCAGAAGCCAAGAGAGAAATTGGTGCCTTTGCGGATCCCAGCAATCCGTGCTTTGAAGCAAATGGTGGCCCCCGTTCTCCGGGCTAAGTGGCGTGGTCTGTGTGTGGCATGCGGACAACAGAGCAGTGTAGCTGATTTACTGTCCCAGACTTTTACTCCACAACTTGTCCTCCAGCCCTAGGTGACTTGGAAGCAGTAGGCAGAGACAGATGGCAGGGGCTTCTCGCATGCCGTGCCCCTGGGGCGAGTCCAGGCACAAGGAAAGAGGGTCAGAGTGGCCACTAGATGAACCTGCTGTGACAACTCTACCCTGTTGCCCAGAAATGGCCTGGGGGCCTGACCGTGAGGAGTTCCCTGGGAGCACGCCCAGCGCGGAGCTCAGTGGCCTCGGCCTCCGTCTGGGAAGCACGTTCTAAATCCATCTCTCAGCTGTTCCCGCACTTGGGCTGTTCGGTGCCTGCTTGCTTTGGGACCGTGACAGATGGAGAGGTGGGCTCCCCAGTGGGGCTGGAGCGTGGGCTTCAGAGACTGCTAATGTTTCTCAGCTCTCCTCTGCGAACGCCAACTGTGGCAACACTGTAGCTCAGGCCAGGACAGGGAAACACACTGCCAGGTGGCGGCACAGGCTGCTTCTTAATTAAGGAGCCTCCCCAGCTCGCGGGTGACGGGTGTGGTTGGTAAATAGTTTACGCGTCTGCTGCGTCCACGTGCCTGGCGAACGCTCGTGCACTTTGTCCGACTGGGGTCCAGGCCTCCTTCACCAGGACAATAGCAGAAATAATATATGAATTTATTAACCAGTTTATTTGTTTATTTATTTATTTATTTGTGGTGAGGAAGATTGTCGCTGAGCTAACATCTCTGCCAATCTTCCTCTATTTTGTATGTGGGATGAGGCCAGAGCATGGCTGATGAGTAGTGCGTAGGTCAGTGTGCGGGATCTGAATCTGTGAACCCCAAGCCACCCAAGCAGAGTGCATGAACTTAATCATCATGCCACCAGGCTGGCCCTTTTACTGACCATTTATAGTCTACCATGCGCTGTGCACTCCCGGACACTTTACTTGCTTTCTCATTTAATCTGTAGGCAGGTGCTGTTAGCAAGCCCATTTTACAGAGGGGAACACTGAGGGAAGAGGTTAACTAAATGGCTAAAGCTTGCAGAGTTGGTAACAGTGAGTTAGAACTCAAGACTTATAATTGGACAACCCTGAATTCTGAGCCTCAGCTCATCACGTGTAAAATAGAGCCATTCCGTGTAGCTCATAGGATTATTGCAAAGATCAAATAAAATTATGTGGGCAACAATCTACCTAGAATTTGCCATTTAGTTGTGATTCAGTAAATGTTTGTATGGTTAATTTTATGCACCAACTTGGCTAGGCCCTGGTACCCAGATATTTAGTCAAGCATTATTCTAGATGTTTCTATGAAGGTATTTTATTTTAGATAAGATTAATATTTAAATCAATAGACGTTGAGTAAAACAGATCGATTATCCTCCATAACGCGGGTGGGCCTCATCCAATCAGTTGAAGGCCTCAATAGAAAAAGACCCATCTCCCCAGAAGAAGAGGGAATTCTGCCAGCAGACTTTCAGACTTGAACTACAACTCTTTCTTGGGTCTCTAGCTTGCCAGCCTAACTTGCCAGACTTTGGACTTGCCAGCCTCCACAACTGCATGAGCCCATTCCTTAAAATAATTTCTCCCTTTCTCTCTTTCCATCCTGTTGGCTCGGTTTCTCTGAAGAACCCTGACTAAAACACCTATGAATAATAATATATGATTCACAAAATGCAATAACCTGCAATCGTTAAAAAGAACAACTCAGATCTGTGTATTTTGATCTAGAAAGATATTCATTAAAAAACAAATTCTACCTTACTAAGTACATGATTACATTTTTAGATGAAAAGCAAACTGACTGAAACACACATGAGTGTCTCTGTGTTTATGAGCATGGAGAAAAATGTGAAGGAATACACACCAACTTGTTGACAATCACCCTGAGGGAGGGTGATGGTGCAGGGTGATGATGGCCGTGGAGCTGTTACTGGGGTAAAGAGGAATATTCACTTTTTCTTTCCATACTTTGTTATTGTTTGATTTTAGCATGCATTATTTTTGTCATTAAAAAGATAAAGTAGATGAGTATAACATGAAAAATGTGTTGATTCCAAATCTTCCTTACCACGTGTGTCTGCAGGCAGTGCGGGCAGCATAGCATAAGTCTGTCTGTATTCACTTTGTGCTGACTTTTACTGAGGGGCTGTCCTATCTGGTGGGAATCGACTGGTGGTGTCCTGAGTCTGCTCTGATTACTACGGGCTTGCCTAGAGATCGCCCCAGTCTAAGCGAGTGTCGAAGGCCCAAAGTAGTTCTAAAGGAATCTCCTTCCACAATTCCTGACCCTGGTTTCTGGGGTCTGGGCTTGGTGGCCCAGTGGGTGCAGCTAGAGAAGACAAAGGTTGAGCTCCTATTGCTGGAGGATGCTCAAGCTCACGCCCTCCACCCCACAGCTCGAGATGTCAACAAACAGCGTTGAGCAGCACGTAGGTGCTGGGTGCTGTCCTGGGTGCTGAAAAGTTAACCTTGGCCAAGTTTCCATTCACTCTGAACTTTGGCTAAAGGTTTATCAGGGAGGTGCCGTTCTGGAAGCTTAGAAGAGTGGGAATGTCAGGCCAGGTTAGCCCGGCTTTTGGAATGTGGCCAATTTGACATTATCAAGGAAATTCTAAGCAGCTCAAACCTCTTGCTTTCAATCCTTTTGCAGGGTCAACTGCTCACAATTGGAATTGACTGTTGGTTTGACTGACTTAGTTGAATCAATGCATGGTTTGCTCCTTCTGCCAAGACCAATCTCCTACCTGCAAATCCAGCACAAACCTGGAGTCTTCTCGGCTCAGACCATGGAGGAAGCCAAAAGGAAGTGGGGGCCCCCAAACACCTCCCCAAGCCAGCCACTTTGAAGAAATTTACTCCAACAAATGTCCACTTGAATATAACACTGTTGACAATTGTAGGCAAGGCTCTGCTCCAGGATCATAGTTTGAGGAAAGTCAGATGGTTCAGGCACATAGAGGATCCCAACACAGGCACAAGGAAGAAGTGGGTCTTCACAGACAGCACGTCAGAACTACCTGAGGGGGCTTAAAAAAATGCAGGTGCCCAAGCCCAGATGCTTGTATTCTTCTATGAAATCCCAGTTGAGCAGCACAATGATAGAATTGTAGGATGGGTGTTTGTTCTGTTAGTCATGTCCTATGTCTGGAATGCTGGGTGCAAGGCAAGGAGGGGTGAGGGCTGAGGCTGACAACACCACCCATGTCATGGTGGGGCTGGCACTCTGCAGACCCAGCTCCAGTGGTTCCTGAGAGTTGTCTCCTCTCGTACTCCACATCTTGTCTGTATCTTGGAGAAGAGCTGATGAGAGAGCGACAAAAACCAGTCACTGTAATTATCACCCCTGTCCTAGAAAAGACACGGTGTGTCTGGAAAACAGCAGGAATCCTGGGTGGTGGCTGAAAGCCACAGGTGGCTGAGATGCAGGCCAGGCTCTGAACCATCTCCATCTTAGGGACGATACATGCTGGGATTGGTCCTCCCTCATTCCCCGAGCGTGCAGGGGGGCGGCTGGTGAGAGCCAGAGCTGGGGTCTGCCATTCACACAGGGAAAGAGCAGCGTCTGGGCATCAGGAGACCAGGGCGATCAGCCCCAGCTCTGCCAGGAGCCTGCTCTGAGACTGATCAGAAATGCCTCCTCCCCACCTCCCTCCCCCGGGCTCTTCTTGAACCCCAAGGGAACGAGGCCAGCCGAGAGCTCTGTGTTCCCTCCCTGTTTTCAGTGTTTGTGATCCTTTAAACATCAAGATGTTGTTCTGTTTTTACAACAAAAAACAGCCCAAATCATTATACCCAGAGACCATCTTGTCTTTCTATAATTTTTTAAGTTACAAAAGTAATACATACTTGTTATAAATATTCAACGGACACAGAATTATGCAGAATACAAAGCAAAGCCCTTTTTCTTGATTCTTTGTCCCCGAGGCAACAACTGTTAGCAGTTTGGGGATGTCCTTTCCAGAGCTTTATTATAATATGTCTATTTTTTAAATTGTGAGCTTTACGAATGAACTCCAAAATTTAAATACTGGAAGACTAGGTGGACTCTGAATTCAGGTTTCAAGGCCACTCACTGGTCTCTACAGTTTTCTGCAGACACGGGTCAGCCAGGCAACAGCCAGGAGCCTCTGAGCTTTGTTAGGGCACGAGTGGCAGGAAATCTTTACCCTGAGTGCTGACAAAGGCTCTGGGCTGGGTGCAGGGATCCAGAATTGCCGCCACATCCCCTTTCCCAAAGCCATTGACTGTGAGTTACCGCTCCATTAGGCTGGAAATTGTGTTCGCATGTTAATCCTTTAACTTTCAAATCTTTTCATCCTGGCCTGAGGCTCTTGCACAGTTTACAAAAGAAACCCTGTCAATTCACCTCACTTTATCTGCCTATGACTAATGACGGGTTCACTCAGGTGTTTCACAGTATTGATGTGTTTTGTGCGTGTGTGTGCGTGCCCAATCAACTGAGGTAATTTTGTGGGAAGGAAGTGTTTCTCTCAGGAGGCAGCTAGCTTTCATCCAAGATGGCGCCCAAGGGCCGCGTCCATGAATTTGGAATGGTCTTCGCGGTGGCTAACTCCCTCAGACTAGAGAATAAGAACACAGCCTGCCCCGCAAGGAGATCTCCGCACCTTTGTGGAGGCCTCATGTGAGGAGGTGAGCTTTCATCTCGGTCAACATGGGGTCTGCCTTGACTGGAGGCTGAGAGGGGTGAGGCCTACCCACGGGTCGTGGCCAGCAGCCAGTGGGCTTTCTGTGGTCAGTCATCAACCATGAACCCCAAAGCCAATTGCAGTGCTGACGTGCTGAGGCCCCAGCCGTACTCCTGCCTCCAGACGTGGCCAGGCTGACGTGGCTTCATTCACTTATTCTTGCTGTTATTGTTATTTACGAAGCAGAAACATACTATACATATTATTTTCTGTATTATTTTTCCCCACTCAATATTGTGTACATCCTTTGCAAGTGAGTGCATGTAGACTGACTTCACTCTTTGTGACAGCTGTGTAGTATTCCATGGCATGTGAGGGTTCCAGTTCCGTTTTTCTATTGTAAACAATTCTACAGTAAACATTCTTGCTCGTACATCTTGGGACCAGTGCTTTGATTTCAGTTGGAGAGATTCCCAGAAGCAGCGTGGCGCTTGGGTCAAAGGGACTCCCCATCTTCAGCTTTAATAAATCCTGCTGGGTTACCTTCTGAAATGGTTGAAATAATTTACAGCCCCACCACCAGGGTTTGTGAGGCCCCTTTCCTCACGCCCTTGCCAGCACTAGACGTTATCAATCTTTTTAAATTGGGAGGCTAAGAAGGAGGGTCATGTTTGTGTTTTCATTTGCATTTCCCTCAAAACTAACGAGCTTTTCTTTCGTCCTAAATTGCGCGCTGTTATCTTTGCACTCATGCATCATCTTTGCAGATGAGTCGGGTTGGGATTGCTGGTAAAAAAAGAAGACGAAGAGCTTCTAGAAGGTCAAAGAGCTTGGTGAAGATTGGGAGTGTCTTCTAGAACATTCTCCAGGCCACATGGGAGCTCCTGGAGTGTCTGGTGCTACCTCACACATTGCAGATGAAAGGATGAATCTATGGCACAAACTAGGGAAGCTTAGAAAAATGGAATTGGGGTCGCCCTCTCCATAGTCAGAGCTGAGCACAGACAGATGGGCTTTTTTAGCAGGCATTGAGTTCTTCTCTCCTAGAAGGACTTAGGCAGATCTCAGAAGACCATCTTCTTTTATTCAATCAGGACAGACTGGAGAATAAGACAAACGTGGTCTCTGCCTTCATCAGTCTCAGAGTCTAGTGAGGAAGTCACGTGCTTAAACACAGGATTGCACATCTATGTGTTCAATTACGTGGTAAGTGCTAAAAAAAAGTGCACGGGAATCTAACTGAGTCTGGGGGAGTCAGTGAGTCGAGAAAGACTTCCGTAAAGGACATTTAAGACGAGACTGAAGGATGAACAGGAGTTGGCCAGAGGAAGGGGGTGGTGACATTCCAAGTAGAGGACGCAGCATGTGTGAGCCCTTGGTTGGGGACGTCTGCGTTGTACAGAGCTCAGATTAGGCGACCGCTCGTCCCTGGAGAAAGTAAGTCTTCATCACTGTGAGCTCCTCCAAATGGTCCCCATATCTCCTCCCCTATGGGTGCTGGGGTGGCCCCGTTGGTCACAGGCTGAGAGGCATCCAGACATCCGGGGTCCATGGGGGAATCTTAATAGGTACAGCGGAAGCCCAGAGGACAGAAGAAAGCCCCGAACCGTGCTGGAGTGGTGAGATCCTGGCACCCCTGTGAGAACACTATGGGTTGAGTTGTGTCCTCAAAGATGGTGAAATCCTAACCCCCAGGACCTGTGGAGATGTGATCTTTTTGTGGAAATGATCAAGTCTAGACGAGGTCATCAGGGTGGCCTTAATCCAACATGACTGGTGTCCTTATAAAACGAGGAAATTTGGACACAAAGAGAATGCCTCGTGCAGATGAAGGTGGAGGGCAGGGCGACGTGTCTACAAGCCAGGAATGCCAAGGATTTCCATCAATCCACCCAGGGCTAGGAAGAGGCAGAGAATTCCTCTACAGGTCTCAGAGGGAGCGTGGCCCTGCCAACACTCTGATGTCAGACTTCTGGCCCCAGAACTGTGAGACGATGCGTTTCTGTTGTTTAAACCACATGGTTTGTGGTACTTTGTTACGGCCGCCCGTGGCAACTAATACAGAGAGTGCAGGAGATCATCAAAGCCAGGGGCAGGGCCAGAGAGGAGCCAGAATGCAAACTGAGGCCTGGAGCTTCCCAGACAGAGCACTGAGCGAAACTGAGAACAGATCCGGGGGAAGAAAGGAGATCCAGAGAGATGGCCAAGAAAAGTAATGTCTTCTGCTCAATTTGGGGGTCTGTCTGGGCTGGTGGCCTGTGAGCTGTCCCTGTGAATGTCCAATGATGGAGCAGACCCTAATGATACAGGAGGCTTGGCAAACCCACCTAGTTGAGTGTGGAAATGACTAGCTCCCACACTGCCCTGGTTGTAGAATGACCAACCATCCTGGTTTACCCAAGACTGAGGGGTCCCCAGGACACAGACTTTTAGTGCTAAAACTAGCAAAGCTTCAGGAAAATTGGTATGAGTTTGTCACCCTACTTAGGAGCGACGTCTAAGGAAGCAGCTTCTTTGGAACAATATAAAAACCCAGGCGAGGTTCCCAGGCTAGCCCATCAAAGGGGATGATGTAGGCTGCACTCCAGTCACACCACGATGCGGATGGATTGGGCCAAGCACAACGAGGGTGTGGCAGTGATCTCCGTGGACCGCTAACCTGTTACAGATCTTAGAACAGAGGCCAGACCAGGGTCTTCCCTCATAGGGAATCTGCCTGGCACGATTTCTCCCTTCCAGTCCTGGGGAAGCTGCTAAGAGCACCCGCAGCAGGTTGAGTGTTGGCTCCCCAAAAGGTATGCCCATGTCTTCATGCCAAGCACCTGTGAGTAGTACCTGATATGGCAAAGCTTAGGATCTTGAGAGGAAGGGTTTATTCTGGATTATCTGGGGGACCCTAAATGCCGTCACAAGGATCCTTATAAAAGGGATGCAGAGGGAGACTTGTATAGACACACAGAAGGGGATGAAAGGAATGAAGACGGAGGCAGAGATTAGAGCGAGGCAGCCACAGGCCCAGGATGCCGGGAAAGCCACCGGAAGTTAATGGATTGGCTTCTGGAGCCCCTAGAGGGAGTGCGGTCCTGCTGACACCGTGATTTTAGCCTCTAGAGTTGTAAGAGCATACATTTCTGATGTTTTAAGCCACTGAGTTTGTGGTAACCTGTTACAGCAGCCCAAGGAAACGACTTACAGCACCCAAGAACTGAGCTTTCCAGCCACCAGATCCGAGAACCCAAGTCTGGGCTCCCTCTGATCAGGGCCACAGGTCCATCTGACAGGCATCTGCCGTGAATGAGAGGGAGCTGGCTGGGGGTCACTGTGCAGGGCAAGGGAGGAGGGGCAGTCTGCTGAGAGGCGCTGAGCCCCTCACAGCGTCCACTGGAACCAAGCTTCTGCCGTGTTTGAGAATCTCGGCCACTTCTCCCGCAGTCAAGAACTGGGCCTTGCCAGGCAGCTGGCGTTTTGGGGGAAAAATAGGCATGCAGGGCTTCTGGCAACATGATGGGGAAAGAAATGTGTGGCAGAGAAGGGAGCGCAGCTCAGCTTGGCAGCGGAGCTGGTGTTAATTCATTCCAACAGCCTCTCCCATTGCCTCAGCCTTTTCCAGCGGGCAAGATGTTTTCACTTCGCTTTCCTTGTCAGATCCTAGCGAGATCCCTGGGACGGGGATGCTGAGGTGTTGGGAAGGCAAGGCGGCCATGGCTGGAGTGGGTGCTGACTGGCCCGGCGCTCATTCCTCAGCTTCAAGGGGACAGAGTGGAGCTCAGGCAGGTGCCGCCAGGCGGGCGGGACACTGTCTTGCTTCAGGGCACAGCTCCCGCAACAGCGGTTGCTTCCGGGAGGGTCCGTCTCAGGTTGGGCTCCCCATGAAGGGGCCTCTGAGCCTGCATGCTGTTGTTAATTATGATGCATCTGGGGGGAACTCCGCCGGTAGAAGTAGCAGTGGGGGGAGGAAGCAGGACTGGGCAGAGGGAGAAGCTGAGCTGCGAAGATGTCTTCAACGGTGGATGGCACCAGCCAACCCCACAGACAGCTCTCGAGCCCCCCCATTCAGATCAGGGTCACCGCAGGACCCCGGAGCCCCAGAAGGGCGGAGCCGGAAGGCGCCCTAGACACTGCATAATCCTGTCTTCTTGCTGTAAAAAGGGCGGCCCAGGCTCAGAGGAGGGCGAGGACACGCCCGAGTTCTGACAGCTTCCTGCACATCTCTCCGTGCCCCTCCCCTCGGCCCGGCCGGTTTGCTCCTCCTCCAGGCAGCTGCCCCTGATTAGCCCACCCAACTCCTTCACTCAAGTCTCTTCCTCTGCAGTGGCAGCTTCACTCTGCAGGGAACACTTAGTGGTAATTGACCAATCCAGGAGCTTCCCCATCCTGTTGGCCCCTGAGAAAGTCACATGGTCTGGGGTCAGAGAGACCAGAGTTCTAGTTCCTGTCCCATCACCACCAATCTGCTGTGTGACCTCAGACAAGTCCCTTTCCTTCTCTGAGCCTCAGTTTTCCCATTTGTAAAATTATAAAGGGGGTTAAAAATACCTTCTACACAGGGTTGCTGTGAGATTAAATTAAATCATAAATGTGAAGGATATTATCATTATTATTACTCCACAAGGGAATTAATTCATCTCAACTAGACTGAAGGCTCTTTGAGGATAGATTCAATGTTCTCTTCCCTCTTCGCTCCCCCGGAGAGCTCTCAGGACAGGGCTGGGAACACCGTGAGTGCTCAGCTAACGCGGTAACGAGGTGAGTGTGTGTGTGTGCGTGCATCCCTTTCAGTTGACTACGGTTAACCCTTTTCATGTGATGTAACAACAGGACAGCTAGCGTGGCCTGAGCCCCCATCCATGCCAAGAACATCTCGTTGAACCCTTCCAACAGCCGTAAGAGCAGGTATTATAACATCTACTCTGAGGGGGGAGGAAATTGAAGTTCAGAGAGGTCAAATAACTTGCCCAACGTCACACAGCCATCAACTGGCAGAGCCAAGACTTGAAATTGGGTCTATGGCTTTGAAGCCCATGCACCTTCCATGTCCTGAGAGATGCTTTGTCAGTGTCTGGCTAAGTCCTGTGCCCCGAGGCTGCTGAGTTCAGAGCTGTTGGCAGATGATGAATCAGGTTGGCAGACATCACCCCAGCCTAGAAATGATTTGTGGTTTGGAAAAGAAGTGGGTTGGAACTCTGAGATGGTTTCCCCCTGTAAATGACACTGACAAGTCGTAACCACTTGGCGTAACTTTGCTCTGGGTGTATTCAAAAGCTGGCCCCATGGTTGTTTGTAATAAGTTCGTGGTGTATGCCACTTTCTCCACAGTCGAGCACTGGGAAGCATCACCCCCGGAGTCTCCTCCAGCCGCCCTCAGACTCCACGAACAGCATCGGGAAGATCCTGACTCCCGCCACCCACCCCCAGCCTCCTCCTGAGCCCTCGTGGTGGCTGCTGTGACGCATTGCCCAGAGCCCCCTTCAGAAATGGAGGACGTGCCCCCTGGCTGCAGAAGAGCTGCAGACACACAGCCCTCACCTGTCATCCCGCTTCCAGAGATTGCCCAGCTGGGGGAGCCGCCTCACCCACGACCACGCCCCCTCCCCGGGGTGGTCCGCCACCAGTGATCCACACAGGGTAAGAGGAGCCAGCCTGCTTGCCCCCACCGGACACAGCCCTGAGGGGTCCTCCCAGCTTCCCAGCTGTCTGTGGGGTTGGCTCAGGCCATTGCTGAAGACTGCACTGTAGCTCAGCTTCTCTCTGTCCAGACCCCCTTCCCTCCACCCCCACAGGCTAGGTCCCCCCAGATTATTAAGAATTTTGGGACAGCATTCAGCCAAGTGCAGGCCTCCTGAGTGTGGGCCCCATGCAGTTGTGCAGCTTCTGCCCGGTGCTGTCAGGCCTGTCCTGATAGACCGCTGGCGGCTTCGCGAGACAGCTGGGTCCCCGACTGTAGCACGAAGAGGCAGGGCCTTGAAGCATCAGAGGAGAACTGCGCTCAAGTTCACAGGCCTCGGGCCTGAGCTGGGAGGGTCGGGCTGGGAACCTCTGACCTCGGCCTCCGGGCTTGGGGGACCCCCTCGTCTGAGCTCCTCAAAGCTGCAGCAGAAGCGGGAGAGAGCGTCCCCTTTCCCCAGTGCAGGGCGGGTGAGGGGCCTCGCCTCAGAGCCTCAGCGGCAGCTCGGAGCCTCTCCCAGGCAGGAGGCAGGGCTTGCCAGACCCTCCCAGTGGAGAGAAACAGGTTTGCTGGGAAGCCTGCGGCCGGCTCCTGGTGCAGGCGAGTCTCGCACAAGTGACCTGCTCCCAGGAGAGACGGAGCTGTCGAGGGCGGGACAAGCCTGGCTTCCAGCCAGCAGACAGCAGACAGCAGCCTCCCAGACCGGCCGGCTCCGGCTGGAGGCTGGAGGGGTATCTCTGCACGGGTTCTAGCAGCCCGGCCAAGGGTCCTGCCTGACTCCCACCATCCCACCCCGCACCCTCCCTAGGGACTCAGCACTCAGACGCTATCTTCAAGAGCAGTGCATTTCAGGATCCCCAGACCCGGAGTCACGGGCCAGGCCAGGGCCATCCCAGGACTGGAGGTGGCCGACCGACTCGGCCAAAGGCGGGCACCAGGTGCTGTACTGCCTGGGCTCAGGCGCCCCAGCCTCCCCAGGCCTCCGTGCCCAGGACTGCAGGGTGCTCCTGCCTGGCCCTGAGGCTGTGGCCTCCTCGTTAGCCCCCGGGGGTGGCTGGAGGCTTTCTGCTCTAATTTGGGTTTCTAATGGGCAGTGACCCAGGTGGGCCCATGCTGGGCTGAGGGTGGGGATGGGGGCACACAGAGACATGTGTGTCTCTGCTGTTTCTCCTTTCATGTCCCGGCACCGGTCTGGGCATCCTTCCAGCTCCGGGCATCCAGGGGAGTGGGCTCACGGGAGACGTATAGAGAGGGGTGTGACTCCGCATCACCTTTGGGCAGCACTTTACAGTTTAAAAAGCACTTTGAACTCATTTCTCCCTTTTGCCCTCGCCCTAACCTTCAGAGTAAGATTGCCATCCGTATTTTATCGCTGAGACCGCTAAGGAGCAGAAAAGGTCAGCCTGCGCCTGAGTCACCCGGGGAGGTCACGGTTTGTGCTGAGGTCAGTCCAGCTCAGAACCCCAAGCTCGTGCTACTGCCCGGAGCAGCCTGGACCTGGACTCTCAAACAGGATCAGGCGTCCAAATCGCCCAGGGCGGGGCTCGTGGAGATGTGGGTGGCGGGGCCACCCCCAGTTCTGAGTCAGGAGGTCTGGGATGGGCACAGAGAATTTGCTTTCCTAACAGGTTCCTAGCTGATGTTGCTGCTGGTGGTCACTGGGAGCCCGCAGCCTAGAAACCCTTCCTTGTGTTCAGGAGACGGACCCAGGCCTGTAGGAAGAGCCGGCCCACCAGGATGAAGGCCCCCAGGGCGATGGCGACGACGGGCCGGCTCGGTCGTGCTCACCACGTGCCAGGAGCCGTTTCAACCCTTCACGTGCCCCCACCCACCGGATCCACAGAGCAGCTCCGTGAGGTGAGGATTCTCATTACCCCCATTTTATAGACGAGGCAATGGGGGCTCCGAGGAGAGACGCCCAAGGCCACACACCCAGGAAACGCCAGACTCGGGCTTCAGTCTGGCTCCAGGCCGCCCCAACCTACAGCTCCACTGCAACATGGAGGCCCAGCCAGCTCTGGCGTGGGGCAGCCCTGGCACCAGCCCCTGCCACCCCTCACCGCCTCTGCGACCTCGAGCACATGAGCCAATCTTCTGAGCCTCAGGGCTCGGGGCGGTGAAAAGGGGGAAAAGCGGCGCCCGCTCTACAGGAGTCTAAGGACCAGAGACGACGATGCCAAAGGACCTGGGGGACGGGTCTGGCACACAGCAGGCATTCAGTAAATGGCTATTAGTATTCAAATTGCCGAGGAGACCAGGCTTCACGCCCTGGCATGGGTCCCCCAGCTTCGGGCACGGGGAGAGCCGGGCTGGCCCCTGTCTCCCCTCCCCGCCCCTCCCCTCCGCCACCTCCCCTCCTCCTGAATCAGAGGCCAGCAGGGCTCTTTCTGCATTTGGTCTGCCCCATGGAGTGGACCTGGGAGCCCTCAGGGTCCAGGGACCCGTCACCAGGGCTGGACTCAGACCCGAGCGGCGTTGGGAGTGAGCAGGACTGTCAGAAGATGTGGCTTCAGATGAGAGACAAGTCAGACTCATACGTCACAGCCCGTACAGAGGAGCCCTGTTTCTGGTCATGGAGGGAAATGGAACCCGGCAGTCCTGGTGTCCCTCCCCAGAGACTCAGCCCGGTGACTGGCCGTGGGGCTGCAGCCTCCCTGTATTACCAGAACTTTAATCTCACACCCAATTCAAAACAACCTCATCTTCCCAGACACCTCTCAGCCTGGTCCTCCCAGGGTTGGGACCCTGCCGTGGAGAGACTGGTCATGGCCGGTGTTCTGGATGCTTCCTCTTCTGTGTTGTGCTTCTGCACCTGCTGGCCTCCGCCTCGCCTCTGCTGGCTTCCTTAGGGCTGGAGCGGAGCAAGGCGGGAGAGGCACGGGTGAAGACCTGCCAGGGTTGGTGCCCTCTGGGGGTGGTGCATCCTTCCCCTCCCGGGACACTTGGGAGGGTTTCCTGGAGACACCCCGTGGCAGCTCCCCGGCTGGTCCTGCTTGCCAAACCCCTCAGCCCCTGGCTTTCTGCTGTCCCCACCCCCCAACAGACTCTCGGTGGAGTCATCTCACTCTAAGCTGGCTCTCCAGGTGGAGGCCCTTTCAATATAACTTCCTGCTGGAGAGGAGGACCCACATCCGGCCGGGAGAAGCCCACGTCTTCGCCCCGCACTCATGGTAGGAGACTCTGGCCGCCACCTTATTGCTGGGTCATGTCCTTAGTCATCACTAGAGACTTTTTTATGTCAGTGAGGTCCCCAGTCCCTGCATCACGCAGGTTTTAGGTGGCTCAGGCATCACTTGTCTCGAGGCCCTTCTTTTGGCTTAAGGTGAGGGAGACGCACGGCTTTCCCCATGAGGAGAAGACTGGAGGTGCCATGGAACTCCAGAACCCCCCTATCCAAGTCGTCCTCGTCTCCATCTTTTCCCCATCAGTTCTCACCCTTCCTTTGCAGGCGATGGACAGAGGGGAGCCAGGTGGCACTTTTTGGGTCACCCTTAGGACAGCCTTCTGAGGTGACCCGCCATGTCTCTGCAGTGTGTGGACCTGACCACCCTCTGTTCAGCTTTGTGACGGCAGGAGACAGTGTTCAAATGCGGCCGCCAATGATTCTTCCCTTCCAAGAGTGCACATGCCGCTCTTCCCGCCAGAAGGCGGAGTTTCTCCCCCTCCCGTCACACTGGGGCTGGCCTGCTTTGGGCCATAGAGTGTGGAGGAGGTGACGCCATGCTGGTGCCGGGCCTGGCCCTTGAGAGTCCCTTTCGCCCCCCTGGAACCCTGTCGCTGAGCTGTGAGGAGGTCCTGGCTGTGCTGCTGGAGAAGGAGGCTGTGCAGAGAGGCCGCGGGGGATGAGGTGCCACATGGACAGAGGGGCCCCGAGGCGGGAGAGCTCACGTGTGCCAGCCGACAGGCAGCCCATGTGACGGGGGTCTTCTCAGGCCTTGCGCCCATCACCAACTGAACGCGGCTGTGTGCGTGGTTTCAGCTGACTGACGCGGAGCAGAAGGCCAGCCCAGTCAACTGGAGACTCACGAGAAATAGTAAATCACTGTGGCTTTAAGACACTAAGTTCTGGAGCGTTCGTTACACAGCGATAGTTCACTGAAACAGGAGCCTTTGCTGAACCGAGACACCAGGAGCCAGGAAACCAGGAAACTACGTCTCCCGTCAGAGTCTCACTCGGTGAGCAGGGCATACAGGACAGGGCTGGGACCTCAGGAAGAACCCGGTAAAGAGCTACCATTGATCCTGGTGTCATTATTAATATCTGAGGTTGTGAAGACCTGGGTTCCAATTCCATCTTTGTCAGTTAGCCAGTTGGTGACGCCTCCCCGTTTTTGAGCCCGATTTTTTCCATCTGTGAATGAGAACATCTTATTTCCTTCCATGTGATCGCTGTGAGGATTAGAGAAAGTCTATGTGCAGCCGCTGAAATACGGTGGGGCTTAATCCAAAGCTGTTGTGGTTGGATGTCTACCTTCTCAACAACAGGGAGCCACAGCAGGTTTTATAGGAAGGGAGTACTGTCATCCAAACGACTTGTCACTGCTCATTTTTCTCTGAGTGACCTGGTAACCTCACAAATGTCTCCTGGGGTAACGAGGCAGAGGAGAGGGGGGTGTTGTGAGAGAGGAGAGCAATGTGGGTCATTGGGCTGCTCCCGTCTGCTGGGGCACTGGCAAGCGCTTGGTTAAATCTGGGGAGCGCTTTTCACCAACAAATGGGCCTGAAGCCTTGTGGGAGGCCAGCCCTATATCTCCAGCCTTGCCCAGAGGCCTGGCTTCCTGTGTTTGTGCACACATTTCTAGACCCATTACAGAAGGGGGCTCCCCCCACACCCAGGTGTCTCGGAGGGAGGGGGTGCCCAACTCATCCGTGTGCCCCTGACTTCCCAGGCCCCACAGCTGGTGGTTGTGACTGAGGCCCTCCAGGTGCAAATGTCAGTAAGCAGGTCAGACGTTGGCTGGACCAGGGCCGACACCTGGAATGACACCTCTTGTCCTAGGCTGGGGCCTACGGCTGGTCCTTTGCTAGTTCAGGAAGTAGCTCTGAGGCCAGATGACTTCTCTTTCTGGGTCATTAGGTAGATTCAGGGGACAAGCTCTGCACTTTGGGGGAGCTGCTGCAGGGACCCCGGGAGGAGGGGCCAGGCACGGGGCAGGGCAGAGAAGCCTTGGCTGAGTGTCTGAAAACTTTGGCTCAAGTCCGGCTCTGTCTCTGACCCCCTTATGACCTTGGGAAGGTCACTTCTTGGAGCCTTGGTTTTCTCATCTGCAAACGGGGAATGGACATCTTTGCCCTGCCAGTCCAGCGGGGCTGTGTCCCGGACCAGGGGAGACAATGGGGCAGGGGAGGCGTTATTACTCCTCCTTACTTCTTAGCTGAGGGACTTGAGCAGGTCAATTCACCTCTCAGCTTCTCAGTTTCTTTATCTGTGAAATGGGCATAATAAAACCTTTCTGAGATGTTTGTTGTGAGCTTAAAGGATCCTTTAGCTGCAAATGACAAAAACCATCTCTGGTGAGCCTGAGCAACAGGGAAAGTCATTAGAAACAGCAGGGGTATGAGGAACCCTCCAAGGCACTCCACTCTTAATCTGACTTGGCCCCAAAACTCTCAGTTTTTGTGTCTCTGTTCAACATTTGAAGCTCACTTTGGGTCAGTGTTCATATCAGGACCAAACAGCTCTGGCAGGAGGCAGAGTCATGCTAAAGACACGTGGCTGCTGTGTGGGTGTGCCCGCCTACTGTGGGCAGATAGGCCACCCATGTTCCACTCATAACCCAGAGCTCTGTGAGTGATAGTGCCTGGTGGCTCTCAGAGGGTGGTAGTGGCACTGTCACTACTGTGACTGTTACTGTAAAGAAAGGAAGAGCCTCAGGTTATTCCTATTGAAGGGTTACTTTCTTTGGGAGTTGTGGGGGCCCTTATGTGGCAGATCCTTAGGTGGTCATGCACCCACCTATCCATCCATTCATCCGTCCATCCACCCACTCAACCATCCATCCACCCATCCATCCATCCACCCATCCATCCACTCACTAATCCATCCATCCATCCGTCCATCCATCCATCTCCCACTGACCCATCCATCCATCCCTCCGTCCATCCATCCGTCCGTCCATCCATCCATCCATCCATCCGTCTATCCATCTATCCATCCATCCATCCATCTATCCATCCATCCTTCCATCTATCCATCCATCCTTCCATCTATCCATCCATCCATCCATCTATCCATCCATCCATCCATCTATCCATCCATCCTTCCATCTATCCATCCATCCTTCCATCTATCCATCCATCCATACATACATCCACTCATCCACCCATCCACCCATCCATTCATCCATTAACAAAATTAAAGAGCACCTGGCACTCTGCTGGACAATCAGGAGAGAGAGATGAATCAGATGTGGTCCCTGTCCTCGAGAAGACATATATGAACAGACAAATGAATCAGAGCATGGCTAGAGGCATGTGCAGATAGAGAAGTGGCACCAAGGCTGAGTGCCAAACATGGAAGCTGGAAGGACCGAAGGAAGAGGTGGCATTTTGTGCTGAAGTCATCTGAGAGCCACTGAAGGGTTTTAAGCACAGAAGCTGGCACGGTCAGCTTTGCCTTTTAGAGTGATGTCTCTGGAGGCCAAAGAGCAGGATGGGTTGAGGTAGGGTATAGTTGATTGTGTTATTGTATTTCGATTAATCACTCCCCACTTCCCGCAAGAGGATTATACATCCCCGTCCATTGCCCTATGACATATAATGCTTTGCTTCCAGAGGAATTTGATGCCGGGCTGATCTTGTGACCTGTTTTGGTCACTTAAATGAAAGTGGAAGAGACGTATGCTAATTCTGAGCAGAAGCTTTAAAAGGCTGTGTTAGTTATCTCTTGCTGCATAGCAAATTACCCCAAAACTTAATGGCTTAAAACAATAGATATTTGTTATCTCACGCAGTTTCTGGGGAGAGGAGTCTGGGAGCTGCTTAACTGATTGGTTCTGGCTCAGAGACTTCCATAAGGTTCCAGACAAGGGGTTAGCTGGGACTTCAGACGTCTGAAGGCTTGGTTGGGGTCGGGAGATCTGCTTCCAAGGTGACTCGCTCCCACACTTAGCAAGTTAGTGCTGGCTGCTGGCAGGAGGCCCTTGTTCTTCTCCAAAGAGACGTTTGAGTGTCCTCGTGACATGGCAGCTGGTTTCCGCCCAGAGCCCTTATCCAAGACAGAGGCAGAGCTGTGATGCTTTTCATGACAGAGCTTCAGAAGGCACACACCTCACTTTGCCGTAGTCATTTAGTTAGAAGGGAGTCACTAAGTCCAGCTCCCTCTCAAGGGGAGGAGAATCAAGCTCCACCTCTTAAAGGAAGGAGTATCAAAACATTTGCAGATGGATGTTAAAACAGTCACAGGAGCATAAAGTTTTTCTGCCACTCTCTTGCCTTTTCCTTCAGCTGTGAAAATGGCGTATCTCAGATAGGGGCTATTCCTGCAACCTGGATCCTGGATCCCGCGAGTGGAGGAGAGATGCAGATGCTGTAGTTGCCACAGGCGACTGTAATGTGAGTGGTAAATGTCTGGCTGTTGTGAGATGCTAAAATTGAGGGGCTGTTTGTTACTGCAGCATAGCAAGTGAAGACTGCCTGCTACAAAGAGGGAGGTCTGGAGGCAGGGAGACATGCTGAGATGATGGTGGATTGGTCTAAGGCAGAAGAAGGGGAAATGGAAGGTGGAGTGGAGAGGGCGTGGTGACTTACAGGCTATGGGGCTGGACCAAGAGGGAGTTGTCAAGAAACTCCAGGAACCGTCCCCTGATTGTGAGATGCTCAACAGAGGGCAGCAGGTCATCAGAAAAGGGGTGAGTGAAGAATGCCCTAGATCAGCCAGAAGCGTCCGCACGGAGGGGGCATCCGCTGGAGGGGTCTTGGAAGGTGGGGCTGCGTTAAATGATCTACTGCCAGAGGGGCTCAGCCCTGGGGGCCACTGACCTGGCTCAGGATGAAGTGCTTGGGAATTCATTCATTCATCCATCATTTATTCATTCAACCAACCAGCATTTATGGAGTACTTACTGTGTGCTAGGCACTTTCCTAACATTGGAAATATAGGACTGAACAAAACAAAGATGTCACCCTCAGGGAGTTTAAAGTTTCGTGGATGGAGAGAGGCAATAAACAAGGAACTCACACTGGGATCTCCCCTCAACTCCTGCCCACCCGCTGCTCCACCTCGGAGGCTCTTTCTCCACCATTCTCTGCCGGGACCTCTGCTGGAACCTTCTTGGCACCACTCACAGCCTTACCTGGGGACTGTGTTCCGAGTTTGGCTGACGGGTTGAAACTCCTTCCCCACCCCCGCCCGGCCCATCTCTGTGTGTCGGCCTCGGCAGTCCCATCCTGTGTGGACGCTGGCCCTTCACATGTGGATGGAGGTGTCACTAAACAAAGGCCACCTTGAGGAGCATCCAGAGACTGCCAGGCCTCTGCAAGCTGCACCTTCGGGCACCAGGGCCTGGTGTGTCCTCAAGATCTGAAGGTGTGACCTTCACACTTCCAGAGATGACTGTTGTCACAAAATCCAATTTCAAATAATAACATTCATGTGACTATCACAGCCTCCATCTCTGTCTAATTTTTATCCCTGTAGATTCTTCACGCTTCTGCTGACACCCTCCAGGATGGAGGCCATAAAACAGAGTCAGGGGACATCAGATTCCCTTCCCGGGGTGGTAAGTGCAGCAGAACAGAAACCCTCCTAGTGACGGAAAACGCAGTTTCATTTTTATTGTTGAAAAATGTACGCAAAATTTCCATGATACAAGACACTTGTTATTAGCCAGTAACTTTTATTATGAGGCTTTTATTTTCCTCGAAAAGTAAAAATCAATAAGAGTGTTTTCCAAGGTTGGGCGAAGACTGGTCAGACAGAGGCCAAGGGGAGATTTGTCGCTGGAGTTGGTCTCTGGCTGAGCACATTGAGGGGACTCCTGGGCTGCCTTCCTTGTTGTGGTCACCACAGACCCTGGGTACGTGTCCACTGATGGGCTGCGGGGCCTTGGGCAATTCCACTCCCTGCTCTGGGCCTCGGTTTCCTCTCCTGTAAGAAAAGGGCCTCCTGGAAACGGGCACAATCAGACGTTGCTGGTGTCAGAATTGCCACAGCCGCTTTCGAGGGCTACTCGGCGACGATATCCAGCAGAACGGCAGAGGCAGCCTAACCCGAGACCCAGCGGTTCCACGTCGAGGTTTCTACCCTGGGAAAGGCTGGCGTGTGCAAGGATATTCACTACAGCCTCAACTGCAGTGAGAAACAAATGAAACAACCTAAATTTCAGACTATGAGGGGGGAGAGTGAGTCAAATGTAGTATGTTCGCATAATGAGATTAAAAGCAATGAAGAGGAATGAGCCAGGTTCACGCAGCGATGTGGACAAAGCTGAAGGTCATCACTGAATGAGCGAGTTGCAGAAAACCTTGAAGAATGGTTTGCGGGATATTCCACCCCTTACGCGAGTCAGCACATACACAGCGATACTACAGGTCATCACGGATTCCCGCGTCTACACAAACGTTTAAGAAGTGAGCGGGAAGGGACACCTCCAATTCGTGACAGCGGCTGTCTTGACAGGAGGAAAGGAAATGGAACCGGGAAAGAGGGAAAAAGGGACTTTGAATCTAACTGTAAAGTCATATAAATACACATAGAGATGAAGCTCTTTTTTTTAATAAAAGAAAACAAAGCAAGTAATGTTAATGAGTTGTCAATTCAGATAAATAAGTGTATATAGGTGCTGGCTATTGTTTTTCCTGTGTCTTTTAAATTCACACACATACACACACACATGCAAGGAAACCTATGCATAAAAATAAGCTGGGAAGGACTCATAGGTAGAAAGAGGGTGATTCAGTTTTGATCCCAGCTTGCCAGGCCTCTAGGGGTCCAGCAGGGTGGAATGAGGGGTCCATGGCCCTTGGGGTTCCCTCGCCAGGAAACTCCACTCACAGCAGCACTTGCTCATCAGCCCAAACCACGGAGGGCTCTGAGCGCTTGGTGTTGCTGGAGAGTGGGGCACAAGCAGGAAAGATGGGAAGATAACAGGAAAATGAGGCTGGTGCCCACTCCGGACAGAGAGGCAGCAGAGGGAGGAGCGGAGCCTGAAGGATCCATCGGAGTTTTCCGGGGTGGGGAGGAGACAGGGAGGTGACGGGGAGAGACACTCTGAGTGGTGGGCACAGCGAAGATAAAGGCATAGTGGCATGACGAGTGCAGGGTGTAGGGAGTAGAGTCCCATGTGGCTGGAGAGTGGAGTGGGCAGGAGGGGAGATGAAGCTGGAGATGGGTGCTCAGGCCGGGTTATGAGCTGTCAGTGCCACGCCCAACAGTGTGGACTCCATATGGTAAGCTGGGGAGGCAGCAGAAGGCTGTGGAAGCCTCTCTCTGGCTGCTGATGTGCAGGATGGGAGGGAGGGGAGAGCCCACGGGAGAAGGGAGGGACCCACTCTCCAGACGAGCATCCACGGCAAGGCTGGCCTGAGCTGGAGCAGCGCCAGCGAGGAGGACAGACAGATGAGATGACAACAGTGGCAAACACCTACATCCCACTTGCTCTGCACCAGGCGGGGGCTTAGCGCTTTACATGTGTTAATTTGTAAAATCCTCCCACAGCCCAGGAGGCAGGTACCATTTCTGTCCTCTCCATTTTATAGACGAGGAAACTGAGTCAGGGTGGTTCAGTGACTTGGCCAAGGCTGCTCCACTGGTAAGCAGCAGAGCCAGGCTTTTCACCTGGGCAGTCCCCACCCCAAGCAGCCCCGAAGCACTGCCAGATGTCCAGTCTGCCATAAATGCTTGTAACATGCGTGAAGCCCACTTTGAAGAAAGACCCGCGAATGCACAGCTGATGATGCCCTGATGCTGTCCCGCCTGCAAAGCGGGTTCCACCATTTCCACAGGGCTTTCATCCAACGTCGTCTCAGAGCCACTCTGTGAACTCCATGAGGCCCATTTTAGAGACAGGAAAACTGAGGCTGAGATGGATTCAGTGACTTGCCCAACTCGTGAGGCTCAACGGGCCTCAGACCCAAGGCCCTGCTCCTGTGACACCCCCAGGCGACTGCTGTCCTCCTGGCCTGCTTCAATCATCGTCTTCACACTTCAGATTGACCTTTCACAGAAACGCCTTCCAGAGCCTGCCCCTGAGACCTCAGGCTCTTCAACTGTCACCTGGGGAGAACCAAAGGGGCCTTGCCTTGGCCCTCAAGGTCGTCTTTCCTGCAGGAAGCCCCGTAGAGCAGGGCTCTCAGATATTTTTATGGGTCATGTTTTAAAAATTACTTCTAAATCAAATTTGTGCTGATTTAATTAGAATGTGTAAGCTGAGGGACTTCCTTATTGTCCCTGCCACTGGGTCCTGAGCAAATGACGTTTCTCTGGAAACTGCTGTTCTCATCACTCATGGATGAGGGGCAGCCCATGCCCTCCCATGTCTGCCAGTTGGTTAAGTGACCTTAGGATGTAGGAGGTCAGCACTGGAAGTGTCCTTGTCACCATGAAAGTCCATGTCCCTCTGCAACACTGTGATTTTATAATAAGAAATAGATATTTGGTTTTAGTCCCCGTTCCTGGCACAGAGGTCCTAAAATCCTTGAAATTTTCTGAGTGATGGGGGCCAGAAAGGTACCTTTTATTATGTTAATGTGGTGACATTTGGAAAGCACCTAAGGGTGGAAGCTGACTGGCAGGGAAACCCACCACTGGGTTAGAGGGAACGGAACTTGCAGTCCCACCCCAACCGGACCTCCTGGGGAGGGGAGAGTGACTGGAGGTTGAGATCAATGCCAATGGCTAAGGGTTTAATTGATCATAGCTAAGTAATGAAGCCTCCATAAAAACCCCAAAAGGATGGGGTTCAGCTTCCGGGATGGTGAGCACATGGAGATCCGGGGAGAGTGACGCCTGGGGAGGGCATGGAAGCTCAGCTCCATTTCCCATACTGTGCCCTGTGTGTCTCTTCCATCCGGCTGGTCCTGAGTTTTATCCTTTTATAATAACCAGGAATCTGGTGAGTAATCGGGTTTCTTGAGTTCTGGGAGCCACTCTAGCAAGTTAATCAAATGCAAGGAGAGGATCGTGGGAGCCTCTGGTTTATAGCCAGTCGGTCAGAAGGACAGGTGACAACCTGGGTTTGCGACTGGCATCTGAAGTGGGTGTCGGGGAGTCTTGTAGGACTGAGCCCTTAGCCCGGGAATGTGCTGTTTGGTAGCTCTCCAGGTAGATGGTGTCAGACTTGAGTTGTGATACAGGACACCCAGTTGGTGTCCGGAGAGTTGCTTGTTGGATGTGTAAGGGGACCCCCCCGTTGGAATTTGGTGCTTAGAACCAAAAGACTCTCCTGCACAGAAGGGAGATGGAGGGCCAGCACACTGCGCAGGGTCACCTAGATGGAGCACATGGTCCCAATGATTTGGCATCTCCTAGAGAGCCTCTGTCCAGACAAGGGTGCGGTCCAGCAAGTAAGAGCCTCTGCTTCCACACTGTGAGGGGCAGAGAGCTGAAAGTCAAAGCCTGGGGAACAACCCCATCAGCGACTAATTACCCAAAGGAGCTCAATGCAGGTTTCAGAAGCATGTAACTATTTCTCCAAATTGTTTTGTTGTTGTTGTTGTTGTGTTAAGACATGCAATTACCCCTCCCTGAACTAGACCGAGCCCCATCGCAAAAGCAGCACCAGCACAGATGAGCCGAGATGCCAGCTGAGCCTGCACAAGCCAATACCCACCTCTCTCTCTCTCTTTTTTTTCTTTGGTGAGGAAGATTGGCCCTGAGCCAACATCCATTGACAATCTTCCTCTTTTTGCTTGAGGAAGATTGTCACTGAGCTAAGATCTGTGCCAATTGTCCTCTATTTTGTATCTGGGATGCCGCCACAGCATGGCTTGCTGAGTATGTGTAAGTCCAGGCCCCGGATGCGAACTCATGAACTCCAGGCTGCCAAAGTGGAGTGCATGAACTTAACCACTAGGCCACTGCACCGGCCCCCCACCTCTCTCTTTTGAAGATTCCTTCCCCACCCAAAATAAAAGCCACCTGCTTCCCTCCGTTCGGGGAAAGCCATGGCTTTGGAAATGATTCTCTGTGGTCTATTTGCTGTGAATATACTTTACTTTGTGTGACAACTACTTCTGGTGGGGAGTCCGATTTAACTTGCCAGGAGGTGAACGCACTTTGGGTCGGTAACAGCCCTGGGCCTAGACACTCCAATAGAACACCCCGCTGAGAAGCAGGATCGGGGCGGGCGGAAGAAGGTGGAATCATGGCCTCCCAAAGACGTCCGCGTCCTGATGGCCCAAACCTGCGAATACGTTACTTCACAGGCAAGAGGGACTTTGCACATATGACTAAATTAAGGGTCTTCGTACGGGGAGACCATCCTGGATTATCTAGGTGAGCCCCGAGTAATCACAAGGGTGCTCATCAGAGGGAAGCAGGAGGGTCTGAGTCAGGGCAGATGTGACAGTGGAAGCAGAGGGTTGTGTGTATGTGTGAGTGTGTGTGTGTGTGCGTGCATGAGAGAGACAGAGAGACATTTGGAGGTACCATGCTGCTGGCTTTGAAGTTGGAGGAAAGGGCCATAAGCCCACAAAGCCAGGTAGCCTCTAGACATGGAAAAGGCAAGAAAATGGATTTTTCCTTGGAGTCTCCAGAAGGAAAACAGCCCAGCTGACAGCTTAGCTTGCGGACTTCTGGCTTCCTGAACTGTAAGAGAACAGAGTTGTGTTGTTTTAAGTCGTTGAGTTCGTGGTGATTTATTACAGCAATAACAGGAAACGAATAGACGGCATAAAACCAGAACTTTAGGTTTGACAGGGAGCCTGGGTTGGCAGGACGTTTTCTGTTGCATGTGGCCAGAAAGCAAACCCAAATTGTCCTAAACCCAAGCAGAAGGGACGGAGGAGAGAGAATCAACTGCTCACGTGGGTGCACAGCTCAGGGTGGATGCGGCTTCAGGCACAACCGTGTGCAGGGCTCAGCCGCCTCCCAGCCCTCCTCTCCGGCTTTCCCTGAGCTGTGTTCGGCCCTAGGCTTCCGTGGCGGCAAGAGCAGGCCAGCAGCTCCTGACTTTATTTCCTCTCACCTTGAAGTCTTTGGGAAAAAGGACTTTTTTTCCCTTCCAGAAGCCTCAGCTGACTTACTGTAGACTCTTATGAGCTCCAACTGGTCACGCTCCAGTCACGCATCGCTTTTGGAGCTGAGGCCACCACAGGGACTGAGGCCAAGGAAATGGTGGCTCCCTAGAGGAAAGTTCAAGGCTGTGATCAGAAGTCGGGGGGTGAAGTCAAGAAGAACGATAATGCAGCGCAAACAAGCATGGCCACTGTGAGGCAGACCGGCATCGTCTTCAATGCACATCCTACGGAAAGTCAGTGGTTTGAATCCAAGTGTTACCACTTCCCAGCTGTGTAACCCCGGGCAAGTCATTTAATGTTCCAAGTTCCGTCTGTGAAATGGAGAAGCCAAGGCCTACCTTGTAGGGATGTTGTAGGAGTTAGAGGTAACCTAAGTTAGAGGTCATCTATCACAACACCTGGCCCGGAGGAAGTCCTCAGCTTAAGTGGCGGGTCTTGATGGTGATGATGACCTCAAGGATGATGGCGATGATGGTGGTGATGACTATGGTGCTAACGTCCTGGGGATCTTCTGTCTGTAAGTGCACCTGGTGGTTTTTGGTACCCAAAGGACGAGTTCATATACTTTTTGGGTATCCGAATCATTCAGTGAGTTAAAGACTAAAAAGAGCTAAAGATAAAAATCAAGTGTATCTTTTGGCACAAAATGGAATTGGTAAAGTCTCCAAAGGAAAGTTTTCATTCAAAAGCCACTGTTCGATCTGAATATTTAAAAATATCTTCCTACTGAGCGTATCCAGTTTCAGTTTCTTGGAATGAAAAGTAGATAACAAAATTAAACAAACAATTGGTTTCCTTGGCATTTAACAACTCCCACTGGCTCAGTGTCACAGGCAAATCTTCCGTGGTTCTTGCCCTCTCAGAGAGAAGAGTTTCTGTGCCCATTGGAGGAAATGTTCTTGAGGTCCGGTCAATCGTGGAACCAATGAAAATCCTTCCACTTGGCACTTTCTCTGGCCAAGAGCCCAGAGTGATGAGCTGTGGCTCAGGCCCCTGATGTCAGCTTAGGCCGTGGTGCCCAGGATGGGGACAACTTCCCACTGATCCTGACAGTGGCACCCATGGCGATCAGAGGATGGGCAGGCAGGGGTGTCTGCCCACCTGAACTTCCAATTGCAAAGCGCTCTTGCCTCCATCATCTTGCTTGCTTTTCATGGCACTTCCATGACTTAGGTGTTGTGCAGGTAAGAAAGTTGAGGCTCAGAGAGGAAATCTGAGTTGTTTAAGCCCATACAGCAAGTGATTGTCTGGGACTAGGACCTCCAACTCCTGCTTGCCTGCCTTACCTGCTGCTGGTGTCACATCAATTAACATTTGGAATGCAAATAGGCTGAGATCCTAGAGTTGTTTTGGATTTAAGAATCTATGTCTCAAACTTCTACGGGCCAAGCAAAGTGCTAGGTACCTCAGAAAATACAGATTGTTGACACCCTTGTGGAGTTTGCACAAATCGTTCCCCATCTCCTCTGTCAACAAAACCCTGAGAAGTCCAGAATGAAAAGCCCTATTCTTCAGCAAGTCCTCTGCGCTGCCACCCCCTTCACAACAGTTCCCGTAGTGCCTCGCAGAAACCTCTCTGGGATGTGCCTCCTTTTCTTTGTACCATGACATTCACGCCCATCTTACCTCCAGCTCTACGGTGTGAGCCCATGAGGATGGGGCTCTGTCTTTGCATTTCTTTGCCCACTGTGCTACCTAGCAGAGCACACGGTGCATAATAGTGCTCAGCACACACTCAGGGGAAGGATGTCCAGATGGAGGATGGCTTCCCCATCATGTTGATTCAGCTCAAATGCATCTGACCAGCAAAAGAGGATCCACTTTATATGAGACCCGAATGTCCTCTCCCTAAGGGAACAGGCTTTGTTGAGTCATGGATAATATCACTGATATTCTTGGGGAGGTCAGTTCTCTAACTCATTAAGGTAGTTGAGGTGGCACCTCTGTAAATGACACAGAAAGTGATCTTGGGCTTAAGGCTGAGACAGGGAGAAAGGATTGGAGCAGGGGCCTTAAGCTACTGAGTGGGCCCAATGCAAAGATCAAACATATCATGAACTATTCCACAGTCTTAGTGTTCGTTATTGAACACCTACTATGTGCCAGGCATGGGACTCAACATAGTCATTGCCTTCAAGGAATTACAGTTTAATAAAAGAGGTTGACCTGTTGGTAAGTCAGACCATGAGAGCAGGCTCAAACAGGTCTGTAGGAGCACACAGAAGGGAAAAGTTGTTGTTTCTGCTGTAAGGATTTTTCAGGGAGAAGTTGAACTTTCCCACTTGGTAGAGAAGGCCAGTGGAGGGAACTGGACACTGTCCTTCATACACGTGGCTTGTTATTCTACTTCACTGCAACAGGTTGGTGCGTTCCTCTGACAGTTTCGCCTGTGAGCCTTTCTTGCTGCCTAGACTATGAATTCCCTGGGACAAGAACTCTGTCTTCCGCTCCTTCTTTTTCCTCGTCCTCCTAAGAAGAGGTCTTCTGGGCTGACAGTACTTGAGATCAAGAGCTTGGTCTTCATCACTGTTCTTTCCCCAAACCTAGATCCAGATTTTTGTTCCCTGCCTTTCTTCTGACAGCTGGCCCTGATATGGGGCACACTGTGTGCTTCATCTTCAAGGATGTGGAGCCTTGGGGTGCCTGATGGACAGGGTAGTCTTTGCCAAGATGGGCAGCACTCACTGAAGTCAAGGGAAGAACATTGCCTTTGTCTGGAGCTGACATTTCATGCTGGGCACTAGCTCTGGAGCAGGTGCTAGAGACTGGACACGAGCAAGGTGGGTGGAACAGAGGCCAGGGCAGCACTTAATCCCTTCTCTTTATTTCCCTCTCTGCTTTGGGGCCAGCATCAAAAGCTGGGACTAGGATTGGGTGGCCCCACCGCAAAGACAACATATCTTTGAGATCACTTGAATAGCAAGGACTTCAGTTTTAGTTGTAGAAGTGGATAACCTCTTAGAGACAACATTCTCTAGCCAATTAGGCTATATTTTCTCTAATTTCTATGCTGTCTTCCTCAAATCTAATGGAGCTGTGTTCAGCATCCTAAGCATGTTCCTATGGTCCAGGAGTGTACATGGCCCTTGTCACAACATCTGGGCTTTGATGAAATGCTAGATTATGATTGCAGAAAGATTAATTATGCCACTGCCAAGAGAACACTTCTGAGAAAATCACTGTCAAAAGGATAATTGTGCAAGGTCTCCAGCCTCCTCAGACCTATCTCTCTTTCTTTCTTTCGTATGACAGGAGGAGCTCAGACAGACTGCAAATAGTTGATTGCTGGGGCAATGGGTCAGATCCTGAGAAGGTGGTGTCTTTATAAATTGCAGGGCTTTCCTGGCCCCTGGGCTTTGTCCATTTTGCATGCAAGTGCTAGGATAAATTCTAGATCCCTTACCCTGGCATCGAAGACTCTTCATCTGGTACCAACCTCTTCTCCGTGTTTATCTCTAACCATTTCTCCTTTTCCCTGCATTCCAGGAAGCTATACAAAATATTGGTTATGCCTTCAAAATGCTGTGCACTTTTAAACTGCTGAACTTTTGCGCTGCTTGGAATAGCCCGCAGCCTTTCATTTGTATGGAAAACCACTAATTGCTCCTCACAAATGCCTCCCTCTCAGTTCAAACCATCCCCTACTCCTCCAGGCAGAACCAATCCATCTTACCTCTGTGTGCCCATCGCACTATGCTCCTCCTGAATTATAACATGTTTCACATTGTATTTTAGTAGTTTACCTTTAATTCTGTCTCTTTCACTGGCCTGTTAGTTCCTTGAGGAGAAGGAACATATCACATCTTATTCTTATATTCTCATTCCTGGGCATAACACTGTTCCTGGCACAGAGGTGCTCGGTAAATATTCACGGGATGAATGACTGAACTAGCTGGCACCAGTTGGAGTTTTTGAAAGGATGTCTGGTAATTAGTACCTCTCCCTCTCAGCTAAGTTCAACTCAAAGAGGAGGGACACAGTAGGAACAAGGAGCATCAAAACATCACTGAACGTGACCAGATGAGAGGATCATGACTTAGGAGAGTCAAGAGCACTTGCTAATCCCTACATCCAGGCTAGACCTCGGGGCCACCTAACTGGGAGGAAAAGCTCAAATCTGCAGATCAGGTCACCATTTTCCACGCATCTGGGTGGAGGGAAAAGGATAAAAGGGAGTCAGGTCCCCCCACACAAGATATTTGATAAGTTATCTAATTGAGAAACAATGGGACATGAATGCTGCCACCAAACTGATAGTTTGTTCTGCCTTCATGGGGGTGGAGTTAGGACTTGTCAAAAGGCCAAGTGTATTTAGAGGAAAGCTTTCCACCTGGGAATCAGGAGACAGGAAAAGTCTTCCCCCATAACTATAAATATCTTGGATTTTTTTTTCTCTTTAAGTGCCTTTTCTCTTCTGCTTGATCTGAGAACCCACTCCCCATTTCCACAACCTTTTGGTAAAAAAATAAAATTTTTCACGTATCCTTCCTTCCCTCAAGTCCTTCTTCCTATTTACACTTTGATGGAGTCCCTCCATTGTTCTCTCCTCTTCTATCCTTCTTGCAAATAATGTATAACCTTGGCAGAACTATGCCCAGAGGCTTCAGTTCCTCTAATTCTAGGGGGAGATGCAGGGTTATCCCACAGTTTTCTCAAGTAGTTAAGTACTTGCTATGTGACAGACACTGCACCTGTACCAAGGAAAGGAAACTATATCAACAAAGTCAATGACTTCAAGAAAATCAGAGTCTAATGGAGAAGGCAGATGTGAAAATTACAGCTGAGAGTGGTACCTGATATGATAGAGGAAAGCACAAGACACTGTGGGGATGTAGAGTTGGGGTTGACCGATTTCGTTTGAAGTATTAGAGGTTAACAAGCTTCCAGGCAAAGGAAACTAAACTCATGAGTAATCAAGGAAGGCTTCCTAAAGGAGGTGACACTCAGGCTGAGTCTCAAAGAATCAATTATAGTAGGAGTTATGCAAAGTGAAAGGATGCTGTGTGTGTGTTTTGTGTGTGTGTGTGTGTGTGTGTGTGTGTGTGTGTGTGTGTGAATAGTTCAAGAAATAGCATACATGAAGACTCAGAACTATGGAGCAGCCTGATGTGTGGGAGAAATTACAAGTCATGCAGTGTGGCTGGGGCATGAGATTCTTGTTGGAGAGTGGCTAGAAAGAGGACTGGAGGGTTAGAAGAGGACTGGGTAAATTATGAGTCCAAGGGAAAATTCTGAGAAACAACTACTTTCAAAAAATAAGGCACCTTGTGCAACTTGATTCAATCCTGTGCTGGAGACGTTGTTCAGAAACGAGAAAGCAGTCAGGGCTAACCTGGAGTTCTGCTGGACAGGTCTTATTTCAGCACCACGGCCAGTGGCTAGCCCACTTCCGGGGCCGATTCTCTGAGTTTGAGCCTCCCTAAGATCCCAAGGCACCAAGGGGTGGAAAGTGGGAAGCAGCTGGAGAGCTCATGTTCAGAATCTGGTTATAATGAAGAGTGTGTGTGTGTCCAATTATTCACAGATTAGTGCAGAAGGGTGCTTTAAGAAGTTGACTCTGTGATTCAAAGTTAGGTAGAATTAGCAGGCATTTTTTCCTGAACATAAAGACATCATTATTTCTGAAGCACAGAAGAGACAAACCTTGAGTCCCTATTGTACCATACAATGGAAATGTTCTCTTCCACGGCTGTGTTTTAATTACCGTTTTGGGTGTACACGCCTGCTCAGAGACTAGAGTCCTAGGGCTCAGCTTGGAGCTAGTGCCTCTCCAAAGGAAGCTGCTCATTATAGTCTGAAAGTCAGAATGTACAATTGAAAATTCTCAATTCATTGACATTAAAATTCATTTGACCATTAATTTTTTTACATGAGGTAGAAATAAGGGCTACTTCCAACACCCTTTGCTTCATGCCCCTTTTGTGTCTAGCAAGTCTAAGGAGGCATTCTTTCCCTTTTAGCTGCCTGAGTTAGCATCTGTCACTTTCCTTCTCACCTCTGAACATCCACAGGGCTGGGTGTGAAACTGAACCATTATTCAGCAATCTCTAAACTTTCTAAGGAAATGATTCTATGTACTTGGGGAAAGGGATAGAGGTCTGCCTAGATTGGACAGAACTGATGGTGAGAAGTGGTTTCCGACCTAGTATTCATGAGAGGGCTTCAGAGCACTCTTGATACCCAGAAATTATTTGCACAATGGTGTGTGTGTGTGTTTGTGTGTAGGGATGGGTGTACACGATCGTGTTTCAAGGGAGCAAGGCCGTAACTTTCTCAGATGCTCTGAAAGGCCTGTGGCTCTTCCAAATGAGTTAAGAACTACAGGATAGAGAGGAGAACAGACTTAGAGAACTCAACCAACCCTGCAAAAGTTGCTACCCACATTCCTACCCGCCCTGCCCACCCTAAAAACCAAAGAGGTGGGCTAGACTGTGAGCCATATGAGGGAAAAGATGTTCACATTGCCTACTGTGATATGCCCAGAACCTAGAGCTGCACCTGGCTTTATCTTTGGATAAAGGAATGAGTTTGAGTGGTAGGGTCAGGGAGAACAAATGGTTTCAGGGATTCCCATGCAGGAAAAGAGGAGGAAAACCCAACTTCCTAAGGGCTCGAGAGTCCAGAGCCACTCTGGTATAGCCCCAAGCCATCAGGCCAGTGGGGCTCCTGCAGAGGAGGACACATGGCCTGGGTTTGATCCAATAATGATGGTGATGGTGAGGCTGACCTATCCTGTGCCCCCAACAGGGCAAAGCGCTCTCATGTCAAATGCGTAACTTGATTTCCCCTCAAATCCTGGGGGATAGGCAAGGCCCTTAGGATAAGATCTGAAACGGAAAAATAAAAGGTAGTTGTGGTGGTGTACAGGATGTTGATGAGCCATCTCTTCCTAGGTCTTCTCCTCAAATAGGTCAGCTCTTTCCTGGAGCTCTAGAAACAGGGAACCTCCTCCATCCGCGTTTTTCCTACTCTCCAGAGGAAAGCTCACATCAGTCAAAGCAGGTCACCCGAGTGGGATGACCTGGAAGGGTATGAATGCGTCTGTGTGTGTGTATTGGGAAGTGGGGGTGGGTAAGATGGAAGTGGGTGAGAGCTGAGCACTACTGTCGGCTCTATCATGTTCTCTTTAGGTCAAGGTATCTTAGGAAAGCTGAGGCTAGGATGTCATTGTCATGGAGACCATGGGGAGAGGGAAAGATGAGGAGCAGCAGGTGGCCAGTGGTGTGTCTGTGGAAGAGGCGCTGCTCAGCCTTGCCCGGGGCCTCAGACTCCTGACAGTGTAGAGGAGGAAGGGGCGGGTGTGAACGCGTAATATGCCTCCCCTGTGTTCCACCCTTGTGAGATACATTTTGCATGTACTGCTTCAGTCGCTCATTCCAAAGATGCTGCAGGTAGACGTTGCTTTATCCGTTTTAAAGATGAGGGAACTTAGACAGAAGGGTGAAGGGACTTGCCCTTCTACAAACAGCTCATTTTGGAGACAGGAGAAAGGTATCAGGAGCAGCGTTCAACCAGATGACTTCACTATCCTGAAAGGCTGGCTCAAGGAAGGTGCTGAGTAATGGCCTCCTGCCCCAAAGATGCCCACATCCCGATCCCTGTGAATATGTTCCCTTATATGGCAAAATGGACTTTGCGGATGTGATTGGGTTAGGGATTTTGAGATGAGGAGATCATTCTGGACTGTACGGGTGGGCCCAATGTAATCACAAGAATCCTTATAAGAGGGAGGCAGGAGATCAGAGTGAGTAGAGGGAGTGACGTGACGATGATGCTGATTGGAGGGAGACGGCCAGGAGCCATGGAATGCTGGCAGCCTGTAGAAGCCGGAAGAGGCAAGGAACAGATTTTCCCCTGGAGACTTCAGGAGGCACAGCCCCGTTTACATCTTGATTTTAGCCCCTGAAGACTCAGGTTGGACTTCTGACCTCTAGAACGATGAGAGGAGAAATTTGTGTTGTTTTAAGGAACTAGGGTTGTGAGTTTGTTCCAGCAGCCACAGGAAAGGGTTACAGAGGAGGTCAGGGATGGGAAGCTTCATCTTAGAAGAAAACATTTTTTAGTAAAGAAGGAGGTCATTAGTGACAGGAAAACCTTCAGTTGCCAGATGAGACGACATTACCCTCACTCCTTTACTGTAGGAGGGATTTCAGCCAGATCAATAATATATTAACGTTTATTTAGCATGTACTATGTATCAGGTAGTATACCGAAGACTCACTCGTTCTTTTAGCTCTCAAGGAAACCCTACAAGGAAGGTACCATTATTATCCTCATCCTATAGATGAGGAAACTGAGGGTCAGAGAGGTAAGTAATCCAGCATCACACCCTCAGCCTGTATGAACCCAGAAAATGTGGCTGCCAGACCTTTAAGATATGCCTGATATTTTATCCAGAACCTTCTTCAACAAACAAGTACACAAATAAGCATAATACTAAGAAAATTGCAGCAAGTCATCATTTCAGGTGGTGGTAAATTCTTAGATGGTGTGGTAGGCAGAATAATGGCCCCCTAATGATGTCCACATCCTAGTCCCCGGGATCTCTGAAGACATTAGGTTACACAGCGAAGGCGAACTAAGGTTGCAGATGTAACTAAAGTTTTTAACCAGTTGACCTGAGGATAAGGAGATTGTTCTGGATATCTAGGTGGGCCCAGTATAATCACGAGGATCCTTAAAGTGGAAGAGGAAGGTAGAAGAGTCCATCAGAGGCAGATGTGACCTCAGAAGCAAAGCACAGAGACACGCATCCTCACTGCCTTTGAAGATGGAGGAAGGGGCCATGAGCCAAGGAACGTGGACACGGCAGGTTTCACAGCCTCTAGAATCTGGAAAGGACAAGGAAAGGGATTCTCCCCAGAACCTCCAGAAGGAAGGCGTCCCTGAGAACATGGCATTGGAGTGAGACCTGCATGACATGAACGAGCTAATTCTGGAAGAGCTGAGAGAAAAGCTTTCAGGTAGAAGGTATGGAGCAAAGGACCCACCATGATGATGAGTTGGTGACTCCAGGAACAGAGAGAGGTCAGCGTATAGAGACTTACTACTCAAAGTGTGGTCCATGGACAGTAGCATCAGCATCACCTGAGAAACGGTTAAAATGCCAATACCCTGGTCCCTCCTAGACCTGGGGGCAGAGTCCAGGAATCTGCTTTAGGTAAACCTTTTTTTCTTGTGATAATCACACTTACAGAAAAGTTGAAAGTACAGCATAAAATTTTCTGTTTTCTTGAAAATTTAAGAGCAAAGTACTGGCCTGATTCCCCAACACTCTGCAAACTTTAGTGTATGTTTCCTATAAATAAGGACGTTCTTACAGTCAGAATGCAACCACCACAATCAGGAGATGAACGACGATGCACTGATGCATCTCGTCCTGAGAGCCCCTTCAAATTTCTCGAGTTGTTCCAATAAAGTATTTTATAGCAAAAAGATCTATTTCAGAACCAAGGGCTGCATTTAGTGCTCACATCTCCTCGGTCTCCTTTGTCTGGAAGGACGCCTCAGGTTTTCCTTGACTCTCAAGACCTTGACACTTTGGAAGATTACAGGACAGTTATTTTGGGTCTGTCTGATGCTTCCTCATGATTAAATTCAGCTTATGCGTTGTTGGCAGGAATAGCACAGAGGTGACACTGCAGTCTTCCTGCCTCCTCTCCTGTGGCACGTGATTTCAGTTTGTCCCACTATGGGAGATGATCACTTAATTAAGATGGGGTCTGCCAGCCTTCTCCATGATAAAGCTACTCTTTTCTGTAATAAATGTTTTGAAATTACATAATTGTTTTGTTCTTCATCACATTTTCTATTTATTTATTTGTACATATCTATATGAACTCGTGGTTTCCCATTTTAGACAATGGGTTATAATCCATTATTGCCATTATTTAATTTGATACTCAGATTATCTCATGTTGACCAGTGGGCGCCCCTTGTATCCTTTCGACGCTTCCCATCAATCTAGGGGCACTTCCTTGCTCTCAGGCACAACAAGATATACCAGGTTCACTGTGTCTTCCCGGCCCCTGGCCTGGAATCAGCCGTTTCTCCAAGCAGCTCCTTGTTTCTTTTTAGTGGAAAATGGTATTTAGAAACCAAGATGTGGGTGCTAGATATGTTCATTGCTATTGGAATGTCACTGCTCTCAGGCTTTCTCAGAGGACAAAGCTGAGAAATGTATGAACGATCACACACACACACACACAGAGTATATTTACGTTGATTTCTACGTCTATCTCTAAATATCGGCAACTGTGAGTTCACATGGATACATCCAATTCAATTCACCATCACAGGGTTCATTCTAGTTTTTTCCTTTTCGGTGTTGATAACTCCCTTCCCCAGTAACGAACGCCTGGTGTGTTACTCTTGTAGGGTTGTTGTAACAAGCTACACAAACTGGGCGGCGTAGACACAGACATTGATTGTCTCACAGTCTGGAGGCTGGACGTCCAAGGTCAAGGTGTCGGCAGGTTGGTTCTGTCTGTTGGCTGTGAGGGAGAACCTGGTCCAGCCCTCTCTCCTGGCTTCTGGTGGTTTGCTGGCAACCTTTAGTGTTCCTTGGCTAGTAGATGCATCACCCCGACCTCCCCCTCATGTTCACATTCAGTCTCCGTGTGCATGTTTCTGTTCAGACTTCCTCTTCTTGTAAGGACATCGATCATATTGGCTCAGGGGCCCATTCTACTGCACATGACCTCATCTGAACTACTTACGTCTGCAACAACTCTGTTTCCAGTAAGGTCACACTCTGACGTCCTGGGGGTTAGGACTTCAACATAGGAATTTTGAGGGGACACAATTCAACCCATAACATCCGGCTTGCATTGTCCTTGATTTAGTTGATCAATCCTCTTGCATGTGAATAATCTTGGCTGCCTCCTTCTCTCCCACATGGGACCTCTTGTCCTGCTTGGATTCTGAATTCTCATTTCAGCCTCCTGCCCCTACTCCTGTGTAGGTGCCGTCTGCCCCCCTGGGGCTTGGACACCGCATGCCAGTCACCCATCTGTAGGGATGCGCTTCTTGCCTTGCTGGGGCCCAGGCTTCCACACCAGGCTGCCCCCTCTGTGGATGCCCCCATCACCCTACCCTTCACATGGACGTCCTTCCCAGCTAGTCTGGTTCTGTCACGTCATGCCAAGATGCCCCTCTGGGGTGGCATTCTCCCCAACCTGCTTGGGTGCTGACATCCCACGTTGTCTCTCTCCCCACCATGTGGATGCCCTCCTCACCCAGTTTGGGCTCCCGCACCCTGTGTGGGGCAGCCCCCAGGTGACATCGCCCTCCTCGGCCCTGCAATGGGCCACCATGGCTGCCCTTCCCTCACTACAGCTGCATGCCTTGCTCAGTTGCATCTAATGGCTTTAGGACTGAATGTTCAGGAATGAAGGACAAAGGAGAAGGCAGAGGAGGAGGGAAAAGAAGAGGAGAAGAACCCGGAATCTGTTTCCATGAGCTCTCCTGGTGATTCGTGTGCATGCTAAAGTCTGTGACCCCTGGTCTAGGGGTCAGTGAGCAGGGGGACAACGCGGGATGGAGCTGGAGAGGTGGCAGGGCCAGGTCCTGGTCTTATAGACGTTAGCAAGGAGGCTCTATTTTATTTTATTTTCAAAAAGAGTTGACAAACTAGGTTTATCTGGGGCAGAAATGCCATCACGAATGCTATAAATTGGCTCTAAGTCTCTTCTCCCGAGGAGAGCAGGAGTCATCAGTTACCTAAATAAATCACCCCCCGCCCCCGCCCAGTGCTTCCCTATAGCTTTTAGCTTAAGTGGATCCCTTCTAAGGAGCAAAAGCGCTTTCTTGACAGCCTGCCCATTCGCAGCTCCGCCTCTCCCCGCTCTCTCTGCTTTCCCAGTGGCGCTTCTTACGAGTGTTTCTAAACTCTGCGTCTTTGTGTCCTAGAACGTGACTCGTGCCTTGAACGCACTCAATCTGGCTTCCGCTCAGCAGTTTAGTTTTTATCCTCGGGCACTGGGAAGCCACTTGAGGGTTTTAAGAAGGCGAACATAACTTGATTTCTGCTTTGAAAAGATCCCTCTGGCTACTTTGTAGGGAATGGGTTTGAAAAGCCAAGAGAGGAAGCAGGATGGCTGGTCCAGAGGCTGCTGTGTTACTGGCTGAGGGGGGTGGGAGGACAGAGCAGTAGGAGGGGACGGGCTGGGGATAAGTTTGGGATGTCGGGCTGGCAGGACTTTCAGATGGGTTGGGTGTAGGGGTGAGGGAAGGAGAGCAGAGTTGCAGACGACATCGAGGGGCTTGGCCAGAGGGGCAGGGTTGATGACAGCTGCAGGAAAAAACAAGAGGAGGAACAGGTTTGGGAAAAGAGGGGCATCCAGGATTCCACCGGGCTCGTATTTTGAATGAGATCCTTATCTACATGGTGCCATCAAGTAAACCAGTGAATACATCAGTCTGGAGTTTAGGACGAGGTCAGGACAGAAGGCACAAGTCCAGAAGTCGTTGGCTGATAGGCGGCTGCCTCTTGGAGGAGTCACTAAGATGCTATTAGCTTTGAAGTGTGACTTTACCGCAAAAGGCTAATGAAGGCAGGGGCCCAGGGCCCAGGGCGAAGGTGGAGCACAGGCCAAGTGGCAGCCACCTGGGGAGGGTTTGTCAGCGGGCTGTGGGCAGACTGCAGACTACCACTCGTCAACCCTGGTCTGACACCGACTTGCAGAAAGGAAGGAGAGTTGACATCGTAGCATGAATTTGTCCCCAGGACAGTCACTTACATATGGGACCACAGCCAGGCCCATCAGACTAACCCCTAAATTGAAGAACAAAGTTTGCTCCAGCTTGCTGGTAAGTTCAAGGCCCGACTCGGCGTCCCAGGCCTCAGAAGACAGCCCTTGTCACTCCAATTCAGAGAGTGCAATGCCGTGCCATTAGTGGCTGCCCCTACAAGTGCAGGGCGCTTTATAGTTTACAAATTGTGCTGACGTCCATGACCCCATCTAATTTTCACACCAGCCCTCAGAGGGCTGGAGAGATGTTTTTAGCCCTATTTCACAGCCAAGGAAATTAAGACTCAGAGGCTCGGCCGCTTGTCTGAGACCACACATCCAGGATGTGATAGAGTCAGGACTTCAGACCGGGATTGTCTGCTGCTAAAACCTGGATTCCACCTTCTCCCTCTGTCAGAACTCACGGCGCCTCCATCACTGCTACAGTGCGAGAGCTCTGTCACTGGTGTTCTTATCAAGAAGTCAACCAGGTGCTGCTTCATCCTGGGACTGACGTCATGCTCTCTCATCACCAATCTCAGTCCTTACCCTGGCAGACACTGCACTCTTTCCTCACCACCTGGCTTACTCGGGTCTTTTCTCCTCCTGGATTGTCCCTGATCCCTTCTCTGCGGATCAGAGCCCCCACCTTCCAGTTCCACACCATCAGCTCTGTTATTCATGGCCCTTGGGTCTCACCTCTCTGATGCTTCCTGAATGTTCCAGCCTCTCAACATGACCACTTCTGGGGTGGAGGGGGCTCCCTGGTTGCTCTGGGTTCTTTGTACTTCTCCAGGGGTCTCCAGGCTGCAGGAAACGACCTCCTTCCCCTGACCCTCTGTGTCCCTGTGTCACGTGTTACTCTGCCAAGCAATGCAGCCTGCGATTATTCACATGTTGTCCCCCACCTGAACTGTTCTGACTGTAGTTACCTCCATCTCAGGGTCTTCGAGGTCAAATTCAACGTCTCTCCTTGACTCAGGAGAACTGATAGAGCTTTCTCTGAACCAGCAGAAGCAAATCAATCAGATACGGACTATGAGTCATAGACTCTCTCCAGACCTTACAGGTCACCTGCTTTGACCTTCTGTCTGTCTGACGTTATACTGCCTTCTCCAACGTTCTCCCCAAAGTCAAGCCTCTCCCGACACGGGGGGCTCACTAACTCTTAGGGCAAGTCATTCCTTCTTTGGACAGATACCTTAAGAATTTCTTTTCCTTTCCCCCTCAACATTTGCCCACCAGCAACAGTCTCCCCTCCCCCAAACCTACCAGGACAGGGCTGCTCCAGCCTCAGGGTGGCCGTTCAGGGGTGCGAAGGCCATGATCTTGACCCTCAGCCTTCCCTTCTTCAGGCAAAACATCAACTTTCCCACCTGTGTGTCATCCCAAGTCTCCTTTGATGGGGCCCCTCCCCAAGACAGGCCCCGGCTCTCTTTGTCTAAGAAACTCTTCCCTTTCCAACGCAGGTTCAGACAAGACTAATAAGCATCTATTGAGTGCCATCTCTTTGCCAGGCATTGGTCCAGGAGCTGAGAATGCAGCAGGGGACAAAACAGACAATAATCCAGATGGAGCCCCCACCCCAGTGGCCAGCCCGCACCCCAGTGCAGCTGCATCTACCACGGGATGACTCGGTTCCTTCGCTGGTGTTTGTGACACTCAGTCTCAAGGTTATGTTTACATACGAGTTCCAGGCACTGGAGATGCAAAGAGGAATAAAATATTGTCCATGTCCCCGAAAGCTCATGGTCCCATTGGCTTAAACAACTTGGCTAACAGGTCTGTACTGAATTTCTCTCTCCTCTCTTTCTCTCTCTTTCACACACATACACCCACACACACATCAATTTCAGGAAGTCCACCAACTTGTGATCCATCTAGGCAAACCCGTGCTCCAAGTACCAGTGCTGACCCAAGAAACTTGCCCCCATCTCCCCTCACCCACATAGCCCCGTCATCCTCTGCCCTGCCCAGAGGATTCTGGGGCTCGGTTCCTGGCAGAAGACTCTGAGCGGACCATGGGACAGAAGGATGGGTGTGTTGAACTGCATCGCTCTGGGCTAGATAAATAGTTATCACCAGCAAACGTGGGTAAATAATCATCAAACTACATAATTCAGAAATCATGCTCCTTAAAAGCTCCCCATTTAACACCCGCCAGAAAATGCTAATCTACCGCACAAGATTGCGTTTTATTTTTCTAGACAGGAAGCATTTTCTTCAGTCGCATAATGACTTTCCTTGACATAATAATGAAGGAATGTGAATTTAAAACAGCCTGGGATGCTGGCGCGTCCTTTGTTATCTAGGGGGCTGGCCGCACAGAAATAGCTGGAGCCACTGCTGATGGGCTGGGCTGTGTCCTCATTGAATTAACTGCTTACAAAGACTGAAATTTACCAAATTAAATTTTAGTGAGTAATTTCTGATCACATAAACGGCTGAAATTAGACCATTGTGGCTGTGGTAGATAGGCTGCCACATAGGGCTGACATTGTGTTAAGGGGGTGCTGTGGGGTCAGGCAGAGCTGGGACATGCTCAGCAGGAAACCTGTCCGCAGAAGGGGAGGGAGAGCCTGTGGTCTGGACTGGAAGTTCAATGTTCGAGTCCCAGGTTTCCCACTCTCTGTTGGTGGGACGTAGGGCATGTCACCTGAAGCTCTCTGACCCTCAGTTTCCTTATCTGTAAAGTGGGCATGATTAAGGGCTGTTTAAAAACGGAAAATGGATTGCATGTATGAAAGCACTGGGATAGCTGTAAAGGTCTGTGTAAGAATTGTTGGTGGTTCTTACGTAGCTCCCAGCTGGAGGAAGCTGACCAGGAACAAATTAGGAATAAGAAAGAAAGCTCTCCTCTGGTACCCCACCTTTCACAGGGGCAGGAGCCGGCTACTTCTTAGCCCATCGCATGGCACAAACAGGATTCAGAGGACCCAAAACACTTCCAGAAACAGGTTCAGTTGGACACGACCAAACAACCAATTAATCTGTTGGGATAATGGTCAGTTGGATTGATTAATTATAGCTACCTGGTTGCTGTGATGCCAAAGCAATAGACGAAAAACAGAATGGTTGGGTTCTCTGTCCTTGGGGAAGCTGTGGAAGTCAGGATAAGAAACAGTATTTTCTCACATATGTACAGCCCATGTGTGTGGTAGATCCGAATATTGTTTAAAAATATCCGCCCCCTCTTCCTGGAATGGTAACAGACTGGATGCCAGCACCTGGAATGTGCTCGAGCAGTGGGCCACCTCTGCCATCGCCATGAGAAGAGCTCCTCCCAGGGAGATGCTTCCCTTTCATCCTGGGCTCAAAAATAGACATGCAAGAAATAGACCAGAGCCCAACCTGGTGGCAAGGAACCAACTCTAGCCAAACCCACAGCCCAAAGAAGAACTGCTCAGCCCAGCCCAGCCCAGCTCAGACTATCTTGGCTTACCTTGGGATATACAAATGAAAGAAATGCTTATTGTTCTATGACACTGAGATTTCGGTGGTTGGTTGTTATGCAGCAAGAACTGACTGATACAAGGTGCTTTCATCTCCACTGGCTTATTCAATCTGCAGAAAAAGCCCCCATGATACAGATAGTTTAAGTAATTTTAATTCTGTTTTTTATATGAGAAAACTGAGGCGCAGGGAGGAGAAATGACTTATTATGGTCATGAGGCTAGTCAGAAATAGAACCCACTCTTTGAGTGCAAAGTCGAGTGTTCTGTCCCACGTATGACAAGGGCTTCTCTACAGGGGCTCTAGAAGCTGGGGGAGATCCCAGTTCCCGAGGGCAGAAAGATAAGCATCTCCCACTTCACCATTTCTCCAAAGGCCAATCTGTCAGCAGGGCTGGAAGGGCTGAGTGACCTCCTGGGGACAGTTAACGATTGGCCTGTGGTTCACGCTACAGCCTTTCCTGTGATTTGGGTTAGTGCCGAAGTGTCACTGGGCAGAGATAGAAGGCAGTTTGTCATGCATAAATTTAACAGGCAATAATGCCAGCTACCAAAGAGTCTATCATTCCTAATGATGTTGTCAGCCCCTAATCAGTCTAATTTATACTGTCAACATGATGTAATAGTCCCACCCGGCGTGGCCATCAGAAATACAAGATCCAACAATGGGTGAGACCAAAGTGGATTTCCACTGGTTCTGGCTCTGGAAATCCAATTAGGATTACTGATTCCTGCTTCGGAGAATCAGAGGAAAAGTAAATAAGATACCCAGCATACGGCCTGGTGCACAGCAGGTGTGCAATAGGGTGGCTGGTATTTTTTGCTGTCGGGCAGCTGAACCAGCTAGTGTTGAGAATCTTGCCCTTAAAGCAGGTGAGAATGGGGTGCTGGGCCCCAGACATGCCCTTGCTCTGGTCCCCACTCCCCTCTGCTGTCATTGTTTCTTTCGAGAAAAACCCTGTGAGGTTTACGAAGATGCCTTCCCAGGCAGTGTTTACATCTCCCTACCGATCAGACAGGAGGGCACTTGGCACAGGGTGGGTGCTTAGCAAAGGAAAATTCTCGTGTTCCCAGGACTCCATGGGTAAGCAAACTCTGTCTTTCCCACGTAGTAAATGGCTGCGCCAGAATCCAGTGAGTAATGGTGGAGATCTGGGCCTCATTCCTGACTCCTCTCCTCCCCCGCCCATCTACACTGACGGACACACTGCGGGTGTCTACACTGACAGACACACTGCAGGTGGCTGCATTTCTCTCCCTCCCCTGCCTACCACCCTGAGCTGAGCCCCCAGCAGATCAGCCACCCAATGGAGCTCCGTGTCTCTGTTCCCGCCCTCTTCCAGGTCAACCTCCTCACAGCGGCCAACTGAACATCTTTGGGTCAGAAGCTAAATCATCACGCTCTCCTGCATAAAATCCTTGGCAGTTAGACTGAGATCCAAGCTCCTGCCATGGCCTATGTATCAGTCACGGTTCAGCCAGGAAAACACCACCAGTGCCAGATGGATATTAATAGATGGACTTAATATGGGGAACAAGCTATGAAGGTGTACGAAGAGCAGAAAGAGCAACGGGGAAGGTGAGATGGCCCAGAGGTGAGGAACGGCAGGGAGCCACTGCCAACCCTAGGGCCGCAGGGACAGAGGCAGGAGGTGATGTGACCAGCGTCCAGGAGCCAGGGCAGCCCGGTGGGAGGAGGGGCCGTGGGACAGGCTTTCTGGTACAAGCTGGAGCCTGGGAGTAGAGGAGAGCAGCCATTTCTAGAGATTCCACCCACAGCAGAGGGTGAGGGAGAAATGCTGTGACTTTTTCCTTTTTCTCGCCTTCCAATCTTCTCAACCTGGCGATTCCATTCTCAGGCATCTCTTCTAGAGAGAAATGGGAGTGCGTACACGGGAGTCATGCACAAGCCTGTTTTTCACAGTGCTTTTTTTGAAATAGCATAAAGCTAGAAACCAGCCTAAATGTTCGTCCACAGGAAAATGGATGAATACACTGTGGTATATGCATGCGCTAGACTACTGCTCAGCGGTTTAAATGAACGGCCACAAAATGAGTGGAAACAGCTGAGCCAGTCAGTTGCTGGTGTGCTGTCCTCTCTGTTCCCTGTCCTTGCTCTGTGCTTTATGCAGGGACGCTGATCTCTGCAAGCCAGCTTCCCAGGCTCCCTTGCAACTGGTGTCCCGCTAAGTGGGCCACTGGCAGGGGAGTGGAAGGTGAGAGGAAGACAGAGCCAAGCCATTTAAAATTTCATTAGATATTGACAGATTGTCCTTGAAGAAGCTGGCACGCATCTGTACCGCCACCACGAGAGCAGAAGGGGACGCCCACTCTTCACACCCGACCAGCGCTTAGCGCTGCAACATTGAAAATCTCGTAGACGAGTAATGGAACCTTATTGTGCTTTAGGCTGCATTTCTTTGCTTACTAATGAGCTTGAGCACCTTGTCCTGTGTTCTTGGCCATTTGCCGTTCCCACACCGTGTGGCGGTTGTCTTCTCATAACCTCTGCCCTGTTCCCTCTTCCTTGTTGGTTTGTGGGAAACTCTTCATTTATTCTCAGTTTTCGCATTCTTTCGCGGTGGCATATGTTACAAACACAGCTTAGAATGCCTCTTTCTTCTTGAGATCTCGATCTTCTTTCCTCGGAACTCACAGATCTCTGTTCCACATTGAGCTGGCTGCTGTCTAGACGTGCTGCCCACTCCTGAAGGCTTTTTTCACACTTGACCCCTAGGGTTGTTGGACCATTTTACTCTACATCTTCCACATTCTTGTTTGTTTTGTTCTTTCCTCATTTTACTGACGTCCGTCTTCAAGTAACTTACTCTGAGCAGATGCCCGGGAGGTCACTGTTTCCGAGGCCTCGCACGTCCCAAGCAGGTTCATTGCCCCTCAGACTTGACTCACCGTGTGGCCGTGGCCTGGTCTCTATTGCTTTACCTTGTAAATCAGGAGTTTTTGGTTTTGTATCTGCCTTCCTGTTAGACCATGAGACTTGGTCTCATTCTCTGAATTTAGTGCTCGGGACAAAAGTACAGATGGGAAGAACTCAGGAACTTTGCTCCAAGACCCCACAGGCTCCCTCTGTTTCTGAGCACTTGCACCCCTTGTCATACTCCACCCTCTAGGAGCTCCACGCAGGGACAGCAGCCTCATCCCCTACAGGGTCGGCTGTGCCCAGGGTGTCCCTGGACAGCACACTCTGAGCACTGCCTTCTTGGTGTGCGCTGTGTCCACAGCACCCAGATGGCTCTCTTATTCCCCCTCCGGGCCCTCCTCCCAGTCCCAGGAAACACCAGCTCTGGGCCGGTCTGGGGAGAGCACTTTCCGGTGGAGATGAGGGCCGGAGGGAGGCGGTCACTTCTTGTGGGGCTCTCATGCCTTCCCACCCCATCACGAAAGGCTTCCTTTGTCTGTCACCTGTGTGTATGGGGGCGGGGAGTAACTTTGCAGGAACTAGTCCTTGTGACCCAGCCCCTCCCGCCCCGCCCACCCAGTAGGCAACGCCCACTCCTGCCCTAGAGGGACCCCTCACGGGGGATGAGGGTGAAGCCCTGGAGGTCAAAGGGCCTGGAAGGTGGAGACGGGATTACTGAGGCCACAGCTCTGGGGAGGCGGGTGGCGGGAGGAGGAGCTCTCTCCAGGGAGGAGCAGGAAGAACTAGAACTCATTTCTCCACCCGCGTGGGTTCAATGGGCACCAGCTATAACCAGTCACTGAGGACCATGGGGACATGGGGACGTAAAAACAAAATTAACGGGAGAGAGGGCAGCAGGATGAGGGGGAAAGGATGTTCCAAGTGCAGTCAGAAGCTCGGGGTTTGAGTGCCACCTTGGCCACTTACTACCTGTGTGTCCTGGGGTAAGTCACTGAGCTTCTCTGGGCTCTCGTTTCTTATCTCTCCCATGAGTTAGTCTACGTGAAAAGGATGCAAGTGATGAATTTCTGTGCAAACGTGAAGGTGAGCTAGTCATATTTTGGAGAATGTTTTATGTGCTATACACTGTAACATCACTTTTACGTCATCTCATTTAGTCCTTCCAATGGTCCCAGGTAGAAGATCTTAATACTCTCTTTGAAGGTGAGAAAACTGAGACTGAAAGAGGCTGATGATTTGACCAAGGCAACCTGGCCGACAATGGCAGAGCCTCAGAGGAGCCCATCTCCCGCATCGCAGTCCGGCACTCGCTCTGCCTCACGAGACTCTCTCCCAAAGAGTGATGATAAGCATCTACTTATTTGGAAACTCCCGGATGTTAGGCACTGACTAGACAAGGCCCTGCCTTTGTTTGTCTTTTTCATTCAGATGCTTTGATCTTGGGTACACATGGTCTTCATTTCCAGTGTGAAATTCCATGCCAAAGGGCACCATCTTAGGGAAATAATTTAGCTGGCCTGGCCTTGGTCGCCATAATAATTCTCATGGCCTCCTTCCTCTGGGCTCACTGGAGTAATTACAAGTCCTCTTTGAGGTCAGAAAGCTCACCTGAGGGGTCACAGAGCCTCCGACAGGATAAAGAACTGCTTAAACTCAAACACAGCGGCTCAGAGCCAGTGGAAAGAACAGAATCACCTAGTCCACTTGTTTCCGCTTTCAAGTGGGGAAACTGAGGCTCAGAGAAGGGAGTGGCTTACTTAAAGTCATCAGCAACAAAGACCAGAACTTACCCAGGACACACATCCCACCTCCTCACTGGACGGTCATCTGGGCATCTTTGGTCAGGATTACGGCATAAAATCTTTGGAGGTGCCTTCAGCTTTGCAGTTCTCATGGTTCAAAGTAGGAGCAGATGAACATTTTCTGTGAAGGGCCGGAGTAAATAATCTAGGCTTTGCAGGCTATGCGATCTCTGTCACAGCTACTATCTCTGTCCTGTCGTCCAAAAGAAGCCATAGACAAAAGGTAAATGAATGGGCATGGCTGTTTCAATAAAACTATATTGACAAAGACAGGCAGGGGGCCGAATTTGGTCTGCAGGCCATAGTGTGCCTGCTTTTAATTTAAAGAGTAGAGTTTTTCCAGGATCTGGTCTGCAGTCCATGGAGCATCTGAAATCCCTTCTTTTTGCCAAAAAAATGACAGGATCATGACTGGCCAGTCAGGGGTGAGGGGACCTCTGCTGTGAGGACCAGAATCAATTGTAAAGTGCCCAGGCCATGCTAGGGCCACCTTTGGCTACCCTTGGGATTTTTCTTTATTGAGAGGATCCTTCATAGTATTAATTCTGCAAAATGCTTATGGCCAACGAGAAGGGAACTGATGACGTGAGTAAGAGCAGGGCACGGCTCCTTTGCCTGCACAGCACTGGCCGGCAATCCTCTCTGTGCTCCCAGAGCCCCCGTGCTTCCCTTATCTTAGACCTTATCACCCCCACCCCACTTGGAATTGTCCCGTTTTCTGTTTGTCTCCACCACTGGGCTGGGAGCCCCTTGAAGGCGGAGTCCATGCCTTGCTTGTTGCTGTGTCCCTGGGCCCCACACTGGGCCTGTTACAGACTACATGCTCAGGAAAGGGTTGTTGAGTAAACGAATGAATAAATGAATGAATGAGTTAGTGAGTTCCAGCAGGGGGATGAGGAGCCTAGAGGAGCCAGCGTCCAACCTTTTGGTTGGAAGAGTGAGAGATTGGTACAGAGGTGACACACGGGGATGGAAAATCAGTGAGTTTGCTGGCTGAAAACTCCTTCCCCCAAAACACTTGTCCCTAGGTTATTTGGAGGGGGTGGAGGGTTTGGTGCCATGCTGATGTGTTACGGCCAGAGACCAGGTCCTGATCCTGTCCTGACATTCACCCTTCATGTATATATATATATATATAAACATTGGAGTCCTAACACCCACTACCTCAGAATGGGACCTTATTCAGAAATAGGGTCTTTATAGAGATAATCGAGTTAAAACAAGGTCATCAGGGTGGGCCTTAATCCAATATGACTGCTGTCCTTGTAAAGAAAATAAGAGGAAATTTGGACAAAGAGACACGCCTACAGAGGGAAGACCATGTGAAGAGACATGAAGAGAAGACGGCCATCCGCAGCCCAGGAGAGATGCCTGGAGCAGTTCCTTCTCCCACAGCCCTCGGAAGGAACCATCCTGCGGACACCTTGATTTTGAGCTTCTAGCCTCCAGACCTGAGAGACGCAGCAATGACCTTCTGCTGTTTAAGCTCTGTGGCCTGCAGTGCTCTGCTATGCGGCCCTAGCAGACGCAGACAAAGCCCTTGCTTTTACTTTAGCAGCACAGGCAGCTCACGTCCTACACCCCGATGCAGAGCTCTGGGGAGCTGGAGCACATCGCTGAGGGCTGGACCCATCTGGGGCCCCCTCATCCTCCCTGCATCTCGGTAAGAAAGAGACGGCAGGGGAGGGGGATGGATTCTGGGACTTGAATAGAAGCGACCTTGTTTCCTCTCTCCTTGGTTGGATATGTGAAAAGAGCTATCCAATATGGCACCACTAGCCACACGTGGCTGTTTAAATGTAAGTTAATTAAAATAAAATAAAATAAACAAATGTAATTCCTGACTTCAGCTTCCAGCCAAGATGGAATGGCAGGGACCAGAATTACCCTCCTGCCTGAAACAATGGCAACAAAAAGACAAAACGTATGAAACAGTGGTTTTCAAGATACTGGACATCAAGCAATGAAGGACAGCGAACCCTGGGAGATGGGACAAACAGCCTCGTTTCCTGACTGAGCTTCCAGCCCGCAGTGCGGTTTTCATTTTATTTATCCTGCCACACAGGCTTTGTCTAACGATACCAATACTACCACCAATAACTCGATGGCTGAAAAGGTTTTCAAGTTGTTGCTCGTTTGCATTTCGATCAGTCAGCAGATTACATCCCACTCCGGGGCATACGGTCAAATCACTGTGACTCAAGGTCACGGGACAACTTCCTCTCCAGGTGGATGTGTCACTCATGGGGCATCCAGCCAGACTCAGATGTTTCATTCCATTTTCTAATTTTAAAGATTGCTTTTTAAGATTTATCTTCTTTTATCATTTTTTTGTTTAATTATGCAAAATATTCACATGGTCCCAAAACAAAAACAATAAAACAAGATATATTCAGAGAAACCCACTTTTGTCTCTGCTCTCCCCCCACACTATATCTTCTCCCATCCTCTTGGGTGCACTTCAAAATGTTTTATCCTTCCATTAAAAAAAAGCAAATAGGTGTATGTTTTCATTTTCTCCCTTTCTTATATAAACCATGTATACCTTTTTTCCACCTTATTTTTTAGCTTAACACCTTGCATTCTCCCTCTTGCTTTATCTTTTTTAAACTTAAGAATACATCACAACCGTCACTCCACAGCAGTAAATAGAGGTAATCCCCATTCTCTTACAGCTGCACAGTATTCTGCCGTGTGGATGGGTGACAGTTTTTCTCCCAGTCCCTCTACTTGAATCGCGTTCCATGTTTTGCTTTTCCAACTGTGAGGGGCTGAGTTGAACGCAGCATCTTTTGATTCTGTAGCCAGGGCTGTGGATCACAAGACCAAGCTCATATTGCTCTGCTCTTTGCGGTGCTGCCCAGAAAGGGGCTTTTGAAGCACTGCCTACAAGCAAAAGCACGGCTCCATCCTTGTGTTCATGAGTCACTCAAGGAGCCTTCGTTGCTCTGTCCCAGGTCCTGAAACTTCACTGCTAGTGACTGTGTGGGGTGAGCCCAGAGTCTGGGAGGCCAGGGACGGCACTGTGGCAACGGCTTAATGAGACGACAAGACCAGGACTCGGGCTGTGTAGACGGAGAGGAAGGAGTGGATTCTGGACATCCCTTCTCCCCTCTAACAGGAAGCCTCTCCTCTCTAACCAGGAGCCTGGAATTCCCCTTCTTTTCCTTTCATTCCCAGTTAAATGGAGGTGGTTCAAGCTTCATGTGTATTTCAGTCACAGGTATATTAATTTCCCTGAGTTCCTAGGCCATGATGGCTCTATGAATCCTGCCTTTCCAGAGCTAATGGGGTGGCATAAATAACTCTGGGGGAAGCATTGGGCCTGGCAGCTCCCAAGTCAGGCTGGAGTTAATCAATCCTCTGCTGACGTGTAGCTGAAGGCTCCAATTTTGGGTCAGAGGTTGTGCCTGTCTAGGCTTAATTTCATCCTAACAGATGCCACTCCAGAGAACCTGCGTGCCCTCTGGTCTGAGGAAGGTGGCACTGGAAGTTAGGAATCTGGCCTCTGACGTTCTCCTTGGCCCAGAGTCAGATGGAAACTCAGCCAGCTCATGGAGTGAGTTAGAACAGCTCTTGACTCTCCATCTGGTGGTCCCACCAGTCTCCTGGGAGAAGCTGGTTCATCCTCCCACAGCCAGGGGCAGGGGTCCTGTCAGAGAAGCACCAGTGCTGCCCATCTGTCTGCTGTCTGCATGCGTCCCCCAGCCAATGGCTTATCTCATCTGGCCCTATGAGAGCCTTCATCTCTTCCAGGAGATGGGATGGTACAGCGTTTACAACAGGCCCCTGCAGCGGGATCTTGGCTCCATTGCCTACTTGCTCTGAGACTTCCGACAAGTTGCTTAACTGCTCTGATTCTGTATTTTATTATGTATAAGATAGGTGAGGAGTGACGAGGGCAATGACCTAGCCAGACCCTACCCAACCACAGGGCTAATTATAGGAACTTAATGAGTGACCACGCGTACAGTCATAGACCAGGGCCTGGCCCAGCAGAAGTGCTCACTGTTAGCTATTATTAGATCTCTATCCTCGGCGACTTCATCTGACCTGGTTTCTTGGGAAACATCCCTGGCGGTCCATGGACACCCTGGTCTTGCCTCCAGCCTCCTAGGGGAAGGGCAGGCCCAAGAATTAGGACCCTCACTGTTGCAACTTTGAGGCTCCTGCCAGCTTAACTGGGAATTGCCCAGGTCCCAGAACAGGCAGGTGCCAACCTGCAGCTCCTCAGATGCTCTCTGATGGTGGGCCACTGCCATCCCGCATCGCTGCCAGCAGCAGACCGAACCTTCTGGGCTGGGTCACCTCTCAAGCTGTTGGCTAAGCTCCACACTTGGGAGACTCTGAGGACAGTGGAGAGGGGGTTTGAGCCCTCCTCACAGGTGCATGTCTTCAAAGCCCTTTTATTCCTCTTTGAGATCTCTTTTGAACCTGTCCAGAGCCCAGGGAGACTGGCGGGGTAGGAGTTCTCCCCATTTCACAGGGGAAGATGTTGAGACTTGCAGGGGGGATGTGGCTTTCTCAGAGACACACAGCTACGGCAGTGGGACCACCTTGCAGCTGCCCGGCTTATTCAGCCTTCCCCGTCCTAGAGTGACTTGGTCCCCAGTGCTGCCCCTTAGCCCCCAGCTTCTCCCAGTGAAGGCTGCACCTCCTCAGCCCCCGAGAGCCGAGCTCAGGCTGCTTACTGGGGCCAGGGAGCAGGAGAACCTCACAGGCCACGAGGAGATCCTCTCCTCCCAGCAGCTCCAAATCGGAGCAGGAAGTCTGATTCCAAATGCTCCATCACATATTTATTTTCAGAAGTCACTGGGATAAACCCGATTCCCAGAGACGGAGGTTCAATTCATTAAGCTTAGATGATTAATTACAAGGCAATTAAATATTTGATTAAATTAATCCTAAGGTGTTTAAACATTGTTTTGCAAAGAGTGTTTGCTCGTTAATTAGAACTGCTAACCGCACGGATTAAGCAGAGACGGGGCCGCAGGAGAGACAAGGAAGTCTGGATCTCGCCCATCTGAGGTCTTCCCTGGAGAGGCGGGAGTCGTCTCTGCCCAGAGAGTCGTCTGTGTCTGGCGTCCTCCGCCCCTGCCCTTGGCGCCTCCGTGTTCTCATTTGCAAATGTGTCCAGGGAAGATGCAATCTTGGCATTAGCCCTGGCAGGACTGGAGTAGGGAAATCTGAGCTCTAGCCCTGTCTCTGTCTCTCACATGTGAAGTGCCCTTGGGGGAGGCCCTGCTCTCTTGGTGTCAGGGTCTCAGTCTTCCCATCTGCACAGCAGCAAGAGCATCGGCTCTCCAGGTCCTTCTGGGTCTGACCCTTGAAGGATTTGGCTCATCTGGATCTACATTTCCATTGCTAGCCAAGGAGGATCTCTCCTAGGCTACTGATCCTCTGTGGACTTGCAGCATCTTCGTGTGGCCTCTCCTTCCACTGGATGCCCAGTTCAGACCAGTTGGTGACCACGGTGTCAAATGAAAACAAACCTGGACTTAGATAAGGAAGACTTTAATTAGGAAGAAAGACCATTGCTGTAGGAAGAATGCTCTGATCTCGGAAATCTGTCAAAATCAAACAGTTTTTCTTTTATAGGGTGAAGGGGGGGCAAGCCGAGATAAACAGAGTCTTTGGAGGGGCAGCTGGACAAAAGCGAGGACCTGATCAGTGGGGTCTGACAGGGCAGTGTCCAGCTGTGGTCAGAGATTCCCAGGAGAAATTGATCAAGCAGCAGAGTTGGGGTGATGTGTATGGGGGCAACGTTCCACTTTCCTTGTGCTCACTCAGGCTTGGGGGCAAGCAGGGTCCAGGGGCCTGTGGGAAGAGAGAAGCCCGCCTGAAGTGTGGTCAAGACAAAGCAGAGGGTGAGTGACGGGCAACTGTGGACACAGGGTCAAGGACAAAGCCAGTCTCAGTGGTGCTGGGATGGGAGCCAGGCCAGGGAGGTTGACGGCGGAGCAGGAGGTGAGGAAGTGAGGACAGTGTGTGCAGACAGCTCTTCCAAGCTTTATTGTGGGAGGGAGCACAGAGAGGGGTGCTGGTTAGAGAGAGAGGTGGGATCAAAGAATGATGGTGGGTTTCTTTTAAGATGAGACGTCATGGAGCATATTTTGATGCTGTTGGCAGCTGTTCTTCAGGGAGCGAGACAGTGGGGCGCCATCTGCGTGTGCTGGTTGCAGCCTCTGCCTGCTCCCTTCCATCTGTTGCAACCGCCGCCAAGTGTACTTGCTCCTCCCTTGGGATCCTCTCACTGCCCTGGACAGAACACCCCACAATAGTGGGCCACCTGCGGGTCTCCCTGCCGTGGGCAGCTCAGAGCCCTGGATCTACTGAACGTGCCAGGAGAACCACAGGCACAGCTGCTCCAGCCACTGTGGGGCGACTGGAGGAGCCCTGGGCTGGGATGTGGGTGCACTGGGTTCTCCTCCCCGTTCTGCGGCTAGCCAGCCGTGTGACCTTGGGCAGGTCACTTCTCCATTCTGGCCAGCCACCAGTAGCTCTGCGCTGCTGTTTGTGCACCAGCCCCTTCAGGACCCAACTCTTCCCGCTCCAACCCCCACACAGTGTGACCACAACTTCCACAGCCCTCTTCTGTGCTGTTGTTCATGCTCTTCTCCTTACTTTGCCCCACTGCTCCATCCTTCTCTTCCCTCATAGTCCAGCTTAGGTCCCTTTCCCCCATGGCTTCCCTGGACAGGCCCCCATGATGGCCCGAATCCTTGTGTTCCCCTGTCTCAGAATGAGGTCAGCTAGTGCTCTCCTCCTACCACCAGCCCCTCCTCACCAGGCAAGGCAGAGTGAGCCCCATTCCCCCTCCAAGGGGAGTCTGTACTTGGGCCCCCGGAGGAGAGGGTGGGCCCCGAGTCTCTTCCTTGTGTTCCATTCAAATTGGGTCTGCACACGACAAAGCCCCAGGAACTCCTGGCTTCCCCTGGGCACCCCAGGCAGACAGCAAACAAATTTCCCACTTGCAGCACCAAAGCCCTGTCCAGTGGCAAGCCTGGGTGGCCTCTCCCTCACCTCCTCTGCCCCCACTCATTGCTCTGCTCAGGATTTGGGGGTCACCACAAGGTGGGAACGTTCACTTCGCTTTGTGAGAATTAAAACAAAACAGCACGAGGCAGGGAGGCATTCCCGGTGCCCCACAGCCCACGGCAGCCCCTGCAAACCCCACTTGCCAGGGAGCTTCATGTTGCTTAAAACAAGCGCACGGTTCACTCCCTCGATTGCAGAAGTCTGAATTCTCTGTTTCAAGCTGGAAAGGAGAGGAGATCCTCTTTCAGGAAGACAGTGTGATGTGGTAAAAAGAACGCGGGGTTTGGAATCCTATCGGAGTTCACCTTGGAATTTTTGCCCTGTCCTTTCCTGGTGGCATGAGTTTTAAGCAAGTCATTCACGCTCTCTGTGCCTTAGTTTCCACCTGTAAAGCGGGGATATTAGCAATATCCCCTGTCTACCTGCCTCACAGATTTGATGTCAACTTCAAGTGAGGGGTCTGTGGGCGGTGCTGGAAACTCGTGGCCCGAGGGCTGGTGGGAGTGAGGAGGTCACTCCGCTCAGCCTGCGCTCCTCTCCCAGGGGTCAGATGGCATTTACCCAGGAGGCGACACAGAGCCAGGCTGGGCTCCCTTTTCAGCTTGGATCCCAGTGAAGCACTAACTGTTCTGGCTAATTGGAGCAGAACAAAAGTCTCCCCGAGCGCCGCAGAAAGAAAGAAGCCAGGAGAGCGCGCCGGTGGGGCTCCGGGAAGGACCGGAGATGTGGGCAGGGAGAGCAGACGGGAGTCTGAGGGAACTGGGGCGGGCAGGCTCTGCCGGCAGCGCCATGCTGGCCCCGAGGGAGAACGGGGATGGATGTCCGGAGGCAGCAGGCAGTGTTTCACTTTGCCAGATGTACTTAGGTCTCAGTAAGTTTCAGTCAAAAGTGTCGAGTTCTTTCAAAGAGAGATTGCCATCATTTTCAATTAATCCTCTGGTCTTTACAAGTTTTTAAAATTTAAGAGTCACTCTCATAAATGCTTGGGGACTGCCTATTTCACAACTGCTATGGAAACCCAGGTGCCCTGAGATGGTTAAAGGTGGAAAGGATTTTTCCTGAAACACAGCTTTTATCTCCTGGGTCTGCTAGTCTTTCTGCAACGAGAAGCAATGCTCAAGGCTTTGGAATCTGAAACAAACCTTCCTAAGTGACGACTCCATCAAATAACGTGGGAGCCCGAAGTGGAGGACCTGGGTTGGAATTCCAGCTCTGTCACTAGGAGAAAATTTCCTTGTTCATTCCACATTCATTCCCCCAAGGATTGTTGACAAAAATGAAGACCAAAGGAAAAGGCATAAAATCATCTTAATAGTTAGCCCCAAATAATTTGATAAAATTCAACCTTTTAAAAAAAATTATAACTTCAGAATTAAAGGCTTCTTCACTGGGATGAAGCATACCTATTTTAAACCAAAAATCAGCATTAGGAAAGTAAGTTCCAAATTAGGAACAAAAATGAATTCCTGTTATCATCGCACTGATAATTAATTAACAAGTTGGCTTACACTACTGAGTTCCTAAAAAGATTTAAGTGAGTTCAACTCCATCTTATTTGGCTGGCCTAGTTAATTCAGTAAGGTGAGATAAAATAAACTGGGGAGAAAGAGACAACACAAGAACATTTGTATGGGTAGCAGCTACGAAAGGATTAGTAACAATTCAAGAAATAAAGAGTTCAAGGAGCAGAGGAATGCAAACTGTGTACGTAAAAATCGGTGGTCTCCCTGAGCATTAGCAGCAAGAAAATATGCTGAAAAAGAAATCCACTTATAAGAGAAATGAGTGACCTAACATACTTAGGAATAAACATATAAATGTCTGACCTTTTTAAAGAAAATTGCAAACCCCGTGGGGGCAGGGCGGGGTGGGAGGCGTAATTTATTCCAGGAGGAACACACTTGGAATCGTGAAAATGTCTCACCACCTTAGGTTAATTTACAACTGCCACCTGACTCAGGTCAGTCCCAATAGTGTTTTTCTGAACTCCACAGACTCTGGAGGAACAAACAGATGAGGACTTCAAAGGACATGCTAAAAAAAAAAAAAAAAAAAAAAAAAAAAGAGCGAGTTACAAGGCCTACCCTGTTCGCCGTGAGAACCCTTTATAAAATAATAATTAAAAAATTCATTAAAAATGAATGACGTTGGGAAACTGGATAGCATTGAAGAATTTTAATTTAGACCTCCCCCTCATCCCCAAAATAGACTACAGGTGGATTAAAGGGCTAAATATCTTTAAAAAAAAAATAGAAAAGGGAGCACAAAATGAAAGATTTATTATCTTTACGAAGAAAGATCGCTCCCAGCTTTGAAGCCATAGAAGAAACCACAAAGGAAAATACTGAGAGATGACAGCGAGAACAAAATAAAAACTCCTCTACAGCGAAAAAATGCACTGGAATGAGAAAACCCTAGAAGGAAGGAGGTGGTTGCACCCAGTTGGCGATAGCTACGCCACATCCAGAGCTCATGAAAATTTATAAGAGGAAGAATATTATGACCTGATGGATGACGAGGCTGCACAGCGAAGCGGGCTCTTCATGTGAGGGCAATAAGGAATGTTAACAAACACCTGGGAAAACGTTTAGCCTTGCAGGTAATCTGAGCAGTTAAAATTAAAGCAGTCTTGAGGTGCTATTCGGTTCTTATTAGACTAGCAACAAACATCCCACAAACGCACACCTCTAACAAGCCGCCGTGGCAAGGTTGGGGTCAGGGTGTAGGATGTGGGTGGGGTGCAGTCAAACCCAGTTATTCCCGGAGGTAATGTAAATAGCACCACTACTTGAGCCAACAGTGTGCAATTAGTCAAAAAATTTCTATGGCCTTTGGCCCCGTTAGTTGACCTCTGGAAAGAAAAAAACTATCCCCTTGAAGATGTTCAATGAAGCATTACCCGATAATAAAAGTTTGGAAGTAAGCTACATACCCAGTAACAGGGGAATTATTTAGTAAATTTAGTAAATTTGGGGGCCTACACCTATACTTTCATTTTATGTAGGTATTAAATTTGATGACAAAAGCTGTGTGGGAGCATCAAAAATGTTTATTATGTATTATCAAGTGGATAAAATCCTCCACCTGTGTAGAAAATTACACCCATATTATAATTGTAATGAAGGAATAATGTGCGTCTCTGTGAACAAGGGCTGGAAGGAGATACGTGCAAATGAAAATAGCTTTGTTAGGGTTGGGATTTTTCAGGTGCCTTGGCTGTAATTTTAAAAATTAGTGGCTATCCTCCAAGGCTTGTGGGCTCCACGTCACAGGCTGCTTCCCGACCACAGCCCCTTCCCCGGCTGGAGTCTGCGTCCCAGGCCTCGGGTCTGGGCCCTGCTTTACTTCTCTGAAACAGGAGCCTGTCTAGGACCCTGGATGTGGACGCCCAGGTCAGTGGCTTCCCAGGACCCCCAGAGGCCTCTGCTTCTGCCCTCGCAGCAGCTGTGAGGGCTTCTGGATGGCCACCTCAGCAGCGCCAGCCCCCAGGGGGTAGTGCCTGACTGTCCTCCCAGATAGTTGATTACCGAGGTTCCCAAATTGACCAGCTTTGGCCTGGTGACTGGGGCTGCCAGGGCGTCTCAGCCGTGGGGCCGGAGCTGTCGACCTAGAACCAGCGGCAGGAAATCCCAGGGCCCAACCTGGAGCTTCTACCCCAAACCCAGCCCCTCCAGGTCCCTGGCAGGGACGGGGGCAGGGAGCTGGTGCAGGAGCCCACTGCCCACAGCTGTCCTGGGGAGTTGGGCCACCCTGAGAGCCAAGCTCTCAGACCCCGGGACCCCGCCCAGAGAGGCTGCAGCCCATGCCTGCAGGTACCCGCAGCCCCAGGCTGGGCTCTGAGACCCTCCAAAACGCTACCGTTCCAAGAGCTGCTCCAGGGTGCATGCGAGTGTGTACGTGTGTGTGTGCGTGCGTGCACATCTGCTTGGATTCCTCCTCTTCTTTTTCTCCTTCATGCCGTATGCGTTTATTGATTGTCTCTTCTGTCCTAGATTCTGTGGGGACTGCCCTTGGGCCTCAAGCATTGACTCAGAGCGTGTAGCCCCTGGCACTCCTGCTCTGAGACACTGCATATAGGGCCTGAGCGCCCTTCGTGATGGATAATAATAAGGATAAAGGAATACCCACCCGCAGGTGGACAGCACTTTACAGTTTACAGAATACTGCCACACGCTGTTGTTGTCCGCGCCCTTGGTTCCCGCAGACGGACAGTCGCAGCTCCGAGCTGACACTAATGCTGAAATGGACTCCATCCCCAGTTTCCCCCCAAAATTTCACCCCATCAATTACATCACGATTTTTATAGGTTTCCTGAAGATTTGCAAGAACACAGGGAGAGGCCGCACAGTATAGGGCGTGGCATTTTGCTGGAAATTTCACAGTAGACATGTTTCTTTGGCTGTGGCTCTTATCTCTTCGGGCCTGAAGGGCCAGCCTCCACGTGGGTGCAAATCAAGACATGCTCCTGACTGGGGAGGGTCTGCTGGGGGTGGGGGCTCCTCGTGCCGGCTGCTGGGGGACTGCGGTTTGCTATCCTGGGAGCAAGGAGCCCTCATTTCATCTGTACTGTAATAAACTTGTATTGATTTTAATAAAATTGAAAAATCTCTTTGTGAACGAGAACCCCGGGGCCCCACCCTGTAACTGCTGACTTGCTGCATTTTCTCCAGGCCGTGGACGTGGTGAGTCATGCCCGGGCCGGCTGCCCCTGAGGGCTGATCTCCCTGGCAGAATAAATGTGGTCCATAAAAAGTTGCCCATTCAGGGACCTCCTGAGGGTCCTCAGTGGGTCCTGGCTGGCAGAGAGGACTATCTTCCAGTGGGGCCATCAGAGGCACCAGAACAGCGAGGAGGCGGCCTGGGGAAGGAGCAGAGAGCGACTGTCACCCTGGTTGTCAGACTGGAAACCAGGCATCACGTCACCCTGACTCCAGCTCCTGCTCTTTGCAGTGCCTCCCGTGCTCCGTACACCTACCTCCACGACTTCCTCTGTGCTGTGGCCTCTGTCCGGAATGGCCCGCCCCATCTACTGCTCGTCTCCTCGTCTTTGCTCTGCTCAGCCCACCCGCCAGCTCCCTCTGCAAACCACTCAACCCTGGCTGCTGCCTTCCCCATGCTCTCACAGACCCTGTATACACCTCTCTTTCTATTTGTGAAAGTAACACATCGCATGGACGGTGTGTCTGCCACAATCTTAAGAACTTTATCACTTAATCCTCATCACAACCCCAGGGGTAAGTAGTATTATTAGGCCTTCTTTCACAATGAGGAACAGGCCCAGAGGGGTTAAGGAGCATGCCAAAGGTCACAGGGCAAGGAAGTGGCGAGCCACAGCTTGCACCCCGGCAGCCTGGTTTCTGGGTCTTGGCTTGCAACCACTATGCCTCTGTTGTAAGATTTATCCTACTTATTCCCCCTTAGATGTGAGGTTGCCAAGGCCTGGGGTCACAGCCTCACGTCATCAGTGCCTACCACAGGGTGGGGTTCACTCCCCAGGCTGGGCTGTGCTGTCCCTTCCAGATCCCTCCACCCACTGGGTGGAGGTGGGCTGGGGAGACCAAGCCCCACGCCTCCTCCTGCCTGGCAGGTACTTCTAGGTGACACGGGCGTTTGCCATCTACATGGCTTTTGGAAGGGGCCTCTTCCGTCCTGCTCATCCTGTCCTGAGGTCACTCTCTCCCAGCCACGTCCAACCACGGTCCCTTCCCTGTGGCTGCTGGTACTTTGATGATGCTCCCTCCACACATGTCCACCTCTGTTCCCCCCTCACCACAGCACCTCCCCTGCATTTACTCTCCTCTTGTTCTGGAATCCTCTCCCCTGCATCATGCCTCATGTTTCTAAGTTGTATGTAACCTCCCTGGCTGGTTGTTCCCTGTGTCTCAGCACAGGACAGTGCGGGGAGCGGGGCTGGGGTCTTCTTGAGGGTGTTCCTGTCCACGTTCACTGACCGCACTCCCCTGGAGCTGCCATCCTGTGCTGGGAGGGGCGGGGTGACTGCTGCCCCTTCTCCTGCTCTGATTATAGTCTGCTGCGGCTTCCAGAGCTAAGAGGACATTTCAGAGTGGCCTGGCAGCACTTTTCAGGAGGTGCCAATGAACCCAGGAGCCTGTGGAAGGGGGGTTGGAGGTCCTGGGCTTCAGACCAGATTTGGTCCCACATTTAGGAATGCCACAGGAGCCCAGGACAGTGGTTGGGCCTGGACCCGGGACTTGGCCCGAGAGCAGACGTGCAGCCCTGGCCTCTGCTTGGACGCACACCCCCTGCTCATCATTCATTCAGTGACCCCTTCGTCCATCTGTTTATCATTAACCTCTAATCTATTCGTTATCCACTCCTTTATTCCTATTTGTCGGTTTTAAGATTATACATCCATTCTTGATCTGTTTATTCATTCATATATTCCTCCCTTTATTCTTTCTATTTCCAGCTCTTTCAAGGCATGAAAAACAGGGACACATTGAAGGCATACGATTTGATAAGTCTTAACATATGTATACACCCATGAAACCATCACCACAATCAGGACAATGAGCATACTTGTTACTCCAGAAGTTTCCCCATCGCCAGCTAACCACTGAGCTGCTTTCTTTCACTGTAGATTAGTTAGCATTTTCTAGAAGTTTATATAATGGAATCCTACAGTCACACTCTTTTCCCTCTGGCTTCTTTAATTTGGCATAAGGATTCCTCCACGTTGTAACATGCATCAGTACTCCATTCCTTTTCATGGCTGACTAATGTTCCATTGTATGGCTATACCAAAATTCGTTTAACCACTCACCTGTTGGTGGACACTTGGGTTGTTTAAGCTTGTATTATTACAGATAACGCTCCATGAACACTCACACACAAGTCGTTGTAACGACAGAGTGTTTCATTTCTTTCAGGTAAATACCCAGGGATGCAACAACCAGATCTTATGGGAGGTGTATGATTACCCTGTTTTTTTAATTGAAATTTTTATTGAGATGATTATAGATTCACATGCAGCTTTAAGAAATAATACACAGAGATCCTATGCACTTTTTCCCATTTTCCCCAATGATAACATTTTGTGAAATTATAGTACAATATCACACCCAGGATATTGTCATTGGTACAATCCATCCGTCTCATTCAGGTTTACCGGGTTTTACTTGTACTAATTAATTTGTGTGTGTGTGTACCGTCCAACTGACTGATTTTCCCTTTTCTGACTCATGCTTTTGGTATCCACTTTACCAACCCTTTGTCTTGCCTTGGGTCTTGAAGATTTTCTCCAATTTTTTTCTAAAAATGTTATAGTTTTACATTTTAATTGAATTCTGTGATGCCTCTTGAGCTAATTTTTGTTTAAGGTGTGAAGTTTAGGTTGAGGTTCAAATTTTTGCCTATGAATGTCTTTCCTTCACTGAATTGCCTCTGCTCCTTTGTCAAAAATCAGCTGAACATATTTTTTCTGGGTCTATTTCTGGGTTTCCTATGCTGTTCCATTGATCTATTCATCTATTCCCCCGTGGACATCACATTGTCTTAATCACCATGACAATAATATCTAATAGAGTGATCCCTCCCACTCTGCTCTTCACCATGAAGATTGCTGTGATTCTCCTGGGGTCTGTGATTTCCCATATAAATTTTCAAATAAGCTTGTCTATGCCCACGAAAACCTTGCTAGTATTTTGATAGAAATTGCATTAAACCATAGATCAATTTAGGCATCACTTAACCATGTTCCATCTTCCAATCCACGAACACATCATGTCCCTCCATTCACTTAGGTCTGTCTTTGACATGTTTCATGAGCATTTTGTCATTGTCGACATACTGATCCTGTACACATTTCGTCAAATGTATACCTAAGCATTTCATTATCTTTGAAGCAGTTGTAAATGACACTGTAGTTTTAATTTCAGTTTCTGCATATTTATTCTTAGTATATAGAAATGCAATTGATTTTTGTGAGTTGATTTTGTACCCTGAGAACTTGCTGAACTCATTTCTTAGCTCTAGGAGTGTTTTTGTTGATTTCTTGGGATTTTCTTCATAGATAATCACACCATCTGCAAATGGAGATGGTTAATTTCTTCCTTTCCAGTATTTATGCCTTTTATATATTTTTCTTGCCTCCTGCAGTAGCTGGAACGTCCAGTTCTATGTACTAGTACAAATAAGAGTGGTGAGAACAGACATTCTTGCCTTGTTCCTAGTCTTAAGGAGAAAGCATAATATTTTTAACCATTAAGGATAATGATAACTGTAGGTTTTTGGGGGGCTGCTTTTACCAATGAAGCAATTCCTTTCTATTCCTAACTTCCTGAATTTTAAAAAAAATCCTGAGTGAATGTTGGATTTTGTCAAATTCTTTTTCTGCATTAATTGGTATGATCGTATGATTTTTTCTTTAGTTTGTTGATATGGTGGGTTACATTGATTCATCTTTTTGAATATTAAATGAACCAAACTTGCATACCTGGAATAAATCCCCCTTAGTCATGATGTATAATACCTTTTATACTTCATTGAATTCACTTTGATAATATTTTGTTGAGAATTTTTGCATCTTAATTCATGAGAGATATTAGTCTGTAGTTTTCTTTCTTTGCTGTTTTTATACTCTTGTTGTCTGGCTCTAATATCAGGGTAATATTGGCCTCATAAAATGAGTTGGCAAACGCTTCCTCCTTCTATTTTCTGAAAGAGATTGTGTAAAATTGGGATTGAATATTTTTTTGCAACTCTATATTAAGGTATAATTAACCAAAATTGTACATATTTACGATGTACAATGTGATGTTTTGATATACATATACATTGTGAAATGATTATCATAATCAAGCTAATTAACACATCCATCACCTGACCTAGTTATTTTTGTGTGTGTGGTGAGAACATTTAAGATCTACTCTCTTAGCAAATTTCAAGCACATGGTACAGTATTATTAACTATGGTCACCAGGTTCTCCATTAGATCTCCAGAACTCTGCCCTCACAACTGAGACTCTGCACCCTTTGAACAACACCCACCCATTTACCCCACCCCATAGTCCCTGGCAACCACCATTCTATCTCTGCTTCCATGAGTTTGACTTTTTTAGATTTCACATATAAGTGAGATCATGCAGTGTTTAACTTCCTGTGTCTGGCTTAGTTCACTCAGCAAAATGTCCTGCAGGTTCATCCGTGTTGTCATAGATGGCAGGACTTCTCTTTTTAAGGCTGAATGATATTTCATTTGGATATATACCACTTCTTTAACCACTCATCTGTTGATGGACACTTAGGTTGATTCCATTTCTTGGCTGTTGTCAATAACGCTGCAATGAACATGGGGTGCAGAGGTCTCTTCAGGATACTGATGTTGGTTCCTTTGAATATACACCCGCAGTGGGTTTGTCGGATCATATGGTAGTTCAATTTTTAATTTTTTGAAGAATCTCCAGACTGTTTTCCATAATGGCTGTACAAGCTTACACTCCTGCCGACCGTGCACATGGGTTCCCTTTTGTCTACATCCTTGCCAACATTTGCTTTCTTTTCTCTTTTGATGATAGCCATTCTAACAGGTGTGAGGTGGTATCTCATTGTGGTTTTCATTTGCATTTCTCTGATGATTAGTGAGGGTGAGCATTTTTTTATACCTGTTGGCCATTTGTATGTGTTCTTTTGAGAAGGGTTAGTTATTTTTTGTATGTTTGGTAGAATTCTGTGAAGCCATCTGAACCTGGAGGTTTCTTTTGGGAGATTTTAATTATGAATCCAATTTCTTTAATGGTTATTGGGCTGTTCAGATTATCTCTTTAATCTTGGTTACGTTTTGGTGGTTTATAGTTTTCTAGAAATTGTCCATTGTTCTTTGTTGTATTATGAGTGTAAAGTAGTTTGTAGTATTCCCTCATTATCCTCACAGGGGTCTATGAAGATATCGCCTATTTAATTCCTGATATGGGTGAACTGTGTTTCTCTCTTTTTATTTTTGTCAATTTTGCCAGAGGTTTATAACTGTTTAAATTTTTTTCAAAGAATCAGAGTTTTGCTTCATTGATTGTCTCTATCATTTTTGTATTTTCAATTTTATTGATTTCTGCTCTAATTTTTATAATTTTATTCCTTCCCCTGGCTTTGGGTTTATTTTGCTCTTTTTTCCTAGTTTATTTATTTCTTTTTGTTGTTGTTAGGGCTGTCAAGTCGATTCTGACTCCTAGCACCCCCGTGTGCAGCAGAGCAGAACCCTGCCCTGTCTTTCTGTGCCATGCTCTCACCTTCCGGTGCTATGTCAGACTATGCTCTGCTGCTACTCACAGGGTCTTCATGGCCAACTTATTGGAAGTGGATGGCTAAGGCCTTCTTCCTCACCTGTTTTAGTCTGGAAGCTCTGCTGAAACCTGTCCACCATGGGTGACCCAGCTGGTATTTGAAACACCAGTGGCACAGCTTTCAGCATCACAGCAACATGCAGCTGCCACAGTATGACAACCGACAGGTGGTGTGGGTCCCTGACCGGGAACGCACCTGGACCGCTGTGGTGAGAGCGCCGGAACTTAACCACCAGACCACCAGGGCTGGCTTTTTCCTAGCTTCTTGAGGTAGGAATGTAGATTATTGATTTGAGACTTTTCCTCATTTCTAACACAAGCTTTTAGTGCTGTAAAATTCCCTTTCAGCACTGCTCTAAAATGGCGATTGTCCTGGCTGTTGGTATGGCAAGTGATTTTTGGTTGTGTATTAGACATTTCATCTTTCACGTTAGGAGACACTGGGTCGTATTTAATTGTTTTCTTTAGCAGGTACCCCTGATTTTTGGTTACTTTTGTGGGCTGTGGTTCTAATGGCAGTTTCACTTTAAGAGCTTTTGTTGTGTTATTTTGGTCTCTTCATTTCTCTGGTGCCGCTCTTGCTCCCGCTGGTTTGTGCTGCTGCTGCTCCAGGGGACACAGCCCTGGGCCAGGCTGCTGAGTGTGTCTTGGTGGAGGGGGAGCAAAGAGACTTCCTGGGCTGGGCTCCTGGTGGTGGGAGGGCCTCCTGCCAGTGCCCCTTGGCCACCCAGTGGCTCTGGCCGGGAGAGTTGGTCTAATACCCACAGAGTGAAGGGGGCTTCTGGGGCCAGGCGGCCTGCTGTGGTGGGGACTCCTTTGCCAGTGCCCTTGGCTGCCTGGTCTCTCTTGGCAGGAGAGAGGAGTCTTGGGCCCAGTGTGGGAAAAGAGAGCACTTTTCCTGGCCATTTATCGTTAGCAGGGCTCCCAGTTGCTACTCCTTGAGAGTGGTACCAGGACAACAGTCTTAGTCCTCAACACTGCCATTTCTTGCCTATTCTGCAGCCTGCTAAAAGGGACGCCTGCGTCCACTCTTACTGCACCCTCCCTGACGCCCTGGCTCTGTTCGAGCATGAACTTTGCAAAAGATAATAAAACTCCAATTCTTTTCTCCTCAAAAACCCTCCAATGGTTTCCCCGACTCTAAACCATGGACTGTAGACCATTTGTCATCTGTGCTCATCTTTGGACCACATTCTTTCTCCTTCTATCCCAGCCTCAGTGACCTCTGTGGAGTTCCTGGCACATGCCTCAGGGCCTTTGCACCCTCTGTTCTCTCTCCTGGAATGCTCTTCCTTAGAGCTTCACCTCTTTCAAATCTCCGATCAGATGTTGCCGCCTTAGAGATCCTTTCCCTTTCCATCCTATTAAAAAACACACTGGTCATCCCCTCTTCCTTTATTCTGTTTCTGAAGCTAGAGTGCCTGGCTTTAAATTTCAGCAGCTCCACAGATCCACCATGTTAATTTCTTCCCCTCCCTCACTCCCATTATCCATTTTCCCATATTTCTTCTAGGAATTGAATTCTCTCTCACATTTAACCTGGCCGCATGGCCAGCCAGGGAGAGACAGCATTTCTCTGACTCCTTGCAGCTGGGTGTGCCCAGACAGCCAAGTTTGGGCTGATGGAACGTGTGTGGAAGTGATGTGTGCCATTGTGGTGTGTCCCCTTGCTCTGGTCTTTCTCCCTCTTTTCCCATCTCACAAACCATACTGCAGCCATGGAGCTGAGCCAGCTCTGACCCTACAGAGAGGACCATGCCCTGCGGGATGGTAGAGAGGCAAAGGGAGAAGATCCAGGGCTCCTGAACGGCCCCGTGGAACAGAACTTTCCACCGACCCTGGACTCTCTGCCTCCTTCTGAGATGCTGTGAGAGGACAACAGACTTCCATCTTATTTGGGCCACTATATGTTGGAGTCTCTTTGTTACAGTAGCTTAATTTATATCCTAACCAATACGATAATTTACCAGCTGTGAGAACTTGGGCAAGTTAGTTAATTTCTCTATACTTCTGTGTCATCATTACTAAATGGGCATAACAACACCTACCTCGTGGTATTGTTGGGAGAGTTAAATGTATTAACACGTGAGTGGGGCTTGTAACAAGCTCGCAACCCATGTTGGCTGTTACTACAGCTCATCTTCACCTCTCTCCTTGATGCCTGACATGATGCCCTCTGCGTCCTTGTCTGCTCGTTCACTGACTATCTCCCTCTGTTAGAACGGAAGCTCCCGGAGGCGGGGGCCAGCCTGGGCCGCTCCTCGCTGTAGCCCAGCTCTGGAACAGTGCCCGACCGCGCAGAGAAACTCAGCAAATGTTTGTTACATAAGTGAAAATGAGCGCACGCCTGTGTTCCCTCCTTAGTCATTCTCTCCTTTCTTTCCCTCACTTATTAATTAACCCTCGCTGATCACTCCACTTTGAAGGTGATGCATCTCAGCTGTTCCTTTCGCCATCTCGTGAGAACGGAGCAAAGGTGCCTTTCGGCTCCGTCCAGCTTCCCTGTGCCCCCCGCCCCCGCCGGGCCTCTCCCGGATGCTCCCTGCCGGCCCGGCCCCCTGCCCTCCGCTCCCACAGCTGTGCGCTCACAGTTTCCTCCCCGATTTCATCACGAGGTGGGAGACCAGCTGCGTCCCAAAGCTTCCTGGCTTCGTTCCAGCCTCCCCGGAAGAAGCGCTCGTCTCGCCTCCTCCCGAGCCTTCCCCCTCTCCTCACTGTCCCGCAGTGTCCTCGAGACATGAATCAGAGACTTGCTGGGTTCTCAGCGAAGAGACATGAGTCGTCTTCCCCTTGCTGCAGCTCTGAGGAGGGACTTCCCTGGCCTGGCCTTGGTGGTGGTGCGCAGGGAGAGGGCAGAGAGCCTGAAGGCCAAGAGTGAGCCGTTCTCTCCACAAAGCTTTACTGAATGTGCGGCTAATGCCACACGTTGTGCTGAGCCAAACAGACCCGGTCCCTGCCCCCACAGGGCTGATCGTCTTACAGGGGAGGCAGACACACATCAAACAATCAAATACATAAATATACGCTGCACAAACTGGGATGACTGTTATGAAAAAAAGGTGCATGATGCTACGAGAGAATGCAACACAGGTTCCTGACCTAATCTATGGGGTCATGGAAGTGACATTTGAAATGAGAAGAGAAAGGAAGAATAGAATTTAATTGGGGAACAGAGGTGGGGTGTGGAGGAGGACAGCATAACAAGTGGAGGGAATAGCATGTGCAAAGGTCCCGTGGTTGGAGAAATAGAAAAGGATTGCACGGACGGTACACAGAAAGCAAGATTGAGACCAGACAAGTAAGCAGTGGGCAGACCATGCAAGGTCTTGTTGGCCACAGGAAGGATTTTGTTCCTTATCCCAATGGTTTTGAGAAGAAGGGGGTGACCAATCATATTTGTGTCTTGAAGAGGTTGGTCTGACTGCTGAGTGGAGAAGGATTAGAGCAGGTAGGAGCAGAGCTGGGAAGAAGAGTTCACAGGCTAATGCAGGAGCCCTGGTAAGAGATGAAAGCAGTTTAGGTTAGGGTGGTGAGGATGAAGAACGAGACCACAGGACGGAGAGTCTAGGAGGTACAACTGCTGGGTCCCCATCCACACTCTCGGCAGGATGTGGATATGGAGGATGAAGGACAGGGCAGTGCAAAGAGTGAGGTCCGGGTTTCTAGGCCGTTCACTGGGAGGGCAAGGAAGTCGAAGTTTGGGAAAAAAGATCCTGAGTACGGTTTTAGATTTTCCGAGTTTGTGGCCCTCGTGTGACGTCATGTAGACAGGTGGATACGCAAGTCCGGAGCTGGGAGGAAAGACTGGAGATACAAATGAGGGAATTATGAGGCCCAGGATGGTGACTGAAGTCACGGCGTGAATAAGATCTCCCAGAGAGAGGGTGTGGGGTCAGAAGAGAGAAATGATGGAGCGGACAGAGATGCCGGAGGTGAGGAACGAGTGCAAAACATAGAAACACAAAAACGGGAGGAGAAAGTCCGGGGAAAACTTAAAATATAACCCTGGGGGAGGAAAGCCTCCCCACGCAAGTCAGAAAACCCAGAAGACATAAACGAGAAGAAGACAGTCAGATCTGAATTCTTTTAAAAAAAAAATGTAGAATCTATGAGCAAGGAAGATACAACGAAGTTAAAAAGACGAGCAACAGATTGAAATGAAATATGTGTGATATATTCAAAAGGCAAAGATGAAATCCCTAAATTCCATCAGGAAGAAAGACAACCTGATGGGGAACTGAACGCCGGCGTGAGCAGACAGTCCACAGCTAAGCGCGGGGCAGCGAGCTCCAGGTTCCTAAGAAGCAGTCACGGCAAGTCAGCAGTGAATGCTCTTTGCCCATCAACTTGGCAAAAATTAAAGAATTCCTGGGAGTATGGGGAGATGAACACTTTTAACCTATTGGCAAAGTTTGTTCGGAGGGCAATTTGGCGGAATCTGTCAAAACTCTAACCAGGAATGTGTCATCTAGAATCTATATTCAAAGAAAACTTAGACATGCGCGTCAAGATGCTCTTAATTATAAAGAAGTTTGTTACAGTACTTTGTAATAAGGGTTAAAAAAACCCTGAAAGTAACACAAACCCATAAACACATTATATACAATGTGAACCTATTGATGGGGAAATGACCCGTGTTTGTGCACATAGAATGCTGGTCACTGAGTACTGGACGGTGGTTTCTCTGAGGGAAGAAGGATGGATGTGGGGGTAGCGGGCGGGTGTTGAAGGGAGATTTTACATTTTGCTCTAGAAACTTCTGCATTGCTTGACTTGCATAACAGGAATGTATTCTTGTATTTGCTGTGTAATAAAAAAATTACAAAAACTATAAAAAAGAGAAATTCCGAATTGCCTTCCGTGGGAAGAAGGCCGGGGGAAAAGCCACCTGCTGGCAGTCCCCACCACCTCTGCTCTGTCCCCTCCTGGCTAGGGAACGGTCACTCTGGTGTCGTGGGCTGCTCGCCCTCAGTCCCCGTGTCCCTCTTTGTCAAGGCGGCCGGCCGCAGGTTGCTCCCTCACGGGGCAGGCAAGGAAGCCGGCAGCGGGCTGGAGAAGCTGCCACGAGGGAGAGGCACCATTGTCACTGCTCTGACCTCCTGTTTAGAAGCACGTTGACTCCCCCATTCATTCACCTAACCTGGCAGAATATTTTCAAATAAATCATGAGTATGGCAGTTACATTCTCTAAACCACACCGGAAAAAGGATTATGGTATTTACCGCAGGGACAGGAAGATTGATTCTCGCCCAGAAAATATGCCAGGTTCTTGATTTAGGGAGCCGGTGATCAGCGCAGGTTAGCGCTGATTTATATCGGCTTGCCTTCCCGCCGGTTCCTCTCCTGCTCCAGGGGACACTTTGGGTGGGACAGCTTTGGAGCAACTACTGTCCTGCTAGTTCCTTGCAAGATGGCCCACCATGGCCATGGACACAGGCAGAGCTCGTTGCCCCACAGCTGCCTCTCGTCATGCCCTCAAGCCGGACCCCTGCTCCAGTGGCCTCTGTCACTGGCTGGGTAAAGCTCAGCTCCTTAGCTTGAAGTTGCAGGACATCGTAGATGGAGCTTCTGCCACCCCCATGGCTCTCTCTCCCATGCCCCCTGCCTACCCTGCACGCTCTGCTTGTGGTTTTCTCATGGTGCACCTGGTATGTGACTGACCCTTTCCTGTGGTGAGGGACGAGCATGGAAACCAGAGGACATCCTCTCCCTCGGACGGCTCAGTATCTGGCTCAGGACACAGACTCATCGTCAGTCCTGTGGGATAAGTTCCACAATGAGAGGGGCACGGAGGAGCAGCACCCACGCCTCGCCTCCTCTGCCCTCTGCGCCCACAGTGTTGCTGGGTCGCCTTTGTCAAAACTGTTTGCTCACCTTCCTGTCCTTATCTTACTCATCATTCACTTTTGCTATTTCTGTCTTTCCTCAGTGACAAGCATGAGGTCTGGAACACGCTTGGACTCAATGAACGTGCGTTGCTCTGAACTGAATTATCAGCTGCCTTTGTCCCAGACTTCACCCATCCTTGAGAATGAGCATCTAGCTAACTAGGGGCAAGCGGGTACTTCTTGTAGGGTCCCCAAAGGGTCAGTGGGTGGTGTAATCAAGGGCGCTCACCCTGTGCGTCAGTGGGTTTGGAACTAGCCGTGGACTCAGGTGCTCCTGTGAGGCCCGGGACCAGCCTTCCACCTACTGCGAGCATTGCGACGGGCCCCAGCCTTCCCCATTTTCACTTAAAACCTGTACTTCCAAAGCCATCCCCCAGCCTGCTTTCCCTTGTCTGATTCCATTTGGATTGGGTTTGGCTTCTGGCTGTTAACCACCCTCATCCCGGGGTCCCTTCAGCTCTGCCCCCAACTCCCCATGGCATGTTTTCCAGTCCATCCTCTATGGTAGACACTGCCTGGTAGATACATAACCCTGGCCGGTAGCAAGGCGCCACAGTTCACTGAAAAGAAGATGCGGTACAGACTCACGTGCCAGCTCCACCACGTGTTGGCCAGGTGAGCTTGGGCAAATCAACTTATGTCTCTGAGTCTTGGTTTTAGATATAACAGCTAACTTTATATGGTAGTTGTGAAGTAACCCGTGTAAAGATACCTCCTCTGTCCTTGGTGGCAACATCAAGGACACCTTATTAAACACCCAGTTACCACCAACTGCAAACCCCTATCTGCTGGACCCCCGCTGTGTCTGGGAGACCCTGCAATGCTAGTTCAAGTTTCTTAAATGCCGTGCCCAGCTGCCCCTCCACTATCCTGCCCCTGATGGCCCATGGCTGGTTGTGGTATCATTGGGTGCCACTGTTTTCTACTGAGGACCCCTTCATCTGCTCCTGTGCTCCCCTCCTTTGTCATCTCAAACCCAAACCCAAGCATAAGGTGGCCCTTCTGTTAATTCTCTACAGCCCAGCCGAGAAGAAACTTCGACTTCAGATGACGCTTTCCAAAAGGTTCCACGTTCACAGAAGGGGGGAGTCTTACAGAGAGAAACTAGAACTGCGATAGATGGGGCCACACTCGGAGCCCAAGGGCCCAGACCCCTCCCTGGGGACCACGCAGAGCCACGGCCGCTTCACTTCCTGTGGCCTCCGCGTGACAGAGGCCAGCTCAGCTCAGAGGAGGCTGGGGTCCCTTCTCCCCAGTCTAATGTCCCCCTTCCCCTTCCCCACTTCCTACCCTGGGACCAGCCACTTCCCAGCAGGACTGACGGTGGGAATATCCACTCCCGTCGTGGAAGCCCCCCTCCGCGGGCATGGGGCACTGGCAGGTTTAGGCTTATTAACCTTAAGCAACGCCTCCAAGGACGCTCAGTCCCATGCGGCTCCCTTCCCAGTCGTCCCTGCAGCAAGAAGTGAAGCAGGTAACGAAAGCGGGCTCTCTCACAGGTCAGTCTTTCTCTCCCGTAAAGAACTGCCCAGAATAGGACCCGAATTTCCCCGGGAGCCAGCACGGTTGGCAGCACAGTTCATACTGAAGCAAGAAATGCTTCTTACAGCGAAGCTTCTTCTCCTATGTCCCTCACCCCAAACGGGGAGAGGGCAAGGAAGTCTCAGCTGCCAGCAGAACCCTTAAATTCTTCACTGAAAAGGTTTGTATTCAGGTTAACGGTGATTTCACGGTTTTCTCCAAGAACAACCGGTAAGTATTTGTGTAACTAAAAAGCACATCACGGTGATTTTCCTAAAACAAAGGAAGAGTTTACTCTCTAAGATGAATGCAAGATTCTTGGGGGAAAATAGCAAGGTGTGTGGCTTTTTCAACCCCAGGGTTCCCCACTCTGCTGCTCACCACGCTGTTTTCATGGCTCTCGGTGTCCGGCAGCGAGACCCCTCCCTCCATTACACCTTAAGAATGACAGACTCCCAGGTGGGGAGGAACCCTGGAATTACCCAGGCTATCCCCAGGAATCAGGAGACCTCCTATTAACATCCCCATCAGATGACCTCTCAGGTCTGGCTTACATGCTTTTCCTGACAGGGAGCTCCCCCGCTCCTTGGCCGGTCCATTACAACTCTGGTGGTAGAATCATCTTCTGCAGCTTCCTCAGCTGGCTCAGTCTCAGCCCTTGGGATCACACAAAAATCTACTGCTCTTCCTGAGACATCACCCTATCTCTGGGCACACTGAGGACCTATTCTTTGATCCAATCTTCTCCAAGCTGAGGCTGAGCACCCTGGTTCCACGCCCCGCCCTCCCATGGCTCAGTCTCCCCAGCTCAGATTCACAGCTTTCTGTGAAGTGAGGTCTTCCCTCCCTCCCCCACTCTGGCCTTCTCCCGGGACACGACCCCACCCCGTCTGCCTGGCCCCTTCCCGTCACCTGCCCAATGGGGACAGAGCAAGGCATCAAGGCTGCTGCCCAAATTCTAAAAATATGCTCCAAACTAAGGCAACTCTATTTCTCCTTGGCAATTTTTGTCACTTGTGTTACAGACGGGCTCAGATAGACCTGAGAGGCGACCGACACAGGGCTTGCAACTACAGACGTGAGCATCAAGACACGCTGTCACTCAGGCCTTTGAGTATACAGGTACAATTCACCTTGTCTGCTCAGAAGCAGAGTGAATGTAACAGCAACACAAGGAGGATTCTGGGAGGACGAAGCCTGAACATCCATTCCCTACCTCCCTGTTTGCCAGCGGCCTCTCCACACCCACCCAGAGAGGGCTGGACTGCCAGCGCTTTTGCGGGGAAGCAAAACAATTCGCCAAAAATTATTTCAACAGTGGTTGATTTGTCACATGACCAATTTGGCCAATGATGAATCTGCAAACTATTTTTTAAATTTGAGTTTTGCTACCGCCATTTTACCTTTTTTTTTTTTTTTTGCCATTTAAGCCTGAGTGGCTTGCTGGGGTTGAGTTTGGGAAAGGGCTACCACTGGCCCCCGGTGCCCGAGGGAGCAGAGCCCGGAGGAGCAGCCTCCCGTGTGCCTCTCACTCAGGTCGGGCTGTGACAGCTGGAAGTGGCTGCCGAGGACCATGGGGTCGTGAGCAGAGAAGGAAAATCTCTGCGGCCACGGGGACAGAAACCCGAGGGAAGCAGACTGGAGGAAGCCCCGGGGCAGGTGGCTCTTCCTGAAATAGATCGGGGAGCGGGGCGGGAGACAACATCAACCCCCAAGGAATAAGAGCGCCAGAGGAGATCCAACAGGTGCAACAGAAAGATTTCCCGAAACTTAAAAAAAAAGGTGGTTCGCGAATTTCAAAATATATACGTGAATCAGAAGATTGTCTTTTTAAAGAATGTACATAATAGCGGCTTACATGATCAGTGGAGAAGTATCGCAAAACCCAGAGCCTAATAACAGAGAGACAGAAACCAGGGAGATAGAGAAAAGGAGAGAGAGACTCTAATGGGCAAAGAGAGGCCTGGTGCCGTGGGACGGGCGGAGGAATCATCGATTATCTTGTTTCAATGCAGCGACAGCAGAACGCGGGGTACTTGATGCATGTGTGCATCAGGGCCGTCATCACCGAGAGAAAGAGAAGCGAGGGAGTTGTCAAAATAATGGAGGGAGCAAGATAGGAATAAGTAGCTACTGGACAACGACAGATAAATTAAGGAAAAGGAACAAGAAAATAGCAGCAAAGTGAAATAAATAGTAACCATAATATAAGAGGGAAGAAATGAGACAGATGTGTCAATTGTTTCCATGAAAATGGGTTGGCAGAATTCCCTGATTCCAAGGTGGAGACAGCGGATTGAATTCAGAAACCGAGCTTGGCTCTATGTTATTCATAAGAATTTCATCTAGAATAAAGGTCAAAAATTAAGTGATGGGCGAGGCTGGCCTGGCTGCCTAGAGGTTAAGTTCACTTGCTCCGCTTTGATGGCCCGGGGTTCACAGGTTCGGATCCCGGGTGCTATGGTGTGGTCCCACATACAAAACAGAGGAAGACTGGCACAGATGTTAGCTCAGGGACCATCTTCCTCAAGTAAAATGAAAAAAAATTAAGTGATGCACAAAAAGATGCCGAGAAAGTGTCTCACACCTCTAATAACAACCACAAGAAGAAGGGAAAACAGTAATATCAGAGTGGAATTGGAGGTGAAATGTGTTACATGGAATCAACATCATGATAAAATGGAAGCAGAATGAAAAATAGCAATAAGCACCATTTATTGAACTGTTGCCGTGCACACCATGCTCTGGACTTTAAGGAACAACGCCATGAGACCCTCACCAGAGCCCAGGAAGGTAGACAATATCATTGTTCCCATTTTATAGATGCATAAATCAAGGCTTGGAGCGTTTAGGCAGCTTGCGCAAGGTCTCAAAGTTGGAAGCCGTGCTCTTAACCAGCACACTCTTCTTGCCCTCACTCCACGTGAGCAAGACACGACTTTCTCCCCAGCACCAGCACCTGATGTAGAGCCAGCCCCACCTGTATTACGTGGCCTTTGGGGGATAGAACAAGTTTTAACCTTTTTAACAATTTTCAAAATATCACCAATTGATTTGTTTTCGATGGGATGATTCCATCACAGCCACTCTGCTGCCTGCAGCTCCTGGTCTCGAGATAAAGTCTCTTCTCAACTTGCTCAGGCCCTGCCTCCTCTGCCGTCATAAAGACACATTAAAACGGTTCAGACTTACGCCTGTCAAACCTCGACGGCCAGAATCAATGACTTTTCCTCCACGGGGCTCGCCAGTGCCTCCAGCCCCATCGCGATCGCCACACAGCAAAACCTGGACAGGGCAGTAGAGGTTCGACGTGAGTAAAATCACCTGGTTCCTGTGAATTGTCATCAAGGTAATCATAAAGTAATTTGACTAATTAAAAGTGAAACGTGATTAAAGTGAGAGGCATTTGCAGGGTCCCTCGGTAGCTTGGCCCGCCGACGGGATGCGTTAGAGCAGGCCTCCGCGTCTGCTCCCAGCAAGTGAGCTCAAACAGACGCAGGTTCTCCACGTTCAATGGCAATTCGTACTTCAAGTTTCACCCCGTCTAATACTGTCGATGTCTTAGATGTGCTGTCCCTCACGAGTGACAGCTCTGACGGCAGAAGGAGGGGTGGAGACCCCACAGCACAGACTGCTGGCAGCTTCAAAAAACAACAGCCAAAGTGAATAATATTTAATGTGCCTAATGGATAACTAATTATCTTGCTATTGAATTACCAGCAAAACCTGAAAGGCTTTAAATATCCGATATTGATAAGAAAGTCATTATCTCAGAGCGGTAACTTACTGCTTTTACCAATTTCAGTTAATTACGTGACAATGAAATTTATTTCCTGTGAACTCTCCATCTTCTTCTTGCAATTAATTGATATCTAATCAACGTAGGTTATCTTGTTAAACACCTGGTAGGGTGTTTGCCGACAGAGAGTGTTGCACACCCCCACCCAGCTGCATTTCCAGAGGCCCCCCGGGGTACTTTGGGGAGTATCTATCCTAAGCCTGGAGGTGGGTGATGAATTACGGTGCTTCTCACGCTGGGCTGCATACTACATAATCACTCTGGGAGCTTTGAAAAATCCAGATGCCCAGGCCCCCCTAAAAAAAACCCAAACCAGACTCTCTGGGAGTGGGCCCTGAGGCTCACCATTATTTTAAACTCTTAGGGTGATTCTCCTGTGGCAAGTTACTTAAGACCTCCGTGCCTCAGTTTCTTCAACTGTAAAATGGGAATAATAACCTATTTACCTCATATAGTTGTGCAAATTAATAAGATAGCCATTGAAATAAAGATATGCAAAATACTTATGCCAGTGCCTGGCTTATTTTTACTGGTCAATAAATGGCCAACTTATTATTATTACCTTCAGTGGTCAGTAATAACATGCCTGGACGTGTGCGTATATGTTGTGTGCACCTGCCTGTGCATGTGTGTGTCTGCCTGTTTAAGCATGCAGGAGTGTGAGGTGTGAATCCGCGTGTCCACGTGTGTCTGGGAGGGGGTGAGGGGGCGGTGGCTTGTGAGTTCCAGCTTGAATCCTCCGCCCCCAGCCCGTTCATTACAGCCTGCTCTTCCTCCTCCGCCGGACCGCATGGGTATTGATTTTTTTTTTTTTTAACAGTTACTAAACTGCTACATTTACGGACTCATTCAGCCTTTTATCATATCCAATAACACAGCGCATTTTGGAAATCACAACTCTGGTTCCTTCATGGCTTCTGCAAATCAAATTTATTTTACCATTGAAAATGTCAAAAGGGTTCAGCCAAATGAAACCCAGGGCTTTCTGGGGTGGCGCGACCCTGAAGCCGGCTCTCGGGCCCCAGTGAAGGAAGCTAAAGTGCCCCCTTTCCAAGTGGGTTCAATTTCTGTGACTTCCCTAAAGCTGGGAGGGAGTCAGACTCTCACGGGAGCACAGAGGCTCAGATGTGTCTGGCGGGCTCACGTGGGAGGAGGGACTCAGGGGAGGCCTTTGGGGGTCCAGGTGGCATCATCAGTACTGCTTCCCTGGGCCCTGTCTGCCCCCCTGTGCTGGGGACTTCAGGGGTGACAGAAGTGTCGGCGACCTTGTCCTCGGAGAGGTCACAGATGAGAGGGGCGGGGACCCAGGCCTGCCCCCAGCTCTGCGATGGCTCTCCAGACGAGGTGTGCACACAGTGATGCGAGGAGAGCATCCCCAGGGCAGACTTTGAGTTCTGACCGCTTGTGGCTGTCTTCAGCCCCAGCTCTGCCACTCATCCCTGTGCAGCCTTGGTCAGGCTGCTTAACTTCTCTGACAGTCTCATCTGCAAAGTGGGGATAGGGGCACCTCTCATGTTGGTCCCACTTCCAGGTTCTCAGTTATATACATTGAGTCTGAATTTGAACCTAGACCTAATCCAGGGGATCAGGCATCTTTATAAAAAGATCATATGTGCATAAGGCCACATGTCTCAGGTGCCAGGGCTGTCAGTGTCCCAGGTGTTCAGAGGAGGGAGGTATTTGTGTAGGGAGGACAAAGCTCAAAAAACCTTTATTGACCAGCTACAGTATGCCACGCCTTGTCCTGGTTTGTCACCCTGGGGATACAAACATAATGGGACCGAGCTGCTGACTTCCAGGAGCTCACCACATTATGGACGTGGGTACAGCAGAACCGCTAAGGCTCCAGTGGCTGTGCTGGAGGGGCAAGCCAAGGGGATAGAGCCTGAGGCCGAGACATCTGGCTTTTCTGAAAGAATGCATCTTCCTGGAGGGCTTCCTGGAAGAGGTGGACCTGATTGGGGCATTGGCAAATGACTGACAGGTGCACGCAGTGGTTAGCAATAGAGGCAGGAGTGTAGTTGGGACGTGGGGTGGTAGGTGGAGACCGTGGGAGATGAGGCTGAGAGGCCAGGCACAGCCCGCATCCAATGGTCCTGATGTCAAATGAAGATGTGGGCTTTTCCTGGAAGGATACTTGGACGTGTTTTAAGCAGTATGTCCAGAGTTCCCAAGACACCCCCGCGCTCGATGATTTGCCGGGAGGACTCACAGGACACAGTGTACGGTCACACTCACAACCTGGATCTATTACAGCGCAAGGATGCAGAGCAAGATCAAAGGACAAAGGCACACGGGGTGATGTCGGGGAACACCAGGCGCGAGCCCCCAAGGGCCGGCTCCCAGTGGAGTCACAGAGGACGTGCAACGAGTTGCGAGGACACATGTGAAATGTCTATCAGGGGAGCTCCTTAGAGACTCTGTGCTCAGGGATCTTTTGGGGACTGGTCACACGGATAGCCTTAGTCTAACACTTATCCAAATTCCGGATTCCCACAAGGAAAGCAAGTGTTTATCACAATCCACATTGCTCGCACAACCAGGTGAGGCACAGTGAGCCCCTCCTATCAGCTAGGGTGAGAACACTCCTGAAATCTAAGTGCCCAGACACTGGCCAAGGGCCAGATCGCAAGCAGGTCTTTCAAGGGAGAGCAGTGTCAGGCCTGCAGTGTTGACTCTTTTCTGCGCACAGGGGCGCTAAGCCGCTGAGGTTTGCCTGGCAGCCCACGTGAAAGGTAGGTGGGGGTGGGGCCAGGGCAGACTGAAGGCTGGGAGACAGATGAGAAAGCCGAGGCAAGAATGTTCTAGAAAGAAGATGAGGCCTGACCTAGAGCAGGTGTCTTTTTTAGACTTTTGGTTACAAGTATCCATGTCACAGTGGCTGAAAAAAATAAAGGAGTATTTAGTCCCTGGATTCACAGGTGCCCTGCAGAGTGAACTCGAGGCCAGAGGATCCATTGAGTCGCTCAGGAGACCAGAACTGGGCCCCTCAAAGCCATTAGCAAAGAGAACGGGCTTCTCCTGGTTCTCTCACTGGGACCCTGGGGTTTTTCGTTTTGCTTTTCTCTGCGTATCCTCTTTCTTCTTTCTCTACAGATTGATTTTTTTTCATTTCTTTGTATAGTTGTCACCAAGCAGAAAGCCCCCATCTCTCCCACATTTCCATATTCTTTGTCAGTGAGCATCCCAGTGACACTGGCCTCTAACCAGCCGTTAAAATTTCCTGGGAGAGAGAATCCGAGGGGTGTGCCTTGGATCGGGGGCGCTCTTGCTCCCGTGAACTCTTGCAGAGTATTGACATGTTTGGCCCACGAGTCGGTCCAGGTGGTGAGAAAGAGAATGGTCTCGTGGTTCCTGAATCCCAGATCAATCATTTAAGACAAATCTGATGAATCTGAATCCAATCAGGCAGGCAAATCAGGAGGGTATGAATTTGACATCATGTTAGTAGATAATCTTTAGGAAAATCTTCCTCCTGCAATGATCACCAAACCAACGGTAGTCATAACTTCGATGGTGGGTTTGCCTCTCCAGGAAAACTCATTTGGCTCCTCTGTTCTGGTGGTTCCGAGAGCAAGGCGGGAGGTCAGGGGCTGAGGATCCGTCCTCCTCGCCACCACTGCCTGACTCTGACGAACAGTGAATTCCACCCGTCAGGCACAATGATGGTGGGATAATGAGGCACAAAAGGTGGGTGATTGTCTCAAGTTCACAGTGCTTGTCCAAAGAATCACCTAGAATCTCTCACTCACTTATCCAACAAACATTTCCAGAGTTCCTAATGGGACGGTGTCAATCTCCAGGGCAGGTACACACAGATGAACAAATAGACCGTCTACTGTGGGGACTCTCTAGTCAAAGACACAGATGTATGAATGTTGTGATAATGATGGAGAGGAATATTGGGCAGCGTTCTCCAGCTGCCAGTGACAGAAATGAGCTTTAGGTAACTTAAGCAAGTAAAAAGGGAATTCATTGGAAGGCTATGGGGTAACTCAGAGAATGAAAGGATAAATCTGCAGCAGCAGGCTGTGGAAAGCTCAGATGAGGGCGTAGCTCCCAGGACCCAGGAAGCAGGAGAAAATGGACAGTTTCTTCAGGCTCCAGTATCAGGAACAAAGTCACTCAAGTCATTTTCCATGTTGGATGACTGGTGACCATTTAATGCCCTGGAGGAGAATCTCATGGGCTTAATTTGGGCCATGGGTGCTCCCCTGGGCTTGGTCAGGGCCTCTTGGCTGATGGTGCACCACGGCTATACCCACAAGAGGAGGGGCAGCTTCCCACGAAAACCTGGGTTGGGTCCTGTAACCAGAAGAAGGGGGAAGAGATGCTGGATGAGCTCTCAGGACTGATGGCTGGCCCCACTATCCATTCTTTGCTTCTTCCATCCTACTCAAATTTTTTAGTGGGACATATGACCACCTAGAACAAAGACTACATTTCCCAGCATCCCTTGCAGGTAGACATGGCCATATGACCAAGTTCTGGACAATGTAATTGAAACAGAATTGTCATGTAGCAGTTCCCAGAAATTCTCCTTAAAAGAGAGCAGCATTCTTTGCCACCTCCTCCCCCATCCTTGCCAGTTTCATCCTGCAGCACTGAATGCGATATAATGGCTGAAGTTCTAGCCACCATCTTGTACCAACACCATGAGAGCCACATCTCGGGGATAATTGAAGAGAACGCTGGAGTAGCCGGGATTCCAGAAGACTGTAGAACTGCCCTTCCAACCTGGGACTTTTCTGTGGAAGACAAATAAATTTCTATTCTGTTGAAGTCAAGCTTATTTAGGGACTCCGTTACTTGAGGCCAAACAAAATCCTGAGGGATACAGCAGGCAAACATAACAGTTGCCCACAACAAGAGGTCATTACAGTTTTCTCTGAGCACACAGAAGAGGATGGGACAAAATCTACCTGGAAAAGTCAGAGAAGGCTCCCCAGAGGAGGTGACATCTGAGCAAGGTCTAAGAGGAGGAACCAGACACTCCAGGCTAAGAGGACAGGACGACAAATGCTTCTCACCTCCCCTCCCTCCCTTGATCCTTGGTCTAGGAATTTTAGAATCACTTGCTTCTGGTTCTACGATGCATCTTCACAGTCTCCATGACTGAATACTGTACTAAACATCCTGGAAAAATTAGGCAATTTCCCGAAAATGGAGGGCAGTGGTGGCTCTGTGACATTTCAGTTCTTCTGGGAAGAAGCCAATGTTTGATTGCATTCCCACAAGTCTGCGAGAGTAGGAGGTGTCCTGATGGGATTGAGTGTGTGCGTGTGTCTGTGCACGTGTCCCCGCGTGTGTGTGTGTCTGCATGATTAGGGAGCACTCGGGATGGGTATCTTCAGCCTGATCTTTCTTTGCCACAAGTCGGATTGATACTTTTGCTGTCAGTTAATTTAATTTAATTAAATCATGTATGATCATATATTATATAAATGTAAATTCGAACCCTAGAAATAGAGAATACACATGGGGAAAGGGCTACATATTAGACCACAAAGGAAGCCTCCACAGATTCCAAAGAATCTTCATTATCCACAGGTTCTCCATCCAGCGTGCATTAAAATTAGTAATCAACAACAAAGGGATGATTAAGTATATGCTTGAAAATGAAAAACACATTTCTAAATTATCTATGGGCTAAAAAAGAAAATTATGACAAAAATAAACAAGTATTTTGAATTAAAAATAAGGAAAGAGGATAGAGGATTCAAGATGGTGCCGTGAGTAGTCCTCTTTGTCTCTCCCCCTTCGAGTCTACAATTATTTGGACACTCATCGCTTAACAAAGGATATCCAGACAGCATCTCAGGACGTCTGAGAGACCCGTGCAACTATACATCGGAAGGCGGACGGACTTCCCTCTGGGAGGAGGTGGAGATAGGTGAAAACTCTCCGGCCCCGACTGAACAGCCTAGTACCTGCAAGCGGCTTTCTTCCAACGGACGCCCCCAGAAGATCAACACACATCTAGGGCAGGAGCGAGCACACACCAGAGGAGCAACGGTGGAAACAGGTGACCAGAACCCTATCTAAACCCCCCGCAATTACTCCTAAACGCAGAGGGAAACTCTAGAGTTACACACCTGAGCCCTCAGGGAGAGTCTTGCCCCGCCATTGGCGGGGAGATCCCGCCTAGTGTTCACGGTGCCCAGAGGGTCCCAGAGAGGATCAGTGAGGGTACGGCAGCCCCCTGGCTGCCACTGCCTGCACGGTGGGGAAAGGGATTGCCAGAGATCTCGGAGAGGACTGGGGCTGGGGGGAGCTCCAGAGGCCAGCTCTGCGGCCTGGAGGGGAAGCTCCAGAGTTCCGCCCGGGCAGCAGACAAAACTCTCTGTCTGCTATTAGCAGAGGGGCCACGCCCAGCATCCACAACACCGGGAGGGTCCCGGAGAGGAGAATATCAGGCAGGGCAGCAGCTGACCAGCTACCACTGAAATCGGGATCTCCGGCTATCCCCCAGACAGGGCAAAGGGCTCCCCGAGTTCCTGGGGAACAGGACTGGGACTGGGTGGAGTTCCAGCGACCCAGCTCCGTAGCCTAGGGGGAAACCCTACAGGCTCACAGCAGCCTCAGGGAAAGCCTCTGCACAGCACTAGTAGAGAGCACCCATCTGGCAGCCACAAGGCTGGAAGACCCTGGGACAAAAGCAGCATAGCTAGGTGAGCTAACCACAGACTGTAGAAGATACCAATAGCTCTGCTGTGACCCATAGTGGACAAGTGAGATTTTGTGGGTGCCGACAGTGACAGAGTGGCAAATATAAGTGATCCTACCCCTGGCCGCTGGAAAAGCCCAGAACACCGTTGCAGACCCCAAGGAGGGAGCATGTCTAGGTGGGCTGCAACAGTAGGCACCAGCAGCCTGAAGCCCCCCCCCCCCATAATGGCCCCCACAGCAGAAGAGGGAATCCAAAGGACCACTGTGACTACGAGGAGGGGCCCAGGCCCAGTTAGCAACTGCAGGTAGGGTTCCTGGTTGGTGCAGTATAAACAGCTGCTCCCCCACCACACCAGCAGAAACAAGTGGAAGGAGCAACTAAACTCTATCTCTATGCGGAGACACAAATCTACAACATCAAGCAATATGAAAAAATACATTAAATCTCCAGAACAGAAGGAAAATAACAAATACACAGAAAACAATCCCAAAGAAAATGAGATATATAACCTAAATGACGATGACTTCAAAACAGCCATCATTAAAATACTCAATGAGATAAGAGAGAATTCAGATAGACAACTCAACGAGTTCAGGAGCTATGTCACAAAAGAGTTTGATATGATAAAGAAGAACCAAACAGAAATACTGGAAATGAAGAACACAATAGAGGAGATTAAGAAAAATCCAGATGCACTGAACAGTAGGGCCGATAATATGGAGGAAAGAATTAGCAATTTGGAAGATGGGAATATAGAAATGCTGCAGGCAGAGGAGGAGAGAGAAGTAAGACTAAAAAGAAATGAAGAAACTCTCCGAGAATTATCAGACACAATTAGGAGATGCAACGTAAGGATTATAGGTATACCAGAGGGAGAAGAGAAGGAGAAAGGGGCAGAAAGCCTATTCAAAGAAATAATGGCTGAGAACTTCCCAAATCTGGTGAGAGAGATGGATCTTCAGGTGACAGAAGCCAGTAGATCTCCAAACTTTATCAATGCAAGAAGACCAACCCCATGGCATATAGTAGTGAAGCTAGCAAAAGTCAACGACAAGGAGAAAATACTAAGGACAGCCAGGCAAAAGAAACTAACCTACAAAGGAACCCCCATCAGGCTATCAGCAGATTTCTCAGCAGAAACTTTACAGGCTAGAAGAGAGTGGAATGATATATTCAAAAATCTGAAGGACAAAAATCTACAGCCGAGAATTCTCTACCCAGCGAAAATATCCTTCAAATACGATGGAGAAATAAAAACTTTCCCAGATAAACAAAAATTAAGGGAGTTCATTGCCACAAAACCTCCTCTTCAGGAAATCCTCAGGAAAACTCTTATTCCTGAAAAATCAAAAAAAGGAAAGGGGCTACAAAACCAAGAGCAGAGGAGATAAGTAGAAGGACAACAACAGAGAGCAGCAGCTCTTCATCAGAACAGATTAAACCATGGGACGAGAAACAAAGGAAATTGAAGAAAACCGGAAAACAAGACATAAAATGGTAGTGGTAGGTCCCCACATCTCAATAATCACTCTAAATGTAAATGGATTGAACTCCCCAATCAAAAGACACAGAGTGGCAGGATGGATCAAAGAACAAGACCCAACAATATGCTGCCTCCAGGAAACACACCTCAGCCCCAAAGACAAACACAGACTCAGAGTGAAGGGATGGAGAACATACTCCAAGCTAATAATGAACAAAAGAAAGCAGGTATCGCTATACTAATATCAGACAAGGTAGACTTCAAAGCAAAACAGATAAAGAATGACAAAGAGGGACAGTATATAATGATAAAAGGGACTCTCCACCAAGAAGACATAACACTTATAAATATATACGCACCCAACACAGGAGCACCAAAATTTGTAAAGCAACTCTTAATAGAACTAAAAGAAGACATCAACAACAATACAATAAAAGTAGGGGACCTCAACACACCATTAACACCAATGGACAGGACATCCAGACAGAAAATCAACAAGGAAATAATAGAATTAAATGAAAAATTAGACCAGATGGACTTAACAGATATATATAGAACACTTCATCCAAAAACAGCAGGTTACACATTCTTCTCAAGTGCACATGGAACATTCTCAAGGATTGACCATATTTTGGGAAACAAAGCAAACATCAGTAAATACAAGAGAGTTGAAATAATATCAAGCATCTTTTCTGATCATAATGCTATGAAACTAGAAATCAGCTACAAGAGAAAAGCAGAGAAAGGTGCAAAAATGTGGAGACTAAACAACACGCTTCTGAACAAACAATGGATCATTGAAGAAATTAAAGAAGAAATCAAATATTATCTGGAGACAAATGAAAATGAGAACATGACATACCAAATCATTTGGGATGCAGCAAAAGCAGTCCTAAGAGGGAAATTCATTGCAATACAGGTTCACCTCACTAAACAAGAAAAAGCTCACATAAGCAACCTCAAACGACACCTAACAGAACTAGAAAAAGAAGAACAAACAAAGCCCAGAGTTAGTAGAAGGAGGGAAATAATAAAAATAGGAGCAGAAATAAACGATATTGAAACAAAAAAGACAATAGAAAGGATCAATGAAACAAAGAGTTGGTTCTTCGAAAAAATTAACAAAATCGACAAACCTTTAGCCAGAGTCACCAAGAAAAGAAGAGAGAAATCACAAATAAATAAAATTAGGAATGAGAGAGGAGAAATCACAACAGATACCAATGAAATACAAGGGATCATAAGAGAAACTATGAAAAACTATATGCCAACAAATTGAACAACCTGGAAGAAATGGACAAATTCCTAGACTCCTACAATCTCCCCAAACTGAATCAGGAAGAAATGGAGAATCTGATTAGGCCAATCACAAGTAAGGAAATAGAAACGGTAATCAAAAACCTCCCCAAAAATAAGAGTCCAGGACCAGACGGCTTCTCTGGAGAATTCTACCAAACATTCAAAGAAGACTTAATACCTATTCTTCTCAAACTATTCCAGAAAATTGAGGAAGATGGAGTACTCCCTAACACATTCTATGAAGCCAACATCACTCTGATCCCCAAACCTGACAAGGACAACACAAAGAAGGAGAACTACAGGCTGATATCACTGATGAACATAGATGCAAAAATCCTCAACAAAATTCTGGCAAACCGAATACAGCAATACATCAAAAAGATTATACACCATGATCAAGTGGGATTTATACCAGGGACACAGGGATGGTTCAACATCCGCAAGTCAATCAACGTGATACACTGCATCAACAAAATGAAAAACAAAAACCACATGATCATCTCAATAGATGCAGAGAAAGCATTTGACAAGATCCAACACCATTTATGATAAAAACCCTCAATAAAATGGGTATAGAAGGAAAGTACCTCAACATAATAAAGGCCATATATGACAGACCCACAGCCAACATCATACTCAATGGACAAAAACTGAAAGCCATCCCTCTGAGGACAGGAACAAGACAAGGGTGCCCACTTTCACCACTCCTATTCAACATAGTACTGGAGGTGTTGGCCAGAGCAATTCGGCAGGAAAATGAAATAAAAGGAATCCAAATAGGTAACGAAGAAGTAAAACTCTCGCTGTTTGCAGACGACATGACCTTATATATAGAAAACCCCAAAGAATCCATAGAAAAACTATTAGAAATAATCAACAACTACAGCAAAGTAGCAGGGTATAAAATCAACATACAGAAATCAGTAGCATTTCTATACACTAACAATAAACTAACAGAAAAAGAACTCAAGAACTCAATCCCATTCACAATCGCAATGAAAAGAATAAAATACCCTGGGATAAACTTAACCAAGGAAGTGAAGGATCTATACAATGAAAGCTACAAGACTTTCTTGAAAGAAATTGATGATGACATAAAGAGATGGAAAGACATTCCATGCACATGGATTGGAAGAATAAACATAGTTAAAATGTCCATACTACCTAAAGCAATCTACAGATTCAATGCTATCCCAATCAGAATCCCAAGAACATTCTTCACAGAAATTGAACAAACAATCCTAAAATTCATATGGGGCAACAAAAGACCGCGAATTGCTAAAGCAATCCTGAGCAAGAAAAACAAAGCCGGCGGAATCACAATCCCTGATTTCAAAACATACTACAAAGCTACAGTGATCAAAACAGCATGGTACTGGTACAAAAACAGGTCCACAGATCAATGGAACAGAATTGAAAGCCCAGAGATAAAACCACACATCTATGGACAGCTAATCTTCGACAAAGGAGCAGAGGGCCTACAATGGAGAAAAGAAAGTCTCTTCAACAAATGGTGCTGGGAAAACTGGACAGCCACATGCAAAAGATTGAAAATTGACCATTCTTTTTCACCACACACCAAAATAAACTCAAAATGGATCAAAGACCTGAAGATTAGGCCTGAAACAATAAGTCTTCTGGAAGAGAATATAGGCAGTACACTCTTTGACATCAGTTTCAAAAGAATCTTTTCGGACACTATAACTCCTCAGTTGAGGGAAACAATAGAAAGAATAAACAAATGGGACTTCATCAGACTAAAGAGCTTCTTTAAGGCAAGGGAAAACAGGATTGAAACAAAAAAACAGCTCACTAATTGGGAAAAAATATTTACAAGCCACTTATCCGACAAAGGGTTAATCTCCATAATATACAAAGAACTCACACGGCTTAACAACAAAAAAACAAACAACCCGATCAAAAAATGGGCAGAGGACATGAACAGACATTTCTCAAAAGAAGACATGAATATGGCCAATAGACAGAAAAGATGTTCATCATCGCTAATCATCAGGGAAATGCAAATCAAAACTACACTAAGATATCACCTTACACCCGTTAGATTGGCAAAAACATCCAAAACCAAGAGCGACAAATGTTGGAGAGGTTGTGGAGAAAAAGGAACCCTCATACACTGTTGGTGGGAATGCAAACTGGTACAGCCACTATGGAAAACAGTATGGAGATTTCTCAAAAAGTTAAAAATAGAAATACCCTATGACCCAGCCATCCCATTACTGGGTATCTATCCTAAGAACCTGAAATCAGAAATCCCAAGAGTCCCTTGCACCCCTATGTTCATCGCAGCATTATTTACAATAGCCAAGACATGGAACCAACCTACATGCCCAGAAACTGATGATTGGATAAAGAAGATGTGGTATATATACACAATGGAATACTACTCAGCCATAAAAAAAGACAAAATTGGCCCATTCGCAGCAACGTGGATAGACCTCGAGGGTATTATGTTAAGCAAAATAAGCCAGTCAGAGAAAGACGAACTCTATATGACTCCACTCATAGGTGGAAGTTAATATATTGACAAGGAGATCTGATCAGTGGTTACCAGGGAAAAGGGGGGGTGGGGGGAGGGCACAAAGGGGGAAGTGGTGTACCCACAACATGACTAACAAAAATGTACAACTGAAATCTCACAAGGTTGTAATCTATCATAACATTAAAAAAAAAAATTGAGGTGACATTCACATAAAAAAAATAAATAAGGAAAGAGCTTCATATCCAAGCTTTTTTGATCTCGTTTAGCTGGTTCTTAGGCGATTTATAATCTTAGAGGCATTTATTAGGAAACTGGAATCAATGCCAATAACTACAACCCAAGCAACCAACTCAAGAGTCTAAAAAAGAATAAGAGAAACTAGAAAAAGAAAATAAAGGTAATGATAGAAATGAATAAATAATAAGGCAAATAATAGAACAGCCACAAAAATAAAGACATCAACAAAACTAAAAGTGAGTTGCTTGGAAAGGTCAATAGTTTAACAAACTTTGATAAGACTGGTCCAGAAAAGGAGAATGCATAAATGAACAATGTTTAGAATGAAAAGAGGAAATGCCCACAGGTCGACTAGCGATGTTTGCCGTGTAGGAATACCGTGAACAGCCACGTGCCAATCCATGTGAAACTCAGGAGAGGGCATCTTTGACACTATTTACACTCTCACAGCACAGGACACAGAACCTGGGACAGCACAGGCTCTCAACAGAGATTTATTGACTTGCAGAGCTGAATTAAAACTCTGTAGAAGAGGATTTCATTATGTTAAGACGCTTTTTACTCAATTTTGAGAAGTGGAATTCAACCAAATGGCATTTGTTCCAATGGGATTCATGGAGCCAAGGGAGCTGGATGGGAGAAGGAATGATCAGAAATCAGAGAGAGAATGTTTACCAGGGCTCTAAAGCAGGAGATCGTCGGATGAAGAAGGTGGAGGAGGGAATTCACTAACGAGGGGACAGTATTTGTTAAGGCAAAGAGGGCAGTACAGGTTCTGTTGGCCAGTCATTAACAGTGTAACTTAGAGCGAGTCTTTTAACTGATCTGAGCCCAAATTTCCTCATCTTCAAGCTGAAGATAACACCTACCTCATCGAACTGCAAAGACGAAATAAGATAACAGTTGTAAAGCCGCTGGTCCAGGGCCTGGCACTCAATAAATGCAAGTGGGTGTGGTGATGATGACAACGATTATTAGTTTTAGCAGTAGAGCTGCACAGGACATGTAGGATGGAAGAGGAATATTAGAAGACACAAGGAAAGGCAGGCTCGAGTCAGATTGCGAAGAGTCATAAATGGCACCCCAGAAGGTGGACTTCACTCCAGACACGCCAAGGAGCCATCAAAGGCTTTTGAGTTGGGACTTGCGGAATAAAATGGCGCGCAGTCTAGAGAAAGGGAGGTGTGTGTGAGGGTCATCTGTGGCGGAGGAAAGGTGCCCAGGAAAGAAAACACTTGTAGGTCCTGACCTCCCAATCTTTCATGGGTCTTACTGTCACCTAAATGTCTCCTTTTTCTGGTATTTTAATCCCTTTTCAATTTCCCCTGTTGTGTGCGTGTGTGTGCATGTGTGCACATGTGTTTATTGAAAGTCACTAAAAGCAGAAGAGTAGCTTTACACAAATTTGCTCCATGCCATGATTGTGAGCATCCATCTATTCTCCAAACAGGAGCATGCGGAAGAGTGGTTATCTAACGGGGCCAATTAGAAAAGGTCTCCTCCCACTGGGATGGAAGGCTAGGCTGGGAGCATATCTGGTACTCTCCAGCCGTGTACACTGTGGCATTGGCCCGGACTTGCTGCTTAAAAAAGCTTCAAAGGATGCAGCTGCTGCGTTTCATTTCCCTATCATTCTGCCTCCTGAACACACCAGCCCCCTCAGAGGATGCACAGAACTCCAGTCCTGATGAGTCTTAATAAAACGTGCTACAGGAAGTCAGCATCCTGTCGAGTCAGACCTGCCTGCTTCCTTCTGTTAAAATAACTATTTTTTTTAAAGCTAATTCTTGGAAAAATATAGGGGCTGGTTGATGAGTCAGTGTTGTGAGCCAACTGATCCACACCTTTAGTCCATATTCCAGAACACGCCGGCCTCCACCTGTACCCCTGGAGCCTCTCCCGTGCACTTACTGCCTTCCTTCTCCATCCGTGCTTGGTAAGGTAGGAGTTGAACCAATCAGCAAACATTTATGAAGCTCTTACCATGGTCCAGGTCTAATGTGGGACGTGAATAATCTACTGATGGATAAGATGCATTCTTAGCCTGCAAGGGCCTGGTGGGGAAGGTAGGTGAACCAGATGCCGGCCGAGTGTGATGTGTGCTCTAATTGGAGGATGCACAGAGGGTATGGGAGCCCTGGAGATGAGGACCCTACATCCATCAAATAGGATCCAGGAGGATTTCACTGAAAAAGGCAGCATTTGAACTGAGTCTTGAAGGATGCATACCAGCTTTCCAGAGGGGGGACATGGGGGAGAAGATCCAGGCAGAAGAGGAGCATCATCTGAGGCAGAGGCGCAAAGGATCCTGGTGCATTGGGAAACTTCAAGGAGGCCCACGGAGCAGGGACAGAGAAACCTCCTTGCCTGCAGTCTGCCCAGGAAGCCTGCTCTCTCTTTGGAGCGGCCAGCCTGACAAGACACTGGAACCAACTGGGAGGGCTAGGCGGAGTTCACAGGCTGCTGACGGACAGCATCATTGTCACTCCACCAACACCCTCAGCACCACCACCATCATCACCGCCTCATCATGACCACTCTAGGATCAGTCATTTTCTCCCTTTTTCTACATTTCTGCCAAGGCCCTTAAAAAGGAAAACAGGAACTTCAGCCCTGCTGGAAGTGTGGGAGTGTGGTTCTGCCCTTGCTCCACCCACGGGAAAAGAAGCGTCTTGTCTGGCTGTGAGGTTAGGTCAAAGCTCGTTCTCTCTAGACCACGCTCTCTTCCTTGACTGGCCTGCCCAAGGCTGCAGGTTGGTTTCCTCCTCTCCTCTAAGTGATAAGCCCCCCTGGAAAGCCATGGGTGGGTCCATTTAATTTGGGTAGAAAGCCTCGTTTTGTTCACAAATTTTATTCTCTAACCAAGTCTCACCAGTCAAAAGAAATGATGTTTTGTGACCTGCCTGTTTCCTGTATATGTTTCTCAATGGCTCCAGGACCTAGAAGAGTACACCTGTTATTTGTTGTCATACTGTTACTGCAAATCCTCAGGAGCCTACAACCCTCGCCTTTATTGCTCCTTGTCTGGAGTCCTGGCTGGGCTCACTCACTTGTCTGGCAGCTGGCGGGGCTGCTGGCCCATCTAGAATGGCCTTGGTGGGGGCAACTAGGGCCACCTGGCTCTCCTGCATGGAGATCTTATCCTCTGTAGGCAAGCCCAGGCGTGTCCTCACGGTCATGGCAGAGGAGCGAGAGAGACAGCAGCCACATGCAGGGTCTGCAGGGACCTGGGTTTGGAACAGGCACATCATTGGCACTGCATGCTATTGAACACAGCAAGTCACAAGGCCTCTCCCGATTCAGTGGGGCAAATAGACTCAGCCTCTCTATGGAGAGGACCTGCACAGAGCGTGGCTATGGGAGGCGTAAGAAACTGGGAGAATGGGCACGATTGTTAGCACTTTTACCACCATCATGAACTCCGGCATCATTGTCATCATCACCGCTACCCCCTCCTCCATCTCAGACCCTCTGTCCGTGTGGTGTTCATCTCACACGGTGCCTAGCTCTTCCATGGATGTGAACAGATCTCACCAACTCTACACCCAGAATCCAATGGCAGAAAGGAATCGTTTCCTTGAGAGAGGTTGGAAAGATCTCACTTTCATTTTCTCCATGAGGGCACTGGAATCTGGAGAGGTCAGCTCACCTGACGAAGGTCGCACAGCTGGGCCGTAGGGAGGATCATTGCCTCTCCTCCTCACTGTCGGGTGACAGGTGTGTGCCTCTACCAGCATCAGCAAAATGTCTAGTTTCTCTTTGGCTTTCTCCCCATCCACAGACCCAACGGCTTCGCAACACAGAGTCTCTTCCAGTTTCTGGGCTGCTCAGCTCCCTTGATCCGAGCCCTCCTGCCTCGCCCCTAAAGCTTAATTAAAATGAAGATGAAGTGCTCTCTGTGACGGGTCATGCACCGTGGCAGTCACCATGCCAAGGACCCCGGCAGGGCCTCTCATGTTGAGAATTCTTCTCCAGCTCCTGCTCAGGCAGCCGCTTCCTCTGGGAGCCTCATTATAATTCCTTTGGTAATTAAAACAACAGATGTTATAATTAAAAGGCTCCTCATTAAATCACAAATAACTGAAGCTTGAGGTGGGTCCTCACTGAAAGCAGCATCGGTCACCTTTGGAGGGAATAAAAAGCCTGTGAAAGGGGAGGCCTTGGCCCAGCTCGGAGCCGCAAAGGGCTGCCAGGTCAGGGGTGTTGGTGAGGTGCTGACAGACTCATTGGGAAAGCCCCCCCCAAAAGGAACATGTGATGGAGCGGTCCCCGAGGGGCTGGGGTGGAGGAGACAATCCAGCGGGAAGAGCCCAGGGGTGCCTTGTCTTGCTCATTCTTTTCTACTCAGGGACCAGGTCCACAGGGAGCTCCCAGGACAACTGAGTCACTGAGAACTTGGAAGGTGGGAAAGTGGCTGACAAGGGCTCAGGACACTTGGTTCTCGTCCTGGCGGACCACTCGCCCCCTCACTGTCCCTAAGCAAGCTCTGTGCCTGAGCCACCAGACGCTGGTCCTGGGAGATGGGCGGTGTGATGCCTACCCTGAGCTGCTGGGGCCTGAGGTGTTTGTAAATCCTCTAGCTCCACGTCTGAGACGGAAGCACCTGGGGGTGTGATGTGTTTCAGCAACCGCATGGGCTGCTGCGATGTGCTTCTGGAAGGTCCCGGGTGCTTCCGGAAGGTCCCTCACCCGGGAGCTGCCGAGCGTGGCAGTGGCTGATGGCTGATGACAGTGGTAGGGGCTGGCTAGGGAGGATTTCTCAGGGAGTGTGTGTGTGTGTGTGTGTGTGTTGGTTCCAGCCGCAGCTGGATCAATCCCCCACAAAGGGGCAGGGCGCTGTCTCCAGCCACGTCCCCCGCCCCCCACGCTGGCCAGGCCGCTGAGCTGGAGGGAGCTCTGAACAGCTCAGGGCAGTGATCACGTGTTTGTGGACAGCCTGACCCCGGCCTGTGCGGGTGGAGGAGAGGGCCAGGCTCTGCCGGGTTGGCCATATCCCCCTCCTGTCTCCAGCCGTCGTCCTCGGGCGGCTCTCCTCTCGCTCAGCCTGTCTCCTTGACTGTAAATTGAAGGCAATGAGGTCCCTGCACAAGCTGCCGTGAGCATTAAATGATAAAGTAGTGAAAGCAAATGTTCCTGCAATGCCTACTCCATGCCAGGAACTTTCTAGAAGTCCACCTATGTCCATTCATTTAATCCTCACAATGGCCCTTGGGAGGCTGAGTGGCAGAGTGAGTCCATCCACTGGTAGGACCCTGGGGTTGGAGCAGGGCTGGGATTTGTTCAGGTCAGTGGGGGTGGCACCACGGAGGGCCATGTGGGAGGCTGCAGGAGTGCCTCTGGGTGGCACAGTGGACAGCGCTGACCCCAGCATCCCAGGCACTGCCCAGCACCATCTGGAGCCTTCTTCAGACTCTCTGAGGCCCACCTCAGGGCACGTGCAGGTGTAGAGGGAGCCAATGCTCCTCCTGCAGGTGGCCTGAGCCAGGTCAGGTGTCCATCCCACTAGCTCAGAGCGGCACCAGGTCAGGTGGGGGTGGGGGGCTGGAAGGAAACCAAGGCCACAACCTCAAACCTCAGAGCCGGATCAGGAGAGAAGAAGAATACATCAGAGCTGTGTCAGCCTGCTTCCTCCGGTTACGACCCTAGCCGCGCACACACTGTGCCAAGCAAACAGAAAGGACTCAATAAATGCTGAATGGATGGATGGATGGATGGATGGACAGAGCAATAGGCGGACCCAATAGCTACCATTTACTGAGTAACTACTATACGCTGGATATTATATACTTCTCCTATCTTTTCTGACTGCGGCCTCACCTTTATTATTTCCATTTTACGGACAGAGCAGTGCAGTTCAGTGACTTTCCTGGGTGCATGCTCCTAGAGAGTGGCAGCATCTCCAAAATCGTGTCCTTCCCACTGCACCATGCATCTCTTGCAGGAACGGAGTGAAGGTCAGTCACCAGCCCTGTTGAGATGAATGCCGTCTGCCCTATTGCCCCCACGGTGCAGCCAACGGGCATCCGTACACTGTCCAGGCCAGGCCCTGTTCTGAGAGCCGGGACACAGACATGCCCACGACCGTGCTCTGTGCTCTGTGGTCATGAGACACTGACCACACAGTGGGGGGTTCTGGGCTTTGGGGGTGTCCAGGGGCCAGGGAAGCCAAAAGAGGAACAGACTCATTCCACCGGCACGTGCTCGAGATGTGTATTTGAACTGGGTTTTGAAGGCAGCGTAAGAGCCGGGCAGGTAAAGGAAAGAAGGGGAGTCACGCCAGGTGGAGGCAACAGCATTTTCAAGGAGCCACGAAGAAAACTTCAAGTGTAGGCTGCTTGCTGGCGGCAGCGATGCGGCGGGCAGGGACCAGAGGTGAGGCGGGAAGGGGAGGCTGCGACCAGGTGATGAAGGGCTTTGACGTCAGGCCTGGAAGCCAGGGGCCATCGGAGGTCAGAGCTGGGCGGGCTGTGCTCAGAGGTGCAGCAGGAAGGCTCCATCAGCTCTCGGGGATCGGGGCGACCCAAGGCCGGGAGACCCGATGCGTGCACCTGTGTGACTCCAGTTATTCTTACGAACCAGAGAATTACAGCAGATTGGGATGAAGTTACCCTTGGAGACCATCTCCAACTCCCCGGTTGCATAGATGATCAACCTGAGGCCCAGAGAGGGGTAGTAACTGGCTCAAGGCCACACAGCAAGTTGATAGCTGACCAGGACTTGAAGTAGCAGCTCAGGAAGGGATGGGCATTCTCTCCCTTTGCCCCTTGTGACTCCTGGGTGGTGAGCAGTGAGCAAGTCAGGGCCTCATGAATTGTGGAACCCCGCACATCCAGGAGCTTTGCGTAAAATGATGCTCGTAATAACTTTTCCCCCTCGAGGACAATGAAGTACAAAAGGAGGGGGTGAGCGTTTGACGAGGGCTCTGATTAAAGCCACATACAGACGTTTTCAACAATAAAGGCTGCTGGCGCCACTGAGGAAAGAGTGACACCAAAGGCGACAGCTCCAGGCAGGCTGGGAGGCGAGGGGGTCCCAGGCGACTGACGGGGAGGAAACCCATGGCGGCAGGTCTCCTGTCCCTTCTGAAGGAGACATTCTGCCTGTCACACTCAGGCTGCCCCCGACCCCCGTGCCTATACCCCACGCTCCGCTTGTCAGGGGCCCCCTGGCTTGCTGCATCCTAGACAGAGTGATTGTATGGCATAGCTTGTGAGCAAAGAATTTCTTTGCTGTGTAACCTTGTAAAAAAAAGTAACTCGTTCAATTACCTTGCAGTGATGTGTCTGATTCTTTTTATAGACTGACATTGTGCCATTTGAAAATAAGTAAGCTAAGTAATTTAAACTTATATAAATCTAGAACTTTATTAAAAGATTTACAGTCTGAGCTCCAAACACCCTCCCTAAAACCTTGCTCCAGTCCTGCTTCCTAAAAGGCCTGGCCCATGTATCACCTCCTCTGGGAAGCCTTCTTAGATTGCACCAGTCTACATTGCTGGCCCCAGACCAAGCCTTAGCAGCCTCTCCAGGCTCTTTGAAAGGACAGATCTTCAGTCCCTTCCTCAGCTGGCTATGTCCCCTGGACAGACCCCTGCCTACCACCCCTCAGAGATCAGAGCTGAGAGACAGACACTGTCCCACAGCCCGGATGCCCATAGGCTCAGATTTTCCCTGGAGACACAGCTTGGGACATGGGGAAGGTGAGGCTCTGTTGTGTGCACAGTCTCTCCCCACGCTCGCCCCGCTGCTCACGCCTACCTTTTAAGGTTTGTGAGGCATCACTGCACGTCTTGTACTCCAGGTAGAGTGAGCGTTCCAGGAGGAGAGGCCCTGTGGTGGCTCCCCCCTCCTCCTGCTGCTTCTTCCTCTTCGGCACGGCCACACACAGGGTGCTCAGAGCAAGGTTTCTGGGCCCTCTCTTCCACGGGCCTCAGTTTCCCCATCTGTCAAATAAAGGATTGGTCCACATAAACTTCAAGTCTGCCCAAAGAGTCAATGGATAAGAGATTTGTCCCCAGACTGATCTAGGGGTGACATCTGCCAGATGGGGTCCAATACAGATTATGCGTAGAGAGCCTTGTGTCTCTTGAGTGCTAGCCAGGTAGGGCCTTTACAGGGCCCTGGCCCATCCCGCCTGCCAGGCCGTCTGTGGAGTACAGGCCAGTGGAAACAGCACTGAGCCTGGGGCCCCAGGAACCACTGCATGTGGGCCCAGACCTGGCACTGATGAGCTACTGAGCCTGGCACAAGTCAGTTTCCCTTTCTGGGTCTCAGCTTCTTTACCTGCAAGGTGGAAATCACGCCTTCCAGGCTATTGTGAGCACAGAATACATAGGCAAATGGTTTTTGCTTTGTCTTGTATTGTTACCATTAGTATTCTACTTATACAAATACTATATGAATATGTTGTTATCATAAACATTCAAGCAACGACATGAAAATGCAAGCAGAGCTTGACCACCTCCCCCCGCTTCAGACCCAGAGTCCCCACGAAGTAACTGCTATCGTAATCTAATGTCTGTGTCTTTTTATATGCATGCACTTACATGCACATATGTAGGCACCTATAGAAACAAAGAGTGTTATTTTGCCCTGTTTTTGTAACATGGTGAAATCATGCCAGCTGGGTCCTCTGCTCGGGGTCTCACAGGCTACAATCAGTGTCCCCCAGGCTGTGCTCCCAGCTGGAAGCTTAACCGGGGAAGAATCTGAGCTCCTCCCAGCTCTCGGTCAGGGTGTTGGCAGACTGCGTTCTCCTGCAACTCCAGTTTCTTAATGCCTATGTGCTGGAGACCACCCTCGGGGCTAGAGGCCATGCTCGCTTGCCTGCCACGTGGTCCTCTCCCTTTCCCAGGTTAACGACAGGGTAGTTTGTTTCTCCAACGCCAGCAAGAGAATCTCTCTCCAGTCTGCTGAGACAGAGTCTCATGTGACACGGTGTGATCCAAGGACTGATGTCCCATCGCCTTTGCCATATTCTGTTGGTGAGAAGTGAGTCACGGGTCCCACCCACACTCAAGGGGATTATACACTGGGGTCCCCTTAGGGTGTGTCTTCCGTAGGGTGGCAACATTCCTATTCCCAACCCTGGTGTTGGCCCCGAGTCGTGCACCTGACCCGAATCTTTGTAAACCATCTCTTTATTAAGCATCCCCAGTCTGAATATGGCAACTGTTCTCGTGCCTGAACCATCACGGAGCCCAGCAGCCAGGGCATAATTTTGTGAACTATATACATGAAGGGTAAAACTCAAGGGGAGCACGGTGGCAAAGGGAACAAAGGGGGGTATGTGAATTCTTTCCAAACCCAACGAGTGTGCACGTGGCAGAAAGCCCACCTTCGCTATGTAACAGGGGATCAACGCCCATGGCTCTCTCCTCCCCTGCACTGCTCCATCCCCTTCCCCCCCCACCCCCCAAGAGAAGTGGCTTAACTGATCAGCGACCTGGGAGGAGGACCTGGGCCTACCTGACTTGACTGAGTTCCCACCCCCCCACCCCCCCGCCCCCGCCCGCCCGCTGCCCCACTTCCCTTGGAGCCCTGCCCGTCTGCAGAGAGTGTGTGCACTCAGCTGCTGCTGTATGCTCCCAGTTTTCATAGGAAGGCCCCACGAAAGGAGCCTGGTGTTGTCCAGCCCTAGGTGTGACTGTTCAAATTCTGGGGTTCAGGATAGGGAAGCCCACGACTTAGCACATGCAAGCCACACCCTCCAGTCCAGCTGGTAAACAGCATTGCAGCTGACTCCATATGTCCCCAGTGGTTCATCATACACCAAGAATGATCAGAGAAATTCAAATTAAGTAAGAGTTGCCATTTTTCCAGCCTAAATGGCAAAAATGGGAAAGTGAACATATTCAGCGCTGGCATGTTTCAGTGAGACGGCATCTCCTGTGTGGTTGGTAGGGGTAGAAAGTGGCACAAACATTTTGGAGTACGATTCAGACATAAGAATCAGAGGCCTTAAAATGTTCATAATCAGTAATTTTACTTTAGGATTTGGATAAGAAAGCAATCTGAGATCCAAACCAAGGCTTATGCACAAGGATTAATTCCACCGTGATAAACAAGAACAAATCTTGAGGACAAGACTCTGAATGCTCATCAACAGGAAAAGAGTAAAGTCGGCTGGGGTACAGCCAGCCCGTGAAATATCACGTGGCCATGAAATGGTATTTTCAACGAGCCTTTCACAACGGCAGGAAACGACGGTGATGAGATGTGAGGTGAGAACAGCAGAGAGAAAAGACTCGAGCCTGTAACGCCAACTAGGAAACCGTGCAGGAGGAAAGAGTGGGTTGACTGTGTGATGGTTACGAGCCTTCTTTATTTTTTTCTGTGTCTTCCATGCCTCCTACTGTAAACATGCGTAACCTGCCCACCCACCCCCACAGTCACACGAGAAGAGAGAGACCACGTCCCACCTTCTCCCTGGGGATCTGTAGTGGAACCAACGGGTCTGTGATTTCCAGAGCACAGCGTGAGTGGTGAGATGTTTCTGCAGGAGTGTCCTTCCTTGGGTTTTCAAAACAGGATGCTGACGCCCTGATGGTCCTCACGATTGCGTGGAAGGCGGCAGGCTGGCTGAGGAAACGCTTTCCTGAATGTTCCTTCCCTGACCTCCCTTCCTGCAGCTTCTTCCAAGAACTCCCGCTAAGTTTTTTGAAGCAATGTTGCACAAACCTCGTACTCCTGACTGCTGTGATCCCAGCAGGAGCTCGCGCCCGCACGGACATTGGAGTGTACACACAGGACCGGGAACGCACACACGGGACTCTGCGTGTGTCCTGTAGGAACATGCAAGGGGGTATAGCCGCCCTGCCTGTTGGTCTGGCAGTGGGCCCTTGTCACTAAGGAAATAACCCTGACATTTTTGCTGTAGAAGAATGACAGGAAGGTGCCTCAGAAGAAGGAAAGACGGGGCCATTCGGACCAGCACCATCTTGGTGGGCAGAAACCGTGAGACCGAGGCCCACAGAGGCGCTGGGTGGGGTGGTCAGAGAGAGGGACAGTCCTAACCCTGGTCCTGTTGCCTGTGCGTTCCAGCCCCTGGGTCCTTTCCTGGTGGCTGCGGGGGGCTGGGCACTGGGCCCAGGAGGTCTGGAAGGCTCCATGGAAGGAGGGTGCTGGGGCGGGGCCGCAGCGGGCTGTCCCGCGCTGTGAGCTTGCTGTGGCGCATCCCGCAGATGAGAAGGAGCACGTCTCCTCCCACGGGAGATGGTGACTTCCGCTTCCCACGTAGCCCTAAAGTGTCAGAGCGGACTCCTGTGGTCAGGGAGGTCAGGCAGTCGGCCAGAGACTAGACAGGATCCTGACTCATAGCCGCTGGGTAAACAGAAACGAGAGCCTGGGGGGAGGGGTGCGGACCCCCAGCTGCCCCAGCAGTGGGAGGGGGCGTGCCAAGACACCATGGAATCCCGACACATTTCACGTGTCCGAGCTGTGAACTGTGCTGTGTGTTGGGAGCTCGGGCCAGGGCTGAGATCGGCATTAGCTGCTGGCCAGGCCAGGCCAGGCCTGCATCCGTGGAGGGGGTGGTGGCTTAATCTGAGGCCATGGCCATCTTGTAGTCAGTGGCCAGTGTCTAGCTTACCGCTGGCATCAGTGCTCACTGAGTGGCCAGGTTGGGGGCAGCACCCCTCCCTCACTCTAGCAGAATCAATGGGCTCAGGAGGGGAGGCTCGGGTATGAGCTGCTGGACGCCAGCCTGCCCCGTATCACCTCTGCACACGGGTCTAAGGAAAAGAACCATTCCGAGGGGAGGACTCAGAACCAAACCTCCATGGTCCAGTGCCCTGGCCTCCTCCTCGCCTCATCTCCGGTGCAGCCCACCTTGGGTCGGCCTTGTCTCCTGACACACAGCTTGTGAGCCTGAGCGGCTGTCTCTTGGTGGAGTCCAGTGAGGAAAGTGTCTGGCTGCCGCCCTGGAGCAGCTCACAGTCCGGTTGGGACAATCGTGACCTGTGGGAACAGGCTGTGGCCCTGGTTTGGAGCCCCCTGTGCCCCGAGGAGAGGCAGCTCCAGGAGGCTGGGGCAGCCAGGGAGACTTCCTGGAGGAGGGGTCGTGTGCACCGGCTGGTGAGAGTGTGGCAAGCAGTGAGGCCGGAACACAATCCTGTCAAGAGACACATAAAAATCTGGCAAAACTACCCAGAGCCTTTTCTGGTTGTTACTTTACTTCAGACACAATATTTTGATAGTTTCCACACGAGATGAATCAGAAACATATGCATTAATTTCTCCTTAAAAATATACACTTGTTGTACTTGGCAAAACGCAGCCTGGGATTTGATGAATGGAAAACAAGTGAAGAATTGTATGGCATCCAACCCTGGGAGGGCTCAGAGGCTGGAGCATCTTGCGGCCTGTACCTGGAAGCTGCTTCCCCAACTCGCATGTGGCAGGGCCAGAGATGGTGCCACCTGCCCCAGCTGCTCTGCTGGGGACATCCTCGTGCCCAAAAGCTCGAGTCCAAAGTCAGGTCAGACGACAACGTGTTCCTTCCACAGAGAAGCTGACACAAGCTGGCTCCATCCTGGCTAAGGAGCTGATTTCTTGGAAAAGTCAGTGCAACTCTGCTCCTCTGAATTCGTTACTGTTTATCCTAGTCAAATCTCCCTCGTTCCTCTCAAATAGTCCTCGTGTCCCACATTGAGAAGGGCCACCTACACTTATTGACCTCCATACGTGGACAGGTTTGTCATGATCAAGGTTTGATTTTTCTTAACCGCAGACCCAAGAGGAATCCAAAATCCTCTTTCATAATTAGAGCATCGCCTGCCTTACTTTGGGATGAAAATGGTCATGACTCCGGGCATGTGCTCAGCGGAGTGGTTCTTCAGAACACAAGTGCCATTCAAGTCTGTTTATAAAGTAGATCTGGGGGGGTGGGGTGGGGGTATCCCACTGAATTAGTTGCCTACTGTGGTGCAACAAATTTCCCCAAAGTTAATGGTCTAAAATGACAATAAATATTTACGACCTGTCACGATTTCTACAGGTCAGGGTTTGGGAGCAGGTTGGCTGGGCAGTGCTGGCTCAGGGTCTCGTCATCTGAAGGCTCAACTAGAGCTGGGGTCCTCTTTCCAAGGCAAGTCACTCACACAGCTGGCAGGGTGGTGCTGGCTGTTGGTAAGAGTCTTCCATTGCTCTCCACGTGGGTCTCACCACACGGCTGCTTGAGTGTCCTCACAACGTGGCGGCCAGCTTCCTCCAGAAAGAGCGATTGAAAACAGGAAGGTGGAAGTAATATCTTTTATGACCTAGGCTTAGAAGTCGCACACCGTTATTTCTGCGTGTTTTATTGGTTATGCAGGCCACTCCTGATACAACATACAAGCTCACATATACACATAAATACATAGAGACATACACACATACATACATAAGAGCATGAAACCAGGCTGCACGGATCCTTGGAAGCCATCTTGGAGGGTAGAGTTTCCGTTTCCAAGGTAACCCACACCCACTCAGCTGGGTGTCCCATGGAGGGAGTAGATTACCCAGAAGTCCTCTTTGATCCCTGTCCAAGACACCAGCAGAGGCTTCTTTGCACATGGCGTGTTCCACTGGGATTGGTCTCCCACCCTGGGACCAACCCGTGATTCATAACATGTCATGTTGCAATCATTAGTCTGAGCCTTAGCCACCATGGGAATGCCTGAACACCTGATGTCAGATGTTAGCGATGCTTGAGTACCGAGGAGAGGAGAGGCAGAGAAGGGCAATGAGCTAATAGGGGCAGGAGTGATGGATCAGGAGTCAGGAGACCTAAGTACTCCATCAGTAAACTGGTGGACACTGACATGGGTCAGAGAGGGCGGGACGCTCTCAGTTAACAGCAGCCCAGAGGGGTGGTTAAGCAGATGGTTCTGGTGTTAGATAGCTGGTCACCTCCTCACCGGCTGCCTCAACATCTCTGGGCTCTGTTTCCCCATCTACAGAGGTTGTGGGAGATAAGCGTCCATAAAGCACCTACTCCAGCGCCTGGCGCAGGGCCAGTGGTGGGCGCGTGCTGGCTGCTGTTATCGGAGTGTCGTCACGACCATGCTCACCCATCACCCTGCCCTCCTCCGGGTCAGACCTTGTGCCTCTACATTTCAGAGATTATCTTGCACCCCTCAGGGTCTGATTTCCATTCCTGCCATCATCGCCCACGGCCGCGCCACGGCTGACAGCCACAGCCACAGGACGTGATCCGATTTACATCTTTTGGAGTGTGGGCGTAGCTGCAAGTGGGTTGGAAGATTTGGTGAGAGGTGGGAAGGATGCAGTGCTGTCTGGTGGCCTCTATTGTCTCCGTGAATTAGAAAGCAAGGTCATCAACAGAGAGAGAAGGCTGTCATCTGGACCTGGCCATGTGTCCTGGGCCAAGATCAGGGGCAGAGGGCGTCCCTCTGTCTGGGGTGTTCTTTCTGTAAGGGGAAGGCTCAGGCCGACAGCTTCACAGAGACCACGTTGCAAAAGTCCTCCAGGGCATCCGCCTTTTGTAATGGGCCTGCAAAGTGCTTAGAAAGGGCCTGGTGCAGAGCAAGTGCTGTCTGCGGATTAGCCGTGGTGGTTGTTGCTATTCCTCTTGCTCCTCCTGCTCCTCTGGGCCTCCTTAGCCGCGAGAGGGGCAAGCTGCAGGCAGGCAGTGCCCAGCAGTCTGGAGCAACGGCAGTGGGGCCATGCTGGGGAGTTACTGAGCACGCTTCTGCTTAGAAGCCCTGGTCAAGTCCCGCCCTCCTGCAGACAGTGCTGGGAGGGTCTAGAAGCCATCCATACAGGTGGAGGTTCATGGTTGGGGAAACCGAGACCCAATGAGAGGAAGGACTTATCCCACAAGCCACACAGAGCCTGGCAGGACTGGGACTAGAACCTGGGGCTCCTGACTGCCCTGATCTGGGCTCTTTCTACCATTCTGCTTTGCCTTTTCTGCTGTGTGTACATCTGGGTTGTCTTTGCAGAGCTTCCCTGACATTTAGCTTCTCCTTTGATTGACATCTTAGCTGTGGGCATTTCATCCTGGGCCATAGCAGCCTCTGTAGAAGTTTAGGTCATTCATTCCTTCCACGGATACGAGCACAATCTAAGAGCTGGGCTCTGCGCTAAGGGTGGGGTGTTCCAAAATGAAGGAGGCGCAGCCAGCCCCCACCTGAGAGGGGTACATGGGGCAGATGTGCAAAAGGTTAACCCACAGGTAAATACCCAGAAATGAGGGCAGCAACAGAAGCATGTATGGGGTGTGGTAGGAGCGCAGGGTGGGGGCAGGCACGTTGTCTAGACAGGGTCGGGAAGGCTCGCCCAAGAGGCGACACCGGAGTCTTCAAAGAGGAGTAGACCAGCCTCGTTAGATCTGTGGCCTGGCCTTGAACAAATTACCTAAGTCCACAGTGCCTCAGTTTCCCTGTCTGTAAAGCAGAGAGTAACAACAGCCTCATCCTCACAGTGCTATCACAAGGATTAAAAAACACTATGAAAGACACAGCATGGGGCTGGCACATAGCAGACTCAACAAATTATGATAATGATATTGCTGCTATTACCACGGAGGCCTTAAATGCCGACTACTATAAGGTCATTTCATAGGCCAAGGGAGCCATTGGAAGTGCTGGGGCAAGGAGTGGTAGCAAGCACATTTGAAGTGGGAGGGAGCCAGGTGATCCCGAAGGACAAAGCCAGCACCAATGGAGGCAGAATCTATCTCAGGAGGAGCCGACTCATAATCATAGCTGGCCAGAGAGAAGACAGAGTCTCTCGCAGTGTAGTGAGCTCCTGGTCACTGAAGGTGTGCAAGTAGATGATGAGCAGTCACGTGGTAGAGACGTTGAATGTGAGTGTGTGAATGTGTGTGTGGTGGGGGCGGGCAGTTTTCCTCCCTGAATCAGGGATCTGTGGGCCCCTCCATCCCTGGGAGTCTATTCTATTTCTAAGCCCCTGGCACTGGGCACCAAACAGCCAGGTTAAGCCAGGCTTCTGACTTTATCACAGCCTCACACAATAGTGGGGCTCCTGCTGGCTCCCAGGGGGTGGGTGTTGGAGGGGAGCTGGGCTGAAAACCTTCCCCGGGGAAGCCACAGCCCCAGCTGAGCAAAGGGCAGGCATTAATTAAAGCGCGCCTGAGCTGTCAGTTGTGGTACCTGCACCAGGGCTTAGAACTGCTTAATCAGAGGGTTTGTTCCACTATTTTGCCTTGAGAAGGCACTATTGATCGGGAATCCCTGGCCTGGAACTAATTGAATATTCACCGCCAAATTGCAGCCGCTGATTACTTATAAGGCCACGTCTTTCACTGTTACCAGGGAAATTGCAGCCAGGGCTGGGGTACCACGTAAGAGAGAGAGAGGCGGCAGGAGGGAGGGGAGAGAGGAGCGGGACATGGAAAGAGAGGAAGAAAAAGAGAAGGAGAAGGGGACAGGAGCCAGGGAAAGGAATGGAGGCTTTTTCGTTGCCTGAGAAATCAGATGTGACAAGCCAGCCAACACTTTCATCTCGAAACAACTTCTTATCCCTGGGAGGGGACCTTCCCGTCCAAGTCACCAGGACGCGCTGGCAGGATGGCAGTTGGAATGAAAGCAGCTTTCAGTATTGTGATCTTGGGAATAAACTCATATGAATTCATTCCTCTCCACACGTCTGCCTCCCCACTGCAGACGGGAGGTGCTATTACAAAGCGCTCTTGGTGCTGTTTGGGGAGTCCCGGGGCCACCGAGGAGAGAGTGGGAGCCAGCGATGTCTGCTGGGGCTGAGATGCGAGGAGAGGGGGCTGGGGGTCTCAGGGCTCTGCTGTTCTCAGCCATAGGCAGGACCCTGAGGGTCTGGGAGGGCAGCGTCCTCCTCTGTCCCCTGTGCGTCTTTCTGACTGCAAGCCGATGGCCTGCTCACCTGCACGCCTCCAACACAGACGAAGCTGGGCACAGACTGCCCATGCACGCCTGTCTTCGGTACCTACGCCCTGATGCCAGGGCTCACGGCTGAGGCGGGGGAAGATGGGGGGCGGGGAGAGAGAATTAGGAAAGTGATGGCTAACACATGAGCCAGTGGTACACGTGCTGCAGAAGAACCGTGCCAAGCGCTCCGAGGTGGGAGCCAAAGCTCCACCCCACTAGAGCATGGGCTTCAAGGACCAGTGTGAGGTCAGCTGGCAGGGAAGGGTGGAGAAGACATTGCGAGAAAAAGGGGTAAAGTCAAGGGCACAAGAAAGAGTGTGGTGTGTTCTGGAGACACCAAGGATCTCGCTGGAGTGCAGGTGGATGTGGCCAGGCATGAGGCTGGGGGCTGGACCACAACGAGCCTCAAAGTTTAGACTTTGCCCTGAACACTGTGGAGGTGTCCCCAGAGGGATGGCAGCAGCAGGTGATGGGGCAGAGAGCTGGTATAAGCAGAGCATGGATTTGGAGGGTGGGGAGGCGGGTGGAAAGTAACTCCAGCCAGGAAGACCACAGAGAAGGCAGTTCCGACAACCCAGGGGTGAGCCGCTGAGGATCTGAACCAGGGAAGTGAGCTGGGGAGGGAGAAGAGGGTGCTGGTGGGGGAATGAGTGACTGACCTGCTGGGAGATAAGAGGGAGGGAGAAGCCCAGGGTGGTGTTTCCGACTTGGGCGACCGAGCGGATGGTGGTGCCCTGAGATGGGGAACGCAGCCTCACAAGCAAGTTTGGGGAGGAAACGGCATATTCATTCTCGGCTGTGCTGAGTCCAAGGTCCTGGGAGGTGCCCAGGGCAGCTGGATTCCGGGCATCAGTGCTCAGGGGACAGGCACAGGTGCGCGGGTCCTTGAGATAGATGGAGTGGTCGAGGCCACGTGAGAAGAAGGCATTTGCTGGGCCAGGGGAGTGCAGAGGGTGGGAAGCGGGCAGAAGACCTACCTGGAAGGGATGGGAACTTAGGGCAAAGAAAACCCCTCCGCTGTCAGAAACCGCCATCGAAGTCTAGGAGTCAGCACCATAAAAGGCAACCCAGTATTTTAACAAACTCTTGGTTCTACAGACAGAACAGGAGGGGGCCGCCTGAGTTTTAATAGTAATTTATCTCAATGTAGGCTTTTAAACCTCAATTTATCATTGTCACTGACAACACGGATTAATCTGCTGCCCAGCGTCTTTGTCGCGGCTGCGAATCCCAGAAGGATAAAAGGGAACTGATAAACATAAAGAACTGAATTTCAATTAATGCAAGCCCGTGCTAATTTTCCGACACACAACCCAGAAACATTCTCATTCATTACAATTTTGTCGTTGCCCGTTCTCGAGGGGAAACACGCCCTCTGATTTATTTATTTTTTCTGGCGTCGAATTCATCACAGAGGACATCGTGGAAGGCAGGGAGCCAGCGGCACCCCTCTCCCCTCCCCCAGCAGCCCATGTTTTGCTGAGGAATGGAGTGCCATTCTAGAATTTGCTGGAAGTTTCTCGAGTGCTTTCAACAGTTCTTCAGCAGCTTGGCGTTTGGGTCCTCTAAGTTTCCCTGTGGAGAGGGAGCTGGGGAACTGGAAATGGAGGCAGATTCTGTAATTAAAACTGACTGCATGTCTGCCTATCCTGCAGGCCTGTTTCCTGACTCCTTGGGGTGGGGGACCTCATTAGAGGGGGGCAGTGTAATGGCTTCTTTTGGAGGGGGGACCTGATCCCCAGAAGCTTTACTTCTGACGAGGGGAGACGAACTTCACCCCGATGTATGGGAAGAGGACGATGCACTGAAGGGGGAGGAAAGCTTTCTTGCCGCCCCTCCCCAGCACCTGCCACGGGCTGCTCCCCATGGGCAGACAGCCCTACACTTACCCACCCCTGGGCCTTTGCAGTGGCAGTTCTGCTGGCTGGGGTGCCCTCTCCCCACCAGCCTGTCAGATGCTTCTTCATTCGCCAAGACCTGGCCCAGCTCCTTTTCTGAGATGCTGTCTCTCATCTGTGTCCCCAGAGCCAGCTTTTTGTTTCCACCTCAGTCCACGGGGTGCCAATTCCCTGAGGGCAGAAACGAGCTAGTCCTACCCAAAGGTGCCCGGCTGAGGGGCCAGAGGGAGCAGTCAGCAGGCGCCCGCCCTACTCAACAGGCGGAGCTGCGTGTGTGCCTGAGGAAGGGAGAAGAAATGCCATTTTCTTTGCCCTAAAGCTCCTTAGCACATATCGTCCACAAGAGGCTGTGTTTGCCCAGACAGGCAGCTTTTTCTAATCCGTCCCTCATTCCAGCGGACAAAGGCGCCCTGCACCTGCCTACCCTTCGCTGCCTCAGCTGAGAACGCTTCCTCACCACGCCCCTGGGTGTGTCCAGGTGCACCGCGACCTCCGAGCGCAGAGCCTCCCTCCCCAGCCCAGATGCAGACACTTCCGCAGGCTCATTCAAATTCCCTGTCCTGTCCGGGTCTCCAGCTGTGTGTGACTGGCAGGAGCAAAGCCTGTTTAAATTGCTTGGCTCAAACATAGGGGAGACTTCGAAAGCTAACCCTACGTGGTCCCCAATTTGGCCCCCCTCCCCGTGTATGAGGAGCCCCCTCCTTAGTCCATCACGGTTTGGGGTCCAGCTCCAGCCCAGACATTGGAACGCCCCCACCTGTGAATCATAGCTTGTGTCTACGTCTGTTCTGTCTTCCTCAGAGGTGCCCCCTCTGCCAGGAGACCGATGCTTGCTGTCTTCCACTGGGGTTATGGGCCCCTCTGAAGAGGAGCAGTCTCCGGCATTTTCTTCCCAGAGAGTTAAAGAGGCTGTGTTCTGTGCCCGGGTCTTAATTTATGAAGGTGACCGAGTGATGACGCAGAGAGGGCAATGCCATGGAAAGGAAAGTTCAGTGTTACTCACAGACCCCTAGAGATGAGAGGCAGGCACACTGTGTGGGAGGAACGCTAGGTTTTGGTTGGGAGGCAGAAGCAGGAGTGAGGGAAAGCCTAGGCCAGAGCCTCTGCTGGGGTGTCCGCGAGAAAGGCAGGGCAGAGCAGACTACTTTGAAGAACGCTGGCGGTCAGTGGGCCCTAGGATGGTATCTCATTGCCTGGGATGATTTAGGGCAGGGGAGATACTGGCTTCGGGTGTGAGTTAAATAAGGGGGTGGTTGCGGGGTATAGATGCTGCTTGGCTGGTTTGTGTATGAGACCTGTGCTCCCAGCCGATCTCTTTGCGATCCCTAAGAACCAGCTAGCCTGAGAGGCCGTCTCTTCCTGGGCCTGTAAAGCCTGCAAATACCAGAGCCTCAAGAATACGGAAAGTAAGAAAATATAGTTAATACGACTGGCCCTGCGATGCATAGATGCCGAATAGACCAATACAAGAATCCAGGACAGCACCATTAGAACACGCTGTTGTTGTCTACGGCTGTGCCACAGGCCACCCCAAAACTTAGTGGCTTAGAACAGCAACCATGTTATCCTCAATTTGGGCAAAGTTGAGGGGGACAGCTTATTTCCTTGTGCTCCACCTGGCATTTTCTGGGCTTGACTCAACTGGATCAACTCAACTTCAGGATCCAAGGTGGCTGCCCGGTCAGTCTGAGCCTCGGCCTGGGTGGCAGGCACTGCTGGGCCGGCTGTGCCCTTCTGCAGGGGATCTCCGCAGCTGGCCAGCCGGACTCCTTGCTGCGGTGGTCCAGGGCCCCACGAGGGTAAAGGAGGAAGCTTCCAGGTCTGAAGGGCTCGGCCTGGAACTGGCACAGGGTCACACGTACTGCTTGGGCCAAAGCGAGTCACAAGGTCAGCCCAAGGAGAAAAGGCTCTGCCCAGACAGGAGGAGTGCCACGTGCAGGCTGGCACAGAGGAACGGGTGGCCATCTTTGCAAAGAACGCAACAGAACGATGATGGTGGGCACAGTGGGGGCAGGGGTACCAGAGCAGAAATAGCTCCTGTCTTAATATGTAGGAGTCAGGTCCCGAGGACCAAGGACTCCAAACTAGGAGATAGTTTCCCTATTTCCAGCCCCCTGGGGAGCAGCGTGATGTGCCAGCAGGGAAAACGCAGGCTTCAGAGACACATGGCCCCAGGTTCCAATCCTTCTCTGCCTCTGGCTGAGTAACGTTGGGGCAGAGCCCTCCAGGGATGTCTCAGTATGCTTAGAAGAAACCCCAAAGCCACAGAGTCTTCCAGGGCCTGATGATCTGGGTGCACTTGCCTTCCCCAAGAGCCCCCCGGCTCGGCCCTCTGGCCCTGGGGTAAAACGCCGCCCCCCGCTCCACGCCCCACAGGAGGCACACCTGGAGGCACGTGTTGCCTTGTCTTCACTGCTCTTGTTACCACCTGAACTTGTCACTCATCGTGGTCTCCGCCAGAGTGAGTGGGACACATGGCTGTCTACTCCAGCACTCAGTCCTTCCAGAGTGCCCGGCACACAGTAGGTGTTCAGCAGATGTTTGAGGAATGGGCTCCTGCGATTAGGGAGACCAGCAAGTCCAAATCTGCACGCTGGACCCCGGAGAGCTGACGGCACAGAGGAAGTCCGAAAGGCGGTCTGTGGGGGAGTTCTCTCTCGCTCGCTCGCTCGCTGGCGGAGGCCAGTCTGGCTGCTCTGTTCAGGCCCTCACTGGGTTGGCTGAGGCCCACCCACACCAGGGAGGCTGATCTGCTTGACTCAGGCCCACCAGCTTAAATGTTCGTCTCATCCAAAAACTCCCTCGTGGAAACACCCAGAATCGTGTTTGACCGACTATCTCGGCACCCCCTGGCTGACGCACAAATTACCCATCACAGTACGCATGTGTTGAATGAATAAAAAGATGTATTTGAACCTGTAAAATGGGGCTCACAGTGCCCACATCTCAAGATTCTTTGGAGGAATAAATGAGATGCTGGGTGGGAAGGCAGCCAGCACAGCCCCTGTCCCCCAATGGGCCCTCGGCAGATGACACTCACACTCCATCACGGGCCCCCTCAGAGAACAAAGCTCTGAGGACCCCCGTCTTGGTGTCTGGGCCTCAGCTGAGTGTGTCTCTGCTGCTGTGAACACCTGCCGCTGCTCAAGCCGTGCCACCCCCAGCGATGACATGCCACAGGAGCTGCCTCTGTTTGCCGAAAACATTTCAGGGTGTCCCGGCAACACGCCGCGCTGGAGGAACACGCTGTCTGCGTCTGAAGCCAAGCGTGAGCCGGGTTCTGAACGCATCCTCACACAGAGCGGGTGCAGTCATTAGGATAATTATTAGGGGGTTAATGAAGCTGGGAACAGCGCGTCAAGTGCACATTTAAACAGAACCTTTTCTTAAAAGTGGGTGGAGGAGTTTGCCGGCTCCGCTTTCTCCTTTATTTAGAATTGGAATCTCAGGATTGGAACTCAATATGTGGGAAAAAGCCCTTTCTACCTGCCCCCAACCCACACCAACTCTTGGTCTCCAGATGGTATCTCCACACTGGGGTGGACCCAGAGAGCTCTGAGAGTGTCTCACCATCCCTCTCTGGTCGGCGACCAAGGCTGCTAATTCCACCTCCTCAGTGTTCCCTGACTTGATCCCCCACTCCCCGCCTCCCTGCCACCGTGCTCCCCTCCGTCGTCTCCGAACTGGTCCCCAGCCTGCCTCTTCTGGTCGCCTTTTCTTAGGCTGAGTTCTCCAGGAATAGTCCTGAGACTGAGATTCCTCAGAAAGAGCTGTACTTAGGAAGTGTTCCTAGAAAAAAACAGTGGAATGGAGAAGTCAGACGGAGAAGGACGGGACAGGAAGGGAAGAAGGGCAAGTCCTGCAGAGGGTGACTGGCTCCGGCCAGCAGCAGACGAGGTCAGGCGAGGGAGCTGGGGTCTTTATATGCCCCAGTCAAAGGTTAGGCCATGGTTCCCAAACCACGTGCCGAGGCACCCAGGGTGCCATGTGATACTTTAATTTTTGAGGACAACCCAGCTTCAGCTGTCTGACACCACGCTCGAGACAGTTCACACTTTTGACATTAGATGATGTCACATCTTTGTGAAACAGAGAGCTAGGTGGCAGCCGTGGTGTAAAGCAAGTACTGTATGAAAATCTTGGAAAAGGAAATGAGGGTGGTGTTGTCCAATCTGATTTTACGAATTGAAAGGTACACGTGTCTCATTAATGAGAAATTGTGGTTGTTGATGCATGAAACGAGAATATTATTTTTTCTTTTAATCTGTGTACATTATAGCTTTAAACAGCTACTGAGCTGTTAGGATGTAAATACTCATTGTTTATATCTCACTTCTTAATAAATGGAACTGTTAGGCACTTCTTGTGGCCTCGGAGTGAGTGCTGTGAATAAATTCCTGAGATGCTAAGGGCTCCACAAACTATGAAAGTTCTGGAACTTCTGGGTTAAGGGCTGCCACTGGGAGGATGTACGTTTCCAGGCCCTTCTGGCTCTCTGTGCCACGGGCAAAGGGCCTGGAGCAGCCCGAGGGCAGCCCTCCAGCAAAAGAACAGGTCTGGGCTGCCAGGATGAAGGCGCTCCAGGAGTCAGTGTGTGCAAACGTTAGAAAAGGAATCTGAGTGGGTAAGGGCGGACATAGGTGTCGGCCACAGCAGTGCTTCTCAAACTGTCACGTGCACGAGACTCACCTAGGGATCTTGTTGAATGCAGATTCTGGGTCAGTGGTTCTGGGTGGGCCTGAGACTCTGCATTTTTAACCTGCTCCCAGCTGAGGCCGGTTTGTGGCTCCCACTTGGAGCAGCAAGAGCCACACTGTTCCTTTCTGCCACCACTTGCTATACCCTCCATGCCCACACATCCACTGGTGTCCCTCACGGACCCTCCACCCGACCTGAGACTGATGTGGGTTCTCGGGGAGCCCCAGGGCTGGACGGCTCCGAGCCCTGTTCAGACCATGCATTCCAGCCTCTGCCCTGCCTCCAGCCTGGGGGACAGTGAGGGATGGCAAGGCCCCTCCCCAGAGTCATCGCTCCCCCCAGTTGCCCTGCATTCTCCTAGAACTGCAGACTTGGGGCCCTGGACATTGAGTGACAGGGACAGACAAAGTTGGAGAGGGACAAAAAGGCCGATGGCGCTCACTCTCGCACACAGTCAAACGTGGAGTCTGGAATGCCGCCGCCAGTGCGCTGGCCTCCCGGGACCTGGAAACTGGAGTCCTGGGAGGGCTCTCAGACAAACGGAGCAGCCCACCCATCACTCTTTTTACAGATAGGGACTCTGAGGCCCCGAGACGAGCAAGTCAGCACGGGGGCTGAGACTGGGACCCAGGACATCAGACACCACACCCAGGACACTGGCTATTCCCTATCTTACCTTAGGGTATCTTGAGCTCTAGATGTCAGAAGCAAACTACCCCACCTTTTAGTAGTGTGTCCCCCACTAATGTTCCAGAGGTTGAGGGTACACTGCATGTAATATTGTGAGTACACTGCCCCCAAATATAGAAGGTGCGCTGTCCCAGACGTTGGGACACGCTCGTACCCATAAGCTGGGGCGAGGGAACAGTGCCAGCGCCCCTGGTGGGCAGGGAGAAGGTGCTGATGCTGCATTGGGCCCTGGCGAAGGGGACTGGTCCCACTCCCTGGCACCCCGCCCAGTCAAGTCCCAGGTCCACAGCTCTCTCCCCCCAGGGCAACCGATGGCACAGCCCTCTTTCCTCCTGGGGCGGGGGCTGCCAACTCGTTCAGGCTCCTCCATCCACACCACCAGCATCCGCGGGCCTCGAGCTCAGGCTGTACACACGCAGAGCGGGCAGAGGACGGGAAGTGGGGTGACTGTGGTTTTGGCATCAGAAGGATCTGGGTTTGATCCTGGCTTTGCTTCTCAACTAGCTATGATTATAGATTTTATTATCGTCCCCATTTCTTTACTCCCGCTTCTAAAACTACGCATCTGTGCCCTTTGCAATGAGGCCCTGCAACAGCTCCCAGCAGAAGAGGTGAAATCGATTTCCCTCTCCCGTTGACGTGGGGCTTGGCCATAAGGCTTCCTTTTGCTAACAGGCTGTTGTGTATCTGCATGTCTTGGCTTGCAATCTTGTGCTTCTACCATCTGCCAGGAGGGGCATGTGTTCTGGGTAACTATTGGTCCCAGGAGAACGAGGAGACTTCTGAAACAGACCAACCTGCACCCTGGAGCCAAGCCCAGCAGAGCCACGGCTGTCAGGGAGAAGTGAATGCCTCTTGTCACCCACTGAGTTTGTGGATCATTTGTTACGTAGCCTTCTTGCCACAAGAGCTGATGAATGCACGATGGGACCATAGTTACCTATGCTGATCTCTGGGCGATGCAGTTTTGTCATCCATGAAAAATGGGTGATAACACCTAGCAACCCCAGTGTGATGGTTTAATGGGCTGACATGAGTAAAACACATGGCATGGGGCCTGCTCCATAGAAGGATCTCGATAAACGGTGGTTTTAAAAAGAGGGAAGGCTCATTCTGTAAGAGCTAGACTCGACAAAGTGTATTTGTGCCCACTGCTGACAGCTCGGGCCAGGCATCACGGGGATGGATTTAAAATCCTGTTCCTGTTACGTGATTGACATTAGCCTCAGACAGGTCTCTGGGCAGAAACCCTGGCCAGGTGGGGGCTGGGATGGAGGGGGGTCTGGAACGCCCTCTCCTGATCTCAAACCGCGCACCTCATAATCGAGCCCACGTCCTCCCTTCTAGACCACGGGTTGACTTTCTCTTTTATGAGTTTCTCGGCAACAAAAACAACCGTCACAATCTCCTGTCACTTCAACAAGGAGCAGTGGTGACATTTCACGGTAATAGGACACTGGTGACAGCAGCAGGGCCGCCGCATCCATCAAGGGTGCCATACTGGAGACTCAGGGGGCTCTCCCGACCTCCCAGGCGACCCCTCCTTTCCTGCGGGAGTGGCCTCCAGAGCCGCACGCCTTCTCCAGGGGTCCGGGCTCTGCTCTGGAGGTGCCACATGGTGTGAGCACTGCTCCTGGTCAGTCCAGGTGTTCCACCAGTGGCTCAGCTCAAGAGTTTCTGCAGACACGGGGGGTGCTCTCACAAGAACCCCTGGCCCCACTGGCCCACAGGAGCCCTGGCTGTGGTTGTTCTCCGAGGCTCGTGAGTAGAGAGGGTGGGAAGTCGGTTTCCATTCTCTCCTGGACTCTTGGCAGGTCTGGGGTTGGCTGCCTGCCAGCCTCGGTGATGCCACAGCCTGGGATGGGTAGCAGGGCGCTGAGATGAGTCAGATCATAGCTCAGGAGTGAGGTCTGGGTACCTGCTGGCTGATGTCCAGGGCTTTCAGGGGGTGGGGTGCTAGGTGAATGTGCAAATGGCCTGGGGGGGGCAGTGGTGAGCACTTGAATAAGGCCGTCTGCATCACAGAGGACATTGTTTTCCCCTAAATGAAAATTGCTTCTCCTACTCCCTGCTCAGACTATGAAGCTAATGTGGGCCCATTTTAGGAAATTAAAACAGCACAAAAATATATAAAGAAGAAACTGCAAAAAAAGTTACCTAAAATATCATTACCCAGAAATGACCACTGTTAACATTTTGCTGAATATGATTCCAGGTTGATCCGTCTTTATGCACGCATGAGTGTGTGTGTGTGTGTGTGTGTGCGCAACACACTGCTATCCACAACCCCAACTGCTTTCTAAGGATAGCGGGTTTGCTTTGGTGAAAGGCCTGTTGGGAGCTGACCCTCAGCATCTCGAGGGGTTTGGATAAGCGCCAGAGGGGCCTGGATCCGGATTTGGGGGTTGGTGCAGCAAAGGACTGAATTGCTCTGCTTCATAAAGTGAGAAGAACTTGGAGCTCCCAGGGCCAATCAAAAGCCAGAGAGAGCAATAGAGCCGAAAATAGAAAGACAAATAAAGGCGCAGAGCGCAGCCCAGCAGGGGGCTGGAGCCCTAGCATGGAGCAGCCACGGCACTTTTGAAAAGCAGGGACACCTAATAACTGAACTGCAGTGGTTTGCTTTGTTGCTTTGAAAAGCCTTCCACCGGCTTCCACAGGCCTTATCTACACACATTCACCCCACACACAGTTCTAGCATGAGCGTGCTGTGGGAGACGCTAGGAGAGGGCTGCAACCATATCTGAGTTGTTATGGTGTGGAACCAAAATGGGGACATGGGACACTAAGGCGGTCCCAACCTGGAGCTAGCTCAGCAGAAGGATGAGGGTAGGAGTGGGGCAAGGAGGTGACGGAGAGTCCAGATGTGACCACGTGAACAAAAGTCCTTGGGAGTTCACAGAGATATCGGGAGCAGAGTTTCCCCAATTTGTGGATGGGGTTCAAGCCAACCTTCCCTAGGTGTGAACCGTAGGCTGGCCCTGGACATCTGGGATAGATATTTATGTTTATGGGGTTTATTTAAACTGGATTTTTTTGCACTTACTGTTTTACACCTTTTTCACTCAGTCCCATGTCTCATGCATCATGGCTTGTCAATAAGTATATATCCAACGCACTCTTCTTAATGTCCAGATGGCAAACTATTGGAGAGGAACTAGCCATGTATGTAGCCACTCTCTGTTGATAGGCATTTAGGTGATTTCCAATAATCCTGTGAAAACACGCCTCTATTTACAACTTTACTCATCTGTTGAGGTGTCAAAAAAAATTGTCTCGGGTTAGAATACCAAAGAACAAAAATCACACTGTTGGTTTTTTTCTATTCTGCTGAGAATCAGTTGTTTGAAGGCAATACCAGCATGCCCAGATGATGTCTGTGGGTTGCAGATGGAGGCGGTGATTTTGGTGAAATTGACCTGATTCATTAGGGTGTCAGAGACGCGCAGATCCACTCCTTCTCCTGACTTTGAAATTGAAACAGGGCCTATTTGGGTCTTTAGCACATGCTCACTTCACAGCCCTCTCCTGTGACCGCCGCTGGCAAGAGGGCAAAGTCGACAATGGAAATGGATTTTGGGTCCCTGAGAAAATTACCAAGTCAAGCAGGAGGATGCCACTGGTCCACTGTCGATCGCGGGGACTATCAGAGCCGGAAGCTTCCTTTGAGATTATTTGGTCCAGCATCTCCATTTTACAAATGGGAAAACTGACGCCCATGATCACACAATTTGCAAGAAAATAGTAGAAGCTAAAGTTATTCTTAGTGTTTTATATCTATTTTTAAATCTAAAATGTAATAAAAACCTTTTCTATTGGGCATCTTTCTATTCCCATTTTTCAGTTGAAAACAGAGGGAGAAGGAGAGAGGGGACTTGAACCCTGGCCGTCTGGAGAGAGTCCGCGTCAGGAAATCCCTGTAGGGTCGCTGTCCCCTGTAACTGAGCAGGGAGGGCAGCCAGGCCCTCTGACTCAAGGTCTCTGCTTTGTCCTGTCATTGGGCGGCTGTGGGGCAGAGCTGCCGACGTGTGGAGGGGCCCGCGGGCACACGCCTCTCTGTCCAAGCATCTGTCTGTCACCGCGAAGAGCCTGGGGGGATGTTCTAGGTGGACGGCACAAATGAATAATTCAATAAAAGTGAATAATTTCCATGGCAACCTTGCCAGCACCAGCACGTGACCCGCTCCACTGCCTCCAAGGGCCGGGTTCACCCGAATAAAGAGGCGCATTTGTCAGACTACACAGAGCCAAGTGGGATAACGTTTTCTTTCAGGGGAGCTGAAGTGAAACTAGGTCTGTGGTTGGCAGCAGGGCCAGGCTCGTAGGGACCTTGTTCAAACACAGGTCGGCGGGTCGGGGTCTGCGGAAGGCCCAGCGTGCCTGCAGGGCTGGGAAGAGGACTGCGCTTTCTGGCAGGGGAGGAGTGTGAGGACCAGTTCCCAAGACCTCTGAATCTGGGACAAGGAAAATGCAAGACTTACATTCCTCCACAATTTACAAAGGACGCTCAGCCCCTAGGTTACAGAGCCCTCACAGTGTCCCTTCGTGGTGAGAAGAGGAAACCGAGGCCCAGAAAATTGCCCCCAAAAGTCCGCACCTGCTTCCTGGCTCCCCACCTCTCAGCCAGACCTGTGTCTCTTTGGATGCTCAGGCCCTGAGCAAAGAAGGAGGCGAAGGGCGGTCACCCGGGGCCCTTTGAGAACCATCAGGGCAGTGGGGTCCCAGTTTGCCTCGGGTTTCACGGCGAACAGAGCTGGGTGAGGGCCTGGTTCTACCAGCCCAGCGGCTCCAGGGCTGTTGCCGGCCCACAGGAGACTAACGCAAATCCGAAACAAAAGCAGAGCAACGCCCTTTCTTCAAGTTAAAAAATAATGGGGGCTGGGGTCAACAATTTAAGAGCTAACAGCACCACTTTGTGTGGCGGGGAAATGGGGGCTGGGATGCTTCCTGTCCGGTTGTAGCAGATGACCGACCATGACAACTCTGCTAGGGGCCCCAACGTGTAGGGAGGGGCCGGGGGAAGCGGGGGCAGTGAGGGCAGGGGAAGGGGCGGTTCGGGGGTTTAACTGGTAGCATCCTGCTTAAATTCTCACCTACCGCGCTCTCTTAGCTCAGGCCTATTTTCAATCTGAGGACGGAGCACGTGCACCTGTAGGGGACACCTCGTTTGCATCACTTCCAGACCCTCTGGGCCTTACCTGCGTATCCCTATTCCAGCCTCCCTCTGCTGGGCAGCTCCACACAGTCTCTGGGCAGCTTGGTGCTGTGCTACTCAACAGGGGCCTCACCTGAGTCCACACCCACAAGTCTTTTCTCCTTCTCCGCGGGGGGAGCCTCAGAAAGCACTTGGGCACAATCCAGAAGTGAGGGAGTACGCCCGCCTCATGGGGTGAACCTCTGACCAACAGCAGGCGGGAGCTGTGGGATGTCCTTCTTCCTTTCTCAGGGCCCCTCGCCTCCCGGGGGGGTCCTGGAACACACCCCAGGCAGCTTCTCAGTGGCCCCACTGAATCAAGCGGCCAGTCTCCTGCAAGGGAGGCCAAGCAGACACTGCATCCTTGTCTCGGCTCTCCCTCCTTCTCCTCCTCCCTCCTGTGGGGGGCTAAAGAACGGCCCCAAAGATACCCAGGTCCTGGTACCGGAACCCGTGAGTGTTTCCTTATGGTAAACGGGGTTTTGCAGACGTGACTGTGTTAAAGATCTTGGGATGGATTATTGTCTGTTTAACTCTTCTGGATTATCCGGGTGGGCCCTAAATGCAGTCACAAATGTCCCTATATGAGGGAGGCCGAGGGACATTTGATTATAGAGGAAGGCAACAAGGAATGAGCAAGATGCTATGACATTGACTTTGAAGATGGAAGAAGGGGCCACAAGCCAAGAAATACAAGGAATGCAGCTCTAGAAGCTGGAAAGTCCCGGAAATGGATTCTCCCAGAGCCTCTGAGGGTGTAGCTCCCTTGTGCAGTGCACAACCTGAACAGCCATACAGGTATCCTTGATGAGCTGATTGACCTTGGGCAAATTATTTTACCTCTCGAAGCCTCTATCTCTTCTGTAAAATGGGAAGCATCAGAGCATTTCACTCAGAGTGTTATCCTGAGGATTTCATAAGATGACTCACGTGGGCTCTAAAATAAATAGCCAATAAATGATAACGGTGTCATCACTGCTGTTACTCTGATTTTCATAAAGGTGGTACAGGCACCTTCACGGAACCCTGCCTTTGGTCACTACTGCCCAGTTACTTAGCTTTTCGGCGAGATGTACCTCTGTATCTGAAGCTGCTGGTTGGAACTTATAGGCCTAAGGCTTCTTTCCCCTTCTAAGATGAAACTCATCACCACGTATAAGCACCGAGTGTTTACTGCCTCTTTCAACAGACAAGAGAAGAGAGCCTCAGACGGGGCAGGTGACTTGCCCGAGGTCACACAGTTGGCAAGTGACATAATCACATTGGAACTCAGACCTCCTGACTCCGAGGCCTGAGCCCTTCCCTCTGCACCGCCTGGCAGCTGAGGGGTGCAGGCAGAAGAGGAGGGGAGCGCAGCGGAAAGCTCCTGGGGGCTGCCCCCAGGGAAGGGCTCCACTTCAGCCCTTTGGCCGGCAGCCACGAGAGAAGAAAATGAAGTGACAGTCTGCGAGTGCGGTCTCTCTTTTTCCAATTCAGCTCCGTCTGCCAACAGCAAACACATCTCAGACCGTGGGCGGACTGATGCCTTCGCGAACCTTTGTCGCGTCAGCGTAAATCTCTCGCCATCTCCTCCGACCGCCCCTCGGAGACAGCCCCTTAAATCACGTCACAGGCCGCTCCCACCCTCATCCCGGGCACGTAGCTATTATCTGATGGTGGCCTTCAAACAGGCTCCAATTTGATTTGGGGCCTTTGTGGCCACTGAGAAGAAAGGCTTTCCTCTCGTCCCCCTTTGTGGGTCAGCTGGCCAGACCGGGATCATCATAATAGTGACAATAGTCATAACCGATGCTGACTGAATGCTGACTGCGCCCGGCACTCTGCCAGCTCCTTACATCTAATATTTCACTTAATGCCCGTCCCGGCTGCCCGAGGCGGATGTCAGTTATTCCCATTTTACAGGTACAGAAATGGAGGCTCAGAAAAGTTCAGGGACGGAGCCCGGGCTCGGCTGCAGGGTCTCCAACCCAAATATCCATCTGCTGAATGGGCTACCTCCCTTCCCCAGGACTGGGGTCTCCCGGCCCTTTGCGAAAGGTCGTCAGCCTGACGGCTCCACAGCTGCAGACCTGAAGACCAGACCGCGCGGCAGGCCCGGCTGCAGGCAGGGTGCTCGGCTCTAAAGGCCTGGCAGCCGTTCTCATGGGGCGGGGAGTGGGGGGTGGTTGTGTCTCCTAAATTTGGCCAGCGGGAGGCGGTTTTGTTTTCCGTGACTTGCAGCAGGGTTAGTGCTCCTGGAACCTACGGCTGGGTCTGCTGTGGGTGGAAGCCAGGGGCGCTGCTCGGATCCTACAGCAAACAGGACAGCCCTCACCCAAGAATCACCGCTCTGAGGATTTTCCATGGGTCTGCTCACCCTCTCCTTTAACTCCAAACAGCTCTGAGAGGAAAGGACTGTTTTTAGCATCCCCCTTTACAGACAAAGAAACTGAGGCGTGAGAGGTTAAGTAATTTGCCCCACATCACACAGCCTATGAGTTGCAGAGCTGGGAATAGAACCGGGCAGCCTGGCTCCCAGCCCCCGAGCTCTCAGCTACCTCCCCACCTGCCTCCGGAGCTGCAGAGCCAGGCTGTGGGGTCCCCGGACTACGCTCAAGCCCGGGCTCTGACACCCACTTATCCGTAGGACTTTGACAAGTGGCTCTGAGACTCAGTTTCCTTGGCTGTTCACCAGGGATCCTGTGTCGTCTCCTAGGGCTGTCATACAAATTATCTCAGATGTGACTTAACGACAGAAATGTCTCCTCTCATGGTTCTGGAGCCAGAAGTCCAACGTCAAGGTGCCGGCAGGGCCGTGGTGTCGCTGAAGGATCTTGGGGAGGGTCTGTCCTGTTTCTTCCAGCTTCTGGTGACTCTAGGGCATTCCTTGCCTGTGTTTGCATCGATCCATCCTCTGCCTCCGTCTTCCATGGACTTCTCCTCTAAGTGACTGTGTCATCTTTTCTGTCTCTTATAAGGACACTTGCCATTGGGTTTAGGGATAATCCAAGATGACCTCATGTTGAGATCCTTAATTTAATTATATCTGCCAAGACCCCTTTTTTTCTAAATAAAGTCACATTCACAGGTTTTAGGGGTTAAGATGTGGACATATCTTTTGGGGGGCTACCATTCAACCCACTATAGGTACTACCCTGCATCGTGGAATGGGATTACAAGTGTGAGAGCACCAGTAAATCTTACATGACTCTAGGAGGCAGAGGACTTAGCACGTGGCCAGGACCCGGTAACGACCTGTGGAAGGAACTGCACAGATGGTGTGGCTACACCCCGTCCTGGTGGAGGACAGCATTCCTCCTGGGTTGATTCTGTGCTTTGGGTCCTGAGTGTTTCATTCTGTCTGGTCCCTTGCTTCGAGCTGAGGGTCTGAGGCTAGAAGGTGGTGTGCTTTCTCCATCTCTGCCTCTTCCCTTCTGTCGCCTCCTATCTGCCCTGGCCCAGTACCCCGCCGGCCCTGTGAGTGATTCCAGGACCCCGAAGTAGGCACACAGGTTTCTCCGAGCCCGCAGTCACCCCACCTGCATTTGGGGAGGTAGGTCTGCAGACCTGCCTTTCAATACCGTCCTTGAGAGGGGCAGTCATTGCAGCTGTGTGCCCAGCAGTCCAGTCCTCCACGCTTCTGGGCACGTGGGTGGGGGCATTGCACTTCCTAGCTCCCTTTGGTTGTGTGCAGCTGTGTGACTAGCTAAGAGCAATGAGTTCGAACGGACATAACGTGTTTCAGTTTGGGGCTGGAGCTTTTTGATGCTGGCGTATGAACCTCAAGAAGTGTCTTTCGTACACGCGATACTCCAGAAAGTGGCTGGCCCATCAGCTTACACCTTCGGGGAGGAAGGTGTGACACAAGATGGCTAGATGAGCCTCGACGGGCGGGAGGCAGGAGTGGGATATACACCCGGGTGGTCCTAAGCCATTGAGATTCCCAGGTTATTTGTAGCCGCAGCATGACCTAGCCTCCTCAGATCGACACTCAAGGGAGAGAAGTGCGAGCTGAAGGTGCCCAGGAGTCGGTGCAGGGGAAACGCTGACCACATCGGGGACTCTGAACGAGACGTGATTCTCAGAGAATCCACTGCGTTCTGCTCTCCTCTGGGCCCTCAGTGGCGTGTGACTGGTTCACCGCCCGTGGACCCAATGGACGCCTCTCCTCTGGGTCAGGGTGATCCCAGGGGACCTCAGGGAGGGAGTGATGCAAAACTTGCACCAAGAATCGATTCCAAGCCCGAGGTGTGGTACACTCTATTTTGACTGTTCAGGTTTCAAAAATAACCTCTCCAAACGCAACGTGATATCCTGGATTCGATTGTGGAACAGAGAAAGGACGTCAGTGCAGACCTGGAGAGATCCAAAGAGAAGTCTCAAAGACAAGTCTGCAGCTTAGTTTTGTTCCATCGTTGTGTCTCGGTTTTGATAAATGTACCCGGATCAGATAAGGTGCTGTTAGCATCAGGGAAGCTGAGGGGGAGCAGAACTTTCTGCACGGTCTTTGCAACTCTTCTGTAAATCTAAAATGATCTCCAGATAAAAAGTCTGGAAAATAATCTCTCACTGCTTAATTGGTATAGAGATTCTTTTGGGATGATGAAAATGTTTTAGAAGTACACAGAGGGGTTGGTTGTACAACACCACGAAATGTACTAAATGCCAGGGAATTGCACTCTTTAAAACGGTTAATTTTATGGTATGTGAATTTTACCTCAATTAAAAAGAAATAAATCATAGGGAGAAAAACAATACCAGAGGAGTAATTAGTGCCACGGGTGATGGGGTCTGCCTGAGCCTCAGACTTGAGGACAGCTCCAGACTCCCCTCTTTCTCATCACTCACTTTGCTCTGTTCTCCCAAGTACCGCCTGCTCCCCGTCCTCCACATCCATTCCTAACCCACAGCCCAGAAGTCTTCCCAAAGCACCTCTTCCTGGCTCCTCTACCTGCCCAGGCAGTCCTACTTACATGTCTATTGGTTCCGCTCACAGAGCAAGAAAAATAGTAGCAGTGATAATAATGACTCCACTCACCATGCACCAGTCATGGAGCCGACCTCTTTAAACGCATCAGTTGACCTTCTTGAATAACCTGTACGTTAAATACTATCATTATCTCTATTTCATAGCTGTAGAAACAGAGAGTTGGAAAGGTTAAGCTCCTTCAGGTCACTCAGATAAGTGGCAGAGCTGGGATTTGAGCCCGTGTCATCTCGCTCCAGGGCCTGTGGGTTAAATGCTGCAGAGAGAGTCCATAGAGACCATCCATGGGGATAAAATCCTCCTCCTAGAGTGACACAGCTAGGGCCAGTCGGTGATAGTTTCTCTTGTTCACTATTTCATTAACTCATCAACCATTTTGTGAATGCCTACTGTGTTCCAGGCACTGTGCTAGGCACTGAGCTTCCAGCATGCACATGACCTTGTCCCTGACCTTGTGGAGCTTATAGTCAAGTGGGGGAGACTGGTAATAAGTAAACACTGAGCATGTAACATAAGTCACATCGTGTGCAACAAAGGAAGAAATCTGGTGCCACAGGGGAGAATGGCTGAGGGGACCTGACTTAGATTGGGAGACCCCAGCAAAGAGGGCTTGTGGGATTTGGCCAGATGCACAGTGGGCAGTGGGGAGAGCATCTCAGGAGAGGGAGCAGCCTGAGAGAAGGGCTCTGAGACGGGCACGGATGTGGCTCTTCTGAGAACCCGGCGGAGTGGTGTGGCGTGGCTGGACCTGAAAATTCCAGGAAGAGAAAGTAAGATCGGGCTGAAGAGGCAAGCTGAGGCCAGGCCCTCAGAGCCTAGGAGGCTAAGTTGAGGCATTGGGATACTCTTTGACTGGAAGGTTCTGGCCTGAGATAGGATTTGGAAAAGTGAGACTGAGGGAACTTGGAAAATGCCCGAGGACCAGGGCACCTGAGATCATCTTCCGGGAAGGTGCCCGCTCCCCTGCACCAGCACCACGTGGAGAGGCTCAGGACGGGGCCCAGAGAGAGGCCCTACACAATAGGGGCCTCCGTGGAAATATAAGGGAGAGGAAATGAAGGATGGGGAAGCCGAGACATCTTCCTGGCATCTCCCCACTTTCTGGGACAAGTGGTATCATCAACATAAATAAGGCCCAGGAGGAGGAGCAGATTTTGGAGAAGAATGAGGTGACCTCAGTGTGGGACATCCAGACCCTGGGATACCAGTGACACCTGGTCTTGCAGGACACTGGGAAAGTAAGATTGGACTTAGAGAAAGAAGTCGAGGATGGCAAGAGAATGGAGAATTCAGCAGCTTAGAATGAGAGGCCATGGGAACAGAAGAAAGGGATAAGAGAGAATTTAGAGAAAGGAGGGAAAAGCTGTGAAATAGAAATTTGGGGAGGACCTAGGCTTAGGTGCATTGGGCAGAAAGAGGAGCTGGCAAAGGAAACAGGCATGCCATGAAGACAGCTAGGAAGAGAACCAGTCATTGGTGACCCAGAATCCAGAGGCGATGGAGGCAACGCATGCTCTCAGACATGGCTGAGACATGGGGGTGGATGAAGGTGGAGAAAAGGCAGTCAGACTTGCTCTTGGATATTGGAACACAACAGGGAGAAAGCAATTTCACAGCAGTGGTGGGAGTGGAACCAAGATTTCAAGGAGCAGCGGAGGAAATGGGGTGAGAAGAAGTGAGGCAGTGAGCATAGAGCACTGCTGGATGGGATGGCAGTTGGTTGAGAAAGGATCCCTCTGGGATGGAGGAAATCTGAGTCAGTCCACTGAGAGGAGGCAGCCAGGGGGAGGACTACAGTAGGGGTGAGAGTCGGGTGAGTATACATAAGGGGGGAAGATGGTGGAGCAGGCATGAGGGCAGGATATGTGAGTTGCCAAGTGAGGGGCCAGATACATTGTGGGTGTTGGGGGGATGTGTAATGAACTTCCATCAAAGGGTCAAGTGGGACATCTGCCAGAAACAGCGACATCACCAGGCTCTGGCTGGGAGCTGGGCATGTTATTGGGGGGGATGACAGCCTTGCTCCGTCAGCAGGTTGATAGGCTTGAGGACTGTCCCCAGCACTGCTCTGTCCTTGAGGTGCGGTCCCGAGGAGGCAGACACTGGAGATCCTGGAGAGCGTGGGGTATGAGGTTGTAACAGTCATCAACTGAGGGAGTCTGGCTTTGGGTATCTCTACTCCCCAGGGAGCAGCGGGCTCAGGCTGATCTTAGACCCTGGGGTCCCAGACCCTTAACTCTCTGAAAGGCCAAGGATGGGAGACCCAAAGGAAAAAGAAATGGAAGGGTTAGGAAAACTATATTTGCTAAATTCGTCCCTGTGCTAAATACTTCACGTGGGTCATCCCGTGTAATCCTCATGCCATCTCTGCAAGGAGACGGGAAAAGGAGTCTTCATGAGAGTGAACGGCAGAGCCGGGGTTCAGACCCAGGGCAGTCAGAACCCGAGGCTCGTGCTCGCTCCCGCTCCCTGCGCCATGCTGCCTCCAGAGCGCAGAGGCCTCCAGCTAACAGAGCACGTGAGCAACGTTTTATTACCTGTGACGGTGGGCAGTTGAAATGAAGGTGAGTTCTCCATGTTTGGACAGGGCCAACTTCCTGCTCACGTGAGCAGAAGGATAAGTTAGCTCGTTCACTTTTACTGTTCAGCCTCTGGCTTCCAAAGACAGAACAGCTAGAGAGAAACTGAGGCAGCAGAGCCCTTTGTCTTTAAGGCACGAGGCTAACTTCCTTGGAACACGCTCAGGCTGACCATGCTGGCCAGGCGGTGGGTCTCCACCTCTCCTGATCCGAGAGCCTGATGGACCCAGGGAGACGAGAGTGAAGCCTGGCTTCCAGGCGGAGCCAGCAAAGAGGAGGCAGCCCCCTTCCACGGGGTGGATGGCATGAAACAATGAGCGCCTCATCTTCTAATCACATTACCTCACCCCAGGGGGTGTTTCCTGGCCCATTATCACATGGCGTGGTTGGCTGGATCTCCATTTGTCACAGCAAACATCAGGCATATGGTAATGGTCCCGTAAAACATGCCCTATTGGGTCTTAATGTCTATTTAATGACACCTGCTATGAAGGCTCCCATAACTGAACTCATAATGGGAGATGAGGGGATATTAGATTTTGGAAAAGGAGAGCTCTCTGAATGACAGGCTGCCTCTCCCCAGGAGGCAGGCGCCGTGCTAGGTTGCGTGGCGGTGGCTGGCAGGAAACCACAGGATTTAACCGCAGGAGGAGCTCCAAGAGATGAGCTGGCCCAAAGCCGTCTTTGTCCCAATGGGAAGGGGGAGGCTGAGGCCCTGAGGGAGGAGAGCAGAAATGATCCCAGTGGGGAAACTTGGAATACCAAGCTTGGTGTCTATTTCTTTTACCAGCCATTGATCGATGTTCAAAACGCATCTCAACCACTCCATTTCCTATTTGGGGCGGGGAAGAAGGATTGAAGCTGGTGGGAGTAGGAAATACCAAGGGAGGGGAATTTATTTCTCTCCTTCCCAAGAGTTGGAGACCTCCGGACCCCCTTCCTTCCTCCCTCTGTCCCCGCCCTTTTCCTCCCTCTGTTGTCCTCTATGCATCTCTTGACCTCCACTCTCGCCCTCAGGCAGGGAGAGGCAGAGCGGGTCCTAGAGGAAAGAAGGTTTTGGACAGGAAAATAGGGAGAGGTTTCACTCCCTTTCCACGTCAAGATCTTACCCCGGGAATGCTGGCAGTTCTCAGAATGCTCAGATCCCCATTCGTTCGTTCGTCATAAGGTGGGTTAAATGGTGGGATGCTTATGCCAGCCAGAATTTTCCAAAGACGGCTGCACCAATAGCTTCCATCCCACTTGCTCTTCTATAATGGGATCTCATTAAGAAGTAGAGGCTTGGGGGCCAGCCCCGTGGCCGAGTGGTTAAGTTTGCACGCTCCGCTTCGGCAGCCCAGGGTTTCGCCGGTTTGGATCCCGGGTGCGGACATGGCACCGCTCATCAGGCCACGCTGAGGCAGCATCCCATATGCCACAACCAGAAGAACCCACAACTAGACTGTACAACTATGTACTGGGGGGGCTTTGGGGGGAAGAAGGAAAAAAAAGATGATTGGCAACAGATGTTAGCTCAGGTGCCAATCTTTAAAATAAAAAAAAAAAAAGAGTTGAGCCCAGGAGGCTACCAGAAGTCAGGGTCTCCCTACCTGGCATCTGGATTTAAAGAAAAAAAAGAAGTGGTGCTAATTTCCCACACCTTGAATCTATGCTGGCTTGTAACCAATAGGATGTGGTTGGACGTGACACTGCACGACTTGTGGGGCCATCGACAGCTTCCACGTGGTCTCTTGGGACGCTTGGTCTAGGAGAAGCCAGCCACCTTAGGAAGTCTGACTGGAGAGGCTGCACAGAGACGCTCCAGCCGACAGCACCATCCGAGCTCCCAGCTGCCAGCCAGCGTGAGCTGCCAGCCGTGTGCGGGAGCCGTCCCGGCCTTCCCAGCTCAGCCCAGACTTCAGATGACTGCAGCCCCGGGTGTGACGTGCCTGCAAACTGCACAAGAGGCTCCAAGTGAGAACTGCCCAGCTGAGCCCTTCCAGAATCCTTGACCCACCAAATTGTGAGCAAAATAAAACGTTTGTCTTAGGCCTCTCGGTTTTAGGGTAATTTGTTACACAATGGAAAACGGAAGACTTTCAGTGATGAGTGAAATTCAACCCTTGCCCTTGACACATTCAGAATTGAGTCAGAGGTTGGAGGCGCTTTAACCATACCCAAACTATGACTCGGCGGGTGCTTTAACACGAGAGCCGACACAGAGCTTTGCCAGACAGCTGGGAAGCAAGACACTCAGTCAGGAAGGGATGGCATGTGGAAGGGCGAGGAGGCATCCCGGAGGCCAAATAGGTACCATCTTGATGACCGGACAGGGAGCTCCGGCACGCCCTCCGAGGGGCAGAGCAGAGTCCGAGGTGGCGCTCAGAGCTGCTAGTTGAACAGAGTGCATCTTCCTGGAACCTGAACAAAGCCCACTAGGAAGTAAGCTAAAACACTGTCATATTAAAACCAACAAGAATATATCACAAAATAAAAGTGCAAAAATTACACGATTTTTTAGGATTGAATTAGAAAAGTTCGAATAAATTTTGCACTTCTTCAGGCCTTGCTGCAGCCTCTGCGGAGGTGCAGGCGGGGGGCTCTTTGATGGAAACTTTGAGAAGCTCTGTGTAGGTGAGAGGTTGCTCTCAGGAGGTTTGCCTCTGGGGCTGGTAATATGACCAGACCCGTTTTAGGAAGATTTCTCTGGAAACAAGGGTAGAAGATGATCTGGGTAAGACTGAAAGCAGGAGGGCTGTTCAGAGCCTGTGGGAACATCCAAACTAGAGGCTCCATAGGATGGGAGGACGGTGGTGACAACAGGGGTCTACTTGAAAAGTCCTTTCAAAGTTAGAGTTGCCAGCACTCCAGCCCGGCCTTCCGGGTCTCTGCTTGGCCGTCTCTTTCTCTAAGGATTTTGCATCTGGTCTGGATGAGAAGCCCTCCTGAGAGGTCTGGCGGCTCCCTGTGCTTCCCTCACCATGCCACCATCTCACTGCACTGCGTGGCCATAACATCAACAGCACTGATGGCATTTATTGGATGCTTCCTGCATGCCAGGCACTTCACCTGTTTTCAGTTAGGAATACGTTCACCTGTATAAAACAGAAACTCCTATAAGAGTGCCTTAATCAAGAAAATGGCTTAAGCAAGAATTATTCCTCTCATGACCAGTCTGGAAATAGGTAGCATGGAGTCTATGCGGGTGCCCAAGGATGTCATTTGGAAGCCAAGTTCCTTCCAGCTCCTGTTCCAATGCCCCAAGCATGTGGTTTCATCCTCATGGTCTTGAGGTGGTTAGATGTTCCATATATGTGTTTCTGGCAAGAAGATAAACAAAAAGTGTCTCTCGTGAAACTTTCTCCTTTCATTCAGGAAAGAATGCCCTCACCAAGACTTCCATCTACTTCTGCTTGGCCAGAACTGAGGCACAGGGCCACCATGGCTGCAAGGGAGTCTGGGAAGGCGAGTATTTTGTCAAGATGCATTGCCACCTCAACAAAATCAAGGTTCTTTTAGTTAAAAAAAGGGGGATCAGGGCCAGCCCTGCGGCATAGTAGTCTGGCGTGCTCCACTTCAGCGGCCTGGGTTTGCAGGTTTGGATCCAGGGTGCAGATCTACACTGCTCGTCCAGCCATGACTTGGTGGCATCCCACATACAAAATGGAGGAAGATTGGCACAGATGTTACCTCAGGGCTGGTCTTCTTCAAGTGAAAAAAAATGAAGAAGAAGATTGGCAACAGATGTTATCTCAGAGCGAAACTTCCTCACCCAAAAAAAGAAAAAAAAGAAAGAGGGGATCATGGATATTGAGTAGGCTACTGGCTGTGTCTGCCAGAACATGTGTTAACTTATTTAATTCTCACAACAGTCCTATAATGTAGTTATTATTATTGTAATTTTATGGATGAGGAAATTGAGGGACAGAGAAATTAAGTAGTTTTAAAGAATATCATATAGTTAGTAGATGGTGGAGCTGGGAATGGCATCTTTAATTGTTTATGTCTCCTGTAAGACCATAAGTGACATGAGGGCAGGACCACGTGTTTCTTCTTTTACTTGAATTGCTTTATGCCTATCACCTGGCATAGTAGTAATTGGCTTGAAGACAGATTGGATGCTGTATCGACAACCTTACCAAAATCTGTACTCATCTCATGCCTGGATTCCCTGCCATCCCTCCCACGACAATGGAAAGAGAGATCAGAAAGAGTTTCCATCCGGGCATGCCCTTCCTTGTGGCCGAGGTCAGCTTGAATTTGGTGTGAGGACTAAGTTCTGCTGACTGCCAGCCCTGCCATGCTTGGCTGAGCACACCGGGAATATAAAAAGGTCTGAATTGTTTCAAGGAGTGTTTTTAACAAGTTGTAAATGTATTTCACCAAGTCCCATTGCTGTCTATAATTGATGCAGCTGATGAAAAGCAATCATGATCCGTGAATCATTTCTGTCTGTTTACAAGTACATTTCATTCCCCATCTTCCAGAAGGATGCACAAAGCACACTTTAAAGGAAAATGTATTTGATAAGGACATATGGTAGGATGGCTTGCGTTCCACTTCCTCACTGGCTCATGTGATACGTGAAAAAGAAAAAGGCAAACTCGTAATTACTATAGATTTTTAAAAAAATACCCACAGATAATTGCTTTGAAGTATAAACAAGGGCATTTGCAAGAATGATTATTTTATATCCGCTTGGTTTGCTGTAGGATAAGAAATATGGCAGGCACCTTGGGATTTAATGATTTGCTTACATGTCTGTCTCTCTCACTTAAAGAAATGAAATGTGTCTCCTTCCAGTTCATAGCCACCCCTCACTTCCACCCCCACTGCCCTCGCTAAGACCCAGCACAGGTCTCTGTTTGTTGAGTGTATGAACAAATGAATGAACAAAGGGAAAAACCTTCTGGAAAAGATACTGAAAAACTCCGAAGGGGAAGTCTTTCTTCTTTATGACTGAGGTTGTCTAACAGTCTGTATGGCAGTTGGACTTAAGGAGTGAGAGGAGGGGACTTGAACAAGTGAGGCTGGATCAGTCAGCTAACGCTGCAGTAACGCTACGTAACAAGCCAGCCCAAAACTCAGTGGCTTGAAACAATAAGTATTTACTCTCACAATCGTGGGTCTGCAGGTTGATCACAGTGTGGCTGATCTAGACTGGGCTCAGCTAGGTGGCTCTGCTTCAGGCCACAGGTCGGCGGGGCCTGGCTCCAGAGCAGACTCAGGTCTATTTCACACGTGTTTCTTCAGAGGCCCAGTCTGAAGTGGCAGCATCTTTCTGGCACAGACTCTTCACAGGTGGATCACGGGAGTACCAAATAAGAAAACTCCACTGCACAAGAACGTTTCAAGCTTCTAATTGCACCACATCTACTAACACTTCGTTGGTCCCAACAACTCTTATGGTCAACCCAAAGTCAAGGAGCGGGGAGGACCATGAGCCCACAGGAAGAGTACACAAGCGAAATTTATTACAAAGCAGTGAAGAATGGGAACCAAAACTTCGATCTACCACAAAGGAAGCCACAGGGGGAAGAGAGAAATGAGACGATAAGCAGAGAGAATAAACAGAAGTTGAGGGCAGATGGACTGTGAGTGGAGAGAGAAGGGGAAGAAGCTATGATACATCCAGGACACTGAGTCAGGATTTTAGTCCCATGCACTCCTGCGGGACACACCCCAGGCATCTCAAAGGTCCTTCAATGTGAAATGTCACAGTAGCACATAACTTACTCCATAAAAAAGCAGCGAATTAGAATTTCCTGAGAGTTTTTAGGTCTCTTGACGGGAGTAGAGACCAAAAGAGCCAAGCAGAGGTGTGGATGGCGGCCAGTCGACTAGACACCTGCACGGGATGTGAGACGCCCCCCCACCATGCCAGACCAGCTCTCTCCTCCCACTGCTGCCCCCTGGCCTCTGCTCTCTGGGCTCCACGTTTATGACATGGCCTGACAGCGTCGTCAATGGTTTTCTCCAAGCCGAATCCAGTGGACAGCAGCCAGTCCTCCTCTTATTCTAATTCTCTACAGCGTGTGACCCTGTCAACCACTCCCTTCCTCAAATTCCCCATTCCCTTGAATTCTTCTTTGTGATTCTCATTTGCATTTCCCTCCTATCTCCCTGAACATTTCTTCTCTGTGTCTTTTCCTGGCTCATTCGAATTTTCAAGGAGGAAAATGTTGGCGACCGAGATAGAGAAAAGAAGTATTTGGCAGTAAGTGGTCTAAAAATCTTTCGCCTTGGAAGCAACTAGAGCCTCATGCTAACAATGCCTGCTGCGATACGGAATTGGGTGGATGGTGAGCTCATCTGGGGCCTGCTGCCTCATTTGAACAGTGACCTCCCGCCTCCAATAATAAATACAGACATGAGCTCCAGCCAGGATTGGCCACATCATCTTTTTCACCTCCCTTCTGAGTTTCTGGGGGTGGGCTTTGTACCCAACTCACCTGGGCCTCCCCTATAACCCTTGCACAGGGTCTGGCAAGGAATGGGTATGCTCTAACGACAGCATCAGTTAATATTATTGCACATGTAGAGGAGAGGGGGGCGCAGCCTCGAGTTGAAAAGTTAAAAATACGCATCTCTCACTTGACAACAGCCTTCAGCCTACCTTTCCACTGCATCTCTCACCACCTTTTGCCCTCCTGCACGCCACTAAAATTGCTCCCACGTTAGTCTGAACCAACCTACTTCTGTGCCTTAGCTCCTCAAAATGGCCATTTACCCCCCTACCCTCTCCCCATCCCTTCATCATTCATGGTTCAGCTCAAACGCCACTTCCTCCATGAAGCCTTCTCTGATGCCCCAGCAGGAAGCAACCACTCTGCTTCTGAAGTCCTGTAGCCCTCTCTCCACATCTCTCCTGGGGGACTTGTTACTGTCCACCTTGTATCATCATTAATCTGTCTGCTGCTTAGATGCTCCTTACCTGATTGCCAGTTCCTTGCAGTGGGGAATTCCTTTCAAGTTTTGCGTTTCCCCGGTATTAAACTAATGATCTTAATAGAGTAAGTCTTCAGTAAATAGCTGATAAATAGTGATGAACAAATTGAGATAGGAGTGGCAATCTGGTAAGAAATCTGATATGTTCTTTAAAAACTCCTGTTCCAAGCTTGTAGTTCTGGGGGGAAAAAAACCCCGTAAAATCAGTTTTTATTGAATCCGTCTCCTGTTTGCAGAATTATTTTGTGGTCTCTTTCATTGGGCCAATTACGTTTATGAAGATGAATTACGACAGGCGAGAACCCACTTGCATGGATTTCTGTGCGCTAACCACGTAATTAGCGGCCGGCGTCTAGCAGGCAAGTTTGTCGGATGTTTCCATCAGAAAAAAAACACATTATGATCCATAAAAAACAATGAGCAATGATAATTTCATTTTTATTGGTCATTTAAAAACATTCACTGATAATTCTCCCCATGCTTAATAGGCGTATGTTCAATTCCTTCAAAATACACCCATAAACTTGTCGCAAAAGACACTCTTACATAATCGTTCATCCTCGCTTCCATCATGAAACCCAAATGAAAGACTTTCAAAGAGGAGAGTGTGGAGTTCATTCAGGGCATTTAAACAGTTGCTAGTCACCCTGGATCAGCAGGTCTTTCCTGAGAACCTGACCTGGGCTAGGCCGGGAACTAACTACTGCCTTGTTCTGGAGCCAAGGGAGTTTTCACACTTGAGAGGGTTTATCCTCTGTTTTGCATTTGAATTAGAACAGGAAGAGCCCTTGTAATCAGTACCCCTTTCTTTCCATAGAATCCAGAGGAGGTTTGAGGTCCTTTCAGGGGCCTGGACCCCAGGGTCAGGCCAAAGGTAGACACATGGCAGGAGATAATCAATGTTAACTACATGAGCAAATGACCCTAGGCTGGCTGGCTGGCTGGCTGGCTGGCTGGCTGGCTGGCTCAGATGGATGGATGGATTCAGCTGAATTGGCTGGGACTTCCCATAGCCCATTCCTTGTGGTTCTGGCAGAGACTCTGCATCCCACTGCCACTGGCTCCCAGCTCTTATGGAAAGGAGACCAGATTCTTGGCTCTCAGGAAGGTAATTACAGCCTCCAGACCCCCCTCTTAAGTTCAGAAAGAAAAACACTTTCATGTGTTTCCAAAACCACCTTAGGAAATTATTTCAATCTTCCTAAGTGAAAATTAAATCCTCCATATGAAATGCATTTTCTTTTCCTTCTTTCTCCTATTGGCCATGCGACTCTGTTTTCTGGCCCCCGGCTGACCCCTGGGCCCCAGGTCCACTGTCCCATCACGTACCAGGCCAGAAAACCATCAAGGATGAAAATGGAGATTGAAGAGCCAATTGGCGGTCGCTCAGAGGGAGGAACGCATCTCACCAGCCTTCAGGACGTGCTGGTTTCTCTCCAGAAACAAGATCCACCAATTTGCTTGTGCTTTGAAGTGCTGGGAAGCCTGACAAGCCTTCTGAGTGTGTGTGTGTGTGTTGGGGGGGGGGGCGGTGAGTGTGCGCATGTGCGTATGTGTGCACGTGCAGGTGTCACTGAATGTCTGTGTGCTCGTGTCTCCAGAATTCTCCCTGTGTGGGGCAAATGGGGAGAAGGGAGGACAGGGAACGCTCTACGGCTCCCCCCGCTCCTTCTGAGCATCAGGCAGGGCTGGGTGGCCGCCAGCAGGCAGGTGGGCCAGGCCACAGTCCCTGTGTTTGCTCCTGGCTGAGCCCCAGGTGAATGTGGCCTCTCCCCGAGCTAAACATGTCTGCCATGTGCTCACCCAGCACCTCAGGCTTCTCTGGGACTGAGATGCAGGCCGTTCCTCCCACGCTCCTGCATCAGGGGTCTCCATTGTGCCAGCACCTGTGGTTCCCCACGAGCAGAGGCACAGCTGCAGCCTGGCGTCCGCGCTGCCCTGGTGGGCTCTCCATCTGCCCTTCGTCTCATTTCCTGCATCCCACTCGGCTCTCTTCTGCTCTGCAAACATTCCTGCGCTGCTGCTCTCCGACGCGATGGAGAGGCCCTAGACCAGGGTTCGTCCCCGGAGGATCAGGTGAGCTGGGGTGTGAATGAGCCAGAGGCACCCACCCTTGCTGGCCTGCATGCAGCTTTAAGGTCCTGTCTTCCAGGGGTCATCAGAGCATCATCCTGGCCCCAAAAGGGCCTTCTTCTCTACGTCCCTTGGGAGAGTGTTTGGAACGACAGCCAGTGTGGCTTCTATAATCTGTGTGTTGATGGGATTTTCCCAAGTGGGAGGAGGGCAATTACTGGATGATGGCAGAGAAAGCTTGCTGTCATTGCTTGGACTAGAAAATGCCTTGCTTTGGCCACTGGAGTGGGTGATTTTTCTATATTGTGTTGCTCATTAATGCACTTGATTATTAATGCAACAAACACTTAATGAGCACCTAATGAAACCAACAGGTCAGAGTGGTTAGCTTGGGAACCAGACACCCTGGGTTCAAATTCCAGCTCTGCCATTTCCACGCAATCTCTCTAAAGCCCCATTTCCTCATCTATTAAATAGGAGGAAATATAGTATCTGCCTCATGAGATTGTTCTGAGGGATTCAGTAAAATCCATTCTAAACTCTCCATAAATGTCAGCGATTACTACTGAGGTTGATGTTGTCATTGTTACTCTTACTTGGAGCCAAGTGTCAAGCGGGGTGCTGGAGAAACAGAGATAAACAGCTAGCACGGCCCCAGCCCTACGAAAGCTCAGAGTCCCCCGGAAAGGCAGATATGAAAAGCACCAACGATGGTTAGAAGCAGAATGATGGAAAGGGAACTGTGAGGATTCTAGAGGGGAAACCCATTAATTCTTCCCCGGAGAAACAGAGAAACTCCTTAGAGGAGGCGGGTCCATTCCAGGTGGGCCTTGAAGGATATTTAAGCCTTTAATAGTCAGAGAGGGAGAAGAAAGGCATTCCAGGAAGATGGAAGACCACAAATGTGGGAAAAGGACAGATAACCTTCTAGAGTGGCTGAGCATAAACTGAAGATGACAGCCATGAAGAGGATGGTTATGTGGCCAGAATACAGAGGGTCTTGAAGGCCAAGTCAAGTGGGGCATTTTGGGTTTTATCCTATTGGCCGTGGGGAGTGATTCCAGCAACTTGAGCAAGGGAGTGGTGGGATCTGGTCATTGCCGAGGGTAAAACTTGCCAATATAAAATAAATACGTTTACCTGAGACACTGAGAAAACTGGCAGGAATACATAGCCAGATTTTCAATGCTTTGCCTGTATGAGTTTGTTTCCTGCCACAGGCAAAGGGGCCAGGAAGAATGATGTCACGGGGGCAGTGGGACACCTCACGTCCAGAGTCGACAGCCAGCTTGCACTTACCAGGGACCACGAGCCAGGAGAGGTGAAGAAGAAGGCATTTCACACCACATCAACCTTCCTCCAATCCCCGCAGTTCCAGTGGACTTCCAGAGACCCAGAGAAAGTATAGATGGGGACTGAGGCAAGGTGGGACCAATAACAAGGCAAATTGGAGCCAGATGGACCTGAGTCTGAATCCTCATTCTACTGTAACTCTGTGACCTTGGGGACAAATTGTTTAACTCTTCTGAGGCTCAGTTTCCTCATCTGTAAAATAGGAGTAACGGTGGCTAGTTCACAGGGGCGTGGTGAGGACTCAGCAGAGAGGGCATGGGAAGTTTCAGGAATGACGCCAGGTGTGTAGTAAGAGCTCACCAAATGGGAGCTGTCAGGCAGGGCTTCAGAGACTCTGAAAGGCTCAGCACACGGGCCTGCCTCCCCTCCCACCACCCCTCCCTCCCTCAGTCCTTCTTGCTGGTTGCAAGCCTTCCCAGGAGTGGCTGGATAGGCGCAGGAATGCAAAGCACAGCTCCCTGCCTTGGAGGGTTTATAGCCAGAGAAAACCAAAGCGCATCATGCATTTTTCACCACTCTTCTCCTAAGAGGGTGAAACATGCATCATACATCTTTTCTCCCAGGATCGTTGAAATTTTAGCTATAAATGGTAAAATACATCAATGAATTTCCCCATGAATATTTATTGAATAGCACTTTTAATACAAAGCCATTTGAAAAGTGGAACTCCAAGGAAAATGTATTTTGTGGAGCCGTTGATCTTAAAATATTTACCATGAATATGCTCATCCTAGAAATATTACGCTCCGCTTTTTATTATTTGCTCTGGATGAAATCACAGGGATTTGGCCTAGATGGTTTGTACAAGCTGAACAGTATTGGCAAGACGATCTCCTGGACTCCATTCAGCTTGCTTTCTTTGCAGCCCTTGATGCGTTGGCTTCTGGCAGCTGTTGTGTAGATGTCTCTTGGCTTCACAAACGGCTAGTGAAGGCGGACCAAAGACAGACCTGTAACAGGTGAGCTCTGAAAACAGATCATTGGAGAATCGTGGACACTTGAGCTGCAAGGAGCTCAGAGGTTATCTTGTCCAAGGCTTTCACATACACTTGAAGGTGCCCTTCAAGATTGGGTGTCATTTCTCAACCCACCCACTGGCAAAGGTTGCAAAGAGTGAGAACTCGCAAGGTCCATGAAGTGGGAAAACGAATTGCTACAGACTTTTTGGAGAGCAGGCCACCAATATCAACTAAAATCAAAACCATGCATATCCTGTGAAGCAGCAATTTGCCTTTGGGGCTCTTTCCTATAGATCTAAAAGCACTTGTATTTAAAGGCGTGTGTAGAGCGATGCTTGTTGCAGCGTTGTTTATAGTGGCCCCAGCTAGAAACAGCCTGGATATCCATCTAAACGGAAACATGTGTTTAGGTTGTCCCCGGATTCTGCAGAGTGGTGGTCTCTGAGTATTTCTGATTCCTCATTTGATGACAGCATGCACCTCCAAAATACGGATATTTATTTGCATATATGAATATCTTAAGTGCAGAATAAACAAACACAAAATAGAAATTTTAAAGGGATGAGACAAAAATAAACAGATATAAAATTTTGAATACTTTTTCCTTGTGCCAGTGGGGTGTATGCACCCCGTTTTTGAGACCCCTACTATATTATGCTATGTCTCTAAGGGAATGAATATAGTGCGTTATTTAGTGGAAAATAAAAAGACAGAACAGTCAGTGCAATGTATGACCACCTTCTTGCAAAAACAAATGGTTCCCAAATTTCTTGTATCTATATAGATCTATTTATTCTGTTGTTTTATTTCCCACTAAATAATGCGCTGGATTCACAGATAGAGATTATAGATATGGACACACACGCACTTTTCTATATTTATCGGAGTCTAGGAAGGGTGTGAATGGATAGTACCAGGCGGTCACTGTTGATACTGTAGCAGGGGGCTGGACAGGAAGTGGGAAAAGGGGAGGAACTGGGGGAAAATAAGATAGAAAAATGACTATAGCAAAATGGGAAATATTTATGATATAATGCCAAATTAAAAAGAAGAAAGTAAAAATCTATGTATTACATGAGTTCACATAGGGAAAAGTAAATTGCCCATGAAAAGGGACCAGAAAATCCCCCAGACAAATGAAAGTATCGATTTGATCAGGCGCACAATTTTTGTTTTGGGTTTTGGTTGCCATCCTACCATTAATATTCACAGATACCATCTCAGTCTTCCTCTGGGATGTCTACTTCCAGGTTCTCCTTCTCTCAGCATGGTGATGTCACTCAGTGGTCTCTGCAGAGACCTTCTGCATGATGGCATCTGTGCTCCACGGACCCCATGTGCATGTGTCTTCATTTCACACACCTAGCAGCCAGGCTGATGTCTCAGTGACCGAAAGAGAGGATCCAATTGCCCCAGCCCAGCTGGTGTCCCAAAGAACTTTGGTGAGGGAGACAAGGTCGTCAGGTCCAACCCAGATGTCAGCTCCACCGCCATGCTTGAGTGATAGAGAAGGGGCCCAAGTCTTCCACAGATGCACAGACAGTTAGTGGCAGAGACACTTCTAGAGCTCAAGTGCCCCGGATCCCAGGTCTCGTGATCTTTCCACTCCTCAGAGTTGTCTCATTCTCCACATCCAAGGACTCACGACCCTAGGTAAGACTTGCTCAGTGATTTGTGGGAGTAGGATAGGCAAGAGGTATCAAAACGGAGCATTTCTGTGGGAAAATGGCAGCGTAATTCACAGAGCAGAATGTGGCTTTTTAAAGGAGTGAGAATAGATGAGGGCGTCTCTGGATTATTTCCCACTGTTGTTCCTCTGCAGCAGATGTGCTTCTGGGGAGCTATGGTTGGGATAAGCTGTGCTTGGTGCTCTAAGGGCAGAAGACTGAGCCAGGCCCAGGCCACTTCCTCAATCGGAACTCGACTGTGTCAGAGATGATCCCGCTGCCCTTGGCTGCTGAGCTATTTGAGGGGAAAATTGAATTATAATCCTAACATCCTTTGTACATCTGGAAATTTGTCATAGTAATTAAATGCTAATAAGGCAAGGGAGATTAAATGGATAGTTTCCTTAAAGATTACACTCCACCACTCAAGGTCAGGTGGAAATTATAAGTAATGTAGTGGTGTAGTCAGATCACTCCGGCTGAATAAATGTCACGACAAAAGCAAGGAGTCATTCAGTTTTCTATATTTGAACATCTCATTAGAGTCCGTGTCATTCAAAGACGTATTGGGTGGCAGAAAGGTGACATTTAAGGTCTCTCATGGAAAGCCAAGCCCTTAATTATCTGATGGAGGATAATGTGGCTGTGGAACGGGGAAGCTTGGGCGTAACAGGGAATAAGGGATTAGGCCGAGAGCAGGTTTTACGGGTGGGCCCATGGAGTGCGCCATACCACTAAGACGTCTGGCCAGAGTTTCCCTGCCTTGTTGGTTCCCTGCCAGGCTGAATGTGGGACCAGGACAGTTCTCTTTGGTAGAAAGAAGTGATGGCAGCCATTGTAAGGGAGGAGACTGCAGGAAATGAGCCATCACCTTCAACAATGAGGTAGGCAGGAGCCCAGCCAGCCTACAGGTCTGGAGAAACATGGCTGAGGATGCTGAAGGCTGTGATGCGGCTCCACGAAGGGGAGAGGTCAAGCAGAAGCTGCAGCAGTGTGGACTGTGAGGGGCCTGACTCAGCCGGAGGAGGTCCTCAACAGGAGGGTGGTAGGCGGCTAAAAATGGCTCCCAATGATCCCACCTTCTGTCATTCAAGCCCCTGTACAATCCCCTTCCCGGATGTGGGCTGGACCTAGTGACTTGCTCCCAACAAATACAATACAGTAAAGTGACGGGATGTCACTTCCAAGATTAGGTTACCAAAACTGTGACTTCTCTCTTGCTCACACTCTTTAGCTCTTCTCACTTTCTCACTCTGAGGAAGCAAGCGGTCATGCTGTGAGATGCTTTATGAAGAGGCTCACGTGGCAAGGAACTGAGGGTGGCCTCTGGCTGGCAGCCAGCAAGAAACTGAGGTCCTCAGTCCAACAGCCCCTAAGGAACCGAATCCTGCCAACAACGATGCGAGGGAGCTTGGAAGTGATTCTTCTCCCAATCAAACCTTCAGATGTGACCGCAGCCCAGCCAGCTTCATGGCTGCAGCCTCATGAGAGTTGTTGGGTCGGAGGATGCAGTTCGGCTGTGCCTGGGTTCCTGACCCACAGAAGCTCTGAGTTAACAAACGTTTGTTTTAAGTTATGTCTAAATTTTGGGGTGATTTGTTAAACAATAATAGATAACTAATACAGTGTGCTTCAGACTCTACAATACTGCTGGAGTGGAAGGCTCCAGGCCTCCTAGGACGCAGACTCTTCTCGCTCTGTGTCTGCATCTCTCACCCTTGCCCCATCCCAGGGAGAGAAAGGCTCTGCCTTCACCTAACCTGAGAAGTGGGGCTGCAAGAGAAATCTTCATCATTTCCTGCCTGGGCCAGGGCATGGGAGGGGGTCCAGGGTAGGATGTCCTCCATCCTTCCCTCTCCTTGCCACTTATCCAAACACACTTTCCCTCCGCAATTGCTCTCAGGAGGAAAAGAGGAGGGGGCGGTCTCTGTGCTCTACCTTGGGACCTAAAATAGAGAGGGGGTTTTAAATTTAGAAGAAAAAACATTTTGCTAGAGATTTAATGATTAGCTTTAGAAAATGAGCTGCAGAACTGAAGGAGGTGGAGAAGCCCACCTGCCCCAAGCAAATAAAAATGGTGCCCACCTGCAGTGGAGGCTCCCGCGGGGAGCAAAGCTGGGGCTCACGCCGTTACACTGCCTTCCTGAAGATCCATGAACAGGTTGTTGAAAATCCTGCCAATTAGTCTCCTGTTCTTCTCCAAGAGTCAGGAACAGATGGCTGACCGAGAACTCGTATAGTAGTCCAAAACAACTCTCCAGTGGAATTTGGTGGCTGCCATATTTCTTTTTTCTTTTCTTCTGCTTTATCTCCCCAAACCGCCCCCCCCCCCGCCCCCCGCCCCGTACACAGTTGTATATCTTAGTTGCAGGTCCTTCTAGTTGTGGGATGTGGGACGCCGCCTCAACGTAGCCTGACGAGCGGTGCCATGTCCGCGCCCAGGATCCGAACCCTGGGCCACCGCAGCGGAGTGCGCAAACCCAACCACTCGGCCACGGAGCTGGCCCCCATATTTCTTTGCCTGTTTTAACCTGTAGCACTGAATGGTTATAGCTCAACTCAGCCCCAAAGCTTCTGAATAAAGAATTGATGAAAAAAATTCAACCAAGTATCTTCAGCAACATCCTCTCAGCTCACAAACAGAAAAAGCAAGGTATTATTCTTGAGGAAGATGTCATTTTCCAGGAAAACATTAAAAGCTAGGTGATTCAGATTTTTATGCATCCCTCCTTCCCTTCCACTAATCCTTCCTGTGTCTCCTGCAGCCCAGGGCCTGTGCTGGGGACTGAAGTTACAGAGATAAATAGAAAATACAACACTGGCCCTGCCTCTGCTGCCTTGAAATTTAGTGAAGGGAATATGTAAATAGAGCTTTTCAAGTGAATGAAAAATGTTGGCGACTTGTTTATCAAATTAAAAAAAATAAAGAATGAAAGGAATAAACAAAAATGACATTAAGGATATTTTCTTTTTCCCAGGGCACTATGCATTTTAGGGGGGAGACCTGACAAAGATTGGCTTCTCTAGTGAAGTTCCGTCTGCTATGGTATCACGGGCGAGGGCCTGTATTTCAAGCAGGTACAGAGATGGCTCCTTTCCGCCAGAATATGGGCAGGAGATAAGCAGAATTTTAGAATGTCCAAGTTGGATGAGGACTTAGACAACTCTTATGTCAAACTTTTCATTTTTTTTAAATGAAGAAATTGAGATTCAGAGAGGGGAAGACACACTTGCCCAGTCACATAGCGAGTAAACTATGCTTCTAGAATAGAACCCAGGTCTTTTCGCTCCAGGCCAGCATCTTTTGTGATGCTCTTAGGCAACCTGAGAACATCAAAGATCTGGTTTTCGTGATCTTGGTAGACTAAGCGAGCATTTGCTCCACTTTTTCCTTCCCGAAGCCAAATGTAGATGACAACATCATTATGCCCCAAAACAAGAAAAGAACCAGAGTGGACCAAAAACTGGACAAATTCTGAAAGACAGAAAACAGATAGGAAGATAAGAAGGAAGTCAGTGCCCAGGATGTGGCGGGGAGTTGAGCCTCAGAAAGGCGGCTGCTGCCCACTGAGAGTTGGGGGAATTTGGGAGTAGAGGGTAGCCGAGGGGTAATTAATAGGGTCGTTAGCTGAGGTATCAAACCTGGGACAGCCAGGACAGCTCAGCCTTGCAAAATTCTCCTCTCCTTTTATAAACACACATTGCGAAAATTTTGATGAAACCCAAAACCATGAAACAGACGGCAAAACTGACAAACGAAAAAAGTCACTCTCAAGGAAACAGAGCAGTCAGTAGAGAATGTCTGCATATGTACATTTAATATCCCCAGAGAGATGTGAAGGGGTATCTTCTGTGAAACAAGTTCAGATTGCTATAAAAAATCAATTAGCTGTCTCAGGAATACAAACCATAATTATAGAAATCAACAGGTGGGTTGAAGAGAAGAATGTACACAGTGAAGAGCAAATGATAATTTTTGACTATCAATGCGAAGAATTCTCCCAGAACCCAGGACAACGGGTCTGAGAGACGGATAGTATGGAAAAAGAGCTGAGGTGTAAAAACTGGATTCTTAAGTTCCCGTGTCAGTGTAAAAGAATGCCTGAATGAGGGGTTGGAGAAGGAAAGAGGTGGCAACATTCAAATCAAAAATAGTTAATGTCCAAGAATTAAAGAAAGAAGTCCAGATGCTGAAAGGCCCACTATGTACTGAGCAAGACAAATTAAAAAAAGAGTATAGAGATGGACAATATGAATTGGGGATCTTCCTAATGATTCTGTTAATGTCAGTGCAGTGGACTGGGGACATCGGCCCTGAACTCATTATGAGATGGATACAACCTGGTTCTCCTGGATGACTCTTCAAAACATCCACTGCATTTAATGCAATCCAGGGGTCAGCACTGCTCTAGAGACCATCAAGAATGTACTGATTTCTGGATTGATGTTTTTCCATATTGATGTTGTGATGGACAGGCCCAAAGGTGGTCCCCAATGATGCCCACCTCCTGCCTTTCATGCCCTACCCTTGAGAGTGGGTGGAGCCCATGACTTGCTTCTATCCAGTAGAAAATGGCAAAGGAGAAGGGATGGCATTCTGTGATTATGTAATGTGTGTAACACTCTGTCTCACTCTCCAGCCAACCTTGAAGAAGCCAACAGCCATGTTGGGAACTTCCTATGAGAGGCCCACAAGTCAAGAATTACGGGTGGGTCAGAGAGACTGAGGCCCTCAGCCCTATAACCACAAGCAACTCAATTCTGCCAAAAATCTGAGTGAGCCTGGATGTGGACACTTTCCCGGTTGAACCTCCAGATGAGAATACGGTCTGGCTAACAGCTTGATGGCCACCCAGTGAGATCTTGAAGCGGAAGACCCAGCTGAGCCACGCCCAGACTCCTGACCTACACAAGCTGCGGAATGACATTTGTGTGTTGGTTTAAGCTGCTCAGGTTGTGGTAATTTGTTATGCAGCAATAGAAAACTAATCCAGGTGAATCTGGTGAGGTGTAATCTCAACCTTTGGCAAGTCCCGTGGTACAATTTAGGTGGCTGAAGGCTGGGTCCGGAGGGAAGTGTCTATGCCTAGTACCATTGCTCTGCTCTCCCAGGCTTCCTCCCAGAAGCGTACTAAGTGTGTGCCCCGCCTTCCAAAGCGGGAGTGGATACTGTGTCATCTGGATGCGGTAGCTCTGACTGTGGGGGAAGACAGTTATCCAAGTAGGTTGATGCCAAATTCCAGGTGGCCAGGCTCTGGTCACTTGTAGTGGTCAGGAAGGCTGGCATGTGATTCAAAGGGGCAGTTGTCTGTCAGCAGCTGGAGCTCACACCTGCACACATGCATACTCATAAACATACACACTGCTGGACTCTGGCACCAAAGATGCTTATCTATTAATGTCTTGGAGGAGCAGGGCCTTTCTGCTGCTTGGGATGTTTGTGACTTAAGATGAAAACTCTGGGCTCCTATCTTATGCAAGTTGTGGTCCCTCTCTCCAACCTCACTGCTTTGCAAAGGCCTGAGCAGGTTTTCAAGTTCTGGTAATACTCGATAAATGGCCCTTAAAATTGAACTCAGGTACTCACCAAAAATTATTTTGGCAAAGAATTAGCGGTGAAATTAATGGGGTCGCTTTCATAGGAGCTGAATGTGCATACCCGCCTCACCTACAGCCACTTCTGGAAGAGCCATAGGGATGCAGTACGGGGGCAATCAGGTGCTTTCATGGAAAGAGCCCACATTCCAGCCCTGGCTCCACACTCATTCTCAGAGCACCACCTTGTAGGAAACCCTTCCCCGTTCTGAGCCTCATTTTTCTCATCTGTAAAATAAAGGGTTTCAACTTTGGGCAGCTCAATCTCAGAAACTAAATTTCTCTTCCGCCCAAATGGAAATAAGACTGTCTCCGTCACTGAGGCACATGTGGGATGACGTCTGTGGAACTTCGTGACTGTAAGAACACTGTTTTCTGTCATCGAGCATCATTGGCCACACCATCAAGCCACAGATCTGTCACTGCTGATGTCTGAACCTGGAAAAAATGTCTTAGGTACTGAAGTCACCTTGGAAAGTTAATTCAGTCCACTCATTCTTACACTCACAGCATCAGCTGGAATTGTTTCTATTTTTGTTTGATATCAAGATTCCTCATTTTATATAAACAATTATGCTTGTCATTTAGGGTGGATCTGCTCATATTTCTCTTGGCAGGGACCCAGATTTCTGCAATGGTTTTTCATGGTAGAAGTTCTCAGGAGGGGCCCAAATCTATCTTCAGTTACAAAAGGGAGCACTGGGGACAAAAGGGAGCACTCATGATTTCCTGGGACCCTTGGCTTTCTCTACATACCGTCTAGATCTCCATCCTGGCATATGTATTAGAGTCAGACACTCCAAGGGGAGTCTGAAGATAGGGGCCACAAACAACTCCCTTTGTCCCTCATATTTCCAGCACACAGTAGGGTTCAAGAGGAAAGGACAGAAGAAGGGAACTCTCAGTGGCATTATCCCACCTCCCCTCCAATGGCAGCAATTGTGCTCTGCCCCAAGCTTGCATGTCTCACTCAGCAAAACCAAAGCTGTATGGTTAACCATACCCACCCTTCTTCAAGGCAGTTTACTGCCCATCAGTTGTTACTGAAACATGTCCCTTGGGGGGGGGTCTCCCCCCTAATCCAAATAGCTTATCACAGAATTCCTTCCAACACCACATCACATCTGTCATGAAAGGAGTTATGGCAAATACAGCTGGGCCACACTTTTCCAGTCATTACAGGCTGGTATCCCAGTCTCCCCATCTGTCAAGTGGAGATAATAACAAAGTGATGGTTAAGGGTTAAATGAGACAACTGATGGCTTGAGCTGGGCAATCAGAGGAACGATTTTCTAAGGATATATAGGTGACCTCATTGTGTACTGACTTACAAATGCTGCTTGTTCTGGCTGACTGAGCACAGCTTCCTATCAAGCATTTCATACCCAGCCTCATTCCTTTTAGAAAACAGCTTCCCAATCCTACCAGCTCATACTGGTCTGAGTCTCAGTCTTTGCCTACATCAGCCACAGAGACAGAGGATGTCGGAGCTCCAGGGCCTTTCAATCCAAGCCCTTTGGACACGGCTCTGGGCTGTAAGTAACAAAAACCCAATTCAGCCCAACTTAAACAATAAAGGGAATTTATTGGCTCATGTAACAAAACCATCCAGAGGTAGGGCCAGTCGCAGGCAAAGCTTGATCCTGTACTTAACAACGTCTTCAAGGACCTGGCTTCTTTCTGCCTCTTGACTCTTCCTTCAGCAGTGTAGCTTCATGCTGAGAGTGGTTCCCCTCCATGGTCCCAAGGCAGCCCCCATCAAGACCTAGGATTACCCACCTCCGCTTTCACATCCAGCAGGGGGGATAAAAAGAGTCCCTACCCAACATTCCCGGAAAAAGTCTTGAAATTCCCTCTGGCTGCACTGCCTTGGCTCACATGACCATGTCTGAAGCCACCATGTCTGAACCAATCACTGTAGCCAGAGAGATGGAATGTGCTGTTGGCTTAGCCCAGGTCATGCTTTACCCCTTGAAGTGACGACTGAGTCAGTTCAGCCAGATCATAAAATCCCCAAACAGAAATCAGGAGCTGCGGGAAAGGAAGTGGGGGATGAACATTGGGAATGCAACCAACAACATCCATCACATCCCTTATCTATAGATGGGAAATGGAGACCAGAGAGGGAAAGGCCTTGTCCAAGACCACAGCAGAGCAGAGCTGGGACCACAATCCAGCCCTTCCATCTGCAGACCCTATATCATATCCACTCTCTCTTCTACTTCAACCTTGTTCAGGCCAATTCGCCCAAACTGAGTGGTGATCAATGTGGGTTCAGACCGATCAATTTCTCCCTAAACCTGAACGAACCACCTCGGAGGCATTCCATTTCAACCACCTCCAACGAGTTTCCAGTCGAATAAAATGAGCCTATGCCCAAGAGTTCTTGCAGCCACAAAGATCAACCCCAGTACTTCCACCTTCTCTCTTGGGGCCCCCTAAGAACCAAGTAGCTCCCGCTACTTTTACGGAAAAAAAAAATGCATTCTGGTGTGCAAACATTATCGCATATTCATGCACTCACAATCTAATTTTAGCGGCAAGAGACTTCAGTATAAGATGCTCACATAATTAAGCAGCTTTCTTCCCAGGGTCTGGAAGCCTGTCTATTCTTCTCTCTCATTTACACATCACTGGGATTATCAGAATGTGTTTTACAGTTTTTTAAAATTATATATTTTGGTTTTTTCAAATTGATCTACAACGGGAGATGAAATCCATGAAAATTACATGTTTTAACACAGGTTTGTGGAACTCCACAGCCTTGCTATTAACGTTGGAATCTGCAGGCAGGGTTTCACTGTTCTCTTCTGATTGGTTCCTAAAGCATTTGCCACACTTCTCCCCTAAATACGGATCCATGTTTACTCCTTGGCTGGTTGGACAGCAGCCTCTCTACTGAGAAGCTGAGAGCTATCGATGAGACCTAACTTGGAAAGAGACAAACGGACTTTCCCAAAAGGACAGACAGATCCCCTTCCTGCGCTTCCGAGTTGCTCTCCCAGAGGCATGCCTGAGGACGGCTGCTGAGAACCAGCAGCAGCGGGCAGGGCCTTGCATCTCCTTGCTCAGCCAACAGCCAGGAGCACCTGCCTAGTGTCAGGTGCCTTGCTGTGTGGACTGACTCAGCATGGCCGGGATGCACCCTGACCCCATCATTCTGCTCATCTGCATGCCCGGCTACAGTGCACAGGAAACTCCAAGGCCATCGGGGCAGATGGCACTCCACCTGGAAGGAGAGGAGGTCTCTCATACCTGGCAGCAGGGAATGGACCCACCCAAGCACCAGGAGGAACCAGCTGGCGCTGTTGCTTTCCTGACTCCTGGGTGGGGGGCCCTGGAGGCCAAACCCCAGCAAACCCCAGCTGTGGTCCCTCCCAGTGGGTCCCCTGGCCACACCTCTGTCCTTCACAGCCTCCACAGCTTCTGAGTCTTCTCCCTGAAGATGTCTAGGTGGCCAGGGAGAGTGAGGCCAGCCCAGGAGCGAGTCTCAGGAGGCGGCCAGCGTCCCTGTGCTCCACCAGTTGGTCTGCCGCCTCCTTTGAGACTAGGTTTGCTCTGGGAGGCAGGTACCAGCTGGGACCCCTTCCATGCCAGTGTGGAACTCCTGGAGGGTCTCAACTGCTCCCACAACTTGGGAGAAACAGCCCCATCAGAAGCCTTCACAGACTTGACCTCGGAGCCACGCTGAGCCAACAAACGTTTACAAAGACCCTGGTGTTTCCAGCTTTGGGCTGAGCCGAGTGATGCTGTGGATGGGTCTAAACAGCCTCAGCAGCAGTGGGTGTGGGGGAACCTCAGGAAGGACCTGGAGGCCACCAGGAGCACACAGCTCAAGTACTCTCATTGGCAAAGCCGAAGGCTGGGGAGGGTTCCCTCTGAGGAAGGGCGGCTCCACCAGGCCCTCCAGCCCTGTCTGCCCTCCCCATCGCCGGCCAGGGAACAGAGGTCAGGGCCCTTCCATGCCCGCTTTTCCCAAACTCCTCGCCCTGGCTTCTCCTCCCAATGCAGCTTGGCTCAGGCTGAGGGGAGGTCAGACCAGGGGGCCCAACCAGGTTACCCTAGGCTTGGAGAGGCTGCAGAGGGCTCAGAGCTGTCCAAGTTCAGGCTGGCCCACCTCCCTCCCCTTCACAGGGGTCAGGGTGCACCCGAGCTCTCCATGGCCCTCCCTGTGTCTTGACCGCCCTGGGCTGTACTCCTGGGTCCACCTTCACCTCCAGACCTATGCCCCCTGGTCTCCACTGCCTCCTTCCAGAGCCCAAGATGTGTAATGAAGGGTGACCAGAGAGGGTAATTAACATCAGCACCGCTGCCCCTCTCAGCTGAGCACTGAGTGGCTCTAAGGACAGTCCCTTTTTGTGTCCCCACCTCTGACCTCATTCACCCACTCCCCCCCCCACCACTGCATAGACTCAGAGAGACACACACGTCCCACACCCCATTCACCTGTTTTGCAAAGCACACCAGCGTTTTCCAAGCCTCTGAGCCTTTGCACATGCTGTTCTCTCTGCCTCAATTACCCTTCCCCTCTGCTCTGCTGGGATAATTCCTACAGATGCCTCAAAACCAGTTCAAAGCCACCGTGATGCGTTCCCTGAAGACCGCAGGCATAGGGGCTGACCCGCCGGGAGCAGCCACAGCACACACGCTCCTCTGCTACTGCGTTTCTCACTCCCATTTGTGACAACCCCTCCTTCCCCTCCCAAACTGTGAGCTGGGGGTGGGGGAGGGGGCCTTCCTATCCATCTTCTCCCCAAGGCCAAGGCCAAGGCCAGCACACTGCTGGCATCAGCATCTGTGAGCGCCCTTCCATTTTTGTTGAGGAAATGGATGAACAAGTGGGGAAGATGTCAGCCTCACAGAAACAGACAGAGAGTGTGGCAAAGAGGCCCAGGACAGGAAGCGGCAGGGTGAATAACAGAGGGTCAGAGAGAGCTCAGCCACCGGCCACCAGGGAGGTCAGGCAGAAGCTGCAGCCACAGCCTCGCCCCGGCGGTGGGGGGGAGGCATGTGGATGGGCCATGCAGCGCCCCTTCCTCATGACCCCAGGGGGCAACCCACAAAGAGCAGGGGACTGTCAAAATGGTGGGGCAACCATCCCCAATGGTCCCCAAGACCCATCCCTCCTGGGTCTCCCCAGGCCCACCCAAGGTCCCTCCTGCTGGCATCAGGTCCAGGGCTCCCCTGGAGGCCCAGCCCTTCCCTGTCCCACTGTCCTCTTGCCCTCACACCCTGCTTCTGGGGCATGGCGCAAATTTCCAGCTTTTCTGGGGACCATAGAGGAAAAAGCCAGGCAAGGAGGCCCCACTCCAAGGAGGATTCATGTTGGAAGGGGCGGCGGGGGGTGCACAGAACTTGCAGGGGGTCCTGAGGTCGGTGAGTGTATTGGGGGCTCCGCTCAGCCCACCCGCAGAGAAGGGGGAGGTGGAGCCGCAGAGCTGTGGTGTCTGGTCATCACACGGCCCCTATTTATGGGACAGCAGGCAGGCGGTCAGAGCTGCACGGCCCAGCAGCCACAGTCTGCGCCCACTGCCCTGCTGAGGTCTGCGGCTCACAGCACAAGTGGCCCCCTGCCCGGCATCCTGCACCAAGGCCCCTGACAGGTGAGTCCGAGCCTGGGGCTGGAAACAGGAAACTCCAGGAAACAGGAGCCCGAGGTGCACATGTGTGCGTATGTGTGTGAAACAGACAGACAGCCTCCGGCAATGCAGAACCTGGCATCTGCGTGCCTGTGTCTCCAAGTCTGGGATTGGCTGGTGCACCCTGCGTGGCAGCTTGGGCGCATCAAAACAGGCACTGTGAGCATGGAGTGGCGGTCTAAGCGTGTCTGTGAGAGCTTGTGGGTGTCTGTCCCACAACATCGTGTCTGCCTGGGTGGCCTAAAGGCTTGTGTCCGGGTCTCCCTGCGCATGAGGGACGCAGAACCCGGGCAGGCCTCCCTGCGGGTGGCACAAGCAGCCGTGTGTCCCAGCGAGCGCGTGCGCAGCCCGTGGGGGTGGCCGGCTCTCAGCGGGGCGGGCAGAGCGGCCGGGGCCTATCATCTGGGCACGTACTCCCTGGGCAGCCCAGCCCAGTTGTGGTCACGCAGGGCCTTGTCCACTGTCCGGATGTAGCCATTGATCAAGTCCTTCATCTCCGGGGTGAAGGGCTCGGGGTCATGAGGGCGCCGGCCGTGCCGCCGGAAGCTGCCCTCCTTGTTGTTCTCCACGCAGAGCAGCCGCTCCTCGCTCACGGACACATTGAGGAAGCCCACCATCTTGCGCAGCGTGGGCACCAGGCTGTGCCGCAGCTCCTCGTAGTGCACGACCAGCAGCCGCTTGCCGTACCTGAGCCAGTCCAGGACGTGCGAGGACCACCACGACGCGTAGCTGTTGACGAAGTCTGGCCACTCTGGGGTGGGGACAGAAGGGGCGCCACATCAGGACCCGGCCCTGGCAGGGCTGCGGGCCCTCCGGATGCTCAGGATAGGGAAGCGGCCAGCATTTTCCATTGCCCACCACCCAGGGCCAATCTGCCCAAATTCCCCGCAGAGGAAGACCCTCTTGGTGACCTATATGAGTAAGGGTTAACGTCAAGCTGGGCTCTGAGAGTCCCAAGCCAGCCAGGGAGACGTGACCTTGAGGCGGCCTTCCCCCAGCAGTTTCCTTGGAAACACACCAAGTTCAGACAAATGTGGACTGAGAGTCCCAACAATGGCTTCTCTCCCGTGTGCCAGGAATTCCGTGACCTTCGGGACTGTACCTGGTGGGGGGAGCTGGCGCTGGGTCATCCTGAGTGACACAGCCGTGTTACAGAAGGGAGGGAAACTGAGGCAGGGCATCTCTGTCGCGATGACCCTCGTTCACTTTGATCTTGTTTCTGACAACTATGCACGTCCAGTGTGGGTGACGGGGGCCGAGCAGGACGTGTGCGGGAGCTGCTGGCCTCCCAGTGAGAGGAAGATGTCGCACAGCCCCGATTTCCTGTCCTGGGTCCTCCCAGGAAGCTAAGTGGATGCGGTGACTGATTGATGCTTATTGTTTCTGGCGGCTGTGACTGCCAGTTTGAACCTGCGACACTGCTGGGCAGTAGGACATAATATGAAGCCGCAGACGGGGGCAGCTGCCAACTTCTACAGGTGATCTACTCCATAAGACTTCTTTTCCAGAAAATTAAGAAATTAGGTTTTTTTTCTGGCCGGGGGTAGGGTGCAAGTGTCAAGAATCACCCCAACAAAACTAGCTTCCATAATTGGGCTGTCAAGACACTTCAAAGGCTGTGGGAGTGTTCACTTTCTCTCATCCTCACAACCGCCCTATGAGATGGGGACCACCTAGGTTTTTAAGATGAGAAAATTGAGGCTCAGAAGCCAAGGTACGTGGCTCATCCGTAAGGAGCTGAGGGGGGATCAGAGTCCAGCCTGTCCGCAACCTAAAGGGGAGTCAGCAGGGGGACAGGGCTGACTGGGGGGCGCTGATCTAGTGGGGGTTGATGGGGACAGGGGAGAACACCAGTTAGCCTCAGCCAACCCAGACTCATGCAGCGACAGAAGCACAAGGCTGCCTGGCCTAGGGCCCCACGTCTCAGCAAGCCACCCACCCTACTGGGCACAGCTTTACTCCTGACTGACAATTTTATATCACTCAGTACCCTGAATTTCTCTCTTTAATTCATTGCCCAGAGTGCATGCCTTGAAGGCAGAGGCTGTGACCCCTTAGCCCGGGCCCCTGGTGCCTTGCTCAGGGGCTGGCACACAGTAGGACTTCACTAAGTGTGTGTTGGCTGACTGACTCCGTGAATAAAGTTGCAGTGGGGAACAAGCCAATTTGACCCAGAATCAGAAAATTCAGGCGTTATGGACTGAATGTGTCCCCCACCCAAATCCATATGTTGAAGAAACCGTGACGGTATCTGGAGATGGGGTTGGCGAGGTAATCAGGGCTGGATAAGGCCTCAGGGTGGGGGCTTCCTAATGGGACCACTGCCCCTCTAGACAGCTCACTTCTGCTCTCTGCACACACGTCCACGGGGAAGGCCCGCGAGGACACGGTGAGGACGTGGCCTTCCGCAGCCAGGAATAGTCCTCACTGGGAGCCAAATAGGCCGGCACCTGGGTCCTGGACGCCCCAGCCTCCAGAACCGTGAGGGACACATTCTGCACGTTTACGGTATTCTGTCATGGCAGCGCAAGCTGACTAACACATCGGGTTTCAGTGCTAGCTCTGCCACCGTCCACCCAGGCTGCCTGGACCAGCCACACAGCCACGTCCTGGTCTCCTCCGGAAAGTGGGGCTGAAGGCGGTTCCCCTCCAGGACACAGTGAAGTGTCCATGAGCAGCTGCTCAGGAGGGGACTGACACGCTGAGCGCTGACCATCAACTGGGCACATCCGTGATCTCATTGATCCCCGACTCCCCAGGAGGGGTAGGTGTTTACCTCATTTTATAAAGGAGGAGCCTGGTCATGGAGGCAGAGGAGTGCAAACTCAGGGCTTGGGGTCTTCCCATAGCTCCGGGTGAGCTCCCGGGTATAAGCAGGAACAGAAAAGGGGTGTAGATCCCCCCCACCCTGGGATCCCATGTAAAATACCATGGCACGTGTGACCTGGCGGACACGGGGGGAAAGAGGAAGAGGTGAGTGCAAACCCAGGCAGAGGAGCATCCAGTCCCCACGAGGACCCTGCATCCTGATGGGCACCCTGCCCGCACTGACAGGACCCCCCACCGGCCCTTCTGTTCACCTTTGCTCTTCCAGTTGCGATCAGCCGCATAGCCCAGGTGCCCGGCGCATTTCCTGTTGAATTCGGCCACCAGGGACCTGTACGGGTTCCGGATCAGCAGGATGGCCGAGTCGAACATCTCGATCTCCCTCCTACCACTCTCGTGGGTCTTCACACAGATGGTGCGCCGGCTCCGCCAGTGGTCCTTCTCGCCCTTGAACCCTGCCCGGGAGAAAGGAGAGGGCCCCTTTGCAGGAAGGCACCGTGGGGCCCCCACCGCCATGGCAGCACACAGATCTGAAGACTAACACGGGTCCCTGAGGGAAAGCTGATATTAAGGGCAGAATAGAGGCCCATGGATGGCACAGAGAAGGTGCTGCGAGGGCCTGTGGATGGCTCCACGGGCCTGATCCCTGCCCAAGAGAAAGTGAGAGGAGGAAGTGTCCAGGAGTGGGGAAAGATGGTGTCTGCAAGAGAAAGGAGATGGGGCACCCCCTGCAGACCCCCAGGAGACAGGAGGCAGAGGGCCTGACCATGCCCCGTCTCTAGACATTGGAGATACATGTGTTTGGGCATCTTTATTGCCACTTTCACACAAGCATCACAAATAACCATGCAGGCACAACCAGATGAAGAGACTGAGGCTCAGAGAGGGTGTGTAACTTGCCCAAGATCACACAGCAACAGAGCCAGGGCTCTCTCCACATAGTTTTGTGTGTCCCTATGAGGCCCCGGCTCCCATTCACCCCCCACAGTGGGGGCAGAAGCCCCATCAGCAGTCTCAAGGCCTGTGTAAGGAGCTGTAGCCCCATCCCCTGAGCATGCCACAGTCCTCTGACAGGGCCCCACCCTGCATCTATGGAGATTCACAACCTTGGACCCAGAACAGGTCTGGCCAAAGTCTCCACAATATTGAGCCCAGCCCTGTGGAACCCAGGGCCCAGTTTCTATGAACGGAGCCCTGCTCCCATTGACCAACCTCTCTTGGGGCCTGCCTTCTTCCAGGGCCCTTGGGCCAGCACTGGGTGCTCAGAACCCGAATGACAACTGGTTGAGAAGCCAGACTCTACCCATCCATCCACAGAGTCACACGTTTATCAACAACATAACTGTGCGCTCATTCTGTGTTGGACTTTATGTCGGGGATAAAGGGGTGAGACTCAGACCCTGACTTAAGCTTACAGTCTACAGGGGAACAGCCCAAGTATAATCAGAGCATAGAGGCTACGGGGACAGAGTGGGGGGAACCAAGCACGGGGATGTCGTTGAAGGCTTCCTGGAAAGAAGTCCCCTGGATCTCGTCTCCTGGCCACATCCCAACGTAGCCCATGGCAGCCACCTCAGGGGACATGCTCTATGAACGTGCATGAGCTTATCTAGGGCTCTTGGAAACATGAGTCCTACTATGTGCGCCCCTTCATGAATGGCTGGGAGGCATTTGTATCCACCAGAGAAGTGAGGGATTTGTTGATAGCTGGAAAACGTAAGCCTCTTTTCAACCTGGAAATCTGGGTTTACCTGATGAGGCTCAACAAGTTTCAAACTCATCCCTGCCAGGGGCCAAACTCCAAAAGTCTCGGCTTTGATTCCTTCTGTCAAACAGCTGGGAAGTTCCAGGGAAGGAAGAGTCCAACCATGGGCTGAGCAAACTTGAGATCTGGTCTCTGACACCCTGAGACCCAGGGGGCATCTCACGCTGCCTCAGCCAGTGTCAACAGCAGCCACCTTTCCTTGTAACTCAGAGCACGTTCACCCACGACAGGTTCACCATTTTGGCACTGGAGCTGCCTTGTGAATTGTGCATGTGTGTGTGTCACTGCTCTGAGGCCGGTGGCTACATCTAACCAGTCCCATGGGCTCCAAGATGCACGGGGTGTCTCTAAAGCCATTCTGAAGCAGTATCAACCCTTATGTACCCAGATATTTGAGTCATTGGGCCATTGAGCCATTTGTAGAACAAATCAGGCAGCTGTGTGAACAGGTTAAAGGCCTTCTAGATGAACACGGTGGGTAACCGTGACCTGCCCACAGTGGGTGGTTCCCAGGGGACCAGGCCAGAGCGGGCAGAACCACATGCTTCATCCGGCCCCTCCACCTGCCGGTGCCCACAACTTCCCAAGGACGAAGGGGCTGCTTATGTGGACACCCTCGGCTCCTTCCCAACCAGACCAAGATTGCCATGGTGATTCCAGGAGCCACTGCCAGGCTCAGGAGGTTTCCGTTTTCTCTACGACGTCACTGATACTATCATGTTTCCCTAAACCAAAATCTAATTAAGAAACCCCGACAAAATGTTGTAACACTCGACAATGGAGAAATAGTTTGCCAAATTTAGATCCCCCTTAACTTGTCTGAGGTTCTTCGTTCTTAAACAGCACGCAGACTGGAGCCATTTAAGTTCACTGACTTGGCATAATGAGGCCTGTTATTTCTACAAGGGGAAGATTAGAAATCATAAAACTCTGGAAGATTTTTGCACCTATTTTTAAAAATAGCATTTTTATAAGCTACTCCTTGCCTCCAAAAAAATAAATAAATAAATAAAGATGAGCAGATGAAGTTGGTCTCATCTAATCAGTAAGGGTTTGGGAAATGAAGGAAAATTCAAGGGATGTTTATAGGGAGGGAATTCCAGCTAGCAGGCTCTCCCTTTGAATCTGGAACAGGCACTCCTTTGTGACTTATCGCCCAAAGTGGAGCCCCGGGGCTGGCTGCCTCAGCATCAGCTGGGAGCTTGTTAGAGATGCTAATTCCCAGGCCCCATCTTAGATCAACTGAATTGGATACTTGGAGGGGCCCAGGAATCCGTGCTGAATTTAACAAGCCCCCTGGGAGGTTCTTATGCACACTCAAGTCTGAGAAGCAGCACTCCGGTGCTCCAGGGAGCCTGGCGACAGTCCGGCCTCCGGGAGCCGCCTTCCTCCCCGCGGCCCTCACTCACCTTTGTTGTAGAGAGTCCCGTCAAAGTAGTAGCTGCCTGTGTAGAAGCCGGTGGCGTGCTCGATGAGGTGCCGCGCCCACGTGTTCCCGGCTCCCGGGAAGCTCGACAGAGCCACGAACACTTTGGACTTGGTGGGCAGGAACCTTCTGTCTGTGCACCGGGTGTCTGAAAGTCCAGAAGTCGCCTCAGGGTCACTCAGCCCCACTGTGACTCCCAGACGCACCGCCAGACTCCCCTCCACAAGAACTGCGGGTCCAAGACTCCCACTTAATAGATGGGCACACTGAGGCCCAACGAGGGGAGGGGATTTGCCACCTGGACCTTCGCTGTACAGGTGTGTGGCTGGCCAGAGAAAGCCCCAGTGACCACGAGGCCTCCCATCTCCCACTGCGAGGGAGGGGTGCCAATCAGCACCCCTTTGTCTCCACGGCCACAGCTGAACCCGGGCTCCCAGCATGGTATGGATAACTCCAGTCTCTGCAGGAAGGAGGGATGGGGCGGGGCTGCGCTGACCAATGCCACATACCAGGTACAGCCAACAACGAACCAGGGCCGGGCTAATTCCTGGCCAGTAACCTCTCTGGGCCTCATCTTCCCTCCCCCCAGGGCTGCTGCAAGGAGTACATGAAATCATCTCGTGAAAGCCCCAAAGCCCCCAGGGCCGTGCTGGGTCACAGGAGGGCCTTGATAAAGGTGCCAACATCCCTCCCCACGTGCTCTTCCTCTCATCAGCAACTAAGGTCAACTCGGGTAGATTTGACACAGACAAGGGAGATGCTGGGGCCTGGGCACAGCCCAGGAGCCGTACTAGTCCCCATGTCCTGGGCCAGCTTGGGGAGGCCCCTGTGGTCACTGGGCTCCTGTGCCACTTGACCCACAACCTGGCCATGGCTATCCCTCTGGTCTCTGCCTCTTTGCTCTTCGTCTCTTTCTGAAACCACCTTCATCCCCAGAGAGACTCAGATAAAGGTCAGGTGCTCTTCACGCTTAGTCCTGCATCCTGTGTCCAGCCCCCAGGGATGGTGGAGGCCTCTTCCTTCCCATTATCCCAAGATGGGGCCAGCCACCAAGATGCCAGGGTTTTCACACAGAGGCCCTCCCCGCCCCAGGGCTGCACACCCAGCCATGGCTGGTATCTCCAAACCCCCAGACCAAATGCCAGAACCAGTGGCGGACACAGGGAGGAGGGCCCTGCATGCCTTGCCCACCTCGGGGCCAGAACTCACCTTGCACAGGTGTCTGGTAGACCTCACAGTACTCTGCCAGACTCTGTGCCTCGGGCTCCTGGCCACACAGCGAGCCGTCCACGGCATCCCGCAGGCTGAACTGGGGCGTGGGGTAAGCACAGTAGCACTGCCAGCCCCTGAGGACGGCCAAGGGGAACTCCTGCCGGGGAAGGAGAGACACAGAAGCATCTCGGGTGAACGCAGCTCAGGTGCCGGGACGGACATGTGGCATGGACTGCCGGCTGCATGGGATCAACAGGGATGTCTGCCCATCCTTCCAGCGCCGGGCTCTGTGCCCAAACCCAGGGGAGACAAAGCTCAAGGAGACGTGACTTCTGCCCTCCAGCAGCTCACAGCTGGCTGGTGACAAGTCAACAGCCAGCCCAGCATGAGCGGAGCCGTGGCAGAGGGGTGAGCCAGGTGCAGAGGGCAAGGAGCAGGGGCTGGAACTGGACTTCCAGACGTCTAGGAGGTCGTCAGCAGTGCCGGGGAGGGAATCGGCACCCGCGAGAGTGAACGTGTGCGTGGGTCAGAAGGAGCCCACACAGGGCAGCTCGGACTCAACGGGTCACATCTTTAACCACAGACTGCGAGCCCCTCCTCGGGTCTGGAATTCTCTCTGGCCCTCCCGGGAAAGGGACCCAACCCGATTCTTGTGCCTGAAGTCCTCCCGCAGGGCAGGCCACAGGGCCCGTGACAGATCCCACACAGCCATCTTTCCAAGACGGGAGGGGTGGGCAGGAGCAGCTCTTAATCCCTCCAAGGCGCTCAGCCCGATGGGGGCCTCCTGAGAACAGGGGCCCTGCCAGGTTGAGGGGAGGGCAGGCGCCATGCTCCGGGGACCAAGCCCGCCCCTGGCAGTCTCCTGTTCCCCTCTGGGGAGGCTGCACCGCACAGTGGAGAGACTGGGGCGCTGAAGTCCGGAAGGCCTGGATATGAATTCGGGGTCACAGGCTGGGTAACTTTGGGCAAGGTGCTGAACGTCGCTGAATTTCACCATTGAACAAAGGTAACAAAATCCACCTTGCACGTTTGTTATGAGACCAGATGAGAAGGGTCCAGACAGCCCAGGGCTGGGCCTGGCACGCGGCAGGTGCTCTCACGGAGAACGGAACACCCTCAGCCCCTTACGCCCATGGGCGTCAGCCACGGCTGCTCAAAACCTCCCCCGCCCCTCCCCCACACCTATCTTTCGAGCATCTACTATATACCAGGAACTAGGGCGAACACTTAACCCCATTTCATCTCTGCCTGTCCCTGCATCTTGCTGACAGGAGATGTGAGCCCCCCCGGGAGCGTGGAGAGATGGGAGCGGAGTCTACGAGCCTGTGCGCGGGAGTGAGCCCGTGGGTGGAGAAAACTTCTCGCTGCTAAGGGGAACGCTGCTCAGACCTTTTATTTTTTGCCCACAGCAAAATCTCATAAATAAATAAATAAATAAGAGAAAATCAATAGGGCTTCCCGAGTCGGGCTTGGCACAGCCAGGGATCTCAGCTCTCAGAAAAGTCAATAGATGGCGTCCCAGTCGAGGGAGGGCGAGGCAGAGCCTGGGGGCGGGAGGGGCCGTAGGAGGGAGTGGGAGGAGATGCTGCCCCCCTACTTAAGCATGGCCAGCTTCTCTCCCAGATGCCTCACAGCCCCCAGGAAACCTCTCCCGCCTCCTCGTCCTTCTTCAAGGCTTCGGGGCAGCTTCGCCTCTGCTAGGAATGTCGCCGGGGACCAGGCCCACGCCCCTCTCACACCACACATGTTACACACACACACACACACACACACACACACACACACACGCTATCTGCTTCTAGTGCTCAGAGTTCCCTTTTGCACTGGAAAAATTCTTAAACAACTCATGGGACTGCAAGCAAGCCACTCCCCTTTTGGAACCTTGGTGCCTCCATCTGTAAAATGGACATGTTCCACCAGGCGGTCTGCCTGGAGGAGGCGGAGCCCTCTCACTAGCTTCCTCATGTGAGACCAGGACCTCTCTCCCCACACCTGTCCTGGAGGAGGTCTGAGACTCGGATTTCTCCAGGGATGGAGGATGGGGGTAAGCAGCTGCTCTGGGGGTCCATGGAGAGACCAGGGAGGAAGCACTGTGAGGGAGAAGAAGCACCAGGTTTATAATCCAACAGATCTGAACTCAAATCCCAGTGCCATGGTTCAATACCTGTGTGACCGTGGGCAAGCCACTGCCCTCTCTGAGCCTTGATTTTCTCATCTGCACCATGGGGGCAATAATGTCCACCCCACAGAGTGCTGGGAGGAAATGCATGGCAAGGGCCCAGGCCAGTGCCCAGCACATAGTAGGTGGCCCCTATTCCTACCTCTTAAGACCTTTAACTGTACTAGAGGCTGGCCCCAGAGCACATGGCTGACACGCAGAGGACCTGAGAGTTCGACTCCTAAAATTCCTCCCTGAGGCTCCCCGTCACAGGCCCCAAAGCTCAGGGTGCAGCCGAGGTCTGAAGCCCCCCCAGTCAGCACTGCAGCCCTTTGCTCTGATCACACGCATAAAGGACAGAATGACTCTGAGGACTCTGTGGCCACTGTGGGCCCCAACCCTGGCACCAGCCACATCTTCCTCCACAGCTACCGGCCCAGTCAGGGCCATAGGGAGGATCCAGCCCTGGCCCGGGCCACTGTCACAGCGCAGAGCCGAGGCAACCGGACTTGGAAGGGGGTGGACAAAAGGCTGGCACGTGCCATCAGTGTCTCCGGCTAGATGTCCCCCGCCTGTGCCCCCGCCATTCGGCAGCAGAAAGCAGAATCTGTGTCCTGACCCTCAGTCGGAACAGCGCCCGTCTGTGTCCCCATGCTTCTGTCCCCACTGGCTGACGGGGCTGCACGGTGACCCCTGCAATTCCTATGCTGAAGTCCTAACCCCCAGACCTCAGAAGGTGACAGTATTTGGAGACGGCGCTTCAAAGAGGCAGTGAAGTTAGAATGGGGCCATCAGGGTCAGCCCCAAGTCGAAGTGACTAGTGTTGTCATATGAAGAGATGAGGACACAGACACACAGGGACTGAGGGTGACTGTGTGAAGACACCGGGAAAGGACGACCACGTGCCAGCCAAAGAGACAGGCCTCAAAGAAACCAACACTGCCGACACCTTGATTTCGGCCTTGTGGCCTCCAGAATGGCAAGAAAATAAACTTCCGTTGTTTAAGCCCCCCAGCAGTCTGGGGTATGCTGTGATGGCCGCACCCCCACCTCAGGGCCTTTGCACTTGCTGTGCCCTCTGTCTGGAATGTTCTTCCCCCAGATACCCTCCTGGCTTTCTCTCTCACGTTCTTCAAGTCACCTCCTCCGTGAGGCCTTCTCTGGCTACCCCATGTGAAGCTGCAACACCCCTCCCACCTTCATGGGTACACCCTATTCCCTTGCTGGGCTTCTTGACTTTGTTTCACTGAGGAGTCATTGCTGCCATGGAAGGCTGACCCTCAGTCGCTCTGGTGACCGCACATCAAGGCACAGGGCAATCCCCCCCACTCCAGAGATTCCTTGGCCCCCTCAGCCACCCCTCCCCCAAGCACTGCTGCTCTGATTTCTATCACCACAGATTGGTTTGGTCTGTTCTAGAATGTCCTATAAATAGAATCACCCTGTGCACATTTTTGTGTGTCTGGTTCCTTTCATTCAGGAAAATTATTGCTAAATCCACCCATGTCATTTTATGTGTCAGTTGATGGTTCTTTTTTATTGCTGAGTAGTATTCCACGAGTGGATGTACCAATTCGTGGATGCATTCACTCGATGGACACCTAGGCTGTTTCCGGTTTTTCTCTGTTATGAACAAAGTGAACGAAGCCACTACAAACATTCTTGCACAAGACTTTCAGTGGATACATATCTTCACTCCTCATGGGTAAATACCTAAGGTTTCTGTTTCATTTTTCTCCACAGCACTTGCCACTCATCAACGTACTGTCTATTTGACTTATTTACCTGGTTTATTGTCTAGAACATGACGGATGCTTAATGAATGTTTGATGGATGAATAAATGAACGAATGAATGAATGAATGTCCTTTCCAGATCCCAACCCCCCACAAAGTTGTTGGCAACAGACTTGGGCACGAGCCTTCTGTTGGTCGTGTGCACCCTAGCCACGAGGGAGGAGAAAGCCCTCCACATTGAAGCAGTCCCTCCCCAACCTCAGGACCCCCAGGGGCTCTGCTGTCCTGGGGTTCCTGTTCAGAGATGGAAATTCCACCTGCACAGCGCCTCTACTCGGGGCAGGCTGGCCTTCTCCCTTGCCGGCTGTACCAGCGTGGCTGCTGCTGCCGCCACACCGTCCTCTATCCCAGGGCTGGGGATGGGCTGCCCCCACCAGTGACCTGAACCTTTTTGCTTCCTTGACTGGATTAAACTGTCAAGTTGCTGGGTGTTTGCAGAGCGAAGGGAGAGCTGTAGACAGTAATGTGGTTTTATTTACAACATAAGCGCCTTGGCGACATCACTGGATTCTGAAAACAGAACAATTTTCAGACCCTTGGGGATTTCTAGGACATGATTTCCATAAAAATTAAATATTGATGAATCTTATCTCTCTGCCAACTTCCTTGCTCCCCCTACCCCCACCCCAAGCTTGAGAGAGAGAGAGAGAAAGGAGAAAATGATCAGAGAAAGCAAGGCAGAGAGAGACAGCGAGAACACAGGTGTGGGACTGTTTCCATGAAACAGATGAGGGGTTAATGAGGGGAGCCAGCTCAGCCTGTGTCCAAGGGCAGGTGGGTACACATCCTGGTCCGGATCCTTCATCTACAGCTGAGCCTGGGTGTCCAGGAGCTGGCCCGCAGTGTAGCAGGCATCCAGCCTGGAGCCATGACACAGCAAGGGCCGGGCACCCCAGGAGGCGGGGATCCACAAGCAAAGGCTTGGTTGTGGCCAAGGGGTCAAGAAACGGATGTTCGCACAGGCGAGGAGCAAGGCCTTTAGCAAACCAGCCCATCTGGGCCTCATCTCCCTCCATCTTCGTTCCTCCTTGAGCACCTTTCTCAGGGTCTCCAGGATTACACTGAATTACAGGAATTTCAGAGATGAGAACTTCAGGTTTCAGAAGGGGAAACTGAGTCTCAAAGGCAGGTGGCAAGCAACCCAAGACCTCAGGCCATCAGGGTGAGTGGGAACAGAAGCCAGCCTCCTGGACTCACAGTCCAGAGCTTTGGCAGACACCACACTCACGTCCCTGGAGGCAAACAGACGAATGGGGTGGATTTTTGAGGAAATCTGCGAACCAGCACGGAGGCTAGCTCCGACCAGCCTCTTGCCTCCAGGGCAGTTCTCTTTACTCCAGAGGCGGACCTGGACATTCAAGACACAGAAAGGAAAGATGCCCATATAGGTGGCTGCAGGGATGAGGGATAAAGGGGTTGCCTTTTGCTTTGGGGCAAGTGTCAGGCTGAGGGCAAACCCATCCACGAATCCTGTAACTGAGAGCGTGTTTCCCTCTGAGCTGATGGCCCTGGAGTCTGACTGCAGAGTGGGGGGCTGTGAGATTGGGAGAGGCAGCTACGGGCAAGTGGAACCAGCGCAAGGCTCGTCATCAGGCTACAGCTGTTGACGAGCTCTTGAGCATCTCTGAGCTTTGGTTTTATCATCGGTAAAAGGGGCACAGCTTAATGGTTAAGGGCTGGAGTGAGCCGGTGTGAGTCTAAACTTAGATGGACTGAGTCTTGATGTCTCCATCTGAAAGGGGGATTTGTGGATGGAATGAAATACCTGTGGGGTGCCTGTTGACAGCAGACACTCAGCAACTTGGCTGGTCCGAGTCTGGGGGAGGCTCAGGGCATGGGGTCAGGTGGGGGCTTTGGGCCGTCCTTCTATCTCTACTCTTCTCCATGTGAAGAGCTGACTCACCAGCCTCCTTCCATGTGTCCAGACTCAAAGGTGCTGCCTCAAGATTGTTTGGGGCAAGTGTCAGAATGTGCCCAGGAGGCCCTACAGGATATCCCTGTGGGTGATGGCTCTCGCAGACCCGAGTCCCCAGACAGCAGACCTACTCACCCAGCCCCACGCAGCACCCGCTCCATCAAAGCCCAACATGCATTGAAGAGAAGAGTCCACGACACACCACGTGGCTAGGAGCCACTAAACCCTCGGGGTCCCAGGTGCCTAGATTCCTGCTAACCTGGGAGAGGACCAACGCCTCATCTTAGGCAGTTTCTCAAACATCCCACACGCAGCAAAGGGAAGCTGAATAATAATGATCATCATAAGCAGCATCTGGAATATTCGGTACTCAAGAGACACCCACATCACAAAAGTCTTCCACGTCCCCAAAGTCACCGAGTCCTCCGCACCGTCTGGTGAGGCGTTTCCCCCTCCGCCGATCCCATCCAGCAGACGAGGACCCCGAGGCTCCGGCTGTGTGATTTGGCCAGATTCACGAAACAAGAAAGTGGCAGAGCCAGGTACGTACCCAGATCACTATGACTCAAAGGCACCTGTCTACCAGCCTCAGGATGATAAGGGTAGTGACTCACTGCTCAAAATGGGCCAAAAGTCTCAAAAGAGCACATATGAAATGCACGTATCCTCGGCCCCAGCAATTCCACATCTGACCGTATAGCCCAAGGAAATAATCATGAACATGCTCAAACGTTTACCTTCAAGGATCTTCATGGCAGCATTGTTTACAAAAGCAAAGAAAAAAACAGAAACTGCCTAAACGTCTGCCAGGAGAGGATGGAATGCCTTGTAGCCATGAAGGGCACAGCACGGCCAAGGGAAAGTTCACGACACATTAGATGAGAAATGGGAACAAACGGAAGGAAAGATTCAATTTTTAAAACACAAACTCCATATACACACACCTACAATAAAAGACCAAAAGGGTGTAAAATGTTACTAGTTGTCTTCTCTGACTTTCTCTGGTAAAGCTGTAAGTGAGTTCTGATTTTATTTTCTCATCTCCAAATTTTCAAAGTTTCCTAAAATAGCTATGTAAGACCTTTGTAACCACCCCAAACCCCAAAACAATCAATGATCTTTAAAGACACATGCACAGTATAACATCGACAGGTTTACCACGGAATTTTTCTAAGAAATCCAAAACTGAAGCCTGTCAGTCACGATGTGACTGGACAGCGTTTTGGCAAAGGGAAAAATTCTTAAGATCAAGACAGTAGCTCACCAAACCCAGACTCTTACAGACCCAGCCCTTGGAGAAGATGTGAGACTGTGTGCCCCATGGAGGCGACGAGTCCACCTGGCATCCGGCGCATGGATGGGGATCCCGGTGGCTTAGCCAGAGCAGCCCCCAGCAGAGAACAGGTAGGCTCTACACCAACATGCCCGCCTTCCCATCGCCCGAGCGGCTGGGTCAGCGCCACCTTCAAATGGCCCAAGACAAACCCTCAGAAGAAATATCTGTGGGAAAACAGCCATGTGATTGCCATTCTGGCTGAAGAACTGATACACCCAGAAGAGGCTAACAGAGGGCAGGCAGAAAGGGTGACTCCTCTTTTCCTCCTTCGTCCTCTCCCTCTGAGGACCATCAGCAGCTGCTGGGAGAACAGACCTCGGCTCACAAGGCGGCTCACAAGGCGTAATAGCTGCTGAAGCTTCACAGGTTTGTAACCTGTTGGCAGACGGTGTTGGGTTTCACTCATCAGCCCCGTGGCAGGAACGCACGCTCCCACAAACCATCTATCCGCTTGCTCACAATATCAGGCCTCAAAATTAACTACCCCAGATCCAAATTGGTAGCAATGCCAATAGCTAAGCTCCCCTCCCTCTCATTCTCTCCTTTAGCCCAAATGCGGGAGGTGACGGGATCTGGAGCACCGAGAACCAGCAGGGTTCCTTCCATCTCCAGTACGATCACAGAAAATTAGACGAGATCATTTTACAGTGTTTAAAAACAGATTACATTGGTCAAGTCCCTCTTGCTGGCAGAGGGTCAGATCGTTAAGATGCTGATATTGCCTCAAATGTTCTTTTTCTGTCAAACTGCACTCTTGGAGCTCCCTAAATCCATTTTAACTAGCTGGCGAAAAACGGTAGAGATTTTTATCTGGGGCCACAAATGAACCTCAGATGGTGCTCAAAATGGGTGCACGGCAGAGAGGGCTCCCCCTCTTTTCCTGCTTTCAAGCCCCACCTCTTGCATCTGCTGCTCCCAGCCCCACTGCCCAGGCGGCCCAAATTAAGCCCCCAGCCCCACCCACGGATTTTGTTCTGCCCCATTTAACATTTTGCTCTGAGCATTTTCCATCATAAAAGTCTTTGAAAACATTTTCAGCGGCTGTATTACAGTCCACTGGATGGCTGTGGCATAATGTAACCACATCACAGGACATTTGAGCTTATCTTTCTGCCAAATTAGGATGAGACGAAGCTGCCCCTGGGACAGCCCTGCAGCCTCGGTGCCCCAGGCCCTTCTGGAGAGAAAGCGCTCGGCACTTCAGACAGGAAAGTACAGCCAGACACCCGAATTCATCTCTTTCACCAACCCCCAACATCCAAGAGAGGAGAAAGAAAAATCATGCCTGCAAAGAGGCCCCCTGCAGGGGAGGCCTGGCTCGGCTGAACTTCCAACCGATCCTGCATCCACCAGACCTCCACGCCAGAGGCAAAATTTGCTTCCTCATCCTCACCAAAGAGTTGGAAAAGACAATCGTTCACCAGGATTCAGACCCCTGGGGAAGGTGGGCCATGCTTGGGCCTTGCTGAGCTGACACCTTCAAGCAGGCCCCCTAGGGCAGTGGTTCTCCACTGGGCGGGGTTGGGGGGGGGGGGCGATACTGTCCTGGAGGGGACATGTGGACATGTGGCCATGTTTGGAGACAGTCTGGGTTGTCACAACTGAGGGAGGAGGTGCTATCGGTATGTAGTGGGTGGGGGCCAGGGATGCTGCTAAATATGCTAGAATGCACACACAGATCTTAAAACACTTCTCTGACCCAAAATGGCAGGAGTTGCAAGGTTGGCAGACCCTGCTTCAGAGCGAAGTCAGAGCCCCGGCAGAGCCCACACCAGGAAACTGAAGAGCCGAGAGCTGACGGGGGCCGCGCAGAGGGGGGAGTCCAAGTCACCCCGACATCCACAGCGGGAGGTGAGGGAGAACGTACCGACAGCTTGGGAGCCAAAGGCTCACTCTGTCGGCTGGAATGGTGGTTTTCCCTGGATGCGCGACGTCTGGGGCATCGTCGTTGCCTGACCCGGAATCTCTCACTCCAGAGCCAGGTCACAGGTCACCTTCTGTGCAGCTTTGCCAAAGCATCTCTGAAGGTGGCCCTGAGGCCTGCTGTCTCCCAAAGGGATCCACAGAGGACACCTCACTCCAGAGCATCCTTCCTCCAGCTACGAGGCATCCCACCCCTGCCTGCCACGCCGTCAGCAGCTCCCTCTCACCTACCGAAAAATGCCTGGACTTTGAGGCAAGCATCCAAGGCCCATTGCCACTTGCCCCACCTACTTCCATACCACGCCATGTGGCCTCCACGCGGGGCAAGCCAGGCTGCTCTCCTGCCACCTTGCTCCTGCTCAGCAGCTGCCTAGTCTCACGATGCCCACCTCATGCCCCTCATCTGTCTGTTGATTCTGCCCCGCGTCCTCCAGCTCCAACCTTTCCAAAAAATGGCAGTCCTCCTCCCTCAGCATCCCTCCGAGCCTCTTTCATCCCCACCAGATGCTGACCCTACTCCACCGAGGGTCAGAGGCGCCCAGCTCCTGTCGCAGCCCCTCCCCAGCTGTGAGCTCTGCCTCCTGAGTGGGGCCGCGTCTCCCCCATAGCTGTGCTCTGCGGGCACCCCCAGAAGGGTTAGCACATGTATCTGGCCACACCCCACTCAGTGTGTCCTGCTAAGACCCGCTTTCAACTTTAAAGCTGGAAATGATGACTCTGCTCCTCACAGCTGCAAAATTCTGTGCCTCTGAACAATGGGACCTGAGGAAATGCCCATCCTCCCAGCCCCATCCGACAATACAGGGGAGGCTGGATCACAAACAGCCTCAACACAGATGCCAGCGCCCAGGCACCCTGAGAGCAAATGTCATTTCTGAGCACCTGGATGCCCTTTCATCCTCCTTCTGACCCAGACAATTCATGGCAGCACTGGCCAGAGGCGGGCGGGTAACTTGTCCTTGAAACAGGTCACGAAAGGAAGCATGGAAGGTGCTAAGGGGCAAGATGGCGCAGGATGCCGAGAGCCCGCACTGCCTTTTGGCACATGCTCCAGTGCAAACTGCAGCGACCTGGATTTGTGCCAGTAAACAGGAAGAAAGGCTGAAAACAGATGTTGAAGAGTTTTATGTCTTTAAAATCGATGTCTGAAACCACAAGGCAGAATTCTCTGAGCCCTCGTGGGCTGCCCAAGAGGAGGCGCCCCCAGAACACTGGGACATCTATCTAGGATGCTGCTTTGAAGCCACCCTCCCCAAAACAAGAGTCACAAGGGAGCCCTGTTCCCTTTCTGGCATCAGTGGTGGGGTGTAAAATTCTATAACCTTTGCTAAGGGCAATACGGCAAAGTATGCCAACATGACGATGACGACACAGCCTTAGACCCAGGATGTCCTAGGAATCTTATCTTACAGATCCACGGATGCCAAGTGACCTCCCTACAAGGATAGCCATCACAGCCTTGTTTGTAAAAGCAAAAGACTGGAAACAACCTAAATGCTTACCAGCAGGGGACTGGTTACATAAATCATAGCACATCCATGTAATGGAATAAAAGAACGGAAGGTGCTCTGTGCCGATAGGCAGCGATCTCTAAGACAGACTGCTAAGGGTAAAGAGTCCAGGGCAGGGTGGTATGCGTAGCTCGCTACCATCTGTGGGGTTTGTAAGGGAATCATGACTTTGTAAAAAAACAATGGCTGGAATATTTATGGAATCTGAAAGTGGATGCAGGAAGTCAGGACCATCAGCTGCCTCCAAGGAAGGACACTGAGGGTGAGGCCCAGGGACCAGAGGAAGCCTCTGCCCTCTCCACCTCTGGGGTCTTTTTATTGTGTTCCATGTGAGCATATCATCTACTAAAAAATAATTTAGAAGCCCACACAGCCATGATGCACTGCCTGTCCCACTCCATTACTCTAATTTCTTCTCATCTCTCCTGTCTCCTCCTCACACACTCACCCGCCGGTCCCCTTCCCCGCCCCCCGGATGTCACATGGAGAGGCAGCAACATAAAAAGCCCCCGGACGTGGTGTCAGGAGCGGGCTGTCAAGCCGGCCGCCCCCTCCGTGCCTGGGTGCGAATGCTCTCACTTCTGCAGACCGGCACCTGCTTCTGCAGCGAGCACAGATCAGAGATCCCCCCTCACTGAGCACTGGGAGGATTAAAGCAGATGCCCAGCGGGAAGGTCCCCAGCACAGCACCCAGCACACAGGACAACATCCCCAAGTTTGCTGGCCGGGGAGGCCTGCCGTCAGCCTGTCCTCTGATTCCAGTGGGGGGCTCTCCAGGGAGCGGCTCTGACCGCGGGTGGGAAGGAAGCCCCAAGAGAGCGGCTCCCTGCCTTGCGTGCGTGCGTGAGCAGGTGTCCCTGCTGTCTCTACCCACGGCTCTGCTCCCACGGGGGGAGGGGGGAGAAGGGGGCCCCAGGCCAGATGTCTGCGAATCAACAGACTGTCTTCTCGGCTCACTGCATTGTGTCTCGTGAGGCCTGACATCCAAGACATCCTTGGCAGTGGCTTCGGAAAAGCTGGAGATGCAAGGGAGCCAGTTCAAAGGCTGCACTTGTGCAAGACAAAAGAGCATGTGAACGGCCTCATCTCCCCTCACCTCGCAGGGAAGCATCCCAAGAGGGCTGCGAACACGGATGCAGAGGGCAGCAGCTCCCCGGGTGGGTGGGGGACAGGGGAGGGTGTGCTCCTTGATGTCCGAGCACATCTGCTTTCCTTGAGCCCACATCCTACCCCTCTTCACACTGCCAGCCGACGGGAGCAAGACTGAGCTCAAATCCTGGCTCCACCACCCACTAGCTGTGTGACCTCAGGCAGAATGCTCAAGCTCTCTCTGCCTCAGTTTCCTCACCTGCAAACTGCAGACAATCACATCACCTATCCTGAAGGATTGTTACGAGGATCAAACGGGCTAATGTGTGTCAAGCGCTCGGCACGGTCCCTGGCACAGAATAAATGGTCAATACACGTTAGCTAACGTTGACACCCATCGTCTCATCGTCATCCTCATCATCGCCAAGGCGCTCCTCTCTCCTAGCCCCATTCTGCCACACTGCCGGTGTCACAGTCCCACAAGACTACTGAACCCCAGCACAGAGGAGCAGCCCCAAACCCTAGCCTCCTGGCACCTCGGGCCATCTCTAGGGCCACAGCAGCCAGCCCAACTTGCAGACCGCTGGACGCCAGCCTCAGCTCTCAGTGTTCTTTGGCCGGCCGGATGGGTCTCAGCAGCTTCACTTCACACTCCCCTGCTCCTGCCTTTTGCAAGCCCCACCTGGCCTCGACCCCAACTTTTCCCATGAACATGTAGGGACAGTGGCCTTTGGTGCCCAGCCCAGCCCTTGCACAGTCACGCTCCACTCCTCAGCGCAGGCTGCAGCGGAGGTGCACATGTGACTCCGGCCTCTGAAGTCCGATTCACCGCCTGACACTGACAGCACAAATAACAGAAAATCCATCAGCTCTCCCCAAGTCCCGAGCCAGCATCTTCCTGCCTCCAAACCAAGTCAATTTAACATCTGACACTTGTGCCAAGAGCTCACGGCGGGAAAGACACGATCCTTTCAGCTTTACAACCTCCGCCGACAATTCCCCACCTGGCCTCGGACCGCCAGCGTTAGTGCCAGGCTCCCCGCCGGCACGGTGGGCGGTGTCACACCTCTCTCCCCGGCTCCCACCCAGGCTCTGAGAGGGGACGTCTGCAGCCCAGCACAGGCACTTGTCCCCTCGCTGAGACCACAGCACATGCTGGATGGTTCAAGGACAGCATTGTGAAATTATAACTGGTCTTACTTTCTGGGAACAAAATCCCGAGCACGTCTCCACGGTCACGTTGGCCTGTGTCAGCGAGTCGGGGAAGGCGTGCGTGACGTTCTCTGGCAGCTTGAAGCACCCTCGGTACGTGACGGTCCTCCCTGTGGGGAGGGAAATGGGTTTCTGGTGAGAAGTGGTGCCCACAGTTGTTGGTGTCCGTCCCAAGGGAAAACAGCAGCTTCAAATACCAAAACAGCTGTAAATATACTCAGGAGGGGTAGATTTCAAATTAGAGAGTGCAAACTGCCCTGGATGGGGTGTGGTTAAGCCAAGCTCCCTGGAGATACCAGGCCCCAGAACTGCGGTCACCCAGGGGCCACGTGGCTGAAACTGTTCAGCTCAGATCTCTCTTCTCCCACCAGCTCTCAAGGGGCAGTGTTCATTCACCTATCCATCCTTCCTTCCTTCAATAAATTGGGATTATGCATCTATTATGTGCCAGATTCTGCACTAGGTGACCTGAGAGGCTGATGTTCTAGAAAATTCTATGTCCTCCCCACACACGCATGAGAAGAAAAGTAGGCTGGGGAATCTGAAATCCTGCCACGTTCCCTCTCACGGTGCCTTCGAGTCACACCACTGCTTTGCTTTCTCTCTGGTCTTAAACTCCTACCCAAATTCTAGGAATACTCCTCAAGCCGGTATTACAAAGGAAGCCTCGTGCCAAGCTGTTCTCCAGACCCCTAGTGGAGAAGTCCAGCTCCCTAGTTGGCTTCCTGGGTGGTGAACCAACCTTCTGGAATGTTCCAGTACCAACTGCTCATATTTCTTCCAGACTCATCAGAGTTTCTCTAGGTGGCATCCTGATTCACATCCCATGCTCTTTTTAACAGCATCTCCTGGGGCTCAGCATCTCGCCCAGCTGTCTCCACCTGCCACACCTCTTGCCCAGCAGCAGAAATCCTATCAGCAGCCACAGTCCCTGTGCCTGGCCTGTCCTGGTCACCCTCCCTTGCCACGTGCCCCAGAGCCTATCTCCCGGGTGTCTGTCCCACCCCAGTACAGCTGGCTGAGGACCACAGCCCAGTCTATCTGGATATTTTGTTCTTTTTGGGCCAATGATGCCACAGGACAGGAAGGAATTCCGTGAGCCCAGCACAAGCCACCTCCCAGGCCCTTACCCCAAAGCCAGGGCAGAGAGCGGGTTGTGGGAGACGCAGCCCCATCAGGGCTCCACGGCGGGAGGGCTCTCTGCATGCAAAACGGCAAAGCCGGACCAAGCCCGGGATCTGGAAGCCCATCCGATGGACCACAGCACCCGTGGTCTGGACGTTAGGGCACGGGCCTATTAGGGCACAGAAGGAAAGCAGCCGGGTGCTGGGAACACAGTCCAGGCTGCACGTCCTAATGGCCTGGGGTCAAGTCCTGGCACTGCCAGTGACTCGCTCTGAAATTTGCGTGTGTCATGACTCAGAGACTCTCCATTTCCTCACCTACATAACAGCCGGCAGCTAGAGTTGTTCTAAGGAGCAACGTGTACCCGTGTGTCAGCCCCTCATGGGGCTGCGTCTCCCACGACCCCCTCTCTGCCCTGGCTTTTGGTGTAAGGGCCTGGAAGGTGGTTTGTGCTGAATTCCTTCCTGTCCTGTGGCGTGACTGACCCCAAAAGAACAAAATGTCTAGATGGACTGGGCTGTGGTCCTCAGCCAGATGCACTGGGGTGGGACAGACACCAGGGAGACAGGCTCTGGGGCACGTGGCAAGGGAGGGTGACCAGGACAGGTAGAGCACAGAGAGAGTGGGGTGACCCAGTGGGTCCTAGGCCGCAGAGAGGTACAAAACAGAGGTGCATCTGGGCCACTCCCGTGCTCCCCACACCCAGCCCTGAGCCCGACACACAGCAGGTGCCCAGTAACTGCTGATGAATGAATGAACATGACAGGGCACGTGAGGGACCAGTGTGAACTCAACACGGTATGAGGTGAGAGCTGCCAGAGGCGCAGCATCAGCCGCCCTGGACCTCACTGAGGGGCAGTCGGCGAGGTGGCTGCCGTCCAGTGCAGTCTGTTCCATACCTTCTCCCTCGCTCCCCAGGGAGAGCCCAACGGCCACTCGGGGCAGGAGACCTCCAGGCAAGGCCACTGCTCAACTGCTCAGCACCCGCCTCTGATCCCAACCCAGGGGCACGTTCTGGGGGCTTCCTCCTTGTGGGTGCTCCTCGCTAGCGAGAAGAGGAAGTTGAGGATGGCTACCTGGTCACCTCTTGACACAGATCCTGTCGCCTCATCCCCTGGAGAAGGGAGTGCGTGGGCAAAGGTCAATCACACGGGCTCCACAGCCTGCCGGAAGGGGTGGCCATCACACTGTTTTCAACATGAACCACGACATCAGGTCTAGCTGACTCAAGGTGTGACGCTGGCTTGAACGACTGGGCTATCTGACCCTTAACCAACGGGCAAGCTAAAGCACAATCATCTCTAAGGGTCAGTGGCTGAGCAGGAGGAGCAGGCAGGGCAGCCCAGAGCCCACAGATAGACCTGGTCCTGCTGGGAAGCAGGGGTGAGGAGTCGGGGGGCTAATGTTGTTTGAACCCAGAGAAATCAAAGCTCCAAGAAGCCAGCCTGGAGCAGTGTGGCCCTCAGGAAGCCCATTTGGATGCCCAGGTGACAGGGCAGGACTCAGTACACCCACACACCACACCACGGCAAACCCTCGTGCCAGGACAGGGCCTGGCACAGAGTAGGTGTCAATGAGCGCCTGTTCAGTTAACGGTCTCATTAGCGAATTCATAGGGTGTCGTCAGGTCTCCACCCTGTGCCTGTTCCCTCATCTGAGGCCCTTGTTCCCAGACACATCCTGTCTGAAGACAAGAAACACCTGAGCAGCCTCAGGTGGCCGGGTCTGAGCACTGAGCCGCTCTCCCTGTCACTCCGGCCCCACAGACAGTGGCCAGGATTGGCTTTACGCTCACCCACGGCTCTCATGGCTGGGCTTCCGTACCACTCGGCAAACTCACTCACTGCTAGGAGAGCTCTCGCAGAAACCCCTCTGCAGTCTCAGCTGCTGGCCTGACACCTCCTTCTCTGAGCTCTGCCCTGTTCTTGAACTAACCCATCAGCTCTCCTGGAGCCCCGTTATTAGGACCACGGCCAGAGGTGACTGTGTGCCTGAAGCAAGGTGGCTGGACACTGGGCTGTGCCTCCATCATCTGCTGTCCCACCATGGCCAGTGGTGGTGGGAGGTCTCTCCTGCTCTGCCTTCTTCCCAGCCCGGCCCCACCCCCAGTAATGAAAAGGATGGCCCCCGATACGTGCTAATGCGCACAACCATATTATTTTCGAAAGGAGCCTTTTATCATTAGATTAAGTGGATCTGGGGCTCAGCATCTTGCAATGATGAGTTTCAAATGCACCTAGTTGGGCCCCTCACTTATGTCTATTTGACAGCACTTTTAGTCGAAATTCTTGGGGGTTCAATCTTGCTGTCAGGTGCATCAGCTCCCTCTCCCTCATGGCGGATTACTTCCTCCTGGGCTCTGTAATTTTGAATTGTAAGCTCGTCTTCCGTGAGAATTTATCCATGGGAACTCTTTACACCTGGGTTGGTGGCACAGCTCTCAAGAGAGATCTTACATCTGCTTCTGCCAGCACCTCCAGATGGCCTGGAGCCAATCTTCATCTTGGAGCTTTCTGGACCAGGCAGCTAGCAGAAATTTGAACTTCAAAATGCATCCAAATGCAGGCCTGCAATTACAAATTCTTAGGAAGATTTTTTTTTTCCCACCCAAAGCTCAGTTCAAAACGGACATGTTTTCTTTCTATCTCCCTGAACTGAGGTGGTATTTTTTTTTTCAAATCTAAAATTTTATTGATTTATACTTCAGTGAAATTGAATCCTACTTTATGCAGAGGCTTCAATCCAATTCCATTCTCTGGCAGGTCCCCAGCCTCCTTTTCTGCCCCACTCGGACACTGCAACCTAAGCCGTGTGGCCCCCAGGACCAGCCACTCCCCCGCAGAGCCTCAGAGCTGCACAGTGACTTCTCGTGCTCTCAGCTCACCAGTGGGACTCTTACTTCCCTCTTTATTCCTGAAGCCAGGGATTTCCTCACTTCCTCGCTCGTCCAGCTATGCATTTAAAAAAATGTTTATGCAATTTTATCTAGGTGTTTTTCTAGGTGTTTTCTCTCTAAGAAACTTTCAGATTATCTGGTCTGCCCTATTGCTAGAAATATAGGTCTTCCTCTTTACTTTACAAAATACACTGGAACCCAGAGAGAGAAAGCAAGCTGCCCGAGGCCACACAGCATGTCTGAGACATATCTAGGCCTAGGCGCCACTTCCTGATCAGCTTCTCTCTCCTGCAGGGGACAAGGAAAGATGTGCCTCAGTCATGAACTCAAGGAATTTTTGGCAGACACTAACCACTCCCCCTGCCACAAGCCTGTCCAGGGAAGGCAATAAGGGAGGAAGGGCACAGGTTCTGTCCCACGTCGTTTGGACGAGGGACTGTGGACAATGAGCGGTCAGAGAGCAGGGGACAGACAGAGCACCGGTGAGGCTGGGACACTCACACTTCCTGGAGGCCGGCTGCAACTCCTCCACGCGATACACAGAGAGCCGCCCAGCACCCCCGCAAGCGGAGCCCTTCTCCCCCTTGCACTCGTGGTTACACTCCTCCGGCCCGACGCTCATCGCTGGGAGCCGGTTCCCGCAGTAGCATTCCGCTCCGGCCTCCAAGCCAGCGTAGACGTAGGAGCTGCAAGGAGAGGGGGCCTGGGGTGAGTCCTGACCTCGGCCCAGAGCTGGGGCTGGGGTCCTGACAGCACAGAAGTCTGGATCAAGGAACGGAGCTGGGGCTGGGGCCAGGATAAGGGCCAGGCTTGGAGCTGCGGGCAGGTCTGGTGGAGGAGGGGCCACAGCCCTCAGCACAGGCCGGCCTTATACGTAGGTGTCGTCTGGCTGAGTTTGGGGAACAGTCTTTCCTCCATGATAAGCTCATTTAATCAGCCCCGTTGGTCCCTCTTGTCAGCCCTGAGCTTGGGCCCCTGAGGTGCCATTCACGGTAACAGGTTGCAGTGGGTCCAAAGCAGTGGTGTGCGGGTCAATTGGTCCTCAGTATGGGAGGAAGGAGCCCTAATCTGTGGCATTTGTCAATTTCTGTGGTGTAAATCCTCTCATCATTGATGACTTCAAGCTACCAACAGTTTAGCAATGGGCATATAGTATTTCTAAAAATGTACGTTTGCCCTCCTGAGTCAGCATGAGCTGCTCCGGCGCCCAGCTGGTCCAAAGCGCCTGCCCCACGTGGCAGACAGGCCTGCTGCAAGCTGTCCTCCCCAGAGACGGTTCCTCCCCTCCTTTAACCGAGTCCTAACACCGTTGGCAAAGGTCACCAGTGGCACCTACAACGTACCACACAGGACTTTCATCATGGAAAGAAGTGACCGTTTTCAAACTCCCATCTGAGTGGACCTACACATAAAAAACCCAGATTGAAAACCCAAATACAAGCCTCTAATCCTGGTTCGGCCCCTTGCTAGCTGTGTGACCCTGAACATCACTTACTACCTCTGAGTCTGTTTCCTTAACTGTTAGGAGAATGAAATGAGACTGCGTCCGTCTCAGCTTTATCTAGACTGTAAAGCAGACCTGAGCAGGGATGCTGTCCTTTCCTTCTCCAGCCTCAGTTTCTCCATCTATAAAATGGGCACAATTCATTGCTACCTAGCAGAAGGTGGTGAGGATTTATATGACGCAGTAAACGTGAAAGAATCTAATGTGGCAGGAATAAATCAAGAGTCCTATCTGCCGATCCTGTTTTACCTGTCTCCTGTGCATGAGTGTGTGTGCACACACACACAGTGAGCTGTGAGTGCCTCGATGGCAGGGACTGTCCCCTGACAGACAACTGATGTCCAGTAACTACTGGGGAAGCTGGTGGTTTCAAAAAAGCAAGACTTGTCATAAACACAAGACAGAAAGAAACTTTTCCAACAGAACTAGAAAGGTCCTTCGGGAAATCCGGGGGGAAGCTCTTTATTTTATCTTAAACATTTGAGTAAACTGAGGCCCAGGGAAGGAAAAGAGCTGAGGAAAGTCACACGGTGAGTGCCTGGCGCAGCTGGACTGGAACCCCGGTCTCCCGGCAGCGAGCCCGGGCCCCCTCGACAGCCCCGCTCCATCTCAATGCACTGTCTTTGCTCTGGACCACTGGGGTCCGACCCATCTAGCTCTAATTACACTAGGACAGACAGCGGGCAGCCATGTCACCCTGTCGCAGGGCAGACTCTTGACCTTATTTCCAGTGGAGTTGGTGCCCCTGGGCCCCACACTTACCGCTCGGCACATGCATCCTGGCAGTGGGGGATGGTCATTTTTCTCAGGTCATAAAACACGGCCCCCTTCAGGGTCCTCTCTTGGCCATCGTCACTGAAGCATCCAACATAGGTGCCTGCAGGGTGGGAAACACAGCCAAGGCTCAGAGGCCCGGGAGAGAGGGGAGTCCTAACCGTGGGCACCCCTTAGGACAGCCCCTCCTGGGTAAGACACCCCTCAAAGAAGCCCAGGGGATGAGGCTGCAGTCCAACCTTTCCCATGGTGCCTCTGGACACTTCCACCTTGTCCTCTCCCTGCCCATTTTCCTAGTTAATGGCCCACTATCCCCCCAAGACACGCTGCCAGGAGCCTGGCATCAGCCCGAGTACCGCTTTCTCCCACCACCCTCAACTCACGAAGACTGGCTGGTTGAATGGCCTCCCCTGTCCCCCTCCTCTCCATCTTTCCCCTCCCAGGCTCAGAGAGGCAGGTTCTGTCGCATCCTTCTGATCCAGAGGGAAGAAATTAGTTACGGAAACTCTGATTTTAGCTAACCTAAAGAAGATCGTGCAAACCCGGAGAGCTATTTCAAGAAAAGATCGGACGTCCCAGGAGAGAGAAAGCCCCCAGTGCTGGAGGTGTGTAAGCAGCATCTGTCAGCGTGAAAGCGAGCTGTCCCGTGTGGGAATCAATAGGGCGAATGGACAGTGAGTCCTGGCCAGTGGGCGCATCTCTGGCACATCCCTGGAAGAGGACACTGGGGTACATGACTCTAGGAAGCAGGGGCAGCGCTGACCCAACCACGCCCACATCACTGGGAGCCCTGCGCCATCACTCCGAGGGAGGAGAGCGGGAGGGGTCTCCCAGGGACGCGCGGAGAAGCCCGGAGAGCTCGAGCACAAAGCGAGCGCATTAGGCGTGTAAATGTCAGTGCGCCGTGGCATGTGAAAGGAGCAGCGCCTCGGGAGTTTGCAAACACGCCATCACACGGTCCCCAGCTGCGGAGGCGCATCCACATCCACGATAGCTGCGCCGAGATCCGGCTCGGGCGCCTGTGATGAAGATGCTGCGCGTCTCCCCGGAGAACTTCTGCACTCGGCCCCGGGGCGTCTGAAACGGCGCCTGTGCGAGCGCCGCAGCCTCCGGAAATCGGCTCGTCTCTGGGAAGGAACAAGGCCTCCCACCCCCATGCCGCTTCCCAAAGGGCTCCGGGATGAGGAGGACCGTCCTGGTCTCCCAGTCTGGGAGCTCCCTGAGGGCAGGGGAGACTCGTTCTCATTCCCGCTAAGAACCTGGCGCAGAGCCGGAGCCCGCGCTGCCCGCTGAGCGGGTGGGAGGAGTGGGTCTGCCAACCCTCGCTCCCAGCCCGAAGCAGGGAACCATCTTTCTGGCTGTGAACGCCGCACTGAATTCTGCCTCTGACCTGGGCTAAATCACTTCACCACTCTGTGCCTCGGTTTCCTCAACTGTCACACGGATAAATGCCGCTCCCCACCTGCCTCTCCCGCCCAGGCTCCTTTCTCCTGCCCCACCTTTGGACCTGTCCCTGTTCACCTGCCATGTCCACCCTTTGCTTCCTGCCTGTCCTTGACGGCTTGTCTCCCTGACCACTCCAGCCCACGATGGCCTCCCCATTCTCCAGATTCTCCTATTTTGTATCTGGAAAACTTGTCACTCAAATCCCTATCATTAACTGTTGTTATTGTTAAAATCTCTTACGCCTGTTGTGTCCTGTCTCAGCAACATGACTTAAGGCTCACTGAGGGCGGGGGCCACACCTTTACTCCAGCTGGTGACCCCGCAGGAACTCACTGGGGTAAGGCACAATGTCATCATGCACACCTCCTTGTCAACGTGGGTTAGAGCTCCTAAAAACCACACTGATATCCTCTGAGAGCCAAGAGGAGGGGCAGAGACCCCAGATGCAAGGAGGGGGCGGTTCTATGGACGCCTGCAATTGGCAGTTCCCAGGGCTCCAGTTTAAGCAAGCAAAGCGGAGAAAGACGACCAAGACGACAGGAGACTGGACCCTCCGCCTCGGCAGGAACGGCTGAAAGACCCGGAGACCTCCAATTAGAGAACCCGGGGCTGCAGAGGGAGCCACGGTCACCTTCTTCAGTGTCTGCCAAAGGGTCTTGCCCCGTTCCAGGCAACGAAGCTCTAGAGGTCACCTTCAGCCCAGCTGCCCATCGGCACACACGTGGCCCCAGCCACTGTCTGTCCACAGGCACAGGCCACCGCCCTCTCTTCAGGACTCCCAGACACCCCCAGGCCTGTGAGCTTCTTTCTCTCGAGGGAAGTCTCAGGACTACTGAAGCCAGAATGGACCGCTGCAAAGCTTCCAGCCAGGTCAGCGAGAATGCATCGTTCTCTGCAGCCCCCTACTTCGTGAACGAAAACTAGTATTTGAGAAATATCTGATGTGCTGCTCAGCAAAGAAGAAATGCTATTACAGCCTTCAATTAAACATCCCGGACACAAGCTCGGGGGTCGTTAAACATTTATCACGGTAATGGGAAACTAACCAAAAGGTTCTAAAGGCGCCTGGGCTCAAGACCCTGGCAGGCTGAGACGGGCACGTCCATGTTTTCTGGGGGAGTCAGGGGACCTCAACTTTGGGAAGGGGCTGACTTAGTCTCAAATCTAAGCTCCACTGCTGTACAGCTGTGTGACCTGGCAGGGGCACCTTGCCCTCTCTGAGCATCAGCTTCCTCATTTGTAGGATGGGGCTAAGGTTCCACGGAATTCCCGGCTGGTTGTGAGAATGCCATGAAGGAACACGGGAAACGTGTCCGATGCAAGTAATAGCGCTCGATGGCGACTGTTTTTATTGTTAATCTATCATTATTAATAACAAACATTTTTAAATTACTTTATACTTCCCTGCAACTCAAATTCTTCATCATTAAAATGGTGATAGCACCGCTTGCATATAAGGCTGTTTGAAGATTAAATTAAATGAGATAATAGACGTACCTCTGTACAGAACAATACTTGGCACACAGATGTTCAAATAAGTAGCAGCCATTGTCATTCTGATCCTACACCCTAACCGGGGACCCAGTGTGAGGACAGTTCAGTAAATATTAGCTGAATAACTACCACATTAATAAAACAGAGAAAGAAATGGTTTCAAGCGGGCAGGCTCGGGTTCCTCAGAAAACGAGTGGCAAATCAGCTACCAGCTGGCCAGTTGATGGAACTGACCGGTCTGGAGAGGAAACCCATGCCTGGCTGGCCTGTCTCCGTGGGTAGCAAGGGCCTGAGACGCAGAAGTCCCTGCTCTGTTCGTGAGGAGGAGGTGAGCCCTTTTTGCTGGAAAAATAACAAATGGCTTTTCTAACTCCCTGACAGAGGCGAGAATGTGCAGAGAAGAAAGGACTTCCGAGGGATACGCTGGGACACATTCCGAGGCGGATTTATTACTTTCGGCTGAAATGGAGGCAATGCATTATTGTCTGAGACTCCGCATCTGTTCATTTGCACATCAAAATGGACATGCCGTGAGGCTATTAACGATGGCTTTGGAGATATTGGAATGTCTTTGGAAATTACTATCAATAAAAAACAAACTGGCTATGGAGAAGTTACTATTTTTCCCCTAGTAAACTTACTGACATTTTATTCCATTATGGATGTTGTCCAAGGTATAATGAAATGCCCCGTGATTGATGGCACCTCCTGCAGCTTCCGTGCCTCGCAGGAGCCCCTTTCAGGAGGATGGCGGGCTGCCCGGCCGCAAAGAGACGCCCTCTTTGTCTGCAGCCCCAGCAGCTGTCTTGAGGGCTGGCCTGTGGGCTACCCTCCACCAGGAGGCCCGCCGGGCTGTGCAGGGTCCACGGAGCCCCAAGAGGAGAACGGGGCTCCAAGAGGGTTCCCAGGCTAGTGCCCCGCTTTTCTCCCCTTTCTCTGAAGCTCTCCAGCCACGTGACACCACAGCCTCTCCCAGGGCACAAATTCTTCCTTAAATCCCGGGGGATATTCAAAACATTTAAGAGCCTATGGGGTACACTGTCCAGCAGAATCTCCACCAGTCCACGCTGGCACTTGCTCCTGATGCTTCTGCTGGTCCAGGCATTAACCCTTCACTTGCTGGGTCATGGGGAGGTTTGGGGGGTCACTGGGGAGGGAAGCAGAGTGTAGGGGTACCCCAGGGGCTCAGGGCAGTAACCATTCCAATATTTTAACAACTGATAAGACCATCCTGGTGTGTAATGATTGACCATCAGTCCGTCTCCTGAGCCTTCCCTGGACCCCTTTCCACCACTTCTTTAAGTCACTGGAGATGACAAAGTAAAGGGGTGCCCAGTGGTTCTCCTGGACATGCATACTCTACACCTAGGGCTATAACGAGGTCCCCGAGCCCTCCTCTCTGCTGGCCAGCCACTGTGAAGACAGGTTATGAAGTACCAGTCACTTCTGTCTAACGAGTCCAAAGCCCTTTGCAGCTGCCTCTGTCATGCCTCCATCATGCTGTTGGAATCCCTTGGATGTATATCTGATTCTGCCACCAGACCAAGATCCTCGAGCGCACAGTCAATAACACCCATGGAGACTCATACATGGATCCTCACTAAGTGTACTGAGAGCAATAAAGAGAGGAATTGTGGCTAATTTGCCCAAGGTCACAGAGCCAATAACTGACAATACCAAGAGAGGAATCCAGGTGTGTTTTCAAAACTTGTGCTCTTTCCACAGCTTCCTCTCAAGAAATCCATGTTGACTTTGTCAGTCATTCACACTTTAGTCTAAATGAGGTGCAGCACTAGTGCCATCTGCAAAGAGACCCAGTTTCTTAGTATGTCGGGGAAAGTTTACAGAAATCATACCTGTATAAAGCGAGCTACAGAATCAGTCCCTCATTTCTCCCTATTTCTTACATGAAAGCCTTGCTGAGGAATCCCACAGCAAGGGCTCTTCAGAAGAAATTAGGGCTCTAACCTAGATGATTTCAGAAGAAACTTCCTTCTATGGAGACAGGAATGCACAGTCCTCCAGTCTTCGTTTTCCTGGGCTTCTAGAGTCACCCTCCTACAGCGAGCGCAGCCTGGGCTCCTTTCTCTTCTCTGGACCCTCTCCTCATCCCCAGGAGAAAGCCAAATTCCCTGGCCCGGTACTCACATCCCTCTGTGACTCAGGTTCAAGCCGTGACAAGGTTCAAGCCAAAGTCGTTCTGAATGCACAGCCCGGGCTCTAAGATGAGCCTCGCGACTCACCTCTTCCTATATCCCGCCACTGAGTGCCCGACGCTGCAACCACGTGTCTGAGTCAAGAGCCATTCCCACCGTGATCTGGGGTACAGGGCCAAACGGGGTGGTGACAGGGATGCTGAGACACTGACGGAGCTCGGTCACACCCTACAACAGCCATGACACTACCCGGGTGCTCATCACATGGAGGCTCAGTTCCTGGTCCCTGCACAGAGTCTGTATAATTCAGTGCAAACAGCCCCACCTGGAGCCAGGCTGTGTCCATGTCCCGTGTTGGACTCCCAGCCATGTGACAGTGGTGGAGCTGGTCAGGGCCCCGCCGTGTTCCCCAGGCCTTGCTGCTGCCAGGCCCACCCTGAGCCACACGCTCTGCTCACTCCCACCTGCTCCCTGCGCACCCGCCGTCGGCTGCCCTCTCTTCCCGCCTCACGTCCCACGCTGCCGGTGTTCCTGGGATCACACCCCAAATATACCAGGTGACTTGAACTCTGGTCTTAGGGTTTGCTTCTGGGAACCCAAACTAGGAGAATGACCTGCAGAATCTACTTAACTTCTCTGTGCTCCACTGTCTTCATCTGTAGAACTGGGACATAAGAGCAATAGTGCCTGTAAATAGTACATTTACAGGTGCATAGTAAATGCTATACGAGTTAGCTACTTTTATTAAATAATAATAGTTGCCAGTTACTGAGCCCCAAATGATGTGCTGGGTGCTCCGGTCCAGTAGTTCTCAGCCCCTGCGAGCATGAGCAGCCCTCGTGGGGCGGGGGGCGGGGTGGTGCCACCACGCAGCCTGCAGGCCCTGCCCCAGAGTTCGGGACTGAGTGAGTCTGGGAGAAACCTGAGAACGCGCATTTGTAACAAGCTCCCGGGTGATGTGGAGGCTGTGGGTCTGGGACCCCACTTTGGGAACCACAGCTCTCTAAGATCACATTAGCTCCTCACAGTAACCCTGGGGTAGATTTCTATCTCCATTTCAGAGCGACTCGTAGAAGCTACACGACATGTCCACGGTCACCCGACAAGTTTCTGGCTAAGCCAGGATTCACGTCAAGGTCTGTCTGAACCCAAAGGCCGGGCTCAAAACGCTCGCATGTCTTAGCCTCAAGCCCCTTGGAAGTCCAGCTGGTGAGTGAGCAAAACTCCAAAGGACTCCCGGTCCCAGGCCCTTCCTGTCTCCCTGAGGACCCGTGAAGGCCGTGGCCCTCAGTGCCTGCTTCCCGCAGGGCCAAAGGAAGAGGACCCCGGTCCCAGACCAAGCGGGGTCCCCGGGGGCAGCTCCCCAATACCCAAGGGGAGCCGGGGCTGGGCACCTACCTCGGCTGCTGACGGCCGGCCTGGCGGCCTCGGGGCCCAGGGCGGGCGGCCCCTGGGGGTCCCCCATGAGGTGGTGGAACCAGCGACGGCGCAGCTGGCGCAGCTCCGAGCTGCGGCCGCGGAGCCAGCGGGCGCCGGGCCGGGACCGGGGCCGGGCAGGGGGGCTCCCCAGCACGTCCACTCCGAGGAGCAGCTCCGGCCTGACCCGGGGGCCGTGCAGGGCCCTGCTGTCCAGCAGGCCCACGCCCAGCGCCACGGCGGCCACGGGCAAGGCCTGCAGGGGGCCGGGCGCCCGGGGGCCCTGCGGGAGGGCCACGCGGGCCCGCTGCAGCAGCAGCAGGCTGCCCGTCATGAGGTAGGCGGCCGTGAGGAAGAACAGCAGGAACTGCGTCCGGCGGAGAAACTTCTGGAGTCGGAAGAAAGGTTTGGCCATGCCCCTGGGCGGCAGGGCTCCTGGCTGGAGCCCAGGGATGGCTCCTAGCGCCCGGGCGGCAGGGGGTTGGGGGTCTGCGGGGGCGTCATGCCTGCCTCCGGACACCCGCTGTGGCCTCTGGGGTTTCTGCTGCTCCTGCTCTGCTTGCGGCAGACGCTCGGACGGCACCGTCACTCAGCTCCGGCCACTGGGCCCTGCAGCGGCAGCAGCTTCTGCCCAAGGGTCACGAGCTTTGCCATCCCTCAGCTCTCCCGACCCTCCTCTCCTGGCTCAGAAATCTGGAAAAGCAGAGAAAGAGCACTTAGATGCAACAGGAGGGCCCACCACTCCCACGGCTCCAGGGTCGGGAGCCCCCGCTTCTGTGCTCCATTTACCAAAGGGTCAGCTGTGCTGCAGGAGCACTGGACAGACAGCTGGGTTCAAACCCCAAGTCTGCCAGTGGCCAGCTGTGTGACATCCGGCAAGTTACCTAACCTCGCTGGGCCTCAGCTTCCTCCTTATAAAATGGGAATCACACTGTCCCCTTGGGCAGTGGTGAAGATCCAGTGACAGCAACAGAGGAAGAGGAACAGCAGCCGCGGCTACGTGCCCTCGGCTAGACACTTTACGTATCTCTCAATGAATCCTCACGCCCGTCAGCAAGGTAGATACTATAATAGCCCCATTTTACAGATGAGAAAACTGTGGCAAAAGGAGGCAAAGTAACTCTCCCAAAGTCACACGGCTAGTAAACTTCCCAAACCACAAGATTCGGAAGAGTCTGTATTCAGAGTCTGTACTCTGAACTACTCCATGGCCTGGCCTATAAGGAGACACCACCACACACAAGGGCCCCCAGCCCAGGGCATGGATATACAGCAGGTGCTCAATACCTGCATGCAATCTGCGACCCCCAGGGCGTGTGCTGGGACTGCAAGCTGTGTTGTGGAATTGCTTCTGAGGAGGCTGGTCGGCTTTAACACCCTGGAGGGGCAGGGGGAGGGGCCGGGAGAGAGGGTGGGCTTGCAGCCTTCCCAGGCTTCCTGATTGGGGCAGGCCAGAGCCCAAGGAACAAGACGGGGGCCTGGGCTGTGTACCTGCAAAGGGAGATGCGGTGGCTGGTGTGGAGGATTCCGGAGGGCTCTCAGAGGGGCCGTCCAGGGCTGCCCCTCCACTCCCCAGGATGCAGCCCCCTGCGGGGTTTGGGGTCCGAGGGCGGTGCCTCCGAAGGGCACAGTTAGGGGTCGGCAGAGGGTCCTGCAGCTGCTAGGAGCTGGGCTGCTGCATGACGATGGCCCTTAGCACAAGGACAGGCTTGTCCCGGGAAGAAAGGCTCCTAGGAGCGTGACTAAGCCGCTGCCCGTAACTAACACGGCCTGGGACCCCCGCCAGGCTGCGCAGCCCTCAATGGCCACTCTGTGCGCTGGGGGCAGCCGGCCAGGCGTGAGAGCAAAGACAATGTTTGGGCTCTTGCGGCCTGGCATTCAGAGGATCCAGAGGGGCCCAGACCAGCAGGACCCTTTCTGATGAAGCCCCGAGAGCCCCAGGCTCCGAGGCCCCCAGGGAGGGTGGGGGTCTGGAATAGGGTCTGCGGGTGCTTTAGGCTGTGGGGGGTGGGGGCGGGCTCGGCAATCAGCAGCTGGAGGAGGAATTAAAGTCGGAGTCGGGAAGCCATTTCCGACGGGTCTCCAGAGCTTTGATTCTCTAAGCCGGTGCGTGCCAGGCCCACCCCCGCCAGCCTCGTCAGATTTGTAAAACCACAGAGAAAATCCCAAGAAATCCTGACCCATCTCCCCGCCTCCAGCTTTGGCCCCTTCAATCCATCCTCCACAGGCTGCCCGCCTGATCCGCCTAAGGCGCAAATCTGATCGCGGTGCGCCCCTGCTTAAAGCCCCTTTCAATAGCTCCCCGTGGCTTTGGGGATAAACTCCAAGCGCCTTAGCAGGACAGACAAGGTCCCCTTCGGGATCTGGGCCGTCCAGCCTCCTCTCTTGCCAGGCCCTTTCCTTTGGCTTCCCCATCAGGCGAGTGTGCAAGCACACACGCACACATCGCAAGGTGGACCAGAGCCGCCATCCGCCTTGGTGCCTTTTATGCCTTTTCCTTCCTCTTTGCCTGGTGAATCCCTGGCTACCCTCTAAGCCTCAGCCCAAGTGTCACTTCCTCCGAGAAGCTTTCCCCGACCACCACCCACCCACTGGCATGGATTCCTCTGTCTTCCCACAGCCCGTGCCGACCCCCATCCCAGCACTACCCTCCTGGGACGATTTTAATTGCCCATCTACTTGTCAATCATCCTTGCAGGACTGTGACCAACTCAAAGCTGGAGGCCACACCCTCTCATTCGTGTGACTCTGGCCCCTGGCATAAGGCCTGGCAGTATAGATGCTCAGCGATCTTTGTTTCCAAATACATTTTTTAAAAATGAATGAGAGGATAAATTGATAGGCGAATCCTGACATCAGAAACCTGCTCCCGTGGGGCTGAGGGCAATGAGGTCTCGAGCTCCGCGTAGCCAGAGCTGTGGAGCTCAGCCCAGGACGTGGAAGAGACGGGGCGATGCCCGAGCACAAAGGCCCAGTCTCACAAGCCAGTGGAGGGCTTTCTGACACACGGCCCCTAACAAGGGTGCGAAACCTCTCTACGCGGTAACTCCATGAAGAGGCCTGCTCACCAAGCCTGCTGGTTACAAGATTGGGATTCTGTCAGTGAAAAACCCTATAAAACTAAAATAAAAGGGGAGAGGGAGGGACTCCTGCTGTGGAAGGAAAGCCCCTGAGGAGACAGGGTGGAGGGCTGAGCAATGGATCAATGGTTCAGAAATCCGAAGGCAAGAAGCGCTGTGAATTCCACCTGCTACGTTCTGTATACAGGATGGAGCATGCTACCCGTACAGGTGGGGTGGGGTGGGGTGTAGTCAGGGCTACAATTAGGATTCCACTGATCATATCCGGGCTCCTCAAGGGTCCCCAAAGTCCTCCCTGGAGGTCCCCCTTTCCGGAGGGCCCTCCCGTGGTCTGGGGAGTGGGTGCTGGGCACCGAGGCAGGGACGGCCGCTTGCAGCCATCCCATAAAGCATGCTGCCGCTCCAAACTTTTAAAATCCCAAAGCTGATTCCCAGCCCAGAACACCCGCTGGGGGCTAGGTGGGAGCCAGCATGCGCAGAGCATGAGGAGCGGGTCCCCCTACCCTGGACTTCGGCCACACTTACCCCCAACACTGTATTTGCCAATTGTCCCCTACTCTCTGCCATGCCCACCTCCTCTCACAGCTGGCAGCCCCGCCAGCGCACAAATCACACCAGACTGGCCGTCCCGTCCCCAGATGCCAGCACACAGCTAGCAAAGCAGTGACGGTAAACGTTTGTTGAGTGACTGAACCTGAAAGAGGCCTAGGGGAGTGGCGACATAGAGCATCTCCTCCTAGCCAAGCCACGAGGTCAGTCGGACAGCAGAACCGGCCAACACCTAGGCGGAGACTGACCACTGACTGTCTGCACCGGGCCTGGGAGCCCATCAGCTGTGCCTGCTGCACCCCGAAGCCAGAAGGCCCTCCGTCAGAGCAAAGCCACCGTGGGCAAGTCACTGCACGGGGCAGAGCGGCAGCTTCTTGTCTGGTAATGGGGCTGAGTCAGCACTGCTGCAGGATGGACTCGGGGCGTAGAACCCTTGTCACCTACAAACCGTGGTGTGCACTGGTTACGAACACAAAAGGGGAAACCAGGAGGCGCTGGAGGAGGAGCCTGCAGCAGGAGTGACATCAGTCTCAAGGGACCCCTTCACCTCCCCCTTAGCCCCCACTCCCTGGGGTGGGCCTCATATCCCATTCTTGCTTGAAGCTGACCCTGTGCTAAGATGGCTGTTAGCAAGTGCTTTATTTTCAATGCCACCATGTATGAAGCACCTGCAGCGTGAACAAACAGGCTAGGCTGGGCCGCACACCTCACCTGCACCCTCTCATTTACCCAACGAGTCCCACTAACGCACATGCCCTGATGACCCTCATTCGGGAGCTGAGGTCTCCGAAGCCCAGCAGGGTGGAGCGCACTGCCAAGGCCACACAACCCAGGGCCAGCATTCAGACCCAGGCCACCTGCTCCCGGAGCCCACCCCGTGCCCACCAAGCTCCCTGCCTCTCTCTCCACTCCAGCTCCGGCTTCACACAAGGCGAGATTTATTCCCGAAAGGAGTTTAGTGTGCCTCCGTCAGCACCTTTCTGAAAACATGCCAGGCTGAAGCTCCGGAGAGGTGCTGCCCATGGCGTCCGGAGCCAAACCTCCCAGACACGGCCATGTGGGTGAGCATGCCCGCCTCCGAGGTCCGCCATCCTCTGGAAGTCTGCATTCTTTTCCCCAAGCCAGGCCTCCCAGGTGGCACCTCCCATCTTGAAACCACGCAAAGTGCTTCAGGGAGGATGGGGGCTCTGCCCCTGCCTGAGGGTCGGCCCTGTCAGGAGGGGGCACCAGGGCTGAGCAAGGAGCCTCAGTCTGGACAAAGCTGGACACCCACTGCCCTGCCCAGTGGCTTCTAGCGGCCCGAACATCACCCCGGAGAACGGAGGGCCTGGGGAATGGAGACCCTGAGTTCCCTTAGAGGAACAGAGGAGAATAATAGGACAAAGGGGTTTCTGGGGGTCGGAAGGAGGGAGCAGGAGCCTAGCGCAGGCGAGGACTCAGAAAACCCGAGCTCTCTTCTGTCACTTTGTTGCCATCTGGGCCCCAGGGTCAGCAGGTGCTGAGCTGGAGTGGGGAGTGGAGGGCAGATGGCACCTGCCTCTCAGTTAGGCTGGGGGTCCAGGGACTGAGCAGGTGAGCGGTAGTGGCCACGGGGAGAGGAGAGGAGAAGTGGCAGGCCCTGGGCCTGACCAGTGGCCACTGGGTTCAGCCACGTGACTCTGCCGCCCAACACCCCCTGGCCAGAGAGGACAGGCAGTGGCAGGTGAGGGGAGAACTCCAGATGCCCCCAGGTCATCTCGGCCACTGTGGCCACTGCAGCGAGGGCTGCGACCCTCTTGGGATTCAGAGCCGGGAGCTCTGAGCAGGGTGAGAGCCTTACAGACAAAGGCACCAGGCCCAGCAAGTTGCTCTGCAGGCAGGCAGATGGGCACACGTGGCCCCGGCAGCTCAGAGCCCAGCCTCCACGAGTGGCAGCAGGGGGTCTCAGGCTCGGGACCTCAGCAAAGTCACACCAGGGAGTCCCTCGCTGGGCTCAGGGCTCTGAATTAGCCCTCCCTGGTCTTTCCCACCCCTGCAACCTCCGCCTCTGCCCTGCTCAGGCTGCGTGCCTTGTCAGCTGGACCCTCCCACTCTCCAAGAGGCTGTTGCCTCCCAGCGGCCAAAGAAAGTGATCTTTCTAACACAAAGAACTAATGACGCTACAACCTGCAATGGCTCCCCAGGACTCAGACGGCCAAGTTCAAGCTCCTCAGCCTGGCACTCAGTGGCCCTTCTTGGTTCAGTCTCCCAGCCCCTTCCTTTCACTATTCCTTCCAGAATGCTACGTCCCAGCCACAGTGTCCCCTGGCCAGCACGAGATGCTTCATATCCCCTCACACATGCTCTTCCATTCACCAGGGATACATGTGTGGCTCTGTTATGTTTTGTGGCCATCAAAGCTCAGCTCCAATGCCACCTCTTCCATGAAGCCTGCCTGATCCCTGGAGCAGGGCTGCTCCCCGGCACTCAGTGGCAGGGCTGGGCACTCTGGGCCCTGAGCTGGGTGACGTGTCCCGCCTGGAGTTGGGCCTCCCTGCTGCTCTGCCTAGTTCTGCTTCCAGCCTGGGAGCTCCCTGCAGGCACAGGCCGTCTGCCTCTGCCCACCTCTGGGGGAGGGGGGCACAGGACAGGCGCCCCGGAAATCTGTGCCCACCGGCCACCCTCCAGTGCTCAGGGGTCCCACGCCTCTGGGTCTCTGAGGCTCAGAAAGACAGCACAGGACCGAGTAAATGTAAACCTGCTGAGCCCTGGGGTGGGACAAGGTCTGGGAAATAGAAATGAGGTGGGGCTCCTGACTTTGAAGAGGCAAATCTTTCGATCTTCTGAACTCCAGAACTTAAGTGAAAAGGTCCAGAATAAGAACTGTTGCTAAAAAGGTATAAAACATAACAGTAAGGTCAAAACTCCATTCTGTGCAAAGGAGGTGGGAGGAATTCTCCATCAAACCCACTGCTGAGGGTCACCTAAATAAGAATAAATTTTTATACACCACATTAGAGATCTCAAGGTGCTTTCAGCACTATCAAGTGTGTTGAATGAATGAACAGATCAACAAACAAATGAGTGATCTTCCCATAAACTCGTGAAGTGAAAAGCATTATCATCCCCATTACATAAACGCAGAATCTGAGAGAGAGAGACAGAGAGCCAATGAACTTGGCCAACGACAAACAGCTATTGCTTGACTGGACTCAAGTTTGGAGATTCCAAGTTTGTGGCATCATCTACCGCATCACACGGCCGTCATCTCCCCCACACCAGGGATGGAGATTCTTCTGGGGACCAGGGCTGCAAAGACGGGCAGGACACCACCGTGGGGGCTGGTGTTCTCCCTTTTCTGTTGGTTGACCTGGAGCCCACCCCACCGTTGAGACAGACAACCACCACCTCTTCCAGGCCATCTGTGGGCCACCTCCTTTATAAAACCCTGTTTCGTTCCTATGTTCATATGCTGCTCCCACTCTGTGGTGAGCCCTTGAGGGCTGTCCATACTCCACTGGGCGATTTGGATAAATGTGGGCAAGTGAGTGGAGTCCCCAACCGAAGTCAGCCTTGCCCTTCTCTGGTTCTGTGCCCACCGTGCCTGCAGTCACTGGGATGGGGGACTCATGCTATGGGAAGGGGCCCAAGACACCTAGGGCATTCCTGTCCTCAGAACCCTCGTGGCCCCCTCATGCCAAGACAGCTGTCCTCTGGGATGGGGCTCACATCCCCAAGGGTTTCCAGCAGCAAGAGAAAAGAAGCAACATGGAGGGGAGAGGCCTTAACAGCTCCCAACAGGTGCACTGTATTTTATAGCTTACAAAATTCATCCAGCCCATTCTTCCATCCACTTCTCCCACCCGCACTGGGGGGCAGAGCTCCTTCCTAACCACGTGCTCCAAAAGTGGCCCCCTTCCGATAATTCTGCAGGCAGTATGTCAACATGGTGATGATTAAGCCACGATGAGGAGAGACAAGAAGTAGCGTGAAAATAAGACCACAAGCCCAGGGAGGCAGCAGTTGAAGGCCACGTCCACCACTCACTCCCCCGACGAGCGGGGCCCGCCTCCAGCCCAGTTCTGCCCCACTGGTGGAGATGGTCATCCCTCGCACCTTAGGGGTAAAGACTCTGAAGATCTACACTCTGAGCTGCCCCACAGTCCTTGGCCCTGACCTCGGTGTAGCTCCCCAGGCAAGTCAGGGGAGCTGGTCTCACCAAGGCTGACCAGGGTCCCAGCCGGAAGGGAGCACAAGCCAGGAGTGTCTAAGGAGAGAAACAGCCCTTCTCGAGAGGCCCGGCTCAGACACAGACAACCCACCCGGAGGCCCTGTGCCACAATGGGCGGACTCCAGGGAACTAGCTCAGCAGCTCACCCCCCAGCGTTCAGCCCTAACCAGCCCAGCCTCAGGCTTCAGCAGCCGACCAAGCGGTGGCCCAGAATCTCCACTTCTGCCTGGTTAGGCGGACAGGACGGGGCGGGGGGACAGGAGTCTGGCCTTCTGCCTATTCCAGGCTCTCTTTACTTCCAGCCAGACATGCTGCAGGCCACAGGACAGCACCCCACAGGGCTCCCACATCCGCCGAAAAGGGGTATCCTCTCATCCCAAGTGAGGCATTCTTCCAGAGCAGCTGCAGAAACGGTCCTGCTGGGGACCGGAGGATGCACCGTAGGTAGGGGCCAGGGGCCTTCTCCTGGGGAAGAGGAGGCTGCCTGGCTCAGCCCGCCAGCCCAGCTGCCCGCCAAGCTTCCTTGAGCGAGGGTACTTGGGAGACCAACACACCCACTCACAGACCAACACAGCTGCACACCCTCATAGAAGCCAGGGCTCTAGTGACCCACTGGGCACCTTCTCTAAGGGGCTTCTGAGGCCCCAGCTAAGTGTATGTGGGGGGTGAGGGGCACACCTGAAGTTATGCCCCCCTTGCCCTCTGTCCAGAACTGGCAACTATCAGGCAGGGGCTGCTGCAGGCAGGGCAGGGCCAGCCAGCCTGCCCCCTCCTCTCTTTCACTCCCCACCCGCCCTCACTTCCTGCACCCGATAACCTAGGCGATTCGGAGGAGAAAAGACAGGACCCTCATCTCCTGATCCCAACCAGGGCGTCCCAACCCGGGACAACCCAAGCGCCTCCATAAGCTGAAGCACGCTGTTCCAGCGACAAGAGGGATGATGGCATCCAGTGTTCGAAAAGTACAGAGGAGTTCGAGTCTGTCCATCTTGGGAGCAGCTGGGGACCGGCGGAGGCGAGCAGCAGCTGGATGCCAGGGCAGGGCTGTGGGGGCTGGAAGCCTTCCATCCAGCCTTCCCACTGCTCAGAGAAGGGACAGAGGTCTCCTCCCCGCCCCTGCCTCCCACAGGCGAGCCAGCATCATCCGAGGGCACAGATGCTCTGGAAAACAGACAACTGGCGAGGGTCCCCTAGGCAGGGGACCCTCGGAGGCTTCTCAGTGTAAAAGAGAAACGCAATCAGCAGCCTCCGGAGTCCTAAGTCTCCGTCCGCACCTAGGAAGACGCAGAGCTCTACTTGGGGTAATTTTCCTGACAAAATACATACGTTTCGCTTGCGCATCTGCTTCGCTTCAAGTTCACCAAAAGAAGGAGAAAACCCTCCGCTGACCGGAAGCCTGGCCGGGTAGCGAAACGAGAGGGAGCTCCTTCTGGGGAAACGTCTCCTCCCAGGGGAGACCGTGCACACCCCAAATCCTGCCCTCGCCCCCTCCCCAGGCCAGGATCCGCGGCTCCCCCGGGGGAAATGGACGGTCTCGCCGGATTCCAGGAGGGGGACGCAGCTTCGGAAACTGCCTTGCGTACCCCCGCCCCATGCCGATCCTGCCCAAGCGCTCCCCCACGCGCACACACTCACGCCCCCCTTCCCGGCGAAGCCGCCCTGGCTGGGAAAGGCGCCCCCCGCCAGCCCGCCCCAGCCCGAGCAGGTGCAGGTGCAGCCCGCCGCGCTCCCGGCCGCGGCTACACAAACTTGGTGGCCCGCAGCCCGCGCGGGGGACCCGGCCGGGGCGCCCGGGGACAGGACTCACCCCGCGATCGCAGCCGGCTGGGGCGCCTGCTCAGCGGCCACGCGCCCGCCTCCCCAGGGCGCCGAGCCCGCAGCCCCGCAGTGCCCGGAGCCCGGGCGCCCTCGTGCCCGCACGCCCCCGGGCGGCCTGCGGCGAGCGGCCCGGCGCGCCCCGGCACAGGGCGCCGCCGCCTAGCTCCGGGCTGCGGCCGTCCGGGCGGAGCGGCGGGAGCGGCGGGCACCGGCGGGCGGCGGGAGGCGGGCGGCGGGCAGCGGGCGCCCGGCTCTGCACATGCTCACTCGCGCGGCCCGGGGACAGCGGCCGGCCCCGCCGGGTCCTAGAGACGCCCGCGCGCAGCGCCTGCCCGCCCCTGGGAGGGGTCGCCGCTGGCGGGGCGGGGGCTCACACCCTGCCCCGGCCCAGGAGACGAGCCCAGCGGGCGCTGCCACACGCGCCGCTGCGGAGCAGAAACGCTGCCACCCACTCTCATGCACACACACATGCACACACACACACACAGCCTCGCTCGCTGTAATACACACACCGGGCAAACGCACTGGCGCTCACACCCCGACACACGTATATACAAACACAGTGGGCACTGCCGCACAGACGAGCACGCTGACACACTCTCTCCGACACAGACACGCAGGGACAGATGCACACTGTGTGATACGGGCACCGAATCACTGCTTCACAGACGCACTGATGCCCACATTCACACACGACACTGGACTCTGTCCCACTCACTCAGAAACAGCCTGGGACACTGTGACGGGCACACGTATACACACTGCCACACAGTTTGCAGCACACTGATGCAAACACACAGAGTCAGACACATACGGGATCACTGTCCCATGCAGAGCTAGACACTGACACCCATGTCCTTATGCGCATCCACACATACACACACGCGCTGTCTGAGACAGACTCACACGGAATCACTACCCCCCAGACAGACACAGTGACACCATTGCCCGTGCCTCCACCCTCAGGGCTCCACCACCAGCTCCTACACTGCCCCACTCCTTGATACAGTCGCCCACAGAAGCGATGCCAGCTCCAGAGTCCACTAACAGGCACACTTGTCTAGAGAGTCACCCTGGGCATTGGCACATGTGTGTATGCATGTTCACACACACACTGAGGCAGACAGGTGCTGAGACAGACACACAGGTATATAAGCACACTGCTATCCACAATCCCCTTCTTTAAATAAGGGCTGGATCCATCCCTGAGGATTTCCCCTCCATGCCCTGCCCCTGCTTCTCAGAAGCCCCCAAGCCACAGTGCCGCCCCTGCCCTGCCAGATGCATCAGTGGGCCCTGTTCTCACCCAGAGCTGACTGCTAAGATGCTCCGAGAGGCTGAGGACCAGCAGAGGCTGCTGGAGCAGGTGGCGTGGCTCTAACCCGTCTTCCTGAAAAGGAGCTTCATGCCTCCGACTCCCGCTAGGGGCAGAGCTGCTTGGCAAGGCTTGGAGGAGCCCGATTTCAACAGGTGCTGGGAGGGCAGGGGAGGATGAGCCTGGGGACTAGTCGGAGCCCCGCTTTATGGAGCTCAGTCATGTGGCACCCAGAGGGGAAAGGGACCTGCTTAAGTTCACAGTTAGTTGGGCCAAGCATCAGAATTAGAACAGAGTCAGCCCCCTCGGGATGAGGCAGGGAGCTCTGGAGCCCTTGGAGGAACTTGGTGAGGGCACAGGGAGTAAGAGATGCATCCTGTGCTGCCCTCGCCTTCCAGGTTTGCAGAAAAGCCCCCATATGTGTCCCTTACAGAATGTGAATGTTTGTATTGTTATTATTATCAACAACAATAACCTACTGTACTTTTTTTTTGGTGAGGAAGATTAGCCCTGAGCTAACATCTGTTGCCAATCCTCCTCTTTTTGCTGGAGGAAGACTGGCCCTGAGCTAACATCTGTGCCCATCTTCCTGGATTTTATATGTGAGACACCTGCCACAGCATGCCCTGACGAGTGGTGCCAGGTCCACCCCCGGGATCCAAACCAGTGAACCCCAGGCTGTCAAAGCAGAGCACGCAAACCCAACCACTACACCCTGGGCCAGCTACCCTACTGTACATTTTTACAGTGCATTTTGAGTTTCAAAGTCCTCTCCAGGACCAGCTACTTAATTTGCGGGGCCCAATGCCAAATGAAAACGGAGGCCCCTTGTTCGAGAATTATTAAGAATTTCAAGAGATGTGAGTAGAATATTAAACCAAGTGCAGAGCCCGTCCGAGCATGGGGCCCTGTGCCCTCACAGGGCTCATGCCAGTGAAGCTGGTCCTCGCCCTCTCGTGCCCCCGTCTCACTTAAAGTTCACAATAATTCTGTGGGTGCTTCCATGTGCCCACTTTCCAGATGGAGCTCCTGAGGCCCAGAGGTGGATAAATGTCCAAGGCTGACAGCAAGTAGGGCCCAGGGGAACTCAAGCCTGGCTCCTCTACTTGGGACAGAGGGTTCAAGCTAAGGAGTCGGTGCAGTTGTCACCAGAGAAGGAGAGTTGCCTCAAGGAAAGAGAATGAAAGGCTGCCGGGCATCTGTGCCATGTCTGTGTCGGATGCCACGCTGCACCTGCTTTGCAAAGCTCCCCAGGTGTGCAGCACACTGTCTCTGTGTGGGAGACAGGCAGGCGCACTTGCTGACTCTGGAGAGAGGCGTTGAGAAAGACGATGCATCAGGAATTTGGGAAGCGGTGGAGAAGGCTTCAGACGTGCAGCTTGGGCCACTATAGGGTGTCGGAACGGCCAGGAGTGTTTCAGAGGTGGGATGAGGCCGTCCTCTGTAGCAATGGTGACAATAGCACTGGGCCTGATAACGGCCACTCCCGCCTCCAGTCCCACTCTGCCTCTTGGCTCTCCGCGTAGCTGGGATGGTTTCACAGGCATCTGCATATCTTCTCTGTTCCTATCCCAGGAGCAACTGTGGGAAGATATCGTAATAGCACAGGGGCTTCTACGGGGGTCCCACGATGGTGCTGACTCACATCCAGTTTCTGCTCAGTAATGTGCTCCCTCCTGCCTCCCCTGAAAGCCTGAGACCAGGAATCAGCCCAGTCTAATCCCACTTTGATCCCATCTCCGTGTTTGGCTCTTGACTATCTGCTCCTCTCTTTGTGAACCCTGAGGATTGGATCCCGAGCTCTCACGTTGCCTCCCAACTTCATCTGCTGCCTTATACCTCCTCCTTCCAGCCAGCCAGCCAGCCAGCCATTCTTTCATTTTTTCACTGAGCAAGGCACCCATTGTGTTGGATTTTGTGTTGAACACTGGTCACTCTTTGAAAAGAAGACCCAATCTCCTCAAGGAGTTTCCAGCGTGGAGAACTGGACAAGGAAACAGACCCAAAGGGATAATGGACCACAAAGAGGGCGCTCTGCTATCTCAGTTAGGATGCTTGCAGCTTCCAGCACATTGCCACTTGGTCAAAATGGCTCCTCTGTTAGCAAAGAACAAGCACTGTTATGGCTATTGGGAAGGCGACTAGCTGGGTGTGCCATCTGTGTGCCTGGTACATTGGAAGCCAAAAGATTCGCAACGTCACTTTGGGGGAATTCAGGGATGGCTTCATGGAGAAGGTGACATTTCAGCTGACTCTTGAAGGAACAGTAGGCATCACCTGGGTCATAGGGAGCAGGGACCATTCCCGACAAGGGAGGCATCCTGTGTGAAGGCAGGGAAGCATGAAACATACGGGGTGTTGGGGGGATTGCCCAGGATGTGACACAGCTGGTGCAGGGTCACAGGTAGTTGGAGAGCAGGCTGGACTGTGACTGGCCTGAGCCCTCATTCAGATCATTGACACCAATGGACGTGGCAGGGCTGTGGACCAAGCCTGAGCCACCGCCATGAGGATCTCCCTCCACAGGATGCTCCCCTCATCATTACCCTTTAGAATAGTCACTTGACAAGTTACGAGTCGTCAGTCCCGCATTTCTGCATCGTGTTGACAAAGGCAGCCTGAGTGGCCATGGGCATCGGGATGACAAGCCCTGGAGGTGTTTCATCCCAGCTCCATAGCGCGGTCTCACCTCGAGCAAGTCATCATCTCTCTGAGCCTCAACGCCGTCATCTGCAAATTAGGGGAAATGCACCCGTTGTTGGGATCTTGTGAGGATCAAGTAAAATGCCTGTTGAGTGCATAGCACACTGTCCGCCGCAGAACAGCACGTGGCCCGCTTTAGGAAACATTACCTGAAGAGCTTTCTCCCAAGGCCTTGCTCCAATCCAGAAACGCCCCAGGTGCCGTGCTCTCTTGATCTCCCAGGCTCGTGATGTCCTCTCACCCTCCAGATGCCGCCTCCCCTGAGAGGCCTCCCCTGAGAGACCTGCCCTGACGTCCCAGCTACAGCATCCGCCTCGCTGTCTGGCTCCCAGGCGCATATAGCTCACTACCCATCATTAACCTTGTGTGTCCCTTTGTTAATCGTCTGTCTTTACCTCCTGGGCCCTCACAGCCCCACAGCTAGAATTTTAGCCCCTACAAAGCCAGGAAACTTTCTGTTTCATTCAGAACTATATCTTTCATGTCTAGTTTAATTCTTGGCACATAGGCATGCTTGATAAATATTTATCAAATAGATAATTGATTGATTTTTTTTAAAATGCAGTGTGTGGGGCCGGCCCCGTAGCATAGTGGTTAAGTTCTGTGCACTCTGTTTCAGTGGCCTGGGTTCTCAGGTTGGGATCCCAGGTGCAGACCTATACCTCTCGTCAGCCATGCTGTGGTGGCGACCCACATGTGCAGTGGAGGAAGATCGGCGCAGGTGTTAGCTCAGGGCTAATCTTCCTCAAGCGAAAAAAGAGGAAGACTGGCAACAGATGTTAGTTCAGGGCTTATCTTCCTCAGTAAAAAAAAAAAAAAAGAAAGCAATGTTTCTAGCATGACATATTTCTAATGAACTCAAGCGAGTTCCCATTGGTTACCATGTCTCTTCCCAGGAATTCAGAGACTGCTCCCTCCTGCTCAGGTCACAGACTAGTCTCCAGCCATCTTAACAATTGTTTGTCAGGGGCCGGCCCCGTGGCCGAGTGGTTAAGTTTGTGCACTCTGCTTTGGCAGTGCAGGATTTCACTGATTTGGATCCTGGGCACAGACCTAGCACCACTCATCAAGCCACGCTGAGGCAGCGTCCCACATAGAAGAACTAGAAGGACCCACAACTAGAATATACAACTATGTACTGGGGGGCTTTGGGGAGGAGAAGGAGAAGAAGGAGGAGAAAAAAAGATTGGCAAGAGATGTTGGCTCAGGTGCCAATCTTTAAAAAAAAGCATTGTCCATCTGATTCTGCCGGCCACAGGAAGACCTGGAGGAGCGTGTGGATGGCTCACTGCCCCGCATCCCCCTGCCAGGGGCCTGGGGTGGCATGAGGAAGCAGGTGCCCCACCAACACCTAGAGCATCTGCATCTGAGCCCCCTCCTCCTTTGACCGCGTCGCCTTTGGCTGCTGCCCCACCAGTCCCCTGGCCAGCAGGGTGACCAGGCTTGACCGTCCCAGAGGGAAGGTTGCCTTTTGCGCCTGTGGAGCACGGCATTGTGGAGACAGCGTCAATCAGAGACTGAAGAAGCTTTGGCAACATCTGAAAAGGAGGGGATGCGGTTTCTTCTTTCTTCCTTGCGTGTTCCGTGGTGCCCTGAGCGACTTGGTGCCAGCCCGGTGCACTCCGACCCAAGGCGGCATTCGGCACTTCGCTGGGCCGCCTGTTTACTGTCTCTTCTGTGAGTGCCGCAGCGACTTGAACATGCCTCTGTGAAGATGCCAGCGACACAGATGGTATTTGCACCCCTGCCGAGCTGTGCCTGCAGACACCAGGAGGGGCGGGGGAGGGCGAGGGCGGAATCCGTGCCTGCCTGAGAAGGCAGGGGCCCCTCTCCAGACTGGTCTGCTCTGGGAGCAGCTGGACTTCCCAGGTACCGGCCAGAGGTGCCCCGAAAGTGACAGGGCTTCAGCCAAGAGAGAGCCATGCTGAGAACAGGGAGGGAGCCTGAGTCTGTTTCTGGCTAGACCTGAACAGGCTGCGTGGCCTCGTGCAAAACGTTCCTTTCTGTGTCCTGCCGTCTAGTTGATGTTGAAGGGCCTTTGCTTAAGAAAGGTGGGGGAATAAAATGAGAGTGTTTGGGTCAGTTCTGCTTCTCTAGTTGGGCAAATTAAATTGTTTCTCCCAGATGCAGCTTTATAATCTGTGAAAAGGGGAAAGTATTTTCTGTCTAGCGCCCAGTTCCTGGCACAGGACAAACACTCAATAAGTGATGTCTCTGAGGATTCTTCCAACTGGCGGTAGTTATGATGGCAAGTCCAAGTGGCCCTGGCACGGGGTCTGATGGGGTAGGTGCTGGAATAAGTGTTGATGGGTTGGGTTTATAACTGCCTGACCCTGTCACCCCTCCTACCTGCACAGAAGCAACAACCGGGCAGGGCTGAGGAACAGAAAACATGGAAGGACCCCTATGGAGTGCAGAGGTCCTTGGGTTAGATGTAGAGCTTATGGAATCTGTCATCAGCTGGAAAGTGGAAGGTGCTGGGGTGGCAAGTTGGTCCTGGTGCAAGAGTGGGGCAGAGTGGCTCTTGTTCTGTTCCTCCTGCTGCCAGATGTGCACCAGCGGGCACACATATGTGTTCAGTAGATGAAGCACCTAATCTCTGTCCTCGTTTTTTTTTTTTTTTTTTGAGGAAGATTAGCCCTGAGCTAACATCTGCCGCTAATCCTCCTCTTTTTTGCTGAGGAAGATTGGCTCTGAGCTAATATTCATGCCCATCTTCCTCTACTTTATATGTGGGACGCCTGCCACAGCATGGCTTGATAAGTTGTGTGTAGGTCCACACCTGGGATCTGAACTGGTGAACCCCGGGCCGCTGAAGCAGAACGTGTGAACTTAACCACTGTGCCACCGGGCTGGCCGTTTGTCCCCTTATTATGAACTTCCCTGTAAGTCACTCATCAAAGGTTCTGAAGGTGCAGGAAGTCTCCTTCATGAAGCTGCTGGAGCATCTCGAGCTGATAGCACTGATCAAAGAGGAGGTGGGTTCATTTTAATAAACTTCTTATTTTGGGATAATTTTAGATTTACAGAAAAGTTGTAAAGGTGGCAGAGAGTTCTCATGCAGCCCTCAGTGAGTTTCCCCCTTGCTAACATCTTATGTTACTAAGTACCTTCGTCAAAGCTGAGGAACTCACATTCCTCTTAACTTAACTCCACACTTTATGTGGATTTCACCAGTTTTTCCAGGCTTGTCCTCCTTCCGTCCCAGGAGCCAGTCCAGGGCACCACATTACGTTTAGTCGTCACGTCTCCCCATCTCTTCTGCTCTGTGACAGCTTCTCAGTCTTTCCTTGCCTCTTGTGACCTTGGCCGTCTTGAGAAGCAGTGGCCAGGTATCCTGCAGAATGTCCAGTGGGCTCGTTTCAGACAACCGGACGGCTCAGACTGGAGGAGGTTTGGAAGCTAGTGCCATCATGTGACTATCGATGCCGCCTCTCTGTGCATGAGGCCCATTGGCCAAGCTCCCTTAAGAGAGACTTGGTCAGTGTCCTGCGGAAAGAAGAGAAGAGGCCACCACAGAAGAAATTCCTGTAGCATAGGGGCTGGCAGATGGCTAGTGGCTGAAATGAAATTCTGGAGAAAACACGATGTCAAGTTCCAAATGCACTACTGGCTGACGCCCAGAAGCACACATGGAACGCAGGGCCTGCTCATGGCTGTGCCCCTCCTCATCCAGGTGTCCTGGCCTCACAGGAAGGGCCACTGAGGGGGGAGAGCTGCTGCCCCCAGCCTCCACCTCCAGCCCTGCCCCTCCCCCCACCCTGTGTGGGACCCCGGATTCATCCACGTATACAGCCAGCCACCTCCCCTTCCCTTAGTCTGACAGAAAACAGCGCGCTGATGGCATTGGGCATAGTGATGCTCCATCAACACCTTTGTCAAGGGAAATTATCTTTTTAAGAAAAAGAAACATTTTTAGTTCTTTCCAATCCCTTTCCTCTCACTCCCCTTTGTCAGGATTTCTATGCAGCACCTTAAACACAGCTGGGCTTCTCTTCTTTGTGCCGAAAAGCAAAGTGCCATCTTGAGATCACGAGGTGACAAGCCGGCCCTCTAAGGGGGCAGAGCACAAAGACAGAAGAAGCCTGGGTCCTCAGGGGCCCCGTGAGCTGCTGTACCAATGGAGGACACGTTCCCTCTGGACACAAGTCAGAGCAATAAGATCTGTTTGTATAGGAAAAAAATCCTGCTCACGTGTGTGCTTTTCTGTGGTTTCTGCTCTCCAAATTGTGAGCCCCCACTATCCAGCCTAAGATCAGCAAAGACCTAATTAATGTCTGCCAAGCAAGGGAGTAGAACATTTTAAAAGCCACGCTCCCATATTTTGGGTCTTCTGCCTTCTGGAAGGTTGGGTGTACCAACCAGCTGATGAGTGGCAGGTGGGTGACACTGTCGGGGTTGTGCAGGTGGACTGGTGTGGGAGGTTGTGGACAGACAGGGGGTGGTGGGAGGGGAGTGAAAGGGTTTGAATGTACAGGCAGTTTTTACTGTATGTATGAATGTATTTACTGCCGTTGCCCCAGGACCTAGACGAGAATCTGGCACGCAGTGGAGTCGTCTCCTGTGTCCAGCAGCTTCTGTCTCATTCTCCCTGTGTCCTCCCACTGCCTGAGTGGCCTCACCTCCTGGAACCCTGTAAGCCCCTCCTCAACTTGCCCAGGTTACCATCCACCTCTCCTTTCTCCTCTCAGACCACTCTCTGCCTCCGGCTCTTCTGCCACCCTCGCTGATCCCTTGCAACCTGGCCGTCACCCGCACCACTCACATGAAAGAGCTCCCCCGAATGTCACAACACCCCCAGCCCGCCGAATCTGGGCTGCGTCTTCTTCTGTAGCCTCCCCAACCCGTGATGGTGCCTCCTTTCCCAGCCCCACCTCCCTGTCCTCCCCCGCCTCTCAGTCGTCTCTACCACCTTCCCGCTCTCCTCCATGGGCTCCTCCTGCTCACCCCTTAAACAAATAGGTTCTTGAAAGTTCTGTCCTCAGGCCTCTTCTCAGCTCATTCTCCTCCTCTAGACCCTGCCTTTGTTCTACTAGGACCCCGACTCTCAGCCTCAGCACTCATCCGCGTGGATGGCCCACTGGCCCCTGAACACCACTCGTTCCCCACCCGACATCGTCTCCCAAGCCACTTCTGCCTCTGGTCTCCCTCCCTCGGTTAATGGTCCCAGCAGCCAGCCAAGGGCCTGAGCTAGAAACCTGTGCATCAGCCTCAGCATTTCTCACTCTCCCGCGCACCCCGTCTAGTTGCTGACTTTCGCCCATGCCACATTCCTAAATCCCGTTTGAACAGCTCTCCTCTGCTCCATCCTGACCGCCTCTTACCTGGTCCAGACCCTCCCCTGCAGCCCTACCCATCCAGCCCAGCACTCGGGCCATCTGACAGGGCGGATGTGACCTTTACACGTTTCAGGTGCCCACCGCCCACAGAGTGAGCTCCAACTCAAAAGCAGGGGTCCAAGGACCGTCACTGCCTGGCCCGTCCTCCTGTGGGCCACCCCACCCACACTTCCTGTGTTCTTCGTCATTTCCTCCAGTCAGCCTGTGTCCTCTCATCTCTGGAGTTTGCTCACTCTGTTCCCTATGCCTGGAATGCCCTTCTCCTCACTCTCTGTCACCAAAGGCATCCATCTTTCAGGGCCTGGGACAAACACCACCTCCTCCCGGAAGCCTTCCCAGATTCCACATCCGAATGTAATCTCCCACCCCCATCGGCCTTGCCATGGCTTTGTGCCCAAGATAAAAACCTGGATGGGGAAACAAAGGGGCCAAAGGAGGAGGAAAAGGGGTGAGTGTGTGCATGTGCGTGTGCATGTGTGTGTGTGGTGTGGAGCTCTTCAGAGCTTTACTGCCCCAGAAAGACCTTGTGTCACCCACCTGCCCCCAGCTGAGCCCGGCAGGAGAAGGCGCCGTGGAAGGATCTGTGGTTTGCTGGGTCCTATGCTGGGTGTTTCAGCTGTTGTTCATGTCATCCTCCTCACAATTCTGCACTATTTTAGTCCCATTTTACAGATGAGAAAACAGGCTCAGAGGAGTTAAAGGACGAAGCCCAAATCACACAGCCAGAGAGTGGAAGCGCTGGGGTTGGGGCTCAGGTCTGTTTGGCTTCAAAGGACCCCTTCCCCTGGGCTCTCCCCTCGTCACCCTGGCCCACCACCTGTCCACCCCACCCCACCCATGGGGTGCAGGGGCAGCTGCCACTCCTCATCAGGGGAGCCTCTGGCCTCCTTCTCCTGTGCAGTTGCCTCAGGCCAAGCACACGTGTTTGTCCTCCATGTCAGTTTATGAAGGAATTCCACGGAAAGGACGCTGCTGAGTCGTTACCAAGAGAGGACATGGCCAACGTCACTGCCAGAGCCCGGGGCTGGGGCGGGGAGAGCTGCTGCTCTTAGAGTTCCTTGAGCTGGATCGAGGATCCTTGGGGGAGAGGGAGACAAAAGGATTCCCCAGCCCTGCCTACATCCCCCCAGTGCAGATACCCCAGGCCTGTGGGCTCAGCCTTGGGGGAAAACTACTCTAGAACAGAACATACACAGGAGAGGAGGGCAAAGTCGCCTGGATAAATAAAAATGTTCCTCCGTGTTTCTGCTAGTTCCTTCTGTTTCTTTTTGTGTGCGTTCCCCAAGAGGAACCATGGGAAAGAGTTGCTAAGAAGCAGTGAATCGAGGCCTCAGCGGTCTCTGGACGCTCAGCAGAGCAGCCTGACGGCCACTCGCTAATCACGTGACTGTTGCCCTTGAGCAAGGCCCTTCGCCTCTCGGAGCCTCAGTTTTCTCATCTGACAAATGGAGATAACCAGAATGAAAGGAGGGGAGGCATGGGCTCCTTAGCCCTGTGCCCCCCACCTCACGTACATGACGGCTTATTTCTTTTCCTTGGGATGTGTGATCACAATTTGTAGCCATGTTCTCATTTGGCTACCTATTGGGTTGATGTCTGCCTTTGACACTAGCCTCTGAATCGCACGTGCAGGGACCTTGCTGAAGTTCACGGGTACTGCTTCCCAGAACCTCGGACAGCGCGAGCCGTGGGCAGGGCTCCGCGGCAAAGACATGCGCAGTGAATGGTGCCCGCAGCTGCCTCTTGCCTGGTGCACCACCCGCCCGGGACCATGTGTGAGGCAGGAGCATGCCCCCATGTCTGGGAGGGTGGGGAACTGGCGGACGGTGGGTGACGGCTGGGAGCCGGTGGGGACCTGGGGACACGGAGAGTGTCTGTACAATTCAGAGAGGCTCTGCCAACCCTGCCTTCACCAGTCGGGGCAGCTCAGAAGAGCAAGGAATACGTTTTGGAGGAATAGGAGGAGAGGTGGAGGAAAGCACTTCAAAGGAGTGTCGAGTGGATGGAGAAGGATATTTTAGGTTTTAGGATGAGGAGGGGACGGTGCGAGTCGGCCAAGTGGAGGGCAGCTAACACACGGGGAGTGCTCGGAAGAGTGAGACGTTCTCGGGGGTTGGCACACAGGTGGGGCTTGAGGCTGGAAGAACATTTGGAAAACCTGAGGAATTTGGCCTTTATCCTGGAGCTGGGTGCTGGAAAGCCACTGAAAGCTTTTCACCCATGAGTGCAAACAGTGATATGGGGAAGGGAGGGAGTGGCGGGTCCTGACCATCCCGACCGAGGTCCCCAGGGCTGCCTGTTACCATGGCAACCAGTGAAGCGGAGAGTGGGAGGGATATTTTTGTTTCTATATGTATGAGTTTGACCGTCAGAATCTCGGGCTGACTTTAGGACAAATAGCTGAGGTCACCTATTCTCCTCAGAGTCCCCAGGGGAGTAAGCAGTTTCAGCACCATCCCAGCAAGCAAAGGCCTCGCTTGTGAATCCAGGGCCCCTCCTGGTCCCTCCGCTTGAGGGATGACCGGGCTCAGGTGTGTGTCAGGCTCTGAGGAACAGGGAAATGGGAAGTGACAGCAAGTGCCAGGAGTCACTAAGTCTCTGTCACCTCGATTTCCAGGCAGACGGAGCCGACTCCGAGTGAAGGCGGCACTTCAGAGATGCCTCTGTCCCCGTGGGAGACACCTGAGACGAGCTGAGCCCTGGCCCCGAGTCGTCCCTCCGCCTCCCGGGGCCAGCGCCACGCCCACCCCTCCCTCAGCCCTGCCTCCCTCCCCCCAGATCAGGTCAGCAGTCTCCTAGACCCTGGACCTCTGTGTCCAGCCACAACCCCGCCCCTGCCTCCGGACCATCTTTTCTAAAGACAGACCTGGCTCCTCCACACCCAGCCACGGGCACTTCTCTACCCAGCGCTAGGCCCGGCTCCTCACAAGAAACGACCTTCCTCAGTGCTTCGTAAGAGAACCTCTTAAAGGCTTTCTCACAATAACATCCAACGATTCTAGGGCTGGACTCCCAGGAATAATTAATCATTCCATCTGTGTTCAATTTCTTTGTCTCTTTTTATTTTTACCGACAGATTGAGGGGTTTCAGGCCACCACGTCTTTCCCTAAACGGCCCTACTTTCTGAAATAATCTAGACCGTGTCCTGTTTATTACATGACAGAGTTTGGAAGGAATCTTTTCGGAGGAAAAAATTGGAGAAAAATAATCTCATCTTATATGGGGCATTCACAGCCTCTAAAATGCAGAGTCGGCCAGGTCACACCCCTCCTTATGAGCTCCTTCAAGGTCCTACGAGATAAGGTACGAACTCCTTAACCAGACCAGGCCTGACCCAGCCAAGCTAGCCATGCACATCTTGCCAGCCTGCCCAAGACTTGCCCCTCAGCCCCAGGGCTAAATTATATGGGTCCCCAGGCTGGTTTAGGGGCCTCCAATCCCAACACAGACACATGCACACATACTCGAGTGTGTGCACACACACATGTGCATGCATATATATGCACACATATGTGAACACACACGAACACACATACACACAGCAATACATGCACACATGAGCGCACACATACTTGCACACACGCGTGCATACATACACAGATGCATACACACATGCTTTCTGGTTTGTGTATTTGTTTTAATGATAACACTGAGGCTTCCTTCTTACCACAGTGTCTTTGGGTGTTCTTGTAGCAGTCTGCCCTTCCTTGACCCTGTTAGTTCCCGACCCTCAGGCAGGGGATAGTCCCAGAATTCAGTGAGAGATGAATGAGCAAGCCTAGCGGTCAGGAGGCACGGTGGTGACACTGGCTCTGCTACTGCCCTTCAGTGGGACCATGGACAGGTCCTTGCCCTTCCCTGAGGCTCAGTCTCCCACTAGGACAATGGGTGTGGGCTGGCTGGGGTAGGGTCCATGTGGCCCAGGTGGGAGCAGCCCCGTGCCCCAGCAGGGGAAGCTGGGAGACCAGTCTATAATTCCCCACTGCAGCCAGCGCAGCCGCCCAACCCAGCTTATTTACGATGCTTTTAGCTCCAAGCGGACCCATTTCCAAACTCCTCTCCGAGATATAAATTATCCTAAAGGGCTGATTTGTGTTGCTGTGCTTGGACAATGCCTAAGCAGAAAGCACTCCTGCCTTTCAGCAATTTCCATCCAGGGAGAGCTATGGGGTTTTTTTTCACCCTAATTGAGCACTTCGGAAAGGGGGGTTGAAACCTTCAATAGGTCTCACTTTTAGGGAAAGCAATTTTGACTTATTAGGCACTGTTGGCTTCAGAAATATGCTCACTAATGACTTCTGTTTAAATATTTCCCTCCAACTGAGACTATTTTTTTTAACATCGTGTTAATGGATTCAACATCCCCTCAACGAGTATTTTCCCACCTCGGCCTCTGAACTCTGTTGGCCAGATCCTCTCCAGCAGTCGAGAGGCCCCGAGCAGGCTGTGTTAGGGAAGGCCCCATCAGGATTGCCTATAAAGACGATGATTTCTGCTTCCGTGTTTGTAGTGCTTTACCGTGGTCGGCCATCTGTCAGCACAAACTTGGACGGGTTCTCAGAATCTTTCATTGGCTCCTCGACCCTCACAAGATTAAATCCAAACCCTCTAGTCTTGCAAGAAAGGCCCACCCTGCCCTCATCTGGGACCAAAATATCCACCACACTCCGTCTTGAACCCCAGGCAGGAATTGGTGGGGGTGGTTGCCCCAACCCCAGGCCACCCACGTGGACACGTTACCCGCACAGGCACACAGGGCCCCGAAAGTAGAAGGGCCTGTACCTCATTCAAGGCTCTGCTGTCGCCATCTTGAAATTCTCAATAACTTTTCAGCAAGGGGCCCCCACACCCTCATTTTGCACTGGGCCCTGAAAATGTGTTGCCGACCGTGTCCAGATTCACCTTGCTCTCCTCACCTCTCCACCGGGCTTTACAGGCGCTGTTTCCTCCATGTGAGGCATCAGCCTTCAGCCCAGCTCTGCCTCTGCCTTGTCCATGAGATAGACCTTGGGGAGGGGTGCAATGGGCAGACGAGGCAGAAGAACTCAATGGCAGAGCAAAGCCCGGGCAGGGTGCAAACCTCAGCTCCACTCCTTCCGGTTACATGGCCTCAGGCAAGCGACTCAGCCTCTCCAAGCCTCAGTTTTCCTATCTGAAAAATGGGATCGTCATTGTCCCTACTTCCTAGGTTGCCGCAAGGACTATTTTAGAGATCATCACGGAGCACTTGGAGAAGCGTCGGGCACAGAGCGGCTGTTGGATGATGTTCATCTGTGTTATTAGTCCTTTGTGACTGTAGGTCAGTATTGATCCTCTTACGAAGCCTTCTCTAAAGTGACAAGTCCCCTTCTTGGAGCTCCTGCAGCCTCCTCTCCTGTCCATGTGACAGCTATGCCAGTAGATCACAATCATCTGTCGTAATAGGTTAGGAACACTTCTATTCTGCGAGTGTCAGCAACTCGCTCAAGCTAGCTCAGGCCAAAAGAGGGGCTGGTTATAAGAATATGGGGGTGTTTCACAGAACCCCAAGGGCAGGAATGTAGCTGGGCCTCAGGGAGGCCTGGAATATAAGCCTGGAGACGCAGGCAGTAGCCACTGTCTCCATTTCGGTTCTGCTTTTATCTGAGTGTTAGCCTCATTCCTCTCTCTGCCTCGCCCTCTCTCCCTCTCTCCGTCCCTGTCTATCTCCACCTCTCTGCAGACCAGCGTCTTTCTCAACTCAGCCACAGGCGGAAAGTATTATCTCCCAGTCTTCTAATTCTTCCTGATGGCTCCTGAAGGCTCTAGTCACTGGAGGGTTGGGCTGTTCCCGCTTCCGTTTCAAAGTTCTGCAGACGGGGAGGCCTGATTGTTCCTTCCAGGGCTAGATACTCACGATCTTACACTCCAGAGCAGCTTAACCCCCTCCACACCTGTCTACCACACGTGTGTTTCTTTCCCTGAGGTGCCATAAAGGACCACGCATTTCTCACCTTTGCCTCCTCCAGTACAGTCCAATGCTGGAACGAGTTGCTGTTGAATGAAGGAAAGCATGAGTGATGGAGGAGGGGCTTGCCTTTCCACCCTGTAACACCATGCAATCTCACAGCTGTTCCGTTCCCCGCAGGAACCCAGTGAAGGAGCCTGTCCACGGAGGCAACTCACCTGAGGGGTCTTCAGAGCGCGCCCCCAGGCCCCGCACACTCAGGCGGGGCTTCACCCGGCTCCCCAGCCTGTGCGCAGAGCCACTCCTGCTTTCCTCTCCCGCTTGCCTCCAGAACAAGTCAGGGCTCAGTCCTCCTGAATATGCAGTGTGCAGCTTCAGGATTTAAGCTGATTTCTGCAGGAGGGAACCTGCTCACTCAACAGAATCTATAGTCTCAGAAATTATTAAAGGAGCAGAATTAAATTCACTGGGGTCAGAGGTCAGGGAACACTGGAAAATAGGCAATCCCAGCAGAACCGTGGCTAATGGCTGCAGTCGAACACACTGGAGGAGCAGCAGTGCTGCTGAATTATTTACTTGGGTACTAACACCAAAGCAAATAACAGAGAACCTGCTCCCCGGCTGCTGACCGTGGGAGCTCAGGGTGCTGTGGTGGTCAGAGTCTCCGTATCTAAGATGTTTCCTGAACTGCCACTCACTGACCCTTACTGACCCCTGCCAGGTGAGGATGCGAAGGAAAGAAAAGGGTGTGCCTGGCCGGGACTCCCCAGGCTAAGGAAACTTGACATGCTGGCGGTGAAGTCACAGCTTTCACAAGGTGCTCTGCGTAGGCTCCTCCTCCTGGGTCCCCGTCTCAAAGGACGGTGTTGGAAGGCAATGCCTTGTCCCCTCGCCTGGTTTCCATGTGGAGGTCTTTTCCAAAACTCCCTTCTGGCATTTCTTTGTCCCTTCATCCTCTTGGCAGTGGTTTGGCCACAGAATGGACCTGTGCTGCTCGGCGCCACAGGGGGCCGGCCTGCCTTGGTCCAGCCAGCAGCCCTAAGGTCATATCCTCCAGCCCAGCTCAAGGCAGCAGTGAAAGATTTGTGGGCCTCCATCTTTATTCTTCACTCAACATGTTCAAAAGCCAGGTCAAGAAGAAGGCTGCTATTTATTGGAGGCTCTTCAGAGGCCCCAGTTTTTGCTGAGTGGATCAAAAGTCACCCACCAAAGTCAATATGCCACTTGGCCTGAGGCACAACGTTCCAGCCCGCACCAAAACTGTTAAAAGACAACCGTGCATTTGTTTTTAACAAAAAAACGAAAAAACGTTTGGCTTAATCCGAGCTTCTAGAAACCCCCAGGGTCAGAATGCCCTGACCATACACAGACTCCCAGGGTCATAGCCACAGGCTCTGGCTGCCTCCAAACCCTTCTGCGTATGTATTTGGCTTTCTGAACTCCAGCCTTTTTTTTTTATTCCCCATTGCGCCAAATATTGAAGATCTTTGAGGAAACCCACAATAAATGGTACTTCTCGCAGATTTTGAACAAGTTGTAAAATAAAATAAAAAGTAAAGACAGAGGGGAAAATATCAGCTTTGTTCCTGCTAGACACGAGGTGGAAAATGGGTCTTCAGGCCCGTCAGGCAAGTGGCTTGCTAGGAGTAAACCCCCAAACCGGGCAGATGTGCCCACCCAATGCCAGGCAGTGCCAGACCGGAGCACGCTGCCCAGGTGGAGGGTCCTGCCCGAGTGAGACTTACGTCTTGAAGGAGCAGAAGAGAACTTTTTTTATATATAGACTTTATTTTTTAGAGTAGTTGTAGATTCATAGGAAAATTGGGCAGAAAGTCCAGTTTCCCATATATCCCTTACCCCCTCCATATATAGTCTTCCCGTCATCAACCTCCCTCTTCAGAGTGGGACATTTGTTACAACTGATGAACCTACATTGACACATCACTATCGCCCAGCATCCAGGGTCTACACAGTGTTCGCTCTGGGTGTGTACACTCTATGGGTTCACACAAATGTACAATGACATGGATCCACCATTATAGTCATACTGAGTAGTTTCACTGCCCTAAAAGTCCTCTGTGCACAACCTATTCATCCCTCCGTCCTCCCAGCTCCTGGCAATCACTGACCTTTTTACTGTCTCCATTTTTGCCTTTGTGCCTTTTCTGGAACGTCATAGCGTTGGAATCATACAGTATGTGGCCTTTTTAGATTGTCTTCTTTCACCTAGTCATATGCATTTGAGGTTCCTCCATGTCTTTTCATGGCTTGAGAGCTCATTTCTTTTGGGTGCCGAACGATAATCGTTGTCTGGGGGTGCCTCAGTTTGTTTATCGACTGACCCCCTGAAGGACATCTTCATTGCTTGCAAGTTTTGACAATTAGCAATAAAGCTGCTTTAAACATCTGTGTGCAGGTTTGTGTGTGGGCACAGATTTTCACCTCCTTTGGGTAAATCTGTGATTGCCAGTGTGGCCAGAGCATATTCGGGGGTATGGGAAATCACCAAACGTCTTCTGCAGTGGCTGCGCCATTTTGCACTCCCATCCACAATGATGGGAGTTCTTCTTGCTCTGCATCCTCGCCAGCATTTGGTGTTGTCTATGTTCTGAATTCTGGCCATTCTAATCAGAGGAGAGCTTTGCCCTTTGGAGTCAGACTTGACCCCAAGAGGAAGGATAAAGCTGAGCAGATTGTCATTCTTCCCAAGTCTACCAGTCCGATGGGTCCGTGCGTGAAAAGGTAAAGTAAGGCGTGTGTGCTCAGGGAACACCAGGGGTGAGGAAAAGGAGTTCCCTTCTAACAACAGTGACTCTGTTTACCCGTCACACAAATCAGAAACTAGGGCATCATTCTCTTGTCCTCCCTGTCCTTTACTACCCACACACAAGAGGTCACCAGGTCCTGTGAGTCCATCTTTCCTTCTTAAATAAACTGGAACTCTATCCCCTTCTCTCCATCGCCACTGCCGACACACTGGTCCAAGCCATCTCTCTCCTAGGCAACAGCAATAGCTTCCTTAATTGTCTCCTTGTTTCTATTCTTCCTCCTCCCAAAGGCCATTCTCCTCCTGTCAGTCAGAGAAGTCCTCCTATACTGTAAGTCTGCTCGTATCGATTCCCTTCTTAGAATCCTTCAGCTGTCTACAGCCCTTTCTTTATCTCCAACCTCATCTCTCCTTCGTTCCTCACCCTGTGCTCCAGTTATATTGACATCTTTCTATGCTTCCAGCATGTCCTGCCCTTTCATGCCCCAGGGCCTTTGCACATGCAGTTTACTCTGCTGGTGTGGTCTCCTGCTCCTCCTTCACCTTTTCACCTGGATAAATTTTAATAATCTCTAGGTCACAGTATTTGGTTAGAAATATACAACGTTCCGGGGCCAGCCCCGTGGCCGAGTGGTTAAGTTCACCTGCTCTGCTACGGTGGCCCAGGGTTTCACTGGTTCGGATCCTGGGTGCAGACATGGCACCACTCATCAGGCCACGCTGAGGTGGAGTCCCACACGCCACAACTAGAAGGACCCACAACTAGAATATACAACTATGTACTGGGGGGATTTGGGGAGAAAAAGCAGAAAGGAAAAAAAAAAGATTGGCAACAGTTCTTAGCTCAGGTGCCAATCTTTAAGGAAAAAGAAAAAGAAATGTACAACGTTCACCGATAGGAAGTCTTAATATCATAAAGATGTCCAGATCCAATAGAATTCCAATCTGCTAAATTTCCAAAATGATTCTAAATTTGTGTGTAGGAATAAAGTGCCTAGAATAGCCAGGACACTTCTGATAAAAAAGAGCCAGGAAGAGTGACTTGTCCTACCAAATGCTGAGATTTGTGTTAATGTTGGAGTAATTAAATCAGTTATAGAAGTGGTTTAAGGATAGGCAAATAGACTAGTGGAGTCCAGAAAGAGACTCATACACAAGTAGACTGTAGATTTACATATTAAGACAACCTGCAACAGAAAATGTAAACAATACGTAAACAGAAAGCCTTTTTCCCCCCAATAAATGGTGCTGGTTCAATTGGACATCCACATAGGAGAAACCAGATCTTGATGCCTACAGCTCACACCATACCTAATAAGGCAGGTTCCAGCTGGAAGAAGATATAGTACACACAAGAATTAGTGTCAATAATACATAGAGAAATATAGCTGTAACTCAGGGCAACCAAATAATTAATCAATAATTAATTAATTAATTAATTTGGGTCAAGCGTGTACCAAAGATGAAAATGTACATGAACTATATTAATCTTCTCGGGCTGCCACAATGGAATATCACAGACTGAGTGCCTTAAACGACAGAAATGTATTTTCTCACAGTTCTGGAAGCTGGAGGTCCAAGATCCAGGTGCCAGCAGGGTTGGTTCCTGGCCAGAGCTCTCCCTGGCTTGCAAATGGCCGCTTTTTTGCTGTGTCTTCACGTGGTCTTTCCTCTGTGTGTGTGCACTCCCGGTGTCCCTTCCTCTCCCTATGAGGCTTCCAGTCCTATTGGATTAGGGCCACACCCTATGACCTCATTTAGCCTTAGTGACCTCCTTAAAATCTCCATCTCCAGATACAGTCACACTGGAAGTTAGGGCTTCAGCATATGACTTTGAGGGGAACATAATTTAGTCCGTTTGACACAAATATTTGTTGAATCGATCAATTAGCAAAGCAATGCATGAATGAGTCAATGAAGGGTGGGGTTCGTGTCTGAGGTCAGGTTCGTGTCTGAGGTCAGGTTTGTGTCTGCATCCTTTGTTGCTAGCAAAGTGCTGATGCCTTGTAGGGGACCAGGGAAATATATATGAACTGGACAAATAGGTGAGTGAATGAATGAATGAATGAAGAGGTGGCTAGGGTGCGGAGTGAGGGAGGCGAGCGCCCTGCCTGCCCAGACATGGTCAGAGCTGACTTGAGAGTCAAGTCCACATGCTAAGAGCAAGTCCAGAGGAGATTTCTGGAAATGTTGGAGAAACTGGAAATGTGACACTCTGTTGTCAAATGTCTTTAAACATCTGCTAGGCTGTCATGGGGAGGAGGAAGCAGACGTATTCCGGAGTCCCCAAGGAACCCGCAGAGGAAGCTTCAATAAGGCCGATTCTGGCATAATTTAAAAATGGAAAGAACCCACACGCTTTGTGCATCGACCACGTATGAGGCATCCTGCAAATTGTTTAACATACATCCAGTTACGTTTCACACCTTCCTGAAGCAAAAATGATTTGCCCACGCTTTACACACAAGAGGTGATATGGCTCACTCAGAGTCACACGGTGATAACAAAAGAAGCCAGGATGCAAACTCAGGAGCAGCTGATTCCACAGCCTACACTGTTGAGAGTTGACTGGAAAAAACGTGTAGTCTGCTTTGTAAGGTAGTGAGTTCCCCATCACTGGAGCTGGTCAAGTAGAGGCGTGGTCAGTCATTTGGTTAAGCTAAGAGAGACCACAAGATAGAGCTGGAGGGACAGATTGGACTGGAGTCTCCCTGGTTCCTGGGCTCTGGGTTCACCCACCCTTGCACTGGGCCCTCTCCAGCATCATCACTATTTTTGAAACAATGGTTTTGGTCCAGTAAGCTTACTTTACACAAGACCTGCCTGTCCTCTGGGTCATATCTGAGAGGCTTGTCGAGCACACCTGGCATTAGCTGTAAGGATGGCAAATAGATTTTATTTTCTGTTTCGGTTTGATTCAATCGGTAGCAGCCGCCTGGAGCGCTCTCGTTCTAAAGCTCTGTTTAGCCTCTGTGGGAAACGATGCTTTGACTGGTTAGTGATGTCTGTCATGGGTATGGCCTAGTAGCTGGCAGACATTTGAACGTATTTGCCATCCTTGCCCCAAGACATACATTTTAACTCTAGAGAGCCCAACTGGATAATAGTGGTAAAGCCACATTCATCTAAGAAAATACCAAAGTACATCATCCGAGAGCCAGAAAAGGGGCTAATTTTCCACGTGGAGATTTGCAGCAGCCCAGATTCCAATTCCTGAACATCACTCGACCTGCTTCCTTGCAGGCCTATCGTTTAATTAGGGGGCTCTGCAAACACTTCAAAGCTGAGCCATTCCACAGCCATCCCAGCCCAGTGGCAGTCCCTGCCAGCTCCCCAGTGTTCCCCAGCCACAGCTTCCCAGAGCACCAGGCTGGGTTTGGATCATGCAGATAGAATGGATGTTTCCCACTGGGCAGTCAATAGCCTGTCCCCATGTTCAACCACGTCTTTATCCCTGAAGCCAGTAGAGCACCTCTGTTCATTACCTCCTTGAATGTGGGGGGATGCTGTGCTCTCACATCCCAGCCTGTCCAGACCTCCGGAAAATCTGAGAGCCTTCCTTGGACAAGTGACCTAAGGAGGTTTCTGCTATCCCTGCCTGTCCAGTGCACACACACTTTCCTAGAGGGGCCCCAGTGGTTACAAATGTGGCGCTTGGAGCCTGACAGTTTGAGATTTGGGTTCATTATCTTGATTCTATCACATCCTTGGCTGTGTTACTTTGGGCAAGTCACTTAACCTCTCTGAGCTTCATTTTCTTATTTCTAAACTGGGAATGATGCTATCAATCTCCTGGTGCTTTTGTCAGGAGACTTTTTCCTCTTGTATTCACTCCTCTGTCACTTGTGAATATCCATCATGTGCACCCGATCCATGCCACCACGATGGTTCACATTCAGGCCTCCTCAGCTCCGCCCTGTCGAGGTCTTGTAACTAGCTATTTTAAGCTAGAGAAGCTGCTGTTTGGATTTGCCAGGTTCTCCTCTGCCTGTGTAGGGACGGTAAGTCATCTTGGAGCAGACTTTCTCCTTCCTGGGGAGAATTTTCTCCCTCCTGAAGTGCCCCCAGTGATGGAACAAGGGCAGTGAGGCACCTGCTCTCCTCGAAGAGAGGAACCACGGGACGTTTCTGAGGTTTGACCGAGGCTCCCGACATTCCAGAGCTGGTCACTGGGAGGGATGTGGACAAACTAGGGGCCTCTTGGGAAAAGAATTTCAGGAGCTCAACTTCTTCCTCACCCCTGAGGCTCGGTGATACAGTCTGAGGTGGTCCTGACTCAGTCTGCTGCAGAAAACGACGCCAAAGCCCTGAGAGGCCCCCCTGAGCGAAGGTAGCACGCTGGGCTGGACCTCAGAGTGTGGGCCGTGGGCTTGTCTGGCATCACCTGTGCCCTCGGATGCCGACCCCGCTTTCTAAGCCGCTCTTCCCAGAGGATGTGCTGTGAGACAAATTCCGGAGCTGGAGAGTGTAGACGAAGGAGCTTGTCCTCAGGAACTGAAGAGGAATCATTGCGGCCTGCTTAGAATGCGATCTGTTCTGTTCCCTGCAGAGGCCGGGAGCCACAGGTGGCTAGCGAAAATTTAATTAATTAAAATGAAATAACATTGAAACTAGTTCCTCAGTCACAACTAGCCACCTGTCAAGGGTTCAGTTGCCACGGGTGGCTAGTGGTTACATTAGACAGTGCCACCGTCTTATGGAACATTTCCACCACTGCAAAAACTTCCGCTGGACAGAGAGCTAACCTGTAGAAGAGTGTCTCAACATCAGCGCTGCGGACGTTTGGGGCCTGAGGAGTCCTGGTTGTAGAGGCCCCTTCTGTGCACTGCAGGATGTTTAGCACCATCTCTGACCTCTCCCCACGAGATGGCAGGGGGATCCCTCCCTCAGTTGTGGCAACGAAATATCTCCAGACATCACCAAGTGTCCCTTCATGGGAGGGGGTGGGGGGCAAAATCACTCCCAGTTGAGAACCTCTGGGCTAGACCATATAGACCACCAGGGGCAGCCCCCAGGGAGGGGGACAAAGATACAACTGGGCTGGACCAGTTTTCTTCAGGGCCCTGGGATGGTGGCAGCTGAGTACACAGCCGTCACCTTCAGAACGGGCTGGGCAAGTGTCCAGAGTTCTCGGACAATAGGACGGGTTGAAGGGGTGGACGAGGACTGGCAAGGACCTGCAAGGGTCACCTGGGTCCCACAGGTTACGTCTGCGTCACCACAATGGCCTCCCGGCCTCCTGCTTCCTCCCCTGCAATTAACCCTACATGCTGGCTATCAGAGCAATGGTTTGAACAGAAATATCCTTGACTAATGTCCCTTTTTAAATACACCAGTGTTTCCCATTGCTCTTAAGATAAAATCAAGACACCCTGGCCCAGTGGCCAGACCCTCAATTCCTCTGAACTTTTTCAGGTTCATCAGTACCTCCCTCTAATTTCCCACAGGCCACAATCTTCCCTGCCCAGGCCGTGTCCTTTTATGCTCTGTTATTTCACATCTGCTGTTCCCCGTACCTGGAATGTCCTCTCTCCCTGCCCTCCACATTAACATCTCATTCATCGTTCCTGTTTCAGGGGTCCCCAAGACCACCCACATGTTCACTGACATGCTAGAAGAACTCATGGGACTCAGCATACGGTTGTCCTCACGGCGATAGTTTGTTACAGTGAAAAGATGCACAATAAGACCAACAAGGGGAAGGGATGTCAGACGGAGTCTGGAGAAATTCGTGCACAGAGTTCCTGTGCTCGCCCTCCTATGAGGGGCCACACTGAGCACGCTCCTTTCTCCAGCACTGAAAATGCAGCCACACATGTGTAATGCTTCTGCCCAGGGAAGCCTGTTTGAGCTCAGAGTTTAGGGCTTTTATTGGGGGCTGATCCCATGGGAATTCTTGGCCTAGCAACCACCCAAATTGCAGATTGCAGAAAGAAAGTCAGTGTTCCACATAAACACATTGTTTGTACAGTTTAGTTACAACAAAGCAGCTTTATCAGTCAGGGAATGTTTCAACAGCCAGGTTCCCTAACGCCAGCCAGTGACCAACCTTGCAAGCAGGCTCTGGTAAAGATAGTAGCTTCAAGCTTGCTGTGTTAGTTCCTTTCTGCACCTTTCTTTTCCCAGATCAAAGGCCACACTCTTTGTGGATCCTTTCTTGCCTCCCAGGTAAAGCTAGTTTATTGTCTTTGAGTCTCCATGGGGAAAAGGCAAGGACTGGCATTTTGTCTCAGTGTTTCCAGGGCCAGCACAGGGCCTGGGACTCATCAGGGGCTTGATACGTGTTTGCTGAATAAACACGTGACTGGAAAACATTAGCATGCAAGGGGCCTCCGAGGCAGAGGATCCAGACTGGAAAATACATGGCCTCTGTCCTCAGGAGGGTGTGTGGAGGACGCCCAGGCCCGGAGAGATGGAGTAGGTGAGCACAGCCAGACAGAACTCGCATCCATCCATCCTGACCCACCACCCCACAGCCAGACCTGGTGGTCCATCAGGTGGGAGAGCCAACGGCAGCCTGAGCTCACATTCCCTGTCTCCTGCCAACCAAGGAGATCACACCTTTCCCAGGTGGCCGCTCATTGGCTGGGAACATCAGGTTTGGAGCACCGAGATCCCGCTGGACATTTGGCAAAGCATCTTGAGGTGCCCATGCAGGCCAGGTAAGGGAAGGAGGCATCACTGGCTGGAGAATAATGCTCAGCATCCCTGTAAGGGCAGGGCACTAGTAAGATGCTACCAGGGAGGAGTGGGGCAGAAGGAGGGGCTTCTTCAAAGTTCCAGGTCCCTTTCGTTGGAAAATGGAGCCCGTGCCCACTCCCCGGATTTTGGAGTCCAGATGACCTGGGCTGGCATTCCAGCTGCACCGTTTGCTGAGAGATCTGGGAGGTGCTTTCGTTTCCCTGAGCCTCAGCTGCCTCATCCGTAACGTGGGAATCACGCCCCCCTTGCAAGGCTGCTGTGAGGGTCAAATGAAATAACACACATGAAGCATCTAGGGTAGTGGCACGCCCAGTGCCCGGAAAGGGGCACTGATTGTGACTGCCATCATCGTGGTCGCTGTACAAGTCCTGCTGGCACGTGGGGCTCAGTGTGCCCTGCTCCCCAGAGTGAGGAGCAGAGGAAAGCCCTCCCTGACTTGGTCCAGCCTTTGTGCAGTGGCTCCAGCTGCTACAACGATGCTCGGGCCCCAGCGCTCACCACCCTCTGCAGGCATTTCGGTCAGCCAGGCCCACCCTGGGCAGACATCCACCATCTCTTGCCAAAATGAAAAACAGCCCTGGGGACTTTGGGTAACCATGGCAATCACCTTCTGAGCAGGATCACTGTGACTATCAGAAAGTTCCCTTTTCCTTCAGCTCTCAGATACTCCAAAGTTCACTGAGTTTTTAAGTGTGGTTTTATTATATCTTGGAGCAAATCTTCCTGCAGCAGAAAGCCTTCCCCGATTCAGTAACGCAAACTGACAGGGAAGAATCTAGAAATCCGTTCCAATGACAACTTTTTTTCCCAAGTTGCCCACAACCACTGTTTATTTCTGCCCCTCGGGAACATCATCCGGGCAGTCATGCTCTCATGCTGTGGATGGCCAGTTTCATCTCCCAGCTCCCCTTCAAGCTGCTCCATCCACGTACCCAGAGGGAGCAGAGGAGTGTGGGCTGCTCAGCAGGGACCCTGGCCAATTCAGGTCTGCGGCTGAGCTCCTGGCGCACCACTCAGGGGTAGACGAATGAGGAGTTCAAACCCCTCCCAACTTCCCAGCGAGGAGACCCTAGTGAGACCTCTTACCCCGTGAGCCTCAGATTCCTCACTGCAATGAGAGCCAGGGGCACTAATCTACCGGCCCAGCACATTGTCTAGTGTCTAATAAGTGCTCTCGAATGAATGAATGAATGAATGAATGAACTAATTCATTCCTCGCTGTGTCTCTTGCAAAGCCCAAGTGAAGGAATGACGATGGAAGTTCATTATAAGCTGCGATGTGCTAAGTGGTGGGATTGCTGTCATTGTGGTCGACACTGACACCACCCCCAGCAGCTCACCCCACGCTGCCAACAGAACCACCTCCTGCAAACCCTCAGCTCTGCTCAGCTTCTTCCCGCCCTGACTCAAAATCTTCACTCCTCACCGGGGAAAGCCCGCCATCCCGGCCCTAACAGTGAAGACCCTGCAGTCCGGTTCTGCCCTCTTTCCAGGCAAATCTTTGTGTCCTTCCGTCTCCAGCCGGTCAGGGCTCAGACTAAAAGCCACCTCATTCGAGGGAGAGTGAAGGAGGGAAAGCATACGCCAAAGCTGTGACGTTGAAACTGACTCCGTCTTGTTGCTACCAAGGGAGACATAAAATCCTGGGGGTCGGTCCAGGAGTTGACCTATTCCCAGAAAAATGGCTACGCTGGCCCTTTGCCCCCTCAAGTTTAGAGCCTGCATGGATGGACACGGTTCCCCGACTGCTTTAAGGTGAACGAGTCCTTGGACAGTCAGGAGAGGAAGGAGGGTGTCGGAGCACCGACGGAAGGCTGGCTCCAGTGTGTTCTGGTGCGGAACCCGCAGCCCCATGGAGGAGACACCTTGTGCAGCTTGACAGGCTGCCCACGGCGGGGCCAGACAGCGCTGGACGGTATCCAGCAGAGCGCCCAGACAGAGGTGCTCAATCTAGAGTTAGCGCCGTCTCCATGCAGCCATCAGGTCTCAACCCTTCTCCTGGTCAGGCGGGGAGCTGGGTGTGGCGGGGAGGGGTGCTGGTCAGAGCTGAACACAAGCCTGCTGCAGGGCTGCCTGCTGGAGCAATGAGGAGCAGGAGCGGCTGGGGCTGCGTGAGTACCCCACACTCTCCCTCAGTGTCAGCCGGGGTGACAGTAAGGGCCCACGTCCCGGAGCCAAGTGTGTGGTTGGGGCAGAGCTGAGCCCATCTCATGGCCTCTTTCTGGGCCCACAATCTGGCTCCCTGCTCTGCCTGCCCCAGGGCGGCTGCCTGCAGGGCAGTGAGGAAGAGCAGGGGTGAGGGAGGCTAGGAAGAGAAAAAAGAAAGCAAAACCCGCCAAGTGCCCAGCGTGTCCCAGACACCAGGCTGGGCTCTTTGTATCCTCTCCCTGATATAAACCCTGCCTGGCCGAGATTATTGGGACGTTTGACAGATAAGCCCCAAAGACGGAAGGAGCCAGCTCCTGGTCCTCCCCATCAGTATCTCTCACACTCACTCCGCCTTGACCTGGCTGGGTGGCTCCATCCCAGGGGTCCCGTGGTCCAGCCTCGGCTCTCTCCTATTCTGGAAAGTTCCTGCTAATCCTGGAGCCTTAGGGAAGGAGCCGCTGCCAGAGAGGACAGTTGGAGCACCCTTGGGACAGAAAGCTACCAAAGGGGTCTGGTTAGGGCAGGGGAGGGGGTCAGGTCACCTGAGAGTTGATGTCCAGCGAGAAGAGAGCCTGAAGCAGAATCCTGAGGGCCACTGCCTCCTCAGGGGCACTTTCTCTCTGCTGACTGACCAAGGACGGCTCTCTACACCCACCCCCTGGGTGCCTAGGCCGGGCCCAAAGCGGGCATCCAATAAGCACTGGCTCTGCTCCTGAGTGACACATCTGGGGGAGTGCCTTGGCTGGAGCCTCTCGGGGAAGGTTGTCTTTTGCTCTGTTATCCTGCTGACGGTAGTGTCTAAAATTAGCTGGTCGATACTGTAAACACTGCCGAAAGGTCAGACCTCCCGCAGCCCGCGGCGGGCAGAGCTCACCCCGGAGTGACTTTGAGCAAGAGAGAGAGCACAGCTGTTTAGCACTGGAAAGCTGGTCTGGAGAGAGCTCAGGGCCGGGTCCTCTAAGATTCCTCCATTTCTCCCCTCCTGTGAGCCATGTCACCGTGTCCTCTTCCTTTGACCCAAGAACAGCCCCTGGGGTCACCCACCCGGCCCCTGCCTAGGCGTGGCATCACCATTTTCACCTGGAGGGTGGCTCAGCTCGCTCCCTCCCTCGCTGAGCTCCTTGACCCTGCATCCACTCTCCAGACGGGGCCCAGAAAAGCCTGCCTAACTCCTCGTTCTTATAAAGTGAGGTTAGCATTTGCTGAGAGACTGATCCACACCAAGCACAGCAACAAGCACTTTACAGGTGTTAATTCACTTACTCCTCAGATCAACCCGAGGACATATTATCCTCCTCATTTTCCAGATGGGGAAACTGAGGCTCAGAGTAGCTGAGCCAATTGCTGAAGGACCACAGCTGCTAAGCAGCAGAGCTGGGCTCCGCCCCAGATTTTTGGACTCGAGTTCTTGTTCTTAACCTCGACACCAAGTTGAACAGCCGGAGGTCGGTTAGGCCTGGATCCCACGGGGGGCTCCGTGTCGTTGGGGGCACAGCAGGCCCCGAGAGCACTCATGACACGAGATAGATGCTGTCCAGAGCGAACGACGCGCTGTGGGAGAGCAGGCGTTTCACCGGCTGCGGTAGATGGAGAGAGCTCGCTGTCCTGCTGAGGACGTGTGTGTGAGCCGGCTGCTGGAGGATGAATGGGACAGGAAGGGCATTTTGTGCAGAGGAAACAGCATATTGGGGGGGCTGTGGCGGACTGAGTAGAACGGAGTTCTGGCCCGTGTAGCAGGAGAAGTCAGAGGGATGAAGCAGGTGCAACCGGTGTGACCAGTCAACACCTTATACCTCGTGTGTCCTGACCTGAGCTCCTGCTACAGCCATTCTCATCTCTGTGAACGGCAGCTCATTTTCCCAGATGCTCGGACCAAACTTCTTTGTGTCATCCTTGACGCCTCCCTTCTTCTTCCATCCTATACCTGGCTGATCAGCAAGTTGATTCAACTCCACTTTCAAACTATGTCCAGAATCTGGTCACCCCCTCTGCTCCTGCACCTGGCCCAGGCTAAGCCCCCTTATCCCACCCTTGCCGTGGGCTCTGAGCTTGTCCTTGCCCACATAGTCTATTCTCCACAGTGGCCAGAGTGACCCTTTTTAAAAGTAAGTCAGGTGATGTCACTGCTCTGCTCAAAACACTCCCATGGCCCCCATCAGAGTAAGTCCCAGTAGAGGACAAAGGCCTCCAGGGACCTGCAGGGCCATGGGAGCTGCCCCTCTGTGTCCAGCCTGGCCTCCTCACCCCTTTGTTCTCTCCGCTCTGGCCGCACTGGCCACCAGCTGCCCCTGGAGACCAGCATCTTCCCTGAGTCTCTGCAGTTGCTGCCCCTGCCCAGGATCCACGTGACTCACCTTCCTACTCCCTTCAAACATTTGCTCCAGCCACCTCCTCCTGGAGGCCCTCTGGGCCATCCTCTCTAATATCCTCTCTAACGTCTCCCCCCATCATTGCATACCCCCATCCCTGATTTAGTTTTCTTCCTAAGACTATTAAATGCCACTATTTAACATACTAGATATTTGACTTATCTGCTGAATTGTCTGTTCCCACCACTAAAAGGTAAACTGCATGAGAACAGCAATTTTTAAATTTGTTTTAATTCATTTTATTTTATGTATTATCCACTTGGTGCTGATAGACAGGGAGAAGGAAGAGGGGTCTGGTGGAAAGGTGGAGAAATAAATGCAAGCTCAGGAATTTTGTGCCCCTGGTGTTTGCTGTCCCCACAGGGGAGCCATTTTGGGGAGGGGCAAGGCCAGGGAGGGCAGGAGAGGTCGGAGTGGAGTGGGTCCAGGAACAGGGAGCCCATGCCATCAGAGGCTTCATCCCCTCGGACACTGAAATCACCCAGCTGCAGACAGAAGTCAAGGAGAGGAGGAGTAGGACCAGGGGCCATGGCCGCCAGGGACAGCTGCAGCGATGGGCAGCTGGGAGACAGAGTGGGGAGGGACTTCGGCCAGTGATGTGACCTTGAAGCAGAAGGCCATTGGTCTGGAAGCCACGTTGTGGTCCAGGCCCCTCTGACCATGGTTCATACCTTTTCACAGATGCACAAGGCTCTTTGCTACCTCTCGGTCAAAGTCTAAACTTCCCAGTGGCGTCAGAAGACCCCCATCACTGGGCCTTGACCTGCCTCCCCAGACTCAGCCCTTCTAATGTGAGATTTTGAGAAACACAGACTTTGGAGCCGGAAGATCTGGGTCAGAGCCCTGGTTCTGCCACAGACTCATTTCTCCGAGCCTCAGTTTCCTCATCTGCAAAACAGGGATGAAAATGTCTAAGTCATACAGTGCCTGTGGAGTTAAATTCCGTGAGAAACTGTATGCAAACAGACTGGATGCCGTACACTCAGTACTCGACCGACGGCAGCTGCTGTTTTCCCCACTCGCCTTTGAGTCTCCGTTTCTCCATCCGTGTAAGGGGGCTGCAGTCACCCACGTATGGGCTCGTCATAAGGATTGAATGACAGGAGGCTGACGAAAATTTCCACCAACAGTAAAGCTTGGAGAGCGTGAGTCATACCACGCAACACAATCTGCCTGTTCCTTCCTGAACATTCCTTCTCGGTTCACACCCGGAACCTTTGATCGAGCCGTTCTCTCTGCCTGGACCGCCTCTCTGCCCAGATGGCTCTGCCCGTGCCCGGCCTCCCTCAGTCTCGGCTCAGTCTGTCTAGTATCAGATCCATTTATTAGTTCATCAGTTTACCCTGCCTCCCCATTAGGCTGTGAGCTCCTGTGGGGCACAGAGTGGGGGGCTCCCACGCCAGGGGGTCCGTAACTCCCTGCCCGAAGCTGTGCCCCTGGTGGGCACTTGAGAAAAGCTAGTTTAACTGGATGACAATAAGAGAGTCAAGGGGAGCAGCCGTCTCTCCCCCAACTCCTCGTCCAATCAGATGTCTAACTACTTCTCCAGGATAAGAAGTAATTGAATCAGAGGCCATTTTCCTAGAGAAAAGAGGCCAATTTAGGATGTTAGGAATAATTGCAGTTCTGTGTGATGTCCCATTTGGGGGAAGAGAGGGGACTGAAATAAACAAGCTCGCAGAAAGCTGGCAGAGGTGTCACCATTTCTCTTAATAAAGGATGCACTTCATCTCTTAAGATCCCTTACAAAGTGCCCTCCCACCAGCCAAGATTCCTTCAAGTGTCTAAACACCCGCTTCCTGCCTCGTAGGGGTTCAGAGTGGGAGCCACAGGCCTCCTGGGCCCGCTTCAAGTTCTGGCTGCCTGCACAGTCTTCAGGGGGCGCTTGTCCAGGCTTTGCGAACTCCAGGAGGCCTCCCTCCCTGGACCTGCAGGTCATCAGCCATTTCCCACTGCCTCCCTCACAGCTCACCTCCCAGGCCCCAGGGCGTCTCCAGCCTGGACCGTCACATGGGCTACCTTGCCAGTCTCCCTGTGCCCCCATCTCCCTCCAGTCCATCCTTCCTACTAGCCGTCTTGGGGCTTTTTCTGGAATACACATCTGAAAACGCCTTTCCCTCCTTTTTTACTTGGCGAACTCCTATTCTTCCTTCAAAACCCAGCTTAAATGTTACCTCATCTCTAACACCTTTCTCTGACCTTTCTGAACAGAAGGCTACTCCCTTAACTCCTGTGTTATCTCTTTTCAACACTTGCCACATTGCACAGGATTCTTTGAACATCTCTCTCTTCCCTGCCATGAGCCCTTAAAGATCCTGGGCAACGTTCAAGGAATTCTTTGTTTTCTGGTGCCAGTGGAGGCGAGAGGATGGAGGGAAGGAGGGAGGCCTGTCTCGTCTGCATCTTGAGCCTGGCCAAATTTCCCCCATCAAGCTGCTCGCAGGGTCTTCGTCAACTCCCTGGCTTGGGGCACTGCTGGTGTTAAGAAGGGCTGGTGCTTCCAGCCAAGTGGACGGAGCCCAGAGCAAGTTCCTGCCCAGAGACAGGACTCAGGATGCACAGAGCGAGACCTGGGAGAAGACAATGGCTGCCTGGCCGGCGCGAGCTTGGGGAATGTTTGTGGAACAGGACTGCAGAGTTGCTGGCTGGCTGGCTGGGCTCGGCGCAGAGAGCAGAGGACAGAGAGTCTGCAGGTTGGAGGTGTCAGGGCCTGGAGTCATGCAGAGCTGGGAAAGCAGGGGCTCACACACACCACAGACCCCAGGAGCCAGCCCCTTGTTCCCAGCTCTCCAACCATCAACCATCCCTCCGCTCTGCTCTGGTTAGACTGGGCTGCCTTCACCAGAGCCCTGAGGTCCCCCACCTCCTCACGGTGATTTTAGCCCTTTTTGGAGCAGGTGATGTGGTGTCCTTTATCCTACAAGAGGCACAGAGCAGAGGCTCTGTGTGTCCCCTCTGCGGCCTGATCTTCCCCAGCTGCAGCTGGGGCTGTTGGCCGGGGCCACGGGCTCTGAGCGGCGGATTTCCAGGGCATGTCATCCAGAAGAAACTGTACCAAATGCTGAGCAGCGATTCTCTCTGGGTGATTGCTTTTCAAGAGAGTTTAACTATCTTCCTCATCCTTTTCAACATCTTCCTAACGTAGACAATATATCCATAATATTTTGATAACCAGAAAATGTAACAACAAGGGCTGTCTTGTAGCATAAAGAAAAATGTCATGAGAGTACTGCCTGTGTGACAGGGGTTCACGTGGTTGGGAGAGTTAGGAAGGGCTAGGAAGATGTTCAGGATTCTGGAAGGCCGGTGGGAGGTGAAAGCAGTGGGAAGCCATGTGTGTTCCCGACTAGAGGGTAGTGCCATTGGGTTGGAGGGCAGGGTCTGCTCAGGTGCAGTGGGCGATGTGGCTATAACAGAAGGATGGGCCCAACTGTGAAAAGCCCTACATACCAGGGGAGACACCGACTTGACCTTGAAGGGGTCGAGGAGCCATTGGGGCCCTTGAGTTGGGGAGCTCCAGGTCAGGGCCGAACTCCGGAAGGACCACTCTGGCCGCAGCAACCCAGTGGCAGGTGTTGTTATGGTGGGTGAGGTGGGAGGGAGACTGAGCTGCAGGGGGAAGATGTGAGGGGCAGCGCAGGATTCTGTGGGGGCAAAGTTCTAAGCTGGAGAGAGGTGGGAGGCCCATTTGAAGAGATGGGACGTTTGGGAGGCCCGGGTGGAGGGGGACAAGCAGGGGAGCGATGTGTTCAGACTGACCCCAGGTGGTTCTCTTGATATCCCTCCTGCCACAGGCGTGGTTCAAGGCCCCATCATCTCTCCCCTGAATGACCAGAACAGCCTCCTTTCTGTCCCATTGTGCTCCCCAGTGGCTCCCTCCCATCCAGTTTCCAAGAACAACCAGTGGGCCTTGATAAAGCAGGGCTCCTTAGGCCTGAAGGAGCAGATGAGCCATGGGGACCCTGCTCACCGGCAGATTCTGATTCAGTAGTCCAGGGTGACGTCAGAGAGTCTTTGTTTCCAACAAGCTCCAGGGGACAGCCATGCTGCCTCAGGCCTCTCTTTGGTTTAGTGAGATTCTAAAACCCAAGTCTGGTCAGGTGACTGTCTTGTGTAAAACACTTCAGTGGTACCCCACGGCCCAACCGACTGGGTCCAAAATGCTTCACAAGGCTCTGAGGTCCTCAAGGACCTGATTCTGGTCCATCCGCCAGCCTCTCCACACACCACTCAGCGCCTCTCTCTCTTCTCCGCAGTTAGACTGAACTTTCCTTCTTCACTCGTGGGCTGCTCTCTGACCCCCAGGATGTCCTTCATGTACCTGGGGCACTCCAATTCTTCCCTACCACACACACACACAGTATCTCTTGGCCTGTGGAACCCCCGCACCCCCAAAACATTACCACTTTGTAGCATTTAGTTCTTTTGTAATTACACATTCTGCGTCTTTTCCCCCCACTGGCTGGTGACAGGCATTCAATACATTTGAGTTGGGTAGGTCTGAGCCCAACATTCAAACCTAATCTGTGTGACTCTGAAACTAGTGATGTTTTGTGAAACCACAACATTTCCTCTTTTTCAGGTAGAATTCAAGAGGTCCACCTGAGCAAATCCTGCCCTCCACATGTGTCTGAACATCCAAACACAGTCCCCGGCATCTGATTTCAGGGCCCCCCTGGTCAAGGCTGGCGGTCCCCAACCAGGAGCCACCTGGCTCCTCCACCACTGCTGAGGCCATTCAGGTTCTGATGATATGCTCTGGCCCTGGCACAGGTCCTGAGTCAGGAGCTCAGGGGAAGCTGGTCCTCCTCTGAACCTGAGCCCCAGAGCTGGCACCTTTGATCTGGGTGTCTTCTGAGAACACCACCTTACCCCATGGCCCAGTGACCTCCTGGTCCACCCTGCCCACCTGGGGCTTGAAGAGTCCACCAGGGCTTCAGGTCTGGGCTCTGTCATCTCTGTTGTCAGGTCCAGGCTGGAGTCCATGGCTGGAGTCCTATTCTCACCACTCACTCGGTCTTCTAGATACCTATTACCTGAGCTCTATCAAAGCACTATGTCTCCAGCTGGCCTATCTTGACACCCTTTAGCAGCAGAGTGATTGCCATCTTCTCCAGAGTCACTATCAAGCTGGTCAGGCTGGAAATCCTCCCTTCACTGACAGTTGGCATCTCTCCTGCCCTTATCCCATCCCCAAGATGGAACATCACGAGATATTCCCAGTGGCTTAGTTGTGGCTCATATTCAGGCCGGTAATATTAGGTTGTAGAACTCCATTGTCCTGCATATATGAACAGTGCCCATTGGAGCTGTGCATATGGCAGCCCTGCATCCTGACCCTCTGGACAGGGACCTTTCCACATCAAAGACCAGGTTAGTATGACCATATGGACATCCCATTGAATCAATCCTGTGCTTTCAAAGGTGCTAATGAAAGGTCACTGAGATAAAATGCCAGCTGAGGAGATTCCATTTTGCCTCCATAAATCATAGAGAGTTTCAGATTCTCCTCTTTTTTGAGACCACAATCCAAACGCAGATGACTTCTCTGGAGTCTGTAAAGGGCATGAGAAAGGAGGAACCATCATTAGGGAATCAGAGGAGGAGCTGATTACTGCCAACCATGCTGGATTTTCCTTTTAAATTATTCATAAACACAAGTTTAAATGTTTGTGTCCAGGCAGCCATCTAAAAACTAAATAAGCTGATGCAGTTAGAAAAAATTGCCCTGTCGGAAACATCAAAACTGAATTTGACAACTGATTATTCTATGAATGAATTTATTCTGGTTTTGGTATCTCAGCCAGACTTCGGGAGCTTGTGGTGAAAGGAGGGAGGGGCGGTCTGCAGTCCACTGTGAGTTAACCCTGTATTCTGCTGACTCAGCTTGTGGGTCTGCTTATCCCGTGGCTCTGAGCCTAGCCCCTCATGAGCGGTTCCCGCGGCCTGAATTTCTGCCCTTTCCCCGGCCACTGGGCTCTCTGGAGTTGTCTTGGTAGAATATGCAGGAATCTTGCATGTGACCCCATCAAAGAATACTTCCATAAGCTCTTGGTGAGAAAAAATTGCAACTTTCTCTAAAGTCATACTCTGAATCAGCAAATCTCACATTTGGGAGCTTATTCTAAGGAGATAAATGACATGCGCAAAAAGATAAAGGCATGGTCGCCAGGGGTCGGGGTAGGGTAGGGATGAATAGGCAAAGCAGAGAGGATCTTTAAGGCAGTGAAATACTCTGCATGCTACTATGATGATGGATATATGTCATCATACATTTGCCCAAACCCACAGAATGTACACCACCGAGAGTGGAGCCTACTGCAAACTATGGGCTTTGGGTGATTATGGTGTGTCAACGTAGGTTCGTCAACTGTAACAAATGTTCCACTCCAGTGGGGGATGTTGGTGGTGGGGAGGCTGTGCATGAGTTGGGGCAGGAGATAGCAGGAAACCTCTGTACCTTCCTCTTAATTTTGCTAAGAACTTAAAACTGATCTAAAAAATAAATTTTTTAAAATAAGGTTAAAGGCAAAAGAAAGCTCATCAAGGCATTGTCTAAAATAGCAAATGATAGGCTGAGAACTTTTAGTGGCCTCGCAGAGTTTGGCTAACAACAGTTTGTATTGAGGTTACATCAAAGAGGAAGGGTCCTTATCAATATCCCAGGTTTTCAGTTGGGACCTCTGAAGGACCACAGCAAAGGACTAGTGGCTAGCCAGAAATAAGCCAGGCTTTTAAAGATTAGAGCCCAGGTTGAAATTGCCACGTGAAAGGAATACAGGAGAAAAGTTATATGATCAATAAATGCAAAACTGCATATAAAATTCAACATCCATTTATGACTAAAAGCTTACAGAAAATTAAGAATCAAAGACACTTCCTTAATCTGATAAACCTACCGCAAATATTATACTTAATAGCAAAATATTAGAAGCTTTTCTGTGGAGTTTGGGAATAGCTTGCCATGAGAAATTCTACTCTGCATTGTATTGGGGTCCCAGCCAGTGCAACAAGGAAAGAAAATAGTTTTGAATGTACAAGATTAGAAAGAAAAATACTAAATTGTCATTTTTCATCAGTGACATGATCGCAAACAAAAAAATCCAAAACAATGTACTGATGAATTATTAGAGTAAATACCTAAATTTAGTTAGGTCATTGAACATAAGATCAATATGCAGAAATCCATTACGTTTCTATATGCTAGCTACAAACAGTTAGAAAACAAAATTTTTTTAAATCTACCACTTATAATAGCATAAAAAAATCAAATACTTAGACACAAATGTAACAGAAAACTTCAGAGACTTCTACTATAAAAACTATAAACTAAAAACTGCAAAATATTATCAAAATAAATTAAAGAAGGCCTAAGAAAATGAGACGATACACTGTGTTTATGAACTACAAGACTCAACATTGTAAAGGTGTCATTTTTCCCCAAAATGATTTACAGAGTCAACATAATACCAATAAAAACCCCAGAAGGTGCTATGAATGTGTAAAAATTGATAAGACAATTCTAAAATTTATATAAAATTCAAAGGGCTAAGAACATCCAAGACAACCTTTACACTATCAGACATCGAGAAATTTTAGAGGAACAGTAATTAAGATAGCTGGCATTGGTACAAGGAGAAGCAAAGAGCGAACCTACAAGATGACCTACCTTGTGTGTGTACATGCGTGTGTACACACGTAACGGATTTATGGCCCAGATGGCGCTGCCCAACAGTGGGGAAAGGACAGGCTTCTCGGTAACTGGTGAGCGGTCAACTACTGGATATCCATATGGGAGAAATGAAAGGTGACCCCTACCTCACGACATAACCAAAAATGAATTCCAGTGGATTATAGATCTAAGTAGGAAAGCGAAAACAACACAGCTTCTAGGACACAAAAGTGCTGTCTTCGTAACCTTGGAGTGGGTAAAGATTTCTCAAACAGGACATAAAAGCATTCAACTTAAAAGAAATGATTGATAAATTGGACTACACGAAACTTCATTTATCAAATGACACCATTAAGACAGTAAAAAGGCAAGCCAATGTGGGAAAAGATGTTTTCAATACGTAAAACTGATAAAGGACTAATATAGAATATTCTCAGGATACCTACAAATAAATAAGAGAAAAAGATAATAGAAAACTGGGCAAAATGTTTGAACTGCTGCTGTAAAAAAAGAGAATATGTAGGGAGGTCGGCCTGGTGGCTTAGTGTTTGGGATCACCCACTCTGCTGTGGCAGCCTGGGGTTTGCAGGCTCAGATCCCTGGCACAGACCTAGCACCACTCATCAGGCCATGATGTGATGGCATCCCACATAAAATAGTGGAAGATTGGCACAAGTGTTAGCTCAGGGCCAATCTTCCTCACCAAAAAAAAAAAAAAGAAGAAGAAGAAGAAGAAGAAGAAGGAGAGAGAGAGAATATTTAAATGACTGATAAACTGAAAATCACTCAAGGGAAACACACACTAAAACCTCTGTCCACTAGACAGTCTAAAATAAAAAAGCCTTTAAGTACTGACAAAGATGTGGAGCAAATGGATGCTCTTATATTCTGCTCAGGGGAATATAAATTTGCACAACCATTTTAGAAAAGAGTGTGGTATTCTCTACCTCAAGTTGAAAAGATACGTATCCTATAACCACCATTTCCAGTCCTGGGCATATGACCAACAGCAATGCCCACCTATGTCTATAAAGATGTGTAGGAAAATGCCCATAGCAATATTACCCATGATAGGCAAAACGTGGAAACTGCTCCAATGCCCATTAAAATACAATGGGCAAATCAACTGTAGCACATTCGCAGCATGAAATGTTAAACAACGATGAAAATAAACAAGCAACTGAGACTCACAATAACGTGGATGCATCTCACAAACAGTGTCGAACAAAAAGCCAGACACAGACAAACACATACGCTATGATCACATTTACGTACAATTCAAAATCAGGCAAAACAAACCCCTGATGCTGGGAGTCAGGATAGTGCATCCCACTGGGGAAGACTGAGTGGGAGGACACACAAGGGGGCTTCCTCATCTAAATAGAGCTCCTACGGACGTGGTCACTGCGAGAAATTTTAACAAGCTATCTGTAGATTTGTGTACTTTTCTGAACATACGTTGTACTCGAATAGACTAGTTTATATATATATTTCTAAAAGAATATACTTCACTCTGATCTGGAGGCAAGGCAAACAGGCAAAGGAGTAGAGAAAGGACAATCTCAGAGTCATCACGGGATTGGTTCAAAACACCCCCTTCAGGGGCTGGCCCCGTGGCCGAGTGGTTGGGTTCTCACGCTCCGCTGCGGCGGCCCAGGGTTTCACCAGTTCGACTCCTGGGCACGGACATGGCACTGCTCATCAGGCCATGCTGAGGTGGCATCCCACATGCCACAACTAGAAGGACCCACAACTGAAAACACACAACTATGTACCAGGGGGCTTTGGGGAGAAAAAGGAAAAATAAAATCTTTCAAAAAAACCCCAAAGAAATCACCCTGTTCAGGTGGTGAATACTCATGGTGGGGACCGGCAAGGGGAAGATGGGGGAAAAGGCTATAGATTCTCCCTTCTTTTCCCCTAAATTCTAGGATGAAATTGTCAGCCAGGCTCTTACCCAGCTGACACTTGCAGTAGGTCCTCAATAACTCGTTCTTTGGCAAGAACGAGCATGTGCGTCCTGGTGAATTGAGGATGATTTGATTTCCTTGGGAGTGGAGGGGGTGGTCTCTTGCTTTCTGCGTCCTTAGCTCAAGGTTTCATCGCGCTGTGGTCCAAACACAGCTGCTGTTGAAGAGGAGGAAAAATCAATAGAGGACTTCAGTTTATTGGGTATGAGTTTATGACTTTCTATCCGGAAACAATTTGTAGCATTGGAACCCAGAAAGGGAAACGTATCCCTTTGTGCATACAGATTTTGTAATGCCTTTGCTCCATTACGCCTGCTTTCGACCCATCTGTGTTTCTCAACGGTATGCAAAAACACGCACATGCACGTGCATGCACACACACGCACAGAGGCTTCCTGGCTCTCAGCCCACACTCTTCCCGTTACTCCCTGCATCCTCTTTGGACAACTTTTTTTGCTGAGTGGTGAATTCCTGCCATGTCCTTGGCCTCAGTTTCCCCACCTGCACAGAGAAGGGACTGGATAAGATTATGCCTCTGGCCCTGCGTTACTTAGCTCCCACCCTGGTTCTCTGAATCCCCCAGCCTCTTCTGGAAGCAAACATGTAGGCACAGGACAAAACAGACAAAGCTGAGAGCCCCTGACCCTGCTAAGGATTCAGTAAACGGAACTCGGTGGGGAGAAGACTCAGCTTGGGCCCCAGTGGGCCTCATGGTGTCAGCTTCACCTCCGCGCGTCATCAGGGCTTTCTCTTGTCTATGCAAGGCCATGTGGCATGGGCTCCTCCATCTCCCCCAACACTGCCTGGGCTGTCCACACAGCCCCCAGTTTAGTCTTCCTGCCTCGAGTTGCTGCTCTTCTGCTTCACTCACTCATTCATTCATCATTTAAAATTCCTGTATCCCACAGCACAGTGACAAGTCCTAGAGCTTGAAAAGACCCCCCTAAAGTCCTCAGGTGCAAATCCCCGCGCTAGCATGTCAATGTCTAACCATCTATCGTGGAAATTTCTAATTTCTTTGGCGATATCAATGGCCAGGAACTGCACAGCCCTGAGGAGCCACCCCAAATGTGAGTGTCCAGTGGCTCAGGAAGTGCTGCCTGACCTCTGGGGTCACTGAGGTGTCCAGCACTCACAGTCCTTGAGCTCAGCAGCCACCTTTCTGCTGACAGAGGCTCCTTATGACCCCCTCCCAGGAGCCAGAGCAGCCGGCATGTAAGGAGTGCACCTTTTCTGGGCCAGCCCTGGACCAGGGTAGAGGCCCCTGGGCCTGAGGCACCCGTGGCAGCCCCAGGGACTGGTCTGGGTGGCAGCTGCCAGCGTTCATGTGACTTTCATGGCCAGCTGCATTAATGCTGCTCTTGGCCTCAGTTCATCACATTACCTGACTTCCTTTCAGTGCAGAGGCTGCTCAGCGAAGGGTGTAATTTCCTAACTCTAATGCATGACAAGGTTTCACTTAGAGGATAAAATAAAATTACCTGGGGAGGCAGACACTGGGAAGTCACAGATACGACTCGGTCCACAGGGACTTTCAGGCCTGGGCAGATCGGAGAGAGCACGTATGTGTCCCCGGTGCTGATGACAATAGCACAGCACCCCTGTGACTTGCAGTTCCTAGTTCCACGGCCAGGGGCAGGGCTCAGTGGGGCCAGGGTTGGAGCCCACTCTGACTGGAGTCATGACCCTCTTTGTGGTTACGATGTGTGACTGTCTTAAATCATATTGGCCCTCCCATGACTGCAATCTGTGATCCTGGGCACATTCATCCCGTGCTCTAATCACTGACCCCTCAGGCCACTTTTCCTCCAACAAGGATCCCTCACAAAGGTTGAAAGCTTCACCAGTCGTGCATGTGGCCTTACTGAAGCCTTGCCACAGCCCATTGAGTTACAGGGAACAATGCGGAGCTCAGGGCTGGGAGGGGAGCTGGGACTTGCCCAAGGTTATGGAAGGAGTCACTGACCTGGACCAGAGTTCTCGAAGTGAGGAGACAAGGTGAACACTAACGGCAAAGAAGGGATCTCACCTTCTACAGTGACTGCCATCTGATGCTATCCCAATGAGTGAAGGAAGCAGAAGGACAGAGGAAAGGAGCAGGTGGGACTCATGAGGAAGGCTGCGGCCTGGGAGGTGGCCCCAAGCTGGGCACTAGCCCTCCGGGGAGGCACAAGTCAGGGCAGAGTATTCTTTGACTGGACCTGCAGAACTTTGCTGGTATCTTTCCCTAGGAAGACATGGAGGCATCCTGGCCACCCGTCTCCTGCCCTCCGTCCTGACAGAGTGACTAAAGCAAAGGTTCCTGCTTGGATGTCCGAGAGGATGCTAGAAGAAAATGGACATCCCCCAGCCCCAGCTTCAGGAGAAGCTCCGCAGACTCTGCCTCAGCAGCCCGCATGAGGACACACTCCATCAGGGACAGGTGAGCTCAGCTCCCCCATTCCTCAGCCTGCACTGGGCGCTGGGATGTATTGGGTCTGGCTCTCCAAGGATTCATCTGTACTCCATGTCACAAGCAAAAGGATTTTGTTATTCCCAGAAAGAAACAGAAGGGGTAGGTTCTGGGCACCAGCCCTGGGTCTCCAGGAGTAGACACCTGCTTCCTTTTCCATGTGAGGCTGAGGGCAGCCCAGATTTCTGGAACTGCCTCCAGATGGGAGTAAGGGAGAGCTAGGTGACGCCAGAGTTGCTTCTCACTGAAGGATGGCAGCTGAGGGAGCCAAGGGTCATCAGGGGTGCACTTAGCACCCTCCCCAACGAGAGCTCCCTGCAGGGCCCCCTGGCCATGCTGTCACTGCACAAGCCCCCCCTCAACCACGGGACCTTGCTTTTAGGTAAGGACAGAAGCACCAGTGTGCCGTGGATGAGCTGTGATTAGGGGCTGGGTCTTGGTGTAAGACTTAGCACAGTTAATAACCCACTGACTATTAAATTGGGAGGAGTTGGGGCTACAGCAGGGGAACAATCTGAGAGGAAGAGGATGGAGAGAGGAGGATGGTCGGAAGAACCCAGCTTTGCCAGAGACTCCCCAGCGACCATGGACAGCGCCCTGGCTCTCCAAACCGCTTCCTCCACTCCCTCTGTACAGGAGCAATGACCTCTGAGACTCCGGGTGGGAACCCAATAAGCTTGAAGTATAAAAACAGATCTCTAGAAAATTCAGGCTGGGAGAAGAGGCCTCCTCCACTCCTTGACCAATTCACCAGACCCAATTCAAGGGTCTTCAGGCCTTCACCAAAGTGTCCACTCAGCGCTGACTGGCTGTACCGAGCTGCCCTGTCTAGAACTCACACACGGGACAGGTCTCTTTGCAGGGACCGAAGCTTGCATTGAGGCAGCCTCCAAAGATGCAACGTCAATTATTTTGAATATTCATGGAGTGAGTTTCATCGGGGGGGGGAGGTTTGGCGCTAAGCATAACAGCTGGACGTGCAGGTTGCAAAGAGGACTAATTTTAGAGTTGTTTTGACATTTTTCTGGAGTTTAGTCATTGGCATCTGAGATTAGAGGAGCCCGGAAGTAGGAAACACTGCTTTTTAAAATGTGTGTCTGTCCAGTTACTTCAGAAGCATAGAGAAATTCCTAGCTAGAAAGGGCCAGGAGCCACTTCAGAAAACTGACAGTTTCTTTAAGAGTTAAACATACTTCTGCCTTATGGACCTGATATTTCACTCTTAGGAATTTCTCCAAGAGAAATAAAAACACAGGCCCGCAAACATCCTCGTATGAGAATGTTCATAGGTTTTTCAGGATAGTCAGAACTATAAACAGCCCAGATGTCCATCATCAAGGGAATGGATAAACTGTGGTACAGCCATACCATGGAATCTTACTCAGCAATAATTTTTAAAAATCTATTGAGATAGGCTGCAACACGGATAAATCTCAAAACATAACATGCTACACAAAAGAAGCCCAACACAAAAGAGGACACAGAGTATGATGCCATTTATCTGAAATTCTGGAATAGGCAAACTCACGGTTATCAAAATTAGATCAGGGGCTGGCCCGGTGGTGCAGTGGTTAAGTGCGCATGTTCCGCTTTGGTGGCCCAGGGTTCACCTGTTCGGATCCCGGGTGTGGACATGGCACCATTTGGCAAGTCATGGTGTGGCAGACATCCTACATATCAAGTAAAGGAAGATGGGCATGGATGTTAGCTCAGGGCCAGTCTTCCTCAGAAAAAAGAGGAGGATTGGCAGCAGTTAGTTCAGGGCTAATCTTCCTCAGAAAAAAAAATATCAGATCAGAGGTTGCCTTGGGCTGGCGGGTATTGACTGGGAGTGGACACAAGGGAACTTTCTGGAGTGATGAAAATGTCCTGTCTTGGATCCATCACATGTCTTCTCCTCTGTGCCTTTTGTTCAAGTCAGATAGACTTCTTGTCCCCATGCTTCCGGTCTTCTGTTTTGGCTCATGCCATTTCCTCTCCCCGGGAAAGCCCTCCTTAGCCAATCTCTGCAGGTCCAGATGATGTCTATCCCCAAGGAGCTAGTCAAAATGCCACCTTCTCCAGGAAGCCTTCCCTGCTCTAACCCTACCTAATGGCAGTTATCCTGTCCTGCCAGCACTGACCCTATAGTTAGGGTTTTTTCTCTTATCTTTCTTTTGATCCTGATTACTCTGTGTTTTTTGTAAACAATCAGTTGCATCCATGCTTTAGTTCCCTTGTTATATGGTGACCTTGCTGGCAGCCAGGACTGCAAAGATTCCAGCCATCCCAACCCCTAATAAAGGGCCCACTGTAAATGCCCGACATATACGTGGAGAACGAAGGAATGGCAAGTCCTCCTCTTTGTTTTTGTCAGATGCTGCATTGTGTTGCGCTCTGACTCCTTTCATTTTTCAGCCACGTAGGATGCGAGCCACACGGATCTCTGCAGGAGCATCTCTGGGCCCCTGGAGAGGCCCAGCTGCCAGCTTCTCATGGAGTAATTAAATGACAAATGACCTGCGGGCTCTCAGCTGGAAAACCTGTAGAAGCACAGCCTTTCCATATTCATAGGATTTAATCAAACCCCAAAGCTTGGAAGACCTTCACAGCCTTTGTTCTAAAGGCCTGTATTTACAGATGGGGAAACTGAGGCCCAGAGCAGGACAGTGACTCACTCAAGGATATGCAGGCTTTTTGTGGAGTGAGATGCTCATCATCCTTTCCCCATGTTCCCGTGGAGAAAGGCAGCTCCCTCCCTTCCACTCCCCGGGCTGGGATGGGATTGGAGGAAAATTCCCCATCCTTCTCTCCAATTCCCTCCTCCAGAAGGGGAAAACCTTATTGCATTGGAGAGACAAGACCACTGGCCAAGCATGGCCCAGTGTTTCTCACAGACCGTCTTCTCCTCCAGCAGCTTCCTCCATGCGGTTGGCTCAGGGACAGGACTCCCCACTCTGAGGGCAGACACACACCCGGGGGAGCCCCAGATTCTCCAGGCCGTCCAGTCCTCACTGGGTGAGTAAATCAAACTTAGGAGTAAAGGACTTGTGTGTCATATGTTGGGCTCAGGTCCACGGTGAGTTCATCAATCACCTTTACTGGTAATACAGTTGATACTGTATTTTGACCCTTCCTGAGTCTGTTCTCAGCGTTGTGGCTAGTCGTTACCCTCACCCTTAATATGGGGGCAAATGACAGCGCCTGGGGACAGCTTCCCACCACCCACCCAAACGATCCCCCTAGAAGTGAGGTAGGAAACGGGGAAGAGGAGGTGACAGGGCTGGTGCCCCAGTTTCTTGTCTGGGTTATCAGATGGATGGGGAAGTTGCTCTCTTGGAAAAAATGGGTGATAGGGAGAGGAGCAGATTTGGGGAGACAAAGGTGAGCTCAGCTTTGGCCACACAGTCAGAAGAGGCTGCCAAGCATCCGGGTGGAGGTGTCCAGGAGGCGGTGGAGACACAACCCGGAGCTCCTTTGAGAGCCTGGGCTGGAGAGAGAGAATTAGGAGCCACAAAGGCATACGGATGTGTGGATATACCTGTGGGGAGTGTGCAAAGTGCAGAGAACTGAGAACAGGGCCCTCAGGGGCTCCGAGCCTAAGTGGTGGGTGGAGAACGAGAAAACCAGCAAGACAGTGGTTCTCAAAGTGTAGTCCCTGAGCCAACAGCATCAGCACCGCTTGACAACTTGTTAGATAAGCAGATTCCCAGCCCCACCCCCGATCTACTGAATCGGAAGCTCTGGGCTTGAGGCCCATGCTGTGTTTAAACAAACTCTCCAGGTAATTCTGATGCACATGAAAGCTTAAGAATCTCTGACGTTAGAGATGGTCTTCTTACACATCTTTAATCAGATTTATTTCTAGATATTTTCTAGACATTTGGTAGGTTTTGATGCTATGATAAATGTGACTTTTAAATTTATTTTTCTAGTTGTTTGTTGCTGATATATGTAAATGCAATTGATTTGTGTTGGTCTTGAGTTCAGCAGCCTTGCAGAATTCACTTACGAATTCTAATATTTGATCCACAGAGTCATCCCTTCATTTCCTATATGGGATGGCAGAGGAAGAGGCCATAGGGTTGAAAATCAATAGAACATCTGTACACTCGAAAAAAAATCTATCTCATTGGAGGAAAGGCATCCAGACTTAGACTATAAGACATTCTGCTGTGTGCTATGTGGGTGTGCATCTGTGTGAATACACAGGCACAAAGAACCTTCCAGATATCACGTAGATGAAGTGTGGACTGCATTGCAGGCAAGCCAGAATTTCCTCCTCTGTCCCACTGTGGCTGCCGTACTTCCCTACAGACCATAGTCAGAGACTGGCACAGGTTGACTGAATGCCATATAATTCCCAGTAAGGAGAAACGGTTTGCTCAGACCTGGACAGGATTTTGTGCCAAACAGGGTGACCAACCCTCCTGGTTTGCCTGGAACTGAGGGATTTCCCAGGCTGTGGGATTTCTGGTGATAAAACTGGGACAGTCCTGGGCAAACCAGGATCGTTGGTCACCCCTAACATCAGACGAGGCTTCCGTAGAGCTGAGCAGCCTGGTGAAGAAGAAATCCAAAGAGACCATCATGAGAGTCATGCCCGACCCCAGATGCTTGTGAAGTAGACATGCATCATGAGAACAGCTCTGGTGTTCAGGCCACACTCCCTCAACTTTTCAGAGCTGCAAGCCTGCAGCTCAACAGCCAAGTCACCCGCCTCTCTTTGCTGCCTTCCCTGATACGGGGCAGACTAGGGCTCTTTCTTCCTGGAGCTCTCCCGGGATCTTTTAGCGGTCAGCACCTTGGAGGTTTTTGACCATCAGCATCCAGGTCCCACCCACTAAGAAGGCAGTTCTTAGTCATGTTTCCCACTTAACACCTAAGACAGACAAATCCCCAAGTGTGATTTCCATCTCACAGCCAAAACTTGACCACTTTCCATTCAACAATGCACATCTTCCTTGCAAACGAGTAAGACTCTTATAGGGATAACCTTGAATTCTCTCCAATTTTTATATTTTTAGAAAAGGAAATCATTTGCAAATGCCAGGCATTTATTATTAGTTACAAATTACTAGCAACATGGCACATATGCATGCCAGGGCATCGAGATACTTCCTTGAGGACCACCAGATTTGAAACAAGTCCCTCGAGGTGAGACAACAGCTGTGTGTGGACACCTGTGTGGTGGCAGCAGAGACGTTAGCAGTGACTAAAGGTCCTGGCTGTGACAATAAGCTCTGACTCACTAGCCCGTGACTACAGTCTCCAGACTCCTGCTCATGATGGTGTCCACGGCCAGCAGCGCCAGTGAGTCACGGACATCCCTCACCACCCCCGTCTGCCCTCCCATCCCTGTGCAGGAGCCTGAGCCCCTGAGGGGGGTTGTATCTTAGCCTTCTCGCAGACAGGCAGGATGTTGAAGATCCAGGTGTCCTGGCATGTGGTCCTGCTGGTTACTGCCAGCTCCACCCATCACAGGTAAAGGGCCTGGAAGCAGCCTTGTATGCAGCAGGGAGAAGTGGAAGGAATCTGGACACTGAGTCATAAAGCCCAAGTTTGGGTCCTAGCTTAAGACCTCTGAACCTTATCCTCCTCATCTCTCATCTCTCAAAATTTGCGTGCTGAAATCACCATTTTGAAACCAACAATGTAATGATAATCATAAGCAAAAATCATCAATGCATGCTAAAACCTTTGGGTGAAAAGATATTTGGGAAAAGGACAGTCACGCAGTCTCCAAGTATCAGCTTGTAGTTACTTGTTAATTACAAAAGGAGAATGTCCTTCTGCCACGGGGAAGGCTGGTGGATAAAACCTTATCCAAGTGATCCAACTTGTCACCAAATGTGGCACAAACAACAACATGTACCTCCTGAAATGAAGCAATGGGAAATATATGTCATCACGTATGTGGTATTCTTGCCCAAACTTTAATCTGGATCTGAACATGAAGAAATAATTAGCATATCCTGATGCCTTGGACTCTTCAAAAATGGCAGCCATGAGATAGATGATAGATAGATAGATAGATAGAAAACAGCTCTCTCTCTCTCTCTTTAAGGCAGTAGACTACTTTGGAATGAAGGAGACTGAAGAGAATTGACAACCAAATGCAAAGCAAGATGCTTGATTGATCCTAGATTAAAAAAAAAAAAAAGAGTATAAAAGACATTGCATTGAAATCTTTTCTGTGCCTTTTCAAATTCTCCTGGTTCCACCTCTTGCTCCAGCCCTTGCTTCAGCCCCCATTCCACACCGGCTTTGATCAGTTTACGCTGGTAAAACCTGACAAGGTCTCTCGAGACTTGAGGTGCTGAGGGCGTCTGGATTTCAGCCCTGCTGCTGCTCTGACTCCCCAGCACAGACAGCCCATACACGAGCTGGAAGTATAAAGCTGCTAGTGCCCCGGGGTTACCCTTGACCGTACGATCCAGGAGCCAATGGAAAAATACTGCCCCCCTCATCCTGCAAACGGACAGATCCCTTCTTAGGGATCAAACGCTAGTCACCTACCAACTCGATAATGCTTCCTCACGTTGACTTTCCCCCCTTCTCGTTTCCCGCCTCCCATCCCCCTCATTCCTGCTTCCTGGGATTTCATTTCCCAAACACCTGCACGCAGGCAATTGTCTCAAGGTCGTTTTTTCAGGGAAATCTAGGCTAAGAGAGACAGTTTGGGGACAGTTGGAGAAATTTGACTATGGAGTGGATAGCAGATGACATTACGCTAAATTCGTTTGTTCGCTAACGATGCTGTGGCAGTGTAAGGGGATGTCTTTGTTCTTAGGAGACACATGCTGAGATACGTGGGACGGGAGGAGTCCTCATGGCTGCAATTTACTTTCAAATAAACAGGAGAAAAATGTGTGCATGGGGAGGGAGACGGAGGTTACAAAATAGTGAATCTAGGTGAAGGGTATACTGTCGTTTATTTTCCTATTCTTTCAGCTTTTTTGGTAGATTTTAAAATCTTCTAAACAGAGAGTTGGGGAGAAATCTAAGTGTGGAGTCGACCGGAGTGGGTTTCACCTAGTGTCTCGTGGCTGCCATCACCAGCCACCCCCAGCAGTGGGGGTCCTTGCTCTGAACGGCTCCTCTCATCCAGACATCCACCTGCATGTGCCCTGAGAGAATGCTTGAGGAGCTGCCCTCTCTGGAGACTAGAAGCCTGTTTTACCATCTTGCATTCCCCTTTGCTTGGGTTTCAGGTCTTGCTAAGGACCTTGATGACATAGGTGATAGGTTTCTTGGGCTCTCCAGAGTACCCTGGGGACCACCCAGTGAGACTGGGACCAGTAAGTCTAGGAGGTCCTGGGGCTCCTGTCCCATGATACTGGCAGACACGTGTGGCCATGAGCAGCCCCAGTGGCATCCCGACAGCTCCGAGTTCCTCACCAGCAATAAGAGGCTCAGAGAATAAAACAGTGGCTCAGAATTACAAGACTGAAGGCTGGGCCGGACTTTGCAGATCACTGAACCCTAACACCGTGTCATACTGTGGTTGCGTCCTCAACATCCCCCCCACCCCCAGCGGAGGCAGCTTCCTGCTCATACACTCTTACTCACGGGCTGCTTACTACCTTCTGAGATAGCCTCTTTCAGGTGTGGTCAGGACTGTCTGAGAAGCAGAAATCTGCATCTTGAAGCTTCTACCATCCAGTCTTAACACCGCCTTTGGAAGTCTCAGTACACGCCTGAACCCTCATTCCCCAGGAGAGCCCATCAGATGTGGATAGTCAGAGACCGCAACCCTGATGCCCCCTGGAACTCTGTTCCCAGCAAGCCCCGGGCTCTGCTGTTTCTCCTGGATCAGCTTCTAGTCTCTCCTCCTGCTTGCCTTCCACGTGTCATCATCCACATTGTCCCTGTTTCTTGCTCACCACCCTCCACGTCCCCCGAACCACCATGTTCTGCAGCATCTGGCTTGGACCTCCTATTCTCCATCACTGTAAACACCACCGCCTGCAGAAATCTTCCCTCCCACTGGGGGATGTTGTACATACATCTTGTGAAGAGCATGGATTCCTCTTCACGCTACACTGGAACTAGCATGGAATACCTCTTGCGTTTCAGGTTGTCCCATTTAATCTTTCCATCAATCTCAGGAGGTAAGTATTAACATTCCCGACTTAAAAATGAGGATACAGGCTCAGAGAGCTTAAATGAGGACTCACCAACTAATAAATGATGGTTGTAGGTTCGTAATCCCAGGTCTGTGGGACTCAGAAGTCCCAGCTTTATCTTCCACACCACACAGGTGCAGTGTGGCTTATCCCCAAGGCTGAGATTGACACTACAAGACAGGTGATACCTGACAACACCTGAGGGACAGGTGTCAGCCTCTGAGCACGTGCAGGGGACTCCTCATTTCCCCACGACTGCCCAGCCGTGGGCATCTGCATCGTCGCTGATGGGCACGTGCTTCTGGATTCAACCTCTGCATTCATCTCGGGTGTTCCCGAGTGAGCTTCAGTTTCTGAGCTGCATTGTTGAACAGGGAACATCGATGACCCCAAACCTGGGAGGGTATTCCTGTGTGTTAGTTCTCTATTGTGACGTAACAAATCACTCCAAAACTAAGTAGCTTAAAACAACAGCTATTTGTGTCCTCACAGTTTCTGTGAGTCAGGAAGCCGGCGGCAGCTCAGCCGGGTGGTTCTGACTCAGCCTCTCACCAGGCTGCAGCGAAGCTCTCAGCCTGAGCTGCGGGCATCTGCTGCTTCCCTGAGCCTGGAGGACTCGCTTCCAACCTCTCCCCGCGGCTGGAAGGAGGCTCCACTTGCTCCTCATGCGGGCCTCTCTTTAGGGATGCTTATGACCTGGCAGCTGGCTTCCTCCAGAGTGAGTAATGAGAGAGAGGAAGAGCTCAAGATGGAAGCCAGTGTCTTTTATAGCCCTTTAATAACCTAATTTCAGGAGTGATATGCCATCATCATCTCTGAAACATTCTACTGATCATACAGACTAACCCCTGTACTATACGTGAGGGGACGCACAAGGATGCGAATCCCAAGAGGCAGGGATCATGGGCGCCGTCTTGGAGGCTGGCTACCACACCCCGGAACAATTTATTCTTCCCTAAACTATGTGGGACTTCTGCAATCTGCTGGGGCACACTTGGGAGGCCAGAGGAGTTCCAAAGACATACGCGTGCATGTGTGTGCTTACACACACACACACACACACTCTTTAAAGAGATTAATGATCCTGCCTTGCCCAGCCATCATTGAATGATGCTTTTGAGCAGTGTTTAGTGCCTAGAAGGTGGGTGCTGGGTCCTCAAGGGTTCAGGGTTCCTTAGCGAAGAGGACAAAGAAGCAAGGCACGCAGGGATGGTGGTTATAACGGCGTCTAAGAGAAGTCAGGAGGGGAGAGGGTGTGTAGGTAAGTGGGTCATCACTGATTGGCTGGGAATCCGGAACTGGGACCCTTGAAACAGTTTTTAACGCTGGGGATGACAACAGTGGACTATACCTGTGGGAGTATGAACGTGAGTGAGCGAAGATGGAGCCAGGAAATGTCATTATAGAAGAATTGGTCAAGGAACTTAGTTATGTTGGTTTTCTCTATATCCATTGTTATTTCTCTATCTTCACTTTATCTTTGCAGATTTCTCCTACTCTTCTTTCTAATTTAACATATTTGCGTTTTTTTCTCTTTTTTTATTATCTTAATTAAGTTAGCTAAAGGTTTACTTTATTGCTTTTTTCCCCTAAAGTACCAGCTGTTATACTTATTTATTAGTTCTACTGTTTTTGATTCATGAGTTGCTGTCCTTATCTTTGGCATTTCTTTTTTTGCTTCTCTTAAGCTTATTTTGTTCTTCTTGTTTTTCCTAACTTTTGGAGCTGAGCCCTTAAGTAAGTTTTTTCTTTTCTTTTTTGGTGAGGAAGATTGGCCCTAAGCTAACATCTGTGCCAATCTTCCTATATTTTGTATATGGGATGCCGCTACAGCATAGGTGGACGAGTGGTGTGTAGGTCCATGCCCAGAATCCAAACCCACGAACCCCAGGCCACCAAAGCGGAGAGTGAGAGCCAGCCCCTCATTTCTTAAATGAATACAGTTCAGTGTAAGATCACGACTTTTCTTCTGAGCATTGCTCTCACTGTAGTCCATCAGGTTAGATACTTAGTGTTCTAATTGATCTCATTTTTAAAATATTCTGCAATTTTGCTTTAGATTTCCTGACAAGTCAGTGAGAGTTTGGGCTCTTTTTTGTTTGTTTTCAGGTGACGGTTTTTGTTGTTTTTATATTTTATTATTGTTATTCTCTGATGTTATCAAATTACAAATTACCATCTTTATAATGTCCACTCTTTGGCATTGTGAGGGTTATTTGCGATCGAGGATCCTATATGGCTGATTTGATAAAAGTTCCTGCAGACGTTTCCGGGAGGGGAGCGTGTTAACCAAGCTATGGTGCGGTTTTACAATTCAATTCATTACAGTTTACCTGTTCGTTTTACTTGATTAGTTCCCATATTAATTTTTAGGTCCATATATTTCTATCATTTCATGTATCAGAGGCTGAGAAATGAAGTCACCTCTTATTGTTGTGTTTCTCTCGGTTTTACTTTTATTTTCTGTTATTGTTCCTTTATGAATTTTATTACCACGTTTTGATTTAAAAGTATTTATGACAGATCATTGAGGACTGGAAGCTGTAGAGACGAAAAGGCTCCTCTCGGCCTCTTGTTTAATGCTTTCCACCTTAAATTCAACTTCGTCTGATGTGAGGGCTCCGCCTCCCGCTTTCCGTAGCTGCAGCTGCGTGTGCCCGGTCTGGGCTCCCCTGGGCTCTTATGTGTCATCCATCTTTGGGCCTTGTTTCTGGAAACCCTCATCCACGGCAGATAATTTGCCTTTGCTTTTGAAGCAACCTGAGAGTCTTTTTCTTTGCTATGAGTGTTTACCTCATTTGCAATTACAAATAACATTCAAGCCTGTTCTTAGTCTTGTCATCGTTTTTATGTTCTTTTTTATTTGTAAGGCTTCTTTTTGTTTCTTTTTCAGATGTTTGGCTATATAGCCTGTTTCCTTTATTTCCTTTCAATGTTCTCCTTCTGATACTTTGAAAGGTTCAGAACTTGTTTTCATTTCTCCTAACGGTTTTGCTGTTCACTGTGCAGACCGTGCTGTGTCAGCCGCCTTTGACGCCTCGCTTCAGGCTTCCTCCGCCTCCCCTGGCTCTTGTTCCCGGAATTACTTGGCGACCGGCTTCATGCAGGCACAACCTGATGGCACCATGCCTCAGGCACGTGGCCTTTCCTCTTGCTTCCCCAGGGCTGTGCTATGGGGCTGATACACGGGACATCAGGGGACCATGCATAGCATCCACACACGCGCAACACGCAAGTGCAGGGGTGTATACACTCCACGGAGTAAACCATCAGCCAACGGGAGATAGGAGTTTGTGGAGAAAGCCTTCCTACTTTCTCTCCCCGGACAGACTGTCCTGATGTACAGGGTGTTAGTCTGCTGCAGCTGCCATAACAGATATCTGAAACCACGAGGCTGAAGCAACAGAAATAGATTTTTCCATAGTTCCGGAGGCCAGAAGTCCAAGATCACGGTGTCTGCAGCTTTGGTTCCTTCTGAGGTCTCTCTCTTTGTCTTGCAAATAGCTGCGTTCTTGCTGTATCCTCACACGGTCATTCCTGTTCTTGTCTGTATCCTATCCCCTCTTCCTATAAGGACTCAATCATGCTGGATTAGGGCCTACCCATGTGACTTCACTTTCAACTAATTACCTCTTTAAAGATCCCATCTCCTAATATAGCCATATTCTGAGGGACTGGGGGTGAGGACCTCAATATATGAATTTGGGGATTGGAGACACAATTCTACTCATAACACAGTTTATGTGGCTCCCCTGAGTGCTGTCCTGTGGGATGGAAGAGTCATTCGCACTTGGTGGCAGCCAGCTTGACTATAAATCCTACTGGCTTTCCTTCTTCCCTGTGTCATTCTCTTTGTCCCTCACTCCTACTTCCTGGGACTGAAGTCCCTAATCAATTATGTTCCATAAGCCTTTGCCTAAAGTTATGCTTCCCGGGAGCCCAGGCCAAGACAACGTGTACACCTGAGGTCATCATCCTTAGAGGGTATCTGTTAACTCTCTACTATGAGTGATGAGAAAATGAATACGGTTCATGTCCCACTTCCCCCATCTCACCTCCTGTTCCAACTTTGATGACCATATTGTTATCGAATACTTTTTTTTTCAAGATTGGCACCTGAGCTAACATCTGTTGCCAATCTTCTTTTTTTTCTTCTTCTTCTCCCCAAAGTCCCCAGTATATAATTGTATATATTCTAGTTGTGAGCACCTCCGGTTGTGGCATGTGGGACGCTGCCTCAGCGTGGCCTGTTGAGTAGTGCCATGTCTGCGCCCAGGATCTGAACCGGAGAAGCCCTGGGCTGCCGAAGCAGAGTGTGCAAAGTTAACGGCTCGGCCACGGGGCTGGCGCCCTATCGAATACTTTTAACAGTCATCTCTATACCTTTCAATAGCAGATTTATATACCCATCACTTGCTTTATCTCTTTGAGCAGATCCTTTGGTCCCAGCTTTGAAAGATGAGGAAATTCTGCTTACTTACTCCCCTCCCACTTTGCTTCCTACTCTGTGTCTAAATTATTCAATTTACATTATTATTACTGCATTGCTGTGGTTTATAACATTTAGTTGTGTACTATTAACTGTGGCTCTCAGTGTTCTTTATCCTCAGCTCCACAATTTAAATGGAAACCTTGCTCAGCGTTTGCCCTTTTATCATGATGTCCTCATAGTAAACTGACTTTACAAGTCATTTTTTTCCAAGAAGAGTTTATGGTAATTACATTCTCTGGATTATTACATGTTTAAAGATGATCATCTCTTGCCCTTCTCTGGAGTGACAGTTTAGCAGGGAATAAAATTCGCCATAGGTGACGCTGGAGAGAGAATGTGAGTGCTGGTTGCCCTCCCGGTGGGGGGTTACACATCCCTGCCTCTGGCCATGTGACGTGCAATGCCTCACAGCTGTGGAACATACCTCCCTCTCCCATTGGTCACATGACACACTTTGGCCAATCAAGTGTGAGTAGAAGATTGAAGAGCCATTGTGTGTGTCTACCAGTTCTTTTGCTGTTTTATCTCCCGCACGAGAATGAAATGTCCCGAATAGGGGCTGCCCCTTCAGCCTGGATGCTAGGATGAAGAAAATATAAGAATACACAGAGAAGAGGCCATGGCTGACCCAGAGCTGCCCTAGGCGGGATGTACTGAGAGTAGGAAATAAACTCTTGCGGTTATAAACTCTTGAGATGTGCTGGTCCTTGTAAGGACAGCGTCTCCTGTGAAAATGGCCTGATTTCCTTTCCTAAGGGCTTTGCCGTCTCCGTTGTCCCATTGCTTTGAGCACTGACTATGCTGCGAGAAATATGAGGGCAGCCTGATTTTCTCTTTTATTGGTGATTTGGTGTTTTGGTCTGAATACTCACTGGATTGTTTTTCTTTATCTTTGAATTCCAGAAACGTTGCTATGATATTTCTTCATTTTAGTTGTTCTCTCTTTATTTGCGCTGGGGCAAAGTATATCCTTTCAATTTGCCTGTTCAAGTCTTTATTTTAAGCAAGTTTTCTTCTACAGATATGGATGCAATTTGCATTATTGATGTCTCTGAAGAAGAAAACAGAGGGGAAAAATAAGTTTAGCCACCGTAAAAGGTGTATATCTTTGAATTTTTTATATATTTGCAAAGGTTTCTATTCATTTTTCATCTGTTCTGTTTTGTCTTCTGTAGCTGTCATTTTTCTCTAATCCTTTTAAGTTTTTTAAATTTCATTTTACTTGATTTTCTCCCCCCAAAATCGTTCGTTTTCAGCAATTTCTCTCCTCCTGAGTGCTGATTCTAATTTGACCTTCTTTCTGTTCTAACAAAAATAATGACAATAGCAACAACAATTGTATAGCACTGACTATTTGCCAGGCACTATTCTAAGTGCTTCTACAGATATTTATTATACTCATCCTCACAGCCATTTTATCATGTGGATGCTATCATTATTCCTATTTTACAGATGAGGAATCTGAGGCACAGAGAGGGAAAGTCACTTGCTAAAGGTCACACAGTTAGTGAGTGGCAGAGGCAAGATGTGAGCCCAGGCACACGGCTTTACCCTCTTTTCTACTCATCCTCTTTTCTTAGTCTTCCAACTAATTTGGGTTTTTTCTCTTTTTTCATTTATTTCCTGATGTCTTCCAATTCATTTTTATTCCCTCCTCCTACTTTGTTCTCTTCCTTGAGCTTTTGTATGGAGAACTCCTGACTCATAATTTTTTCCTGGCACAGTCTTTCTGGGGTTCTCCACCTGTCTCTGGATTATCGTCATTTTATCGTCATTTTCTTGTTCCTGATGTTCCTTTGCGCAGATGCTGGTTTCTTTTTGGTTATTACTTCTCTTTCAGTGCAGGGGGGTGGTAGTCCTTGCTCAGCTGACTTTGTGTGGGAGGACAATTTGGGGCCTGGAAGTCAACTGGGAATAGTCAGGCAGGTTGGGTGGTCCGCTGTCCCCACTTCTCATTAATTCCCTCCCCGGGATGTGACCGTGCTGGGGGCTAACAGGAAATCTCGGCTCACAGTGGAATAGCACCCTCACCCCTCGCTCCCCCCCGTATGTCGCATGTTGGTTTGGGGTCTGTTGATTTATTCTTTATTCCTCTGAAGCTCCTCAGGGCCGCTTGCCACCCACACCTCCCTGCCTTTTGGAACCTGCTTGTTGGCAGGGCGGTGTTTCTCCTTTCCCTGTGGATCTCTGCCTCAGAGGTCACTCCACAGTACAAGCCAGGGTTTAAGAGACCCTTGCAGCCTGCCCTTTGGCCTTCCTGGCCGGGGGTCATGACTTGTGATCCTTAGGGCCCCTCCTTGCCAGGCTCTTCCTAAGATTTGCAGAGGCAGCCCTCACACCCTCCTCCCTCCCCTGGTCCAGTTCTCTGCACTTGCCATCCACTCCCGAACATCATAGTGGGGGGTTACGGGTGTTCCGAGCTTCATCAGGGATGAAAATCACTTTTCTCTTTCAAGGAAGAGAGGGGCAGAGATACCGTTTTTCCAGTTTTAGCCAAAAGCCTCACCCGTTTAAAGTCTTGGACCAGAAGAGGATGTGGCTCTCTGATCTTGGGAGGGCAAAGGCCGTGGCACAAATGCCCCATCTTTTGTAATGCCCGTCATCCGCTCCTGAGTGGATCCGAACTGCTCACTGAGGGCGCACAGCCCAGGAGACATTCTGGAGCTGCCTTCCGTGCCAGCAAGTCTTCTCAGCATAGTGTGTAGTGGCACATTAAAGGACGCCCCCGATGAGGAGATTGAGGGAATCTAGATTCTCGGGTCCCTTGGGGTGGGGAGAAGGTGGCACTCACTCCGCCTTGTGAAAAAGCAGTTGGTGGTGGGATCCGGGACGTGGCTTCATCCTCTGGGCTGGGAAAGGAGGAATGACAGCCCGGTGCCTCCTCCGTCTTCCTCTTTTCCCTGCTTCCTCTCCTCCTCCTTCCTCTCCTTCATCATCCTCTCTGACTCTCATCCCCTGTGTGCAATGCCAAAGGTGTGAAAACCACGCGGAACCAGGCAGAAATCTCTTGGGCGCCAAGCCTGTGGCGGAAGGAATTGACATGGCCTGTGTTTCTAGGCCTCGGAGATGGAGTCATAGGATGACCAGCATGAAAGGGAAGGAGGAGAACGTTGTAAATTTAGATCACAGCTTTGGGTCAGAGGTGGGGAGGGGTTGGCAGGTTGGAAAGAGGGGAAAAACCTGAGTTTGGGTGACAGAGCTAACTGGATTCAACGCCCACTGTACCACTTACTAGGAGGACCCCAGGTAAGGGCTCCCTCTTCCTGACTGTCAACTTCTTAATTGGTTAAATGGAAACAATACTACATTCATGTTAGAAAGTTGCTTTGAAGACTAATGGGATACTTATGGTTCTGGAAGGTGATGGCCTTAATGCAGAATCCCTCCATGTATAAATATTTAGAGATGCTAGATAAATACAAAATAGTTATTTAACATACAGAAGTCACAAGAAAGGAAAATCCCCAGAGAGAGGAGCAGTAAATGTATGAGCTGAATGGCACAAGCGTCCCGGTTACACACGTGCAGCAGAAGACATGGACAAGAATTGTTCACAGCCACGTTTTTCTTAATAACCTCAGATTGGAAACAGCCCAAATATCCACCATAAGTAGAATGGATAAATAGTGATATAGCCAAATAATGGACCATTGTAGACAATTATAGAAAGAAGCTATAGTTATCCACAACAGCGTGGATGAAGTCGACAAGCAATTTTAAATGAAAGAAACAAGACGCAAAGAAGCACATAGAATCTGAAAGTCTATATAAAGTTCAAAGGCAGATAAAACGACCGTTCTGTGTGAAACTAGGGTGGTGGATACATAACTCTATGCATTTGTCAAAACCCATAGAACTTTATATCACAAAGAATGAACTTTAATGCATACAAAAATTTTAAAAAATCAACCAAGATGTGAGGGGACCCCAGAATAGAATGCAGACTGTAACCAATGAATCAACTGTATCAAAAATCTATGCCGAAAACCAGCTGAAGAGGGGGCGGGGAGGGGCTGGCCTAAGAAATTCTGGAAAATGGTGTTTTGACTGAAAACTTACAGGCGCAAGAGAAAAAGAACTGTGCATACGCATTGCACTGTGGTTGGTAAATTTGTTTCTCACAGGGGTACAAGTGGACAATTTTGAAACCGCATTGCACGTACCCCAGGGCTGAATAAATACGTTAATAAACGGCAGATCCTGGAAGCCAGGTTTCTCCCTGTCAGAGAAAGTCACACGCAAGCAAGGCAGCGAGGCTAGAATGGACGCCTGCTATTGGATCAAAGTCAGACAGTGTGAATTCACGTTTAGTTTAATACGTACACAGGCGGATGGATGCAAAGATAATTATATATATGTATGTGTACATGAGCTCGTGTACGTTCACAGATTTCCTAGCTCTGTTTGCTGAGAGGACCTGGAAGTATGACACTCCAGTAGCAGTCAGCACACCCACTGCCCAGATACTGGTTTCCAAAGAACTATTCTCCAGTAAAAGGAACCAGGGCACCTTGGAGAAATGGCTGCGTCTACACCTGAAGCAGGAAATGTGCGAGATGAGGCTGGAGCACACTGTGGTTAGTGCCAGGAAGTAAGGAAGGGCTCAAAAAGCAGACCGGTAGGGGCCTGTTGAAGGGAGCCTGGAGCCAGCCTGGGGAGCTCTTAATGGCCAACGCTGGAACAATGTGAGAAACACAGTAAGTAACAGAGTATTGGTTTAAAACCCAAAGTATAAAGTAAACATGTATGAGTCCATATTGATATAAACAAATCATTTAACAAATAAATAAAGGGGCAAAAGTGAACAATTATCGTTTCAGAAGAATTCCAAATAATGTAAATAGATACTCTCCTCTCCAGGTTCCCCACCCCACCTTTCATTGAATGAGGGCTGGATTTAAGGACCGGCTTCCACAAAACAGAGTAGGAAAAGGGAAAAGTAGCAACTTAACAGGAGAAGAACGTGGCAAACCCTACTCTAACCAAGCGAGCGGAGTTCACATTGCCAGAGAAAAGTCGCGTGGAGACCACGCTCCCCTAACAGGTGTAACAAGAAGGGCACTTCGTCTCTGTGAGATTCTTCCCGAAACCCATAACCCCAGACTTACTGTGAAAAAAAAATTCAGACAAACCCAAATTTTGTATTCTACAAAATACCTGACCAGAGCTCTTCAAAACTGTCAGGGTCATGGAAAAAAGGGAGAGGCTAAGAAAATGGCAGAGAAAAGAGGAGACTATGGAGACGTGATGACCAAATGCCACATGAGATCCTGGGCGGGATCCTGGGCCAGAAAAAGTCATTAGGGGAAAAACTGGTGAAAACCAAATGGAATCTGGAGTTTCGTTGATAATAATGTGCCAATGCTAATTTCTTAGTTTTGACAAATGTGCCATGGTTACGAAAGACGTGAGTGTTAGAGGAAACTGGGCAAAGGGTATATGAGAATTCTCTCTACTGTCTTTGAAACTTTTCAGTAAATCTAGAATTATTCCAAAATAAAAAGTTTATTAGATGTAACAACCACCCTTCTAGGTATTTACCCAACTGATTTTAAAAGTGTATGTCCGCACAAAAACCTGCACGTGAATGCTTGGAGTAGCTTTCCTCATAATTGCCCCAAACTGGAGGCAGCGAAGATGTTCAACAAATGAGCTACGGGATAAACAAGCTCTGGCACATCCGTACAATGGAATACCATTCATTGGTAAAAAGGAATGAGCTATCAAGCCATCAAAAGACATGGATGAATCTTAAATGCATATTTCTCAGTTGAAGAAGCCAATCTGAAAGGGCTACATACTGTAGGATTTCAATTATACGGCATTCCAGAGAAGGCAAAACCAGAGGCAGTAAAAAGAGCAGTGTTGCCAGGGAGCTGGCAGGGGGTGAGGATGAGTAAGTGAAAGGCAAGGGATTTATTTTTGAGGCAGTGAAATTATTCTGTGTGACTAATGATGAATACATGACACTATGTGTTTGTCAAAACCCACAGGACTTTATAGCACAAAGAGTGAAGCGCAATGGATACAAATTTTTAAAAAACATTTAGGAGATCAGGGGATCCCAAGATGGAAGGCAGAAGGTGACAGAAGACTCTAATCATATTCCAAATGTACGAAATGACGTCGCTAAAGAATATGGGGGAAAAGATGCTGACCTAAGTAACGTTGGAAATAAGTGGAGTCTGTAAGACCAAAGGCAAAGAAACTGTATATAAGGCCTCTATTTATAAAGTTGTTTCACCTGGGGGTGTGGATTATAAATTCTGAAACCACTGTAAACGTATATTGAAACTGATTAGGTAAATGGATGCTGGTGGTGGATGGTGGGAGCAAGGTTTCTCACTGCTAGAGAGGGAGGTAACAGAGGGAGGTAACAGGGAGCAAGGAGAAGAGTCTAGAATAATCCATGTGGTAATGGATTAGAGTTGTAGACATCAATGTGAACCCATGTTCAGCTTAATACAGAGACAGCATATGTGTATACACACAGGTTAGCATACATAAAAATATTTTAGTGCTTTGTCAGCTGAGAGGACCTAGAAACAACTACATCCCAACAGCACTGAGCACACTTAGCACCCAGATCTTGGTTTCTACCACCATTTTCATATAATAGAAACCAGGACTCCTCGGAGAAATGGTTGATCCTAGAAGTGGGGCAGGAAATATGTAAGATCCTGAAGCATTTGGTAGTGCCGGAGTGTAAGGAGGTGCTCAACACAGACACACGCAGAGGCACATGCACACAAAGACAGGGATATGTCAAAGGGATACAGGAATCATCTGAAAGAACGCCCAATGGCCAAAGTTGGAACAATGTGAGCCACAAAATAAATAAAGTTGTATTGGTTTGAACCCAAAGCATAAAGCAAATATCCCTGAGTCCATACTCATATAAATAAATGATTGAATAAATAAATAAGTGGTGGAGAAGAGACAAATCTCTCATGCAGAAGCATTCCAAGCACTTTATGTAAAGACTCTGCCTCAAGTCCTCAGGTCTGGACAGTGCATAGTGACCTCCTTCCTAAGAGTACAATATTAAAAGCAAGGGGGGAAAAGATTGCTTTACAGCAGAGAAATCTGCGAACACTGTCTGAAGCCAGGTGATCAAGTTCAACAGCCACAGCGATACGTCGTGTTGAAAGTATGCGCTCTTGATATGATGTGATGAGAACGGGAGCTTATCTCTGTAGTCTTCCTCCCTCAAACCCATAATTCCAGTCTAATTATGAGAAAAACATCAGATACATCCAATTTGTGGGATGCTCTGCAAAATACTTGATCGATATTCTTCAAAACTGTTAAGGTCATCAAAAACAAGGATAAGTCTGAGAAACTGCCAAAGCCCAGAGGAGCCACAGGAGACACGATGACCAAATGTAAGGTAAGATCCTGAATGGGATTCTGGAACAGAAAGCATTTGGTAACAAAGCAAATGCAATCTGAATAAAGTATGGACTTTAGTGAATAATAATGTTGTTAATATTGGGTTGTGCGTTACGACAAATGTACCATAACAATGTAAGATGTTCATAGTAGCAGAAACTGAGTGTGGAGTATACTAGAACTCTCTGTACTATCTTCACAATTGTTCTGTAAATCTAAAACTATGCTAAAATAAAAAGTTTACTTCAGAAAACTGAATACCCTTCAAAAAAGTAATGCCGTACTATCAGTGGGGGGAAAAGTTTACTGGAAGAAAAAAGATAACAATGCTCCTGGGTTAATGAATCTTACGGAATGACAGATTGTTAGAATAAAATGGTGTTTAGGGAAACAAAAAGAAAGACACACATGCAAAACAGATAAAATTAAACCTTGGCATTTATCACTGCATCCTTGATGGTAAAACTGTAAGGAAAATCCAGGAAGTAATTACCATAAAGTCAAGACGGTGATTTATTTTGGTGGCGAGGGACTTGAGGGTAGTTTCTGGGGGCGCCTGCAATGCTCTAGTTCTTGATCTGGGTGGCGGGCATATCGGTGATAAATTTGGGGTATATCTGCGATTAATTATGAAGCTGTACTTTTGCGTGTGTGTGTGTGTGTGTGTGAGTAAGATTGGCCTCAAGCTAACATCTGTTGCCAATTTTCCTCTTTTTGCTTGAGGAAGATTGTCACTAAGCTAACATCTGTGCCAATCTTTCTCTGTTTTATGTGGGATGGCTTGATGAGTGGTGCTAGGTCCGCTCCTGGGATCTGAACCTGCAAACCTGGGCCACCGAAGTGGAGTGCGCAAACTCAACCACTACACCCCTGGGCCAGCCTCTGGAGCTGTACGTTTTTGTTTTGTGAACTTTTCTACATGTGCTACAGGTCACAACAAAGGTTATGAAAACAACAAGCACACAAAAGAGAGAGAATAGGTGAGAATACTCCATAATTGATGAAATACATGAATCCTCAGATTGAAGAATATTGAAACTGATGAAAATTCTTTTAAAAAAGTAAATCCACTCCTAGACCCATGACATCAAAGATGAAAGAAAAAGCAAATATGGCAAAACATTGGCCTTCTATTAAATCTGGCAATGGATTCATGGGTATCATATATTTTTGTGCTTTTCTGAATGTATGAAATATTTTATAATTAGCTTTTTAACTAAAAAAGCATGAGTGAGATCATGTAGAAACATACACAAAATGCCTTTGAAGGTATGTCGGACAGTGGTTAGCTCAGAGAAGAGCTTTTCAAATTGACTGTGCTTGACTGGAAAGCGGTACAAAGGTGCCTTCGGGGACTGGAAATTTTTGTCTCTTGATCTGCTCAGGGGTTGCATGGCTGTACACATACATAAAAATCCATCCACCTGTGCATTTAAGATGAGGACACCTCACATACTTTAATGAATACGTGTTAAACATCAATTAAAAAGTTTAAAAGCTTACAAGCCAATGCCTGTGGCAGGGCTAGCACATGGTCGGTATTGATATGATATATGCACGCTCTGGCCCTATAGGAATTGGATAAGATTTTTCCTTGCAATACACAAAGACTTACTGGAGCCTGAGTAAAAAGAGAGTCCTTAGAGGACTCAGGGGAACTCTCGGAACCTCTGGGTAGGGGGCGCCTGGGTCTCAGGAGACAGAGGGAGCCAGGAGAGAAACACTGCCTTCCTGGGCTCTCCCTCCATCTTTCCTCTGTTCTCCTCTCTGTCCACGGGCCTCATTTTTCTTTCTCCCAGTTGCCTGTTTTCTCTGCTCCCCAGACAACAAGACAGCACGTAGGTCTCTGTAATCCTGGGACAAATTCTGCTTTTTTTAAGGCACAGTCAGAGCAAGGGTGGAATATCTTCTAAATTCCAAGGGAAGAGGCCCGATTGGCCAGCTTCAGTGCCCAACCCTGAGCTAACTAGGCTGACCAGGGTAGTGGACACTGTGCAAAGGACTGTAGCTGGTGTACGTTGAATCAGGGACTCATAAACCGTGGCCAACGCAACAACGTGGGGTCATACAGAATGGTTTCTGTGAGCAAGGAGAATTAGGAGAAAGTGGGGGGCTGACCATCCAATAGGGACCCGCTACACCATGGTAATGGCGATGGCCTGTGTGCTCAATCAATGATGTGACACCAGTCCCTTAGGCCTGCACAGTGTGTTGTATATTTCAAGGCACTTTCACATTCATGATTACATTTTCTCTTTTGTATATTCTTGGGAATCTGATGTCAAGCCAAGTTTACAGATGAGAAGATGCATTCATGGAAGACAGGTGACTTATTCAGGATCACACGGTGAGAGAGTAGATAACCCAGGCCTTCACCCCACGTGTGCATCTTGATGTGGCAGTCGGGCCTGGGCATCCCAGCCTGTTCCCCCCTAGTTACAAGCCTGGGCCTGAAGCTGGCTTGTGCTGGAGCCAGGGGCTTGGATTGTGTGTACTCACGTGTGGCACCCCCATTCCTCTGGCCGGGACTTTTACAAGACACACTGCAAACTCATTTGACCATTAGAGCAGTTGCCACTACGAGGACATCCATTGATAGCTGACTAGCTCCAGGACCCCAGCAGCTGTGACAGAAACCTCTCCTGCCCGATCCACCCTGCAGGCCTTCGGCTGACACAGGGCCTGACACTCAGTCCTGTGATGATGAAAAATGCCAAGTGCATGTGGCATGGCAGAGAGAGTGAAGTGGGCACAGAATCAGTGTCTGCTATCTTTGTTACACACCCCCTACCCCAGCCCCAATCCCTACCCCATGGAAGACCCCGCTCTCTGAGATAACTTCTGAATACCACATCCTAATTCACAAGAACACCCTGATGCCCATTTCTTAACACAACTGTGCTCCCCATCCCTCTGGGAGTGCTGATAGAGACCAGGAAACTGGGGCTCCTAAGGAGTTACTGGCAGATGTGGGATCCCCACCCAGGTCTCCTGACCTCAAGCTCCATGCTCTGCCTACTGCTCTGTACTGCTCCCTACACACACGGGACAAGGAAAGAGAACAGAACAAAACAATACACAAAGTGAGAGATGGACATTCCAAGTGCTCTGAGAGGATGAAGGGACTGTCTTCAGGCTTTACAAATAAAAACTGAGGTCTTCCAGGAAATCACAAGTACCCCCAGTTACTCTTTTCTCCACTATACCCCTAAAAAGTGGGGCCACACAATCTTTTCTGCTTTTAAAAGAAGCTTACAGCAAGAAAGGAAAGTGGCAGAGTCCAACATTTTAAGGCTGGCAGTTATCAAATTTTTATTAAGGCAGATTCTGCTTTTATCATTAGCATGTAATGAATTAGTCTCAGCTTTCAATGCCTTGGTAATTGTCTCTCTGAAGAATCTCATTAAACATTCCTGGATACTTTTGATTGTTATTAATAAAAGTGATAAGTTGGAATAATCTTGCATTTTTCAGTTGAGAGTGCAAACCTGAAGCATTACGATAGATAATTAGTGATGGGGGAAATCTCAGGGGAAACCACGCGGTGTCTTGTCTTTGTTCTTCCCAGTAGACCCTCCTAGATTAGGGGAAAGTTTTCTATCCAGAGTTAGGCCTTCTTTCTGACCAGTAGCTTGCCTTCCTGCCCCACCACTTCCTGGCCATGGATCTACGGGCACATTTCTTTTCTGAGCCCCCATTTTCTCATCTGAGTTAACAGTAAATAAGGATACAGACAACATGAACATCAGAATGAGAGAACATGAACCTAAACTCTCTTCCAGAAAACGGAAGAAGAGGGAAGTCTTTCCAAGTCATTTTATGAGACCAGCATTACACTAAGGCTTAAGCCAGTTAAAGAAATTACAAGAAAAGGAAACTATAGACCAATGTCCTTCATACACACAGATGCAAAAATCTTTAACAAAATATTAGCAAATTGAATCCAAAAATCTATTAAAGTGATAATATGACATAGTTAATGCAGATTATCCAGGAGTTCAAGATTGGATCAAAACCCAACCAATGTAACACATGATAACAACAGACGGAAAAATAAAAATCTTATAATCATCTCAATAAATCCTGAAAAAAATCCTTGGCAATATTGAATATCCATATATATGATATTTTAAAATACCCTCCACAATCTGGGAATTGAAGAAACTTCCATGACCTAATAAAAGACATCAATGAAGAAACTTCCAGCTAACATCATGCCCAATGATGAAGACTAAATGCTTTCCCTCAAAGACTGGAACAAGCCAAGGATGCCTTCCTTCACCACTCCTGTTAAATATTGTGCTGGACATTCTATCAGTGTGAAAGGCAAGAAAAAGAAAGTAAAGGCATAGAGATTGGAAAGGAAGAACTATAACTCTATACTAGTAGATGGCATTATTGTCTATATAGAAAACCTCAAAAATCTATAAAACATTAATAAATGAATTCAACAAGGTTGGTGGCAGAACACTCTGAAGTCTACAAAACATTTCTGAGAGAAAGTAAAGAGAATCTAAATAAATGGAAAGATATACCATGTTCATGGATCAAAGACTTAACATTGTTAAGAGGTCAATTTTCCCCAAATTGATCACAATCTTAACTCTTTAGAACTTACAGAAGAAAACATAGAAAAAACATCTTTGTGACTTTGAGTTAGGCAAAGATCACTTAGGAGACAAAAAGCACAAACTATGAAAGAAAAACATTGATAAATGGGATTTCATAAAAATTAAAAACCTCTGGCCTTTGAAAGACATTGTAAAGAAAGTTAAAAGACAAGCCACATAGCGGTAGAAAATATTTGCAAAACAAAGGATAAAGGACTTGTGTCCTGAATGTATAACGAACTCTAACAAGTCAATAAGGAAACAAACAGCACAACAAAAATGAGCAAAATATTCAAACACACCTTTCACCAAAGAAGATAAATAGATGGCAGATAAGCACAGGAGAAGATGCTCAGCATCATTAATCACAGGGAAAAGCAAGTCAAAACCAAAATGAAATGTAAGATCTCCAAAATTCTCATTTTCATTTGAAAACTGGAGTTTTATCATTGGCAACAAATACTGCCAATTATTTTCCTTGAAGTGAGAAGTTTGTTTTCTTCGTGTTCAATAAGTCTCTGCAAAATACCCGTTTGAATAACCATAATTCAACTATCAGTTATTCTTTTGAGGAAAAATTGTGTTCCATGAGAAAAGGAGCTAGTTCAGCTTGCAACTCAAACAGTGGCACGAGGAGTTTTTCTCCAGAGACAAGCAGAGAAGTGCTTTATGAGTGCTTCCCATTTCATCACACAGAATATTAAAAAGATGTGTGCTCAAGAGTCAAGAGCTAACAAAATTAACAATGTCGGCTGCTTTATTAAAGACGTTCATAAATGACATTGATTCATTTTTTCTACGTGTGTTTGGTGGTTAAGAAAGCAATGACTACTAGTCCAGTCTAAAGCCATTGCCTTAATTCATGCTAAGCAATTTTACCCACCATTGCTCTGGCAACATCAGTGCAAATACCTGACAGTGGAAAAGGCAAATAAAATATTAAGATTATTATAAAACTTGTTTTGACCTTATGGATCCCCTGAAATGGTCTCAGAGACTCCCAAGAGCTCCAGACCACATTTTGAAATTTGCTGTTCTGAATTTTAAATTCTGAAAATTTCATCAACTATTTGTCTGCCCAAAATGCCCATCCATTCTCCTCCACTTACAGAAAGTCTATCCTTCTCTTAAGACCCTACTTGAACTATACCCCACCTACGGTCCACATTTCACCCGCTCCCTCCTGGGCCAAGACTGGAGTTGATCTCAGAGGAGCTTTCCAGGGAGCTAGTCTGCACCAGACAGAAAGCCAGTGGGGAGAGCCCAGACAGAGTCCTGAGCCGGGCTTATACATATGTGTGGGTGCCTATGTATGTGTTTCCGGGGTCCAAAATGTGAAAGCAGAAGACACATTTTGGAAACTGTAAGTTCAAAGGCAACAGGAGTAAGATTGCAACCAGGAGACAGAGTCAAAGGTCAGAGCAAAATGGTTGGGGTCAGTGGGCAGAACTGACCAGTGGGGAAGTTACTAGACGTGGTTAACAAAAATACAGAGTATGAAATCAGTGAATTCCTGGGACTAATCTCCACAGCCTGGGAGAGAAACAGGCAAAATCAGGAGGTAGAAATTATAGAATATCTGCGTATCTTATGACCAAAAACATGAGGTTAGTCAAGAGTACAGTGTTTGACCAAGTCGGGTTGAGATTTCACAAAGGGCTACACTGTTTTTGTACCATTTCCCGATCGTCTTGTCCGTGGGGTCACTCCCTGGGGTAACAACATTATAATGAAGGAGAGAAAGTACATATATATGAAGTTAACAGTAAATGTTGTCTAGTTGCCTCCATTTGGGAGAAACATCCAGGGAGTAACTGCAGCGGGAGAGTGGAGTTGTGCCCCAGGTAAATAGTGAGGCTATGAAGGAAAGGAATGTGAGTTACACACAGTGGTTAATTGCTCCTGAGTGGCTAAGGGAGGGCTCCTGGGTGGAGCCGTAGTGTCTGCCCCGACTTTAGTTGAAGTCAGTGTTGGTTGTAGCTGCATTGTTTTCCCTGTCTGCTCCTCAGCATCAGTGCCTGGGTGGAAGCTTGATGAAAGACATGGCAGAAGCTAACTTTCATGGGGCTCTGCATAAGCTGGCCCAGGATCCAAGCATTTGTCTGAGCAAGCTGCCTAGATTGTGCTTTTTGTCCTTCCTGTGGCCCAAGGGGGTTACTGAGGGTCAAATTGTGGGGCAACAATTGGAGGAAGGCTTCAGGGTTCTGGACGATTGCTTTGAACACTGGCTAGCAGACAAAATCTGCACACAGAGGCAATGGGGTATCCCAGTGATAGGAATCTGAGGTCTGCCTCCTGCATATGTCACTATAGGACAGGGCAGTGCCATCTGGGGGTTAACTATGGGGGCTCAGCACGAGGAACCAGAGAAGCCCCCTGAGGCTGGGCTGGTAATTGGAAATCGGCATGGAAGAGGATAGCCAGCAGAAGCCACAGGAAGGAATTCAAACATGGCAGAACGTGGTGACCCTAGAGCATGGGGGATGCAAACCGGAAGCTTATTAGGAGCAGTGGTGGGCATATTGGCCCTGTATGAGTTTCTTAGGTGGCTCAAAATGACAGAAACTTATTCTCACACAGTTCTGGAGGTTAGAAGTCCAAAATTAAATGTCGGAAAAGTTGGCTCTGAGGGAGAATCTGTTCCGTGCCTTTCTCTTAGCCTGGTCTTGCTGGCAACCCTTGGCATGCCCTGGCTTCAGGAAGCATCACTCCCATCCCTGCCTCCGTCATCACATGGCCTCCTCCCGTGTACCTCTCTCTGCATCTCTTCTCCTCTCCTTATGTGGGCACTGGTCATATTGCATTAGGGCCCACCCTAATGACATCATCTTAATTTGATTACATCCACAAAGACCTTATTCCAAATAAGAGCATATTGACAGGTGCTGGGGATTAGGGCTTGAACACAACTTTTGGGGGACATAATCCAACCCATAACAGACCCCAACCACAGAGAGCTGTGAATCCAACAAGGAGATGAAGCCCATCCAGGAGGCAGCTGAGTGAGAGTGATAGTCAGAAATCCAGATGGGTGTCAGCCCCACCAATGATGATCCACCCCAAGCCCGTGGGTTGCGGGTTGTAGGTTCTGGCGAGCAAGTCTGGCAGCACCAAAGCATGGAAATCCCAGACCTTGGTGTGCCCGAGCATGGGGTGGATCATGAATGGTCGGACACTCAGGAAGAACACAGGAAGTCTAGGTTGGATTGGGATGAGCAGCAGGACCATTTCTGGGCTGAGTTCCTTCCTCGGGGATACCGAAAGCCCCGCTTATCTGGGTCTACTCTTGTAGGTGGCAGGCAAGAGGTCCCTGCTATGAGGAGAGAAGGGCTGGAGGGGACAGGACAGGGCAGGGGTCCAGCCGAGGTTGACAGTGCACCCAGGTGATGAACTGTTAGGAGGAAATCATCTCTTCATAACGTCCCCTCTTGAGCCCACGTTCTGCCTATAAAACCAAGGCAGGTTCCCTCCACGCCAAAGTGCCGGCCCCTCGTCATCTCGGTTTCTCCTCCGCAATGACTCACTGGTCTAGGCGTGCTTCCCCACATCAGGGATGGGAAACACGGAGGAGTCTGTGGTCCAGTGCCCTCCAAAGTCATTGGTGACAGCAGCGGAAGTCATTGGGGGTCGGCAGTAAGTTAGGGGCTAAAATTATTCAAGCTCTTAAAATGGGATAATAAGGTAACTTTCCTCCTCCTGGTATGAGCTCATTTAATTGTAAAGATCTTAATAAATTCAGCCTGATTAACTCCAACCTTGTGGGGGAAGGTTATTCAGTGTTGTGGAATTAATTTTAAACAGAAGCAAAAAAAAAAAAAAAAAAAAAAATCAGAGCAGGAAGGAAGAAACCCCCAGTGCAGAGGAGGAGGGAGGTTTTCGCGCAGGAAGTCAGGACTGAGGAGCGCCCGCTGGTGGGCGGGCCTACTTCTGAAATCACAGCCATGGCCTTTGCTTAAAAACTTCCGTTCTCAAACTTGGTGAAGGCTCAGGCAACTTCCCCAGGTCCCAGGAGCAGCTTTATGGTACACCCCCGGGGTGGGGGATGAAGAGTGGACCCTGCTGCTCTCTTGCCCCTGAGTGCCTCTGTGTCCCTGTCCCTGCTGTGCCCAGGAGCCAGGCAGCCACGGTTTTGCATCCCAGCTCCTCTGCCTACCAGCTGCCTAACCTTGAGTAAGTTGATCTCTTTGGGTCTCGGTTTCCTAGGAGGGCAACAATCCTCATTGTGACAATGAAACGCACAGAGAGTGCTTCACCCCGTTCAAGGAGCATGTCAGCTGTCGCTGCCCTTGTTGCCCTGTGACCTCAAGGTTGGTGTGTGCTTTCTGCGCCTCTCCACCCCTGCTGTCCCCATGGACTCTGGCTGAGCTGCATCCCTTGGCTCTCCTATTGCAGACTCTGATCAGCTGCTCGAGTCCCCCACGCTGACCTTGACCCCCAGGCCAGCCTGAGCAATCTGGAGGAGGAGTCCATGGGTCAAGATAACTTTCACGTGGGCTGGGCACTGTGCTCTGCAGGTGACAGGCATTAAATGGACAGCTCAGGCTGCCCTAGGGTCCCTACTGTGGAAGATGGGGAGGGGAGGAGTTAGAGAGGCTTACTCACCTATGTGTGAGGGCCGAGGAGGCCTGAGGAACCACCTGCACCCACACTTGTACCCCCAAGGGCTTCTGACCAATTCGAGAATTCAAAACAAGCACCATTGAAACAGCCTCTGCTCTATTGCCTGATGTTCAGGGCCTACTTGCAAAGCTGGATTGGAGAACATGGCTCTGACCAGGGGGAGAAAGAAGCCTTTCTCTCCTTCCCCATGAATTAAATTGACCCTGGTCCAGGCAGTGCCCCCGGACAGCAGCAGGCCTCCGTGTTTGGGGTGGGGGGAGCTTAGATGGGGCAGGGTTCCCCCAGATAAGGCCGCCACACGGGAGGGAAAAGCAGAGAGCAGCGTGTGCGGGGCTCAGGGTTAAGCCAGAGGGAGCGAAGTGTAGAGTATATTATGCGGCCCCACCAGGGTGGAGAGCAAGTCAGACAGGCCTGCTCTCCAGCCGCTGGCCAGCTGTGCCGCCTTAGCTCACCGTCCTCCTGCCACAGAGCCCGTGACTTGCTGGTTGCTTTCTGCATCTGAAAGTCTGTGGGATTTACGACTCACAGTTCACATCTCATTCAGAGCTCTCCTCTCTGTTTCCGGTCAGTCAAGGTTAGCACCCGGGGACCTGAAGCGAGACATGGGCTCCTTTGCTCCTTCACCCCTCCCCCTCCCTTCTCTGGAGCAAGGGGAGGCAGGTTCTGTGGCTGAGACCTCACCTGCCCTCTCTGGCTCAGGCTCCAGACTCATCCCTCAGCCCTCTCTCCCCAGCACCACCTCTCCACGTTAGCTCAGGCCTGGACAACTGGAAGCAAAGTTGAAGCCAGAAGCCAGGGCAGAGAGGAAGTGGGCAGGGGTGGTCAGAATCCCAGAGTCTTATAGCCAAAATCCCCAAAAGGCCACCTGGCCCCAGCTCTCCATAGAAATATTCCTAGAATGTGCCATTCTCTCCATTCCTATCATCATCATTCCTGAACGTCTTCTGTTACCTCCTACCCTGCTCAAGGACACCAGGCGAGAGGATGGGTGGGGCCTGGGATGCAGCCTCACAAGGCTGGCCCCCAGGAGCCCTGCATCTGCTGGGGGAGGGCTCCTTTTCCTCCTCCATCCTCCCATGGGAGGCACCTACAGGTCCTTCATGTCGCACGTGCTGGTGATGGCCCTGCATCCTGCCCTCCCCCACCCTATCTGCTGTACCCAAACCCACTCTCCACACAGCAGGGTGCTCTTTCAAAAGCCTTAACCTGACCGCATCGCTCCTCTGCTTAACATCCTTTAAGAACTTCTCCCTGAGTCCAAACTCTTCTGTCTACCTCATAAAACCTCCCACGACTGGCCCCTCCTGACTCTCAGCCCCTTCCTCACCCTCTGCCCCGACACTCGTGCTCCCCCTGAGCTGAGCTTTCAGCTTCTCCAGCACATGCCGGAGGTCCCTCCCTCTCCCCTCCAGCATTTGAACATGCTGTTTTCTCTGCCTGAAATGCTGTTTCCTCCACACCACTCTGCCCGGCTAACTATTAACCATCCTTTAAGCCTCAGCTTCTATGCTCTCCTCACGAGGCCTTGCCCCAACAAGCTTAATGTGGACCCTTAGAAAGCACCATGGGTCAGTGATACTGTTATTGCTGTTGCTTTAACCAAGGGTTGTGATCCATCACCAATCATGGAATCACTTGATCAGGTTGCGATTAGCATCATTTTTTAAACATAAAATTGAGTAGAATAGAAAACATGAGAGTGAATTCCACTCAGTAAAGATAGGTGTTGTTTGGGGAAACGTTGTAGAAATCATGCACGTGTGTGCACACGTGTGCCCCTGGGTTGTGACGTACCATGTGTTCCTCACTGTGGATGATGGTCCAAAACTTTGAAAGCCACCCCAGTAGGCGACTCAGCTGTCCAGCCAGGCTGAGCATCACTGCTTTAGTTTTTCAGGGCTCTTAGAGTCACGGAACTATTGACTGAAATAGACGGTCAGAAGGACAGCAAGAGGGCAACTGCCATCGCTCTTTCAGGTTCTCCATGGGAGTTGCCATGAAGTATTCCAGCCACGCCCAGTTTACAATTCTAGTCTTCTCTCTCCCTGGACAGCCTTTGCCCCTGCATGGACTGCATGTCTGCGTTCCCCCAAAATTCATATGTTGAAATCCTACCCCAAATGGGACGATAGTAGGAGACGGGGCCTTTGGAGCTAATTAGGTTTAGAGGAGATCGTGAGGGGGGAGCTCCTAGGATGGAATTAGTGTCCTTAAAAGAAGAGAAAGGGACTAGAGCTTGCTCCCTTGGCCATGGGAGGATGACAAGAAGATGGTCATTTGCAAGGAAGAAGACTTTCTGCAGACGCCAGACCTGCCAGCAACTTGATCTTGGATTTCCCAGCCTCCGGAAGTGTGAGAATTAAATGTTTGTTGTCTAAGCCCCCCAGACTACGCTGATCTGTTACAGCGGCCCAAGCAGCCTAAGGCAGCCCTCAAGTTCTCAGCCCTCTTACCCGGCTTACGAGAGTTGCTTAGTGGATGCTAGTGTCCCAGACATGTGTCTGGTGGCTGGTGTGTGTCCTGCAGGTACATCACAGGGCAACCAGCTTGACAAACTAGGCTGACTCTTGGACGCGGTGAACAGCAGCTGCCATCGGCTGCCAAATTTTATTGCACCCCAACCATGAAACTCTTGGGGGATCTACCATCGGTAAGTGACATAGACTTGGCCTTGGTGTCCCCACCGTAGCCTGTGGATGAGAGGGAGTGTTAGGGACACAACCCAATGCGCATCTTGCTTCAGACCCAGGCCCATTGGCTCCCTGAGAAGAGTACTTAGCCGACTTCCATAAACAAGGACATTCATCTTTGTCAGCCCTAATGAACCACATTTGTCAGACGGGAACCAGAGAGCAGCTGCGTTGGAGGGAGACAAATCACTTAATCCAAGTCTCCTGATGTGGCAGCTCCTGGCACAGTGGAGATCATGGCATTTAACTACAGAAGGGCCTGGAGGACCCACATGGGGGAAGGGCTGGCTGCCCTTGACTGTTCCTGTTGGAATAGAGTGTGCGGGCTGGCAAATCCAGTGTGTGCATTGGCTGGTGCTTTTCTTGACGCTGCACCTGGTTCTGGGGGTGTGCACCCTGCAGATGCCTGGGCAGGAAGAGAGAGACAGCACGGCAGCCTCTGTTCGCAGCACTATGCAGGCCAGGGAAAAATGATCTGTTCAGAGTCATCCCTTCCGGTCCCACCAACTTGCTTCCTTTTAAGATTGTTTAGGAAAGACTCTTGGATGCAAGGGGCAGAAACCCATCTCAAATGAGCTTAGGCAAAAGGGGACGTATTGACTCGTGGACTGCGAGGTTGAACAGCCATGCTAAAGCAGGGAAGGGATGCAGCCGCGCTTCGTGAACAAGGACATCTGGGAACTCGAACGCAGCCCAGATGCCTGTGCTTTCTCTCCACGCTTCCCTCTGCATGCTGGCTTTGTTCTCCCTCCCTGTAGACAGGCTTCCTCCGTCAGTGGAAATTTGGACATGACAGCTCTCGTCTACCGCTCAGGGCTTCCGCTACTGGAAAGGGGTTGATGGAAGCTTTTTCTGGCCCCAAACTGAAAAGAACAGAAACTCCCAGGAAAGAGCTCTTAACTGGCCCTGCAGGTCAACCAACACAGTCATCTATGGCATGAGGCATGGAGTCATCTAAGGCGGCCCCCAGAGGAACCCCATGGCTGGATGCAGGGAGGAGCGGTTCTCAGGAAAAGGTTGGTGTCCTTAGCAGACAGGGTAGCACACATTCACTTTGGGGGTCTTTGGACCTCACTTCCCCCAAAACCCATATCCAACTCCAGCCACTGCTTACCCTGAAGACCCTCAGGGCCTAAGAGCGGGCAGGATGGGCGGGATTTTGTGATGCTGCTTCCTGCCCACCTGATTTTCAGAGCTACATGTGACATTCAGAATGACACCAGGACAATACTGGGCTGGCCAGGCACTTCTACTTGGTTGATTTTGACAGTCAAGTGTCCCTGAGGTGGGGATCCTGGTGGACTTTGCATATTTCCTAAGCTGCTCTTCATCTGTACCAGCCCTGAGCTCTCAGACCCACCCAACATAATAAGGATTGTGCTTTTGAACAATGCACAGGCGGCTGCGGGCGGCCAGCGCGCTTCACGTCCACTCCCAGTAGCTTTCAGACGTTCTTGACCATGAACCTCAGTAAAAAGAATATATCTTTTAGATGAAACAATACGTTTCATGTCATGATCCAGTACACACAAATACATACTCACATGTGTAGATGTAAACCTGAAACAAGTCTTGAAAAACTGTATTTGCCTCAATCATGCATGACGTAACTTGATGTTTTTTTATTTTGTTTTTATAAAGTCACTAAAATTTTTTCATGACCCACAGACGAGACTGAACCTACATGTTGATACACGCGCACGACCTCGTTGAGTCTCCCATGCTCTTGTCCTCACTGAACAGTTGTCTTTACGGCAAGCGCTCCATCGATAGCGCGCCTTCTGGACGCCAGGCTCTGTTGGGGCTTTTCCTTTGGGATCTTACTTAATTCTCCCAATAATCCTATAAGGTAGAAGCTATTGTTTTTGTTGCTTAGATAAGGAAACTGAAGATCAGCGATTGAGAGAAGACTAATCAAATTCTGAGTGAAACGACTACAATGAAACCCAGGCCATCAGACTAGAAACCCTTCCTTCATCGCTCAGCTGCCTCTCCCAGACCTGGTGAGCCCCTGGGCAGAATCGTGTGCTGGGATTAAAGATGGCTGCAGGTCTTTGCTGCTCCTTCCATGAAAGGTGGGGTCCAATCCCCTTCCTCTTAAATCCCGGCTGGCCACAGGGAGCTCCTCGACCCAGAAGTGATCTTCTAGGACTGCAGGGCTAGGTCAGAAGTCTTGCAGCTCTGCCTGGCGAGAGGCCTCTGGACCCTCTCTCTAGGTGCCCAAGCCACCGTGTAAGAAGTCCGCTACCCTGGGATGCCATGCTGAGGAGGTCCTGGGAGGGTCCTCTACTCACCCCGGTTGAGTCCAGCCTCGCAGCCATCCCCAGCGAGAAGCCAAACGTGGGAGTGAAGCTGTCTTGACCACACCAGACTGACCCACATGGAGCTGAAGAATCTCCCAGCGGAGCCCTGCCCTAATTCCCGACCCACCAACGGGGAGAGGTAATAAATTGGCTGTTGTCTTAAGTCACCCAGTTTTGGATATTTTCTACGCAACAAGAGGTCGCCTGAACATGAGCTTCAAGAGCTCCAGACCACCACCTGCTTCCAGCCGAAAGGCTCTTGGGAGCCCCTGCCTCTTCTCCCTGCCTCTCAAGGTGTGTTGGGTAAGGCTCAACTCTCCGTGTGGATTCTGCTGAGAATGTGGGAAGGCCAGCACCCACCGTCTGCTCTCCCCTCCCCTCCTCTGCAGCGGGGGCTCCCCGACTGTAGGGGCAGCATCTCTATTCTGTGAGCCGGGAGGGGACCATACCCCCCTGAGGAAGGTGCTCTATGGGCTGGGGGCGGGGAGCAGGAAGGTCGAGGGGGGAGGGGAGGGGAAGGAGCTGTTTGTTAATATTTACTCAAATTAATAAGATGTTGAGCAACATCTCTACATAAAAGCCACAGTTAAAATTAGTAAGTGGTTCATCCTGGTCTAACAATATAGAATAATTAATTTCCATGCTCGGGCCTTTTTTTTTCATAAACAGTAATTAAAGAGAAATATTATATAGCTGCACCTGTTTTTCACTCTCAGCTTACCACCGTGAGTAAACCCGATCTTTTATTGATGAGAAGAGACACACGCTGGAAAACCGTAGGAAGAGCATCAAAAGCCCTCCAGCCGTCCCTCGAGACGTGTAAGAAATCTCAAGTTATTAAACCATATGGAGGGCGCGCCACGAGCAGGCCTCCCACAGGGGGCCGGGGCCTCACTTCCTTTGACTTTCGGCTCCTCTACAGGGTTCAGGGCTGCTGGGGGGGTGACACTGGTCTGCCAGCAGTAAGGAGACCCCTGTGCATCGGTTGTCCTGGGGACAAGAACAGACTGATGTTCCGCATTCAGTTTCTGCTCCTTTCTGCCCGGGCCTAAATTCTCGGCTTCCTGTGTGAGTGTGTCAGAGGGGCACCAAGTTCAAGTTGAGAGGGTCCTGGGTCCCTCCTGCCAGCTGACCCCAGCCTGTTCAAGGGCTTCAGTCAGACCAAGGATGTGAGGCCAGGGCAGGAAGAGGCACGAGAGCTAATATTTGCCGAGCACTCTACAGTTTGGTCTTTACCGCTCTCACGCTCATTATGCAAAGTTATTCTCTTCTCCAGCTGAATCCCAGCAGGAATCCTGCCACAGCCGCCGCCTGGAAATTCTGATTTTCTGCATTGGGTCTCTGATGCCAGCCTGCAGCACCAGCACCGTGGTGAGGACAGCCCGGCCCCACCCGCCCTGAGTGCCTTCGTCTGTGGTTGCTGCCTCTCCATTTACAAAGACTTACCCGTTGGCTGGATCAGTCCTTGAACTCCGGGAAAGGGACCCAATGTCAAAATAATGTGAGCGGTCTCCGATTTTTCACTCAGGCAGGAACAAGGCTATAATTGGAGGCAACGGGCCCTGATCGAGGACTTGGAAGGCAACATTGTGTAGACAAAGATACGAGCCCCCGTTATTTAGCTCCTAATGATACACCTTGGGCCTCAGGGGCCCCCACAGTGCCTGGTTGTGCAGTACCTGTCACACCAATGTGTGACTACATTTACTTAGCTGTGACCCCACTAGACTTTGAGCTATCTGAGGCCAGGAGCTCATCTTACTCACTGTCAAACGCCCTGCACTGTGGCACAGAAGAGATGTCCTGTAATAATTTGGTAATTTGATGGCTGGGAATTTAAGCAGTTGCTTGAGAGAGAGGCTGGCACCAGGCAAGAGATAGTTGCCCATGGACCCGAACCAGAGGGCACCTTCTTTCTGAGCTGGAGAATTCCAGTACTAAGACTCCTTGTGACTTCTACCTTTGTCCAGTCTTCAACTCCTGCCCAAGCCTCGAGGAGGACCACAGGGATGTGGAGGGTGAGCTAAGCCCCAGGAGCTGGACCACTGAATTCTTACTCGGGGCACCAGGAGCATCCTGCTCCACGCCACCCATTCCTTGTCCCCGGTGACTGATTCCGGGCATTTCCTTCCAAGCAGCAATGCCCAGAAGCATTACAGAAGAGGTAAGGTGGGTAAGCTCTTGCCTGGTTTGTTACTTACAGTGACTTGACCAGGGTTGGAAGGAGAAGAACCAAGTCGCTGGCCCCTGGGGTTGTCAGCTAATGTAACCCCATTTACGTGCATTCTTCTTCCTAACATCACCCTCCTTTGTGGCACCATCCCTCCCAAACTCCGTGAAGACTCACCGTCGGGTCTGGTTGGGAATGGTTTCACCTGACTTTATTAGCTCAACTCCTGGCTGTTCTTTCCTTCCCTCCTGTGGTTGCCCACTGCGGTGGGCAGAACCATGGCCCCCTAGAGATGGCCACGCTCTAATCTCTAGAGCCTTTGAATACGTTAAGTTACATGGCAAAGGGTAATTAAGGATGCTAATCAGCTGAATTTACAATAGGGAGATTCTTCTGGATGATCTGGGTGGGCCCAATGGAATCACAAGCGTCCTTCAAGGTAGTGAGGGAATTGGAAGAGAGAAGCAGAGACAGGGCAGTGTGAGAAAGGCTCGAGCCACCGCTGCCGGCTATGAAGATGGTGGAAGGATGCACTGTGGTCTCAGAAGCACATCAATGCCCCTCAAGACTGTGACCGGGACCACAGAGCCTGCGTCCGATAGGGACTGAGGGCTGCTTCACGTCTCCTGTTCTCCGCCTGCTGGTGCCCACCGGTGCCACTGGCCCTCTATGCTGCCTGGGGCTACTGCCCAAAGTGTCTTGGGGCTGCGTCCTTTAGACACATGATGAGTCTGAAACTTGTCCTATTGCACTCCAAGGAAGCAGGGCAAGCTGGAAGGGCAGGCTGAGGGGGCCGGGACCCTGGGTCAGGCACCCGGGGCAACCAGAAGGGGGCGGAGCCACAAACAAGGTCCCAGAGATGACAGGGGACCACAACCAAGGAAACAAGTGCTGTTGGCAAGTGCAAAGGCCTTAGGTGGCCTTAGGGAAGCACCAAGCAGCAAGGCCGAATGAGGGGAAAGAGTCCTGAGGAATGGCTGTGAAGAAGCTTGGAGAGATGCAGCCAGGAAGCCTGAGAGTGGGTCCCTCTCCTCTGTGGATATTCTGCATGTGGCCTGTCTGCTACCCCAGCCCGATGGGTGAGACTGTCTGGTGACCCACATCACAGTGCCAGCCAGCACAGAGCTGATGTTCAGCCATGGACCCAACTCTTCAATCTAACTGATTTTGCTGGTTCACCCACCCCTGACCATAGAACTGACACACTTTGAATTTTTGCCATCATCAGCACTCATGCGTGGTTAGTGGGGCCAATTTGGCAAAACGTATTAATAACCTCAAAAATATTCAAACCTTTTGACCCGGTAATTGTCCTTCTGGGAAGCTAGCCTAAGAGTATCATCAGAGATGTAGACAAAGTCTTTGCTCAAAGTTCATCACAATATAATTTAGAATAGAAAACAGCCACTGGCAAATTGCTGAAATGTTCAACAAAAGAAAAATGGTTGTGTATAGAAAAATCCCACAGTGAAATATTACGCAGCCACTGAAAGCGATTATAAAGACATTTTTGAGGGGGCAAAATGCCCATGACACGCAATTGCATTAAAAAAATAAAGAATACTCGAGTTGGGGAGTTTGGATGTTTGGGCAATTTGCTACTTTTTTTGTTATACTTTCCTACATTTTCTAAAATGTCCACAATGGTCACATGCTACTCTTGTAATCAGAAGAAGAGAAAGAATTGCTGCCTTCTCCAGGCCCTTCAAAGGTTGGTTTCCTGAAACCTGTGGCCCCCCTTCACCCGGCTGAGGTTGGCGAAGCTGGCTCCAACTGCTGCCCGTCAGCCCTCGCCTGGCACAGCCCAGCGGGAAAGCTGTGTGTTTGGCCGTAATTCCAAATCCCAATAAAACACCACAGCTGCTTTTCCTCTGAATTCTCCTCACTGCAGATGAGAAAGCTTCCCCCACGCTTTTGATCCTCTTCTGCACTGCATTGTCTCTGTTCATGCAAATACTAAATATATTTTAAAAGATTCAGAGTTTTGCGGATGTAACCCGAGATTAGGACACTATAGGCACCCTCAGCTGAGTTCTCAGACTCCAAGTTCAGGTACTCACAAGCCTGTACACAAGGGTGGACATAAATCCAGTTCAGTCTTGAGAATTGTCTCAGTTCAGAATGGAAAAGCTAATTCAATCTGGCTTAAACAATAAAGGGAATTTATTGTCTCGTCAAAATGAAATGTCCAGAAGCATGCAGGCTTCAGGCACAGTTAGATCCAGTGGTTCATGGTGGCATCAGGGCCGTGGGGCCATTTTCTCTGCTGTTTCCTTGGCTCAGTTTCATCCCTGCGGCTGGCTTCTCTCGGGGCTGCAGCAATCCAGACCGGTGGGCCTCTCTGCACAGTGCCCCCTTCAGAAGAGGGGATGCCATTGTGCCGACTTCCCCAGCAGGAATATTGAGATTTGCTGGTTGGGCCGCCTCCACTTGGGTGCTGAACTGTGACCAGAGGGACAGAATGCACTGATTATCTTAGACCTGTCAAGTGTCCCTTCCAGAGCTCGGGGTGGAGTCAGTTTCTCCAGAACCACGAAGACCCTCAAACAGAAGTCAGAACTGCAAGAAAGAGGGAACTGAGTGTCGGCGGGTTACCACAAACATCCACCATGGGAAAAGGGTTCTTTGACATTTCTTCTGGGAGTATATCTAAGGAGTTGTTTTGCCAGTATTAACTACAGGAACATTTATGGATGTTTAACTCTGGTGTTTTATTCAGCAAATATTTACCATCAATTTACAAATCTAGTTAAATAAAATATTGTGATTTCTTATTGTTTCTGCTACTTTAAGGAAATTAATGTTTAAAGAACATTGATTCAAAATACTTCATGGCCCAAGGAAACAAAACTTGGAAACCTAATTATAGCTTTTCTTCTTGGAAAGAAAAGAAAATACGAGTTTAATCAATAGGCTGATGAAATCCACCCATGAGGACAGACTCTTTCCTTGGGGTCTTCCCAGCCTTTCCTCAAGTTCTCCCTCTGTCCCAAACACCCTTCCACTTCCTTCTCTGCTAAAATTTCCTTCTCGAGTGTCCACAGCCTCTCACGTGCCCTCCCCTGCAAGGCCTCTTGACCCTCTCTCGCCTCGGTAGACTCAGAGTTTCTATCCCGTGGCCTCCACCGCTCACCCCACACTTCTTATCCCTTACAAGGGTGCGGTCTTCCCATCTGCCCCCTGTCGAACATAACTTCAGTGGGGAGGGGCTGGGATGAGGCAGGGGTGTGTGGAAGGCCAGTGATGACGAAAAAGTCCTAGTGGCGAGGATGGTCAAGGGATATTTAGGCCCATGCAGCCAATCCTCCACAGTGAAGGGCGTCTTGGAAAAATGCAGGAAAGGGAGCCGTGTTCCTGTACAAATTGATGAGGGATGGAAGGAAGGTAACAACTGAGAGGGTCAAGTTGTAAAGGAGAGACGCGTATCCCTCAGGAACCCCTGGAGATGTTACCGAAAGTTCAGTCTCTGATCCGGACGCCAGTCCAAATAACGAGAACAGAGTCTTGGGTGAAAAAGGAAAGGCTTTACTTTGCTGGGCAGAGGGAGCAAAGCAAAGGACCAGTGCCCCAGAAGTTGCCTGCTCCCCATTCAGAAATGGGTAGAGGTATTTATTTGGGGTTTAAGGTAGGGGAGGGGGGGTTGTGGATTTCTTGGTCAGCATTTCCTGTCGGCCTATGTCTGGGGCTGCTTCCAGGAGACAAAGGATTTCTCAGATGAGCATCCTTGGCTGTTTATCTCCACGGTGAGGGTAGACTCTGATGTCAGGAAGCCAAGAAGTTGGGCCTGGAATTTTCAATTTCTTGATATTCTCTGGACATTAGTTTCTCTGTAAAAACATCAAGGTCCTGGGATCAGCCACAACTTTAGTGGGAGCCCAGTGTGAGGTCATCTGGACTTTAACAATTTGTAATTTCTATTTGGTTGTAAAGCTCAGGGAGTCAGAGGTTAAAGAAACAAGCATTTACATGAGTGTAACTAACGACCAGGGAGCTGGAAATGTGTGCTTTTAGTTTTAACCCATATATGCTGGATTCACTGTAGGGGAACCAATATCAGGGCCGGTATTAACTAAGAGCCAGTAACAGATTTGGAGGGGGCACCAGGATTCCACCATGTATGGCAGGGCCCTGGCAGTTGGTCCTTCACGTCTTATACGATCACATAAGTGGGATATTTAGACACTTCACCTCTGGCTTTAGGACCAGAAACCAGACAAGGAAAAGGTTACAGAAAATCTGACCCGTAACTCAACAGAGCCTCCCAAATGTTTTCCAGACAAGGACAAAATTAAATGCACTATTTTTCAGAAGTTGATGTTCTCTGTTTGCAGATGTTGCCGCTCTACAGTGAAACTTGCGGGGGTTGCCGCGGGACCCCTGGAAATTCTCCAGCTCTAAGTGTCTGAAAGATAGCGTGGACCTGTTACATAGTGGCATGTTGCATGGATCCTGTTACATAATGGCGCCTTGAACTTGCTATGTGATGGGCTGCACATGCGCCCTGTTAGGCCCAGTTGCTACACAGTTGTAGCATATTCTTGCACTCTGGCTTATAAAGTCTCCGCTGGTACTAAGGGGCGGGGGTGAGGCCAGGGCTTTGGAGCTATCCCCGGTGTCCTCCATTGCTTGCTCAAGCAATAAACCTTTTTCTTCACCCACTTCTGCCTTGGTTGTGCTTTTCAGCTCCACGTTCACAAGAGATGGATCCACTGAGTTTGGTTACAGGTTATCCTTTGGTAAAAAAGGAACTGTGCCCCTTTTTAAAAAAATGCACCATTCCGAGGGTCTAGAGGTTTCCTACCACCCACAGGACACTGGAAAATGGTTTTCAAGCAGAATCATGTCTCATTTCAGAAAACAGTTCCACACCAGAAACTTCTCTCTCTCTCTCTCCATCTCTCCCTCCCTCCTTCCCTCTCCACCCCCTCTTCCTCCTCCTCCTCCTCCTTCTTCCTCTTCTCTCTCTCTCTCTCCTTCTCTCTTTCCAACCACTTTCTAAGGAAGTGGTGGCCCCCACCTGGTCTGGAGGCTGCCCTTTCCTGCCACCCTGAGCCTGCTCCTGCTCAGTTGCTCTGGTCACCTCCTGTTGACACATTCCAGCCCAGGCACAGGAAGCCCCTTCATCGTTTAGCTCAGGGGATGGCAAGCTACCACCTGTGGTCAAATCTGGCACGTCACCTGCTTTGGTGTGCCCCCTGAAAACAGATTTCACATTTTTAAATGGTTGGCAAAAAAATTTCTTTTAAAGAATGATACTCCACGACATGAAATTATATCAAATTAAACTTTCAGCCTCCAGAAAGGGTCCAGCGATGTTTTATTGGAACACGTCCACACTCATCCATTTCCATATTACCTGCGTCTGTTTTCATACAGTGATGGCAGAGCTGAGCAGCTGCAACAGAGGCCTTCTGACCTGCAAAGCTGGAAATATTGACTCTCGGGCCCTCTATAGAAACTGTTTGCTAACCCCTGCTTTAGATCCTTAAACCTGCCTCTGCTCTGAGAAGTCAGATGTACTGTGACCTTTCTGTCTCTCTGCCTCCACCAGGGACAGCCTCACTGTGGCAGAACAAACAGGAGACCTGCCTTCTGCTTTCCGATGCTGACAGCTTCCCAGACTCACCCTGGATGAGGGATTTCTGCCAATCCTGGGACCAGGTTAAGCGTCTCTCACCTTCATGAGGTCACCATGAACAGCAGAAGGCTCAGAAACTGGTTGGTCCGTATGTGCCCGGAAGCCCTGGGCATCCTGGCCCAGAGCTGCCCATCATCGTTTCAAGCAGGACACTGTCCTCGGGGCCCCCAGAAACAAGGGCTTGACCCCATCACAGAGTCTGACACAATCCTTACGCCTCCTGGACACCAAACACGCTCTGACCACCAAAGGAAGCCACCAGCTTTGGAACACTCATTTGAAATTGAAAAATGCTAATGAAATCACCCCATTTCTGACTGAATGCGTTTCTTTCTTACAGAATAAGGCAGAAAGTTGAAGCTGCTATTCAAACCTGAAAGTTCCTTTTGATAGTTCAAATAAGGAGATGAAATGGCATAAAGCGTGTTCTTTGAAGCTAATCAAGCATGTGGTTTTCCGCAGCCCTGCCTTTTGGATTCGCAGGAAGGAGGCCCCGTTTGAAAGGTCTCCCGGAGAGCTGGTGGCTCAGCTCCGGCTTTGAAGCGGTTTTCAAAGCTGGCGGAGTCCCCGTCAGGGCCTTGAGAGATGTCCTCAGACTTGAGCCTGCTTTGCGGCCTCCGGGGCAGTCCTGGGGTCACCTCCACAAGAAGCCTGGGATAGCGTGCACCTGGGCAGACCCGAGTGTGACCCCCACTTCAGCTGTGCAAACTTGGAAAAGAAACTGCCCTCTCTGAGCCTGAGGTTCTTCCTCTGCAGAGTGAGAATATTCAGAGCACGCCTCAAAGGAATTTAGGGGGATTGAATGAGTGATGTACAGTGCACGAGCACACAGATTGTACACAATACGTCGTTAACCAATACGGAAACAGCAGTGAAGGAAGCGTCTTGTTTCCCTTGGGAATTTGAACCCTCTGAAAATAGAAAAGTAAACTTTGTGTTTTCTTAGCACCTTTGCTTAAAACTCACAAAAACCATCTGCTCTGCTTCCCCCAACACATGCTAACAACAACCAACAACAAACAACAACAAAAACGTGACACATACAGAGTGCTTGCCAGGTGCCCGGGCTTTATGTTTTCATCCAACGGATGCTCCTAATCACCCTGTAGGGCAGGGCTTAGTCTTGTGTGTTCCCACTTTACAGATGAAGACCTGAGGCGTAACAGGTGAAGATGACTAGTTGGTAAGTGGTGAAGACAGGATCAGAACCCGGGCAATGTAATCCAGATACTGTCTTCGGTAAATAGGTGGGTAAATAAATAAATGGGTGGATGCGTGGACAGATAAGTGAATGGCTAAATGAATACAGTAATGCCTTGCATCCAGTTGCCCAGGCTAAAGGTACGTGTAGCAGTGTAGGGAGGCCACCTCCTAAGGGCTGGCTTGTAGCTGCTGCTGATGAGGTGCCCAGGGGAGGCACGTCTGCCTCCTGTGACCTTCCAATGCACCAGCTCAGCCCATTATCCTAGCCAAGCCCTTGAAAGCAAAATTCAGGGCACCATAAAAAGGTCCAGAGGGTGTGGGCTCAGAAGTAGCTGCTCTGAACAAGCCTGGAGATCGCCCCTGCTCACAGACATCAGCTCAGCCCCCATTGTCATCAGTTCTCTCCTGTTGCGAAGTACCGTGGTAACTCAGTGGACTCTGCAGGAAAAGGTGGAGGAGAATCCTTTGTCGGATATTCCTCTGTAGACAAAAGAGCAATTTGAGGCCGCTTGGGGCATGGGCACTGCCTCAGGCCCACCAGCCGTCCTGGAATTCGGCTTTCTTCCAGCTGCTGCTGCGGATGCCCAGGGCCCTTCACAGGGCAGCTGGAGACCAACCGCATGCGGGCAACTGCTTTCCCAAGTCAACAAAGTGGGGATGAAGCCGCAGCCTTGTTTGACCTGGGATTATCTGCTCCCCACACTCAAGAGGATGCAGCCTCACCTAAGATGAAGTAGGTTTTGCAGGAGGGAGCATCTCGGCTGGCAGGTGGCCACCCTGGCCACACTGACTGGGTCACAGAACCATGTCCTCCTATGAGCCTCGAGGGGAGAGAGAAGGGAGGGAAGGAAATATTGATCTTTTACTTGATCCAGGCACTGAGCTGAGCATTTTATAGTCAGGTGTGGTGGTGGGGGGGGGGGGGGGCACAGATTTGGGGCCAGAAAGACACAGGTCTGAGTTCCAGCTTTGTGATCTTGGCAAATTACCCAACCTATTTGTATCACTTACCTACTACTGGTTTTCAGACTACCTCAAAACTGAAAGGCTTAAGACAATAACAGTTTAGCCCACGAATCTGCAGTTAGGGCAGGGCTAAGAGTGGACGGCTCGTCTCGGCCCCGTGCAGACGAGGGATGGAGGATCGACTTTCGAAATGGCCCCTCACATGGCTGGCATGGGGTTGCGGGCCAATGACCGGGGGCTCAGCTGAGGCTTGGGGCCAGGGGCCTCCAGTGCTATTCCCGTGCACCTTTGCGTGAGCTGCTGGGCAACATGAGTAAGTTCTAAGAGTGGGCATCCAGGAGCATCCAGGAGCGTCCCAAGGAGCAGGTGCAGGGCGTGTCTGTGACCTAGCTTCTAAAATCACACAGCGCCACTCCTGCCACACTCCATTGGTGGAGGCAGTCACAAAGGGATATCATCAGAGCAGTCCTGACCTAATTAGGCAAGCCCTTTAGAAGAAGGTCAAAAGGTCAGAGACTGTCTCCCCTGCTGGCCTTGAAGGAGCAAGCACCATGAGTTCCACAGATGTAAGGACATAAATTCTGCCAACAAGGACAGGAACTTGGAAGAAGACCTCAGCCTCACATGAGACCCCAGCCCCAGCTGCCACCTTGAGGAAAGCCTTGTGAGACCCTGAGCAGAGGACCCAGTTAAGCTGTGCCCAGACGCCTGACCGTGAGTTAAGAAATGTGTGTTGTTCCACGCTGCTGAACGTGTGGTCGTTTGTTCCGCAGCAATAGGGCTCTCGAACGCCTGCATCAGTGCGATGCTCAGCTAACTCTCATCCGCTGTCCTCTTGCCCTTCTTGAGTTTATCGTCAACTCCTGAGGGATACTAATTCAGCAATCCTCTCCAAGCTTTGTCACCAAAGCTCCCTGCCCCTGGCCCTACCTCAACCGCGCCACCCTCCATCCCGTTACTCTATCATTTGTCATACTATTTGAAATTATCCCTGGACGGAAATGTGACCGCAGGGATGAGCCTGTTGATACAAGCGATGGGGCTGGAAGGACACGTGGATCTGCTCCTCACTGGTCCTGAGAACCAGCCCCTCACGGCCCTTCTCCAAGCGTGGGGCCATACCACCTCTGCCGTCCTGTTCTTCCAGCCTTTGGGGAGGTCACTGCTGCCTGCAGTTACTAATCTCCGGTCGTCTCACCATTCTGCTCTTTCACTCTTCCCATACCCACCCAGGTAACCAGTTTTCTACATCCAATCCCCTCTGTTTGAAATACCCTGTGTGACTTCTGTTTTCCTGACTGCTCCCCCATCTTCCTGAATGAGCCCAAGTGAGTCTCGGTTCCTTGCAGCCCAAAGGTCTTCACCATAACAGAGAGGCGTAGTGGCTTGCCCACAGATAGTAACGGATGCAGCAGAAAGTTGATTCCAGGTCATCCCATTCCGAGATCCGTGCTCTCCCCATGGCACCACCCTGGGATCACACAGACCAAAAAGAAGTTTGTGGAATGGGTGAATGAATGTGCTAACAACCACATGCTAACAAGCACGGTGTCTTCTGACCCACTGCCCTTGGACCGACAATGGATTAACCGTTTGCTGCCTGAAGGACTGTAAATTACCTAGTTTTCAGCAAAACATCCGGAGACTAGGTTCCTGTCCAATCTCCTCTCACATCCGAGGCTGCAATTTCCTCTGAACAAAGTGATTGCACTTTCCTTTCCCAGGGAAGATTGGTCTTCTCAGCCGGGTGACAGACGCCAAATGGGAGGTGAAGCGTTCTGCCTTCTCTCTACCATCTGTTAACATAACCCCAAGCCACCCGCAGGTTGGTGCTGTCCCAGCTTGGCTTGCCCGGAACGGGGCTGCCAGGGCTTTGATTGCTTTCTCTCAGTGTGTGCACTCTGAGTGCAGCCCATGTTCCCGCTCGCTTCTCCCGCCTCCTTAGAGGCAGCATCACGGTGACATGCATCTGCTGGCAGAGCGCAGATCCAGGAAGCGCCGTGGCGATGGTGGATGAGTGGAATCAGCAGCAGGGGCCGTTTCTGCATGTCCAGGGCTCTTTGTTTCTTATTAGTTTGTGGGCTTCTGTTCACGAAGCTAGTCTTTTTCCGAGATGTCATAAATATAGGGCCCGCTGAGGTTGAGTTGAATTCAACAAGATGGCCCTTATTGCGGCGAAAATATGACCTGGAAAATTCAACATACATCTCTGTGGAAACTCGGGAGGGACCCAAATCCAGTCCTGGAATGGGCTCCAACATCCAAGCCAAACACCTTCCTTTGCATCTGCTTAGGGGAGAATGGAGGGCGGGGGACAATGACCCACCCCTACCCATGATGCCTGCACCATCTCATTTATGCATTTCCTGATAAAGGTGCAACGGACATCACTGTCTAGGACAATTACTTCTTTTCAAATCATTTTATACCATGGACACGACAAGAGCCAAGAGAGTCCGGAAATTCAATGCCTTCCCATGTCTGCACAGAAGATTAACCACCTCAAAGAAATTAGGAAAGTGTCTTCCTAACAGTGACTTAAAGACATTGCTATTCAGTATGTTAATGAAAAATCCATTGATGTTTGGCATTTATCAACTGTCAAAAATTAAATTTAGCTGTCCTGTGATTTTAATTAGCGTTAACCCAGTTAAGCCAGCAGGTAGTTGCTCTGATTCAGGCAGACACCTTCATGTGCATATCTTTTCTTGGCTGACACGCAGTGAAAGGAGGGGACAGCGTGGAAGGGCTTCACGAGAAAGTGGTGTCTGAACTGGACTTTGAAGGAATTTGACAACTCAAAGGGGAGAAGCTCATTCCGGGAAGAGCGAACGCATGCAAGGGGTAGTGGCTTGAAAGAACAAGGCACATTTCCAGAATAACAAGTAGTCTAGTTTGCTGGGAGAGTGATGAGGAGATGAGAGGGAAAGGCACACAGGATACCGGTAGTGAAGGGTCTCAAAGCTAGAGCAGAAATCATCCTGTAGAAATGGGGAGTGATTAAAAGCTTTGGGGCAAAATGTGACTTGACGATGTTTGAGTTTTAGAAAGAGAACTCTGGGAGATGTGTAGTGGGCAGAATGAAGGGTGGAAGACAGGATGGAAGGATCCAGGAAATATTTCAGGGGCCTCTCAAAGGTTCTGCACTTTTATTCGCAACATCGTAAAGGAGGGAGATCAGAGTAGCTTTTGTGCCATTTCCGCGATAGGTGACAAAGCATGATCAGGCCACTAGGTCGTTATGGTACAAATAAAGGTAAGAGATTGACAACACACGCAGAAGCAGGTTTCAGGGCTCCTGTGATCTTGGGGCATAGCCTTAGAGCCCAGAGCAGGAAACAGTGATTCTAAAGGAGACAAGGCGAAGGAACCAAGTGCCCAGTCTTCACAGAGTCCCGAAATCCCAGGGAAGGAACAAGACTTCTAGAGAGGGGAGTGTAGGGGCAGGAGGGGTGTGGGGAGAGATAGTGGGCAGTTTGCATATCCTCCTGTGAGCAACATGGCATCCTTGAAGAGTCCAGGCTCTAGAGGCAGACGATCTGTGCGGTAGGTTTAAAGTACGGCCACTAATTCCTCAATATTTCTCCCCTCAAAAGGGAGCCTAAATCCCTTCCCCTTGAGTGTGGGCTGGACATGGTGACTTATTTCTGAGGAACAGAATATGTCACTTTCAAAACTAGGTCATAAGAGACATTACAGCCTCCTCCTTGCTCTCTCTCTCAGATCGCTCACTCTAGAGGAAGCCAGCTGCCATGTCATGAGGACACTCAGACAGTCCTATGGCAGGAGACTGAGCTCTCCTGCCACAAGCCAGTGAGGAACGGAGGCCTCCAGCCAACAGCCGTTTGAGGGAGCCGTCTTGGAAACAGGTCCTCAGCCCGCGTCAAGCCTTCAGATGACGCAGCCCCAGCCAACATCTTGACTGAAACCCAATAAGTGACCGTGAGCCACAACCCAAATAATTTCTGAATTATTTGGCCCACAGAAACTGTGATGTAACAAATGTTTGCTGTTTTAATCTGCTAGGTTTGGGGCAATGGATAGGTAATACATCCTGGCTTCATCTCCAATCCCCGTCATACACAGACTAAATGATTTTAAGCCTCAGTTTCCTAAACGATAAAATAGGGATAATTTGACACACATCCCGGGGTTGCTATGAGGATTATATGAGATGAAATATTTATAAAGTATCCCTCCCCCATCTACCAGGTATTACTGATGGTCAAAAAAACTGTCCAGTTATGAGCGCAGCGATTAATTACTAAGTGCAGCTAACCAATGGTACCTAGTTTGGCCTGAAACATATGAGTGCAGCTTTGGAAATGTGGCCTGGATATCAAAGCGCCACAGTTACCGTGGTCTGCATCTGGCCTCCAGGCTGACTAAGGCTTCCCTGGAGTCTGGGGAAAATGAAGTAGAAAACAGAGGTCTCAGCGTCTACGTTGACTACAGAGTGACCATCTCCACCAAGGAAGGAGGCAGCACGACGTCTCAAGACCAGCTCAAGGGAATAAACTTCGACAGAGTTTTGGATGCAAGTCCTCTTACAGTTTCCTTCTGGTTTAATCTCTACACCATCACCAGAACAACCTACTCCCGTAAGTAGATGGGAGGAGCGTCTATTTGGGATTTTATCTAGTGGTTTTATCTCCTTCTTGTGACCTCTTGGAAGCCTCTACTCATGAGCACTGACATGGGGATGTGGCCACGTCCAACATCTTGGCTCCAACCCTCCAAGAAGCACTAACATTGCTTTAATCCTAAGAATATAATAAAATTTGCAAACGAGGATGGAGCATGTCATCAGGCGGTGAATTGGTCATCACAAAGGCATAGTTTAAATGGTAACTTGAGCTGTCCATTCTGTCAGCTTTGCCTCCAAAGCTGGGAACATTGTAGGATTCACCCCAATACCCTTTGAATATCTGCCTTTAAAATCATACCTCTCTATGAAAATGGCAGATGCCATGTTGAGCCATGTCAAGAATTTTATCCAAAAGATACAGAGGTAAACAGAGGCAGATCCCAAACCCTGAGAAATGTGGGTCTGGGGAGATCCCGGGATATTCAAAGTGAGCAGCGAGCCTGCCCAGGCACCCAAGGTAGAAAGCTAAGTATGCCCCTGGGCCTCACCGAGGATAAGAAATCCGGGCAGAGAGCCCAGTGGGTGGATGGTCACCATGGGGCATCCAGATAGGCTGACACCTGACGTGGGCAGGGCAACATCGGCTATTTCCACCCTCAGGCATGGAACAGAATGACTGTTTAGAACGCTGACGTGCCGGGGAGTCAGAGAGCCATTTTCTTTTTTTTTTTTTTTTTTTTAAATGTTTTGTTTCTTTTTAGGTTGCTATTTTTTTTGTTTTTTTTAAAGATTTTTTTTTTTATTATTTCCTTTTTCTCCCCAAAGCCCCCCGGTACATAGTTGTATATTCTTCGTTGTGGGTTCTTCTAGTTGTGGTATGTGGGACGCTGCCTCAGCGTGGTCTGATGAGCAGTGCCATGTCCGCGCCCAGGATTCGAACCAACGAAACACTGGGCCGCCTGCAGCGGAGCGTGCGAACTTAACCACTCGGCCACGGGGCCAGCCCCCAGAGAGCCATTTTCAAAGATGAACAGCAAGAACGTCATATTTCTAGACTCTGGACTCGGGAGTCTAGACCTTTGCTATAGACCGAATGTTTGTGTCCCCTCACAATTCATGTGTTGAAAGCTTATCCCCAGTCTGATGGTGTTAGGAGGTGGGGCCTTTGGGAGGTGATTAGGTCATGGAGGTGGTACCGTCATAAATAGGACTAGTATTCCTATAAAAGAGACCCCAGAGATCTGCCCCCGCCACCGTCTGCCATGGGAGGACACAGCGAGAAGACCGCCATCTACGAACCAAGAAGAGGGCCTTCACCAGACACTGAACCTGCCAGCACTTTCCAGCCTCCAGAACGGCGAGAAATCAGTGTTTGTTGATTACGAGCCCCCTAGCCTGTGTTTTTTTTGTTGTTGTTGTTATAGCAGCACGAATGGACTAAGGCAACCTTCCTCCACCAGCCTCCTTGTGAAGATAACTTTAGATATTGCCCTTTGTCAAGGGGGTTTCTTTAATCAATTCAGCCAACAGTAAACCGAAGCTGGTCGCTGTACCTGCCTCTTTGCTGCCCCTGTTATCATATTACTTCTGCTGCCACCGACGTGAGAGGCAACGAATGCCAGAAGGTCCCTGTTTCTGACTCTGTCTGCAGTCTCATCCAGAGCAGATTTCAGCAGGTTTTATTCCTTCCTCCTTGCTTGCTAACCCACAGAGGAAGAAATCTGTGCTTGCCTGGACAAGCTGGGAGTTGGGGCGGGGATAAGATGAAGCAAGCATTTTCTGTGATAACATCCATTTTTGCAAGAATTCCAGCCTAAGACTAAAAACATAAAAATAAAAACAAACAGATAGATGACTTTCCCCTGGAGAAAGACTTGATCTGCGCACAAAGCAGCATGTATAAAGAGGTTTATCGTGTTATCATTTGTAAAAGCAAAAAATAGAAGTGACTTAATTGTCCATCAGTAAGGAAATAGTTAGACTATCAGACGTCTGTGCTGTAGGATTCCATGCAGCGCTTTTTAAATGAGGCAGATGATAGATATGTACTGATGTACTCCTAAGTAAAACAGATCAAGTTATAAAACTATACTTATGGTATAATCTTGTTTGTGAAAAAAAATCAAAGGCTATAGAATATATAAATATTCAAAATGTATACTTATATATGCACATCCATAGAAAATGGTTCATACCAAACAGGTAATGGTAGCCAGTGCTGGAGAGGAGACTGCCCTGATGGGGCAAAGTGACCTTCACTGGACTGTCTTGTTAGAATTTTTGCCATGAGAAGAGACAAATGTATTAAGTGAACATATTATTTGTGCAATTAAAATAAATTAAAAATAATTCCATGGGATTTTAAACAAACGTATTAGGGCCACAAATTTACCCAACTCTGCTCAAATGTACCAAGAAAATGCAGCTTCTTTCTTTCTCTACAGCTGATCTAAGCGTCCTCAACTTCCTGCGTCCCTCTGGTTAACCGAAGGGCAGGAGCAGGGGGAAATGGCCAAACATTAAACTTTCCAGTCAATGGCGTCTAGTCTCTGACAGTTTGATGGTATCTGCTGAGTAACTCAGGCCCTTTCCAAAAAAGTCTCATCCCTCAGATTTCTTCCCTCTGCCTCTGCTTCTCTCTGAGGGCGTCTGAGTTTGGGGGTTTCCATGCTCTTGTGGCTGAGGGGAGAAGGGAGCTTCCAGCCTAACGGGATCCTCTGGGTCATGCTGGTCTCTGTCTCAGAGTGGCCAGCCACACCATCTGGTCTTTGAGGGAGTCATGCTGGCACCTCCCTGGAATCAGGGTCCCAGCCGTATGCACACCATGGGCCTGCATCCTCATCACATCCCTGGCATGTCCTCTACATCTCCAGAACTTCTGACTCCTTGCACAGCACACACAGGCCGTGGGAAACAGGGATGCGGCCCAGTACTCATCTATCGGGTGTCACTCTTGGCCAAGTCTGCCCCCACCCCCCACGCCCCATCCTTTGCCGTGATGGCCTGGCTTCCAGCCAGAGGCCAGGTTGCTTCTTTGGAATCAGAGCCCCACTCTGGATGTGCCCAGGGCACTGGTCCATACCCTTCACTGTTTCAAGCTCCTGACACCTCTGTGAATCTTTCTTCAGCATCACTAGGTTGGTCCCTGTGATCCAGGGGAGTGAGGGGCCACAAAGACCCTGGCATTTAATCCCCTTGCTCCTCCTCCGTCTCTCCTCTCTCCCCTCCTCCAGGATAGAAGAGAGGAGCTTCAGCTCCTTTCCCTCACTGACAAGGCCATCCCCTGCATCAAATCTCCTTCTTCCCAGCACTTTCAGCCTCAATGCTGAAGAATCCCCTCCGTCATGGGCTGAACTGTGTCCCCCAAAATTCTTATCTTCAAGTGCAAACCCCTGGTACCTCAGAAGGTGACTTATTTGGAGAGAGGGCCCTCAAAGAGGTAATTAAGTTAAAATGAAGTTACTGAGTTGGGCCCTAAGCCAGTCTGACTGGTATCCTTAAGAGGGAGGACCATGTGAGGACATGGGGAGAAGGCGGGCATCTACATGCCGAGGAGAGAGGCCCCAGAAAAAATCAACCCTGAGGACAACACGATCTTGAACTTTTAGCCTCCAGAATTGTGAGAAAATAGATTTCCGTCGTTTAAACCACGTGGTGTGTGGCACTTTATTATGGCACACCCAGCAAATCAACGTGCTCTCCACACCACCAAAGAAACTCCGTAAGCTGAGCCAGCAGGCCTGGTTCTGTTCATATGTGAACTCTGGGACAACCCAAATTAGGAATTAGTGAGGACAAAAATGCAATGGTTAATGATGAAAAATACTATCCCTATTACACAGATTCTGGAATGAATCATCCATTTGGGAAGCTAAGGTCTGCATAATGGCAGAGACCTGTTTGTCCTACTGCAATATGGACAAATAGGGACTCACAGAAAACTGTAGAACAGTAAGGAGAGAGCATTTAGAAGGGATAGCCAAGTAGCCATCTAGAATCTTCTGATTATAGCTACTATATTTCCTGCTGTAACAAGGTCCTCTTTGGGTGTATATATATATTTCCATGTGCCTTAGTAACAACTTTCATTCCCAAAATAAGGATGTAAACCCATGTGTTCTGATGCGAGAGAGTGATTTCTAATGAGCCTGAGTCACGATGCCAGAATCCTTTCCCAGTGCAAACCGTGTGCATCCCTCACACTTGCTCCCACACACACACCCAGCCCAGCCCTAGCCTTCTGAGCGGTCACACAACACTTCCATCCCCCCTTTGCCTCATCAGTAAGCTTTTGCAACCAGAAAAACAGCTCTGCCTCTCAGGCCCAAACAGCTTCTAAGGGGCAGGCTCTCAGAAAAGAAAAGGAGGAGGCTGCTGTTCCCCAGACTCCCCTGGGCAGGCCTTGGAGCTCAGCCCCCCATATTGCCCTCATTTCCATGCCTTTTGAGACATGGCTCAGAGGCGCAACAAGCCCAATCTCCCTTGTACGTCCAAAGGGGTCGGCTGCGGGTACCGCCCCTCTGCACTGGGAAAGAGCTCTGGAGTCATTGTTTGGACCGAACAGCCACTGACTAGCAAGGGGCCGTTTTGAATGTCAGCCTCCTGTACTCAGAAACCGTCAGACCAAGCCACAAAGAAACCGGATCAGGATCAACACAGAGGACCGGGGTCCCATTACTCCCCAGCTTCTGAGTCCCTTTCCTGGCTGCACTCCGTCGGAGGTACCCAGGATGCCTGAGCACCACTGGCCACAAAGGAGCTTTGTTTATCAGGGGTGTGGTGAGGGGTAATCTGGGATAGCAACCGAGCAGCTGGGACCCTGCCGATGGCTTCTATGTATAATTTTCCTGTTGCAACGGAGACTCTTTTAGTCAAAAGCAATTAATCTCTTCTTGAAGTGACAGGTGGCTGGAACGATTTCTTTTACTTTCAGCACACTCACACAAGGTACAAGAAGCCCCATCCACAGAAGGAAGGAATTAGTCAAATTCAACAATTGGGACCTAATTCCTTAGCAGCCAGACAGGAATTAGGCAAAGAAGCTCAGGGTTTTTGGAGAATCTCTTTAATGGCTTCCAGAAAACATATCTCAAAGTCAAGTCTATTGCTTTCACTTGCAAGCAACAGAAACCCCAGAATAAACTCATTAAGACAAAAAAGAAAAGCTATTGCCGTGGAACTGAAGAGTCTGGCAAGCATCGGGCATGGGTTGAACCATGGTTCAAATGATGTCACCAGAAACCTCTCTCTCTCAGGGTCTTGGTTTTGCTCTCTCTGTGTTGACACCTTCCTTCCTTAGTCTCTTCCCTCATGGCTGAAAAATGACCACCAGAAGCTTCTGGGGCCATATACTTCTAGGTTCAAATCCAGTGGGCAGGAGGAGGAAAAGACATCTTTATCCTGACATCCACAGCAAAATCATAATGGTCTCTCTGATCGGACTAGCTTCGTCAGGAGACAGCCGTGAATCAATCAGCGATGTCTAGAGAATGCAGCACACTGGCTGATCTAAGCCGGGGTTGTATGCCATAACCTGGCACATAGCTGACACTGAGGGATGGACAACCCACAAACACAGCTGGAGCTGTTGCCAGGAGACCAGGGAGGGAGTTTGTGGGTGCAAGAGGAAACAGCCATTGTCCTTTACGAGTACTAACATTTAATGAGCTCCAGCTGTGTGCAGGGGCTTTCCAGGCCATATCTCCTTTATCCTCTCAACACCACTGTCCCCATTTTATAGATGACAAAACCAAAGGTCAGCACAACTAAAGGACTTGCCCCATGTTACCCAGCTCATGAGGGGCAACGGCAGGATTTGAAACTGGGACTCTCAGCCTGTGCTTTTGACAGCCACAGCCTCTGTGCAGGCTCCGGGAGCTCCAGCATGAAGACTGAGATGCCCCAAGCCGGGGCCCCTCAACACGATTATCGCGCCCAACGCTTACTCCAGACACTGCAGTTATGTGACAATGAATTTTGTTTGTTTGTTTGTTTAATGAATTTAGTCTGGGTTTTCTGTCACTTGAAATGGAAAGAATCTTAATGGATACAGCAATCACGATGAGCACAGCTGGTCTGTTTTCAGAAGCTGAACTTTCACTGAATCGCCGAGCGCTGAGCTCCTGCAAAGAGCAAACAGCCCATCTATTCCTGGTATCTCTACACCACCAGTTCTGGACACATCAGCAAGTTCAAACTCATCTTAAGAAATAATCGTTTATTTTCCAAGTGAATTCCCTCCACCCACATCCCCGACTCCTGCCCACTAATCTCGGGAAACACTCGCTGTTAGTTTCCTTCCTGCGCTGAAACAGGAAGTTTCTTATCTTATCTGAACCCGATACAGCCTCTCCAGGGAGCCATCGGGCATCACCTGGCAGAACATCGGCAAAGAACACCCAAAGCTGGATGCCGCCAAGCATCCATCTTCGTGATGAGCTGACTGAGGTCCCCACTGAGAGCCAGGGAAATCAATACGGGGGCAAAGATAAGCTTCCAGGTGAGTGGCGGGCAGGAACAAATGACAGCTGGCATGGCTGTGCAAATGGCTGAAGTTTAGTTTGCCAAAGCCTAGTAGAGAAACTCAAATCCCGAATTCAGCAGTTCGGGCTGCAGATAAAACGTGAGTGAGACCTGTGCCCTCAGATGTCAAAGCTTCTGATTGCTCTTCCCTGCTCAGCATCCAGCTCAGCTGTCATCTGTGTACAGGGAGAATGAAATTTTCTACTTATATAGTCTCTCCTGCAAACTCATCATCTGCCTCCCCCGCCTCCCCTCCCCCACCTCCAAGATACTCTGGTTTTTTCGGTTGATGGCTTTAGGCAGGCTGCAAATATCAACATTTTGGTTTCTCCCTCTCTCCTCTGATCAGCCTCTAAACCACTGGTTCTCAATCTTGGCTGCACATTAGAGTTAACTGCAAGTTTTGCTTGGTTGCTAATACAGATGCCTGGGCCCCCATTCATCTCCAGCAGGGGAGCTTCAAAGTTTTCCTACTGGGACCCATAGGAAGAAAGACACTTAAATCATAGCCCAGAACTCTCATATCTAAATGTCCAAAACAACATGTAGCCTCGCTATGTGGGAGGTCCTCTGATATTTTCTGTACTGTTCTTTTTTTTTTTTAACTGATTTAACTTTTTTTTTAGCTGATTGTGATCTGCTAAGAGCTCATACAGATTGGAAAACGCTTGTTTGGAGTATTAATTTGTGTTGTTCTCTTTGGAATTCTCCCTCTTCCACTTTCAAGCCCAGAGTCCAGTTCTTTGCAATTCCTTGCCTTGGGGAATTTTTTTTTTTGCAGGGTGGAATGCAGACACTGCCTGAAGTCAAAGGATTTTCCAGACTTTTGTAAAAGCCTAAACTCTTTGATGAGCTTGGGCTTGATGTCCCTGAGGGAGAAAGAAAGAAAAGGCTTTGGAGGGTGACAAGAGCTTAGAAGCTGGAAATATGAGATACGTGGTGGTCTTAGAGGAGCTGGAACTGTGCCCCATTTGCTGGCTGTGTCCTGGGAAGGTGGCGAGACCCCAAGGGTGAGGGGTGGCTGCATGGCACCTCTGCAAGGCTGGACCCTAAAAGTCCCCAGCCGTGGCAACAATTCTCATGCCCCAGAATGGCAAGGAATCAGAAACTGCTGGACCTCAAGGGAGCACCGGGGGAAATGAGGACGTCTGCCACAATTCCCATAACAACTTAGAGGTTTAACACCCACCCCTATTGCCAGGTACACCTTAGACCTCTGAAATTTTCAGGGAGCCCAAGAAATGGGGAGAATGAGGGACCTATCAATGACTTTCCTCCCATCTTGGTGGGATGCAGACCCAGTCACACTTAAGTTCATTTAAAATAGAACTAAGAGATGTCATATTTCTTTTACTTCTGAGCTTGTGAAATAGATTCATATCCCTGACACTTTAATGCTCCTTCCACTTTTCCCCACTCGGCATCCTCTCCCCTCCATCCCCGTTGCCGCTGTCTGGTTCACAACAGACTAGACTCACATTCTTCCCATTTTACAGACAGAAAGACGAGGCCCGCAGTGGATAAAGGACTTGGTATAGTCACTCAGTGAGCTAACAGGCAAGTTACGACTCCAAATCCAGCTTCCACCATAGCCTACTGGGGTCTACCCTGAGGGGGAGAGAAAAACCCCCACAAAGGAAAAATCCCCACGGCCGAGAAGCTGGTGCGGCTCAGAGTGGCTCCCCAGGCACTTCCAACAGCGCCAGGCGGACACGACAGGTCAGACGGCAGAGGGCCTGCACGCATCCTCCCCGTGCCCTGGAGAGCAGAGGGGCTTGGAGTGTGCTGCCCCCTGAGGGAGAGTGGAGCCGCCACTCGCCTAAAGCCTCCCCTCCAGCAGGTCCGAGGACCCCAGCGCTGTGGGCAGCTGAAGGGCAGAGCTCACACCAAAGGTCTGTTAAAAGGTAAACTGAGGCACGTTAAAATTTTTCAAGAGTTTATCTGAGCATGAATTGATTCGAATCTGGCAGCGCCAAACCAAGGGCGATTAGGAGCTACGGCGGGGGGGGGGGGGGGGGGGGGGGTGCGGCGGCGCTTTATAGAGGAGATGTGGAAGCAGAGCAAAGCAAGTCTTTGATTGGTACCAGGTGGAGCAGTTGCCCTACTGGGGAAAGCCTAGGTGGCAGTTCGCGATGAGCTGCTCTGTGAATGTCAGTGTCCCGGATTTGAGTGCGTTGACTAGCCTACGTTTGGGTTGGTGTGTAGGCCACCCAGGCATTAGAGCCGCCCCAGCCTGAGAGGCTCCTTGTTTGGTTACTTTAACAGCTGCCAGTTCAGTCCTAGGGACTGTGGGGCAGGACGGGAGGGAACCGGAGACGGCCCGGCCCTCTCTAGAGACATCAGCCTCCTTACACGGGATCAAAGCCCACGCCCGATTCTCAGATTTCACGAGGTGTTTAAAACTGCCTGAGCAGCATCAATTTTAAAATCTCGTGCCAATTATGACTTACTAGAAAACCTATTCCTTGACACTGGCCTTTCTACTCCTTAAAAGCTGTCTATATACAGTACTGGAGACCTTTGAAAATGACCAAACTGCATTCCTTTCTTATTTTCTAATTTACTTTAAATTGCGGTGAAATACACATAACCTAAAATTTCCCACCGTAACCATTTGTAAGTGCGCAGTTCAGTGGCATTAAGTACATTCGCACTTTTGTGTGCCTGTGACCAGCATCCATCTCCAGAACTTTTTTCATCTTCCCAGACTGAAATCCTGTCCCCATTAAACACTATCTCCCACTCTCCTCTCCCCCCAGCCCCCGGCACCCACCCTTATACTTTGTGTCTCTGAATTTGACTACTCTAGGGACCTACGTAGGTGGACTCATGCAGGGATTGTCCTCTCGTGACTGGCTGTTTCACTTAGCGTAGTGTCATCCAGGCTCATCCACACTGTCGCGTGTGTCAGAATCGCCTTCCTTTTTCTCACTGAGTGATATTCCATTGTATATATACATCACGTTTTGTTTAGCCATTCTAATATCCGTTATATTGGATATTGTCCATCTGTTGATGGACACTTGGGTTGTTTCCACCTTTTGGCTGCTGGGAATAATGCTGCTATGCACGTGAGTGTACAGATAGCTCCTTGAGACCCCGCTTTCGATTCTTTTGGGTGTGTACCCAGAAGAGGGATAGCTGGATCATATGGTAATTCTCTCTTTAACTTTTTGAGGGAACTACCATATTGTTTTCCATAGCGACTAAAGCTGCGTTTCTTGAGGCGTTTTCTAATATTTAAAATGGTCAGGAAATACAGCTGACCGTCACTTGTTATTCTGATTCAGAAAGGGTTTATCGTCTTAATTTCTAGAAGGTGACTAGAAATTGTGTCAAACGTGAATGCAGAATGTCTCGTCCGGCTCAGTCACGCTCAGCCCAAGCTGGCCACCTTGGAGTGAGTGCTGGGCTCCATCTACCTCTGTGGTCCCTGCAGTGGCCTTTCTCTCTGGCTTCAGAGGCAGACCTGGCTCTGGACCTCTGGGCCACAGTCACACCCCTCAGCCCCTCGGAACCTTGGGCAGCAGGACCTGGGCCTTCAGAGCGGTGAGAGTGGAGGTGGAGAGGTGGTTACTGTCCTGGGTACCATGATGAGTGGCTCCCTCAGGATCATGTAGAGTTGGGGAGAGGCAATTTCCTCCCAAAATCATAATGTGCCATTGGTGGAAGATGGGAGAAGGATATTGGGCAGGTCACGACCAGACATCCACTGCATTCTCCAGACTGGCTCACCATTTGTGTATGTGCAGAGACACACACACACACACACCCCACAATATAATTTTTCATAATGTATGTGATGTTGGAGGAACTTTACATGAAATAACCACTACATAAATGACCCAAAACACAATCCTCCTTCCCCAAAAGGAGTCAACCCAAAGCCCCTATGGCCAGCTTTGCAGTCTAGGATCTCTGGAAATGTCCATTCTTCCTCAGGTTCTATCATGATTGTTCTACCTTGATATTCTGCCACCTGCGGACCACTGCAGTAAGTTTAACTATCACTCTTACATCTTCTATACATTAAGGAGAAGAGAAGAAAAAAGAGAAGATTCTTTTCAAAAATTGTTTTAACAGAAAACAAAGAAATTCAAGTAAAGGCAACAGCCTTCGTTTCTACTTCATCACACGGCACGGCTCATATTTACGATTTCTCACTCCAGCTGACCCTTCCTGATTCCCCGCACTGTAGCATCTAAGTTGACCACAGTTCTTTTCCCGGTAAATAAATATAAATCTTGCATCCTCAGGTATCTTATCTCTTGCCTATCTGCCTGCCTCTCCTGTTAACGTGTATCACGGGGCATGGTGGCAGGGCGAGGAGAGCCCCGTTCCAGCTCCCTTGGTGGAGCAGAATCCTTACTGTCCCAGTGCGATCAGCTCAGGAGATCCTAAAGCCCCACTAATGACACCAGGACCTAAAAAATAGCCAGGGGACAACCTTAGGTTCCAATTTCATGGAATTTTTTTTTCTGCTTTATCTCCCCAAACCCCCCAGGTACACAGTTGTATATCTTAGTTGCAGGTCCTTCTAGTTGTGCGATGTGGGACGCCGCCTCAATGTGGCCTGATGAGCGGTGCCATGTCCGCACCCAGGATCCAAACCCTGGGCCGCCGCAGCGGAGCATGCGAACTTAACCACTCGGTCAAGGAGCTGGCCCCTCATGGAATTTTTTGATCCTAGGTGGAAGGATTTCTCCCGCAGGTACTAAAACCTATAAAGAGATAGATGAAGAAAGGGAGGACATATCATGACAGAGGGTCCTTGGGGGGCGGGGGACCTCTTCTCCACAATATATTGGATATTGGCTCAGAATATACGCCACACCCTGCAAGACAGCATCCCACACTCTTACGCTGTTCTCCCCAGCTGGGACTGTTACTCGAGCTGATTTTTCAATAGACCGTTAGAAGGTTTTTAAAGGCAGCTACTTGTTGAATTCAGGTAGAACATAAAACCAGTAGACTCAAGGGCATCAGTCCGTTACTTCCTTTCTTTTGCTAACATGACTTTTTTGTAACATGACTTTCTTAATAGAAGGCGATGTTGTGTGAGATGCCATGTGCGCTAAGACCCATTTGGTAAAGCCCTGCTGCCTGAGGCATGGCGGGCAGGGAAGAACAAGCTCAACCTGCAAATAGGTGTCTCTTCCGGGTGGTCACACAGTGGGAACAGCCCAATATGTAATCAGGCTGCCAGAAAGTGGCTGGCTGATTCCTTCAGAACATGATACAGTATTGAGCCCACACTTTGGGATTTCCAGATCTGCCATTTGTGGGTCTGCTTCTCTCTGACCCTTCATTTTGCTCATCTATAAAATTGGGCATAATAATAGAATCTACTAAAGGTTAAATGAGTTAATGCGTGCAAAGCACCAAGAACAGTGCCTGGCACTAGTAGATTTTGAAGGCATTATACACCACTATTATTATTACCACCCCAGTGTTAGGAGGCCACGCTCCATGGGTCTCTCACATTTCTGCAGGCCTTCTGAGCAGAGGCATGACAGATGTGGTCTGGACTATCTTTTCAAGGATGTTTGTACAGCAAATAGCCTTGGAAGACATCCTGTCTCTCTCCAGGGCAGGGGGCAGACCTGATTGCTGACCAGGAGACTAACAAGTATGCTGCCCTCGGGGGCAGAGGTTGAGCAGGTTTGCTCACAGCTCATTATAAAGCATTGGAGTTTCCTAAGGAATTCTTCAACTGTGACACTCTCACTGCATGTGCAGCATCCACATGGGCCGCTCTACATCATCCCACGGAACTCGAGGGTTAGGGGGACACAGCCAAACATGAAGCTCGTGCTGCCTGCTGTACTGTAATAACGTCTTTTGTCTCTGATCCAGGAGTTTCATGTCTCCTGCAAGCATCCGTGAAACTAGCAAACGAAATTAACTTGCTAACAAGGCAAAATCTCAGACCTTCCAGAGTTCTTGACAACCGGAAGCTGAAAGTTCGTTGCCATTGCTAACAAATCAGACTCGGCAGTGTGATTTCCAAGACAACCTTGACCCACACTGTTGAACCCATTCATAGTCTCTACCTAGGTCTTCATGGACACCTTAGCCAGGACCTATTACAGCAATTCTGCTCCCATATATCACTTCCCCTTGGTGGAGTGCTGTTGGGAAAACCTAGCTTCATGGCTAAATGAATTGATGGTCCCTGGACAGCTCAGGCTGCATAGTAGTTACATGAGTTCCCTGACTTAGTGTCCACCAAGTAGCAACCCAGTGTCTACTTCTCAAAAGAAGTTTAATTTGCTAATGCTCCAAAATATAAAGGGCTCTACTGTGATTTTCCAGTCAGGGCTTATCCTCAGCTCTATAAAGTGTCCCAGTTTGCCGTAGAACTTTAAAGCATCATGGGCTTTATTAGGTCAAAGGGCTAGGTGACAACATACCCTGAACTGCAGCCTTGAACAGCTGGAAAACCATGGGAGACAGGACGATGCCTCCCCACAACACGTCCACGTCCTGACCCCGGAACTTAATAGAAGGCAGTGTTGTGTGAGATGCGTGTGAATGAGTTGGTTACTTGGCAAAGGGGAATTAAGGTTTCTAATCAGCCGACATTAAAATATGAAGATTATGCGGTAGGTCCAATATAATCACAAGGATCTTTAAAGGTGGAACAGGGTGGCAGCAGGGGAGTGTCAGAGAGCTAAGGAGCGAGGCTCAGCCTGCCACTGCTGGCTTCAAAGACTGCAGGGAACTACAAGCCTAGGACTATCAGAAGTTTCGGAACCTGGAAAAAGGGGAGAAAACGGATTCTCCTCCAGAGCTTTCAGGAAGGAACCCAGACCTGCCAACACCTTGATTTCAGCTCAGTGAGACCCGGGTCAGACTTCTGACCTACAGAGCTGCAGGGCAATAAATCTGTGTTGTTTCAAGCCACTCAGTTTGTGGCAATTGGGTACAGCAGCAATAGGAAACGACGCAAGAATTTTCCCATCCTCCAGAGTCTATGCAAGGCTGGTAGTAAAGGTCAATAAACAGGTCAAGACAGGACAGTCCAGGTGGACAGGATGCCTCCAAAATCCGAAGAGGCCCTCCAGGCTTCACTCCTCCTCTTCGTGGGTCCCGCCCAAGGCCGGTCCCTCCCAGGAGATCTGACAAGCCGCGAGAACTCAGCACCAGCGATGTGCGTCTCCAAGGTTGGTTTTGGCAATCTCAGCCCTGCAGCTACAAGCAGAGAGAGGTCACCTCGGGATGGCCACTGATTTCCTATTCCTGGTGGCAGTTGATATTTTGTACGCGTGTCAAGACCTAGAAGCTACTCTAACTTAAACCAAAAAAGAATCTATTGGAAGGATGTCGAGTGGCTGATAGACCAACGCAGAGTTGAGCTAGAAGGATGAGCTACCTCTTTTCCTTCGACAACAAATGCCTTCACCTCTTTGATGATTTCTGTCCCATTCACCTCCCAGGGCCTTTGTGAGGATCAAATGGAGCCTAGAGGAGAGGAAAGTGTCGGGGGACACTGTGCACATGCTGTGCTGGCTACCACCTTCGTTCCGAGCTGACGTGGGAGAAACCCATGGAGAGAACTTGGGAATTCAGACTGAGGCTCAGAGCTCACCTTCTCCAAGAAGCCCCACCAAACTCACATGACTCCTCCCCTCTGCTTGCGCCCTCCCTACCCCAAGGGAGCCACACAGCAGGCTTCCTAATGCCACGAACATTGGGTCTAGGAGTCAGTGAACTGCTGACTCCAGCCCAGCGTTCTCCAATCTGGTGGGACCAAAACACACAGCCAGGGTGGGCTGAGGCCCCGGGGCAAGACCGGCCTGTAGTGCAGCATCAGGAAATGCAAAGGTGGTCATCAAGGGAAACTGAGGCAGGCACACCAGATTTGCTATTCCATTGCAGCTTCCTCAACACACTGCTCAGCCATTCCTGAGTGTTTTGATCTGCTAGGCAGCCCCGCTCTGAGCTCTTTGCCTGGATCCTTGCAGGTGAGGCTGTGAGAACCCTGGGGGGCATCAGGCCCCTATCAGCGAGGAGAAACAGTTTCAGAGGGAAGGCTTGTGCTAAGGTCACACTGGCAGATGGCAAAACTGGGATTGGAAGCCTCACCATGCCAGTGGTGTGTGATTTCCTCCCATGGCCTTGCCCTGACAACCCGGAGCGTCTCGTCTCCACACCAGGGCGCTGTTTCTTTGCACGGTTCCCACGGCAGCCTGTGGCTTTCTCAGATGCTCCCCTCTCTCCTGGGACTGCACAGGTGCCAATCCCTCAGCAGAGAAGTTTGCCGGCTGGTTGTTAATTAGCAGGTACTTAACTTCGAGGAGTCATTAATGCCCCTAAAGTGGTTTGACAGCAGAGAAAGTGCTAGCCCCTGGCAGGACCAGCCTCCCCCCGAGGCTGAAGCCTCCTCGCCTGCCATCTCACTGTCTCCTTAGCAGGCCCTGCTTCTTACCCTCGCCCTCTCCATCCACTGAGACACCACGAGAAGAGACAAGACTGTCCCTGTCCTCTGGCTTTCATCTTCTTTGCCGGACGCAGCTCTGCGCTGTCAGGGCTAATCCTGCTAAATCCTTACATGAGAAGGTGGCCCCAGCTTCAGCCACGCCCCTGGCCCCAGGCTGAAATGCCGCTGCCTCCCCACCTTGCACAATTCAGGGAGACGATGGTCTTGTCTGCATTCTCACTGTCACTCCCTTGGGTCGGTCGGCTGGTTGGACGGTGAAAGAGGCGGCTGGGCTGCGAGCCCGGAGATGAGCTTTCCAGAGCTCTCGCCTCTCACTGCAGGTCGCCCCAGCCCGGGAGAAGCTTGCCCTCCCTCCTGGTTCCTCTGGTCCTCACCCTTTCTCCTCTGAATGCCAGCGCGCCGTGCTCAGCAGCAAGGGAGCAGCAGACAGCACTTGGTCTCATCAGGCCCCGGGGATGGGGCAGGCAGAGCGCCGGTTCCCCCGAGCACACGAGGCCAAAGCTGAAGGGAGAGTCACCGAAGCTTCTGACAGCCTCAACCCATTCAGGTCCTCACCCCCCTGGCAAATCTCGGGGTTTGGCGATGAAAACATGTTGAGGCGCTGACTGCTCCCCCACCTTTTGGGGTGAAATTTACATAACATAAAAGCAACGGTTTGAAAGTATCCAATTCTGTGGCATTTAGTGTATTCACAATGGCATGCAACCATCACCTCTATGTAGTTCCAAAATGTTTCCACCACCCCCAAAAGAGACCCCATAAGTATAAGCAGTCCCTCCCACTCCCCCCTCCACCAGCCTCTGGCACCCACTACTCTACTTTCTGTCTCTTTGGATTTACCTATTCTGTATATTTTACATAAATGGATTCCTACAATATGTGACCTTTCGTGTCTGGCTTATTTCACGTATCAATGTTTTTGATGTTCATCCACGTTCTAGCATCAAACAAACATTCACACACTCATGTTCATAGCAGCGCTGTTCACAGTAGCCAGCAGGTGGAAATAACCCAAATGTCCATCAATGGAGGAACAGATAAACAAAATGTAGTATATCTACACAGTGGAACACTGCTCAGCCATAAAAAGGAATGGAGGGGCTGGCCCGGTGGCACAGCGGTTAAGTGCACGCATTCCACTTCAGCAGCCCAGGGTTCGCCGGTTCGGATCCCAGGTGCGGACATGGCATCGCTTGTCAAGCCATGCTGTGGTAGGCGTCCCACATATAAAGTAGAGGAAGATGGGCATGGATGTTAGTTAGCTCAGGGCCAGCCTTCCTCAGGAAAAAAGAAAAAGAAAAAAAAGAGGATTGGCAGCAGTTAGCTCAGGGCTAATCTTCCTCAAAAAAAAATTAAAAAAAAAAAAATGGAATGGGATCTCACAGAGACAGGAAGAAGAAAGGTGGTTGCCAGGGGTTGGGGTGGGGGGATGGAAAGTCATTGTTTAATGGGGACAGTGTTTCTGTTTGGGAAGATGAAAAGTTCTGGAGATGGATGGTGGTGACGGGTGCACAACAAAGTGAATGTACTTAATGCCACTGAACTGCACACTTAGAAATGGTTAAGATGGTAGATTTTGTTATGCATATTTTACCCCAATATAAAAAAAAAGGAATTGTATTGATATATGCCACAACATGGGTGAACCTTGAAAACATTATGCCTGCTTTTTCCCCCCTCCTTTTGTCCCATGTTTTCTTGTTATATAGAGTAAGGCTTTAAACCAACTTCCTTCAAAACAACTTCAGGAAAAATCTGTAGGAGAATTTGATTTATTTACTTAATAAGTTACATCAAACCCACACTGATCCCTGAGTCAGCAGGTCCAAATTAAACAAACATTTATAGGGGTTCTGTGCCGACCACGTTCTGGACTCGAGCTCCATGCTGGTTGCCCTAATCACTCCCATTAATATGCGTGGTGGGCGTCATCATCATCATCATTATTCTCACTTAACATTTGAGGAACCGGAATAAGTAAAATTTCCAGAGTTTCAGTTTTGCAAGATGAAAAGAGTTTCAGAGATGGATGGTGGTGATGGTTGCACAATAACATGAATGTACTTAATGCCACTGAACTGTGCACTTACAAATGGTTAAGATGGTAAATGTTAGGTTTGGTGTATTTTATCACAAGTGAAAATAAAGGGGAAAAAATTTCACGAGTAAATTTCACAAGGTTGCACAGCCATCGAGTGGCAGGGATGGGCACTGGATCACTAAGCATGGGGAATAGTTTGGATGGCCAGGGCGAGGCGAGAGCACTGGGACAGGAGTCTAGGTACCCGGCTGTGGGCCAGGCTCTGCCAACGGCCCCCAGTGTGACCCTGGGTAAGTCCTTTTCATTCACTGGTTCTTTCGGGCCTTAAAAACAAACAAGCAAACACCTTCTGGTTCTCTGACTCTGAGTGTGTGTCTGCGTCCCAGACACCCTTACAGATGCCAAGAGCGGATCACATGGACAGTCAGCTCCTTCAGTCCTGGCCCAGCATCAGATCTAGAGACCAAGTTACTAATTCAGACGGATGCGCCAGGTGCCAAGAGGCACCCGAGGTCGTCCCCGCCTGTGGAGACAATAATGGTTTATGACTCTGAACTCACTGGAAGGTTGGCGAGGTCAAAGCGGGAACTTGAGTGTTTGTTTAAGTCTTTGTCCAAGAACCTCTCCACTTGCGCCTGGAAGATAATGAGTTCTGAGCCGCCCCAGAGTCGGGCGCTCTGTGGGTTTGACACAATCTGCTCTTTGATGAGAAACCCACGCATATTAATCACTAGGAAACAAAAAACACAGCAAACCAGCATCACTCACTTAGCAAATATTTACTGAGCGCTGCCAGGTGTTCGGTGCTGTGCCGGGCCCTGGAGATGAAGCAGAGGAAACGGCAGAGACAGGTCCTGGCTTCAAGGAGTTTGCCTTTTAGCAGTGGATCCTGTCGATAAATGAGCATGGATCAAAATCACGGAAGAGAAGAGCGTGAAGAGGATGGGGAGGCTGCTGCAGAAAGTGCAACCGGGGTGACGTTGGAGCCAAAGCCTGAATGACAAGCGGCAGCAACCGCACGGGCAGCTGCAGAAAGCGCTGGGGGCGGAGGGAAAAGCAAGGGCGCACAGCCCCGGATGGACGGGGGACAGGAATGGGCCTGTAGCATCCTCTCCCCCTGCCAGCCAAACACAAGTCTCTAGAGGATGCCAACAGCCCCGAGCTGGGCCTGGGAGGCATAAAAGAGAACCTTTCGCCGTCACTGGGGCTCCAGAGAAACCCATGGTTTGGGCACTCCCTGAGCACAAAGGATGGAGAAGAGAAGACAGAGGAAGGGGACAGGTGGCTAGGAGCAGCTTCGCCAGGGAGAATTTGAGTCCTGGGACCCTGCTTCCCCAGGTCACTGTTAGCCATGCAGGGACCATGATCCCCAACGGGACTGTAAGAGCCTTGGGGTAGGGATGTGGTCCTCTTCATTCCTGTATCCCCTAGCCTGCCATGGGACCTGGGCCCTGGCGTGGAGTGAGTGACTCCAGGACCATCCTCGAGCTGCATGAGGGACCCTACGGGGCGCAGATGAGAGACCAGAGCCTCCGTGAGGCCAGACAATTGGCCCCAAGTTTTCATTGCGTGCCTAAGACTTGTCTTGCATTTTAGCTTCATCCAGCATCTCTTCACTGGCCACTGCTCCTTCCACCCTCACCTCCCAAAGCCCCACCTACCTCTCCCACTCACTTCTCTCCAGGCACACCAGCCTGTTCCTTCCGGGCACCAAGATCTTTGAGTGAGCTGTTCCCTCTGCCTGGACTGCTTTTTCTCCCGCTCTCCTTGCACGGCTGAATCCCTCATGTCATTCAGGTCTCAGCTCAAATGTCTCCTCTTCAGGAAAGACCTCCCTGACCTCAGTCAGTAGCCGCACCCCACCCCAAACACCACGCTCGATACCAATGCCCTGCTCAGTTCTCTCCAGAGCGCTTCTCCTCCCCGCGATCATTGGGCTTTATCTCACTCACGGTTATATCCTGCAGCCCCCGGAAAGGTGGGCTCCACTGAAGCAAGGGCTTGTCTGGGCTATCACCTGACCCTGGGACAGGACCTGGCTCATCAGGAAGCACTCAGGGAAGATTTGATGGGTGGAAGGGTAAGATGAGGGGGAGGGAGAGGAAGAAGAAAAGAGGGAGGGAGTGGAGGAGGGGAGAAGGGAGAGGGAGGGAGGGAGGGAGGGCAGGAGAGGGAGACAGAGAGAGAGAAGCTTGGCCCCTGTTCTCAGGGACCTCACAGACTATGGAGGGGACTGATGTGCAGACAGATACTCACGGTGAGGTACAATAGGTGCTCACGATGCAGTAGAGAGGGCAGAACGCTTGTGTCTGAGGCAAGTCAAGGAGTACTTCAGAGAGGTGGCATCACAAAAGCTCGTTTTGAAGGATGAAGAGGAGTTCTCCAGGGAGACAAATTGGAATGTCATTTCTAGAGAAAGGCAACCACATTGGAAAAGCCAAGGGCTGTCAGGCAAGCACATCTGACGTATTATTGGTGTAGAACAGGCACTCGCAGGGGGACAGACGGAGAACACAACGGCTAAGAGCAGCAGGGCCACGTCTGAAGGCCTTGAAGGCCAGGCCTGGGGCTTAGACTTGATGCCGTAGGTGACCTGGGAGCAACTGGAGTTTTATGTGGGCAAGAGATGTAAATAATGGTCAAGGCAAGAAATGATGTGGGCGCTGGTGATGGTGGGCAGAAAAGGGGAGGATTCCAGAGATGTTTGGGGGGCAAAAGGACAGCGATCAAACACAGGGGTGAGGCAGAAGGAAAGTCTAAGAGAAATCTCATGGTTCTGGCTTAGGGGCCAGCGGGCCACCTCTGAGCTGGGAGCAGGAGCAGCCGGGGGCGAAGGTGACGCATTCATTATGGACACGTCATGTTTGAGGGTGTATGGCATATCTTGGGAGGGGAGCGTCCAGAAGATGAGTGGGAATACAGAGCACAGAGCAGAAGGGCTCCAGTGTGGGGCTCGGCTCCTGAACAGGGCGGCAGAACTAAAAGAGCTGCTCTGAAAACCAACAGGACGTGCCCCTGAGATGACAGTGGCCCTCCCTGCCCCTGCTCCTGCTCCAGCCAGAGGGCCACAAGGTGCCTTGTCTCCTGTCTCCCTCTTCTTTGGTCAAAAGGTCCCATAACCCTTTATCCAGATGGGCTTAGAGAGGGCTAGTCCTGTTCTCCGCCCCCGGAAAGGCTCCTGAGTGTGACCCCAATCCCTGGGCTGGGGACCCTCTTCGTCCTTCCTTTTGCAGCTGGAGTATTCTTCATGACACAGGCTCGGGGTCCTGGAGACAGTCATGAGGCCCCATCTGCTTCCCTCTTCCCTAATCTGGATCTTCTTCTTCCCTCTAACAGGTATGGGAGGCCCAGCTGCTGACAAGGGATGTGTCTCATGGTCCAGGCTGGCCACACTCGGCCTTGTTTCCAGTTTCCTCCCTATCTTCAAATTTTATGTTCTAGGCGTGTGCTGAGCTTCTGACCAGCCCCGCCCAAGGCCTCAATTCCGCGAGCCACCAGAACATCAGCTTTCCTTCTCTTATCCACTCTGGGTGCCCACACTCCGTCCCCACAGCCTGCACTCACTGTGACTGTCACTCACCTCTGACCCTCATCTACTTAAATACCATCCACTTTCAAGACTCCTCTCCAGTGCCACTGCCTCCAGGAAGCTCCCCATGATGCTCCGAGGTTTGCATCCCTGATCACACTCTGACCTTATGGTCCCATGGGTGATTATCTCACCTACCCACCCCCAGGGCCCTGGGACTGTGGCTGGTTCATCCACATGAGGTCGGGACCCTCACAGCCCCAGGCTCAGGACACGGTGCAGAGCAGCCTCTGATAAAGGACCAGCTGCTGACTGAGCAAACCAGACGGAGCAGAGGGACCCGTGAGACCCGCCAGTTCCCTCAGAGGGCTAACAGGTCTTATAAATCACATAAAATTTTATAAATCATATAAATTATGTTTTTATGAAGCATGAAAATCACCGGTGAGACCACCTGTGGTGGAGGCAGCCCCCAGAGAGACCTGAGTTATTCTAAAACAGATGAGTCTTCACCACCTCATGGGCCCAGCACCCCTCCACTGCCTGGGTACCAGCACACTCCTTTCCAAAGGGAGAAAAACCAGACACTCCCATGGTATAGGAGTGAGCTTGGAGAGGGACCGCGTGGGTACAAATTCCAGGTCTTCCCCTTACTGGCTGAGATTTTGGCCAAGCTATATCGACTCTCTGAACCCCGGGTTTGTCTTCTACAAAATGGAGGTGACACCTCCATAGGAAATGACCCCTATCCCATCAGTCTGATGCAAAGATTAAGAGAAAGCATTATTTCCTCAATTCCCAACATGCTCGAGGGAAGCTATTGGGGGATTTGGGTTTGTGTCCCGGCAGGATTATGGAATCGCTGAGTGACTTTGAGCCAGGCCCTTCCCTGGAGAGTGGGGAAAGGGAAAGAAAGAACCTGGACTTGGGAGCAGACTGTTTCCAGGCTACGTGACCTTAGACAGCTTTCCTGATGTTTCCAAGACTCTGTGTCATCCTCTATGTAACGAGGAGAATCAGTGGTTGCTGCAGGGGTTAAACGTGACACGGGCAGTGCATGAAAGTGCCCAGCACGTTGTTGACAGAAGGAAACCCAAAACTATCAGTCCTCCTCTTCTTCCCCGTACAGGCCCCCGTTTCTACCAGCACACTGAAAAGATTGGATGAGCTAGTCATGAAAACGGGGTTACCACCAACCTCTCAGCGACGGGAGCTGGAAGGAGGGAACAGACGTGAGAATGATTTGTAGCTGGAAGGTGCTGTGTGTGCCCGTGAGAAGTGCTGTAGACTGAATGTTTGCAGCCCCCCAGAGTCATATGTTGAAACCTAGTGCCCAACGTGTTTGATAGTATTTGAGGTGGGCCTTTGAGAGGTGATTAGGTCACAAGGGTGGGGCCCTCATGAGTGGATTAGTGCCCTTTATCAAAGAGCCCCAGGGAGCTTTCTCACTCTCTCCACCACGAGAGGACACAGTGAAAAGATGGCTCTGTGTGAACTAGGAGGCAGCTCTCAGCAGACACCAAATCTGCTGGCGCCTTGACCTTGGGCTTCCCAGCCTCTAGAACGTGGGAAATAAGCATTTGTTGTTTGTAAGCCACCCAGTCTATGGTATTCTGCGGGAGCAGCCCAAACAGACAAGAAGGCTTATTGCAGTCGTCCTGGTCTGGCTGTCTTGACTGTGGCAGTAGGTGAAGGGGTGACTCCTATAAAGAAAAAGGGAGATGAGTGGAGAAACCTGGTAGACACCACCGCGGCCAAGACACACTGACTTCATGTACCTCCCGAGAGGGTGTACCGAGAAGGACACAACACCACTTCCACAGTCTATTTGCCAAAAATGAAAACCTCAGTCTAATTATGAGGGAACATCAGACAAACCCAAAGTGAGGGACAGTCAACAAAGTAACTGCCTAGTACTCTCAAAAGTGTCCCAGCCAAGCTAGAGGGGATGAAAATGACATGACAGCTAAATGCAATAGGAATCTTTGGTAGACAACAGGCACAATTTGAATAAGGCCTGCAGATTACCTAACAGCATCGTTATCGGTGCTACTTTCCCGGTTTTGATCATGGTATCACGGGCGAGGACGATGCTAAGATTTGGGGAAGATGGGTGGGCGTTTAAGAGAACTCTGCACTGTTTTTGCATCTTTTTTTGTAAATCTAAAATTATTTCAAAATTTAAAAATATCCTGAAGTTAACGAAAAGAGAGAGAGATTCAAGTACAGAGAAGCCGGCGGCCACTCATGGCTCCCAGTGTTGTGGTCAACACGCCCAGGCCTGTGTCCCTTCACAACCCCAGCAGGCTCAGCGGCCTCAGTGGGCTTAGAGAGAAGGGGGATTCCTGCTTTCTTCCCAAATCAGGGCCTAAACCCTCACACCCCTAGTCACCATTAGCCCATGTAAGTCTCTCCGGGAGATGCAGACAGAGGCAGAAAACAGCAAACCCAGTCTTACGTGAGTGCTTCTCCAACCCCCCACCAGCAGGTGGGGACTCCAGGCTAGAGGCAGGCCAGGGCCAGGAGAAGGCCTCTGGTCCCCAGGGCCCGGTCCCAGGGCGCAGCCCTGCCCGGATGGGTGGTACCCCCTCCCCCTCGGTACGTTCCTGCCCCCTCCAACTCAACATTTTCGCTACAGGGAACTTTTTGACACAACAGAAAAGTCTCTTGGACTTTCCCAGAATTGTAGTCAATCTTTCAGTAGCTGTCCTCTGAGAAAATATGTACTCGCAAAAGTAAAATCGAAAGTATTGCTCTTTTAAAAATAAATCTCTATCTTACCTACCACAACAAAAATATATCTGTTTGGGAAAACATGATGTGTTTATGTCTACAGAGAAGCTTGGGCTCCTACAGACTCATGGAGAAACGCTTGTGGGAATACTTGTCCGCTTAACCAGCAGCTGGACGTATTGTCTTCTCTTACGAGTTGGCTTTTGCGAATGGTTGGAGTGGGAAGAGGCCCTCCTGGCAGGTGGCTGCAGGATCTCCTCCTCCCCGCCCTCCTCAGACCCTGCCCAGGCCCCAGCCCTTCCAGGGAGGTCCGAGGCTCACGTGCTTGTCAACTCCATTCCAGGTCCTGGGAGAGGAGAGAGAAGATCGCATCTTCTCCCATCGCTGGCAACAACGGTCCCGAGCACGCCTGGGTTCTCGAAACGAAAGTCTGCAGTTCACCCTGCCTGGAGAGGACTTGAGTTGGGCTTTGTGGCTGAAAAGTCCAGAAAACCTATCCATTCATTCCAGCCACCTTGTCTTGCAGATGGGGAAACTGAGGCCGAGAGAGGGGAAGGAGGTTATCCTAAGTCAAAGAGAGTCAGCAGCAAAGTCGGGGCTCAAACAGCCCAGCCCAGAGTGGGACGGCCGCTGTGGGCCACAGGCCCCACACACTGTCAGGACAACGTTCAAGGGAGGATCACCCCATTCGCACTGCTTTGCCCCCAGACTGGCTCCACTCTTCCCTGGAGGGAACCACGTCCGCTCGCACAGACCCGGATTTGAATCCTGGCTCTCTGTCTGAATACGGTGCAGCCCTGAGCAAGTGCATCGACCCCCAAGCTTCAGATACGGCATCTGGAAAAGATTTCTTCTTCTTGTTCTGAAGACAGCGAAGCACAGTGGCAAAGTCCCAAGGCCTGGATTTGAGTCCGGGCTCCCCACCGACGGCCGTGTGACATGAGCACGTTGCCTGAGCTCCTACCCTCCATTTCCCCTCACGGAACAAGGATGACAAAATGACTCCTCCATCATGTTGATGTGAGGACTGAGTGAGCTATGCTGTGAGCCCTGGATGCCCAGATGATGCTCCGTAAACGCTGGCTCGCGTGACTGTCGTTGTTTTCCCAGCACTTTATGTAAAGAGCCTCACTCTCCAGGAAGGGCTGGGAGCCCACGCCTTCCTGTTCCTCTTTGATTTGGCCTGGGATCAGCAAACTTTTCCTGGAAAGGGTCAGAAAGTAAATATTTTAAGCTTAGAGGGCCATATAGTCTCTGCCACATCTTCTCACTTCTGGAGCACGAAAGCAGCCATTCACAATACGTAACCAAACGGGCGTGGCTGTGTCACAACACGACTTCATTTACACAAACAGGTGCCAGGCCAGATTAGGCCCACGGCTGAGTCTGCCAACCCCTGGGCTAGGCCTTGGCACCCCTGTCTCCAAGAAGACCTCCTTCACTATCACGTGAGTCCTTTTTATGCAGAATAAGAACTCATTATAATATTACATCAAACACGTTTGTGTACTAGTCACCTTCAATGGCTACAGAGCATTCTATTCAGAGTGTGTGTGTATAATGGTTAAATATATACAAACGTATTTAATATATGTGATGGCTAAATAAATAACATATAGAATGGTTAAATATATTAAGGTGTATTTTTCTCAACCATTATTTATTATTTTATTTGACAATATTATCCTACTGTGTATCAGGCACCCTGGTAGGAACTGGGGGTACAGCAGTGAGTGACACATGCAAGGTCCCTGCCCTCAGGGAATATACATTCCCGTGATTGCTGTTCCCAGCTCAGTCATGGTCGGCCTTGTCTTCAGTTTTCTAGAACTGTTCTTCCTATCTGCCATCAAGTGGAATGTGTCAGTGTGTGTGTCCCAATTTTTGGTTCTGAAATCAGGGCCTTGTGATCATAAATGACACTTCCATGGACAATCAGCAAATATGCTTCTTTCTGGTCACTTCCTCTGGATGAATTCCTGAGTGGAATCGCTGCCCCAGAGGGTGTGAGCCTTTTAAGGTGACTTGATACATATTATCAGATTGCTTTCCAAAGGGGTTGCACCCAATTTACACGCTGTCACCAGCAATGTGTGGGCGCCACGGTTATACGACGACTGTGTCAGTCCTGGGTGTGATAATTATATTTCCTAATTTGTGCTAATTTAATAGGTGTAAAATTGAATCTCATTTTAATTTGCGTTTCTTTGATAGTTATGAAGGTTGAACGCTTTCTCTGATAAATATACACTTGAATTGCTTCGTTCACATATTCGTTCGTTTCAAGCGTTGCCCATTAGCGCTGTACTATATGCCAGACGCCGTGCCACGTGCCGAAACACGGAGATACACAAGACACAGTCCTACGTTCTAGGATCTTGTATCCAGTGGGGAAAGCACACAGTGAACCACAGGCCCGATGCGGTAGAATGGACCTCGTGCTAGAGAGAGGTCCAGAGGACTTGGGGGGAAGCGGAGGGATCAGGGAGGTGACACAGAGGACAGCACCTAACCCAGGCCGGAGGCTGAGAAGGCTGCTCAGCTGCTCTGGAGCGGCCTTTGACAGCCAGCTGGACAAGCAGGAAAGGACTTTTCCTGTTTACATCCGTCCATTTCTTTCCTGTGCTGTGTACTGACCCAGTGTGCGCATTGTCCTATTAGCGTGTGTGCACGTGTGTGTCTACATGCATCTGATGCGTGGGGGTCCTGCCTGTGTGACGCGTGCTGTGTCTTCGGGTGTGGACCTGGGTGCCCTTGTGCTTTAGTGGTTTCGGGGGCACGTCAGCATGTGTGTCTCTGTGTGGCTGTCGTGCTGCGGGTTCTTGTAGTTCTGACTCAAGCCGCTGGGACCAGCTGGGCCTGGGTTCCTGTGGGTGAGGGATGGGGTGATTTGCACGGGCTTCTGCTAGCAGAGGTCTCCAGCTGCACTGACCTCTTTTGGCCACTGACGCTGCCCCAGCTGACCTCGGCTCCAGGCTCTGCCTCTGTCTGCAGCAGGCTGGGGACGGCCATCCTGGCCTCTCGGGGTTAGCTCTGTGGTCCCAGGCAGACACAGCATCTTCTCGGAGTTTTTGGTCTTTGTCAGCTGAGCCCAGCGCCCCTCGCTTCTCACAATCCCCCTGGGGATGGGGGAACCCCAGAACCGGGTAGGCTAAACAGAGCCCTCTGCTTTGAGCCCCTGGAGACTCTATAGACACTGCATCGTGAAAGGCAGCCCAGAGCACTGCCCACTCCTGACCGCCAGAAGCCAGAACGAGAAGTGGCGTCACCCCAGCGAGCGAGCCACCACACTGGTCCTCCGATTGCCAGGGAGGACAGCCGTTGGCCCCAGAGGTGGAGAAGGGACAGAATTGATGTTGCCAGCTTTGTCAGAGGGCCGGGTGTCCTGCAGCCATCTGCTGCAATGCCTCTACACAATGCCTGCCCGTCGTGTTTTGCTGCTTGAAGTAAATCACCAGGCAGAGGCAAGCGCTTTGCTCCCACCTCCTAACCCTGCACCCCCCGCGAGATGTAGGCACTGCTAGCAATTTTCCTTTAAGTTTATTGAGATATAATTCCCTTGCCATACAGTACACCTATATAAAGAGTACAGTTCAGTGGGTTTTGGTCTATTCACAGAACTGTGCAACATCACAATTTAATTTTAGAACATTTTCATCACCCGAGAATGAAACCCCGTGCCCATTAGCGGTCACTCTCCACGCCACCGTCTCCTCCAACGCCAGCTCTGAGTAACCCTAATCTAATTTCTGTCTCTATAGATTTGCTTATTCTGGATATTTCATACAAAAGGAATCATACAATATGTGGTCTTTTGTCACTGGCTTCTTCGACTTAGCATAATGTTTTCGAAGTTCATCCACGTTGTAGCCTAAATCAATACTTCAATTCTATTTATCGCCAAATAATATTCTACTGTATAGATACCACGTTTTATTCATGGATTCACCAGCTGATGGACAGTTGGGTTGTTTCCGCTTTTTGGCTGCTGTCAACAATGCTGCTCTGCACGTTCAGGTACACGTTTCTGTGTGGATACATGTTTTCGTTTTGCTCGGGAGACAGACTGGAATTGCTGGGTCCTATGGTAACTCTATGTTTAACTTTTTGAAGAAACGCCAAACTGTTTTCCAAAGCAGGTGCACGATTGTACATTCCCACCAGCAGGGAATGAGGGTTCCAACTTCTCCACGTCCTCAACACTTGTCATTTCCCACTTTTTCAGTAACAGTCATTGTGATGGGCATGAAGTAATATCTCACTGTGGGTTTTTTGGTGTTTTTTGTTTTGTTTTGTTTTTTAAAGATTGGCACCTGAGCTAACAACTGTTGCCAATGTTCTTTTTTTTTTCTTTCTGCTTTTTCTCCCCAAATCCCCCAAGTACATAGTTGTATATTTTAGTTGTGGGTCTTTCCAGTTGTGGCATGTGGGACGCCACCTGGCATGGCCTAATGAGCGGTGCCATGTCCGCGCCCAGGATCCAAGCTGGTGAAACCCTCGGCCGCCGAAGTGGACGGAGCATGCGAACTTAACCACTCGGTCATGGGGCTGGCCCCAATCACTGTGGTTTTGATTTGCGTTTCCCTGCTGCCTAATTGTTAGCAATTTTATGTGCATCATTTTCTTATATATTTTCATATATTTAATTCATATTCGTATACATGTATGAGGCTTTGTTTTCTAAAATATATATACACATGAGCTTATCCTTACTTTATTGTCTGCAATTGACTTTTTTCCTTAATATGTCTTGGAAATCTTTCCACATTAGTACACACATCTATGTTATTCCACAATATGGATATATCTTAATTTTTTAGGAAATCCCTTACGGATATACATTAAAGTGCCTCAGATTTTCCCCATCACAAGCAATACTTCAATGCAAACATCTTTCGATATGTATCTTTGTGTATGAGTGCTACAGATTTCCTAGAGGTGGAATTGCTCGTTCAAAAGGTTAGAACATTTTAGCTGGTGGAAAGACCCACCTTTGTGCTGTCCAATGAGGCTGCAACAGTTTACACCACCACTGACAGAGTCTGAGAACGAAGACAGACCAATCTAATCACTACGTCTACACGCAGGCCGACTAGGCTTCCCCTGGAGGCCGTGCATTCATTTTCACAGGAAGTGTACAAGCAGAGAATGGACTCGGTGGAGATGCTCTAGAAAAATCAAGTTGAATGGGGGAGGGGCTGAACCAGATCATTTTTTTTTTTTTAGATTTTATTTTTTTCCTTTTTCTCCTCAAAGCCCCCCGGTACACAGTTGTATATTCTTCGTTGTGGGTCCTTCTAGTTGTGGCATGTGGGACGCTGCCTCAGCGTGGTTTGATGAGCAGAGCCATGTCCGCGCCCAGGATTCGAACCAACGAAACACTGAGCCACCTGCAGCGGAGCACGCGAACTTAACCACTCGGCCACCGGGGCCAGCCCCTAAGCTAGATCATTTTTAAGGTCTCATCCCACTCGGAGAGCTCATGAGTCTGCGAAATGCCTGCAGTGGATGATGAAGGGTTTCCAATTCACATCTAATATCATTTCCGCACAACCGTGGTGTAACAGTATATTTCAGATATAACTGGGGTTCCAAATGGACCCGGCTCTGCACAGGATCCATTCAAAGAATCTGTAGTCTTACAAAAAAATAGAACTGAAAGCGATTGCAATTTATGCTTATGCTCTTGAGAAACCTCTAAAGGGCGAGTGCGCATGTGTGTTCTGGGGAGGTCAGAGTATATTCTCAAAGCAGAGCAAAATATCTTAAAAATTATTTCTCCTCCATCTGCCGCTCTCAGTATTTACATATCTGGCAGCTGCCCCTCAATCCCTTTTTCTTTCCCCTTCTCTCATCCCAATCCAGAATTCTCCCTGTCACCGTGCCTTCCCACCCTCTCCTTCTCTCCCTTTCGTTCTTTCTCCCGGGGAAACTCTCCTCTCTCCCATGCAGATCTCCCGTGCTCCCTCCTGCAGTCCTAGCCTTTTGTCCAATTCTGCATCATAAGAGCTGAGGAACTAAGCTGGCCAGGCCAGAGCTCTGCCTAGAAGGCAGGGTTGCTGGGAAACTGGACGGGCAGAGAAGGAATTCTCTTCAGCTATATTCCTTCAGGAAGGAAGTGGGACAGGCACTGTTCACAATTAGTCATCCTTGTCCTGTGTCAGAGTCGGCCTGGGGTTCGAAGCACTCATCCTGCTTACGGGGGTGAGGAAGAGCTCCGCTGAATTCAACCAAATAATGTGTGATTTTAGAAACAACCAGTCGTTATGCGTTATGACTGTGTTTGATTGAAGGCAGCCCGATTATTTCTTAGGTGTCCTTGCGTGAATGTGTGTGCAGACACAGATGGAAGGGGTACCAGAGAGGTCTTGGGGCTGATTGCCTTTGTTCTTGAATAGAGAGGAAAATGGAGATCAGAGACAAAGAAAGATTTGCCCAATGTCACACAGCAAGTCAGTTATACAGACAGAGATGGTTCTAGAACCCTAGTCCCCTGCCCAGGACCAGCTACGTAATTTGAGTTGCCCAATGCAAAATGAAAATGCAAGCGCCCTTGTTCAAAAATGATTAAGAATTTCATGACGGCTACAGCAGAGCAGTGAACCGAGCCTGGGCCCCTCTGTGCCCCAGGTTGCATGCCCGTGAAGACAGCCCTGCCCCTGACCTCAGCCCTGGGCTCTCTCTGTCCATCTGCACAGCTCATCTTTGATAAAAACTAGGGAGGAGAAAGGAAGACACACAGTGTAGCTTGTCCCCCCAGGTTCCTGGTCTAAATCATGCTCAAATTCTGCTGCACGATGGACAAGCTGGGGAGCTTGTAAAAGGCCCAAGGCCAAGGCTGCTCCCAGACAAATTAAATCAGAGTCTCTGTGAGTGGGACACAAGCATCAATAGTTTGTAAAACTTCCCAGATGATTCCAATATGCAGCCAAGTTTGAGAACCAGTGGTCCCAGAGGCACAAACTTGAAAGACGAGCATCCTGAGTGTGGGGGACCACAGAGCTCCGGCAGCTGGTCCTTCTCCTGTCCCTGGGGCGGAGGCTCAGACTGAGTGTCATCTAATGTGTGCCTCTTCTCGTTCACGCCGGCATAACCCGCACCCTGGAGACGACCCGATACATGAATAAATAGGGCTGAGCTCTTCTTAGCTTATTCAGGTTTCCCTGATAAATATGTATTCAGGGAGATTTCTAAGAAACGTAATATTGCGTCTCTTCAGAATTGTTCAGGTCTATTGGGAAAATAAATATTGAAGAGGCTCATCAGATGTGTTCCGCTCGCTTGGCAGTCAGGAAAGGCTTCGATTTCCAGCCCCGTCTGTGTCTGCTCACCATCACAGCGGAGGCGTCGGAGGGGGCGGCTGGAAAAGGATGCCCCTCGGCCCCCTCCCTGGGCTCAGCATCTGTGTCCAGTTCCAGCTGTCAGTCCCAGCACAAGTGCCCTCTATGTGACCTTGGGAAGATGCCTCTCCTCTCTGGGTCTTTGTCCTCTGCTCTTGGGGATTGCACAACTCCTAAGGCAGCCTGCTCCCTCTGCTGTCCTCTGGACAGCTCACACTTCTAGAAAGTTCTGCTTGACTGCGTTTGCCTCTGCCTGCCGGTTCTTCACCTCATCATGGCCACCCACAGGGCCCAGTGACATCTACTTCCTCAACCCAGAGAGGGCCCCGAGGAGTTTCACAGGTGGGGCCCAGGTGTCTCACCCTCTATTCCCTGGTTCGAGCCCTAGCCCCCACCAAGTTGACTCCCCTCCCACCTTGGCTGCCTCCAAAGATGACAGCACAATCTCTAAAAGCATCTTCTGTCGATGATAAAGTAAGAGTTTAAAAGCTCACATTTGAAGAAATTGGCTGGAAAGTTTGAGCCAGAGACTTTTTCAGACATGATTATACAAACATAATTTGCATAAACATCATAATTTTTTGCCAGTAGCATAATAAAATAGGGAGAGGGCCGCTAAGTGATCAGGGGAAAAATGCTTCGGACATCACCGCCTGTCCCCATCTCACCTTTTAAGTGAATCATTTGCTGCCAAGACCTAATGAGGAGCAAGGAAGCAGAGGGTGGGTGTGGGTTTGTGAGGTCTGTGGTGTGAAACACCCGGTTAGCCAAGCGTCCGCCCCAGGGGACAGTCTCCTTCCGGGTGCCACTCGGACTGTGGGGCTGGATTTAGCACAGCTGGAGCAGAAGTGCATAATTCCAGGTGGACTAGCCAGATAGGCTGGCACAGCCTGTTCCGTGGGCAGTGAGGCCCCAGGTGTGAGAAACGCCACCTCAGCTGACACACACCTGGGGAAGGGGCCCCCCTGGGAACAGAGGCATCGTTGCCTCATCCAGAGTCCCTTGGCCTCATCAGAGAAAAGCCAGAAGAGATGAAATCATTACATTTAAATCTCCTCACTTTATAGATGGTGGAACTGAGGCCCAAGAGGGGCCGTGACGAGCCTGACCGTGCAGGCATCAGTGCTGAAGGCCTGGCGTGGACTCAGCCTCTCGGGCTAGAGCGGGGCCTTGACTTTGCTCCGGGAGAGGACAGGAAGTGTTTCTTCAGGATGCCCGTGTCAGTTACCTATTGCCGCCTACAAACCATCCCACCACTCGGTGGCTTCAAGCAATATGGATGTGTCACTTCTCCCAGGTCTGAGGGCATTTGGGCTCAGCGGGCCAGTTCCCGTCCATGTGGTTTAGCTGAGGCCACTCATGTGGCTGCATTCAGAAGAGAGCTCAAGCGGGGCTGGAATGTCCACGATGGCTTCTTGACCTCCTCTCCGCATTCCTGGAGGCTGGCTTCACAGAGGGCAAGAGCAGACGCTGCAGACCTGGGAAGGACCAGTCTTGAACTTTCATAGCATCTCTTCTACTACATTCTATTGGCTGAAGCAGGTCACGTGGCCAAATCCAGAGTGAGTGTGGGAGGGGGCTACACCAGAGCAGGCATTCCAGGAGGCTGGGTGCACCTGGTGCCAGCAGTGCAACCAACAGTCCGCCACAGCCCCTCCTGGCGATGCCCCCCCCCCCACCCTGGGCCCAGCTGCAGCCTGAGCACTGACCCAGTCTCACATTGACCACTGACCGCAAACTGAACACGGTCCTGGCCCCCAGATGAGCTGAGTCCGTGGGCTGCCATGGAGACCTGTTCTGCCCAGCCCCTCAGGAGTAGGGCGAGGGTGAATAATGAGAATCCACGGGGAGACAGGTTGAAGTTTAATCTGAGAAAGGACTTTGTTAGAGGTGGCCAGAGAGGAAGCAGGCTGCCTCAGGAAGCAGCGATGTCCTTGTCACTGGAGGTATGTGTGTGGGGTGGGGGGTTAGGGGAGAACGTGGGGACCTCCAGATTTCCACCCAGATCCTGACCGGGCAGAGGAGCCCATAGCTCTATTATTCTTTCCCCACCCCTGAGCGCCAGGCCAGCAAATAGTGGACAGGGAGCCCAGAGGCCAGGGTTCCAGCAGCGGAGACCAGGAAGGAGCGCTGGACCAGGTCTCACCCAGACTGCACCCCGAACACTGTGACTCATTGGTCCTCCAATCAATTCCCCACAGAGCAATAATCAATTTACAGTCATCAATTCCCCATGCCAGAGTAAGAATTTTAAAATGCAAATCACTTGCTTAAAATCCTTCAAAGGATCCCCATCTTCCCCACAGCAAATCCCAAACCTCTCAGCTCCTCCTGGACTGATGTGGCCCTGGCCCCACTCTCCTTCTCCTGTCCCTGCCCCTCACTTCCTGGGCTCCAACCACACGGCACAGAATTAACATTCCCACGTTCCCCAGAATTAACATTCCCCAAACCTCAAGACCTCCTCTGTGTTACAAACATCTGACATCAGGTTCTAATTCTTAGGATGGTGTCTTTCTCCTTCTCGGAGGGTAGAGTGGGCAGGAAAATGGGAGAAATCATAGTAGGGGGTCAGACCCACTTGGGGAGTCAAAGACAGCAGCATAGGACAGCTCATCATTATGGTAATCCACATGTGTAATCCACATAGCTACCCTATGAGGTAGGAACTATTTTTATCCGCATGTTTATGGGTAGGGAAACTGAGGCTCAAGAAGATGAAGTAACTTCCCACACTCAAACACAGAGCACACACACATCCCATCCCTCCTACTTTTCTGTCTCTTTTACTCACATGTATGTATGACTCATGAACTCTATATCTTGTCTCTCCTCACATCTACTATACTCCTTTCTTCACCCTCCCACTGGGCTGAATCTCTGTAATTTCCTCCCCTCCATTAAGAAAATATTCATTCTTCTTTTCATCCCTTCAAAAATATCTATTGAGTACATATTATGTTTTCTTGTGTGCAGGATCACTCCTGACTCTTCTCTGACTTGCAGTATCAAATACAGACTTTGTACTAGGCAAGAGCTTGGTAGAAGTTTGTAGGATGGAGGGAGAGAGAGATGGATGCATGATGGACGGATGAATAGTTGGATAGATGAATGGTTGAGTGGGTGGATGAAAGGATAGATGGATGGGTGGAAGATGGACCGACGGATGAAGGATGAATAGAGGATGGATGGGTGGATGGATGATGGACGGATAGACGGAGGAAGGATGGAGGATGGATGGAGGATGGATGGAGGATGGATGGAGGATGGATGGAGGAAGGATGGAGGATGGATGGAGGATGGATGGAGGATGGATGGATGGATTAACAGATGGAAAAACACAGAAGAAGGATGGATAGATGGTGAATGATGGATGGGTGGATGGATGATGGACGGATAGATGGAGGAAGGATGGAGGATGGATGGAGGAAGGATGGAGGATGGATGGAGGATGGATGGAGGATGGATGGAGGATGGATGGAGGAAGGATGGAGGATGGATGGATGGATTAACAGATGGAAAAACACAGAAGAAGGATGGATAGATGGTGAATGATGGATGGGTGGATGGATGATGGACGGATAGATGGAGGAAGGATGGAGGAAGGATGGAGGATGGATGGAGGATGGATGGATGGATTAACAGATGGAAAAACACAGAAGAAGGATGGATAGATGGTGAATGATGGATGGGTGGATGGATGGATGGATGTCTTCATGAAACTCTAGTTTGATTGCACCGATTGGGAAACTAATCTTTAATGTCCAGGAGCCCCCACTGAGCCCTTCCCACCCCCTCCCTGCCTTTTCTTCTGTTTCCAAGAATAGATGGGATTTTCCCTGCCCATCGCCAAGTTCCCACAGCAGCCATTTGTTTTAAGTGTCCAGGGCAGCTCTGTGGTGGTGCAATTAGTCCTCGTTAGCAGCCACTGTAACCGGACTGTAATTTCCAGACTGTTGGACGGTAATTGCACATGAACAGCTCGGCGAGACTCTGCACCTGTAATGACAAGCGGAGCCTCGTCTCCTCTCCATGCTGCTCCGAATGCCAACAAGCAGGTGAGCTCCTGATGCCATATTAGCACGCGGTGATTTTCATTACTAAATGACTCCCGGGCTGTCCAAATGAGGAGAGCAATTAGGCCGGTCAGGGGAAGACAAAGCTTCCCTTGATGAGCGTAATGATGACACAGGCGGAATCACTCTGGCCTGAGGCAGCGGGTGAAATCAGAGCCCAGGGCTCCACTCTGTGCAAATCAGCCAGGGCCCGGCTGCCTAGCCTGGGCGTCCATCACTTCCCCCAGGGCCTCAGCCCCCACAGAGAAGAAACGACCAGTATTTCTGCGTAATTAGAAGAAATTGCATATCCAATACCCCTTACTGAGATTAGCGGTTATGGGGTGGACTCTTTCCAAGAAAAATGTTAGCCATTGAAGAGGAGTTAAATAACTGAGAATTATTTGCTGAAAAGTCCATGCTCCTTAGCATGGCAATTAAGATCCTCCTTGATCTCGTTTCTGCCTCATGCTCCAGCCATCAAATCCCACAGCTTTTGCCAAGACACCATGTGCTGTCACGCCTCCAGGTGTTTGCACATGCTGTTCCATCTGCCTGGAGTGCTCTTCCCCTCATCTGCCAAAACTCTGTTCAGATGTCACTCACTGACACTTCGCCTAACCATCAAAGTGCCCCAGGCCCCCTCTGAGTTACCCTTGTACTATGTACTCCTCTAAATCATTTCTACTTTTCGCCCTACACTGTAATTTGGGGGGTCACCTGCATGCCCCCCTACTAGACTGCAATATATCTCTGTCTCTCTAGAACCCAGAAATCTAAGAGTGTCCAGGGCAAAGAACCACAAACTACGGTCCATGGGCAAAATCCAACCTGCCCCCTATTTTTGTAAATAAAGTTTTATTGAGACACGGCCTCTGTTGACATGCGGTCTACAGCTGCTTTCCCACTACAAAGGTGGAGTTGAGTCACTGCGATAGGGACCACGTGGCCCACAAAGCCAAAAGTATTTGCTACCTGATCCTTTACAGACAAAGTTCGCCCACCCTGGTGCAAGGTGAGAGATGCTCGAGAAATGCTGAACCCCTCACTGTATGGGTGGGACGCAGTCTTGAGCAGAGGTGAGAAATGGCGTTCCCAAGTGATATAGCCAGATTGAGGCAGAGCTGGGGCCAAGGCTGGGGCGGGTCTCTTGCCCACTTGGCAATGTACCACCCTCCCGGGGCCTGGGGTTGAACAGCACTCCTCCCCTCTGGAGAACCCTCCCCTCTGATCTGCGAATGAGAAACTTGGAAAATCCAGAGACCAGCACACAGGGCACCCCAGGAAAACATAGAAGGTGACCAGGCTTGAGTCTCATAGGCCCAGGGAAGCCCACACACAATGCCTCTGGGGCATGAAACGGCTGCTGTGAGTAGGGAACAGACACACGGGACTGGAAACCCGAGAATCTGGACTCTGTGGCTGACTAAGGACCAGTGAATTTAACCTCTCTAAGCCTCAGTTTCCTCATCTGAACAATGGGGATAAAAACAGCTGCCTTGTGAGATAATCATGCAAAATGACGGAGAGAGGGTGAGATGAGGAATGGAACTAGATAGGGTTCTTAGGGATGCTTCCTCTGCAGCGCTGGATCCAAGGGCCTTCCCCTTAGCTCGCCATGCTCCTGCTCCGTGCACTCTGACCTTCTGACCTGCCATGAGTGTGCCCAGGTCAAAGTGTGGCTCTCCACGGCGCATCGCTCCCCTCCTCCTCCTTCCCAGGCTCAGGCAGTCTCTGTAAGTGGAGATTCCCCTGTGGCACACCCCTGGCCCATGCAGGGCTGACCGAATCCCGCTAGAGTTGCTTCTTAGAGCCTTTCCACCTGACAGATTTCTAGCTGTTTGCAAGTGGAATGGCCTTTGCTCAACTTGAGTCTTACATACACCTCGGGTCAAATCCCTGGTCCTGTCTCTAGCTGGGTAAACTTGAGCAAGTTATTTAACTTCTCTGAGCCCCCGCTGTCCTCATCTGTAAAACGGGGAGGTACAATAGCCTGGCTGGACATTCTGAGGATTAAGTGAGCTAATGGTTGCAAAGTGACTGGCTCGGCGTAGCCTCTCCATTAACGGCCTTATGACGGTGAATGCAATTCAGTGCTTCACCCACAGGCGAACAGCTGGGAGCAACATCTGTCTCCCCGCTCCTCCTCCTCTTTCTCATCCCATTTCTCCCAGCTCTGTTAAGAAATGCATTTTCTTCCTGCTGCCCTGGTTTTGTTCTACTCCTTCCTGCCCAGCCACTGAGCTGAATGCTAATGGGCCCAAGCTAGGTCTCAGCCGCTGGTCCAACCCCACGGGGCAGCCCTATGGGAGGGTCCGGAAGGGTGACTCCACAGGAGCTGACAAGGAGAATGTCCAGATCCAGCCTTGACAGTGAGACTTCGAGAAGCTCTGGCCTTCCTCTGAAATTCTCTTGGATGAACAGAGCAACTGTGACCGAGGAGCATTCCCTCTCCAGCTTTGGGCCTCAGTTTCCTCTTCTGTTAAATGTCTCAATGGACCTTCTGGCTCTAAGACTCTGCTCATAGCCTGTAGCCCTCCTCAACCCCCATGTGCTGCTCCTGACTCCCAGCTCAGTGCTCTTTTATATAGAGTACTGACTGCTCCATTCTGGACCAGCGTGGGACTAGAACATTATCGTTGATTTAGGCGACTATTGGTAATTTAAAGGTGAATTGATAAATGAAGGTCTCTCTCAATCGCTCTGCACCCAGAAGTACCCACTGGCAAATTCTGACATAGATCCTAGAGCTGAGTTTTCTACTTCAGTGGGAGCCAATGAGGCCCAGCCCCTAGCCACCCAGCCCCAAGCTCCAGCGTCTCCTGCCCACCCCCATTTTCTGGGAGGGCTGGGTGTGTGGCTCTGAGCGGAACCGCACTGAAGTCTTCTAGTCTTGCCCTGAGGTCCACAGCTGGGGCCCATGTGCCCTGGGAAGCCCTCACATCCTGCTCTCTGAAGATGGGCATCATCCGCTGTTGGCTTCCCTGCCTCTGTCAGCTCCCATCCCCTTTGCCTCTGACCCTGCACCTCCCTCACAGCCCTCTTTCAGAGAACTCTGCTCCTGCCACCCTCGGCAGGTCATACCCTTCCCTCCTCCCTCTGCTGTGGGTTCCAAGCTGCTTCAATGGCTAAAGCCTCTTTCTCCACCAGTTCTGCATGTCTGAGTGGCACCTCCACCTCTCCGTGCCTCCGCGAGTCTATGAGTATGTGACACTGAGCACATCCGTGAGCATCTGTGTGCACGTTAAATGTGGGCTCTGGGAGAGCGAGCGTCTACGAATATGTGTGTCCATATGAACATGTGATACACGTGCACCTGTCTCCCTCATGTACACGTCTGTGTTTGTCTACGTGTACTGTATTTGCATAGATGAATGTAAGTGTGACCATAATGTCCATGGGCTTCATGTTCTATGTTTGTGCAAGCGTGTGCTCATCAGTGTGGTTGGTAAACTGTCAGTTACTCAGATGACCAGGTAATTATATCTGATAATTCAGATATAACATCCATAGTATCTAAGGGGTCAAGAATAAGATCATACCTCCCATCTAGAGAACTCCTGGTTCTTCCCAGAACTTTCTAGAAGGCCTTTCCAGAGTCTTTTTAAGTTGGGCCTCATAAAATGCTTAAAAGGAAATAATAAAGTTTTCCCCATTTTTATAGATGTGACATCTGGGCAGAGGGGAGAATGGGCTTCCCCGGGGTCATGTGGCAGGTCAGCAGCTGAGCTGGAGAGCAGGTCTGGGTCTCCTGACTCCCAGTCCAGCGCTCTATTACCGCCTCTGCTTTTCGCTGCCCTGAGTGTGATTAGAAGATTAAAACTAGTTCAGATATGAACTCTATTCAAGCCATTTGCCCATTTAAAAAACTTGTCCTGTTTTTCTTATTAATGTTGAGTTGTAAGTATTCTTTATATATTCTGGATACAAATCCTTTGTCACATTTATTAATGAGGTAATTAGAATAACAGAGGGTTTTACTTCAGATAAAGTCAAGTTTATTGATTTTTTCCTTTGGTGGTTCACACTTTTTATCTCCTATCTAAGAAATCTGTGCCCACCCTAACATCATGAAAATTTTCTTCTGTTTTCTTCTGAAGTTTTATAGATTTAGCTTTTTATGTTCAGGGCTATAACCCATTTTGAATTAATTTTTGTGTATGGTGTGAGGCAGGGGGTTGCCGGTCATTTCTTTTCATACAAACATCCAGTTGTTCAAGAATCATTTGTTGAAAAGACTTTCCCTTCCTGAGTGGATTATCTGTGCCCTTTTGCAGATCAATGGATCATGCATAATGGATAGATTCTGAACTCTCCATTCCCCTCCATTCATCTTTATGTCTATCTTAACAGCAATACTACAAGTGTCTTGATTACTGCAGCTCGTAGACCTAAAAGTCAGGCAGTACAAGCCCTTCAACTTTGTTCCTGTTTTTAAAAATTGTTTTAGCATTCTAGATCCTCTAAATTCCCACATAGATTTTAAAATCAGCTTTTCAATTTCTACCCAAAAGAAAAAGAAAAGGCCAACCAGGATGGGATGGTGCTTGAGGTCGCATTAAATCTATAGATAAATTTAAAAATAAATAGAATGAACACTTCAATAAAATCGAGTTTCCCTGTCCACAAACATGGCCTATCTCTCCATTTAGAACATCTTTAAACTCAGCCTTATACAGGTCTCGTACGTCTTTTGTTAAATTTATTCCTAAGAATTTTATCTTTATTGATTCAATTGAAATGGTATTTTAAAATGTCATTTTCCAATTGTTTGTGCCGGTATATAGAAATACAATGGACTTTTTTATTAGATCTTATATCCTGCAACTTTGTGTCTAGTCCATTTACATTTAGCGTAATTACTGATGAGGTTGGATTTAAGTTTACCGTTTGTTTTCCATTTTCCCCTTTTGTTATTTGTTCCTCAGTTGCTCCTTCGCTGCTTTCTTTAGCTTAATCAAATATTTCTCAGTATTCCATTTTATTTTCTCTATGGCTTTTTAGCTACACCTCTTTTTGTTATTTATTTTAGTACTAACCCAGGGCTAACAATAGGCATCCTTAGTCAACTCTGAGCCCACTTCCCCGTGTCGCAGTTCCCACTTCACAAATGCAGTAACCTGCTAACAGTATAATTACATTATGACATTAACACTCTCTCTTCTTTCTGCTTTGGTTGTTACATCTTTTACTTTTTACATATATTTTAAACCACAGCTTATAATGTTATTACTTCGTTTTAAACAGTCAGTTGTCTTTTTTCAAAATTATCAGAGACAAACATAGTTGTGTTCTTTCCTTTCTGGTGATGCAAGTTTCCATCAGGTACATTTCTTTTCAGCCTGGAGAACACCCTTTAGCAGTTCTTACTGTGCAGGCCTATGGGCAACACATTTTCTCAGCTTTCTTTAGTCTAAAAATGGCTATTTCACCCTCATTTTTGAGGGATGCTTTTGCTGAATATAGACAGGAAAACTGCCTGGGTTGACAGGTTTTTCATTTCTTAAATCACTTTAAAGATATTATTCCTTTGTCTTTTAGTCTTCATTGTTTCTGAGAAGTCCATGGTAATTCTTATCATTGTTACCCTATATGGAATTGTCCTTTTTTCTTCTGGCTCCTTTCAAGATTTTCTCTGTATTTACTTGTAAGCAGGTTGACTATGATTGGGTAGGAGTGAAATTTATTTTTCTTGGGATTCTCTGAACCTTTCAGAACTGTACGTGTGTTTTTCTTTTATTCATCAAATATGGAGAATTTTCAGCTATTTATTTCTTCAATCATTCTGGTCTATTTTTATTACAATCTCCTTCTGGAACTTCTATTACATGTATGTTATGCTATTTGATATTGTCCCATGCATTTCTGAGTCTCTGTTCATTTTTCTTCAATCTTTTTGTTGTCTGCTCTCCCCAAATTGGATCACGTCTAGTCATCTATCTTCAAATTCACATATTTGTTCTTCTGTCACCTCTAATCTGCTATTACACTCATCCAGTGAATTTTTTAATTTCAATTATCATAATTTTCAGTTCCAAAATTTCCTTTTGGGAATGTCAGCATCATGGTGAAGTGAGTTGTTCCCTTTGTCTCTCCCCTCTAAGTTACAAACAGTTGGACATCCTTTTACCAACAGAGGACCCTGTACAGCACACCAGAAAGCCTGAGAGCTCCATGCACCTTTACTTCTAGTATGAGTGGACGGGATCTCCTGGAGGCAGCAGGACTAGGGGAGAAGTGGTGGCAGCTCCGAAGACTGGAGGTTCCAGGATCTGTGGCTGCACCTGCGAATAGAGGCCCCCGGAATCCAGGCAACCTATGCTCCTGGAAGTAACAGGAATACTGCAGGCCCATGAATCACTGTGACACCCGCCCCTCAGTGGCAGAGCCTCCAACACAGGCCCTACCAGCAAAGAGGGCTGCACCCAAGATGTGGATACCCCTGGCAGTGGAGTGGTGCCCATGATGTGAGGTTTTGAAAAGTGCACCGATGCCAGAGACCAGAGGCTCTAGGAGCAGCAATGGCACTTGCAGCTCAGCCCACACCTCTGCCTCAGCCATGGCAAGTGGCACTCGAGACCTGAAGCTTCAGGAAACACAGTGGCGCTGACAACCCAGCCCTCTTCCCCACCCCTGGCCGCAGCAACTCTGACACTAGTCCTTCTAGCAGTGAGGGATACATCCAGGACATGGATAGCCTTGGCAGTGGTGGCATGGTGACCATGACCTGAGGCTTCAAAAAGCACACTGGCACCAGAGATCAGAGGCTGCAGGAGCAGCAGTGGCACTCACAGCTCAGCCCCTCCCCCTCCCCCAGCAGTGAAGGGTGTCACCTGCAACCTGAGGCTTCAGAAGCCACAGCAGTACCCATGACCCAGCCCCTAGTGGCAGCACCTCTGACACCAGCAGTGGGAGACCCCGGGCCCCTGGCAGTGTTGGTGACACCATGAACACAATGCCCCTGGCAGCGATGCTGCCAGCACCCCCAGATAACCCAGGAGCATCAATGCAGGTTGTACATGCAGCAGCAGCATCTGAGCCCACGGAGAGCCAATGGGGGAACACAAGACCTATGACTCTGGAAGCAGCAGAAGTGCTTGCAGGCTGGTGACCCCCGTGGCAATACCTGTGACTGCAGCAACATCATAAGCAGCAAGGCACCAGCAACTATGGAGGCTCACGTGGCACAAGGAGGGCACTGACGATGCCTCTGGCAGAGGTAGTGGAAGGTGGAGAGCGCGGGCTCTCACATACAACCAGAAGCAGCTCAGAATCAAAGGAACCAAGGCCTTACCCAAAAAAGAAAGGTGTTCACTACCACAAATGTGCTGGCAGTGGAACGACTCATCAAGCACCATGAAGAACTGGAGTAACGCGGTAGCACAGAAAGAAAATGACAACTCTCCAGAAACCACACTTGAAGTCACAGCAGATGGAGATCTCAGTGACAGAGAGTTCAAAATAGCTGTCATGAAGAAACTCAATGAGTTACAAGAAAACTCAGACAGGCAGTTCAATGAGCTTGGGAATAATATTAATGAACAGAAGGAGTATTTCGCCAAAGAGATTGAAACTCTAAAAACAAAAAACCAAACAGAATTTCTGAACTGAATAACACAATTAATGAGATGAAGAATAAAGTGGAAAACATTGGAAATAGAGTAGACCATATGGAAGAGAGAATCAGCAAGCTCAAAGATAGAAATCTGGAAATGATTCAGGTAGAAAAGGAGAGAGAACTAGAATTTTTTTTTAATGGAGAAATTCTTCAAGAAATATCTGACTCAATTAGGAAAAGTAGCATAAGGCTAATGGGTATCTCAGAAGGAGAAGAGGAGGAGAAAGGAGCAGAGAGCTTATTTGAAGAAATAATAGCCGAGAACTTCCCAAAGCTGGGTAAACACATAACATTTATTAACATATATAGAGGAGCACCAAAGTATATAAAGCAACTATTAACAGACCTAAAGGGAGAAATAGACAGTGACACAATAATAGCAGTAGGGGACTTGAACACCCCTCTTACATCAATGGATAGATCATCCAGACAGAGTCAATGAGGAAATACTGGCCTTAATGAAACTAGATCACATGGACTTTATAGATATATATAAAACATTCCACCAAAAAGCAACAGAATACACATTCTTCTCAAGTGCACAGGAAACAGTCTCAAAGATAGACCATAGGTTGGGCAAAAAAACAAGTCTCAATAAATTTAAGAAAACTGAAATCATATAAAGCTTCTTTTCTGACCACAATGCTATGAAACTAGAAATCAACACAAGAATAAAGCTGGAAAAGTCACAAATACATGGAGACTGAATAACATGCTACTGAAAAACTATTGGATCAATGAAGAAATCAAAGGAGAAATCAAAAAATACCTGGAGACAAATGAAAATGAAAGCACAATATCCCAAAACCTATTGGTTGCAGAAAAAGCAGTATTAAGAGGGAAGTGTATAGTAATCAAGCCTACCTCAAGAAACAAGAAAAATCTCAAATAAACAATCAAACATTGTACCTAAAAGAACTAGGAAAGGTAGAACAAACAAAGCCCAAAGTCAGTAGAAGGAAGGAAATGATAAAAATCAGAGCAGAAATAAATAAAATAGAGACTAAAAAGACAATAGATAGGATCAATGAAACTAAGAGCTGGTTCTTTGAAAAGATAAGCAAAATAGCCAAATCCTTAGCCAGACTCACTAAGGAGAAAAGAGAGAGGCTCAAATAAAACCAGAAATGAAAGAGGAGAAATTACAAGGGATACCACAGAAATAGAAAGGATTATAAGAGAACACTCTGGAAAACTATATGCCAACAAATTGGATAATCTAGAAGAAACAGATAAATTCTTAGAAGCATACAATCTCCCAAAATTGAATCAGGAAGAAATAGAGACTTTGAATAGACCAATCATAAATAAAGAGATTGAAACAGTAATCAAAAACATTCCAAAAAACAAAAGTCCAGGACCAGACGGCTTCTCTGGTGAATTCTACCAAACATTCAAAGAAGATTCAGTAACTATTCTTCTCAAACTCTTCCAAAATATTGAAGAGGACAGAACACTTCCTAGCTCATTTTATGAGGCCAAGATTACCCTGATACAAAAACAAGACAAAGACAACACAAAAAAAGGAAAATTACAGACAAATATCGCTGATGAACATGGATGCAAAAATCTTCAAGAAAATATTAGCAGATTGGATACAACAATACATTGAAAGGATCACACACCACAATCAAGTGGGATTTATTCCAGGGACACAGGGAAGATTCAACACCCTCAAATCAATCAACGTGATACGCCACATTAACAAAATGAAGAATAAAAATCCCATGGTCATCTCAGCAGATGAAGAGAAAGCATTTGACAAGATTCAACATCCATTTATGATAAAAACTTTCAATAAAAATGGGTATAGAAGGAAAGTACCTCAACATAATAAAGGCCATAAATGACAAACCCACAGCCAACATCATACCTAATGGTGAAAAACTGAAAGCTATTCCTCTGAGAACAGGAACAAGACAGGATGCCCACTCTCACCACTCTTATTCAACATAGTATTGGAAGTCCTAGCCAGAGAAATTAGGCAAGAAAAAATAATAAAAGGGATACAAATTGGAAAGGAAAAAGTAAAACTGTCATTCTTTGTGGATGATATGATTCTATATACAGAAAACCCTAAAGAATCCACTAAAAAACTATCAGAAATAATTAACAAATATGGTGAAGTTACAGGGTGCAAAATCAACAGACAAGAATCAGTCACATTTCTATACACTAACAACGGAACCAGCAAAAAGAGAAATCGGGAATTCAACCTCATTTACAATCACAACAAAAAGAATAAATACCTAGGAATAAATTTAACCAAGGAGGTGAAAGACCCAAACATTGAGAACTATAAGACATTATTGAAAGAAATTGAAGATGATACAAGAAATGGAAAGACATTCCATGCTCAAGGATTGGAAGAATAAACACAGTTAAAAATATCCATATTACCTAAAGGAACCTACAGATTCAGTGGAATCCAAATCAGAATCTCAATGACATTTTTCATGGAAATAGAACGAAGAATCCTAAAATTTATATGGAATAACAAAAGACCCCAAATAGCCAAAGGAATCCTGAGGAAAAAAGAACAAAGCTAGAGGTAGCACAGTCCCTCATTTCGAAATATACTACAAAGCTATGGTAATCAAAACAGCACGGCGGGGCTGGCCCTGTGGCCAAGCGGTTAAGCTCGCGTGTTCCGCTGCAGGTGGCCCAGCGTTTCGTTGGTTCGAATCCTGGGTGCGGACATGGCATTGCTCATCAAACCACGCTGAGGCAGCGTCCCACATGCCACAACTAGAAGGACCCACAACGAAGAATATACAACTATGTACCAGGGGGCTTTGGGGAGAAAAAGGAAAAAAATAAAATCTTAAAAAAAAAAACCACAGCATGGCACCAGCAGAAAACAGATACACAGATCCATGAAACAGAATTGAGAGCCCAGAAATAAACCCACACATCTATGGACAGCTAATTTTCAACAAAGGAGCCAAGAGCATGCAATGGAGAAAGGAGAGTCTCTTCCATAAATGGTGTTGGGAAAACTGGACAGCCACATGCAAAAGAATGAAAGCAGACCATTATCTTACCTCATACACAACAATTAACCCAAAATGGATTAAAGATTTGAATGTAAGACCTGAAACTATAAAACTCCTAGAAGAAAACACAGGCAGTACAATCTTCGACATCAGTCTTAGCAGTATCTTTTTGAATATTATGTCTCCTCAGGGAAGGGAAACAAAAGAAAAAATAAACAAATGGGACTACATCAAACTAAAAACCTGCACAGCAAAGAAAACCATCAACAAAACGAAAAGCCAACCCGCCAATTGGGAGAAAATATTTGCAAATCATATATCTGAGAAGGGGTAATAACCAAAATATATAAAAAAAACCATACAACTCAACAACAAAAAAACAAACAACCCAATCAAAAGATAGGCAGAGGACATGAACAGATATTTTTCCAAAGAAAATGTACAGATGGCCAATAGGCTCATGAAAAGATGTTCAACATCAACCAGCAGGGAAATGCAAATCAAAACTACAGTGAGATATCGCCTCATTCCCATCAGAATCGCTATAATTAACAAGACAGGAAACAAGTGTTGGAGAGGATGTAGAGAGAAGGGAACTCTCACACACTGTGGGTGGGAGTGCAAACTGGTGTCGTCACTATGGAAAATAGTATGGAGATTTCTCAAAAAATTAAAAATAGAACTCTCATATGATCCAGCTATTCCACTTCTGAGTATTTATCCAAAGAACATGAAAACACTAATTCAAAAAGATTCACGCACCCCTATGTTCATTGCAGAATTATTCACAATAGCCAAGACTTGGAAGCAACCTAAGTGCCCATCAACAGATGAATAGATGAAGATGTGGTGTATGTTTGTGTATATATGCACACACACAGTGGAATACTATTTAGCCATAAAAAAGATGAAATCTTGCTATTTGCAACAATATGGATGGACCTTGAGGATATTATGCCAAATGAAATGTAAGGACGAGAAAGCCAAATACCGTTATGACTTCACTCATATGTGAACAAACAAACACACAGATAATGAGAACAGAGTGTTGATTGCCAGAGTGGAAGTAGGGTAGGGGGCAGGGTGAAAGGGGTAAAGGGGCACATTTGTACCATGATGGATGGCAACTACATTTTTGGTGGTGAAAACAATGCAGATGATACAGAAGTCAAAATATAATGATGTACACCTGAAATTTATATAATGTTACAAATCAAAGTGATCTCAATAAAAGAAAACCAGAATCTCCATTTGGTTCTTTTTAGTTTCCATTTCTCCGCTATTGTCTATCTGTTTACTCACTAGGACTGCATTTTCCTTTCATCTTTTGAACATTTTCATAGAGCTACTTTAAAGATTTTGCCTGCTAAATCTAATATCTGGGCCATCTCAGGATAAGTTTCCATTAATTGGACTTTTCCTTGACTCCAGGTCCTACTGTCAGGTTTCTCTGTGAGTGGATCCCTGGTCCACAGGCCGGTTCCACTCTCCATGCCCCGGAAGTGTCATAGTCTGAGCCCCTGCACACCAGTGTCTCCATCATGTCTAATGAATAGAAATTATCATTTTGTCCTGTGAGATCCTACCAAAAACAAGACAAAATTCTATTTGTACTTGAATGGCATTTCTATTTGAATCTTTGCCTGTGTTTAATATGCGAATCAGGAGGCCTTCAGTGCGTGCTCGCTCCAACACCATCACTAGAAGTCAGAAGCTTGTTTTTAATACCTACAGCTATTTTTTTTAAAAAAATGGCTTTTGGACATAGTGAGCTGCTCTCACTGTAAGTATTTAAGGAAAACCTCTAGGCCCATCTGTCAGGAATGATGGAGAAGGATTTCCTACATGCGGAGGGGGCTGGAGCAGACAAACCTTAAGAATTCACCCAAATACATAACCTACCCAGTAAGAAAGTGCCCGGCACAGAGCCGGCACACAACAGATGCTTGCACAGTGGGTAAAAACATACTCCATTATCATTATAGCCGAGTTCAGCTCGTCACAGCCCAGTCCGCTGTGGCCTCTCCTCTGGGTGATATTTACCTATAAGCAGCAAAGAGCTTCAGTCCCAGTGCCCAGGCCGGAAAATTGCTCCCACCATTTCAGAATGGAAAAGAAAATGTTTCTCAGCTGAAAACCACATTTGCTGGTTATGAAAATGATTCAGAGCATTATTTTTTTTTTTTACGTTTCTGTATTGATTCCCAGCCTTCTTGTTTTATTCCACAATAACAGCCTGGGGGACAGAGAATATATTACTGCACAAACGTAAAAAGAATCTCCTTCTAGGGAACTGCCTGCATACCAAGGGCTGCGCGTCCTGGGATCTCCAGTTTGAAACAAAGGCAGCAGGCCCCGGAGGAAGCATCCAGCTCTCTTTTCCCGTCGCCGGTGCACTGGAGCCGGAAAGCCCAAAGCAACCACAAGTGAGGGCTGTTTGTTCACGTCTAACCGCAGCGGCGCTGGCTGTGCGTGAGGTGGGCCTCCAATCTGATTGGAGCCAGTGGGTTGTCATCATCATCACCTCTTAATGGGACTCGTGTGGCCCCTTCTGGCAGGCACCAGGAAGGGGTCCTCATTGTCTTCTTGGTGAGACACTGCCCCTCCCGGCGCAGCTAAAGGACTGAGTAATGGCTCCATAAACGGCCATCTGATTAGCCTGATCCCAAAGGGAGGGATACACAGGCGGGCAGTGTGTATGCGGCCCGTGCGCAGGGATCCCCATCCATCTCTGTCGCCCGAGGTGCCCACGCTCATTTGTCAGGCTCTGACAGGAGCTGCTCGTCAGTGGAAAGGGAGTAACAACGGACCTCTTTGTTCTGCACACACATGGAGGACGTGGCTGACCTCCCGTCTTCCAGCTGGGGAAGTGGGTTCAGTGAAGCTGGATGGGGTCTTTAGGTGAAGGAAGGGGGCATGGATTTCGGAAAGGGGAGGGGCCCAGAGACTTGGGAGGCAGCAGGAGGCTGTGTTGAGGGAGGAAGCAGCAATGAGGAGTTCCCCAGACGCTCCTGACTTCTGACTTACGCGGCAACAGGGTATAATTGCCTTCTCGCGTCCACCTCGGGTCAGAGAGGGAGAGCCCACGTCCCTCCCCCAGTCCCTGGAGCAAGGTAGGGGCAGGGATGCTAGAGGGAGGGGAAAGAGCAGGCAGATGGCCCTTCCTTGTTCATTCTCCAGCGATGGAGACCCGGGGCTGGCACCCTGACCCGCTAACACCCCCACTAACACCCCGGCAGCAGGCCGCCATGTGACGATGATGGGTGCCACTGCCCTCTGGTGCCACAAGTTGCTGCTATGGCCAAGGGTTGCCCCGGCCCCTCTGAAGACCAACAAAGCCTGCCTCCCAGCCCCCTTCCCAGCAGAAGCTGCCCCAGGTCTTCCTTTGCTCCCGTGCACCAGCGGAAAACCCACTCTGCCAGTTGTCTTTTTCCGTCTGGAATCCCCTTGAGGGAAGGACTGGCCCAGGCTGAGCAGAGACAAGACCAGGCCTGATCACGCCACCTCTGCATCAGGTTTCCTGCACGGGAGCCCTCGGGGAGAAGAAGAAACATCTGCTTGATGGCCCAGGTTTGCCTCTCACCTGGGGAACGCTGATGGATTGCGCATGATCCAGAAGCAAAAGGGGTGGAAACAACCTCTAAACCATAGGGGATACACAGACCCCCTGGATGCAGAAAAGAACTGCGCCTCAATTTTCCCTGCCCATAAAATGCAGGTAATAATTCTTAGTCCCCCGGGACTGCTCTGAAGACTGGGGAGCTTGCCTACAGAAGTGCCAGGTGCAGTGCTGGCCTTGCAGAGGGTGAGCCGAGCCCTCGGGCCTGGAAGGGATCCAGGACCAGGTTTGTTTCCTCCGGGAAGCTGACGCCTGCTGCGTCAGGGCCTGGCCGGCTGGGGTCCCTTGCTGGCAAGACACCGTGTGGTTGTTTGGCTCAGAGGCTAACCTGGAGACCAAAGAGGCAGGAGACTGGCTGCAGCCATGAGCAGGCCTCTGAGCTCCTCAGGAGAAATGAGTGTCCCCTGGAAGCAGTGGAGTTGTTTGTCCACCCTGACACGGCCCAGCCCTAGCCACAGGCCAAGACCCAACCTCAGCACCTCCCAGACTGACCTCTGACCCTCTTCCCAGTCCTGACCTTAGACTGACAGCCTACCTTGGCACAGATGAGCCCTGTTCCTGGTTGTGGGCAGAATTCTGTGTTTTTCCATCGGCCTCCTGGAGCCTGCTTCTGGCCCCAAAGGGCATGGAGGAGAATGTGGACAATTCTGTGAAGCCCTTTTCTTGTGATGGAGGCGGTTTAAGGGCAGATAGAAACATCTAAAAAACCCAGAAGTCCTTGTCCCACATCCCACATGCCACAAGCACAAGTGTTGGCAATAACCTCCCTCTCCCTTATTCCTTTCCATCCACTGTCACAGAAATACAGATGCCCCAGCTGTTCACTTAGGTTCCCAATTAAACTGAAAAGACACCAGCCCAGCTGAAAGGGCGTGGCAGACGCCGGCCTGTGGCCCAGAAGCCAGACTCCACGGGCTTTGCTGCAGCCGTGTTTCACCCCCTTGAACACATACATCCTGCTGTCCCCAGAGATTCCCGGGCCACCAGGAGCCTTCAGACAAGCTTTGTGGGGATGCCATTTTGGATGTGATGCTTCTCCAGATTTGGTCCCTACCCCTGAGTTACCATTTGTAATTCCCCCTCTAGCGCCTCTGCTTCCTCTCCTTGACCTCAAACATCCAGGCTGACCTCATCCACCCCCTGCCAAGGAGAGTCAGACCCCAGATCTCTCTCCAGTCCCACTGGCCAAGTTCAGCGTCCTAACCGCCACCTCCAGGGCCAGGCTGGCTGACCCCTAGGCCTTCGTGGTCTGGACTCTCCAACGCAAACATCTGGCTCTGAGCAGGCTCAGCTGGCTCAGGTGCTGCTGCGGGGCGGGGGCCGGGGAAGAAGTTCCTTTGTCCTCGGTCTGACTGCAGTGGGATCAAGTGACAGTCAAGCTGGATGTTGGGGGCGACTCTCTCAGAGGCACGAGGTGCTACCAAAGGGACCAAATGCAGGAACTCAGGGAGGAGAGGCTGGAATCAAGTTAGGTCCCCAAGGCAGGACTGGCAGCAGGACAGAAATAGGATTCAAGTGGGAGCAGACTGAGGATAAGAAGCGGGGTGTCCGGGACATTGGCCATGATCACCAGAGATGCTGAAGCTCTGCGGGAGGCCTGGCACCTGCTCTACTAACAAGGTCCCCAGTGCTGTCTGCGTCCTGGCCAGGCTTGCAAGAAACACGGCCACTCAACCCAGCGCTCAAAGTCGGCAGCAAGGCTCCTCCGCCCCAACCCTGCTGGCCCCATTCCACTCAGAGTGACAGTCACAGCCTCTGGGATGGTCCACAAGCCTCTGCAGGACCTGGCCCTTGGTTACATGCTGACCTCACCTACTACCACTGACCCCTCCCTCACACCGCACCAGCCACTCTGGCCTCCTTGCTGTCTCCCGACCATGCCGATCCTCGCCCACAGTGCGGCCTCTGTCCGAGGTTTTCCTTCAGTCTGCCTCACTCTCCCCCAGGTGTCCACGTGGCAAACTCCTTCCACTTCTTGAAGACTTTGTTCAAATGTCACCTTCTCCAGGAAGTCCCCCCTGACCACCATCCTTTGATTGCACGCCAAGAACCCCCTCCCCAGCCTCCAGGCACCCCTGAGCCCCCTTATTCTTCTCAACTCTCTTTTTTCCCAAAGCACCTGCCATTCTAGCGTACTGCGTGATTGATTGATCGATTACCTTTATCGTTTGTCTGTCTTCTCCCATAGAATGTAAGCCCATGAGAGCAGGAAGCTTTTCATTGACCGATCCAAGCTCCTGGCACATGGTAGGCACTTCCTAACTATTTGTTGAGTAAATGAACCAGCATGGACTCTGGAGTCAAACAAACTTAGGTTCAAATCCTATCTCTGCAATTTGTGACCCTGTGACCTTCGTTTATTCACTTGTTGCCTCTAAACCTCAGATTCCACATCTGTAAAAATGGGGACTACTCCCCCATTTTACAGATGTTAAAGTAGTGTTAACTACTCCCCCAGGGTTGCTGTGAGGACCCAGTGAGACGATGCAGGTAATAAATGGTAGCTCTTGTTGTCATGATGGTCGCATGTTGATACACACATAGTCAGGACGCCACGCAGATGCAGCTACAAACACATCATTGGGCCGGCTGTCCTCAGTGTAGGCCATGGGGCTCAGCTGGCCGTCCCCGCCTGTGCCTGGGGAGGGAGCATTCTGGGCCTGGAGGGGGCATCCCTGGGGTCCATGAGATGCTGCCAGGAAGGAAGAGCAATGTTTAGACATCACAGGCTGCAATGCCAGTGCGTGAGGCTGGATGCTCAGGCTGGCATTCAGAAGCACAGTTTCCACATGAATGGACTCACAACAGAGAGGAAATGATTTTAATCAGCTGAAGGCACACGAAGGCCATCCATCTTCCATTGTTTAAGGGGGAAACTAATCTTGAGAGTGGGACGGTGAGGCAGTGAAGAGAGGAAAGCCGGGGCAGATTTAAATGATCAAGAGAGAATTCGCCATAAAATAACTGAACCAGAGGGCACGCAGGCCCAGACGGCGCCAGTCGTAATAATGCTGCGTGTGTCCTTCTTGGCTGTTGGAACGCAGGGTAGTGGTAAAAATCATAACAACAGTCTTTACAGATTACCAGACACTTCCGTGTCCATTGTCTGGTTTAATTCTCATAAAATCAAGCCGAGGTCAGCATCGTCATCTCGGTTTCTCAATGGGGAGACTGGGCGTCACAGACGCCCCTGAAATGGCCTCTACCACAGCTCGGAGGCGTCGTTAACTGGTTTTCAATAAGCTTTGCATTTCTGTCCTACTTTTTAACCTTTTTATTGATGAACAGCATACCTACAGAAAAGTACCTGAGGGGGTTCAGGACACGCTACCCCAAAATATGGCCCCTTGGCACTTTGAACATTTTCAGCTGAAGGAGTTCCAGAAAATGGCAGAAGCAGAAAGCTCACGCTGACCTCCGCCCCCCTCCTCCTTCTGCCCTGAAACAGTCATTAAACCGTCAAGTGAGACGTGCCCTCCCTATACCTCGAGGCAAAGAGCATCCTTATCCTTACAAAGGGCCACCAAGAAGACGCAGCAAACCGGCCTTGCTTTTCCCCCGGTTCACTGAGCTTACCTCACACTCTTCACCTATCTCTTCCTCCAGGACTGTCCGCTCCTCACCAAACCCAGCATAAAACACTCAGGTCTGTTTCTCTGGGTCTTCATTTCCTCATGAAGGCTCCCATGTCACATAAAACTTTTAATCACGTTCTACATAATGACGTTTTGGTCAACAACGGACTGCATATACGACCGTGGTCCTATGAGATTAGGACCACATAGCCCAGGTGTGCAGTAGGCTAGACCATCTGAGTTTGTGTAAGTACACTCTGTGATGTTTGCACAAAGTCCCCTAATGATGCATTTCTCAGATTGTATCCCTATCATTAAGTGACGCATGACTGTATTAAATAAATGTGTATGCTTTTCTCCTGTTAATAGGTCTTTGTCATTTTAATTTTCAGACCCAGCCAGGGACTCTAAGAAGATCAAGGAAAACTTTTTCCTTCCCTACAAACCCAAATATATAAAGAATTTTCACTAAAGGAACAGAGTCACGTCAGAGAATGGACATTGCCAGCAACCCAGCAGGCCCCTCTTGTTGCTTCCTAATCACACCCTCCTTTTCCCCAAAGATCACCTGCCATCTGTCATCAGAGATTAGTTCTGCCTATGTTTTAACGTTCTAGAAAATGCAGTCACTCGGGCTGATTCTTTTGCTCAGCACCATGTTTGTTACATGCAGTTGGAGCCCATTCGTTGCCATTGCTGTATATCCCATTGCCTGAACAGATCGCAATGATTTGGTCCTTTCCACTACTGATGGACATTGGAGTTATTTAAGTTGTTTTTACATCTAGAAGTGGAATTTCTGTGTCGCGGTGTGTGCACTATGTTTACATTTGATTTTCCAAACAGTTTAGAAAGTAGTCATCCAAAGTAGTTGTACAAATTAACACTCCCATCCAAGTGGAAGAGTTTTGGTTACTCCACATCTTCACCAACACTTTGTATTGTCAGTCTCTTAAATTTTAGCCATGGCATCTCATGGTGGTTTGAATCTGCGTTCCCCTGACTAATAAGACCGAGCTCCTTTTCAAATGTGTGTTGGCCATTTGGGCAGCCTCTTTTGTTAGGTGACTGTTCAAATATTGTGTCCATGTTTTCCATTTTCATTTTTCTTTCTGATTTGTATGAGTTGTTTATCTATTCTGAAAATGAATCCTTCATTGGAATATAAATTACAGATAGGAGAGTTGAGAAGGTTTTCTATTTTCCATGGCTAGAGAATCGTCCCATGAAATTCCACCTTTCCCGTAAGCCAGTTCTCCAGTGAACTCGAGTCTATGTCTGCGTTCTCCATGGTTTTCATCCACCTGCTGACTCCTCCAGGATCAAACTGCTTTAATTGCCAAGTTCACATGTTTTTGTATCTCATCAGGCTGGCCCCACTTCAGTAGTCTTTTTTTTTCTCAGAATTTTCCCAGTTATTTTTGCAGGTTTTTTCCCAGATAAACTTTGGTTTAATTTCATCAGATTTTTTTTTTAAATCCTGAGAAGTTTTAACTGGAATTTCACTTATCAATTCGTGTTGAGATGATGCTCCTCTGTGTGACGTTGAATATTACTGTCCAACAGCAAGGACCAGCTGCTCGTTTGAGTTTAGAAGCCGTCGTAGAGATACTGATGGGCTCAGGGTAAATTTATACTCACATGGTTTGCACTTTTCTATATTTTCCATAATATTGTCCAGTGGGCTATTTTCAGGATAAGCAAAACTGTGGGTCTTGAATATTTATATTGGAATCCACCACTTTCCTGAATTCTCCTGTCGCTTCTGAGAGCTTTTCAGTCGGCTCGCTTGGAATCAGCAGATACACAGTCACATCATTTGCGAATAACGACATTGGCCTCGCTCTTCTCAGGATTTTTGTCTCTTGTCTAATTTCAGTGACTTGCACTGTGAGAACAGTGTTAACTGTGCAGTGAGGTCACCCACGAAGCCACGGGAGGAACTGTGGACATAAACCACCAAGACAGAGAGTAAAGGCCAAGATTATCAACCCCAGCACTACCGCCATCTTGGGCTGGACAACTCCTTGTTGCGGGGGAAGGTCTGGTACATTGTAAGATGTTGAGCACCCCTGACCTCCACCTGCTAGATGCAAATAACACCTCCTCCCAATTGTGACAACCATAGATGTCGCCAAACATTGCCAAATGTCCCCCCTGGGAGAGAGAATCACTCCTAGTTGAGAACCACTTGTTGAAAGGGAAGTGGCTGGATGCTCTGACTCCAGAGCTGATTTTGAGCAAATCACCCCAGGGAATCTGTCTTCCCTGAGCTCTTCATTTCAGAGTCCCCAGAGCTGTTGTCTTTATTCCACCCTTCCTTGACCTCATACTCCCAGAAATGTAGGGTTTTTACCAGGCCATCCTTTGCAGGTGCTGTTTTCATCTTGTGTGCCCTGGGTTTAATGAGAATTCTTCTAGTTTTTCACCATCAATTTGATTTGAGTGCAACTTTTAAAATTATGCTAAGAATTATATCAGTCTGAATCAGTTAGAATGTTTTCAGTTACAGGTCATAGAAAACCCACTCAAATTGTCTAAACAGTAAAGAGAATTTATCATCTTGTGTAAAAAGAGCCCAATGATAGAATAAGCTTCAGGCACAGTTTGGTCAAGGCTCCAGTTTCATTTCTCCGTGACTCTGAGCTTTCCTCTCCTCTACACACTGGCTTTCTTCTTAGGAAAAAAAAGGCTGCCCAGTTCTCAACCTGACATTTGCACACCATGTACCCCAGAAGAGGAAGCTTCTCTTCCTCCAACTTTTGAAGAAATAAACAATCTACTTTGTTGGGGTTTACTCTGATTAAACCATCCTAGGGCTCTTTATTCATATTTGAAAGAATCATGTGTGGTCAAGAAAATGGCTTGCTGAGTTGATGTCCACCCTTAACTATTTCCTGTGGTGGTGGAATTCTTCTAACCAACCTGGAGCCAAGGAGCCTCCCTTGGAGCAGGCTGGGGGGACAGCGCAACTCAAACCCTCAGCCACCCACAATGGGGAAGAGGGCATGACACTGGGGAGGGCACCATCTGTTCAATTATGTGAGGTTAGTTTGTTTTAAATCATGAGTGAATATTGGCTTCGGTTAAAATTCCTTTTTTACATCTCTCGAGTTGGCCTCTGGTGTTTTTCCCTTTGATACATTAATATCATATACCATATTAATAGATTTCATAATTTTGAAAGGCCTTTGAATTGGAGAAAGAATCCCACGTAAAGGTGGTATTTTATTCTTTTAATAGGCTGTGGAAATTCCTGCCATTATTTTATTGAAGTTGGTTTTTTTCATGGTTGTCCTAAAGGAGATTGGTCTAAAGTTTTCTATTTTTGTACTAACTTTGTCAAATTTTGGTATCCGTGTTACGTTAGCTTTATAAAAAGAGTTTGGAAGGCATCCTGATTTCTCTGGGTTCTGGAAGAGTTTAAATAGTATCAGATTCATCTGTTACTCGAACATTTGAAAGAATTTACCTTTGAGACCATCTGGATTGGGTGCTTTTGTAGAGAAATTGCTTTTTTACAACTTTCTCAGTTTCTTCCATTGTTTTTAGTCTATTCAGGTTTTCCATCTCTCATGGAGTCAATTTTGATCATTTATAGTTCTTGAAACATGTCTTGTTTCACTCATCTTTTCAAATTTACTTCCACTGAATGTTCTACAAAATGTTGTTCTTATATTTCCTTTGCATCTGTAATATTTTCTCTTGCTTTTTCTAATGTAGCTCATTTGAGCTATCTCCCAAGGATTTATCAATTTTATTTTGTATTCCCCCACATAAACTACTTCTTAAATTTATTTATCAGCTCTACCATTTTTGTTGTCTAATTCATTAATACCTTTTTTTCCCCTAAACGCCTTGACTTTTTTTAATTGGATCCTTAATTCACTTGTTTAATTCTTTCTTGTGTCACATTCTCCTAAATGGCAGGGTTTGGCTGAGTAAAAAGATATTATACTTATCAGACACCAAAGTGAGATGAGAGATGAAGCACCACGCAGAGAACTTAAACCAAGCGGTCAAGACCTTGTTAGACGAATGGCCACAACAAGGATACAGCAGGATTGAGCGAAGGGCTTTAGAATACATTTTGGAAGAGCATCTTTTTGGAGAGCCAGCCTTGGTGGTCCACTGGTTAAGTTTTGGTGCTCTCACCACCGTGGTCTGGGTTCATTTTCCAGTCAGGGACCCACACCACCTGTCAGTCGTCACACTGTGGCAGCTGCATGTTGCCGTGATGCTGAAAGCTATGCCACCGGTATTTCAAATACCAGCAGGGTCCCCCATGGTGGACAGGTTTCAGCAGAGCTTCCAGACTAGACAGACTAGGAAGAAGGGCCTGGCCACCCACTTCTGGAAAAATTGGCCATGAAAACCCTAGGGATAGCAGTGCAGCGTTGCCTGATACAGCGCCGGAAGGTGAGAGGATGGCACAGAACCACCGGGCAGGGTTCTGCTCCGCTGTCCACAGGGCCGCTAGGAGTTGGAATCGATTCGATGGCACTAACAACAAAAATTTATCTGGAGAGAGCTATGCCTTAAGTCAGACCCCATTCCAAGGGCGCAGCATGGACAATGCAATCTCCTCAGCCCCAGTTAGTGGACGGGTTCTAGGGGAGTTTGTGGGGTCTTTGCAGTTGGGGTCACAGAGAACTGGTGCCTGACCCACCCCCCGAGAAAGTTAAAGCAGCCCAGATGGCTGCCCCTAGGAAGTCACAGCGCTCCCATCAGATGAGGCTGAGGGGGCAGGGAGGCCAGGAAAGCAAGAGGCCCTGCCCAAGCAACGAGAGCTGTAGCTGAGTGACAATGCAGAGGAACCTCTCGAGAAATCAGGAGAGAGCCCAGAAGGCAGAGTTCACTGTGACAAAGTTCCGGGTACAAAGCCTGGGAAGCCATCTTGGGATAGGACTAGCCAAGTAGGAGCTTTCTGTACCCCAATCCTTCTCCTCCTTTCCCTCAGCTTCAAACCACACTGGGCTGGGGGGGGGGGGGGGGAAGGGAGGGGTCAGAAACACTTTTGTCTATGTTTGTGCTCTGAAGCGATAGGACACAATTTTAACCACCTGAGACTTATCAGAGACATAATGAGGAGGCTCCAGTATTCACCAGCCGTCAGGGAAGAACCACCCAACCCAGCAGATGGGAGGTGTTTTCTCATGAAATGAGACCCACTTGCTCAACATCCTGGTTACGCTTGTTTGGTGATATGTTTTAAGAGTCAAATTTCCCTCCCAGCTGTATTTCTCAGCATCAGTGTTTGGTATTTTCATTCTCATATATTCTTATGTTCCAGGTGTTCTTTGGTTTCAGGTTTAATTAATTCTTTGACCCAGGAGTTATTTGTGAGAGAGTTTTTCTTTAATTTCCAGCTGGTTGATTTGTGAGGGCTGCTACTGTCTGGATTTTACTTTTAAGTTTTATTGTATGGAAGTCAGACAACGTGAATTAGGCAATGGAGCATGATTTATGCAGGCATTAGGATCTGAGGAGAGCGTGTGAGGAAACAGTTCCACATTCTGCTCCTTCTACATTTCTGCTTCGCTGCGCTTTGGTTTCCCTACTCCTCTGGACTTTTAAAATCTTCCCCCTGCCCCTCGTGACTGGAAATGTCACAATAGTTTGTGTTCATGTGGGTCTTTTACCATTTATTATGCTGGTCCTTTAGATATTTGTGTCCCTCATTCCTGGGGAATTTTCTTATATTATTTCTCTCATAACCTTCCGCTCGCCATTTTCTCTGTTCATTCTGGAACATAGATACTGGACCGCCTGGATCAATTTCCTAGTGCTGCTATTCTCTCACATTTCTCTCGCTTTTTCTTTGTGTTCTTGGAGATTTCTTCTAATTTAGCCTCCAATCCTTCTACTAATTTAAAAAAAGAAAGCAGCAATTGAAGACCATTATGCTAAGAGAGAGAAGCCAGATGCAGAAGGTCACATATTGTATGGTTCCATCTATATGAAACGTCCGGAAGAGGTATATCCACAGAGACAGAAAGCAGATGAGCAGTTGCCCGGGGCTGAGGGAGGGCATGGGGAGTGACCGCTTTCTGGTACAGGGTCTCCTTTGGGGATGGTGAGAATGTTTTGGAAGCAGATAGAGGTGATAGTTGCAACATTGTGAATGTGCTAAATGACACTGAATTGTATACCTTAAAATGGCCCATTTTATATTATGTGCATTTCACTCTAATTTTAAAAAATAAAGCAAATTTTGGGGGCTGGCCCCGTGGCCGAGTGGTTAAGTCCATGCGCTCCGCTGCAGGCGGCCCAGTGTTTCGTTGGTTCGAATCGTGGGCGCGGACATGGCGCTGCTCGTCAAACCACGCTGAGGCAGCATCCCACATGCTACAACTAGAAGGACCCACAACGAAGAATATACAACTATGTACTGGGGGGCTTTGGGGAGAAAAAGGAAAAAATAGAATCTTTAAAAAAAATAAATAAAAAAAATAAAGCAAATTTTTCAAAAAAGCAAGTAAAGAAAAAAAAAGAAATCAGCAATCCCATTCTACTTGCCGAGATCTCTCTCTGGTTCTCTTCATTTTGTTTTCCACTCCATCCATTTTGTTGTTTGTTTTGTGAAGGTCATATTCTCTCCAATATCTCTGAGGACACTCATTAAATTTGTGATTCTTTTGTTGCCTGTATTACCTCTGTTTTCTTAAAATTATTTTTTGATATTTACTTATTTTTATCTCTTCTTTTTGTTGGAGGCTGAGGTCGTTTTAAAACATGTTCATAAATTCTTTGATGCTCCTTCCCTCAGGAGGTGAGGCCTAATTCCCCACCCCAATGAGAGTGGGCTGGACTCAGTGACCTGTTTCTAATGGGACAAGAAAATAGAAATGAAGGTGTGCAGTGTCCAAGACCAGGTTATCAAAGGCTTCCTCCTTCTTGTCTCTCTTGGATCCATCAATCTGGGGGAAGCCAGCTGCCATGTCATGAGACTCTCAGCAGCCCTGTCAACAGGTCCACGGGGTGAGGAACTGAAGGCTCCTGCCAACAACCAGCAAGGAGCTGAGGCCCCTTGCCTACAGCCCTGTGAGCCAGCCGTCTTGGGAGGAGCTGGGGCCCCTTGCCTACAGCCGTGTGAGCCAGCCATCTTGGAAATGGATCCTCCGTCCTACAGACCTCCACCTCATAAGAGATCCTGAGCCAAACCACCCAGCCAAGCTGCCCACAAAACCTGTGGGACATGAATGATTGTTGCTTTACGCTGCTAATTTTGGGGGTAATTTGTTACTCGGCGCCAGATAATTAATACCAAGGCTTCCCTCAAACGTTGGGTTAGGATTTGCTGAATTGTTTTTTGAAGAATGAGGACATTCAAAGTTGTGAGAAACTCTGAATATGTGGATGGGGCTTTTCCACTTATGGGAATCGCTTTAGGATGCGTAGAGAGGGAGGGGGCCACAACAATGGCGGGTCCTAAATGACAGAAAGATCAGGTGGCCTTTTCTCTGGGGTCTTTTAATATATGTAAAAGTGAACACTGATTTGTTTCCCTAGAGAAGCAAGGAGATGCCTGACTAGCAGGCAACGTGTGGAGGGAAAAGGAGAAGGAGGTTGACTGTGTAGATGGTCAGTTAACCCCTGCTTTCAGCCTGGAATCTCTCTCAGATTCCTAGGGTCTCAGGATCCCCAGTCTCTCTGGGTCTAGAGGACAAATGCGAGTCTTCTGCATCTGAATCCCCCTCCACTCTGACTCTGCCTGGCAGCCCCCTCCATGTGGCGTTGTCAGTTACCACTCTTCTGTGTTAAAGAAATTGGTTGGTCTCCTCTCCACCGCTGAGCCTTCACCACTCTCTTTGACATTGCGATTATACTTATTTTTTCTCTGGCTGTCATTTTCGTAAGTGTCTGGAGGAAGACAGGGGAAGGTCTAGTCATTTTAACCACAAGTCCCTTTCTTAATCTTAATCTTTGCATCACTTTATTTTTATTCCATCTCTTGTATACAACTTATCATTCAATTTGTTTATTTAACCAAATATATGAGTATTTTATTTTAATAAGTAAGTTTGTCTTATTTATTTTATTTAAATAATAGATACATCTGATCTGATCTGATCCTCATTTTTGTTGCTTTCAATACTTTCTTGATGCCCATTATTTCCTGCATAGATTGTCTTATTTGTTTTATTGGAGGATGAGTTTTCCTTCTTGAGAATTGGAAATTTACGCAGATTGTGAACAGACGCAAAAATCTGTTCTAATCTTCTAGTAGTTGTCTATAATTTTACGAATGATACTTAATCCTTGCTTCTTAGATGTTTTGATGTCTTGCTCTAAAACAGTGGTCACCAAGCTTTTTCCATAAAGGGCCAGATAGTAAATATTTTAGGCTTGGTGGGCCGTCTGGGCTCTGTCACAACGCCTCACTTCTGCTGTGGTCGCATGAAAGCGGGCAGAGACAGTACGTAAGTGGATGAGTATGACTGGGTTCCAACAGAACTTCATTTACAAAAACAGGTGGTGGAAAAAACAACAGGTGGCCAGTCGAATCGGGTCCACAGGCCTCTATTTTCCTATTTCTGCTCTAAAAAAGGAGAAGATTATCACACACTTCTTCCTATCTTCCTCTTTCCCTTTCTCTCTCCGTAGCTGAGACTATAGCCTTATTTTTTGTTATTTTGGTGGTTCACTGTGTAACATCAAGAAAATATAAGGAACTGCGAAAGACAATGTCAAGAGACTAAGACAAGCCACAAACTGGGAGGAAATATTTGCAAAAGACACATTGCATAAAGAACTGTTATCTAAAATATGCACAGAATTCTTAAGACTCAACAATAAGGAAACAACCCCATTAAAAAATGGGCCAAACAATAGGCACATGAAAAGATGCTCATCATCGCTGATCATCAGGGAAATGCAAATCAAAACTACACTAAGATATCACCTTACACCCGTTAGAATGACAAAAATATCTAAAACTAATAGCAACAAATGTTGGAGAGGTTGCGGAGAAAAAGGAACCCTCATACACTGCATGTGGGAATGCAAACTGGTGCAGCCACTATGGAAAACAGTATGGAGATTCCTCAAAAAACTAAAAATAGAACTACCATACGATCCAGCCATCCCACTACTGGGTATTTATCCAAAGAGCCTGAAGTCAGCAATCCCAAAAGTCCTGTGCACCCCAATGTTCACTGCAGCACTGTTTACAATAGCCAAGACGTGGAAGCAACCTAAGTGCCCATCAACAGACGAACTGGATAAAGAAGATGTGGTACATATATACAATGGAATACTACTCAGCTGCAAAACAGAACAAAATCATTCCATTTGCAATAACATGGATGGACCTTGAGAGAATTATGTTAAGTGAAATAAGCCAGCAAGAGAAAGATAATCTGTGTATGACTCCACTCATATGAGGAATTTAAAACTATGGACCAAGAACAGTTTAGTGGATACCAGGGGAAAGGTGGGGTGGGGGGTGGGCACAAAGGGTGAAGTGGTGCACCTACAACATGACTGACAAACATTAATGTATAATTGAAATTTCACAAGATTGTAACCTACCAATAACTCAATAAAAATAAATAAATAAATAAATAAATGGGCCAAAGACCCTAAGAGACACCTCACCCAAGAAGATGTACTGATGGCAAATAAGCGTATGAAAAGATGCTCCGTATCCAGTGTCATCAAGGAAATGCAAATTAAAACAACAACGAGATGCCGCTGTACGCCGATTAGAATGGCCAGAATCTGGAACGCTGACGACACCAAATGCTGGCGAAGATGTGAGCAAGAGAAACTCTCTTTCATTGCTGGTGGGAATGAGAAATGCTACAGCCACTTTGGAAGACCGTTTGGCGGTTTCCTACAAAACTAAACATACTGTCAGCATATGATCCAGCAATCGTGCTCCTTGGTATTTACCCAAAAGAGTTGAAAACATATGTCCACACAGAAACCTGCACACAGATGTTTATAGCAGCTTTATTCACAATTTCCCAAACCTAGAAGGCACCAAGATGTCCTTCAGTGGGTGAGTGGATAAATAAACCGTGGTACATCCGGAGAATGGAATATTATTAAGCACAAAAAAGAAATGAGCTATGAAGCCATGAAAATACATAGAGGAAACTCAAATGCATGTTACTAATGAAAGGAGCCAATCTGAAAAGGCCACATACCTGTGATTCCAATGTGATATTCTGGAAAAGACTCTGGAGACGGTAAAAAGAGCAGTGGCTGCCAGGAGTTGGGGAGAGGGGTGAACAGGGAGAGCACAGAGGATTTTGAGGGAGTGAAAATACGTCGTATGATCCTATAATGATGGATACATGTCAGACATTTGTCCAAACCCATAGAATGTACAACCCCAAGAGTGAACCCTATGTGAACTGTGGACTTCGGGTGATTATGATGTGTCAGCATAGATTTGTCAGTTGCAACAAGTGTGCCACTCTGCTGGGGGACGTGGCTGATAGGGAGGCTGTGTGTGTGCAGGGGCAGGGGCATATGGGAAATCTCTATACTGTCCTCCCACTTTTGCTGTGAACCTAAAACTGCTCTGAAAAATAGTGTCTTTAAAAAGTAAATGAAATAAAAATTTTTTAAATATAGGTAAAATGAAGCTTCATTTCTTAGGACCCACCCTCTTGGCCTCCGCACTTTGCTGGGGCTGCTCCGTTGCCTTCTGTCCCCCTGTGCTGTCGGTGGTGTGCTGGCCAATGTTTAACAACCTGTTCACTGGGGGAAAGCCCTTTTTTATAGTGTTTGCCAGTTTCCGTAGTATAAATACTCCCATCAAGGCTGATTTCAAGCAACCGACATGATGTCAGTCAGCTTGCAAAATTCCTGAAAATTTCAACTGGCTCTTGCAACCCTGTTTGAACCAACTCCCTCACCCCCGGGCCATGGTGGATGAGCAGGACCTCAGATGATTTTTCTCTCCCATCGTGACTTGATTTTTCTGCCTAGATGCCTAAAGATTTTTCTCTTTGAAATTCAACGACTTATCCAGGACACGTCTTGTTCATTTTCCACCTTCTCTGAGCCCTGCCTTCCCTTCCCCCCATCACTGTGGAGGGCTGGGCTTCCTGTAGCTGAGGGCACACGATGGACTGGAGGAGAGGGCCTGGGGAAGCCCGGAGCAGGTCTGGGCTTTGTCCTCTCAGTTTGGTCAGCCATCCTGATCCAAGGTCTCACCCACGTTGCTGAGGTTATAGCCCATATTGTCCTGGCCTTCACCTTCAACGTGGGGTCCTGGAAGATTGCTCTTGTCAGGCAGCTAACATGAGTCTTTTTCTACCCAGGTTCACTCGTATCTCCCTAGCAGCAGTTCTTGACATCACTAATATCACCAACCCAAGCCAAAGAGAAAAGACCTACAGAGATGGTTGGAAATGGCTGTATGGATTGTGCAGAATGGGGGTCTTTGCCAAGAAATCTCTTTGGGACTCTTCACCCAGTTCCCACACCCTCAAAGGCTCCTGCTTCATTGACTTCATCTTTGGTCTTCTGCTTGGCCGAAGCCCTCCCTCTTGCTTCAGATAACTAATTACCTCTGGTCCTTAGCATCCTCCTCCTTTCCCCTCCAGTTTTCCTCCCAGCAGGGAGCAGCCAAGATGGGGGAGGGGTGTGTGGGCATAAATGGATAACACAGGGGGGGCTTGTGGTGATGGCACTGCTATGTATCTTCAGCATGGTGCTGACACACACAAAGCTGTACATGTGCATAGAGCTACACACACATACATGCACGCACATGTGTGCACACACATGTGCACATGTATAACTAGCGAAATCTGAATAAGCCCTATGCATTGTTCCAACGTCGACTTCATGGTGTTGATGTTATACTAATGTTATGCAAGATGCTAACACTGGGGACAGATGGGTGCAGGGTGCAAGGGACCTCCCAGTACATTTCTTTGCAACTTCCTGTGAATCTATAATTATTTCAAAATAAAAACTTTTTTAAAGTGCAAGGAGTTGAAATAAAGAAAGAAAAACCACTTTGACAAGAGCAACCTTGAATAAGTGTGAGATTAAGCAACACTTGTAGAAGGATAAACCGTCCCCTTCTCAGACCCATGAGCCATCACGACCTTCAAGTGGCAGGAGCATCAGCATCCTTGGAGGCTGGAGTTTCGTGGCCCACAGTGGAACCGGTCTGACCTGGCTGTGCAGTTGCTATGGGGTGGACCCCTGGGCTCTGGCCAGTCCCCGGGCTATGGAGATTGGTTAATTCAGAATATTGGCTGATCTATATGGCTGTGGGGGTCAGAGCTTTAGGAAGACCTAAGTAATCCCTTTATTCTACAGATGGGAGATTAAACCCACAGTTACAGTGTGAGCTGGAGGCCATGCTGGTTCTGGAGTCCAGTCCTAAGATATCCCAGGCCTGGGCTTTGCAACTGAAACTGTGCTGCCCCCTCTAAATCACCCATCAGGAGGCCTTTTTCCTGGAAAGCCTTAGTGTGTGCACAACTCACTAATGTCACCTTGACAATGCCCAAGGGCACTGACACAGCAGGAAGGGACGAGCAGTTTGGGGCTTGGAATATAAACAGAGAAGGCAGTGCCCAGGGACTAAGGAACCAGGAACTGAGAGGCAGCTCTGTCCAGGCCACGGGCCTTCCATAATGTCCCTGGTTCCCAGCATCATTTGAGAGCTTTCTCTTCTATGACAGGCTCTCCACAGTTAAATCAAGAAATATTTATTGAGCACCCACTGTGGACCACACGCTGGGCTATGCAAAGATAATGCAGTTGTGGACGAGACAGAGAGGTCTCTGCCTTTGTGGATCTTACAGTCTGGTGGGGTGTCACACCCTCGTGGACCAGCCCCCCCCCCCCCAGAGGACTATGGGACAGCATCTTTTCTCTGGCATTGGTCAGAAAGTGAGGGAGCAACAGCATCCCATGGCACCAAGCTGGCCCATGTCTGCCTGAAGGAGTGGCCAGCATGGGCACGCGCCACTTGGAGTAAGAGAGCCCATGTTGGAGAAATGCCCTCCACCTGAGCTCAGTGTCTGCTGGGCTAAAAGCCCTGTGGTGCTGCTGGTCCCTTTCTTGGTGTCCTCAGCACCTGGCCCAGCGCCCGGCCCATAGCAGGCGCCCAATAACTCCTTGTGGAATGAAAGAGCGAATGAGGAGATAAAGTTAACTTCCCTCAGCTCCTGTTTCTTCACCTGTCAAATGAAGGGTGTTGTAGAGATCAAATGATGAGGTGGCCGGGAAAGATCTTTGCAGGGCTGTGTGTTCTGAAACAAAGACCTGGTACGGAATCCAGACTCGAACGGGCTTCACAAGGTGAGATGAAGGACCGCTCCCTGCTTGATGCAAGGAGAAACACACAAGGAGAAACGCAGATCACCATGCTGGAGCCTGAAGCTCAGTTGCACATGGACAGGGAGCCAGCAGGACACGGTCAAGAAGCAGCCTGGGTGTGTGCGTGGGGTGGGTGTGCATGAAGGGCCGTCAATGATTTTCAGCTCAAGATCTGTCTGCCCCGAGACTTGATGTAATCTTCACAACGGTGATGGCGATGACCGACGTGTACTGAGTATTTGCTCCGGGCTAGATGCTGTGCCAAGAACTCTGCATGCACATCTCATTTAATCCTCCCAGAGTCCCCATTCCTTCATTTATTCGTTCATTCACTCATTCAACAAATATTTTAAGAGCCCACATCCTTTATGAACAGTGTTTATAAAGTCTATGAAAATTCTAACACGATGTTAAGTGGAGAAAGGGGTAAAAAGGTTCAAATTTGCAGTTGCACACTGCAAAAAAATATATAGTGGGGGTTGGTGGGGAGGTTTGAGCAGCAGACAAAATGCAAGCCCTTCCCTCCCAGAGCTTCTATTCTAGCAACCACGGAGAGACAACCAGCAAAAGGAGCATGTCAAATGCATAGGTGTGGTAAGCGTGATGAGGAAAAAGTGATCAAAGAGGGTGTTAGGAAGCCCCCTCCAGTGGCCTAGTGGTTGACTCAGCACACTCTGCTTCAGCAGCCTGGGTTCCATTCCCAGGTGCAGACCTACACCACTCTGTTAGTGGCCATGCTGTGCTGGTGGCCCACAAACTAAAAAAGACTGGCACAGATGTTAGCTCAGAGCGAATCTTCCTTAGGAAGTAAAAGGGGGGGAGTGGTTAGGGAACATAGGGGTGGCATGGCACTATTGAAAAGGACAGAGAGGAGAGTCTTCCCTGCAAAGGTAACATCTGAGCACAGCCCGAAGAACAGTGAGGGGTGAGGGAAGAGAGTTCTAAGCAGAGAGAACTACAAGTGCAAAAGCCCAGGGGCAGGCATGTGTCTGGCATGATCATGCCACAGCAAGGAGGCCAGGGAGCCAGAGCAGAGTGTGGAGGGCAGAACATAGCAGGAGATGGGAGCAGCCGGGTAATGGGGCTGCATGGTAAAGCCCCTCCCAAGTTCCAATAAGGACGTTGGCTTCTAGTCTGAGTGAGACGAGAACGCACGGAGGGTTCTGAGCAGGAGAGCAATGGGATCTGACTTAGATTTCAACTCTAAGGCTCCCTCTGACTACTGTGTGGGGAGTAACTGAAGGAGGGCTCAGACAGAAGCCAGGAGACCCGTTAGGAGGTGGTTCAATAATCTAGGAAAGAGGTAACAGTGGCTCAGACTGGGGATGGTGGCCGTGAGTGGTGGAAATTGGTCAGAATCTGGTCTATTTCGAAGATAGAGCCTATGGGACTTGCTGACAGGTTGGGGTGTGGGGTGAAGAAGGAAGGAGAGAAGGTTGGTGCCCAGCCTTTCACCCAAGCTACTGCATGGACAGCCTGTCATTCCCTGAGATGGGGGAGGCAGAGGAGCAGGTCTGGGGAGTATGTCTTGAGCTCGGGCTTGGATGCTCTAAGTCTCAGTCAATGGAGATGTTGCAACGACATGTCTGGGCCAGAGTCATCAACATGCAGATAGCATTGAAAGTCATGAGACTGGATGAGGACCACAGGCAGAAAGGCAAAGCCCCCTCCACATCCCCTGCTCACTGGATGGGATCCCTGAGGGGTGAGTGTAGAGGAAAGAGAGGAGGGCCAGGGACCAAGTCCTGAGGCATGACAATGTCCAGAGACTAGCCACGTAGAGGATGTGGGAGGCTAAAAACGGCCCCCGAAGTGTCAGGTCCTAATCCCAAGAACCTGTAAATGGGACCTTATTTGGTAAAAATGTCTCTGCAGGTGTGAGTGAATCAAAGACCTTGAGCTGGGGAGACCACCCTGGATTATCCAGGGGGGACTTAAGTGCAATGACAAGTGTCCTTATAAGAGACAAGCAGAGGGGGATTTATGGACAGAAGAGTATACACCATGTGACCCCAGAGGCAGAGACTGGAGTGATGCGGCCACAAGCCAAGGAATGCTGGCAGCCCCCAGAAGCTGGAGGAGGCGAGGAGGGATTTTCCTCTAGAGTCAGCCCTACTGACTCCTTGATTTTGACTCAGTGAAACTGATATCAGACTTCTGGCCTCCAGAATTGTGAGAGAACAAATTTCCATTGTTTAAAGCCACCAAGTTTATGGGAATCTGTTATAGCAGCCACAAGAGACTAATACACAGGCCATTGGTGATCATGATAAGAGCAAGTATTAAGGTCAGTACTGTGCCCATTTTACAGATGAGGAAACCAGGACTCCATAAACTCCCTAAGGTCACACAGCAGGCAAGTGGCAGGGCCAGGGCTAAACCCAGGCCTACTACATTCTGAAGCCATTATCTGACACTGTCTCTGTCAGGAGACACTGAGAGTCCGTCAGGGAGCTGATCATCCTCCACTGCCCAGCACTGCCCAGCCCACTCTGAAGGCATTCTCACCAGAGCTCAGCCCAGGTGCTGGCTGCTGATGAGGAAGGCAACAGGCCACACTCTCCTACAGTGGGTACCTGGTACCCCTCCTAGAAAGCAATGGGGCCATACGTAACAAACCATAAATATTCAAACATTCTGACCCAATGATGTGTCTCATTGACAGTTTTCTCAAAGAAGCCACACTTAAAAATGTCCATCTCAGCACTGATTATAACTGCATAAAAATAGAAATAATCTAAATGTCCAGCAGTACGAGTTTGGTTAAATAAATGATAATACATCAATAGATAGAAGAGTACACATCCTTTCAAAATGATGATTATAGAGACTATGAGGAAAGGTGAGAAACAATTGTGACGATGTTAAATGGAGAAGGGAGTAGAAATATTCAAATTTAGAAATTCGAGATCCGGTGTCAAGATGGTGGCATAGGTGGACTCTGAACTCACCTACTCCCATGGACACAACAAATTCACAACTACTCTTGGAACAATTACCCTGGGAGAGAACTGAAAACTGGATAAAAGAAACCCCCACAACAAGGGACAGTGCTGACTGAGGTAGAAGAGGCAGAAATTCCTTGCTGGAGAAGAAAAAGTCACCTTCTAGCCACAGTGCTTCACAGCCAGGAGCAATCCTAAGGTATGAAACCTTCCCTGAAGGAGTGGGGGACCTCAGCAGGGGACCGTTACCACAATAAGCAGCTTTTGGACCAAGCACAACCGAGACGAGTGTCATAATATCTGGCTTTGCTGGCTATTAACAACAACAGGGGATACCCCCAGAAAAACGATAAGATACGGGAAAAAAAAGCCTGCTCTTAAAGGGCCCACACACAAATTCACCTGTTTTGGAAAGCAACCTAAAATCACCAGAAAGAAAGCTACACAGTCCTTTGGTGAAAAGAGACTCACTTCATAGGCTCTGAGACATTGGCAGCAGCCATTATTGTGACCTAGTACAGGTGTGCTGCCGCTGACACTGGAAGATACCATTGGAGTTCTTCCCCTGGCCTGTTAGAGCAATGGTCTGCCCCACCCACTAGAGCACTGATTTAATCCAGCTCAGCCAGGGCGGGTGCCCACCCTCGGGACTGGCTCCACCCAACAGCAAGCCTTTGGGCAACTGTGGGCCTGCATACGTGGGGTGCCTGGAACCTCTGCAGGCGGGCAAGTGGGTCCACCTATGAGGGGCAGGGCATGTGCAAGGGGCAAGCCTGCATTGGTGGAGTGTGTGGAGCCTCTGCAGCAGGGTGACTGGGCCCGCTTCAGTGGGTCAGGTTGTGCACATGGGGCAGGACTGTGTTGACCTCTGTGTGTGGCCCTGTGGGCAGTGGTGCTTGTCAGCTGCAGCAGACTTGTGCTTCTCAAACAGACACAGAGGGGATTGGCCTCACCTTCCAAAGCTTGAAAAAATTGGGTGCTCCTGTGCTTGGGACCAGCCCCACTCAGCTGCAAGCCTGAGAGAGCTGACAACAGGCTTACAATTGTAAGCCCCTGACCCTAGCAACCAGACACACTGGAAGCCTACTCACTTAACAGAAAAACTACAACATGAATGTGCTATTAGACCTTTCAATCAACTGTGCTGGGGCTCCCCATGCCCGATAAAGTGACTGAAGAGTCCATAGCAGCCACATGTGCTGAGCATTCCAACCAGTAAGCCAGGGGGACAACCTAGCCTCCCTAGGCACCTGCAGCAAGAGAAATCCTGTCACAACAAAAGGACACACACAGGGGTCACTCCTGGAACATTTGGAACTGGTGACGAGAGGGAAGCACACTGCTGGGTCTCATAAGGCATCTCTTACATAAGGCCACCTCTCCAAGATCAGGAGATGTAGCTGACCCACCTAATACGTAGATATAAGCACAGAGAAAGAGGCAAAATGAGGAGACAAAGGATTACATTCTAAATAAGGGAACAGGACAAATCCTCAGAAAAAGGACTAAATGAAACAGAGATAAACAATCCAGTTGACAAAGAGTACAAACTAATAGTCATAAGGATGCTCACTAATCTTAGGAGAAGAATGGATGAACTCAGTGAGAACTTCAACAAAGAACTGGAAAATATAAAAAAGAACCAATCATAAATGAAGAATACAATACTGGAAAGGAAAAATCCACTAGAGGGACTCAATAACAGAGTAGATGATACAAAAGAATGGATCAGTGAGCTGGATGGAAGACTAGAGGAAATCACCCAAGCTGAACAGATAAAAGAGAAAAGAATTAAAAAGCACGAGAACAGTCTAAGGGACATCTGGATCCACATCAGGCACACTAACATCAGTATTACTGGTGTCCCAGAAGGAGGAGAGAGAGAGAAAGGGGCAGAGAATCTATTTGAAGAAATCATAGCTGAAAACTTTCCTAACATAAGGAAGGAAACAGACATCCAAGTACAGGAAGTGTACAGAGTACCAAACAAGATAAACCCAAAGAGGCCCACACCAAGACACATTACAATTTAAATGTCAAGAATTAAAGAAAAGAGAAAACCCTAAAAGCTGCAAAAGAAAGGCAATAAGTTACGTACAAAGGGAACCCCATAAGGCTATCAGCTGACTTCTCAGCAGAAACCTTACAGGCCAGAAGAGAGTGACACAAGATATTTAAAATGTTGAAAGGAAAAAACCTACAGCCAAGAAAACTCCACCCGGCAAGGCTACCATTCAGAATGGAAGGAGAGATGAAGAGTTTCCTAGACAATCAAAAGCTAAAGGAGTTTATCACCAAGAAACCAGTCTTACAAGAAATGCTAAGGGGACTTACTTAAGTGGAAAAGAAAAGGCCACAAATAGGAATAAGAAAATTATCAAAAACGAAAAAAAAACTCAATAAAATAAGGCAAATATATAGTAAAAGTAGCAGATCAACCACCTATGAAGCTAATATGAAGATCAAAAGACAAAAGCACTAAAATTATCTATTTCCATGATAAGAAGGTAACTGATACACTCGCAAAAAAAGAGGTTAAATATGATATGGAAAACATAAAATGTGAGAGGAGGGGAGTAAAAAGAGTAGAGCTTTTAGCAAGGGGTCAAACTTAAGAGACCATCAACTTAATATAGGTTGCTAGATACATAGGTTATTATATATGAGCCTCATGGTAACACAAACCAGAAACCTATAATAAATACACAAAAAAATTAAGAGAAAGGAACCCAAACATAATACTAAAGAAAGCCATCAAACCACAAGGAAAGAGAGCAAGAAAAGAAGAAAGGAACAGAGAAGAACTACTAAAACACCCAGAAAAAAAGTAACAAAATGGCAATAAGTACATTCTTATCAATATCTGCGTTAAGTGTCAATGGACTAAATGCTCCAATCAAAAGGCATAGGGTGGCTAATTGGAGAGAAAAAAAAAACAAGGTCCATAAATATGCTGCATAGAAGAGACACACTTCAGACCTAAAGACACTCACAAACTGAAAGTGAAGGGATGGAAAAACACACTCCATGGAAACAGCACTGACAAGAAAGCTGGGGTAGCAATACTTACATCAGACAAAATAGATGTTAAAACAAAAACTGGAACAACAGACAAAGAAGGGCACTGCATACTGATAAAGGAAACAATCCACAAAAGGATATAATATTTGTAAATATCTACGCACCCAACAAGGGAGCATCTAAGTATATAAAGCAATTATTAACAAACATAAAAGCAGAAATAGTAACACAATAATAGTTGGGGACTTTAACACTCCACTTATACCAATGGATAGATCATCCAAACAGAAGATCAATATGGAAACATTAGCCATAAAAGACACATTAGACCAGATGGACTTCGTAGATATATACAGAACATCCCATCCAACAACTGCAGAACACACATTCTTTTCAAATGCCCATGGAACATTCTCCAGGATTGATCACATATTAGGCCACAAAACAAGTCTCAATAAATTGAAGAAGATTGAAATAATACCAAGCATCTTTCCTGACCACAATGGTATGAAACTAGAAATCAACTACAGGAAGAAAATCAGAAAAGCCACAAATATGTGGAGGTTAAACAAAATGCTACTGAACCAAGATTGGGTCAATAAAGAAATCAAAGGAGAAATCAAAAACTACCTGGAGACAAATGAAAATGAAAATACGACATGCCAAAATCTATAGGTTACAGCAAAAGCGGTTCTAAGAGGGAAGTTTAGAGTAACACAGGCCTACCTCGACAAACAAGAAAAATCTCAAACTATCTAACAGTGCACCTAAAGGAACTGGAAAAAGAAGAACAAACAAAGCCCAAAATCAGGAAAAGAAAGGAAATAATTAAAATCAGAGCAGAAATAAATAAATCCACAAAAACAATAGAAAAAAATCAATTAAACTAAGAGCTGATTGTTGAAAAAGATAAACAAAATTGACAAACTTTTAGCTAGACTCATCAAGAAAAAGAGAATTCTCAAACAAATAAAATCAGAAATAGAAAAGGAGAAATTACAAGTGACACCTTAGAAATACAAAAGATTGTAAGAGAATACTACAATAAGCTAGGGACCAACAAACTGGATAATCGAGAACAAATGGATAAGTTCTTAGAATCATACAACCTTCCAAAACCGAATCAAGAAGAAATGGAGAATTTGATTCCACCAATCACCAGTAAAGAGATCAAAACAGTAATCAAAAACCACCCAAAAAGTAAAAATCCAGGACCAGATGGCTTCCCTGGTGAATTCCACCAAACATTCAAAGAAGATTTAATACCTATCCTTCTCAAACTCTTCCAAAAAATTGAAGAGGAGGGGAGGCTTCCTAACTCATTCTATGAAGCCAACATTACCCTGATGCCAAACCAGACAAGGACAACATAAAAAAAGAAAATTACAGGCCAATATCACTGATGAGCATAGAGGCAAACATCCTCAACAAAATACTAGCAAATCGAATACAACAATACATTAAAAAGATAATACATCATGATCAAGTGGGATTTATTCCAGGAATGCAGGGATGGCTCAACATCCACAAATCAATCAACATAATGCACCACATTAACGAAATGAAGAATAAAAATCACATGATCATCTCAATAGATGCAGAGAAAACATTTGACAAGATACAGAATCCATTTATGATTAAAACCTCTGAATAAAATGGGTATAGAAGGAAAATACCTCAACATAATAAAGGCCATACATGACAAACCCACAGCTAATATCATTCTCAATGGAAAAAACTGAAAGCTATCCCTCTAAGAACAGGAATCAGACAAAGATGCCCACTTTCACTGCTCTTACTTAACATAGTATTGAAAGCCCTAGCCAGACCAATCAGGCAAGAAAAAGAAATAAAATGCATCCAAATTGGAAAGGAAGAAGTGAAACTGTCACTATTTGCAGATGACATGATTTTATATATAGAAATCCCTAAAGAACCCACTAAAAAACTTTTAGAAATAATAAATGAATACAGTCAAGTTGCAGGATACAGAATCAACATATAAAAATGAGTTGCATTTCTATACATTAACAACAATGTAGCAGAAAGAGAAAATAAGGATACAATCCTATTTACAACAAAAAGAATAAAATACCTAGGAATAAATTTAACCAAAGAGGTGAAAGACCTTACACTGAAAACCATAAAACATTGTTGAAAGAAATTGAGAAAGACACCAATAAATGGAAAGATATTCCATGCTCTTGAATTGGAAGAATTAATATAGTTAAAATCTCCATACTTCCTAAAGCAATCTACAGATTCAATGCAATCTCTATCAGAGTTCCAATGACATTTTTCACAGAAATAGAACAAAGAATCCTAGCATTTATATGGAACAACAAAAGACCCAGAATAGCCACAGGAATCCTGAGAAAAAAGAACAAACCTGGAGGGATCACACTTCCTGATTTCAACAAATACTACAAAACTATAGCAATCAAAACAGCATGGTACTGGCACAAAAACAGACACACAGATCAATGGAACAGGAGTGAGAGCCCAGAAATAAACCCACACATCTATGGACAGCTAATATTCGACAAGGGAGCCAAGAACATACAATGGAGAAAGGAGAGTCTCTTCAATAAATAAATGGTGTTGGGAAAACTGGACAGCCACATGCAAAACAATGAAAGTACACCATTATCTTACACCATACCCAAAAATCAACTAAAAGTGGATTAAAGACTTGAATGTAAGACCTGAAACCATAAAACTTTTAGAAGAAAACATAGGCAGTACACTCTCCGACATGGGTCTTAGCAGCATCTTTTCAAGTACCATGTCTGACCGGGCAAGGAAAACAATAGAAAAAATAAACAAATGGGACGACATCAAACTAAAAATCTTCTGCAAGGCAAAGGAAACCATCAACAAAATGAAAAGACAACCTAGGAATTGGGAGAAGATACTTGCAAACCATATATCTGATAAGCGGTTGATATCCAAAACATATAAGGAACTCATACATCTCAACAACAAAAAAACTAACAACCCAATTAGAAAATGGGCAAAAGATCTGAACAGACATTTCTCCAAAGAAGATATACGATGGCCCACAGGCACATGAAAAGATGTTCAACATCACTAATTATTAGGGAAACATAAATTGAGACTATAATGAGATATCACCTCACGCCCATCAGAATGGCTATAATTAATAAGGTGAGAAATAACAAGTGTTGGAGAGGATGTGGAGAGAAGGGAACCCTCATACACTGCTGGTGGGAGTGCAAACTGGTGCAGCCACTATGGAAAACAGTATGGAGATTCCTCAAAAAATTAAGACTAGAACTACCATATGATCCAGCTATGCCACTGCTGGATATTTATCCAAACAACATGAAAACACAAATGCATAAAGATACATGCACCCCTATGTTCATCACAGCATTAGTCACGATAGCAAAGACTTGGAAGCAACCTGGGTGCCCATCGAGGGATGAATGGATAACAAAGATGTGGTATATATACACAATGGAATACTACCAAGACTCAGCCATAAAAAAACAATGAAATCTTGCCATTTGTGACAACATGGATGGACCTTCAGGATACTATGCTAAGCGAAATAAGTCAGAGAGAGAAAGTCGAATACAGTATGATCTCACTCATAAGTAGAAGATAAAAAACAACAACAAACACATAGAGACAGAGATTGGATTGGTGGTTACCAGAGGGGAAGGGGGAGGGAGGAGAGTGAAAGAGGTGATTAGGCACACGTGTGTGGTGATGGATGGTATTTGGGTGGTGAACAGGATGTAATCTACACAGAAATCAAATATAATGAGGTACACCTGAAATTTACACACTGTTATAAACCAATGTTACCGCAATAAAAAAAGGAATTCAATAGAGAAAAAGACAGAAAAGAAAATATCAAAATATGAATAATAATTGGATTAAAAATGGGAACCTTGACGACTTTTTTCTTACCCCCTAGTAAACAAATTTTCTATAGCGATATTATATTACCTTTGTGATCAATTCTTATATACACAAGAAGGGACATTTTTAGCTATATAGCTCATTTATAAGAACCAAACCAGAATGATAAAGACTCTCGCAACTCCATCCCATAAATGATTCAGGATCCGGGAGCACTTCCTCTGAAGACGAACAGAGTGAGGGGGTCTCGATCCCCATCCTTCAGCATTTGAGCGCCATCATTTGTGAGAAAGATTAGTCTTGCTCTGCGTGATGACAGAAAGCAGAGTGAATAGGTAATAAGAAATGTCTTTTTGATCTGCCTAAGAAAAGACTTTCCAAGAGTAAAACTTCCCAATAATCGACTGGCTGCCTAGAAGGCGGGGAGGGCCCTGTGCCCGGAGGTCTTCAAGCCAAAGTCAGAGCTGCGGTTGTGGGATATCAAGAACAAGGTCGAAAGAAGGTGGAAGAAAATCAAGACACGGCAGAAATGGAGTAAGTAGGTAACTAAGGGGAGTCAGAAGCCTCAACGGCCCCAGAGGCCTCTCTCGAAGTTCCTCCAGCCCAGGCCACTCCTCATCTTTAGTGGGTTTCATCAAAGGAAACCACAGATGGGAAAAATCCCACAAGCTGTCATAAACGCCCCAGAACACACGAGCCAGAGCACCCTGGAGGCCATTTAGGCTCACGTCCTCCTGGTACCTCTGAGGAAATGGAGCTCAGAGAGGGCCGTTGTGTGCTCAGGGCAAACAGCAGCTCTGTTTGGAGCTGTTTACATCCCAGGCACCCGTGAGCTGACTCCCAGACCCCCCTACCCGCCGCCACAGCGCCTCCCAGACCCCACTCCAGCCCTGCACCAGATGCGAGGACAAACTGTGACCCCGCCCGGAGAAAGAGAACAGAAACATCAAGTCAGAAGAAAAAGAACAAAAAGGTACCTGCTATTCCAGCCTGACTCTCTCACCTTGCTCTTTGTATCACACACACACACACACACAATTGCTTTTCTGGGAAGAAATTAATGACCCCTGGGCTGCTCATTGTTCTTTACTCTGGTGACAAAAAGCAATCGTGATCACTCTGGTTTCGTATAAAACCAATATTTGATTGAAGGTGATATTTGTTTGGAAATAATGAAATATCTATTGGAGCCCGGGCACCACACTGGCCCGAGGTGAGAGTTACATGCACCCCAATTCATATTTCATTCCAAGGAAATGAAAACAATCGTGTCTGTGTCGCCGGGCTGAGGCGAGGGAGCTGGAGCATTTCCCGAGGAAACCCAGGGAAGAGCCGATCAATAAAATCCATCAGACTTACTGCATTCTTGAAGCACTCTCTGTGTTCATTTATCCAGGACCTGCGAGTGATTATGTCAGGGTCTTTTTCCCAAGGACTCTGGGAAAATAAAACATCTCTCCATCCTGATTCTCTCTCATGAAATGTGTTGGTTCCTTCAAACACGTGTTTGCTGTTGATTTCGGCCTCTGGGGCAGCCCGGGGCCAGTTCGGGATGAGTTTGTCATTGGCAACAGGTGTGTCACGGCTGCAGCAGCTTGTCACTGGTGGATCCCCCAGCTGCTGGCCGCACGCAGCACAGGGACAATGATCAGAGGGGCTGCCCTGGCCTTTCAGAGATCCACGGCCAAGAGCAGATTTCCTGTCTCGAAGTTCTCAAGACAAACACACTGGCCACTTTGGAGATGATGAGACGTTCCTAGCAAGTGAAAATGTCCTCTGCAAAGTCCTCTGCTCTTTAAAGACAATTTTTGAGATAATTGTAGATTCACAAGCAATTGTAAGAAATAATACAGAGAGAGCCCTGTACCCTTTGCCCAGTTTCCCCCAGTGATGACATTTTGCAAAACTATACTATAACATCACAACCGGGATATTGACACTGACCGAGTCCACCAACCTTGTTCAGATTCTGTTTTTCTTGTACTCATTTTTTGTGTGTGTATATATATATGTTTTCTTTTTTTTGAGGAAGATTAGCCCTGAGCTAACATCTGCTGCCAATCCTCCTCTTTTTGCTGAGGAAGACTGGCCCTGAGCTAACATCCATGCCCATTTTCCTCTATTTTATATGTGGGACGCCTACCACAGCATGGCTTGCCAAGTGGTGCCATGTCCGCACCCGGGATCCGAACCAGCAAACCCCAGGCCGCCAAGAAGCAGAACGTGTGAACTTAACCGCTGCACCACCAGGCCGGCCCCCTTATGTGTGTATATTAAGTTCTATACACTTGTATCACCTTGTAGGTCCATGTACACAACTCCATAGTCGAGACACTAACCAGTATCTCCCCTCTTGTGGCCTTTTGAAGACCACACTCACTTCCTTCCACCCACCACCACCACCCCTAACCTCTGGCAACCACTAATCTGTTCTCCATTTCTGTAATTTTGTCGTTTCAAAAATACTACCATGTAAATGAAATCAGACAGTATGCAGCCTTTGGGGTTGGCTTTTTTCATTCAGCCTAGTTCTCTGGAGAGTCGTCCAGGTTGCTACATGTATCAACAGTCTGTTCCTTTTCATGGCTGAGTAGTATTCCACCGTAGCAACACATCAGGCTGTTTAGGCATTCACCTATTGAAGGACATCTGGGCTGATTCCAGTTTTCAACTGTTACAAATAAAGCCGCCATGAAAATTTGCGTACTGATTTTTGTGTGAACGGAAGTTTTCATTTCTCTGAGACAAACACCCAGGAGAGCACTTTTACTGGGTTGTATGATGGTTGTATGTCTAGTGGTTTAAGAAACTGTCAAGTTGTTTCTTGTAGAAGCTGTACCATTTTACACTCCCACCAGCAACATATGGAATGATGCAGTTTCTCAGCATCCTCACCAGCATTCGGCGTTATCACTATTGTTTATTTTAGCCATTCTGATAGGTGTGTAGTGGTGTCTCATTGTGGTTTTAATTGGAGTGCCCCTAATAGCTAATGCTGTTGAACATCTTCTCCTGGGTTTATTTGCCATCTGTACATCTTCTTCAGTGAAATGTCTGCTTATGTGTTCAGCCTATTTTCTAGTGGGAGTGTTTGGTTTTTTATTCTTGTTCTCTGCTTCTTACACTCGGACTTCACAGGGCAAATTTCACAGCAAGCACAAACCACCGCGCTGGCCTTGCCTCATGGGCAACTGTGCTCACGGATTCCTCCAAAGGGGAGAGAAGCAGGAAATCTGAGAGAGCAGGCCCTCCACTCTCCTCCTTCCTTCTCTCTTACCTGTGCATTATCGTGGGGCAAATGCTGCAATGAGCCTCAGAAGAACCAGTTTTAACCCCGGCTCTGCCATGACCGGTTGTGCAATCTGGGGCCCTTTTGTCCCCTCTCTGACCCTTTATTGTCCCATCTGTAAAATGAGGATGTTGGACTCGGTGATCTCTGGCATCCTAGTCTGGTTTCTTTACCGTCCGTCTCTGGGTTTGGCACACCACTGACATTTCCGCAAAGAGGCCAGTCGCAGTTTTGGACACTTGCTTTTGGGGGCTTCTCAGCATGGTTTCCCTTCTCTTGTTTAACAACACGAGATTTGGGGGCAGACATCTACTAGGTGCGTCAGAGGAGGCTGACTCCACCCCCGCTCCTGCTCCCTCCCCCACCACGCCATGCGGCCAGCCCTAAACGAAGCAGCGTGCCCTCGTCCCCTTGGAGATTTCGTTACCGAAGTTGGTCCGACCAGCTGAAGCCTAAGAATTTTGTTTGCTGGTTAGGGGCAAAAATACCCTCTCCCCAGGGAACATGAATCGGGGAGCACACAGTCCCTTAAACTGGCAGGGTCTGGACATATGCACACACCTGTGATAACATCGCCACAATCAAGGTGTTGAACATATCCATCACCTCCCAAAATGTCCTTGTGTTCTTTTGTGTGTTTTTTTGGTTTTCTTTTTGTGTTTTGGCTTTTCTGTTTTGGGGATTTTTTTTTTGATGGAAAGTACACAGGAGATCTCTCTTCTTAACATATTTTAAATAACACAATACCACATTGTTAACTCACAGTGTCAGCAAATGCAGAACCTGCAACCTCAATATCCCGCCTGCCCTTCTGAGCACCGTCTGCCCCGGTGCACAAAGGAGACGGCGTCTCTGTTCTTCATCAACAAGGTGCGTCCCTGAGAAGCTCTCAGGAGGGTGAAGCAGACAGGGCCTGGTGTGGCCACATGCTGGAGGAGAACTCGACCTCACGACGACCCTGCTCTGTGACCTGCATCCCCCACGCTCAGGCCCCTCCGGAAGTGCGTTGGCTGCCTGAAGTGGTCCCTCCTCTTCACGCGGGCACAGGAACGCCTCTCCTGCAGCTGTGCATGATGGGGATGCGAGCAAGTCCACCTTGACCTTCTGTCCATCACGGACCCCTTGAGAGGTCTTCCACCATCCCACAGCTATGACTCATTTATTTCTCTGTCCTGCTCTCCAACCCCATGGTGGGCTCCTGGATGTTGGAGGCACTTTATCTGCCGGCTGCACACAGCACAGAGCCTGAAGCCTAACAAGGGCCTAATGCCTGTTTGTTAAATTAACCTCAACTTACCAGTCCATGCAATGGGCACATGCCAACCAACGCCCACGTCTGTGTCTCAGTGCCAGTTCAGTAACTCCGGGGGAATCCCAGACCTCTCTGTGTGTTTCCGGTCTTCCAGGCTGCTCGACTGGCAGCAGCAGCCATGCAGCAGTCTAGCCCAGGGAGCTGGGGTCTACAGGAGGACAAGGGATCCGGATCTTCGGGCGCTCGGGCTGTGGCGGGCGGCAGGGCCCAGTCCAGGGCTGCAGGCAGGTCAGTCTGAGAGAGAGCGCTGTTCCGTTTTCTCTGCTCGCTGGCAGTCCCTCTTCCAGGTCAGGATTGACCCTGTGGCTCTGCCTCATTAGCAGCATGTTCCGGCCTCTGAACTAACTGGCAGCTCACTTCTGAGGTCAGCCCAGTGCATTCCGGATCCATGCATCACCCAATTATACTTCCAAAGGGAGGGTTTCCTCCAAAACATAGACCGGCGATTTCTAAGACAGGGGCTGAGGGCAGTCGACTCTGGGTCCCTCCCACGTCTCCCAGAGGGGAGCAGGAGCACTTTTTAGCCGAACGGAATAAGGCTCTCTCCTCACCCGGGCCGGGGGTTCCTTGCAGCCAAGCCCAATAAGGGACGTATCATCTAGTGCACCTTTGGGGTCACTGATGGTTGGACTCCAAAGACACCAGCCCTTTGAGCCCCTACTGTGTGCCAGGCACTGGGCACAGTACAGAGAACTGATTTACAAATGATGCCAGCACAGCTCCTGCTCTCGTGGGGCTCACAGTTCACAGGGCAGAGTGACAAGTATGGAAGCGAAGAGATCACAGGGGAGCACAGGATGCTGTAGAGTACAAAGGAAAGGCCCCCATCTCAGTCTTGGTGGATCCAGGAAAGCTTCCTGGAGGAAACGACAGCCGAGACCTGAAGGATGAGTAGGAATCAGGCAGATGATGAGGGAGAGGAGGAGGGGGAGAGAAACATTAAAGGCCCCAAGACGAGAGACAGCCAGTGCAAACTGGGAACTTGCGGTGTTTTAAAATGTCTGGTGCTCACAGGCAGAGGGTGGCAAAGGAGGAGAGGCACCAGATTAGATCTGAGGGGCAAGAAAGACCACAGCACGGAGGCGGCTTTGTACGTCATCAGAAAGACAATGGGAAGCTATGGATATATTTTAAGCAGGAACGTGGCATGAACAGATTTTATTTTAGAATACCCCCCCTTTGGCTGTAGGGTGGAAAATGGATTGTGAAGACCAGGAATGGAAGCTATGAGGCGAGGTTGGAGAGGCGAGATGAGGCTTGACCGAAGGTGGGACTTTGGGGGTAGAGAGAAGGGCACAGGTTCAAGAAATATTGCAGAGGAAATTCAACCAGGACTTGGTGATTTCTTGCGTGAGTGACAGTGAGGGCGTTAGGATTTGGGGCTTGAGCCCCTGGCGCTGTTCTCGTGAGAAGGCAAGTTGACGGGGACTCTGGACTCAATTCTGAGCAATCAGAGAGTGGATCAGTTAAGGGCCAGTAAAGAAAACAGAATCGCTGCTAAATGGAATGGAATACAAGGAATCAGTTACGAAGGCATTAGAAAAACTGGAGAAGCAAACAGGAGAAGGGAGGCAACTCAGAGATCGGCACCCACAGGGAGCCTCTGTTATCCCAGGGTTGAGGGACGCCGAAGGAGGGTGTCGTCTCCGAGCTCCAGGAGCCAGGAGCCCCAGCAGGAGCTGGAACTCTGAAAGAGCCTTGCAACTGGGGCTCCCCATGGGAGCTGGCACCACCAGGCAGCTGCCTGGTGGGGTCTGGACCACAGAGGAGATGCAGACATTACCAGCGATGCTCCAGAGACGGGAAGCGAAGGTGGGGTGCGGGAACAACCCGGCTTCTCCCCTCTTCCCATCCCATCTCCCACCAATCACTGCTGAGAAGTGGCCAAGTCAATGGAAGCCAGTTGGCCAGGGAGCCTGTGAAATACTGTTTGCAAAGGCCCATTGACCCCCTCCCCACTCACCCAGCGATAAGAGCAGAAGGACAAGGAATAAATTTGAAAGCAAACACGTTTCCCTAAACAGAAAGACTAACAATGAGTCCCGCCGTTGGTATTAAAACCTATGATTCAGATTATTATGATTCGAATATGTAAAAACCTGTTTGTGTTTGGTCAACCCATATGAAACTGCCAGGGTTTTTTTAGGTCAAAAACTTGTCCAATCATGGAAATTATACTTGGCTCCAAGTTGTAAATCCACAGAATCCCCTTGAAAGTAAATACACGAAACTGTGGGCAGTGATCGCTCAGGGGAGCGGGGAGACGGGGGTGAGAGTCACTGTTTCTGCTCTGACCCTTTCCGAACTTTTAGAATTTTGCCTCTGTATGTTCCTATTTGGAAAAAGTAAAATAAAAATATTTTTCAACGATGCCTACAGTATGGCAGCATTGATACACAGATTTGGATTTAGAAGTTAACATCCTAACAGTGATGGTGTAGGAGGAGGTCGGCCCAGGGCCCCAAGGGGAACAGGTGGGGCAGGCTGAGGTGAAAAGGGAAGAGCAGACAGCCGTCGACAGGTGGGGTCTGGGAGGGGTCTGGGAGTGGACCCCTTGTGAGATGCGTGCTGTGCGTCCCTCGGGTCAGTTACACCCCGGCTCAGCTTCCATCCCTTGGCGTGGTCTGGTCATTCGCCATTAATCCCCTTGTGCTTTTCCTGGAGTCCAGTGTTAGGATTACAACAGAGGGGTTTCAGGAGAGAGGACGCTAACTGACAAGCAGAGCCCACAGTCTGTGATGGGAAGGCAAATCGGGGGGTGAAAGATGGAGGCTAGCCCCAGCCCTCTGTCCCCCGTAGACAGTCAACTCCTGCTCTTCAGGAGAAAAAGGAGACTTTCGAGAGACTCCAGCCAGAGCCACCCAGGGGTTCACAGAGAGGTTAGATCAAATCCGTCCTTCACATGAGCGGGAAAGGGCCTGAGGATCGGCACACCAGGCTTCCAGTCCTGACCCCGCTGCCGGGAGGATGACCGTGGACGGGCCTGCCCTTCTCTGAGGTCCTTGTAAGAGAGAGGGGCTGCCCCTGTGACTCTGCCTGGAAATGTGAGGGCCCAACTGGAGAGTAAGGGGAGGGGCAGGTCAGCTCAGGGTCCGCTGGGCATTGCACAAGATGGCCCCGGCCCCTGGGGGCTCAGTGAGGTCTCATTGGCAGGACGGGTTCTCCGCAGCCTGGATTTTCAGGATTCATACCCCAGGGTCAATTGTGTTCATCCCACTGTGCTCCCACCTCAGGGTAATGAGCGACTCTTTCACTCCTCCCTTTATCAGAAGGACCGTCTGGGTGACAGCTCGTGCCCTGGACGCATGCACACAGCGATCAGTCCAAACCAAGGACACTCGGGGCCAAGCCCGGGGCTGCTGCACCTGCCACTCCTGCTTGTCCTCCACAGGGCCAGCTGGGCTTCCCTGTCCCCATCACACGCAGCCTTCCCTGGGCTCCCAATTACTCTGGGTGGGCTTCCAGGAAATGGCATTTAAAGCCAAAGAGAGAACCCAAGAACTCTCACCTTTAGGTGGTGGGAAGGATGAGGCCTAAAGGAAGTGGCCCCATGGGGTGGAGGGCAAGAGTCAAGCTGGTCAGGCCAGGTCCACTGTCAACAGCAGGGGTTGGTCAAGGTGACGAGTCACACCCTTGACCCAGGGTGGCTGAGGCAAACTTTAGGACTGCAGACAGTGGGTCAGGCTGACGGTATCTCCATACAGCGGCTCTTAATCAAGGGACACCCCAGGTCACCTGGAGAACAGATTCCCAGGTCCCCATAGCTATAAGTGGACCCAGGGAATGTGTGTTCTAAGGGCTTCTGTGGCTGAGGATTCTGCTCCAGCCCCATTCCAACCTCCAGAGAGGCCCGTGGCAGCGGCCGTGCAGACAGCGCTGGACCTCTGATACCTTCAAGTCAGGGTCCTCGCTGCGCACTGTGAGCTTGAGGTGCCCTGCGGCCACCCTGGATCCCTGGCTTTACACTTTTATTTTTGAATTATGGTTCCTAGAAACAGAAACTGCACCGGGGGCAGAGGCATAGGGAAGGTCCAGATGGTCAGATGATGGGGGTCAAGGCGGGGCAACCTCACGAACAGCAGTGCCGAGAGCAGGACCTAAACCAGGAGCCCACTGCCCCCACACCCCTCCCAGCGGGGCTCATCCACTGGCCCCTGCGTTAGACCAGGAACTGGGCCTGAGGCCCCTGAGGCTGAGCTGGTGCCGGGCACGAGGGTAGGGAGGGAGAATTCAAGGACAAATAAAAAGTGACCACAGGTCAGATCCAGCCCAGAGCCTTTGTCAGTGGACACATCCACCTTCATATCACATACCAAACATGCAGACACTCACACGCACATTCACACACAGCCCTGCACACACGCTCTGCCCATTCACTCCCATATGTGCTTGTGTTCATGGACACGTGTCTGTAGAATATTTTAAGGCTGTGTTTTCCTTCCTACTCTTCTCATTTCCTTCCTCCTCAGGCAGGAAGCCAACTCTGGGCTTACGACCTTCAGGGAAGTAGATGGCAGGGCAAGAAGCAGCAAGACCTGTACCCCTTCTGGTTTGAGATTTCCTAAGCCCAGTGGAGGACTTTGAGGGCTCAGAGATGGGGCAGAAGAACGGAGAAGGTGGAATTTGCTGGTAAAGACAGTGTTTTGGGGAATTGGAGACAAGCAGGGTTCCTCATCCAGGTTAGAAAATTTCTCCTGAGCTGAGAGAAGGAGAAGAGAGGCCTGTGCCCTCAGTGGGCTCCTGGGCTCCACTGCCCGGCGCTGACCTGGGTGGGACAGCACGACTCCAGGGAGCAACAGCTGTGGTTGTTCCCCAAGGGCAGCCTGGAAGCAGCAAAGAGCTTCCCATCTTGAGAGGCCCGAGTGTTCCAATCGGGGGTCTGCCAGCCGTGCCCACGAGGGAGTGCCCTTGAAAGGAGCATCAGCAAGCGGGGGCTGAGCCTCCTCAGGGGAGAGGAGATGGGACACGAAGCCATGGTCCCACCCTCACGTCACTGGTAGACCTGTTGGAAAGGTCAAACACGATGCACAGAAGCAAGAGGATGTAACCATCACAGAAGCCAAGCTCTCACTTCTCAGCAGTGGTCCCTCAATACGCATGCCGTCTCTGTGGTCCACTCGGGACTCCTTCCTTCATTTACTTTCCTACATCAAATCCTTTATGGATTTAATAAACTCCTCTTATGGAGGGAAGGAGAGTGTGCTGAGCAAAAGGAAGAGAGTGGGGAAACAGGAGGAAGAGAAGGAAAAGAAATGTTCTACCCCCTCAAAGAGGGTTCAGTCCCACTGGGCACCATCTGGGTGGCGTTTGGAAAATTAAAGTGAACTGTTTGGATATGCCTAAGTATCCAGAAATTTAGTGTTGTGTAGACAACCTATGTAGGTATTTAAGGAAATTTTCTATTTCCCTTCAGGATTATGGGTCTTTGTAGATAACTCCAAGCCTTAGCCATCTCCCTGAAAGGAGAAGGATGACTTCAAGAGCCAGAAGAGCAGAACAGTCAGACCGTGCCAGGAAACGTCAAAACTGAATTCCATCCCAGCTCTCCCAGCTATCAGCTGTGTGGTCTTGGGCAAGTTACTGGACTTCTCTGAGCTTCAGGGTTTCCAGATGCAAAATGAGGGTTTCACTCCTGTTTACTTTAAAGATTGATGTGAGGATTCACCCAAGAAATTACTTAAATGAGACGATGCCTGAAAAGCACCTAAAAGCGTACCAATTACACATATTCAGACAACAGCAAGATTTGGGGAGAGCTGTGAACTTCCATTCGGAATTTCCAGTCTGTGTTGTGGCCTTTAGACACTGCAGGAAAGCGAGCACCTTGCCATTTGAAAGTGCGGGCGCCCTCCCATGAGGAAAAACCCTGATGTCTTAGTCAGCTCCAGCTGCCGTAACAAAATTCCGGACCGCGTGGCCTGAACCACAGACATTTATTTGCTGCCAGTTCTGAAGGCTGAAGTCCTGGATCAGGGTGCCAACGTGGGCAGTTGAGGCCTCTCCTCCTGGCTTGTAGGCCGCTTTCATCTCACTGTGTGCTCCTGTGGCCTCTACTTTGGGTGGGGGCCAAGGGAAGCTAGCTCTCTGGTGTCTCTTCTTATAAGGACACCGCTCCTATCAGATCAGGGACCCACTCTTAGACCTTATTTGACCTTAATTACTTCCTTGGAGTCCCCATCTCCAAATACAGCCACACTGGGGGCTGGGGGTTCAACATAGGAGTTTTGAGGGGTTCACAAACATTCAGTCCATCACACCTAGTTTGGACTTGATGGTGAGATTAGCCAAGTCCGGAAGCCTGCTCGCCCCACCCCCACTCCTGCCCGGTGATCATTCTGGAAAACAAGACATGTGTCCTCACTGCAGAGAGACGGGCAATATTGAAATTGCTCCCCTAATCTTTATGCGATTGCCTTCTCCCTGATAGAAATATTGCCTCTTGCTGAGTATTTATTGTCTGCTTCTCTCCAAAGTATTGACTTTATGTAACAGTTTGATATACATCAAATCCTTTACGGATTTAATAAACTCCTCTGGTCAGCCTTCTGTTGTGAACACAATGAGATTTATGGTCGTCTTGGTGCAAAACCCTTTTTCCTTGAAATTTTCTACTTCCAGATATCAAAAGATAAGAAGGGAAGCATTTATCACCTTGGAAATCGTACCCCATGTCTGCCCGCTGGGTATTAGTCAGAAATGACTAGTGGTTAAAGGACTAAAATATGACAAATGCTTGACTGCCGAGCCACTGCGGCTGGGAGAAAAGCAGGATTTAAAAAAAAAAAAAAAATTCCTCCTCTGCTCCTCAAAAAGGATCTGTCTTCACAATTAATCATGAGAGCCGCCAGGGCAGAGAGCAGCCTAATTTGAGTTGGAGGCGAAACCTTAGGAAGACTCAACTGAAAGGTTAACACGTTGAGTCAATTCAGGACACATCTGGCAAGGGCCAATTTCCTACCAGGTGAGCCCTGAGCACCTGCCGACAGAGGCCACAGCACCAGACGGTGTGGGCGCAGGGGCGGCCCCTGGATGTGAACCCAGTCTTCCTCTGGGTGCTCCAGCAACTTCCGTGTCCATCTCTGAGGCTCTCATTCCGGCCATGGAATCACCCTCTCACATCCGTCTCCCTCTCCCTTAATCTGAATTGGAGCAAGATGAGACCTACCAGTCTCTTCAGGGCCCAGAGAAGCCGAGACTGGAGGACTGTTTGCCAAGAGAATAAACAAGTGAGTGAATGAAGGAATCTGTCCTCGATTGTCTGGGAGAGGGAAAGACGGGAACAGGAAGACCATCCAGGAAGCTGCTGAGCTACTTGGGTATTTATAATTCTCCTTGATCTCCAAAGGAACTTTCTGGAAGAGAACATAACCTTAATGAGCAGTTCAAGAGGATCAAGACGGAGAAGCCTCTTAAATGTTCTAGGTGCTTCTCTGAAGAACGTGTGGGAAAATGCAGAAGGCATAGGAAAGAGATTTATTGAGTCTCGGGGCCTCCCGTTAAAATTAAATGTGGTGAGAAAAGTGGGTTTCCGCATTTAATTGTCTTTCTCGCGGTAACTGTGTGTCAGTCTTTTCTAAGAGCCTATTAATTCTGTAATTTAGTGCAGCGAGAGCAGGGGGATCGACAGAGCCAGCGCGGGTTTTTCTCTCATCATTGACTACCTGTCATCTGGCATGAATGTTAGTGTGGCTTTCTCCTTGAACACTCGAAATACCCCAAAATTAGAAAGTTTTTACAGTCAATTTAATAATTTTTTTAAAAAACTGCTTGCACATCAGTTAGCCAAAATGGGCTCCATGACACTGCATGTTATGATTTTAATTACAGCTAAAAATAACCAGGCTTGTCGGAAGGGCCCTGTGGAAGCCAAGTCCTGGACAGAGAGACGACTCAAGTGACTCTGCTTATGCCACTAGAGCGGCTTTCAAATAAAAAAATGATTTATTAATGTGGCCCCCAAATCTGCTGAGCGATGCAGCTGTGTACATTTGATAAATGGCCAGGTTGTCCCTTGTCCCAGCTCTCTCCTATCAAAGGCACCCTGTAGTCTCTGTCCTGTCCTGTGTTTCATTAGGACCGCCAGCAGGACAGGCTTCCGTAGAGAAGGGGTGCTTTGCAGCGGGGGGCCCTGGCAGGCGGGGCTCATGTGACATAAGGGCATCCGGCAGCAGGGGAGACACAGCGCACTTGCACACCCGGTTTTCTGCTCACAAAAGCCCCTCCTGTGTTGTCAGCTCTTCCTCCCCACAGTCACTCTGAAGCAGCAGGGATCGGATGTGGGGGACACAGCACACATTAGCAGGGAGCCGGAGCCAGCCCTGGCCCCACCACTGGCGTGGTAGGGTTCTGGGTCTGTCTGTGGACCTTAGCTTCATGCATTCATTCATGTATTCATTCCTTCATTCAGCACATACTGACCACGTCTATTGTGTGTGAGTCCCTGTGCTGGGTCCTAAGAACACTCTGATGGGCCAGGCCAGCATCTGCTCTCCAGGTGTGATGACCTGGTGGGGCAGACAGCTTGGAAGCAGCGGCCCCTCCGGTGACAGGGACAGCCTGTGCACTGAGCCCAGGCAATAAAGAATATTTCACGTCCAGGGCACTGCTGGGCTTGCTTTGACTTAAGTGCTCAATGCGCGTGAGAGGGACGATGAAGTGGGAAGCTAGAGAAGGTGGCAGACACGGGTCCCTAAAGGCTCTGCATCTCGTTCTAGGGGACCAAGGGGCTTTTACAGGTATAATGAAGTGGCCGCTGTTTGTCTCTTGCGTAGTTTTGTGATTTGGCTTTTTTTTGTTTGGGGGTCTTTTTATGTCATTGCCACTGTTTTTGTGGGGAATGTATACTAAGCACATACATAGTATAAGCATCTCAAACCCTGACTTATTTCCCATGAACACATCTTTCCTTAAAAATATTTATTTTCTGGGGCCAGCTCTGTGGCATAGCGGTTAAGTTCACGTGCTCCACTTTGGCAGCCCAAGCTTACAGGTTCGGATCCCGGGCACGAACCTACACCACTTATCAGCCATGCTGTGGTGGCATCCCATATACAAAACAGAGGAAGACTGGCGCAGATGTTAGCTCAAGGTGAATCTTCCTCAGCAAAAAAAATGAATAAATAAAAATATTTACTTCCTGAATAGGATAGCACTATATTTAGTAGAAAAGGTAAAAATGTACAAAAAGTTAAAAAATACTCATAATGCAAGTGCATTTTCTGTTTTAAGTACACTCAGTCAAATGAGCGACCTCTCCCAGCGTCCCGTATACTGTCTTCTCCTTTGTCCTGGATGGCACTGCAGCGAGCATCTCTCTGGCTAGGATTTCAGCGGATTGCTGAGTCAGAGCCCAGGCGTGACTTTTTAAAAAATTCGTATAGTTACTGCCAAGTTGCCTGGCAAATACTGTGTCAACTCACCAAGAGGCTCCGAGCCTGTCCCTTCTCTTCGTCCTTGCCAAGCCTAAGTGTTATCTACCTTTTAAATTTTTCTCAGTGGAATGAGTCAAAAATGTTTTATTTGCATGTTTTTAATTATTATAGTGAGATCAATTGGAATTTTATGCTTTTTGACCATCTCAGTTTGCCTTCCTCAGTTTTCTGTAAATTGGTGGCCTCTTCATTTCCTTCATCCCATTGTGTGTTTTACTTATGATCTGTAGGAGCCCCTCATCTATTAGGCATATGAACTTTTAAAAATTAATTAAATAATTTATTAAACAATTTTTAGCCCTTTTCTACAATAGATAACAGACATTATAATTTTTGCAGGAGACATGATAATTTGCATGCATGTTCTTACATGAGAAAACATTTACACTCTATCAAGTAAAAAGTCACAGAAAAATAACCTATACAGCATAATCCCAGATATGGAATCATTGTGCACAAGAAAAAGACTCATAAAAGGGAAAAAAGTCTGAAAGACTATATACTAAAATGTAAACAGGGTCCTTTCTAAGGGGCAAGATTACAAGTGACTTCTGGTTTTTTATGGTATAGTAACTTTTTAATCTATTATAACTGTTTAAAAATTAAAACATATATGAATACACATACATGTCCTTTAATCTATTACATGTGTTGCAAATAGTCTTTCCCATCCTGGTGTTTGTCTTTGGATTATATTTGTGTCTTTTGCTGTGTCAGAGGTTTAAATGTTTCTGTAGTTAAGTGTATAAATCTCTTCCTTCACAGCTTTGAGGTTTTGTGTGTTGCTGAGGAAGGCATTTCCACTCCAAGATTATAAAATAATTCTCCTAAATTTTCTTTTAGTTCTATTGTGATCTGGGTCTTTTTTTTGTTTAGATTTTTTTAATCCATTAGGGATTTATTTTTTTATTTTTTATTTTTTCTTTCTGCTTTTTCTCCCCAAATCCCCCCAGTACATAATTGCATACATATTTTAGTTGTGGGTATTTCTAGATGTGGCACCTGGGACGCCACCTCAGCGTGGCCTGATGAGTGGTGCCATGTCTGCACCCAGGATCCGAACCAGCGAAACCCTGGGCCGCCACAGCAGAGCAAGAGAACTTAACCTCTTGGCCACAGGGCCGGGCCCCCATATTTTTTTTTTCAGCAAGGTTAGCCCTGAGCTAACATCTGCTGCCAATCCTCCTCTTTTTGCTGAGGAAGACCGGCCCTGAGCTAACATCCATGCCCATCTTCCTCTACTTTATACGTGGGACGCCTGCCACAGCATGGCTTGTGTCATGTCCACACCCAGGACCCAAACCGGTGAGCCCCGGGGCCGCCAAAGCGGAACATGCACACTTAACCGCTGCGCCACCAGGCCAGCCCCCGTTAGGGATTTATTCTTATGTAAAGTGTAAGATAAGAATCTAAAACTTACTTTGTTCCAAATAGATAACAAATTGCCCAACACCAATTTGTTGAATAGATCATCCTTTTTGCCCTTGATTTAGAATACCTCCTTTATTGTCTAAAACATTTCTTTACAAACTTGAGTCTGTTCTGAATCCTCTATGCTGTTCCATTGATTTGTTGGTCCATTTATGTGCTAATGTGCTTTAATTATTTTTGTAGCTTCATAACACAATTCTAAAGTGCCAATGTTATGACACTTCCCTGCCTAAAAAAAATTAGTGAAAAATAATGGAGACGTGAAGCAAGAGGGAGATAAACAGAAAGTACCCAAGAGTAGTCGTCTGCCGATGGGGGAGGCAAAGAGATGGGAACAAGAAGGAGCATACGGTGGCCTCAGCAGCACTGGTCACATTCTAATACTTAAGCAGGGGTCTGGTTCACAGGTGTGTGTTTTATTACTATTATTATGCTTTATAGACAATGTTATATATACTCTTTTCGCATATATCAATTAGTTCATTTTAACAAAGAGTAATAATGAGGGAGGGTTTCTGGTTCAAGATGGTGAGCTAAGATGATGCTAAAACCCTACTTTCTCCTCCAAACTCCTAGGGTTGAGGAAAAACGTATATGCATGCTCAAAAATAAGAAAGAGCTATCTCTGTAGTTTTTAAGCAAGGCTCCTCAAAGAAACACGGGAATGCAAGGAGGCTGGCGGTGGCAAATAAAAGCTAAAGCCACACATCCGTCCCCCTGCTGCAGGACAGGAGCATGCTTCCCAGTTGAAGCCGAGGATTGGAAACCCACTTCTGCCCACCCACGATTGCACGGAGACCATCCTGCACCTGGTTGCCAAGAGGGCAGGACCTAGAGTCGGGGCGGAGGCTGCAGAGCGAGCTCACCAGAGGGCAGCCCAGCTCAGGATCCAGAGGTGGACTCGAAGCCAGGAGGCACAAAGAGGCTGAGGATAATGGCCACCATGAAGGACCAACAGCAAGCTCCACAAATGAAATCACTTCCATCTGAGGGAAAAGAGATCAAACAGAACCCTCCAGAAGAACGATGCAGGTACTAAGCATGGTAATAGTCTTAAAGAGGTCAAGAAGGGAGCCGCACCCAGGACACAAGACATCAAGTGATTAAATACAGAGGGAGAGGCGATGAAAAGAACCAATTAGAAATCTCAGAAATGGAACAGAGTTAATGAAATTTTAAAACTCCATCGAGAAACCCACCAGAATGCTGGACATAGCTGAAAAGTGAAATTGGAAATGAAAAGATCAAACAGAACACAGCCAAAAGGAGATAAGAGATATAAAAATTATGAAAGGAAAGTTGAGAGGCATGAAAAGCGACTCCAAGAGCTCCACTGTAGGTCTGATAGGAGTTCCAGAAGGATGCACGGAGATAAGAGAGAAGTCAGTGCTTGAACAGATAAGAGCTGAGAATGTCACAGAACTTAAATAAGCCAGGAGTCCCCAGATCTAAAACTTCTACCAAATGTTAAGCAGGATAAATAAAAAAAATCCATACCTAGAGCCATGATCCTAGTAAAACTCAGAACATATACGATAAAGAGAAAAATCCTTAAAGGTACTGGAGAGAGAGATTACTGGAGAGAAATGAGAATCAGCCCTCCTTCGGAGACCACACAGCTGGGTAGTTGAGTGCCTGAGGCCCATCTCAGCTCCATCTCTTCCATCTGTGCGGCCTTGAGTGCAGTATTCTGCCTCAGTTTCCTCCTCTGTAAATATAGGATGCTACGAGAACCTCCCTCATAAGCTTGTCATGAGGATTAAATCATTGAATCCACGTGAAGCCCTTAGAACAATTCCTGACACATTGTAAGAGACGGAGAAATGTTAGCTTTTATTGCCTGCCTTCGTTAGTCTCATTATTGTCTAATTTCTCCCAAGCACATGGGAAGTCAGAAGACAACGGAGCTTAGTGTAATCCACGTCTGCTGAGGAGGGACGTCTTCTCAGTGGACTGGAAAGAGGAGAGAACAAGATCTGTATTTGCGGATCCCTCACCACGTCAGGTGATTTCCACACATCACTTCATTTATTCTTTGCAACAGCATGAGATGAGTCATAATATCATCATCATTCAGAAGAGAAAACAGAGGAGCTGAGAAGCTGAGGAATTTGCCCAAGCTCCCTTAGCTAGGAAATAGTGAAGCCGGTGGACCCTGACATCTGAACCCAAAGTCCGTGTTCTTGGTAGCCTTGTGGGAAGACAGACACTGGGGGATGCTGGGATCTGGGCCCTGCGTCTGGTCCCAGAGCTTATGCCTTTAGAAACACCTCCTCTGGCCACAGAAAATGCAGCATTACCTTAGAACAGGAGGAAAATAAGCCATCCTGATTTCTTGCAACAGCTTCAATAACCAACATGACATTGTGAAGGACGCGCCAATATTTGTAATCTCCCCTGACAAGTTGTTAAGTATTTATAGAAACATTTTCTCCTGGCCCTGCTTAAGGGAAGTACTGTATCTAATTTCCTCTGGAGATAGGTGCTGGGGGAAATCAGAAAGATAATCTGTCATCATAAATAGCAATAAATCGTCACCCTGAAAGAGTTGCTTGTTTAGCAAACTTGCTTGAATGTTAACAGATTTTCTGTAAATTGTACCTGTGTGGTGGTAAGCCCTGGGGGGTCATGAGTTAGGAAGGCGCTGAATTCCAGAGTTCCAGAGTTGGTGAGGGAGAAAGTTCAAGGCTAGGGGCAGTGTCCCCTGAGCTCAGGGCACAGACGCAGGATCAGCATGGGGGAACCACAGACAATGGGAAGAAGAGGTAATTTCCAGAGGACAAAGTTCTGAGGACCACAGAGACCAAAGACAGGCATGGATCTTCAGTGCTCCCCTTCGATGCCAGGCAATGTCACTGAACTTGAGAAGCACAACTCTGGCTTCCAGTATTTTCTTCCAATGGATGACATTGACCAAACTTGTTCCTCTCTCTGGGACTCAGTCTTCCCAGTGTGTAAAATGGAAACAGAGATTGAGGCAGATTATCTTTGGGGGTTATTTTTGCTCTGCGTCTGTAAGAAGAGCCCTGGAAAGAGATGACAGCAACTGGTGACTTAGTTCTCGCCCAGAGGTTCAGAGCCAGGCCAGATGGCTCTTAACGAGTTATTTGATCTGGATGCCCCCGCACAGAACCCAGGTGGCTACAGCACACACTCTCCCTCCCTGGCAAGTACCTGTGAGTGAGTGGATGGTCTTTCTAAAGGCATTTCCGATTTAGGGAGAAGCTCCTGACTTATTTGGTGTGAGTCAGGTCATGACTGAAAAATAGAGTTCTATGAAAGCCCTCCAAGATGAGGAGGGAACTGGAAGCCACGTGCTTGAAAGAGCAGTGTTGGCTCTGGAGACAAGAAAATTGCAGTGAGTGGGTTACACAGTCTATACATCTCTGTGGGGTGGCACTGGCCGTCCTAGATTCATCTTCAAGTGGGAACCAATCTCAGCTGGGTAGATGGAACAGATTGATACTGCTGGAGATGTCCAGAATGTAAGGAGCTGTTTCGGAGGTATTGAGCTCCCCATCACTTGGGCTGCGCAAGCAGGGGTTCACTGACCACCTCTTGGGAATGATGGAGCAGAAATTCCCAGCCTGGATGGGAAACCATTTACTCTAAGCACCCTTCTAATTATAGAACTCTGGCTTTATTTCCAGGCTTTCTGGTAATTTTGGGATCATTCTCACTCTTAGGATGCATACAAATAATTTTGGTCCTCCAAGGTCTCAACCAGTTGGAGGTAGCCCCATCCACAACAGAGGCCTTCAGCAAGACCAGAAGGCCTTTTTCCCTCTGGACCTCCTCATCTCTCCATCCTCCCAGGTTGCATCTTCTATGCTAATCAACATCCGTCAAGTCAAAGGTCAAAGCAGAGAGCCCAAATGAACAGAAGATGCTCAGGGAAAGGTGACTGGGAAGAAGGAGACCCTGCAACAGCCCCCTACAGGGCCTGCTCCAGGATGGTTCGAACAGCCAAGAGGCATGAGCATAAAACAGACGAAAGAGAGGAGCAGACCCAGCTGCACGAGGGTCCTGACCATTGTAAGCCATGGGCAGTTTCTCATCATTCCTGCTTCTTCTGAGCCTGGACACTCGTCACCAAGTCACGGAAAATCTGGGCAGAGGCAGCCATAGGGGTCATCGTATTCAACTTCCCAGTTCTCTCCCTGGGGAAACTGAGACCTGAGGGCTTGACTTTCCCAGGGACCCCTAAGGAAACGGCATAATAAACTCCCCTAAAATTACAGAAGAAATCGCTGGGCCCAGAGGTTGAAAGTATGCTGAAGGAAATGTGAATTTCTCGAGCTGTTGATGTGAGGAAGCTGATGACCACGTTGGCTCAGGGAGAGTGTTGCTTCTTAGCAGAACCACCTGGATCATAGAAAGGTTTCTGTCTTACTAGCAGAAGCGGTCCCTTCCAGACACCATCGCTGGTTATTTCGCACAGTTGTGCATTTGGTCTCCATTCTTCAACTTAAAAGAATTTCTTGGTTCCCAAGTGATAAGGTCCTTAGGACCTGGAGTTCATCACAAAAACCATCTGTTGACCAAACACATTTGGCTTTTATAATGACTGGCCTGTGGCCTGACTTCCGCAGCATCTGAGGAACTTCTGCCCATAACCTGCGGACAGACAGCTCTGACCTAGAGGTCTGCAGAACACGGCAGGTCACGCCCCCAGAGGGCAGCAAACCACTCCAGATGGGCCACTCCTGCTCGGACCGAGAAGGTGGCATCCCTCCCATCTGAAGATGCGGGGGCACAGGGTGCCATTCCAATCATGGGGTGAGGCTCCTGGAAGCGGGTGTGCCGTCCAGAACCCATTTGGATGAAGATGTCCGGAAAACAGAGGAGCGCTCTGCATCCGCTGGCACCCGGGGACTGGAGATTCACAGCTGGTCCAGGGGAGGCAATCTGCTGGCTTGGCTGAGCGACCCAGAGTCCTCCCCCTGGGAGTTTTACATTAGGACACGCTCGAGTCAGTCTCCAAAGGACCTTGAGGTCGGAGGGCATGGGCACCTTGATTTTAGTCCATTTCAGACTTTTCATTTCCAGGACTGTAAGATAATAAATGTGCATCCTTTAAACCACTAAGTTTGTGCAAATTTGTTACAGCAGCCATGGAAAACTAACACCTACATTAAACAAGGTAGTTATGTAAAATATATAATGTTAGATAGTGAGACGTGCGAACGAGAAAATATAAAGTGGGGGGAGGAGAGGGGGTGGGGAGAGTTTGAGGGGAGAGGGGAGATTGATTTCGACCCAAGAAGAGCTCTGATCTGATTCCGGTTTTAACAGAATCACTCCAGCAGCTGTTTTCAGAACAGGCTGGAAGGGGCCAAGGCCCCAGTGTTCATTCGACTCTACAGGTGCCCCACACGTGAATCCACACAATATTTCATTTATTATGGGGGATGCAACTCTCCAAGCGAGAGTAAAGCAAAAATGACTGCTGTATTATGGGCTGGGATTTTGCAGGGTTGGGGGTGGGGCAGGGCGGAGGCACATCTAGGACAGACAGCTGCTGACTTGGTGGCCAATTCAGAGACACATTAGAAAAGTGTGATTGCACACCCAGCTCAGCACAGTCGTTCTTACAGCTCACATTTGCTTTGGTCAGTGCTTATAGGCCCATAGGTGATCCACTGAGAGAAGGCCAAACCCCCAGATCAACAGGAAAAGGAAGGGCCTCCATGGCCCCAGAGCCCCAGACTGATCTACACTCTTGAGATGGAAATGCATGGGCATCATATTCCTGTCTTCTCGGGCAGGTCTCTCCGCAGCCACCCCAGCAAAGGACCCAGCACTTTACCCCACAGACGAGTTCTGGGACCCTCCATCTCCCGGTGACGGCCTCACGCCCTGACTCGACCACAGCAGCCTCGCCCATGGGAAGAGTGTGCAGGGGTGACAGCAATGGTCATAGTAACAGAGGAACAGGAGTCGGCAGGAAACTGTAACGATGCTATGCCAGGCACCAGGCTAATGGCTTACCGTGCTTGCTTTTTCTCAATCCTCCTAACAACTGTGGGAAGTAGGGACAATTATTACCCCATGTACAGCTAAAAAGAAAGAGGCTCAGAGGGGTAATCGGCTTGCACAGAGCGCCCCAGACGTAACAGGACCCAGGAGTGCTCTGCCCCATCGCCTCTCTCTCTCTGGCTAGTCCACAAACCATCACCCACCTCCAGCCACTAATTCCCCAACATCCACTCACCTCTTTTCTGGTCCTCAACACTCTATTTAACATAAATACAGCCAGGTGATCTTGGTGGGCGCGCTGACATTTCAGAGCCTCAGAATATTCTCAGAACCTGTCAGGAGACCATGACCCCATCGCTCACCTTTATTTGACTCCTAAATTACAGGCTGCCTCTTACACTCAAGACTTCCTCACACTGAAAGTCCATTAAAAATGCCCTACAGCTGTCATTTTCCACGGCCACAAAAGAGGCCGAAGCAATTCAGAAATAAACCAAAACGCACAAGTGAGACCTACCATGTGTAAAAACCACAGGGAGAGTCCTCTGAAGGGGTCGTCCGCCTTTTTGACTTTGGGCCCACGTGCCCTGCAGTTGTCCCCACGATGGCCAGGCCTGGGCTCTTCCCACCAGCAGCACTAAGCAGACACAACAGAACTGCATGCTGGGAACGAAATCGATCGGCCTGTCTCTGGAAAGGATATCGAGGGGCTCTTAGTCCCCCCACGTTAATACCCCACCAGGATCCACCCAGTATCACAAAAGAGCCCCCCACAATCTTCATACAGATCAATATGGAATTTCCAGGAGCAGACGTGAGTTCTATAAGCACTTCTTCATTTCTTCTCCACCAAGTGCGCTGAGGAAACTAAGCCCATGCCCTATGCTCCCTCTGCATTCAGGTGGCCCGGACTTGGTCCCACTGCCCTTCCTTTTCCTTTTAGTCTCAATTTGACCTCTTTTCCCTGAGTCAGTCGCTGGGCTGCTCCCGTATTTCCCACCCAAAACCCCTCTCCAAGCTTCGGCAGCAGCACTGGGAACTCCTGGGTCTGGCCTCTTCTCCTCCCCGGATTCTGGGATGCTCCATGGCTCTCCAAACTCTGATTCCCTTAATCAGGAACCCAGGACCCAGAGGAGCTCGGAGAGAGCATCCCTTGATGGTCTCGGAGCACACAAGATCCCAGTTCTCGGTGGGATGAGGTTTATAATCCCAGGATGGCATTGTGTTGGCTCCGATGATGGTGTTGAAGACAAACCCAGACAAAATGTCTCTTCTAGGCCCTCAGTTTCCTCAAAGCCCTTGTGTACATTCTTTTCGTGCTGTTTAGTACGTCCGCTAACCCCTCAGCAGACAAAAATAAACAAAAAAAATCAGAGGAAAAATCTTTTCCAAACAGTGAAATAAAACCAAATGAAACATGAAAAATTGTCAGGAAATAAGCCTGCCACTCCCAGCAGTTGACTCTCATTGAACAGTTCAAGTGGGGCAATTTCCAAACGCCCGTGTTGTTCCTGAGATCGCCTGGTTCTGAGCCCAAGATCGTCAAGGTCAATAAAAGGCTTAACTGAAATCCAGTCCTTCCCAGAAGAACGACTCTGAGGTTCACGGGCAATCCCAGGGCTGGGCAGCAGGGTTGGCGACAGCACGTGGCAGCAAAGGGCTGTGTTCCCCACTTTGGGAGTCCCATGGCCTCTGCTGCACAGCGCCCGGTACATAGTAGATGGGTAATAAATGCTCGTCCAAGGACAGCCCAGGAATCTCACATGCTATTAACCGTAATTCCCAGCCACTCTCAGCACAATCCTAGAATCTTTTCCAAATGAAATAAAAAGAGGGGGCACAGGACACTGACAGAGCAGCAAGCCACCCGCTCCCCTCAGGAAGGCCCCACTACAGTTGAATCCGGGGTGCCTCTCCGCCCCACTGCCAATCAGGGATTGGCAGCCCTGTTCTATAAAGGGCCGGAGAGTAAATATTTTAGGCTTTGCGGGCCATGCCGTCTCTGTTGCAACTCCTCAACTGTTCTGTTGTGGCTCAAAATTAGCTACAGATAATACGTAAATGAGTGAGCGTGCCGGTGTTCCAGGAAAACTGTACAAAAACAGGCTGCAACTCGGAGCCTAAGAGCCAACATTTAGACGAACCTATAAAAATTTTAAGTCCCACAATAATATCTGTATTGAGCAGTAAGAATTTCCACACACCCAAATTAAAATCACCAAATTAAGTGATTCCCAAAAGGAAAAATGAGTCCAATAAGAATTATAATATGGGTCCAACTAGAATTACTATATATGATCCTAGAAGAAATATACTCCCATCCCATTTTATAAAGGCTCTAACTTAATGTCATCCAAAACGTACCTAAGGCAATCTGCAATTTCCCCTTCTCATGAACCTGAAGTCAGCTAACCATCCCTCCACTTATCTATCATTTGGCAAAAAATGTATTGAATTTTTGCTCTAAGTTAGAGTTTGCACCATGTACTCAATATACGATGGTGAATAAGACACCTGACGTCTAGAGAAGGGGATGGGCCCATCAACAATCCTATATGTGGATATAGATTCCGTATGTTCTTAGAATGGTGGTGACACCAAGGGAGAAGTGGTCACCTCAGCCAAGGTGGGTCCAGGAAAACTTCAGGGAAGAGGATGCCACCAAGCAGTGAAGGATGGGGGAAGGGGGCTCACTGGGCAGGCAAGAAGGGAAGAATGTTCTAGACACAGGAAGTAATCTGTGCATAGGCACAATGGTGTGGAACTGCACAGTATGTCGGGGAATGCTGAGACTTTGACAAAGCTGAAGAAAAAGGTGGATAAAGGGAGTAGAGGAAACAAAAGGGCTGGCACCCGGAAGGGTCCAAGTCATGGAAGGCAATGGAAGCAACTCAGAACTTCTCCTGAGGACGATTTTGGTCAAATTTGCATCTACATAGATCTATGACTCTGGGGCCTATGGAGAGTCTAAAGGCAAGAATACTCGTGAGGAGGACGTTGCAGTAGACGAGGAGAGCGCTGAGAAGGTGTGAACAAGGACTGCAGCCAAGGTGAGAGAAGGCAGGAGGTGACATGTCAGAGGGAAAAGCAACAGGACTTGGTGACCCTGGTCAATTGCATTATCGATCCCAATTCTTCACTTCCTCCTGCATCCCCACCCTTGGCAGCTCTCCCCACTGAACGGGCAGACTTTGGGTTTGGCCACATGACTTGCTTGGCTGATGGAGTAAAGCAGAAGTAACAGTGTGCTGGTCCAAGGCAAGGCCTTGAGAGACTCTGTGAGTTTCTGTTGACTCTGGAGGAGGAGGAGAGACACATGGGACAGAGCTACTCCAGCCAAGCCTAGAATAGATCATCCAACCCCCAGTAACAATAATGACTGTTGTTTTAAGCCATTGACTTTTGGGGCGGTTTGTTACACAGCAATAGCTAACTGCTACAGTGACCAAGGCTATAGAGAGGGGAGGAGAGAAAGGAGTTAAAAGTCACTTCCAGATCGTTTTGTTGATGGGATAAATGGAGATGCCATCAACCAGAACATGAAACATAAAGAAAAGGAGCAGGTTTAGCGGGTGGGGCGTGTCAAATTCAGTCTTGAGTGTGAGATGGCCATGGGAGAGACACTCAAGGAGATGTGGGTTTTAGGTATGGGAGAAGGATTTGAGCCAGAGACAGAGTTTTGAGAAGCACTGGCGTATAGGGTACAGTCGAGGACAGTGGAGCTGTGAGAGAAGTAGGGGGAAGCGCTGGCCAAAGATGAGTCCCAAGGGAACCCCCACATTCCTGTGTCAGGTGAAAGCATTTGCCAGTCAGACAAACGCACCCCTCCCTCCTCCTCTGAGTCAGTGTCTAATACATAAGAGGCACTCCACATCTATTTCATGAAGGATCAAGCAATTGTTCAATGGCTTGGCCAAATTACGGCAAATGAATAAGAACTCTCACACACCAATTTTCCAAGAAAGCCAGGGCAGCCCCACGTGTCCTTGGCTTGTGAGTAGGAAAAAGAAGGGGGGAAAACTTATTGCAGATTTAGTGAGTAACATATTATTGGTTCCATCACTTCTGTTTAAAGCAAAGGTTGGGTACTGTGGGGACAAGAGAGCACAAGTGGGACTGGGACTGCTCTCCTGAGCCAGCCCTGCTTGCAAGGCGGGCCTTGGCTGCCATCTGGGAACTTGAACGGTAAACAGTTCCTTACATTCATATAAAACTTTCTGTAAGTGGCAAGTGACTCCCTGTGCCTAAATCATTTGCACAAACAATATAGTTTATGGTAACACTGGCTTTCCTGCTGGGAGGCTGGACCGCTGGTTCATTCTAGGCAGAGGGTTCTCCCAGTAAGAACGTTGGGCACTGAATCTCTAGCAAGCTTCCCTCATAGGCAACATCTCACACATGTTGTCACAACTCGTTGCTGGAGGAATTAAGTGCATCCTGTGTGATTCCACTGGGAGAGGACTATTGGAAGCTCGTGTCCCGGTTTCCTCCAGACTTTATCTCAAGAGCCTTTTCCTTTGCTGATTTTTCTTTGTATACGTGTGCTGTAATAAACTACAGCTGTCAGGACAACTATATGCTGAATCCTGTGAGTTCTCCTAGCAAATCAAACCTGGGATGATCCTGGGGACCCGGACAGAGGTATCGTATTTAACATTCATTATACAAACAGGCTTAAAACAACCGAACCCAAATTCAGCAAACATTTATCTCCTTATCTTAATCAATATACATCATGACTTTTCTCATCACCCAAGTAGAAATTTCTATAATCCACATTAAAATCCAAAAGTTGATTTTACATTGATAAATCTCAGAAGAGAAAATTACAGGGACAGATAGATTATATTCATTTCCATATTGACCTATCTTAGTATTCCAATCTGTGGTCACACCATTTGTCCTGGCCGTCCAGCTCATTATCCTCAACCTGTGGACCAGAGACCATTGGGAAGCCGTGAATTTACAGAGAAACTAAATATTGCCTGTACGTAGAAAAATGCTTACGTATGTGACATATGAGATTGCTCTCTTATAACTCAAATCTTATATATAGATACAACTATATTTCAGATGTATTTGAGTTCTTGAGGTTAATAAAACTGGATTTATTTAAAAGTACAATTGTATTGTAGCAGTGAAGGTGGCTATATATAATTCTATAAAATGAAATAAAACAATATTAAGAATCTATAATAGCCCAGGAAAACAATAAAAAGTGAAACCAGTATTTCAAAAATTGTGAAGAAATTTTGAAGACTATGAACACGATATGATGTGAAAAGAAACAAAATTGAAGGAAAACTGCTGAAGAGAAAGACTGTTTTGAAGGGAGAAGCTGTCCCAGGGAACTCCAAACTCAGAGGTGTAGACAGAAGAGAGTGGAGCCTAGTCATTCGGAGAGGAGTTATTTGAGGACCAGGACTTAGGGCAGCCAGACTAGTCAGCCCCTTCTCTCTCCCAAGACAGACAAAAATGAAGCCAAGACGATGAAGCTGTGTCTAGTATATGCAGGGAGGCCCCTGGATGGTGCTGATCACCAGGAAGGATGGGAACCAGAACAACACGCTACCAGCCATCCCTCCCTACTGAGTCCTCCCCACCCCTCCTTCCTGAGCACCACAGGCAGGCTATGGGAACACCACAGGCATGTGCTCCTGGATATGAGGACACATCAAAAGTTCATCAGGTACTCACGGAAAACCAACACCATGAAAGAGAGGAATCAGACTCAACGAAATGATGAGGTAAGAGTTAAATGGCACTCAGGACAGGCTTCCAAAGAGGAATCAAATATTTCTCTAAAACGACCTAAATATCTTGAAAATTAAAATTCTGACCATCAAAATAAAAAACTCAAAATAATAATATACTATAACAATTTCTCTCTGTATATAGTAAATAATAGCAAAATATATGAGAGCAAAACCAAAACAGAACAAAAGAGTCAACTTGATCAGTACCATCTAGGGTGTCTTTTAAAATACCAACAAAATATGAAATTTTCCAGTAGTTGCACTGAAGAAATAAGATAAAAGGCAAATAAGTACTATTCAAAATAAGAAATTATACCTAATTACAGATAAGGAAAAGACTTTTAAAACTATAAGAGAATACTAATAACTTTATTCAATAAATTTTAAAATCTAAGTAAAATAAATAATTTCCTAGAAAAATTACCTAAAAGTACTCAAGCAGAGATAGACATTCTGAATGGGCTAATTGTGAAAGAAATTAAAATAATAGTCAACAATTACCCCTCAAATAGGTACTACCCCATAAGTGGGAGGGGCCAGTTATCACAAAATCTTGAACAAATAAAAAATATCTAACTATACACAATATTCCAGAGTATACAGAAATCAACCCAGTTCATTCCATAAGGTTTAACATAATCATGAAACCTAAACTGAATAACACCAAAAAAAATTCCACAAGCCAATCTCATTTAAGGGCTTAAACACAAAATTTTTAAAGAATACACTAGTGCATCAAATGCATCAATGGATTAAAAGACTAATCCATTATCACCAAGAAGAATTTTTCCCCAGAAATGTAAGAACAATTCAATATTAGGAAATCTGCCATTGTAAATCACCACATTAATAAAGTGAATGAATAAAAATGTAAGATTTTCTCAATTGAGGGTGGAAAAGCACTTGATCAAATTCAACATTTTTTTGAGATATGATTGACATATTAGATTCAGGTATACCACATAATGATCCAATATATGTATATATTACAAAATGATCACCACAATAAGTCTAGTTAACATTCATCACCACACAGAGTCACAAATTTTTTTCTTGGGATGAGAACTTAGAAGATCTACTCTCTTAGCAACTTTCAAATATGTGGTACAGTATTCTTAGCTATAGTCAACAGGCTGTACATTATACCCCCAGGACTTATTTATTGTATAATTGGAAGTTTGTACCTTTGGACCATCTTTACCCGTTTCATTCATTCAACATTTTTAGGCCCTCAGGAAGCTAAGAATAGGAGAAAATTTCCTTAATCTTTCAGAGCCCATCTGTCAGTAATGTAGCAAACATCACAATTAATGGTGAAAACATCTGAAATATTTTCTCCAAAAAGGAAATTAAAAATACAAAGATTATTTCTTTCACCGTAATTATACAGCATTGTACTGAAGGTTCCAGTCAATGTAACAAGGCAAGAGAATTAACTGGGAAGTGTGATTATTGGAAGGAAGAGGGAGATTATTAGCATTTGTAGACCATAGAATCATCTGTCTGGAAAACCCAGGAAAATCAAATGAAAAGGTATTAGAACTAACTGAGAGTTTGTTTGTTAAGTATAAGATCAAAAGTTTAAAATCAATAGCTATAAATACACAGAAAGAAACAATTCATAAAATGTAATGGAATAGAGCAGAACTTGGCACACTGCAGCCCACGGGCCAAACCCAAGCCACAGCATGTTTTTGTAAATTAAATTTTATTGTAACGCAGCTATGCCAATTTGTTTATACATTGTTCTGCTGCCTTCCCACTACAAAAGCAGCATCGCTTATTCACAGCAGAGACTATTCGGCTACAAAGCCTAAAATATTTACTATCTAACCCTTTGTAGACAAAGATTGCCAACCCATGGAATAGAGTATTCCATTCTCATTAACAATGAAGTCCATAAAATATTTAAAAATTAATTTATGAATGAATGGACAATTTATCTATTACAAAAAAGTACACAGCTTTTCTAAGGCATAAGAGAAATTTTAACATAAATATTATAGTCCTGAACAGAAAGACTCAATATTGCAAAGATGTCTATTCTCCTCCAGTGAATCGATAAATACAAAGTAATCCCATTCAAAATCCCAACAGGAATTTGTTAGAACTTGACAAACTGCTTCCAAAATGTAAATGGAAGAGAAAATGTAGGACTTCCACTTCCAATAAGAGTAAACCCTGTCAATTCAAACCAACCTCCTCACATACACCTCAGAGACAAACAAACAAAGCTGGAGACAAGATTTAAAAGCAGCTTTCTAAATGCATCAAAGAGTTAGTAGGATAATGAGGAATTATCACACCAAGATCTGAAAGAAGACAGAAATCTAAAGAGGTGAGCCTGGCATTGGAGGCTGCCTTTGCTCAGCAGGCAATTACAAATCCAGAAGAGGCAACTTATGAGCTAGGGGGCACTCTGAAAGTTCCACAAGGCAAGGGAACAAAAGTTGGAGTCCAGGTCTTGGCCAAGGACCCTAATGAATCAATCACACTAAAAGCTGAGTCACCAAAGATCTACATTCAAGAGTAACGGTGATCAAGAAGTAAACCAACCCTCACACAGACTTCCTCGCAATTTCAAGTCACCAAGTGTTCCAGAATATTTCAAGCTTTGTAATTAGATTAAGGTTTTCCAAGATTGCTAGCGCCTGGCAGAAACCAAATGGAAAAGAACTGGCAACATACAACACGGCAGAGCAGATTTGAAAAAGAACCAAGGAGAAATTCTAGGCTGAAAAATACAATGAGTGAAATTCAAAACTCAAGATATAGCTGAAAAGAGAGTTAGTGAACTGAAATATATGTCAGAAGAAAATATTTAGAATAAAGCACAGAAAGATGGAAAATACAGAACAGAGGGTAAGAGACACAAGGGGATACAACGAGAAATACTCACATAGGTTTAATGGGAGTCCCAGAAGGAGGGTAGAGAGAGAATAGGTCAGAAGTAATATTTGAACAAATAAAATGGCTTAAAATCTCCAAAACTAATGAAAGAAATCAATCCGTGGATTCAAGACCCAATGACTCTTTCACAAAACAAATAAAAATAAATATACATCCAGACGCATCATAGTTAAACTCCAGAAAATCAAAGACAGAGAAAATCTTAAACACAGCTAGGGGTGGGAGTGGAAACAGATTACTTTTAAGAAGCAACCGTTAGACCTACAACAGACATCTCAGCAGCAACAATGGAAGACAGAAGACAGAGGAATGGTATTTTCAGTGTACTGAAAGAAAATAACTCCATCTAGAATTCTAAAACCAGTGAAAACACCTTTCATGAACATAGTCTAAATAAAGACAGTTTCAGAACAGCAAAAACCAAGAGAGCTCACCACTAACCAATCTGCACTACACAAAATATTGAAGGAAAAAGGATCCCAGATGCAACGCTGGAGATGAAGAAAAGAATGGAGAGCAAAAAAGTGGTAAATATGTAGATAAAACACTGATTGTATAGAACACTAATAATACAGCCTTGTGAGGTTTGATATACTTACAGAATTAAAATACACAACCACAGCACACGAGTGAGGGCAGGAGCAGATGGAGTGAAGCTGTTCTGAGGCCCCTACATTGCGCAGGAGGAAAATAGAAGTTCCAGTCAATACCAGACTTTGATAAGCCAGGGAAGCATCTAGACTTACATCTAGAGAGATCATTAAAGAATAGTGGAAGACAATTTAATTTCCAACCAACAGAAGAATAGAAGTAGCATAATGTATGTATGAATATATCTAAGAAAATTCTGAAAGATGAAAATGATGGGAGATTTGTTCAAATGGGGGTGAGGAAAAATATCAAAGCTATCTTTATTTAAATGGTGTGATATGGGCACAGGAACAGTGCTATAGACTACATATGTGCTCCCCCTCCCCTCACAATATTCATATGTTGAAACCCTAATTCCCAGTGTGATAGGATTGGAGATGGGGCCTTTGGGAGGTAATCAGGTGATGAAGGTGGAGCCCTCAGAATGGGATTAGTGTCCCTATAAGAGAAGACAGACACAAGAGGGCTGCTTGCTTCCTCTCCTCTGCTCTCCCCCATGTGAGGACACAGCAAGAAGACAGCCAATCCCTGAGCCAGGAAGTAGACTTCCGCCAGAACCTGACCAGGCTGGCACCCTGAGCTCAGACCTCCTAGCCTCCAGAACTGTGAGAAATAAATTTCTGTTCTTAAGCCACTAGTCTATGGCATCCTGTTCCAGCATCCCAAACTGAAACAGATAGATAGAGCACAGGAATGGAATAGAATCTATAAACAGTTCTGTGTCTATCTGGCAATTTCGTCTATAATGACAACAATAATACAGGAAGTGGGAACTCTTCAAAGTGTTCTGCTTTAAATAATTTAATATATGCATTTATAACTAGTGATAAAATATCATTTGGGATAAAGACAGCATTTTGAATTCCTAGGACAGAAAAGACTATTCAATAAAGAGTTTAAAGAAAAATGTATATCCATTTGAAAAAATTAAGTTAGAGACATAACTTGTACCATACAAAAAATAAATGCCAGTTAGATTCAAAAGCTAAATGTAGAAGAAGAAAGAAAGAAACTATAAAAAGGTTGGAATAAAACTATAAAGTGATTCTTATAATCTTGGTGTTGGAAAGATTTTCCTAAAACAAGACGTATAACCCAGAAGTCACATAGTAAAAGATGAACATATTTAATCTCATAAAATTTTAAAACACTTCGTTGAAAGATGACACCTTAAATACAAAGTTAAATTACAAGCAGCAAATTAGGAGGCATTATTTGTAACACATTTAACACACAAAGAATTTATAGCCGGAATACATCAAGATCTTATACAAATCAATAAAAAAAGACACACAACACAATAAAAATTGGACAAATTATATGAATAGGCAATTCACAGAAGAAAAATACAAATGTCAATAACCACAGGAGAAAATGCAGTTTCCGCTAGTAACCAGGGAAATGGCAATTAAAACAATATTGAGATATAATTTTGCACTCCTAGTGCCAAAAATTAAAAAGATTGATAGTAACAAATATTAGCAAGAATATGGGGAAACAAGTTGCTGGAGGCGGTGTGAACCCGTGAGGTCATTTGAAGCCATCAGGCATCTCGAACAACGATTAAACGTCATTGCCTTTACCCCTGAAAACCCAGACTGAAGAAATACTGGCACGTGTGCACAAAGATATATATACAACAATAGTTGCAGTAGCCTGGTTCTAATAGCAAACCTGCAGGGGGCTGGGGAATTCATAAATGCCTATTAATAGGAGAGTAGCTAAATAAACTATGGAACTCTCCACACATATTAAAATAATGTAGTAGACTTTTATGTACCGGCACAGAAAGACGTCCAAGATATATGATCATAAAATCAAACTGAAAAACAATTTGCATAGTTATAACACTGCTTACATTTATACACACACACAGAAGAAGGACACGAAAGATGTTGGAAGAACAGATACCAAGGCTGGCGTTGGTTATCCGTAGGGAAGGAAGGATGAGGAATGAGCACAGAAAGGGTGACTTTCAAGTGTGAAATAAATATTTTGCCCAAAACTGACATGGAAGCAAACTGTGTGTGGAGTGCCTTTGAGGTCACACCGGACACGTTCCCTGAGAGGTCGGACGGCAGGCGTGGCCGGGGGCCTCTGAGAGCTGACACCCAGGGTGAACAGGTTCCTGTCAGGGATGAGGCCCTGGTGCTTGGAACATCCAATTAACAGCCCCAGATCGATTTGTTATCCTTTACTCCGCAGATATATGACTTGATATTTGTGATTAATGAGTCACGTCTGATAACGGTTCCAAATTATCCACACCACAAATTTAACCCACTGCTGGAGGACTATGACTTCTCTGTGACCATGTGAAGTCAACGGCTAGCTAGGCCAAGCGAGGTGGCACGAGACCAGAGAGGGGTCTGTGTCGGGCTCAGAGAGGCAAGTCTCTCCCAGGACATCTGGATGAGCCCATTCTCCCAGCTATCCGCACTAGGTCCTTCATTAATACGCAGTAAACTTCAACTCGTGCCAGGAAATTCGAATTTACCATGGCTTGCTCTGTGCTGTCTAAACCTTATAAAAATAAGAATATATTAACATAATACCTGTGAAATATAGAATTATATAAATGAAGGTTGCCAAAGTATAGCTTCTTATCAGATATTTTCTTAATCAATGGATATGAAACAATTCTCTCATCTGGAAATTTAGAAAACGTTTTCATGTTAAAAATGGCTTGTGCATTCAAAATGTTATTCTGGGTTAGTCTGTATACTTTTCACTACTCTTTTCACTAATGAAAGGCAGAAAGAGGATGGTGTGGAAATAACTGAATTTTCAGTTTTGGAGCATAAACCGCAAAAAGGAGAAGGGCCCTCACCCAAGCCAAATGCAGCCCGAAACGCACATCCCTGGAATGCCCTGTGCCCCCAGACTCGCCTTGGCCCCCCAGCCACCGCGCTGACCTTACGGCTGGCAGACCCTGCCTCCTTTGGGGGTCCCCCAGCACCATTTCCTCCCTCCTGGGGCTGTGCTTTCCTGGCAAAACCCCAGCTGGGTCGAACCCAATTATTTCCCTTCTGTCCACCAGCACCAGGGCGGCTAAATATTGCCCGAGAAAATCACTTTAAATGAATTGATTAGTTACACTTGAAATTCACAGCACCGACAAAATTCAAACAGGAGCGGGGAGCGGGAGGTGGGCCCTGCAGAAAACCGCTCTCTACATTTTCTCCCCTCTAACCCCCTCCTACCCCATTTTGGCCCTTGAGGGGCCCTCAGTCTTCATGGAGGAAAAAAAGCAAACCAGCAGCAGAAACTCCTCCAGGATGGACCCTGGACTCCATCCTGCCTCACCTCCTCTAGGAGCTTGCTCCTCTCCTGCATTTTACAAATTAAGCTCCGGTCATTTCACTCCTCTGCTTAAGACCTTCTGTGACTCCCCTGCACTGAGAAGAACAACCAGAGTCGCCGCAGCCGGCTGGGCAGTGGGATGTCGGCCCACCTCTGAGATCGCCTGCAGCAGAGGCGGACAGTTCCAGCTCACCAGCCGCTTCCCTCTGCAAGGGCCTGGGTCTCCCTGCTTCTCCAGCTAAGTTCTCCTCCGTCCCAGAGAACGTGCCCAGGTGGACCAGGCACAACTCAGGAGTACGCAGTTAGCTCCCCTGAGGACAGCCCTCAACCAGACGGAGATGGGCAGGGGCAGATAAATCCCCAGCTCCCATCTCTGAGTGGGACATCACCGTCCCTCAGAGGATCCGGCTGGCTTGAGTTCCTGGTGGTGGTACCTGTTCATTAACACACATGCTGTTGGCTTCTCACCCTTCCGTCTCAGCTTCCCCACCTCCTAACCTTGCTTTTTGAGGTCACCTCCCATGTAAACTACCAGCACTCAAGTCCTTGTCATAGGACCAAACTAGGATGCTTTCCTCACAACTGGAAGATGTGTGTTTTCTTGTATGTTTTCTGTCTCTCCCCACCAGACCACAGGATAGGCCAGGGGCCTGTCTGTCTTGTTCAACACTGTGTTGTCAGTACCTGCATATCCTCAGTGCTCAAAACATAGTGAGTCGATGAATGAACCAGCTGAGACTGCTGATCACACACACACACACACGCACACACACATGCACACAAGCATTCCCCAAGTTCTGCAGAACCATTATTCTTTCTCTAAGCAGGTACTGACACCGAGTTTCTTAGTTTTCATTGAAGTGTTAACAGTTTCCCTGAGGCCTCCTTCTCCAGAGGCAACGTTCCCCTCTCGATAAACTCTAGCCTTTAAGAGGAAAAAAAGGTTACTTATGAGTAACGCTGGAACTTGCCCCATTCCCTTGTCCTTATCTCCTTGTCTTTTCTTATTCAAGCCATTCCCAACTCACCCTTCAGTATAGACCAGTAATTCAGAGTAAAAGCTCTGGAAGTGGACTCCTTGGGTTCATCTCAGCTTCGCCTCAGTTTCCCACCATCTGTAAAATGGGGATGGCAACACTACTGTATCATGAGGTCGCTGAGAGATTAGATGCATTCAGATATGCAAAGCGCTTAGAACAGCGCCTGGCACTATGTAGGCACTTGCTATTAACGGTCAGATTATCTTTTATTCCCCGTCTCTGGAGCATGACCGTGGACACGGCTGTGTGGTCTGGGATCCAGCCTGCTGAGCGTTCCTGAGCCGAGTGCCCCTCTCCGAGGCAGCCAGTGACTCAGCTTCTCCATCTACCACTCTCGGTCTGTAGTGACCTCTCCTACTGCAAGGGGAATGACTTCTGTCCTCAATCAGGACCCCCCATGGTGCCTTTCACAACAGAATGCAGGCTCCCAAGGGTGGAATAAAGCCCTGCTGAGATGTAAGACAGCCCCTACTCCCATCCAAAAGCCTACCGAGGTCCCCCATTAGGAGCTGTCATGGTTAATTTCATGTCAATTTGGCTGGCCCACAGAGCCCAGATACTTGATCAAACATTATTCTGGATGTTTCCATGAGGGTGTTTTTGGATGAGATTAGCATTTAAATCTCCATAAGTGCATGGGCTTCATCCAATCAGTTGAAGGCCTGAATAGAACAAAAGGCTGACTTCTCCCAAGCGAAGAGCTGCCTGCCTTTGGACTCGAACGGCAACCTCAGCCCCTTCCTGGTCTCCAGCTTGGTGGTCTACCCTGCAGATTTTGGACTTGCCAGCCTCCGTAATCACATGAGGCAATTCCCTATAATAAATCCATTTATTCATCTATCTATCTATTACACCCACATCCTATTGGTCCTGTTTGTCTGGTGAACCCTAACTAAAACAGGAGTCCACCTGGGAAAGGAGCTGTGCCCGGGGATGGACCCCCACCCCCATCACAAGAAGCAAACACCAAAAAAGCTCCCACCATTCACACCCCTTTTCCGAACAGGTCATCCTCTGGCCTCCGATGTTTTGGTCAGGTGTTAGACCAATGTCTCTTGCTTTCTCACTTCCCCCACTAATGTGTTTTACTGTCTTAACTATTGTCATGTCAATACGTTATCTTTGAATGTTTTGTGGGAAAAGGGCCTCTTTTGAGAATGCCCTCAGAAAGAGAGACTGCTTCTCCTTCTCACTCCTCCCGCCTCCTCTTGCTCGTCCAGCCTTCACCTGGTCAGCTTCCATCTAGCTCTCCATGGTAGGACACTCATCCTTAATTCTGGAAAGAGACTCCCCCCCTCACTTGGCTCCAAGGATGGATGGATGAGTCATTCTCTCCCACTGAGCCACCAACGCTGCAAGGGTAACTTTCTAGCTCTTAACTCAAGACAACAAGAGAACTTATTGGCCCCCCACAGAGGACCATGCAATGACCGCCTTTTCTCTAGACTGAAATTATGGGCAGAACAACGTGGAGTCAGAGGATTCTTCAGTGCCCTTTCCCAGAAACGCTCCCACCTGAGTCTTTGGTATTTTAGAGTCTTTTCCCCCATGAGACTTCAATCTCTCCTCTAAAAAGTCTTTGACCTTCTTCTGAACTGCTCAGTTCAAGGCTGTCTGGCGTTCTTGAATGGTCTCCTCGTCTTGGACTCCGGGTTTCCTCTGCTCGTATTCTTCCTGTAAATTTGGTCTTACTGAACAAGACTCAATCTCAGGTCAACTCAGTACCTCCCTTTGCTCCCCCAAAGAAGACTCCAGCACTAGGTTATGCTCAGAGCATCCAAACAGTGCCTGATACACAGTAGATGCTCAGTCAACATTCATTGAATAAATAAATACACTTCTTGTAGTAAAAACCCTTCTAGTTGACACATTGCATTTAGAAGTTAGATTCTGTATGCCTAAACTTGGTTTTCTTCTTGTTCATTCTGATTTGGACTTGCTGAAATTCATGAATCTGTAAATGTATGTCCTTACACCAAATTTTGGAAGGTTTGGGCCATTATTTCTTCAACTAGTTTTTGTCCCATTTTCTCCCTCTTCCATTTCTGGGCCTCCGATTATTTGTATGTTGGAGATCTTGAGATTGCCCCAGTGAGTCCCTGAAGCCCGGTTCTTTTTTTTTTTTCCAATATTTTTTCTTTCCAGTCTTCATATCTGGTTATTTCTGCTGACCTGTCTTCCAGTTCATCACCTCCCTGTCCCTTCCACTCTGCTGTTAAGTCCACCCAGGGAATTTTTTATTTTATTTTATTTTTTTGGTTCTAGAATTTGCATTTGGTTCTTTTTTATAGTTTCTATATCTCTGCTGAGATTTTCCTTCTTTTCATTCATTATAAACATGTTTCTCATGATTGTATTAGTTGCTTTAATGCTTGTATTTGATAATTCTAACATCTAGGTCATCTCAAAGTTGGCCTCCATTGGTAGTCTTTTCCCTTGAGAACTGGTCCCGTTTTCCTGGTTCTTCGTAGGTCAAAGATTTTTGCAGTGCATCTCAATTTTGTGGGTTATGTGGTGGAGACTCGGGATTCTTCATACTACTCTGAAGAGTGTTAAGATGTCTTTGTTCAACAGACGTCTAACTTGGCTAGACTCAGACCACAAACTCTGTCTCATCTGCAGTGGACAGCGGGTCAGACTCCATTTCAGTTCTCACAGCCTTCAGTTCCCCTCAGATTACAAGTCATAAGGATGGGAAACTCACCTCATGCCAGTCCCTTCCTCCAAATTTCAAATACCCTACAAAATCTGCCTGCTTTTGTTCACTCTTCCGAGCTCTCAGGGTTTTTATATTTTCTCTAGAGTCTGTGGTTATTATCCGGAGGGTCAGTCTGTCAGGCGCTTCCTCCACCATAATGGAGGAGAGACCCAAACATAAGCGGCTTGTTGACTTTAGAATAATATTCAATGTGTCAGTTTGTTTATATGCATACTTACTTGTAGCGTAGACTCAAATGCCATAAAAACAAGAATTTTTTTCTTCTTTTTTACTAACTGGGGACCAACAAATAAGGCAGATGGGCAGAGGAAAGGCATATTGAGAAACTTCCAGTGGAGGAAAGCTATGGCAATTGAAAGAAATTCTGGAATTTCCTTGCAGCCAAGGAAACAAGGGGAATCATATGGATTTCCTATGCTTCAGAGGCCAGTAATGAGGAGCGACAAGTTCACTGAGGAACTTGCTTCCCTGGTCCTGCCCTCAGTGGAGTGACGTGGCCTCTCCCGTCAGTAGCAAAACTCGTGTACACAAGTTACTCCCGGTGTTTAAAGATTAAATGAAATAATTCAGGTAAAGCGTTTCCCATAGTGCACATGGAGAGCGATGATGATGCTATGATGATAATGGCGATGATGATGGTGGGATGGTGGTGGTAAGACCAGCTCTACATTTATCTTTTTGTAAAGGAGAACCACTTTCACCTTGACCGATTTTAACCCCATACAGCAGTAACTCTTAAGCCAGAATGTCAGATGTCACTCACTTGAGGCGGCTCTAGTGTGAAACCGTCTCCAAAGAACCAGCAAACCCAGCACCCCGGAGGCAGATGCTGTCTGCTTTCTGGCCTGGCCTGGGCCTCTGCCTCCGGGTGCCCTAGATGCTTCAGCAGAGGAAGCACTCAGGAAGGGCCTGGGGAGCAGCACCAGGTCGGGCCTCTGGGATCTCCCATTCAGTCTCCACGTGGGTGCCGAGCACTTCGTTCTGAGGAGTTAATCAGAGAGGCAATGATCTGGAGAAGGCACTCGGGGACGGAGGGAAGCCTGATGCACATTAATCAGCCTTGTACGTGAAACCAGAGCAGGGCCTGTAAAGCCACACACAGCCCCTGGGTTCCGGATCCCTCCCTGTGCCTCCACCCAGGGACCACCAGTGGGGGCCGGGCTCTCATCTGTGTCGCCAGCAGTGGGGGAGGAGGACACCATGCACAGAGGCATCCCTCTCCCTCCCTCACCGACCTCCACGTGGAGTCAGCTGGCTGAGCTGGGCTGTCTGTCTGGAGCTGTTTGTCTGGGCTACCCGTCTGTGGCCAGGCCTTGAGAAGGATCAAAGGCAAGTGTTACTCTGTGTCTGAGGTCAGCGCTTACTGGTGACCACAGACAGGACCAGGCTGAGATCATGGGCAGAGGTCAGTATGTGATAAAGATTCACAATGAGTATACAGCAAAGATCAGGGCTCAGCCTGTGGCTCATTCTGTGACCAGAACAAAGACTCAGTTTATGTTCCTGGTCCGGGTTTAGCTGAGACCAGAGTCAGCGTGCTGGGGACCCTGATTAGAAACTGGCATCTCCGAAGTTCCCTCAGCCAAGGAGGATGTTAGCACTGTGACGGAGCTCAGGAGCACACTGCTCAGAGCCCGCGTGTGCCGCGTGTCCCGAGTAACTGCCGTGTAAGAACACTGCTTTAGAATTACTGGGGACGTTCAGTTAAAATGCACATGCTGCAGCCCCACCCCGTAACCCACTGAACCCGGGAAGCTGCATTCCAGTGAGCTCCACTGGGATTCTGGTGCACAGGCACCTGAGGCTCTCTGCTCTGGATCCCCAAGGCTTGCTTTCCAGGAGCTCACTAAAGCCGCATTTCTCACAGCCCTGGGGCATCTTCATGCCATCCTGATTCCTTTCCCCAGTGAGAACCCCGGGCAGTGTGGGTGCAGCCCTCACAAGGCCAGGGAACTGCAGATGTACCTCAGAAGTCGCCTATTTCCTCCCCAGGCGACAGGGAATGGTAGCGCCTTAGGATCTGACTGTTCACACCCCAGGCTGGCTTTCCCTGGTCACGCACGGCGGATCCCATATGACAGTGACAGCGTTAATGAAGAACAGCGGCTCACATTTATGGAGCACTGACTCCGTGCCTGACCCACAGTAATACATGAGCCACGCGTATTAGCTCATTTAATCCCCCACAACAACCTGTGAGGCAGGTACTATCATTGTTCCCATGCACAGATGAGAAAACTGAGGCCCAGAGAGGCTCAGAAACCTGACCCGGGCCACATAACTAAAGAGGCAGAGGCAGGACTGAGCACACTCTCTTACCCATGATGCTCTAGGCCTTGGCAACAGTCCATGATACGATTCCCTGAAAACGTGACTACTCATTAAAATTCGCATTGGAGGTACTGTCCCAAGTAACTCCAGCTGCTGTTCTCCCTGATTGCTTAATCAAGCTCTAAAAGTATCTTATCTTTGCAAAGGAGAAGCCGTGCCTTTTCTTCATCTGAATTTCCAGAAGGTGTGGGACAACTCCAGGCCTGGCATCCAATTTCTGGTGTGGAGAAAGATGTCTGAGCAGCTTGTGTCATGCACCTCCCGCGCCTGCCAGCCTTCCCTGCTCTCTGCAACACCCTTTCCAACAGCACAACCAGGAAGGAATACAAACCAGGTCTGGCCGTCCCTGGCCTTCGTCCCGTGCAGGCCTGGAAGGGGTCTCCTCATCTGGCCCCGCATTTGACACCCACCACACACCTTTTCCAGAAACAGCTTCCTAAAGAGATGTTGCTCTTTCTTTCTCTGAATAATTGAAGATGTTTGAACATAATTGGGATATACAGTGATTTCTCTCAAAATCTAGGCCACCCAAATGCATAGCAGAGATCACCCCTACAAGGGTCTCCTGGCTTTCTGCCCTTTGGTATGGGATTTCCGTGGGAGAGGAAAGGAAATGCTGTTTGTTTCATTTGCTAAATATATATTTTAACATCAAGTTAATATATACACATACTTTGAAAATTCAAGCAACTCAGACGGGCTGCTGATGAGAAGCGCCGCCACCTTCTCCCCCTGCACGTTGCTGAGACGCGGGACATAAGCGCATAAGTGTTTAAGACTTTAACACTTCAGTCTTCTCAGAACCTGGTCGGGTAGGGACGAGAGCTCTTCCTCACTCCCTTCATCCACATCTACCCGTGAACGGGTGCTTATTGCCAAGGCCCGGAAGGGACAGTGACCCATCAAACACATCCCACCTTCCAGCAGCCCCTGTCTAGGGGGTGGGAACATTCCCTCTGCTCAGCTGTGATGGACGCTGGTTGGAAGGGTGACTTTCACAGCGGTTTTGGCTCCTTGGTTTGCTGGCTTCAATCTGCATCCTCTTATCAGGAATACAGAATTGGCCCCAAACTGGAGCCCTGGGTCTGTGTCTCTGCGGCTGCCCGGCCCCTCCCCAGCATGGCATGGGGAGGCAGAGAACGAATCCTGGGGCTGGCAAATCCCTGGTCTGATCAGTGATCTGACGAGTGACTCATGGCTTTCAGATCTATCCTAGGAGCTTGTCTAGCATCTGCTGGCATACCTCCAGTGACAGGGTACTCACCTCCACGCCAAGCATCTCATTCCATTGGGAACAGCTCAGATTGAGACCAATCTTTTATATTGAGCTGAAATCTATCCATCTTGGGAAGGGTTAATGAGACAATCACTAGGCCCTCCTTGTCGGGGCCTCCCCCTCCCCCTGCTCTGCCTAGAAGCATTAATTCCATTATCAAATTGTCAGCCCTGGAGAATGAACTTTTAAAGGCTTAAAGCAAGGTAGGTTAATTAAAATCTTTGATCAAAGCCCCATAAATGGCATAAAACTTCTCTTTCTTAATTATCCTGGACAGTCTCACAAGCATTAAAGCCAAAGGGGAGACAATGAAGAGGGTGGGAGGTGGGGTGGGAGGTGAGGAGCTGGGAGGAGAATATCCTGAAAGCAACAGCCACCGGGATGGAAGCCGCCATGTGGACGCTGCCGTCAGTTCTCCACACTGGGGATACAGGGAAGCAGAGAAACCACCCAGCTTATGTCTTATGTGACAATTACTCACCCAGCACTTCCCGTGTCCATTGCTCCACTAGATGCCGGGAGCACAAGATGAAAGACCTGGACCCTGCCATAAGGAGGGGCCGAGCTCTCATGTGGAGACTGAGCATGGATCCTTGCAGTATGTGATAAGTACCACGGAGCAGAGTGGGCAGGATAAGGACTGCGGGGGCTCCCAACCCAGCCTGGGAAGGTCAAGGAATACTTCCCGAGATGTTGACCTTGAACCAGGACAAGAAGGATGTGTTGGAGACAGTCAGGAGAAAGTTAGGAGGAAGCTCGAGGCAGAAGGCAGAGGCCTGGAGGTGAGACTGGTCCAAGTTCAGCAGGAGGGAGAAGGAGGGTAGAGGTGGGCAGTGCTGAGAGATGAAACCAGAGGGCTGAGCAGGGACCTCACTATGTGGCACATTGTGCTAAGGACAGTTTCTGACAGCAGAGGGCCATCGTCTGGGGAATGAGGAGAGTCAGGCTACTTGGAGCAAGAAGGGACTGGAGGGGAGTGAGCCAGGAGGCAGGAAGCCCAGGTGGCGGACATCATCCAGGTGAGAGAAGGTGCCACCCGAGCTCAGGCAGTGGCTGGGCTCTCCTCTCGGTGTTGGAGAGAAGGAGATGGTCTCGAGGGATGTCTGGGATGAGGCAGGAGTCCAGGGGAGGACCAGGCTTCCTGACTGGGTGTCTGGGTGGGTGGTGACACTCACTGAACTAGTGAGCACAGGAGGGAGAGTGGGTTGAGGGCGGGGGCACATACGAGTTTAGCTTTGGACACTCTGAGTACGATGGGCCAGTGATCTAGTCACACCTCCACCTCTCCCACCCACCCACTCTCAACTAAAACCCTCAATGACTTCCCATATCTCTTAGGATAAAGTCCAAAGGGCTTGGGAGGGCCTTCAAGGTTGTGCTTGACCCCGCCCACAGCTCTCTCTGCAGTCCCATCCTGGGCCCTCTCTTCCTTGCCAACTGTTCTCCAGCCACAGGACTTCTATCTGATCCACAGAAGTCCCAGGTTCCTTCCTACCTCAAGGCCCTTGCACATTCTGGTCCCCATGTCTGGAATGCTCCTACTCTTGCCCTTTCCCCTCACTCATTCTCCAAATCTCAGTTTCACAGGGAAGACTTCCCTGCGCCCATTACAGCAAGGACTAGAGAGATTGAATGCATGGACCCCCAGCCCCAGTCCACCCCACACCCAGATTCTAACACAGTAGCTCATGGGGGACCCAGGAATCCTCATCTTTAACAAGCCTGGCAGGTGGTTCTAAAACACGCCATCCACGGACCAAGATCTGCAACGCCTCCCACTGCAGTGTGCCATCTCCCCCAGGAGAAAGTCTCAACCACGGAGTAACGTGGGACGGCAGCAAAGGGCGGCTGTGGAGGCCTTAACTGCGCCCTCCACTCTCCATATTCTCTGTTCCACTGTTAACATGCACGTCAATTATTAACACCATATTAGGGGTTGATTGGAACAATTACTGACGTGCAAAATTCATGCTTTTATAACCTTATGTAAACAAGAGCATCCTTAGAAAACCCTGCTATTTTTATTGATCTCTATTAATATACAATCCAAGTAAGAACAACGTACTTCCTATGGAACTGCAATTTCACGGGAATATCCTGACCCTCGCCCCTTGGACCAGGCTCCTCCCCTTAAAGCTCCTGTGAATTTGGGTGTGATGATGCTGAAACTCACCTGAGCCCTGCACGCCTGGAAAACAGCACTGGTCAAGAAACCCCCGCTACCACCCTCTGTGTGCTAGGGAAACGAATGGCTACCGCAAAGACCCATCCCTCCCCACGTGACCGAGCTTAGCTCCAAGGATGCCCCCCCGGTTTACCTCTGAGAGGTCAGACACAGACCCTCCCTATTCCCAGTCTTTGTCTCGTGAACGATTAGCTGAATTGTTTGTCCTCCTGAAACGAACTGGACACAGAGATAAACACTTTCTGTTCAACTGACCAACTCAGGCTCCCCCAACAGCAAAAACCATCCTACCTGTAACGCCCCCACCTAGAACTTGGCCGTTCCTCCCCACAAAAGTCTAAAGCAAAACCACCCTGGCAACATCGCATCTCCGGATCTGGGGAGATCTCCGTATTGCACAAATAAAACCAATCTCCTTCCGTGTCTGGCTGTGTCTTTCACAGGCGCCACCACTGTTAGCATCTGTATTTCAGGTAGTTGAACAAGGACCGGGGACAAAGTCACAACACAGCTTCCAACCGGACCCCTGATTATTAGCCAGAGGTGAGGCTTCTGCATCCAGGGGCCAGGGGCTACGAGAGCCCTTCTCTGAGCACAGGCAGTTGCAGGGGGCGTGGTACAGCAGGGAATCATGGGAGGAGAGGGGTCACCCCATTCAAAAAAGCAGGGGCCAGTGGCCTGGAGCCTCTCCAGGCAGATCCATTTCTCAGCATTCTGCAGCCCAGGTGGGAGCTGTGTGGCACCTCCCTCAGCAGCCCCAGAGCAAGGAAACCAAAGCTCTCCTGAGTCACCGCCTTCCTGCCTCGAATCCTTTGTTGCTTCTGAACATAGAAGAGCGCAGCGTTGAAGAGTAAACTGAGGCATGTTAAAAATTTGAAGAGATGGGGGCTGGCCCGGTGGCAGCAGTTAAGTTCACACGTTCCACTTCAGCGGCCCAGGGTTCGCCGGTTCGGATCCCGGGTGTGGACATGGCACCGCTTGGCACGCCATGCTGTGGTAGGCATTCCACATATAAAGTAGAGGAAGATGGGCATGGATGTTAGCTCAGGGCCAGTGTTCCTCAGCAAAAAGAGGAGGATTAGCAGTAGTTAGCTCAGGGCTAATCTTGCTCAAAAAAAAAAAATTTTTTTTGAAGAGGTTATTTGAGCAAAAGTCTGTTGAAATCAGGCAGCACCAAACCGGCAGTGGTGAGGAGCCCTCTGCGGGAGCCGGTACAGGACAGGTAGAGCAGACGTGGGCAAGGCAATCGATTGGCTGCAGCATTAGCAGGTGCCATGTTTAGGCAAGCCTGGTTGGCTGTTTATGATGGGTTGTCCTTAGGTTTGGATTTCTTAACCTTGATTTACAGGCTCAGGTTTTGGTTTGCTTACACACAGACCAAGGCATTGGAACCCCCTGGGTCTAACGGCCTCCTTGTTTAATTAATTTCACAGCAGCCGCCAAGGTGGGGTTCTGGTGGTTGACACTCACTCTTCCACCTCCCTGTCTGTGCTCAGGCTGCCTCCTCCACCTCAGATAGGCTTGCTGCCTTCTCTGCAGGTCTGCTCACCCTTCTGGGACTGATTCAAATGCCCCCTCTTCCAGGAAGCCCTTCTGGCTGTTCCCTCATCTGAAACCTGGGGAGGGCTTGTTCTCAGGTACTCAGCTCTCCAGCTGTGCTGCTGTCTAGCTTACTAACACCATGAGTCCCATGCAACAGCACTGCAGAGCGGGAAATGAGCAAGTCTTGGAACCAAGACATAGGTTCATAGCCCCACTTGACTTCCAGTTACCAGGGGCGTTCAGCAAGTCATTCAATTCCCACTGAGCCTCTGTTTCCTTGTCTGTGAAATGGGGGTAGCAATCTGCCCAGGACCCGCCTGGGATCTTGTCAGAATGCAGACTCACATTCAGTGGGTCTGGGGTGAGCCTGATATTCCGTATTTCTAATAAGGTCTCAGGTGATGCCATTGCTGCTGGTCCAGGATCACGCTTCCAGTAGCAAGACAGAATCTATTCAGTTCCTGTGCGGCATAGAGTGTGTTCTAGAGGGCTGGGCCCATATTAGGGGCTCAATAAGTGGGAGGCTTTATTACTGCAGTTGTGATCTCCATCAGCAGTGCCTGACATGCCGTAGGAGCTGGAAATTACAGCAGCTACCATCATGATGTGTTATCTCCCTGGCTACCTGGCCAGTGTCCTGAGGGCAGGGTATGTGCCTAATTCCTCTGTCAAAATGCCTTGCACGTAGAAAGCAGAAGCATGCCACTAGGAAGGAAAGAACAAAATCTATGAAGCTCTGGGGGGTCCGCTCTGGGGAGACCCTTCTTCCCTGGGTTCTGAGCTTATATGCAGAGAATTATGGCCAACGAGGGGCCCGGCCACTGCCTACCCCACCCCACAACCTTGTCATGTGGGAGGAGGGCCAGCTTCCCCGAGAAGCCCCCCTCCTCTGAGGCCAATTTCTGATGGAAATGAGCTCCCTGCCTCAGCGCATCTGTAAGCTGAGAGAAACAGTTGGCTTCATAACCTTGGGGGAGAAAAAGACAAATAGAGGAGTCTCGAGAGATTTATCAGAGACCCCAGGAAGCTGTAAAACATATGTTGTAACAGATTGGTCCTTGACAGGCTCTAGCGACGAGGAGGCCCTTTCCCTCGCACACTGGCTGAGGCCAGTTAATGAGGACCCACTCCGCCTCCTGCCTGGGGGGCAGAGTTGTCCTCCTCCCATCCTAGTTGGGGGCGGGGATCCATCTGCAGAGCTTCAGTCTCAGGCCCCTCAAACCAGCTGAGAGGACTCTGCACCTGCTGAGAGCGCCTCCTGCCTGCAAGGCACCCGAGATGCAGGTGTGAGCCCCAGATGCTGAAGGCCCCTCACGTTCTTAGTGTCAGAGCCCACCTTCATGGCCCAGGTGTCTGGAGCCCTTCCACCTGTAAGGACAGGCAGGGGGAGCCCATTGCCTCAGGGATGGGAAGGGCTGTCACAGACTGGAACGGCAGTTCTCTGCCCTGGTTACACATTAGTCTCACCTGGGGGACTTTGAAAATATACAGATGACGGGACACCCCTCGGGAGTTCTGAATTCTGGGGTGCTACCTAGGCATCAGGATTTTTAAAAGCTCTCTGGTGATCCTATTGAGCATCCAAGGGTGAGAACCATTGACTTAGAAAAAAGTTATCACTCAGATTTAACTTTCAAAAGAGGGCTTTGAAACTCCCATATAACAATAGTCAGAGCATTTTTGATTTGCGAAAGAAACAGTTTTTCTTTCTGAATGCCACAAAAAGATCATAGCCTAGAGGGCCCAGATCACAGAGTTGGAAGGATGCTGGAAGGGAGATGACAGCAGTTTTCCACTGCAAAAGGTGTCAAATTCTCTAGGAGAAGAGAGCAATTGGAAAGGAGATGAAGTGAGGGAAACAGAGTGGAGATTCCCTCGCCCCCACGTTAGGCAGAGAGTGGAGGGTCTTCTGTACATCTCCCACCTGGAACCTCGGCAGCCACCTGCAGGAAGGAGGGGACAATGTCAGTGGAACAGGAGTGGTGGCAGAGAGTCCTCCTCCTGAGTTGTTCTCACCTCCCATTTGGCTCAGAGACCTGGAATCTAGAGACTATTATTGCACCCAAACTTTACAGACTTCTGCAGCTCCTGGGGTCTGGACAGCAGGGGATGCCAGCAGCCGGTACAGAGGCTGCCACCCAAAGACGTAGGCGCCTAAGAGTAGCAAAGAGCACAACCACCCCTCCCCCAGATGGATGGGGGAGGCAGCAGGAGGCGGGATGGGTTCACCCAGAAGTGGCTGAGCCGTAAGTTACTTTGAATCCAAGTTAGTTAGTTTCTGCAGAGTGGAAATGGGGGAGCCCAGCAACAAGCGAAGCTGAGTTATAAAAAATGAAGAAAGTTGCATTTCTGCACACCTGAGTGTAACTGTGAATCTTAAACCCACTGTGAGGTCTATTCGGAAAAGAAGAAATACCCACCACCAATGAATAGGAAGAGATGCGCGGTCTCAGCAGTAATCCAGGAGACACAAATCAAAACACCAGTAACGTACCATTTGGGTCTCTAGGACGGGAGGCGTTTTAAAATCTAACATCCAAATCAGCAAAGGTAAAGAAAGCAGCCTCTGATCCACTGATGGCGAGACGCATGTCACCTTTCTGGGGCACACCTGGGCAACGAGAATTAAAAGAAGCATGATGGGTGTACTTTTGGGGCAGCAATTCTAGGAATTCTCCTAAGGAAATAATCGAGGATCACAGAAAGCTTTGGGAACAGGAATTATTTATCAGAGTTTGTATTATGATCCTGAAAAATTGGTAGACAAGACCAATTGGTGGGCAAAAATATATTCCATTATGAAATACTCGTGAAATAACATAAACCGTTAAAGTAATTTTAGAAATATACTAGTGACTTGGAAAGGTGTTCACAATATATTGTCAAGTGAGGAAACAGTTAAAGATAATATGTTTATTGATTCCTACTCACTGTGTATGTGTATAAATATAAAATACATTTATATATAATAGACATATATGAAATAATTGAAGGATATACCTCCATAATATTAAGAATAGTTTTCTTGGGGCAAGGGCATTCTTATTCTGATTGCATTTCCTTCATTTTTTTTCTTAACTATATTTTCTCAATTTGCTACAGCAAACATGTATTATTTGTGATTTTCAAAGGGGATCTCTCATTAAAGATGGTGGATTAAACACACATATTTAGTACTGCTCTATCTCAAACCCCACCCAAACAACAATAAAATGATTTATTTTAAGGGATAAACTCATAAGATTTTTTTTAAGTGAAAAGATATAATTGCAATACAATTTTAGAAGCTGGAAAGCAGTTGGAGGAGTTGTAACTAAGAAATCTGAATTCTCAATCAAGAGCAAGGAAAGTCAGTAAGTGACCTGGTTTTCATCTAAGCCCGCCCGCCACTGCCACCACAGGCCACTGGAAATGGAGGTTAAAATGTGACTGAAACAATGTCATTGGATGAAAGTCTGTTTAAGAAGCAGCTAGACCCCAAGACCCTTTCCTCACACTGGCAGAAGGCTGAAGCCTTAGCCTCTGGAAATTCTCTTCTCTGGGGAAACTAAAACAATAGAGACCGGAGGACACCAGGGACAGCTGAAAGCAGGAGAATTAGCAAAAGTCCACATCCTCGATGTTGAACCCACCCCTGGGCCTTCTTCCCTCCTTCGGCTCCCAGAATGCCAGGCAGCACGTGGGAAGATCTTCTCTAGGTCATCTGACAATCCCAAAGGAAAACGTAAAGGTACCAACCTGGGGGTTCTCCAAAGACCACCCACTGTGAAGCCCACCATGGACAGGCTCCCCCCATAAGCACAGCTTCCAGTCAGCTTTTAAATAGAATCCACAACTAAGGCCCCTCAGACATTTGAGAAAAACTTTAATGTGAAAGACAGAAACTTAAACAAACATGGAAGGAAAAACAAATTGGAGGAAACAGAGACCATGCAGGGAAACGAGAGCTTAAAAAAAAAAACAAAAAAACATAGCTATCAATCATAGCAGGGAGGAAAGGAGTGCCATGGAAAAAGCAATGGAATAACAAAAAGAGCCCTGGAGAACTACAATTAGGCAGAAATGAAAAATTCAGTAGAAAGAAGATAAGGTTCAGAGAAATTTCCCAGAAAGTAAAACAAAAGACAAAGAGATGGAAAAAATATAAGATATTAGAGGACTGGTCCAGAAGGTCCAACATGCGGACAACAGGAGTTTCAGAAAGAGAAAGCTGAGGAAACAAAGGAGAGAAAACCACGACAGGAAAAAAACTGAATACGAATCCTCAAAAACTGCAGGACTCAGATTGAAAGGGGCCACCAGGTGCCCAGCACGGTGGATTAAATAAGCCCAGACTATAAGGCACATGCCCGGAAGTCATCAGAACAAAAGAAAGGTTCCACAAGTTTCTGGATTTCCACAAAGGACCAAGAAGCAGAATGCTTAAAACTTAGCAACACTGGAGAATTAGAAAACAATGAAGCAATGCCTTAAACATTCAGAGTGAAAATAATTTCCAACCTGAAAGTCTTCACCCAGCCAAGCTATCAACTATGTATAAAGGACAAATAAAGATATTTTCAGACATGTGAGATGTCGAACTGTCTGCCTGCCAGGCACTGTTTCTCATGAAGACACTGGGGAGGTGTTCCAGCAAACAAGGTGAGTGAGCAGAGAAAGAGAAACGGGATGGAGGGAGCAGGAGGGCCAGCGTGGGAGAGAGGCAGAGGACTCTCCAAGATGGTGAGACACAACGTCCCAGATGACAACCAGCAGCAGGCTGGGGGAACGCACAGCTCAGACAGGGGCTGGCCAAGATTTTTTTTCAAGAAAATGAAATGTACAGAGTACCCGATGCGTCTGAACACCTTGAGAAGAGATTTAGACAATTTGGCATTGGGTTGGTGATAAGTCCATGGAAAAACAATGAAATGAAAAACCCAAGGCAATTATTAACTGCATGGAAGACAAAAGGTTGGACAAGAAAGGGAAATGAAGCCTAGGACATTTCAGGATCCAGCTGAAAGTGACCTACAGAGGAGTCATATGGTACCCATCACAGGGTGATCACATGGAAACCAGTGCAGTCTGTTAGCAGGAGTGGGAATGAGGCGGGGGCGAGGGATGGGGCGGCTGGAGTGAAAGAGCTAAATCCTTGTCATCCACAGGGAGGAACAAGAAGGTAGCGCCTAAAACTGAAAACCCAGGAAACAGCTACGAGCTCCTATTTAAAGATAAGCGATTAAGTATCAAAAGAATGGACTAAAGAGCTGAAGATTGTTGCCTCTGCGGATGGAAAAAAGGGAGGAGGAACGTTTCTAGCAACAAGCTTCACAGACCTGTTGCACTCTTTAAATTATGTATAACTTTGAGAAAAAGAAAAAGAAAAAGAAATTACACCTTTTTTAACTTGGGCAGTCGAACTAAAGGATTTCTGAAGTCACTTTCAGCTATAACAGTCTGTGACTCGAAATTTTTTCAGGAATCACAATAAGCAGCCCTCTTGAACTCTGAGGTCTCTCAGCATCACTTGTCAGTTGTGAACTGACCCCCTTAAGTCAGCAAATAGAGCAGATTCTCATTCCCTCTGTGTACCTGGATTGGGTTCATTTGGGCTCGTCATCACCCTGAGCCATGCGAGTCAGTGGTAAAGCAGAGGGCGAATGAGATGTGGACGGATCAGCCCCCACAGACTACCCCACAACTCCTACCGTAGACGGACCCCTGACCCTTGCCAGCCAAGGGCATCTCCTGCCCCCTGCCGGGGACTCTCCCAGCATCCCCTCCTCCACAGCATCCCCTCTGCACCTTCACAGAGCTGCTGTGTATGTTCCCTGGGATGGCGCAGAACCCATTGCAGCAGACACCAGTCTTGTCTCCACCACCTGTTCACCACCAGCAACGCATTTGTGCCCCCTTCACATCCGCAGGGTGTGCTGGGGGCCGTGGCCTTGGGCTGAGTCACTGCCGGGAAACCATGCGGCAACCTCCAGCCAAAGAGCAGGTGACACCAGCAGCCACCAGCTTGGCCACCCGGTGAACACAGCAGCCCGAGTTTTCTCCACTGTTGAGTTAACATTTATTATTCTTAAAATAAAGTGGTGCCATGCAGCATTAATTCAGGAGAAGAAGCGGCAAATTCCAGGCCCTTTGGAAGGCTTATTTTCACAATGAATTAATGGGCGCTAATTTAGGACTGCGTCAACAAACGGGGCTGTGGAAGGAATTTCAAGTAGCTACTTGCTGCACGGGTCCTGGCCCCCAGCTGCCACCACATGACCACAGCAGCCCTGCTCCTCACAGTGCAAAATGATAGCAGTAATGGCTGACATTTACCGAGTGCTGCCTATGTGTCAGGCACCAGGCTAAGTGCACACGCATTATTCCACTCAATCTTCACCAGAAAGCCTTGAAGTGGACACTACTACTATCGTCCTTTTACAGAAGAGAAAATAAGCTTATGAAGGTGAAGTTGCTTAAGATGGCACAGGTTGGGGGCCGGCCCGGTGGCGTAGTGGTTAAGTTAGAGCACTCCGCTTCGGTGGCCCGGAGTTCATAGGTTTGGATCCCAGGCACAGACCTAGCACTGCTCCTCAAGTCATGCTGTGGTGGCATGCCACATAAAATAAGGAAAGACTGGCACAGATGTTAGCTCAGCTACATCTGTGTTATTGGCACAGATGTTAGCTACAGTCTTCCTCAAGCAAAAAGAGGAAGATTGGCAACAGATGTTAGCCCATGACCAATCTTCCTCACAAAAAAATTTAAAAAAAAAGATAGTACAGGTAGGAGGTGATAGAGCCAAGGCATGAACCTGTGCACTGGTGGAAGTCCCCGGGAAAATCCTCTCTGGGGGATCCAGTTGCCCTCAATTCACCACTTTGTAACCAGGTATTTTGCTTTTGCTCAGAGACTGTCCTCCAAGTTAGATGAAACTTACTAGACTTAGATATAAAACAGGCAGATGCAACTTGATTATAAGGCAGCTGCTCAAAGTTGGGAACAAGTGCTCTGCTTCAATATAAAAGAAATATAACTGAAAAGGAGTTCTGGGCTCCTCTTGCCTAAACAGCCCTGCCACTGGATCCCTGGCTGTTCTCATAGTTAGTATCAACCCTGTGACCAGCTTTGCTGGCACTTTGGCCTTGCCAAGATCTTCAGGCAGGATTACTGTCCCTCCAGGCGAGCGAGGTTGCCCTGCAGGCTGCTAGTGTGCCCCTCCCTGCCCTTCACAGGTCCCAGGGGGTCTGCCAGGATGGATGAGGCTCGGGGACCTTCTGTTCACTGCTGGGCTAGCGAACCCTTGCCGTTCCTTCTCGCTGGACCCAGGCAGGAGGGAAGTAAAGCTGGTCAGTCTGTTTTCCATGTCAAGACCCATTTGTTGGAAGCCAAAAGGAGCGTCTCTTAGCTCCAGCTTGGAACTAGAAAGGTTTGTTTGTAATCAACCAACCCTCCTCAGCACCTGCGTTCTCAGCCCCTGCTGGCACCACTTCCCTTCCCGTCCAAGAATCTGATTCGATTTAGCCACGTGTGTTGTAGCCTTTTTCATGTGGTAGACTTTTTGAGACCCTGGGAACATGGAGATGAGTCAGGCACAGCCCTGCCCTCAATAGTAGTTGACAGGCCAGCGGGAGAGCTGCTCACACGCACCCCCACCCCAGCGGAAGTTGGACAGCGGCAAACGTAACAGCTACAACAAAGGTCTCTAGAGAAGCGGACAACTGATGCCCCGTGTGTTAGTCCTGGAGGGCTTCAGAGAAAAAGCGACCAGGCAGAGATGGGAGAGGAAGGCACACGGGGGAAGTGGAACGAGGCGGGAGCTGAGGCAGGGAAAAGTGGGCATGCATGACACCTTCAGAGAACAGAGTGTCTGGGAAGAGGGACAGAACGTTCAGGGGGTGGGGAAGAGGAATAGCGGGAGATGAAACGAAGGATAACACCACAGGGCAGGAGCCTGGAATGTTCCAGCAAGGACTTGGGACATTATTCTCCAGGTTATTGGGAGCCATGCATGCCTTTGATCTGGTCTTTTTAGAAAGAGCCCGTTTGTGTCAGTTCAGAGGACAGATTGTGGGGAAGGGCGTGGCTACAGGAAAAGATCTGTAACTCAGCAAATCACCTCAGGCAGCCTCTTTTTAGTCACGGGTGGTAATGACATGTTTTGTGACATAAATCTCCTACTCTCTCCGACAAAGAGCACCCAAAAAACTCTTTCCGTATGTGCTCCTAGGCAGAAAAGCCTCTGAAGCTTTTTGGAAACATAGCTCACTGCCGAGTTGCAGCATCCGTCTTCTCGTAAAGAAACTCGGACGACAAAATCGTGATTTGCATTTACTGTTCTTTTTAAAAACCAACAGATTCAAGTTCAAGATGGTAAGTTGAATATACACATGTACCTCTCCTCTCTGCCCAATCTCATTAAAATGGCAGAAGAAAAAGAAATGCGAGGATAAGCTCATAGTTGCATTGGAAAATAAGGAAGAAGACCATTGGTAAAAGATAACGGTACGACTTTATACAGCAAACAGCCAAAATATACAAAGAAGAAAAGAGCTTTCAGAAAAATGAGGAGACGAAACTACTAGCATAGTGAAATACACTAACATGCGTCCTTATAAATCATCTCATAAGTATGCCAAAAAGTACAGAGAACTCAGTCATAGTTATAATGAACAAATATGACTCAGTAGATATCTCCAGGACTTCATAACCTACAAACACAGTGTTGTATATTTACAAAGACTGACCAGGACCAGACTTCAAAGAAAACTTCAGGAAATTCCAAAAATAGGATGTTGACAGGGTATATTCTCTGGGCTGCAATATAATAAAACAAGAAATACTTAACAAAAGAGAAATATCAAAGACTAATCTCAAAGCTTTCAAAAGCACTATTCAAAGGTAAATAAAAATTAAAATTATAGATCATTTAAAGATTAAAGAAGAAAAGTCATTATTTATAAAATCCCATCGGAGGAGGACTTAAGCTCAACTCAAAGAAAAACTGATCACCCAAAATACTTTTTACTATGAAACAAGAAAGAATGGAAACAAATCAGCTTTCAATTCCATAAGTTATGTGATAAGCTATGGGATTTTTTTTAAGGTATAATGAAAGATTTAATCTTTGTGGTTTAAAGCAAAAAAGAATGCATCAGAAAGAAAAAATTTTATGGAACTGAACAAACTAAAAATTGGTTATATAAAAATTTTGATAAAATGGACAGACATCTGGCAAGCCTGTGAAGAATTAAAAAAAAAAAGAAACACAAATACTCAATATTTTTAAAAAGTGAATGGAGATATAACAGGAGATTTAAGATTTCTAGAGAATAGGTACAATGTTGCCAATAACTTGAAATAACGATTTTTCTAGAAAATAAAAATTTCAGACTTGAGTCAGGGTGACAAAAGAATCTGAGAAGATCAAGGAAGGAAAGAAGAAACTGATTACATTGTCAAAAAACAACCACCAAAAAAGGCACCAAAGTCAAAGTCTTTACAGGGAATGTCTGTTAAACATTCAAGGAATGAACGCGTCACACGTTGTTTAAACTGTTCTGTAGCCTAAGAAAAAGTGGACACCCTCTCAAATCACTGAAGGAAAGAAGGAAAATCCTGAAGACGACAGCATGCAAACACACCATGTATGCCTGTGCCCACACACACCAAGAATGTATAAATAAATTCGCTTACGAATACAGATGTAGCAATTCTAAATAGAATATTAGCAAATTAAATTTAGCAGTGCATTAAAAGAAGACTTCAGCATGTACAACTAAGATTTATTCTAGCAATACAAGGATTGTTCGACACTAGCAAAAATATTAACGTAATTTACTATAATAAGTTACCCAAAAAATCTACTGAGAGTTCTGCTTCCAGAAAGATGGAGTAGACGTTATTTTGCTTATTCCTCCTGCTAGGTACAACTAAAATCCCTAGACATTATGCACAAAAATAACCATCAGAAGACTCCAGAAGGTGGAAAAGAAGGCAAACTGTCTTAGGACTTTGAGACCCAGGGAACAACGTGGTGGTGACATCCCTGGGTTTTCTCTTTGCCACAGGTATACCAGACACAGAGTTGAATAAGCTGGCCACCCAAACACCAATGGTGCAGACAAAAAAAAGCTCAGGGAAAGCCTGTTCTCTCAAGCCAGAGGACCAGGAACAGAGCAACCTACAAAGGCAGAAAACCTTTAGATCATAACTGCTTTACTCCAGCAAAACACAACAGAAAAATACTGCAGCCCCACCCCTACACACATCAGCAAAGGCCAGGTGGAGAGCCTTGACCTTCGCCCCCACCAGGCAATAACAACGCTCCCCTCCCCAATGGGCTGGTGTCAAATGAGGCCAAGTGGAGAGTCAGGACTTCCACCACCACACAGAAATAACAAGGACACACACTGCTGTGTTGTCACAGGAAGCCACAGGAAGAACAGTAATGAGGCAGTCCTGCTCCCTCCACCAGCTAGGGAGATTTCAGTGCGGGCCTACTGGGGAACCAGAAATCCCAGCCACCCCCAGTGAGGACCTCCCCGACTCTGGTGTCAATGGAAGCCAAGTGTGGAACCTGGACTTCTACCCCTACCTGGCAGTAAGGAGGCAAGGCCCCCCTCCCCTTATGGAGTAGGATCAGAGGAATCCAAATAAAATTGGAGGTTTAAATAAGATTCAGAGTCTCACAACATAATACCCAAATAGTCAAGGTTTGAACTGAAAGTTAATTATCATACTAAGAAGCAGGAAGTTCTCAAACTGAATGAAAAAAATATAATCAGTAGATGGAGGTGTGGGTTGAATTATGTTCTCTCCAAAGTATAAGTTGAATTCCTAACCCCCAGTACCACAGAATGGGACCTTATTTGGAAGTAGGGTCATTGCAGATGTAACTAGTTAAGATGAGGTCACACTGGAGTAGACTGGGGCCTTAATCCAATATGACTAGTTTCCTTACAAAAAGAGAAGAGACACGGAGACAGACAGACACAAAGATTGCCATTTAAAGATGGAGGCAGAGATTGAAGGGATGCATCTACAAGCCAAGGAATGAACGCCAAGAACTGCCAGCTGTCACCAGAAGTTAGGAGAAAGACATGGAACAGATTCTCCTCAGAGCTCTCAGAAGAAACCAACCCTGACGACAACTTGATTTTAGACTTCTATCCTCCAGAACTGTGAGAGAACAAATCCCCATTGTTTCTAGCTACCCAGTTTGTGGTATTTTGTTATAGAAGCCCTAGGAAATTAATACAGGTGACAACACTGGTACAACAGAGTTGTTGGAATATCTGATAAGGATTTTAAATCGATCATCATAAAAATACTTGAATGAGCAATTACAAACACAAAGCAAATGCAAAAACAGGAAATCCCAGCAAAGAAATAAAAAGTCTCAAAAAAGAAACAGAAGATATGAAGAATCAAATGGAAATTTTAGACTTGGAAGTATGGTAACCAAAATGAAAGACTCAATGGATGGGCTCAACGGCAGAATGGAAGGGACAGAGGAAAGTCAGTGGACTTAAATACAAAACTATAGAAGTTACCTAACCTGAACAACAAAGGTAGAATAGACTGAAAAAAATTAGCAGAACCTCAGGGACTCGTAGAACTAGGATGCAAGTTCTAATATCTTGTCATCAGAGTCCAGGAGAACAGGATAAAGAGGGTGGGACTAACAAATTACTCAAAAAATGGCTGAAAACTTCCCAAATATGTCAAAAGACATAGAGCTATAGATTCAAGAAGCTGAGTAAATTCCAAATAGGATAAACCTAAAGAAATTCACACCAAGGCACATCATAGTCAAACTTCTGAAGTTTAAAGAGAAATAAAAAGCCTTGAAAGTAGCAAGATAGAAACAATACCTTACCTATAGGGAAAAAACTATTTGAATATCATATTTTTCATCAGAAACCAGGGAGGCCAAACACAACATATTTCAAGTGCAGAAAGAATAGAACTCTCAACCTGGAATCCTAGGTCCAGTGAAAATATCCTTCAGAAATGAAGGGAAATCAAGGCATTCTCACTTGAAGGAAAATAAAGAGAATTTATTGCCAGTAGATCTACTCTAAAAGAATGGCTAAAAGAAGTTCTCTAAACACAAAGGAAATGATAAATGAAGGAATCTAGGAACAGCAGGAAGGAAGAAAATAATACGCAAAAATATGGTTAAATAAAATGGCTTTTCCTTTTTGTGTTTTCTAAACTATGTTTGACAATTGAAGCAAAAATGACACACTTTCTCATATGATTCTAAATGTAGGTAGAGGAAACATTTAAGACAATTATACTATAAATGGAGGATAAAGGATGTAAAGAGAGCTTAGATTCTACACTTCACTTGAACTGGTAAAATTATGACATCAGTAGACTGTGATAAGTTATGTATATATAATGTAATACCTAGAGAACCACTAAAAGAAAATACAAAGAAATATAATCAAAACACTATAGATAAATGAAAATGGAATTCTAAAAAGTGTTCAAGGAACTCACAGGAAGGCAGCAAAAAGAAAACAGAAATAAAAAACAGAGAAGAAAGAAAGAATAAAGTGACAGAATTAAGCCCTAATATGTCAATTATACTAAATGTAAATTGTCTAAATAGACCAATTATAAGACAGAGGTTGGGAAAGTTTATTTTAACACATGACAACTATATGATGTCTACAAGAAAGTCACTTCAAACATAACAGTATAGGCAAATTGAAAGTAAGAAGATGGAAAAGATGTGTCATGCATCAATCAATAGAAAGCAAGAGTTCTTATATTAATATCATATAAAGTAGACTTCAGAGCAGAGAAAATTATGAGAGACAGTTAGGGACCTTATATAATGATAAAAGGGCCGATCTTAAATGTGTGAGCACCAAACACCAGACCTGCAAAATATGTGATGCAAAACTGGTAGAACTTAAAGAAGATCTAAGCAACTCCACAGGTATATTTGGAAACTTAAACTCTGTTCTCTTAACAACTGATAGAACAACTAAGCAGAAAATCAGCAAGAACATAGAGAAACTCAACACCATCAACCACCAGATCTAATCAACACTTATTAAATACTCCATCCAAAAACAACAAAATACACTTTCTTTTCAAGAACCCACAGAACATATACCAAGATAGATTATATCCCGGGTCATAGAACAAAACTTGACAAATTCAAAAGAATTGAAATCACGTAGAGTGTGTTCTCTGACTACAATGGAATCAAACTAGAAATCAATAACATAAAAGTAACATGAAAATCTCTAAACACCAGGAAACTAAATAACACACTTCTAAATAACCCAAAGTTAAAGAAGAAGTCTCAAGGGAAATTTTAAAAATTATATCTAACTAAATGAAGATGAAAATACAACATGTCAGACTTTGTGGGATGCAGCTAAAGCAGCACTGAGAGGCAAAGTTATACCACTAAATGCATCCATTAGAAAAGAGGAAAAGTTTCAAATCAATAATCTAAGCCTCCACCCTGAACCATGAAAAAGAATAGCAAAATAAACCCAAATCAAGTAGGAGGAAGGAAGTAATAAATATAAGAACAGAAATCACTGCTCGAAAACAGAAAAACAACAGAGAAAATCAATGAAACAAAGAACTGCTTCTTTGAAAAAGCTCAATAAACTTGACAAACCTCTAGCAACACTGACAAAAAGAAAATAGAGAAGACACAAATTAACAATGCAGACACCAAAAGAATAATAAGGGAATACAATGAATAACTGTGTACACATACATTTGACAGCATCGATGAAATCGGCCAGGTATTTATAAATAAATAAGAGAATTGATAAATGGGCAAAAGACACAATGAAGTGGTCTCTAGAGAAAAACAAATACATATGGCTTATAAATAAGTAAAAATACTATGTTCCATCTCATTCATAATTTATAATTGGAAGCAAGATACCATTTTCACCTACTAAGAGTTTAATAATACACAGGTTTGGCAAGGAGTAGAGAAGCATGCTCTGTCATATGCTCCTGGGGGTAAGTATGAGAGTTAGCGCAACGTCTTTGGGAGGAAAGTTGTTGATGTCTCTCAAAGTTTAAATGTACATGCCCTGTGACCTTCAGTGCTACTTCTAGACATTTATCTCACAAGTATGCTCACAGATTTTCGTAGAGACATTTGTACAAAAATATTCAGTGGTCATAGAAGATTAGAAGCAACTTGAATGTCCATGAAGAAAGGACTGGTTAAATCAGTGGAGTACTGTACAGCCATGAAAAAGGATGAGGCACAGCACAATCTACAAGAAGCATAATTAAGTGAAAAATACAAGGTGTACTATAATGCATAGAATTTTTCTAGATGGATATTGGAGAATAGCTGCCTCTGAGAAGGCCAAGTGGGGCTCCACGCCCTTCTGTATCTACATTTCCCAGAAGAGAGAGAATTAGAAGGGCTCATGCCTGTGTGAGAATTTAAGACTTTATAACAGTGGCAAAATTTTCTGTTTGTTAGGTTTTTCTAGTTACATGAGAAATAGATGCTCATTGCAAAAAGCCAAAGAATGCAGAGCTGCATAAAGAAAAAGCCAATAATCTTTGCCCCTGTCCATCAATTTTGCACCTCCTCCCCCAAGGACACTGGTGTTAACAGTTTAATGTGAACCCTCACACACTTTTCTGAGCGCTTGCAAGCACACACAAAGATAGGGGTAGAGTTTTTGTTTTGTTTTTTCAAAAATGTGATTATACCACCCACCTTACTCAGTAACAATAGAAATCTAACTCACTCTTTTTTAATAGCTGCATAATATTCCGTAGCATGGCTCTGCCGTTCTTTAGTCAACTGCGCTCTCATCTATGAACATTCCAGTACACTCATGCATTGCTTAATGACAAACATACATCCTGAGAAATGTGTCAGACCATTTTGTCATTGTGTGAGCATCACCAAGTGTACTTACACTAACCTAGATGGTATAGCCTACTACACACCCAGGCTACAGGGTACTGATCTTATGAGACCACCATTGTATTTGCAGCCCATTGTTGACCAAAATGTCGTTATACGGCACGTGACTATATTATGCCACTTCAAATATTGAAAGAAAAACAGTTCTTATTCTACTGTCCTTAAGTACTGGCATTTTCACTTTTACAGGATAGAGTGCCAGAAAGAAGATACTGGTCAAAAGGTGTATATTTTCCTAGTAACAAGAGAAAAACCAGTGCATTTAATTTTTAATTCTTTAAGTGTCTATTTTGGTGGTGTATCCAAAATGAGGTGTCAGCAGAGGAAAAGGAGGATCCCAGACAGAGTCACGGAGAAGGTGGCCTGTGAGCTGGAGCCTGAGAGAGGGGTGGCAGTTTACCACGCCACACAAGTTAAGTGTGGGAGGCGTGGGGAAAAAGAGAAAGTGGGCAGTGGTTCCAAGGAAAGGGCCAGCACGTGCAAAGGCTTAGAACCTTCAGAAAACGTGGCCTGGGAGAAGACCGTCGCTGCTGACCAGGGGAGCAAGGGTGGGCCAGCAGACCAGAGGAAAGGTGCTCCAGGGTGCTCCAGGGTGCTCCAGGCACAGGGAACAGCCTGAAGGTGAGGACTTACATAAGAGCATCTGTGTGTTAAAGCAGATGGCGGGGGGAGCGGGGATGGGGGGCAGTGGGGCAGGGAAAACAAAGATAAAGACATCTGATTTACTCTAAACCCAATGAGATTCATTGAGAGAATGACATGATCAGATCTATTTTAGCAAAACCACTTGGGAGAAGAATATCATCAACAGAGGAGTCAGGGGGTGGCGTGCTCCGAAAAGGGATGCGTTTACAAAGGCCCACAAACCATTGCAAGGCAGCTCTCAGTGGAAGCGCTGGAAAGCTGGGTCCCCAGAGGGTGAAAGGGCAAGCTGCTCAGTTACGTGTCCCTGTGGCCTCCTCTAGCAAGCTCCAGTATCCACAAGCCCAGTGTCCACAGAAGCCGTGGACGAACAGGGCTCATTAATGCCAAGGGTGTTTATTCACCTGGGTCAAGGTCACCCCAGCGATCACGCCCTGCACCCTTCACTGACCGCTCCAGTCCAGCGCTCTGCCAGCCCCCTCTGCACGCCAGCCGGTGATCACAGACTTTCTTAAGCATGTCGACATTGCACCGCCCAATTTCACAGATGCTCCTCCCCAGCAGGGCTCCAACTTGGCCATCCGTCTCCCGTAGAGCTGGAACCGGGGCTCCAACCCACAGGCGGTCAGCACATATGTGCTGATGGTCAACTGGCTGCTCATTGATTGACTGATTATCACTCAAGTTGCCTGAGGTTTAATGGTTTCAAAAATAGAAGGGTGCAGGAGTTGATTTTTCCCCTTCATTCTCCTCCTTTGCAGAAACCATCCTGAAAATAAAGTCAAAATGCCAAGTCTGCTCTCCTCCCAGTTTGAGAAGAAAAAGTCTTCACTTCCTTCCAATACATTGTCTTTTGCATAAAGAGACAATGCTCCTAACCCCATCCCTTTTCTCAAGGCAGGAGAACCAGCTCGGAGCTCTGCTCAAAGCAGAGAACATGGACCACAAAGAGCCATGTGAGACATTCCCACTTGTGACAGCCCCCAGGTGTCCCCAGCAGTTGGGGTGCATCTCAGAGCTCTCTGTCTGTGGATGGATAGAGGAGGGCTCCTTTGATGGCCAGATTCAAGGTCCAGATTGAAGCGGGGTTCAGCTCAGCCTGTGGCTTGAGGCACCTACCCAACTCTCACAGCCTCCCGGGACACCTGGGTGTCCTCAGTCCCAGAATCTCCCCCCAGAATTAGGAGGCCCAGGGCAGCTTCTCAGATCCAAGCCCTCAGCTGGTGACGTGCAGGGTGGCCCTGCCGGGCGCTGGAGCTGCCTCAGAGTCCACGCTACAGCGCGGCCTGGCCAGCGTCAGCCTCCCTCTCAGAAGCGCTTTCTCTCCCACCCTGGCACCTCCTCTCAGAGAGGTTATCTGAGTGTGTGCTGGGCACAGCAGTGGCTCACCTGGACATCACAATGACACAGCAGCCCTGGCGTCTACTCCACTCTGTTGTTTGTCTCTCCGTCTGGCCCCACGGGTTGCCGTTCCACAATGAATCAGGAATTGGGGAAAAAGAAAGAAAAAGTCACTAGGCCAGCTGGTTTTCCCACTGAGGACTTCTGAAACAAGCTGCCGGGAAGTCTGTTGATGAGAGGCCTGTAGTAACCCCTCGCTCAGCCACAGCTGAGCCCTGTCGTGAATTACTAGCCCCCTGGGTCCTGGAAGCTGGTTTTCCAGTGGCCGGGACTGAGGGAGAAGGAGGGTACTGAGTGGGGTGCGTGGAACAGGAGAGAGGGCTTGGTCGCCTAGGATGAGGGAAATGTGCCCCTGTTTTGACCAAAGATGGAAGAAACCGTAGACCTTGTCCATGCTAAGGGTACATTCTACAACCAGACACGAGCTTCGTTACGTGGCCTGTGGCCAGAGAAACAGTGCCATCCTCCTGGTACACTGACACATTTTGTACTAACTGAATCCCGCTGCAGCGGAATCTCCCTGGCATTTTGAAATAGCGCTGCTGAGGGAAAACATGATCCAGACATCAGCTGTGTGGCCTGGTTGCCAAGAGCCACAGGGGAAGGGCCAACATGAGGGGACGTCCTCCAGTCGGACGGCTGCTGCTTCTAACACAGGAACTGGGAACCCGTGGCCCTCAGGCCAAATCTGTGAGCAAAGAATGGCTTTTACATTTTTTTTTTTTTTAAGATTTTATTTTTTCCTTTTTCTCCCCAAAGCCCCCCGGTACATAGTTGTGTATTCTTCGTTGTGGGTTCCTCTAGTTGTGGCATGTGGGACGCTGCCTCAGCGTGGTCTGACGAGCAGTGCCATGTCCACGCCCAGGATTCGAACCGACGAAACACTGGGCCGCCTGCAGCAGAGCGCGCGAACTTAACCACTCGGCCACGGGGCCAGCCCCCATGGCTTTTACATTTTTAAAGGATGGTTAAAAAAAAAGAAGAAAGAATATGTGTCACCATACATGGCCATCGAAGCCTAAAACACTGACACTGGCATTTACAGAAAAAAGTTTACTGACCCCTAGTCCAAAGCAAAGGGCTGGAACTTTAATCACAGTCCACAGATTTGGGTAAGAAGAAATACGTAACTTAATTTTTTTGTAATTTTGTTTTATTTCAAGCTCTCTTTCTGCCAGGGTGGCATAAGCCATTCTGTGAAGTTAGGGACCCTTTCCTTTCCCTGGGGTCATGGCCATGCTCTTGCATAGTCCCCAGGCAATCGGATGCTTCAGTGCCATCCCTCCCCGCCACAAGCATCCCCTGAGATGCCCACCATCCTCTCTGCTCCTCACAGGTCCCTCATTCCCCTGCGTCCGGCCCTCTCGGGTCTGCCAGCTCCCTCCTGTAGCTCTGTGGCTTATCTGAAAACCCAGGAACCACTCAGCCACTTCTGTACCACAGCAGGGACAGGAATTTCTTCATATCTGGACCTTCTTTCTCCGTGCTTCCCTGGGGTCCCCCCAGAGAACGGGGCATGGATTGTCTCTGCTTCCAGACCCCACAGACCTCCCGGGTCATGCTGCCGCCCCACAGCTGTCCCAAGAGGTAGGGACCAGGGTGCCCACCTGGGCCACACAGAAAACTGTGCTCTCAGCCTTTCCCCACCACTTTCTGTTTTCCTTCCCCAGCATTTGGAATCTGTTCTGTTCCAGAAACCAGATGGTGGCCGCTTCTCTCAACCTCCTAGACTTAAACATTTTTGTCTAAATGTCCAAAAGCACTTTCTGTTCTGTCTAATAACGTTATTGGAGAACATAAAATCCAGGAAGAGAATTCACCACTATTTCCTTCCCACCGCACCGTGCCTCTTCCCCGAGGCAATGAACACAGAATGATGGGGCTGCTTAGAACTGGAGGGAAGCTTACACTAAAGGAGGAAAAGAAAGGTCTGTCGTGTTTCACAGTTATCTCCCTGCCGTGCTAAGCTCCTCATCTGTTAATTTCTTGACTATGCAGTTGGGGCTACAGCAGCTCATACTGGCTCTCAAGAGCCAGCTGTTAAATTTTCAGGAAATGTACAAGCTGATTGTTAATCCACTCATAACTTGAAATCGGCTGTGGTGGAAGCGTTTACACCACGGAGAGTGGCAAACCCTGCAAATCAGGGCATCCCCCTTGTTCCAAAAGGGCATGGACAGCCAGCCTGGGTTAGAAATATGTCAGTGAGGGTCTCTCACCCTTGATGGTTGGGGGAAGCAGTCTGAGTGACCTCCACTTTCCTTCCCCCTCCTGCCTCTGAGTGTCCATGGTTCCTGGACTTAGATTCAGAAAAACTGGGTTCTTGGTCTCGATTCTCTGACCAACTTGCTGAGTGCCCCTAAGCAGGCCCCTGCCTTCAGTCTGGATCCTGTTTTTTTCATCTGTACAGAAAGAGGTTTGAAGTCATGCTTGTGAAATATTTGAAAAATGTGATGTTCACGTGATGGATGCCAGAATTAGGAGCCCAAAAAACACTAGCAGGTAAAAACGAAAGGAAGTCTATGAAGAACCAAGTCCAGAAATCTGGCTGTGTTGGCATAGGATGCAAAGAACAGGACTTTGCATCAATAGGCATAGAAAAGAACTCAGGAAAAAAAAGAGTTAACTTTAATTGAATTAACAGTGTGACATGGCTACCAAGAAATGAATGCCATCTGGGCCACATCCTCAGAAGCATGGAGTCCAGAATATGGGAGGTGGCCATGTGGCTCTCCTTTTACACTCAGACTCATCTAGAGTACTGAATCTTCCACACTCTCCAAGGTACATGGGCAAACTGAACTTGACCAAATGAGGGTGGCTTGAGGGAAATCAAGGACCAGAATCTACTGCATTGGAAGAACATTTGGAGGAAATAGGAGCGCTCCTCCTGGAGAAGGGAAGACAGACAGGAACAGGAGCACCCACTCCAAGGATCTGAAGGGCTGTCTTGGGTCAGAGGAACAGGCTTCAGTTGTGTGGCCCCTTTATCCAGACCTAGTTCAAGGCGCCCAACTGGGTGGAAACTACCGAAAGACTGATCCCAGCTAAATCTGAGTCTGGGCTTTCCCATCCTTGTGGCCGAGGCTGCCTTAAGAGGAAGGAAGCTGGCTGGATTCTGCAGAGCCTGGACAGAAATGATGATCATAATCGTAACAGCTACCACATGTTGAGTGCGTTCTGCACACTGAGTACTGAGATAAGCACCTGATGCGTGTTTCATCTTTATTGCAACCCTGGGAGGCAGGTGTGACCAGTTCAATCTACAGTCCAGGAAACTGAGGCTCAGGGATGTTGGCGGAAGATCTGGGAATCAGGACCCTACCCTCTGACTCCAAGATAAGTGTTTAAATGCTGCTGAACTTGGCAGAGGTGCCACGGAGAAGTCAGAAGCATCAGCTGAGGGCATGTTAATGGTAAAGAGCCAATGCTCACACGGCACGTGGGATGGGCTGGTTTTTCTGATTATTTTACATCTATCACAACATATACTGCAACCCTCGCAGACAGGGACTGTTATTATTCCCATCTGCAGGAGGGGAAACTGAAGCATGGGGAATTTAAGTAACTTGTCCAAGGTCACCGGTTAGGAAGTGGTGGAGCTAAGATGCTCTTAACTGCTACACTGCCCCACTCCCCACCTGAACTAGGACCAGAGGGTCTAGGTGGCATTCTAGATTCCACCATCTGTTACTCCCCACCCAGGAGTCCCAGACACAAACAAGCACTTTCCCCACCGCTCACCACACACTTGCCAAACTCGCAACTTGGGAGGGGGTGCCCTTGGCCCCCCGTGGTAGCTGAGTTTTATCCCTTCCCGGCTCCCATCCCATCTGACAGCCACACTGCTGTCCTCGGACACAGACACAGGCCACACCGGTCAGCCCCTCCCAGCGCCCCAGCCTCTGAAGCCTGGCTCTGCCCCTCCGCCACTTCACTCCTGTCTCTGACAAGGGCGGCTATTTTGGGTGAGAAATGGGGCAGGCAGGAAAAATTTCATTCAAGCAATTAAAGAATCACTGCATTTTTCATGATTAACTTCATGTGCGCAGATCGAATGCAAAAAGCTGTTAGTGGAGCGTTTCCATTTCTGTACCTGACATGAGCAATGGGAATATTTGTTCTGCCCGGGAGGATTACACCTTCCATTAATCTCCGTTTTATTGAAAGTTTAAATAACAGACAGACACAATGTGATCAATTAGCAGTGTAATTCCAAGGAGATGTCATAGTAAAATTAAATCTCGAGCACATTCGCGGCAAAGATGCCTGCGAGTTCTCTCCAGTCTCTCTCACCATCACAGTGTGTATATTTTAATTGAAAGTTTATTCTGCTATGTGCCTCGTCGACTAAATTTTAATTTAACATTGTAATGAGAAGGGTGTTTCTGAGGAGCTCCTCACAGACAAGTCGAGGAGGTTTCACAAATTAAGAAAACAAGGGGAATTTGCGGCTCTTTCCAGGCGGCTGTGGGAGGAGAGGAGACCCCCGATCCTTCGGAGAGGCTGCCAGGGCCTGGAGAACCAGCACAGGGGAGGGTTAGCATCCGCGCTGCTGGGCCCAAAGGTGACCACGCCAGAAAAGCAGCAAGGGTCCCAAGAGACTGGCATCTTGGGCCAGGCCACTTACAGGAGCAACAAGCAAAACAAGGCGAGCATCTCCTCTCCCATCTCCCACCCCTGGTGTCCTCTAGCGCCCCCTGAAGGCGGAACCCAGTAGGAAACCAATTGGCCAAGTGAAAAATGTGGTTTGCAGAGTCTCAGCCCCAGCTTTGCAGAGCAGAGTGCAGAAGGGCAGGTCCAGAGGCGAGAGAGAGTCACTTAGGAGCCAATATAATACTTTGAGGAGCATCACTTTGCATCCCTGACCCTTAGCTTCCTCAACTGTAAAATGGGGATAACAATACCCAATCCTCAGGGTTGTGGTGAGAATCCAGCAAGATGGGGCCTGGGAGGGGGGTTTGCAGGGTACCACACAAAGGTGGAAAGGATGGTTCTTTTCCATGGACTCTCAGAAAAATCACAAGGGAGCTTTTCCAGAAGGGTGACCTCAACCCAAAAATGACGTCCTGTAGCTGAGGTTGCAGAAAGGCCTTGACTGGCCTGGGGGGTGGTCCAAGGCTCAAGCTGAGGGAGGAGGAAGATGAGGGACAGAGCCTGCATTGTCCCCAACAGCAGAAAAAGAGCAGAGTGAGCACCAGCCCATTCTGTTTCATCAAAGCCGGAAGTCAGTCGTCACCTGGGTCACTTCACTGGGGCCTTGGACTCCAACCTCATTAGACTGTGTCTAACTGACTGGTGCAGCCCAGCAGCCTATGCAGTGCCTGGCCCTCTGCATGCACTCAGCTACTGTTTGTGGCTGTCAAACAGAGGAAATGAGAGAACCGAAGGCATTAGGTGCACTAGCGGCAACTGCTGGTGAAAGCTGGTATTGCAATCCAGCTCTATGAGACCCTATGCGTGCCAGAGCAAGCATCTCTGGAAGTTGCCAATGTGGAATCAAGGGGTTTCCAGAAAAAGGGGGAAAAAATGCCAATATTCAATATTTAAATTGTTAAGTGGAAAAGGGGAGGAAAGAGATATAATCTTTCTGACTTTACTGCCTCCTACTCTCTACCTTGCTCATTCGATTCCAGTCACACTGCCTTCTTGCCCTTCCTTAAACACCCCAAGCAGCCTCCCACCTCAGACCCTTTGTCCTTCTGTCCCCTTTTCCCTAAATTTTCTCTCAGATATTCTCATGGCAGGTTACCCCAAAACATCCCACAAGGGCATATTGATTATTTTGTATTAAAGTTACTTGAGAAGCAGCCAATGCAAAAAACAAAACAAAACAAAGAGACATTTTGACCTTCCTGTCTTTGTTTCCTCTGAAAACAGGAAGTAAATCTCCCATGTGGAAGGTCCCCTCTCTGTACCAGTAGACAGACATCCCCATCACCAGAGCTGGGGAATTCAGGGCCAAGAAGCCTGTATAAACAAACTCTGTTACCTTTACTAATTTACTACCTCAAGCCTAAACTCTGTTTAAATTCCTCTCTTATTACATCCCCCAAATGTAAGCTACTTTGTGCTATCATTGCTCATAAATTTATTATTTCTTTGTGTAAAGGATATAAATACTGCCTGCTTTGTTCACTCTCTGAGCATTTTTTATATGATCTCCAGTACGTGCATATTAAATTGTGTTTTTCTGCTGTTAATCTGGTCTTGTGTCAGTTTTATTACCAGTCCAGCCATAAGAACATAAGAAGGGTAGGAGGGGAAATTTCCCCCACCCTGACATTACTCAAATGTCACCTCCTCAGGAGAGACTTCCTTGACCACTGCATTGAAAACAGCAACAATTCCTGTCATTCTTGCTTCACCTTCCTTCACTGCACTGATTACTTGTCGTTATATTATATATCTATTCATTTATTTCTTCGGTGTCTCCAGAATATAAATTCCCCGAGGGTAGATGTCTTTATTGTTCTCTATCATATCTCCAGCACCTAGTACAATATGATATAATAGTCACTCAAAAAATTATGCATTGAGTGATCAGAGAAAAAAGAATGAGATGTGACTTAACGACGGTATTTTGAAGGTAATTCCCACATGTCCTAATAGATTTGGTATTAAGTTGTGCTTCAAAGACATTTCCCAGCTAGGATTTGACGAGGGTCCCCGTGAGAAATGAGCCCCATAATCTGGAAATCTGGAATCCATCCAGGCAATGGGTTCTGCCATAGTCCTTTCCCAAATGTCCCTTCCGGTCTTCATTGGTGAAGCATGCTCCACAGCCCAGAAGAGGATCCACATCTGTGGTGGAGGAAGTGCGCCTTGCTCTGCGGTCGGGGGTCTAAGAGTGGCAAAAAGGCCATCATCCTAACACTTCACAGGTCAGTGGCCAGAGGCCCTGAGAATTTTGAGATAGTCTGTGGAGCATTTAACAGTGCCCGGCGTTCATTACATTGTTATCCTCTCTTTGTGTCCATGCGGGGAACAGTCATTAAATCCCCATAATAACACATCTCTGACTTGATAATAGAAGTTAATGGGAACCAGGATCCACTTTATAGAAATTGGCTTTGCCACCAACTTGGCTAAAATAGAACTCATTCTGTAAAGCAACAACCGTCTGAATCTGCTGTCATCAATCCCAGCCAGTCTATTCTAAGTCATTCCAGACAGCTAACAAGCAAATATTTGGTAACTTGGAAACAGAGGAGATTTTTGAACAGTTATGGCTGGAATGTACTTGAAGGCCGACAAGCTTTCCTCTTGAATGTGGTTGACACTGTGTTCATCAGACACTAGGAAAAAGGCTAAAGGATGCAGCACCTTCTTTTAGAAACTCCACTCCAAGGTGATAAAGTCAAGACGAAGCTCATCATGTCCATCAGATTCTGGGCTGGGTCTCCCAGCTGAACCTCCAGCGTCAGTGTCTGAAGCTGGATCCTGTGCCCCAGCGCCTGGCCACACTAGTTAAGAGAGTCAGAAGGACAAAGGAAAGGAGCAGACTTCTTTCACTCCTGGCTTCCTTCTTCTCCCTCAAGCAGATGCTGCCACACCTCATATGTAACACACCTTCCACCCCTCTGGCCCAGGAACTTTCTGGATCTTTGATTCATTTGGTCTCCATATGAGTCCTTCCCCAAAGTTTTCATCCAGGGCAGGAGATTTGGTCCCAGAGGCCCTCCCAGCCAGGGATCTCACCTCGCAGACGTCACAAACCTCCCGTTTCTCAATTTCAGCCTTAATTGCTTGCATTGTGCTTCTGGCCTCACAGGAAACGTTTCCTACACCCAAATTCTTCAACAGGTCTCTGGTTTCCTCATCAGAAATGTCACTCTGACACTGTAAATACCAACCATGTCTTTCCCATGAGGCGGCTTTGCTCTGGGTCTTTCTCCAACAAAAAGATATTCAGTTGCGACAACCAGGCCTGCCAAAAGCAGGAAACACCACACGGCCCCTTCTTGAGCAGTGATCTGAAGACCACATTGAGCCTGGTCCTGAGGGCTGGTCTCGAGGCTTCATCTGCCAGCTCTCCTCCATAAGCCTCTGTCCCCACATAGCCTCCACCACACTCCCTCATTGCGCCAAGAATTTCTCCAAGGTCAGAGCAAGCCACACCCGGCCCACCATTTGCAGAACAATGCCATATCCAAGATGACGAGGCCCAGGGAATAGGAGCCTAGTACCAGTGAGGTCCCAGCGGGTCACAGAGTCCAACTGAGATGATGCAGAGAAAGCGACCCAACTGAAGGGCCTTCTCCCAGCACTGGGGGGGTGGCAGTGCGGGGAGAATGATGAGGCACCAGAGTCTAGCAACAGTGGGAAGACATTGCCAGCCCTGGGCCTAATGGGGCAGAAGGAGGAAATAAGGTTACTGGAGCCCAATGAGAGCTGGAGCCATTGAAGAGGGCCACAAGGCTTGACATGGAAGGATCCAGAAACATGGCCCAAAGCAGGGAGTGTCTGAGGAAGACACACCCCACCCTCTCTCTCTCCCCACGCCCTCCAACCTTCTATCGGTACCTCACTGGCCAAACCCAGAAGATAGCTAGTCAGCGAGGACCCCCTGGGTAGAGTCCTCCATAGGGGTCATGTCCTGGGGCACAGAATGGGTGAGAGAAGGGCAGAGATGGATCTGGGGTGTAGGGGTGGGTGCGGCGGTGGGCACAGAGAATAACTAACACAAGCAAAGTCTGGCTGTGAACACCTACTCTCCTGCCACCACCTCACCCTCCTCTGAAAGCAGCATGCACACCCACCCCCCATCGCCTTCTGTCCTGCTTCCGCATCCTCCGTCCATCTGTGCCAGCTCGAGTCCGCAAAGCCACTGGTAAGCCTGAGGATGCAGAAGCTCCCTGTCTGCTCTCCCTCTTCTTGTAAATTCCTTTGTATTGTGTTTTGACAAAGATTCCTCTCCTTCCCTCGAACGGATTTGTTACCTAAGTCTCTGGTCCAGGGCAGCCTTGCAGAGCCTAGGGTCACCTCGGTAATGTCGGGCAAAGAAGCAGAAGGAAAAACACATGGGATCCTCTCTGAAAATGTAAGATCTAGGAGCCCTGGATGGCATAAAGCTCTCTCTGCCACCGAGCCAGGACCGCAGAAGCATGACTTTCTCCCCAGGGCAACAGATGAGCTGGGTTCTACTTCCCTCACCGCTGCTGGCTCCCTTCCAGTGGGGTTCTTCCCCTCGTGTTTACATACTGCTCAGACAAACCTCCTTCTCAAAAACGTGCAGGGACTGGAAGAAGCTGTCATTGCTCCCTCATAGCAACTGGGTTCAGGAAAAACCCAGCACAACAGCCTGAAAGACACACATTCAGCAAATACGCGCACAACTGAAGTGAGTTCGGTAGAAATCTTGGGGTGAGACCTCCAGCGTCTCGTGTGCCCCATTCCCAAGTTGGACCCTAACTCCTCTCTGCTCCCCTGCAACATGGCACGTTCCTGGGTGGGTGGAGTCCCTCTGTGGGGTGCTCACATGGCGGGGTTGCCTGTGAAAAATGAGCCTCATTGGCCATTCCACAAATTCACAGCCTTGCCTGACAGCTAACAAGCTCCGTGGCCAGGAAGTGTAACAGAGCGAAGGCCCAATTACAGCAGGGGCGGGCCTCATACAAAGGGCTTGAATGCACTAACGAGCCATTTCCGAAGGGCAGGGAGCCCCTAATGGCCCGCCTGCTGTCAGGGAGGCAGCCCAAGGCTGCGAGGGAAGCCGCTGCTCTGGCTGCAGCCTTGTGGTGTTTGTCATGAATCTCTCTTGCTCTGAATCAGCCTTGTTGACAAAGAAAGGAGAGGGAGGGCATCCCCAGGCGAGGAGACAAGCGCAGCCATCAGGCAGTTAATGTAAAGCACAGCTCTGGCTGCCTACCCCTCCCCTCCTCAAACAACTTTAGTGGTCCCCATTTATTCCCGCAGAATAAAATACCAACTTCCCGGCTCCTGATGACCCCAGAAGTCTACTTCTCTATTGCTGGGCTTCTCAGAGGGCACTCTGTGGGTGACAGGCAGCAGAACGGCCCGGGCACTTGCTTAAAGAGGGGGTTTGTATGCCCCCTCCCAGCTTCCTGAATTAGATCTTGGGGTGAACTAGGGACTGAATTCTGATGTTTAACCGGCTTCCCTGGGTGATTCTCAACACATTCATTCATTCACTCACTCATTCATTCAATCAGTGAGCATTCGGTGAGCAGTTGCTCGTTCCAAGCACCGTGCTGGGTGCTGGGAGAAGAGGGGAGCAAAAGGCACTCTCTCTCTGCTCCCCCAGGGAGCTGCTGGGGGACAGCCATGAATCGAGTAATCACACAGGTGAATGCACACTGAATTGCTGACTTTGGGGATGGCCAGAGCGCATGCCCAGTCTCTGCGATGGCAGCATACCACGGGGGTTGAGAGCCTGACTTTGGAGTCAAACCCAGCTCCCCTCAGCTCTGCCTCTAGCTGAGTGACTCTGGGCAAGTTACCGCATTTCTCCAAATCTCAGTCTCTTCCTTGTAAAACGGGGCTAATCAGGCAGATCTTGTACTTTTGAGAAGAGAGTGAGATAATCCAGTGAAATGCTTAGGACCTCGTCTCGCGCCTTATAAGGGCACAACCAAGGTTGGCATCATGGGGCAGGGAGGTGGCAGCCGTGATTGGACTGGTGTTTGTTATACTGCAATGTGGCCTTAACTGATGCTTGTACAGGTCAATGGAGTTGACCGAAACGTTTACAGTTTCTCTGTGCTATGCTTTCTAACACACTGATGACTTGAGGAGAACTTTGCTTGGTTTTCAAAGTGACTTCCTTCCTTTCCTTTGGAGGTGGCCCCTTGAAACCCGGACAAGGACCAGGTCTACCCCTCAGATCCTCAGGGGGTTGAGCGTCTCATGACCTTGGCCAAGTCACTTGCCCTCTGAGCAAGGCCTCGTCTCCTCACCCAAAGAACAAGTAAACTGGACTAAGCAATGTGTCTGAGATCCTCAACGTGAGCACCAGCTTCTTGTTTTGCCAGATGGGACATTTTTTAAAACCTACAGTTATTAGTTTTTCTCTTAAGAATGACATTTTAGCGCTAAAAGAGTAGGAAGGACATCATTCCAAAAAAAGGATAACCTTCCCAAAAGAGAAATGTTGGCAACATTACACATATATTACATGGACATTTAGTTCTCACTCTGACTCACTGGTGAAAGCTTTCCTCGCAGACCAGCCGCAGTCCAGAGACACACATTTGGGACTAATGAGCTAGTCTGATGATGATGATGACAATGACGATGACAAAGATCACTATGTAGTAACCATGTACATAGCACCCACTGTGTGCCAGGCACTGTTCTAAGCCCTTTAAGTATATTAACTCATTAATGCACGCTACAATCCTACGAAGTAGATCTGTCATTGGCTCCATTTTGCAGAAAAAGTAACTTTCCCAAGCGCTTGCTGCTAAAAAGCAGTGAACTTCCTGAAGGAAGTGGAAACAACTTTTTTAAAAGAGTCAGCACATCATTTGGATGACTTGATAGATCTTTTCTGCCAGAATGTTCCATCCAGCAATCCATCTTGCTAATTGAGGCAGTCAGGTACCAGTCGATTCTGCTAGACCTCTGCTTTGCCATTGGGCTAGTGAAGGTGTGATGAGACGGGCCGAGGCTGCAGTACCTCCAGACAGAGAAGAATAATGTCCAGTCAATCATATCAAAGCCATTGCCAAACACCCAGCCATTTGGCATCTCCACAGAAACCCTGCAACAGGCTGTGTTTCAGCCTCACCTGGAAGTCCGGGTTGGGCCCCTCAAATGCTGACAGGGAAAGGAGATGTTGCCTTCCCCTCCTCTTGTCTCCACCTGGTTAGCCAGCATTCCCTGAGCTTCTGCTGTGGGTCAGGAGACCCCGAGATACATCAGAGCCAGGCCCGGAGTCACTCACAGCTTGGAAGGAGAAGCAGAGAAATACACAAGTAACTACAACACCACGTGGCACGTGGCACCGCAGACAGGCGAGCAAACACTGTGGGAGCCCAGAGAAAGAGACATCCTCACTCCAGCGAGGATTGCTTCCCCCCGGGACTTGAAGAATGAGTGGGCCGGTTGAGGCAAGGCGAGGCCATTAGCAGACTGTCCTCTGTTGAGGCCAGCAGAGTCTGCTGAGCCAAGGAGTTTTCCAAATTCCAAAGGAGGGTGGGAAGCCCTCTCCCCTCCTCTAGGGGGTGACCAGCCTCTCCTCCTGTCACAGAAGAATGATGCAAGTTATTCAGCTGGACCACGCCAGGCCACCACTCTGGGGGTGCTTAATGGTGGAGAACAGTAAAGAGGCACAGATGGCTGGCCAGCAGGACCAGCTTCTTCAGCCGAAAGCTCTTATATTGTCCTCAGATTCACAGAAGTGTAAAACAGGCAATTTGGACTTGACCTCAGAGGTTACTCTTCTGCTCTGGGAAGTAGTGATCTGGCCCAGTGGAAATAACAATTCTTTAAGTTTGCCTAACATTACAGAGTTACACCTCATTTCATTTGGCTGTACCTCCAGATGTGACAGTGTCCACACTCAGCCCTGCAATTGCCCAAAGTGACCCTCTGGTGATGGTGTAAACCACGCATCCGGCCACCAGCCAGGACTTGTCACCCGAATCTTACAGTGGCCATGTGGCCAAAGCCCCTGGATCTGAGGTTTTGGGGGAGCCAAGATTCTGGTCCTTCAGCAAGAAAAGGAACAGCCCTGAGCAACGGGAGGGAATCCGAGAGAACAGGCGGTCTTAATGAACAGCTCACACGGCACCCGGCTCAGTGGAGCATGGCGGACCTGACGGGAAATGTCTCATCTCCAAACACAAGCACAGCGTCCAGCGAAGAGCAGGCAGCACGGTGCACATGCTTGACTGAACAGGAGAAAAATGACTGTGACTGGAGGAAAAAGCCCAATTACCCCGAACTTGGCAGTTGATCCTTCCCGCACAAATGGAACCCTAGCCAGGCATGGGGACCCAAGGGATCTCTTGGGAGAGGGATGGGGGTTGCTAGGGAACAGGACGTCAAGACTAATTGCTGTGCATCCCCATGGGACTTGGGGAGCACAGTGAACTGGCGTCTGACTCATGTCTGGAAAATCTAAAGGGTGAAATGTTGGCTGAATTGGCCTGTGGCGGCATCCTGGGGAGCTGAGGTGAGATGGCTCGGGGTGGTCTTAAAGGAAATTTCCCTGAGAGAACTGCCTGGAGGGGAAACGGGACCCCAAAAGACAGTCTGTGAGGAAGAAGTTCACCAGAAATCAGAGGCCAAGAGAACACCATACCGCCCATCAGAGAGCAACTGGTGAGAGAGACCCAGAATTGGGATGTGGGAGATACACTGAATTATAGGTCCAATTATGCACTCCATTATAGTAGAGTGATAGAGTCACTCTCCAGCCGCATGGTGAGCACAGTCAACTGTCCCACCCCTCAACTTTGAGCCGGGCCAGTGACTTGGGCCAGTTACTGGAGCAGGGGCTGCAAATGTTCTTGCTCAGTCAGTCTTGTCCTCTTGCCTTCCAGCGATCCCCATGGATGGAGAGAACATGCCAGGGTAGCCATGGAACCTGGGCCTGGGCCCCAGAATGAATATGGAGGAGCCATGACCCAGACCCACAGCTGACCCACCCACCAAGCACAGTCTAGACTACAGAATCCCAGTCAATCTGCGGACCCATGATCATGGGAAGAAATGCTGGTTTTTAAGCCACTGAGTTTTGGAGTCATTTGTTATGCAGCATTATCCAGCAAAGTTTCATGGTACTAGGGGTCTGAAACTCTCAAAAGCACCAGGGAGAGAAAGGCCCAGCTATAAACAGTGGCCAACACCAGAGGAAATGATTGCCAGATCCTCCCTAGTCCTGAAGACCATTCCTGCCCTCTGACCCCTTCTTTGGCCCCAGCCCACACCTGTGGGCCCCACTCAGATGCATCATCAGCTAGAGGGATGAGGAGGGGGGAGAGGGAGAGTGTGACACTCAGGATTATGTGTCAACCTGGTTAGGCTACAATCCCCAGTTATTCAATCAAATACTAATCTAGGGGTTGCTGTGAAGGTATTTTGTAGACGTGATTAAAGTCCATAATCAGTTGGCTGTAAGGGGAACTATTCTAGAGAATCTGGGTGGGGATTCCATCAGTTGAAAGCCTTAAGAGTAATGCTGAAACTTCCCTAAAGAAGAAGAAATTCCACCCACAGAGAGCAGAGGGCTCACGCCAGCGAGTCCTCCTGCCCTTCCCAACAGCCGGTCCTACAGATTTCAGCCTTGCCTGGATAACCCCACAATCCCGTGCAATAAATCTCTCAGTATGTACCTACCACTGGGTTCTATTTCTCTGGTTGAACTCTGACTGATACAGATTTGGGGACCTGGAAGTGGGGTACTGCTGCAACAAATATCCAAAAATGTTGAAATGGACAGTGGGCAGAGGATGGAATAATATCAAGGAGCATGACAGCAAAAGCCAAGACGGTCTTGAACAGACTGTTAGTAGAAATACGGATGTTAAAGACTCTGCCAGTGAGGGTCTAGAAGGAAGCGAGGGCGTGGTAAGAAAACCTATGTCATCTCAGAGAACACTTAAATCATCGTGGACAGGCTGTTGGCAGAAATACGAATGTTAAAGATGCTTCTAGTGAGGGCTCAGAAGGAAATGAGAAACATGTTATTAGAAACTGGAGGGAAAGGGCTCTTTGCTAGATAGTGGCAGACAGCTGGCTAAATTGTGTCCTACGGTTGTGTGGAGAGCAGAACTTGGAAGCGATGAACTCAGAAGTGGAGCTGAGATTTCCAAGCAAAGTGTTGAAGGCGCTGCCTGGTTTCTTCTTGCTGCCGATAGTGAAATGTGAGACGGAGGAGAGAAGTTGAGGGAAGAACTGTTAAGAGAAATGATTCGGAAAAATCTCGGCCTCGTCACATTGCAAAAGATGCTGAAATGAGGGGACTTGCTGTGAGAAAAGCGTGCCCTGGAGAGAGGAGAGGTGGCGATGGAAGCAGAGGACAGAAGGATGTAAAGCCAAGGAAAATGGGAGCTTCTAGAAACCGGGAGAGTCAAGGAAATGGATTCTCCGGTGAAGCCTCCAGCAGGAAGGCAGTCCTGCCAACCCACTTTAGACTTCTAAACCGCAAGGCCATAAATCCAGGACTGTAAGATAATATGCGTGTGGTTGCAAGCCACTAAATTCATGGTAGCTTGTTACATGGGCAATGGGAAACTAATACAGAGAGTCAAGAGGGCAAACCCTCTCCCAGCTCCCTCTTCTGATTGGAGCTTTCAGTGAGGTTTGGAGCTTTGGGAATTACCCAGACTGGACATTCTAAGAGACTGTCTCAGGGGTTAAGGTGACCAGATGACGTTTTCTGATCCCAGTGTGGGCAGAGAAGCGTGGGGTCTCCTGGAGATCTCATCGGGAGCAGGGAAACCAGCCCCACCGTCAGGTTTAGAGGCAAAACTGAAGCTGCTTTAGAAAGGCGTCCAAGACTCCTGCTCATTCCAGAAAATGGCCGTGCTCGGACATGTCAGCGAAGGAGAGAGATGTGTGGATTTGATCCCAGTATGGAGAGGACGGGAGTAGTGTAAGGGCTGTGGCGCCCACAGCCAGAGTTCAGCATTGCTTGGGATGAAGATACCACCTTCTCCATCTTCCCTCTGGATGGCACTTCCAGCCTCTGTATCACCCTCTCGGAGCCTCCAGAGCTGCGTCCCCCCAGGGAAGGAGTGAGCCACAGGAATTCCCTCATGTCCCAGAGCACTGGGGAGATGATTAGTCAGGATCCACCCACTCTTCCAGGTCTGCTTTGCTCAACATGTAAAAGGGACCTCTTGGGATGCCATAGAGAACAGACAAACTCTACACAGTTAGGCGGAAGACTGAGCGGTTCTTATAATCAGACAGAACTGACGCCGTATCCCATCTCTGCTGCTTCCCAGGAGTGTGTCTAGAACGAGAGACGGAACCTCTCTGGACCTCACTTTCCTTACTATGAGCATCAAAGCGCCCCCCTCATGGGACATTAGTGAATGCTAAAGGGGAGAACACTGGGGCAGGGAAAGCTCCTAATAAATGGTTGCCCACCCCCACTTGCACCTGCAATGCCATCGACACCTCTGCCACCATGGCTCTGACCAGCCCCAGCCCAGCCCCACCACCTGGTGACACAAGGACTTCCCTCCCGAGAGCCCCGTGCCCATAAACGGTTAATGCGATTATTGCATTTAGCGCAAATTTGCAATCGCTTCCTCTCTTTAATCACTTTGAAAGTGTTTCAAATTCCTCTTCTACGTGACTGAAATCAAAGTGGCACCTGTGAAGGCAGAAAGCCTGGCTGCCAGTGCGAGGTGGAGATGTAAAATAGTCAGGCTTTGATGGGGAGAAATTATGTCTTTCTTAATTCCTTTTACCCTATAATTACCAGGCGCGACCACGTGGGTTAACAGCAAAAATAACTTGCACATCAAGACGTTGTCTATAGAGTCCTGGTTTGAGCCCTCGTGGAAGACCCTCCAGGGAAGCTCCAGGCATCCACACAGTGCCACAGCCCACCTTCCTCACCAGCTCCCCGAGGCCACCCACCCACCCCCGAGGACCATCAATCAGGGGGCATCTGTTCCACCGCATTCTCCTCCCTCCCGGCAGCATTACTATGATCACCTCCTTCTCTCAGCCTTTCCCAGCCTGGCTTCCCCATTGCCATTCCTTTCCCTTGCCTCTCCCCCATCTCAATCACCTCCACCCCCAGTCTCCGCACATCTCTCTCCTCCTCCCTGGACCCCTGGGCCCTGGCCCACCGGAGTTCCTCTCAGCATCTGTCTTTGCCTCTTCTCTCCTCTGCTCTCTTTCCCCTTCCATCCCTCATTCTCTCCTCCCTTCCCTCCTTCATCTCTTCACTCACTTTGTTCCAGAGACCACGTCTACCCTGCAGGCTCTCAGACCAACATCGCTGTGCGTAATCTCCAGGCTCCAGGACCCAAAGGTCCCACTGCTGGCTCAGTGGTGCCCCTGGGACGCCCTGTTGGGTCCAAACCTCTCCCTCCTGGTTTGTCTCAGAGTAAGGACCCACCAGCAAGGCTTAAACCTCGACAGCTCCTCCGCCTTCTCTCCTCCAATCTGGATCGGATCTGACACCCCCAGATTAGCGCTGGCGTAGTGTGGTTTAGGGGAAACTGCGGGAGCCTCACAGTCATATGAACCTGCGCTCCACTCCTGGCTGTGCAACTTTGGGTCCCATGACTTTGACCACGTGACTTCGGTGTCCTTGCCTCTACAGTGGCGATGATAATTCCTGCCTCCAGGGTGGTGTGTACGAACTGAATTACATAACATGTGGATGTGGTTAACACCCTCTCACCCGCTCCTGCCGCCTGTGCCCGAGTCCACGCACCATTGTTTACCAAGTCAGTAACAATAGTGCCCTTCCCTCCCGTCAGCCACCCCACTGCCAGAAACTTCTCCTTACAACTCATTTCTGACCAAGTAGCCATTCACAGGACCCTTCGGTGGCTGCCTGTGGCTCACAGGCTAAAGCCCAAAGCAGAAGCAGCAGGAACTGGATGGAGAGAGAAAAAGCTGACTATGAAGTCGTCCAGACTAATTTCAAATCCTCACCCCACCAACTAACTAACAGTTTAGACTTTGGGCCTCGGTTTCAACAGTTTTATGAGACTTATAGTTCCTAACTCACAAGGCAGTTGTAAGAATAAAGGACGATGTTATGAAAAGTGCCTGCCAGGGTTCCAGCACACAGTAGGTGTTTAACGGATGCTGGCCTCTTTCCCCTCACCTCCCCATGCCTCCTGCACCCCGACCAGACAATCCACACTCTTTCAGGCTTCTGTGATGTGTTTATCCGCCCGCTTCTCAATTTATGCAGAATCCTTTCACACTTTTTGAAATAAAGTGATGGTTTAAATTGCCCACCAACATTTTGGGGATCCGAGCTGGCAGGCTGAGGGCCCCAAGGCTGGCTGGATGCAGAGCACGTGATGCTCTTCACGGCACAACTTGAAAACATTTCCCCCGCCCTGTGCTGCATGAACCCCCTTCATTACCAAGGTACGTTTCTAGCCTTTAAATGAACCCTCTGGATGAAGAAAGAGCAAAAGGAGACAGCAGATTATAAGGCACATTGATGGAGGCAAACAGACCCCAGATATTGACCTCCTGCCTCCCCATGTTGAGGATCCAAGCAAAACGATGGGGGCCAGGCCCCCAATTAAAGAGCATCTTCTGTGGGCACCTTGGAGGGGGGACATCCGACAGGCGAGAGCTTCTGCAGGGGACAAGGTGACTGATTTTTCTTGCTTGACTCACTAAGAAACACGTTTGCATGTTTTTCTCTAAAAACAGTTTCTATGCTGTTTATGTTTAATGCCACATACCCAGAGTTGGGGAAGGAAATGTCTGTGGTTCTTGCTTTTTCTTTCTTCTGAGAAAGAGCGTTTTGATTTAAGCATTTTTTTAATTGCCCACCGCCCCTCAGGGTTCGCGGTTAGTAGTGTGAACTTGAGCCTGGACTTGCTTCTGGGACCTACTCTGCACCCGCGGAGTCCCTCCTCCATCCAGGGCCTCCCTCCTACTGTCCGAGAAACTGTGTCACTCCTTCCTCTCTGCCCACAGCGCGTTACCCAGCTCTGCATCCCTGCATCCCGCTTCCCGCATTTCTCCTCCTATTAGACTTCTAAGGGTAAAATATACATAACATAAAATTTGCTTTCTTAACCATTTTTAAGTGCACAATTCAGTGGCATTGAGTACAGTCACACTGCTGTGCAACCATCACCACCATCCATCTCCAGAAATTTCTCATCATCCCAAACAGAAACTCTGTCCCCATTAAATAAGAACTCCCCAATCCCCTCTCCCCCCAACCCCTGGCTACAACACTTACTTTCTATCTCTATGAGTTTGACTATTCTAGGGCCTCATGTAAGCGGAGTCACACAGTAGTTGTCCTTTTGTGACTGGCTTATTTCACTTAGCGTGAGGTCCTTCAGGGTCATCCGTGTTGGAGCATGTGACGGGATTCCCTTCCTTTTTGAAGGCTGAATAATATTCCATTGTATAGATGTACCACATTTTGTTTATCCACTCATCCTGAGGTTGCTTCCACCTGTGGCTTGTGAATAATGGTCCTCTGAATGTGGCTGTACAAATATCTCTTAGGGACACTGCTTTCCATTCTTTGGGGCCCAGAGGCGGAATTGCTTCCCCCATTTTGTTTCACATCATGGCTAGTGGGTTACGTGTCTTCTCGCCTCACCCTCTACCCCCAAAACAGCACTCCCATCACATGGTGCAAACCCTTCGTGAAACAGTCTCTCTTGTTTGGCGCACACCTTTACATGTGTCTGTAGGTGACCGAGGGGGCCTGAGGCAAGCACTTAGTGAAGTTTTGCTGATTTGAACCCAGTCCAAGGTGTGCATTCTACTGTTGGCCATCCTCCTGGGACCAGAGTCTTCTCTCATCCTTAAGAACAAAAGCAAATGAAGGTTTGCACATTTTTCCTAATTACCCTGGACACTCAACCCCATCTGTGGTGCATCCAGGTGTACTTTTTCCCACTTAGCCTGGAACATTCTGTCATTTCGGTCCCTTGGAGGTTTGCCAGGGAACCTCACTTGCCGAGAAGATGCCCTTTTTGTAGGGCTGGGCAGCAGGGGCCAGATAGTAGGTCAGAGGCCCGTGGGGTGAGGTGGATCTTCCCTCAGTGTGCTATCAGAACCCAGCCAGCCATGCAGAGGACAGAAGCCAAGGGGACCCAAATCCACAGGGACACCCAAGGCCAGATGCGGCCATCACCCAAGGGGTTGGGAAGGGAGAGACAAGTGGCAGGGTCCAGAGGTTTTCCCAGGCCCTGCACTCGCTGACTTCTCGAGAAAAAAATCTATGCTGCTAAGCCAGGGTCAGATAGCACAAGGAACTGAGAGCAGAGTACGCCGAAGAGGAGAGGAGAGAGCGCCGGGCTGGGAGCAGAGCACCAGGGAGGCTGTTGTCCAGGACGACCCAGCCTTTCCTCTGTGCACTTGGCAATGTGACTTTGCATCCCACCTCCGGAAGGCAGGGTCTCGTCCCCTCCCCTTGAATCCAGGCTGGCCTGAGACCTGCTCTGACCAGAAGAATTCAGAGCAAGAGAAGCCTGTGCCAGCTCAGGGCCAGACCTTCAGAGGCCTTGCCATCTCTGTTGTCACCCCCTTTCCGCACTGAGAGCCATCTTGCCTACGGGAGGGTGAGAGGCCACACAGAGGGGGACCCAGGAGCCCCAGCCGACAGCTGCCTCACTCGTGAGCAGGCCAGCCTGGACCCTCCAGCGCCACGACCTTCCAGGGAACACAGCCTCATGTCTGAGCCCGACAAAGCCAGCAGGGGGACGGCCAGCCGGTCCACCAAATCATGAGAAATTACAAGTCACGGTAGTTTTAAGTTGCCAAGCTATGGCAAGAGATGGTTGTTATAAAGCAATAGTTATCCAAAATTGAGTTTACACCCCAGATCCACCCCTAGCCTGCCACAGGGCAACGGGGAAGATGTTTCTCGTCCCAGGCTTCTGTTTCCTCTGCAATGAAATTAAAGGAGTGGGGGAGGGGAGAGCAATAAGAAAATCACGTCAGCTGGAACTCCAGCTCCGCCGCTTACTCGCTGTGTGACCTTGGACAAGTTACTTAACCTCGCTGAGTCTGGATTTCCTCATCTCTCATGTGACGGAAATAATACCTGCTTGGATTTCTGTGAGGATTAATTGAAATAAAATGCTTGGCAGATAGCAAGTGCTCAGTAAATAGCAGCATCCTCAGAGAGGCTTAATTATGGTCACCCACATGGACGCTGGGGTCACATTATCTGGGTTCACATCCCAGTTGTGCTGTAAGATCTTAAGCAAGGGACTTAACGTCTGAGCCTGGTTTCCTCATGTGTCCGGTGGGAGGATGACAGCAGTACCTAGCTCGTAGGGTGCTATGAGAACTTAGGAAATTAGTATATGTCATATGCTTAGAGCTGTGTCTGGCACATCGCAGGGAGCTCGAGAAGCACCATCTGTGTGGCACTTTCAAGTTTGAAGAGCCCATTCCCACAGCCATCTACTTGACCTTCAGGAGGTCAGGATCAGAGGTGAGGGAACACACTGGAGGGCTTGCCAGGTGACTTGTCTAAGGTCACAGAGCTAACTAACAGCAGAGGGAGATTCGAACTCGGGTCTGTGGGACCCCAAGTCCAGGTGGGTCAACGTAAGTCGAGCACCACTTACCACGCACCACGCCCTATGCTGGCCTCTAGAGGTGCAAGAATGAATGCCTTGCCCGCACCCTCAAGTCCTCTTGGGGAGGCAGACACGTGCAAAATTACAGTGAGATACGGGCTGAGTGGAGAAGGAAGAAGCTCCTCACTCTGCTGGGGTGGGCCCTGGAAAGTACGGGGGGGGGGTTCCCCTGAGCTGGATCTTAAAGCATGAATTGGCTCGGGCCACATGCACTTGACGGGGAGGGCACAGTGCTTGCAGAAGCTCAGAGTGTGAACTTGCAGCACGTGTGTGTGGAACCCGCCAGAAAGCAGGGTCCAGGGAGCAGGCTAGTGAGAGGACAGGTTTCCTTTCCAACTGCAGATGAAATGCCAAGCCAGTTTCCTAGTGATGGAAATGCCCAAGACCCTAGCCAGGGCCTCAGGCACCCACCGCTTTTCTCTCATCAACACCGACTGGCAAAATCACAGATTCCATGGTGCCCTTGGAGATGTTCTTCCTAGCCTTCCTTAGAGAAGAGATAAAAGGAGCAAGCAAGTTGGCTCTCTTTCCGCTCCCTCCTGCTCCACCCTAGCCTGCACCATCTCAGACTCTGACATCGGCCAACCCCACCCACCTCCAGGTTCCCGGAGGCAGCATCTGGGACACCAACTAGAAAGGTCTGAACTAAAATAAAGAGTTGGCAGGTGAACCCCAAGTTCCCAAAACTTACAGGATGTGAAGGATGCCTGAAGGGCACCTGGTCTGATTTGGCCCTGAGCAGGGGTGGGGGGTGGGGGTGGAGCCAAGTGGAAGCGGGTCTGCCCTAGGTGTGAAAGCCCCGTGACCCACCCAGGGGCAAGCCGAACCACAGCATGCCCCACATTAAGACAGGGTCTCGCCCAGACTTTTTGGTGTTTGGATCTGGGTGGACCCGCAGCCTCAGGAATGAGCTGCCTCAGAACTGCTGAGCAGACATCTTTACCTGTTTCATAAGTCCTTACTGAAGCGCCCAGATAAATCATGCTCCTCGACAAGCAGGCAGCCTTTGGGAAAAATCCATCCCCGCTCTTGAACTCCCATTTCAAATGATCCTCAAGAAATTATTGAGAAAATCAAAACACTATGTTTCCAAGCGCTCTTAAAGACTCACCACGGTTCAAACGGTTTCCATAAATCTGGGATGCAAAAGGCATTTTTCAAAGGTTTACTGTTCCCCAAATGACAATAACGCCATATTGACTGACTTCCAGGGAGCTCTGGGAGTTTGGAAAAACCAGTCAAGCAAGCAAGATGTTTAACTGGAAAAAAAAAAAAGTTGGTGAACTTAACATTTTGTTGAAGTTCACAGCATTTTCCTGTTTTGACAGCACTTTTGCAGGTCCTAGTGCCTCTGGCTGCTGGACAGCACCGTCCTCTCCTTAGAGCTCCGGCCTTCAGCATCGCCCCCGCCAGTCTGCCCTCCACGCAGCTGCCAGGGCTGTCTTTCTAAAACACGAATCAAGCGTTACTGCTCAAAAGCTCGCTGCAACTTCTGTAGTGTTTTTCTTGAAAGAGACGGTGAAGGTCCTCCAGCTTCTGCAGAATCCCCTACCCAGCCTCAGGCAAAGGAGAGCAAGCTCTAGCAATGTTGAGGGTCTGAGAATCATCAGAGATAGGCTTGCATTTATTCATTCAACAAACATTTATAAAGTAGCTATTATACACCAGACAGTGAAGATTCAATCGTTTAGGGGGGAAAAAAACCCACAAAAATCCATGCCCTCATGGAGTTTATATTCTAGAGAGGGAGACAGACAAATCAGATAAGTAAAATCTATGGTCCATTACATAGTGACATGGCAAACATCAATTTCTGGATGGTGGGAGCAAAACCACACCCACCTAGGCCACAGATACAGGAGCAGGAAGGAGTTGCATGCCTCTTCTTTGATGTCCACTGTACCTGGGAGCACACAAGTTGTCCCCCCTGATGTGGGCTCCAGGATGCCTTTGTTCATGCATCTTAGACTCAGCTGGACCTGTCTCATCTTCCTATGTATCTTGGCTCCAAACTGCCCATTTCTTCCCAAGGCCAACACACTCCTGGTTCCCGGAACGAACCTCTCACCTCTTTCTCTGTTCAAGGCAACCGGCAACCTGCAACATAATAATGAAAGTCTTGCAAAGAGAATGGGGGGAGGATGCCAATGGGTTTCCTAATAATATGGAGGGACTGGCTCGTAGGGAAGTAGGAAGCGTGGAAATTCCCAGAAGCAGAATCTTAGTAACAACATCCGGGAGAGGCGGGGCTGGGGCTCAGAGAAAAGGCAAGCACGTGCAGGACCTGGGACCCAGCCAGCCACACTTCAGCCCCAAGAAGGCTGGCCCAGAGAGGCCAAGGGGCTCTCCTGCGGCTGCGCAGCTAAGCAGAACTGATCCCCAGGTGCCAGTCTTCTGCAGAGCGGTGGAGTTTAGGGGTTAAGGACTTGGGCTTTGGAGGCAGAGAAACCTGGGTTCAGAACCTCATTCTGCCTTTTGCTAGCTGTGTGGCCATACATGCCTTATCTAATAGCTTCTGAGCCTCAGTTTCCTCGCCTGGAGAATGTGGACGCTAACAATGGTGCCCACACCCCGCGGAGGTTGTGAGCATTCAAGGAGGTGGTGCCTGCATTGCTCCTGCTATGGCATCAGGCACAGGGTGGGTGCTCAGTAATGTCAGTCCTTGTCATTGCAATGCTGACACCACAGCCGACTGCTACACTATGGCTCAGACTGCTCCATGCAGACTCGTGGAGGCAGAGTTCAGTCATTCATTGTATTTCTTTCTCTCTGCCCTCTTTATCTCTCTATCACTGTCTCTGTGAGTCCCTCCCTCTCTCTTTCTGTGTCCCTGCGTATCCCAGTGTGCTTTCTCTGTGGGTCTGTGGGTGTCGGGGATCTCTCTCTCTCTCTCCGTCTTTGCAGGTATGTTTCTCTCTGAGCTTCTCTGTATGTCCATCTGTGATCGTGACTGGTCTACTGCGTATGTTTCCAAATCATTTTTTCTCTGTGTTTGGTTGTGTCTCTGCCTCTCTCTTTCTCTGTATCTCTCTCTTTCTGCCTTCCTCTGTGTCTTTGTCTCTCCTCTCTCTTTATCTCTGTCTCTCAATCTCTCCGTGTGTCTGTGTCTCTCTCGCTCGCTCTTCTCCTCAAAACCACGAGTGACCCAGCTGACTCTCAGAGTTCATTACAGGGAAAACATTGAACAATCATTCGTTGCTCCTACAAGGAGCTTGACAGCTGGAGCAAACAATGAGAAACTCAGAATTAATTGGGTGCTGATTATTTGCCAGGGGAAAAAAATGGTGAGATACGTATGAAACAAAAGACAACCTAGCAACAGCGAAACCCTCAGCACGTAGCAACAAAAGCAGTCCTAATGAAGCATGGCAATGCCAGCACGCAGCCGGCAGCCGGCCACTGCATCCCGAGAGGGAGGAGAAGAAAGGAGAGTGCTGCCCAGGAGCCGAGGGAGACCATCCCGGGGCACCCCGGGCCCCGCAGCCCAGCTGCTGCCTCCCAGAACCTCCGTGTTCAAGACTCCAGAGATCTCAACCCCACCCAGGGACCCATTCACTTATTCTGCCTGAAAAAATTCTTGTAAGCACCTGCCTGGGCGCTCGGGAGGTGCACTAGACCCAGACAGGGTCCTCGTGTGCAAACAACACCCAGTTTGGCCAGGAGGGGAGAGCAGACAGACAGATAACTGCAATACAATGCAAGAGCTCCAGCACCGGGCACTGCAGTGCCCAGAGCATCTGCACCTAAGTCTGCACGGTCCGGGGAGGCTTCACAGAGGAGGTGGCGTTTGGGCAGAGTCTGGAAAGAGGAATAGAAGTTTGTCAGGTGAAGAAGGGAGGATGAGCATGTGTGGAGGCACAGAGAGGTGGAAGGGCACAGTGGGTCTGGAGAACATCAGGAAACTGTGGCCACGGTGGGTCCTCAAAGAGTTAAACATGGAACTACCGTCTGACCCAGCAATTCCGCTCCTAAGCACCTACCAGAAGAACTGGCAACAGGGGCTCAAGCAAATCCCTGCAAGTGAACACTCACAGCAGCGCTACTCACGATAGCCTAAAGGGGGCACAACCCAAATGTCTGTCAACGGAGGAACGAATAAACAAAATGCGGTCTACACACGCGATGGAATGTTAGTCAGCCACGGAAGGGAACCCAGTGCTGACACGTGCTACAACAGGCACAGACTTCAAACACATTATGCTGCGTGACGTGAAGGAAGCTGGCACCAAAGGTCATGTATTGACTGATCTCATTTATATGAAGTGTCCAGAACAGCTAAATCCACAGAGACAGGAAGCAGACTAGGGGTTGCCAGGGACCTGAGGGAGGCAGGGATGGGGCGTGACTGCTAGTGGGTACGGGCTTTCCTTTTGGAATGATGAAAATATCTTGGAATTAGATAGAGATGATGGTTATGCAATACTGTGAATGTACTAGATGCCAGTAAATTGCACATGTTTAAATGGTTAGTGGTTAATTTTAGGTTATGCAATTATTACCTCAATAAAATCAAATGAAAGTAAAGAAACACAGCTGAGGTTTAGCCCCCGGGTTGGGGTGGGGGCAGGGCCACACTGCCAAGGGCCTTCAGTGCTGCAGCCTTTGCCTTTCGGTGATGAGGGGGGCTGCTAAGGACCTCAGTTCAACCCTGGAACGTCAGGCAGAGGCGTGACATCATCTCACACGTGCGCTTTCGGACTACTTCCTGGGGCTGCAAGACCCACCAGGAGGCTGACGGCAGGTGGGAGTGTTTTAAGGGAGAGGCGAAGAGGCGGCTGGCAACGGGCACATTTGAAGAATGGGCACAGACTGTTCCATAGGATCGTGGGCTGGGGCCCAGAAAAACCCCTCAGAAGACTTGGGAAGGCAAGACCCCTAATATCCCAGGTTCAGGGAGGTCTTGGCAAGCTGTGCACTGTGTCTTCCCAAAAGCCTGGCTCCGGGTTCCCCGGGAGAGAGGATCAGGATTCCCGAGGCCCAGGCCCTCTGCCTCAGTGGCCAGGCTGCTCTGGGGAGAGCCAGGAGGAGTCGGAGCCAGCAGGTGCGCGTCCCAGCATCATTAGCGGCTCACCCCAGGAGAAGTGTCCGTCTCAGAGACTTCTGTCCCCTCTGGGGCTGGCTTCCAAGTTCTTCACTTTAAAGATTTGTTTTAATTAGGCGTGCCTCTGCCAGAGCCATTGAATGCTGTCTCCATCTCGGCTGGCTCTTTTCTTTTGCTTCTTTCCTATTGACTTTCAGAAACTCTGCCAGCCGCATTCAGGCTTTGATTATTTTTTCATAAAGGAAAAAGTAAAGCAAGTTGTCAGAGGCAAGGAGCCTGTCCCTCTGGAGAGCAGAATGGAGAATGGAGGGTGGGCCCTGCGCTGGCTCTTTCAGCATTTTAAAACATTGCTCCATGCCTCCCCCAAACTGGCCCTAATCCATGCATGCCCCCAGCTTTGACCATGACTGGCACTAGTGGAGCTTCCTGGCACAGGACAGGCCAAATCTGAGGATGGCAGGGACCAGAAACCAGCCAGACCTGCGGCACATGCCAGGCAGCTGAATGGGGGCACCAGGCAAATATACAGCAGAGGGGCGTGGGCCTGGGACAGGCTGGGTGCTGCCATAGGTGCCAGAGCAAGGCATTGGGATGTGGCAGAGAGGGGATCCCAGGGCTGAAGCCAAGCCCATGATTGCCAAAATGAACCCATCTATGCATCCATCCACGAACATGCGCCATCCATTCATCGGCTCGTCCATCATCACTTCATCACCTCATTGACCCACCCAGCCATTCAGCCATCCTTCCATCAAGTCATTTCCCATGGGTCTATCCAATTACTATCTACCAAGGGCCCCCTCTATCTAGTGACAGTGCCTTAACTCCGCAGAAGACTGTGTTGGAAGATCGAAATACAAGTAGACTAGGACCATGGGATGAGGAGCCTCCATGCTCCCAGAGGAACAAAAGCACACACAAAACTCGAGATCAGACAAGAACTAAGAGGTCTGGAGTCATAGAGAAAGTGGAGTCTGATTCCAGACTCCTGAGATGGGGCCACAGCTGTGGGGAACACAACACAGCCGAAGACCCTGGTGGGACGTGGTCCACAAGGTCAGAACTGGACTGCAGACAGCACCCTGACTCTGCGTCCCAGAACAGGGCAAGAAAGCTTCAAAACCCTTTCTGGCTGGGCCCAGGATTGATCCGGAGCCTTCAGAGGCACTGATCCTGCAGATGAGGTGAAGGCTGAGCCCCAGTTGAGAGGGTGTGTGACTTCAGGACTGGACAGAGGCAAGGACTTAGCCTAATGGGTCCAAACCTTGGGATGGCTCCAGCTTAACCTTTGGTCACCTCTGAGCTTCCTCCTCTGGCCAGCATCGTGATGGTAGCCAGGGACCAGCTCTGGTTCCGAAGCCACTCATATGCTTTGCTCATGAGCCCTCTTCTTACTCATATTACACTCAGGGTCAAGGGGAAGCTGTGCCTGGGGGGTTGGCCTCCATTTCCTGAGGATTCGATGAGTCCAACACCTAGAGCATGCAGGAGGCCCTTGCTGATCTCAATCTGTCTTGACTTCAGTGTCCAAAGGGAAATTCCCTTCCCGAAACGAGGCGGTCATCAGGGGGACGGGGACAATCCCTGAGGTCCTAAGCAAGCTCCAAGTCAGGTTCAGAGTTCACAGAAACTCGCCAGAGTATTTGGGAAGGAGGCAGAGCCACAGGTCCCAGGGCCACCCTGTCGGGGGGGTTTGGTGGGCGGGACCTGAGCTCCAAAGAATTGGGCCAGCAGGGTGCAAGTCCACTGTAAACTTTATATTTGTTTCCAAATTTCCCTGGATGTCACCGCAACCCAGGGAGAGAAGCAGAGCCACTAGGAGAAACAGAAGCTTTATTGGTTATGCGACTTGGCCATAGTCATTTAGTTAGTGACCCAACCAGATGGAGACTCAGGTCTCCTGACTCCATCCTCACTGCTCTGACCACTGCATCATGCCACCTCCTGGGGACAGACGTGAGCAGACAGACCAGGCAGGATGCCAGTTACTAGAAGGGAGCGCAGGAGAGCAGGGCTTGGAGGGAATGCACTCCAAACCTACCCGTGGAGCCAAGATGACTCCATTCTGCAAGGAAGGCTCGCGGCTGAGAGCCAGGCGACTGGTGGCAACCCTGCCTCAGTCTCGACAAGCCAGCAACCTCCATCTAGAAGGCTCTCTGGGAGATCTATTCAATCTACTAATTTAGAGATTTACCAATATTTCTTCTTTGATTTCCTTTATAAGTTCTAGCCTGCTTCTTCTCAAGAGTATTTGAAGCTTCTTCTCTGTCTCTCATAATCTCTCAAGACTAAGTATGTGGTAGGCATTCAATACCCACTTGTGAATGTCCCCTCTGGCATGGTCTTTAAATCCAGGCACCAAACAGAACTCTCTGGCAGCTCCGTGCTTACTCTTTCCCAGTTTAGCAACTGCAGCCAAAAGAGAACTTCCTTTTCCAACAGTTCCAACAGAACTGAGTCTCATCCAACCCACGTGGATCACCTGCCCATTCCTGGGTCACTCCCTGTGGCCTTGGTTGTGGAGCACACAATGACTGGTGGAGGCTGAGCCCCAAGGCCATCCCTGAAAGTAGGGGAAGATGTCACCCTAAGCATGGACTGAGGGAAGAGGAGGAGAGGAGGCAGAGCAAGGTGCTGTGGCAGCAGGAAGGGGAGTTGATGCAGGTAACACTAGCAGCTCTGCCCCACTGAGGGGCATGGGCTTCAGCATCCTGACCGAGCATCGGGAGCCCAGAGGGACTGGGGCCTCTGCCATCCTGGCGTGGTTTTGATGGAGCCCCATGGGCTCTGCCCCACTGCAAACAATTGCCCCAGCAGTAGACTCTAGCAGTGCTAGGCTCGCTCAGGACCGAGAGGGAGTGAGGGAGAGAGAAGAAAGCTCCCAGGCAGCCCCTTGGGTCTCCTCTGCACAAAGGCCAGACAGGCCACCAGCCCACTCCCCACCAGCCAGGAGGGCTGGCCACCGCCTATGGTCAAGCGGAACAGCCTTCCCCTCCGCAAAGAGAAGGAGATGTTGCGATTCGGGAAGTCTCAGTGCAACTGTAGAAAAAGGTCACAGTGGAATAAATTATGGAGATTAAAAGAATGCCCAGATCTGTGGAGGCTGGACCTACACCGCAGCCCCTCAATTTTCTCTTTAATCATCAGTCTCTAATCCTGGGACATAAAATTACAAGCTCATTGATAATGACCAGTGATCTACCGGAGAAAGCCCAGCCCCAATTAAGGGCGGGAGAAGCTGACAGTGCTTTTCAACTTCCCACTAAGGTCCAGCAAGGAAATTACCTGGTTCTGCAGAGCAAATAAAGCACTGAGCACATGGGCAGGCTACCTGATGAACACGCACTTGGCTGAATTAATATGCAGAGAGAGTTGCTTGAGTGTTCACAATTTGCTGGTAATTGGGGCATTGACGGACGCTAGGGACAAGTGGCCGAGCTGGTGCATGAACACGGAGCTGCGCTGTCTGCTGTTACATGAAGAGGCAGTTGCAAGCAAGAGCCCCAGACAGCTTCTCCCGGTAGCTGCCTAGGGGTCAGGGATCAAAGGTCAGCATGTAGCCAGACTCTCTGTATTTGATGAGAGTCAGACCTAGGTCGGTGGTCGGGGTGTGGTCAGGGTGAGAGGTCAGTGTGTGGCCAATGGGAGGAGAGTCTATATCCAGGATCCGACCAAGTTGCCCTGTGCCTGCAGGGAGGGACTGAGGCCTCTCCGTCTGTCCCTCCCATCTCTTCTCCTGCAGCTCCCGCCTCCCTTCTCATGCTCCCCGGGAATCTCTTCTCCTGCATGTCTCTCATCTCCTGCTGCATCTTCTTCCCTCTGACTCCAGATGTGATACAGGAAGAGTCAGAGACTGACCTCACAGCCTTTGACTGTATAAAGGGACCTCTTAAGGGACTCTGAGGCAGAGGTTCAAACCACATGAGAGCTGTGGCATCCTCAGGGGCATGTCATGACCCTCCTTGGAGTCGCCACCAGGGAATCACAGGAGGGTAGGTTGTGTCATTCACAGTGGGAAACTGCGAACCCCTCCCCTGACCTGAGCAGAGGCTCCCAACAGGGCTCTCGCCTCTCGGTGCTCCTCATCAAAGCACTGATAAGGTTAGCAGAGCACCACCTGATCACATGGGAGGTTCAGCCGACTTAAGGGATCACTGTTCTCATGTCCCGCCCCCGCTACGGTGGTCTTCCCAGGATGGCTCCAGGGGTTCTTTCCAGGAATAGGACCCTGGGCAGTCCAACCAGACAGATGCTAGGGAAGCAGCTGACACTTTGCTCAGTACTGTGGACACACAGTTTCTAGTGAGTTCTGCCCTGGGGCGGCCAGCCTGGAAGTGAGCAGGGCGCCACGTGCATCCTGCCCTCCCAGCGGGATGACCGGCCCTCCTGGTTGGCCTGGGACTGAGGGGTTAGGACGTGAAGCTTTCAGTGCTAAACTGGGAGAGTCCCAGGCAAATTGGGGTGGATTCCTGGCAACACTGGCTCGTCTTGTCCCTGGAAACCAGGGCCATCAGTATCCTCTCAACCCCAAGCTGTAGATAAGGGGACAGAGAGACGAGCCACGCAGAATGTTCGGACTTGGGGAGGGGGGAGAATGGAGGGGCGAGAATCAGAATTCAGATGGTTGGGGGTCTGTAAATTGCCAGGTAGACTTGGAGGCGGGTCTTATGTCCGGACCCAAGTGGTATTTAGGGCTCTCTCCAGCTTGATTTTCATTTGAAAATATGATTGATCTTGGAAGTACAGCTCAGCAATTATGCCGACAGCTTGGGCCTCGTCAGGCAACTCCTATTCTCTGCCTCACGAAAATAGGAAACAATGACAATTGTTCTTGTTATTTTAACAACAGTTAAAATTTGTTGAAAGCTTACTAACTGATGTCTTAGGCAGCTCAGGCGGCCATGACAAAATACTATAGACTGAGTGGCTTAAGCAGCAGAAATTTATTTCCCACAGTTCTGGAAGCTGGGAAGTCCAAGATCAAAGTGTCGACCCATTCGGTTCCTGGTGAGAGCTCCCTTCCTGCCTTGCAGAGGCCACCTCCTCACTCTGTTGTCACATGGCCTTTCTTGATGCATGTGGTGGGCGTAGGGGTGGGGGTGAAGCAAGCTTTCTGGCATCTCTTCTTATAAGGGCACTAATTCCCTTACGAAGGCCCCACCCTTATGACCTCATCTAAACCTACTTACCTCCCAAAGACCCATCTCCAAATACCATCACACTAGGGGTTAGGGCTGCAACATACGAATTTGGGGAAAACGCAATTCAGGCCACAGCACCTGCCAGCCATGTGGTAAGCATTTTGTATGCAGTGCCGCTTTTCATCCTCACAACTCCCAATGAGGAAAGTTTATTGTTATCCTCGTTTTACAGATAAGAAAAATGATGCCTTAGAGAGGTTAAGTAACCTTGCTAAGGGCACACAGCACACAGGCTTAAGCAGGATGCATGAGATAGGTTTCAGGCTAAGTTAGTTTCAGCCTAGAACTTGGTCATATCTGGGCCAGTCTGAAGGTCTCGTGCATCCATTTACGTAAGGGATGGAGGAGCTTCCTGGGGAAGGAAGAACTCACTCTGGCAAAAGAGAGTCAGATCCACATGCTTAATTCACAGACAGGGAGCCCGGGTGTGGGAGGAGTGATTCTGAGCGTGGGTCCTGTCACTCGGTGACCCAAAGAATTATCCTTGTGACCTAAGGAGAGAGAGATGCAACTGAAGAGTAAGCCAACACTGGAAGAACTTCTTTACAACCATTTCTGGGGACATCAAGGGCCAAGAGCATCCTGGCAGTGGCCCCAGCAGCCTTGGTAGCAACAGGAGGAAGGACCCTGGCCTCAGCACCACCTTTAGCACCACACGGTCCTGATGCAGAAGCACAGCCATCTACACCACCGCTCCCACCTCTGGGCCGACAGGGCGACGAGACACCACCACTGTGAGCAGCACGGGAGGGAGAGAAACACAGCCCCACGGGGTCCCCCAGGGCACTCACTGAAGAGCATCCATGAGACACCCCTGGGCACTCGCAGAATTTTCCAGGAGGAACTGAGCCCAGGCTGGAGCTCCTGCACCGAGAGTGGAAACCGACTCTCACAGGCGTCTCGTTTCTACCTTCCGCAGAGTAAGACGCAGGAAACACGAGTTACATTTATATCGTTTTCTTGCTTTGAAACACACACTGTACAAGTCAGCTTCGGCTGCCATAACAAAAGATCGCAGAGAAGGAGTGGCTTGAACAACAGACATTTATTTCTTACAGTTCTGGAAGCTGTGAAGTCCAAGATGAAGGTGCCAGCCAATTCGGCTCCCGCTGAGTTCCCCTCCTCGCTTGCAGACAGTCATCTTCTCGCTGTGTCCTCACCCGGTGTGGAGAGGGCTCTGGCGTCTCTTCGTCTCCTTACAAGGACACCAGCCCTACTGAGTTATACACTGGTCACGAGGGCTCCACCCTAGGTCCTCATTTAACCCTCGTCCTCTCTGCACAGGCTCTGTCTCCTTTACAGTCACCTCGGGGGTTACGGCTTCAACACATGGACTTGAGGCGGACACAAACACTCAGTCCATAACACACGCGCGCGCGCACACACATGCATGCACATGCACGCACACACACACGTGCACACATGCATGCACACGCACATGCACATGCATGCACATACACGCGCACACACACATGCACACACACGCACACGCACACACACACACGCACACACAGCTCCCACTGAGCCCTAGGAGCAAGGCCAGGCAGGTATTACTGTCCTCACTTCGGACATGAGTTAACTGAGGCTCAGAGAGTTCAGTGACTTACCCAAGGCCATTCATAATTACTTGTTAATCTTTTTAAAACATTTTTCCTATTATTTCTAAATCGCCTTGTTTGGAGAACCTGTCAGCGCCCTGCCCACATCCCCTCAGCACTTGCCATTCTCTGTGTCCTGCTGCAGGTGCTCGAGCCTCCGCTCCCCCAGGGGCCGCCCTGGGCCCTGAAGGATGGGAGCTGGAGGACAAGTACGGCAGCTTCTTGCCCCTCTGACGCACGACTTTAAAAGCATGGTCCACAGAGTGTCCCAGAGCTGCCCAGCAAGACGGAGCCCCCACGGCGCTCTCCCGCTCAACGACACACTCAGTCTGCCTTCCTCCCTCCCTGTCTAGCTGAGATCACCTCCCGGAGAAAGTGCTTACTCTCCAATCCTCCTCTCAGCGTCTGCTTCCAGGGAAACAACCAAAGGCAATGTCTTCAGACAAAATTTGGAAATTATAAAAACCATACTCAACACCATTCAACAAATGTTTTGAGTGCCTACTGCATGCCAGGTACCCTGCCAGGCATTGGAAATTTGATAAGCAAGACAAACCATCTCTGAACTCATAAAGTTTATATCTAGAAGAAATAAAAAATCTTCCATATCTTACCAACTAGAAACAGCCATTGTTACTTTTCCCCAGATATATATAGTTCCAATCTTGCAATTGGACACATATGTAGTTACTAACTCTGTGTTGTGGCATGCAGGTTTGAATCTAGATTTTTTCTTGTAATATTATAGGTATTTTTCCTTGCCTCTAATTAGTCTTTCAAATGATGAGTTTTAATGGCTATGAAATATTTCTTCATCCATACCAGCATTTATTTGACCGTTTCTGATTGTTTTCAATGTTCTGTGATGACACATAACACTACAATAACCCTTAAACAGATTCTAGGCACACTGTGATATAAGCATATGTGCGTTTTAGAAAAATCACCCTGGCAGCTCTTTGGAGGCAGATTCAAAAAAGACGGAATTAGCGGGGCCGGCCCCGTGGCCGAGTGGTTGAGTTCACGCGCTCCACTTCGGTGGCCCAGGGTTTCACCAGTTCGGATCCTGGGCGTGGACATGGCACCACTCATCAAGCCATGTGCTGAGGCGGCATCCCCCATGCCACAACTAGAAGGACCCACAACTAAAAATATACAACTATGTACCGGGGGCTTTGGGAGGAAAAAAAGAAAAATAAAGTATTTAAAAGGGAAAAATTAAAAAAAAAAAAAAAAAAGATGGAATTAGGGAGACGAGTTGGAACCGATCAGAATATCCAGGTCAAAGATGACGAAGGCTAAATCCAAGTGGAGTTGGTGGAGGTGAAGGGAGTGGAGTGGGATTAGAAAGACAGAACTGGGCACCTCCACTCATAACCTCTTGTAGTCAATTTAGAGCTTACAGGTTCCCTAATTGTCACCTTATTAGTCTTGACTTCCCTACTTAATGTCAGTCCCTTCAGAGAGAAGCCTGTCTTGTCCTCCAGAGACCCTATAAGATCCAGTACAGGTTACTGGGGTGAAATGACCTTCTTCCTTCAATAGGAAGAATTCTGGGGACACGGTTATGCTTCTCAAAGTAGCCTTTAGATTACAGAAATGATACAAAGTCCACCAGTGCGGGTACCTGGGCCAGTAGGAGTCATCCAAGGCAACCTGGTGAGGTGGGCGGAACTGTCATTTGAGCAGGAAAGGACTTGATTGTTCATTGGACCCAGGATATGTCAATCACCTCTGCTCTGCCAACAAACTGCAATCTGGAGGGAGACCTGGGAGTCAGCAACAGGAGTCTGGAGAGAGATGCTCTTGGGGATGCTGTCACGCAAAGTGACACCAGGGCAACGGGAATGAGGCAGGCTTTTCAGAGCCTTCCTTCAGAGAGTCCTGGGGAGGGGAAGGGAGGCCATGGCCAGCTTAGGATAAGTATATAAAACCTAGAGGGAGAAGTGACTTGCCCCTCCAAGGAGGCCAGCAGCTAAAGAGATTTGCTGAGAGGGTGAAGCAGCAGTAAAAGGAAAGCTCACTGAGGTCCAGGACAGCCCCAAGCGCACCATTCCTTCCCTGAGCTCCAGTTGTGTGCCTGGCCCTGTGCTGGGTGCTGGCGACACAGTGGCGAACAACACAGGCATGCTCCTTGCCCTTGTAGTTTTGAAATCTACTACAAGCAGGCTAACACGTAGCAAGGAGAGTGGGGCCGGGCACCTCATTTTCACTCTCACACAACCGTCCTATGAAATGGGTGCTATGGTGGCTCCCAATTTAGAGGTGTGGGAGTTGAGGCTCAGAGGGGTTAAGTTAACCAGCCAAATATCACAGCTGTGCACGATGGGGCCATGATTTGAACCAAGATAGAGCGAGCTCCAGAGTTTTCCCCTGCCTTCGTCTGGAACAGTGGTTCTCAACCGATGGTGAAGTCTTTCCCTAGGGAGCATTTGATAATGTTGGGAGACATTTTTGATTGTCACAACCGGGGGAGGTGTGCTACTGGTATCTAGAGGGTAGAGACCAGGGATGCTGCCAAGCATCCTATGAGGTAGAGGACACCCCTTCAAGACAAAGAGTTACCAGGCCCAAGATGTCAATGGGGCCAAGGCTGTCGAACCCTGGCCTGGCATGTGTGCCATGAACACCCATAAGTGAGGGCTCAATTCTCCCTGAAAACTCTCAGGATTTGTCTGAAAGCACAGTCCATCAGACCAGTGAAGCCACCTCCAAGCCACTGGGTAGGGTCAAGGCCAGGAGCAGCCCCAGGTGTGGGTGGCCCTCGCAGCCAGAGCACCAGCCCAAACATGTAGACAGGGCAGAGACGGGAAATGCCCCAGCTGCCCAGATAAATGACCCCACTGCAAGAACAGGAGGTGGGTGGGGAGCTCGTGGAACCGCCGCCCCTCTCCAAGCCCTCCCCTCAAGTTGTTTGTCCTCAGCAGCGTATTCATCACTCCTTGAAGGATACAAACACAAACAGCTCCTGGAGCCGCTCACTCTCCCTGGACAACACTGAGCTAATATTTGTTTTAGCAAATGGCTGAGCTGTTCATCTTCTCGGGCAACAGGGACTTGTTTTCCTCTCAAGAAATCGCTGGGATTTTAAGCCAGAGCATCTAAGCGTCTCCTTTAAGGCCTAATGCAGGGAATGCACACTCCATGATGAAGCAGGAGCAAAGGGAGTGGAAGCCACATTACCTGTGGTCCTACTGTGTGCTGGGTTTTATATGCATCGTCTCATTCACAAGAGCCCTGAGAGGGATGGGATTGATTTTTTTTTTTTTTTTTGGTCCCTTTTACAGAGAAGATGACAAACTCAGAGAGGTTAGGTAACTTGTCCAAGGCCACACAGCTTGTGAGGAACATTGATGGGATTTGAACACACGTGTGACCTACCCACAAGTGTAGGTCAATGTTGCAACAGCAGTAGAGCCTTGCTAACGGAGCAGAACCTCATGCACCTCCCTGATGGGACACAGAAGAGTCGTGCAGGGAGTGAGGATGGGAAGCAGTCATCAGAAAGCTCTGCAGACCCTGATCCTGTCAGGAATCTTTACAGTGCAAGTCAAGAAACCCAATCAAACTGGAGTAAACAATATAAGGAAATAGAAGTTCTTGAGGTAAGGCAGACTCCAGAGTTGGTTGGATTCAGTGGTCCAACAGTGGCATCAAGGAGCTGGCACTTTCTGTTTCTCTTTTCTGCTTTCTTTAGTGTCAGCTTCCCTCATGGTGGCAAAATGGCAGCAGCACTTCCAGGTATCCCTTCTATATCCCACCATCTCAAGAGAGGAGGGTTAGCCTTCAGTGGATCTCTTAGGCTAGTGAGGAATCTTCTTTCCCATAACTCCTTAGAGAACTTCTCCCCATATGTCAATGGCTCAATTTGGGTCACACGCCCATCTCTGAGCTAGTCTCTCTGGCCAAGGGAATGCCTTGCCTTGACTGGCTTAAGAATGAGTTAACTGAACAAGACACTGTAGCAAGAGGGATGAGATTAGGAGCCAGACTGGGTAAAAAGAAATCAGAATCAACTCTTAGAACGAGGTTTGAAATCGATGCTCCAAAAACAGCATGGTCATTCCACACAGCCGTTTTGCCCATGGGCAAGGGCTGGGGGAAATGTTGGGGAGGGAACCACCAGGCCTATGCAGGCACCAAGGAGACTGGCTTCTGTCTGAAGTCAGACCGGAAGTCGGGAAGTTGGAAAATGTGGCTCTGACTGAAGCCTGCTTGAGACGGTCAGCTCAGTCGGCCCATGGAGCTATGTGGAGTGAGAGGCACAGAGGACAGAGCTGTGCAGAGGCCTTCAGACACACAGCCAGCTCCAGGGAGGTCGCTCCCTCCATGTGATAGGGGCAAGACCCCTTAAGATCAGGATGTGAAACGGTCCAGCAGAGAACGAGGGTCTGGATGCAGTAGTGTTCCTTGAGGAAAGGTGGAGGACCTTATATGAACAACTGATTCTTATAACCCAGCTTATTTATTTCTATAAACCTGTCAGCTCCGTGAGAGCAGTACTGAGGGTTTCATCTCTACCCTAGAAGCCCGTATACAGCCTGTTACGTAGGAGGCGCTCAGCAAATGTGTTGAATTAATTAACATCACCAAGAAGGTAGACCTCACGGATATAAAACGTTACACTCTGCTGAAAGCAAATACGCTCTTTTCTCAGATACACATGGAACGGTCACAAAAATGGAACATATGTTAGGTCACAAAGAAAATATCATTAAGTTCCTTAAAGCAGAAATATTATTAACAACACTCTCTGATCACAGTGCAATAAAATTAGAAATTAGAACAAAAAAATTTTAAAGACTCTTCCATCTAAAATTTTAAAACCTTCTTAGTAGTTATTGTTGTATAAAAAGTTACCCCAAAACTTGGCAGTTCACAATAGCAAACATTTATTATCTCACGACAGACGTATGTCTCCCAGCTTTGTTTGCAGGGAGGGCCTTGGAAGAATGACATCCCAGCACCGGCAAGCACGTCTAGAAACCAGATCTTAGCTTCTGAACACCATTCTCCATTCAACGGAACCACGGCTCTTTTTCTTTTTTTTAAGTATCAAAGGTTTTATTTTTTTAAAGATGTACAGCACGATGATTTAATATATGGATACATTATGAAATGATTCCCACAATCAAGTTAATTAACACATCCATCACCTCCCCATTTTTGTGTGTGTGGTGAGAACACTTAAGATCTACTCTGTTAGAAAATTTCGTTATTATTAACTATATTCACCAGGCTGTATATTAGATCCCAAGATTTATTCGCCTTATAACGGAAAGTTTGTGCTCTTTGACCAAGATCCCCCCATTTCCCTCACCTCCTAGTCTCCATTGGTGGGGTGGGGGTCATAAAGGAGGAGGGAGAAGCCCCGTGTCCCAGGATTGAGCAGAGGAAGGAGTTACTGCAGGGTGTGGGAGTGAACAGAGACAGGAAAGAGAAATCAGGGAAGGCTTGAAGAAGGAGGCAGCATTTGTTCTAGGCCTTGAAGAAAAACAGTCTGACAGGTGGAAGGAAATAGTAAGACAGTCACTTTAGGCTTGAGAGAGAGAACACACACACAGACGTACCTGAAAAATAGTCTGTGTATGTGTGTGTGTGTATGTGTGTGTGTGTGTGTGTGTGTGTGTGTGTGTGTCCTGCTCTCTCTCTCTCCCCGTCTCTTCCATACAGGTGCTCTTCCATCTCTTAAGCCCATGAGACATTTCAGGAGACTGTGATACAAAGGACACTGAGTGAGAATCGCCCTCAGGTCAGATTGGGAACAGCTCACTGCCCTCCTCCAGATAATCCACTGGGAGAGCGGCAGCCAGGAAATAATCCCCAAGCCAACAAGTGCCCAGCTCAGAGCCCGCCCTCGGGGACAGAGGGAGCTGCCCTTGCTCAGTTCCCAGCAGCTGGGGTCCCGCCTTCAAGTGTGAGGGCGCCTGCGTGGGTGCAGGTCTCATCCTGGGGGCTGGATCGGGGGAGGGGTGCGGGAGAACGTAGAAAAGGCAGCTGGTTTAGCTGAGGGTCCCTGTGGGATCAGACCAAAGTCCCAGGAGCAAGGGACCAAGGCCCTGACTGCTCACTCTGTCAGACCTCACTGAGGCCCTCAATCCTTAACTCCTACAAGACGGCTAAGAACCAAGGGCTGAAGCCATGTCCTCTTCTAGGCCTTCCAGGAAGGAAACTCATGATAAAGAGAGAGAGAGACAGAGACAGAAAAAGAGAGATAGAGAGAAGAGACAGAGAGACAGACAGAGACACAAAGACAGACAGAGAGACAGAGAGGAGGCGGGGAGAGCAGAGCATCTGGATGGAGACAGCGGACGTGGGAGCACGGGCAGAGGCAGAGAGTCAGAGACCCTGAGACACGGGGACAAAGACAGAGTCATGGACAGGGACAGAGACCGAGAGGAGGAGAGGAGGAAAGGAGGAAAAGAGTGGAGAGGGGAGAAGGGTCCAGACAAGACAGCAACAGGACAGAGTCGGAAACAGAGAAGCAGAAGGAGAGAAAAGGACAAAGACCACGAGAATGGAGTCGAGCGACGGGAGGGGGAGGAACCGTCTGTGAAAGAGGAGGAGGCTGGACCAGACGGGCTGCGTGGTCCTGTCGGCTTCCAAGTCCTTGTTTCCCTGACTTAAAAGGAGGGGAAAGAAGACAGAAGAGAGGGTTGGAGAACAGATGAGGGGAAGAGAAGAGAGGTGGGGAAGGCTGAGAAATCAAGGAGGCAGAGGGAGCAACGGGAGGAGCTGTGAGGAGAACGGCAGAGGTGAGCAGAAGGTCTGTGGGCCCACTAACCTGGAGCAGGGAGAAAGCGGGGGTGGGGTGAGGGGGGCAGGGGGAGGTGGTCAGCCTACTCGTCCGCAGGACCATGGACTCCCCGTCTGTAATAAGCACTTCCCAGCGGCAACGAAGGTCGGGCACTGCCTTCAGGGAGTTTGGGACCCAGTCCCCACATCGCAGGAGCGGTGACGGGGTTTGTGGGTCCCCCACAGCTGGACCTGGCGATCTGGCCACGATGGAGGGCGGCTCTGACGTTGGGGACCTCGCCTGCTTTCCCATGGGCAGTGGATCCTGACAGCTGGATTCATTTCCTGACTTCCCTCTGCAACCAAGTTTCCCCACACAGTTCGGTCTAGCACTTATTATTTTTAAATGAAAATGTATTAAAATTAATTTTATTTTGAGAATTATCTGAGAATTTCACAGCCCCTCTTGGGAACATCAGTGGCATCCTAGAGGAGCTGCAAACAGGACTGGGAATCCTTCCGAGGCAGACGTGTGCCATCTGCCAGCTTTGGAGCTGCCGCTGCTGCGGCTGCTGCTGGCAATCAGCGGTTCAGGCCCCTGGGGGCAGGAAGGGACTCCAAGTGACGACAAGCTTTCACCCAGAGGTGAGAGCCAGCGTGTGGCTGGCCTGGTGGAGGGGCCAGGTCAGGGCTCAGCCTGTGGCTGTGGTAGCTTCTTCTGTGGCCACTGTCACAGATCAGGCAGAGTCCACTCTCTAACGCCAAGTCATGGGGTCACAAAGATTCCTAGGGGAGTCCGTTCCTGGCCCAGGCTCCATCACCTTATCCCACCGAGGCCGGTGCCCAAGGCTGCACCAGGTCAGGCTCACACCACCAACCCTGCTTCTGTCCCAGACAGCTCCCCCCCAGGTCTCTGCCTCTCCCTCTGCCACCAATCACACAGAAATTCTGTAGTTTTACAGAATCAAATATGCCCGACCACCATCACCGTCCCCCACAGAAGTTTGAGGAGCAATCTCTCTCTGGTTGCCCGTGCGATGGTGGTCCTAGCTAAAAACAAACAGGGTCGAGGACAGATCAGTTCACTATGTGAGCACTGCCCCCTGTTATCCATCAGACCTGCTCCAAGCAGACAGCAAGCAGAAACGTGGACCAATTGCTGAGTCTGTGCCGGGCTCCCGCACCTCATTCCATCCTCGCAACAGCCCTGGAGGTAGATATCAGTCTCCTGTCGCCTTTGACAGATCAGGAAGCAGCAGCTCAAAAGATGCAAAGACTGTGCACGTGGTGAAGTAAGCCGGACCTCCACTAACCCTGGAGGCTGGCAGGCTGTGAGCAGGGTCCGCCTGTCCCTTTTCAGTGACTGCGGAAGGAATTCAAGCATCAGATGGGGAGTTTAACTAACTAGATGGACTCAGGTCTCACCCAGCCCAACCTTCTGTGAATCCTTGACTGAAAATATTAGAGGCGAGGGGAAGAGAGATGCAGAGCTGGTCAGGAGTTCTCACAAAGAGAAAAGTCTTTGTACAGAAACACACCTCCATGGGGTTTGGTTTTGAAAAGGAGGCCCTCTGTGCACAGCCTGGAAAGTCTGGACACAGATAAAGACGTCGCTAACCGGCTCTGCGTGAAGTGTATGGGAAAATGGGGGCCTGGGGGATGGAGCCAGAGAGAAGAAGAAGGGAGGCAGTGGAGCCCGGAGCCCCATGAGCCCAGAATCCCAGTGGAAGTTGCTTATGCCTGGGAACAACCTAGGGGCTTTTGTGCACGAGGATTTCTAACCCCATGCTATGTTATTTACCGCGCTGCTCTGAGAAAGACCCTTCTCCCGGTGCCCCAGCCCTGTCGTAAATCGTGCTTGGCACACAGCCTTGGCTCTCCGGCACTGAGGGAGTGGAGAAATTAGGGATGTGCCCAGTAAGGTGATGTGATCCCCAGAGACGCAGTTCAGGGGAGAAAAGGGACAGAACATTCAGGAATGTCATAGGGTGATCAAGAGCTCAGCAGAGGCAGGGGCTTAGAACCTGTGCCCAAGAATCCTTGAAGTACTGGGAGAGACGCTCCCACTGCACATGGAAGGAACTTCTGGTCTCAAGATGGTAGCCCACACTGCAGACGGTCCCCCACCCCCAAATCCATAGAAACTATGTAGATGTTATAAAAATAAGACATGCTGTGCCTGTGTGGGGGCAGCGAGCGTATGGGAACTCTCTGGGCTTTCCACTCAATTTTGCTGTGAGCCTAAAACTGCTCAAAAAATAAATTCTAATAAAAAAAGTTAAAAATAAGAATAAATTAAAAAATAAACACATACATACCCACACTTGAAAACTGGGCATGGGCTTAGAGACCTGGAACCTGAGAGGACTTTCTACAAGGAGGAAAGAAGTAGAAGGGATATTCATTTCCACATCGAAGAAGGAACCGCAGGCTGGTGGTGTGCAGGAGCCTGTGGGAGAAACGGCCACACCAGGGGGTGCAGGTGATGTGGAGCGACTGTCTCTAATCAGTACAGTGATTGTTGGCACTTGGGGTGCACACAGCAGTGCCCAGGAAGTTGGCCACGGCTTGGAAGAACAGGGACCACCCATATTTAGAAGACCAGCCCCGGAGGTACCCTGCCTGGTGATACGACCCATCTAACCATCGTCATACTCACAAAAAGAGTCCACTCCTCCCCACCCCCTCGTGGGCTACACAGCGGTCTACGAGGAAATCTCAACTCTAAAGATGAGTGCATGGTCGAGATTCACTGCACATGAGAAGGAATGTGAACCAGTTTGACTTAACTCTTGAAGGACAAGGTAACCTCGGGCAGACTGAGGAGTCACGAACTATCAGGAAACAGCTATGGCTTCTAGAACCATCCCTCACATCCCTTAGCAGGGGTAGTCCCTAGGGTGAAAGTCCTTGGGCCCGACAAGACAGTGGTCTGGGGTGGTAAAGGGAGCAATGGGGGAGAATAGGAGAAAGCACTAGACAAGGAAGCGTCCAGTGGTCCTGGGCTTCTTCTCTGGACACTTCACACCCAGAAGTCATGGAATCTCTTCTCATCTCTGGCAGAGCTCCCTAAACGAGTCCTTTTCATTTTCAGAAAATTCTTGGCATAACGTTAGGATCTTGAGGTACCCTCAAATGGGAAATGAAATCCTGGAGGTGAGTGGACCGACCACATCCGGGGAGATAACGGATCACGTTTTCTGGATAGAGTTTCTATCAGTTGTAAGCTGAGCTCTACATTGCATGGGTTTGTCCATGAGAAGAGAACATGCAATGTGGTTAAAGTGAAGTGTGGCTACTGACAGAGGATTACAAACCATCATCAGTCACTGTGGCAGCGAGGGGTTACGTTCACGCCCTGAGGTCAGCTTCACCGGCCAGCAAGTGAGGGATGAAGTGAACGCTTCTCTGGACTTTGCTCTCTTGCTCACGAACACTATTCTACCTCAGTGGCGTCCAACTCCTAGGCCATGGCATTATTGCAAAGGACCCTTGAATCTGCATGTCTGCAACCTCAGTAAATGATATGCTTACATATCAACGCACAACGATATTTCTAGCAGGTGCAGATGCTTAAGGGTTGCTGAGTTCATGGCAGCTTTCTTAACATTCAATGTTTGCTCAGTCAAGAATTACTGCAAATATTGCTGCTAGCACGCAGGAGTCCATAACATATTTTGACATGACAAAGGAGTCCTTGTATCCCAAAAGATGGCATCCAGTACTCTACCCAGAGAGGTCCCCCTGTGTCAAAGAGCAATTCATTTCAGGAGAAACAAGAGGAAGAGAGCCTAGGAGATTAAATATGGTTGGCCATGAGTAAACATGTTGGAGATGGTGGGGGTGGTGGACGGGGAGCACAGGCGAGGCATGAGTTAGGCAGTGCACAGGTGTGTGTGGTTATTGGGCCTGGGTGAGCAAGGGAAGTTATGGGTGGGTAGGAAGGGGTCTGAGTAAGAGTAAGCTTGAGTGGGTGTGAATGGGTGTGGGTGAGTGTGAGTAAATTTGAGTGAGTATGAACAGGTATGAGTGTGCAGAGACAGCAATGCTCCCTCAGTATTCCATCTGCTCCCCTCACGGCCCAGCCACTCCATGCGGTTTGGCAGGACCCATGTGACTATGCAACAGGCTGTGGGCAGAAGTGACCTGTGCCCCTGGCTGTGTGACCATCTGGCTGTCTCTCCTGGTGCTGCAGTGACCAGCAATGTTCCAGAGGGCAGAACTTCATCACTTTGTGTCCCTGAGTGACCGTGTGAGTTCAACCCCACCCCCTGCTAACCACGGTTGGACATGGGGCATGAAGGAGAAATGAATCTGAGTTGTATTAAACCCCTGAGATTTCAGAGCTAATTTTTCTGCAACTTGACCTAACCCGCCCTGGCTAATGCAGTGGGGTCGGGGGGAGGATGGACGTCTGAGTGCTGCATGCGTGCAGTGATAAATGAGTCCAGGTAGGCATTCATTAATTCATTCCACTTACACAACAGATTTCTATGAGGCAGGTGCTGGGGACTCATTAGCAAACAAAATGACCAAAATGCTGGTCCTGCGGAACTCACATTCAAGTGGAGGGGATGAACGATAAAGAAAATTAATTAAGTAGACAGTCTATTGGAAGATGATAAGTGTTATGGGGAAAAAAAACCAGATATCTTAACTGTAACCCTGGATCACAACGGTTGTATGGTTAGACCCTAACAGAAGGTGGGCAGAAGGGGCCCCAAGACCCAAGCCTGGGCTAAGGTCATGGTCTGTCTTGTGGCCTGGCCAGGGGACCCTCCCTGCCTGCATGAAACCCTGAGAGGAAGAACAAAGGAGGCTTCAGGGGCCATCAGTGAATTGTGCAGCTCTGGCTTCTGAGGACGAGTCAGCTTCGTGGATTAAGGAGGGAGCCACGCGGGCCGTGTAGAACTGAGCTGAGCGGAGGAAGGCATGCTTTCTGTCCAGAGCTTCTGACGTGAACTTGCCTCGTCCCTGGGACAGAAAGGCGAGCAACGGAAGTGTGCTGACATTGAACTGTGCCATTTTTCCCTCCTACTTTCTTCCTGTTCATGGGTTTGGGTCTCAAGGTCTTAGGGACTTTAATCCCTGGGGAGGGAGTGACGACCTGAATCTGTGGTCCCTTCCCTTTTCCGCAGCCTAAGATCATGGACTGGAGTTCACATTCCCAGGCTTTCATTTCTTGTCTCCCAGATAAAGATCTCCCCACTCTATAGTTAGCAGCAGCCTCCCCTCCCTGCTCCAGTCCACCTCCCAGAACCTCACGCAGTAAACGAGAGTGTTGCTGAGCCTGGCTTAGTAGGAAAGGAGGAGGATGGGAGCAGGAGGGGGTTTAGAGGACGACATTTGAAACCACGTGAAAGCACATGTCACCTGCAGCGCCAGACAGACTGCCTCAGACCCCTGGGAGAAAGATGTAGCATAGACAGTCTCTTAATTGTGTAGAAATTAAGTACAGTTCATTAAAACACAATATTTAGGTGTAATAATTCTGTGGAGTGGCTTTGAATAATTGAAGATGCATTTAATTTACTGTATTGCTCTGTTGTGAATACCAAGAGTGAGACAATAGCAATTTTTAAAGTTGAGTAAACATTGATTAATAAATTTTCAACAGAGAAGTTCCTTGCTACCAGGCACACGGCTTACTTCTCCGTGCCCAGGCCTTCACTCCTGCATTCGGACATTTGGTGGCTAAGCCTATTTTAAGCTCTTCTGAGCTCCCCATGACTTTACTTTCATCGTGTGCACCAATTTCCACCCACCAGCCGCAGTCTCTGGTCCCTGCCTGTCTTTCACGATAGGTCCTAGAAACTCACAGAATGCATATTATTTCCAGATAATTTTTAAAGTATTAGTTTGATAGTAATAATATTAATAATTAGGTTCAGCACAAAGGATTTATTAAATTTTTTAAAGTAAATGCTCATATTTTCCCCAAATACTATGATAACTCTATAAAACAACCACTCAACTCTTCTAATTCAGCAGAGATGGGTTGATCCTAGATCCAATTCAACTAGTCGATAGCTTTGTGTTGTACTAAATAAATGACAATTTACCGGCAATCTAAGAAATTCCACTGTTGAAATAATAGCAAAGGGGTTAAGGGTAAATAGAACCCAAAAAGAAAAGAAAAAAGTCAGTGAGCGTGTGATATAATAATTAGACTGAAAAGTGGGTGAGCCTGGTAAAATTTTTCGTAAGTTGCATGGACAGGGTCCTGGGCACAGCATCACGTGACCTGTGTTTAAAATTCAACTTTGTTATCATGAGTGTGAGCTTCTACTTGGCTCTTTCACATACCTTAAATTAGTTAATACTTCTTTATCTTCTACTTCTGTTTTCACTCCAAAGTGTTACACATTACAGTATAATTATATGGTGGTACATTGTAACACAATTATACAATAAATTATACAAAGTCATATAGACATAATTATACATGGTAATTTGTGTGCCCCAATAGAATTTACAAAGCATTTGTCCCTAAGTTGTCTTACATGGTATCAACAACTCTTTGGTGGGTCTCATCATCAAACTCAGTCTCAGAGAACACGAGTGGCTGCTCAGGGATGAAAATGGAAACCAGGTTTACAGACCCTGATCCCAGAAGCCAAGTCAAGCCTATTGGCATCCTCTGGTCTATAGCCTCAGCTCCAACAATGCCCTGGTTACCTTCTTACATTCTTTTTATATCTTCTTAATTATACAAGTAAATAAAAATAATTAGTGTACAAATACAATTTTCAACCGCTACAGAGAAAGTAAATCAAACTTCCCTTGACTGTGACCCTTAATTTCAAGCCCTTTTGGTGACTATACTTCCAGAACTGTGTAAGTATAGATATAGATATAGAGAGAGACAAATATACCGATAGATACAAATATAATGTATACAGTAGCAAACTACACAGATCCTTCTTTTGTGCTTGTGCATGTGTGTGTCTCTGTGTGTGCTATTTTCACTCAACACAATGTCTTGGAGCTCTTTCCATGTCAAAGAGTGGGTGATTAGAGGTAAACAGAAGTTTCTATTAGGTGCGTAGGGAAGACTCTTTAAATCAGACCAACTCTGCTCGAAGGTGTGCACATTTTCCCTGCTCTCTCATCCTTCTTCTTCCTGCCTGGAACCCAGTTTGACGGCTGGATCTTGGGCCATGAGACAACCACGAGGAAGAAAACTACTCACTCAGAATGGTAAAGCGGAAACACAGGAGAAGTTTGGGTTCCTGATGGAGCTGCCATACCAGCCCCAGACAGAGCTCATATCTTTATGAGAAATAATTAGTTCGACTTTATGTTGGTTAAATCACACAATGGTTTTCTGTTATATGAAGCTAATCTAATCTTAATTGTTGCAGATTCTGGTACCAGAAATGAGTTGTCCAAAGAAGAGAACCTAAAATATGGAAACGGCCGAAGGTAGGAGGTAAAGAGGTAGCTACTGAGGACTCAGATACCACAGGCTGGAAAGCTGGAGACCCTTGTTATGAGATGAAAAAATACTCCATCAGTCATTCACCTTGGAAAACAGACCTCTTGTTATGTAAGACTATAGTATTAAAACAAATAATAAGGAAATTCCAGAAAGTTAGAATAAGATGATTCTTTCCTGTCACTTTTATCGAAGTTCTATAAGACAGACATCAATTCAGTCCACAAGCACAAATAAAAGGAAATCCTGCATTGCTAAGAAAGACACTCTGCGGCCTGCAAACTAAGTGGACCAAAAATCTCATTTTTGAAGCCATTTTTGCAAGGTTGAAAAGTCCGACTGCTTTTGTGTCTATTACTGAAGCAATGACAAGCCATAATTGAAAAATGTCAGCCTTTGCAAGAGACAAGACCAATGACTGACTACCCAAGTCAGTGAGCCAGCCAGTCCAGGTGACATTCAGAGTATTGCCTTCCCATCCTTGTCCATCGCTTCAGATGGCTTTGAGAATTCATGCATCAAGTTGAAGGAGGCATGGGTGGGGCACATGCTGGTAAGTAGGCTTGACAACCGTGTCCCATCAAGGTCCTTAACCAAGGATGCACTCACATGACACTGACCGGAAACAAGTAGACCTGTAGGCTACCAACCTTTTAGGGAACTATTTTGTTGATTGTCTATTGCTGATAGACAGACGGAAAGGACGGGAAAGGAAAGAAGGAAGAATTTTTCAAATAAAATATAACCATGAGCGGCCATCGAGAGCCTATGGCATCAATCCCTAAAGCAAACCCTACGGAAAACGGGCGAGAGAAGTTGTGCAGCGTCCATGAACAAACTCTGCCATGCCCACCTCAGATGTGGCCAGAGAGTGCACAAATGATACTTCTGGTGGGGTTGTGAGATGGAATATGGGACGACCAGTTAAATATGAATTTCAGATAAGCAATGAATAATTTGGGGGGTATATAACGTAGTCTTGGGGGATACGTGTTACTAAAAAATTATCTTGTTATCTGAAATTCACATTTAATTGGATGTCCTGTATTTTTATTTGCTAAATCTGGCAACCCTACAGAACAGAACCCGGGGCTGCCAGACAGGGTAACCAAGAAATTTACCTCACTCCCAAAATAGGGAATCTGCTATTCCCGCCCAGAGACCTCGTACTTCCTGTGCATCAGTCACTGCCGTGTGAGTCCTCCTCCCCTTTCTGGTGGAATGCTTTCTGTGTAGCTCTCTGTTTTTCCTTCTCTACCAGGGTGTGCTGTGGGGAGATCATTTGACTTTAAATTTACAGTCACCAGATCTGAGGAAGGACCTGCACATCACCCAAACTGAACCGTCTGCTAATTGTGTACCCAAAATCCACTTTGACTTCTTTACTGGTGGAACACTTTTACTACTGGAGTGCCATGTGCCCAGCTAGACGATTTTCCTTTGACAGCTTCCAGTGCAAGTAGGGGTAACTAATAGCACCTAAACACAAGTCATTAAGATCCCCAGAAAGGCTCCTGAAAGGGGGCTAACATAGCAAAGAATCATGCCCTTTGCTTTCCTCTGCCTTATTCCTTCTTCCTGCCTGGAATGTAGATGTGATGGCCGGAGCTCCAGCCATGTCTTGAATTATAGGCAAACTTGAGAACCAAATCAATGCGTTAAGGATGGCGGAACAGACAGCTAGATGGGACTTAGGCTCCTCGTGGTCATGGAGCTGCCATACTTGTCCTGGATCAATGACCTCCAGTTCTCATCCATGTGAAAGATAAATAAGAAGACTTTTTCTTGTTTAAGCCACTTATGTGGGTTTTCTGTCACATGCAGTCAAAGCTAATCTAAACTGTTATATCCATCCTTCCATCACTGGTTTCAAACTCCACCTTTATCTTATACTAAATTCCCACATATGATCTTTTTCTGGTTTCTCTGTTCTGGCTCAGTGATCTATTTTTTTTTTCCCTGCACCAATACCACACTGTGTGATTATTAATGCCACATCTTATATGTTGATATCTTGTAGGACAAGATATTGAACATCATCGATGTCCTTTTTCAAATTTAGCCATTCTTGCACATTTGCTTCCTCATATAAATTTTAGAATTTGCTTATAAAGTTCTGTGATGAGTTTTGTTGAAATTTGGGGGAGGTGATAGTTAATTTAGAGCGAATTAGCTTCTTCATGACTGAGTGCTCCTGTCTATGGAGATAGTATAATCTCTCCATTTATTGGGTTTATCTTGTATGCCTCGGTTAAAACAAACTGCCTTCATAAAGGTCTTTTATACTTCTTTTAGGGTTTTTTTCCTATTTTGTTTTGTCGTTCTTATTTCCTTCATAATTGGGACTTTTTATACATTTTCTAACCTACTACTGATACCATGTAAGAAATCTATTGATTTTTCACATTGACCTCATATTTCATCATCTTCTGTGTTCTCATGGTCATTTTTCCAGTTTGCCAGTTGATTCTCTTCAATATTCTAGGTGAATAATCTCATAGTTTTGCCTCTTCCATTCTGGTATCTATGCGTCTTACATCTTTTCTTTTGTCTTTGTCTCACTTCATAGGCTAGAGCAGTTTTTAACTCTATCACCTAGAGAGCCGTGTAAAATTCCAGCGTCTGGGCCCCACCCTCAGAAATTCTGACTCAAGTGGCCTGGGATGGGGTCCAGACATTGCTGTGACTTTAAGACTCCCACGTGATGCTGGTAGACAACCTGGATTGAAGACGACTGGCCCAGGAGCTCGGGCACAGCACTGAGAAGTGGAGGGGATGGACAGCATCCTCATCCTCTTCCTGACTTCCTGGGAATCTCGGAAACATCGAGTGTGACACTTTGTAGCTCTCTTGTAAATATCCTTTTTCAGATGCAGGAAGTTTTCTACTATATCTAGTTTGAGGAGATTTTTTTTATTAGGGAATAGTTTTATTTTGTGTTTGTACTTTGTCTAGCTTCTTGGGATGAAAGCTCAATTTGATTTTAAGCTCTTTTATTCTTATAAAGGTATTTATGTTTACAAATTTTCCTCAGAATGCCATTTTGTCTATAATTCACAAATTTTGCTCTACAATATTCTTTTTGTTGATATATAAAGAGATTTTAATTTCCATTTTGATTTCTTCTTTAACCCAGTAGTACTTCAAAATGTATATATGGTTTTCTAAAATTTTTAAGTATATGAGATTCTTCGGTTATCTCTCTGTTTTTAACATCTAATTCTATTGAATTTTGCATTTAAAAATTGCCTCTTTGAATTGACCTCTGAAAATGGCCTATTTCTGCCTTTCAGATTTATTGAGATTTCCTTTGCAGCCCAACTTGGGTTGATTTTTAATCTAAAACATAATTACAGAGCCAGCCCTGGTGTTCTAGTGGTTAAGATCCAGCACTCTCCCCATGGCAGCCCTTGTTGGTTTCCTGGTCCTGGAACCACACCACCCGTCTGTCAGCTGCCATGCCGTGGTGACGGCTCACACAAGAGAACTAAACTAACAACTAGGATATGCAACCATGCATGAAGCTTTAAAAAAAAAAGAACATAATTGCAAGTAATATAATCGAAAAGAAAACTATATTCTCTGTTAGGCACAAAACTAACAAAATCAACTTTTTATTTTTCTATTCAAATTCCTTACTTCCTTGGTTTTTTTATCTATTTGCTATGTCAATTTATGAGTGAAGGATGAGACTGTCCATTTTTCCTTGCATTTCCGCTTTAGCTTTATATATGGTTGTGGCTTTGCGCATTTCTCCTTGTATTTCTGTCTGGTTTTGTGTTAATATTTCGAATCTACGTCATTGGCACATAATGGCTTGTAACTGTGGTCCCTCCTTGATGGATTGTTCCTTTTATCTATAAACAGTGCTTCAATTTGCCCTTTTTAATGCTTTTCACATTAAAGGACTTTCTGCCTAATATTAATATCTCTATTCCAGATTTATTTGCCAATATTTGTCTATATTTTTCATCTCTTTATTTTCAATATTTCTTTACCATTTTATTTTAAGAATTTCTCATGTACACAACATATATCTGGATTTGGGTTTTTTTACTCAATTTAATACAAGAGGGGGTGAGAGGAAACTTTAGGAGGTGATGGATATGTCTATGGCCTTGATGGTAGTGATCGTTTCACAGATGTGTACTTGTCCCCAAACTCATTGAGTTGTATGCATTAAATACGTACAGCTTTTTACACGTCAATCGTACCTCAATAAAGTTTTTCTAATGCTATCCGTTAGCATTATGTAAAAGAAGAAAATATAGCGAAAAAGATCCTTGACATTGGTCTTGGCAATGATTTCTTGGATAAGACACCAAAAGCACAGGCAACAAAAGCTAAAATTAAAAAGTGGGACTACATCAAACTAAAGAGCTTCTGCACAGCAAAGGAAATCATCAATAAATTGAAAAAGCAACTACAGAATGGGAGGAAATATTTGCAGTACACAAAGGAAATATTTGCAAACCATGTGTCCGATAAGGGATTAACATTCAAAATATGTAAAGAACTCATACAACTCAGTAGCAACAAAAGCAAATAATCCAATTTAAAACTGGGCAACAGACGTCAATAGACATTTTTCCAAAGACATACAAATGGCCAGTGGTACATGAAAAGGTGCCCAACATCACTAATCATCAGCGAAATGCAAATCAAAACCACAAAGAGATATCACCTCACACTTGTTAGAATGGCTATTATCAAAAGGACAAGAGATAACAAGTGTTATCTCTCAAGGATGTAGAGAAACGGGAACCCTTGTGCCTGTGAAAACAGCCTGGAGTTTCCTCGAAAAATTGCAAATAGAACTCCTATCTAATCCAGCAATCCCTGTCTATATACTTCTGGACATATCCCAAAAGAAATAAAAATAGCATCTTGAAGACATATCTGCACACACGTGTACACAGTGTTGCATATAGCATTATTCACAACAGCCAAGATATGGAGACAACCTCACTGTCCTTAGACAGATAAAAGGATAAAGAAATTGTGGTACGTATGTGTATGTATACACACACACACACACACACACACACACTGGAATATTATTCAACCATAAAAAAAGAAACCCTAAATTTTGCAGCAACATGGATAGACTTTGAGGGCATTATGCTAAGTGAAATGAGCCAGACAAAGACAAATATGTATGGTTTCACATATCTGTGGAATCTAAAAAAAAAAAGCAAATTTTACAGAAAGAGAGAGTAGAATGGTGATTGCCAAGGACTGGGAGGAGGGGAAAGTAGGGAGATGTAAGTCGAAGAATACAAATTTTCAGTTATAAGAAGAATAGTTCAGAGGATCTAATGTACAGAAGGATGACTATGACTAATAATACAGTATTGTATACTTGAAAGTTGCTGAGAGTAGATCTTAAGCATTCTCAACACACACACACAAAAGTTAATTGTGTGAGGTGATGGATGTGTGAATTCTCTTGATCTTGGTAATCACTCCACAATATGTATGTATATCAAATCATCACTTAGTACACTTTAAATATATACAATTATATTTGTCAATTTTTCCTCAATAAAATTAGAAAAAGAAAAAAACTGGCCATTTTAGCTGTTTTGAAGTGTACAATTCATTGAGTACACTCACGTCATTGTGCTGCCGTTACTACCATCTATCTCCAGAGCTCTTTGAATCGTCCCAAACAGAAACTCGCTATTTTCCCCTCCCCCCAGCCCTTGACAACCACTGTTTTACTTTCCGTCTCTATGAAGTTGACTACTCTAGGTGTCTCATATGAGTGGAATCATACAGTATTTGTCTTTTTGTGATTGACTAATTTCACTTCGCATAACGTCTTCAAGCTTCACTCATGTTGTAACATGTGTCAGAATTTCCTTCCTCTTTAAGACTGAATGATATTCCATTGTGCAGATATAGCACATTTTGTTCATCCATTCATCCATTGATGAACTCTTGGATCGCTTCCACCTTTTGGCTATTGTGAATAGCACTACTGTGAACGTGGGTGTATCAGGTTGATTCTTATGGTTGCCATTTCTTCTTGCATCTTTTTGGGGATAATAGTTAAATGTACTCAGAGTCCTGCTCTGCTTGTTTTCCAAACTTTGTACTAAGATGTAACTTCATGGGTTGAGTTTGGTGCCTCTTTCATGGTGTTGACTTCCCTGAAATGGTCTTGGTTTCCAGCTGTGTGCTCATCTTTGTAAAGTTCCCTGGGTGCCAGGATGGAGACGTTACACCAACACGCAACAGCCTGCATGTAGGAAGGGGCCAAATGGGCTGCCCAGGCAGATATGTCAGCCGTTCTCATGATTATGGCAAACGGGTGAGACATGTTGGGGGGCAGGGGCATTAATAATCTTCTGGACATAGGGGCTGTCTGGTTTTTCCAGGTGTTGTCAGCGACCCCAGCCCCTGCCCTGCCTCTCTGATCCAGTCACTGTCCCCTCTTGAAACAAGACACTCAAGATAACATTGTGAACTGAGAAAAGGGCTGCATGTCCCATCAAACACCCCGTCAGGTGCCTCGGGGTCTGCTCTCTTCGTGGTGTCACGCCTCCAGGTTTGCCATCCTGGGGCCCACTCCCATCCGTTGCAGCCCTCCTCCCCTACAGATACGTTTTGACTGCAGTTTCCTTGCTTGCTCTAAGGGACTTCTCATAATTACTGTCCATCAACAGCATCTCATCTTCCTTCCCAGCATGGTGATGGGACCTTCTTAAAATAATTATTTCTGTCACTTCTCGGAAATTAGGGCACAAGGTGGGAGCCGCAGCATGTCCACTGTCTGCCACCTTGAACTGGTTTCTAGCTACTTTTTCCAGTTTCTTGTTCTCAAATTGCCAGTGCAAATCAACAGAGGCTCTTATTTGGGGGAGGATCATGAAACAGAACAGATAGTACTGTGGCATTCATGCATTCGTCTCTGTTAAGCAAACAGGAACTTTCTGGCAGCCAAATATTTTGACAAAAGCTTTGCAATTTCCTTCTTGTACTCTCCCTGAGGAATAGCTTTTCTGAAGCCCAGAGAGTCTGTGGATACTGGTTGGCCTAAAAATGTGAACATTCCTTTGTATAATTTGGGTTTATCTTAACCTACCCCCCAAAGAGGCAAGCGGGCACTGGTTTTCATATACTTATGTGGATAGAAGGAGAAATTGTTCTTCTTGCAACAGCTGGTACAAGAATTCCGGGTAGATCTAGGAAACACACCTTTGTGGGGACAATTCCTGGATAATCCTGCTTAGGATAAGGGCTCAGACTGGAGGTGGGGGCTGAGAGAGAGTAATGTGGAGGATGAAAAACTTTTCCTCTACCCTCTTAGGTTCAACACTTGGGGGCCTGCAAATTAAACTGACAAGAGGCAGATTAGCAAGAGAAAAGTTTATTTGCACATGCAATGCTCATACACCCAGCAGTGCTCAATGATAAGGGGTGGTTATAATTTGGGCTTATCTACCTAACTTAGTAGAGGAAAGGGAAGGGAAAGAAAAGGCTCCCTTTGGGAAATACAAATAGGGGTTTTTTTGGGACAGACAAATGGGGTTTTTAGAAGAACAAATGACAGATAAGAAAGTTGGGGATAATGTTTGTCACTCAGGTATGAGTGGATTCTTCAGGATCATAAAACTCTCCCAGAAAGGGGCTTTATGGCAACCTCTTTTCCCAGAAATTGCTGCTTTTAGTTTGATAAAGGAAGCCCCGAGAAGGCTTTTTTCTGCAACAGTTGAATCTCAAATGTCTTCGGAGTAAAACCATCTTCATACCAACTCTGGAGATACGAGTGGATCCCCCCAGTAGACTCACGTGAGCTTGAGATGCTGGGGAGGAGCTGTTGATCCTCAAAAGAGAAGGAGAGAGACAGGAAGGGAGAGAGGAACAGCAAAATAGCAGAGACTCTAGAGAGCCTGGCACGCCCTCTCGGATGACTCCTCAGATCTTGGGTAAATACACCGCACCCCTGAATTGTCAGCCCTTAGCAATCTTTTGTCGAGACCTCTGTAGGCACTGGGCTTCGAATCCAAGATGGCAGGAGGCTGCACACTTGGATGCTGAGAGGAAAAGACGGAGGAATCAGACCAGCAGGAACTCTCCAGGTTCGTGGGAAACGCCCTGTGTTTTCACAGGTGTGCATTGAGAGGGTGGAACCAGATTTACCTACATTTCCAGGAGGCAGGGAAGCCACAGTTGACAAGGATAATGTGACAATGTCAACCCACTCCCCCTAGGGAGTGTGGGCTTTGAGCTGGGTGTCCAGTCACCTCCTTTCTGTGCCTGGATCTCTCTGGGGACCCATCCCCACAGGGACAACAGCCTTGATTCCAAATATGCCATTCACATCAACCTTTAAAATGTCCTGGAAATGCTGCATTTTAACATATAAACCACATGTCCTAGACTTCTTCTACTCTTACTCCTTCTATTCCTACTCAGGACAAAAATCCTTTGTCAGATTTTTTCAACAGCTCCTGAGAGGCACAATCAACACAACTGCACATACTTACAGTGTATAATGTGACATATGTACAGATACATCCATGAAACCGGCACTACAATCAACATGACAAACACATCCATCTCCCGGAAAAGTTTCCTTGCGAGCCTTGCTAATCCCTCTCTCCTGCCGCTCCCCCAGACAACTACTGATCTACTTTCTGTTATTGCGACTCGTTTGCATTTTTTATAATTTTATATGAATGGATAGAGTATTTACTCTTTTTCGTCTGTCTTCTTTCACTTAACATGACATTCATCCATGTTGTTGCATGCATCAGTGGTTTGTTCCTTTTTATTACTGAGTAGTACTCCACCGCATGGATGTACCACAATTTGTGTATCAACTTGTCTATTGAGGGCCATTTGGGTTGTTCCCAGTTTTTTGCTATTAAAAACAAAGCTGCTAGGAATGTTTATGTACAAGCCTTTGTATGGGCATAGTCTTTCATTTCTCTTGGATGAATACCTAGGAGTAGAATGGCTGGATAATATGTTTATCATTTTAAGCAACTGCCAAACTATTTTCCAAAGTAGTTGTGCCATTTTATATTCCCACCAGCAATGTGTGAGAGTTCCAGCCCAGCTATATCGTTACCAACACTTGGTATAGTGAGTCTTTTTAAGTTTAACCATTCTAGCAGGTATGCAGTGATATCTCCTTGTGGTTTTAATTTGCAATGATGAATGATGTTTTGTATCTTTTCATACGTTTACCTGCCATCAGTATATATTCTTCAGTGGAGTGTCTGTTCAAAGATTTTACCCGCTTTGGATTATTTGCTTTCTTCTTATTGAGTTTTGAGAATTCTTCATTTATTCCTGATCCAAGTCCTTTATATGATTTGCAAATATTTTCTCTTAGATTGTGGTTTTTCTTCTCATTCTTTTAACAGTGTCTTTTGAAGACTAAACATTTTTAATTTTGAGAGTCACTTAAAGAAATTTTTCTTGTATGGGTTGTGCTTTTGCTGACATGTCTAAGAAATCTTGGCCTCACCCAAAGTCACAATGATTTTCCTGTTTCCTTCGAGGAGTTTTATAGTTTTAGGTCTGTGTTCCACTTTAAGTTAATCTTTGTATATGGTGCAAGACCTGGATCAAAATTCTTTTTTTGCATATGGATATCCAGTTGTTTCAGCACCCTTTGTTGGAAACACTGACTTTCTCTGCTGAATTACTTTTGCACCTTTTTTGTCAAAAATCAGTTGTCCACATATATGTGGGTTTATGTGTCTATTCTGATACCAATACAATACTGTAGCTTTATAATGTCTTGCAAAGAGGTAGAGTTACACCTGGGCTTTGTTCTTTTTCAAAGTTGTTTTCACTATTTTAGACCCTTTGCACTTTCATGTGAATTTTTTAACCAGCTTGACAATTTCTACCCAAGGACCCTGTTTGGGATTTTGATTAGGATTATGTTGAACCTATAGGTAAACTTGAGAATTGAATCTTAACAATACTGAGTCTTTCAACCCATGAACATAGTACAACTCTCCCCTTGGTTGTCACCTTTGATTTCTCTCAGTAATGTTTACAGTTTTCAGTGTATATCTTTTACATCGTTTGTAAGATTTATTCCTAAGTTCAAATCTTCCATATCTTTACTGCTTTTCTGTCTATTTTTCTGTCAATTACTTTCTATTTTTTGATGTTATTGGAAATGGTATTTATTTCAATTTCCAATTGTCTGTTGCTAATACATAGAAATACAAGTGATTTTTGTATATTGATGGACATTCTGCAACCTTGCTAAATTCATTTATCTGTTCTAGTAGTTTTCTTATAGATTCCATCAAATTTCCTACATAGACAATGATGTTGTTTACAAATAAGGGCAGTTTTAATTTTTCCTTTTCAATCTAGATGAATTTTCTTTTCTTGCCTTATTTTTTATTTTATTTTTAACAGCTTTATTGAGGTATGATTGATATATTAAAAATTGCACATGTATAATGTATACAATTTGGTGAGTTTGGACATATGCACACACCCATGAAACCATCACCATGATCAAAGTAATAGACAGATCCATCATCTCCAAAAGTTTCTTTGTGTCCCTTTTTGTATGTGTTTGATAAAAATACTTAACATAATATCTACCCTCTTAACAAATTTTTAAGTGCACAAGACAGTATTATTCACTATAGGCACTACGTCACACAGGAGCGCGCTGGAACTTACTCATCTTGTAGTACTTAGACTTTATACCAACTGAACTACAACCCCTCATTCCCACCCCACCCCCACCCCTGACAGTCACCATTCTATCCTCTGCTTCAAGGAATGGACCATTTTAGTCTTGTTGCACTGCCTTGAACCTTCAGTACAACGTGGAATAGGAGCAGTGAGAGAGGAGTGTGTAGCAGCTGCAGGTTTTCATAGATGTACTTTATTAGGTTGAGAGTATGTCCTTCTATTCCTAAGTTGCTGATACTTTTTATCAGTTATGCATGTTAAATTCTTTCAAATGCTTTTTCTGCATCTATTAATATCACTAAATGGTTTTATTTTTCCATTTGTTAGTACAGTGAATTACATTGATTGATTTTTGAATGTTAAACCAACCTTGCATTCATGGGATTAACTTCACTTGGTCATAGTGTATTATCCCTATACTATATTGATGAATTCAATTTGCTGAACTTTTCTTTAGAAGACTTGCACCTATGTCCATGAAGGATATTGCTCTGTAGTTTTCTTGTAATGTCCTATCTGGTTTTGCTTTAGTGACATGCCATAACTGTGTTATGTGTGTTTTCATTTTCACTGAATTTGAAATATTTTCTAATTATCCATTGGATTTCTTCTTTGACCCTTGGGTTGTTTAGAAGCGTATTATTTAGTTTCCAAACATTTGAGGATTTTCCAAAGATCTTTTTTTTATTGATTTCCAATTTAATTCCATTGTAGTCAGAGAGCAGACTTGTATGGACTGAATCTTTTTAAATTTATTGTGACTTATTTTAAGGCCCGGAATGTGATCTATCTTAGTCTTTTCTATTGAAAAGAATGTGAATCCTACTCTTGCTGGGTGGGGTGTTTTATCAATGTCAGTTAGGTCAAATTGGCTCATAGCGTTGTTCAGGTCTTCTATATCTTTACTGCTTTTCTGTCTGTTTTTCTGTCAATTACAGAGAAGAGAGAACTGAAATATCAGACTATGATTGTGCATTTACCTATTTTTTCCTTGAAGTTCTATCAGTTTTTGCTTCGCATATTTTGAGGCTCTGATATTTTGTTATCAGGTGTATAAATTCAAGATTGTTATGTCCTCTTGATAAATTGATCCCTTTATCATTACAATATAACCTTCCTTATCTCTGGGAATACTTTTGAATAATTTTTTAAGTCAAATTTGTTCTTAACATAGGCATATAAACTCTCATTTAATTAGTGTTAGCATGGTATATCTTTTTCCATTCTTTTATTTTTAATCTACTTGTGTCTATTATTTTAAAAGTGTGTTTCTTGTGGCAGCAGAGTTAGACCACACTTTTGTATTCAATCTGAAAACTTCTACCTTTTATTGATTTCCATTTAATATGATTATTAATATGGCCAGGTTTACATCTATCATCTTATTTGTTTTCCCTTTGTCCCATCTTTTCTTTGGTTATTTTTCCCTCTTTTTCTGCTTTCATTTGGGTTAAATGAGTATTTTTGTGCTTTTATTTTGTCTCCATTGTTGGCTTATAAACCAGAACTCGTGGCTTTGTAAATGGAATGGTCCTTTCAGGGTGTACAGTGTACACATGTAACTTACCACAGTTTACTTTCCAGTGATGCTATGCCACTTCCTGTATGGTACGAGAACCTTACAGCTGTGCGCTTCCATTTATCCCCTCCCGTCTTCCCACAGTTCCCGCTGTCGTACATTATCCTTTTGCATATGTTACAAACCCTGCAATGCACTGTGGATTTTTTGGGCTTCGTTGTTGTAATTGTTACTGTTCTTGCTGTGATTGAACAACACAATACACTCTTATTATTTTCGTTTACACAGAAAATTATCTTTAAAGAGACCTAAATAATAAGAAAAAGTCATATGTTGCATCTAGAGCTACTATTTCTGGTGCTCTTCTTTCTTTTGCGTAGATACAGATTTTCATCTCATATCATTTTCCTTCTGTCTAGAAGACTTCCTTTACCATTTCTCGTAGTACAGGTCTGTTGGTGATGAATTTTTTCAGCATTTGATTTTGGAAGATATTTTTGCTGAGGAAAGAATTCTAGCTGGCAATATTTGTCTTTCAGTACTTTAAAGATGTTTCTTCACTGCCTTCTCACTTGCCCTGTTTCTGACAAGAAATCTACTGCCGTCTTTATCTCTGTCCTTCTGTATGTAATGTGTCTTTTGTCCCTGGCTGCTTTTAAGACTTTTTCTTTACCACTTAGTTTTAGCAATTGGATTATGGCGTGCCCTGGTGTAGTGTTCTTCATGCTTCTTGTGCCTGAGATTTGTTGATCTTCTTGGGTAAGTGTTTATAGTCTTAATCAAATTTGGAAATTTTTCAATCATTATTTCTTCAAATATTTTTTCTGCTCCTCCCCTCTTCTCTCTTCTCTTTTAGTGACACCAATTCCATGTTATAAAGCCTCTGAAAGTGGTCCCATAACTCACTGTTGCTTTATTCATTTTTTCAAATTCTTCTTTCTTCTGTATATATTACATTTTGAATAGTTTCTATTGCTATGTATTCAAGTTCACTAATCTTTTCTTCTACAAAGTCTCATCTGCCATTAATCCCATCAAACTTATTTTTCATCTCAGCCCTTGTAGTTTCATCTTTAGAAATTTGATTTTAGTCCTTTTTGATATCTCCCATGTCCTCTACTTAATTTTTTTAAATATAGAATACTGCTATAATAACCAGTTTTATGTCTTCATCTAATAATTCTAATATCCATTTTAGTCCTGGCCAATTTTGATAAATTGATTTTTCTCCTCATTATGGGTCATATTTTCCTGATTCTCTGCATTCCTAACTTTTTATTAGATACCAGATTTTGTAAATTTTACCTTATTGAATGCTGTATATTTTTATATTCCTATAAATATTCTTTTTTTTTCCTATAAATATCCTTGAGCTGTGTTCTGGGATACAGTTAAGTTACTCAAAAACAGGTGAATCCCTTCATGTTTTTCAGGTTCATTGGGCAAGACCAGAGCAGTGCTCACGTTCCCAATGCCGAGGCCAGAGCTTTCTTCGTACCCTGCTCAATGCCTTGTGAACCACAAGGTTACCAGTCTGGCTGGTGGAAACAGGCGCTACTCTCAGGCCTGTGTGGGCACTGGGCGTTGTTACTCCTAGTCCATTGGCTGGTGCTTTCCCCGGCCCCTGCACTTTCCTCACTTGCAGGCCCTGATCAGTCCTCAACTGAATACGTGAGTGGGACCCTTGGAAGAGCTCTAGAGTTCTCTGTCTGTGCTGCTCTCTCCTCTCCAGATCTCCCAGACTCTCACTTCCAGCTCCTCAACTGAGGAGATCTGTTGGGCTCTGCCTTGGTTCTCTTCCTTGTGCTGCAGCCTGGAAATCCAACTTCCCACCAAATGGATGGAATTAAAAGTGAGGAAAGATGGAAGGCAGAGATAGGGGTTAGGGATGAGTTCCACGATACCAGAATATGAAGCCAGATAGAGAGCCAAAGGCCTGATCAGGAGCTTGGATTCAATTCTAGAGGCAATGAGAAGTTATCCAAAAAATCTGAGCAGTAGTAGACGTCATCAGATTTACCTAAATAATAACATTAGCTAACAGTTATTGAACGTTTATTATGAGTCAGATCCTTTTCTACATGCTTCCCACTTCTCATTTTATAAATCCACACAACAACCCTATGACGGAAGCTCTGTTACCTTCATTTCACTTGCAAGGAAAATGAGAAGCAGAGAGATTAAGTAATGAGCCATAGGTGACAGCAGGTAATCGGTTCAGAGCCCAGGCCCCCTGCACCACCACTCTGGCTGCAGTGTGGAGGCTGACTGGAGCAAGACCAGAGGCAGGCAACAATCTGGGGAAAAGGGACAAGGCCTGAACCAAGGGAAGGAGGAGGATGGGAGGAGAAGGTGATGAATTCATTTGGGTATACTGGGTCTGCATTCCTGTGCTGGATTTGCATTTCTTTGCTAGGCTTACATTCCCAGGATCAGGTGGAAAGAGGTGTCCATGAGGCAAACAGGTAGGTCTGGAGCTCAGGGGGGAGTCCAGTGGGATTAGAATATCATCCATGTCCAGACGTTAGTAGGTACCATGGGATAGATTAGACCTCTTAGGAAGGGGGAGACAAGATGATTGGCTCTGTCTAAAGATCTAGCTGGAGACAGGGACACAGAACCAGGATTAGGGTTTGTGTCTTAAGATGAGTCATCCCTTCTTCCTTATGCCTAACCATAGAAGTTTCTAAGAACAACTTACTATGTGCATCTTGTGACAGCCCATCATGCTCTGAGGCTAGATATACACCACACCTCGTAAGAGGCAGCACGGTGAGACAGAGTCAGACAGACCTGCACTTGAATCATGGCTCCACCGTCTGGCAGCTGCATGACCTTGGATAGATCATTTAATTTCTCTAAGCCTCCATTTCCTTTTTCAAAAAAATGCAGCTAATAATACCTACCTCATAGAGTGTATGTGAGGATTAAACGAACAAATGTATGGAAAGCACCAAGTAGACACATGGTAGACACTCAAAAGATGATCGATTAGCCGTCTCTCCTCCAGTGCCAGCAGCTCCCTTCAGAGCACACCTGAAGTCACTTCAGTCTTGGAACGGCCGCCATCTAGTCCTTCACCAGCCCCTTCGCTTGTGCTGATGGGAAGTAGGAAGGCAGGAAGGCTGCACACCACATGGCAAAGAAGTCATCCTTAGAAAATAGCATGTTTAGTGGGAAATGTTTTAATCAGACACTTCGGAGTTCCAAGACAGACTCTGACACTTGCTCGCCATGTGATCTTAAGCAAATCATCCAACTGGTCCGAGCCTTAGTTTCCTCATCTAAAAAGGGGGTTATAACCCCACCTCACAGGACTCTTCTAAGGATTCAATGAGATCCCAGATGCAAATCACCTACCGTAAAGTCTGGTATACAGCATGCGCTCAATAAATGTTAGTTCCTATCACCTTCGGCTTTCTTTCTGGTCTTTGTCCACGGAAACAAAGACAGCTCTATCTTCCCCCATCTTAAAGTCCAAAGCACTCCCCATCTCCTTCTAATGGAATGCTCCCCTTCTTCCTCCTGTGACCTTTATTTCTGAGAAAATTCTGCCTTCCTTCTAGACAGGGAGCTGCCTAGGGGACAGAGACTATGTCTGACCCATCTCCGTCTTCCCCAGACGGCCCGGTTCACAGGAGATCCATAGTAAATGTGCCCTGAATAAAGGGATGAATGAATAACTAAATGAATGACACTGCACTTACATCAGAAGCTGCGAGGGAGAGAAAATTAATTTGCAGATGGAATTATTACATTGTGTACCCAATCTTGCAAAACAATGAGGCACAGCTTGTAGGAGTTTCAAACACTTTTTCAGAAATTTAATTGCCAGTTAATTTTCCTGCAAAACACAGTAACCTCTATAAGCTAGAGAAAACAAGACACAGCTCTGAAAACCTCATTAGGCTCTGCCTGAAACTGCTAGGGCTTTTTCTGAGTTAGAAACCTGAGAATGCGAGCTGCCTTGATTGTCACTATCTTTGGTCATGAGCAGAATGCCTTCACCCTGATTCTTCTAGTCCTCAAATCCCACTGAGAGGGTACAGCTCCACAGGAGTGGGGGTGACCTAGGCAGAGTCATCCCCAATCTTGCTCTCACTGTGTGCTCTCATGATCAGAGCTGAGTCTATGACAAGAGTTGGGGCTCATCCGTGACTGTGATCAGGGCTCTGTCTGTGACCAGGATGTGGGCTCAGCCTGTGCCCAGAATCAATTCTCAGACTGCGACGAGGATTGTGGCTCAGTCTGCGATGAGGCATGGGGCTCAGTCTGTGACCATGATCAGGGCACAGTCTGGGGCTGAGATGCAGGCTCAGCCTCCATCTATAGTCACAGCTATGGTCACACACCTATACAGCTGCAGCTGAAATCAGAAGTGGACCAATAGGACTGACATGACACAAACACCTGGAGTGTCCCTTACTCTACTCAATAAATAATCGTTGAATTGAATTAAATAAATTCTACATGATTCTTTGGAGTCCCAGGATGAGGTGGAACTTGGACAGGACGGGGAAGAGTGAGAAGGAGCAGGTCATCAGCCCTGATGAGGATAAGCCCAGAATTCAGGTGTACCAGACAGAGTGAAATCTTGCCCTGACCCATTTAAGCAACTTCTTGGCCAGGGAGTTGGATCTGTCACCTTCAGCTGCACGGTAACCCACATAGAGATCACAGAGCCCCAGACAGCTGCCTGGAGCTGTGTGCCCGCAGACCAGAGTCTGTCGGCTCCAGTAGCGATCACCTACTTGGGTATCATAGCTAAGTGGGTCAGCATTTGCCGGCCACTCTGCTGATTAATAGTGTGTAGAGTGGCTATCTCATGGTGCTGGGGCACCGTGACTCAAGTCGGGAGATGCCGCTGCGCCAGCAATGAGCTCACTCCGTGATGGGCAGAGAGGCTCATAAAGTTTTAAATCTCAGTGGCTACATTTTGGGTTCTCATGAATTCTTTGCATCAATTTGTCCCCTCCTCGGCCTCCACTCTCTGCCTCCTCCAGTGTCCAATCTGAAGGACACCTTTGAAATGAGGGATGAGACATAATGAAGCTAGGTATAAAATTAATCAAATATGACATGAGAATTGATGTGGAAGGCAATCCCGTCAGCGCATTATTCACCTCCGCGGAGCGCTCTTTGTTTACTGTTTGCAGCATCTGTGAAGGACTCAGGCAAGGAGCAACACCAGGGATTATTTTTCAGAATGAGGACTGGAGGGAGAAAACAGTTACTAAGGAGGGCAGTTCCCATATTTAAATACCCTGAGATTCTTGTAGGTTGACTTTTCTTGTTTGGCTCTAGTTAGAAGAAGTGTCTAATGATGGCTTCACAGACCCTGAGTGCCATGTGCTACAGCAGAAGACACTCATTTCTTTGTGCATTCATTCATTCATTCACTCATTCAATACTATTTACTGAGCATCTACTCTGTGCCTGACCCTGTAGTCGACACAAGAGCAAGCCAACAAAAATAATAGTAGTGGTTGCAATAGGAACAGTTGTTGACGTTAGCTAAGATTCATTGAAGATTTACCATATGCTGGACCTCGGGCTGAGCACTTTGTAAGCATCACCCTATTTAATTTGACATAACAGTAGCTACTATTAGTGTCCTCATTTCACAGAGGAGGAAACTGAGTCATGAAGCAGTTAAGTCACTTGCTCAGGGCTAAGCAAATAGTAAGTGGTCAAATTCACGGCACAAGTAAGGCCGTTCAGATCTTCCCTCCCCATCAAGTGAATTGTAAGCAGAGTCACTGAAAGATTCAGACATGGGTTGGGATTCATTTATCCCCCAGGCAGTGCCTGGACAAGACATCCCTACACTTCTGCCTCTGCCACTACTCTGGTCCTTTTTTATGCCAAGCTTTCAACATCCCCCACCTTGTGCCAGTACATTCCCTTTGGCTTAAGTTATCCAGAATTGACTTCTGTTGCCTGCATCAAAGAACTCTAACTGGTCCAGGTAGTGAGCTCTCCATCAGAGGCGTGGAGGCTGCATGAACATGTGGTAGGCTACGAGGAAGGGGTTCACACATGAAATGTTGGGATGGATTGTATTTTCCAAAGATGGCTGCTGTCCCACATCCTCTTCTAGAACTTTGCGACTTACCTGTTGAGTGGTAGGGACAGTGTCCCCTCCACTTGAACCCAGGCAGAACTTTGTAACTGCCTCAGCCAATGGAGCATGACAGAAGCAACATTCTGTGACCCCCAAGGCTAGATGACAACAGTGCCATGCACTCTGCCTTGCCCTCTTGGGATGCTTCCTTCTGGAACCCAGTCACCATGCTGTGTGCAACCCCATAGCAGCCTATATGGAGAGACCATATGGCGCACGGCCCAGATAACAGCCAGCGATAGCCTCAGATATGAGTGAAGACATCTCCAGATGATTCCAGCCTAAAGCCGTTGAGTGACAACACCCCTATCACCAGCCTTCAAGTCAACCCGGCTGAGGCCCCAGATGTTATAGAGCAGAGACACTCTATCCCTGATGGGTTCTGTCCAAATTCCTGACCCCCAGAATCTGTAAGCATAATAAAACGGCTGCATTACACCATTGAGTGTTGCAGCGATAGCAACTGATGGGTGTTTGGAAGAGAGGACCATTAGCTTCATGTCCAACCTGGAAACTCTTAGCTCAGCCACTTCCCACAGGAACTGCTGCCCACGCCCAGAAACATGCCAAGGCACGGGTGCTCATTGCTAATCTCCCACTCTGGGAAAGTGGAGCTTCAGAGGCCAGACTCGGAGTGAGGGCTCAAGTCTGGGATCTGAAAAACTAAACCCACGTGCTCAGCAGACACCCCATTTGCTAACAAGAAGTTTCAGGCGTCGACTGGGAAGAAGCACCTCCTGGGGAAGTATCCCATTTAGAAACTGGAAGAACAAGAAGGCCATCACAAATTCCTCTGAAGGGTACATCCTATTTGTTATTCGGGGAAGAGTCATTTGTATTTAAAGGACATCAAACAAACCAGCAGAGCCTTCTTTATGGGCAAGGGAGAGATGGAGCAGGGCAAATAAACAGGGGATGCAAAAATGATAGCATCGGGAAGTTATCTAGAGACAAACAAAATGTCCTGAGCAGCTGAGAATTTCATTAGAGTAAGTCTTTGTTAAAAGTGATGCTCTGTTCTTGTCACCACTGCAATCGGACCATCTCTTTCCTGCAAATGGAATGGCATTCACGCTGGGGACAAGGACAATCGAGATCTGTCTCTGGCGTGTGTGTGTGTGTGTTCATGTGCAAGTGTCCCCATCCCCAGACCTCTGTCATCGTGCCCTTGTCTTTGTGTTGTGACTAAGAGGACGGAATCCTGAGTCAGGATGCTTGGGCTCAAATCCTGTGCGGCCTCAGGAAAATTACTCACTCTCTCTACACCTCAGTTTTCTCACCTATAAAGAAAAGGGTCACAATAGTACATATTCTCTGCTAGGGTGTTGTGGGGGGTTAATGAAATATTAGCACAGTCCTTGACACTAAGGGGATTTCCATTTTATTATTATCTTTATTATTACCGCGAGCTTTTCTGGGCCCCTGTGGGTTTCTTGGTTGATAAGGCCCCAAGTATCTATGCCTATTTACATTTCTGAACCTGTATGACTGTCTTTACTTTCTTTCCCACCTCATGGACTCCCAGCAATTCCTTTTCCATCTGTGTCTGCAGTCGATGCTCCACTCTTCCCTGGATGAAGAGTTGGAAACCATGGAAGTGCCATGGATGAGGGAGGGAAATACGACCCCAACTGTTTTATGGGGCAGGGTAATTAACATCGACTTCTGTAATCAACAACCTCAAAGTCTCAGTGATTTAACCAAACATGGGTTGGTTTCTCATTCATGTCACAGCCTGCGGTAAGCAAGGAAACTGACTTTGGGGGCTCTCCTCCAAGTCGGGACTCAGGGGATCCAGGTTCCTTCCATCCTCTAGAACCACCATCCTGGATGACTGAGAGGTGTGTAGATGTTTTTAACCCAATCCTGGAAAAGGTTTACGTCACTTCTGCCCAGACCCCATTGGTCAGGACTCAGTGTGTGATAAACAATAACACTGATTTTGCCACAAAGAGTAAATTCTGAGTTCAAAGAGAAATGTTACCGTCTGTCTGCAAAAAAAGTATGGAGCCTATTAGGACTCAGACTCAGTGTATTCCCCACGCTCTTATTCCTGGGGTTGGGGGTGGTACTAAATCTGCTCCCTTCTCTCCATCCCACCCTCATCCAGGCCACCTTCGCCCCTTCCAAGGACTTCTGCATTATGTGCCTCATTGCTCTCCCTGCCCCATTCTTGCCTTCTCTTTTCCATGCTGCACGATGTAGCCAGGTTGACTGTTCTGAAATGAAAATCGGAATCCACCCCTCACATAGAAGACCCTGCAACTGTTCCCCATCGGTCTTAGAAATCAAGACAAAACCCCTGAGCTTACAAGGCTTCCCCGCCTCCCTCCCTCCCCGGCCTCACCTCTCTCCACTCTTCCCTTTGAACTCTGGATTCCACCCGGACTCTCCAACGATTCCTCAAATTCACCACGCTATTCTCATCTCTGAGCAACATGTCCCGTCGCCCCTGCCTCAAACACACATGCCTACCCACCTCGGGCCCTTCCAGCTGCTTGATTCCTATCCCATTCAAATCCCAACTTGAAATTTACTCCTCACCCCACAGTGGATTGGGTCTCCTCCTCCTCACTCTCAAACACCCTATCTTAAACCTCATGCCTCTTCATTGTTAAGTTGTCTGAAATTCCCTCCAAACTCCAGGCCCCATAAGAGCAGGGATCACTCTACAGTCCATTCACCGCTGTCTCCCCGGCAGCACCCACAGCACCTCACACGTAGTAAGTAGCCAATAAATAGCCATGAAGTTAATGAAGCACTCTATCAGAGCGTTTCACCAGATCCTATTGTACCCACCTGTTTACCCCCCTGCCTTCCTCTCCTTGATGGAAACTCCCTAAAGTCTCCCGTGAATTTCTGATGCCTAAACCAGGACTTTGCATGCAAGAGAGAAAAATGAGGGAATGACTCATTTTGACCACAAAAAAAAAAAATCATAACTGATTTCTCATCTTCAACTGTCAGCTGTGACGACATCTGAAACCAGGCGGTGTGCGAGCCAGAAATGAGGCGGCAGTGACGCTGGGAACCAGATTCGACGTGAGTTGAGCACTGGCTCCATGTCAGGCCTTAAAGTTGTCCAAGGCTCCCTGTGGAGCCGTCGCCTCATTCAGCAGAGCCTGGGGAGAGCCAGGTATTTTCTTTTGAGATTCAGCCCTCCGTGGTAGTTAATTAGTCAGAGCTTCGGGTAATTGGATTTTCTCCCTAGGACAATATTATCTGAGACCCGAACCAACACAGACTGCCCAGGAGCCAGCAGCACGTCCAAGCCCCAGCCTCTTTCCCAAGCTCCGAGGAGAGTCCGGGTGAGACAGAGGCCGAAAGAGAGTGTTTCTTCACGTCATAGAGACTCGTGATTTCACCTCCCTTTTCCTGAGCACGAAGGGAAAGAAAGTCAAACAAAGAGATCCTTTGGCAGCAGATGGTGAGCAAGATCGGTTGGGAAAATCTCTTTTGGGGTTGAAAGAAAAAACCGCAGAGATGCCTCTGTCGAGGAATTTGTGATGGCCTTCATGTTCTTCCAGTTTCTAAATGGGATACTTCCCCAGGAGGTGCTTCTTCCCAGTCGACGCCTGAAACTTCTTGTTAGCAAATGGGGTGTCTGCTGAGCACGTGGGTTTAGTTTTTCAGATCCCAGACTTGAGCCCTCACTCCGAGTCTGGCCTCTGAAGCTCCACTCTCCCAGAGTGGGAGATTAGCAACGAGCACCCGTGCCTTGGCATGTTTCTGGGCGTGGGCAACAGTTCCTGTGGGAAGTGGCTGAGCTAAGAGTTTCCAGGTTGGACATGAAGCTAATGGTCCTCTCTTCCAAACACCCATCAGTTGCTATCGCTGCAACACTCAATGGTGTAATGCAGCCAGACGACTCCCACACGCCTGGGATGATTTTATTTTCCAGCCTAAAAAGCTTCATTCAAGGGAAGATCAAATCCACAGAGCTGTCTTGCGCCATTCATTCGAGCCAGCGTGAGCCCGTCTCAGGAAGCACGGGAATGAAAGCCAAACAGTCTGAGCCCGACTCACCACCCAGGACCAGCGGCGGGGAGCAGGGCATGGGGATGCAGATGCTGGTTTCCATGGTGGCCACAAAGAGCTGGGCCATGAGTTACGCCACTGGCAGAGGATGCTCAGCTTCCCACAGGAGGCCAGGACGGGGGAACCGTTGTGCAGACATTAATCCACATTGCCAGTGCCACCAGGGGACAGCCACAAACTACCCCTGCCTCTGGAAGGGTTTCCCAAACCTCAGCCACACATCTGTCCCCAAGACACACTGACATTGGGTACCTCCTGAAATGATGCAGTGATAGGGCAGAACATCACTTCTGTGATCTTCATGAGAAAACACCAGACAACCCCAAACTGAGAGACATTCCACAAAACGACTAGCCAGGACTCTTCAAAAGGATCAAGATTATGAAAGATAAAGACTAAGGGACTGTCACAGATTGGGGGAGACTAAACAGATAGAACTACTAAACGTCATGTGGGAGCCTGGATTAGATCCTGAGCCAGAAGAAGAATGTTAGTGGGAAACTGGCGAAATACAAATAAGATCTGTAGATTAGTCAATGGCATCGAATCAACATTAATTTTCTGGTTTCAATAATTGTACTATGGTTATGTAAGGTGTCAGCCTTAGGGGAAGCTGGGTAAGGGGCATATGGGAATGCTCCATACTATCCTTACACCTCCTCTGTAAGTCTAAAATTGTTTCCAAAAAAGTAAAAGAATCTGGGACCAGCCCAGTGGCATAGCGGTTAAGTTCAAATGCTCCACTTTGGCGGCCCAGGGTTGGCCAAGTCAGATCCCAAGTGCAGACGTATGCACAGCTCATCAGGACACACTGTGGCGGGCATCCCACATATAAAGTAGAGGAAGATGGGCACGGATGTTAGCTCAGGGCCAATCTTCCTCAGCAAAAAAAAAAAAAAGGGTAAAAGAATCTGGACACAGACTTTTTCTTTTTTACTGAAATATCTTTTTTTTCTGCTACCACCTCACAGTTGCTATGAAAATTGAGACACTATTTGTAAAGTGCTTGGTATGGGGCTTGATACAAAAAAGGGTGGTCAGTGGTCAATAATGTTAGCTTTGTCATTTTTCAAATTCTAAGGCTGGTGCAATTCACAGGAGGCCCAAAGCTGTCACTGGACAGAAGCATCAACACTTTCCAGGTGGTTCCTGTGTTGGAGGTGGGGGTGGGGGAAAGAGGGACGCTTGTCCTTCTGATTGAAAACTTTCTTTTTCACAGGTAGCTTCAAGATACTATTTTAGGAATAAGGTTTTTGTTTCATTACTCTTAAACTTTATGTTACATATACCCTTGTACGTATGATACATTTGATAACTTTTCCAAAGTAGCTCTTTTCTTCATGAAATACACTTTTATTTTCAAAGGAAACTTGCCATCCAGGCCAAACATGAAAAACCAGGGTCATCAGCCATAAAACAAAGTTAACTGGTAAAAATGAATATAGTGGAAGCAAGGTACCACTGCCTGCTGGAGGCTCTGAGCTCAAGACCTCTTCCCTCTTTGTTGAAAAGGGAAATTAGCAACTGCTGGAGAAGCGTTGAAACATATCAGCATCCAACGGGCTCCTTCTCCTTGATGTAATCAGAGTGAAAGAGATTTGAAAAGGGAGTAATTTCCTCACTACGGGATTCCATGTTAGTTACTGTCTTGTCTGTGCACCTTTTAAGACCATTGCTGGTACCACCCAAAATCGTATACCACTTTGGGAAAACACTGCTTTTTTGAAACCTCATGGTGAGGTTTGAAGCCCATGGGGCCGTGGAACGGAAGTCAAAGGCTTGCTGCTGGAAGGAAGAGCCATCATCACTGTGTTACCTCGGGGGTGGGGAGACAGCAGTCGTACAGGCTGAGGGTGGGCTGTAAATTGGTTGGACTTCTTTGAACACACTCTTTGATCCACTAACTTCTCCTTGTAGGTATTTTTCCTGCAAATTTAATTGTGAGTCATAACAGTATTTTTGGCAATAGGGAAAGACAGAAACATCTTAAACGTCCAACAGTAAGGAATGTGGAATATTATACACCCAGCTACTTCCCAGCCAAAAAGAATGGGAAATATGCTCATGTGCCGATACAGAACAGTTTCCAACATATATGATGTGAAGAAAGCAAGGTGCATAATAGTGTAAATAGCATGATTCCATTTTTTTTAAGTGGACATGGACATTGTATCAGTCAGCTATTGCTGCATAACAAACAACTCCAAACCTCAGTGACATACAATAAGCATTTATTATCAGGCTCAAAGATGTGCCATCTGTTGGGGCAGCTCCACCCTTTCCAATCAGGAGACCACAGAGAGGCTGGAGCAGCTCTGATGCACACGTCTCCCATTCTTCTAGGACCAGCCATCTACTTGGGGCATGCTCCTCTCACGGTCACAGCAGAAGCATAACAGCAGAGCTCCATCAAGTAAGCATATTTCAAATCTTTATTTATGTCACATCTACTAGCATCCCATTAGCCTGAGCAAGTCATGGCCAAGCCCAGCATCAATGGGGCCAGGAAGTATGCTTCTGGAGGAGCAGAGGTGGGAATATTTGCTGAACAAATATTCCTAAAGATCATCTATATATGAGATATATATGCATTTATACTTGATGTGTCACATTTTGTACATATATATATTCAGCCTATAGAGAATTCCTAAGGAAGAGCACACGGGAAATTACCAGTGGTCGTATCCAGGGAGCAGAACTGCGAGACCAGGGTCAGGATGGGAGGGAGGCTTATCTGTCATCATCCTTTTGCAATGTTTGAATTTTGTACAATTTGCATGTATCATTTTCACAAAAGAATGGAAACCACATTTACCGCTCTCTGCTCCACAGGGCATTTCTTTTCATATCGACTATCTTATTTGACGCTCCCCCTGGAGCCAGGCAGGCAGAAAAGAGATTATGACCCCACTTTGTGGCTGAGCAGGAAACTGAGATCCTGCCAGGTACAGCAACAAAGGCAGACAGCTAAAAAAGGGCCAGCCAGGCCTTGAAGCCAGATCTGTTTCACATCTCGGACCAAAGCACCCCTCCACACCATGCAGCTTGCCACAGCCAGTGCCCACCAGTGCTGTCCAGAGAAGGGTCCGCCCTGTGGACCAGCATGGGAGTAAAACCCCTCGGTCCCAATGCACAGCATGTGGGAGAGACTGAATGTGGACCGTCCCTCAGACAGCGTCTTGTCCAACCTGGCCTTTCTACAGATGGGCAAAGAGAGGCCCAGATTCACAAAGCAGGTGCCTCCGTCTCCCTGTATCTCAGATAGACCTTAACGCTCACCTAGTTTGGGGGATCGAAGAAGACGATGTGTATGAGAGGGTTTTGCAGCCTGGAGGGTGTGAGGCAAGATTCCAGGACTTGCTCGCCCAGCGTTCCCTACCCACAGGAGAGCCAGGAGACCACCCAGATAAACGGGCTCAGCCTGGAGCAGCAGGTTCTCAGGGTGAACATCACTGCTCTCAAGAGAAGCCAAGGGGCTGTGAGCCACCAGGGCAGGGAGCGGCTGCTCCGAGACAGCACGTGTCAGCTTTGTACCGCAAACACACCCGAGAATTATTCTGCGGCACACTTCATGCCTGAGCTGGGGCTGGTTTCTGTGAGTTCCTTCGCGGCTCGGCGCTTAAACCGTTGCCTTACCAGAGCTGCAGCCCTGTGGGAAGGGCCGAGGGGGCTGCCAAGCTTCTTCCCCCTTCACCATTCCCTTCCCACCCTAGGCGGGCTCCCCTCGTGAGTCTCCTTCCCCAGGGCAGGCGGGCGTCCCCAGGACAGCCTCCCCTCTCAGCACAGTGCCCTCCACTCCCCCTGTCGTCGTCACTCAGAAGGCAACAAAGAAACGGGTGGGAGGGAACAAATGGAGGCGCCAGATGCTGGTGAGCGAGCAGAAAGGGGGGGGGGGCCCCGCAGAGCCCCACTTAAGCCATTTTCAACTTTGCATCAAATGGAAATTTCTGTGAGCCGCGCTGAAAGCTCCTACAATGACTAATGTGGCCAAGCGAGCTCTAGGAACAAATGGATGCTAATTATTTTGTGGAAAGCCAGACAAGTGGAGAATTTAAACAGGAGGGCTGCTTGGCAGATGGTGGGCAATCTGAAGGCTCAGAAAGGCAGGGCCTGCTCCTCCCCGCCCCCCAGCTCGAGGCCAGGCTCTGCAGAGATAGCCCTGTGCAAGGTCCCAGAGAGCCCCCGGGCTCTGGGCCCCCACCAGCTTTGCAGCCGCCCAAAGTGAAGCTTGCTGCACCTCCTTCCTGCAGAGGGAAGTCCAGGGGGCTGGTGTGAAGTGGGCAACACCAAACAGCCCCGCAGGGGGCCCCCTAGTTGACGTTCCAGGGCTTGGGGAATAAGGCGTGCAAAGGCTCTGGTAAGCCCACCGCCAGGAGGAGGGCACAGAACACGTGCATTTGGTTTTCCCCCACAGGCTGGAGGGGGCTGGGCTTCCCGCCCCCCACCAGCCTCACCAAAGGGTGCTTGGTGGTGCTTGGAGGCCACCTCCCTCCCCGGGGCCATCCAGCCCGCCCAGGAGGTGGCAGTCGGTGCCCTGTACACCCCAGGGCACCGCACAGCTGCACATTTCCAGCTCACTCCTCACGGCTTCATTCCTTTCAGCTCAGGCCATTCCATCTTCCTGGAATGCTTGTCCCTTCTCCTCTCCTGACCACCTCCCACTGGGCTTTCAGGATTGGGGTGTCACCTCCTCCCGAAGCCCACCCCAACCCCCTCACTGGGCCCACACAGTCCCCTGTGCCTGGCCCCCACTGCACTTAGTGCCCAGAAGTGTTAGTGACTTTAATTCCCTTGAGGACAGGGCCTTGCCCCGTTGCCCACAAGTGCCCCCAGGACACGGGCCCAGCTGGGGGTCGGCATTTGGAAGGCCCTTGCTCCCTGGAGACGAGCCCGGCGCCCAGGGTCGGACCGCCTCCCACGCCGGAAGGGGCCCGGGCTGCTCCCCACACACACACACAGAGGGACCCCGCGGCTCATTAGAAAGACACAGGAGGTGGGAATGACTCAACTTCCCTCATCCTTCTGGCTGCTCAAGAGGCTTAGCCCCAAAGCAGTCACAGAAGCAACAGAGAAGACAACCACGGGCGGTGGACCGGAAGGATCCCCAACCCCGTGGATCCCACCCACCCCACCTGCCGCCCCGGGGGAGTCAGGAGCAGAGAGAGGAAGGGGCAGCTGAGGGTAGAGCCCGACCAGGAGTCAGGTCAAAGTGACAGCAATAATGGCACAAGCACTTCGATAAAAGCTTACTGTGTGCTAGGGGCAGGTGTAAGCACTTTACGTGGATTGACTCATCTAATCCTCTCAACAACCCTACGAGACCAGGAACTATTGTCATGTGTATTTTACACATACAGAAACTGAGGCACAGAATGGTTAAGTAATTTGTCCAGAGCCACACAGCAGAGCTGGGATTCAAACCGTGAGGTCTGGCTGCAGAGTCTGTGCCCACAAGACTAAGCTGGAATCCTTCGTCCCCGCCCCTAGGACACAGGATAATGTCCCTGCGCTCAGCCGACTCCTTGGGGGGTCCTTCCTCAACAGGGACTTTCCCAGTGCAGAAGACAATGCCCACTGGAGGAAACCAACTTTCTGAGAAAAGAACTAATTCAGATGTGTTTTCTGAATAGCACCCACTCAGTCACCTGTATCGAAAAAGGGACATCCATTATTTGCCATAACTAGTCTATTGCCCTGTCCCTTTCAAAACTTTAAAACTTCCTGGTTTTTCCCACCACTTGTGATAAGTGAGGCAAAGAAAGGCCAATGGATGTTCAGAGGAAGAAGACCTGAGTTCTGGTGCCAGCTCTGTTTCTCGTATGAGCTGTGTGACCCTAGACAACTGTCCAAACCTCTCTGAGCCTGTGATCTGTCAGCAGTATAATGGGATAGAGTACCTTCACTCCAACAGCACTGGACGGAACACAGGCCATGCTCTGCTCCCAGTAAAGGAGGGAGGCGAGGACAAGGCACCACAGCGCCCGTCGAAGTGGGACACAGACAGGAGCGCTCGCTCGGGACTGCCTGGGAGGGATCAGGAAAGGTATCAGGATGCTGGAATACCCTGAGTGGAGGCTTGGAAGACAAGTCGCAGGTTGCCAGGCTGGAAAGGGTGCCGAGGCAGGTGGAGCAGCCCGATGAAAGGCAAATGTGAAGTTGGCGTGTTCAGAGGACGGCAAACAGTTCTCGGGGAGCTCTGGGGTGGGGGGTTGGCCGGGGGCTGGGGGAGACAAGGACTGTGGAAGTGCTTTGTCATATGACAGCTGGAAAGGTCGTTCGAGGGCATCCCCCAGGGGCTGCAAACTCAGATGGCTTTGGGGCTCTGGCAGGTGATACAAATAAGTGAAGTGGGGCTGGTGTGAGACAGTAGGGAGGGGCGAAGTGTGTGGCAATTAGAGGGTAGGACCTGCCTAAAGGCATCCAGCTTTTTTGACCCCATGAAATATGTTTGCACGTTGAACTTGAGCTTGTAACTCCTGCTCTGTTCTGATCCTTTCACTATACAGACAGTCATGACCGTTACACACACAGGTTGTGGCCACTGGGTGCCCCCTCCACAGCTGTACTTGTAACCCACAGGTCCTCAGACCTCCCCTCCTCTGGGCACGTATGGTGACAGCATCACGCTCCAAGACCTCTTCCCCACTTCCCTCCCTCCGTCTTGCTCTCACAGTCTCCTGTGCACTGGGATCCTGGAGTCTGGCTCAGTGCCCTGCTCTTCCCACCCTCTCTGCTGGTGACATTGAGCCATCTGCTGCCCACTCCTCCCCTGCCCCAGGCCCAGGTCCCCCTTTGATGCCCCTCTGTTCTTGCTTCATTGTCACCATTGCAGAGTAGCTGAGACTCACTCCCCTTCTGCTGACCCTCATACGCCCAGATGGGCCCCACAGCTGGTCCACTTGGGCCCCTGGGAGTTCCAGCACTTTCTGACAGTAGCACCCTTCTTCCCAGGGTGCCCACAGTTGCCGTGGTGACTGGATCAACAGGTGTGGGGGAGGGGAGACTCTCAAGAAACAACCCCAGACTGTCTCTCGGAACAGCCTTCCTCTTGTGGAGTGTTGTTCCCTCTGCCAGACTTCTTCTGGGGCCTCTTGCCATCTGGTGGCAGAAGGGTGGTTGGGGCCCCAGCCCAGGCTCACTAGACGCGCCCAAGCATCTCTGAACGCCAGTCAGGGGGCTGCAGGCGCTGGGGATCAGATGCCTGGGAGAGAGAGAGGTTGTCACCACCTCCACCATCAGAGACCCCACGTCTCAGCCCCAGCCCAGCTGCTACACATTTGCAATCATAAGAAATAACACATGACCAGCGTGGAAAATTTGGGAAGGTATTTAAAATCCTTCCAAATCCAGTCCTTCCAGAGAAAAACTGCTGCAAACATTTGACATGACTCCTTCTTGCCCTTCTCCCTAAGATTATATTGAGATTAAAAAAGAGATGAAAACATAGAGAAAACAGTTGAAATATATGTACAGACAGTCGTATGCCCTATTTCTTCATTTGGCACTATATTGTAAGCATTTCTTGTATCAGAATTCTTCACATCATTTTTAAATAATTCATAATAATTTACCAAAAGGATATACCATAGTTTACTACGTATCTTAATGGTGGGGTATTAAGATTGAATCTAATTTAATACTGCTATGAACATCTTTGTCTCTTTCTCTGATCATTTTCTTAGGGTGTATTTCTAGAAAAGGAATTCTTAAGACAAAGAATATAAATATTTTAAGTCTTTCATAGACACTGGCCAAATGTCCTCTAAAAAATTATTCTGCCATCACCCGGGTATGAGAATTCCTGTCTTACCACATCCTATATATTATACGTTTAAAAAATTACACACACACAAAATTGCAAGACTCGAACTTGCAATTAACATAAAAATTGAAAAGCTCTGATTTCCAAAGCAATTTAAATTAGAAGGATGTTCCTTGCCTGGCCCTGGCCTTTAGGACAAACAGGCTTCACGTTTGAAGCACTGGTCCACCGTGGACGGCAGTCTCTGCCAGGGAAGAGTGGGGAGCCGGCAGCCTTTACAACCCTGCTCTCTCTCAGTTCCCCCGCTGCCAGCCCAGTCGCTGACTGGGAGGTGGATAAATGGCTTCACCAGCTGCCCTTGTTCCCAGAACCCACTCCTAGCAATGCAAGGGGGCCATTTGTCATTCTGCCACAGAGCTCAGCCCTGCCAGACATCTCATTCCACTCCGCCTACCAAGGACGTGGCTTGGAAGGGTCGGCTCAACCCTTGGGCTCCACGGAGCAGTAGACAGAGCACTGAACCAGAGCCAGGAGGCTCCATGTCTAACTCGCTGTGTGACCCTGGGCCAGCTAATGAGTTTCTCTGGGCCTGTGGGTCTTCATCTCTAAAGGATGGAGGTGGACTCTACCATCTCCAAGGTCTGCCCCCCTCTCTCTCTGAGTCCCAAAGGAGAAAATGGCCATCTCGGTCCTACTGATGGCTGGAGCCTGAGCGGCCGCCCCAGAGCCATAAACAAACAGAGCTGAGATCCTATTCCTGGTCATGTAGAGGCTGGCAGTGTGGCATGGGGATGGAGCAGAGGCTGGAGACCCTGGAAACAATCAGGGAAGCTCCAGGACCAGTTCTCTGTGTCCTGCTGAGACAAAGCCAGGTCTGGGGGTTTGTTAGCACGTGGAACAGTGCAGCATGAACGGAAAGAGCTGGAAGGCAGAGGAGGCCCCCAGCACTGTGTGACCCCAACAACGGCTCCCTGTCGCCATCACAAAGCCTCCTCTCCATCAGCTGGGGATGAGAACAAAGCCCGGCCTGCTGTCTTTTCCATGGAAACCTGTGCTTCCAGATGTTCCTTTTCTGCTGAATATTTCCCAAAGGAAAACAAGCAAGAGAGAGGTTGAGAGGATGGGAGTGGGGGGTCTGCAGATTTAAGAAATAGGAACAGCTGGTTTCAGAGACTCCTGGAAGGAGAAAAGGAGCTTTTGTTCTCTGTCTTTTCCCCTGTGCTCCCAGGTTGATATGAAAGGGACCTAGTGATGGATCAGTGGTGTCTCTTTAAAAGGACAACGAACAAGGTGCTTTGGAGCGGGGCATGGGCGTGTCCCCAACGTCCTGATGCAGAATGAAATATGCAATTCTGTTTATTCTGTTGCTTTTTGAATGTGACTGGGGATTTCATTTTGTTCTAGTAAATTGCTACTTGCAGGAGCCTTGGGTGCCAATGCAATTCCTGGAAATGAGGGATAAGGTTGCGTACAGAAATAGCCGGGTGCCCCTCCGAGGAATTTGTCTCTTGGTGAGGAAGAAAATTGCCCCCATCCTGAATGAGATTCCAGGCCCAGGACTGATCCGTGGGATCCAGGACCCCAGACTCTGCCCGTACTGCAGGAGAGGGGCCGCGGAGGGGCTGGCGTTCTAGGTGATGGAAGGGCCACTGAGTAGCCGGTTAAGGGAGAGCTCGTCCAAAAATAAGTAAATAACGCAGGAGTCTCCCAGAAGCTGCATGTTTGTTGAACACTAGGCGTGTATGCACCGACCTTGGGGGTTCAGCTGTGCCCAAGCCATGGCCCTCCAGCCATCTTCCTCTCCCCGGCCCCTTTTCCCCAGGAGCTGACACAATTCCCTGCAGAGATCGTCAAATCTCGGACCCCATCAGCGTCAGCTGGGGCCTTGCAAATTTTGCAGCCCTGGAGCATGGAGGTTGGTGACTTTTTTCCATCACCAGGCACTGAGTTCTCCCCGGAGGAAGCAGGGAGGCCTCAGCTCACCCCTGTGCTTCGTCAGCCCCTCGCGTCCCAGGTTCCGGTTCCACATCCCCAGTGACGGATCTCACGGCCCCCAGAGGTAGCCCTATTGGTGCTATGCCCGTGGGAAAGTGCCTGCCTTCAGCCCACAGATGGTTCTGGAGCACCTCCCGTGTGCCAGGCACTGTGCTGGGAGCTGAGGATACAGCGGTGAGACAAAGATCGTTCCTGCTCTCGTGAGAGAGAGACATTAAGTTAAAGTTATATGAATAATTACTACTGTTACTGAGTAATAATAGTAATACATCTCACTGTTACAAAGAAGAACGGAGTTTTCTGTGAGGGTGTATATGAGGCCTAACTTTACTTGGAGGATCTGGAAAGGTTTCCCTGAGGAAATGATACTTAAGCTGAAAATTGGAGGATTGGTAGAGATTAGCCAAAAAAGAAGGAGAGAAGAGTATTTCAAACAAAAGAAACTGCATGTGCAAAGGTCCTGGGGCTGGAGGCAGGGGGTATTGTGCATACAAGACATTTTAGAAGGTTGGTACAGATGGAGCACAGTAAGCAGTGGATCAAGGGGTGCAAGATGAGTCTGTCACGAGTCAAGGGCCACACGAGCAGGGCCGTGGAGGCCACGTTAAGGATGTCTGTCTTTCTCCTAAGAGCAATAAAGTAGAATTGAAAAGTGTTCAGCAGGAAAGGGATGTAACAGTTCTCACCTACACAGAATAAAAATCTTATTCCTTATAAGTGATGATATTGGCTCCATTCTACCTTCGGGGACCACAGAACAATAACCACAATGGAAAGTGCTCATTGCATGTGCCGTGTGCTGGCTGCCATAATAAATGCCACCGTAAGGGCCAACTATCCTGTGAGGTGGGTGCTGCTGTCATCTCCAGTTCACAGGAGGGGCACTGAGAGGAGGTGTAACTTGCTTGAGATCTGCGAACCCCGGCAGTTGCGCTCCGGTCTGAGCTGTAAGCCCTAGGCCTTGGGGACCGGCAGCATCCTCTTTTTTAGGATGGAGCCTCAGACGTCTGAAGACAGCACTCTTCCCCTTCCTCGCCAGAGGGAGGGAAGGAGAGGGAGGGGATCTCATGAGCATCGGCTGTCACGAAGCAATTGGCCCGAGGTCCACAGCTAGTGTAACCCCAAAGCCCACGCCCTCTCCAATAAGCAAACATTCCCCATTGTCTGCTGCTCAGTGCTGCCATCCGGGGTATTAGCTGCCCCTCCCAGCATTGTGGCATCTGGGGGTCTGATCACCACTGCTCTATCTCGGGGAAGTAGTCCCCGTACAAAAGGCAAGGTGGGCGTGGTCCAGAGATCCAGCATTCAGCCGTCAAATAGCCAAAGTCATTGACGTTCAACCCACACACTTCCCACCCCCTCGGTGACGCTTCTCTGTCTGGTCCTCAGGGAGATGGTGCCAGTTGTCAGGTGTTTTGCCAAAATCAAGACACACCACGCAGAGTCACAGAAAGGGGCCCGACAGAGACAGAGAGGAGCTGGTTTGGGTCTACGTTCCATAACTCGGTCGTGTGAGCCTGGGTACCCTCCCCTCCCCCTCCCCTCTCCGTTCTCATCTGTAAAATGGGGACGTTACACTTCTCTGCCTGTTTCCCAGGACTGCTGTGAGAGAGGAGGGAAAAGAGAGAATCGTAAAAGAAATGCCTACCAACGGGGCCGTGCTGTCCAACTGTGCGATCGTGGGACACGTTTCCACGCTGGGATGGGCGGCGATTCTCTCAGGGGAATTCTTCTGCGTGTTGCTTTCTGGTGAACTCGCGCCCTCTCTCAGGCTTCACTATTTCCTTTCTTCCTTACTCGCAACTCGGCTGTTTAGCTAGAGGTTGTCATCCTGTCAACCTACCCTGTCATCTTTAGTCTACATTTCCGCTTAGATTCCCACGCAGGGTCATGGAATTTCACGGGGGGAAGAGACCCCACAGGTGAGGTCTTTGGGTCTCCGGACGGGCCTCGACCCGCACGCATCCCTCACTGGCCACACAGAAGGATTCCTGCCATGTGACGTTTTCATTGGGTCTCACAGCCACCTCCTTGGAAGATGAGAGGAGCCCGGGTGTCAACTCCAACTAAGCTCAGAGAGGTCAGGCAACCCCACTGGGGGCGTCAGACCAGGACTGCCCACTGCTCCCTGCAGACAAGGGAACTCGGGGACACTTGGCTCAAGCTGAGGCCCAATGTTCCAAGAGCCTGGGTGGGGGTGGGGGTGTGGGTGTGGGCCAGAAGGCAGCCAGCAGGAGCCCCACTTAGACCAATCTCAGGAAGGTATGAGAGAGAGAAATTATCTGTAGGGTAAAGATTGGGTCGGGCAGGGTCTGGATGTCCGGTGAGGGCCACACACAGATGTCCTCCAGGAGGCGCAGAGGCCCTTTCAAGGAAGACCCAAAGGCTGAAAATCAGGTGGGGGTGCTGTGGTCCCCAGCTGGGGTATTGCCGGGTATCCAGGCTCTGAAGCACTTCCTCATCACCCCACAGGCGTCACGGGCATCCTAGAGATGCACCTCAGCATCTCTGTTCAGACCACCTCGCCTCCTCTTTTCAGAGTCAAGCTTTCCCACAGCCTTCAGGGGAAGGTCTCTGTCCTCTGGATCCCCAGACCCAGGCTTCTCCCCAGGGCAACCATCCCAGGCTGCTCCCTTGGGAGTAATGCAGCGGCTTCCGCCTCAGCTGTCGGCACTTGAACCCCTCCAACAGAAGCCTCACCTATGATTTGACCAAAGGCGCTTTAAAGGGTGGAGATTACTCCGTTACAGAAACAGCCCACCAGCCCAGCAAACAGATGTCCTGGGAATCACCAGCTCGGTAGCTCGCATCAGCCCTGCCCTCGTATGAACAGCATCGCTGAATCCTCCCAGAACTGTGGTAAATAGGGAAATGAGCCTGCTCAGGGCCACGGAGCGTGGCACGTGGGCCCTGCTGCTAGGGTCAGACCTCCTGGCTCCACGTCCCAGCCCCGCCACTTACGGATTGTATGAAATCGAGAACGCTGATTTCTCTGTGCCTCCATTTCCTCGTCTATAATATGGGGATCATAACAGTACTGGGGTTATTGCGAGGGTTAAACCGAGTCAATAAGTGTATTGAGCTTAGAACCCCAGGGAGGGCCCATGGAAGCACTGGCCATTACCTTGGAATGAAATTTGGTAGACCTGTCTTTACCGGGCCAGCCCTGACTCTGTCTAGACCACACCCTGCCTGGCATCACCTTCCGAGCACTCCTACTCCCGTGACCGTGCGGGATGCTGCGGCAGCACCGTGCTCAGCACAGCTTCCCTCCCTGCCCCCGGGGAGATCCCAGCCCAGAGGAAAGCCAGACCGCCTGCCCTCAGATTTATCCAGAGGCCCAGAGTGAGCCGGGACCATTGTTTGTTTTACAGTCAAGTTGAGTCCGAGAAGGGAATACACATATTTATATTCTGAAATAGGAACAGACTTCATCGAAGAGTCCAGCAGAGCCAGTAAAAAAGAGCGATGTGTTAGGTATTTGGAAGAAGAGAAGAAAGGCAGCCGGAGATGAAGTGCGGCGAGAGGCGTTTTAACGTTCCTGGTAACTGATTTATAAATTCCGTGGAAGGCTCTGCACGTTTGATGCTTCGTGGTGAATACGGCGTCTCCATTTTTCCATTTTATAGTCTTGGCGGGAAATGGCCTTTTTCAGAGCCACCACTTAAAGCACTTAACTGTGCCGTGGGGCATGCTGGGACGAGAGGGACACTGAGAGGCTGTCTCCGGCCCCTCGGAAAGGGCTACGCAGTTATGCCGGGTGTCCGATCGCCCAGGGCACCCGCACCCTGGCCTCCTGCTCTGCCTCCCTCTCCCTGCACCCCCTCAGCTCTCACCCCGCACATCTGGGAGTCTGAAAACTGCCCCTTCAAAACTACAGTCCTCGGCTCCTTGGGGATCCCTTAATAACTGGAATATTGTTCCCCTTTTTGGGAAATAGGCTATGTTTTAGTTATTGCTTAAAGCAGGAAAAATCCAAGCAAATGACAAATTTTGGAGGGTTTTAAAATTTATTTTTCTTTCTCTTGCCCTTTGGGTCTGAGTGATGGCAAAGGAGCAGTTTTCCAGGATCCCTCCCTGTGGGCTGTGCCTCCCCAGGCACGCGTCCTCTCTGGGTGGAGTGCAGAGGTCAAATGCTGAGGTCAGACAGACCTGGCTCCAGCACTCACTGGCAGGTGCAAACTTCTCCGAGACTCAGTTTTCTCATCTGTGAGATGGGATCCGATGAACGTCCGCCTCAGGAAGTGATTGCTCAAGAACTCCTGGGGGGAAGGCAAGGCTGGCTCATAGTAGCTGCTGCCATCACGGCTAACCTGAGGCCAGGCAGGGCACCACAGCCCCCACAGGTGGCAGAGACGCAGGCATGGGATCCGTAGCTCCAGGTCGCTAGTAGTCAGGCAGTGAGCGCCCCTGGGTGCTGGGAACTGAGTCGGAGATCGTCCCAGCCTCTGGGAGGGCCGGCATCTCCCACTGACTGCTGGCTGGTGGTGAAGGAAGCACACAGGTGTCTATGTCAAAAAGACCCAGGCTCTTAGTGAAAACAAAACCAAATGAAATAAAAATAAGAAGAGCCAGTCTCAGCACTTCAGCATCGCTTACCCCGACCCTTTTCTCCTCTCTCTCCCACTCTTGTTCTGCTCTAAAAGGGTCACCGTGTTGTTGTGATAATCAGATCACATAATGGCTATCGGGGGCTTTGTCATCTGTAAAGCACTTTGCAAATACTCGCTTTTATGGAAGAGTCCCCGGGGAGTGGCATGTGGAGGGGAAGCCGGGCTCTCTCCCAGCAAACCTCTCTCATCCGCTGTCCGCGTGGTGGGCTGGGGCTCCATCACGTCAGAAAACAAGACTCAGGCTGGGGAGGTGGGAGCCGAACCCAGTCACCACGGGGATTCAGCTGGTCAGCTGGGCTCGTCCTGTCCTTTCCGACTCGAATGAGATTGGCTGAAGCACAGAATCCCCAAGTTCTCAGGGGCCCAGCCTCTCGTGGTCACTTTCACCTCCACATCATAGCTTCAAATTCCAGCTGCTGTTAATCTCAAAAATAACAGCTACCATTTATTGAGCTGTTCAAAGCGCCTAGTGCATCTGAGACCGGTTCCTTCTCACGACCCCCTGTGAGGTGGGAATTATTGCTATCCTCATTTTACACACACACAGAAGGGTTAAGTGACTTGCCCCAGAACACAGAGCTAGGATCCTAACTGAGGCCGTCATGCCCCAGAGCCCAGCTCCTAACCTCTGGTGCTTCTCTGTCTCGCTCACATTTCGGTTCTCAGGCCTGTTCCCTTCCTTTTTCTCTCTGACTCAGATGTGGAATTCTGCCTGATTTGACCCCCAAACCATGCGCTCAAAGCAGAAGGCTATCCAGAAGGTTTGCCAGTGACGGAGAACTTTCTGCGTCCCAGAAACCATGTAACACTGATGTTGGACCTCATTCTCCTTACAAGTCACTGGGCTGTGCACTGTTGGTGGGAATGCAAAATGATGCAGTTGCTGTGGGAAACAATATGGTGGGTCCTCAAAAAATTAAAAATAGAATTGCCATATGATCCAACAATTCCACTTCTAGGGACTTACACAAAAGAATTGAAAGTAGGGTCTCAAAGGGATGTTTGTACACCCGTGTTCGTAGCAGCATTATTCACAATAGTCAAAAGATTGAAGCAACCCAAGCGTCCATCGACAGGTGAATGGATAACGAGATGTGATACGCACATGCAATGGGATGCTATTCAGCCATGAAAAGGAAGAGAATTCTGACACACACTACAATATGGAAGAACTTTGAGAACATTCTGCTAAATGAAATCAGTCAGTCACAAAAGGACAAATACTGTGTGACTCCACTGCTCTGAGGTAACCTAGAATAGTCAAATTCATGAAGAAAGTAGAAGAGTGCTTGCAGGGGCTGGGGTGGGGCAAATGGGGAGTTATTACTGAGTGGGTGCAGAGCTCCAGTTTGGGAAGACAAAAAGAGCTGTGGAGATTGGCTGCACAACAATGCAAATGTACTCAACACTACTGATCTATACGCTGAAAAATGGCTGAGGGGCCGGCCCAGTGGCGCAGCAGTTAAGTGCCCACGTTCCGCTTCGGTGGCCCAGGGTTCACCAGTTCGGATCCCAGGTGCGGACATGGCACCACTTGGCACGCCATGCTGTGATAGGTGTCCCACGTATAAAGTAGAGGAAGATGGGCATAGATGTTAGCTCAGGGCCAATCTTCCTCAGCAAAAAGAGGAGGATTGGCAGCAGATGTTAGCTCAGGGCTAATCTTCCTCAAAAAAAAAAAATGTATGTTTGAGATGGTAAATTTTATGTTGTGTGTATTTTATCACAGTTTTTTAAAAAGTCGTTGGCAGCCCTGGCCCTAGTATCTCTCCCAGCAAGTGAGCCCAGGCCAGCCTGTGGTCGGCTCCCCATCCCCCAGAACTTCCACTCGCCTTACCTTTTCTCACTATGTATTCTTCAGAACCTTCTGGATCCAGTCCAAAGACTCAAAACAGAGCACGACTGTGGGATCTGTGGGACATCCTCCGCCAACACAGGGCCTGGCAGAGGCCTTGAAATTCCACTCCTCTCGCTCGCCGACCTGCCTCTCTAAATGGAAGATCGGAATTTATTTTCCCACTGATGTGGACTCTGCCAGCCTCCACGAGAAGACAGAAGTTCCCGTAGTGAGTTTTGATGTGAAATAACACATTTTTTTCACCCTGAAACAGGATACCATGTCCATCTACAAAACTGACTCCAGATTGGGAGGGGAAAAAAAATGGATTAAATCAATAGGATGTGAGGAACCCAAGAAATAATGTGAGAAGAAAATATTAGAACATCTGTATTTTTATATAAAAATAAGACGTCAAACTATATGTTAAACATTATACTAATGTTTTAGTAATATGATCATATTTAATCTGAAGATTGGTAGAAGTATGATTTATAAATCAATATGCCTATATTGAGAGGAGATGCTAGAAAAGTCTTTAATAAGAGGGGTTTGCAATCAAAATGCTTGGTGACCACAGAACCAGATGACAGCCCAGGTAAGTGGCCATCAGGAGGGTAAGCAGGTAACCTCAGAGAGAACTGACCAACCAGAAAGCCAGTCTCTAGTGATCTGCCACAGGGCTCTATCTGTTGCCCTGAGTTGTTTGGGAAAGCTGACACTTTGGAGAATAAGGGAATACATAGCACATTAGCCTACATTTTCCTCTCACGTAATAATGTTGTGTCCCCATCTACATATTGCAAACCGTCTGAGTTCTTTGTTTTCTGCCGTGCACAACTCAAACACCCACTCCTTTTGAAAAAGAATAGCAGGAAATACTCCAAAATACTCACAGTGCTTGTATTTAAATTGTGACCATGTGGGGAATTTTTCTTCTTTTCTCTAATTTCCATAGTTTCAGTATGTGGACATATTACCTTTGCAAACGCAGGTGTTCCTTTTGTTTTCCAGCATCCTCCCCACCCCGCACACCCCACACCCCCAGCCCTCAGCATATTCCGCTCTCCTATGGCCTGCTGAGAATCATGCAGGGAACTGAGGCCACGGGCCTCTCTGATGCCCCCGTTCTGGAGGAAGTTGGCGGAGGTGGGCCGCAGGCTGTGGGTTCTAGGAGCACTGGTGGACTTCCCATCACGTCCCAAAGAAAACGCGAGTAATAACATTTCGCATCTGACTGTAATCCACAAAGCACTTTTCCCGGCTCGGACTCTTGTCCCAGCTTGGGCTGCCTGCCTGGAACGTGGCGTGGCAGTTAGGACGTGGCTGTGGGAGCCACACCTCTTGGGTTCAAATCCGGGGACCTGAGCAAGTCACTTAAGTCTGTGCCTCGGTTCTGCCATCTGTAAATGGGGTGCAATGACGACAGTGCTCGCCTCCGCTCAGGGCGTATTGAAGATTAAGTGAGTGAATCCCTTAGAACCCAGCCTGACACATAGCCCATCCACAGGAGGATGGTCTGGAATGATTATTTCCCACAGATCCCACAGAGCTTGCTCCCCCGTGTCATTCACTCAAATGCCACCTCCTCTGAGAAGCCTTCCCTGACTATCCAACATAACCCTTCAGCCCTTTAGCCCCACCTGCTCGATTTCCCTTCCTAGCACTTATATCTGTGTCCGCCACTAACGTGTCAGGCCCGTGAGAGCAGGGACCTCACCTTTCTTATGCCCTGGAATAATCCCCCATGCTCAGAGCAGCACCAGGGCCACAGCGTCACTCAGTAAATATTGGTTTCAATGAAGGAACAAACAAACAAATGAAAGCATTCCATCTCTTTGTCCTCACATGAGACCAACTTTATGGAGAAGGAAACAGACTCAGAGAGGTTAAGTGAAGTGTCCGGGGCACACAGCTAAAGAACGACCCAGCCTTGAAGCAGGTCTAACCCCAGGAGGAGTCCCCCTCCCCGTGAGCCTCCTCGGTATAGCCCAGAGCCACTTCTAGTCTGGGATGGAATCACTCACTCTCGCATTGTCTCTCAACACTCTTGCCTGAGCGCTCCATGCTCCCACCGCACCAAATGCCCTGCAGTGTCTCCATCCTGCGAGGCCATCTCTCACCTCCAGGCCTTTACTCCTGCTGGCTCCTGCCCTGGAACACTCTCCCTGCTCCTCTTCACCCGACTACCAACCTCTAGCCATCCTGTGAAGTTCGGCATAAAGGCCCCTTCTTCCAGGAAGCCTGCCTTGATTTGCTTGCTGGGTGAGGCAGCCTTCCTCTGTGTTCCCACAGATGGCTACACTTCTCCCGTCTTCCCCTTACCTCGCTTGACTGTCAATGCTTGATTGATCATCTCTCTTCCTGGGCTGCACCCCCATATTCTAAGCTCCTTAAGGACACTTAGGACTGAAGCTCCTTAAGGACACAGCACTTAACTCCCAGACGCCCCCTTAGGGACGGGGGTCATCACCTCCCTTTTACAGAGGCTCAGCTGACCAGGCTGCACAGCTTTTGCCTGGGCTTTGGGTTCAAGCTGGTTTTACTCCAGAGCCCATGAGGCCCCCACCCCACCCCCTGCTTCCTCCCTGCAGAGACACCACCGTCCACTTCTCGACTACACGCTTCATCCCCCACTGGACATTCAACAGGTGGCCTCTGTTGTGGGTTCCTCAGAAACCAGCCCGCTTCTCTGTGGGTCTCCACCTGCAGACCCCATGACCCAGCCACATCTCCAGCTGACCACTTGGGGCCTCCCCGTCAGCCCCTGCATTTCCAACGGACCACTGTGCCCCAAGGGGAAGGTCAGAACTACCCGGTCAGTCTCCCTTCCCTGGGTCAGATCAGGCCTGGAAACCGCCCATCTTTTGCACCCCCCAACTCTGCAAGTCAGGGTCGGAGCCTCAACTCCTCATCATGCCACTCAGGCCCTGGTCACCTTTCCCACCTCCTCTTCCCGTCTCTCAAGCCTCATTACACTGGTGACAACAAGTGGTGGCTGCTGACCATTTCCTGCAGACCAGGCGCTGCCCCAGGCTCCTTAGGTGTGTCAGAACAGTGACTCTCCACGACGTCCCCATGAGGGAATTACAGCCTTTCTCCCCATTTTACAGATGGTCACACAGCAAGGACGGGCGAGGCTGGGGTTTGAACCCAGAGCCCAGGCATCACCCTCTTCCCTACCTGCCTGATAGACCCCAGCTCCACCATGCTCTCACCAGCTGCCTCCCTTCTCATGACGCCCTTCCTTCTGCCAGGATCGCCCCCCTCTGTCCTCCTCACCTGCTTGGTTCCTCCATCCTCCTCCAGGAGGCCTCCCCCGACTTCGGGCTCAGCCTCCCCCCCTTCTTTGCACTCGGCGCTGACCCTGTGGGTTGTAAACCCGCTGAGGGCAGGCGCTGCAGCCTCTTCCATCAGCTCTGCACCCCTAGCCCCTGACCCCATGCCTGGCGGCAACAGGAGCTCAGTCAATACTTAACGAATGAGCCATGAGGCGAGTGAGCAAAGAGGCGACTCTTTCTTTTCCCATTTGGAAGCCTCGCTCCTCTCCAAGACAAAGACTTCACATTACTCACGGATATAAATCGACAGTTTCAAAGGCTTAATCCTTCCACACTTACCGCAAACCCGGACCCACACGGAAATAAATAAGTTTCTTTTTTAGGAGGAGAAAGAAGGCTTTTCATGGCATCATAAAAACAATGCTTGATTTTTCATCTCACAGAGCCTGTCTGGGCTTAGTTATGCTCCGGAGCCCGAGAAAGACTCTGAGCTAACACTCACATGAAAAATTGCCGTCTCCACGGCTGCCCAAGGCTCAGGGAAGAAGTAGAAATTTCTCTCTGTGTCCGTCTGTGTGTGTCCGGCGGTCATCAATCACCCCCGGAATGGGGCCTGGGCGGGGAGGGTGAGTCCGCTGCCCACAGTAAATGGCAAAGAGATTTGGTGAAAAGAACATGCGGACACAGGGGGCTGTAAGAGATGGAGAGAGAAAGAACTAGTACGTCGTCAGGATTTTTAAACCTATTATTAGGACCCCAAGAGCCCCAACACCCTTATGCTGGGTTAGTTTCAAATCTACGTCGTTCTTTCCAGGAGGCGTCAACAGCTGCCACATTCAGATGGGGATTCTAAGTGCATTCATTCATTTCTTCATTCATGCATTCATTCATTCTCTGACGGGCATTAATGCTGCTCAATAGTATTTCCCCTCTCTGTCTTTCCGGCCAGGTGTAGGATGAACGCCCTGGCCCTGTTGTGCTTGGTTGGGGCTACATGACTAATTCTGGCCAATGAGTCTGTGCAGAAATGACGAATGTCATTTCCAGGTTGGAGCATTCAATTGCCAGTGCGAGACCCTCCAGAATTCCAGCAATATTGGAGACGGGGGTGGCTCCGTCAGCCTGGGCTCAGAGGGAAGGGACGGGAGCAGCATCGCCAACCACACGTGATGAACACATAGAGTGAGTGAGGAAAAAACGTTTGTTGCCCCAGCCCGCTCAGATCCCGGTTCCGTTATTGTTGTTTCTGCAGCTTAACCTATCCTATCCAGACTGACACGGTGCGATGAACAGACCTGTGAGCCACAGGCCTGCAGTTTCAGTCCCAGGTCCTACAAGGTATCAGTCAAGCTGCCTCGGGCAAGTCTCTGAGCTTGACTGTCCCCATCTGTAAAATGGAGATAACAGCAAAGCCTGTCTCTCTGAGCATCTTCATAAAATGGAAAAGGCTTCTGCCGTCCTTCCCGGTCCCCCGTATCCCGGCCGCCTGCTTGTCTCCCTGCTCTGCAGTCTCCAGGACAGGAGCGGTCCACAGGCCTGGGTCATGAGGCAAACACGGGGCTCCTCTTGAGCACCAGCCCCAAAGCACACACACTGATACTACTTATTTTCCCTGGAGGGGCCGCTCGTCCAGCCCAGCCCGTGAACTGAGGCGTGCCAAAGAGTCAGTCCTTTAAGAATCTTAATCTTTTGAGGATGTGGTGTGTGTGTCTATGAATTTCTGCAAACCAAGGAGGGTAGCATGTTGCACCAACGCTGTATCAGTCTGCTTAGGCTGCCATCACAAAACGCCATAGGCTGGTGGCTTAAACAGCAGAAATTTACTTCCTCACGGTTCTGGAGGCTGGGACGTCCAAGATCGGGGGCCGGCTGATTCGGCTCCTGGTGAGAACTCTCTTCCTGGCTTGCAGGTGGCTGTCTTCTCACTGTGTCCTCACATGGTGGGAGGTTACCCATAGAACCCTGCACATACCTTAGGACCCTAATTACCTCCCAAAGGTTTTTGTCTCCAAATACTATCACACTGCGGGTTAGGGCTATAAATTTTGGGTGGATACAGTTCAGTCTCCAGCAAATGCATAGCACAACTCACAAAATCTCTGAAACAGTTACCATTCCCTAGCACTTTACAGTTTACAAGGCCTAGTCCCATACCTTCTCACACTGGAGATGCACCATCAGCCTGTGGAGAGGCCTCAGAGATTAGGAGACCGAGGCACACAGAATCGAAGGGACTGGCCCACATTTACTCAGCAGGAAGCCATGAACCCAGGGTTCAAACCAGACCTTCTGCCTCCCAGGCCCATCCTCCCTCCTTGGTCCCAAACCGCAAAGCCAAATATGGTTATTATTCCAATAACCAGGGGATGGGGGATGGGCCTGAACAACCTAACCTCATGATTTAAATGTGATGGGAGGGGCTCATCCTTCAGCCCACGAGAGCGCATGCTCAGTGCATGTTATTCTTCTAGGGAGAGTTGGAGTGGAACGCTCTCTCACACACTGCCGTGGGAGCGCACATTTGTCCAGCCACTTTGGGGCACTACTTGGCATTATCCACTCAAGGTGAACACGCATATACCTTGTGACTCAGAAATCCCACCCCCACCAGAAATGCATCCGTGTCTTCACCCAAGGACGTGAACCAGAGCATTCATAGCAGCACTGTTCGTGATAGCCCCAATCTGGGAGCTGCCCAAACACCCACCAACAGTGGAATGGATGCTCCACACCGCAGTGAGAATGCAGAGATTACAACCACACACACCAACCAGGTGTGTTGAAAATCACAAACATAATTTGGGCGAAAGAAGCCAGACACGGAAGAGCACATGCTTTTGATTCCATTTATACAAGGTTCACAAACACTCAAAACTCAGGAATGGATACACACGGTGTCAGAAGTCCAGACAGCGTTTACCCTTGGAGGGTGGGGGTGAGTAAAGACTAGAAGGGGACATGGGGGGTCTTCTGGGTCCTGGAAATGTTCCATTTCTCGATCTGGAGTCTGGTTGTACCTGTGTGCTGTGGACTAAATTGTGTCCCCTGCCCCCTCAAATTCGTATGTTGAAGCCTTAACATATGATATTTGAAGATGGGGTCTCTGGGAGGTAACTGGGTTAGATGAGGTCATGAGGGTGGGGACCTCATAACGGGATTAGTGCCCTTGTAAGAAGAGACAGCTGGGAGCTTGCTCTCTGTCTCTCTCTGCCACGTAAGGAACAGAGAGGAGGCCATGTGCAAGTCAGGAAGAGGATCTCACCAGAATCCGACCATGCTGGCACCAACCGTGCTGGTCTCAGACTTCTGGCCCCCAGACTGTGAGCAATCCATGTCTGCGGTTTGAGCCCCCGGTCTGTGATATTTTGCCATGGCAGCCCAAGCTGACTAAGGCCCTCGTGAACTCCGTGGAGCTATGCACTAAGGGTCTGGGCAGCTTTCTGTAAGTTTACTGCAATTAGAAGTTTTCAGGGAGTGGGTGGTGGAAGAAGAATAATTCCTTCCGGGGAATGAAAGTCTTCCTCTAGAAAGACTTCCCCAACCAACCCAGGTAAAATCGATGGCTCTCTCCCCTTCTGCCTTCTGACAGCCCCGCCCTGGCCTCTGCTCTGCGCACCCCCACCCTCAGCTGCCCTCGGCCCCCACCACCGAGTAACCGCCATTGCCCCAGGTTTGCAAATGCTTGCACTCCCAGCTCAGCCTCTCACCTGTTCTCAGTAAGTTCTCACCTGCTTGACCTGCACAGATTATGCAAAGGAGCGACTTCCCAGCCCCAAGCCAGGAGGCAGATGGCGTGTCTTGGCCCCTCTAGACCTCCTTTCTAATCTGCCGGCCCAACACCTGCTCCTTGACCCCACTCCTTGGGGGAAAAGCACACTTTCCGTTGACCCAGATTCTGCGCCTTTGATGGTGAATAAGAAGTTGGACTTTGCCCCCAGAGACTGAAGCTCTGCAAAATGCTCGCTAAGATCAGGCAAGAAAAAGAAAACAGGTCAGCTTAGGGTCTGGGGCTTCTCTTTGTGGAAGAAGCACCCGCCAGGGAGGCAGGAGGGAGAGGGGCTGGCCCCCAGCAGCCTCCATAACTGAGATCTGGAAGGGCCTTCAGCTCCTCTTGTCCATGAGTTTCAAGCTGTTTTTCTCTGTCTTTTTTTAAGCTTTATGGTGGTATAATTTACATACCATAAAATTCGCCTCTCTAAGTGTACAATTCACCGATTATCAGTTTATTTACCAAGTTGTGCACCATCACCAAAATCGAATTTCAGAGCATTTCCACCACTCCAGAGAGAAACAGCCGTGGGCATCAGCAGTCCCTCCCATTACCCCAGCCCTGCTCCCAGCCCTGGGCGACCACTAATCTACTTTCTCTCTCTATAGATCTGCCTATTCTGAACATTTCATGTAAATGATATTGTACTATATGCGGGTTTTTCTGTCTAGCTTCTTTCAGTTAGCAAAATATGTTTGTGGTCCATGCATGTTGTAGCGTGCATCAGTACTTTATTTCTTTTTATTGTCATATGGTATGCTATTGTACGGATATACCACATTTTGCTTATCCATGCAGCAACTGATGGACATTTGGGTTGTTTCCACATGTTTGGCCATTATCAACAACACTGCTATGAACATTTGCATACAAGTCTTTTTTGTGGATGTGTCTTTTCATTTCTCCCGAGCAAATATGAAAGAAGAATTGGGGAAGCATTTGGATTTGAAGGATGGAAAGGTAGTGACGGCTGGAGAAGGGAAAATGAGGCAGAGAAACAGCCTGAGTATGGAAGGCTCACTTCATGAGACAGCATCGTCAGGGAAGGGGGTGGGGGTGAGTTTGAGCTTTGACATCTGACCCAGGTTCAAATCCTTGGTCTGCCACTTACTGGTTATTTGACTTTTGGCAATTCGCTAACTTCTCCAGCCTCCGTTTCCTCATCTGTAAAATGTTGATAGTAATGCCTGCATTGCTGGCTGTTGTCAAGATCAAAAGAGACAGCTTTTGTCTAAGTGTCCAGCAAGAAGTTCTGTGCACGCTCTAGGGCCAGGTGGCTGCTCCAGCGTCCCATTGCTCCCACATCCCCAAAGGTCCATGAGCATCCTCTGGCATTTCTCAAGCAGCGGTGGCATGCCACATGGTTCAGTGGGACAGGGGACAGCATGTATGCCCTTCCTCGAGCCAAAGCCATGCTTGGCAGACATCACGTGTTTCTCTGCTGTCCTCTCAATGTGGCTGAGCCAGAGCCTCTGTGTTTTCCTCCACCCTCAGTCAATATGGCAACACAGCCCCTATGGATACAATGTTCCCAGTTGGCACCAGGATGATAAGTCTTGTGGAGGGTTGTAAAGCCAGACTTGTGAGTCTCAATTGCCTGTACCTCTAGGAATAAGGTGCCTTCAAGAGAAAAATTATAGATACCCCATGATACTAATCCCCAAGAATCAGTCAGATCTGCCTACAGTTGAACATGGTGGTTGGCAGCAATGACCTTGAGCCAACTGCGTAACCCTCCAAGGCTTCACCTTCTCACCTTTGTGAATGGCAGAGCACTACTATGAGGATTAAATAAACCAACATTTAAAAGCACTTAGCGCAGAGCTTGGCCCATAGGAAGAGCTTGATAAATGTTAAATAAAGGGTACATTTTCCCTTGGACTGAAGCCTCCGTGGAAGCACGGTCTGTAGCAGTTTAGCTGACCCTGCATCCCTGGCCCCAGCAGAGCCTAGCACTCAACTAACTACCGGTGAGGGAGGGGACGAATGGTCCTCTCAGCCTTGCCTGTGCACGGCCCGAGAACGGATCCCCCTAAAGTGACATTGAGTGTTGAGCTCTCAGCCCCAAGAAGGCCGAGACCGCCTAGGATGCTCCAGACACGTTTGAGGGCACAGTTCAAGGGCGGAGTCCACCCTAATCACAGTGGTTGGCCGAATGAAGAGGCTTTGGAGTCAGATATGGGGGTTCTGGTGAGCGAGCTTAAGCAAGTCGCTTAATCTCCCTGCACCCCCGTTTCTCACCTCACAAGGTTATTTTATGAGTTAATGAGCCAGCAAACGTGAAGCCCTTAACACGATGCCTAGCACAAAGTAATCGCTCAACTGATGCTAGTAATTATTATTCGGATCATTAAGAATCATCAAGAATGGGTGCTCAGAACAGGTCAGCATCCCACGAGGCGCTGAGGAGCGTCAACCTTCTGTCTAAGTTCCTGTTGAAGCACAAGATTGCCTTCCTCTCTCTGTGCAAAAAGACAAAGGCACGTTCAATTCAGCTCAGGCAAAGAGCTCTGTCAGAGACGACGGGAAGGTGAAAATGACTTCATTTTCATTCATCTTCCCTGGGCCCTTTCATCTGACACTGGTGACAGAGCTTTAAGCTGTTGATATTGGCTTGTCCTGATTCATTACCCCGGCCTCTCCCTGTGCACCCACCTCTGCCAGCTGAGTTGCAAAGTTGGCTCCAGATGGCCCCGGTCAGAACTTGAGGGCTCACCCGGCGAACGAGAGCTCCCCGGGTGCCACTCTGCCGCTGCCAGCCTTTGCCTCGCTGAGCTAGTTTCTTCCCTGGTTGGCTTTTTCCTCCCCTACCAGCAAGAAACACTGCCAGCCCTCCATCGTCATGTAGAAATAACTGCCGGGTAATGGCTTTTAAAACACCAAATTGCGTCAAGTACAAGGGCTGCGGAGAGTCCCATCTTCAGCAAGGCACTCTCCCCTGTTTGGTTTGGATGTCCAGTGGAGCATTAGACAGCAGCTTAATCATTATTACCGGTGCTGCACTGCGACTCTCCGGAGAAGCACTAAACCGGAATGAAAAGGAACTGACATAATTAGTCTGACACAGTTCAATAGGGAACCATCACATGAAGGTAATGAACTCCAATGATATGTTAATGTTATTGTAAGAAATTATGCCGATGCAACAAAGTGGCTTTGAGTTGGTGGGGGGAACAAGCTTGGAATTTTCCCAGGCAATACAGTAATGGGGGAAAAAAAAGTCAAGAAGGCTCGTAAAAACCCCCTTTCCTTGGTCCCCGAGTGGCCTGTGGTCACGGGGGCTGAGGATCTGTGACCAGCGCTCCGGGCTACTGCAGGGCCACGTAGGCAACACTGCTGCTGTCGATATGCACAAGTGCTTGGATATTTGTTCAACTAGGAAAATAAAAAGCTCAAGAAAATTACTCTGAGCGCTAAAAATCGATGGAGGGATAGTGTAATAACAGTCCCTTCCAGTCGTTCAAAGCTGCACAGTCCACAATCTATTTTCACGGCCCTTAGGAGAAGAAGAAGGGTACAGTTAAAAGGTAAGGACTCTACCACTTACTAAATCGTGACCCTAGGCAAGTAACTTGACAGCCATGGGTCTCAGTTTTCTCATCTCCAAAGTGGGCACAATAACGCCTACCTTCAAAGTTGAAATAATGCCCATAAAGTTCCGATTATAGGGCAAGCGCGCAAATACATAAAATATAGTTAATATTGTGCCAATTAATTGTCTTTGCACTTGTGCGAGATTGATGAAGGCTAATCCTGATGGATGTCAATGTAAATAAAGACTATTGATTAATGTTCAGTCTCAGAAGAGGGAAGGCGGGCAGCTTTGTCCCAAACCAGCAAATGTCAACATTTCCAAAACATGACTGAGCATTTCCCAAACCCAAATAATGAACTAACCTCCATCTTTCATGTTGGTTGGAGTCTTGGCTGAAGTTGGTGTGACACCTGTTAGAAAGGCTGTCATCAGAAAGACAAAAGATAACTAGCATTGGGGAGGATGTGGAGAAAAGGGAACCTGTGTGCACTGTTGGTGGGAATGCAAACTGATACAGCCACTGTGGAAAACAGTATGGAGTTTCCTTAAGAAATTAAAAATAATTCAATAACTGCAGAATACACATTCTTTTCAAATGAACATGGAACATTCTCCAGGATTGATCACATATTAGGCCACAAAACAAGTCTCAATAAATTTAAGAAGTACGAAACACCAAGCATCTTTTCTGACCACAAAGATATGAAACTAGAAACCAACTACAGGAAGAAAATCAAAAAAGCCACAAAAACGTGGAGGCTAAACAAAATGCTACTGAACAACGATTGGGTCAATGAAGAAATCAAAGGAGAAATCAAAAAATGCCTGGAGACAAATGAAAATAAAAATACAACATGCCAAAATCTATAGGGTACAGCGAAAATGGTTCTAAGAGAGAAGTTTATAGCAATTCAAGCCTATCTCAACAAACAAGAAAATCCCAAATAAAGAATCTAACAGTGTACCTAAAGGAACTGGAAAAAGAAGAACAGAGCCCCGAATCAGCAGAAGGCAGGAAATAATAAAAACCAGAGCAGAAATAAATGGAATAGAGACTAAAAATAAAAATAGAAAAAATCAATGAAACCAAGAGCTACTTCTTTGAAAAGATAAATGAGATTGACAAAGCTTTAGCTAGACATGACAAGAAAAAAGAGAGAAAGCTCAAATAAATAAAATCAGAAATGAAAGAGGAGAAATTACACCAGACACGTCAGAAATACAAAAGATTATAAGAGAATACTATGAAAAGCTATATGCCAACAAATTGGATAATCTAGAAGAAATGGATAAATTCTGAGAATCATACAACCTTCTAAAACTGAATCAAGATGAAATAGATAATTTCAATAGACCAATCACCAGGAAGGAGATCGAAACAGTAATCAAAAACCTTCCAAAAAATAAAAGTCCAGGACCACATGGCTTCCCTGGTGAATTCTACCAAAAGTTCAAAGAAAACTTAACACCTATCCTTCTCAAACTCTTCCAAAAAATTGAGGAGGAGGGGAAGCTTCATCACTCATTCTTCGAAGCCAACATTATCCTGATACCAAAATCAGACAAAGACAACACAGAAAAATTAAATTATGGGCCAATATCACTGATGAACATCGATGCAAAAGTCCCTAACAAAATACTAGCAAATAGAACACAACAATACCTTAAAAAGATCATACACCATGATCAAGTGGATTTCATTCCAGGGATGCAGGGATGGTTCAACATCCTCAAATCAACCAACGTGATACACCATATTAACAAAACGAAGAATAAAAATTACGTGATCATCTCAGTAGATGCAGATAAAGCATTTGACAAGATACAGCATCCATGTATGATAGAAACTCTGAATAAAATGGGTATAGAAGGAAAGTACCTCAACATAATAAAGGCCATATATGACAAACCCACAGCTAATATCATTCTCAATGGAGAAGAACTGAAAGCCATCCCTCTAAGAATAGGAAGCAGACAAGGATGCCACCACTGTCCCCACTCTTATTTAACATAGTATTGGAAGTCTAGCCAGAGCAATCAGGCAAGTAAAAGAAATAAAAGGGATCCACATTGGAAAAGAAGAAGTGAAACTGTCACTATTTGCAGATGACATGATTTTATATATAGAAAACCCTAAATAATCCACTAAAAAACTTTTAGAAATAATAAATGAATACAGTCAAGTTGCAGGATACAAAATCAACATACAAAAGTCAGTTGCTTTTCTATACACTAACTATGAATTAGCAGAAAGAGAAATTAAGAATGCAATCCCATTTACGATTGCAACAAAAAGAATAAAATAACTAGAAATAAATTTAACCAAAGAAGTGAAAGATCTGTACACCAAAAACTGTAAAACTTTGTTGAAAGAAATCCAAGAAGACACAAAGAAATGGAAAGATATTCCGTGCTCTTGGATTGGAAGAATTAACATAGTTAAAATGTCCATACTTCCTAAAGCAATCTACAGATTCAATGCAATCCCTATCAAAGTTCCAACATCATTTTTCACAGAAATAGAACAAAGAATCCTAAAATTTATATGGAACAACAAAGATCCCTAACAGCCAAAGGATTCCTGAGAAAAAAGAACAAAGCTGGAGCTATCACACTCCCTGATTTCAAAATATACTACAAAGCCACAGTAACCAAAACAGCGTGGTAGTGGCACAAAAACAGACACACAGATCAATGGAACAGAATTGAGAGCCCAGAAATAAACCCACACATTTATGGACAGCTAGTTTTTGACAAAGGAAATAAGACAATGTAATAGGGAAAGGAGAGTCTCTTCAATAAATGGTGTTGGGAAAATTGGACAGCTACATACAAAAGAATGAAAGTAGACCATTATCTTAAACCGTACACAAAAATTAACTCAAAATGGATTAAAGACTTGAATGTAACACCTGAAACTGTGAAACTTCTAGAAGAAAACATAGGGAGTACGCTCTTTGACATCAGTCTTAGCAGCAGTTTTTCAAATACCATATCTGACCTGGCAAAGGAAACAATAGAAAAAATAAACAAATGGGATGACATCAAACTAAAAAGCTTCTGCACAGCAAAGGAAACCATCAACAAAACGAAAAGACAACCTAACAATTGGGAGAAGATATTTGCAAACCATATGTCTGACAAGGGGTTAATATCCAAAATATACAAAGAACTCATACAACTCAACAACAAAGAAAAACAACAACCCAATTAAAAAATGGGCAAAAGATCTGAACAGAGATTTCTCCAAAGAAAATATACGAATGGCCAACAGGCATATGAAAAGATGTTCAACATCATTAACTATCAGGGAAATGCAAATCAAAACTACAATGAGGTATCACCTCACTCCTGTCAGAATGGCTATAACTAACAAGACAGGAAACAAGAAATGGAGAGGATGTGGAGAGAAGGGAACCCTCGTACACTGCTGGTGGGAGTGCAAACTGGTGCAGCCACTATGGAAAGCAGTATGGAGTTTCCTCTGAAAATTAAGAATAGATCTACCATATGATCCAGCTATTCCACCGCTGGGTATTTATCCAAAGTACATGAAAACGCAGATGCATAAAGACACCTGCACCCCTATGTTCATTGCAGCATTATTCACAATAGCCAAGACATGAAAGCAACGTAGGTGCCCATCAAGGGAAGAATGGATAAAGAAGATGTGGTGTATATACACAATGGAATACTACTCAGCCATAAGATATGATAAAATCGGGCCATTTGTGACAACATGGATAGACCTTGAGGGTATTATGCTGAGTGAAATAAGTCAGAGAGAGAAAGTCAATTACCATAGGATCTCACTCATAAGTATAAGATAAAAACAACGACAAACAAACACATAGCAACAGAGATTAGCTTGGTGGTTACCAGAGGGGAAAGGGGGAGGGAGGAGGGCAAAAGGGGTGATGAGGCTCACATGTGTGATGATGGATTGTAATCAGTCTTTGGGTGGGGAGCATGATGTAATCTACACAGAATTTGAAATATATTACAATGTACACCTGAAAGTTATACAATGTTATCATCCAATGTCACTGCAATAAAAAAAAAAAGCCAGGAAGAAAAATTAAAATAGAACTACCATGTGAGCCAACAATCCCACTTCTGGGTGTATATCAGAAGGAAGTAAAGTCACTATATCAAAGAGCTATCTGCACCCCCATGTTCACTGCAGCATTATTCACAACAGCCAAGATATGGGAACAACTTGTGTCCATCGACAGACGCATGGATAAAGAAGATGTGGTATATATGTTCAATGGAATACTACTCAGCCTTAAAAAAAGAAGGAAATCTTGTCATCTGCGACAACGTGGATGAACCTAGTGGACGTTATGCTAAGTGAAATAAGCCAGGCACAGAAAGACAATTGTATGATCTCACTTATATGTGGAATCTAAAAAGTTCAATTCTTAGAAACAGAGAGTAAAATGGTGGTTACGAGGGACGGGGAGAAGGGGTGGGGCAAATGGGGACGAGTTAGTTGAAGGGCACAAAGTTTCACTTAGTGGGATAAATACGTCTGGGATTCTAACATGCAGCATGGACACCATAGTTAACAACAGTGTATCGTATACTTGATAAGAGACTAGATCTTAATTGATCTTACAAAAAGAAATGGTAACTGTGAGAGATAACGGAGATGATAATTAAGTCGATAGTGGCAAGCATTTCACAATGTATACATATGTCAAAATATCACATTGTACACCATAAATACATACAATTTTTATTTGTCATATATACCTCAAAAAAGCTGGAAAAAATTAAAATAATTCCAAATAAATAAAGTTGGCATGACAGCTGAACTTTGTACTATTGCCTCATATAATTCTTTTTTTTTTTTAAACTGAGTTATCTGAACAGAAGGGAAAAAAGAAGAAATCGATACCCCAGCCCACGGAAGGCAGGCACTCCTCATGATTCCCCTGCTTCTCCTTTGTCCCCTGGTTTCCTTTCCAAGTTAAAGCAATCACTAGAACTTACGCGTGTACACAACTTCCAGTTTACGTGTTGATTCCACATCCATTGCCTCATCCTCCCAAACAATCCCAGGAGACGGCCGGGCAGGTGTTTTCCCTATTCCCATTCTACAGACGAGAACACCGGGACTCCGCAGGTTACATGCCCGCCAAGGTCACACAGCAGAGGAAGGTGAGGCAGGACATAGACTCGAGCTTTGACACCAAGCCCTGGAACAAGACGATTCTGCTGCCAGGCGGCTGCCCACTCTGGCACCCCCCTCCAAACCTCAGCACCTTGTGCAAGGCATCCTTGAGTAACTACCATAGCAGGGTCTCTTCTTTCCGTCCTAGAAGGAGTGTCCCTTGCCTCCCGGAGGAGAGGGAGCATCGGGGGAATCAGCCTTATGGTCTCTCAGGCTGGAGAAGTGCTCCTGGTTTGTTCCCCAAGGGAAGGACCAGCGCCTGGTCCATGATCTGGGGGATTCCGCCCCACCCCATCTCTCATGGATACTCTCCAGCCGTCTTCTCAGACCAAACCCACACTGAACCCAGGTGGACGCGGCTGCAGCTGAAGAATTGGAGTAAACACCCACAAGGTGTGCAGTAGCGGCAGGCTGCTCGATCACACCTAGGCCAGAGGATCTCCTTGGGCTCCCTGAGCAGCGAAGGCAGCGGCCCCAGGAATGGCTTAGAAGCGCCCTATCGCCGACCCTCTGTGGTCGAACCTCCTGGCACGCGGCCCAGGAATCCACAGTTTCTCAAGCCTCAGGGTGAGACTCAGCCCACTGCTGTGAGAGAACCACTGGTCTGGGCATCTGGCCTCCTACAGCACAGCGGGGAGAAAAGGGAACAAAGTCCTGTTGGGGCCCCTCCCTTCTGCAGGTCTCTAGCTCACCCTGTGCATCTTCCCAGGCAGCCCCTCCCTTTAAGCCCGCACCCTTCCTTCGAGACAGCCTGCATGTTTCTGGCGATATTAGAGTCTTGCCTTGAATCCTGCCCTCTGCCACCATCTTCAGCAGGATGCTAGGACGTCCCCTGCTCTGTCCCAGGAGAACTGGGTCCCCTGGGCTGAGGGTGGAAGGGGCTCCAGTCCACTTCTGGCGCTCCCCACCAACCAGAGCTTCTGCCAGTTTTCTCCAGACTATTTAAGGACAAACTCACTTTTTAACCAAAGAACTGATTTTCTTCTGACACTTCAATTTCTGGTTTGCAAGAGAAGTGTGGGTTCCTCCTATTAATGTGACTGATCCTACGCCTTGTGAAATAATGGCCTAGCCGTGCACCAGAGCAGCAATTGCTGCCTCCCTGGGCCTGTTTGCTCACCACGGGGCCAGTACTTAGCTGACGGTGGCTCTGAGTCACCTAGATGGCCCTGACTCCCCATTTCTCCCCTGATGGGAGAAGGATGCAGTTCACCCCATCTATAAGCCATTCACAGCACAAGGAGCAGGGCTGCGAAGACCGCTGACTGCCTCAGGGGACAGAGGCCAAGCTTCATTTAGCCCCCATTAGCCCTTACCGGGTAGGCCACCCTGTCCCAAAGGAGGAGCCAGAGAAGCAGAGACAGGGACCCCAGGAGGATACTGGGCTCCACATCCGAGTTTTCCTGGGACAATCCACAAGCACAAGGAATGTCAAGATCCATGGCCCCTAATTTTTGCTCCCCCTTCCCAAATTGTGGCCCATGATAGCCCCGGCTCCAGGGCCTGGGGACAAGGTGGCCTCCAGCCAGCACACAAGCCCCTCTGGCAGACGCAGCACACAAATTCCTGCTCAGACCTGCTCCCCTACATGGTTGCCAGCTGCCCACACCACAAGAGTTTCCCTCCGCACGCAGATGGCCACAAGCCGCAGAGGGTGCTGGCCCCTCGTCAGTGGTCTGGGGATCCCAGCCACGTTGACACCACTGCATGGGCAGCAACTGTGCTCCTACGAGGAGCGTCAGGCTGGGCCCTCCTCTCCCCAGCTGCAGCCAGGAAAGCTGCTTGTCCAGGTCCCATCCACGTCAGGCAGCCCCAGATTCACAGGGGGCCCTCCAGAGGTTCCTGGGGGCCAACAGGCTCCCCAAAGGCCTCAAGCAAAGGGACCTCCCAGGAAGACCACCTGCCCCCCTCCTGTCACAGACAGATCCTGTAGGGCCTCTGACACTCTCCCGAGGTCCCTCCCAATGCTCTCTCTATTAAGTGGCTTTTCACACGGCAGTTAGGGACTGAGGTGCCAGAGTCCGATGGGCCTGTGTTCAAACCCCAGCCCCACCATCCCCGTCTGAGCCCTGGGATGCTCCTTTCTCTGCTGGAATAATAAGAATACCCACTTCAGAGTCACCGGGCCACAGCATGACTCAGTAAAAAGGGTAGAAGTGATTTTTTCGTTACTATCGTTTTATGATCTGCAGTGGCCACAGGATGGGAGGGAAAACCGAGTGAGGAGTTACAGGAAGGGAGCTCACAACTCTAAAACAGCCTGACATCGCCCTGCAACTGCGTCCCAGTGCAGGGACAGGCTGAGCCAACCCGTCACGCTCTCACCAGCACGCTGATGCCCAAGGGCACCCATCCACGCGGGATCCAGGGCCTGACGCACAGCAGAGCCTGATTTTCTGTGCTGGCGGTTTTGCTGCAGCGTCAGGGGCAGCGTCAGTCACCGTCAGCTTGGGGACACCAGGGCCTTGTGCTTCCCTCGAAGGGTGAAAAGGATTCTTTGCGCCTCCCCAAGACCCTTGCCCCAGGCTTTGCAAGGCCCCAGGGGTGGCCCCTCACCCTGACTCCCACAAGGGTCTTTGCCTTTAACATCACGTCTTTAAGACTCTTTAATAACGTAACTCAAGATGGCCTGTATAGGCTTATATAACTGAAGAGTTCAGAAATAGATCTAGCTGCAGGCATGGCTGGATACAGAGGCTCAAAAGTATATTATTTAACAAATACTTATTAATGCTTCTATGTTCCAGGCATATGAACAAAACCTTTGCCCAAGTGGAGACTAAGACTACATAAGAATGTACATTGTCACCTCATTTCTCTGAATGTGCATAGCCAGATCCCTGCTCATGGCCACAAGTGGCTGTAACAGCAGCTCTTAAGGTTATATCCTTCCAGGTTCGGATCCATCAGAAAAGAGTAAGTTCCAGCAAAAGTGCTTGAAACACTGATTAGACATCCAGGGGTCAGCTCCCACTCCTGAGCCGTGACTGTGGCCAGAGGAATGGATGCGGTGGCTGGCTCAGGCCTGGGGCTCATGATCCACGCAGACCATTGAAACGGGGGGAAGGAGGTGCAGCCGCCAAAGGGGAACAGATGATGGGGAGCAAACCGCATCGTCTGCCCAGGTCTCCTGCTGGAGGCTCGCTCTCCTCTCCAGATTAAACAAGCCCATCTGACGAGCTCAGCAGGCTGAGCTGCGTTCTCCCGTCTCCCTGGTTACCTCCCAAAGGTAAACAACAATAAAAATGCACACATGTACACGATCTGCAGATTGCACATTAATTTCACAGCCATCATCTCCTCCTCGCTCGAACCATCCCTGTGAAAGGGTAGGTATTGTGAACTGAATGTTTGTGTCCCCCCAAAATCCCCCAGTTGAAGCCTGAATCCCCACTGTGATGGTATTTGGAGGGGGACCTCCTAAAGGCAACTAGGGTAGATGAGGTCGTGAGAGTGGAGCCTCACGTTGGGAGTAGTGCCTCTCCAGGAAGAGAGAGCTGGGAGCTTGTGCTCCCCGCCCCCACCCCCACGTGCACACAGAGCCCAGGTGAGGCAGCTCGAGAAGGCGGCGTCTGGAAGCCAGGAAGAAGCCTGCGCTGGGACCCGACCCTGCTGGCACCCTGATCTCGGACTCTCAGCCTTCAGAAGCACAAGACAACACGTTTCCGTTGTTTAAGCTGTGGTGTTTAGTTATGGCAGCCTGAGCAGATCACGACAGTAGCGCAGGCTTTAACGCCTTTCTGTCCCAAACCCGCCAGGGCCACCTGGAAGGGCAACAGGGAGCATTGAGAGAAGGTCCTGCTGCGCTATGCACCTGGAGGAGGCAGGCCAGGGAAGGGGAGGTGGGCGAGGGCACGGCAGACGGTCCGCCATGCTGTGTCTCCTGGACACCGTAGGGCCGTGGACTCAGGCTACAAGAACCGGAACCTCAGACCCAGGGAGGGAGACCCGCTCCCTTCCCTCTTCCCAGGCTCAGTGTGAGAGTGAGACTAGACGGCAGCGTGGTGTGGGAGAAAGAGCACTGACTTCGGAGCCAGGACACCCGGTCTTACGTGTCCACTTCGCCCCTGACTTGTTGGAGGAATCTGCAGGCGTCTCCCTCTCTCTGGGCCTCAGTCTTCACAGCCCTAGAATTAGAGGGCTGGACGGCATGCACACCAAGATCCCTTCCAGCTCTGACACACGGGTCTCAACTCTGGAGATGCTGGGGAGCCAGGACAATGGAGAGAAGTGGACAGTGGATGCCCGGGACACACGGCCCTTGTCCATCCCTCCTTCCCCTGACTCAGGGCTCTGGGAGGGGAGGTGGGGCCCCAACATCTCCAAGGAGACCAGCATCCGTTTCTCCCCTGCACATTGCCCAGCCTGGTCCAGGTCAAGCTGCTGATAGATTTTCAGATGCTTAGTCATACTTTTTTGAGTAAATATCATGGTAAAAAGACGTGACATTTCCGGGGCCAGTCTTCAGCATTAATAAAAGATTCCAAGAACAGGGTGACCTTTTCACAAAGGATTTGTAAATGCCAAAAACTACATAAAACCTCTCTTTCTGAGGCAGACAGGATTGTCACAGCTCAGCATTTATTCCCTCATATGTGAGGCCGGCTCTTACTTCTCCCAGTTCCACGTGCTGGCTGGAGAGAAGCTGTGAGCACTGTCCGAGGGTAGGGGGGGAAGTGGTGAAGGAGGAGGGAGGGGAGGAAGAAGAGCAGGGCGCAGGGCAGAACCAGCCCTGGAAAACAGTCAGGGGTGGGGGTTATGGGGCCTGCCAGCCACTTAGCAGGCCCGCTGAGGACGAAGCATCTGAACTGCCGTGCTTTAGCCACCACACAGGACTGTCTCTGTCATGTCCATTCAGGCTAAGAAAAGGGTGGCTCCTGCCAACACAACGAGAAATCAAAGAATGTGTCTGAGGGGCTGCCCAATCCCACTGGAGCCCTGGGCTGGCCTCCCCCGGATGTGGATGAGCCCAAATGCTCCCTCCCTTGGTGGCCTTCCACCATCCCTATTTCACAGACCCTCAGAGGCAGGCAGGGCTTTGGGGTCACCTCGTTCCAGGCTGGACTCTTTCCAAGCCTCAGGCTCCTCATCTCTAAAGGGGCCCCCCTTCTTCAGGGTTGAGCAATGATGCTATTTCATCACCGGGCACAAAACAGGGGACCGCTAGCAGGAGCGTGCCCACCACGGTGCCCGCCTGTTCTGCCCGCTTCCTCATTTGCACGAGTGGCTGCCACGTGGGGCAGGCAGGGGATTCTGAGCCCCTTCAGAAGCAAATTCTGCTCCTCAAGCCAGAGCCGTATCAAATCCTTCCCACACCACTCTCCAGGACAGCTGCCAGGGACTGGGAGGGAGAAGAGACTCCCCAGAGAGGGGACATCTCTGCGTGGAGCTGCCCCTTGGGATGTCGGGATGACCAGGCCCCACGGCTGCCTCTGCTCAGATGGAAGCTTGACGCGCTGCCATTGGCTGCCCCTTCGCCGGGTTCATTGTGTAATGGTGCTTGACAGATCCTAATTTTCTTTTAAAAAGACACGCATTACAGCAGAGGAAATAATAATACACATCAGTGACATGAGGCAATTGTCCAGTTAGTGAGGATGGAGTGGATTTCTCCGCCCGGCTCAAACGCCCGACTCCTGAAGGGTGCAATCTGGGAGATCTGCAGAGAGCTTTTCGACTCAACAGTCACGTTTTAGGACTGTTATTGATGGGCCAGGCCACGGCTGAGCAGCAGGCAACCCCACATAGAGAAGCCTGGTCTCTGCCCCTTACGAGCCCCAGAGTACTGAAAGATGAGTCCTTACAACAGCCCTGTGGATAAGGTAAGATGAAACAGAAGCCCAGAGAGGGTAAGAAATTTGCCCCAAGCCACACAGCTGCACGTGGCAGAATGAAGACTAGAGCTCAGATCCCTGCATATTCGCCCCCTGCTGTCTACTCCAGCCCTTGGAAGTGAGACTTAGCCTGATGCCCAGTCTTCTTGCAGACTGGTTGGCAAAGTCATTAAGAAAGATGAGCTCTGCTTAGATGCAGAGAACTGAATGGCAGTGGCCAGAGGTGGAGTTGGGGCTGGGGGAGGAACAAAATGGTTGAAGGGGGTCATAAAGGTACAAACTTCCAGTTATAAAATAAACGAGTCATGGGATGGAATGTACAGAGTGGGCACTACAGTTCATAATAATATTCTAATATTGCATGTTAGAAAGTCGCTAAGAGAGTAAATCCTAACAGTTCTCATAAGAAAAAACTGTGTAACTGTGTATGGTGATGGATGTTAACTAGACTTATTGCAGTGATCGTGTCACGAGAGATACAAATACTGCATCGTTATGTTGTACCCCTGAAACCAGTGTAATGTCATATGTCAATTACACCGAAAGAAAGAAAGAAAGCTGAGCTCTGGAATTCTTGGTTCTTCCTGACATTGGCTGTGCCAATGGAGCTCACTTCCTGTTTGGTGGGCAGGATGTCGCTTGAATCAGCCACAGTGGCAAGTTCTCACATGTTCTCTCCCTGGGCAAAGCGGAGAAGTGGGGACGAGGTGTGGTCACAGTCGGGAAGGTTCCTACAATCTGCTCCTCGCCCCACTCCCTCTACCGGTGAGCTCCCTTCCATGGGGTGCACCCAGAGTGTCAACCAAAGATGACTTTGGATCTGCCTGGAGGAAGTGCTCTCTTCACCCACATGGGCTCTCTCTGCTCTTGGCTTTGTACTCAGTATCATTCATTCATTCCTTCATTCAGTACGTAGACATCAAGCACCTACTGTGTTCTGGGCTCATACCAGGCAGCGGGGACATCACGGAGAGCAAAACAGACTAGGTCCCTGACTTGAGGGAGCTTACAGCCTGGTGGGGAAGATGGACAACTCAGGAAGCGATCACCATTGAGGGTGACAAGTGCCATGACTGGAGGGCAAGGTCTCATAGAAGCACACCACTGGGGAGCCCAGCCTGGGTGTGGGGGGAAGGAGTGGCATCCACACTGACGCGTGGAAGGTGAGGTACCCAGGCAATGGCGGTGGGGTGGGATGGGATAGGAGCAGGTTCTAGCCAAAGGGAATAACGTGCAAAAGTCCAAATTTCAGAGAGAACAAGGGATCCTGCAAATAGATCAGAATCGCTAAACATGGACTGGGGGATGGATGCTGCTGAGCGTGAGGCTGGAGAAGAGAGCAGAGACCAAGCCAAGAAGTGTCCAGTACCCAGGCTTTATCCTGAAATCAAGGGGGGATCCATTGAAGGATTCTGAACGGCATTACCACGGTCAGGTACGTTCTTTAGAGAGGACAGCGTTGGAGAATGGGTTGAAAGAGCAAAGCCTGGAGGCAGAGAGCCCAGGTGGGAGGCCCGGGTGAGAGAAAGCGGTGGTTTGGATGGGAGCAGTGGTTCTGGGGATGGAGAGAGTTGAACAAACTCAAGAGATGCCAGGAGAGTAAAATAGACAGAGCTTGGTGATGGAAGAGCATGCTGCCGGGGCTGAGAAGGGGTCCTGGCCAGTAACAGGAGCCAGATAGCAAGAGCAAAGAGGTGTTTTTAGCCCCAGTCAAGGTGCATTGCATAGGTGCAAAGGTCAGAACAAAAATCACGTCCATTTGAGTGAGTCTGAGGAGGGAGAACCAGGAAGACGTCCAACCTAGGTCATCAAGGGGGCCTAGGATGTGCTGAGGGAGGAAGCCAGAAAGCGTCAGAAAACCAGGAAAGCTAGTCTACAGGGGAAGGACAAATTGGGGTGGGGGCAGGTGGGGCTCCCACCCCACCAATTAGGATCCTGCTGCCCTTTGGTGTGTGGGTTCCTCCAGTGCAGGAGGGACTGCTGAAGCCCAGATCATAGAAGAGGCAGGCAGCTGACGTGACGTCCCGCACTGACAGGGTCAGAGTGCAAAGCCTGCTGGAGGGTTTGACCCCCAGGCACGGACATCTCTGGTTCGCAGCTGCTCCTGCGGAGGGGTCCGGGTGTCTCCATCTGACTGGGAGGCTATGTGAGCCATCAGCCGCAAGTGACTGCCAAGAAAGCAATTGCCTTCTCTGACTACATTAATCGGAGTTTAGTGTCCGGATCAATGTGGCTGGGAGTCCTGCTGTGCTCAGCACTTGTCAAGCTGCGTCTGGAGCCCAGGTGCTGAGAGGAGCCAGCGGCTCAGACACTTCCCCGGGGGCTCCCCAGACCCCAGTCTAAAAAGCCACGCTTCCCTTTCTGGGTGGCAGTGGCCCCCCCTCCGTGGCTGCAGGGCCTGCCTCCCCTGGGCATGTTCCACCTCCAGCCAGAATTGGCCGGGAGGCTCCGAATAGGCGGGAGTGCAGGTCGAATGTGGCCAGAGCACATCCTATTTTAAGATAAATCAGAACTTCAGATTTATATGTGAAATCTAATGATTTTTAAATGTCGGTCCAAATTTTGTTAAAAAAAACCAGTACAGATCAAATATGTCTGTGGGCTGGATCCAGCCTGCAGCCTGCAGTCTGACCTATGACCTAACCGAGGCCTCTGTGATGGTTCATGTTCTGTGTCACCTTGACTGGCCGCAGGGTGCCTGATTAAACATGTCTGAGTGTGTCTGTGAGGGTGTTTCCGCACGAGATTAGCATTTGGACTGAGTAAAGCAGATTGCTCTCCCATCGCAAGTGGGCATCACCCAGCCTGTTGAAAGCCTGAACAGAACAAAGGCGGAGAAAGGAGGAAATCGGCCCTTTCTTCCTGCCTCCCGGCTCGAACTGGGCCATCTCATCTCATCTCATCGTCTCCAGCCCTCGGACTGGGACTTGCGCCATCGGCTCCCCGTTCTCGGGCCTTCACTCTCGGAATGAGCTACACCACTGACTTTCTGGGTCTCCAGCTTGCAGATGGCGGGTCGTGAAACTTCTCAACCTCCACAAATGCATGAGCCAGGTCCTCATAATTAATGAATCATCATATATATCCATATATGTTTATACATATCCCCCTGGTCTGTTTCTCTGGAGAACCCTGACTCTACTTACCTGTGAGGACAGTGAAGCTCAGAGCACACAGGGCAGCACCAAGGTCACCTTGCTGGAACAGGGCCTTCCTCAGTTCTTTTCCCCAGCCACACCCTATACCCAGTTCCCGAGTGTCTACCTTGATCCCTAACACCGAGCCCCTGTTTTGTACCTGGGACCCCAGCACCTCTGAAATGCTGTTGTGCCCTGTCCCCCACGGGTGCCAACCTTGCCCAGATCCCAGCCCCGCTGCTGAGGCCCTTTCCCCGGCCAGATCTGCGTCCTCCTTCCACCTGCTGCATGAGTCTCTCCCTGAGCCTGGAGGGCCAGGCATGTACCTGTCCCCACGCCTGGGCCTTCCTGACTCCTTCTATCAGCTTCCTTCTGGCTGCTGTAACAAGTTACCATAAACTTAGTGCCTTAAGACTGCACAAATGTATTATTACACAGTTCTGGAGGTCAGAAGTCCCAAATGGATCTTATGGGCTAAAACCAAGGTGTCGGCAGAGCTGCATTCCCTCGAAGGTCCCAGAGAAGAATCTATTTCCTTGACTTTTCCATGTTCTAGAGGCTGTCTGCACACCTTGCCTCGGGGCCACCTTCCTCCTTCTTCAAAGCACGTCACTCAGCCTCTGCCTCCCACGTTACGTCTCCTTTCTGACTCTCGCCAACTACCTCCCTCTTTCAGCCTCCCTTGTGATTACATTGGGTGCATTTGGATAATCCAGGACAATCTCATCTGGAAATCCTTAACTTAGGTGCATCTAAAATGTCTTTGTTGCCACTTAAGGTAATATACTGGCAAGTTCCAAGGATGAGGACATGGGCATCTTTGCAGGGGGCCATTATTCTGTCCACTGCACTCCTCAGTCCCTCAGTGTGAAGGCTCGCCCATCCCAGCATGCTCAGAACTTGTCTACCGTGGTGGGTGGGTCTGGCTTCTGGATCCTCACAAGCTGTGCTTCCAACAGGCTGACAGACAGGAAGAAAGACATGTGGCGGAAACTCAAATCAAGAGCCAGAAGGGAAAGACAGCACAGCACTAACACATAAGTGCATGTGTGTGTGTCCATGTGTATGTGTATACGCACGCGTGCATGTGTATGTGTGTATACGTGTGTGTGCTTGTTTGTGCATTGCACATACATGTAGGTGTGTGCATGTACATGTGTGTGTACGTGTGTGTGTGTGTCACAGTGGGAGGGGCAGGAAAGCCTGGCCCACGCATAGGTTCACCACCCCATCTCTAGCTCCCAGCCCCCTGTGTATGCTGCCTAAGCCGCTTACTGAGTCCACTCTCCGAAGTCTCAGGTCAGCATCTTTCCCCACCCCCAAGTCACTTACCAAATTGGATTAGCTGTGGACGGAGCCCATTAAACAAATGCACCTCCCAGCCTTGATTTACTGGAAGAAAATAAGAGATGTTTTCCTTTCTGGGAAGGTATCGTTCTTCGCGTGCTAACGTGCACAGACCCCCTCCTGCAAGCTTTCCGTGTAACAGTCTCAGTTAGGCCAGGGGGCTCTGCTCCTCAGAATCTTAGAGCATCAGCGCTGAGAAGGGGCGGGGAGTTCATCAGCCCAGAGAGGACCAAGGATGGAGAACCAAGAGCCGGGAGCCTAACTCCAGGGGACCAGGAGTCAGGGGGTGCTTGGAAACCGAGAGTGTCAGAAGCATGACAATTGACATCAACAGGTGACAGGACCTCGGGTGCTGGCCCAACCCATCCCACGCCCAACCAGGAGCTCAAGATGGGACCTCAAGCCCAGGGACCAAGGCGCTGCCCGAGAACTGCAGCCTGAATACACGAAGCGAGCTCAGTGGATAAGGCAGCACGTGCGTGGTTCAGAGAACCAGTTCTGGATTCCGACAAAGCTAGCCTCAACTCCCGGCTCTGTCAACACTCACTAGTTTGGGGATCTCTGGCAAGTCACTTAGCTGCTCTGTTCCTCAATTTACTCATCCATAAAATGGAAACAAAACCTACATCTTACAGGTGTTAGAGAAATAAATGTGACACTATGTATAAAGCAATTAGCATAATGCTTGGCCTAGAATTATTATTGTTGTTAATATTGGTGAGATTAAAACATACAAGCAGGACAAGAGTAGCAACCTGGAAGACTAGTAGTGGAGTCCTCAGAGTGACCCTAGAATGGCCTCCACGCCTCCTGCCTAGGTCTGGGGGGTCCTGGGGCCTGAGCTGGGACTGAACCTGAGCTGGGGCTCAAAAGGCCTTCCCTGTGGAGTGCTGAGCCCAGCAGGGCATTCTGCATGTCACCCCTCTGACAGAATGAAAGTCAAGGTCACCCAGGACCAAGACACCCTGTCGGTGACACCAGCAGGGCCTCTCTCTCGGCAAAGCTGGTGAGAGCCACCTCCAGGCTGGAACACCCCAGCTCAGTCCAGGCCCCCTGGTGAGGCCTCAGTGGACAGATGACACTGGCCACTGGACCAGGTGGAGCAGGGAGGGCCGCATGGCCTTGGGCAGCAGCATTCTGCTCGCTGTGCCGCTGCGTCCTCATCTGTAAAGGGAGTCGTCGGACTCACCGATCCTCGGGCTCCAGCCAGTTGCAAACACCGGACTCTGCTGTCCGGATAGTTTCAGGATAGAAGAGGTTTATTAGCGTGGAGACAAAACCGACCCCGTTCCTGCCACCTTTATGAAGAAGGGAGCGTACCATGTCTCCCAAGCAGGAAAAAAGAAACGAAAAATAAGAGGACCGCCCTGCCTGGTTCTGGCCCCCAAAACAGATGAAATCTCCAGCCCTTCTCACGGTTGGCTAACTTCATAGCTCAACAAACTTTATCCCGGACTTTTGTGATGCTGGTATCTGAAAACGTGTCACGAGCTTTGAGGATGTTCCAACACATGCGCAGAAGGATGCCTGCTTCCATCGTGAACATCGGACTCGCTTTCAGCTCGGTGACCTTGGTAAGCTTGCCCTGTGTTTTTTCTTTAAATTCCTGTTGTGTGTTTTTCCTTATGAAGTCTGACTCCCTTGAACTTCTTTACAAGGTAGCTGTTTCTTTTCTCTTCTAAATGTTTTTGTCTGAGTCTTCCTTTCACATTAAGGACTGCACAGAATTACTGAGCGGGGCAGAGAAACAGATTCAAGGTTAAGCTTCCAGAAGGGACATCTAAAAACTGTGTCACAGAGCCGGCCTAAAGCGGAATCACGTGGCTGATGCTGCCGCAGACTGAACGTCAGGATTTCAGGAGACAGTGCTTATGGGAGATGTCCAAGACAGTAAATGCACCCCCGGGGACCAGGCCCCAGGGAGAAGGGCAGGTTGGTGACGACACCAAGACCCAGCATGGCCTTAGGAGCCCCACGGATGGGGATTGGAATCTTGTCTCCATGATACGTTACCTCAGATAAGTCACTTAGCCTATCTGAGTCTCAGTTTCCTCTTCTGTAAAATGGGGATAATTGGAACCCACTTCATCAGTGTGTTGTGAGGTGTAAAGGGCCAGGAGCAAAACAGGGCATCAGTTCATGTGACTTTGCTTCCTGTCCCCGAGTCTGTAGGCGCCAACGTGGAGCCAGAGTCCAAGGATGGGTCACCAAACCTGAGAAGGGGCAGGCAGCAAGGGCAAGGAGGGCTTCCGCCCGCAGAGGGGACCAGGGCCCTATATGGAGCGAAAGAGGTAGAGCTGGGAGCAGCCCCCGCTGTTAGCAGTGGAACACAGGGCAGTTGGGGGGAAGGAGGGGGAAGGCCGGGGCTCCAGGTGGAGGCTGAGGTCTTGTTAGCATAACTCATCCCCAGCATCAGGTCTGACAAGCTGACACAGGACTAATGCTGGGCCCAGGTGGGGAGGCTAGAACTGTGGGATGTCTCTGCCTCAGGTCAGGCTTGATCCTGGTACCCGGGCTCCAGCCGAGCCTTCTGCTGGGTCCCATGCCCTCCTCTGGGGAGAAGAGGGTCTCACAGGGCTGCCACCCATGGTGACAGGGTTCCTATGGGGAGGAGGGCACAGCAAAGGCGCGGTGCCCTACATCCCAGTTCCCACTTCTGCCCACGATGGACGGGGATGTGACTGCTTCCAAACCTGGCCACCTTCAATATCACTATTCCTGCTCCGCAGAGATCAGAGGCCCTACCTGACTCTGAAAACAGACGACCTTGGCTGTGGCTAGTGAAAGAAGCCAAGCCGCATTTTAGTTCCAACCCCAGCGTGCATCACCACCCCCTCTCTTGGTGACCACACTCCGGTTCACCCTCTCCTCACAGCGGGCCACCTCCCCTCCCACTCAGCAGAGGGTAGGTCCGATGGATGAGAGACATCACCAGGCACAACGTGGACCGGCGAGCATCCTGTGCCCTAAGCCCTGGCTGGCCCATGACCCGAGGTCTCCATAAAGCAAAAGTCACCAACACGGCCAGTGAATGGCTGCAAACTCTGAGCCTGCACCACTCTTTCCAGTCGCAAGTCCCTGGTCTCGGAAGAGCAGCCTCATCTTCCAGGCCTGGAATTCAGAATATCAGAGTGCCCTACTCTATGGGCTTACAAAGTACATCCATATTCCCAATCCTGTTAAAACCTCACAACAACCCTGACAAGTAGACAGAGAGATCATTATCTTACTCATTGCACAAACAGGGCAGCTGATGCTCAGAGAGGCCAAGGGACGTGCACAAGGTCACACAGCCAATAAGTGGCAGCAGTGAGATGAAATCCCAGGTCTTCCAGCCTCAAGGAACAAGCTTTCTCTTCTCTGCCTCAGCTGCATCTTTCAAGGAATGAGCTCCCCATCAGTCAGACGGACGAACTGAAGCCGTGGAGGGGCCTTCCCGGGAGGTTGTCTCTACAAGACTTCCCAAAGTCCTGGCTCAAGGCGTACACAGACCTGTCATGAGTTCTCTTGAGAAGAAATCATGCTCAGTTCTTTGGGCAACATCAACCGCAGACCTACAAACATTAGCCAATTCTCCTTCCTCATCACAAGGAGATAAAAACACCAAAAACGGGGCAAAGGCCATTTTCAGTTCTTCCTCGACTTAAGCAGCAGAAAGAGCACCCTGCTCAGTCCCAAGCCTTTGAGTCGAGTCCCGGTTCTGCCACTTACGTCGTGTGGCTCCAGGTAAAGCAGCCCAGCTCCTGGCCTACGTGACTGGTCTTTAAAATGGGCATGAGGCCACCACCACCTCATCTCAACACACCTCCAGCTCCTGCTTCAGTCCCGGGCGTTAAGAGTCTCGCCTTCCCCATCAGCCCCTCCTGGAAAGAAGAAGGCCCCCCTGGGATCCTCTCCCTGGCTGTCCTGAGCCCCCAGCCTGCAGCTCCCTGGCCAGCTCAAGCCAGTTTACCAGGAGCCAAACAAGGAGCTCAGTTCAATGAAAGCATCAGCCCAAGCAATTGTCTGACCAAATTGACTTGTCAGTCACCTGTCCAGACAGGGCCCGGGAGAATGACCTGATCTCCACGCAGGAAAGGATGATTTGTAAGCTTTGAGGCTGGAGGAAAAACACCCAGAAAAGGCCTAACACGAGGAGGATGACTCAGTCTGGGTTTCTGTAGCAATCCCGGGAGAAACAGGAGGAGCACGTGCCGGGATAATTCAGAGACGGCAGGCGGCAGTCATCTTGTTCTACCACAGGCCCTGCCCCACATCGCTCGGTCACAAATCCCCTCTCCAAAGCCGCCAAACTACCCGTCCAGACCCCCAGACCCTGAATCCAAACGAACATCCCATGTGGAAACCCTCGCACCCTCTCTCCAGGGTCTACGATGGTTTGGGGGAGGAGTCCTAAAATCTTTTCATATAATACATGGAAAATACATATAACCACCTCATCAAGTCACCATTCTTCTCTAAACCCCAAGTCATTAAAATAAGAATAAAAATAGTTCTTCTGTAAGGCGTTGTGAGAGTGTATATATATATATATATATATATATATATATATATATATATATACATATATATAGCAATGTTTAATAAATGTGAACATAATTATTTTTCCTCAAATTGGCACAGCATCTCACAGTTTGCAAAGAGCTTCACCTCCATTATCTCATAGAAATCTTGCAACAATCCTGTGAAGTTTTCAGAACCATCAGCGCCCCCACTGGGCTGACAAAGGGACTGGGGCTCAGAGCGGGGTCATTTCCCCAAGGTCCTCCCGCTAACAACATGGGCGGGGCTTAAACCAATGACTGGCACTCTCAGACAAGTGGTCTTTCCAAATTATCATTTAGAAGTTGAGGAAATAATTAATTCTGAAGGAGTAAGCATGAAAATCTTATTAAGGAGACTGGAAGAGATACATAGAGAAAGCGGTATGTTTGACGGAGGACAGGCACAGATATGACCAAGGGCAGGTGCAGCCCACCAGAAGCCCTCCCTTACAGGCTCCGCTGGGCTGAACCCAGAGGAGCAGAAGCCCGTGGGGAAGGCAGACAACAAAGACAACAAACATTACACTAAGAAAGACACTAAAAGCAACTGGCTACTTTTATGGAGCTTTGCTGTCTGTCGGACTCTGTACAGAGCGTTAACACTGGAAAATCCCACGTAATCGTCAAGACAACCGTATGAGCCAGGTGCTTCTATCAGTTAGGATGCTTTAGGTCACAAGTAGCAATATTTTGTAAAAAACTAAAAATGGCTTAAACACTAAAGGAGCCTACCAGCCAAGATGGCTCTAAGTCCGTGCTTTGAGCTCTCCCTCTGATTCCAACGCATGGCACTCATAGATAAAATATCAATAGCGAGAACTAAAAAAATATAGCCACTTGCAAAAGTGAGATAAATATCTTTCTGGACTAGATCTGGTAGAGAAGAACAAAGAGAAAAGGCTGGCTGAGTTGCAGGTCTGCTGGGACTGAGGCCAAGAGGCAGGTAGAGGTGGCTGGAGCTCTGTCCTGTGGGGTAAAAGGGACTAAAAACGCCACACACGAGGTGGGGATTCTGATCCAGACTCGCTGGCCCCAGCCTGGGGCTTCCCTGCGATGTTCCCCGGCCCAGGGCTGGGGTTTGTATGAATCTCTGTGACTAGGAAGGTGGGAGAAGCGGATGCAGTCTTCCAGCCAGGACCTGGGCAAACCAGCCGGGCTCTTGCATCTGCATCCTCCTCTATCTCCTCAGAGAACTGAAGCCTTAACCACCCAGATGAGACCAGGGCCTTGGATGGGGGCCTCAGTGACTGGGTTAGAGATGGCTTCAAAAGGTGAGTGTGGCATAGGAAGAATGGAGGGGCTTCCCGTTCAAGACAGTCCTACAAAGCTGAGTTGCAAAACACGTGGGGAAGTCTGACCCTAAGAAAGACAGCCAACAAAACCAACACTCGGCAGGCGAATTCACCCCAGACCAACGTGGAATAACAGAGCAACCAGGAAATAATTGTTCTGATGATTTAGGATCCACAACAGATAAAGGAGGAAATCATGTGAATAATAACAATAAGAAACTGTGAAAAAAAAGCCAATGAAGTGAAATAAGCCATGGGTATTTAAAAAAGAAGAAGAAGAAAAATCCATTAGAAATGCCGGACACAAAACAGATAGGCATTTAATTTAAATTTTTTTTCAATAAAAGGAATAAATACTAGAGGATAAAATCAAAGAGAGAATGAATACTTTGGATGATGTGCTGTTATAATCGCTCAGAACACAACTCAAAGAAATAAAAAAATAAAAATATGAAAGAACTGTTAAAAAAAAAAGACTCTGGCTCAAACACATCTCTAACGGGAGTTCCAGAAGAAGAGAATAGGGGCATTGTGAGGAAGCAACTTTCAAAGACATAAGGGCTGAGGATTTTCCAGAAGTGAAGAAAAATGTGGGTTCTCAAATTAAACATGTATACTTGGGGCTGCATAGAATAAATTTTTGAAAACCACATCTAATTATATTCTGTAGTAAACCAAAGAAATCAAGCGTAAAGAAAAAGTTATTTTAAAAACTATCAGATTAAAAAAAGGAGATAGATTATCTACAAAAATAAAACAATATAATGACTTCAGGCTTCTCATGACCACAATAGAGGATAGAAAGCAATGGAGTTACGTCTTCAAAGGGCTGAGCGAAAATAGCAGGTAGTCTAGACTTACATCCCCAGCTAAACTATCACTCAAGGCTCCAAGTGAAATCAAGACATTTCAAACATAAAAGATGAAGTGTTTACCACCCAGGGACCCCAACTGAGAGAAGTTGCAGAGATTGTACTCTAGCAAGAAGAAAAGTCAAATCAAAGATGAACTTGGAAATTGGTAAAATATGTTCATAGATTTAATTAATTGCTAAATAATGCTATTTTAATTACAATATAATTACTAAATAATAATAATAATGTCTAGACCAAAAGATATGGGGATTCTGTGGTACACTAGCCTCTTATCTGAAGGAGAATAGAAATAATGAATAAGCTTTGACTTTATTAAAAAGTTAATAGTAATATAGAAATGCTAAAAATATAAAAGTCATTGTTAAAAGAATAGTAGTAAAATTCATAGTTGCCGAGTCAGCAGAAATAGGGAGAAATGGAAAAAAGAGAACTTTATCAACTTAACAACAGCTTAAAAAACAGAAAATAGAAATGAAGAAAAACACAAAATAAGATGGTAGGCATAAATATACTTGTAATTACCAAAAAAGTGTCAATAGGTCAAACTCATCTGTTAAAGAACAGACTATCAGACAATCTAACTCCGTGTTGCTTACATGTGACAGAGAACATTTGAAATAAAGAAACAAAAAAACCACACCAGGCAAATACTAAAGGACTGCTGTAGAGCAAAACTAACGTGAGAGGAATTTGAGGCAATAAGAGAAATAAAGAGGGACAATGCATAATGATAAAAAGAACACACTCTGCCAAAGAGTTATAACAATCGTGAACTTCTCTGCATCGAAATATCCTGTCTCAAAATATATAATGTAAAAACTGGAAGACTCACCAGGAGATATTGACAAATATCCAATCACAGAAGAGGAGTCATCTCCCCAGGAGTAAAGGTGTAGATTCTTTGAATGACACGACTAAAAGTTTGATCTAATAGATAAATCTGGAAACCTGCTCCCAATAAGCATGGAATATTAATTCTTTTCAGGCACACAAAGCACATTATAAAAATTGACTATGGACGAGGTCACAAAGATAGTATTGACAAATTGGAAAGAATCCATGTCACACAGACTATCTTCTCCAAGCAACGCAATTATATTAGAATTCAACAATGAAAGTAGTTCTAAAATGCGCTTGAAAAAGAAAAAAGGTGCTCCCGGATAAAATGGATTAAGAAGAAATTCACAATAGAAATGTATGAAATATTTAGAAGCAAATGACAGTACTTCATGTAAAATTTGTGGGACCCGATTAAAGTCGTACCTAGAGGAAAACCAGAGGAAAAATGTAGCCGTCAATGTATTTCTTAAAAACCAAGAAAGATTAAAAGCAAATGAGTTCCTGTGTCACTCAAGAAGCTAGGGAAAGAAAATCCGTGCAGAATAAAAGAAATAATATGACAGCAGAAATTAATGAAGTGGAGAAAGCACTAGAGATGATTAAACCAAAACTCAACTCTTTAGAAGATTAACAAAGGAGACAAACTTCAAACCAGGAAAAAAGATAGAATAAAGACTTGAAATCTTAATTAAAAAAAAAAACTAAGAACAACTTCGAAATAGTGAGGACATGGACAATTTTCTGTAAAGAGCATAAATTATGAAAATTGCCTGAAAAAGAAATACAAACTTGAATAAACTAATAATGTTTTAAAAATATAATAAGTAGTCAAAAATCTCCCTCTTCCCAAAGTCAGCAAGCCTAACGACAAAAGCAGGTTTTAGAAAACCCACAAGAGACAGGTGATTCCTATTTTATACGAGCTGTTAAAGAGAATTGGAGGATGGGGGAATTGACCATCTCATTTTCTGAGGCTGTGTGATCTTGCTGTCAAAACTGGACAAGGACAGGATTAAAAAGAAAATTATACTTCAAATGTGTTAGTTAATAAGGATAAAAAGTCCTAAATAAAATAGGGACAAATCCATTCCAGCGGTAAATCAAATATAATACGACAGACTAGAGCTTAATCCAGGAGCACAACAGTAGCTCCATTTTAGGAAATCAGTTGATATAATTCAACATATTAACAGATTAAGGAGAAAATACTATATGATCATATCAAAAGATGTACTAAAAAGCATTCAATACCATTCAACATTCATGCATGATTTTAAAGATTGGCACCTGAGCTAACGTCTGTTGCCAATCTTTTTTTTCTTCTTCTTCTTCTCCCCAAAGCTCTCCAGTGCATAGCTGCAAATTCTAGTTGTAGGTCCTTCTGGTTGTGCTATGTGGGATGCTGCCTCAGCAGGACCTGATGAGCGGTGCCATGTCCACGCCCAGGATCTGAACCGGCGAAACCCTGGACCACCAAAGCGGAGTGCATGGAATTAACCACTCGATCACGGGGCTGGCCCCACTGTGCATGATTTTAAAAAAGGAAGGAAACTCTTAGCAAAACACAAATGGGATGTAATTTCCACAACTTAATAAGTGTACATACGAAAAACTTCTAGTAAACGTTCTACTTATTGATGAAATTTCAGGTTCCTTCCCAATCAAATCAGGAAAAAGACAAGAGTGGCTGCTGTTGGCAGCTGTATTGAGAACTGTACTGGAAGTCTAGCTACTGCAAGAGAGGGAGAGAGAGAGATGACTGGAAAGGAAGCTATGAGTATAAATTTGTCATTATTTTCAAATGATGTGCTTATCCGCATAGCAAAATGCTCCATGGATGCTCCTTGAGTGAGCAAAGGAATGAGCGAGTGAAACGCGGTCTGGTTCCACTGGATCAGGGAGACACACACACAGGAGAAGGTGACAGTTCCTTGGAGACTCAGGGCTGTGGGAGGCCAGCTGACCGTTCATTAGACCACACAGCTGACGTGCCCCTCAGACGTCAGGAAAAGCCTAGGGCTCCTGTCTTGATTTAAAACGCTGATATTTTTTCATCATGGATATTTTACATTAATTTGAGTTTTCAAATATTGCACTAAAATATCATTTGTCTTGGTTACTGAGTTTTTGGGGGCCCCCTTAAATGTTGCAAGTGCCTCTCTCCTCACCCTGGTCCCTTCCGCCCCTCGGAGGCTGACGCGTCCTCCGTACATTGATGCCGTCGGCCCCAAAGAGTGGATATCAAGCCTCAGGGCTAAAAGGCACCTGATCTGTTAAGGGATCCTCTGCTTCAGGCTTCCCACGCACATGTCACTGCTGTGGTTCAGTCAGACGTGACAAGGGAGGCTGACAGCCTTCCTGTCTGAGTCTGAGGGGGTGGGAGGCGGAGCTGTGCCTGGGAGCCGTCTTCACGCCAAATGCAGGAGGCTGGATTCTCTCCACAGCTGAGGCGGGTCCTGTTCGCTCTTGAGCCGAGCAGCCCTCTGGCTGACTATGCTCGGAAAGCCCAGCCCTCTGCCAGGGACACAGCCCACAGGGCTACTGTCCCACCACCTTCTGAAAACCCCACGTGCACACAGACCCACAGAATCCCCGACTCTCCTACTTCCTTCCAATCTCAGCCCCAGGGAACTGATGTTCGTGGAGCCCCCATTCATGCTAAATAGGCAGGCAAGACGTCTTCGAGGTTAGGAGCAGCCTCAGTTCAAATGCCAGCACTGCCACTTACCGTGTGACCTTGGGAACATTACGCTGAACGTTTCTGTGCTTCCGTTTCCTCATCTGTGACAAGGAGATCAGAGCACCTGCTTCCGGGTTGTGAAAGGATTAAATGGAGATGATGCCCATAGAGTGGTTGGCATGGTGCCTGCCACATGCTGCATTCTCTGCAAATGGTGGCTATTGCCATCAACAAAAAACAGTATTAAACAAAGATACAAGCCATACCATGTGGGAAGGAGACAAAACGGGCAATTGTTTTGCTATGAACAGGAAGGTTTTATGGAGGGGGCAGTGCTGGAACTGGATCTGGGAAAGTGAGAGGACCTTGGTAGGCAGAGAGGGACGGAAAGAACGTTCTAGGCTGAGGGAGCACATAAGCATGTTAGACCTTAGAGAGCAGAGTGGAGTTGGGGGAGCCCAGGAAAGTGGAGCGACGTGGTTAGCCAGGTGGTTAGACAGGTGGCTGAGGGTAAAGTAAAGGGCCATTGCCATTTCTGGAGGAGTATAGCGCAGTAAGACAACCTGGTGGCCATTTGGAGGGCTATCTGGATGGGGAAGCCTAGAGGCCATTACTGCTCTCTGCCTCCCAGCCACATCTCTCTCCCTCCCTAGGCTGTGAGCTCCTCAAAGCAGGGACTGGTCCGAACCATCTCATGGTCCCCAGGGCCTAACATGTGGCCTGGCTGGGTGTTCAGCAAATGAACGGATTGTGACTTCCAGAGGCCTGAAGGTCCTCCTCCTCATCCCTCTCCTCCCACAAGGATGAATCTGGGTCAAATGCAAGAAGGAAGAAAGTTCAGTGTCTGAGGGGAAGAGGTGTGAGCTGGCTAATTAGATTTCAGGACACTGAACTCACTTTTCCAGGGGCAGGATTTTCAATGGATTGAAAGCTTCTCTTTCCTGTTGGCCAACTTGTTCCTGCTCTTTAAACCCTGCTCCCGCACCCCAGCGTGATGGTTAATTTCCTGTGTCAAGCTGACTGGTCCATGGGGCTCCCAGCTGTTTGGTCAAACGTTCTTCTGGGTATCTCCGTAAGGATTTCCCTGCATGAGATGAACGTCTAAACCAGTAGCCTGAGTCAATCAGCTTACCCTCCCCAGTGTGGGTGGGCCTCATCCCATCAGTTGGGCCTGAATAGAACAAAAAGACTGAGGCTTCCCTGAGTGAGAAAGAATTCCTCCTGCCTGACTGCCTTTGAAATGGGGGTTTTTCCTGACTTGAGCCAAAACATCGGCTTTTCCTGGATCTCAGACCTTCAGACTCAGCCTGGCATGGAATCATCGGCTCTCCTGGGTCTCCAGCTTACCGACTCACCCTGAAGACCACGGGCTTGGGACTTGTCCGCCTCCATAATCCCATGAGCCAATTCCTTCCACAGACAGTTCCCGATTTACCATGGTTCAACTCGGGATCTTTCAACTTTACAGTGGCACGAAAGCCATATTCGCTAGAAATCATATCTCTAATTTTGGATTTTGATCTTTTCCCAGACTGGTGGTATATGGTATGACACGCTCTGGTGATGCCGGGCAGCGGCAGTGAGCCACAGCTCCCAGACAGCCGCGTGATCACAGGGTGAGCAACCGACACACTCACAACCATTCTGGACCCACCCAACCATTCTGTTTTTCACTTTCAGTAGAGTATTCAATAGATTCCATGAGCTCGTGTAAGGTAGGCTAGGCTAAGCTATGGCGTTTGGTACATTAGGTGTATTAAATGCATTTCCGATTTACGATATTTTCAACTTGTAATGGGTTTATCAGGACCTAACCCCTTCCTAAGTTGAGGAAGATCTATAATAACAATAATTATTATTATTCATAACTATTATGGTTCATATATGTGTGTATATCTAGGTGTATATATGTGTGTGCTCTGTTTCTCTGGAGAACACTGATGAATATAGGCAGTCAGGCCCGGGGCCGCTGCCCAGGCCTGGAAGGGCACGGGGAGGACAGCCTGGGACACGTATGCCCTCGGACTTAGAAGAAATCCTCTCTTCCTCTTGCTCTCATCCACTCCCCCTGGTGCTGGCTTTTCCTTGCATTGTACGATAAGATTTAAGATTTGGGTTCAAGTATTAAGGGGCGAAACAGACAGCGTGACCCTCCTGGCCTTGGGTCTGAGACTATTCAGTCTAAGAAGCTTAGAAGAAAGAAGCCATCCACAGAGTGCCACCAGCTCACTTGAATTCTGCCTCAAGGTTTGGGTAACAAAACCTCAGCTGCTTAAAAAAGGGTTACTTTGCCTCTGTGGCAGGTGGTATTGCCCTAAATAATGCAACATATCTCTCACCTCACGTGCCCCTCGTGCAATGTGACTTTAATGGTCCTCCCACTGACAGGTGAGATCTACGCTCCTCCCCCTGGAAACTGGTCTGGCCTGGGACTGTTCCAACCAATAGGGTTCAGCAGAAGTGACGCTGTGTGACTTCTGAGGCTGGGTCACAGGAAGGACGGAGCTTCCATCTAGTTCACTGTTTTGGGAACACTCGCTACAGAGAAAGCAGCCATCATGCTAGGAGGAAGCTCAAACTAGCCCACGCAGAGAGACCACATGGAGAGGAACCCAGTCCCCCAGCCAACAGCCAGCAGCAACCACCAAACTTGTGTGTGAATGAACCTTTGAATGACCTTGGGAATCACAAGGGCAGAATGAAGCTGCTGAGTCCTCTGACCACAACACCATCTAATGGCGCTCCAGTCTCACCATCTTTGCATCTTGACAAGAGGAGGGAAGGAAGGGAGCAGACAGGACCGCAGGCCGAAGCAGCTGTATATGAAAGACTGTGCTTTGCCTTCTTAAAGGGCACTCACTCCCTATCTTCCCCTATCCTCCTGTGACACATGAGTCCCTGCCTGCCCCACTGAGAAGGTCAGCTTGGTCGGACAGCAGCACCGGGATTGTCAGAAAGGTCTTTGTGTTCTAAGGACACAGAGCAAGCACCAGACACCAGACCCAGAGCCCATCAGAGAAAGAAAACTAGCATTGGAGCCCCAGACCAAGGGTCAGAACAAGAGGCTTACAGCGGGTTGGAAGCCAACACACCCAGGGACACAGGTCATGGCAGGTGCAGGAGCACAGGGACTCAGAAGCGTGAGCTTGGCAGGCTGCAGGCAGCACCACTGCCCATGCCTCCAGCAGCCCCGCTTTGACGGACCCATGTGGCCATGCTGGTGAAGAAGCGCCAGCCACGGGGCAAGTGCCAAGGGCCTGTGTTACTCACGTCCCCACCTGTTGTGTGACACAAGAGGCTCAAGGAGCACAGGGGGAAGTTTCTAGTTCACAGTCACTGAGGGAAAAAGTGAGACACATCCAGGACATGATCATGTTGGTTGGCTGGGCCAATGCTTCCTGTCCCCTTTTGAGTCCTTTCCAGGGCCCCTCCCCCACAATCTCACCCACCCCTAGCTTGGCTGACTCAGACACCAGCCAGGGGACCAGCTGGCCAAGGTCATGCTTGACTGAATCCTCTAAGCTCAGTCCCCAACTCAGACCCCAGAGCAGACATTGGCCCATCTGACTGAGCTCACAGCCAAGCAAATGAAGATCCGGACCTTGACAGCCCTGAATGTAACACCCTCCTGCCTGGCAAAGCAGGCGGGGCCCACAGAAGCCTTGGCAGGTGCCGGCAAACAACCTGGAAGCCAGCCTGTCGGGAGGATCCAGGGCACCAGCTGACAAAGCCAGAATGTCAATGTGCTTCCATGAGCCCCCTGCCTCTCCTCTGATAGTGGTACCCAGCTGGCCCATCGAGGGGGGCCTGTGCTGGCTCATCCAACAGCTCCCCACTGAAGGAATTTCTTCATGGTTTCTCCTTCCAGCCTTTTCAACATTTCAGCTCAGACACCTTGTCATACCCACCATGGTAATTAACACAGCGTGCCCCCAAAAAGACTATTTATATGCCCCTTAATATGGGTCATTCCATTTGTTCCTGCAGACGCTCCAGTTCCCAGTATGGCCCACCTCCAGGTTCTGGATTGATGACAAAGGCAGAGCTTTAGCACAGCAGCCCCATCTCGCACAGCCCTGATCCTGGCTGTTGTCTGTACGCATGCCCCCACCTGCACGCTGACAACAGCCAGCACTGGAAGCCCCAGGCCCGGAGACAGCTGTGTCACTGGTGAAGTTCACATCCCAGCTTCACGTCATGTCTTGGAGACAGGGAAGATGTGGGGCTATGTCAACTTAGCTCAACCGGAACTGAGTTCTCAGAATCCCCTCTCCTGCGTGCTTCCAGTCAGGGTGACCCCAAGAGAAATTTACCCCAGATTTGGGAGGCAGGTATGAAGCACCAGACATTACTCTCAGAAGGGCGGGCCCCAGGCAGTGCCGCCGTTCATACACCATGTCTCTCCACCACTGGCTCACGTTGCAGGTGTGGGGGAGCACCTGGCTTACCTCCTCCAGCTCCTGCTGGCTCTTTTCTTCGATTTTTCCCAGTCTTGGGCCAGGTGTGATGTTCAGCTCTGCAATAAAGGATGCCGGCTTCTTCTCCAATTCGCATGTGTGGTCAAGATTGGAGGCCACGAGAAGCAGACACAGTCAGTAGTGTGCTGGTCTGTGTTTGACAGCCAGCTCTCCAGGTGCAGTTCCACTGTGAATGTTGGTTGGTTTTCCTGTTTATGACAACGAGTAAGACTAAAGCAAAACAGTGAAGACGTACGTTGGAATTTCACCTGTTTGTCAACATAGTAAGCTACTTCTTTGCTAAACCGAAAAATAGTTTTGAATACCAAAAGAATATTTCCTTTACTCACAATGTAACTGCTAAAAATACTACACATTTTTTAAGTTTAATCTGCTTTGTTAACATTTTCTCCATCACCTTCCTAAGTCTAGACAATCAACAAAATAATAAATCAAGGCCCAATTTGTAGCATTTGCCACTTTCATGGTATAAATACTCCCAAGGGCTGACTTAAAGCCACCAACATGACATCACTGACCGTGGAGTAGGGAAGAGGTGCGGGAGCACACGATTGCATAGTGTTTCCACCACACAGATATCATAGACATAAATGACCTCGAGCATAGGTAGTAGTAAGACATGGCAAAATAATTAGAAAGTAATAAGTTTTGAGTATTTATTATCCTTGTTTTTAATGTAATTTATTTAATTGTAAGTTTACATGATTTAATTTCCAGGAATGGCTGTGTTTAACAACCAGATCACAAAATTCCTGAAAATTTAATCATCGGCTCTCACAAGTTGATACCAGCCAGCTCTGGCACACCAGTGGCTCCGGTTGTCCTCCTGGTTTCCAGCTTCTCTCTGTTCTCCACAAGTTCTCATCCAGCTTTCCTTTCTACCCATGGGCCCTGCTGAATTAAAGTGACCTCAGACCCAACAGCAGACACAAAGCCACAACCTCACATGGAGGTCTTAACCAGCTCCCACAATATATCCTATAATATATCCTTCCTATAATATATCCCTCATTCTATAAAATTCAGCATGTTTCTGATTCTGTGACTGAGCCCTGACTGATTCAGAAGTAAAGAGCATTCATGAGGCCAAAGAGGATGCTGGCCACCCCTGCAGCAAGATCCAGGGGCTGTGACCGCTTCTCAATCCTGTATGAATGCACCATCTTCCAAGCTGCTCCTATATCAGACACACCCGCACATCTGCACGAATGTACACAGCTCCAGATGGCCATGGGGTGCAATGGTGCAAATCAGGGCTTGGACTATTGTTCTCAGCCTGGCAGAGCAGCCAGGTTGAGAGGGACAGGATGAGCCCCTACTAGCGCTGGGTTGACCAGGCCTCAGGTGGTTGGGCCTCAGTGAACCCCTGGGCCCTCCCAGCATGTGTAGGGGACACAACCATGAACCCTAGTAGCGTCTAATCAGGGTGGAAGTGCTGTCCTTTGTTAGCACTTGTTCATTCATTCATTCGCTCATTCATTCGTTCACTCCCACACAACCTGTTCTGTGCGCAGACTTGGGCGGGACTCGGGGGAAACAGGGAGAAAAACAAATGCTTTTCCTAAGTACAACGTGGTATCCTGGAACGGGTTCCAGAATAGCCAAACAGGGCGTTAGTAGAAAAACTGGTGAAATCTGAATAAAGTCTGTAGTTTAGTTCATAGCGTTGCGTCGATGTTAATTTCTTAGTTCCCACGAGAGTATTTAGTTACGTAACATGTTAAGATCAGATGATGTGGGTGAAGAGGATCCAGGAACTCCCTGTACTATCTTTGCAACTTTTATATAAATCTAGAATTACTTGAAAATAAAGGTTTTATTTAAAATGTTAAAAAGAACAAAAAACAGATTCCCCATCCCTTCCCCTAAGACCAGGGCCAATCCGATGGGAAACAGGCGAGAGCAAGACAAGGCTCCCTTGCAGGAAGGGGGCAGAGGACTAAGCTATTCGCCAGAACTTGGAGCAGTAACCAAACCCAAAGCTTCAACGAAGACTCAGGCCCCAGGCTTAGGAACCTGTAAGAGCAAGAAAAAGGAGGCTGGAAGGGTGAGAGTTTCTTTCTGGTTTCTTATAAGCGCGATGGGATACCTGGTTAGACAGAATTCAAATGTGGGCAGTGAAATTTAAACGTTGCAGCTACTCTCCATGTAGGCGAATTGTTCTGGGGAAACTCCCCTGGTCCCGATATAAAATAATAAGCCCATTTACCTTTCGGGGGAGGGCTGCAATAGGACATTTTTTCAGCCAAACTTTTGGCTGCTCCTGCCAAGCAGAAGGAGTATTGGAGACTGGGTCCTCGGGCAGCTTCTCAGCAAATGTGCCAATGTCGTCCTCTTCCACAGTGGAGCTCAAACCTATTGGAATCTCTCAGGGACTTTGATGATCCTGGCTGAGATGAATCAGCAGGAAATGACCCTGTGGGGCTGAGAACGACCCTAAGGGAAGGGAAGGTCTGGAGAGGCAACCCAAGCTTATGTAAGAGGGAGTTGGTCTTGGCTCCATGCTTGACTGAGGTTGGCAGAACCCCCATTGCCAGCCCACCATCTGACAGGGATGTGGCTGAAAACCCAAGTGTGAAGCAAGGAACTGTTGGCTCAAGAGTCCCAGTCTGGAGTGCCCTGAGCCAAGAGTAGTGCTGAGGGAAAAGAGTCATAGACCCCGAGAACAACTTATCGGTGCAGCGATCTGAACTGGCAGGTGCAGCATCACAGATGGACAGGAGAACATCACATTGCCCTGGACCAGTTTTCAGTAACCATCCTGTGTGGCAGCAACAGCGTCAACAGCAGCTGAAACCCAGCCTGCCTGCTGGCGGACTGGTTGTACGTCCCAGTTCTACCAGCACACGCATATGGAAGGCAGGCTGACCATTATGGACAGAATACACCCTGAGGTTTTTTTAATAATCCAAAAGCTCCACGAGATTCCCTGAGCTTTTTTAAAAGATGGCAAGTTAGGATGAAGGGGTTAAACCCATTTTGATTTTAAAATATGAAATGTGACCAAATTCACACCCATGCTTATGAAGGTGGACATCCCAGTTGTAGAAACTCAATTCAACTCACTTCAGTGCCCTTCTCTGATTAGCTCCCCCTGGGTCCAACTGATTCATCTGTCCTGGAAGGGCTTGCCTAGAATTTGAACCCGAGACTTTAAAAGCATATGGTTTCTTCAAAATAGAAACAGTGGCCATCAGTTGATGACTGTGCCTTGGAGCTGGAAGGCGAGGCTGCAGACAGAAGAAGGCGGAGGAAGGGCTCCAGGCGTCTGCAGAATCCTCAGGCTGGGTCCTTGTTGCCAATGAAAGACACCTTCTGGACTCCAAGAAGCATCTTTTTCAGACACAGCTCTGTTCTGCCTGGACAAATAAGGCAGCAGACACCTGGTCTCCTTAACCTCTCCTGCCCAAAAGAGTTAGTGAAAGTCACAAGTTTTGAAGGTAATTGGTCTGAAAGAGTACAGAGCAGATGGTGCCTTCCCTGAGGTGAGGAACACTAAATCCTCTCCTCCGAGTGCCCTCTGGTGTGTCCAAGGTCAGCCTCTTGGACATCTCAGAGTGGACCTGCCAACTCAAGCCCTGCCATCTGCCAGGGTCTCAGTTAGTCTATCAGGACCGTTGGGCTGTAGGGATCTCATCCGCAGCTTATCTTCCAAGACAGGGATGGGGGAAGGACACAAAGAAAGAGACAAGAGCTTTGGAGTCAAACAGACCTAGGTTCATTTCCCAGCTCCTTCTATCACTAGCTGAGTGACCTTGGGCAGGCCACATAACTCCTCAGGGGCCTCAGTTTCCTCATCCTTTAAATGGGACAATAATGGGAAGTACCTCATTAGGACGTTAAGGATTACATGAGATCATGCATGTAAAGTGCTTAGCACAGAGTCTGGCCTTAGAAAGCACTCAAAAAATGTGAGCTACTGGAATGTGCACAACACTTAGTTTCCAGATTCTCTCGTCTCGTTTTCTGTTTGATCCTCACAATGGCTCTACGACAAAGCTGAAGCAAATATTTTTGCTCCAGTTTCAGATGGGGAAACTGATCAATCCTGTTCCCAAGATCACTCAGAGTTAGTGGTGGGGCCGGGACTGAAATCTATGCATGGCTGCTTTAAGATCTGTGATCACGTGTCCCCTTCCCAGAGCACTGCCCGCCTTCCCCGAAGCCCTCAGCCCCCCCCCCCCGCCCCCCCACCCATCACCAGCTGAAAGGGATCAGGAGAGGTGAAATCCCAAGGCCCTCATCACTTAATTCCCTTTAGGGGATATTAAAGAAAGCTGCTTTGAGGGATAAAGTGGCACAGCTTTTTGCCACCATTCTCCTCGAGAAGGGTTTCCATGGAGAAAGTGCCCGTGCTTCCAGAAGGCCAGCCCCTGGCTCCCTCACCGGGGAGCTGCTCTGCACCACTAGAGCAGGAGAAATAAATCCGCTTCCAATCTGCTTCGCTGCAGTCCAGAGACCAGGAAGCACCTGCTGCTCCAGTCCCCTGTGGAGGCTGTTTGGGCATGTATGTGACACGACGAAGTGTGTTTGTGGGAAAGGGGGAGAAAGGTAGCTGCTCTCATCACCACTCAGGGTCTTGTGTGCTCTACGGAAGCTGGTCCCATTAAGGGAAGTTCCTGTACCTGCATCAGCAGATGGAGAGTCCCTGCTGATCGGTTGCTCAAGAAAAACCACTGCCATCCATCTCCGTTCCTTCGTGAAGGACGGAGGCCTGGAGGCACCATCCCCGTCAGCACCATGGAGAGCTGCCTGCTCCTGGGCCTGTAGGTCTGGCAGGAGGCGAGAAACGAGAGACAGCGACAGAGAAAGAGAAAGAAAGGACCAGATAGAGGGAAAGACAGGGAAACAGAGAGAGAAAGTTAGAATGAGACACCAAAAGACAGAGTGAGGGACAGAGACAGACAGACAAGCAGAGATAGAGTACAGAGTCATATAGACCAAGAGGCATACACAGAGAAAGAGGCAGAGACTGAAGGAGACAAAGATTGAGACTGGGAGAGAGAGAAAAAAAGAGATCGCACAGAGAAAGGAGTGGGACAGAATTTTAAGTCTTAGGTTTAAGCCCCAGCTCCCCAGCTCTCTGAATTAAGCAGCACAATAAGAGCTAGCATTTATGGAGCACTTAGTATGAGTCAGGCACTAAGTTAAGCACTTCCGTGCATCACAGCCTTTGGTCCTCACAAGAGCCCTACCAGGCAAGTACTGCAATCATCTCTACTTCTCAGATGAGGAAACAAACCACATCAGCTGGGATTCCACTTCCAAGGACAGTCTCACGTCAGCACTCTGCAACAGAACGGGGGTCTTGTCTCAAGAGAGCCACACGCTATTTGACTACTAGCATTGAAAATGCCTTCCACATCCCCAAATGTAACTACGAAGCAGCTGGACTGCAGAAAACTCAGGTTCATCTTCCTCTACTCTACATAGCTAAACAAGTCTTTTTGAAAACACCAAGGTGACGCCTGCCTCAGGACCTTTGCACTTGCTGTTCCTCCTGCCTAGAACTCTGTTCCTCAGATATTCGTAAACATACCTCCCTCACAGCATTTAGATTGTTCCAGTATCACTACTTCCTTCCTTGGGTATGTGTTCTCAATCATTCTACCTTCCCTTACCAGGATTGTTTCGTTTATTGTTTTCTGTATCTCCCACTAGAATGTAACTCCTTCAGGGGTGGGACTTTGTTCATACTTCTGTTTCTAACTCCTAAAGGAAGGCACTTGATAATATTATTTGAATGAAAGTTAAATCAATAAACTGTTCTTTCTGGAACCAAGGACTATTGGTCAGATGTTGCCCAGGAGCCAAGGGCTTCACGCTGGAAGAGAAGCAAACAGTACTTTGTGTCCATCCAGGACCCATGCTGGAGACCCTATGGGGAACGAATAGGATCTTCTATGGGCCTTATAATATTCTACTACAGAATGTGGACACTGGAAGGATCATTAGAAGTCACATGATGGGGAGACTACAACATCTCCCATCGAGCAGCCATTTCTAGTGGTTGTTGTGGTTTGCTGCCCAGATCTCCCTTCAGGCCCAAGGCACTCACCTCCCCAGCTTCCAGGAACACTGGCAGCTGATAACCCTCAGCTGGGTTATTCTCCTGGAGTTGCCCTCAGCTGAGGAGAGCAGCTTCATCTAAGGTCACCTCCTCCTCGGGAGACAGCCGCATGCAGTCAGTGTAAGATTCAAAAGGGCCAGCTCCCTTGCCTCAATGCAGGAGGCAGCTAAAGGGCCGTCCCTGCTCCAGGGCTCCCCATGGGCCTGTGTTGTAGCTCATCACAGCTCAACGCCTCCCTCTGCCCCTCAGCCTTCCTTTCCCCTCCCCCATAGGTATTGCTCACAAGGGCACTTCCTTATACACTAGATCATTCATCAATACACCTCAGAGTCATGTCGCAGGGAACCCGCCCAAGGCACCATAACTACTCCTGTAGTCCATCCCGTCTCTGGGCGACACCAATAGGGAGAAATCTCTGTCTCAGACTGACCTGAAATAGGCCTCCTTTTGGGGTCCTCTCGTCCATAGACCCCACTTCTTTCCCTCAGGGCTGCACAGAACAATCAAATCCCTCTGCCCCCAAAGAGCCTCTCAGATATTCTAAACTGGCCATTGTCGTTAATTAACTCGATGGGAGGAGTCCTACACAATGTGTGTGTATATATATATAAATCACCATGAAGTACACTTCAAATAGCTTACAACTTTGTTTATCAATTATATCTCAATAAAGCTAAAAAAAGAAAAAAAATTGGCCACCATGTCTCCTGAAAGCCTTGAGCTGCCCTCTCCAAGCCAACTCACCCCACTTCCTTCAACCGTTCTGACACTGGGCACCCACACCTTCCGGCTGGTTCTCACGACTTCCCCATGCCCCTATCGCAGCGTGTCAGCTTCACAAACAGCAACTACGCCCCACGTCTGTGTAACACCTCTTCCCTGCACCAAAACACACAGCAGGGCCACCTTGATGCCAGAGGCAAGGACACTCTCAAGCTCAGATACACACGGACTTTCTCCTCCATGTGGCTACCTCTCCTAAAACCTGCATCCTTTCCTTCGGAAAGTGGCAGACGCAGGCAGACTGCCTCCCACATCATGAACAATCACTGGTGATTCTGTCCATCAGAGACTTTTCTCTTTTGTTCTAAACTACAATTTTTGGCCAAAAGGAATCCGGCTTTTACATCACCCCACAGGGGTAGTAGACAAGAATCTCACCAGTAGCAAAGACAATCTTTCTTTCTATCTCTGACTTTGGTCAGGTTGCGAATCTAATGGATACTGCACCGTTGGCGCGAGGAGAATACGTTGAAAGATAGGCTGTTGTCTTTAAGAGGGAAGAAAAATCTCACATTAACAGGCAAAACACAAGTTACTATGACTACAGGTTTTAAAAGATTATGCGCAAGCCAAATGTCTTCTATTATTCATAAAGAAAAGATAATGTTTTGCCATCACCAAATGATGTGCCCCGCATCCAGACGCGCCGCCTTTTATCTGGCTGTGTGGAGGGGAACGGCAGCTCAATGTATTTTGTCAGCATCATTAGTTCCTCTGAAGAGAATGCTGGAACACTGTTGATGGTGGAGCATGGTGATGCTGCAGACAACTTCTTGTGAAGCGCTAATTTTCTCAGCGTTGTGCGGTCTAACTTAGGGATCCGTGCTGTACACCAGGACCGCGGTAATGCAACAATGAGCCGTAAGCATCCTGCTTGAGCTGAGACAACAGGTCTGGAGAGGCACCTGTTCCAGAGTAGATTCACACAGTGGGACCAGACGGGCTGTTGACTAGCTAGGGCTCCAAGATGCTACCAGGAGTGTAGAGGGGGCCGGGGAAGCAGGGGAGTTCTCAGAGGGCAGAGAGCGGCTTCAGAGGAGTGCAGCGTGCAGAAGAAAAGGAGAGGGCCAGAGGGTCAGAGAGGAGGCAGGGCTCCGAGCCAGTCCTGACCCAACAAACGGCCTCCACAGCCTGGGATGCATCAGGCCCTGTGCCAAGCACTGGGCTTCTAGAACGGCGAGCACAACCCTGCCCTTGGGAAGTTCACAGCTAAATGTCGTTATTAAAAATTCTCTCTCTACAGTCTGGAAAGCTCTCTAGAAACACCGTGGGGAACGTGCTCCGGCAGGAGGGGACTAATCGGTTAGAAGAGGGATTGCAAATGGGTCGCCCCCAGGCCGGAGGCAGCTCGGCTTGTTTGGCCTGCTTACAAGTTTTAAAGTCAGGAGATTTCACACAAAAATTCAGACTTGTCTTGGAAAATCAGAAGTTCTAACCACACGGAGTCTACTATCCAAGGGGGCAACAATTATGTGGAGCCGGGTAACAACTGCCCTGTAGATAAACACAGGTTCTCCAGCACCCACCACACCCCAGATCTGACTTTACTCCACAGCATTGAGTCTGGAGCCTTCTTTTAAGGAGGAAACTGTTAGGTTGGTCATTGAAGGGTGAGTAGAGTTTCTCCAGGTTGAGAGGTTAGGAGGTGCGGGAAAGCGGAAGACTAGCCAGAACGGGAGAGTTACGCATGCAAAGGCACATGGGCATGAAATAGCACCGAGTGTCAGTCTGGGTTCAGTGTGGCTAGAGAATGGGAGTGGGGGTCTGGCCTGGCCCCCTGGTTGGCCTGAATAAGGGGTTTGGAGGAAGAGGTAGGTTACTATAAGAGCACCTGATAAGGGATATCGTACCTGAAGTAAACCCAAGAAAGGGAGCTGCAGAGGTGCGGGCAGGCCTCACGGAGGCTGAGACTGGAGGGCACTCCCTGACCCCAGGGGGAGCTCGTGCTCCAGCTCCTGCTACTGCATAGCAAAGACCCTGGACCTTTGCAGCATTAGGGCAACCATTTATCGTGCATGTGGACTCCGTGGGTCAGAAGTTCGGACAGGGCACAGCAGGGACAATTTGCTTCTTCTCGCAATGTCCGGGGCCTCAGCTGGGAAGACTCAACGGCTGGGGTAACACGATGGCTGGAGGCTGGAATCATCTGGAGCCATCTTTACTCACACGTCCAGTGGTTGAAGCTTGCTGTCTGCTGACCTCAGCTGGGCTGTTGGCCAGAACGCCACCATGTGACCTCTCCACATGGTCTCTCCACGTGGGCTCCTTTGGGTGTCCTCTCAGCATGATGGCTGGGTTCCAAGAGCACCTCAAGAGAACAGGGTAGAAGAGCGTGGTGTGTTGATAATTGAGCCTGGAAAATCACATAGCATCATTTCAGCCACACTCTGCCAGTCAAGATAGTCACAAAGGTCTCCCTGGGCTCAAGGGAAAAGGACCTGAATCCCACACGGAAGCAGTGCCAAGGGCACATCGTCAGCATACATGAGGGATGGGGATACTATTACAGCCATCCTGGGAAAATATGATCTGCTACATTTGGCTCTTTGAAAAGATCAATATAACACACTGGACTCACCCAGCTTGTTTTTTCACCCCAAGAAAGTTAGATATGTGAGTCCAGGATTAGGGAAGAGATCTGAGCTAGAAATATAAATTTGGAAGTCCTTGGCAAGGAGATGCCGTTTAGGACCTGAGAAAGGATGAGATCACCAAGGGTGTGAGCACAGCAACGGGAAGAGAAGAGGTACCAAGGCTGAGCTGGGGGCACCCCAACACTGAGAAGTCTGAGAGGTCGACAGGAGCCTGAGAGAGTGCTGTTGCTGAGACAGGAGGAAACCTGGAAGAGTGTGTATCCTGAACACCATTGGGAGAAGTGTTTCAAAGAGGGGGGAAATCAACCAGCGACCCTTGCAGCCAAGAAGGAGCCACTGGAGTGTTTGCCTCCAACAATACGTGCTAAGGTCTGAGCTGTGTTTTAGAAAGGAATCTGGAAGTGGTGTGTAGGGCAATTTGGAGATAAGGGAAAGACGGAGACAAATCTTTGATGACTGAATTAAACCCATAACACAGTCCTGGGGGAGTTTAAGGCCCAGGGGGCCTTCCTTGGAGAGTCCCATCTGAAGTCGGAAAAGAAAGGGAGTGATTAGTGGAGCGACAGCAGGGGGGCCTGCCACATGAGACAGACAGCTCGGGCACAGGCTCGCAGGCTGCAGCGACGTGACCCACTGGGCCCGGGGTGCCCAATCTAACCCCACGTGAATGGCCAAGGGCTTGTTCTCTTATCTGTGGCCCCAGATTAACCCACAAGGCCACCATTGAGGACAAGAATTATCAAGTGAATAGTAGAGATTGAGTAACCCACCCAGTGTTGCTGAGGGCATGGTAACCTTCATATATGCCCTGCATTGTTAGTGACCCCAGGAGGATGCTGGAGGAACAATCTGTTTAATAAATAAAAACAGTTTTATAAAAGGACCACGGTAACTTCTTTACTGCCTCTATTTGGCCCCAATTCATTCTTGATAAGGGTTCTCTGCTCTGCTCTGCTCTGTACATTTGTTAAAAGCCTTTAAAAACATAGTAAATGTTAAAGCCTGTGGGCAGACTTCCACGCCGAGTCCCCTGAAAGAAGGGATAGGTGTTCCCATGGCCTTTGAGGCGCATTTTCTTGGCTTTTCCAGTCCGACTTCCACGCCGTGCACACTGCAAGGACCCTCCTGGCTCTTTGATACCTTCTCTTTCTTCGTGTAATTGGTTTGGTTCTCACGGTGTTTACTCTGTGACCTGTGAGGGGAACACAGTCTCCTGGACAATCAGGCCTGGGATTTTGCTGTGCGTGTCCCCTGGAAATGGAGTTCTAAGCCACTGTTCGAGTACCAGCCAGTGCGGTACCCGGGTGTCCGGGGTGTCGCACAGGCTGTTGGTCGTGTTGGCGGATGTCTGAGCCCTGGCCTGGGAGTTTGGCACTGCAGGGGACTGAATGTTTGTGTCACCCCAAAATTCACTTGTTGAAATCCTACCCCCCAACATGACAGTATTAGGAGGTGGGGCCTTTGGGAGGTGATTAGGCCATGACAGTACAGCCTCATGAACGGGATCAGCGCCCTCATAAAAGGGACTCCAGAGAGCTCCCCACCCCTTTCCACCTGTGAGGACTCAGCAAGAAGTTGGCGTTGTGAAACCAGGAGAGGGTCCTCACCACCTGCTGGCACCCTGAGCTCTGACTACCAGCCTCCAGAACTGTAAGAATGGAATTTCCATCGTTTATAAGCCACCCGGTCTATGGTGCTTTGTTATAACTGCCCAAACAGACAAGGCAGGCATCGCAGAGATCAACCCCATGATTCAGACACTGAGGATTTGGCGTTCCAAACTCTGAGGGGCAAGTCCTGGTTTAATAAGCTTCTTAGCAGTACATACACATATGCATTTATATTTACATATATATTTACATATTTTCCCAGTAGACATTACTATTTCTCTGTGAAGGTTCTTCTCTCAGTGTGCTACACAGAATGGCCATGGGATTTGGAGGGAGTGGGGCAAGGGGTTCAAATTTCAGCTCTCCCGCTCACAGACTCCGTCGCTCGTCTGTCAGCTGAGAGCAGTAAGACTTCTTTGTAGGGATCGCGGGAATGGATGCGAGGCACTGAGCACACACTAGGGGTCTCATGATTAGAAGTTGTCATTATTGTGATTATTACTTATTCCCCCCAAACTTCATCTCATTCCATCGCCCTGACACATTTATCTACACTTACATTTCTCAGAAAAACAGCAGTATCTTCTTTTAGGTGCAAACGGCGCCTCCCCTCATTTGCGTCTGAAGAATTTCTCCTGGCTCCTCGTGTGAGAGTGGGAAATTCCGCAGAAGATCTGAAGTCCCGGGCAGAGAAGCAACGTCCACAGTTCAATCGTGCATGAATCAGAATCCAGCCAGGAGAGGAGCCACTTGTCTGTTAAAGGCAGAGGGACGTGAATACAGGGACTGGGTTGCGTGGTGATGGGAAAGCTGAGAAGCTGAGTGGGACAGTGAGGCAACCAAAGGTCAGCAAGAGCAGGAAGCCACTACCACCCCCAGGCCACAAGGACAGAGAGGAAGCATGACCAGGTCGGGGGACACAACCGGGGTCGCCCTGAAGGAGCTGGACCCACAAAGAAGGCGCAGCAGCTCCTGGAGGCTCCCCCCAAAGCAGCGGAGGTGGGGAGAAATAACCTTGTTTCTCCCTCCTTCCCCGCGCCCCAAGTCTGCCACCAGTGCCTCCCGTTGGCTGAAGCCCCTGGAAGGCGCTGACACAGAAGGCTGGGAAATGCCGCCTGCAGGGGTCAGACGGAGCAGAGCAGAGAAAGAGGAGGACCAAGTCTGAGAGCAAACCCCCCCAGGACCAGCAAGGTCTTCTAAACCCTTCGCTCATCCCTTTGTTAGCTCAACGTCAGCAGGTGTCTATACCGGGCCTGGCCCTGCGCTGGGAGCAGGGGGCACAGAAATGAATCAGACGCGTCCTCGCCTCGAGGAGCAGATGAAAACCAGACACCGCCTGCCCCGCAGAACCTCTCCCCAGGGAACGATTTCCATTCAACCTCTCTCAGTTTGTAAGACGCACACCTCAGAGAGCATCAAGTATCTCTCAATACAACATTTTTTGGCTGATATTTATGTAGGAAAAAATGTTTGTCCCAAAAACTCAATACCACATTTTTAACAAAACCCTCTGCGGAACAACCACTCCAGCCTCCTCTATGGTCTCCCCACCTCACGTCTTGCCCCTCCCTCCAATCCATCTTTTCAAAACACACATTTGATCCCTCACTCCCCCTGCCCTAAATTGCTTTGATTGTTTTCAGGAAAAAGACTAAAATTTCCCAGCATGGTCCTAAATAGGTGACCCCTCGCTTTCCCTCTAACCTCGCCCCGGACCCTGCACTCCAGCCACACCAGCCACCTTTCATTCTGTGTTCTCAGCATTCCTCCTTCAGCCACGTAGGCACTTGCCTCTCTGCTTTCACCAAGTCCTCTCCTCATCTTTCGATCTCAGCTTGAGCTGAGAATTTTCCTTTCCTCCGTGGCTAGGTTCAATCCGCGCCCCGCCCCACTACAGGTTTTCATCGCACCTGTACCTCTCCTTGTCAGCACTTATCTCAGTTGCAGTTTGGCATTTGTCCGTGTTAATGTCTGCCCCCTAGACAGTAAGCTCTCTCAGGGCAGGAGCTGTTTCTGTTTCTCTCACCATTGCACCCCCTCAGCACCAAGCATGGTGCCTGCATCATGGTAGGCATTTAGTAAATATCTGTAAATATCTGTTGGATGAATGAATAAGAGTGTGGTTGGATAGAGGTGGATGGATGGATAGAGGGATGGATGGATGAATAGGTGGGTGGATGGGTGAAGAGTGGATAGACAGGTAGTTAGGTATATGGATGAGTAAATAAGTGGATGGATGGATAGGTGGGTGGAAGGTAGATAGATGGGTTGGTCGATGGATGGAAGGAGAGAGGGAGGAGTGGATGGAGGAGATGCGGTAGCTCCCATATGTGGTTGTTAGAAGGACGTATCACTCACTAGACTAGCTCCAGGTTGAGATTCTTTCCGACCCTGCTCTCCAGCAGTGCGTGGTACCCAGGAAATGTATGCTTCCTCTCATTTTTGCTCCACTGACCCTTTCCTACCACCTGAAGGAGGCGCTTGTTCCTATCTGCGGTACTGAGGGTTTCCACAGCTCTGCAGGAGTGTGGTTTCTGTTTGAGCCATTAAGGAGAGCCTGTGGTCACCTCCTCCAACTGTAAGCCATTTTGATCAGAGGTATGGGTCCCAACCCACGGGAATTCCTTTTCAGTCTTGGCCCTATGTTTATCCAGGAGCAAAGAGGCTAAATTGGTTTCTTCTTCCTCCACAGATCCAGGAAATGAATTTGGGGAATGTGATGGTCAGTTTTACGTGTCAATTGGCTAGGCCTTGGCCCCCAGTTATTCAATCAAACAGTAAGCTAGGTGTTGCTGAGAGGGTATCTTGTAAATGTGATTAATATCTGTAATCGGTTGACTTTAAATAAAAAAGATTATTCTCGATACTCTTGGTGGGCCTGATTTAATCAGGTGAAAGGCCTTAAAAGCAGAACTGAGGCTTCTCTGAAAGAGAAGAAATTCCACCTGTGGACTGAAGCTTCAGCTCCTGCCTGAGAGTCCCAGCCAGTCCCTCCCGATGGCCTAGCCTACCCAGCCAGCACCGCAGTCACACAAACCAATTCCTCGTGATAAGACACAGACCTATGCATACTCATATACACATATATACGTATATGCATACACATCCTATCATGTTCTGTTTCTCTGCTGGAACCTGACTGACAGAGGGAAGGAGGAGAGGAGACAATCGCAGAGGTCCTACAATTGAGGCTGGAAGCAGAACCAGTAGGCTGGGAGCCTCTTCAGATGAAGAGTTTTGCCCACATCACAGGATGTGGGAAACCCCAAATTAGAGCCAATGGACATCCCCTCTTTTTGGCTGTTCGGATGCCCATAAGGTGGGTACCTGCCCTACCCAGGATCCCCCATGTATGGCCTGAGATGTTGCTCACAGCCCATGGGTCACTCTTGGAGTCTCCACGACTCCTTAGAATGGCTCATTTCACGGTGTCCAAGAAACACCAAGGGCCTTCGCATAATGACAGGGCCGCTCCTTCCTCTAGAACACTGTCGGGCCTTCCTGACCCTTAGGGACCCCTCACCCAGCCCATTTGGGGACTGAATTCCAGACTGACTTGTGATTTGAGGTCACTGTTCCTCCTCTCAGTCAACTCTTCCCCAGCCTGTGACCTCCCCGGGGCAGAAACCTTATCTTCTCTCTCCTTCACAGCAGAGCAAGCCTGGAGTTGAGTACTAGGAATTGTCTGTGCACCCTTCATGGCAGAGCATGTTCACCACACATGGCTGAGCCTTGGTTTTCCAGAAGATGCCCTGTGGTTACTGCATGGGGCTGCTCACAGTCCAGCGGTGGAGCCAGAAGATAGACACGTGAGGACAATGCCGTGTGGTCAGGGAGATGCTGGAGGGAAGCACGGGGGCCGAGGGATCGGGAGAAGGGCGAAGCGCTGGCTCTTCTTAGAATAGTCAGAGACGGCTCCTCCAGGCTTACGCTGGGTCTTGAGGGATGAGTAAGAATGCACCTGGGGATAGTAATAACTCACTTTTTATTCTTTTGAGAACTTACGCTGGACCTCACATTTTTCTAAGCGCTTCACATGGACTGTCTCGTTTAATCCTCACAACAGCCCCAATAAGGGAGCTTCTATTATTGTTATATCTTTTCTGGAGACAAAGAAACTAGGGGCCAGCCCCGTGGCCAAGTGGTTAAGTTCGTGCGCTCCACTTCAGCGGCCCAGGGTCTCGCCAGTTCGGGTCGTGGGCGCAGACGTGGCACCACTCATCAGGTCATGCTGAGGCGGCATCCCACATAGCACAACCAGAGGGACCTACAACTAGAATATACAACTATGTACGGGGGGCTTTGGGGAGAAGAAGACAAAAAAGAAGAAGATTGACAACAGATGTTAGCTCAGGTGCCAATCTTTAAAAAAAAAGAGAGAAAACAACTAAGGTGCAGAGAAGTTAAATCCTTTGCCCAAAACCACATAGCTAGTGAGTAGTGGTACAGGATGTGGAACCAAGATGGCCCAGTGTCAAGGCCTTGTTCTTAGGCATCACCTCATCTGGCCTAGGCAGGAGAAGGGGGTACCCAGATAAAGAGGACATATTCTACCAGCGCCATGCAGAGCCGTGGTGCAGGCCGATGCAAAATCTACTCTTTCCCGAAAAGCTAGATTTTGAAAATGTTACTGATGCTTCTGTTAAAGCCAAGAAAGTGAAATTATGATAAACTCTGGTTTGAGTAAAAATAAAATATTTAAACTTAAAATAATGTGAGTGTTAATACACCCACTTTTCTATTTTTCAATATTTAAATGAACCTTTTTAAAAAACACATAAAAACACACACAGAAGAATGCACATTTTCCCTTTGCCTCAGGCTCCAATATGGCTCAGCACCACATTGTCAGAGTCTGTCTCTGTGCAAAATTCTGATACTTTGTTCATCACAGATTTTTTTTTAGCATTGATTTTGATTTTTTTTAATATTATTTGTCCAGGATCCTAAGTTTTGGGGCTCCCCTTAAATTTTACACCTGTGGCAAGTGCTCCCTCAACTCTCCCTAGTCCTGGCTCCAGCTGCGTAGGCAAAGCTAGGAGGGTCCTCGCAGGGCTGGAGCGCGGGGCGGATGTGGGCGAGTCCGAAGAAAGGACGTTGGAGAGGCAGCTTTGGGCCAGATCACAGAGGGCTTTCTATGCCTTAACGAGGAGTTTAGATTTATCCTGTGGGAAACGGGGAGCCCCAAAAGTACTTTAAGGAAGAAAGTGTTATAAAGCCAGACTTGTGTCTTAGAAAGACCGCCCTGACTGCCGGCCTGGAGGCAAGGAGGCCCTCAAGAAAGCTGGTGCATTGGTCAGGTGAGAAGGGACAAGGCCTGACCTAGGGCAGGGGCTGTGTTGATGGAGGCTGGGGTGGGCAGCATTGCCAGGGCTCCCAGGACTAAGCTGCAGGAAGCTGAGTCTGGGCAGACTCAGGAACCCACGCAGAGTCGGGCAGGCTGCCCTGTGGCTGGCCCTGAGCTACGCTGGGTATCCACCAGGGAGAGAGGGGTCATGAGGGCAACAGAGTTAACCGGCACAGAAAAAAACGAATGCTCGTTCTGCAAAGACCATCTTCCCCATGCCCCGTTACCCAGAGCGGAGTCCAGCGAGAGGGCCCTGACAGACACCGGCTGAAATCAAATGTGTTGTCTTCTGAATTGTGCAGGACCCCTGGGGGTGCTGATTCGGAACCAGAGGGCATCAGAGACAAGTAAACAGCAGACCCTTCTCTTTCAATTTTCCGTCACTGGTGTCCAGTGACACGCATTTCATTCCCAAGGACCTTCGGGGACCTGAGGCTCCCTGTATCTTGTTTATCTGAAAGCCCATGATTTCACAGTGAAACCCTAATACATAAATAATGTCGCTAGAAGCAACACTCAAGGCATCAACCCCTTTTTAAGCCTTCAATGAATCTACTCCAAATGTTCTTCCTTGTCTTCCTCTTGGCTAAATTTTATACTCACCGTCTTCCTCGCCTGTCCCGGAAGACAGATGCTCAGCTAAGAACTTCCCTTCAAATTCTTACCCAAGAAAACCCAGGCCAGGTCAGTTCCGTGGTCATGGGATGACAATGTCGGAGTCAGAAAATTCCTAAAGATCATCTTAAAGAGGGAGAGACGTAGCACAAAAAGACTTGAGAACAAACGTTCATAGTATCTTTATTCTTTATAGGCAAAAACAGGAAGCAACCCAAATGTCCATCAACAGGTGAACAGATAGACAAATTGTGGTCTGCTTATACAATGGGACATGATTCAGCAGCAAAATAGTCCAAACTACTGATCCACGCACAGCATGAATGAATGGCAAAAAGTCTATGCTTGGAAGAAGAACCAGACGCAAAAAAAACTACCTATTGTATGACCCTGTGTATGACTTCAAGAACAGACAAAACAATCTATGGTGATGGATTTCAGAGCAGTGGTTATCCGGGAGAGGGGTAAGGAGATGAGACAGGATATTGACTGTGAAGGGGGCATGAGAGAACTTTCCGGAATTCTGGAAATATTCCACATATTGATTTGAGCGGTAGTCACAGTAGTAAATACATATTAAAAATCCATCAAGCTGTAGAGTTAAGATTTGTGCGTTTTACTATTTATAAATTATACCTCAATTTTAAAACATATAAAAGTAAATAATTTTTAAAAGAAGTGATTGATGTGTGTTTGTGTCTGTATAAATCTGCATAATGATGTTAAATGCAAGTTTGAGCTGAAACCTAAAGCTATAGATCAACATTGTCAAATGGAATTTTCTTCAGTGATGGAAATGGTCTATATCTGCACTGTTTAATGTGGCAGCAACTAGCCACAGGCAGGTACTGAGCACTTTAAATGTGGCTTGTGCAACTGAGGAACTGAATTTTTTATTTTGTCTAATTTTAATTAGGTTAAATTTAAGTGTAAATAGCCACATATGGTGAATGGCTACCATTTTGGACATTGCGGCATGGATTTGATACTCGAATGTGATGCCAAACCAAGACATGTAGACTCTGGCATGGAGCCAAGAGAGGGGACCTTCAACAGGACCACTCAGGAAGTCATATATGTTCAGGGACAAGGTGAATGCTTGGGGTGGGGAGGTGTGTTACAGGTTCTCTTCTGTTCCCTAATCATCTCTGTTTCCTCTGAAGTCAACTTTTCTATTTACCTCACTCTGTCTCTTGATTAATTCGGATTCTCCTCAAATGTTTGAGGATCCTTGGTCATTCACTCATTTTCCCAAATGAAGAGATTGGCAGCCTGACCAGGAGGTCAGTGTCCAAAGGTGGGGTCACGAGCTTGTAGGCTTCATGCCACACGAATGATCAGGGAGCTACAATTACTCCAGGTCCCCCACAAAATGCCAGAAGATGAAGGACCTTCCTCTGGGGCCCCAATTCACACTCATTGCCCTAATTCTTCCCAGACAGTTCACACAATTTCTTAAGAAATCATTTCTGTTTTGTCCTGGAGGTAAATTCCAAACTGTCATCTCATCTACCTTTGGGAAGAGAGAGAGTTGCGAGGGTCAACGGTTTTTGTATAGATCTTCAATTATTCCTCCTGTTTCAGCCTCACTCTTTCACGTCTTAGGCCAGCCTAAAGCCCTACCTGTCATCTCTAAGTCTGAGGGCTTCTCCAAGCTCCACTGAGCGTGTCACTCACTCTCCCTCCAAACCCCTCTTGCACGCGTTCTGAGCTGGGAGTTCCTCTACTCTGCTTCATCAGCCAGCATTTCTTTATGTGCTTTCTGCCTTCCAGAAATCTGTTAAAAATCTCTCATCTGCTGCCCCCCTTGATGTCCTCCTTGTTATGGGATTATACTATTTTTATCCTTCTACTGTCATTTTAGTGGTGGGAGAGGAAATAGTATGAGTGCTTGGTTCAGCATCTTGAACACGAAGTCTTCCAGGAATGTCTTTAAACTCTCCTGAACTCAAGAAGGTTTCCCATCTTGACTACCTCTTAGAGGAAATTCCCAAAGCCTCTTCCTCATTTTATGATCTTGCATTGTGTTCCTCCTCAGACTGGAATGAGGGGAATGGCTACCATTTTGGACACTGCAGCATAGATTTCAGATACTCATATGAGACACCAAACCAAGACATGTAGACTCTCACATGCAGCTAAGAGAGAGGACCTTTAACAAGACCCCTCAGGGATCTGATATGTACAGGGACAAGGTGAATGCTTGGGATGGGGAGCATCCCTGACATCCTGTAGGAGTCAGGATGGAGCAAAAGGAGTAAACAGCACAGCTCAGTATTGGAAGGGACAGGAACTTCCTCTTCCACTCAAGATGGACTATTAAAGAGATACCTGAGGACCCACACCCCAACCACACTAGGAAACAGGCTGTGGGGGCCTCTGAACCCACCCCCGGTTAGAGGTTATTTAGAGCTCTGAGTAACCAACTCAAAGGGCTTAACAGGGAGATAATGATCTGAGCCCCGAGGAAGCCAGGCATCATGGCGCTGGAATGAAGGACTGGAACCACAATAGTGCAAGCCATGCCATGCCTTGGGTGGGGCTGAGCAAGGCCAGGTTAACTGCAGAGAGAGGGAGCAGGCTGGCAAAGGCCCAGGGGCTGGCACTTGCTCATGCTGAGTGGATGTCCATTTCAGGAGGCAGAATATTATTTGAAGGACACAACACCGTACAATAGGTGGCTGTCCATGTTTGAAGGTAAAGAGCTCGACATTTTTACCACAGAGAAAAAGGTGGTTAACAGTGGAATATAATTAATTCCCAATCAAAGCATATCTGTGCTCATGAAAAGACAACCAAATAGGGAATTAAAGCAAACAACAGAGACAGTCTGAGCATTATCCACTCGGAGTAAAAACCTCTGTGCCCCGTTAATACACCCCCTCAGGCCACTGCCCTCCTCTAAACATTCTGGAGAGTTGCACAAGCATAGAATAAATCATTTCCATGAGCGTATAGTTTGAACTCTGGTGGACGCCATGTTTCCAGGGTGGACGTGGGGATGAAGTATTATATTAACAAGAGAGGAGGTAGTCAGGTTTAAAAGCCTTGTACTACGCAGAGGTGACATTCAAAATAGTTAACCAGCATGGCACAGCCATTAACCATTCAATGACCACAGACCTTAATAACCCGTCCAGGCAAACAGGTACAGACAGCCAGCCCCGCACGTGTCCACGCACAGCACGGGTGAAGCGGAGTGGGCTCTGCTGGGCTGCACAACCCGGCGGCCCAGCATGCCCGGCACTTTTAGCCCACCTGGGTAGCAACTTTACTCTGGAGACCTGCACTGGAGGAGTCTCTGGCCAAATCCCTTTGGGGGCTCAGGCTCCCCTTGCATCTGCCACTTTATAACAAAGCTTTCTCCCTTTGGTCACCTAACCATCCTCAATTTAGAGAGATGCCTGTAAGCCTTAAGTTAAGAGCTGGCTGATGCACTGTTATAATGACGCCCCAGTCTAGATGTAGGCCCCGTGTTCCGCTGGAAATGAAAGAGCATGTTTGGCTTTTAGTAGTAGAGTTTTAAAAGGTTGGTAGATGACTTGTGCATAAGCCCCCCAGCCCCTGAATACCTGGCTATTCTGGTTAAGATCTGTGACTACATAGCCTCATACAGCAGGAGTTGCAATCCAAGACTAGTAACAGAAACTGAAAATAACTTACTTCTCTCTCATCTGAAAGAAGCCCCACGATAGGCAGTAGAAAGTCTTCCACGATAACTAGGAGCTGGGATCTTCAATCTTTCTGTTCCACCATCCTTCGAACATGGCCTCCATCCTCAAGACCACTCATGACCCAAGATGACTGCTGGAGCGTTAGCCATTATGTCTAGATTCCAGGCAGAAATCAGGCAAGAGAGGAAAGAGGGAAAAGTCACATGTGGACTGTCTGTCCCTCTATTAAAGCATTTTCTCAGAAGCTCTGCCCAACCGCTTCTGTTCCCAACCAATTGGCCGCCTCTAGCTGCAAGAAAGCTTAGTCCTTTAGTTAGGTCCATTGCCACATGGAACAGAACTGGGGTTCTGCTAGGAAGGACAAAGAGGAGGAAGATGCTGTGGAGGCAATTAGCATTCCTTGCTTCATGCCATATAAGAAGGTTCCATGACTCTCTGGGGCCACCTGAAGCCATAGGAAATGTGTCCCAGTACCCACCACAGCTGTTGCACCTGCTGAGGCCTCCTGGAAGGATCACTGACCTTCCCCTGAGCACGGAAAGCAGACCCGGATCCTCAGGGGCCCACAGGCTGCCAGAAAGAAGCCTACCCCTTTGGGTGGTGCCTTTGGGCCTAGATCTTCCCTTCTCCTCACCAAGTGGCAGGAGGTGACACTAAAGCTCAGGAACCTGAGCTCTCCATGAAAAAGGTGAAGAAACTGCTGCTCTTAGCTCCACCTTGTAAAGGGGAAATTGGCCTTGAATCAAACTAAAAAGACCCCAGGGAGACAACAACACCCCAGGGATTGGGATGGGAGACCAGGGTTCAGTGTCCAGACAAACAGCCTTGTCTGGGAGTGGTGGCTGCCATTTTCCATCCCAGGTAACTCTCTCAGGGTCCATACAGGGAACGCGGGTGAACGGAGCATCTACGTGGTGGTATTAGATATCCCACGTGGGGAAACTGGAGATGGTCCATGAGATACGGCTCCTGCCCTTAAAGCAATTACATCACAAGGAATTTGTATCAAAACCCAAGTCAGAATGTGAGGAAAGGGGTCAGATGCTGACCTGGGAGGGAAGGGGTCCAAGTAGGGAGACATCCTCCTAGTTTACAGGCTCAGAGAAGCCTAACTCTTTTTGAGCATGGGATGGAGAGGATTGGATGGGAAGATGGGGCAGCATCCTTTGAGATGTCAGCACAGGTGAGCAAAGGCTAAGAGAAGGCACCTTGCTGGCCTGGTGCTTCAACTCTTTGTCCCGCCCTCTCCTTCTTCCTCTTCCTTTTCCCTCCGCCCTGAATTTCCTTCCTGCTTCCTAATGAGGATGGGAAGAAGGCTTCCTCTAGGCTGACATGGCTGTCCCAGACTGATGGTTCTTCCAGCAAGGACCTGCTGGTTCCCCTCGACCACAACCCAAGCCTCCGGCCTGGATTCTGTCTGCACATCACTGGTGCTCCATACAATTTCTTGGACAAATTAATGGGTGAACAAATAAACAATTGAAAGGGGATCACGAGAGCAGCTGAACTTGCTCTTTGAGGGGTCATCTCCATGAAGGGAAACACTGATCTACAAAATGAACTTGTTTGGGGTCCACCCAGGACCATGTCTCAAAGGGAAAAGCGACCCGTAAAGTATGTTTGTGCAGTAAAACGAATCATCTAGGTGTCAATTACTTAGAAACAAGCCTCTAATGTGAACAACCAGAAGTGAGGAAAAATCAATACACTTCTTCTCATTGTGTAGAAATGGAAAACAGGCTTCATTTTACTCCAGCCCCAGGGAGGGAAGAGCAAATTAATGGTTCCTATCAGGGGCCCTGTGCTATCTCTATGCCCAGAGCCTGGCTCAGGGAGGGGCCCGTTAGGTTAGAAGGGTTCTAATCTCAGGCTTGAGATCCCCAAGTGAATACAGTGTGTGCTCACGTGCACATACACACACACCATATAGAGGCATACATATGTGTTCTTGTGTGCCTTATGCATGCACATACGTGTACACCCATGCCTGCATGTATGCCTACACATGCACAAACATAAGAACGTCTGTCTACACATGCACGTACAAAGACGCCACATGTATCCATCCACACGGGCACATGTGAATGTCCACATGTACATGTAAGTACCTGAACACAGATGCCTGTACCCACGCGCTCCATAGACATTCACTTTTAGATCTGCTGACACGTCACATTTCTTGAATTAAATTACAGTGTTCGGTTGGGTTATGGTCAATCAATAAGGAAATAGATGGAAAGTTTGCAGCCCTCCCAGGAATCTTCTTGCTTCTGTACCCATGTTTGGTCACCCAGGGGGCTTCCTTCACTCAAGGACATTTAGACTTTTATGAAGACATACACATTTAGAAAACTACATATGTCCATACACAGAAATCTCGCCTTCAGGGATATTCACTTTATTGGTTTCCTATGGCTGCTGTAACAAATTACCAGAAACTTCATGGCTTAAAACAACATAAATTCATCATGTTAACAGATCTGGGGAACAGAAGACCAAAATGGGTCTATCGGGCTAAAATCAAGATGCCAGCAGGGCCACATTCCTTCTGGAGGCTCGAGAGGAGAATTCCTTTCCTCACCTTTCCCAGCTCCTGGATGCTGCGTGTGATCCTTGGCTGATGGCCCCATCCTCCATCTTCAAAGCTGCAGCATGGCATCTCCCGATCTCTCTCTCTCCCTGATTCTTCTTTCTTCCTCTTCTACTTATAGGAAGGCTTGTGATCACATTGGGCCCACCCAGATAATCCAGGATCATCTCCCCATCTCAAGGTTGGCTGATTAGCAACCTTAATTCCCCCTTGCCATGTAACCTAACATAGTCACAGGTTCTGGAGGTTAGGACTAGACATCTTTGAGGGGCTATTATCCTGCCTGTCACACACATATTTACAGTAAAGAGAATAGAGACATTTATGGAGTAAGGGGCAGGACCGTTTTCTGAGTAAGAGCATGAGTTTTGGACCCTGAGCCACCAACAGTTCCAATCCTGGCTCCACCTCTTACAGCTGCGTGACCTTGGGCATGTTTCAAGACCTCTCTAAACCTCAGTTTCGTCCTCTGTCAAATGGAAATAATAGTACCTACTGCATTAAGCATGTCTTTGTATTCTGATGTTTCGACATGGGGGGGGGACCTTGCTGACCCTGGAAAGACTGCCCCTTCCAAGACTAGCCAGGGCCTAGAGATAGCAAGAGTTGCCTGCGATTGAGGCTCTCATATGCAAATGAACCAATCCAGAGCCCTACACCCACCACCTCCTCTAATTGGCTCTGACCCTCAGGGCTAATATTCCCCTAATCTCATCACCCCAGGGCCAGATACCAAACAACTCAAGACAGCCCCTACACCCCAGAGCCTGCTGAAATTATTCAAACTAGCCAATCCTAAATCTGCTTATTCTGTCTTGCCTGTTCCTTCCCATGGAAACCAAAACGAAGGCTATTGGTCACTTTTTTCCCTCACTCCCTCCATCTCCTGGCCAACCCTGGTGCTTCCCCATGGAGCCCTGCATGGCAAGGCTTGGCCCTTCCTCTTCAGAATGCGAGTGACAAACTATCTTTTCAATGGCAGTCATCTCCTGATCTGTTGGTTGGCCCCACCATACCTGAATCATAATAAAACTACACTTTATGGGGTTATTATATTATGGGATTATTATAAGAATTAAATGCGATAATGTATGCAAAGTAATCAGTAGAGTGATAACTATGGGTCAGCTGTTGCTGTGAAACAACCCACCAAATCTTACATACAAGGCCCTACGTTTGGTCTTCTCCCCAAGGCTGTGTTGTAATGGCCTCGCCTTTGATTTGGTGAGAAATCATTTTATTTTCCAACCTGGCAATTTCTGGGCTCTCTGCAGTCCCTTGAAATTCTGCTTGCAAACTGGCCAATTCCTTCTTGAAATTATCTCTTTCATGCAATTAGCAGCAGCCAGCTCATACTTTCAACATCTTGCCTCAAAATCTCCTCACCCAACTTGACAAATGCTTTAGGCACATTTTTCTACCTTCCAGGTTATTGCAAGTGAGAGCTCTACCAAGGGTTTCACCATTACATAACATGAGTGCTATTTTGCCAGCCTCCTGTAACACTTCCCTCCCTCACGCCCCCTCGTCTTGGAGCCAATGCCACATGTTTCAGGTTTGTGTTATGGGAGCATTCCACTTCAGGTACCAATTTCTGCATCAGTTAGCTATTGCTGCATAACAATCACAAAAATCTCAGGGTCATAAAACAAGCAGCACATATTTCTCGCTCACTTTTCTCTGGATTGGAGATAGAGGACAAAGGAATGAGTGATGAACAATAAGTTAATCTACTATACACAGTAAGGACATAGTGAGTTTTCAGCAAATGTCAGCCTTTATTAGCTATTTTGCCAGCTCCAAATACAATGATTGTTAAATAGCACATACGCAAAAGAACTGGCTTCGGACCCCAATTCCATCATCGCTTCACTGTGAGGCCTTGGAACAATCACTTAACCTCTTTATTCCTTGGCTTCCTCACCAGAAAAGGGAGGTTAGCAGGACTAGAGTGTGAAATACCTCATAGAGCAGTTATTGCTCCCCTCTCAGGGTCTGTGGCAAGAATATCCCCTCCACCAGGACCCCTCCCAGAGGCAGAGCTGAGGGAGGTGATTCCACTGGGGAAGGAGAGAGGCAGTTCCCATTGTTTGGTGAGGACAGAGAGATTGCCTTTTCTACAAAACTCATGGTCTTTGTTCACACCACTGCACTCAACATCTCTTCTGTATGGTCTTCAGAACCATCATCGTTGACATATGAAAGTAAATAGGTTACACGCTACAGAAAGGCTGGATAGCAGAGTGGTTAAGAGCTCAGACTAGAGCCAGATCACCTGGATTTGAATCCTGACTCAACCCCTTCTCAGCTACATGATGTTGAACAAGTGACTTAGCAATCCGTGCCTCAGTTTCCTCATCTGTAAAATGGGAATACTAACAGTAACACTTCAGAACGATTGTGAGGATGCTGTGTAATATATATATATGACTTAGGACAGAGCCTGGCACACAGTAGAACTATATAAACATTCACTATTAGTTATAACAATTTTATTACCTTAAAATTGTGGAAAATGCACCAATTTGGAGAGCTGTGCTCGGTGCAGCCCTGCTGCCGCTGGCAGCATTCTGTTATTGACTAAATGGACTTTAAGGTCCCTCAGTCACGTCCGAGACCCCACGATTTCTTGTACATCATATGGACACAGGTGGTGAGAGAGACGCCTGTGGTTCTTCGTCCATTCAGTGAAAATCTAGGACTCAGTTTTCAAGGGCCCACATATTTTTAGAACCTGCTTTTAGCAGGAAGAAGCTACTGAGTCCAATGTTTCAGAGGCCTTTTCTATTGGTTTATGAGACTCATTTAGAGCAATGGTGATAAATGAGGGAGGGCTGTGGAAGCTGGAGAAAGACTGCAAATTCTCGCTTCCAGCGGAGGGGAGAACAATGCGCCATTGTTTGCAGCAGATCGCTGGAGGAAATGCTTCTTGCTTGTGCGTCATTTGTAATTAACTCAACCTGGGATGAAAAATGTCGTGTATACGAAAATGTTATACTACCTGTGTAAGAATAAATCGTTAGCAGATGCTGCCGGCATGAAGATTGTTATTGATGACTTTGGGGAGAAAACAGGTTTATGGGAAATGTTTGATTCAGAAGGAGGACACGCTTCTTGCTCGACTCCTGCCTGTCTGGCTGCACAGCGTTGGGAGGTTTATAGTACGGTGTGAAAAGCAGAAAAGTCCGTGCACAGGACCTGATCCGGTTTGTCCACGCTCATAGGAGCTCGCCTCCCAGAACGGGGAGGTCGGGAGCTCACCTGCCCTTCCTGCAGAGGGACTGCCTCTGGCCTGCTCAAGCTGGGCTGAGTCCCTAGTCCTTGGAGGTCTGGGTCCTCGCCCCTCCTATGCACACGTGAAGGGCATCTGGGTGTAACTGTCGGACTCAGCCAGGAGGGGCCACAGTTTGATGATAACGCAGTCGTGGATAGCGCATTGGGCCAGCGTGGGCTGAGGTCAGCCAGGAACAGGTTGGCCTGTGGCTCTGGAACTGGTTCGTGGTGTGGTGTGGTTCTCAGCAAACAAATTTACCTCTCTGACCCTCAGTTTCTTCATCTCTAAAATGGGCAAACTAATAGTATCTATCCCCAAGCACTTTTGAGGGTTAATTTAAAATATAAAACAGTCCCATCCTTGGTCAGTAGTAATAAGCCCTCATATGTTTATGATGGTGACGTTTCAAACTCCTCACCATGAGGGTCACCACATCCAGACCCTCCACCTCCCACCACCCTTACCTTTGGCACACATGCTCCCTCCACGAGGCAGCACGGCCAAGCATTTCAGAGCAGGAACTTCGGGCCCCACAGCCCTGCCTTCAAGCCCTGCTCGTCCACTCACTTTGTGAACATGAACGTGCTACTTAATTCTCTGACTGCAGTGGTCCTGCGCGTAGAATGGGGCTGATAGAGCACCTCCCACGTTGGGACTGTGGTGGGGACTGAGATGACGGCTAGGAAGCCTTCAGCACAGCACCTGGCGCACAAGATGCACCCCCTCAGTGCAAGGTATCATTACTCTGCCCGATGCTGCGGGGCAGGAGGTCTAGAGCAGAAACGTGATCACCACCTCACGGTCCAGGACTCCAAGCTGGCAGGAGACATCTTCACCTAGGCTCATTCTGCCCCAACACCGAGGTGAGTCGATGCTACAAACTCCTGCAGTTCAGCACTCCTTTACTCCGTTCCTCTCCTCCTTCGCTGCCATCCTGCTTCAGCCAAATTCTGGTTCTTTCAGGCCTGGGAGCCGGAGAGAATTGGGCTTGAATCCACACTCACTCACTGTATGACCTTGGACAAGTTGCTTAACCTCTCTGAGCCTGTTTCCTCACCTGCAACTGTAAGGATTAAATGAGACAACGCATGCAACATGCCTGGTCCAGAGCCTGGCACTGATTAAAAGCTGAACAGGTATTCGGTTCCCTTGTTCCTTAAATGGAAATCCTTTTCTCGCCCCCTAATGGGCTTAATTAACCCTTCCCCTCTCCAGATGTTATACTGCATCAGAGCATTTCTTCCTGTATGTCTTATTTAGCCCCTGTTGTGTTGGAATCAAAGGACCCCCACACCCTGTGCTTTCTCTAGAATCCTGCTTTCCATTTGCATCCTCTGTAGAAATCATGGCTCTCTCCCAACATCAGTTCTCCTCGCTGTGGTAAATTGTTGCATTTACGGCTCCAAATTCGTTCGTTCCTTATATCCACCCCATGGAGTTATCTTCCCCGACCTGATTCTCAACTCGCCATGTGCCTTGCTCTGGCCAATGGGAGGATAGCAAATGTGCAGCAAGAAGACACCGGAGAAGTGTTTGTGCCCTGGGGCTTGTCCTCTCTTTCTGCTCCTGGAACCCTGAGACCACCATGTGAGCAAGCCCAGGCCAGCCCGCTGGAGGATGACAACCCTGGGGAGAGTCCCCAGTCATCCCAGCCATCTCAGCAAAGATGTCCCAAACCACTCAACCCCAGCGGGCCCAGCAGCTGATGAGAGAGCCTGGCCCAAAGGAGGAGCCATCATGCTAAGCATGGCCCAAATCGCTGACCCACGGAATGTCATCAATTCAGACCTTTATATTAGTAACACTTCAAATGTATCCGTGTTCAGGGTCATCTTGTTAATTGTAGACAATTCTGCCAACCTATCAAGATTATTTCAAACACTGAATCATCATTCAAAGTGTTTGCTATCATTTCCAGGTTTGCATTACCTGCAGTCGGGAAAAGCATTCATCCCTGGCGTCTTCATCCGAGCCCCTCACGGGAGTATTAGACACATTGAGCTGGAAATTAAATAAGTATCATGTGCCAGACATATCGTGCTGACCGAGAACAGCTGACTCCACTCACATCACACCATTCCCTCAACAATCCCAAACTCTGGCTATGTGCTTGACATGGTTTTATGGCTAGATAAGCGAACATAACTAACTCTGCCCTTGAAGTATTTGATATCCAGCCAGCTACTAACCCGGACAGGAGAAGGAGGGAAACATTCCTGAAAGAAGGGGATTTTTAGGCTGGCTCTTAACAGACACATAGGAGTTTGCAGGGTGGATAAGTGGAAAAGGACTTCCAAGGGGAGGGAACAGTATGTGCAAATCATGATGCATCCGGGAATCTGTGAGTCCCTGGATGTGGCTGCAGCTTAGGGCATTCGGGAGCTGGAGAACAGGGTAGGGACCAAATGGTATGGGGCCCCGTGTATGTTTCTTAACCCATGTCATCATCCGTCAGGGCCACAAAAAAATCTTGAGAAGCTGCTCAGTTTCTTTGTAGGGCTGAGTGTGCCTGAGGCTCCAAGTAGCATCAGTTCTTGATAAATAATTCAAAGCCCTGTCTTCGTGGGTCCACACACGTCTCTTCATTCCAGGAGCACTGATTTATGGACACGGTTTTCAAACACAAAAGGCTCTGATTCTATTTTGCTTAAAAAAAAAAAAGGCAGAAGCTCTCAGGATTTACTACACTGATGGGCATGCACAGAAAATGAAGGCGAGAAGGTGCTGCAGGCTGCCTGAGGGAGGGATACAGGGATGCTGCTGTGCTCTATCTGGAGAGGAGCTGCGCCACCTGCCTCCCAGCCCCACGGTCCCGAGGGCCAGAGAGGAACCAGAGCACTTTCTGCTGGCCCCAAAGCTTCCCTGTTACAGCTCCGCCCCTCTGCTTCACAATTGGGAAAATCCTCTAACGCCCCACAGGAAGTGAGGCAGAATCAAGCCACTCGGAGTTCTGCAGCCCAACCCAGTGCCGTCTTCACTTCTTTGAGCCTCTCCAGTTTCTTCAGATCCAAAGGATTTGCTTCTGCGGAGCTCTACATGGAGGCAGCCTGCTGGAATAGACAGAACAGATGCTGGCATCAGGGAGGTAGGAGTTCTGCTTCTAAGTTCTGCTACTCACCCGCTGCCCAATCTTGGGCAAGTGACTTAATCGCTCTATGCCTCAGTTTTCTCATCTCTAAAATGGGAGTAATGATGAGTAGGTGTCACGGATTAGAGAATGTCTGCCCAGTGCTCCCTATACACACGCATCTTCAGTTCAAAATTGTTTTATGTCTTTTGCCCCCTCTCAAGGGCTTGTTGGTCTCTTTTCTACTGTTTGTGCATCTCTATGGTGTAAAGCAGAGATCTGATTTAACTTTTGTGTGAACATCTTCATCACGTGCAAAGTTAGATGGGTATTTCTTTCATCCAGCAGTTACGAGATGAGTAAACCCAGTTGGTTAAGGTCGAGAAAGCAGGCTTTCTTGTTGCGCTGTCAGTGAGAATATAATTCGCACCACGTTTCGGCAAAAATTTGTAAATATATAATCAAATTTAAAATATATATATATATATACCCTAAAATCCTATGATCCCACTTCTAGAACTCTTTCTTACAAAAGCACAATGTTGCAACATTGTTTGTGAAAAAAAAAAAAAAAGGAGCAGGGGAATGATCTAAATGTCTGTCCATATCTGAATGAATAAATTATAGAACCTCCATACAAATAAACTTCTATACAACCCTCTTAAAAAGCACCATATGTACAGACTTGGAAAGAAGTCGACAACATATTGTAAAGTGAAAAAGGAAGTCGCCGCACAATATGTATCGTGTTAATACTGATTTTGGATTTTAAGAGCCATAAATAATACAAATAGCTAATGATTTATGGCACACTGATTCTTCGCCAGGCACTTATCTAAATATTTAATCCTTGCAACAAACTCATGACGTAAATGCGATTAGCCCATTTTTCAGATGAAGAAACTGAGGCCCAGAGAAGTGAAGCGATTTTCTCAGGGCTGTGGAGTTGGCGGAGTCCGGACCCAAGCCTGGTGCTCTGACGGCCGAGGCAGCTCCTTCGAGCTCAACCCCACCTGCCCTAAGCAAAGGAAAAGGTCTCGAACTGGCAGGGGGAGAGGGGCCTTTCTCTGCCCACTTTATCCACTTTTGTGTTGTTTGGGTTTGTTACAGTGAGCATGTAATTGAAAAATAAAAATTTTATAAAAGTGCCCAACCATGTGGAATCCTTGCCTGGGATGGGGGACAAGAGGGAGTGGGGGGAACCACAGACACTTTCTCAGGCTGGGCTGAGTGCAAACCTGGCTTTATGTGGATCCCCTGATACACACCTTCCACGTCAGTAAGGAGAAGTACAGGGGAAAGGGTCCAACTCCAGCGTAGGACAATCTAAGTTCAATCCTGTTCCACCACCAACCAGCTGAGGGGACTTTGCCAAGTGTCTTAATCTCTCTGAGCTTCCTCTTCTCAGCTGCAAAGTACTACTACCACCATTACGGGGTTGCAGCGGGGTCAGAGAGAGAGTGGCTGGCACGTAGCAGGTGGTTAGTGAGAGGTGGCTGCTGTGGCTGCTCCATCCCATGCTCTCTGCAGTGTGGCTTCTGGGGACCTGGCATCATGTGAATTAAGATGAACTCTTTGGCTGACATCATCCGGGAAGTTTCATTGTCCCACAGTGTCCACATCCAACTCTCAGGTCCAAACAACTCAGAGACAGAGGGTTTCATAGCAATCTTGTGAATTCCAAAGGCCACTGACTCCCCAAGTCTCCCTCTAATTTCAAGCCCCCTCCCTTTCTAAAGAAGAAAAGGGACAAGAAGAGAGATTTTTGCTCCCATCTTACCCTGTGATCTCGTCTCAGGCCTTGATGTTCTGAATCTAGTGTTTGGAAGAAGTAACCTGCCTCAAGGTTCTCTCTCAGTGGGCCTGGGAAACCCCGGGTCAATCTGATGCCAAGCGGGGACACGGAAAGAACAAGCCACAGCACGTGGGTCCCGCCTACAGAAATCCCCGGCTGCCTCAGGGAATGGGGGCGGAGGAGGGCTGGGACGCGTTTTGATTCCTTGGAGGTCTCTGCTTCAACTTTAATATGACTTTAATATTAGTCCTCCAAATATTGCTCATCATTACCTGCACGGACTAGATTATCGAGACAATCGCTCGAGACTCCAGCACCCCCAGCCCCGCCCCTAAGGGCGCGCTGACCTCGGAACACCGGCGGGCGTTCTCCATTCTGAAGGTCCTCGCGAAGTCTGCGTGCTGCTCCGTAATCTCCCAGGCAGCTTCGTTTATCGCTATTGTGCGTTCCTACAGATTCTTAGTTTAATGACACCCTTTCTGAAGTAGCAGCGATGGTGCCAAATGGCACTTGCATTTCCAGGAAAGCAGCCAAACTCATTAAGTTAATAAAGGAATTTAGCTGTATAGAGATGGCTCCTTCACATACATTCCCGAAAAACCCGCAGTCTCTCAGCTCATCAGCAGCCATTAAACCTCTGCCTCCACCTGCAAAGCGCTCGCCCCACCGAGTCACAGCACGTGGCCCCGCGTCGGCTGCAGAGGACAGAGTGCGCTGTGCCAGCCAGCCCTGATTTCTCTGGCACTTCTGCTCCCATAGCTGCTCCCCAAGTCCCCTCTCTCTGCAAGCCCGAGTGAGCCCCACTGGAGCCCCACAGGTCCTGGTCAGGGACAAGACAAGCCCCATCTATCCACCCACGTGTTACAGCTGGATGGTTTGGATGCTCAGCATAGCCCGGGATGGCAGGAAGCAGTTGTCAGACAAACCATCACAACAGCCACCTGTGTAGTCTCCCACCTCCGTCTTATCCCTCTGCCATCGTGCTTCCCCTTTGCAGCCAGGGTAACCTTTCTAAACCATAAATCTGATTACATCACCTTCTGCTATATTCCTTATCGGCTCCCCATTGCTCACAGGAGACCAGTCCCCCAAACTCCTAGAACAGCATCAGGCATTTGAGGACGCCCTCCACCATCACTTACCTCTCCAGTTTCCCCATCACCTCTCACCCACTCACCTCTCCATCCTACACTCCAGCTCCCAAAACAGGCCCTGCTCTCCCCCTCATCCAAGACCTTTGGTGTCACTCTCCAGCTGCCTCTGACACCTTTCCCCATCCCCACTGCTTCCTCTCTTCCTGGATAACTGCAACTCATCCTTCAAGACTCCACCCAAGTCCCTTCCTCCTAGAAGCCTTCTCTGGCCTCCCAACTTGGCCTGAGTAGATGCTTCTTCTTTGAGCTTCCATAGCAACCGGCACGCCCATGTGCAAGAACACTTACCACATGGAATCATGATCATCTGCTTTATTATCTATCTCCACAACTAAAGCATGAATGTCCATTGTTCCCACACCACCTCTGCATTCCCATATGCCCAGCACATGGAGGTACACAATCAATGAAGCAAAAAGATTCTGTCTAGTAGCCTGGTCATCCGCACCCTGCATGTTGAGTTCCTGTCTTTCCTGACATCATATTTCCTCAATGAATTTTGTAAAAACGCCCCTCTCTTTTCTGGTCCCCAGATCTCTTTTCCTCACCCTCTCTTAGCTCTTTCTCTCCTTCTCTCCCCTTGCTCAGTGAGAGTCTTATTGACTTGTCAAACTGGAAGCTTTAAATATTTTTATTTCTCTGCTCCTGGAAGCTTGCACATGGTCCTATCCACTTCCTTCGAGTGGTCCGTCCACCTCTTCTCCAGCTCCCCTCCCCTCGTCTCAATCCTTACACCTTTAACTCCATGACTGGTTGGGAAGAGCTCCCTACCTCCTGCCATCCTGCAGAGGAGTGTGGGAACCACCCCTGGGGTCAGCCTTGGGTCCACTCAGCCCAGGTTCTGGCTCTAATGGGGTCCCCTAAGATACGTTATCACTGCCCCACAGTGCAGATGGCTGCATGACAGACTCATTCCCCTCAATAATCCTACACAAATCAATTGGTGAGTTCAGCCAGGCCTCACAGGAAGGGTTTTATATTTCCTATTGGCACCAGCTCTTGGCTTAATGAATTTCTGAAGTTTACTACCCTCTGAATGTGTTTCAAACATTCCTCTTCCAAGTGTCAAGGCAGAGAAGGCAATTAACATCCTGGAAGTAATGGCTACAGTGGAAGTAGATGGTCTTGCACCACCATCCCTACCTCACTCTGCCAGGATCCAAGATCCTCCTTCATAAGAACCAAAGGGCATGGGAGGATTGGCTCAGCCCGGGGTTCACATCTCCAAAATCACCCACAGGGAACATAAGGCATGCGATGGCAGGGGACTACTCTGGCTCTTACATGGGCCGCTAATGCTGGACTGCAGGAATACTGTGGTCATGGCAAGGGACCCCCGTGAGAGGAAGCAAGAACAGAGACTGGTTCAGGAAACCCAGGACTTAACCTTCAACTGGTCTAAGCAAGAGGACTATAAGAGTCAGGGGCCATTCGGGAAAACTGAAAACTCTTTAGTATTTCAAACACGGGGAATTTAATACAGAAGATGGGCCACAGTGGCTGTAAAAGGGCTAAAAGTCCAAACGGAGATGGTGAAGCAATCCAAAAATTAGCAACAGCAGGAAGTCACCATCCCTCCAGGGCTGCAGGACACAGATGGGGTGATGGTGTTACCAAAACCCAGAAGCCAGGGCCATCAGCCCAAGCTAGGACCACAGCAGAGGCTGCCTGGCAGAAGGTGAGACCATGGAGGGAGGGACGTCTTGCAAGGATCTGGAACAGCCATGCAGATGAACCTGCAGCCCGAAAATGCTCTTCTTCACCTAGAGCAGAGGGAGAAGGGGAAATGCCCTGACTTCTCCCTTCCTCCCTAGCTCCAATCTCCTGCTGTACCTAGACAGAAACCAGTGGGAGCAGTCTGGGAAACACAGCTTTCAGGAAAAAGGTAGGGATGGATCTGAAAGCAAGAGACAATGGTGAGTCCAGAGACCAAGAAATAGACACACTCCATTAGTTCATGTACCCCTCTATGTTCTCCTTAGAGTTGCATAGCTTTCAGTTGTGTCCTTTCTCAGCTTCCACCCTTCTAGACTGAAGAATCGGTCCCCACAGGGCAGTCTCTGTGTCCATCCTACGGGCTCAATTAATTTTACTGTTCTCCGAATACTTGTTATGCACCAAATACATGCCAGGCACTCTGCTGGGCAGTGGGAGGAAGGGAATATGAAAAGAAAGAAGATACAATTCTTGTTCTCAAGGAGCTCACGGTCAGGGAGCTCACAGATAAGGTACGGCTCTCTATAACAAGAAATAGATAATTTACGTGAAGCCAAAGAAGAAACTGTGCCTGGAGAAATGGGAAAAGGCTTCCAGCAAGAAGTGGCATCTGAACTGGACCTCAGATGAGAAAGAGTTCACCAAGTAGGAGAAAGGCATCCTAGATAGAGGGAAGACTCTGTCCCATGGCACCAAGCGGGTGACAGAACATGGTGGCTCGTGGTGCACTGAGAAAACCAGGCTGGAATGGAGAGGGCACAGGAAGAGGGATACAGATAAGGCCTGAAAGGTGGACAGATGTTAGAGGACCTTGAATACCACAAGCAGTGGGGAGTAATGGAATGTGTTTATCAAGGGGTGTGGCATGATTAGGTTTGTGTTCTAGAAAGATCTCTCTGGCTGTCTAGGTGGAGGATGGGCTGGAAAGGGTGATATCAGAGGCAGGGTGAAGAGTTTGAGGGGTGAATATCACGGGAATCCAGAGAAGAAATGATGGGGAGCAGAAGGAATGGAGAGAAGCGGCAGATGCAGCAAATAGGGATGGCTTAGGGACAGACGAATATGAGAGAAGACGGAGAGATGCAGGGCGCCTGACACAGGGCCTTTCTCTGAGTTTCTGCAGTCTCAGCGTACTTCCAAGGTGATGAGGAGCCCAGAGGTGAGGCCAGAGTCCTGAGAGTGGGCACCCCAGCGTTTGTGCAAAGAGAGAGAAGCTGGCCTTTGATGCCCTATGCTTTGTCTGGCAGTGCCTGGCCCTGGGGACCCTTTGTGCTGCTGATGTATCTTGGGCACTTGACATCAGGGTTCCCTGCGTTATACCAGGACTTGCAAGTTTTGAGTCACTTTCCCCAAATCACTCCCTATACCCACCTCTTGGTTCATTTATATGGGCGGCTCTGAAATTGTACCTCTTCACCCACTGGCTTCTGAGCTGGACAGCAGAAAACCCCATTCTCCAGAGCCTGTTTGCCAAGCTGCAGTCTCTGGTCTCAGGTTCAGTCCCAGCTCTAGCCTGTGTTCCTGATTCTCACCTTCTCTCTATTAACCTCTCATTATATGAGGATCTGAGATAGTGTGAAGCCTTGTGGAAGAACCAAGAACTGGCCCCTTTAGTCAATCCAGATGTGAGTAAACACATACAGGTGAGAAATCAATGGTAATAAGGATCCTTCACCTCCTACTCCCCAGAGGGCATTAACTGAGCCATTCCAGGGGGCTGAGCATAGAGCCACATCTGCAATTTCCATATCTTCTGGATAGTTCTGCACAATTGGAAATTTTGTATCTTTTATTGAGCACTTACTTTATGCCTGGAATTCTTCTGGATGCTGTGAGCCCTCAGAGATGGACAAAACACACTCCCTGCCCCGTGAATTCACGCCTTAAGTCCTCTGCAATCTGACCCCAGCTCGCTTCTCCAGCACCACTTCTTGCCACTTTCCCACCACACACCCTTCACTGTAGTGATGTAGGAGGGACTGGAATTGAGAACTTAAAACTCCACAGATGCAGACGAGGATTGAAACATTTAACACGTTTGGCTCTGTGCAAAGAGAATCACTTTTGGACCTAATTCAGCAATATCCCTGGTGGCCACCACGGGCACAGTAACATGGTCAAGGGAGTATATAATTCTTCAAATACATTAGGAGCAGGTTTTGTGGCAAAACCCCGGGAAGAAGACAAGAAGGCAAAGGACCAATTTGCCAAAGGAAGCCAGGACCAGGTAAGGACCCTGGACAGCTCCCCAAAGACCAGCTCTTGTCCTACAACATATTTATTTAGTTGTTTATTCAGCAATACATATTGAGCTTCCTACCCACAACTAATACACTGTGTTAGATGCTGGGAAGTATGGTTGTGTACAAGATAGACAGGATCCCTGCCCTCAGAGAAGGTACAGTCCAGGGAGAAGACAGGCAAGAATCAAAGATCAGTGACATCTCCCTGGAGACTATCCCCACAGCCATCGACCTCCCTGGTCTGAGAAACTCTTCAGGTCAAAAGGCCTTGCTCTGATTATTCCAGGCCATACCTCCTTGAGAAAGTGGACTCACCCAAGATTCATTGGGCAACACGGCCCTGTCCTGTGCTCTGACCAAAAGGAGTCACAGTGGGAGCCCAGGAGATCCTTGAGAAGTAGAAGAGACATCTCATGGGTGGCAGCTGCTTCCTCCTCAGAACTTTCATAACTCTGAGTTTCTCTCTATGGCCTGAACAGGAATAACTACAGACCTCAACCTCCCATTGCACCTCAACCAGCCCACTCCATGGGCCCGCTGGGATCAAAGAAAGCTTCCCCCTTTTGGTCCCAGAGCCTTCCAGACTGCTTTGGATGCATTCTCTCGTGGCTCAAAGAAATATCTGCAAAGTCTCATTTCTGTTGAACTATCACCACCTGGTGGCCTAAACTGAGTTTTTCAAGAAAAGAGAGTTGAGGGGCTGGCCCCGTGGCCGAGTGGTTAAGTTCGCGCGCTCCGCTGCAGGCGGCCCAGTGTTTCGTCGGTTCGAATCCTGGGCGCGGACATGGCACTGCTCGTCAGACCACGCTGAGGCAGCGTCCCACATGCCACAACTAGAGGAACCCACAACGAAGAATACACAACTATGTACCGGGGGGCTTTGGGGAGAAAAAGGAAAAAAAAAGAAATCTTAAAAAAAAATAAAATAAAATAAAAAGTTAAAGTGTATTTAAAAAAAAAAAAGAAAAGAAAAAGAAAAGAGAGTTGAGTAATTTAGTTTAATGACCAGTTGACATCATGGACTTATAGTTTTCTAAGGAGGCTTAGCAGGGCTGTCACATGGGGCCTCAGTAATTCTCCCCGCTTAGCCCCGGACAGCTGAGGATTTGGCCTGTTCTTAAAGGCTCCTAGAAGGGAATTCCACGCTTACCTCTGTGCTTAACTCATTTTTGCACTTAGCACCTCTCACTGGGCAGAAGTCCTATCCCAGAGCTAATTCCAGTTCCTTGTGCTGCAGTCAAAGCCCTTTTGCTTTGATTGCTGTCAATGGAGCTGGACACACACACTAAGAGACCATCATCTGACCTCTGTATTATACAGCTCAAGGCCTCCAGGAAGAGGGAGTGGATGACAGTCCACTTAACGCAATGGGCACAGATGTGTTTGGAGAGGCTTAGGCCTCCCCAAGTGGCAAGGGCCAGAGCAACCTCAAGGTGCACATCCTTACCCACATCCCAACTGCCTTTCAGATACAGCCTTGGGAGTGACGAGGGGTACACTTTTTGGAGGTGGATACACTCACCAGTACCCTGAGAGCTCACCTTTGGCTCATCGGAGGCAGCGGGAGGCACGGGGATGAGGACATGGGCTTTGGAGTCTCCCAGTTCTGGTCTCATCTGCAAACTAGGGATGATGACCCCCATCTTAGAAAAGTATTGGGAAGATGAAGTGAGCCAGCTCTGCAAAGTGCCTGGCGGGAAGCAGATGCCACTCAATAGACGCTATCGTCTGCCCCTCTCCACACCCCAGGACTGTCGTTAAAACCCTCAAGCCAACCATTTTATGTATTCACAGTCCATCTTGTTCTAGAAGGACTGGATATACAAATTTACATACATAGAAAGATATAAAGTAAAATAAAAATTGTATTAATTTGCCACATATATCAAAGTTAAAATGAAAGTAGAGATAAGATGGAACCAAAAGTTAAGGCGGTACGTGAAGCCTATGCTCTAAGATTGTATTTTGTACATAATCTTAAGAGATGGACCAAATGCTTGATGTAAAACCTTCCTAGAGGACAAACCAAAGAGGCACAATGGCCAGCTGCTTGACGAGGTGCTTGAAAGAGAAAAATAAGTGAGTTCCCAAGGAAAGCACATTTCTGAACCAAAATTTTTAAACGTGTGTTCCCTTCAATGGAGAAATTCCTTTTCTAGGATTCTAACCCTGAGAGGTAGTCACATGTGTGCACAAAGACATATGTGTGTACAAAGTTGGTTGTTGCAGAGTGGTTGGTCACAGCAAAATACAAATGAAAACAAGCTAAATTTCCATCAAACTGGACTGATTAAGTAAATTCTAGTACATCCAAACCATGGAACACTATACCACTGCAGAAAGGACAAAGGATGACGGATCCATATGCACTAACATGGAACGATCTGCAAAAGACTCTAAGAGAAAAAGATTCAACTTGCAAAAAAATCATGTCTTATATATGTACTTTGTAGAAAAGTTTACTGCATTCATGTAAAAATGGTAACACTGATTACCCCTGGGGAGTGTATGGGACGATGGGGGAAGTTAAAGGACCTTTTCACTTTTGTGTGTGTGTGTTAAATATTTTTTTAATTGCTCTGTGATACTATTTTTTTTAATTTATTTATTTTTATTGCAGTAGCATTGGATTATGACATTATGTAACTTTCAGGTGTACATCATAATATATTTTTATTTCTGTGTAGATTACATCCTGTTCACCACCCAAAGACTACTTACCATCCATCCCCACACACATGTGCCTAATCACCCCTTTCGCCCTGCTCCCTCCCCACTTCCCCTCTGGTTACCACCAATCCAATCCCTGTTGCTGCGTATTTGCTTGTCGTTGTTTTTATCTTCTACTTATGAGTGAGATCATACTGCTTTTAACTTTCTTCTTCTGACTTATTTCACTTAGCGTAATACCCTCAAGGTCCATCCAAGTTGTCACAAGTGGCCGGATTTCATCATTTCCTATGGCTGAGCAGTATTCATTGTGTATATGTACCACATCTTCTTTATCCATTCGAAGGGACATTTTTACTTTCTACTCTACATATTTCTACACTTTATTTTTGTAACTCTAATAATTTAATTTAAAGAAAAATGGGGAAGTGTCATTTTAAAATTCACATGTAATTGGGTAGTGGTATTGTATCTATGCTAAATTTTCTGAATCTTTTCATTGTACTATGGTGATGTAAGAAAATGTCCTTTTCGGGCCAGCCCAGTGGTGCAGCGGTTAAGTGTGCACATTCCGCTTTGGTGGCCCGGGGTTTGCCAGTTTGGATCCCAGGTGCGGACATGGCACCACTTGGCAAGCCATGCTGTGGCAGGCGTCCCACATATGAAGTAGAGCAAGAAGGGCATGGATGTTAGCTCAGGGCCAGTCTTCCTCAGAAAAAAGAGGAGGATTGGCAGCAGTTATTTCAGGGCTAATCTGCCTCAAAAAAAAAAGAAAAGAAAAGAAAATGTCCTTTTCTTAGTATATACATGCTGAAGTCCTTAAAGGTGAAAAGTCATGACAACTGCAACTTATTCTCAAATAATCACCAAAAAAATTAAAAATTAAAAATAAGATAAAATAATAGTAAGTGTACAGAGAGAGTTAGAAAGCCAGTGTGTCATAATGTTAATAATTGGGACATCTAGGGAAAGGTTAAGCGGGAGTTCACTGTACTACTCCTGCAATTTTTCTGTAAGTTTGAAATGTCTTCAGAGTAAAAAGTGTTTCTAAAAAGTTACATGTGATTTCTTCCTTCTAGAGTGGACACTTTGATGTGTCTTTCCTGGGTTCTAGGAGGACCCTGATGGTGGGTCCTTTAGCACACGTAAGGCAGGCACCAATCATTGCCCTTGAGTGAGACTTAAATGCAATCGAGAAAGTCAAATGGGCACACTCAGAGCCAGAGGGTGTGTTCTGTTGTAAAAGATGGAAATTGATTGTGTCCTTTGGAAGAACTAGGGAGTTGTGTGTTTTTCCTTAATATGCCTCGGGACTGCTTTGCACCTATAGGGTACTGTCTGTTCTTGAAGATGGTGATGTGAGTGTACGTATTCTTGTCAAAGTTTGCAGATTAAAAGCAGACCGTGGTAGGGGGGGACACCGAGTCCTGGTATTTCCTTCACTTCCCACTGGGAAAAGGATTAGAAGGAGGGGGAAGAGGAGAGGAACTGGATGGACTGGATTATATTGTTTAACAAAAGATTTTAACTATTGGTGTTCAGTGCACAGTTTTATCTAAGCCTGAAATATACAGACTTTGGGGAAATGGATTGTCAAGCCATTGGGACTGCCTTGTTGGCTCATAAGACCGACCACACGCCTGACGAGAACAGACATTTCCACATCCATCGTCCTAGAAGGAGGTCATGCTGGGGTCTATGTTAGGAGTGGAGGAGACATGGAGGGAAATCTGGTCTCTTTCTGGAGGTCTGAAGCCAGACTGACCAGCCTCCAAGGTGTGGAGGATGCTGGAGAGCCTTGGGGCTCAGGAATGATCTGCCAGTGTCAGGTGGAGACCAGCCAGAGCTACAGAGACTGCCAGCTGGGAAAGGGCACCGGGGCTGGCCCTGGCCTTCAGGCTCTAGGAGCAATGTCAGCAGCAGCCACTGCAAGGCACCCTCTGCTGTATTTACTTTCCTTTATCTGTGATCCTTCAGCAGAGTCTTGCTCAGAGTCATTTCTTCCTATCACGGTCTCGGCTGTGCCGTGGAGAATTGGAGAGAGCCTGCCCCACATTTCAGAAGTGGACAGGAAAAGAGGAGTGCCCCAGGAATGGTGGATCAGAGAAGACCCCTGGGCCCAGCATCTCAGGAGGATGGAGACAGTGTCTGAGACAATGGAGGCAATAGCGAGGTAGCAAGACCAGGAGGTCAGAGAAGAAACTGAGTGACTTCACAACCTCCCTGAGACAACACCTGGGACACTTCAGACACAGCTGGGAGGAGGGAAATTTCAAGGAGGCCAATTTCCAGAAGTTATCCAGGTTTGGATTCAAGTCATAATCATTTAAATATAAAAGGAAAGTATCACTTTATTCTGGTGGGACGTGGGACATATGGATTATCCTCACACGCTCATTTTTAATAGAAACTAGCATTATTGGAATAAATGTGGGTTTTTAATGTACTTGTAAAAGGTCTTGAAGCATCAGGAAGGGAGCAAAGACCCCAAGCACCAGAAACATAACTTCAAAAGTTCAGACCTCAGAGGGAGAGCCCCCATGGGTCCTCCGTTGACCAAACTCTCGCCTCTTTTCTAAGCCCGGAAAGTACTTGAGTGCCATCTAGTGGCCAGAGTGAGTAGCTGTTTGGAAGGATAAAGAGAAAATCGTTCAAACGTAGTAAACGTATTCAGCTTTTACTGTGCTAATATTGTGGGCCAGGCATTGTTTGACACCCAAGCAGTACAACAGTGAACAAAATAGTCTAAGTCTCTGTCCTCAGGGAGCTAATATTAGATTGGCAGGTGGAGGTGACAGTAAAGTAAACAAAGCAATAACTCTATAAGGTCAGGTGATGAAAAGAGCTGGACAGAAAAATAAAGCAGAGTAAGGGGTCTAGGAGATGTGGGGATTGCTACTTTCTAGGAGGCGAGGTAACATGCCTTCTAGGGAAAATCATTCCAGGAGGATGGAAAAGCCAGTGCAAAGGCCCTGAGGTGAGAGTATTCTTGGTGTGTTCTGGAACAGACAGGAGATCAGAGGGGCTGGAGCAGAGGGAGGGAGACAGAGGTAGGATATTTCAGGAGCCAGATTTTATGGGGCCTCATGAACCATTGGGAGGACTCTGGCTTTTACTTGGAGTAAAATGGGGGAGTGTTGGAAGATTTTGAGCAGAAACTTGACCTGGTTCATGTTTCAAATGGGTAACTCTGGCTGCTGAACTGAGAGTAGACAGTAAAGGAGTAACGTCAGAGTCAGGGGGAATAGTCAGGAGGTGACGGCAGTGATCTGAGTACAAGACGATGGCGGGCCAAATCAGAATGGTATCAGTGGGCTTGAGGAGAAGAATCAGGTTTCAGATCTATTTAAAAGACGGCATCAGTGGGACTTGATGACAGATTGGATGTGGGGTTGAGAGAAAGAAAGGGGTCAAAGATGACCCAGGTTGGTGTCAAGATGGCCACATAGGCAGATTCTGAACTCACCTCCTGCCATGGACACGACCAATTTACAACTACTTGGAACAATTAGCCCTGAGAGAGAACTGACAACTGGATAAAAAGAACCCCTGCAACAATGGACAGCCCTAACTGAGGTAGAAGAGGCAGAAACTCCTCTCTGGAGAGAAAAGAAAGCCACCTTCCCAAGCTGCCGTGCTTCATGGCCAGCCGGGAGCAATCCTAAGGTACGCAGCCTTCCCTGGAGGAAAGGGGACCTCAAAGAGGGAGCGTTACCACTATAAGCATCCTTTGACTCAGCACAACCCAGATGAGTGTCATAATACCTGGCTTTGCTGGCCATTAACAACAACGGGGAATACCCCTAGAAAAGCTGTGAGTCATTAGGGGGGAAAAAAAGCCAGCTCTTAAAGGGCCCATGCACAAATTCACCTGTTTTGGAAAGCAATCTAAAATCAACAGAAAGAAAGGTGCACAGTCCTTTCATGAAAAGAGACTCACCTGATAAGCTCTGGGTGCATCTCGGTGAGAGCTCTCCAGGGACTGAGACATGGGTGGCAGCCATTATTGTGACCAAGTACAGGCACGCTGACACAGATGCTGGCAGACACCATGGGAGTTCTTCCCCTGGTCTGTTAGCACAGGGTGTGCCCCACCCACCAGAGCACTGATTTAATCCAGCTCAGCCAGGGCAGGCAGCCTGCCCTAGGGACTGGCCCCACCCAACAGCAAGCCCTGGGGAAACCTGCGGGCCAGCATAGGCGGGGTGCCTAGAACCTCTGCAGCCAGGCAAGTGGGGCAGAGTGTGTGTGAGGAGCCAGTGGAGTGTGTGAGGCCTCTGCAGTGGGGCGACTGGGTCTGCTTCAGGGGGTCAGGGCTCGCACATGAGGCAGGACCGTGTTGACGGTGTGTGTGGCCCTGTGGGCAGTGGGGCTTGTCAGCTGCAGAAGAATTGTGTTTCTCAAACAGCCACATAGGGGATCAGTCTCACCTTCAAGGCCTGAAACAATTGGGTGTTTCCGTGCCTGGGGCCAGTCCTATGCAGCTGCAATGCTGAGAGAGCTGACAACAGCCTTGCAGGATGGAGGCCTACAGCAACTGTAAGCCCCTCAGCCTAGCAATCAGCCATGCTGGGGGCCTACTCACTTAAGAGAAAACCTGCAACAGGAATGTGCTATTAGACTTTGAGGCTAACTCTGCTGGGGCTCCCCATGCCTGATAAAGTGACTGAAGGGTCCATAGCAGCCACACAGAGCTGAGCATTACAACCAGCTGGCCAGGAGGACAGTCTAGCCTCCCCAGGCACCTGCAGCAAGAACAACCCTGCCACAATAGAAGGAAACAAGTAGCCCACACAGGGGTCACTCATGGAACATTTGGACTGGTGACAAGAGGGAAACACACTGCTTGGCCTCATAAGGCATCTCTTACATAAGCCCACCTTTCCAAGATCAGGAGGTGTAGCTGACCCACCTTATACAGAGATATAAGCACAGAGAAAGAGCCAATATGAGGAGACAAAGGAATACATTCCAAGTAAGGGAACAGGACAAAACCCCAGAAAAAGAACTAAATGAAACAGAAATAAACAATCTACCTGACAAAGAGTTCAAACAAAAAGTCATAAGGATGCTCACTGATCTTGGGAGAAGAATGGATGAACACAGTGAGAACATCAACAAAGAATCAGAAAACATAAAAAAGAACCAATCAGAAATGAAGAATATAATACTAGAAATGAAAAATTCACTAGAAGGACTCAATAGCAGAGTAGATGATACAGAAGAACCAATCAGCAAGCTGGACAAAAGACTAGAGGAAATCATCCAAGCTGAACAGATAAAAGAAAAAAGAATTTAAAAGAATGAGAACAGTCTAAGGGACATCTCAGACAACACCAAGGGCACTAACATTCGTAGTATAGGTGTCCAATAAGGAGAAGAGAGAGACAAAGGGGCAGAGAATCTACTTGAAGAAATCACAGCTGAAAACTTTCCTAACCTAAGGAAGGAAACAGACATCCAGGTACAAGAAGCACAGAAAGCACCAAAAAGATAAACCCAAAGAGGCCCACACTATGACACATTATAATTAAACCGTCAAGAATTAAAGATAAAGAGAGAATCCTAAAAGCTGCAAGAGAAAGGCAACAAGTGACATACAAAGGAAACCCCATAAGACTGTCAGCTGACTTCTCAGCAGAAACCTTACAGGCTAGAAGGGAGTGGCATGATATACTTAAAATTCTTTAAGGGAAAAAACTATAGCCAAGAAAACTCTACCTGGCAAGGTTAGCATTCAGAATGGAAGGAGAGATAAAGAGTTACCCAGAGAGAAAAAATTAAAGGAGTTAATCGCTGAGAAACCAGTCTTACAAGAAATGCTACAGGGACCTATTTAAGTGGTAAAGAGAAGACCACAAATAGGAATAAGAAAATTTCAACAAAAAAAAAAAAAGCAATAAAATCACTGGTAAAGACAAAAATACAGTAAAAGTGGCAGATCAACCACCTATGAAGGTCAAAAGATGGAAGTACTAAAATTACCTACTTCCATGATAAGAGGGTAATGGATACACACAAAAAAAAGACATTAGACATGATATCAAAAACATAAACTGTGGGAGGAGGGAAGTAAAAGAGCAGAGCTTTTAGCAAGAGATCAAACTTAAGAGACCATCAACTTAATATAGATTGCTATATATGTAGGTTATTATATATGAACTTCATGGTAATCACAAACCAGAAACCTATAATAAATCCACAAAAAATTAAGAGAAAGGAACCCAAACATAATATTAAAGAAGGTCAAACCACAAGAGAAGAGAGCAAAAGAAGAAGAAAGGAATAAAGAAGAACTACTAAAACACCCAGAAAAAAAGTAACAAAATGGCAATAAGTGCATACTTATCAACAGCTACTTTACATGTCAATGGACTAAATGCTCCAATCAAAAGATATAGGGTGGCTGATTGGATAAAAAAACAAGACCCATATATATGCTGCATACAAGAGACACTCTTCAGACCTAAAGACTGAAGAGTGAAGGGATGGAAAAAGCTACTCCATGCAAATGCCAATGAAAAGAAAGCTGAGGTAGCAATACTTATGTCAGATAAAATAGACTGCAAAACAAAAACTGTAACAAGATACAAAGAAGGGCACTATATAATGATAAAGGGAACAATATAACAAGAGGATGTAACACTTTTAAATATCTATGCACCCAACATAGGAGCACCTAAATATATAAATCAATTGTTAACAGACATAAAAGGAGAAATAGACAGTACAAATGATAGTAGGGGACTTTAATACTCCAGTTACACCAATAGATAGATGATCCAAACAGAAGATCAATAAGGAGACATTGGCCTTAAATGTCATGTTAGACCAGATGGACTTAGAAGATATATACAGAACATTCCATCCAAAAACCACAGAATATTCATTCTTTTCAAATGCACATGGGACATTCTCCAAGATAGGTCACATATGAGGCCACAAAATAAGTCTCAATAAACTTAAGAAGACTGAAATAATACCAAGTATCTTTTCTGACCACAAAGGTACGAAACTAGAGATCACATACATGAAGAAAATTGGAAAAGCCACAAATACGTGGAGATTAAACAAAATGCTACTGGCAATAATTGGGTCAATGAAGAAATCAAAGGAGAAATCAAAAATTACCTGGAGACAAATGAAAATGAAAATGAAAATACAACATGCCAAAACCTGTGGGATACAGCAAAAGTGATTCTAACAGGGAAGTTTATAGCAATTAAGGCCTATCTCAACAGACAAGAAAAATCTCAAATAAACAATCTAACAGCGCACTTAAAGGAACTGGAAAAAGAAGAACAAACAAAGCCCCAAATCAGTAGAAGGAAGATAATAATAAAAATCAGAGCAAAAATAAATGGAATAAAGACTAAAAAAAATCAATGAAATCAAAAGCTGGTTCTTTGAAAAGATAAACAAAACTGACAAACCTTTAGCTAGACTCACCAAGAAAAAAAGAGAGGAGGCTCAAATAAATAAAATCAGAAATGAAAAAGGAGAAATTACATCAGACACCTCAGAAATACAAAAGATTGTAAGAGAATACTGTGCAAAGCTACACGCCAACAAATTGAATAATCTAGAAGAAATGGATAAATTCTTAGAATTATACAACCTCCCAAAACTGAATCAAGAAGAAATAGAGAATTTGAATTAGACCAATCACCAAGAAGAAGACAAAAACAATAATCAAAAACCTCCCCAAAAATAAAAGTCCAGCACCAGGCGGCTTCCTTGGTGAATTCTATCAAATATTCAAAGCAGACTTAATACCTATCCTTCTCAAACTCTTCCAAAAAATTGAAGAGGAGGGGAAGCTTCCTAACTCATTCTATGAAGCCAACATTGCCCTGATACCAAAACCAGACAAGGACAACACAGAAAAATTAAATTACAGGCCAATATCACTGATGAACATCAATGCAAAAATTCTCAACAAAATACTACCAAATTGAATGCAACAATACATTAAAAAGATCATACACCATGATCAAGTGGGATATATTCCAGGGATAAAGGGATGGTTCAATATGCACAAATCAATCAACATGATACACTGTATTAACAAAATGAGGAATAAAAATCACATGATCATCTCAATAGATGCAGAGAAAGCATTTGACAAGATACAGCATCCATGTATGATAAAATTAAAACTCTGAATAAAATGGGTAGAGAAGGAAAGTACCTCGACGTAATAAAGGCCATATATGACAAACCCACAGCTAACATTATTTTCAATGGAGAAAAACTGAAAGCTATCCCTCTAAGAACAGGAACCAGACAAAGATGCCCACTTTCACCACTCTTACTTAACATAGTATTGGAAGTCCTAGCCAGAGCAATCAGGCAAGAAAAAGAAATAAAAGGGATCCATATTGGAAAGGAAGAAGTGAAACTGTCACCTTTTGCAGACAACATGATTTTATATATATAAAACTCTTAAGATTCCACTAAAAAACTTTTAGAAATAATAAATGAATATGGTAAAGTTGCAGGATACAAAATCAACATGCGAAAATCCATTGTGTTTCTACACGCTAACAATGAAGCAGCAGAAAGAGAAATTAAGAATTCAATCCCATTTACTATTGCAACAAAAAGAATAAAATATCTAGGAATAAACTTAACCAAAGAGGTGAAAGACCTGTACACTGAAAACTATAATACATTGTTGAAAGAAATAAAAGAAGACACAAAGAAATGGAAAGATATTCTGTGCTCTTGGATTGGAAGAATTAACATAGTTAAAATGCCCATACTTTCTAAAGCAATCTATAGATTCAATGCAATCCCTACCAAAGTTCCAACAACATTTTTCACAAAAATAGAGCAAAGAATCCTAAAATTTATATGGAACAGCAAAAGACCCTAAATAGCCAAAGCAATCCTGAGAAAAAAGAACAAAGCTGGTGGTATCACACTCCCTGATTTCAACATATACTACAAAGCTATAATAACCAAAACAGCATGGTATTGGCACAAAAACAGACACACAGATCAATGGAACAGAATTGAGAGCCCAGAAATAAACCCACAGATATATGGACAGCTAATCTTTCGACAAAGGAGCCAAGGACATACAATGGAGAAAGGAGAGTCTCTTCAACAAATGATGTTGGGAAAACTGGACAGCCACATGCAAAAGAATGAAAGTAGACCATTATCTTACACCATGCACAAAAAAACAACTCAAAATGGATTAAAGACTCGAATGTAAGACCTGAAACCACAAAACTTCTAGAAGAAAACATGGGCAGCATGCTCTTCAGCATCAGTCATAGTAGCATATTTTCAAGTACCATGTCTGACCGGGCAAGGGAAACAGTAGAAAAAATAAACAAATGGGACTACACCAAACTGAAAATCTTCTGCACAGCAAAGGAAACCATCAACAAAATGAAAAGACAACATAACAACTCAGAGAAGATATCTGCAAACCATATATCTGATAAGGGGTTAATATATCCAAAATATACAAAGAACTCATGCATGTCAACAACAAAAAAACTAACAACCCAGTTAAAAAATGGGAAAAGATCTGAACAGACATTTCTCAAAAGAAGATATACAGATGGCCAATAGGCACATGAAAGGATGTTCAACATCACTTACTATCAGGGAAATGCAGATCAAAACTACAATGAGATATCACCTCACTCCCATGAGAATGGCTATAATTAACAAGACAGTAAACAAGTATTGGAGAGGATGTGGAGAGAAGGGAACCCTCATACACTGCTGGTGGGAGTGCAAACTGGTGCAGCCACTATGGAAAACAGTATGGAGATTCCTCAAAAAATTAAGACTAGAACTACCATACGATCTAGCTATTCCACTGCTGGATATTTATCCAAAGAACATGAAAACGTGAATGTGTAAAGATGCATGCACCCCCATGTTCATCACAGCACTATTCACAATAGCCAAGACTTGGAAACAACCTAGGCGCCCATCAAGGGATGAATGGATAAAGATGTGATATTTATACACGATGGACTATTAGTCAGCCATAAAAAAATGATGAAACTGGGCCATTTGTGACAACATGGATGGACCTTGAGGGTATTATGCTAAGCGAAGTAAGTCAGAGGGAGAAAGTCAAATACCATGTGATCTCACTCATGAGTAGAAGATAAAAATGACAAACACATAAAGACAGAGATTGGATTGGTGGCTCCCAGAGGAGAAGCGGGTAGGGAGGAGAGTGAAAGGGGTCATTAGGCACGTGTTTGTGGTGTGGGTGGTAAGTAGTCTTTGGGTGGTGAACACGAGGTAATCGACACAGAATCTGAAATACATTATGACATATACCTGTAATTTATATAACGTTATAAACCAATGTTATTGCAATAAAAATTAACTAATTAACTAAATTTAAAAAAAAAAGATGGCCCCAATGTTTTGGGCCCAAGCAGTCCCTTCCTGAAATGAAGAGCGTGTGAGCAGGGAAGGCTGGAGGGAGGGAGGGGATGGAGGTGGTGAAATCAGGACCTCCAACCTGGGGTGTCCAACTGGAGACAGCTATGATTTGCCCAAGTGGGGAGGTGGAAGAGGCTGCTGGATAAAGATTGTGGAATTCTGAGGAATGATCAGGGCTGAAGATACAAATGTGGGAATCATCGGCCCATGGAGGGTGATGAGGATTATTTTAGGCTGGTTACTTTTAAAAACTGCAGACAGGAAGGAGGCTCTGAGGAGTGGAATTTGCTTACTCTTTGATGAGAGACATTTGCATTTGTAAAGGAAGTCTCCACGTGTGGGGGTGTCTCCCTCTCTGCACCAGGAGGAAGGGGGGATGACCTTATCTCTAGAAACTCTTAATGGGGACAGCAAGGACTTAAGTCTTGTTTATTGTGCTTGTCTGGTAACCTCATGTAGCTGACTCCCCCCACCACCAACATCCTCGGGGAAGCATAAGACATCCTGACTTAATCAGGTCCAATTCTTATCTAAAGTTATAGGACCACCCAATAACCAGACCCCACCTGCACTGATACCATTTATTGACTTTTTAACATATTCTTTCCTTTGTCTTGTAAAGAGATAACTCACATACAGATGCCTTAAATTTAGCCCTACTCTCAACCCACGTTTGCAGCAGCAACAGCTCCTCCTGCCCATGGGTCCTTTCCCTATGCTATTCCATACTATTCACTAAATAAAAGAGCACTACTGCCAGACCTTGAGAGTCCAAGAAATCTTTCTTTCGAATCCTTGGCTCACCGCCCCCGCATCAGAAGCCTCTGGATGAGGCCACGAGGGGAGTGAGCCCAGCTAGAGAAGAGGAGGAGTCTGGGAACAAAGCCTGGGGCTCTGACCATCTAGCGCACCATCAGCAATCAAATCCCCACCACGTTCAGCTCTACCTCCTTCCTCATCGGGGAGATGGGCACAGGTACATTGCGCCTCCTGCCTGTGGGCAAGGGTGTGGGGGAACAATGCACCCTTGGCAGCTGGACAGGAATATGGTCACGGTCATCTGGAAGGGTGGCTTGAGGGTTTTTACTAGAATATAAAAGGTGCATGACCTCTGGGTTCTGCTTCTAGTCCTGTATCCCAAGAGACATCAGCATTATCCTAGAAGGCACATGGGACGACGTGCCCTGCAGGGTTCTTCTGTAAGCATCAAGTATCATGCAACAAAAAAATTAAGCATGTTGTAGAACAAAACATACGTTGGGTTACAAAACCAAGCTGTATATTTTATAAAGGTGTGTGTGTGTCTACATGTCTGTCTATCTGGAAGGACATAGAACATACTAGGAACAGTGGTAACCTCTGTGGAGCAACGTCTTGTATTGCTTGCAGTTTTCATGATGGCACTGTATTCATATATTACTTGGAAATTAAAATTAAATGAAAGTAATATTTTAAATTACTTCTTCATTAACTAGATTATCTAGATACCAATGCCATACAAAGTATTAAGCTGTTTTTCTACTTACCAAACAAACAAGACTCAGTTACCTGCCTTCAAGGAACCCACAATCTTAAGAAGAAGGAGAAATTAACTGAGGTCTCTTGACCCTCTGCTGCGTCCCAGGTCTTGCGCTAGGCACGTTCGTATTTACTCATTTAACTGTCACAAGTACTTTGGGACTTAGCTCACGTTACAGACAAGAGACAGAGGCAGGTGTTGCCCAAGGTCGCACTCAGCTGGTGGCAGAGCCAGCCTTGGATCCCAGACCCACCAGATGAAAACCCCTTGCACTTTCCATGGCACTACCCAGCCTCCCGGTACTGATGGCTGAACTGCAAGGCATCCTGGGATATGCTTAATGAATCGTGGGATGGAAGATCAAAGCAGGAAAGGCTTCACAGGAGAAGTGCCATTTGGGGTGGCCCCTAGAAAAGGAGTAGGATTTTGGCAGACGAAATAAGAAAAAAAGGAGAGGTGAACTCGTACTGAGCACCAACCACGCGCTCCAGCAGCGGTGTTTCCTGCATTCACATGCATTTCTTGGTTTTATACCCTGTGCAGTAGGCATTATTACCCCCATTTTACAGATGTGGGTACTACATTGAGGCCTAGCAAGTTACATGACTTGTCCAAGGTTATAAAACTGCTAAGGGCAGAGCTGGGCCTTCTGACTCCAAATCCCACATCCTTACACCCCAACCCGGCTGACCCAGAATTAAATAGAATGTACTAGAAGAGGAAAAATCCTTGACCTGGGTATCCAGAGACCTGGCTCCCAGCCCCAGCTTGGCCACTGTCGTGCTGTCTGATCTGAGTACGTCTGCTTTCTTCTCTGGGCCCCCGTGCCCCCTTCCGCTGTCTTTCTTGACGTGCCCAAAATGAAAGGATTAGTCCAGGATTCCCGGACTCCATGTCTGATAGCATAGGGGCACTGAGGCTCACACACTCACGTCACAGAGAAAGGGGGACAGGTGACTGGGCCCCCAGGGATTTTGCTTGGCTGGGGAGGCGTGTGAGGACAGGCAGGAACATCTTTCTCTGCTATTGTTCTGCTCCATCGGCCTCTCTCTGCCTGGCCTTGGCCTCCAAGACCTGGGGTCTCCCATGTTACCCAAAATCCTGGCAGCCCCCTTGTGATACGATAAAAAACAAATGTTTGGTTCTTGTCCCCAGTTCCTGGCGCACAGCTCCTAAAACCCTTGGAATCTCTGCAATCAGGAGAGAGCCTTCTGTATGCCAATGAGACAACTGGTGGCTGGAGGCCCCTAGGGAACTCCAGAATGGGGGCTGGTGGCCAGAAAGACCAAGGCACGACCTCCACCTCCAGGGAGAGGGGCTGGAGAATCAGTTAGTCACCAAGGCCCACAGTTTAATCAATCATTCCTGAAACCTCTAACCCTTGCCCTCTGCATCTCTTCCATCTGGCTGTTCCTAAGTTGCATCCTTTATAATAAACCAGTAAGTAAAGTGTTTTCCTGAGTCTTGTGAGTCGTTCTAGCAAATCATTGAACCTGATGGGGTGTTGTGGGGACCTCTGAATTTGTCACTAGGTCAGATAGAAAGGGGGTAACCTGGGGATGCCATTTGTAACTGGTGTCTGAAGTGGGGAGCAGTCTTGAGGGACGGAGCCCTTCCACCCGGGGGTCTGCACTAACTCTCAGGGATTCCTGTCAGGAATGAATTCAGTCCAGAGTGTTGATGTCAGAATCGGTTGGTGTCAGGAGAAAAAAAACCCACATCCCTCTCCCAGGCCATAACTCCCACCACACAGGGTCACAGGGCCCTTCATGGAGGGAGCGAATCTCTGCGATCATCTCACCTTTTAGGGCAGCACTTTCCGCTCCTTGTAAGTCTGGCTGTTAGAATGTCCTCAAGGGTGCTCATTGGCCATTAAAAAAAAATAATAATAATAACAATAATAACATTTACATAACATTTTTACAGGTTACTCAGAGCTTTTGCTTAATTTGCAAACCTGCGATTTCCCATTTAATGGACGAACAAACTGAGGCTCAGAGAAATGGATCAGCCACACAAGGACCCGGTGTCCAGGTGAGCCGTGGGCTGAAGCTCTGTAGGCCTGGGCTCCTGCAGCCCACGTCAAATTAGAGCATCTCTAGAAACTGTTACACCACAGGAAATGGGTAAGTTACCGTCTGCCCTCCATTTCTGACACACAGCTCAGCTGGTGGGAGTCTTCCTTGGTTGACCATAAAGAGGAGGAAAGCCCTGCCCAGCTCCCCAGAGGCCTGGCTTTGCAGCGAGGAGGCAGAGGCTGTCCCCCTTTCAGGGCGTGTTTACTAGCTGAGCGCTGAGCTGCCCACAAGGCAGACAGCCCCCTGGGCCCCGGAACACACAGCTGGGTGCCCCTCGTATCATGGCAGGATATGCAGCGGGGCTCAGGCAGCCCCAAAAACCATGGGAAGCTGGAAAAGATGCTCCCTAACCTGGCTGTAAGTTTTCGCAATAAGGAGCTGCCCTGGCAGACTCAGGGGGCTCCCTCCATCCTGAGAGCGGGCCAGACCCCACACCCACCTGCCTGGAGAGTCTGCACCCACTCTGTGGGCAGGCCCTGGGGGTGGGCTGGCGGGGTGCTCCTGGAAGACTCTGCTCCAGGCACAGCGGCCTGCCGAAGCCCACCCCTGCCTTCCCGCGGATGTGGCCTGCGGGCCCTGCTGTGTGTCCCTGCTCTGCCCAGGCGTGTGATGCCGCTCCCTCCCCTGGCCACACCCCCATGTGGTTTTCTCTGGGTGACTTTTGTTCCCGCCCTGGCTGAGTGAGCTCAGTTCTCCATTGGTGCCCCAGGGCCAGGAGAGGTCTGAGGAGACCTGGGAGTCGGCAGGCCTGAGCTCAACCCTGGGCTCTAAAAGCCCACCGTCTTCTCCGCCTCTCCCCCAACCCCTCCTCCTGTCAGCATGGCAGCTCAAGACTTGGTCCCAGGAGTCCAGGCCCAGGAGACAGAAGACTCGGAGGAGCACAGAACAGTGAGTGTCCCAAGTCCCGTTCACCCAGCCTCCCGTTCCCACCCCTTCACTCTCCTGACTGGCCCCACCCAAGTAACCTGACCTCTTCCAGTGTCTCCCAGCTATCTCTGGGCTCCTCCTTCCTAAGGCTTTTCCTACCACTCCCCTTTCCCTCCCTTCTGCCAACACCATCTATTGGCAGATGCCCTGGGGTTTACAAAACTGGGTTCTGAATGCTGAATAGGAGTTTACCAGGCTAAGAGGAATGATCCCCATGGGAGTCTTGCTTTGGGAGATGGTATGGGCCAAGGGAGGCCACCATTCCCTGCCTGCCGCCCCTCACCACCAACCCCTCCCCTGTGAACATCCCCAAGGCCCCCCCAGCCCAGGCAGAGATGGCCGGTGGAGCTGAGCTGCAATGGCCCTGGTACTTGGAGTCAAGGGAAAAGAAGGAGCCGAAGGAGTTCCAGCTTCGGCTGCCTGATGCACACTCCAGGCACTCTCCCGGTGAGACTGTGGCTCAAGTAGAGGCCAGTGGCCCAGAGGTGGCCTCACGCCTGGTGGCTCTGTATGGACAGCGGCAGGCCTGGGACCTGGCCCTCCTCACCCAGAGGAGGATGGACCTGAGCAGGGTGAGCATCCAGGCCCACAGAGAGGCAGCCTCCATACCAAGTGAGTACATAAATCACCCTCTGCCCGCTGTCAATCTCCTGGGCCCCCGCCCCAGACCTTCCTCTGACTTGGGACAGCCCTGTCAATGGGGTAATCCAGGCTCAGACTAGGCTGGAGCTAAGAGGCTTGCTGGGGGTGCTTGCTGGACCCCTGTTCTAGCAAAGTGCATTCCCAGGATCTCCTGTGGTCCTCACAGCACCTGGGAGGGAGTGCTCAGAGGGCCAGAGAGGGAGGCTGACATTCAGAAGGAGGGGTGTGGATTTCACGCCCAGCTCCCAAGCGGGCACTTGCCTGGCCTTGTGTCACAAGCACAGACAGGAATCAGGCAGCAGCAGGTTCCAGTTCTGGCACCACCACAGTGAGCAAGTGGCCTCACTGTTCTCCACCTCTGCTTCTCCCTCTGTAAGCTGGGGGAGTAAGTGCCTGCCTCCTTGGACTGTGTGAGGGGTGAAGAGGTCATCCATGGTGAATGTTTAGCACAGCGTCTAACACCTAGCAGGTGCTCAGTGATAGGAGCTCGGTTGCTCTTGTTGCTGCCCCTGCTGTTGCTAGAACCATCAGCAGCCTGGGCAGGCAAAGGCTCTGAGCCCCACGTGGGAGAGCTGAGGCCTGAGGAGGAGTCGTGACTTACCTGGGAAAGTAGAGGCAGAACCAGGGCAAAGATGCAGATTTCCTGGACCCCAGATCAGGACGTTTGCCCAGCAGTGCCAGGGCATCCTTCTCCAAAGAGCCCCTGGAGGGGTCAGGGCAGGCTGCAGTGGGTTCGTTGGTTTCTCCTGACGGCTCTTGGTTAAGGCAGGAGACCTGCTGCATATGAGGAACCCTGGTTTCAGTCCCCTGGCTCCAGCCCCTGCTCTCTGGCAATCTCCAACCTCCTTTTCTGCTTCCCACAGTCCAAGTTTCCTCACTCCATGCCTCCCTGGGTAAACCCAACCTGGAGTTCTCCAGTGCCCCCACCTCCACCATGGTGCTGGGGCACTGGGTCCCTGAGGCCCCGGGGCTCCTCCAAGACTCACAGAGAAAGAATCTGAGACACTTGCCTGGCACATCTGGACACACCTGGAAAGGTGAGGCTCACTGAGTTGGCCCCCTGGGTGGAGCTGTGAGGCAGCCAGCAGGTGCCCACCTGGGTGGGCCTGTAGCTGCATGGGGCCCTGGGCAGAGGGAATTGCAAAAGAGTGATGGAGGAGCCAGCATGGGGCAGAGGGAGCCGCAGGCCTAGGAATGACTTTTCAAGAACATTCCAGTGCTGAAAGTGTACCACCTCCAATTTGACAGATGGGGAAACTGAGACCCACACAGGCCAGGCAACAGGGTGCCATGGCAGACATGGTCCTCACCCAGGAAGAGCGTAGTGCATAATCTCTGTGGACTCTGAAGATTCTTGGGGTCAGGGTGGTCCAGAAAGTTCCAAGGAGGACTCTGTTCTCCAGATGAACCCTAAAAGGAGGGTAGGCTCATTCCTCAGCCCAAACCAGTTTCCTTTCCTGACTTCTCTGATTCTGACCTCTGCCATCCTGAGTCATCCAACCGCAAAGCTCAACTACACCCACGCCTCTTCCTCTTCTTATACCAGTGCGTAGTCCACACTCACACAGCACTGGAGACAGAGCCGGGGCTCGAGCCTAGAACCAGGTGTTCCTGGAGCAGTGATTTCTCCCTCCACTCTGCTGCTGCTTTGTGAAGGCCCCACCCCCAGCTTCCCTGTCCCCCTTTTCTTTTTTTTTTTTTTTTGTTTGTTTTTTAAGATTGGCACCTGAGCTAACAACTGTTCCCAATCTTTTCTTTTTTCCTGCTTTTTCTCCCCAAATCCCCCCAGCACATGGTTGTATATTTTAGTTGTGGGTCCTTCTAGTTGTGGCATGTGGGATGCCACCTCGGCATGGCTTAATGAGCAGTGCCATGTCCATCCCCAGGATGCAAATCAGTGAAATCCCTGGGCCGCCGAAGGAGAGTACATGAACTTAACCACTCGGCCATGAGGCCGGCCCCCTGTGCCCCTTTTCTCTTTCCCTTCCTTCTGTGCCCACTCTCACCCCTCCCACTCCCAAGCCCTGCCAGTGACGGTCACAACCCAGGCTCCTTTGCCCTCGGTTTTCACCCTAACTTCACCCGCTTGCTGTGTGAGATGAAACAAGTTGCTTCATCCCTCTGTGTCTCAGTTTCCTCTCTGAGCCTTCATACTACTCAGTTCTCACTCTGCACACCACCTCCCACTCCACAGTACAGAATTTGCAAGTCTCTGAACTCCAAACTAAAAATCCGTTTGCACAGAAGTCTGAGTTTGTGATATAAACTCTTCTGAAGGAGGAGAGGGTTAGACCATTCACATCTCTCTCCCCACAAAGGTCCCCTCTTCTGCCCCCACCAGCATTCTTCTTTCTTGCCCTTCCTCCACTCAGTACCCAGTCTCACTGGCTCTTCCCTTGTTGATGACATGGAGCAATTCTGCTCTACCCCCAACTTGCATGCCCCAAGTGTCAGTGCCTGGCAATAAAGAGGACCCACCTCCTTAGAATGCCACTTAGTAACTATTTGTCGTTACTTGAAATGGGGAAGTTAGCCCCCCAAGTGGCTTATCAAAATCATTCTACCTAACAGAGGAATTTTCCACCAAGAGGAAGTTCCAGACCAGCCACTGAGAGAATAAAATTGTATCTCTATCTTTATGATTTTAAAAGTTGCATGACCAAAACCTTTCTCACAGGATTGTTGTAAGAGTTCAAAATGTATAAGCCTGAAATAAAATGGATGTTTAGTAAATGGTAATTTCTTTCCTGTCATTCCCCCCAGAAAACCCACCCTCATTCCCTTTCCAAGATTTTCCATACTCCCCAGTCTGTGAGTCACCAAGCCAGGAGTCACCCAATGCCCCCACGTCCACAGCGGTGCTAGGGGGCTGGGAATTCCCACCTCAGTCCATGCTGGCGTGCAGAAAGCAGGAGCCTCCCAGGACTGCGTGGCCTCTGGCTGAAACATCTGGAAAACACAGCACAGGTGAGGCCCTGTCGAGCTTCTGGAGAGGACTGAGTGAGGCAAAGGTGTGATGGGGGCCAGGTTGGCAGGCTGAGCACAGAGAGTTTCACAAACATCTGAAACCTCTCTCCAGAAATCCCACCTCTGGAGTCTCTCCAGCTGGCTAAGGCACCGTGTCCACAAGGCCCCTGGAAACAAAAATGCAGGTGCATTATCCGGTACAGAAAACACATCACCTGGTTTAGTGGACAGGGCACTGGTCTGGGTCAGAAGAGAAGGATTTGATTTCCACTGAGCTTCTTACCCTCCAAGTGACCTAGAACGAGTCACGTGGCCAGATGGGCTTGCTGGACACTCTCTCTGTGTGGGGTTCTGTGCCCAGTGCTTCACCTGCATAGTGCACTGAAATTTCACAACCACCCCATGAGATGGATGTTGTTATTATCCCACCTTGGAGATGAGAAGACTGAGGATCAAAAAGGCAAAATTTCAGTGAGTAGTGGCAGAGATGGAATTCAACCTTCGCTTTCTCTAACGCCGTAATCCCTGCCTTTAACCCCTACAGCCCACTCCCTCTGCCATATAGGCAACAAGGACAGTCACAGGAACGCAGGCTCCTGGTGTCCTGGTCTTACCCTCTGCTAAGGCACCTCTCTAGCATTGATCCCAATGCTTAGAGATGCCTCCTTTGAAATCTGAGCAATATTAAGTTAAAAGGATATTTTCTGCACCCAGATAGGAGTAAACTGGTAGAATCCATGGTCCTAAAATGCAGTCCAGACTCAAAATGAATCAATTGGCTTAATTAGTCACACTGCCTCCCATTCAGAAAAGAAAGGATGGAAGGAAGAAAGAATGATTAAGATGTAAGAGGCATCTTACAGAAATATACAAATGCAATAACCTTAAAATTGAAAACGTAAATGTGAAAGTCATGGGGACTAATTAGTTGCTGTAATTAAACATCTATTAATTCTGAGCATCCTAGCAACCAGGGCAAAAGGAGAAATATAATGGGTTACATGATACCTATTACTCAATAGAAAAGAAAAGACCATTTAGAGAAAAATACATTTTTCCCTGATTCTAAGTTTTTGTTTTTTCCAGCTTTGAGGTATAATTGGCCAATAAAATTTTATTATGTTTAAAGAGTACAATATGATGATTTGATGTCCATGCACTTTATGAAATGATTACTACAATCAAGTTAATTCATGCATCCATCACCTCACATACGTGTGTGTGTGTGTGGTGAGAATGCTTAAGACTTACTCTCTCAGCAGATTTCAAACATACAACACAGTATTACTAACTATAATCACCATGCTGCACATTAGATCCTCAAAACTTACTCATCTTACAAATGAGAGTTTGTACCCTTTGACCAGCAAATCCCCACTTCCTCCACCCACCCCACCCCGGCCTCCGGGCCTGATGACCGAAGTTCCTCTTTCTGCTTCTGTGTTTAAATGACGTTTAGGGATTTTTTTTTTTTTTTAGATTCCACATGTAAGTGATACTATACAGGATTTGTCTTTCTCTGTCCAGCTTATTTCTCTTTGCATAATGCCCTCCAGTTTCAACCATGTTATGACAAATGGCAGGATTTCCTTCCTTTTTTATGGCTGAAATATATTCCATCCTAAATATGCACCACATCTTCTTTATCCATTCATCCGTTGATGGACGCTTAGGTTGTTTCCATGTCTTGGCTATTGTGAATAATGCTGCAATGAACATGGGGGTGCAGATAGCTCTGCAAGACACTGGTTTCATTTCCTTCCAGTGTATACCCAGAAGTGAGATTGCTGGATCATATGGTAGTTTTATTTTTAATTTTTTGAGGAACCTCCATACTGTTTTCCATAGTGGCTGCACCAATTTACATTTCCACCAACAGTGCACAAGGGTTCCCTTTCCTCCACATCCCTACCAGCATCTGTTATCTCTCCTCTTTTGGATAATAGCCTTTCAGACAGGTGTGAGGTAACAGCTCCTTGTGATTTTGATTTGCATTTCCCTATTGATTAGCGATATGGAGCACCTTTTTATGCATCTGCTGGACATTTGTATATCTTCTTTACCAAACTGTCTATTCAGGTCCTTTGCCTATTTTTTAACTGGATTATTTGGTTTTTTTGCTATTGAGTTGTATTAAGTTCCTTGCATATTTTAGACATTGACCCCTAAGCAGACATATGGTTTACAAATATTTTCTCCCATTCCGTAGGTTGTCTTTCCATTTTGTTGATCGTTTCCTTTGCTGTGCAGAAGCTTTTTAGTTTGATGTAGTCCCACTTGCTTATTTTTGCTTTTGGTATTTGTGCTTTTGGTGTCACATCCAAAAACTCATTGTAAAAACCAATGATAAGGAGATTTTCCCTATGTTTTCTTCTAGGAGTTTTATGATTTCAGATCTTACATTTAAGTCTTTGATCCATTTTGAGTTAATGTTTGTGAGTGGTGTAAGATAGTTGTCTGGTTTCATTCTTTTGCGTGTGGATATCTAGTTTTGCTGATACCATTTATTAAAGAAATCATCCCTTCCCCATTCAGTATTCTCAGCTACCTTGTCGAATACCAAATCAAATAGTTGACCATGTACGTGTGGGTTTATTTCTGGACTCTCAATTCTGTTCCATTGGTCTGTGTGTCTGTTTTTATGGCAATACCATACTGTTTTGATTACTATAGCTTTGTAATAACATTTGAAATCAGGAAGGGTGGGACTGCCAGCTTTGTTCCTTTTTTCTCAAGATTACTTTGCCCTTTGGGGGTCTTTTGTGTTTCCATAAGAATTTTAGGATTGTTTTTTCTATTTCTCTGAAAAATGTCATTGGAACTTTGATAGAGAGTGCATTGAATCTATAAATCACTTTGGGTCGTTTGACATCTTAACCATGTAATTCTTCCAATCCAAGAACATGAATATCTTTCCATTTGTTTGTGTCTTCTTCAATTTCTCTCATCAGTATTTTATAGTTTTCTGTGTACAGGTCTCTCAACCCCTTGGTTAAATTTATTCCTAAGTATTTTATTGTTTTTAAAGCTATTGTGAATGGGATTGTAGGATTGTTTTCTTTCTTTCTTTTTCAGATGGTTCATTATTGATGTAAAGAAATGAAACTGAATTTAATACATTGATTTTGTACCCTGCAGCTTTACTAAATTTATTAATTAGTTTTAACAGGTTTCTTTGGTAGAATCTCTAGGGTTTTCCAAATATAAGATTATGTCACCTACAAAGAGAGACAATTTTTCTTTTTCCCTTCTGATTTGGATGTCTTTTATTTCTTTTTATTGCCTATTGCTCTGGCTGGGACTTCCAGTACCACGTTGAATAGGAGTGGTGAGAGTGGGCACCCTTGTTTTGTTCCCCATCTTAGAGGAAAAGGTTTCAACCTTTCACAACTGAGTATGATGTTAGCTGTGTGTTTGTCAAACATGACCTTTATTATGTTGAGTACGTTCCTTCTGTTCCCAATTTGTTAATAGTTTTTATCATGAAAGGTTGTTGTAGTTTGTCAAATGTATCTATTTAAATGATTTATGATTTTTATATTTCAATCTACTAATGCGATGTATCACATTTATGGATTTCTGTATGTTGAACCCTCCCTGCATCCCGGAGATGAATCCCACTTGATCATTGTGTACGATCCTTTTTTCTTTTTTTTTTTTTTTAAGATTTTATTTTTTCCTTTTTCTCCCCAAAGCCCCCCGGTACATAGTTGTGTATTCTTCGTTGTGGGTTCTCCTAGTTGTGGCATGTGGGACGCTGCCTCAGCGTGGTCTGATGAGCAGTGCCATGTCCTTGCCCAGGATTCGAACCAACGAAACACTGGGCCGCCTGCAGCGGAGCGCGCGAACTTAACCACTCGGCCATGGGGCCAGCCCCTGTGTACGATCCTTTTAACGTGCTGTTAAATTTAGTTTGTTCGTGTTTTGTTGAGAATTTTTACATCTATGTTCATCAGGGATATTGGCCTGTAATTTTCTTTTCTTGTAGCGTCCTTGTCTGGCTTTGGTATCAAGTTAAAGCTGGCCTCAGAAGATGACTTTGGAAGTGCCCCCTCCTCTTCTATTTCTTGGAAGAGTTGGAGAAGGGATTGTCATTAATTCCTCTTTCAACGTTTCATAGAATTCACCAGTGAAGCCATTTGGTCCTGTGCTTTCCTTTTTGAGAGATTTTTAATTATTGATTCATTCTCCGTAATAGCTATAGGTCTACTCAATTTTGCTATTTCTTCATGATTCAGTCTTAGCAAGTTGTATGTTTCTAGGAGTTTATCCATTTCTTCTAGGTTATCCAATTTGCTTTTTTTTTTTTAGTAGAATCTTTTTTATTCAGAAAAAAAACGCAAAAAACAAAAAAGTTTTCCAACCACACACAGGAGGGGTATGGGTAGGGGGAGGTGTCTGTCCATCCAGCCCCGGCCCCCAGCCCAGGTGGTTTTGGCAGCAATAACGGATGTGGAGTAATGGCCCCAAAAATAAAAATGGTGTATGTGTGTGTATGGGAAGGGAAGGGAAGGGGTGCAAAAGCAGTGGGGAGTGGTGGAGGGAAGGGACAGACGAGGTCAGTACTGGGAACACCGCAGGTGGGAGGCCATTTCATAACATTTCTTGTTGATCATACCACCGTGGACACCTTCTTTGCCCATCAGCAGGACTAGCATCTTGGCAGTCATGGTGACAGTGATGTTGAAGGTGGGGGCTCCGCCGGTGCTCTTGGTGCGAAGATCCATGGTAAATTCCCCATCCTGCAGCAGTGAGTCCCGGATCACAGGACATTTCTGGCCCCCAAGTGTCAGCCCATTCACGAAAAAACTTGACCGGCCTTTGCCAACCAGGACACCAACCTCAGCTGGCGTGATGTTGACGAAGGTTTTCCCGGGGACGGCGGCCCAGACGGAGGGCGAGTCCTTATAGCCCACGATGGCCGCGTCCTGACAGGTCCCGTCCACCATGAGGTTGTCGATGTAGGCGTTCCACCCGGCCATGGCGCTGCTGCTGGGGCTGCTCTCGGCGCTGCTGCTGGGGCCGCGGGCTGGGCTCGGGCTGCCTCGGGCTGGCGGGCGGGGGGAGGCGGAGAGCTTGGGGCACGCGCTGCTGTCCGGTAGGTTATCTAATTTGTTGGCCTATAATTGTTCGTATTAGTCTCTTATGATCCTTTGTATTTCTGCAGTTTCAATCGTACTGTCTGCTTTTCCTGTTTTTATTTGAGCCTTCTCTTTTTCTTAGTGAATCTAGCTAAACTTTTGTCAATTTTGTTTATCTTGTCAAAAAACCAAGTGTTCATTTCATTGGCCTTTTCTATTGTTTTCTTAGTCTCTGTTTCATCTATTTCTGCTCCCATCTTTATTTCCTTCCTCTGCTAACTTTGGACTTAGTTTGTTCCTCTTTTTCTAGTTCTTTGAGGTGTAAAGTTAGGCTGTTTATGTGAGATCTCTCTTTTTTCTTAACATAGACATATCTCACTATAAACTTCCCGCTTAGAACTGCTTTTGACGTATTCCTTATGCTTTAGCACGTTGTGTTTCCATTTTCATTTGTCTCGAGATATTTTTTGGTTTCTCTTTTGATTTCTTCTTTGACCCATTGATAGTTTAGGAGTGTGTTGTTTAATGTCCACGTATTTGTGAATTTTCCTGCTTTCCTCCTATTATTGATTTCTAGTTTCATACCATTGTGGTTGGAAAAGGTACTTGATATATTTCAATCTTCTTAAGTTTGTTAAGACTTGTTTTGTGACCCAACATATGATCTATACTGGAGAATGTTTTGTGTGAACTTGAGAAGAATGTGTGTTCTCCTTCTGTTGGATGGAATGTTCTGTATATGTCTGTTAGGTCCATTTGGTCTAACGTGTAGTTCAAGTCCAATATTTCCTTGTTGATTTTCTGTCTGGATGATCTATCCGTCATTGAAGGTGGGGTTTTGAAATCCGCTACTATTATTGTGTTGCTGTCTATTTCCACTTTCAGATCTATTAATATTTGCTTAATATATTTAGGTGCTCCAATGTTGGGTGCATATATATTTACAATTATTATATCCTCTTGATGAATTGACCCCTTCGTCATTGTATAAAGACCTTCTTTATCTCTTGGTATAGCTTTTTACCTAAAATCTATTTTCTCTGATGTAATTATAGCTACTCCTCCTCTCTTTTGGTTTCCACTTGCACGGAATATCTTTTTCCATCTCTTCACTTTAGCCTTTGTGTGTCTTTAAAGCTGAAGCGAGTCTTTTGTAGGCAGCATATAGTCTGGTCTTGTTTGTTTGTTTGTTTTATCCATTCAGCCACTCTATGTCTTGTGACTGGAGAATTTAATCCGTTTACATTTAAAGTAATTATTGATAGGTAAAGAATGACTACTGCCATCTTGTTAATTGTTTTTCTGGATGTTTTATAGTTCCTTTATTCCTTTTTTCCCTTCTTTCTGTCTTCTTTTGTGATTTGATGATTTTCCATAGTGGTATGCTTTGATTCCTTTCTTTTCATCTTTTGTGTATCTGCTGTAGGTTTTTGCTCTGTGGCTACCATGAGGCTTACATAAAACGTCTTATAGTTACAACAGTCCATTTTAAGCTATTAATAACTTAGTGTCACTCACATAGAAAACCTATACCCTTTGACTTTTCCCTTCACATTTTATGTATTTGATGTCACAATTTACATCTTTTTATATTGTCTATCTATTAACAAATTACTGTAACTATAGTTATTTTTAATACTTTTGTCTTTTAACCTTTGTAATAGAGTTAAGTGATTTACACACTATCATTACAGTATCAGAGTATTCTAAATTTGACTATATATTTACCTTTACCAGTGAGTTTTATACTTTCACATGCTTTCATTTTACTAATTAGCATCCTTTCATTTCAACTCGAAGAACTCCTTTTAGCATTTCTTCTAAGTCAGGTCCAGTGGTGATGAATTCCCTCAGCTTTTATTTATCTGGGAAATTCTTTATCTCTCCTTCATTTCTGAAGCTTTGCCTGGTAAAGTATTCTTGGTTGACAGTTTTTTTATTTCAGTACTTTGAATAAATCATCCCACTCTCTCCTGGCCTGTGAAGTTTCTGCTGAGAAATCTGCTCATAGCCTTACAGGGGTGCCCTTGTATGTGGTTAGTCATTTTTCTCATTCTGCTTTCAAAATTCTCTTTGTCTTTGATGTTTTTTGCAGTTTTATCATCATGTGTATAAGTGAAGTCCTCTTCAAGTTGAATCTGTCTATGGACCTATAAGCTTCATGTACCTGGATGTCCATTTCTCTCCCCAGATTTGGGAAGTTTTTAGCCATTATTTCCTTAAATAAGCTTTCTTCCCCTTTCTGTCTCTCTTCTCTTTCTGGGACTCCCATAATGTGAATATTATTTTGTTTGATGGTGTGCCATAATTCATGTAGGCTTTCTTTGCTCTTTTTTATTTTTCTTTCTTTTTTCTCCTCTGACTGGATAATTTCAAGTGACCTGTCTTTGAGGTCACAGATTCTTTCTTCTACTTGATCAAGTCTGCTGTTGATGCCCTCTGTTGCAATTTTCATCTCATTCATTGTATACTTCAGTTCCAGAATTTCTTCTTGGTTCTTTTTTGTGATTTCTCACTTTCAACTTCTCATTCTGAACTCCTCATTTTGTTCATGTATTGTTTTCCATATTTCATTGAGTAGTCTATCTGTGTTTTCTTGTAGCTGAGCTTCCTTAAAGCAATTATTTTTTAATTCTTTGTTCAGCAATTTGTAAGTCTCCATTTCTTTGGGGTTGGTTACTGGAAAATTATTGTGTTCCTTTGGTGGTGTCCTGCCCTTGATTTTTTGTGTTTCTTATAGCCTCCTTGTGTGATGTCTGTGCATTTGATGGAATATTCCCCTCTTCTAGACTTTATGGACTGGTTTTGGTGGGGAAAGACCTTTACCTAAGTGTAGATGCAAGGGTGCCAGCTGGGTGAGGTGTGGCAGTTCTGGTTCCAGGGAAAGTTCTTGTGTAGTCCTGGTGTAGCCCCGTCAGCTGAAGTCAGTGTTGGCAAAGATTGCAGGGGTCCTCAGTGCCCAAGGGTGCTGGAGACCTCTTGATCTTCCTTTCTTCCACAGGGGATATCACAGCTGAAGGGATTCCTCTTGGTGCTAGGTCCAGCTTGCAGGCACCCTTACAGTGGTAATGGCACTGGTGTCTGATGCACAGATGCACACAGAATGGCTGCAGAGCCAGGGTCTGAACCACAGGCACACACGGAACATCCAGGACTCTGGGGTCTAATTGTTGTTTTTTGTGAGGGGACAAAGACTAGTATCTTCTACTCCACCATCTTACTGATGCCACTCTCCTCTGATTCTAAATTCTAAGGGAATTCTTCAAGTGAAAAACTTGAACCAAATAATATCCCAAAAACAGTGCAAGTGCAAAAACTATGTGGTGAGCATTTTGATATATGAAGAGCAAAAATAGGCAAATATTTTTGTGCAAAAGACAAGGTGGTAAATATTTCAGGCTTTGTGAGCCATGCAGTCTCTTTTGCAAACATTCAACTCTCCCTCAGAGCCTGAAAGTAACCACATAAAAATAGGCTATAATACACAAACAACTAATACATAATACATAACATAAGCAAATAGGCGTGGCTGTATTACAAATGAAACTGCATTTATGACACTAAATTTTGGATTTTATATAATTTTCACATCATGAAATATTATTCTTTTTTTTTTATTTTTTCAAACCATTTAAAAATGTAATACGTCGTATAAGTGACACGACGTCCTTAAGTCACACGTCGTATAACAGATGGCCAGCTGGGTTTGGCTAGAGTTTGCCAATCCGTGGTCTAAAGCATAATATTAAAATGCAATTTGTTATAGGTTTTGGTCGGGGGGGGTATTTTTTAAGTTTTACTAAATCAAGAGGATTTAGTTATGTGGCATGCTAACAGATTCATTAAACTAGGATGCTTTGGAGAATATGGCACGAAGAAGAGCTAAGCTCTCTCTTGGCACCTTGGGCAGACACAAGACCCTGAGTGGGGTAGGCCATAGCCACGACCCAGATGCTCCAAGAAGATTTTCACGTTGCCAGAAATGTTCTCACAAGAGACAATAAAAGTGGATCTATAGATTATGATTTCACGGGTTGGGGTGGCCATCTGACACTCTTGTCTCATCAATGCTAAAAGTGTGAATTGATCCCACATGCCCCACTCTCCCCCAGACTTTTCTCAGTACACCCACAAATATAGAACAGGTAACCTTGAACTCTGGGGGCCCAACAGGTTCCCCAAGATGAACTGGGCTTCAGGATCCCAGATGAGTCACTTGCATCCTCTCAAAAATTCACCTAAAGAGAGCAGCTGGCCCAGTGACTTAGTGGCTAAGTTCACGCACTCCACTTTGGCAGCCCAGAGTTCACATGTTCGGATCCTGGGAGCAGACCTACACACTACTCATCAAGCCATGCTGTGGCGGTGTCTCACATGTAAAATAGTGGAAGATTGGTATCGATGTTAGCTCAGGGCCAATCTTTCTCAAGCAAAAAAAAAAAAAAAAAATCCCCTAAGGAGAGAAGTGAGAGGCACTCAAAATATTCTGAAGGGAAGAAAGGAAGGAGTTGTAACAATTATTCTATTTGGAATCTGACTAAGGTGTAAGCTTGAGGCCCCTCCCTGGGGGACAATCCCTGTCATGTGCTCAGCTCCTCACAGTTCACAAAGCACTTTCCTGTGTGTCTCAGGTGGGTTCCCCCAGAAGCAGACCCTGAGACAGGACTTGAGTGTAGGTGGTTTATCAGGTAAAAAGTGATTTTACCTGATAAAAAGTGATTCCCTGGAAGCACAAGCAGGAGGGAGACGCGAGGCAGGGAAGGTGGGAAACCAATGCAACCTGCATTGTGGAGCAGGTTACCTCTATGAGCAACCAAGGTTCGAAGTGCTGGGCATCTCTAGAAGACAGTGTAGAACACACTCTCTGGGGGGACAACGGACTGCCATCTGTCACTGGTTGAGGGTTCCTTCTGGAGCATTAACTCCCCAGTGTTTCTGGCCCGCCCCACTCATGGGCTGAGAGAGAGCCCTCTGACGGACAACCACAGGTGCTTGCAGAAGGACGTGCTTGGCATGTTCTTCAACGGTGGGTGCAGAGGGGGACACTGTCAGGAACCAATAGTATCTGCTACACCACCCATTGTCTCTTTTACTCCTCCATGCCCACCTAAAAGGAGAGGTCACAATGCCCAATTTACAGATGAGAATATTGAGGCTCAGTGGGGCTAACAGCTCAGGTCGTGGGCTTAACGAGAGCAGACAGCCATGTCTATTTTGTCCACTCTTTATCCCCAGCCTCTAGAGCAGTGTCTGGCACATAGTAAGCCCTTGACTAGTATTTGTAGAATGAAGGAAAGTGACACAGGGAATATGACTTGGTGAAGTCAAGACTTGAGCTGAGATCTTCTCCCCCAAAGCCCATGTTCCTTCCACTGACCTGGCAAGAGTGTACTGGTGTCGGCAGCCAGCACGGAGTGGGGCTCGAAGTGGGTGCGTAACACAGTTGTGGAATGAGTGAATGAAGGAAGAAACGAACAAATCTGTTCTATACCTTTATGTTCCATCTTTCCCTCCCTTACTCAGGAATCAGAGAAAGATACCAGAAGCAATGGAGAGAGACGCCCTGCCCCACACAGTCAAGGCAAAATGAAGATTTGCACCAAAAATTCGTGCAGCTACTACTTCTACACACATCTGACCCCGGAAGTCATGAGTCCCTGGTCAGGAGATGCTGTCCTCACGGGGTGGTAGAAGAGGAAGGACATTTGATTGAGATTGGAGACTTATTTGGCCCGGGCCTGGGTACCCAGAGAGGGCCTCACACAGTCGTACTGCATGGGGTTACTGGAATCGGGAAGTCGACACTGGCCAGACAGGTGAGAGGAGCCTGGGAGGAAGGTCGGCTGTACAGGGACCGCTTCCAGCACGTCTTCTACTTCAACTGCACAGAGCTGGCCCAATCCAAGCCAGTGAGTCTTGCCAAGCTCATGGGAGAAGACTGCGCTGCCCCAGCGCCTCCCATTCGGTCTCAGCAGGAAAAGATGCTCTTCATCCTCGATGGTTTAGATGAGCCAGAATTGGTCCTGGAGGAGCAGAGGCCTCTCTGTGAGGACTGGAGCCTACGGCAGCCAGTGCCCAGAGTACTGCACAGTTTGCTAAGGAAAGTCTTACTTCCCGAGGCATCCTTGCTGGTCACAGCTCGGACCCCAGCTCCACAGAAGTTCATTCTTTCTTTGGAGCACCCACATTGGGTGGAAGTCCTTGGATTCTCCGAGTCCTCCAGGAAGGAATATTTCTACAGATATTTCACAGAAGAAAGCCAAGCAGTTCAAGCCTTTAGCTTGGTTGAGTCAAACCCAGCCCTCTTGACCCTGTGTCTCGTGCCCTTCGTGTCCTGGATGGTCTGCACTTGCCTGAAGCAGCAGATGGAGCGGGGGGAAGAACTCTCACTGACATCCCAGACCACCACGGCCCTCTGTCTGCACTACCTTTCCCAGGCTCTCCCAGCTCAGCCCCTCAGGACTCAGCTGAGGTGCCTCTGCTCTCTGGCTGCTGAGGGAGTCGGGCAAGGAGAGACCCTGTTCAGTCTGAACGACCTCAGGAAGCACAGGTTAGATGGAGCCTGCATCTCCACTCTCCTAAAGATGGGTCTTCTTCAAAAGCACCCCACCTCTCAGAGATACAGCTTCATTCACCCGTTTTTCCAGGGGTTCTTTGCAGCAATGTCCTATGCACTGGGGGATAAGGAGAAAAGTGATCATCTTAACAGCACCAGACGCATAAAAAAGTTGCTAGAAAAATGTGAGAGGCATGACCCGTTTGGGACACCAACCACACCTTTCCTATTCGGCCTTTTGAGTGAGCAGGGGGTGAGAAAGATGGAGCACATCTTCAGGTGCAAGCTGTCTCAAGAGAGGAAGGGGGACCTGCTGCAGAAGGTGGAGGCAGAGGTGCGGCGAGGGCATCCCTCCCTGCCACCATACTCGCTGCAGGTGCTCCGCTGTTTGTATGAGATTCAGGACGAAGACTTCCTGATGCAGGCAATGGCCCATTTCCAAAGAACAAGGATGTACGTCCAGACCGACATGGAGCTCCTGGTGTTCACTTTCTGTGTTAAATTCTGCCACCATGTGGAGAGGCTTCAGCTGAATGAGAGTGGACCACACAGACAGGCGTGGAGGCCCTCCAGTGTGGTTCTGTGAGTACCCCCACCCACCCCTCTCTCCAGCTGCTCTGTCGGTTCCACCCTACTCAGCACTGGGGGCTAAAAGATCAAGGTCACCGGTGACTTCTACCTGTCAAATCTGACTGCCATTCTCTATCTACCTAAGATGCTCTGCAGCAGCATCCAACTGTGTGGCGTGCCCGCCTACTTCAGGGCAGACCCGCTGTGGCCCTGCCTTGTACCGCTGCTTCTCCTCCTGCCTCTGTGATTACCGCCACCTTCCCTTCTGGGCGTGCTTCCACCCGCACGCTGTCCTGAGTTCCCCTCCGCACAGCCCACCTGCCTCTGTTTCTCTCTCTTGACATGTTTCTCTCTGAGCAACTGCTCCCTCAGCTGCTCAGACATGCCCTGGCTGGCTGTCGGCAATGACACTGGCCCTGAGCTCTCTCCCATCACCTTGGAATGTGTGTGTTCGAAAGGGAGTCTCTATTTTTTCCTGCAAAACTGACTTCCTTGTTTGTGTCGGTGATGCATGGCTGCCCGAGGCACTCCACCTGAAATGCCCCATCTGAGCATGACAGTAGCTTTGTCTAACCATCTTCCAACCCCAGCACCACTATTAACTTCCCCACCCAGATTCCCCGACTTCGCTGCAGTATTGGTCATTTAGTACTGTTATGTGTCTATCTCCCCCTTCAGATGATTCATTCCATAAATATTCACTAAGCGCTGATTTTATGCCAGGCCCTGAAGATCACAGATTAACAAAGCACAGTCCCTCCCCTCAAGGAGCTCAGACTTTGGGGGAGAAGAGAGCCATCCGTCCAATAATTAGAAGAGAATGCCATGCCTGTAGTAACAGAGGCATGGACACAGCCCGATGGTGGCCAGAGGAAGGGAGTGACCACACCAGTGGACCAGAAAAGGAAAGGGTCTCAGGGGAAGAAATGTTGGATTTGGGTTTTTTATTTTCAGATTTTTTAAGTTTTTTCTCGCAATAAAACCCATGCTCATTGTAGAAAAATAAGGATATGTAGACAAGCAAAATGATAAAAAGTAATACGAACCAGAATTCCATCACTCAGAGATGATCGCCATAAAGAATATATCTGACCAGCCCTGTGGCCGAGTGGTTAAGTTTGTGCACTCCACTTTGGCGGCCCAGGGTTTCGCCAGTTCAGATGCTGGGCACGGACATGGCACGGCTCCTCGGGCCATGCTGAGGCAGCGTCCCACATAGCACAACCAGAGGCACTCACAACTAGAATATATAACTATGTACCAGGGGGCTTTGGGGAGAATAAGAAAAAAAAAAGATTGGCAACAGGGGCTGGCCTGGTGGCGCAGCGGTTAAGTGCACACGTTCCGCTTCAGCAGCCCGAGGTTCACTGGTTCGGATCCCAGGTGCGGACATGGCACCACTTGGCAAGCCATGCTGTGGTAGGCGTCCCATACTTAAAGTAGAGGAAGATGGGCATGGATGCTAGCTCAGGGCTGGTCTTCCTCAGCAGAAAGAGGATTGGCGGTGGATGTTAGCTCAGGGCTAATCTTCCTCAAAATAAAGGATTGGCAACAGATGTTAGCTCAGGTACCAATCTTAAAAAAAAAAAAAGAATTGAAGTATATCCTCCAGTTTTTTCTCTATGCACATTTCTACGGCAAAACTGAAACACACTGTACATTTTATTCTACAGTCAGCTTTATTTTCCTTATGTTTATATCAAGGCTATCTTCTCATGTTATTAAGTAGCCTGGTACAACATCATTTTGAATGACCACGTGATATTCAATAGGGAAGATGCCACCACAGATGTGACCATTCCTCTATTTTGGGTACTTAGGTTGTTTCCTGTTAGTTCTTCATGGTTATAAACCTGAACTGGGCCTTGAAGGACCTGGGTATGGGTGTTACAAGTGATGGTGGCATGACGTGCAGACCTTCAGAAGTGTCCTGAGCGGGCACAGAGACATGGCCAGGTGGGATGTAAGAGGAACAAGTGACGCTGGGCTGGAGCAAGAGAGTCTGGAATAGATGGTGGCAAATGAGCTGAGAGAGCCCATGGGGAAGTCAGAGGCTTCAGCTGCAAGTGAGGAGGGAGATTTTAAAGGCACTGAGTCAGCCAGACAAGGCGGGCAGAATAACAAGGAGGCTGCTATAAACGAAGAAAAATGCCAGGAGGAAACGTTGTGGATTGGCCAAGGGCTGTGGAAGGGAGAGGAGGGCCAACCTGAGACAGTAAGGATGGGCAGCTTCCAGGTCTTTGGCTTATAATTAAGCATTGTGCATTTTGAATAATAAATCTTTAATTTTTTCTTTCAGTCCCTCTGATTAAAGATAGCAAATGTTGACCAAAACAAAAAGTTAAAAAATGTATTATTCAAATTTCCCAAAACTAAATAAATGTGAAAGAAATTCAAATAATTAAACTTTCAAATGATCGTTTTGGGGGTATCTTTGAAGCATTTGTACTTCCCCTCCACACAGCCCACCTGCCTCTGTTTCTCTCTCTTGACATGTTTCTCTCTGAGCAACTGCTCCCTCAGCTGCTCAGACATGCCCTGGATGGCTGTCGGCAATGATCGTTTTGGGGGTATCTTTGAAGCATTTGTACTTCTGGAGCTGTTAAAGCTTAAAAGTGCATGAAGGGGCCGGCCCCATGGTGTATTGGTTAAGTTTGGTCACTCTACTTCGGCAGCCCAGGTTTGCAGGTTTGGATCCCAGGGACAGACCTACACTACTCGTCAGCCATGCTGTGTCAGAGACCCACATATAAAGTGGAGGAAGACTGGCACAGACGTTAGCTCAGGGCTAATCTTCCTCAGCAAAAAAAAAAAAAAAAGCACTAAGACTTTTGGGATACTCTGTAATATCTTTTGATCCTCACAAAACCCTCTGCAGTAGGAACTCTTGCCTCTTTTTGCATGCGAGGAGAATAAATGAGGCAGAGAGAAGTGGGATTCATATGCAGGCAGCTGGTTCCAGGGCCTCTGCTGCTCACCTCTGCACAGCCCCACAGACTTAGGGCGAAGATGAATCAAGCTGGGGACATATTGGGATGTATTAGGTCAAGGTGCTATGGAGGTGTTGAAGTGGAGATATCTGTCAAGAAAGTAGAGATGCCAATCTGGACCTTGAAATAGAGTTTGAGTCATTGAAGCCCAGGAAGTAGACGAGACTAAGAAAGTAGTGTGTGAAAATGGAGAATTAAATGGGTGGCAATTACATGAGGCGACCTACTCAAACACTCCCAGGAGAAGCCTGTCATCCTCCCCCGTCCAGCTACAGATGGTCTCTCCTGGGACATTCCCTTTGGCCATCTTTCTCCTGGGGACTCTCTCTGTGGTCTTGCTATCCTTGGAAGGGGATAGGGTCCCACGTGAGTCAACCTGGACAACAGTATCTATGGTCATGTACCACGTTGCCATCACACAGTCATCCTCAAACCACCAATCCCAGGCTTGATTCCCTCCTCCCATCTCCTCCTTTCCTTTCTGGCACTGGGACTCAGAATGTCTGTGCCAAAGGAAGACAGGTGTGTCTGCATTGAAAGGAGGAAGGCTGTCCGGATCCCAGAGCTCCTCCTCTGTGCCAGGCCCAATGCTGGGCACTGCAGATTAAATAGATGGGAAACATCGGCCGCTGCCCTCAAGGAACTCCCACACTGAGGCAGAAACACACACACAAATTGAACACTTCGGTACAGAATGGCAAGGGCTGTAGAATGAGGAGCCACACAGAGGAGGGGCACCTAGCCCAGGGCGGCAGGGGCAGTAGGGGAGGCTGGTCAGTCCTGGGGACAGCACTGTCCGTTGTGCCTGGCTCTCAGAGAGCACAGCCCCACTGTGTTGTGCAGGGCTGTGCACCTCAGACACCACACACACAAGTCACATCTCTCCTGTCCCTCTCTCCCTCCCTCAGGTTGAGCCGGGCCCCAGTCACAGATGCCTGCTGGAAGGTTCTCTTCTCCGTTCTCCAGGTCACTGGGAGCCTGAAGGAGCTGGACCTGAGTGGGAACTTCTTAAGCCTCTCTGCAGTACAGAGTCTTTGTGAGGCCCTGAGACACCCTCGCTGCCACCTGCAGACCCTGCGGTGAGTCTGGCCTGTGTTCTGTTCTGAAACCGGGATGGACCTAAGTCTGGGATGGGAGATCGGTCTTTATATTCAGCAAATACTCACTGCACCCTTCTCTGGCCATGCACTGTGCCAGGTGCCAGGGCTACTACAGGAAACAGTCACAAACAGGATTTTTTTCTATCACAGAGTTTGCAAGAGACTGACCTGAATCAAGGAACCACACAAACAAATGTGTAATTACAGGCCCAGATAAGGGCTCCAGTGGAAAACTTCCTTAAGGAAGGATGTGAAGCTTGAAAAAGATCTGAAGAATACAGAGGATTTACCCAAGTGAAGCAGGAGGGAAAAAAGTTTCAGGCAGAGGGAACAACATGTACAGAGGCCCTGTGGCAGGAGGGAAGATGGGCAGTCAAGGAACTGAAAGAAGACCATGTGTCTGGGGGGTAGAGAGAGCAAAGTGGTGAGATGAGGCTACAGAAATCAATAGGAGCCAGACTATGCAAGGCCTCCAGGGCCCTGTTGGAATTTGGGGGTTTTTTTCCTAATGCAATGGGATTTTAAGCAGAAGTTAACAAGATGGGTACATTTTCAAAGTAGAAACAGATGGCAATGTGAAAAATGGATTGCAGGAGAGCAGAAGTTCAGGTTAGAAAACCAGTTCGTATGAAAATTTCAGTAGTTCCTGTAAAGATGGTGAGAGCTTGGACTAAGGAAAATTACAATAGTTTCTGTAAGAGATAGTGATAACTTAAGACTGTAGTGTTGGCCGTGGAGATGGAAAGAAGTGAGTGGGTTCAAGAGATGTATAAAGGTAAAGTCAGCCAGACTCAGTAATGGACTGGATTTATGGAGAAAGGGAGATGGAGATATCAAGGATGACCTGAGGTTTATGGCTGGAAGAACTCATGGGATTGTGGCACCTTCACTAAGTTGGAAAATCCTGGGAGAGGAGTGATTGAAGGATAGGATGTCATGAGTATGATTTTGGCCGTGTTTCTTTTAAGTTCCTTTGAGGTATCCAAGTGGAGATGTCAAGCAGGTATCAAAAAAATCTCTATGCAAAAATAAGATTGCCCCATAAAACAAACCTCAACAAATTTAAAAAGGTTGGAATCATGCAAATCATATTCCCTGACCGTAATGGAATGAAATTAGAAATCAATAGCAAAGGAAAATTTCGAGAATTCACAAATACACAGAAATCAAACAACATACTCCTAAATAACCAGTGGATCAAAGAAGAAATCACAAGGGAAATTAGAAAATACTTTGAGATGAATGAAAATGAAAACACAACATACCAAAAGTTATTCGATGCAGCTGAAGCAGTGCTTAGAGGAAAATTTATAGCTATCAATGCCTATGTCAAAAAAAAAAAGAAGAAAGGATACCACTACACATCTAGTTGAATGGTGAGAATCCAGAACACTGTCAACACCAAATGCTGGCAAGAATATGGAGCAATAGGAACTCTCATACATTACCGGTGGGAACACAAAATGGTACAGCCACTTTAAATGATAATTTCACAGTTTCTTACAAAATTAAACATACTCTCACCATATGATGCAACAATCATTCTCCTTGGTATTTACCCAAATAACTTAAAAACTTGTGTCCACACAAAAACTTACACACAGATGTTTATAACAGCTTTATTCACAGTTGCCAAAACTTGGAAGCAACCAAGACGTCCTTCAGTAGGTGAGTGGATAAATAAATTGTGCAACATCCATACAATGCATATTATTCAGCACAAAAAAAATGAGCCGTCAAGCTATGAAAAGACATGGAGGAAACTTAAATGTGTATTATTAGGTGAAAGAAGATAATCTGAAAAGATTACATACTGTATGATTCCAACTATGTGACATTCTGGAAAAGACAAAACTATCGAGACAGTAAAAAGATCAGTGATTGCCAGGAGTTAGTAGGGAGGGAAGGATGAATAGGCAGAGCATGGAGAATTTTTAGGACAGTGCCACTATTCTGTACGACATTGTAAGGGTGGATACGTGCCATTATATGTTTGTCCAAAACCGTAGAATGTACAACACTAAAAGTGAACCATAATGTAAACTATGAACTTTGGGTGATTATGATGTGTCAATGTAGGTTCACTGATTGCAGCAAATGCACCACCGTGGTGCCAGATGATAATGGGGGAGGCTATGCATGTGGAATCAAGGGGTATATAGGAACTCTCCATGCTTTATGCTCAATTCTGCTGTGAACCTAAAACTGCTCTAAAAAATAAAGTCTGTTTAAGAAAGAAGGAGGAGAGGGGAAGAAGGAATAAGAAGGAGAAGGAGGAGGAGGAGGAGGACGAGGAGGGAGAGGAGGGGGAGGAGGAGGAGGAGGAGGAGGGAGAGGAGGGGGAGGAGGAGGGGAAGGAGGGGGAGGAGGAGGAGGGGAAGGAGGGGGAGGAGAAGAAGCTCAAATGAATGACTTAAACTTCTAGCTTAAAAGACTTAAAAAGAGAGAGAGGGAGGGAGAGCAAGCATAACCAAAAGCAAGGAGAAGGAAGGCAATGATAGAGACTAAAATGGAAATAAATAAAATAGAGAGTAGAAAAATAATACAGAAAATAATGAAACCAAAAGTTGGTTCTTTGAAAAGATGAACAAAATGGAAAAAGTTTTAGCTACTGACTAGGATAAAAAGAGAGAAGATTCAAATTACTAAAATCAGGAATGAAAGAGGGGACATCACAACTGACCTCACAGAAAAATTTAAAAAGAACTTTAAGGGAATATTATGAAATATTATAAGCTAACAAATTAGATAACCTAGATGAAATGGACAATTTTCTAGGAAAACACAAACTACTGAAACTGATTCAAGAAGAAATGGAAAATCTGAATAGACCTATAACAAGTAAAAATATTGAATTAGTAAGCAAAACCTTCCTACAAAGAAAAGCTCAGGCCCAGAAGGCTTCACTGATGAATTCTACCAAACATTTAAAGAAGAGTTAGGGGCTGGCCCCATGGCCGAGTGGTTAAGTTCGCGCCCCCCACTGCAGGCGGCCCAGTGTTTCATTGGTTCGAATCCTGGGCGCGGACATGGCACTGCTCATCAAACCATGCTGAGGCAGCGTCCCACATGCCACAACTAGAAGGACCCACGAGGAAGAATATACAACTATGTACTGGGGGGCTTTGGGGAGAAAAAGGAAAAAAATAAAATCTTTAAAAGAAAAATAAAATAAAATAAAAAATAAAGAAGAGTTAACACCAATATTCTCAAACTCTTCAAAAAAATAGAAGAGGGAACACTTGCCAACCATTCTGTGAGGCCAGCATTACCCTGATAACAAAATCAAAGACAAGAAAAGACATCACAAGAAAAAAGAACAACTACAGACCAATATCTCTTATGAATATAGACGCAAAAATCCTAACAAAATGCTAAAAACGTATAAAAAGGATTGTACACCATGACCAAGTGGGACTTATCCCAGGAATGCAAAGTTGGTTTAACCTAGGAAAATCAATCAGTGTAATACATCATATTCATAGAATGGAGGACCAAAACCACATGATCATTTCAAAAGACACAGAAAAAGCATTTGACAAAATCCAACACCTTTTCACGTTAAAAACACTGAACAAACTATGAATAGAAGAGAACTTTCTCAACTTGATAAAGAGCACCTACAAAAAACACAAGCTAACATCATACTTAATGGTGAAAGACTGAATGTTTTCCTGTTAAGATCAGGAACAAGACAAAGATATCCACTCTTGCCACTTCTAATCAACATTATACTAAAGATTCTATCTAGGGCAATTAGGCAAGAGAACAAAATTTAAAACTTCCAGATTATAAAGGAAGAAGTAAAACTATATTTTAAACTGACATGATCTTGTATGTAGAAAATCTTAAAGAATCTACAAAAATACCTATTAGAACTAATAAACAAACTCAGCAAGGTTTTAGGCTACAAGGTCAACATACTAAAATCGATTGTACTTCTATACACTAGCAATGAACAATCCAAAAATGAAATTAAGAAACAATTCCATTTACAATAGCATCAAAAAGAATAAAATACTTAAGAATAAATTTAACAAAAGAAGAGCAAGACTTGTAAACTGAAAACTACAAAACGTAATTGAAGAAATTAAATAAGACCTAAATAAATGGAAAGATATCCCATGTTCATGAATTGGAAGATTGAACGTTGTTAAGATGTCAGTACTCCCCAAACTGACCTATAGATTCAATTCAATCCCTATCAAAATACCAGCTGCCTTTTTTGTGGAAATGGTCAAGCTGCTCCTAAAATTCAGATGCAAAGATAAGATTCATGTCTAGCCTTGGGGAACCCCCTCCCCCAGTGTTTAATGACCAGGAAAAGAATAGTCAACAAAGCCACCTGAGAAGGAGCAGCCAGGGAGGTGGGACGAACACCAGGAGAATGTGGTGTCATGGAACCCAAGGGAGCAGAGGATTTCAAAGAGGCTGCGACCTGCAGGGGCCATTACTGCTGGAGGGCAAGTAAAATAAGGGCTGAAAGTTGTCTATTGGATTACCTTAGCAGAAGCAGCTTTTGTGATGTGAGGGCACCAGAATCCAGGTTGGACTGGATGGAAGAGGGAGATGAAGGTGGAAAATGAGACCACAAATACAAACTCTTTTTTCAAAGACTTTGGTAGTGAAGAAGAGGAAAGAACTGAAGCAGAGGGGAATGTGGGAATGGCCAGAGGAAGCGGGGTGTGTGTGTATCCTTGCTTGCATTTAAGAAGGAAAAGACCTTAGTCTGAATGGCAGCGGAGAAGGGATGATGAAAGATACAAAAGGAGAAGGAGTAATTAATGGTCTCCCTTTCCTCAGAGGGAGAGACAGACGACTGGCCTTGGAGGAGTGAGGCAACAGCTCCTCTACTGTAACAGGAGGGCGGGTAAAGACAGGGAAAAGGTAGGCACATAGGCACATAGGTTTGAGTGTGGGAAGCTGACAGGTTCCCATCTAATGGCTTCATTCTTCTCTGTGAAGTAGGAGTTGAGTTTTCTGCTGAGAGTGTGAGGGTTGGGGTGTTACATGTTTGGGGAAGGTAAAATCTTGAAGTGGCCATTGTGGAGTCGGAGATTTCTGCCTGCCAGGTCTTGTTGAGTCCCATGTGAGAGTTGTGGCCATGATTCTTGATGTCAGCCATCAGCCCTGTTACTCAGGTGGCAGTGGGCATGGGGGAGCTGGAGAATGGCAGAGTTTGGGTTTAGCCAGAGGGATGTGATTAAAGGGTAAGAGGGTAAGACATTCATGATATCACCAGTGATGGACCATGGAATCTAAGCTAGATTCCAAGTGAAGAAAAGAAAGTGGTGAGAGATTGGGAGAAAGCAGAGGGTTGGGGATTGCTCACTGAAGAAGGTCTTAGTGGGAGAAGTTGAGCAAGCAGAGTAAGGAGGTAAAGCCAGCCTTTGTAACTTCCTGTGGCCACAGGAGGCTGCCCCATCACTCCTAAAACCATTCCAGTGCTAACCCCCCGAGTGTAGGAAAGGGAAAGAGAAAATGGTTTTGAAGGGACTCAGAAATCCTGGTTCCACCTCAAATTTCCCACCCTATTGGGAAGACACCAATCTACAATGTGCTTCTTACATTGGTTTAGAATTTCACAATTTCCATCCATCATCTTCTTGGACCTTCAAATAAAACCTATGGAAATGGCAGAGCAGGGATGATTATTTCCATTTTCCAGATGATAAGAACTGAGGCTCAGGGAGGCTAACTGACTTGCCCAAATTCACACAGCTAGAAATGAGAGAACCAGGACACAAACCCATTGAGGGCACAACCCAGCACCAACACTACCTCTTTATTAGCAAAGCCAGGACTTGATTCATGCTGGCTCACTGGGGTTCTGTCATAAAAAGAAGGAGTTTTCCCCAAGATTATCAATCCTGGAACAGGCAGATGTGAATATTTTTCCCACTAGAAAAACTGGCTCTATACGGATGAACTCAGAGCTTTACTGCCTGTGGATGCAAGACTATCTAAGACCCTCAAGCAAAGACCTAACTAATGATTGAGTTTCTCTTGAAATAAGTTGAATAGGCTAGAACCAAGGTTGCTGGGGTGTTTGTTTTTTGTGTGCATGCAGAATTGAGCATATTCCACAGACAAAGAAGAAGAAATTGGTAGAGGAGAGGCTGGACATCTGAAAGAGGGGATGCCAGAAAGAGCAATGTCACGGGGGAAGCAGAAGGGCGTGGAATCAAAGACACAGGAAGGAAGAGCCTTGGCCCCCTCTGGGACAGAAGAGAAAGAGGGGGGCTTCATGAAAACTGAAATGTGAGGCCGCATGAAAGCTGAGGACGGAGAGGTGGAGGGAAGTCGAGGAGTTCAGGTCCCACAGCAGCAGCATTCTTTACGCACTGTTCTAAGCACATGGCATATATTATCTCCTTTGACCTTTGCAACCATTTTGGGCAAGACGCATGGTGAGTCCATGTTACAGATCAGTAAACCTGAAGATAAAGAAACCTGCCCCCAGTCTTCAACTCGAACTGGCAGGCAAGATTTGAACCCATGTCCATGTGGCTCCACAGCCTGTGTCCTTCACCAGCCCATTCCACTGCCCCGGTCAGGTGACCTCAGCCTCCTCACTGAAGTCCAAGGCCAAGCATCCTGGGTGGGGCTGGGGAGGAGTTGGGGATTTGAGGAAAGGGAAAACACACAGCATAGCTTGAATGATGAGTCATTCAAGGATGAGTAAACCCTCAAGAGAAGGGTTTGTTGAAGCTGAGATGGGTCCTGGGGGCAGGAATATGCCCAGTGGGAACCCGCATGTCAACAAGCAGGAAATCAGACAAGAAGATGGGTGGAACTCATCAGCCAGGGAGGGTGTGGGCTGGCAGGAGGAAGCCGTCAGGAAAGCAGGCGCGAAGCTACGAGGCGTGGTAGATGATGGGGCACAGAGCCACGTCAGTAGGGATATCTGCCAACTGGATCCTTATCTTTCTTGGGCCACATTCTGCAGCTCAAGGTTGGGGGCAGAGAAGGAAGCCAGAGCCTGTCTGGGGAGACACAACCAATGGCCAAGGGCGTTCTGAAATGTCAGGCGCTGGGACGTGTCTTTGATAAAGCTGACCTGGGATTCCAGGCTGGGTGGGGAAATCCAGGAGGAAGCCAGAAAGACCAAGGAGGAGGGAAAGCAGGTCCTGTGTGAGCGAGGAAAGACAGCGATTTTCGAGTGGGGGCCTCTGATGTCCAACCAGGACGATAAGCAGGCCCCACCTTCAGCTTCCTCCCTCCTCAGGCAGAGCCTCTCCCACGACCACACCCCGTGACCCCTCCCCACAGGCACCTGTCAAGTCTCCATCTGCTGCTCCAGGCTCAAACCCAATGCCCCCCTCCAGAGTGTCCCAGAGGCTCCTCAGCTCAGCGTATTCTAAACTAGACCTTACCCCCAACCAAAGAAAACCTGCTCCTCCTCTCAGGACCACTACAAAGTTTCAGGATCCAGAAACAGAATCAAAATGCAGTGCCCTTGCTCAAAAATCAGGAAAAAATGCCACTGACAAGACTAAGATAGAAATTTTTTTCCTCTTCCACAGTCTCTCTCTCAACCTATCGTGGTGTTTTTTATTTGCTGTTTAATATTGCACTGTCTCTCACACGGGGATGCTAGCAGATGTGTGCAGACCCTTGCAGCTGCCTGGAAGCACTGCCAACAATTCAGCGTGTGCACACAGCCCACCAGATGCCAGGTTTCTCCTCCCACCAGCCGCCAGACCCATGCACCGTGCCCTAGAGTGGGTAAAAAAGTTAAGCCAGACACCCACCACCCCAACCCACAGCACATGGGAGACCCCCAAGGACTGCCACCCTAACCCAAAGTAGATAGGAGATCCCCCACCAGATTACTACCAGGACGCACGAGGTATCTGGATCAGCAGTGGGTGAGAGACTTGCCCCCACCAAATCACCAAATGTGCCGTGGTGCTGCCAGCCCAGAGCAGGATGGCTGCCTCCATGCCCTTCTCCAAGATGCCCAACCCAGATCCTCACCATGCCTGATCCGGGCGCCCATGGGGACAATGGTCAATGGGCAGAAGGAAAGGCTAGGGTAGGTCCCACTGCATCAGGGGACAGGGGAGTGGGTGGCCAAGAACTCTTCAGGCAGAAGGAGGGAGGTGGCAGGAGATGGGGACACACAGGAGCCAAAGCTCCAGTGTCCCATCAGACTTTAATTACAAAACACAAATTCAAAGAAAAATTATTAAGAAATTCAAGATGGCAGCCAGATTATTAAACCCCAAGGACAGGACCATGTGCAACTGCACTGGTTGTACATCCATGAAGCTGACCTTGCCTCCTCTCACATTGACTCTCTCAGTAAGTGGCAGCAGCTTCAGCTCTGCACCTGTTGGAGAAGCCTCCCCGATCCCCACATCTAGAGGCACCGAGCGCTGTTGGGTCCACCAGAAAAGTCTCCCACAGCCACTGCTCTGACCCAGGTGCTCATCCGCTCCCACCTGGACCACTGCTTCCTGCCTCGCCCCATCCAACCATCCTCCACTCGCTGTCAGGCATCTTTCCAAAGCAGTGCCAAGAACACATCACTACCCTCCTCAAGAACTGTCACCGGCTCATCACTGCCACCTGAACAAGGTCCAGACAGCTAATAATGACATGGGAGACCTACCACTATCTCGATATTTTCCAGCTTTACCCTCAAACTTCATCTCCCCTCGTGTAGCCTTTATGCCAATGTCACTAAACTAAACACACGCTGTAATTTCACATCCACTCTGCCAGCCGGTCCCCTTCCTCCACCCTCATCTTGGTGAACTACTCGTCATTCAAGGACACATACGTCTTCTCCTCCTTCCCTCGTCAAAATTAGTCACTCCTTCTCTGCCTTCAGCTGCGCCTGGCTTGCCCTCCTTGACACTATTGCATTCATTCATTCACCACATACTTATTAAGTGCCTACTATGTGCCAGGCACTGCCCTAGGCACTCAGCTACAACTAGCAATGAAAATGGGCAAAACTCCTTCCTCATGGAGCTTACATTCTGGAGCAGGGGGGACAAAAAGCCAGATAAATAAGTAAAATATATTGTATGTGGTTTGGGCTATAGAGAAAAGTAAAGCAGAAAAGGGTAGGGGGTGGGCTGGGTGTGTAATTTTAAACAGGGAGAGCAGTGAAGCAAGACTTCACCATGGTGACTTTTGAGCAAAGACCTGAAGCAGGTGAGTGAACAAGCCATGAGATAGCAGGTAAGAAGATCGTTCCAGGCAGAAGAAACAGCAGGTGCAAAGGCCCTGAGGTGGGACCATGCCTGGAATATTTAAGGAACAGTGAAGATGCAGCTAAAAGGGATATGAGATGAGGACAGAGATGACAAGGAGTCAGATCTCCAGGGTCCCATAGACAAGGACAGGACCTTGATTTTAATTCTGATGACATTGGAAGACATGGGAGGGTTTTGATCAAAAGACAGCCGAAAACTGACTTACTGTTATTTGTTTCTATGTCTATCCCTCAGAACCTATGCATTTCAAGGGGCACTGGGGTCTTACTGACCTCTGCCCAGCCCACAGGCCTGGCTCAGAGTAGCTGCTCAATGGGTGCTTGTGAGTGTTTGTGGAATCAACAGGTGAGTAAAGTCAAGGCCACCGGTGTATGTCTCCCGTAGATTGGCCAGCTGTGGCCTCACAGCTGAAGGCTGCAAGGACCTCGCCTCCGGGCTGAGCACCAGCCAGACCCTGACGGAGCTGGAGCTGAGCTGCAATGTGCTCGAGGACGCCGGAGTCAAGCACCTTTGCCAGGGTCTGAGACAGCCAAGCTGCGTGCTGCAGCGACTGCTGTAATTGCTCCTCATTGACACTACTTTGTGGGGTGGGCGCAGGGAGGCGGAGGGAGCTGCCCTCCCACCACGGGGCAGAGAGAAGGTGAGAGCTCAGGGGCGTGGCCAGGATGCACCCTTGATTCCAACTAAAGCAATCAGATTCCTCCTCAACCCTTGCTCTTGTATTAGAAGCTCGGTCTTTTTTCTCCCGTGTAGTGGATGTTGAAACCCACCAAGCATCCCACGTCAGCTGACGCTATGTGTTTGGCAGGGCCAAAGTGGTTAACACTTAGACAAGTGGGACAATGGGACAATGGGTCAATTAAGCGTCCGAGATTGGCATGGCGAGTGGGCAGGATTCATGGGACTCATGCAGGGGTGAGGAAGGAAGGCTGCCTGCATCTTGAGTGGCTCCTTGGCTGCAGCAGGAAAATGTAAGTCTCCCAGTTCACTGCAAGCCAGACATCTCTTTATCTTCCTTTAATGTCACTGCGGACCACCAAAGGGCCACAGGTACTAGAAAGGGAAACCAGACCCCAGTCACCCGGAGGAGAGGGCCCTCAGGATAATGCCTGTGGGCCTGTGTGCATCTCTCCTGCAGGCTGGTCAGCTGTGGCCTCACGTCTGGCTTCTGCCAGGACTTGGCCTCCGTGCTGAGTGCCGGCTCCAGGCTCACAGAGCTGGACCTGCAGCAGAACAAGCTGGGCGACCTCGGCGTGAAGCTGCTCTGTGAAGGGCTCAGACGTCCTACCTGCCAACTCATGCTCCTGTGGTAAGGCCCTGTGGGTGCCTCTGGGCAGAGGGCAGGGAAGTGGTGGGGAGGGGTGGCAAGGGAGGCAGGTGCCATGAAATTGGACAGGGCAAGGGAAAGGGACAAAGAAAAGCACAGTCAGCCTGGCTTCCTTACAAGCGCTGCCACTTACTTAGGCCGCGTGACTTGGGCAGGTCTTCGTCTGAGCCTCAGTTTCTTCATCTGTATAATGGGTCTATCATAACTGCTTCATCGACTGTAATGAAACAAAAGGCATGTAAAAACCAGAACAGTGGTGGGAATAGAGCTGAGCCGGATGAGAGGATAACTATTAGTGAGGCCGAGTGTTCTGAGGGGACTCCCAGGTTCACTTCTCCACTCCAGGGCGGTGCTTCCTCCATTCCTCCGTTCCTCCGTCCCTTCACTCGTTCCTTCATTCATTGCACGCCTCCTATCAAGCACTGGACCAGGCCCTGAGGATGCAATAGTGAGCACGCAGACGCGGCCCTGCCCTCCTGCAGCTTACACTCTAGTGGGAACGAGATAGACTTTCCTCACATATTAACACGCACACATGTATTTCCAAACTCCACGGAGTGCTGTGAAGGGAAAGCGCAGTGCCTTATGTGAGGGGTAACATGCGGGGAGGACGGAACTAGAGTGAGGGGCCAGCGAGGGATTCTCTGAGGAAGCGACACCAGGCCGAGATCTAAAGCAGAACTAGTTGACCGGGCCCAGTCTGAGGGTGCAGTCCAGACAAAGAGAATATATGGGGGAGGCCCCGGGACAGAAACGGGCTCAGAGCACGGGAGACCCATGTGGCCAGAGTGCGGTGAACCCCAGCCCTCATCTCCCATCCTGCAGGCCCCGAGAGCCGCGTCCTTCTCTGAGCAGCCACTCCCCAAGCTGTCTCTCGGCCGCTTCCTCTTTCCTTCACGTCCTGAATACAAGTCCACAGGCTATTTCTGGCTGGACACTCCCTGCAGCTCCTGGCTGGGGCCCTGGGACACACTCAGAGAGCTGACAGGGGCCCCAGAGCCCCACCTGTCTGGACCCCTCTGGTCCTGCACTGAGGCTCCAGCCAGCTCTCGAAGGGGCTCTGTGAAGCGGGGCCCTGGCTTTCCTCAGCCAGGCCTCCCTCATTGACTCTGCAACCTAAAGGAGGAGGGGTCAGAGCAGGGTAACCGGCTTCGCAGTCCGCCTGTGGGAGCTCTCCACGCTGACTCGGACCCTTTCCACCCAGGGAACTGCATCCCTGGGGATGGCACCTTCGCTCCCCAGCCCACTCCCCACCGAGCATTTCTGCTCTCTCCATCTCCTCTGTGTTGAAGGGCCTCTCCAGAGCTGGGCCTTTGCAGGCAGATCCGGTTCATGCCCCAGCTGACCAGGGACTGGTCAAATCTTGGTTGCCTCAGGGCAGCTTGCTCTCTGATGCCCTGTGAAGGTTTCTGCCTCCTTCCTTCCTGGAACCCGGGACCTGGTTGAGAAGGACCACCTTTGACATCGTGGGCTCCATCCCCTCCCCAGGCGGAGAACAGCTCTGATGGCAGTCATGAGTGAGGTGTGCCCCACCCTTTACAGGGCGCCAGGTCTCTTCACCTGCCTTGTCCATGGCTCACAACAGACAGAGCAGGTCCTTCCGTGCTAGACATGAGGACACAGAGGCCCAGAGAGGGCAACGGCTATCCCAAATCCAACGGGAAGCCCCAGAACACACGGCCTGCGAGATGGAAACAGGGCACTCTCTTTCCAACAAACCTCTATCCCCTGGGAAGCAAATCCCAGGACCTACCCCCAGGTGGTCATTTGGGCAAATGGCTGTTCTGTGGCGGACGCTGTGAAGAGCTGCCCTGATCCCCTTCAGGAACGAAGCCGTAACCCCTAGCCATTGGGAATGCTACTGGCAGCCAACTACAGGGCTGGCCTCTGCCAACGATGGCCATCTCAACCAAGGCGACCTCACCTTCCTGGGGTGGCCTACGTCCAATGACTGACTGGTGATAGGGTATAAAGACCCAGCCCCTCATCCTAATTTGGGACAGCTCTGAAGGGCCATCCCAGCTTCAGAACCCCCCGCAGAGTTGGCTGAGGTCTGCGTTGAGATTGCATCACAGCCCAACTTCCCCTTCTGTGCAATCCTGCTTCCCTCTCTTCCTTTGCCCTGTATGTTGACCCAAGAAGACACCCTAATAAACCTCCTCACTCTACTTTCCATCTCAGAGCCCGATTCCCAGGGAAACCAACCTGTGACAGGCTCCCAAAGGAGGTGGCAGATTCCTCGCCTCTGGGCCTTGAGGACCTCAGGGTCGTATGGGGGTCCCAGGAGAACTCGATTTCCTTTGTGCTTGCAGGCTGGACCAGACCCAGCTGAATGAGGAGGTGACGGAGATGTTGCGGGCCCTGGAGAAGAACGCTCAGCTGCTCATCCTCAGCAGATGGTAAGGCGGGGAGACCCAGAACTTTGCAGCTGGCCCAAAGCCAAGAGATGGGGGAGAGACTTGGGGTGTGACAAAGGGAGCAGAGCCGGGAGAAAACCAAGAAACCACAGCAGCCAGAGTGAGGTTTGGCCTGCCCCGGGGTTCTTGGCTACTGTGTCTCAGATGAAATGGAAGGGAAAGGGCGCCTAGGCTTAGGAGGAAGAGCCATTCATCACTGGTGAAACGGTTCCCTGCAGACCCGCGGTATGTTAGACACACTGCAGTGAGCAAGGGCCAGGAGCTTAGTCCAGGAGGGAGACGGGCACAAGCGACCCCCAGCCTGTATAATCGCACCCGGGGTCAGTGTGAGTGTATTGCTGGGCCCACCTGTCCAGAGGAACTGTGCTGAGCTCTGAAAGATGGGAGGGGTTAGCTGGGCCGAGAAGGGGTCAACTCCAGGCAGAGGTAGAGGCTCTGAGCTTAGCTCCTTTGAGGAATAGAAGAAGGCCCGGTGTCTGGAGCAGTGTTACCCAAAGTGTAGGCCATAGACCAGCAGTGTCAGCATCAGCATCACCAGGGAGCTCGTCAAAAATGCAGTCTCGGGCCCCACTCCAGACCTGCAGAACCTGAATCTCTGGGGGGGTCAAGGAATGTGTGTTTTAACAAGCCCTCCAGGTGATTTTCAACACCGCGTTTGAGCAGCGCTGGTCTAGAAGTGAGTGAGTAGGGGAGAGTGACACAGGTGGGATTAGGGGGTGGAGGACACAGGGGCACAGTAAGGCCTTTTGGGCCATGTTAAGAACTTTCAATTTACCCCAAAAGCAATGAAGAGACATTTCAGGGCTTCAGCAGTGAAGTGATGTGCCAGATTCATATTTCAAGATCAGCTGCTGTGTAGAAAATGCACTGGAGAGGGGCAAGAGCAGAAGGATGCTACGGTGGTTCAAGCACAGACGCCAGGCCTGGGACTAGGGTGGAGGCCATGCAGGTGGAGAGAAGAGAATAGAATGGAAAGCTATTTTGGAGGTAGTGACTAGGAGATCAGTCAGCTTTCGGAGGGGGCATGGGAGGAGTCAGGACGACACCCCAGTTCTGGCACGGATGACTGGGCAGATGGGGGGCCATTCACAGAGACAGGAACTATGGAAAAGCTCAGACGGGGGCCATGAGTTCAAATTCAGATGAGCTGAATTTAAGCAAGGATGCCTCGTAGACAGGTCTAGCTTCCTCCAAGATCTCAAGGAGAATGAACAACTAACTCTGTGTCTAGGAAGCCGAGTGTGACGACCCCTAACGAAGGCCGGGATGGAGGAGAGATGAGTGAAAACAGGTGCTCACTCAAGCGGCAGAGAGCAGAATCAGGTAGTTTGAAGGGGCCAGGCTGACAGCCTCACAACAGGATGGCTCCTGGGGCAGCTGTGGAAGGTCATCCCCTCCATCCCCCTGCCTCTGGTTCAGGACAGGGCAGTTTCCTCACCTAAGAGAGCCCGCCCCATGCAAAGTCTCCCACTCCTAGAACTTTCTGCTTCCCTCTCTCCCAGCCTCGGGAACTGGGGCTGTTCCTCTCCAGAACATATGTGGCATGTCTCAGACTCTGAGCCAGGGCCCAGTCTCCGAAGGCCCACTCTGGGCTTCTGAGGTCTGGGCATCACCTCTCCATTCCTGCCCATTCATCTTTTGAGCCATGTTCCTCTCATAAGCTGCCCACCTGGGGCATGCTGGGAAAAGCGACACTTCTGGATCTTGGGAAAGGGCAGGTGGGCAGGGGTTGGGTCAGGGGGCAGCAGGATTGGGCCTCCCCAGAGAGCAGGCGGGCAACCCAAAAGCAGGAACAGAGGCTGCAGACACATGCCTGCCACAGTCCAGGCAGATCAACCTTGGGAGGGGCCCCTCCAAGGTCCAGCCTTCAAGGGCTGGTGGAGACCAGACAGAAGAACCTAGAGCTGACCACTGCCCTGCCTGTTCCAGAGAGCAGCTCCCCTCAAGTGGTACAGGTGCAACCCCTCTTTCTGCCTTTTCCTGCCTCTCCGGGGGACCCGCACGTGGAGCCTCTGGAGACCAAAGATGACTTCTGGGGCCCCATGGGTCCTGTGGCTACCGAGGTGGTTGACAAAGAGAGGAGTCTGTACCGGTGAGTGAGCGGGCTCTGCTAGCCCAGGCTGGCCTCTGCCACCCTACCATCCCTACACTGGGCCCCCACAGACGGTCAGCACCCCACCCACAGTTCATCAGGTCCCCTCCCCTTCCAAGCCAGCAGGCAGGCACAGGGCTGAGATACCAGATGGGGGCTTTTATTATGGAAAAAGAGGTTTTATTAGGAAAATTTTCAAACATACACAAAAAGGAGCCAGGACTCAAAGTCAAATCTGTCTGACGCCAACATCTCAGCTTGTAGCCACTCGGCTAAATCCACAGTGCCCTGCATGGGGTCTGGCATCAACGATGCGCTCAGTGAGTTTGTGTAGAGTAATTCAGTGTCTACCTCTCCCTGTTTCTCCCAGAGTTCACCTCCCCATGGCTGGCTCCTACCGCTGGCCCAACACAGGTCTCCATTTTGTGGTGAGAGGGCCAGTGACCATCGAGATTGAATTCTGTGCCTGGGGCCAATTCCTGGACAGGACTGTCCCACAGCACAGCTGGATGGTGGTAGGGCCTCTGTTTGACATCAAGGCTGAGCCAGGAGCTGTGGCAGCTGTGTACCTCCCTCACTTTGTGGTCCTCCAAGGTAAGCAAGAGCGAGGGGTGGAGGGAAGTGATGGTGGAGAGAACAGGCCTGAAGGGGGCTTTGGATGGCAACATGCTGGGGGAGGAGCTCGGGGCTTCCTTAGAGACACTGAGAGGGTTGTAGAGTGGGGACGGCTTTTCCCTCATTCCCCAGTGCTCTGGGCATACCTTTTTTGAAGTATATTTCTCTCCCAGCCTCATAATTATTTTTGCCTGAATTCCTTGCAAGTTTCCCTATATAGAAACTGTTCTCCTCCATAGCAACAAGAACTGGCACTTAGTAAGTGCTCTTCACATAGCTTGTATCACTCACGGTCCCAGCAGGAAACAGATGATATGCTGTTGAGGTTTTTGAAGAGATTTTTCAAAGACAGCACTATTTACAAAGTAAGTCTAAGTGAACTCACAAGAATGTTGGGGTACCTAGGGACTAGTAATGAGAAGAAACCATGTCACCAGATTCCATTTGAGAGCTGCAGCCACGAAAGGGGGGCTTCCCAGTAGGATATGTAGTCAGAAAGAGTAATGGACTTATGCCCACCTCGCTCACCTCCAGAGACTTCCCACAGATAAAGTGCCAAGAAATATAAGTTCACGGTCAAAAATCTCAGGAACAGCAAACAAGGTACCATAAGTGAAAATCAATGGAAACTACAGGTACCAGAATCAGTCCCATAAAGACTCAGACATTGAAATGACCACGAACAGAACACAAAATAAGTACGTTTCATATGCTTAAAGCCATAAGTAGTCTTAAAAAATATGAGCAAGAAGCAATAAACCATTAAAAATTGTCAACTGAGTTTGGAAACAAACTGAATTTATAGAAAATATAGGGGAAAAAAGATTAAGTGGCAGGGAGGATGGCATGAGGAGGCTTAACATGCATCTAATCAGAATCCAAAGGAATAAGATAGAGAGAATGGAGAAGATGCAGTACTCAAAGAGAGAATTTCTAAGAAATTTCTAGAATTGCTGAAAGTTGTGACTTCTCATAATGAGAAATCTCAAAAATCAAAAAAAAAAGAGAGAGAAATCAGCACTAGACCCATTATAATGAAACTACAGAATACCAAAGTCAAAGGGAAGGTCTTGACAGCACCCAGAAAGAAAGATAAATTATCTAGCAAGGTACTGCAATTAGGCAGACAACTGACTTTTGAACAGCAGCAATGGAAGGCAGAAGACGATGCAATGACATCTTCAATCTACTGAGAAAATAGCCGTCAATCAAGAAAATTGTAACCACAGAAAAATTATTTTTTTTAAGAAGAGAATAAAACAGATTTTTTTAAAACAAACTAAAACCAAGAGAGCTTTCTACAAGCAAATCCTGACTAAAGGAAATTCTAAAGGATGTACCCCAGGCAAAAGGAGAATGATCCCACACGGAAGGTGTGAAGTGCAAGATGGAACGGTCAGCAAAGATTCTGAGATGTGTATGGGTACGTCTAAGAAAACATGAACTGGATAAATCAACAATAATAATGTCTGATGCCAGGGATTTAAAAGAGAATGAAAATGCCAACGACAATAGCAAAGAAGAGTGTTAAAGAATTCTAAGGGTTCTTTTTTTTGAGATTTTTATTTTTCCTTTTTCTCCCCAAAGGCCCCGGGTGCATAGTTGTATATTTTAGTAATAGGTTCTTCTAGTTGTGGCATGTGGGATGCCGCCTCAGCATGGCCTGATGAGCGGTGCCATGTCCATGCCCAGGACCCGAGCTGGCAAAACCTTGGGCCACTGAAGTGGAGCTCACGAACACAACCACTCAGCCACGGGGCCGGCCCCAGAATTCTAAGGTCTTTGTGTTGTTCAGAAGGAAGGTAAAGACTGCACCAGTAGTGCTGTCCAGGTTAAAATGCTGAAACACTTCTGAACTGGCCAGGAAAGAAATTCTCCACTTTCTGAGACCACGAATGACCTCACATCATACAGTGCTGGCCACAGAGGTGAGTAACAGGGCCTGAGTGTGGTGCAGGCATGAATGGCGTGGCCGAGGCAGTATCAGGCCAGACACTCAGGGTAGGCAGGAGGGTCCGAGCCTGTTGGGCAGCAGGAGGGGGCATCAGGAGCACTGTTGTTGGCAGGGGCTACAGCACGGGCTTTCCATACCAGGCCATGTGGGCACAGGGGGCATCAGGGGCCCACCCAGCCAGTGCTGAGTGCCAGGCACCCAGAGTCTATCAATTTAATGAGAAAGTTAGAAGAGTCTGATGCAGCTCCCCATGTCAGATCATGACTCAAACAGGAGCATCACTTAATTATGATAGAATGATTTAATAAACAATTTGTGTTACAGCTTATATCAGTTATAAGCACTTTTATGATATGTATGAAATAAAGGGGGATATGTTTTCAATGTTTCATTGGTATATTGATTGATACATTAATTTATAGTGCCAGCCCCATAGTTAAATATATTTGGTAACCTCTAGGTCAAGGGACTGATTTACGTTAGGTTTACATTAAAATATTAGGGTCAAATATATTAGGGTCAAAAATATTATAATCAGGGGCTGGCCCCATGGCCGAGTGGTTAAGTTCGCGTGCTCCGCTGCAGGCGGCCCAGTGCTTCGTTGGTTCGAATCCTGGGCAAGGACATGGCACTGCTCATCAAACCACGCTGAGGCAGCGTCCCACATGCCACAACTAGAAGGACCCACAACGAAGAATATACAACTATGTACTGGGGGCCTTTGGGGAGAAAAAGGAAAAAAATAAAATCTTTAAATATATATATATATATATATTATAATCAAAGAATATATGTGCAAGAAGAATAATTTACAAACTAGTAGAAAGAAAAAGATGGAATGATAAAAATAACAAGCAGGGAACTGCCCAGCACCCAGGACCAGGGAAGGCTCATTTGTTGAGACCACAAGGCTTAGTAAACAATTCGAGCTGCACACCAGGAAGAGAGCATGGGGCGGGGAAATGACCAGGACCAAGGGGAAAGACTCGGGGATCCGGAGGCACATGGCTGGACAGACAGGGTCATTAGGGAAGGTTCCAGAGTAAAGCATGAGGGAGGGAGGAGCAAGATAGCTCCAGGGGCTGTAGAGGCCCACCACATGGGGGAAAGCTGGGGAGCCAGCACTGATGGCTCAGACCACAGCTAGGACAAGTTATTTCCTCGCACCTGACCATCTGCAGAGTGGTAAATATAGCCGCTACAGCAGCCATCCTGCCCCTCCCACAAAGTGAGACCTTGCCCAGGGGGTCTCTGCCAGGGACAGAGGGGCTTGGCCCATGGAGTCAATGGGTTCGGCTCTGCCCAGCAATGAGAGCACTTGGTCTGCCCTTGGCCTGCCATGCTCAGGGCTACACTGCCACGCTCCACTCTACGCCAAGACATTCTAGGAAAAACCTGCTGCGTCCAAGGCCTGGAGCCAGAAGGCACCAGCAGTGCCCGAGAGGGCAGCGTGACTTTAGCACCTGCTCCCAGGCCCCCTTTCACACCAGCTCTCAGGGGTGGGTGAGCCCGCCACGCCCTGTCAGGAGGACACCCCAACCATGCCCTGGTCAGTCTTGTACATCCTTCTGGTAGGCCTAGGAAATGGGATTTGCCCAAGGAAGAAGTGGCCCTCCAAGGGCACAGGAATCTAGCCTAAGCCTATAGGCTGAAGGCCAGATGCGGACAGGAGTGAATTCACCAAGTTGGTGGCACTTTCTCTGAGGATTCCTGGGACGTGGCTAATCATAACAAATGAACGATTAACTGAGCGTTCTGTGCCTGATATCACACAAGGCAGTTCCATATGTATTGGTAGCATCTCAATTTTTGTAACGACCTGGTAAGTTAGGTACTATGATTTTTCCCTTTTGTATCAATGAGGAAATTGAAGCTCAGAGAGGTGAGGATGCTTCCCAGAGCTGGGGTCCTATTAACCCTGCAACGAGAGCTACATCCACACCCACCCCACACCTGCCCAAGCCCATGTGCCATCAGCCTTCCCTAGACCACCTTTGGACCCCACCCTGTGCCCGGACAGCACTTGTTCCCTTTGGATTCCGTACACAGGGCAAGAGGTGAAATGCACAAAGGCTGCTTGTAGCTCACCATGGCCACGCCCAGCCAGGAATCCCAGCCCCTCCAGGAATCCCTGCTGCCTGCTGCCTGGGCTGCAGCTGTCGGTTGTCCTGGAAACAATGACCTCACTGCCTAATGCGATACTAATTTAGGATTTGGGCACTGGCTGCTTCTTCACTGTCATTGGTGAGGTCCTATATCAAGTTATCAACTTTCCACGGTGAGTTTTCTCCCACTATAGAAGGAGCTTAGAGCTTTTAGTATCTCAGCTTCACCCCAGGGCCTCACAGAACTCGCCGCTCTGGGCAGTCTCATCCTCCTGCAGGACCAGCTCCATCACTTGTGAGGTCCAGAGCAAAATGAAAACAGGGGGCCCTTTGTTCAAAAGTTATTAAGTTTCAAGATGGCAACAGTAGAGCATTAAACCAAGCGTGAGGCCCTTATGAGTACAGAGCTCTGTGTGACTGCATAGGCCACGTGCCCATGAAGCTGGCCCTGTCCTTTCAGGTCCTTCACGCCCCCACTACCCATCTCCCCCAGCACACACAGACCCCTGCTCTCCACACAGCCCTTCCTCCAGGAAAGTGAGTTCACTCACTTTGGTGTGCTCGCTCCTCTGTGCTGCCCGTGGGGAAGGAGGGTACTCACACAGCCACCTGGGTGGGATCGTTCCCTGCTCCTCCGTCTCGCCCTCCCTGCCTGCCCCAGGAATGCACCTGCTCTAGATTGCTGGGAACTACCATGATATTTCACATGCCTCGAGTCTGTTGCTTCTCTGGAACCAATGCCTTCTGAACTGTACAGCAATAAAGTCCAAAAACTACTCAGGTTCAGCAAAATGCATCTTCAAAAGATCAGAGTAGCTTTTCCTTCCCAGACCCCAAGGGTTACCAGGAGGAGTGGGCCAAGTCATTTAAGGAAGAAACAGAAAGAACCACAACAGCCAGGTTGTGATGCTCTTGGTCAAGCTGCATTTTACCCATAACCATAGCATGTCACCCTTCTATCCAAGTGCTTTGCGGACACAGACTCGTTTAATCTTCAGAGTCACACTAGGAGGTGGACGCTGTTGTTGGCTCCACTTTGCAGGTGATGCAAGGAGTGGTTAAGTAACCTGCTCAGACTCTCAGAGGCAGTAAGTGGTTTTGCTGGGAGTCAAACTCCGGCAGCCCATGTCATTAACCACTTGGCCAGACAGCCCTCTATGCCCCCACCTTTATGTAGTGGGGCTCCCGGTGCCCCTCCTCCAGCAGGAAAGTCACTTTACCCTCAACAGCTCACCTGAGCCTGGAAGGTGCTGAGAACACATCAGCAGGAAGGGTAGGGCAGTGGAATCAGACCGTAAGGCCAAGGGCAGGGTTTAAATGAGAGAGAGCCCTCAGACTCCTGGACTGTGGGAGTGGCAGTGGCCCAAGGCTGGGAAGGAGGAGGGACAGCACGTGTGAGCTTTGCTCGTTGTTCTATTTGCTGTCTGTCTTCCCTGTTGGGCCATGAGCTCCAGGATTGCAGAGCCCGTGCTGTCCCTCTTCACAGCCATAACCACGGGGCCTGGATTGAGGAGCACAAGTAAACAGAAGTTTATTGTGTACTTTTGTTTAATAAAGGGATGTGAGTCCCTGGGCCCCGGATCCTGCCACAGAAACCCTCCTACCCTGTGATGGCTGGTTCTGAATATTTCTAATGAGACCAGTCAAAGGCAGCTCCAGAGAGAAAGTCTTTATGCCAGTGATACCTGTCCCAGTCACCACTCACCCTTCTTCCCCTTCAGACCAGGATCTTCTCTGTTGCTTCCTTTCTCCCTCCAATCGGTTAGCACAAATATACTCAGTCAGCAAGTTTGGATAAAGGGATTCTGTTACAGTCTATGGAAAGGGCAATATGCACACATAGTAGGATGACCAGCTCATCTTGGTTTGCCTGGGGTCATCTGATTTTAGCACTGAAAGTCCTGCATCTCTGGAACCCTTTCAGTTCTGGGCAAGCCAGGACAGTTGGTCACCCTAACAAGAAGGTGAGCTGGAGACACACAGCACCTTCCAGAATTCAGCCAAAATTAGCGTGGCACAGAGCAGTCTGAAAGTGCCACCACTGTAGTCAGAGGGCAGGGTTCTTGTCATAGGGCTCTGGCAGGCTTGTGACCTCGGGAAAAGCCCTTCCCTCCCAGGGTTTCAGTTCCCCCCATCTGACCTGTGAGGACATTCCAGTGCTGTGAAGGGCAAGGTGAGACCATCCACTTAGTGACACCAGTGGCAGTGCAAAGTGGCACCCGCTCTTGGAGAAGAAATTTGGCTAAAGCGGACAAGTCATAAAAATGTTCCAGGGGGCTGGCCTCATGGTCGAGTGGTTAAGTTCACCCGCTCTGCTTTGGCGGCCCGGGGTTTCACCAGTTCGGATCCTGGGCGCGGACACGGCACCGCTCATCAAGCCATGCTGAGGCAGCGTCCCACATGCCACAACTAGAAGGACCTACAACTAGAATATACAACTATGTACTGGAGGGCTTTGGGGAGAAAAGAAGAAGAAGAAAAAGATGAAGATGGGCAACAGGTATTAGCTCAGATGCCAATCTTTAAAAAGAAAAAAAATGTTCTCATCGTTTCACACACTTTTCTCATCCCCTGGGACTTATTGATTCCAAGGCAATAACCCAAGGGAAATCGAAAAGCTCTCTGCAGAAATATGTGCATATGGCAGCACTATTTATGATGGAGATAAGCTGGAAGCAACCTCAACACTGAAACAAGAGGTGAGTGGTGAATTCCAGGATGATGCATTCACTAGCAGGGAGTGTATGCTGCAGTCATTAGAAAGGTCTGACAGGGCCCTGCCCAGTGGCGCAGCAGTTGAGTTCACACATTCCACTTTGGTGGCCCGGGGTTCACAAGTTCAGATCCTGGGTGCAGACCTACGCACCACTTATCAACTCATGCTGTGGCAGGCGTCCCACGTATAAAGTAGAGGAAGATGAACACAGATGTTATCCCAGGGACAATCTTCCTCAGCAAAAAGAGAAGGATTGGCAGCAAATGCTAGCTTAGGGCTAATCTTCCTCACAAAAAAAAAAGGTCTGACAGATGCTTGCCACAATTTAACCTGACCTGGGAAAGGCAGGAGACAAAGCTACGTGGACTACAATGGAAACGTGGAAAGATGTTGCTGCAGAGAAAGACTAATGGAAAAGGGAAAGATGGTAATAGTTGTATTGTTTGATGAGATCACAGGTGAATTCTTCCACACTTTTTCAGATTGTGTACACCACTGTGGTGTTATTTTTCACCCCAAAAAAGCCATTAATAAATGAGAAAACTTAAGTAATGGTCTCCATGGCCCCTTCTGGCATTAACATCACTCAGCAGTGTTCTGATTGGAGCCCATGCAGCCTAAGAGCCTTGTCTGGCTTGCCAGATGCCCCTCTGTTGCCAGAAACCACCTGCATTGCGGCAGTTGCCAGGCAACACAGGGATGGAGCCAGGACTCCTGACCTCTAGGCCAGGGTTGCTCCCACTGCCAGCCTTCATCCCTCACGCTCTCTCTTGTGGTGTTAACATCCTCGCCTGGTGCACAGATCTGCGTTCTTGGCTGCAATCAAAGAAACCAATTCTGTCTGATTTAGGCAGAAAAGGAATGTATAGGATGATTCTTGAGTAGCTTATAGACTTAACAAAAGATTAGGCAAGCCTTTAAAAAAAGATGCAGCACCAAAAGGTGCTGAGAAACCAAGAACATAGCCAAGGTCACACAAAGAAAAATATGGGGAGACCTCTGTTGCAGACACAGCCACAGCAGGACCCTCCTGCCATGGTGGCCACTGGACTCTTGACTCTACTGCTGCTGCCAAGAGAATCTCTGTCTTTTCATCTTTGCTTCACCCCCTCAAGATCAAGGGCCTGGTTAGGAGCATCCACTTAGTCAAGTCTTGGTTGCACACCTGTGTCATAGCCACCAGGAAGTAGAGACTTCCTGAGTGGGAGGACCAGCTTGTCTCCTGCCAAGATCCACACATGGTGGAGAAGGAGGTTCTTCCTGACAGGAAGAGTCTGAACGGTGGGTGGCCAAATACTTGACAAATGTACACTACGCTTGGTCACTCCATTTCCACTATCCTTCCCTCCTCCTTGTTCTCCAGCTGCCTGGAGACAAACCTGCCAGCATCACTAACGGCCCTCACAGTTACAGACTTCACACCAGCACAGGTTATCATGGGGTCAGTGTCTGTCCCAGCTCCAGGGCCAGGGACTGGGCCTGTGTATGGATTTGGCTCAAGGGAGTTCCTACAGTGCTCCCACCCTGGAGACAGTATTGCCGACATCCCCCAAAGGCTCCAGACCCAGCCATGCCCCCTTCCCTGGCTGAGTGCCCCATGAAGGCCACTAAGCCTACACCCTGCGACCCCACTGCTCCAGCCAAGCCTGACTCAGTCAGGGTACTAAATCCTCACCTCTTGAATCCATTCTTTGACAGGGGCCCATGTGGACATCTCCCTGTTCCAAGTGGCCCACTTTAAAGAGGAGGGGATGCTCCTGGAGAAGCCGGCCAGGGTGGAGCCATGTTACGCAGTCCTGGAAAACCCCAGCTTCTCCCCGGTGGGAGTTCTACTGAGAATGATCCATGCTGCCCTGCCCTTCATTCCCGTCACCTCCACCGTGTTGCTGTACTATCACTTTCAACCTGAGGAAGTCACCTTCCACCTCTACCTGATCCCCAACGACTGCACCATTCGGAAGGTGGACTAAGAGCCAGAAAGGGCGGGCCAGGGTGGGCTGTGAGCAATCATGAAATGCAGCCAGAGAGCCCCCCAGATGGGTCAACTGGGAATAAGGATAGGCCTCTTTATAAAAGGGTACCTTGAAGTGGGTGAATAATCCTGCCCCCTGCTCAGCCATGGACTGGTCTCCTGGCTCCCTAAGGTCTCCCCCAGTGGGGTTTGCTGCTCCCTCACTCATCTCTGGGCAACCTTTTGCAGACTCTTTCCAGGTGTCAAAAGGATGGGAAGGCCCCATGCCCAGAACTCTCTCCTTTCCCCAGTTCTCACTTCTTCTCTAGCAATGCCCCGAGACCCCCCCTGAACTTAGCCAAGGCCAAGGGTGGGCTTTCTGTGTAGCAGTGCATGGGGGGAGAGGGGTGCAGGGGTGGTACAGCCCCCCCTTCCCACACAAACACAGAGAAGCACCACGTTACTTTATTCAGACCAGACTCCATAGGACGGAATCTCTGAGCCAGACACCAGACACAGCCACATCTCCCTTGATCGTTGTTCTGTATGCTCCTTAGGCCATAGACGATGAAGAAAAGAAGTTCCAGTTTGTGCGAATACACAAGCCACCCCCGCTGACCCCACTCTACGTGGGCTCCCGCTACACTGTGTCTGGTTCAAAGAAGCTAGAAATAATCCCCAAGGTGAGCAGCCCAGATGTTCGCCCCTCACTGGGATCAGAGGTCACGCTTGGGAATACCTGTGGGGCAGGTCTCATAGCATTCCCAGGGACAAGGCAAAATGGAGTTGGGCAGACAGCAAGAGGGACTTAGGGTGAGCAGGAATGCTTCAAAGATTGGGAGAAAGGAAGCTAGTGAGAAGGAGGGTCCCATTCAGGATGGGGACGACAATGGGGTTTGACTTAGGGGTACTGAGAAGTGTTGGGCTATAGGATGTCAATGTCCTCCAGGCGAAAGCACCAGGAACACATCTGGAGCTGAACACTCTGGGTTTATTACTCACTGCAGTAAGAGAATATGAGCCATGGGGAACGGCGTGGCCTCTCAGTACAAGAGCATTGGAAAGAACTCAGTATAGGATTTGGGCCTTGGTTGGGTAATTTGGGGAAAAGCCTAAGGAAATGGAGATTTTCTCTAGATTGGGTGTTGTCAGAAGGCAGGAGCAGTTCTATGATTGGGAACCTCAACAAATCTTATCTCTAGGGAGGGCAGACACAGCAAGGACAAAGCTATAATTGCTTACACAGCAGTCACTCATTTAGTGGGAAGAAGGGATGTTTGGCATTTTGTGGGTTGCACAGTGACCTGTCTGAAGGGGACATTCTGTGAAATTGCGTGTGTCCTACAAGGACAAAATGGCTGGGATGGCAGCCTCAGGTGAGACTGTAATAACACTGAGCTTTGGCTGTGAGCATCAGATCAGTCCCTGGATGTCACGGGCAGGCTTTTGTTCTTTCTCAGTCTCCCCTTTCAGCCACAGGGGCATGACATCAGGCCACTGGACATTCGTCCATGACATTCAATCTTCACCCTGCCCAGATTTTGCTGCTTAGGATCAGAGGGTCCACTGAATGGTAGTCTGTGGTTGACTTCTTTTCTCCTTCTGTTGTGAGATGAATCGTTGAGCCATCTCATGTGACAATGACAAATGGAATAGATATCCAGTAGTTAGGAGGAAGTGATATATCTTTTGAGTTGGGAAACATGAATCCAAGGATAAATACCTTGGATTTTCCTGCTATATCAGTTGTAAACAAGGGATGAGAGACATGATTCAGTCATTCAACAAACATTCACCCAGTGCCAACTATGCACCATCTTCAGTGGGGATAATTCAGTGAAAAAGACAAAGCCTTGTACTTGGGAAGATGACATCCTGGTGGGGTGAGACCTATATAAATAATTAAAGAAATAATGACCACGAACCATGAAATTCTGTAAAGAAAATACAACCAAGCCATGTAAGAGAGTGACTTGGGCAACTTTATACTGGGTGGTCAGGGGAAGTGTCTCTGAGGAGGTGACATTTGTGAGACTTGAGTGACAAGAAGGGCTCAGGTACATGGAGGTTTGTGGCAGAGTACTTCAGGAGCAGAGGCATAGAGGCAGGAGGGAGCTTGATACCTCCAGGTGACAAAGTGGAGGCCAGTGTGGCAGAGCTTAATGAGTATAGCAAAAGAGAGGAGGAAGATGGGGCCAGACAAGAGGCAGAGGTTTTGTAGGGTCCATTGACCCCATTAGCCCTGACCTGGAGTTTGGATTTTGTTCTAAGAGCAATGACAGGCGTTTAGAGGGTCTTAAACTTGGTAATACAAGACCCGATTTACTTTCATATAGATGCCTCTGGCTGCTGGGTAAGAATGGAAACACGGACAAGTGGAAAGGCTATTGCAATACTGCAGGCAGCAGTTGATGGCGGCCTGACTGGGAAGGTCACAGTGGAGACAGAGAAAGGTTGATAGATTCACGGCATATCTTGAAGGTAGAGCCAATAGGACTTGGCCTGTGGGGAGGGAAAGGAAGGAGTTAAGGATGATGCCTAAATCTGGAAACTGAGTGCTGAGTGGGCAGTGGTGCCATTTACTGAGTTTGGGGAAAGTGGGGAGAGAGAATGTTTGGAAGACAGTTGGGAATCAAGAGTTCTGTCTTGGATGTGATTTAGGAAAGGAGATGAATATAAATTTTCTGTTGATTGAAAGTGGGTCAAGTTTAGGATCCAATGAGAAGAGAGGATTTGGGCTGGAGAAATGAGGGTTTGGGGTCAAGATAGGGGAGACAGAGGAAGAAGGATCTGGTTCAAGGTGGAGGGAGAAGGATCTGGTTTAGGATGTGCGAGCACTACATTTAAGGATGAGTCCTGACTCATCCATGGGGTCCCAGCTGTGTCCTCATCCTTCCGAGTCACGATTTGTGGGAAATTAGGAAAAGAGCAGTGTCTGAAGGTAATGATTAATTTCAGTACTGATCATCCTAGTGTCCCTGTGGGGTTGAGCAGGGCCAAGAGGATGTCAGATGGAGAAAGATCTCACTTACAGGATGATCGGTGGCTTCTCACATGACGACTCTTTCTCTCTGCAGGAATTGGAACTCTGTTATCGGAGCCCTGGGGAATCCCAGCTCTTCTCTGAGTTCTACATTGACCATTTCGGGACAGGGATCAAGCTGCAAATGAGAGACAAGAAAGATGGGACTGTGGTATGGGAGGCCTTGGTGAAACGAGGTAAAGTTGAGACAAGTCCAGGGAGCTTAGAGGTGGGAGAGAGAAAGTCAATTAAAGTGTGCATGTGTGTGTGTGTGTGTGTGTGTGTGTAGTTTGTATAATCACAATTTGCTGATGGGAAAAAAATAGCTCAAAGAAATAACGTGGCTTTTTCTAGTTGCATGACAGCTGATATGATAATAATTTGAACTCAAGTTAATCTGACTCTAAGCTCCATGCTCTCTCCCAAGAACCATGGGAGAGAACCATGGTGTTTCCACACTGCCCTTTAATTAACAGATTTCAACATGCACAAGGCCTTTGGCAAAGTTTCTCACAATAGCTTGGATGTGAGATGAAAGAATAAGAAGTAGGTGGTTATAGGGTTGTACGGCTTGAGCCAATTTTGGCAATATCAGATACTCTAACCTGGATCATTCAGTTATTTTCAAGGTAGGCAAGAGGGAATCAAATAATGAATTTTCAGGGGTGGATGAAACTTTACAGCCTCTTAGTCCAGCACCAATACCCCCAAGAACCAAAATACCCTAAACAGTTTTAGGAACAACCAGCCATTGTCAGCTATTGAAATATGGTGAATCTGGCTTCCGAGCTGCGACAAACAGGCTTCACAGTGTGGTGGGAAAGAGTGGGCTTCACTCAGTCTTGGCTTGGGTGCCATCACAGGTAGAGAACTAAGCAGCCCCAGCATCGCCCCTGGGTTTGAAACCCACTCTGGCACTTACTTGCTGCGTGATCTTGGGAAAATCAAATAACTCATTTGAGTCTCGGGTTCCTCAGCTGTAAAATGAGGATCATAATGCCTAACTTGTAGGATTAAATAAAATGATGTAGGAACATGTTTCATGCGGTGGCCCTTAATAAACAGTAGTAAAATTATTCTTTTTCCTCATATTAAGCCAATCTCTTCCTCCTCTTAGTCTCAACTCTGTCCCTTGGAGCTGACAGAAGTCTATTTCCTTCCTCATGGGAAAACCCTTCATATACTTGAAAACTGTGATCATGGCCTTCTCTAAGCCTCCTCTTATGCCAGTTAAACATTTCCAGTTCCTTCCATCACTGCTCTTCTATTTCGAATAACTGGGATTCTTTGCAACCCAGTCACCTTCCTCAGTATATGCTCCAGTTTGCAGATGAGTCAGGATGGACTCCATGCTGTCCAGTCAGCAGGAAGGATGTGGAACACCATCCTCCCTCCATATGAATGAACCCGGTGCTCCCAGTCCCGCAACTGGAGCTGCCCTCTCCTGGTGTCCACCTCCCCACACTGTCAGGTCACACTGAACTGGGGGTCTGCTCAGAATCTCAGGTCTTGTCCACACGAGCTGCTGTGGACTCCCCCTTCCTCTCCTTATGAAAGTAATTGTTTAAGCCTCTTCATTGGTTGTTGTTGCCGTAGTTTTTCCTATTGAAATTCACCCTTTCCTCCCAAGGGCTAAGATTTTCTTGATCTTGATTCTTAATTCTGACATCAAAATCCAGAACGGTGTGAGTCTAGAAGGCCAAACAAAGACAAGGAGGTACATTTCTGCTCAGGATAAGGAGATCTCAGATAGTTTAAGCTACCTAGCAAGGGACTTAGTTATTTTTCCACCAGGATTCCATTCAGGCCAAGACTGGATTAAACCATGTCTAGAGTGTGGAGGAAGAAACTGCTGTTGCTCATTTACTTGCCTTCTCTCTCTCTCTCTCCCTCTCTCCCACTCTCTCTCTCTCTCTCTTTCCCTGTCTATGGTCATGGCCTGTGGGCCTCAGTTTCTCCGTGGTCATGAGGAAGGGATTCACCCACATAATCTCGAAGGAGCTTTCCAGCCCTCACTCTAGATTCTATCAGAATTTGTCTGTAGCTAGTTCTCAGAATCAAAGAATCTCAGAAGTGGGTAAGAGTTTTGAGGATTATCACTTGTGTCAATAACTAGCACTGTTACAGATGCTTCTTCATATCTGTTTTCCTCCAGGAGATCTCAGACTTACCGCGACTCCGGTCCCTCCAGCCCTGAAAGGTCAGTAACAGCTGTTAGAGATCGCAGGAGCCATGGCAGTTCTGGAGTGTACTATCTGGTCCTGGAAGGGAGGGAAGAGAGAAAGAAAGGGATTCCATCATTGCAAACCTCACAAGGGATCAAGCCTTGGACAGTGGTGTGTGCCCTGGGGCAGAGTCCCTCCCCATCCCCCTTACTCCTGCCCATGGAGGCCCTGGCACCTCCCACTGGACAGCCTCAAACGCCTCCATCATGAACCGCCCCCCACTAACCCCCCCAACCCCCAGCTCAAGCAGAGTGCTAGGCTAGATGCTGACATGACAGAGGGCAGAGGTGCCTTTCTGGTGGTTACAGGGGGAGAAGGAGCCAGGGATGCAGCTGAGGTGAGTGCAGAGAGCTGGGGGCGGGGGGCGCGGCATGGGAGGTAGAAGCCGTGGTGAAGCCCTTCTTTGTTTGTTGGCAGTCTCACCTTCACACGGACTTGCACCAGCCTCGCTGCACTTCGTGGACCGGTACCGGGAGCAGCTGGTGGCTCGAGTGACATCGGTGGACCCCGTCCTGGACAAGCTGCATGGACTGGTGCTGAGCGAAGAGCAGTATGAGAAAGTGCGGGCTGAGGCCACCACGCCGAGCCAGATGCACAAGCTGTTTAGCTTCAGCAAGTCCTGGGACTGGGCCTGCAAAGACAAATTCTACCAAGCCCTGAAGGAGACCCATCCTCACCTAATTGTGGAACTCTGGGAGAAGTGGGGCCATGGAGGAGAGCTGGGGACTGCCAGCAAGCTCGGCAGCTGAAGTCTCAACACCACTGTGAGTCCTGGCTCGGCCTCACCACTCTTCAGGTCTCCATTTCTTCATCTTGAAACAAGGTGTCATCCGAGTTGCGTTCCAACCTTAAAGTTATGGAGCTTTGATGACGTCTTTGCTGGGTACCCACAGTGCCTCCCTTGGCTTTCACCTGCCGGCTGTCCAGGTGGGATGGCAGCATCTCAGGGAATGTCCATCTGGAGCTGGCAGGACTTCTGCAGACCTTGTAGAAGCCTAACCCAAGAGCCTGGTCTGGTGGCCACAGCAGCCAAGCCCAGAGCCCTCCCTGTGCCATCCAGATGCCAGGAGGAGCACGGGGGACATGGGACTAGCCACTTCTGGCTGGAGACAGACAATGGAAATGGACACCTTGGGGGTTTTGAATGGCTTGTGAACAGGGGCAAAAGCAGATTTATTTTTCATTTGTCTGTGTTGAGCTTGGTTTTCCTATTAGTCCAAATTGTGCTTTGTTGTTTCTGAAGTCTAGATGGATTCCTAGAGAGGAGCGGGGTGAAGAAGGAGACCAAAGGGGGAACGGAGTCTAGGTCTTAGCTTAGATGTCTTCTCCTGTAGAAAGTGATTCCATGCCCTTAGACCTGGCTTTGGTGCCACGGCCCTGTGGCCCTACAACACCTTGTGTCCCTCACCCCATCAGAGTGCTCAGCACATGGCATTGTCCCTCCTGCTTCATTGCTGGTCTCCCTTACTAGATGGTAAGCTCCCTGAGGACAAGAACTGTGTCTAATCTGCTCATCAGTTTATTCCCTGGCACATGGTGGGTATCAAGTGAGGATTTATGAATAGGTAAGTGATAAAGGAACTCTCCCTAGATACATCCTTTAATTCCCTTCCTGGCCACCATACCATCCATGAGATTCGGGGCCCACCCTAGTAACAATCCCCAAGTTAGTAGGCCACCCCCAGGGCCCCAGTGATTCAGTAATCTCAGAATTGAATCCATTGATGTTGAAACATTTATACCAATGTTGTTCTCAACTCACGAGAGCAAAGCTTCACTCATGCTACCCATGCCCAACACACAGCAGCACACGTTGATGGCATCTCCCTCCCCACTCAGTCACCTTCCTCCCTCAGCCACTCCTTCCTGCCGTCCACTTGGGCCTCACCCCCTGCTCTTACCCTCTACTGCACAGCCTGGGGTGGGGGGGTCTCTCTTCTCTGGCTTCCCTGACTCTGAGGACTGTTCCAAAGGTTAAATGAGACAATACATGGATGTGCCCAGATCAGCCTTTAGCACATAGTAAGTACACAATAAGCGGTAGATATAATCTCTTGGTTTCACTCTTCACTGGGTGAGTGAGAGAGGTCAGCATATCTATACTTCCCACAACCACCCCAAAAGAGAATTCAACAGAGTTAGTGCATGAACATTGAAAAGATTGAGAAGGGAAGGGTCCACACCTGTGGCATCAGTCCCAGTTGCTTTGTAAGCGTGTGCCAGAGGTGTCACCTTCTGGACTCATTGACTTTTTTGCTCAGGCCACATTGCTAACAGGTTCGATAAATTTGGCTGACTCTGTTAGGACCTTCCTCTGGACGAGGGTGTTCCTGAACTTTTGGATCCCAGCTCTTGGAGCTCTCTTGTGATGGAAGTGGAGTCTAGCAGGACACTCATATTTGAGAAGGATGTTCTTTTTCTAAGATCCAGGTAACTATGACTGCTTTCTGGTCCCAGGTAGGATAAGCCTGTGCAGAAGGCATGATATTGTCAGGATTCTGCACCCAAGACTCCGGCTCTCTGCTTCCAAGGACAAGAGATCTTGCTGATTTGAATGGATTCCAGATCAGCTCCCTGTGTCAGCAGTTTTCTGGTGAATTCAGCAGGTATACGACTTGACTCTGAATTTGATAACCTCGGCTATCTTAAGGAAAAAAGGTATGCCATGTTTGTCTTAGAGCTTGCTTCTTCTCCAAATGTGGCTAACACCCTCGTGTAGATCTCCCAGAAGCAGGGAAGAATTCTCTCAGGACAAAACTCTTTGCTTCCATTGCCTTGCACTGGGCACCACATTACCTATAGACACTGCCCATTAACTGGTTCTAATTTACCGGATTCTCAAGGTAAAACCCAGATCACCCTGGAGGAAGCTCTCATCCTGTTCACCAGGAAGCCACAGGTGGAGCCTGGTAGTTCAGGGCCTGCCCCTGACACTGTCCTCCAGTGTTAGCTCCCAGCTGGGGCTGTGACGATGGTTGGGGCAGGCGACACAGTAGAGAATCGTTGCAGGCAGGGTGTCTGGGGGCAGCCTTCAACTTCCTGCCATGTCATCTCTAAGGAGTACCCGACCTTGGGGAGACCCAAACAGCCCTCACTCCCTTGCTATTTTCAATAGCCCAGGGATATGTTCAACAAGCAAGAGGGCACAGACATCCTTGAAGCTGAACCCAGACCTGTGTGACGCTGAAGTCAGAGTCTGCCAGTGCGGCCACCCATCCTTGCCCTGTTCTAAAAGTGTTCTATGTATAAACCATGGAACCCTAATGGCTACTCCAGAGAAACAGAACCCATAGGATGTGTGTACATAGACACATATATATATAGTGAGAGAGATTTATTTGAAGGAAGTGGCTTGCACAATCATGGAGGCTGGCAAGTCCAAAATCTGCAAGGTGGACCAGCAGGCTGGAGACCCAGGATGAGCTGATGTTGCAGCCGCCTGCTGGCGGAATTCCCTCTTGCTCAGCGGAGGTCAGTCTCTTGTTCTCTTCAGACCTTCAGCTGAGTGGATGAGGCTAACCCACATTCTGCAGGGCAAGCTGCTTTACTCAAAGTCCACTCATTTAAATGTTAATCCCATCCAACTACACCCTCAAAGAAAGATTCAGAATAATGTTTGACCAAATATCTGGGTACAGTGGCCCAGTCAAGTTGACACATAAAATCAACCATCACAAACCCAATGATGACAGGCACTACTGACATCTTCATTTCCCCGAGGACACTGAGGCGGAGAGATGTTAAGTAACGTCCCCAAAGTGTCAGAGAAAGTAGGTGGTGGAGTTGGGATCCAACACATGGTAGGCTGGCTGCACAGTCCGCCCTCCTAACCACCATGCAAGCCTCTGTCAGATGAACCACTCACCATCTTCTAGACATGGAAATGCAGGGAAACTAGAGATTCCGGGGACTCGTTTACGATTGCCCACTATCGGGCTGAGAACATAAATTTGGGACTAGGTCATTCTGTCTTACTATCGGACAGACTTCAGCTGCCCAAAACTTTAGGCTTCTATGCCTCTTCATAGGCCTTCTGAAATCTCTCTTTTTTTTTTTTTAAATTTCTTGTGGCATCTACTGAGTTTCAAGAAACTATTTTCTTTAACCAGTGGGATGCAGCCTGTTGGTAAAAGCAGAGGTATTTTCAGGATCTGTATTCTGCCTTACTTGTGATCATCCGTGCCAAGGTATTGTACCAAAGTCTGACCAAAATGACTTTGGTGTGGGGACCAGACCCATGTATCCCACAGGGGTGAGATCCACCTCCTCCTGCCCCCAGATTAGCCCGTTCCCAGGATAGCTGACAGCGGGACTATCCAGGCCCTCCTTCACCTCTGCTTGCAGGAGCAGGCACGTCTGGGGACTGGGTCCCTTCAGCACCTGCAGTAACTGCTGTTTTGCATAACAAAGGTAGATTGTGTTGGCCCAGACATCTTTGAAATACTATGGATGAAGGAAAGCTGAGCTGTGGGAGTGGTGTGTGTAACGTTTGTGTGTTGTGAGGGGGGGTGTGTGTGTCCTCCTGTGATGGGCAGTCAGGAGTGGAGTGTAATGGACTCAGCTGCCTGCCCGGCCCTCCCTTCTTTTTCAGAACTGCCCCCTTTCCCCGCTACAGGCTCAATTGCTGCAGGAATAGCCATGTGCGTCCAACTGACTCTTTTCCCCTAGCCCCAGCAGACAGGCCACAGAGGAGATGTTAGCAGGGGGCAGCTTCTGGGACTAATGGAGGAAGCCAGGCTGCAGTAGGAAGGAAAATGAAGCAGGTGGGCAGAGAGAAGCAGGGGTGAGGGATGGAGACCGTGTGCGCCCTGGAACACCCCGTCTTCTGTCGCCGCTTCCACTGTGTTGCTAAAGCCACAATACATCTGTGCTCTTGAGTTTCGTAAGACATACTGCTTCTTTATAATTTCCCCTCTTTTGCTTAAGCTAGTTCCAACGACTTTTCTGTTATTTGCAACCAAGAATCCTAAAAAAAAGCACACTGCCTTTGATCCCTTTTGGAATAAGGCAGGAACTTAATGCCTTCCCAGGCCCCCTTAAATCTCTACGCCCCTCCCACTAATGCGCTATAGCCAGCTCCTCATTATAACAACAACATTTGGTTCTAGCGACCCTTGGTCATCTGGGGCCCAAATCGGTCCCAATCAGGCACTGCCACAGCATGACCTCCCCCCTACCCTATTATTAGGGGCCAGTGGGCATTTGTATATCATGAAACTGCATTCTCCAAATTGGGGAACAGCAGGGCAGAATGCTAGGTGGACAGGGGGCCTAAGATTGAGGAATATGTGGGAGACAGAATTTAGACTGTATATCGAGTTGTGGGACAATAGGGAGGGGCAGCACAGGGAGCCACCGAGGCGTAATGGGAAGACAAGGACAGACTACAGGAAAGGCAGGAGAAGTCCTGCTATTAGGAGGAATGAGGGGGAAAGGAGCACCGAAGGATGAGCTCAGATATTGACAGGTCAGTAAAAGGCCAGAGAAGGGCCAGCTGCAAGGATTCAGTTCTGCAGGGCCAGCCCCTACTGATTAGAGCCTGAGTGTGAGCGGCAATACCCTCCGTGACACTAGAATTTCCCCAGAGCCTTTGTTCCCCTTGGCACCTTGCCCCCATCAGAACAGGCCAGCCCAGTCCTTGGAAGGCGTTGTCCGAGCAGGGCAGGGATCTCTCTCTTTGCTCAAGGGCCAAAGGTCTTCAGTGCTCGCTAGTGAGCAGCTTCAGCCCTTGGGAGTGCAAAAAGACCTCAGGCTGGTCCATGTGCAGAAAAAAGAGCTTTATTGCTCCGGCTCCCAAGCGACAATTTCCAAACTATACAACGCCATTTGGATACAAACCTGGCAATACCCACAAAGCCTCTAGCCTGGGACTGGGCAGCAGCACAGGCACCCACCAACAAGGCCCCCAACACAATTAGCTCATAAAGTGACCCAAATAGTATCCCCGCCCCCCCCGCCCCCCCCACTCCCCCGCCCCCCCCACCCTCCCCCCCCCCTCACACACCCCCCATAGACAAAACCAACGCCCACAGTCCCACTACTTCCGCCGGTAGCGGCACATGCACGCGTGAACCCAGCACCCTCGGGGCCTACGACAGCGCAGGCGCAGGGCGGACATTCAACCAACGTTTGCCCAAGTTCAGCAATGAATGAATTCTCAAGTGACGATACTCTTTAAAAAGTTAAATAAATTGTCCTCCACTCCCACCCTCCCCACCCTCCCCCGCATTTTTCCCATAAGGGCCGGTCTTGCCCGCCCCGTGCATTGTTGATCCTTTTTCCCTTCCCACGGTCTTCTCCAACAAAACACCACCCTTCACCTGAGGTATTGTAGCGCCGAACAGATCTCTCGGATTTCAGCGTCCAGGCATCTCTTCACACTGGCATAAGCTTGCCGCCACAGTCCTCGAGGACAGCCCTCCCGCAGACCCCGGCCAGGACCCCCCAGTTCTGCGCCGGGCGCGAGCTATAGGTCTCCATCCAGGGAGGTGTGCAGCCAGGGGTCCCACGCCGTGCAGAACACGTCCCGAGCGTGCTTCCCATCAGGACAGCTCCTCTGGCAATGAGGCTCGGCTCGGCTTGGCAGCAGCAGGAAAGCCTAAGCAGGGAAAAGGCACAGTCCGGGTCAGCCTGAACCCCTGGGGGCGCAGCGCGCTACCCAGACAAACGCCACTCACCGCGTCTCGCGCTCCGGCGGCGCCCGTTGCGCACTCAGGTCGGACAGTTCCCGCGCTCCGAGCTCTGTCTGCGCCAGCTCGGGGGCACAGCTGGCTCCTCCTGGGGCGATGCAGCATCACAGGGCTCCGGCCCAGCCCGGGCCTGGGCGCCGACCCTGCCCGTGGGGCCTTCTTTGGAAGGCTGCAGGCTCGGGTCTGGCTCATCCCTAAGAGAACTCGAGCCCACCCACAGACTTGCAGACAGGGCAAGAACGGAAAGGGGCGCAGAGACTCCTCCGGCCGAGAGGGAGCGGCCAAAGGGGCCTCTACTTTCCAGGCTCCCCAAACCCACTACCCTAGGGCCACCCATCAAAAGGACCACGAGGGGTGAGGTTACCCCCAGAGCTCCGAAAGAACTTGTCCCGACAGGAGAGCGGCTGGTGGGCTGCGGCCCCATCCCCCGATATCCTGTTCTACAGGGACCGGAAAACAAGTAGGGTATTCAGGACGTCTTCCCAAATCACAAAACATGTGAGTGCACAAAGTATGATTAAGCAACAACCCCAAAACAAAGTTAGGAAAAATGTCCCAGTGCAAACTGCACCTTAGCCTGCTGATGGCAGCTGCCAGTCATCGATTCTTCTTTTCTCCTGGGAGAACAGACAACACAGGACAGATAGGTACAGAGACGGATATCTAGACATGGAATAGAGACTGTTCCCCCAAATCACGAGGTGACGAAGTAGTGAGTACCCCCAAACACAAGCCGCGGAAGCCAAGCCGAGTGCCTCGCCTATTTTCATTCCCACTCCCCCCGCCTCTGGGCCGTCTGGTCCTTCCTCTCCCGACCTGCGCGGAGGCCTCGGCGAGCTGAAGATGTGACTCCCACAGCGCATCAAAGGGAAGCGGAGAGCGCAGCCTGGGACACAGTGGCGCCCGCGTCCCGGGAGACGCCCAGGCCCCCGCGCCCTCCCGCGACCTCTCAGAGCAGCTCCGGCCGCGTCCTCCTACGGGAGGCCTCCCAGGAGCGCGCGTCCAGCCGAGCTTTCTCGGGGGCGACGCGCAAGGCCTGCTCCGGTCCTCTGCGGACTAAGCCCGGGCGGACCCCGCGCAGCCGCGCTTCATCCATGAGCGCAGGGGCCGGGCGCGCGGGACGCTCGGGGGCGCGCGGAAAGGAAGAGGGGCCGTGATGGGGCGCGCGAGGAGGGGCTCAGAGACAGTGCGTCGGCCCCTGCCCGGATCTCCCCCACCATCACTCCCCTCCCCGCCAGCCTGTCGCAGCCGGAAGCTCTGGAAATGTATTGGCAAATCGGGAGCCGTTCCCGTGGCAGCCAGCGGATAAGTGGGGCAGGTCTTGGAGACCCTAAGACCCTAAGAAAGGCTAGAAAAAAACAAGGGGAACAGTTGCACGTCTGCAATAGCGACAGTTGAAATTCTGAGGAAAAGGCAGTGAGCTGGGACACGAATCCTGGCTCTGTTACCCACTAGATACGTGATCTTGGAAAAGTCTAAACTTAACTTCTCTGAACTTCGGTTTTCAGATTGCTAAGACGGGTATACCACCACAAACAAAGGGTTGTTTGAGGATGACATGGGCCAATGTGTATGAAGTTGTTGGTGTAGGGCTGGTACACAGCTACTCATTCAGTGAACAACCATTAGACAGTCAGTCAACAAACCTTACTTTCATTGCGCCTGAGGCTGTCCTAGGTGCTGGTGGTACCAGAAGCTACAGTGTCTCTGCCCTCAAGCAACTTTATATTCTAGTGACAAGGACCGAAGAAATCTGTAAATAAATACATTTGTAAGATAATTTCAGGTACTCTTAGGGGCTTTTAAGAAAATAAAAATTGGGGAGTGTAATAGTTGCGGGGGAGGTGTCGGGAGAGGGGGGGATCAACAACTCTGGCTGGGATGCTCAGGGAGGACTTTCCCGAGGAGGTGTCGTTTTGTGGGACGTTTGCCCACAGACATCCTTGCTGTTTGCAGTACCGCTGCAGGTTCATGCCCTACAAACACAAGGATTCTGATAACCGTCTATGTCTCCTTCCACCCCTATTTCCTATCTCTGTGATCATGTAGTTTACACACGCTGCCTCTCCTTGACCAAACTTTACTCAGGTTCCTCTGAATGCTCTTCCCAACTAGCCTTGACTTCCGAACTTCTGCGTCTTTCTTTGCATTGTCCAATTTTTGCAGGAATCCTGTGAAGTCAGTTTAGCCAGAATCCCCCACCCTTGCTATGTGATCACCCCTGATATCTGATCACTCCCGAAATTCTTCATCCTCAGGGTGGCCCATGGCCTACTGGTTAAGTTCAGTGCACTCTGTTTCAGCAGCCAGGGTTTGGTTCCCAGGTGCAGACCCATACTACTGTTGGTGGCTGTGCTGTGGTGGTGGGGCGGGGCTGTGCTGTGGTGACCCACCTACAAAATAGAGGAAGATTGGCACAGATGTTAGCTCAGGGCCAATCTTCCTCAGCAAAAAAAAAAAAACAACCCACCTCATCCTCCACCATCCCCCACGTGATAGCTGATCACTGGCCTGCCTTCAGCAAGAATCTTGCTACTTCAGTTTAGCAAAGAGTTACCCTACCCTCTTAGTAGTTTCCATCCACCAACAAACACCCCACCATCACCACCACCCTCACCCCAGTCTGCTCCTTGGCTATAAATCTCCAACTTTCCCCTGTATTCAGAGTTGAACCCAATCTCTCTCCCCTCCTGCAAAACCCCATCACAGTAGTCCCTATACCTATCACACAATAGTCCTGAATAAAATCTGCCTTATCATTTTAACAAGTGTTGTGAGTAACAGTTTTCTTTAACAACACGTACACATTCACACACACAGGGTTCATGACTGTTTATAAAAATAGGATCTACCCCCCTCATCCCCCTTCTGCCAAATCTCTCCAGCTCCTCTCAATCTGCTCCTGCCAGACTTCCACCTCAAGGCTTTTCTAATGGCTATTTTTTCTGCCTGGAATGATCGCCACCACCCCACCCTTACCCATAGCTCCATCTAACTCCCTCCCTCCTTCAAAGCTTGACTCAGATCTCACATTCACAAACTAGCCTACCGTGTCCGCTCTTTCCAATAGTGCAATATACCCCAACCCTCTACTCCCAACCCCCTCTACTCTGCCCGAATTGTTTCAGTTTTTCTATCTTTTAAGCATAAATCACTGATGTATTTCAAGTGTCTAGAGGAGTATCTGGCACGTGACAGCACTCAATAAATGGTCGAATGCATGCATGCATATACATGGTCTACACTGCGGAAATCATCAACTGCCGGTTAAATATGGATCTATCTACACAGTTATCCGCGTGCCATCCTGACATCCACTAAAACATCCATAAAGGAATAGAACAAGTACAATCCCAGAAGAATAGTGGGAATTGGAGAAAATACAACAAATGAGAGAGGTCAACAAAAATTTTAGAAGATGGGAAGCAGATGAACACAAGCGTCATCATTCAGGGGAAGCTGAAAGCCAGGCCTGCAGTTCCCAAGGAAGCCGATTTGCACCGCACAATCTGAGAAAGGGGCGGGAGCTGCGGCTCTGAGCTCTGGAGTGAGCATGGGGAAGCGGAGAGCCGCAGGACTGGTTGAAAGACGGTAGGAGGAGCAGATAGGCCCCCAGATCTCTCCCACCCCCACCAGCCCACTGAGCCACGGCTGCTCCCTGACCCCGAGGAAGGCGGAATATTTGGTCTCTGCAGAGACCGACCCAGATGGACAGTTCAGGAATGTCAGCCACAATGGGGAAAGCAGAGTGAGGAAGCGTGTTGTAAAGCGTAAGGGGGCTTCAGTGAAAGTCTGCATCCTTCCAACGAGACACACACACACAAATACCCTTCCCCGTTAGGTTCTCTGGGTGCTGCCAGCCAGGATTATAGGGCCAGCCGTTCCACTCCCGGGAGCTAACCCTAGAGAAATGAAAGCATGGGTCCATATAAAGATTTGTACACAAATGCTCATAGATGCTTTATTTGTAACAGCCCAAAACTGGAAACAACTCAAATACCCATTAACAGATAAACGGATAAAGAAATTGTGGCATATCCATATAATGTTGAGTAGTACATAACTACTCAACAATAAAAAGGACAAATTACTAATACACACAACAAAGATGAATCTCTAAATGATGCTGAGTGAAAGAAGCTAGACAGAAAAGAGTACCCACTGTGTGATTCTATTTACAGGAAATTGTAGAAAGTGCCAACAAACCTATAGTAAGAGAAAGCAGATTAGTGGTTCTCTGGGGGTGGGGCAGGAGGAGGGGGCTTGGGGAGGGAATGGAAGGAGGGATTCCAAAGGGGCACAAGAAAATTTGGAAGAAGGATGGATACTTTCATTATTGTGATTGTGGCAATAGTTTTGAGGGTGTGTACACAGGCAAAACATCAAACTTACACATTAAATATGTGTAGTTTATTGTAAGTCAATTATACCTTAGGAAAGCTGTAAAACACTACCACATACAGGTGGCCATCCCATGCTTGAAATTTTCAAGTGATAATTTCACACTCTCTGAGCCATCTCGTCCCACCTCTAGGCAGCTTTGACTTTGAACTTTCCGCTGCAGGTGGAGCCCTGTCCTCTTTTGTGGGGGAGGATGGTTCTGAGTCACGTGCACAGTGGTATCTTTGTGCAGCTCAGCAAAGCCCCATGGATCACACAGAGTCAACACCGAATATGATGACCCACATGTTTTCTCAGCAGTCAGACCCAGTGTTAAAGACAGCATCTCCTGGGAGCCAGATGCTGGTCTACATGGGCTCAAAGAGCTTCCACGTGCTGGAGGCCTTTGTCCTCCAGTGGGGACGACCATCCTGAAATCAGGCCCAGGGCTTGGGGCAACCTTCCCAGAGTGACTCCTCTCCGCAAGCAGCTTAGTCTCCTGCCTAGTTTCTCATGTAACCATGCTCTGCCTTAATCCCAGTTGCCCACTCTTCCAGTCATTATGGCTATATAACAACGCACCCTAAGCCTTAGCGGCTTAAACAATGACAAAATTTATTTTGTTCAAGACACTAAAAATAAAAGCTTAGCTGGGACTGCCAGCTGGAAAGAAGCAGAAGCTGTGTCCTTTTATGACCTCGCCTCAGAAGTCACATAGCATCACTTCCGCCATTTTCTGATGATCACAGCAATCACAATGCCCTCACTCAGATTCAAAGGCGGAAACTAGACCCCACCTCTCAGCTGGTGACATTTTAAGAAGAGCTCATAGGATGGGTTATATATATTGGTACAACCACCTTTGGAAAACACAACGTGTCACATCCTTCAAAACTCTCACCCTTGCACATTAAACACTCTTCATCCTAGGAGTTCTTTGACTGACAATCTTTGGTGACAATCGTCCCACCTAGAAGAGAGGGCCCGCCCTTTACCTGGCTCTCTCCCCACTTCCTCAGTTCTCAGAAGACACGTGCGATCCTTCAGAAACTCAGATCATGGACACTGGAAACATTGCTGATTTTGGAAACATTTTGATTTGTGGGTGGGTCAGCAAAAGGTAATCTAGGACCCAGTGGTGAGGCTGGGGCCCATCCAAGAAAGGCCTCTATAAGCCAGGGAATTAGTCCAGGGCTGAGCACAGGGCAGGTTCATTCACTCACATCAACGTTCCCACTTATAAGAGCCCATCCCTGCTCCCAGAAGAGGACCTACCTAGAGGCCCTTCTGGCTGCATGTCATGGTTGCCATCAGCTCACCTTGGCCCAGCCTTTCTGGACCTCCTTCCAAGTGGAGCACTCACTGGGGATCAGGTAGAGGTGGAAGGTGACTTCTTCAGGATGGAGGTAGAGCAATGCGTTGGAGGTGGTGGGAATGAGAAGTGCAGGGTAGCATGGATCATTCTCAAGAATGGTGAAAGATTAGGGGTTCTCCAGGATTACTGTGTTCCGGTGGATCCACTCTAGAGGAATTTTTCTTTCTCTTTAAAGTGAACTACTTAGAACAGGGAGAGGTCCGTGTGATGCCCAGCCAAAGAATTCAATCAAGGGTCATGGATTTAATGCTTTCCTTGGGTCAGGCACTCTGCTGGGGTGGTGGGAGCGTGGGCTGATCTCAGTGCCTTTCCTGAGAGAATCACTCCCCAGTGGGAGAAGGGTTTGCCAGCCCTAGAGCCACTGAGAGGCTGCCACTTGTCTCAATGATGAGGTAACTACAGACTTAAGATTTCAGGCATGCACACACTCTAGCCTAGGCCCTAATCCTGGAATAGGGGAAGGAAGAGGGTCCTATGGAACCCGTGATCACGTGGGCTCTATGACTGTGGAGCCCATTGAGTGCTGCTGGCAGGTAAGCCCCAGGCAGGTAGGGAGGCAGGAGGAGGAGAGCAGGAGAGGAAGAGGAATGCCTCAATAGGAGCATGACCCTATCGGGGAGAACCTGAGGGGAAGAGACAGGCAGTATGGACGCTGGGTATTAGTCAGGAGTCCTGGCTCTGTTCCTGGTTTCCTAGCAACTGCTGTGGAGCAGGCGGTTGCCAGGCAACATGAGGTCATCCAGACAGTTGGGTAAGGTCCTCTGTCTGCGTGGGCACTGATCAGAACATCACAGGGTATTGTTAATCCTGCAAGTGGCCACTGGGTCAATTACTTAGATTTTTCTCATCTATTCATTGCTTTTGTTGCATAAAAAAATAATATAACAACGGTACACAAATTCTGGAAAAATGAGAACAAATTGCCCCATGATCTTGCCATCCAAACAATGCAAAAATGACCCTCTTTACTCTTCCCCCTCCAGCCCTTCTCTGCGGGAACACATTTTCATCTTGTCATCTTAGCACACGTGGTTTTAAATCCTGCTTTTTTTGACTGGTTTAGATCATCACAGCATCCCTCAAGCTACTTAAGAATTTTCAGAACAATCCTCTCTGACGGCTGCGCACGATTCCATGCAGTGGAGGCACCATCACGAAGTTAGCTATTCTCCTCTTGTTCCGACATTGAGTTTGCTTCCAGTTTTTCTGCCATGAAAAACAGCACTGCAAAGAGCTTTTCTTTATCCTTTAGATCATTGTCTTGAAGTCATTACTAAGGGGTGAGATCACTGTATCAAAGGACGTGAATGTTCTCATGACTTTCTATGTCTTGCCAAACTGCCTCGCTCAGAGGTGGCACCAGTTATCTCATCACTGACAATGTTGGAATAGACTAATCTCACCTCACCTACTCTAGCATTATTAATTCCCTCACTTATTAATGGGGAACTGAGACCCTCCAAAGAGAAAGGATTGGCCCAAGGTCACATAGTCAGTAGTAACCCTAGCTGTAGGTCCCCAGCCTGACCCACAGTCCAGGACATCAACACGGCTGCCTCTGTCGCTGAGTCTGATGGAATTCAAGAATGTCCTGTGTGTCTCTTAATTCATCTACGAGCTCCTCATTGACCAAGCCACAGGCTATAGCACAATTCTTCTCTCACCCAAACACTTTGAGAAAATGTGTGTGTTCACAACCTACTATAGGAGGACAGGAGAGATGGGAAGGTACTTGGAAAGCCCTGGTCTGAAGGAAAGGATCCCTGGGGGTAGCTGGGCAAGTCATCACCGGCACAAAGCCCAGGCCCAGGAGCTGTCTTTGGCTGGTCTCAAAAATATTCAAAACAACCCGTTATACACTAGAAGTGTTTCTGCGGCAGGGTTTGGGGCCAGGGCTCCACATCCCCATGGTCCCTGGCTTCATGGAGCTCATGGTCACTCACAGGCAATGAATGGAGCAATGACACAGAGTCAGACAAGTGCTCTGACTGGGAAGCCCATGGCTCCATCCTCTCTTCCCAGGCCATGCCTATGTTTTCCTCGGGTCACTCCCACTGCCACTGCAGTTCGTTCGTTCAGGTCCTGCCTTCCCTGTTAGGTGGGTCATCCACACATCACAGGATCTACGAGCTGTTGAGAGCACAAGGCTCAAGAGACATCAGGATCTACATGTAGAAAAGAGTCTTTAGTGGCACACAACTCGGTCATTAAATATGCCTCAGAGCTGAAAGCTCCAAGCTCTATCTAGTGTTAAAAACCCACTGTGGGAAGTCACTAACTTGATACAGGATCTCACGGATGATGGTGAAGAACTGTCAGTGCCCAAGTCTTAAATTAGGCCTAGGGTAGGGTGTGAGTAGGGCCAGCTTCATGAGTATGTAACCAGCGCAGTTGCACACGGCCCCACACTTGAGGTTTAATGCTTGGCTGTCACTGTCATGAAAGTCCTAATAATTTTGTCTTTGACTTTGTGTTTTGTTAGTGATGTGTGGTGGTACAATGGAGCATGCACAGAATTGGGGGGTGGGGAGAGGGAGGCTTAGAGCCTCAGGTCACATGGGGTCCCACCTCCCAGGTGCCTCCCCACATGCCCTAGGCTGGTTCTTCGCTGCCTACTCCCCTGGCTGCTGGAGCCCCAGGCTCCATACAACCTTCTCTTCCCTGCCCCTGCTCAGCAGCCACTGCTGTCCTCCACCCCCAGTGGGGGCCTCGCTATGGCACGGGAAGGATTGGGGTTGAGTGCAAGCACCCTGCAGCATCTCGGGGCAGGCCATGGCACCAGCTGCCCCAGGCATGAGCTGAAAGAGCCACGGCGCATTCGGCAGGTGACTCAGCCTCCCACACTCCTGATCCAAGTACATCCCGGTGCAGGGATCAAAGTAGACTTTGAGGTTTCCCATCTTCTGCGGGTCTGAGTGGTAGCCAATGGGAAGAGGGGATGCCAGGCTTCATTTCCCTGTCACCCGCCAGGGCACAGAGTACAGAGCCAGGGGCTGGCAGGAGGCAGAACCAGGCAATCAGCTTAAAAAAAACAGTTCTCACTTCCAGGATGACAAACAGCTGCAGCCCAACAGCAGGGATGCCTGGCAGGCCCTCTCCCCTCCACACACACTCCCACACACGCACACAACCGCCATCACCACCAAGCTTGCTTCCTCAGCTGGGCATGAGCACTGTGAGCTAAAAGAGACCTTTGTGAATTTTGCCTCTTGCTCTGTGTACAGATTCTAAAGAGAACAGTCCTGCCTGGCTGCAGGGCCAGACCCAGGATGTAGCCTAGGAAAGGCCGGCAGGACACGATCTTTGGAGGTGGGCAGGCCTGGAGCGGGCAGCTAGGGTTGGCGGGGGGGTTGGGAGGTGTAGCCCTGACACAGGTCAGAGGGGAGGGACCCCCAGGGCTGTCAGTGTTAGTGGCAGATCTGGGACAAGTTCCTTTACCTCTCAAGCCTTGGTTTCCTCATTTGAACATTGGAGAAAAACTGGTGCTTGACCCCTGGGGTCATAAAAATTAAGTGAGATCATCTCTGCAGAAACATTGAGCACAGTTCCTAGCAAACAGTCAGGGCTTGATAACTGGTTGCTATGAGTATTAGTATTAGCATTGGTGTTAGTTTTAGTGTTACTATTAGCATTAGTATTAGTATTAGCATTAGTATTAGTTTAAGTGTTAGTGTTAGTACTAGCATTAGTATTAGTGTTAGTATTAGCGTTAGTGTATGTGTATTAGTATTAGCATTAGTATTAGTGTTAGTATTAGTATTAGTGTTAGTATTAGTATTTGTGTCCTGGGATTCCTCACAGGGGCATCTCCAACATGGTGAATTGACCCTGCTCAGATCTGGCCTTTGACCCGGCAGACTCAGGTCCCTGATTCGTGTTCCCTCAGATCCCTCTAAATGATGAAGGACATCCGCCTTCTCAGCCCGGGAACACAGACCCTGCAGGATAAGGCGGCTCTCTCCCCTCTGAGAGGGGCGTGCGCTCTGGGCAGGTCCCAGAAGCAGGAGCTAAAGGCTGCCTTTGTCCATTCAAGGCCTTTGGTGGATTCTGGCTCCAGGCCCTGGATTCAGGAAGGTTTTCCTGGAATACTCTGGTGCCAAGCAAAGAGTGAGGTGGCAGCTCTGGACCTTTGGGTGTCTGCTTTCCACAGCTCTCTGGGCGTCCCAAGCTCGCTGGCCTGGGGCGGATTTAGTTCTCTCATTGCTGGGCACAGGCAGAGCGTCTGCCAAGGTGAGCCCGCCGAGCTGGCTAATCCTGAGAGATAGAGCCCCCAGGAATCCCCCAGGCTTGGACCAGAGTTATTCTGCACTATATCCATTTCTGTACAGATGGACCAGGTCGAAAATAACAAAATGTCCTGGGGACACTGTGTCTTTGTTGTCTAGCCTCACACCGTGCGAATATGAACAGGCCCCTGCAACAGCTGAAGCGCCTCTAACACATTCACTCCTCACTTGCCCCCAGCCCCTCCCACTGCATCCTCACGCGGCCCAGCCCCCAGACTCCCTCCTGCTCCCAAGCCTTCCCCCTACTGCCCACTCCACCGCCTCCAACCCATGGGCAGGTTGGTGTGGCTTTCTTGATTTCTCAGCCTCACACATAGCTCTTCCATGCCACTCTACACATCCACGCTCTCATACTCTCCTTCCGGTCTGCAACTTGAAAAATCCCTTGACCCTTGGTCTTGAGGCCAGGTGGAGAAAGTAAACCGCCAGATATTGACTCACACACAGAGGTGGCTTCAGAGTTTCTGAGAGCGAAGGGGCTTCAAGGCAGTAAATCTGGTTGGAAGGAGGTAGGGGGGACTTGACACTGTTTGCATCACATAACACTTTAAATAAAACCGAGAAAACATCCATTGCCCGCATCAAAGAATGGGGGACTGATGGAGTTAATGGGGGGCTTAAAGATTCCTGCTCCATCTGCCCTTGAACTCACCACAATCTTCAGGGAAAAGAGTACATTTTTTAGTAATAATTGCTCATGTTTGTAAAGAGCTGTATGGTTTAAGAGCACTTTCGCATACATTGTCTGGTCATTTCCCAAATTTCAGATATTCCTAATATGGCTTGTTAATTTTTATCGTATCTGTGGGCCATCTGTTCTGTTTCATTACTTAGGTTTTTTTCTTTAACTTTCACTCACTTAAAAAATTTTAGACTTGTCCTCAGCAGTCACATCTGTAAAATCTTGAAGTCGGTATGCTGGTTATATTTTTTTCTAAAATAGAGCAAAATAAATACAGAGCCATTTTTAAAAATGTTGTTCAAGTGCCGCCTAAAATCATCTCATTTATCCCCAGGGGTGTGCAGCGTGACAATTAGAGAAACACTGAATTATTTAATTTTATTGTTATTACAATCCGGTTAGCTGTATATTTTTAAACCCATTTTACAGAGGAGAAACCAAGACCTATGAGATTAAATGATTTTCCAAATATTTTATAGATGGTATCAGAACCGGGACTGGAGAGCATACTTTCTGTTTCCAAGTCTGAAACACATTCTTACTTCCTGAAAGAATATTCTATCTCATCGCCTCCCATTCACACCTCAGCCATCTATGTTACATCTCCATCCTCCATCGCCACCCACACTGCAGAGTCTGCAAATGTCTCTGATCACTGGATTGCTAAACTAAACAGCCTTTCTTCAGTTCAGATCTTCTTTAACCTTTCTGCTGAGTTTGACCTTGCTGACCACTCCCTGGAGTTCTTTATCCCAAGACTGAGTTCCTCTGACTTCTCATCTGACTCTTTCCTTCGGCCCGTCTCTTAAAGGCTTGTGGTCCTCAGGGTGCTCTATGAAGCCTGCTCTCTTCCCACCCTCATGACCAATCGTATCTAGGACTGTGGCTTCAACCATACCCTCCATGCCAATAATTCCCAAATCTGGATTGCTAGCTTAGACCTTGCACCTGAAGATGCTGTTGGCAAAGGGACATTTACCTTCCTATGTTCCATAAAGGACCTCAGAGCCAACATGGCCGCACAGTAACTCATCATATTCCCTCTAGACCCGCTGGGGAAACTTCAGTTACCCCCACCTCTTCCCCATCCTTCCCATCAGTGCTCAGCAAAGTCCCATTTTAGCTCTGAAATGTCCTTTGACTCTGTCCTCTTCTCTTCATCCCCACTGCCACTTCAACTTCCTTTCATCTCTAACCAAATCTAATGCAATGAAGTCCTCATTGGTCACTCTGCCATCAACCCCTCCCCCTATTGTCCAGCCTCCATACTACAGACAGAGTGAGCTTTCTAAAATGACAATCAGTTTAAATCTTCCTGTGCATTTCTAGTGTCTTTAGAATAGTCTGAATTCCTTGTTGGCTGCGTATCCAATCCCTCTCCATCCCACACACTACATTCAAACACCACTCCTTGAAAACACCACTCAGCATATGGCATGGTGAGTAAAAGTGTGAGCACCAGAATCCCAGCTCTGCAAGTTACTGGTTACATATGTGTATAACCACACATATAACCATATAACCATAGAGGAGTTGTTTAACTCTCTTTTTCCCTTTGGTAGATTGCAAAAAATGGCCACTAATTCTGCCCATCACTTTGCAACATGACTGCACAGGCTTTGAATCTGGATCCTGCCGTGTGATTTGCTTTGGCCAACGGGACAGCAAATACAATTCAAGCAGAGACTTGAATAGCCCTTGTGCTTTATAGCTTACCCTCTTCTGTGCCTGGAACCCTGAGACCACCATGTCAGTAAGCCCAGGCTAGCCTGCTGAAGGGTGAAAGGCCGTGTGGAGAACTCACCTGACTGACAACTTGCCCCCCTCCAGACGTGGGTGTGAGGTCATCCTAGATCATCCGACCTCCAGCTGACCTGTCAGAGAGATGACAAAACCCAGTAGAGGACAGCTGAATCAACTCAAACCAGAAAAACCTCCCAAAACCCCACAGAACTGTGAGTAAAAATCATATGGTTTTTGTTTTGTTTTGTTTTGTCCATCTGGTACTTGAGAAATGATCACTGAGTGTAGGTCTTTTTAAACAATAGTCTTATTGAAGGATAATTTACATACCATGAAAGTCACCCCCTTTAAGTGTACACATCAATGAATTTTAGAAAATTTAAAGAGTTGTGCAACCATCACCACAACCCAGGTTTAGAACATTTCTATCACTCTGAAAACTCACCTTGAACCTATTAGCAGCTAGTCATTTCTCCCACTCCAGTCCCAGGCAGCCACCTATCTGCTTTCTGTCTCTATAAATAAATTTGTCTTTTCTGGACATTTCATGTAAATGGAATCACACGATTTGTGGTCTTGGGCATCTGGCTTTTTTCGCTTACTGTAATTTTTTTTTTTTTTTTTTAAAGATTTTATTTTTTCCTTTTTCTCCCCAAAGCCCCCCGGTACATAGTTGTGTATTCTTCATTGTGGGTTCCTCTAGTTGTGGCATGTGGGACGCTGCCTCAGCGTGGTCTGACGAGCAGTGCCATGTCCGCGCCCAGGATTCGAACCGACGAAACACTGGGCCGCCTGCAGCGGAGCGCGCGAACTTAACCACTCGGCCACGGGGCCAGCCCCAACTTACTGTAATGTTTTTGAGGTTCATCCATGTGGTAGCATTTATCAACAGTTCACTTCTTTTTGCTGAATATTATAATTTAATTCCACAAATAAGCCACATTTTGTTTATCCATTCACCATTTGATGGACATTTGCATTGTTTCCTGTTTTGAGTTATTACCAATAATGCTGCTATGAACATTCACGTACAAGTCTCTGTTTTCATATGAAAAGATAAATTTTCATTTCTCTTGGGTAGAAACCTGGGAGTGGAATTCCTGGGTCATATTGTAAGTGTATGTTTAACTTGTTACGAAACTGCCGAACTGTTGTCCGACGTCACTGCACCATTTTACATTCCCAGCAACAGTGTTTGAGGGTTCCATAATCTCCACACCCTAGCCAGCTAGAAGCTCTTTTAGCTGGAGTTGCTAAGCTGTGAGAATGTGAGCCTGCTGCTACCAAGAGCCATTCATTTGTCGCATGATTTATTCAACAAATATCATTTGACTACCCACCACTATGTGGTAGGCTCTGACCCTGCAAGAAATCCCTGACAACACTGTAGGATGTGAAGAGACAGCACCGTGGTCACATTGTTCAGCACCCTGGTCCTGGTTCCCCTGGGCCTTTCAGTTGCAGGAGACCATGAGTTCCCTGATGACAGTTTGAGTCGGGTCTGCTGCAACTGGCAGGGCCTGCCAGGTACCCCTCCAACTCACTGAGATCCAAATAAGTCCTAGTGGCTGTTCTCTCCACATTCCACAAGAGAACACCAACCCGCCTTGGAACCTCGAGGGCAACAGAGATGCCAAGAGATGGTGGTGCCCAGCAGTCTGGGGTGGTAGCAGTGGAAGCCAGAGAAGGGCCAGGCGGATGCCAAGAAGGGCCTGAAGGGGTGGGAGAGAGAGGGAGAAACGGGCTCAGGTCAGGCCGGCTTTGGAAAGTACTTGTTCCTAATCATATGTGAGATGTCCAAAAGGCCGGGATCCTGCGTTTGTGGGTGAGGAGCACGAAGAGAAAACCCAGGATAGGCAGATAGAGATGAAGACGTCGGGAGAGAGGGAAAGGAAAGGAAGAAAGGCACCCACACGTTAACTGTGCTCTCGCTGGGCCTTGGGATTGGAGGAGCCTTTGTTTGTTAGTGTTTTTGCTTATAGTGCTTCCTAATTTTCAAGTTTTCTACAAAGATTATGTATTAGGTTTCCCATGTAATAAATTTTAAATTTCAAAAAAGACCCCACAATGAATAGTTCTTTTACACGGAGAAACAAAGCCCCGGGGAAGCTCCGCGCACAACTGGGATCCCGGCTGGCTGCATTCCAGCCTTTTACGAGCCAAGACCCCTTTTCTCGCCCCTTCTCTCTCCTGCGCATAGCCCCACCCCCCGCGTAAGGTTGCCATGGAAACAAATCTGTTTGCGCAGAGACTTGCGTGCCGCAGGCTGGGGAGCTGGAACCGGAGAGCCAACCTCTGCAACAGGCTGGGGGCTGAAGGAGGAGCCAGGGGAAGCGGCGCCTCGGCTGAGAGGCCGGGCAGACCCTGCAGAGGCCCCCCAGCCCCGCTGGCTCCGCCCCCCGCACCCCCCTCCCGGGTGGTAGAAATAGAGCCACGGCCCCGGCCGCCGCCCGCTGAGCTCCGACCCGGCGGGTACGCGACCGCCCAAACCCGGCAGACCTACCTTGCCGCGCTCCTCGCCAATGGCTGACGAACTCTTTCAGCGCAAACCCTGGGACCCCGACGCTGACTCCGAAGGCCTGTTTGACAAGCCTCCGCCGGAAGAGCCCCCAGCTGTCCGCGCACCCAAGTCGGCGTCGGCCGCGGGCAAGAAGGCTGGTCGGCGCGCCGGCGGGAGGGCGCAGGGGGGCCGCGCCGGGCAGCCCCCGAGGGCCGCTGCGCGCCCCCCGCCCAAGGAGGAGGCGCCTCTAATGGACGAGGGCTGCTATCTCGACCATTTTCCTCACCTTTCCATCTTCATCTACGCGGCCATCGCCTTCTCCATCACCTCCTGCATCTTTACTTACATCCATTTACAGCTTGCCTGAGGGGCTACGGCGGGGCGGGGTGGGCGCAGGGACGAGGAGGGAGGGAAGGGAAAAGAAGGGCTTGGTATTTTGTGTTTGGAGACGCGCCGCACCTCCTTCATCTAGCTTTTGATGCTCGTTTCTTCTCTGCTTGTCACTACCTTTGTCTGACTGTCCATTGAATAGGGACGTCCAAAGCAGCTGCCGGTAGTGAAAAAAGGGTCTGCTGGCGCCTGGAGATTAGGGGAAGGGGCACAGTCAGCCCCCAATGTTTAGAATCTCGGCGTGAGGTTGAATCCCGTTTATAATGAGGATAATGTCCCTGGACCCTACCACTTTGTGATGGTAGGGTCCCATCGTTTTGTGTTTGGGGCGCGCACAGCGAGCCCAACTTTTCTGTCCTTTAAGGGATGAGCCAGACCCGAGCCTGCAGCCTTCCAAAGAAGGCCCCGCGGGCAGGGTCGGCGCCCAGGCCCGGGCTGGGCCGGAGCCCTGTGATGCTGCATCGCCCCAGGAGGAGCCAGCTGTGCCCCCGAGCTGGCGCAGAGAGAGCTCGGAGCGCGGGAGCTGGCCGACCTGAGTGCGCAACGGACGCCGCCGGAGCGCAAGACGCGGTAAGTGGCGTTTGTCTGGGTAGCGCGTTGCGCCCCAGGGATTCAGGCTGACGTAGACTGTGCCTTTTTCCTGCCTTAGGCTTGGCTGCCGCTGTGGAGCCGAGCCAAGCCCGGTTGCCGGAGGAGCTGTCCTGATGGGAAGCCACGCTACCGTCATCTTCTGGACGGCGCGGGACTGGAGGCTGCGGGCCTCCTGAGACGCATGCCCGTAGCTCGCGCGCTGCGCGTGATGAGACTTTGGAGCCCTGGCTGGCGTCTACCGAAGGGCTGTCTTTGGGGACTGCAGGGCGGCTTCCTGCTGGACCGGAGCCCTTCCCAGAGCTAAGGGACCCAAGACGAAGGGCGTGGGGGAATCTGTCATTGACAAAAATTCATGCTGGAAAATTACCTGACCCCTAGGGGTTTGTCATCTCAGACCCAAAAGGCCTACTACCAAAACCCACCTTGGCAGGTTATTCACCCACCTGCCGTCTCTGTTTACTCCTGAATGTTTAATGTCAAAACGTAGCGCTCTCATACTGCATATACTTTACTTGGAAATGTCTGTAATTATGGTACCTCTGATGGAATAAATCCCTCTTTTTCAGTGTCCTCTATATTCAGTTCTCTGTTTATTTCCAGTTATGCAGTGGGCCCGCCAAACTTCCTAGTCTGCTTCCTAGTTTCTTCAGAACATCCCTACTGTCCCTCCCAAACAGACTTCATCCCATTATCCAGCATTCCAAGACAGCGTCTCCCTCCACTAAATAGCTATACAGGCCTCTCAATGGCACCTTTCTCCATACCAGGTCCTGACCACGTGCCAGCATCCAGTTCTACTTTACCCTAACAGCAGGTCTGTCACTATCCCATTGTGGCATTACCCACTAGCCTCCATTATCAAGACACTTCTGCCCCAGAACAGTCCCCCCACTAAACTAGAATTTGTCCCGATTCATGCAGCTTGTATCTTTATAAGCTCAATGTTTTCTGATATCAGGGCCTTGTCATTTCCCACTGCTGGCTTCCCCTAATCCTATATCACTACATGCCTTAATATCTTGCCCCTCTACACTTTCAGTGCCACAAGTGTGACATCCACTGGTCCCTAGTGTCAACCTGTGCTTTACAGCCAGTTGACTACAATAATTCCCCACAATAATCAGTGGCACTAGGCTCCAAAATTAGGTCTCCAAGGTACCACAGTATGTACCTCGCACTGTTTTTGCAGCTTTCAATCTTGGATACTGTATCTTCTGCTGTCCTTGAATAGTGACTAACCACTGAATCCCAATATATGGCCCAGTGATCTCCAAACATTTGATCCCATAGTTTCCCACTCACATGTCCCCCATTATCCTTCATTGTACAGTCCTTCAGTGACTACTCAGGACATGATCCCCCAATTTCTTCCCTCAGCTAATCCCAATAGAACCACCCCCCCCCCCATTCCCAAAACCAAAGTTCCCTGTTCCTCAACATTGGGTACATTGTTCCACAAATATCATGATACTTTCTCTGCCACCAAACCTGGCCTCCATTTTCTACCCCAAATTCAAGTATCTGGTTCCCATAAGTATACCATTACTAGATCCTCTTGCCTCTACAACCTGAACATTGGCTCCAATATTCTCCTAAATATCCAGGTTCATTTGATCCCCTTATTTCAGAACTCATTGTGTTGTTCCCCAAATACTTGGATTATTACTGTCTCCCCAATATTGTGGTCCAGTCTTCCTCAACACTCACCCCATCACTGCTGTCCTCAAACTGAGCTCACCCCAACCCCGAAATCCAACCTCTTTCCTCCCATACCCCTATATTCTCCCCTATTAGCCCGTACTTTTCCCCTTACCTTGAAATTTCTGAAATACCTGAAATTCCCCATACCTCCTTGAAATTCCTAATTCCGTTGAGCTCCAATGCTTGGCCCATATTTTCTAACCAATTTTAAACTTCCATACTCTCATACCATGTGTCCCTTTAGCATCCTCATGTGTCTGACCTGGCCAATTTTCCTTTTATAAAGTTTAAGTATCCCAGGATGTTTGGTCACATATCTCCTCCACCGCTGTCAATTGTCTCCTAATTTCTGGGCTTCCAATAAGAGGTTCCTTTGTCCAAAATATCAAGCCTCTCCACTCAAGTACTAACGGACACCCTTTTCAGGGTTTAACCATAAAAACAAATGGGCCCCTTTTTTGGTACTTTTGCCACGTTGCTCAAGAATCTAATTCTAGAGTCTTACTGACCTAGCTAGGGTCACATGCCCACTCTTGCCAGAAGTCATAAGAGACACCTTAATAGGCAGTCCTGTGAGAATAGCATGCAATAGGAAAGAGACAGTTTCCCCAAAGGAAAACTGAAGTTATCAACACCGTGGATCCTGGGTAGGCGAAAATAACAGACATCCAGTAAACTGAATTTTAGCAGATCACAAATGATAAAGGAAGAGATGATTATTTTGGACAATTTTCCTATTATGTATTGGGTTATGTATTAGGTATCGGGTTGTTAGGGGTGGGTAGACATATGAAGTGAAGTAAATAGTGGTTTCTGAATATCATGGGACAGTAGGAACTTTAAGTTGAGGAAGACAGTTGGAATTCAGCTATTTTGGACGGCAGAACCTGAGCCTGGGAGAATATTTTTAAATGTTTCATTGCTTAGTAGGTATCAAGCACTGGAGATAGTGATTAGCAAAACAGATACAACCCTTGCCTGCATGGAGCTCACTTTGTGACTAATGGAACTTACCGTGTGTCTGGCTTAGTGTATTATATAGTGTGAATTCATTGAAGTCTCACAACCTTATGAGGTAAGTTCTTTTATCCTCCCCATTTTGCAGATGAGGAAACAGGCGCAGGTGAAGTGATCTGCCCAAGGTCACAGCACTAGTGATGGAGCTAGAGGAATTCAAGCATTGTTTCTGGAGCACATACTCTTAGTATTATTTTTATCAGCTTTACTGAGATATAATTCACATACCACACAACTCATTCATTTACATTATACAATTCAATGGCTTTTAGTATATTCAGAGTTGTGCAGCCATCACCACAATCAATATCAGGATATTTCATTATTGCAAAAAGAAGCCCTATACCCCTTAACCATCTCCCTCCAACCCCCCCATCCCCAAGCAACCACTAATCAACTTCCTGTCTCTATAGATTTGCCTATTATGCACATTTCATATAAAAGGAATCATACGATGCGCGGTCCTTTGTGACCGGCTTCTTTCACTTGGCATGTTTTCAAGCTCACCCATGTTGTAGCATGTATTCATTTCTATTGCTAAATAATATTCTGTTGTATGTATATACCAGTTTATTTGTCCATTCATTAGTTGGGTTCACTTGGGTTATTTCTACTTTTTGGCTACTATGAATAACGCTACTATGAACGATTGTGTACAATTTTTTGTGTGGACATACGTTTTCATTTGTCTTAGAGTGAAATTGCTGGATCATATGGTAACTCTATGTTTAGCCATTTGAGAAACTGCCAGACTTTTTCCCAAAGTGGCTGCATCATTTTACACTCCTGTTAGCACTGTATGAGAGTTCTCCACTTCCTTGCCAAAACTTTAAAAAAAAAAAAAAAAGTTATAGCTATCTTAGTGAGTATAAAGTGGTATCTCATTGTGGTTTTGATTTGCATTTCCCTGATGCCTAATGATGTTGAGTATCTTCTCACGTGCTTATTAGCCAAGTGTATATCTTCTTTGAAGAAATGTCTATTCAGATCCTTTACCCATTTTAAAATTGGGATATTTGTCTTGAATTCTGAGTTCTTTATTCTAAATACACGCCCATTTCTCCCATTCTTTGGTTCGTTTTTTCACTTTTGTGATAGTGTCTTTGAAGCACAAGTTTTTAATTTTGATGACGTACAGTTTATCTGTTTTCTTTGTTGCTTGTTACAGTTTATCTGTTTCCTTTGTTGCTTGGTGTTCCTGTGTTTTTTCTTGTCATCTCTAAGAAACTACTGCTTAATTCAAGATCACCAAGATGTAAGCCTATGTTTTCTTCTAAGGGTTTTAGAGTGTTAGCTCATACATTTAGGTCTTTGACCCATTTTTAGTTCATTTTTGTATATGGTGTGAGGTAGGAGTCCAACTTCAATCACCAACTGCCAATGATTTAATCAACCATGCCTATGTAATGAAGCCACCATAACAAGCCAAAAGGAGGGGGTTTGGAAAGCTTCCAGGTTGGGGAACCAGAACCCTTCCACATGCTACCATGCCAGGCCCAAACACCACAGGGACAAAAGCTCCTTTGTCCAGAACCTCACCCTATGTATCTCTTCATCTAGCTGTTGAGTTGTATAATTTTTGTAGTAAATCTTGTGAGTAAACAAATTTTCCTGAGTTCTGAGCCGCTCTAGCGAATCAAATGAACCCAAGGAGCCATGGGACCCTCTGATTTATAGCCAGTCAGTCAGAGCACAGGTAACCACCTGGACTCATGACTGGCATCTGAAGTGGAGGGCAGTCTTGTGGGACTGAGCCCTTAATCTGTGGAATCTGATGCTATCTCCAGGTAGTGTCAGAATTGAGTTGAATTGTAGGATACCCAGTCAGTGTCCGAGAATTACTTGGTGGTGTGGGTAGAACCCCTCCCACATCAGAATCGAGTACATATCTCTTAATATTTCCTGATAATTCTTTTTATTTCTGAAAAGTTGGTAGTAATGTCCACTCTTTACTTTCTAATAATACCACACCAAACTGTGTCCCTAAGTGGCTGCCTGACACTTGCAGCAGCAGTATGAGAAAAGTTTATTTGGGGGTACATAGTGGGGAACGGGCATGACAGTAAGGGAAAATAAATAGATAAATACAACAGAAAGCTTGGGAGTAGGCATCTAGGGAAATTGAAGGTTTGATATTACAAAATCATAGGATCCAATGTAGAGGGAAGTAGGAAATGGGGTGAGACTGATGCTGGATGGAAGATAGGGCAATGAAGCCGAATGGGTAACCAAGTGTTTATTATCCTGATTTATTTCTGAATTTTTGAGGGAGCAATTTAATTATTAAAGGAGAATGAGGCCAGGTAGATTAATTTGTTCCTGCAGAGACACTACTATGACAAATATTAACAGTATTAATATCCAACAATTATTGAGCACTTATTCAACATGAAATGGACTCCTGAGTTCTAGACACTGTGGATTTCACCCTTCTACCCAGGTCATGTCCATATTTTAACTGTATTCAAACCATATTATTGCTTGTATAATGAGGCCAACTAGGTCTCAGCTGTTGTTTCCTTAATAAGCAGCCTAGATCCTTATGAATATCTTAATATTCTAATTTCACCAGGTATATTAGTTTCCTGTGGATACCATAACAAACTTAGCAACTTAAAACAACAGATATGTATTCTCACAGTTCTGGAGGCTGGAACTTCAAATAGAGGTGTCAGCAGGGCCACACTCCCTCCGGAGGCCCTGGGGGAGAAGCTGTTCTTCGCCTCTTCCAGTTTGTGGTGGCTCTCGGCATTCCTTGACTTGTGGCTGCATCGCTTCAATCTGCCTCTGTGGTCCCAATGCCTCCTCCTCTTCTGTGTCAAATCTCCCTCTGCCTTTCTCATAAAGACACTTATCACTGGATTGAGGGCCCACCTGGATACTTCAGGATGATCTCCTTATCTCCAGATCCTTAACTTCATTACACCTGCAAAGACCCCTTTTCCAAATAAGGCACAATCACAGGTTCCAGTAATCAAGACATGGAATACTTTTGGGGGATCACCTTTCAGCTCACTATACTCAGATATTTTAAATAAGCTACAAATGTAAAAAAAAAATAGAAAATTTTCATTTGGGTAAAAAGTCATACTGAGGGAGGAAACACACCATGACACTACAGACAGTAGAAAATCAAAAACCAAAGCTTTTGAAACAAATGTATTTAATGTACAAGATTGGAAAAAAAGACTCTTTGATAATAAACATATTCCAGGTAAACACAGGCTTCCTGTGTCTTTAAATATTTAATTGCAAACAGTAATACCCTAAGTTACTCCTCTACATAAAGGAGAAACTCCGAGTCCTGTTCTTTAGGAAGACATACGGGAAAGCTATACCTTAGGAGCATCAATTGCTATTTCTCCCCTTTCTTTGGGTGGTCTAACTCTTTACATGGACTGATTACAAAAGGAAATATCAGACTCCATTGAATTTAAGCACAAGACACAGCTAAAATTTCCCGGTGAGGGTACCAAATATTTGATGCTTATGAGTGTGAATAAATAAGTTAATTAAATATTAGTTACAACGCAGATTCCAAAACTAACTGAAGCATGAAAAAAAAATTGCTACAAATACCTAACAATCAGTTAATATAAACTTTGCCTTGGGTATGTTCCAGGCTTCTTCCTTTTCTGCTCCAGTGACATCTGCTTCTTTTTTGTCCCAGGTCCTCTCCTGCTGGACCTCAACATAGCAAACTGCTTACCGTCACCGAGGCCTTGGTCGTGGAAAGGATTTATTTTAGAAACAAAAACTTCTTTCTTCTTTACTAAAGATCATGGTTGTCTTTTCTGCTACTTGCTTCTTTCAACTAATTATCCACTTCCTCGTGTAGAAAAGTTACTGGGCAAGGGCAGGCACTCTGCTGGCTGTCCCACAGGGTAGCAGCTGGTTAACCAAGAAGCCACCCATTTAACCTTTTCCTCATTTGTCTCATCCAAAGAATAAGTCAAAAGGACCGAGGTTACAAAGGACTCATGACCAAGGTACAACTTTACGGATATCTTCGGCCAGGGGAGGCTTAACTTCTTCGATTATGCCCCCAAATGAGTCATTACTGAGTCAAGAATCCCTTCCCATCTATTAGGGGCCTCTAAGAACAGATGCTTCAAAGATTAGTTGAGGGTAGTAGATAGATACCTCAGGAGAGGGGACAGAAAAAGAGAAGGCGTGGAATACATGAAAGAGTGAACGAGGAAAATCCAATAAAATATACAGTTTCCTAGAATAAGAATAGTCACTGATGTAAATCCCTGACCATTCTTTCTGATAGACCCCCTTTTACTACCTAGAAATTAAGATACTTTCAGTCTTTTGCTTTCCTGTTCCACATTGTCTCTAATATTCTGTAGTTTTCTGGAGTTCTGGACCAGGAATACCAAGCTCTCTCTAAAATCACTAGTCCCATGATCTCTGCCAGCATTTTCAAGCTCATCAAACAAAGCCAGTGTCTGTTTCAGTTTGGCCTGAACAATTTTCTGCTCTTCTAATTCTGCAAGAAGGGCCTGCTTAGTGCATAATTCAGTCTTATACTTCTCCTGTAACTGTTCAATTTCTTTTTGGAGAAGCTGGAATTCTTCCTCACTACAAGGATGCATCTCCTGAGATTTATCTTCCGGAAGCAAGATGTTTGGGGGAATGCGTAAAATTAACTGTAAAAACAGCTGCTCCATTTTGCCGAAAAGGGTATCAAAACGCCCTTTCATGAAGCAAAGAAACTTCTCTGTGCATTTACGAATCTGGACTGGGCTAATCTCACAGTCTGGGATGCCATCCAACTTCTTCAGAATAACCTGTTCAACAGCCTGCATCACTTCAAACAGGTAGTCTTGAAATGCAATGTAGATCCTAAGCATGCAAGTTTGTGGCGTGAAGCCAAAGAACTGGGCCTCATAGGTCATCGGATCGACAGACATGTTGGCTTATTTTGCAATGTTAATTTTGACGGTGAAAAATCTGCAAATGTAAAAAGAAAAATTTCATTTGGATAAAAAAAAAATCATCTGAGGAAACTAAATCGCATTACAGATAGCAATAAAAAAATAATGAGTCTGTGTTCCTTGATACCCGATGCCACTTCCAGCCTCACTCATCCACAACAGGATACAAACCCTTGCCTCTGAGGCTCTTTCCATCAGCCATTACCCTCCCTTTCCCCGTCTTCATTGTTCATTTCCCTCATCTCTCATTTATCGAGGACTCTGGCCTATGGCTCAGTCTTCTGAATTCTGTTACCATCCGAGACAATGTTCAAGTTTAGACAGATGACCTACCCAATTCCTAGAGATGAGTTTCAATGGACTTTATCTCCATTCTTTTAGCCATTTGGCTCTTGATATTTGTTACTTCTCCCTCCAACTACTACTTTTTGACCACAACTTCCTATGCTATTCTTCCAACTCTCATTCACATATTCACACCTTAATCTTCAAGATTTTCAGTCCTCTGATCCTCTCCTTCTTGCTCTCAGTCCCTCCCACTTCACTTCTTTCCCTATCCATTTTATTATTTATTTATTTTTTAAAGATATGCTTTTTTTTTTTTTTTTGGTGAGGCAGATTGGCCCTAAGCTAACATCTGTTGCCAATCTTTCTCTTTTTCTTTTCTCCCCAAAGCCCCAGTACATAGTTGTATATCATAGTTGTTAGTCATTCTAGTTCTTATATGTGGGATACCGCCTCAGCATGGCTTGATGAGTAGTGCCATATCCACGCCCAGGATCCAAACCATTGAACCCCGGGCCGCCAAAGCAGAGTACATGAACTTACCCGCTATGCCACTGGGCCAGCCCCTCCCCCCCATCCATTTTAGGCTTCATGATTCATCACTTCAACCACTCCCTTGCCAATGACCTCAACTTCCTTGTCCTTTCAACCTAGCCACCTGAAAAAAAATCTCAATTAGAAGCTGAGCAAGCCTCTTGTCAGCTTTACAACCCCAACATGATTTTTCAAGAGTCTGGGAGTCATTCCTTTCAAATGTAAACATCTAGGAAAATAACACTCCCATCTCCCATTCCCTGTAGGGGTTTAACCTAGGCACCTTTTTCTGAGCTGTAACCATATGCTTGTCATAGAAAGAAGTTTTATTATTCCTTCAGATAAAGACAATTAGCTAAAATAAATGGCTGCCTTAACTACCAAGTGAATTTAGAATGAACCTCGTAAAAGAATTTGAAGCAGAGTCAACCCTGACAGCCTAGTGGTTAAAGTTCAGCAGGCTTTGCTTTGGCAGCCCAGGCGCAGAACCATACCACTCAACCGTCAGTTGCCATGCAGTGGTGGTGGCTCACATAGAAGAACTCGAAGGACTTACAACTAGAATATAAAACTATGTACTGAGGCTTTGGAGAGGAAAAAGAAAAGAATTGGAAGCAAATGGTGCAGTCGAATTTTTTTATAGGAAGACAAGATGCTGTTAATCTTGAGAACTTATGGATGTAATGGCTAAAAATAGAATAGTTTTAACTGGTTGGCTGTATAAATAAGGCTGCATTTCTTTCTATCTTTGTAATCTCACTCACAGATTACCTACAATGCACTGTAATATGGATATGCTTATTCAGTAATAAAATTGCTTTCTTTCCTATGTCTTGTGGAGAGGATTCTCTGGGTGGGCAGGATTTTTATTCACTCAACACTGCCCTATGCCTCCAGGATCAAGTTCAAACTCTTTTACCATGGTTTATAAGGGCCTTCATCATCTGGCCCTTACTAACCACATTCTGTCCTCCCTTTTAAGGGCTTCGCATGTGTATAATTGAGTTGGTAATACTTCCTATTGCATGGTACTCTATTTTTGGTTCATGCTAGGTCTTTTCTTCTTTTACTCTTCCATTTTTCATCTCCCATAGGAACCTACTCTAGTGTTTCTTTGGTTTTTTTTAGATTGGCACCTGAGCTAACAACTGTTGCCAATCTTTTTTCTTTTTCCTTTGTTTTCTGTCCAACGCCCCCAGTACACAGTTGTATATTTTAGTTGTGGGTCCTTCTAGTTGTGGCATGGGACGCTGCCTCAGCATGGCCTGATGAGTGGTGCCATGCCGGCACCCAGGATCTGAACCAGCAAAACCCCAGGCCATGGAAGGGGAGTCAAGGAACCCAACCACTCGGCCACAGGGAGGCCCTCACTACTCTAGTGTTTGTAACACATGCCTTTTCAATTCATCTTTAATTTCAATTCATCTTTAATAGGTTTTAGATATATAGTCTTGAAAAACACAATTTTATATACGTATGCTTACATTTTTCTTTAAAGTATGTTTGCGATCACTTCATGTTATTACACTAACATCTGCCGCCAACCCTCCTCTTTTTGCTGAAGATGCTGGCCCTGAGTCAGCATCCACACCTATCTTCCTCTACTTTTTCTTACATGTGGGACGCCCGCCACAGCATGGCTTGACAAGCAGTGCGTAGGTCCGCACCCTGGACCCAAACCAGCGAATCCCAGGCTGCCGAAGTGGAACATGTGAACTTAACCTCTGCACCACTGGCCGGCCCCCACTTCATTGGTTCTGACTGAAGTAGTCCCTCAGTTTTAGCACATGCATATACCACACTTAATGTGCCCATTCTCTGTGACACCTACACTGCTTTCAGCACCTTGCTACCAGAAATAATGTTGTAATGAACACCCTCCTATAATGAACAAGTCTCCACAGGGACATGCAGGGTATTTACATAGCCAAGTAACTGCTGGGCCAAAGAGTTTACGCACACATAATTTCACTAAATACTGCCAAAATGTCCTCCAGAATGTTCTGGGGGTAGGGGGGAGGTGTAGACTGGTTTACACTCCCACTTGCAGTATATGAGAATTCTTTCTCATGTCTCCACCAAGACTTAATATTATTCAACATTCTAATTTTTGCTGACCCGGTAGGTGTAAAACTGTTTTACAGTGTTTTTCTGAAAATCAAAACCATCTAGCCATACTCACACAGGTTGGACACTAAGGACCGAAACTACCTACACTCCCTCCCCTCCCAGACACAACTTACTGTTCACATTGGCATGACTTTACTGTCCTAGGAGACCAGGATAATATTTTCATTGTTCAAATGGCTTGACTGGTCATTATGAACTCCCCAAAAGATGGATCAGCTCTGCAATGGGAAGCATCAACAATCTGTACCGTAAGATTCTCAAAAATCCCGGCCTCAGCTGTTCCTACCAATCCTGGCCTGTGATTTCATGATCCTTACCAATCCTAATCAAGCCCCCAAATTGAAAGACCCACCTTAAACCAAACTTGCCATTCTCAAAAAATTCCGATCTTGCCTTTCTTCCCTATGTGCCACTGCCAAAGCTCTGCTGAGGTGTTCTCCCTTACCAGGGTAAGCAATACAGTCAGCACTGTTTTATCAACAGGTTGGGAGGGGGATATTTGGAGAACAGGCAAAAATATTTCCATGTGCATTTCTCTGATGACCAGTAAAGTTGAGCACCACCATCTCATACACAGTAGCTCTCCAGGTTTCTCCTTCTGTGAATTACTCATTCATATTCTTTTTGAAAAACCACTCCCTCCAGCTTTTCACTTGGTTCCTTCCTTATATTGAAGGTCACTCCCTGTTCCAAAAACCTTTAGAGCTTACTATCACCCAACGACTATTTTTAACTGCATGCCACGATCTCGCTACCCTTTGTTCCAACCAAACCGAGCTATTTTTTCCCCTGCGATGACTTTCCCTCAGGAAGGATGCGGTGGCCAAATATCCTCCAAGGGTCAGTTTAAACACACCTCCCTGGTGACCCGCCCTGTCCTCTGCATTCCCATCGGGACTTCCCTTCGGACACTGACCAAGCCCTACTTCAGAGCCTGTCTCCTCTTTTCTGCTGGCCTTAGGGTTCCTAAAGGCAGGACGAGTATGGTAATATTTGCGGAGGAAACGAGGGAGACACCCAAGACACCTCGGCGAGCTGAGCTGACTGAGCTCCAAAGCCGCGGGGCAGGAACTACTTCCGGCCGGCGGACGGGCTCCCGTCGGGCCCCGCGACCCCGCTGCATGCCGGGACCTTCAAGTTGGAGGCCCGTGGCCGGGCCAGCGAGGCTGCTCTCAGAGGCCGCTCCAGCGCCCGGCGGTGATGCCTAACCCCGTAGCACTCCTTCCCTCTCCTCCTCAGAGAAAATGCAGCCCCCCGGCACTTACCCAAGCGACCGTGAGAGTGACGAATTCGGCCAACACCAGGTTCCCGCCACGTCCTTTAAACCACCGCTTGCTGCCAGAGATTGGCGGCGCGGCTGGCTAGCCAAGTTCCGACGGATACCAGCCTCAGCGTACGAGAGCAAAGGCGGGATGCTCTCGCCCTCCTGATTGGCTGGCTGTACGGTCGGGAGGGGGCCACCTAGAATGGTGACGCAAAGGGGTCGGGCGGGAAAGCTAGCTGTGGCCGGCGGGGATTGGAGGAGGGAAGCGGTACTTACACTCCCCTCCCCTACGTTGGTGGGTGGGGAAGCAAGGCTGGGACGCCGCGGAGACGCTACTCGTGATTGGCGACTGTGCTTTCCCTAGGGCTCTAGCGATTGGTCGCTGGCCGATTGCACGGCGCTGATTGGACAGCAGCGGGCAGGCTGGAGGGAGGACCTCGCCTTGCTCCCGCCTCACCGCTTGGATTGACTGGCGGAAGGGGAAGTGGGGCGGGGGGGGGCGCAGGCGGCGGTGGGGAAGATGGCGTACCAGAGCCTCCGGCTGGAGTACCTGCAGATCCCACCAGTCAGCCGCGCCTACACCACCGCCTGCGTCCTCACCACCGCCGCTGTGGTGAGCAGCTGCAGCGCCAGCTTCTCGTTATCCGGGCCGGATATGACCAAGTCCTTAGGAAACTGGGGCTTAGGCTTCGGGGAAACCCAGAGGGGTTGGTCACAGGGGTGGGTGGAGGCGTACAGCACTCACTTTGGGGTCGCAATGGCCCGGAGAGTGCTTATCCAGTGACCCGAGAAGGGATGCTTCTCCGTGAGGGGTGGAGGATCAGGCCTGCAGGTCAGTTTTTGAGAGATGAAGGCCGGACCTATAGCAAGTCAGGGCTGCGGGAGCCGCCCACCCAGGAAACGTGTCTCAGAACTCTGGCGATGGCCAAGTGGTAAGGTGGTGACTAGTGGGAGGTAGGCCCGCTTAATGAAGAAACACATGTTGAGGATAGAAAGCTAGAAGTTGTCGAGAGGGAAAAGTTTTGAAAGAAAGAGTCTAGATAGAGAGGTTGGCTGGAAGCACCCAGCCCTGACGGCGGCAGGGTCTTGAGTCTCGGTTCTCTGGAGTGAGGGTGTTGCTTCACACAGCTGTTTCAGGTGGTGCCCGTGAGATGGGCAGATTCGTGGCAGCTGATATCACCCCCTGCCTCCCATGCCCTCATGTCAGCGTTACCTATTGCAACATAAAACGAACTTTTACTTTGTGTTAGGTGTTGGGGATACAAAGAATTATACCAGTTCTAGAGAATTCTTTCCAACCTCTTCTGGCCTGAGAAGAAAGCCTTAAAGGATTCGGTCTAAGTGATGGAGAATTAGAAATTTCTAGGCCTACTAATCCTTGGTTGTACATGATGAAATTTTGTTTCTTGACTGATTTGCTCTAAGAAGTTCTTTTTCTATTTCAGCAGTTGGAATTGATCACACCTTTTCAGTTGTACTTCAATCCTGAATTAATCTTCAAACACTTTCAAGTAAGTGGTCCGTCGCAACTATGGTCGTTTCAGTTTTTTACTTGTTTTTCTTACTTTTTGGTAGCAAATCTTGCCAGACACTGTATCTCAAAAAAGAATTCGGTTGGAATATTTGGTTGTGAGTCTTATTGTGGAGGATATAAAGCAGTGACTTGGAAGCCTGATTGGGCTTCAGAATCATCTAGGGAGCTTTTAAGAGAGTCTCAAGCTCCTCATGTACCAAATTGTAATCACCAAGAGTAGGAATTAAGAATCTGTATTTCATTGTTAAAGTTCCCTGCACGGTTCTGATTTGATTTATCCGGTTCCTATATTTAGGTATCACTAGTTCAGAGTTATTGTAGTTTGAGAGGAGACTGACCAGCCAGCAACCCAGGGAGAATCTCACAGGGTGCCCTGATTTTGTCCACTCACCACCTGACACCTCCACCAACTTGGTGGTGTTGTCACTCTGGTCCAGTTCAGAAACTATTAGTGCTTGTTAAGTGACCCATTTTTCAGGGATCAGATCATACTAACCAAACTCCAAAAGACCAATATCTAAAACAACATGCCAATTTATTAGATTACCGTGGGAGATAGTCCTTTTCAGTAATTAGAATGCTAAAAGAGAGATGTGTTTTCCTGCTCCAGGATGATCATATAAGGCTATAGTTGGAGTCAGAGAGAGTCCCAAAAGCCAGTAATTCTGTCTCTACATATGCTAGTCTCTCTGTCTCGAATGGGTTTCATTCATTTTATACCCATTGAACTCCAGCTTGCCTTTCAACACACAGCTTTTGTGTAGCCTTCTCAGATGCATCCTCCTTTGTGTCCCTAGGGTATCTGTAAATACTTCTTTTAGAGCATCTCCACCTTGTACTTGGACTTATTTATATGCATCTCTCCTCAGTAGGTTGAGGACTCTAAACTCCTGGATGCAGTTAGCATGCAGAACTGAATTGTTTCCACTTTAATAGTCATCAACTCTTAAGAATTTAATGATATCTATAGCAGTCCTGTGGACTCTTGTTACTGCCGTCTTCTTCAGTACTCACGTGGTCCTTGCTGGGAGCTGTGGCTGCATCCAAGCATTTCTTCCTGTTAGCTTGCTTGGCAGGATTTCGCCTGGGGTTAACTCTTGACAACACTGTGTATCTGCACTCGGCGTTAGGAGTTCTGTTTGAATTCAGAGTCTCCCTCTACAGGCTGTGTGTCCTTGGGCAAGCCATTTAAAAATGATCCAAGTCTTGGGCCGGCCCAGTGGCACAGTGTTAAGTGTGCACGTTCAGCTTCGGTGGCCCGGGGTTCGCTGGTTCAGAACCCAGGTGCGGACATGGCACTGCTTGGCAAAAGCCATGCTGTGGTAGGCGTCCCACATATAAAGTAGAGGAAGATGGGCACAGATGTTAGCTCAGGGCCAGGTTTCCTCAGCAAAAAGAGGAGGACTGGCAGTAGTTAGCTCAGGGCTAATCTTCCTCAAAAAAAAAAAAAAAAATCCAAGTCTCTTAGTTTTCTCATCTGTGAATTGGGGATGGTAGTACCAGCTTGGTACTACTTGTGGTCTCACAGGATTATTAAGATCACATGAGATAATAAAATACATTAAAACACTTTAAAATGTTAAGTGCTCTACCATTGTGAGTAGTTGTTTTTATTGCAGTGTGGATGGATTGAGTAGGGAAGAGCATATCAGGGTTTCCAACATGAAAATGAGTGTCTTTGCATCCACCAATTAGACTGGAATTATTAGAGCATTAGGTCTTTACTTGTAGGGAAGTAGTTATTTGTTCAGACCAGAACTTGAGTATTTGCTTTAGAATTACTCTTTACTCTGATGTTTCTGACTGCCTAGTATTGAAACATTTCTTGGCAGTTTATATTAGGTCCCTGGAGTTTTCCTCTGGTATCGCAAGACTATTCGTTAGATTGTGATACTGCATATGTGACAGCACTGTTTTCTCTTCTGCAAATTAACCTAGTCTTGCCATCAAACTTTTTCCATCATTTGCCTGACCGTATGGTGTGGGCTTTCTTTAAAAGATGATCACAAATTCAAGTTTTCTGTCATGTTATCCTTACAAATGTCAAGGGCTGAGTGATATCTTTCACACTTTCAACTAGAAGCAGGATAAAAGTCCGATGTCAGATTGTGTGCCCCACTTTTTAGTTCAAAACATAGTATTACCCTATCTTGGCCTTTCAACCATCGTAGTCATAGAATATCTCTTTTGTCTTAATATGGACATGTTTCCTCGTGTATTTTACTTAATCTATCTTTCTCGATTTTTTTCCTTTTAACAGATATGGAGGCTAATCACCAATTTCTTATTTTTTGGGCCAGTTGGATTCAATTTTTTATTTAACATGATTTTTCTGTATCCTTTATTAAGTGAAGTTACATAAAAATTTAGGCTTACTTAGGAAATACAATATTAAGTTGAAATTATTAATCCTGTTATTTTTGTAAACATGTTAGCTTAACTTCTGGGTACTGGCTCAGTGGTACACAGAGTAGTTGGTCAGACAGTAATGCTTTGAGAGTGCTTGTAGGTCATTGTTCAAATGGGAGGTTTAAAGCCAGAAAATCACATTTCTGCCCATAAGCCACTTAAAAATCTGATCAAAGAAGAGAAGTGATTTGAGTCATACTTGCAAAATCACATCAGCAGGGACCAAGTGATAAAACACCACCTGAGTACAGTGATAATTGACAGTTTGGTATAGGTTTGGGAGTGGGCTCGTGAGGCATGGAGAACTGGAGATCTCCTTGGATCTTGGTTACTAGTTCTACTGACTGATAAGACAGTGCCATGATGTCTGCCGGGCTGCCATGTTCCGGTTTCTTGAAAGAGAGGAAGAACTGTGCTCTGGTCAGATGGTAATTGGGGCCACTGAGCAGGGCGTTCCCCCTCCATCCCCACCCTCTGGATTAAGAGGGAGTTCCAGCTCACCTTGTCTGCAGTAGACAGAGGACCTTGTAGGAGTGACAGGATTCCTGCCCCAGGATGGATTCCTGTGTCTCCTATATGGTATACCATTCTGGTAAGTTTAAATATAATTGATTTTTTTCATCGCAATGCATCTTTATTAACTGAGGTGTAGAAATGCTTAATATTCCTAGCCTGAAAAAGTAGATTATCACGCAAGGCTTCTTGTTGGGGATTTCTTCCAAGTTAGGTTATGAAAAAGCAAGGGTGGTGCAGATTATGGTGTGGCTGAACATGGGAAAGACAGTACCAGTTTGAGAAGGTTGACTAGGTGACTGGAAGCATGTTTGTGCAGCATCTGGCCTAGTTCCCCAGTCAGGAACAGTTTTTGTGAAATAGGAGCTGGTCTTCACCTTGCCTAAAATGTCTGGTAAAAGAGAAATAACCATACTACCACTCATAAACATTCTTAGAGAAATGAAGCCTTGACTTACAAATAATGTGGAGTCCCAGTGTACTTAAGTGCTACGTTAAATTTTACTTTCTTCATATTTGTGTGCTTAACATTTTCTTAACTTGTAACTTAAGATATCGTTACTGTCGAATGCTAGAAGAAGGCTCTTTCCGAGGTCGGACAGCAGACTTTGTATTTATGTTCCTTTTTGGTGGATTCTTAATGACTGTATCCTTCAACAAATAGAACAACTACAGGAAAATGTGAAAGAACACCCTCTCTCTTCCTAAAGCTTTTCATCTGTCTCCCACAACCCGCTAGGTCTTCTGAACAAACAGATAAAAGTAGACCTCTAGGTTTTAGCTTCAGGATGCTACTGTTTAATTTCCAGCATACTTTATGTGGCAGCTTTCTAAGCCTAGCGGTCGGACAGGATGCTTTTCTACTGTGAGCAAGTCAGAGGAACTTTTAACCGAGGTGGGTTACAATTAAGTGTCTTAGATATATTATTGTTGATGGTGTACTTCGCTCTTAAACTAAGTTGGTGAGACATTTATTTGGTCATATCAAAACTGATAAATTATTTTTTTAGAAAAGAATTTTCATCTAAATAACAGACTTGAATATAGTCCTGTCTGACAAGATGGTTTTGCTCCAGCTGGCTTTATTCACCTCTGTACAGGTGCTAATGGTGAGTGAGCTTTCCTGTAATTATAGACCAAGGAATTAACACATTTTCCAAAGAGGCAAGAACTTCATGAAAGCAGAATATTAATTTGAAGTAGCTACAATCCAGATTTGGATTGTAATGATGATTTGGCCTAAGTAGGTTTTTGCCTGATTGCTCTAGGTAATTATTTTCAGGCTTTTTTTTCTCCTAAAGATGTAATTATTGCTTGACCTTCCTAATTCACACTTCATTAGAACACAATCTTGCCAAGTCTTCCCGATTACACGTTTAATGTTGGTATTTTCCTTAATGCCATCTGCTAGCTTTTTGGTTTGTTTGTGAGCTTAGTTTTCTTGGGCCAAGCCTTTACAATAATGCTTGTCTACGTGTGGAGCCGAAGAAACCCATATGTCCGCATGAACTTCTTTGGCCTTCTCAATTTCCAGGCCCCCTTTCTACCCTGGGTGCTCATGGGCTTTTCCTTGTTGTTGGGGAACTCAATCATTGTGGACCTCTTGGGTAAGAGTCTTATCACTACTTTTTCTATTATTTTACTTGTAAGCTTGTTTTGTCACTATTTTCGTGTTTATTCTGCCTGGCCTTCACATATAGCTATTATAGGATTATTTGATAATTATATGCTCAAAGACTATAATCCTGTTTTTTTAATTTTTAGTAATTATGTTGACATTTCGTCCTAAATATAAGGAATATGTATTGGTAGATCCACCTGCAGTTGCGTTTAATCCTCTCCCTCATCCTTTATTTCTGGTTGATTCTAGGTATTGCAGTTGGACACATATATTTTTTCTTGGAAGATGTATTTCCCAATCAGCCTGGTGGAATAAGAATTCTGAAAACACCGTCTATTTTGTGAGTATTAACACCAGGTTATGTGTTCCTTGCAGACAAACCAGGACAGGGTCCATGGTCTGTGTCATCTTGGGCCTCCCATAGCTCCTGGCACACACAGTTCGGGTCAGTAAATATTTGCAGATTGAGCAATCTGGCTGCAGTTGAGGAGCACTTGGATTGGGTAGGAGCAGACAGTGCTGGAGTGGTGGCAGGAGCAAGGTTAACCGGCTCAGGATGTCCTGAGGGTGGCTTGATAATTGCTGTCCTGGATGACCCCTGGCACCTCCCATCCCAGGGAGGAGGCTGCGGTACCAGGAAAGCTGCTGTCTGAGGTTAGAGAGGTGAGGTAGCAAAATGGGCGAAACTGATTGAAGGCAAGCATCTAATGGTGGAATTTCTGGCCTTCCAAGGAGGTGGGAGAGAGAAGCAGTGACTCAGAGTGAAGATAGCTTTGGGCTAGAAACCAGTTGTAGCTGTTCCACGGACCAGCTACGTAGTTTTAAGTGAGTCCCTTCTCCTTTTTTGCACTTCAGTTTCCTGAGGGTAGATCTTTGATTTATAGGACCTCTTTGTACTCCAGAATTTTGTGTGCTTGAGATATACTGCATTAAAAAGGGCTCACTTGAGGAGGAAAATTTGAGTTTTTATTATAAAGTGTTGGTTGTGCAATAGTTAAGCAAAAAGAAGAAAGTAAAATCCTCCATAATGCCACCACTTAGATAGAACTGTGGCTACCATTCTTAGCTTTTTCTTTCTTTCTATTTTTTTGCTGAGGAAGATTTGCCCTGAGCTAACTTCTGTTGCCAATCTTTCCCCTTTTTTGTTTGAGGAAGATTAGCCCTGAGCTATCATCTGTGCCAGTCTTCCTTTATTTTGTTAGTAGGTTATCGCCACAGCCGGGTTGACAAGTGGTGTAGGTCTGCGCCCCGGATATGAACCCATGAACCCAGGCTGCTGGAGCAGAGTGCGCCAAACTTAACTACTATGCCACAGGGCTGGCCCTCCATTGTTAGCTTTTTGCTGTGTATTCTTCAGTCTTTTACTGTCTGTGTACTTTTTAAAAATGATATTTCACAACCTTCTTTTTAACGTAATATGTCATAATCATTTTTCCATCATAAATGTCCTACAAAGTTGTAACCGCTACATGATACCTCATTGTATGAACATAGCATGATTTTACTAATCCCTTACTGGTGGACATTGATGTTAGTTCTTGCTTTTCCCTTCTGTAATTGGAGTGGTGAACATCCTAACAGCTAAATCTTTGCACACATCCATGATTATTTTCAAAGGATAAATTCCTAGAAGTGGAATTGCTATTTTGCTTATTGCCAAATTGTCCTTGAAAATGGATGTTCAAGTTTACATTTCTACCAGCAATGTATGTGTCCATTTCCCCACATCCTTGTCAAATGTGGGAGGTATTATATTTACCCTTTTCTAGTTTGATAGCTATAAGATGGTGTCTCATTTTTTACAATTGTTTTTCCTAAAAATTTGAAAGTTTCAGACTTACAGAAAATTATACACAGTATAAAGGACTTTTTTCCCCTTAGGTATTTAAAATTAAATTGTCGCTCTAATGTCCCAAGACCCCCATTAATATGTATTTTCTATAAACAAGGACATTTTTCTATGTATTCAAAATCAGGAAATAAACATTAATCCTGAGACCCAATTCCACTTTGGGCAGCATCCTAATAGTGTTCTTTATAGCAAAAGAATCCAGTTCAGATTCCGGTGCCGCATTTGGTTATCACGTCTCTTTAGTCTCCTTCAGTCTGGAACAGCTCCTCAGTCTTACCTTGACTTTCATGAAATTGACATTTTTGAAGATATAGGCCCGTTTTGTAGAATGCCTCTCAATTTGGATTTGTCTAATGTTCCCTCACATTTAGGTTCAGGTTCTGCATCTTTGGCAGGAATACAGAGAAGTGATGCTGTGTTCCAGCTGTAGCCTGTTAACACAGAATTTTAATTTGTTGACTCTGTCAAAGTGGTAGTAATCACTCTGATTACTTGATTAAGGTGTCTGAGGCTTCTCCACTGTAAAGTTACTTTTTTCTTTCATAATTTAAGTGTTTTGTGGAAAGGTTCTTTGAGATTATGTAAGTATCCCATTCCTTACCAAATTTCAATTAATTTATATCTTCATGAATTCATGGTTTCATGTTTTATTCATGGATTATAAACCCTTATTATCATTATTTATTTTGATCCTCATACTGTCCCAGATTTGGCTAAGAGGAAGCCCTTCAAAGTGGCTTCTAAGTACTTTTCAGTATGTTCCCATCTTATTTTTTTAGCAATTTTTTACTTTCTGGTCCAAAAAGATATCCCAGGCTTATCTTTTGCTTTCCTAGAATCAGCTATTTCTTCTAGGAACCCTAGTTCCTTTCCAGTGAAGAATGGTAGTTAGAAGCCAAGATCTGGGTGCTAGATGTGCTCATGGCCTTTGGAGTGTTACTGTTCCCAAGTCCTCTCGATGAACAGAGCAGGGGAATTATATGTATGCATATGAGTGTATGCACATCTGTATTTTTATGTCTACAGTCATGCGCCACCTAATGACGCTTCAGTTAACTACAGCCCCGTGAGATTAGTACCATATAGCTAGGTGTGTAGGAGGCTGTTCCATCTAGGTTTGCGTTAAGTACTCTCTGATGTTCACACGACAAAATCACCACATGACGCACTTCTCAGAACATATCCCCATTGTTAAGCGACACGTGACTGTATTTATTTTTTAAAACATGGGTTTCTACTGATACTCCCAGTTCTAGTACAAATCCACATGATTCGTTCTAGTTTTTTTCCTTTCTGTATTTTTCCTCCAGTGTTTCATCATGAAAATTTCCAAACTTACAGAAAAGTGGAAAAAAATTATACAGTGAACATCATTTACCTACCACATAGATTCTAAAATTAATATTTTATTACTGTTTTTGCTTTTTGTACATCTATCCTTCTGTCTTTCCATTCCAATATACTTAATTCTCTAAATAGTATATATATCACTAACTTGAGTTCTTTATATGCAGCAAAATACACAAATCTCAGTGTGTCAACTAACGGGTTTCCATAAATGCACACATCTGTGTAACCCAAATCCTTATCAAGATAAGAAAATTAACCATTACCCACAAGGTTCCCTGTCAGTCCTTGCCCCCAACCCCTGAGAGCAACTGCTATACTGATTTTGTGCCCCCGTAGATTAGCTTTGCATGTTCTGCACTTCCTGAGTGGAATCATACAGTACGATGTACTCCTTGGTATAAGGCCTCTTTCGTTCAACATAATGTTTTTGAAATGTATCTACATTGTTGCACATATCAGTAATTTGTTCTTTTTTTTTTGCTGAGTAGTATTCCATTGTATAAATATACCACCCTTTTCCGTATTTCCTTATTCTCACTGACAGTGAGAGACCTGATTCCTATTATCATTAATATATTTACTTATTTAATTAATGCCCCATATATAACCATCCTCATCGCTGTCTCCCCCGCCCGTGTGGATGCCTTGCTTCTCCTGCTCCACCTCGGATTCTCCATGTCGGGCTGCCATCTCCTGGGGATGCCTTCCTTACCCTAACTCAGGCTCTGACATGTTGAACCTGACCACCTCCATGTGAGCGTGCCCGGGTGGGCTCTTGACTCCCTGTGCCAGCTGCTCTCCCCACCCCTGTCCTCCTCTGCCCTCCAGGGACACCTACTTTGTTCTGCTCCACCTAATGTTTGGGAAGTGGAAGGGGTCTCAGTTTTTAATATGCTTTCCTTTAACTATTGTGAGAGCAAACATTTTTATCTTTATTGACCATTTGGATTTCTTTCTTCCTTTTTTTTTTTTTTTTTTGGTGAAGAAGATTCACTCTGAGCTAACATCTGTTGCCAATCTTCCCTTTTTTTTGACTTGAGAAAGATTAGCCCTAAGCTAACATCCGTGCCTGTCTTCCTCTCTTTTGTGTGTGGGTCGAGTGGTGTAGGTCCTCTTGACAAGTGGTGTTGGTCCGTGCCTGGGATCGGAACCTGCGAACCTGGACTGCCGAAGTGGAGCATGCCAGACTTAACCACTGTGTCACAGGGCGGGCCCTGGATTTCCTTTTTGAATTGCCTATTCAATCCTATATTTTTTCATTGGTGTGTGTGTTTGTTTTTACTGTTAATTTGTAAGAATTAAAGGAGCTCATTTTGAAAGATAAATGCTTTTTCTGACCCCAGGGTGAAATAGAGGTTTTCAGATACATTTCTAATTTTATCAGCTGTAGGCAAGTACAATTAGAAATATGAGTGCAAACAGGGGATGCTGCTTTTTAATGGTTAATTCTTTAAGGAGACTTTGAATGACTATATAATAAATATTACATAAAAAAATCTTTTGGACATTTACTATCCCTTCCTATGCTCTGCAGTAATTTTTCTCGGAATAACTTGTTAATTTTTTAAAGATTTTAATTGTGGTAAAATACACATAAAATTTATCATCTTGTACATTGTAAGTGTACAGTTCAGTGGCATTAAGTGCATTCACATTGTACTTCTGTCACCACCATCCATCCATAGCACTGTTTTCATATTGCAAAACTGCAACTCTGTCCCCATTAAACAATAACTTCCCATTCCCCTCTCTCCCCAGCCCTTGACAACTACTATTCGACTTTCTGTCTCTGAGTTTGACTACTCTGTACTCTAGGTTCCTCATGTAAGTGGAATCATACAGTATTTGTCCTTTTGTGACCAGCTTATTTCACTTCGCATACTGTTTTCAAGGTTCATCCATGTTGTAACATGTACCAGAATTTCTTTTTAAGACTGAATAATATTCCATTGTATGTATAGACCAGTTTGTTTATGCATTCATCTGTCCAGGGATACTGGGTAATACCTTGGTTGAGGAGAGACATTCATGATAAATTAAGTGAAAATCAGGTTACAAAACAGAAGTAATATGATCTAACTTTTGTAAAATTACTTACATAAAAATTCTGGAAGAATAATGACTAACTTCAGTAAGGATTATCTCTGGGGATTTAGGATGTTTTGCTCATCTATATTGCCTGTTTGCCTGTTTTCTCTGCAACATACATGTATTGCTTGTGTAGTTAAAATTAGTAAAGGAGGTAAAAGTTAATGTAAATGTTAAATAATTATGGATACCTTCAAAATATAACTATTTGATTGGCAGGCAGATGCAATGCTTGTCCATTGGTGGAAACCCTGTGGATCTTTACTGATCTTGCGGTATTTCAGACTAAGATGACTCTGGGACTAAATTATATCCATTGCCTGTCTTTTAGGAAGGCTATTTTTGATACACCGGATGAGGATCCAAATTACAATCCACTACCTGAAGAGCAGCCAGGAGGCTTCGCCTGGGGTGAGGGCCAGCGCCTCGGCGGATAAAGCGGCAGTGCCAATAATGAGACCCAGCTGGGGAGGACTCACTGACATGCCCATTGGGATTCTTTTATCCTTTGTATTGGAGACGTGTGGACACTTTCGACAGCTTGACAGATTTTAACTCCAGAAGCACTTTATGAAATGGTACACTGATTAATCCAGAAGACATTTCCAGCAGTTTGCCAGTGGTTCCTCAATACACTGGTACTGAAAGTGTAATCTCTCGGAGCCAAAAAACTGGAGAAACAAACACCCTGCCGCCTCTAACGAACAAGTACATGAGTACTTGGGTTCTATGGTGTAAGGCAGAGCTTTTTCCTCCTCTTCTTCTTTGATAGATGAGGTCATGGTGTAAATGGAAGTTTCAGAGAGGACAAAATAAAACTGAATTCCATCTCTCTCTCACTGAATTAAAGCTTTTGTGTGTGATCTTTTAAATTATGATCCTGTATTCTAGCTCTCCTGCATAGGTCTGAGCTCAGAGCAATTGACATGCTCACTCTTCCTGTGTCTTCACGGCTTTTGACTGGATTTCATTTCAAGATTGGAAGTATGTGGCTGTTATACTGTGGCTGTATACACATCTTACTAATGCAGAATGCCAGCTCCACTAGGAAGAAGATTTAGTTCTGTTGTCCAGATAGTTTGTTCTCCATCTGGATTTTGCAGAACTTGAAGTTGTCAGACAATGTGGAAAAAAGGGGGAGGGTGGTTCTTGTAGCAGCAGGAATTCAGCTATGGGAGAGTCTCCTATAAGTGAAAAGCAAATATGGCATCTTATTTACTCTGCTTGCATTTCTCCAGTAAGAAATATCCAAGGAAAGACAGGTAATGGCCACATCTTGGAAAACAACAGGAAGATCTTCTTTAGACCTGGAAAGCAAGTTAGAATGTTGACTTTGGAGCCAGAAGAACAGGTACTAGTTAGGCCGGGATCCGTTTCTCCTGGGTCTTTGGCTGGTTGACCTTTGTCATTTGTTTCATCAAAAGCCAAAAAGCTTTACATGGTATACCTTCCCAATCAGGTAGAAATTAGACAGGGTCGCAGAAGTAGGTAGTTAATACCTGTGGTTCAGTAAATACCTAAAATATTAACTTTTCTCAGTTTCAGCAGGTTTGCATTCACACTGCTTAAGTAATTCAGAGGACCCAGAGGAATAAAATGGACACCCCCACAGAAGAGATTATTTCAAACAGCTTTCATAAGCAGCATGTAGGTACAGGACCTACATTTTCCAAGTAGTTCCAGCCCAACTAAGTGATAGCTTCCTAGAGTGTGAGATTTTCCTCAGAAAGATGGGTGTGAGGTTTAGATTAAACATAATAAACATATTAAATAGGAATTTTTGGATTGTTTGTGAAGTGAAAAGTCTTTTAATATCTAAATGGAATATGCATAAGTAATAGAATTTAATATGGATATTTTACATGTTGCTAGTCAGTAACTTTGAATATGATTGTTGCAATTTTATGGAACTTGGGTTAATGGGACTGCTTTTTTGTCCTAAGTGGTTTAAAAAATATCTTTCAAGTTTAAATGCCAATCTTAGAATGTATAATCCTTATGGGATTCTTAAATTTTGTCATATCTTGTCTTTGTTCAAGAAAGCTTGAATTTAATTAGACGGGTTTTTCTTAATTGTTTATTTGGGGCTAGAAATAGGTTTCTCTAGTTTTATTTGTCCTCCCTTAGTTAACTTTGAGTTATCCAGTTCATGGAACTTTTGTGGTAAAATTTTAATCCTAAAATCTGTTCACTGTTCATTTAAGTAAGGGATGTCTGTACATATTGATGACTGGCTAAAAACAGGAAACAAGTTTTGAATTTATGGCCTAAACACAGTCAGTGACGGGATTTTGATTTCTCTGATTTTGGGTGAGAATTGCTGCGGCAGGATGTCCTACTGTGCTACTACACTGTGTCCTGCTCGGTGGGACTTTGAATCACTGACCTCTTAGCAGTTTGGCCAGTCCCACTACCACCGTCCCTAGCCCGTGTGGCTTGACAGGACACCTAGGCTTACGTGGACATCAGGAAAGTCCTCACTTCTTCCCAGTTTACCTCTCAGTCTTACTTCTCCCAGAACACACTTCTTTTTCATAATGCAAGTCAACTGAAAAGTGAGATTTGATATATGGCTTGTGACCGCTTACCTGACATACATAGAATTTAAGGGATTCCTGGATTCTCCCAGTAATACTGAAAAGCACACCTGACTAAGGCGTAGGGTTTTTTGTTGTAGAAATACAGTATATGTTCATTTGAAAAAATGGACGTGCAAATTGCATCTCCCTAGGAGATTAATTTTATATACATTTTGGTGTGTTTTTTCACTATGGATTTCTATTTGTTTCTCTCTTCCACTTGTTCTTTTTCCATGTCACTCTTGTATTTCCTAATAGCTTTCATACAGCTTGTGTAGTCTCTCTAAGCAGAGAGCACCCAAGTCCTGGATCTTGGAAATGAAACCCTCACTCTGTCTCGGGGGCCTATGAAAATTAGGAACTATTGGAGCTATTGGCATGTTGGGTAAGGGGCTTCCTAGAATTGTCATTTAACCTTGATAGCATTTGATGTTGTGGCTGTATTTTCCTTTGACAGGTGAATGCCATCCGTGTTGCTAGTCACAATACTGCCATTGTTTTCAGTGTTCTGTAGGATGTCCCCTAAACTCCTTGCATATTTTATGAGTTTGCATTAAACTTGTTGAACTTTGTATGATCAAGTTCAAGTGTATGCGTACTTCTCTGCTCAGAAATTCACAGTGACTCCTTAGGAAGCCCCCATGTCAAATTCATACTTTCTGTCTTCCTCTGAACCTTACTCCCACTTCTACTGAACAGGAATCTCAATTTAAGTCTCTTCAGTCCTTCAAGGCCTGGCCCCGTTCCTGGCTCCTCAAAAGGTCTTGACACTAGGGCCTATTTCATTGTCTTTCTTTGAGTCCCTATAAAGCTTCAAGTCTGTACAACATACTCTTACACCAAATTATATATTGTCTTGTACTCTTCCTAGCTGGTACATGTATATTAGTCTTGTCTCCCTCATGAGAATGTAAGCTCCTTAAGGGCAGGGACCATGTCTTAAATTTTTGTATCCACCACAGTGCCTAGCACAGTGCTTGGCACATGGGTGCTGAATAAATACTTTGTTTATCGATCAGCAAACTATTATCTGGTATTTTTAATTACAGAGAGATTAATGTGTGTGCTTGCAAGCTTGTACTTAGTTACCAAGGCTTTATGATTGTCTCAAAGCGGGAATAAAACACAATTGAGGGCAGTGGTTTGGTGGTCAGACAAGCCAGCCAATAGCAGTGCCCACCAGCTGGTATGGTCATGGTAAGAACAGATAGTTAAGTCCACAGACCATCTCAGACGAGTTAAGAAAAATGTGTCTGACAATTCACTTTTTGGAAGAAGAGCCCAGATAATCTTTGACTAGTTACTAGCTTGTGATCATCTGCATGTGAAAGCCACTTAACCACAAGAGACTTTTCTTTTGGAGGGATAGCTGGGTCATTAGGCCAGAAATTATGGGTGAGTTACCCACACATGTGGTTTATTTTGCCTGTACCATTTAAGAAAATTTTTTAGAGCCAACATTTAAAATTGACAGATTTCACATGAAAATCTTCATTTTTGGCTTTTCCAGAAAAAACTGGAAGATCTGGCAATACCAGGCCTGCATGGCAGCTATTGCCTAGAGGTAACTAGTGACTGCTTCTAGAGATAGGGCATGTGCTCTATCAAGAGATTATTTCACCCATTTATGTTACCTACCTGGACTCTTGAAATCATTTGGAGCATATGTCTCCTGCATTAGGTTACTCTGGAAGGCACACTGGGAAAGAGGGCTGACATCTGTCTTTTACATACTCAAGGTCCATAGTTTGAGAGTTAATATTTAGCTATTGCTATGGTTTGGATGTTTGTGCCCCCCCAAATTCATATGTTGAAATCCTAGTGCCTGAGTGACAGTATTAGGAAGTGGGGACTTTGGGAGGTGCTTAAATCACATGGTGGAACCTTCATGAATGGGATTAATGCCTTATAAAAAAGCTCCAGGGAGATCCATAGCCCCTTCCATCATGTGAGGATACAGAAAGAAGGCGGCAGCGTTGAACCAGGAATAGGGCCCTCACCAGAAAGGGACCATGCTAGTGCCTTGATCTTGGACTTCCCAACCTCCAGACTGTGAGCAATAAATTACTGTTGTTTATAAGCCACCTGATCTGCAGTATTTTGTTATAGCAGCCTGAACAGACTAAGACAGTTATTTTCCCTTTTGGTTTTGGGTTGCCTTTCTAAGTTAATATTTAGGGGTAAAAAGTGAGATTTTGTCATTTTATTCTTAAACGCATATCTGCTATTAGTTCAACATGCACATTTCCAGTAACCCCTCGTCACTATACTGTCAGCAACTAGAGGAAAATTACCTCTGAGCTGGAGGAAAGGGAAAGGTGGGCTATTGGTTTTTTTTCTTCTTCTTCTCCCCAAAGCCCCCCAGCACATAGTTGTATATTCTAGTTGTGAGCACCTCTGGTTGTGCTATGTGGGACACCGCCTCAGCGTGGCCTGATGAGCGGTGCCATGTCCATGCCCAGGATACGAACCAGTGAAACCCTGGGCCGTGGAAGCTGACCGTGGGAACTTAACCACTTGGTCACCTGGCCAGCCCCAGGAGGGTTTTTAACAGGTTCACAAACCGGGTGAGTTTCATGGAAATGAACTTCAGAAGATGGCCAAAGTCCTTCACATGGGTTATAAAGCTTATGATGAATTCTCTGGAAATCACATTTCCTGTATGCAGAGGAAATTGCTGCTTGCCAGTCCTTCTGTGGCGAACTAGCAAATTATCTGAGCTTTGAATTTAGAAGGGGAAGGAGGAACTAGTTATATCCTATTTTCCCCCTGGAGTTCTGAATCTTTCCTTGATTGGTGTGTGAATGATGGGGCTGGGGAGCCTTGTGGAGAGCTTGAGAGTCTGACAGGAATAGTTGGAGAAAGGAAGGGTAAATTTTAGTTCCATTGAACTCCCTCTTTTCCTGCAGACTATGTCCAGTAAGACAGTCACTTTCTGAGGAGAACAGATGATTGTCATAGAATATATCATATACCTCCTTCCTCTTCTGTAACACAAGGTGATCACCAGTTTCCTTTTCAACATTCAGATTTTGTGCCATCTGAATGACTTTAAGTAATCTCAGAGGCTCAGTTTCTTCATCTGTAAATTGGCGATACTATCAATATCTACCATATCAAATAAGTTATTTAGAGGATCAAATAATGCAACTGTTTGTGTTTTCTTCCTCACAAAATTAAGTACTTTCCTGGAAGAGCGAGTATTATTGTGAACAGAGAAGGGAAAACGCATGTTTACCGGAAAGTGTTACCAGGACAATAAAACAGTCAAGGAGAAGACTGTCATTATCCAAGGTTAAGGTCCCGCGGAACGGTACGCCCGGTCTTTCGCTGTTGTCTCTTCGGGCCTTTTTTCCGTTGTACCTTAGACGCTGCTCACCCCGGCCTCAGGAAGTGAAAGCCTTCCCAAGCTCCCAGTGCATGCTGGGAGTTGCGGTCCCTGTCCTAAAGGCTGGGGGTGGCGGTGAGGACCTGGATGGCTGCGGGAGCCGCCAGCACGTGGCGGGAAGGGGCGGCGCGCGCTAGCTGTCTGGTCCCGGGAGCGGCAGCCGCTGCCCGTCCTCGCGCCTCGTGTTGCGGTGCCCTCCCGACATGCCCGAGGAGGCGGGCTTCCCGCCGGCCAAGAGGTTCCGGCCGGCCTCTGGGCCTCCGAGCCGCGCCGGGTCCTGCCCTCCCGGGAGGCGCGTGGTAATGCTGCTGACTGCGGGCGGCGGCGGCGGCGGGGGAGGAGGCCGGAGGCCGCAACCGCCCCTGGCCCAGCCCGCGGCCAGCCCCTACCCCGAGGCTGTGGAGCTGCAGCGCCGGAGTCTGCCCATCTTCCAGGCGCGGGGGCAGCTGTTGGCCCAGCTCCGGAACCTGGACAGCGCCGTCCTCATCGGTGAGTGGCCCGCGGGCGCCTCCTTCCAGCCTCCCCGCTCGTGGCTCTGCGAGAGCGGGTCGTCTTAGGTGCCTCTCGCCCTCTTTCATTCGTTTCTACAACAAAACTGACCGTTTTTTCTATTCCAAACCCGGAGAGGGGCCTCGGGGAGAGTCAGGCAGCCCAGTCCTGGAGGTGCTTACAGCCCAGTGGGCGTGCCCAACGTGTTAGGCAAAGACTCACCTTCCGTGTGAAAGGGTAGAGTGGTGTACCGGGGGCTTTGGGAGCCTAGAGGAGTGGGTCTGAGCCAGTCTGGGAGGAGGCGGCGGGGGAGGTGGTCCCCGAAGGAGGACAGTCTGCCCAAAAGGGAGAACCTGCAGCGTAGGAGACGTAGTGGAGGCGAGGAACAGTCCATTCTGTCTGGGAGTAGTAGTTTCTGGTGCATGAACTAAGAGGCAGAATTGTGGGTCGAGGACTGATTGCAAGGGGCTTTAATTCCTAACGTTTAAGTAAGGGGAGTTCCTGGAGGACAGAGAGGATGACCCAGGAGAGCCGTAGTCGTAGGAATGGAGTTGTAAGAAGGGAGTGGACAGATAGCACCAATGAGGGCCAGTAATATATAGACCAGAAAATGCCCACTGGATTTGGATGTGACGTATTGATTGTGGATCCCATGGAGCACCATTTCAGCAGAGCTGTGTGGTATGCGTTGTCACTGGGCTGAGGAGTAAGTAGGAGGTGAGGGAATGAAGGCAGTGGGAGCAGGCTTCTGTTTTGAGAAAAAGACAGGAAGGGAGCTGAGAACTTGCAAGTATTCCTAGATTGAGGGGAAGAACTCAGTAGAGAGGGAGGCTGAAGGTGGAAAGCAGGCACTAACAGAGCAGAGCCCAAGGGGCATGAGGAAGGGGGACACTACAACAAGGGCTACAGGCATAGTGGCCTGAAATATGGAGAAGATACCCAAGAGGCTGGGGGGCTGCAGAAAGGAGGTAAGAATAGGTGTGACTGCAGAATGTAGGGAGATGCAGAGGGAGATCACATTTGAGGACTCGCTTTTTCTATGAAATAGGCACAGGAGCTCTGCTGAGAATGGGAGTCATAGGGCCTCACGTGGGCCCTCGGGGAGGATGGGGACAGAAGACAGGCTGCAAAAGCAAGAAAAGGATCAATAGTAGTGCTGGTACCTGGGTGCGTTTGGCCCCACTACAAACTCAGGTCTTTGTCTGTGCAGTTGGGTTATTTTACTTTAGTGATGCTCAGTTGCCTGGTGTGGGAGCAGAAAAGATGGACAGGGAGACATTGATTCAAGTTAGGGGTTTTGCCTGGTGGATTCAGTGGGAGGAATGCAGAAAAATCAAATTTTTAGTCCATGATTCTTGGCCAGGTCAGGAAGGATGAGCAGTCAGAGAGGAGGAAATACAGGAATAATACAGGACTATAAGACTCTGAGGTCAGAGAGGTGTAGTGGTGGCCAGGGAGGGGAAGGATGCGCAGGTTTACTGAGTTCTTTGTTCTAATTAGGCATTGTTAAAGCAACCCACAGAGGGCAGGAAATAACACTAGGTGCTTGCTGTATGCAGGACGTTCAAGTACATGGAAGCGACAGACAGACCTTCTCTGCCTTCCAAGAGCTTCCGGTATTGCAGGAGGACAGAAATGTTAAAACACTTCTGCATAATGTAGGGTGGTCAGTGCTGGAGGAGAGAGGAACAAGGCACTGAGGAGCACAGTGGAGACCACCAGTGCAGCCCAGGGGAGAGAGTTTGAGGTTTAACTCATCCTGTAGAGTTTGTCAGGCAGATGATGACGTGAGAGCAGGTCTTTCACAATAGTGTGGGCAGAGGCGGAGGGTTTGAAAGAAAGCAGGCTAGGGAATGGGGAGGAGTTTGTTATGGCTGCCGTGTATGAGTGGATGTGTCTTCGTGTCAGAATTCATAAATCTCATTTATTCTTTTGAAAGGCACGACATCCTTTTTACATAACAGTTGTATTTCATTTTATGTTTTTACTATACCAGTTACTTATTGTTGAACATTTATATTATTTCCAATTTTTTGTTGTCATGAGCAAAGTTGAATAACACGTCTTTAGTTATTTCTTTAGAATCAATTCCTGCAAGTGGAATTGTGGGTCAAAGAGTATAAACTTTTTAAGGATTTTTCTAATATAATTTGGCCTTCCTAGAAACAATTCCAATGAACACTCCACCAGCAACATACCTGAGTGCCCATTTTCCTGGGGCTTTATCAACTTAGAGTTTTCTGTTTTGTCTTTTCCTTCTGACTTGGTTTGGTGATATCGTTTCAATTTGCATTTAAATGACTTTTATTTTTTCTTAGGGGAAACTGGCTCTGGGAAGACGACTCAGATCCCTCAGTACCTGTACGAAGCGGGCATTAGCCGCCAGGGCGTCATTGCTGTGACCCAGCCTCGCCGCGTGGCTGCCATCTCTCTTGCTACTCGAGTCTCAGATGAGAAAAGAACTGAACTTGGGAAGCTGGTACCCGATTTCTTTGCTAACAGTTCTTATCCCCACACCCCGTGCCCCTGCCTTTTATTTTTCTGAACAAGACTTCTTACACATAGCCAGCTTCTTTCTTGCCACAATTGTTTAGGCCTATCTCAGAGTTTTTGTGGGGTTTTTTTTTTTATCAGTTCCTAAGAGATCAGAGGGTCTGACAGACTATCATTGCCATTTGCTTTGGTTTTGAAATCTGTTGGCAAGTTGGACAAATTGGTTGTTTCCCTTGAGCATTTTTAAAGCTTCAGTAAATTCTGTTAAATCTCTGATCTATACATCTTTCTAAAAAATTGTAAGAGGGCTGGCCCCGTGGCTGAGTGGTTAAAGTTCCGTGCACTCTGCTTTGGCAGCCCGGGTTCGCGTGTTCACGTCCTGGGTGTGGACCTACTCTACTCATCAGCCATGCTATAGAGACATCCTACATACAAAATAGAGGAAGACTGGCACAGATGGTAGCTCAGGGCTTATCTTCCTCAAGCAAAAAATGAGGAAGATTGGCAAATGTTAGCTCAGGGCTAATCTTCCTCATGCACACACACAAAAAAATTGTAAGCATTTTTCTAGTATATATGTGGGTATTGAGAATGAGTCCCTGAACTGTATATAAGTCAGATTTATTTGCATTTGTGTGTGTTTATGCATTTCACTTAAAAACGTCTTGGACGTGTTTTCATATTTGTACATAGCTTCACTTGAAACTATTAAGTAACTAGGGATAGGAGGCTAGTTTTAAATTCTTTGTAATGCTCATCATAATTGCAGTTAAGGGAACATACCTGTTGTCTGTGTCCGCCACCAGCCTGCACGCTCCCGAGGGAGCAGGGAAGATCGGTGTTGGTCCTGTTCACTGTGATAGTGCAAGTGCCTGGCACAATGCTAGTTACATAGTGGCTGTTCAACAAGTGTTTGATGAATGAATAATTTCTCTACACAGGTTGGCTATACAGTGCGCTTCGATGATGTCACCTCAGAAGACACCAGGATCAAGTTCCTGACAGATGGCATGCTTCTGCGTGAAGCAATTTCAGACTCCCTGCTTCGGAAGTACAGCTGTGTCATTTTAGATGAAGCCCACGAACGAACTATCCACACAGATGTGCTCTTTGGAGTGGTGAAAGCTGCACAGAGGAGGCGAAAGGAACTGGGGAAGCTGCCTCTCAAGGTAGGCATAGCAGGCTTAGGAAGGAGGCCCGTGTTTCTTCCTCAGCCTCTTCCCCTCGCCCATCTGCTTCAGAACCAGCGAGAAAGGCTGTCCTGATGTTGTCCCATCCTCCCCTTCCCTCTCATCCACAGGTGGTTGTCATGTCAGCCACGATGGATGTGGACCTGTTCTCTCAGTATTTCAATGGAGCCCCCGTGCTCTACCTGGAGGGTCGGCAGCATCCAATCCAGATTTTTTACACCAAACAGCCTCAGCATGATTACCTGCACGCCGCACTAGTCTCAGTCTTCCAGATCCACCAGGTAGGAATGGGGTGTAAATTCCTGGAAAGGTCTGCCTCACCTTGTAGCTAATAGAGCTTTCAGTCTTAAAAAGCAAAGCTACTGAATGAAGCAAGTTTGTGAGCTGAATCGTTAGGATGGATATTTTTATCCTTTTTTCTGGTTTCTCTTATTTCCTGTGAAAAAGAAAAATAATTCAATTCTGACCAGCATCTTTCCCAGTTGAGCCAGAAAACTTCTATATATTAGAGCGGTGGCTTGCAAACTTTTTTTGATCATAACCCCCAGTCAGAAGCACATTCTATGTTGCAACCTAGTTCATAATATATATAACTGAAATAAGTCTTATGAAATACTGCCTTCTTTACCACGTGTGGTATCCTCTGATATTTTCTATCTCCTTTTAAAAAAAAGTTGGTATTGACCCAATGCTGGGTTCAAATTTAGTTTTCTTTTCGAAAAAAGCTGTTTTAGAGAAACATTTCAAAATCTCTTCCCATTTTATTAAACATTTAAAAATTTGAGTGATTGTCACCTCATTTTTGTTTAATTTGTATAAGACTGACTGTTTTTACCTTCCTATTAACTTTCTGAAAAAATTTAGAGGCATACTTTTTAAATTAATTTTTATTTTAAGCTAAATAATGCACACATAATTTAAAGTTTACAAAGTCAAGCAGTTAATTCTAAAAGGCTCGTAAAAAAGCAGCAGTCGCTTTTCCTTCCCCATCCCAGATCCTGCTCTTTAAGGTAACCACTTTCAATTTCTTAGCTATTCCCCTGGATATTACTGTCATAGTTCTAAAAACAACCTTTGCTGTTTTTTGACTTACTGATGTTAGGTGTTACATGTTAATTTCTTACCATGGTAGGTGATGATTTAGAAATACCCCTCCCCTCCTCTCGCTTCCCTCCATCCCCTCAACATAGTTGCATCACAATGCTTCTTAGATCAAGTCTCAGCATGTACAATATTATGATCCTGCATTGCCAACACTGCACCATCTCAATGCCTCCTTCCTTGCCCAACACAGTTGTACAAGTTTTCTGTGTACCTACGGCTCATTTTTTCCCACGTGTTCCAGCATCTATCGTATGCCAATCATGATTCTTTTTTATGTGTTTAAACACAGTCCACTTTTTCCCAGAGTCCTTTATGCTGCTTTTCTGCTCAGAACAGGTTGCTCTTCTTGGCCTCTGCACAGCTGTTGTCTTGACTCTTGCCTTCACTGTCCTCCATGTTAAACCCCCTTATGACACTTGTGTCTTCTCAGCCTCCTGGCTGCATCGGGTGGAGGAGGGCCCTTGGGGTTAACAGCACTGTACTCTGACTGAGCCAGTCCTGGGTTTTCACCCTCGCACAGCCTGCCTCCGCCTGCTCCTGAGTTCTGAGCCTTTCTGGCTTCTGCAGGGAAGTTGGCTCATCTCTTGTCACCGTTCCCCTTAGCAGACACCCAGGTGGGAACTTCCTGTGCCTAGCCAAGTCATCCACCTCCTCCCCTATCTCTTCCATCTTTCAAAAAGGGGTTGAAACGTCTGATCTCTCCTCTTCTCCCGTTGGCCATGTCTATCTGGACTTACAGAGAATTTCTCATGAATGATGCTGGCAGGTGCATTCAGGTGATATGGTGGCTTTGATGAATCCTCCCCTTGATGCAGCTTTAACTATTTTAGATTTTATCCTGTCTGTGTGTTCCTCTGAACATTTGTCCTGGTAATACTGGGCTAAAAAACATACATGCAGACACACATAAATATATATATTACCATATATACATATGATATATATACATGTATACACATGCACACACACATATAATTATTATTATTAAACATTTAAAAAGTTATTTTGCCACTCAAACACTTTACAAATTAATGTATCTGAACAGACTTCAAAGAAAGCTCAGGTGAATGGGAATGTTGTGAACACTTGAATGTTCTTCCCTTTGCAAGGAGAAGAACCCATTTAACCTCGGTGGCTCAAGCAGTGTGCCCTTGGGTGTATGGAAGGGCTTTTTTTTTTTTTTTGGTTAAGGAAGATTGTCCCTAGATAACATCTATGTCAGTCTTCCTCTATTTTGTGTGTAGGATGCTGCCGCAGCATGGCTTGATGAGCAGTGTGTAGGTCTGTGCCCTCGATCCAAACCCGCGAAACCCTAGGTCCCTGAAATGGAGTGCGCGAACTTAACCATTATGCAGCCAGGCTGGCCCCTGGAAGTGCTTTTGATGGTGTCGTTGCATAAGGGTTCCTTTTCCAGCATGACCGTCATCTCCATAGATCAGGATTTCCCCAAGTTGTCTTCTGTTTTGTCAGCTTCACCTTTCAAGATGATTACGGAGGGAAGGAAGCTTTATGCAGACGTTATTTGCTTGGCTGAGTGTGCTTTTCATGGTATTGTTCTTGCTGCGAAAGCAATTTGGTGATTTTCCTTCAGAATTTCCTTAACTGGTTTTTAAACATAGTGGCTAACTTGGGCGAGTTACAGCTTTCTGCCTTATCGGTAAGGGTTTTCCCCCAGGGGAGACGCCAATGTTTAGGTTCATGTACATCTCCGCAGTTAAGAAAAATAACTCTGGAAACTTCATCGATGACCATTGTCTTTTTCCTGTGCGCCCGCACTTCTATCGAGGCCTGGTAATTCCACTCTGCCTTTTTTATAGGAAGCCCCTTCTTCTCAGGACATCCTGGTGTTCCTCACTGGTCAGGAGGAGATCGAAGCAATGAGCAAGACCTGTCGAGACATCGCGAAGCACCTCCCAGATGGCTGCCCCTCCATGCTGGTCCTTCCGCTGTACGCCTCCCTGCCCTACGCCCAGCAGCTCCGCGTCTTCCAGGGAGCCCCAAAGGTGAGTGCACCACCTGCCCTGACCCAGCCCTGTCCCGTGCGGCCTGTGTGCTGTTAGCAGACTCCGGATAAGGTGTAAGGGACAGGATGCACAGGTGCCAGGTATGCTGGCTGAAAAGCTGCAGTAATAGAATGTAGCCACAGGTCCAGCTCTTCCGCGGTAGGAACAGGGAAGCGGTTGTCCGGGGACGAGGGAGAGTGCAGAGGCAACAGTTGGAAGGTAAATGAGTGACTCTTCTCAGGTCCAACATAAACAAGCCCTATTTGTCCATGGTACCATTTATTGGGTGCCTGTGCTGTGCCAGGCACTGTGCTAAGTGACACTTTACGTACACTGTCTCTCATCCTCTTGAGAACCGGCAAGGTCGGTTATGATCCCATGATAAACACTGAGGCGCTGAGAGGTGAAGTAACAGTTGCTCCAGGGCCATATCCTAAGTAATTGGCAGGACCAGCCGTCCAGCCCCGTCTGCCTGCTTCTGAACCTTGTGCCCGTTCCACTACATCTCATTGCCCCAAAACAAGCTTTTAAGACTGGAACATCTCCCTTCCCCCCACTCAATTTAATGACCGACCATCAATATTAATAATTCTCATTAATAACGAAGTCATCTTTTCTTGATCTGGAGTGAACTGTGGAAATTAATGGTGAGGAATATGTTTAAAAACTTTTGAACCTCTGAATCATATGTGTGTCATTTGGCTTTTTGGTTTTCTTCCTCCTTTTAGGGCTATCGCAAAGTGATCATTTCAACCAACATCGCTGAAACCTCCATAACCATTTCAGGAATAAAATATGTAGTTGACACGGGCATGGTTAAAGCAAAGAAGTATAACCCTGGTGAGAATTTGTAGCTCATGAATGTCTCTTCTGTGTGTAGTGAGCATTGTTGAGTTTCCCGTAGTCTCTCAGTTTCCCCCAAATGAGCATTTCATGTTTGTAACTAACAGACTTGGGTGGCAGGCACCACGAGTGAGACAATCCAGGGTCAGGCCCAGAAAGGAGACCCGAGGCAGGGCAGCTTTAGCAAACTTGGGAACAGAGGATCAGGGACCTGGGCACCGGGTCCGAGACCTGTCAGAACTTGGGTGAGAATGATGGCTGAAGGCCAGGGACAGCGTGACACCACATCAGAAGCTCTCGTCAGAAATAAGAGTTGAGGAGGGTTGGTCTGAGCTCCAGGTCTCCCGGGAAGGAAACAGACCCCTAGGCTGGGTGAGGCCCTAGCTATTTCCTGAGAATATGCAGTGGGAAGCTTGCTTGAAGTCATTTTTCTTCATGTCTGCTTTATACCTTGCCTTATTCTACAGAGGATTTGAGGCAGCTGAAGTTACCGCTCCTAAATGTTTAATTGAAATGCATTACTAAGCGTTCGAGGGTGCTGACTTTTGCACGTATATCTCTTGGAGATAAGACATGTGAAAGGGCTCGGTTCTCCAGTGCCTGGCACAGAATACACCTTTATTGGGAAAATTAGTCTCATTTACTCCTAGGAGTAACAACGTCACGTTGTCTCTCTGTTGTAATGGAGCTGGGAGGGAGGATATAGGGCACAGGGACTGGAGGCATTCCATTTCCGAGTCACTGATTGATATGGTGACCAGCCATCCTAGTTTGCCGGAGACTGTCGTGGTTTTAGCACTGGGAGTCCTGAGTCCTGGGGAACCCCTCAGTCCTGGACAAACTGGAGTGGTTATCACCTTGGGATCTAAGCCCAAACCTCTGGAATCTACTCTCTTGGGCCCTGGCTATGAGCGTGAGGTTTGTCAGATGTTTTAGTAACAGATTTCACAGTGTTCATTGCAAGGCCTCGTTTCACTGCAGAGCCATCTGGTTTTATGTTTCTGACGTAGCCTTGAGTTTTTCTGGACTCGCATATAGCAGAAAGGATCACTGGTGTTCTGAGGAACGCTTCTTTTTGTCCACACTGTAGAAGTTGGTTTATGTGCTGAGCAAGGCGCTGATGTGGGCCATTCTCCCTCCAGACAGCGGCCTGGAGGTGTTAGCCGTGCAGCGGGTATCTAAGACCCAGGCCTGGCAACGCACAGGGCGGGCTGGCAGAGAGGACAGTGGCATCTGTTACCGGCTATACACGGAGGATGAGTTTGAGAAGTTTGAGAAGATGACCGTGCCAGAGATCCAGAGGTAGGCCCGAGGTCCTCCTCACTCCTGCCACTGTCCCCTGGTCTCGCTTTCCTGCTTGCTGTGTCTTCCGGGAGTGGCGATTTCACTAATGCTCCTCAGTGGACGGCTCTGACTCGCCACCTGGAGGAGCAGGGACAGATGAACGAGCCCCGCCTCTCACTCTTCACAGGTGTAACCTGGCGAGTGTGATGCTGCAGCTCCTTGCCATGAAAGTCCCCAACGTGCTCACCTTTGACTTCATGTCCAAACCCTCCCCAGGTGAGTGACATCTGCAGTGGAACAGAAGGTATACGAGGAGACAAACAACAGCAAATGGATTCTCCAAGAAAGAGTTTTGGTGGTCTCCTTGTGTTTAGTTTAATTGGGTGGATGGCATTAACTGTCAGAGAGGAAGCTCAGAATCGTAAAAGGATAGCTTCTGTGCTCTCAGCACCATCCCGGCACAGAAGCAACGGCTTCATGTAGGGGCTCCGGTTGGGTTCCTGGACCCCAGGAACCAATGAGGGTAGTCGATGGGGTCCAAGGGATATGGCAGAAACCTAACGGAATTGTACTTCTGCTAGAGAAAGGACTGAAAAGATGAAGTTTCTTTGCTTTTGACTGAAATCTGATCAGTTCCTGTCCTTCATTAATAATCCCTCCATGGAGAAAACAAAAATAATTAGAATTCTTAACGATGGTATCTGTTCAATACACCATATTCCCTTTTTTTGGTCTCTGTCTCTTTTTTGTTTGTAAAGATTTTATTTTTCCTTTTTCTCCCCAAAACCCCCTGGTGCATAGTTGTGTATTTTTAGTTGTGGGTCCTTCCAGTTATGGCATTGGGACGTCACCTCAGCATGGATTGATGAGCAGTGCCATGTCTGCACTCAGGATCTGTACTGGCAAAACCCTGGGCCGCCAAAGTGGAGTGCACGAACTTAACCACTCGGCCACGGGGCCGGCCTCTGTCTCTTTTTTAAGTGAAGAAATGCAATTGCTTAAAAAAAGAGTAAACAGTTGATGGGTGTAGAAGGGTCCCACCCCTGATCTTTAGGTTCCTAGTTTCCTGCCCCTAAAGCAACCACTGTGGCCGTTTTCTGGTTGTCTTCTAGAGAAGATCTATGCACGTGCAAGTATATATAGTCTCGTAAAACACAAACAGCAGCACACATTGTGCACCGCTCTACACATTCTATTTTCTGTTAATTGCTAAACTCCTGTGTATAAAGGAAGGACATACGTGGAAGGTAGAAGGCATAGTAAAACCACACCCGTGCCCCCATTCCCAGTGCTTCAGAGCCCCCAACCCCCAGCCTCTCGCTTCCTTCCCTGCCCTCGGGGTCACTGCCTCCCACATTTTGTTTGTAATTCCCTTGTTTCTCTTTCGTGTTTTGTTCTGTGCCTGTGTCCCTAGACAATGTGTTGTTTCGCTTCTAATGTTTATGTTTAGATTCTTCGATAAACTTCCCTTTTCATTCTGTGTGTTTTGTAAGGTTTATTTGTGTTGATGCATTTTCATTACTAAATGCTATTCCATTCTGTGAATAAACTAAAATACATTTATCCATTCTCCTGTTGACTGAGACATTTGCACACTGCTTTTTTCCCTTAATATGTTTCATTGCATCTCAGTATGTATATTTATTACATCCTTAGAAATGCTTCTTTATTCTTTAAAAGGTGATGCATTTACATGGTTCAAAATTCAAAGAGAGTAAGAGAGTAAATAGTGTCCTTCTCACCAGGGGCCTCTGAGTACCCGCTGTCCCCATTGTTATGCGTGTGCGGCTGGAGATGCAGGTCCCAGTACATGTATGAGTATATCTGTGGGTGAAATTCATGTGTCACATGGCAGGGTGTAAAATTCACATACATACTGCCAAATTACAGACTGAAGACAGTGATGTCATTCACAGCTTTGGAAAGTGTGTCGTGGGGGCCGTGGTGATTGGGGTCTTTGCTGTGGTTTGATGTAGAGTTATCAGAAGCTTCCCCAACTACTGAACTAACTGGAGTTTCTTCTGTTTTCGAATTTCTGGCTCCTTTGTATGTCTCTGTTTCTTTAGATCACATTCAGGCAGCTATTGCCCAACTGGACCTGTTAGGTGCTCTTGAACATAAGGACGACCAGCTGACCCTGACTCCAATTGGAAGAAAGATGGCAGCATTTCCTCTAGAACCCAAATTTGCCAAAGTAAATGATACCCTCTCCTCAGTCCCCTTTCTGTACATTATAGGTTAGCCATCCCAAAGTAGACTCCTAAATCCAGTGCTTCTAGAGCAGCCTTCACTTTTTCTCTTAAATAATTATCAACCCCTCCGTTGTGTCTGTTACTGACTTATGTTCTGTGTGGGATTCAACTCATATTGAATGAGTGTAGGATTCAAACTCATATTAAGTCGTGAGCTCTCCGTGTGGAATTTGGAATCCTGCAGAGAAGGCAGTCATCTGTTTTGCACACTAACACTGATATACAGTCATGGTTTTAGAAACACCTGCCCTTTACCTCCTAAGAAGGGGAGCTGCAAAAGCAAGATACAGAAATACTGTATTCAGACACTGGGAAGAAACTTTTTTACACAGTTTTTGATTTTGATTTGCAGACCATCCTGCTGTCCCCCAAATTCCACTGTACAGAGGAGATCCTGACCATCGTCTCCCTGCTGTCCGTGGACAGCGTTCTCCACAACCCCCCCGCCCGGCGGGACGAGGTGCAGAGTGTCCGGAAGAAGTTCATATCCAGCGAGGGCGATCACGTTACCCTGCTCAACATCTACCGGACCTTCAAAAACATAGGCGGAAATAAGGTCAGCTTCCTTTGTACAGAAGGTGCCTCCTTTCGGGCATGGGATTTAAGAGACCCTTCCCTTTTTCAGTGAAGCATCTAAAGAGCCACCAAAAGGACGCCAGATGTCATTTCAGAAATGTCTGCCCACAGGGAGATAACCAGCGAAGACGTGTAATTCCAGCCTTGCACTCTGCTTGTGTTTAACTCATGCTTAACCTGGGCAAGTTCATTAAGTATTTGGTGACCCGATTTCTTAGCTACAGAATGATTTTCCCCCCTACCTGCCCCTAACTTTCCTCATAGTAGGTTTTGCTTGTATGATATTTCAGTTCCTTGGACCAAGATGGAAAACAGCAATATATTGGTTCATTTATCAATAAAATCAGTAATTGTTCTGTAGTGTGCATGCTTAGCCTGCATTTTAATGCAGTCAATTCTTTAAAAAAAAACCCACCACCCACTTTTAGCAATTGTAAACAATTTGCCTCAGTTTGCCTCAGTTTATTTTTAAGGAAATAAAATGCTGTGGGTACAGCAAAAGCCCTGATCTGCTCCTTTCCTAGTCCTTCCTCCCTCTTGTAGCCACTGTCCTGAAGTCGGTTGAAGTTCCCAGGGGCAACCGTGCTTTCACTTCACGTCCGGGCACAGAATGTACTGTAGATGTTGCCTCACCCCCGGCTTTGGCAGCTTGTGTCCACTTCCAGCGCCGCAGCGAGCATGCTGGGTAGGTCTCCTCTGCACAAAGGGGAGAGTTTCTCTGGGGCCGACACCCAGAGTGGACCTGCTGGTCTTGGGATAGCTGCATCAGGCTTGTGGCTCCCCAAAGTTGTCACCACCTCTGTACTCCCCATAGTTGTGTCTGAGAGCTCCCATTTCCACCATCCTCTCCAGCTCTTAGTTGAAGTGACTTTAATTTTTGCCAAGTTGATGGATGTGAAATAGTATCTCTGTTAAATTTTAAACGACATTTCCATGATTCCTCACGAGACAGAGAATTCTCACGTAAGCTCTTGGTCGTTTGCAGTTCCTCTTCTGCGAGTCATCTGTTCGTATCCTTTGTCTGTTTTTCTGCTGGATTGTTGGCCTTTTTCTTACTGATTTGTAGGAGTTCTGTATGTATTCTGGAGGTTCTCATCCGTTATTGGGTGTAGTGATACAGGTATTCCAGTCTGTAGCTTTTTTCTTGGTGACTTGACATAGGGAAACGTTGGCTTTACTTTAGTTTAAATTATTAATATTTTCCCTATGGTTCATGATTTTGACAAAGATATTTTCTTATATTTATTTTTGGCAACTGAAGTTTTCCCTGTGAAGTCAATTATTATTTTTTTTCTCTTATAGAAATGAGAGGATTGTGATATCTCTTTTTCTCCTATTCAGGATTGGTGCAAAGAGAATTTTGTCAACAGCAAGAACATGATGCTGGTAGCTGAAGTCAGAGCACAGCTCAGGGATATCTGCTTAAAGGTACTGTTTCTTCCCGGTGTTCCTGTAGGGACTAAGCTGTCACTATTTTCTAGGTGAAAAATTTTTAATTGCTTGTTACTGTTGATTACAAAAGAAACTCTCATTGTGGGAAAATTTTAAAATAAGGAAGAAAGTAAAAGTTACCCACAATTCCACCTCCCACCATTTTGATCTATTTTCTCATAACCCTGTCTTTAAATGCATTTTTTTCCCTCCCCAAAGCCCCAGTACGTTGTTATATATCCCAGTTGTAGGTCTTTCCACTTCTTCTATGTGGGACGCCGCCTCAGCATGGCCTGATGAGCGGTGCTGTGTCTGCACCCAGCATCCAAATCAGCGAACCCGGGGCCACTGAAGCGGAGCGCACCAGCTTAACTACTTCACCACTGGGCCGGCCCCAAAATGCATTTTTTGCTTAGTTACATTGTATATATAGTTTATATTCAGCTTTTATAAACTGTAAAAGCATTTTCCAGTATTTTTAGAATTCTTAAGATTTTTTTTACTAGGAATATCTTTGTTACTTTTTTCAGATTACAAAAGCAGTGTGTAATTGTTATAAATTGACACAATGCAGAAAATGATGATATGTAATGCAGGAAGTTGAAAAGTCTCCCGTAGTCCTGCCCCTCCACTGTTAACAGGCTGCTGTAGATCTTTTCAGAAGTTTTTTCTGTGTATGTTTGTTTTTAGGTTTATGTCTGTGTGTATACACATACACCTGGATACATATATAAAGTTTTCCTAAAACAAACCTGATATACATTTTGTTTTGCAGCTTGCTTTTTTCCACTTGGTAGACTTCTTGAGTATTTAGTATGCCTGGGCTGTCTTTCAATGTTTGAATGGGTCTGTCTCGTTCTTTTTGGTGACTTCGTATCATTTTGCTGTATTCATTATGTTTTATTTAACCAAGCCCCTAGTGGTGATCATTTAGGTTATGCTGTACTGACCTTCCTCCTACATATGTATCTGTGCTCTGGTGCACATAAAATGAATTTCTAGATGGGGAATTTAGATTTTGATAGATACTGCCAAATTATCCACCAAAAAGTTTTCTATGAGCTTATATTCCCTCTTAGAGTACATGATGTTGTAAAGTCCTGTCATGTGTATATTTTTGTTTGTCTGTTTTGCTTTTTTGAAGCAAACGTTAACCTCAGAATTTTATTGTCTTCCTAATAAAACAAAGATGAAGCTTAGAACTGGATCACTTGGCCCTTTCTCCTCCTGTCTCCTCCCAGTTCAAAATGCTTGCATCTCTTGATAGCCAGCATTCTCTCAAATCTGCGGTTGGGCTTGACACATGCAAGCTTCAGCACAATCTTCTTTGTAGTTTTAGCCTTTTTTGGAAAATCAGCTTGGTCTGACCACCATAGCCACTCTGCCTCTTGTCATAATGCCGCTTTCCCTGAGCATCCCGGGAATCCCTGCCCTTCTTGGACTGTGTCATTTTGTGGGGTTGGTGCTTGCCACACTTCTTACTGAAAGTCCAGTGGATTTTAGGAACATTCATGGTGTTTGCGAGAGTGCTGTCAGCACGGACAGGTGAAGTCCTGTCGTGTGTATGTAACAGCTGTGTGACACTGCACATCTTACCTCAGAAGTGGGGGTAGTTTTGTGAGCGTTCTCCTGTTGTTGGGCACTGGATGGTGCCCACTGTTTGCTCTCATAAACAGGTCTGTGGTGATTCTTGGTGTGGAAGGCCTCGGCTGAGACAGCCCCTCCACCGTCCTGGGAGCCTCTGCACGTTCCTGGGAGACAGTTGTCGCGGGTACCCGGCCTTTGTCTGATGCCAACAGCCTATTGTTAGCACTAAAGTGATTTCTTTTCATAGTAGCCTGTTGTGCTCTGTATTACACACATTTTTCCAAACCCCTCTTGTACTTGATCAGTTTTCCTGCCAGACCATCCCTTGGCTTCATGAGTTTTCTCAGCCTATTATTGACAGTACAAATGGTGTTCCTCTGTTACTTCTGAACTTAGGAAACTTCAGGGTCAATGATGCCTCTCTTTATATGCCAGGCACTGGGCACGGTCCTGGGGTTTTAGAGATATGCCTAAGACTCAGTATCTTAAGGAACAACTAGAGAGGAGATCTGACATATATATATATGAATAACTGATGTGAGGAGACAGTAATAATGATAGTCATCATTGTTGATGAAGCACTGTTATGTGATTGCTTTATTTGAAATCTTCTTTTCACCCCATAACATTGATTCTGTTATTATTCCCATTTTGCACATGATGAAACCAGAGCCCAAGGAAGTTAAGTAGTTTGCTCCAAATCACACAGCCAGTGAATGGTGGAGCTGGCAGCCTGGAAAGAGAGACCACGTTAGCTGTAGGACTCTGGGACTTCCTGGAGGTGGTGACACTGGAGCTATCTCTTGACAGATAAGGAGATAAAGAGGGTCTTCATCTGACCAGGTTTGACTGATTGCAAAAGATAAAACCCTTGAGCATCTGAAAGGGAAAAGGGGGATCAGGAGGTAACTCTGGGAACCTTCAGGCAGGAAATAGTCCAGCCCCAGAGGGATGGGGATACAGAACCAGAAAAGGCCATCAGGAGCCAGGGCAGCTTTCTCTGGGCTGCTTGTCCTCTTGTTGTGGCTGCTCTCTGCATGCTTCCTTCCCTCTCCTCGCCTTCTGCCTCAGCAAGAGATTGCTTTCCCTCGCCTCGCCTCACCTCTCCTCTCAAGAAACTAACAGAGGGCTGGCCCCGTGTCCTAGTGGTTAAAGTTTGGTACGCTCTGCTTCAGGTGCCTGGGTTCGGTTCCTGAGTGCGGAACCACACCACTCATCGGTCAGCGGCCATGCTGTGGTGGTGGCTCACATTAAAAAAAAAAAAAAAAGGAAGATTGGCAACAGATGTTAGCTCAGGGCAGATTTTCCCCAGCCAAAAAAAAAAAGAGAGAGAGACTAACAGAGATTGGCAAGATTTCCCATGTTTAGATTCCAAATGCCTAGAAGAGAGAAGCTGGCCCAGCATGGGTCACCCAGTGTCCACCACTGGTCTCTTCAGCTGTGGCCAGCAGGTGAGGTGACATGACCCACTCAGCAAGGCCTGTGGAGCAAGGAGAGTGATCAATGACTGACATTTCCGCTACAGAGCTGAGGGGCTTTCTGTCTCCTGGGAGCCACGTGTGAAGGCAGAGTCACGGAGCGGGCCCAGGAGGAGAAGGCAGTCGATTCCGAGGGCCGCAGCATGCTCAGGATGGCTCCCTCGTGGCCGTACAGTTGGAAATTTGCCTTGTTTTCCGGGGCAGTGGAGATGCCAAGCGTTTTGAGTGGATGAGGAACGACTGAGTCGTGCTTTAGGACAGGCGGCAGAGTGTGAGACGAACTGGAGTGAGCAGATGAGGATGTAGTCAAAGGGAGCGGGAAAGGCCTTCCCCCCCGGGGCGTCCTGGTGGACGTTTCGGTGAGGGGCTGGGGCGCTGGGTTACCTAACCTGTCTGTGGTGTGGTGGCATAGACCACCGTCTCCCTCCTGGTCCTTCCTCTCCCAGGCTGCAGTTTCCTTGTTTTCAGTCCGCCCTCCTTCTCCTCTGCCTCTGCCCCACCCATGCTGCTCCCTGAGGCCTCTGAGGTGAGCGCCTCCTATGTCATCAGCCACTTTGTTAGGCCTGCGGTATGGGCTGTGTTTTAGGTGCGGTTGCTCCAAATACTGTGCACTGCTGGGCAGTAATGTTTGCACTCTTTTCCATTTCTCACTTCCTCCCGAAACAGATGTCAATGCCAATCACGTCGTCCCGAGGAGACATGGAGAGCGTCCGCCGCTGCCTGGCACACAGCCTCTTCATGAGCACTGCCGAGCTTCAGCCGGATGGGACCTATGCCACTACAGACACCCACCAGCCGGTGGCCATCCACCCCTCGTCTGTCCTCTTCCACTGCAAGCCAGCCTGCGTGGTGTACACCGAGCTGCTCTACACCAACAAGTGCTACATGCGGGACCTGTGCGTGGTGGACGCCGAGTGGCTGTACGACGCCGCGCCCGAGTACTTCAGGAGGAGGCTGCGAACCACCAGAAACTGAGCTGCCCCAGGTGCCGCCTGAGCCACGGGTGCCTGGGCTCTGGGCCACAGCTGGACTCGTAGCTGACTTCCAGGCTGGCGCCTAGAGAGGTGACAGGTTTTAATGTAGCAGAATGTGCCTGACTTCCAGGAGCTTGAGAGCATCTTTGTGTAAACTCTGAAGACTGAACTGTGTAAATGTGGACATGCCATTTTTACTTTGGAAACTTCAAAGTCAAGCTATCAGTTCTTGCTGGGTGACTTTGGGTGCCTTAGTTAACTTCTGAGCCTCGGTTTCCTCATCTGCCAAATGGGGATAATAATAGTTCTTATAGGGTTGGAGACATGAGGTTTAGAGAAAATGAAGGCAAAGTACCCAGAGCTATGCCTGGCTTACGAGGAACATTCGATGAATTGTGAGCCATGCTTATGCCTGATGTTAGTGCTTTCTACATGTCAACTGAGTACAGCAAAATCCCCTGAGTTCTGGTGACAGGGCTTTTCTGGAAGGGGACCACAGGACGTCGCAGAGTTGGATGTTGTCCTTGGATCTATTTTAACATCTATCTGTGTGAAGTTTTTAAATAGAAAACATAAGAGACTGACTTCTCTGGAAGTCTCAGGAGGGAGGTGCTGTTGTGTCTTAATTCATGGGCCACTGCCCCTCCTGAGCACTGCCCGGGTGTGGACCTCTCTCTTGCTGTCTCCAAGCAGAGAGCAGTAACGGATGCTCGCAGGGCCCTGGGCTGCCTCCGTCCGTCCTCGGTGCCTCTTTGGTGCGTACCCCTATCTGTGCTTTCAGGAGACTTGGAAGTTCCCCGGGTAAAGGTGGATTTGTATCTTCTGAATCATCTCAAGTGTAAACATGGGAAACTGACCTTGTTGTATGATGCCTCCAGCATACCCAGTTGCCATTTTTCCCTCTAACTGGGCACATACAAACATGTGAGCATAAGGAATGACTCCGTGCTACACTTCAGCCATTTCCCTTCTGGCAGGGCCCCTGGTCAGAGAGCCGCTGGGAGTGGGGTGGAGGACAGAAGCGAATGGCAGTGAGAACCCAGACATCGCTGGCCCACCATCCACCACATCTGGTGTGTCTCTATTCTTGCTGCTTATTTATTTTCCATGATCTTGTTTTCCTTCTTAGGGACAACCTAGCTTTGCTGTTTCGTAGCCAGTCACCCCTGTCTAGCCTCAGTTTCCACATTTGTCAGAGGGAATTAGAGGGTCTCCACAGTGTCTTCCTGTTCTCATATTTTGAGAAGAGAAAAGACACCAAAGGTTCTTAGCTATTTAATTATCGAAAGCAAATAATCTTTCCCCAGAGAAATTTTTGCCCTAGAAGAAGCCCAGATTTAGCCCTTTACTTGTGCTTAATTCGTTTAAACACATATGTGCAATATTTTGGTCCTTACTTACACAGTGAATCATGAGTTGATGAGCGGGGGCCAACCTGCCTGAGACTCTTCACATTGAGCACACTGGACGGTCTCTCCTCTCCGAGCCCATCGCCTGCAGGAGCGCCCCTGCTGGGCCTCCTCTGTCGGTGCGTGTGTGTGAGGTCTGGCGCAGGCTCCCGGGCAGTAGCCCTGGCCTGGAGCAGCAAGCTTTTACCAGTGTCTGGCTGTCTGGGCACTGGTGATTTATTTCTGTTAGAAATAGTTACATTTAGGCCAAATAGGATTTGACAGATCCTGTATACATCTTACTGAATTCTTAGACTTTTAGCTGGCTCTTCCTCAGATCGACTTATTCTTACTGTTGCTGACTTTCTGAAAAGTTTTTCAGAAATTTTTAAAGTGTATTTTTCTCATTTATTTAATAGAAGCCTAGGATGTTTAGCCTGACTTGGTAAAAGAAATATTTTTAATAAAACATTCATCGTGCTGGTAAAAAGTTGGGATGGGGTGATTTCTTATGTTCCTCAGCAAATTCTCTATCAAGAGGTGCTCTCTGGGGCAAGGAAAACATAACTTGGGATAATTTATGTCCATCTTACCTACCTGAACAGTCTCTGGAAATGTATATTCTTTTCTGCAGGATAAAGGGTAAATAGCTTCTAAGTAAATGTAAATAGCTTCTAAGTAGTTTTAATGTTTCCGTACAGAAACAAATTTATCACTGTAACATTCTGGTAGAGTTTGAATACAGTAGTTTTTTATTGGGCTTTTTAAAAAGTTAATTTTGGGGCTGGCCCAGTGGTGTAGTGGTTAAGTTCACGGGCTCTGCTTCAGCGACCCAGGGTTCACAGGTTTGGACCCCAGGCACGGACCTACACACCTCTCATCAAGCCGTGCTGTGGCGGCATCCCACATACAAAATAGAGGAAGGTGGGCACAGGTTTTAGTTCAGTGACAATCTTTGTCACCAAGAAGATTACTTAATTAAAAAAATAAAAAGTTAATTTTTAACCTAGCTGCTCAGGGATTAAATCAGATTGGAAAATCCATTCTGACTCCACTTATTACTACAAAGAAGTAAATGGTTATTTATATTGAGCTGCAGGGGGTAGAACACTTTAAACTTAAGCTTTCTTAAGAATGTTAAACGTTTCACAATGATGTTGTGATACAATCTTGAGCTGCTCTTTTTCAATTGGTACAATCTGACGATGTGACACACCTGTTTTCCAACCTGTGAATTCCACATCTGGGCAGATCACCAGCTCCCACGAGCAGCTCCGTGTCAATGGATGGACTCCAAGCAGATCGCATGCCTCAGGCATTTGCTTCCTACTTCTAGTCATCACGGAGCCTGCGACATCCAGAGCAACACAGATCTCATTATGAGGGAGGACTGCCAATGCCGGTCCTTGGTAAAAACCCTGACCTAATGCCGCATCTCTGCTGATCGTAAGGACATGCCAGAATGGAGATAAGTTTGTGCTCTGTGGGTAATACTGATAATGTGCTGTGATACATAAATCCGCTTAATCCAGCTGTCAAGAAGTGCTTGGGACTGTGGCCAGGCACCTAAGATACCATTCCTTGAGCATCAGAGGAAACCCTGCACCTGCGGAGAAGCAAGGATTTTTATTATATTTTATTTGATTAGAATCTTAAAACTTGCAGGAAAAAATCAAGTTGGTTCAGCTTTATGTTGTATTTTGAGAGTCTGGTCTTGTTCAAAACAGACACAGCTCTATAGAAACATCAGTTCTTGAATAGAATGCTCAAATTTGCACATGACTATCAAATCTATTAAAAATGAATCTTGTACATGATGTGCGTGGCTTCTTTCTTCAGTCTCCCTTCCCTTATTCACAGAATGCTGTGGAGAATATTTTAAGTATTAGTCTTATCTTGGCCACTAATTTGGGAAGACCTACTTGCTTGGTACCTTATGTATCCTACATGTCCTGGTAAGGTAGGAACATCGGTTCTTAACCTAAATCTGATGTAAGCCATGGCTTCTTGCTCCCAGAAGAATGATGTTGCATCAGAAGTTGGGTGCAGGGCCAGCCCTGTGGCACAGTGGTTAAGTCTGCACATTCTGCTTCGTTGGCCCGGGGTTCGTCGGTTCGGATCCCGGGTGTGGACATGGCACCGCTTGGCAAGCCATGCTGTGGCAGGCATCCCACGTATAAAGTAGAGGAAGATGGACATGGATGTTAGCTCAGCGCCGGTCTTCCTCAGCAAAAAGAGGAGGATTGGCAGCAGATGTTAGATCAGGGCTAATCTTCCTCAAATTAAAAAAAAAAAATAAAAAAAAATTGGGTGCAAATTTGGAGGGTAAAGGGAGGGGCGGCGGCAGGAATTAACCAGGAATCCTGCCCTCCCGCAGCTCCCCTCTGGGGGAGCAGGGGAGGCTGCCAGGTCCACCAGCAGTGCCACGAGCTGAGCTTTCCGCTGAGACAAGGATGAAGCAGAGAGGCCGGATCGCACGGGCGTGAGTTCCTGTTTGTTTCGCGGAGGAGAGGGGGAGTCTCCAGGAAGGCCTCCTGAGGGAGATGACCTTGGAGGCTGGTCGTTGGCGAGTTTGGGGCAGAAAGAGCGCACTGAAGTCACAGAAAGCCTGGCGTGCCGCGAGAACAGTAGATGGGAATGTGGAGAGCAGTCGCCGGAGAGAACTGAGGCTGGCAAATTAAACAGAAAGCCTTTGACACCATACTCAGGCCTGCTCAGCTCCAGAAAGTTCGGTTACCGGATTCGAGCCCCCGGGAGGCTGCACCGAAGGCCCCCAGCAGAGGGCGCAGTCCCGCCCACGGTGCCCGCGCTGAGCAAAGCGGCGGCGCGGAAGCGCTTCCCGGGCGGGGTGGGGCGGGACTTCCGGCGGCGCGCTCGGTCAAGGGGCCGCCTGGGCCCCGGCGTCCTTCGCATCCGCACGTGTCCGCCGCCGCCGCCTGCGCGATGCTGCCGCTGCTGCGCTGCGTGCCCCGCGCCCTCGGCTCCGCCGTCGCCGGCCTCCGCGCCGCCGCGCCCTCCCCGCCGCTCCGGCAGCTGCTGCAGCCCGCGCCGCGCCCGTGCGGCCGACCCTTCGGGCTGCTCAGCGTGCGCGCGGAGTCGGAGCGGCGGCCCGGCCTCCTGCGGCCTCGCGGGCCCTGCGCCTGCGGCTGCGGCGCGCTGCACACCGAGGGTGAGTCTCGCGCACGTGGGCCGGGCTGTGAGGGGCAGAGTCCTGGATGCGGTGGGGGTCTGGGGCCGGGCAAGGAAGTGTAGACCGCGCGTGGACCGCCCGGAGCCGCGCCCGAGGTCCGGAACGGTTTCCCACTGATTGACAACCAGAGGGTTAAACCCACGTGTGATCACATTTCCCCTTTCCCCCCGTCCTCCAAGTGTTTCGTTTTGCGGGGAGAGACACAGTTAAATCTGGAGGCCGACTTTCTCCTTAGTCTTTCGAAAATGGAACTTTGGGAAGGTTCAAGGTAGTGGTTAAAAGTAGCGTGGTTATGTCGGTTGGCAAGCGAAAGAGGGTGACAAGAAATTTTCACATGTTGAGGTATGTGGGCTGGCCATTCTGGTTCAAAATGGATTCGGCTTGATTTATGGCCCATCAGACATACATTGTACAATCTGACTTGACCATTAAAGAATGCGCTCTTAGGAGAAGAATGCATCCTTCCCCTCCGACCTCCTGTGGGTAACGACGGTATTAATCCCTTTCCCCACTTCGTGGTTATCTTGACCCGCTAATTTGTAACTGAATACCTCTTTGAAACTTTGGTATGTATCCTGGGCGTGTGTAACTACGCTCTTTGTTCTAAAAGGTTTAAGATTGTGTTGAAAACCATGCTTCTCTGGAACACCTTCTTCCTTTGTGGGAACGCCTTTCTGGCTTATAAGCCTCAGCATGGCTCAAATTGGCAGTCACTTTTCCAGAAGAAGCTCAGCTTCCTACTGATGGCATAAGGGCATTTTTACAGATGAGGAAATGCCTAATGGATGTGACTTGGAATAAGTTCCCAGAGCTACCGTTAATAGCAGATGTATTAGAAACAGTCCGAGTCCAGATTTCTCGCTGCAGTAACTAAGGTTATTTTTATGTTTTAGATTGGATCTTTTTCTATGTCTTATGGGTTTTCATTGTAGGGGACAAAGCTTTTGTTGAATTCCTGAGTGATGAAATTAAGGAGGAAAAGAAGATACAGAAGCATAAATCCCTCCCCAAGATGTCTGGAGGATGGGAGCTGGAAGTGAATGGGACAGAAGCCAAATTAGTACGGAAAGTTGCTGGAGAAAAGTAAGTAGTGGGGGCCTGGGGACTCGGGGGGAGCAAATGCATAACCCTGCGGGACCTGCCCTGAGGCATCGCGGAACAGCCTCGAGTCAAGGCAGGCACTTTGACACATGGTTTCCAGGAGACAGAAGGGTTCACTGGGATAACGGTAGAAGCTCCAGGTAGTTCGTTCACTGCACACATTTGCTGTGGGCTGGTTAATAAGGAGAAGTAGCATGGAAGTAGCTGGAAGTCTGGGAGCAGCAGAGGCGGTCATTCAGTAAACCCTTACTGGTGAGGGAGGCCCTCCCCTGCCTGAATCTAGGCATGCAAATTCAGGGCTTCTTATTGCACTCATAGAATCCGTTTGAGCTCAGGTCTACAGTGCTGACTCATTACACTGCAGGCTCTGGCTGAGCCAAACAAGGCCCTGCTCTCTGATGCTTACAGTAGGTGAAAATGCAAGATGTGTAACTCCTGTGTAAGAGGATGGGGTTACACTATAAAAGCTGCCGTTAGAACGGTGGGGAGTTTTTGACGTAGTTCAGATGTTTAAGTTTGTGATCCATTTTGAGTGACCTTTTGTATATGTTGGGAAGTAGGGTTCTGATTCTTTTTTGCCTAGTGGTACAATGTGTTTTTTTCCCATACGTTGATCAATTGTGTATTCTGTAACTTCACCTAAACCATTTTCCTAGGGTAAGTTATAGCCAGGTTGGGGCCATTATAAATAATGTTCTAATGAACATAACAGCATTTCTGTGCCCTGGAGCTCAGCCTGGTCAGCACTGTTGCAGATGAGATAAATTTTCATGGCTGAACCTCACACCACCATTGTTCTGTGGGAAGGTAGCTTCCTGGCCAGGCAGCCGGTCAGCACAGCTCCAGAGGCAGCAGCTGCAGTGTGCGTTGTCTGCAGGGCGCCTGCTGGACTTGTGCAGCGTGGCAGTGCTAGTTCCAAATCTCGCCAAATTTGGACTCAGACTTTGGAACATTATTTGTCAAGTGAGGATTCTTGCACCTTAAAATTGTCATTAGTTGGTGTTTCTGGCCTGCTTTGTGATGATAAAACTTCCCACAACTAATCTGGAGAATGAACCTGCACTGCAGCTATTGTCCTTTGTGAGGCCCCCCCTTCCTGGGGCCTTCCTGCTCTTGGTCCTCAGCCGGTGCGACACCCCCTCAGCGCTCCTCCTCCCAGAGGCAGGTTTTCTAACGGAGAAAAGCTCTTAAAGGAGGTTTCTATTCCATCCCACCAGCTTCTCAGCTGCTCACCACCACCTGAGGGTGTCCTGGGAAGACTAGGGAGGGCAGTGTCAGCTAGCTGTGGCCACGAGATAACAGGGACACATGTTGGCAGTGAGCCCTGGGATGCTGGCCTGATGAGTGTATTTGGCTGAGATAAACTAGGGCCTGTTCATTTGACTTCCAGCAGTTGGCACATAGTAAGCACACTTCAGACCTGCTAAATCCATCTCAGGGTGGGATGCAGCCAGCCAGGCATTTGTGGAGGTTCTGCAAATAATGCAGATGTGAAGCCAGCTGAGACAGAGACATTGTCTCAACAAGCATGTGTAACTGTAGCAGGCTGTTTAACTACTCAGTTAAAACTACAGTCTGTTGTGTTTTCCTTCTCCTTTCTAGGATCACTGTCACTTTCAATATTAACAACAGCATCCCACCAACATTTGCTGGGGAGGAGGAGCCCTCCCAAGGGCAGAAGGTTGAAGAACAGGAGGTGAGCTTGTAACACTGTAACCGGCCTTTAGCTCAGCATTCTCACAGGCTCTTCCAGGGACTTAGAGCAGGAGCATCATTTTTGTTGCGTTGTGTTGTGTATCTTTTTTAATTCCTCTAATGCTAGTCGGAGAGAAGGCAAAGGACAACCATCCTTGGGACTTGACTTGTAGAGCTGTAGTTTCTGGCCAGCTTTAGCACCCGAACTGTGTGGCCCCTTTTCTTTCCCGGGGACCATGTCAATTGCCGTCTGCAGGCTTCGGCTTTCTGGTTTGGCCTGTTTTCTCTTCGTGGAAAGGAAGTGAAACGGCCCTAACCCTTCCCCTGATAGGGAGGTGCTTGATATCGGAAATGATCGTTTGGACTGTTTCTACGTGAGAATGTTCTGGCATGGCCAGGCTGGCATTAACACCAGCCACTTAACCAAGGTAGCAAAGCCAGGGCATCAGAGAGTTCCACAGAGATTTTGGCAGGGTCTTTCCTTAGGTTACTGGCCCTCTTAGTTGGACTTCGATGGTACCCAGTCTTCAAACATTTTAGGAAGCAGTGTGCTTGGCCTAGAAACCAGCCAGGATGAGGGCCACAGGGTCCCCAGACTTCCTGACTAGGCAGGCATCAGTATTGTCTCATGACCTAGCACAGAGAGCACAGCTCCCTGGTGTGCTTCTATCTCAGGCGCCCGCCCCTGACTAAGATCTCACTGACATTGGATGGCTCACCAGCAAAGGGAGAGTTGCTGTGATTATCCAGCCCTTAGGATGGCCAGTTAGCCAGATGCCCTGGCCATTGGTCCTGGTCTGTAAATAGCTGGAAAGAGGTCGTGGAGCTTTAGGCCAGCTTTGCAGTGTATGGATGGAGAAACAGGCCCAGGAAGATTAACTGGCACATAGCTGAGGCTGGAATTCAGATTTATTAATTCTAAACCTAGTATATTCTTTAAACAAGTAGGATGCTAACAGAAGTGAAATGTGTACTAAATATGCACTGTATTAAATATGATGCTCTGTCCTCTATAAGTGAATAGTCTAGAAAGGATCTACAGGAAGAGTTCAGCCCAATCTCCTGAACCAGCTGCCATGTAGCTTTATTTGTTTGTTTATTTTGGTGAGGAAGATTGTCCCCGAGCTAACATCGGAGCCAGTGTTCCTCTATTTTGTATGTGGGACGCTGCCGTAGCGTGGCTTGATGAGCAGTGTGTAGGTCCTCACCCAGGATATGGACCACGGAGCACGCTAACTTAGCCACTGCACCACTGGGCCAGCCAATGCCATGTAGCTTTAATAACGTGCTTAAGATTCTAATGACTCCTTATTTGGGAGGGCTGTAGCATAAGACTTTAAAAATGTCTAAACAATATCCTAGTAGTGGTGGCCATAAGACATCTCCCGCACCCCCACAATCTGTCTGAGACCTTTAGTCCGTGCAGCTGACCCTTCCAACAGTGGCACGTGCTGACTTGTTCCTGTTTCCCCAGCCTGAATTGACATCCACTCCCAATTTCGTGGTTGAAGTTATAAAGAATGGCGGCAAGAAGGCCCTTGTGCTGGACTGTCACTATCCAGAAGATGAGGTATGTAGGATGGATGCTAGCCCCTTGGCACCCCTGGGGACAAAGAGGGCCTCCGGGGACCTTCCTGGCCCCATTTAGCGGATGTTAACATTTTCTAGCTTAGACCAGCACAAAGCAGGGGAAGAGAGGTGGGTGATGAGGAAGAAAGGTTAAAATCTGGTGAGTTTCAAGCTGTTAATAGTCCCTTTTCTTTGTGTGAGTCTGGCTTGTCCTGGAAAACCCTTCAGTTTCCCCAAATACTGTCTCTTCTCAGGTTGGACAAGAGGAGGAGGACGAGAGTGACATTTTCTCCATCAGGGAAGTGAGCTTTCAGTCCACAGGCGAGTCTGAATGGAAGGACACAAATTACACACTCAACACGGACTCCTTGGACTGGGTGAGTACTCGATGAGACGGGAGTGCTCTCGGGCCTTGCAGGGGAGGGTCCCAGTCCAAGGAGGGACAGAGGAGCATTTTAATTAATAAGTGTTACAGAGGAAGTTTTGTTTGTTTTCTTTTTTAGCTAGTAAGTGTTGTTTCTCCTTGTAGGCCTTATATGACCACCTAATGGATTTCCTTGCGGACCGAGGGGTGGACAACACTTTTGCGGATGAATTGGTGGAGCTCAGCACAGCCCTGGAGCACCAGGAGTACATTACTTTCCTCGAAGACCTCAAAGGTTTTGTCAAGAGCCAGTAGAGCAGGCAGGGTGCTGAACGCCTTACTTATGTGGTGGGCTTCAGGCAGTGAACAGACCCACGCCGGAGGCAGACACACGCGCTTTCAAATGGTTTTCATCCTAATATCATGGAAAATTATTCAAATCTAAATTATTTCTGTTGCCCTCTTATTTACTATTCATTCGTTTCTTCTCAACAGATCTATTATTTCTAGATTTTTGTATAATGCAGTGATGGACAGTAAAATTGGTTTATCCTCCTCTAAAATGATTTGTCTTTTTCTGTTTCTTCCCTTTCAACCTGCATTAAAAAACACCAAGAGCAGAAACGTTTGAAAAGATTTAATACAAAATAAATTAGAAATAAAAGGTTTGTATTTACAGGGCCCCTTCTCAGATGGAACGCGTTGTTTCCAGCCCAGCAGGGTGACGTGAGTGGAGGCTGGCTCTAGAGGATCACAGCCCATGTATCACAAGCCTGGATTTAAACAGAAAAAAAGTCAGCTCAAATTGTATTCCAGTGATGGGAGTTATCTCAGTATCTGGGTGGGTAAAAGCTGCAATCAGTGATGATGTTCACGCTGCAACGGGGGTTCCTACGGAGGAGATGATGCCACGTTCACTTAGTTAGGAGATGGGTTTCCAGGTGTAGTGGTCAGAGGCCGTTGATGAGCCTGCTTTCAGGCTTCACTGGACCTCTGTCCTGCAGCTTCACAGTGAAAGCCTGTGAAAGCATCAGCAGCAGTGGGGCCTTCGAGCTAAGATTAAATCCTGGAGATGGACTAACTAAATACCCTCACCCTCAGGAAACTGGAGACCAGAAAGATTTTTCAGAATTTGGATAGCTGGCAGCTTTTATAGCCCGGCAGGGAGGAGAAGAGATTGGAACAGGCATGTGTCACAGGAACAATGTACACGCTCACTGCAGGCAGAATCAGGCCCGGAGGCCCACTAATTCTAGAGCACCTTGGTCTCCCCTAACTTAGTAAGCACCCGAGTATGAGACTGGCTCCCGACTCCTCGACAGCTCAGCCCACCACTGCTAAGGAATCCTGTCCTTCCCCTTGACTCCATTTCCACAGGTAATGTATTTGGCTTTCTGGTCACATTCCGTCCCCATGACCACCCTAGACCACTGTTCTCTCACATCTCAAACATTCCGAGTCTTGTGGCTGCATGTTACCACCTCTAACCATACCCTCCTCTGCCTCATCCTCAACATCCATGCTGAATCACCTGACAGCCTGGCCTCACTGAACCCAATGTCCTTGATTCCCCTTCAGAGAAGCCAGAGGTCTAGTGACACACTGGAGCTGCAGAGCATTCCAAATGATTTACCTTTCAAAGTGGCGAACTCTGGGATAGCGTACTGAATACAATTTTGCCCTTCCCTCTCACTCCTGTCTCTCATCTTTGCCTTGCAAGGAATGGGAGTAAAAATAAAGATATGCTCCTTGTCCTCAAGGACAAGACGGGAGCAGGTAATGGCAGTAGTGTTATAGGGACGCAGCATCAGGCACAGTGGGAGCCCAAGGATGGCCTGCCCCGTTCTATGCGAGGAGTCAGGCTTTACACATCATTTGGCATACAGTGGTGCTCAATAAACATACAAATGATCCTTGAACTGAGTGGGAGGAGCTAAAGGCATTCCAGACGAAAATAGCAAGAGCATGAAGGCCAGAAAACAGCTGCATATTCAAGAATGCAAGCAGTTGTGCGTGGTTAGGGGAGGGGTGCCCGCACCTGCAGTCACTAGCAAGTAGCGACAGGTGTTACTCCAACTTTCACCCTCTGTCTCTCGTCTCATACAATCCAAAGGAAAACAGCGTCCCTCTACCCAGCCCCAAGGCTGGAGCAGGAAATGGCAGGGGTGCTGGAACCACTGCCACCCGGGCTCCGAGACCAGCTCTGTCTCAGCAGTGCAACTTAGGCCAGATCACTGCACTTACCTGACCCTGCTTCCTCCCTAACAACGGGGACCGTATCCACCTCACGACGAAATGGATGGTGTGTGTAGAACACTTGGTATACAGTTGAGAGTTCAGTAAATGTAATCCCACTGCCCCCCTCCAGCACAGTCCCATCCCTCCTGGCAGCTCTGGGCCCTTGTTTCCCGTTATCTACCCTTCAACTCCCACCCCCAGCCCTCCAGGGAATCCTCCGTTTACAAATGCACTCAAACATTCTTCCTTCTAAAAAGCCAAGTTAACATCTTTCCTCCTCTTTATTGCTAAACTTCTTGGAAAATCTATTCCACAGTTACTATTTCTACTTCTTGGCTTCCTATTCACTCAAATTCCTAAAATTAAAATCAGGTAGTGGCTACCTGACCCTTTAATTCCACTGAAACCATCTACATGAGGTCACCAATGTCTACTTCAGTCTCTCTGGTGAGTGCTGCTACGCACTCATTTCCATGGCTTCCACACTTCTGTTCTCTGGCCTCCGTTCTTCCATCGCCACTAAGGCCCCACTTGTTCCCCCACACCCAAAATGCAGGCAAGGCCCAAGAATTAGTGGCCTTTTCGACAAGTCCTCCTTTGGGAGAATTATCTCACCTATTCCCTTCCGCAATCATTCAGAAGCAACCGACGTTTAAACCTATCCCTCACGCTCAGCTCCACTCCTGCACTCCTAACCACACAAAACCTGGAGGACTGACCAAAATCTCAGCTTCAGCATGTCCACGGTTGACCTCTAAAGTTCTCTGCACAAACCTTGTCTTCTACACAGGGCCCCACCTACGCCCGGTTACCTGGCCTTGAAACCTCGCATCTTCTTTGACTCCTCCACCCTGACATCCACAGCTGCCCAATCTCATCAATTCACTTTCTAAGCCTCTCATGTCCATCCCACCCGCACCATCCCAACTGTCACTAGGTTCAAGCCCTCTCCGCTTCTCCCACAGAGTACCGGGACAGCCTCTCCGCTTCTCCCACAGGGTACCGGGACAGCCTCTCCGCTTCTCCCACAGGGTACCGGGACAGCCTCTCCGCTTCTCCCACAGAGTACCGGGACAGCCTCTCCGCTTCTCCCACAGAGTACCGGGACAGCCTCTTAAATGTTGTTTCTGACTCAAAACATCTCACCTTTGCAGCCACAGTACTGACCTTCTTATCAGATCATGGCTCTCCTCTCCCTCATGGACCCAATGCTCCAGCTGAGCAGAACGTGATGCTCTCCATATGCACCCCACAAGTGTTCTGCCTCTCCACCTTGTTCTTCACTAGGGGATCTTCCAGTAAGCTCTTCCCTGATCTCACCATATTTACCATCCCACACTTTAAAGCCAAGGTTAAATGCCTCCTCCAGGAAGCCTTCATCCGTAAATGAGTCATTTCGTCTGAACTCCCGCAGGCCCTCCCCCTGCAGCTCCCTAGAAGTGAGCACTACCTGATTTCTGCATTCTCTTATCACCAACCCTAGCCTTGAGCTCTGGAAGAGAATGTGTATTTTTTTTTTTAAAGATTTTTTTTTTCCTTTTTCTCCCCAAAGCCCCCCGGTACATAGTTGTATATTCTTCATTGTGGGTCCTTCTAGTTGTGGCATGTGGGACGCTGCCTCAGCGTGGTTTGATGAGCAGTGCCATGTCCGCGCCCAGGATTCGAACCGACGAAACACTGGGCCGCCGGCAGCGGAGTGCGTGGACTTAACCACTCGGCCACGGGGCCAGCCCCAAGAGAATGTGTATTTTTTAATTTAAATGAGTCCTCAATACATTTTTTTGTTAATGAATGAGTAGAACTAAATAACTTACGGAAGAAACTTGATAAAAGTGAAATGTTGGCTGTGTTACTAGGCAATACTGCTTATAATAAAAACAACTCCTATAGGTAAACTGCATAAAGAATGAGAGGGCCATGGATGAACTATAAACACGCAGTAGGAAGCCATCGTTTTGGACTTCCCTAAGTGCAGTGTGCTCACAATCCCAAAGCTCCCCTTGCTTGGGACCTGGAAGCTCTATCCGCAGACCACTGCAAGATATACTGGTTCCTACAGCAAGCTTAAGGCTTCTAAGCCAGGGTGGCTCTATATCCGCTCGAGGGGTCCTGTTCTCTCACACCTGAGCTGTCACTTAGGGGGCCAAGGACCAGCCCTTGGTGCTCCGTGAAGATTCTCCCTGAAGCCTGATGATGCCCTGCTCTGCTTCCTGTCCTGTACCCTTCTGCCAAACTGGCACCAGGATGGCCTCTTTGGGTCTCATGAATAGGAAATAATCAGCTGAATCTAAGCCCACGGCTGCCAATCAAAGGAGAGCAGGCAGTGAAGCCAGGCTTCCTGGTTCCAGGCCAGCGCTCCTTCCAGGGTCCTGCGCTGCCTCGGTGCCGTCCCCCTTCAGGGCAGGGTGGGCCTTTTAGTTGAAGTGACTCATTACCTTCACTTTTCCATTCAAGGTAAATTCCTCAGAGAACAAACTGCATTTTTAAACACTTCTTTCTTTCTAAGCTATTATTTCTACTGGGTGGGAATAAAACCAACCACTGACCCACTCTTCCCACTGAGGCCCATGGGAGACTTACCAGACAGCTCATGAGAAGGCTGGACTTTTCTTCTGTCTCTTCAGTGACTGAAAATTCGGGTGTGTGGGGACAGTGTGCACTGTGCTCATTCACACTGTCCTCCAAACAAGCACGAAGCTTCTGCTCTGTCAGCTCTGGAGACTAAAATATAAAAAAAGTCAAACTACAACCTAATCTTCGTTACCTCATAGTCAACAGGTTGACAATCTGGATTCTTCATGCCAACCCACATAACTCTGGCTCGCTGTGATGGCTTGATCCCTTGGCCTTTAACAACGATCTTGGGCTCACGATTGTACTATGAAGATCTCTTAACCAATCTCCATGTAATCGCCTCTCCAGACGACCCAATGCTCTCCACTCCTGCTATCAAACATACCCACTGCCAGGAGCACTCAGAGCTAGCAGCTTTCTAGCCTCCTTTACGCTTTTGAACCCCCTCCCACCCCCATCCCACAGCCAAACGCATCCTTACTAAGAGCCAGCACTGCTTGGTCCCAGATCTGTTTGTGCTAACTGAACTGGCTACTGTAATTGAGTCATTTCATTATATATTATGTAAACCAATGAAATAAGAGAATGATGCTTTTATGATAGTAAGTGGAATGTTTAGGAAACACTCAAAAAGATAAGTTGCTAAAAGAAATTTTTTTTTAAAGAGCTGTTGAATTAGGTGAAAGATAGGGGAGGAAAAATCCTCAAGTTATGCACTCAACTTCTTGATGCACTTTACAAAAACAAAACTGGGAACTCAAGACTACACATGGTAAGAGAGGTTTATGTAAAAAAGACTCAGCTCTCCAATCAACAGAGCCCTACCCAAGGACTGGCAAATAAATTTTTATGCTTGGAACTTACCATAAAATGTTTCATTTTTGTAATTTGCTACTTTAACCAACCGACAAACTTTCGGTCCCCACCATGTCAGATAAGAGGGCTCCTTCTGTATTTTAAGATCATTGAAGCTTAAATTCTGAATATGGGTGTGTCTTCACACCTGGAAAATTTTTATGGAAGATCAGATACAAGTGTTTCCAATTCTGAACTGGGCCCTCTATAAGGCTCACGAAGTGATACATTAGTAAGTGTTTAACAAATGGCTGGGGGTGGGCAGGGAACACTGAGATTTGCAGAGCTTGCCAATTTCCATGCTGTATATATTCTCACCAGGGCTGATTCCAGCTACCACTGTGAACAGAACATGAAGCTAGGAAGAGAGGTGCATAATGGGTTCCAGCACACCACTGAAGCTTCCTGAAGACAGGAGATACATGTGGGAAGAGGTGACACAAAATTTGTGTGTGGAACACTTACATGAGACGGGACGTACAGGCCACACTGACACAGGACCACACCGCTGGTTATTCTCAGGTTGTACCTAGAAGCAGAAGTGGGATCCCAGAGTATCACAGCCAGCGGGCCTGGATCCCCAAACCTTTCCAGACAACAAGTTTAGGGGGAAATTCCCCTCACCTTGGAGTCGGGGGGTGGGAACCAATAATGCCGAAAAGGTTTTGAAAACTCTTACTTTGTACACACAGGACAGATGAGGGAGTTTGCTTCCCACTCAGCCAGCATGACGCTGAGACACTTTTCATCAAACTGCAAGCTCTTCTCATATTCACGGATGATGGACTGTTCTGCAAGGCAAAGGACAGCTGGAGCGCTTTACCTTGTTTCACCCAGACTGCCCTGTCTTTAATGCAAAGCTTCACCTTCAAAGGCTTCATCCACGCAAGAGAAAAATTTGGGCAAAATCATGCCACCAATCACTAGATATTTACTTCTCTGTGAGGCTTCATCGTGTTAGATCTCTCCTTTCCTGTCTGCCTTCTTGTGACCACAAGAGGAGAAGTGGCGAGGCTAAGGGACAAGGAGATAAGTTTCACATACATCTCCAGAGGCCACAGGAGCAGAGATGTAGAGGGTCTCAGGGCAACTGGAGAAAGCTGATACTTACAGGGCGCTTACTTCTGATGCCGGGCCCACCCTGCTGGGTTTAAATGACCTGTTCCCCAATGTCCACAGATTCAGAGTCTGAATTGTTCAGAATCTGTGTGTTCATTCATTCAGTAAACATGCAACAATATCTAGTACATGGTAGGTATGGGGTACAAAGATGAAAAAGACCAGTCCCTGCTCTTGATGAGCTCACAGTCTAGACTTTAGAACAGGGGTCAGCAAACCACAGCTCACAGGCCATATCCAGCCCACCTTCTGTTTTTTTTAATAAAGTTACATTGGAACATAGCCATGCTCATTTGTTTATGGATTGTCAATGGCTGTTTTCACATTACGACAGCAATGAGTAGCTGCAACAGAGACAGTATGGACCACAAAGCCTAAAATATTTACTATCCGGCCCTTCACAGAAAGTTTGTCAACCCGTGTTCTAGAGTGTTCCTTATGACCGAGTATGGCAGAACACAGTAAATCCTTGTTGCTTCAGATTTTTCAGTTAAATGTGCCCCAAAAGAAATATTTAGTGAGTCCTATGTTTCACCACTAAGATAGGGTTTGTAGGGGTGGGTGAAGGGCGAATCAATGAGAAAAGAGAACTAAAACCAAGGAATCTACAGTCTAACTAGAGCCAGTAATACCAATCACAACGACAACTAACACTCGCCTAGCACTCCCTATGTGTCAAATGCTATTTTAAGTCTTTTACATATATTAACTTCTTCGCTGCTGTTATCTTTATTTTAAAAAAGAAGAAACTGAGGCACAGGGGGAGGAAATGCTTTGCCCAGAGCCACACAAGTGAAAACGGGAAAGCCGAGAAGTGGATCTTAGCACTCTGTCCCGCCTCTTCATGATGATAGCTATCGTCTGTGGAAAGCTTTCTCTACGCCAGGCGCTGCTACGTCTTCTACACACGCTCTTTAAGCTGACAAACAAACTCATAGGGTAGGCCTATTATCTCCACTTTACAGATGATAAAACTGAGCCAAGTCAAGGTAGGACTATGTGATAAACAACTTAATACATAAGGTGAGAAATTATGCGCTCTATGGTGCTATGGATACCTCAGGGAGGGGATGCTCACAAGGCCCTGGGGAGTCAGTAAAGAACGGACAGAGTGAGAAGGCACTTAAATTAGGCAGCACAAGAGATCTGATCATGCACTGTATCCTGTAAGGTAACAGGACTACTACTAGTCTATTAATAGAGAGGTACTATAGGGGAGAATAAACATGGGAACTGGACGCACAGAATCCATTTGCTTCCCAACTCCACCACTAGCTGTGCAACCTGTGTAAGATACCATTTCCTCCTGTCTCATACTACCTCGTAGGGTAGTCATAAGGAGAAAACAGTACCATGCAATGAGTCTTCAGCACACTGAAGACTCTTATTATTGGGAAGACAGATAGCCAAGACTTCAGAGTGAAAACAAAGACTTCTGGACACTCAACTGGAGATGGAAGTAGAGGAAGGGGAGTTAAGAACTAATAGTGTTTAGCAAAAAGGTCAGCATTAGAGTAGCTCGATATAGGCAGGAAGGGCTGCTCACAGAGGTCACCTTGGTCAATCAGCTCCTGCTGGATTTCCTCCAGCACAGCCAGGTCCATCAGCTCCTCCAACTGCAAGAGAAAGTGGAGGCATCAGAGGCTTGAGGTTATAATCAGCTGACAAGCCCCACAATGATTCACAGTTGGAAGCCGGCTTGAGGAACTCAGATTTAACTGAAGAAGTCAGTCAAGTCCTTCTGTAGAATGTGCTGGCAACATGGTAATGTGGTCATGCTGAGAAGTCATCAACAAATGATTAAATTAACCACCCAGGGACAAAATAATGGCGCCAAATTTAGGGGAGACAGAATAGGGCAGCACTAAGTATATGGTCCTGCCAGAGCTATGTGACTGGTGGAAAGTGCCTAGCCTCTGTAAACCTCAGGGGGCTCTGTAAAGTGGGAATAAAACCTGCCTGAGAGGGTATTTGTGAGTACTGATTGTGATTACGTAACTCAAACACTGAACTACTGTAGGATACATAGGAGGCACCAAAGAATGTGTCATTATTATAGAGAGCCTTGATGTTTTCAAAGCAGCTTCCCACATGTTTTCTTATATTGTCCTCACAAGGCTGACAACATTATCTTCTTCATCTTATAAATGTGAAAATTAAAGCTCAAAGAGGCAACAGGAAAACCAGGATCAAAATTCCAGAACTACTGACTTCCAATCCAGTGCTCCTCCTGATACACGGTAAATGGTTTCCTATCCACACCCACATCCCAACTCGACTGAGAATAGAATCAGAAAGCCCCTGGGGATCTTTTTTTTAAAAAGAGACATTCCCAGGGGCTGGCCCCGTGGCCGAGTGGTTAAGTTCGCGTGCTCCACTGCAGGCAGCCCAGTGTTTCGTTGGTTCGAGTCCTGGGCGCGGACATGGCACTGCTCATCAGACCACGCTGAGGCAGCGTCCCACATGCCACAACTAGAAGAACCCACAACGAAGAATACACAACTATGTACTGGGGGGCTTTGGGGAGAAAAAGGAAAAAATAAAAATCTTTAAAAAAAAAAAAAAAGAGAGACATTCCCAGCCCATGTCTACCCAATCAAAATTTCCAGCGATGGAGCCGAGGAGTGAAATTTCTTTCTTTTGAGTTTCATAAGTGATGATGAAACTAATTACGAAACGTTATGTTGCAATGATGCAGCAGACTAACAGTCTGGCATGTACGAACTATTAATCTAGACGAGTCTAACATTAAGGACAGAAGAACCTGGGTCAAAGGCAGTTAGAATCCTGACTGCGGGCTAGAGGACGGATGAGTTGAGAGGACTTGGGGTAACAGGTACTGGACACTAGGCATTCTTGGTGCTGTAGCACCCTTCCTGAAAACACACATCCCAGCCTGACCTGAGCCAAGGCCTCTGGACAGCTCTTCATTGACTGCAAAGCATTCCACTCTTCTTCCATCACCTCTTGTACCAGAAGGGTGTTCTGAGCTCTCTCTGGCATATTGCCTCCAGTCTGGCGGTATTTGTTCAGGAGCCTGTCCCGGCTGTTTCTCATTCTCTCCAGGCATCCCTTGGGAGAAGGAGAAAGATAGGGGGGGAAAAAGGCAATTCCATTTGAAAAAAAAACCTCTTAGACTAGTTGATAAAACATTCAAGGAAATTTATAGACAAAAAATTTCAACTATAATTCTAACTATTGTTATTCTGCCATATTCCTCTCCAGTCCTTATCCACATGTGGACGGGTGAAATTACAATACTTTGGTCATGTGTTTCCAGATCACCATATTTCATATTCTATCCTCAATGCCAGCTCCCTCAGTGGTTGGGTGGTGCTAACAGCATCCACTGCATCCAAATTCTTGCTATCCTAGATAAGGCTATGGTAGCTGCCTCCCTGTACAACAGTGTTTCTTGACTTGAGGCGATTTTATCTCCCAGGGGACACCTGGCAATGCCTGGAGACATTTTTGGTTGTCACAACTCTAGTTGTAGGGCTTCTGGCATCTAGTGGGTAGGGGCCAGAGATGCTGCTAAACATTCTACAGTGCACAGAACAGCCCCCCATGACAAAGAGCTATCTTCCTCAAAATGTCAATAGCCAAGGTTGAGAAACCCTGCTGTCAACAGTCATTTCTATCATCAGATTATTCTCCTGGGATATACCCACTACTTCAGAGATTCCTGGAAAGGCAGGCCCTATTACTTACAGGAAGCACGCTGAATTCAGAAGAGGTCAGTACTGAGTTAGGGTACAACTCTGCTAAGAGTTAGTAACTGAGGCTCAGAAGAAACAATTTGGAATAGAAATAATTTCTGGAATTATAAATATTTCTAATTATTCGATTCCTCTCTAGAATAGAAACAATTTCTATCTCGCATGAGGTAGGTATACAAAGTGCCTCTCTCGGTGCCCACCTACCCAAGAGCAGCAGGTGGCGGTGGTGTTACCGCAGAAGTGCAGAGGTGCGGTCACGACCTCACTTCAAATTTAAAACAAACCCAAATCCAAAATTAAGGCTTCCTGGGACTGGACCGGCCCGGGTTAATCCCACACCCAGGAGTCCAAAAATTCCAGGAAACGGCCGAGCGGTGACCAAGCCCAGACTCACAGGCGGGAGGCGGGGTCCAGGTCCACCTCCACCGGCCAGGCGCTCCCGGCACTTGCCTCCCCCGGCTGGGCTCAGGCGAAGGCCCGGACAGCGCGGCTCCAGACGGATGAGGGGAGTGACGACGGCGCAGCCAAGGCTTCTCAAACCCCACACTCACCTGCCGAAAAGCCTCTTTCCAAGGGGGCGAGCCCACCAGTTTGTACAGCGAGCGGTGCCGGGACCCTAGCGGCTCTGCCATCTGCTCTTCGCGGGAGTCGCCGCCAGAAAGCCCCGCCCCACAGGGGCGCGCAGAACCCTGGGAGTTGTAGTTTCTGGGCGCTGATCACGCTGGATCCGCAGGGTATTCTGGGAAGTGTGGTTTTACCGGCCGGCCCCATACGGAGACAGATTTGGGCATCTCAAGGATGGGTAAGTGAAGTAGTGACATTTGTGAGGTCAGCCCAACCTGGATTGAGCGAGGTAAATCTTGAAGGAAGGTTTTGGATGTCTAGGTTTATCCAGGTGTGGGTGTCCAGTACACACGTCTCAGGCACTTTCCCAGGTAGTGACTTCTCGCAGCACCGAAGCTTGCTCTGAACAGCTAGCGGCCTATTGACCTCGTCCCGCCCCCTTTGGCGTCAGAATAAATACTTGACTGGTGATTGGCTTTCCTCTGGCGGAGCCCCTGGCTGATGGGCTGGTCTCGTCTTAGCCCCGCCCCAACTCTAGCCTCGTGCTTCCGGGCTGCCTGCCCGATAATTGGCCGCAGCAGGGACAGCGGGCCGCGGATTGGCTGGGCTCAGCGGCGGGTTGAGCAACTGGAGTGAGGGGAGCAGTCGGGCCAAAGATGGCGGCCGCCGAGGGTCCCGGCGGCGACGGCGAACTGTGGCAGAGCTGGCTCCCTAACCACGTCGTGTTCTCGCGGCTGCGGGAAGGACTGAAAAACCAGAGCCAAGCCGAGGCTGAGAAGCCGGCCTCTTCATCACTGCCCTCATCGCCGCCGCCGCCGCCGCCGTTGCTAACGAGAAACCTGGTGTTAGGCCTCGGCGGGGAGCTCTTCCTGTGGGATGCAGACGGCAGCTCCTTCTTGGTCGTGCGCCTCCGGGGCCTCAGCGGCGCCGGAGAGGAGTCCTCCCTCTCCCAGTACCAGGTACGGCCGGGCTGAGGGTGGAAATGACCCGCCGCTGGGATCTGAGCTGGTCTTTCGGTTCCCTTGCCATCCCGGCTATTTTCCGTCTTCCGGTAGATGCGCTGTTTAAGGGTGGGCAGACGTCCGGCTTCGGGTGGGAAGGTCTCTCTTCCTTATTTCATTCTCCTCCCGCCTGGCCGCATAACCTGTTAGAGCCTGTCTTTCCGTATCTCTCATTCCTTCGACAAATGGTTGTTGACTCCAGCCACTGTGCCCGACGCTGTTATAGGAACTCGTGCTCTCGAGGTGCTTCAGTCCCTCGGGTCTGGGAGGAGGGGAAGGACCATGGAATAATCAATAAACTATCAGTGAGGCAGGTGCTCTGGAGAAAAACACAGCAGGATAAGGGGATGGGGAGTCTGGGTGCGCTTGCTGTTTTTAGTAGGTTGGTCCTGAGAAACCTATTTCCAGACGTGACGCTCATAAAGTAATAGGGATCATCCTAAGCTTTCTCTTGGGCTTGTTGCGAGCCTCATGTCGGGTAATAGATTTGAGAGCGCCAAGTTTGGTGCCTGCCATGGAGGAGGAATTCCCTCTTAATTCTTTCTTTTTCCGTTTAGAAAGTTAGGCCATCCCCAAAGTTGGAAGGGATTTTTGTTTTTGATAAGCCAGCAGCGTGTGAAAGTGGGTGTGATCAGAAAGTATTCCCCACTTGCTGTAATCCGATAGTACTTTGTGGAAATGTTTACTTATAATAAATGAGTACTCTTCTTTGAGAGATTAAAAAATCGAAAACCTTGGCAGCCATCCTAATGCATGACATCTGTTGTGTGCCGTTGTCTGATTCGTGTTGATGAGAAATTATTTGAATTTTAAAAGGTGCTAGCAGTGTTTCTGCAGTTCTGAAAATAGGTCACAAGTCTACAGTCTACTTACTGTAAAATATCAGTTTACAGGAGTAAGTGTCGGATGCTCAGCACGCAGTATTCTGATAGCACACGACATCACTGTGCAGCACCTGGCACATCATGATGAATTATTCATGCTTGTTTGTTGTCTGTCTTCTTTTCAAGATTGTAAGCACCAAGGCAGGAGCCATGTCTGCCTTGCTTATTTTTGTGTTTCTGGTACTTCACAGAGTACCTGGAATGTATAAGCTCTCAGTAAATAGTGGTGACTGTCTGAATGACCCTCAGTCCTCCAGAATCTCCAAAACTTGGAGGAGGCAAGAAAGCAGCTTAGCATGAGTTGCATCGTAAACATTAGCAAAAGCATGAGCAGTGACTTTAAAAACAAAAGAAAACAACAACGAAAAACCCTAAATACTGTGATTATCACGAGTGATCTAAGGTGATTAGATTGTATGTATAGCGGAAGAAAGGTGGCCTCTGATTTGAGATGTACTGTCAAAATTAAGTAGAAAGAACTTGGGGGTTGAGAAGATAGGAAAGAACTGCCGACAGGAGGAAAAACAGTTTCATTAGAATCAGCAAAGGGCAGCTGAAAAAAAACAAAACAAGACTTACGTCAATAACAATTAATAGAGATCTTCTTATGTTCAGAACAGTCTTGTGTAAAAGGATTTTGGCTTAGCGTGATTCTCCATACATAAGGATAAGCAATACATTGGGAATCTTATGGTTTATTACTGAAAGTAGAAAGGGGAAAAAAAGGGAATTTGACATGGTCATGAGAGAAGAAATAGGAAGTACTAGTAGAAGAAGGGAATTGTTTTGAGAGCATATGATGCCGAGACAAACAGCTTATCAGAACCCCCTGAAAATATCACTATTCCATTTTAATCTGCGTGGGCAAAGCAGCGTTTTACCTCCTGCAGGAGCTCTTCAAGCCATTCTTTGTCTTATTGTACTATTTCTAATATAAAATAGTAATTATCATTTATTAACACTTGTGAGTTCTTCATTTGTCTCTTCACCAAAGCATATATTGAGAGTCAGTGAGCAATATGCCATATACTTTGCTAAAGATACAGAGAGGAAAGAGATCTCAAGTAATTCATAGTTAGTTGTGTGGGATAAGCAAGTAAAAGGATAATTAGAATACAGAGTGGTAAGAACTATCATAGAATTGTCCAGAGTATAGGAATACAGAAAGATGCATTTATCCCTGGCCAGAAGATCAGGGCTATTTTCTTGGGAGGAAAGTGCGTAGAAGCTGAGTCTCCAAGGATGTGTTAGGCAGCTAAAAATGGAAAATGAGGGCATTGCAGGAGAGGAACAGTTGTGCAGAGACACAGAGGCATAACAAAGCCCGATGATTTTCCAGAAATACAAGTTAATCTGATTGGCGTTTGAAGTACAAGTGGGGAACGTTGGAGAGTTGAGACTGAAGTGGTAGGCTGGAGCTTGATCATAAAAAGGGAAACTATGTGTAGTATTTATTTATCAAGGTAGGGAAATTTGATACATTTTATATAACATTCCAATCAAAATGGTTAAAAATATTTCTTCAGTTAATGGCCCAAGTGTTAGTACTTATCCAGAATGCTTCATTATCCTACAGTTAGAGAAAACTAAAGCAGTACTGTGCTTCCAAGTAACTGCCACATATATTTACATTAAAATTAACTCTTTTGACCAGTTTGCTTTAATTTCCAGAGATTGCTTTGCATAAATCCGCCTCTGTTTGAAATCTATCAAGTCTTGTTAAGTCCAACGCAACATCACGTAGCACTTATAGGAATAAAAGGAATTATGGTATTAGAATTACCTAAAAGATGGGGGAAGAATTCTGAATTTGAAGGTGGAAAATCAACAGTGAATTGTAGGTAAGTCATATTTTCATTTAGTGTTTATTGTATAATTTGTAATACATGTAGAAAATTGTACAAGACCAGTAGTTTTAAAGGTATGTTTACTGTGCTACTATTGAAACATCAGGGTACTCCAGATGGTCTGCATGTTTGCTTCTTGTGATGATAATGTTTATAGCATATGTGTGATTGTACTTTTATTCTGCCTGAATTGTCACATTGCTGTCTCATTGGAAGTCAGGCTATTTTTTCAAGTAGGTAGAAATAAGATTTTTTTTTTTGAGGAAGATTAACCCTGAGCTAACATCTGCTGCCAATCCTCCTCTTTTTTTTTTTTTTTTTTTTTTTGCTGAGGAAGACTGGGCCTGAGCTAACATCTGTGCCCAGCTTCCTCTACTTTATATGTGGGATGCCTGCCACAGCATGGCTTGACAAGTGGTGCGTAGGTCCACATCTGGGATCCGAGCTGGTGAACCCCGGGCCACTGAGGCAGAGCACGCGGACCTAACCACTATGCCACTGGGCCAGCCCCTAGAAATAAGATTTTTTAAAAGCAGTTATTACCTATGAGCCAGACAGTTTGCACATAAGTTTAACTAAGTTGTTTTTTTCTGTATTATTTTCTTTTTCAACAAATCCAGAAAAGTGCAAGTCTGAAAGATCTACTGAAATGAATATAAGGTAGAAACCCACCTTTAGCTCCACAACTTATAGGTTAGGTCCCCTGAAAATGTTTCCTTTTGAAATCTCTGTTTCCTCGTTTCCACAGTAGGAATGATAATATCTGCCCTGGAGTTTCCCTACAAGATTACTAAAAGGATCACATAAGGTGCTACGTCTAAAATCCCTTGTAAAGTACAGTATAATAAAATACCCCACGATTTAGAAAGCATTTTTATTTCAATTCTTTGATACTGATTGAATAGATGCTTTGAATGCTCTCTTAGCAAGATTTAAGAGAAAGAAATTTGAAGGAAAGAAGAGCAAAGAGTGTTAAAATAGACTTTCCTTTAGAAGGTTTTTCATGCAAGCTCTACAAAGTGTTTTGGGAAATTGTCATCTTTGTTTCAGCACCACTCCGATTGCTGAGAGGTTCTTCACCAGCTCTGCCTCTCTGACTCTTAAGCACGCTGCCTGGTATCCGAGTGAAATGCTGGATCCCCACGTGGTGCTGCTGACGTCAGACAATGTCATCAGGTGCAGTTTATTTTTACCTCTTGGAGCTTTGTGAGTGGGAAGGTTCTGTTTCTACTTAGTTCACAGCTGAAGGTACCGCTAAATGGGTCATTGGAATTTGGAATACTTGTCTGATGGCTCTTGTAACCCATTCTCAGTCATGGAAGAATCGTCTAAGTGCTCTAACTTACATGTCTTAGTTACTGCTATACCTCTCAACTGCTCCCCCGTCTCTAGGCTCTCCGCTCCTAATCTGACCTCTAAGTACTGTTAAAATAATCTTGCTAAAACTGTTTTCATCATGTCCCTCTTTTGAAGGTAGGTTAGCATAGGGGAAAGAGAATATAATGGGGAATTGAGAGATTTGAATTCTTGTCCCAGTGCCACATCTGTCTTTGAGGTTTTAACTCCTTTTTAGGGAAGCCTCAGTTTCCAGTTTGTAAAATGAGCAGGTTTGTTTTGATAATTTCTAAAGCTCCTTCCAGGTTTTGCACTGTATGATTAAATACTCTAATCCTACAGAGATTTCTATTATTAGTTCACTTTCTGGATCTGCCTTATGTAAAAAGTTTATTTAGACTGACTGAGGTACAAATACCTCCAGTTTTTTGTTTGTTTTTTGTTTTTCTTGAGGAAGATCAGCCCTGAGCTAACATCTGCCGCCAATCCTCCTCTTTTTGCTGGGGAAGATTGGCCCTGAGGCAGCATCCATGCCCAACTTCCTCTATTTTTTAATATGTGTGACGCCTGCCACGGCATGGCTTGACAAGCGGTGTGTAGGTCCGCACCTGGGCTCCAAACCAGCGAACCCCAGGCCAGCAAAGCAGAACATGGGAACTTAACCACTGTGCCAGCAGGCCGGCCCTGCCTCCAGTTTGATGTTTCCTAATCACTACTTTTAACTGTGCTCTACTAAGTGTTCCTTCCCTGCTGAATGCTTGATCCCTTAATGGCAACGTGTGCAGATCTCATAGCTTCCGGTTACTTTTACTTATTAAAACTTAGTCTGTCCGCTTTAAAACTGATCTCACTTTCAGTCTCAACCCCATCACAGGTCAGACCCTGAAATGAGTGGAGAGGGCATGATCTGCTCTTCGACTCTTCTCCTCACCTCAGTACCCAGAGGAGGAGGAGAAGTGTAAGGAGGGAGGCTGCCTCCTCCTTCCTCTGGGTCTAACTCCTGTAGAGTGCGAGCACGGAGAATGGGATAGCTGAGGCAGACATCTTACCTGACTGGTTGTCTGTCAGTGATGGGGGCCGCGGGGCAGCATGTCCTTGATCCTGGTTTGATCTAGTTCCATCTGCTGCTAGTGGCCCCCACCGATGTGGTAGTCTCTGCACACATGGTGTGCGTGTCTTCGGGGGCAGTGTTTAGGCTCCAGCTCCCTCCATCACTGCAGAGCTCTGTCTCCCATTGGTTCTGTCAGCTCTCCATGCCCTGAACCCTCTCTCAGGATGGAGTGTCTTCAACTTGGTATCTCCTGCCTTCTCACCCTAACTGTTGTGGTCTTTCATACGGACCCATGGTAACTGCTGAGGTCCTTTTCCCTGTCCTCCAAGGGCCACAGAGAACTGGGCGTACTATACCATAGTCCTTTCCTATGCTGCTCCAGCCTACCTCCTTCAGAAATTTCCATATGAGAAGTAGATACCATATAGTGTTCACATGCCCCGAGCCCTAGGATATGACATATCAGGTTCACCCAAGGATTCCCTTACCTTGGTGGCCTGTAGTTTTCTGCAGCACATCTAACATTCAGCTAGGAATTGAGATACCCATCTCCCCTTATTATAGATACCCCTAATCTGGCTTAGTTTCTCTTAGAGCCTTCCCTGCCTACCCATTTGGCTTTGGATTTAGGGGTAAAGAAGAAGGGAATACCCTCCCATTACAAACATTGTACTGTTCTCCCAAGGACTCTTGACACTCTCCCTCTTCATCTTCCTTTTATATGTGCTGGAAGAGGAGATGGTGGGGAGAGAGCAGAGGGCTAGATCTTCCTCATGTTAGCCCCTAAAGGCCGTATCTGGCCTTAGTTATTGAAGCTTCTTTTTAAAATACGGGGTATTCTCTTTTCCTAAACTTTGGACCCTGTTTACAATTTGGGGGTAACAAGAAATTCCCACTCAATGCATTTGTTTTTCTTTTGCTAGTCCTCATTACAATATATACTGTCTAGTACTTATGTGTATTTTGAAGTCAGTAACACTTGTAGGCATGTAGGAAGACCACAATGAATGTGTGTTCAATTGGGTCAAATTTGCATTAAAAACATTTATTAAATGGCATTTAATTGATAATGGAACAAACTAAGTTTAAAAATTCTTAGTGGGGTCAGACAAAATAAGTGATTAATTTGATGAAGACTTTATGATAATGATACTGCTGCCTTTTGGAAACTTCTTTCTCCTTTTAATGATAGCCGTATAGACTTTGAAAATTTAAGTTATTTTAAGTTAAAATGATTTTGGTAAAAATTTTTTTCCAGTTTTATACTTCCCCTTGAGAAAATTGGGATGACATGATATTGTGTCTTTATATAATAAAAACGTATAGATTCGAGGCTAAATGTCACTCACTCTGCCAGCCAGTTGGTATATAAAGAAGAGTGAGGTGTGGTCCCTTCTCCGATGAGATCTGGTGTCTAATAGGCAGAGACAGATGGGTATAATGGAAGGGAAGCTGAGGAAAGCTGGAAGATTTCGGGGCAGTGGTGAGATGACTAGATAAGGTGCCTATGGCTAAGGACTTGGGATGAGAGAGACAAAGGTGCAATCGTATGGAGTAGGCCGATAAAGAATTTTGGTAAGGATAGAGAATATTTCTTCAGGTCCCAAGGAAATCTTCCTGTTAAAAGCTACTTTGTCAGTAACAGCAAGATCTTTGGCAAAGAAGTGCTTTTGATAACTGGTAGGAAAATTCTCAAGAACTGACTAGTTGGAGACAAAAGGGCAATTTTGGGAAAAGAAAGAGAATTTTAAGTGCTGGCTCTCTTCTCTTTTGATTGCTAGAATTTACTCTCTACGTGAGCCCCAGACACCCACTAAGGTCATTGTACTTTCAGAAGCAGAAGAGGAAAGTCTAACACTCAATAAAGGGTAAGTTTTTATTTGTTCATGAATTTTTAAAATTAGTTTATTGGGATTATAAATGCAATTTTAACAGCGGTTGCAAGGTTTTCCAGAGATGACTTTAGCATGCTTTTGGTTTTGTGAGAAGTAAACAAGAGAAGGCAATGTGAATAAGTGACAAGAAATTACAAATCTGCATGTCACTATAACTACCAGCTTGATCTTTTTTCAAGAAAGTTCTAAAATGTGAGTGGTTGAAACTTATTCCCTGTTGTATCTTGAACGACAGAATGAATTATAACATTGCAAAATTACGGAAAGGGTGAGCGTGTGGGGCTGGAGGCCTACCTGCTGTTTGCTCAGTGTGGATAGGTAGATTGCTGAACCAGCACAGCATCTAGTATGCCAGAACCTGCAGTGGGACTTAGATGGCCCTTCGCATTCTCCTGTGACCCTGGCTTCTTTTATGTTTTCTTACCCACTACAGGGACAAGTTCCTGGCTACTTTGACCACTAACAGAATCACCCTTTGAACTCACAAACCCCATTCCTCTGGCCTCCTGATCAGTCTTTCTGGTGATTACCACACGATCACCCACAGCGTGTGCATATAGAGTGAAGCTTTTAGCAGCAGTATTTCTGGAAGTTCCATTTAGTTCTTTTCATGTCTCTGTGGTGGTCATATCTAATAGTCTTGTTTATTTTTGTTTTTCTAACCTTTATTCCTCGGAATATTTTATATATAGCTATTCTGTATTTGACAGTTTCAGTATCTAAGTCCTGGGGGTAGGGGGTGGGGGTCTAAATCTGTATTTGTTCTTCCTCCTGACCCACAACCATAGTGGCTTCCTCTTGTGATTGCTGATCTCTAACTATGAACTTATGTTTACATGATCTTAATATTTGGGAATATTGAGAACTGCAGTGGGGGTCTGTTCCTTTAAAGAGGATTTCTCATCTGCTTCTGCCAGGAATCAGAGGTTGCCACTGACCTGGGACCACTTTAATTCTCTTTGATAGTCCCAGAACTGAAAGTTTGAGTTAAATAATTTTAATGTCTTATGGTACCAGTTGCTTAAGTTCCAGTGCATCCATCTCCACAGTGGGGAAATACTTGCCTATGGGAGTTGATAGGCCCTGTTCTGGTGTCGGGGCGTTTTCTCCCTGCTGTGTGTCTCCGTAGCTTATCAACCTCCTTTTGACAGACGCGTCTGGATGTGAGGCTGTGGAGCAAATGCAGTTGTGAAGAGCATTGGCTGTGGCATCCACACCCGTGTGTTCTAAGCTCAGCCCTGCCACTTGTCAGCTGTGGCATCTGGGCAAGTTATTCAATGCACTAAGCCTCATTTCCATGACCGTATGTTCTATGACTTTAAAAAGTAGCAATAGTGTTCATTTATTAGGATTATTGTACAGAATAAATGAGATCATGCCTAAAAAGTGCTTAGCATGGGTCACAGCGCAGAGTAAGTACTCATTAATTGATACCTATATCATTATTAGAAATATTACTATATTTGTTAAGTTTTGATGGCTTTGAAGTCTTTTACGTCTCTTTAACTTAACTTCTGTGTCTCTTTGTCCCATTCATTGTCTTGATTTTTGAGTTTAACTCAGGCAGTTCTTTTATTCTGGGTTTTGAGATTCCTCGTTTTTTTTGCTTCCTGATACCATATACCTTTCCATGTGATAAAGAAACTAAGATACGGTACTTAGAATACTTCAGAATGATGTTGACTCTCAACTATATGAAATTGTGATTTTACTATACTCATATTCATTAACTTTGTGTTAAACTGGAATCTTTTGAGATTACCAATGATACTAAATTTTAAAATATAAAAACAGCATGTTTTATCATTTGTCTTTCCTGATTATAAAGGTAATGTATATTTATTATAGAAAATTGGGAAAACTACAGAAAAATATTAAGTAGAAAATGAAATCTTTTGTAATCTCCTGTAGTGTATCCTCAGTATAGCAGCCAGAGTGATACTTTTAGTATAAATCAGATCATTCTACTTTCCTGCTCTCCATAGCCCACTGATCTCTCAGAGTCTTTACCGTGGCCTGCGAGGGCCTACAGGTGTGCCCCTGACTGCCCCTCTCCAGCTGCGTTCCTCCCTCTGTGCCCTGGCTCTCTGAGCTCCAGCTGCCTTGGCCTCCTTGCCATGCCTCAGGCAGCATCACCCACCTTCCCACCCTAAGCCTTCACCTGCGTGCCTCCCTCTGCCTCAGTTGCTCCTTCCCCAGGTAACCACAGACCTCTCCCTCCCTCCCTTCCTTCAAATCTTTGCTCAAGTGTCGCCTTAGCAGCCCTTCCCAGACCACCCAGTCTCAAGTAGCGCCTCCATCAGTACCCTCTTACCGCACCTTATTTTCTTCATAACGTCGTTTTCTGACTTGGTGTTGTCTGTTTGTTTCTTCTCTGTTGTTGTCCATCTCTCTCATGAGAGGGAGGGCCTTTGTTTAGTTCACCGATACATTCCCAGGACCCTGCGGTAGTGCCTGGCACAGAGTAGGTATTAGTAAATATTTGTGGAACGACTGCATCCCACTGCTCAGAGATAGCTTTTGATGTTTTCAGGTGTTTTCTTCCTGTTTCTTTTTTGTGTTTATGCATGTCTATATGTGTATATTTTACTATTTGTGTATCTGTATACTTAAACTATGTAAAATTAAAGTCGCACTGTATAATTTTATGGCCTTCTTTCATTTAATTTTGTAAGAATTTTACAGTGTTGTTTAACATTTTTCGTTTTTTATCTTCTCCACTGAATACAAATTTTATCCCTACCTCCTGTTATTGGACATTTTGTTTTTGTTTTCAACAAATTTTTAAATCTCTTTTCAGAAGGGCATATACCGCATCTCTAGGAGAGACAGCAGTTGCATTTGACTTTGGGCCATTGGCAGCAGTCCCGAAGAATGTATTTGGACAAAAGGGCAAAGATGAAGTAGTGGCATACCCACTGTACATCTTATATGAGAATGGGGAGACTTTCCTTACGTATGTTAGTCTGTTACACAGGTAAGTTGAGGAGGTAACCCACCCGAAATGAAAACCCAGCTGGGTTGCAGTATAGACTGTCATAGTTGGACCTGGCATCCATGTTTTTGAGTTTGTGGAAGTGTTGCAGCCTTTCAATACTTGGCTTGCATATTTTGGAGAAAGAGTTGGTATGTATGCTTTGACCTTTCATTTCCTCATATTATTTGGGTAAGTTCCACAGAATTCTTGGATAATCACTTCAGGTAAGACTGGATTTGTTTTCACAAAGTCTAGTCAATCAAAAAAGTATTTATTTTGTATCTTATATGAACAAGGCACCATTGGGATGGTTAGACATGATGATCTGGTATCTTATGTCCCAGTTGTGGAGGAAAGACATATGTACACCTGAAAAGATAATTGGCCATACCACATTATTGTTACACAGGCAGTAAGGATCCAGAGGAAGCAGAGAGCATTCTGACCGAAGAAGTTCAGGGAATTTTCAGAGAAGGAATGATGTCATGTGGTACTTAAAGATCTAATGCAGGATTAAATGAAGGTTCAAGGAAGGGTAAAACCATGTTAGTCACAAGGGCAGCATGAAGTAGAGTATGAAAACAAGAAATGCGAGTGTCATTCCAAGTTCACTGGTGAGACATTCGGGGCTAGGGTGGAAGATTCAGGTAGGCGGCATTAAATGCTAAAGCTAGAATTATCTTCCCAGGGAGAATTTGGTGGAGTTAAACACCTAGTTAAGGAAGCTGGAGTCTTGTCTGTAGGAATAGGGTAGTAGGAAGCCAGGGATGGTTTCCAAACTGAAGGATAAGACAATTGGTTAGGGAATGGAGTGGGGCAGAGAGACTTTTAAAAAAGCTGTTGCAAAATTTAGCTTACCATCTACAAGAGTTTAAACCAGGGAGGTTGTAATACAAAGGGAGAGCTGAACACAGTAGGTACTACAAGGAAGGAGCAATAAGATTTAGTTACTGATAAGGGAGTGAGCCATTAACAGAAACATTCAGGTCAGGAAGGGCAGCTAATTTTGGGGGAAGATTTGTTACTACAGATGGTCAATTTGACACTGTATTGGACCATTAAAGTGGAAATATTCCATGGACAGTTGGAAATACAGTACTGGAAAGAAGATGAAGAAGGTAAAAATAAAGAAATAATAATCATCTGTCATGGCGAGAGAGTTAATAGAGGATAAGAATTTTGGGAAAGTTTGTAACTAGGGAGGCGTAAGGCCAAAGGCTGAACATTGTAATTTATTCATTTATAAATCGACCTGACAGATATTTATGCAGAGCCCACTCTGTAACAGGAGATGGGAGTACGAGATGGAAGGCAAGTTCCCTGCTGTGTGGTTCCTTGTCTCCCAGAAAGTCATACAACAAACCAGTAACTGTAGTACAGTGTGGTGCTCAAGGAATCACAGGGTGCTGCAGAGTGGGACAGAACAAATGCTGAGGCCTGCCTGTCTCGGAAGACCAAGAAGATGGTAATACGAAAGCTTGGGCCTAAAGCATTCACTAGGTAGAAATGGGAGCAGAAGCGGTTCCAGGAGAGAGAAGAGAGTACGCAAAATGGTAAAGATGAGAAAGATGAAAGAGCTTGACAGATTGCAGAACGGTGAGGGTTCGCTATCAATTGCATTCTCCTTGACAGAAATCTTCTCTGCCTTTCACACATGATCTCTCTTGAGAGGCTTTTGTTGTAATGTTGTCACCCTCCCTTACTCTTCCTCCCGGCCTTCATTTGTCCACACTGTGGTCTGCCTAGTAACTTTAGCCCCAAACCTGAAAGTCATCTTCTGTATCCTCTTACATACAGTTCAGTCCCAAAATTCTATTGATTCTACCATGAAAATTTCTTGAATGTATGCACCCTTCTCTCCATTCCCCTGTCCTTGCTTCAGACCCTCAACCATCTTCTGCCTAGTTTATTGTTCTCTTAGATAGTTGCTCTGAATCCCGTTTTGGTCCTCTCCGTGTCATCCTCCTCACTACTGCTCACTAGCAGATCAATCTTAGTAAAGTGAAGCTCTGTCACTCTTGATTTAAACCTCTAGTGACACACTGTCACCCAGCAGATTAGACTCTGAGCACTTTAACATGGCACATGAGACCATCTACTTCATAAGCCAGTCCTGAATATCTGCCTGGCTACTTTTCTGTTGCCTTAGACTTTGAACTTTGCCTCCCGTTATACTAAGCTAAGTTTCCTTCCTCTTAGTTTTCTGTCTTTCATGCCTCCAGAGCTTTCTATGTGCTGCTCCCTAGCTTGGAATGTTCACCACTCCTTCCCAGAATATACTCTTTCCTCATTGATTTATTTATACACCTCACTTTCTTTGTACCTTTCTGTGTTCCTTTGTATCCTGTAAATCCTTGCATCATTACACTTACCACATGGTATAGTGATTCTAGTTAAATGTTCATTTCCCCAACTAAACTGTCACTTCCTTCGGAGTGTCATCTAGCACTCAATAAATTTATCTGTCTAAGTCTAATCCAGTTAAATATGTGGCTGTGAAGCCCTGAAGATAAGCTATATTTCAGAAGGAAAGATTTGGGACTCATCAGTTTATAGGTAGTAGTTAAAACCAGGCATAGTTTAATATGTTCTCCTATAAGTTTGTATCTTGAAAAGAGAAGAGGGCTTACAACAAAATCTTGGAAAGCATCAATATTTAAGAGACAGAAATTAGAAAAGGACATTAGAAAGGTGTGTTCAGAGAGACAGGAAGAGAGAACTAGGGGAAAGAATTGTTAGAGAACCTAAGGGTGTTAAGAAGCGGTCATTGTTAACCAGTGATAAATGCTGCAGGAGGTCAAGTTCAGTGCCTTTTGGATTTAGTACCTGGAATCTCATTGGTGGTCTTTGCCAGAGAGGAGCTTCTGTGGCGTGGTGAAGGCATAAACCATAGTAAATTTAGGGCAGGGTGTTCCAGCCCCTACACTGTTGATGCTGGAGCTGAGGAGTTCTGTATTGTAGAGGCTGTCCTGTGGGGGAATGTTTAGCAGCGTTTCTGGCCTCTAGACACCAGTACTCCCCCTACCCCCTGACCCCCCAGTTGTAACAACTAAAAATGTCTTCAGGTATTGCCAGTGTCCCCTCAGGTGCAAAATTGTCTCCAGTTGAGAAACCAGGGAGGTAGAAATTGAGTAGGAAAGCGAAAAAGTGGAGACATTGGGAATATACTATCTTTTTGATTAGGGTGTGATAGCTGGAGAAGGGCAAAGGCCAAAAGGGGTTTGAAGTGATGGGCACAGGTATCTTCTGTCAACATTTCCCAAATGTGTTTTCACTCTTTCTTTAGCCCTGGGAATATTGGAAAGCTCTTAGGTCCACTGCCCATGCATCCTGCAGCTGAAGATAACTATGGTTACGATGCTTGTGCTATACTCTGCTTGCCCTGTGTCCCCAACATCTTAGTGATTGCTACTGAATCAGGAATGCTGTATCACTGTGTTGTGCTGGAAGGGGAAGAAGAAGATGACCAAACAGTAAGTTAGGCTAGCATGGGTATATTTGTATCTCCAACACCTAGTGTAGTTCCTGGACCAGTATGACTGCTTCTTAATTTATGAGGAATTCTAGTTTATATCTGGGACTTCTGTGTATTTCGAACATTAAACACTTAAAGTTAATTGAACCCCACCTACAAATCTAAATGGGAAGAAGTTAGCAGGTGCCCAGCTTACTTGGGCTCCCTGCATATTTCTTTCTGAATTCTAAATTGCAGTCCTCAGTGACAGATAGAACCTTCGGCTCACTGCATTGGCCCTTCTCGTAACTTGTTTACTCGCATCTTCCTAAAAGGAGAGAGGCCTTTTTTCTAAGAATAACGAGGCACTGTTAGAATAAGCGGTGGAATTAAGAAGAATTTGAAAATACTATTTGATGTAGCTTTTTGCTTCTGTTTTTAATTGTGCACATTTCCAAATCAACATGAAAGAGTAAAATTACAATGCTTTTTTTACAGTCAGAAAAGTCCTGGGATTCCAGGGCCGACCTCATTCCTTCTCTGTATGTGTTTGAGTGTGTTGAGTTGGAGCTTGCCCTGAAACTGGCATCTGGAGAGGATGAGCCCTTTGATTCTGACTTTTCTTGTCCAATCAAACTTCACAGAGGTAAAGTATTCACTGAAGCAGTTCTTTTATCCCATCATATGGATACTGAGACTATCACAGATGTCCCCGTCTCACTGATCTGCTCTGTGGCTCCAGCCTTTACAAAGTTGACTGTTCTTTTGGCCTTTTAGTCACTATGTTCCATGTCAGGTCCAAGAAAGACTGAGCAAATCTCCCAGGTTTTAAGATAGTGGTCTTCAGTCTGGATCCACTCAGACTTATAATAGTGAACTTTTCCTGATCCAATCAAAAGTAGATTTCATGATTCACTTACTTAAGTGTATGCAAACTTAAATAAACTTTAAAAATCAAATTATAATGTACTGATATTAAAATATCTCTTTAAAATATCTTTTTTCATTTTAGAACACACTATCTTGTTATTCCCAGACCCAGTTTTAATGTTGTCCTTTTTATCTTTTTCTCTTTTGTTGTAACTTACCTGGGTTGGTACCACATCCTTCTGGCAGCTTCTCTCTGTTCATCTAGGGAGCTCTTGGATAAAATGCCGAGAATCGAAGGATCTTTTATTCAGACACAGAGTGGCTGAGTGGAAGGGTTTGTGGCCAGGAGTCTGTAGTGTCCTGGATTTGAGTTAGCGCTTTAACAGTAATAGGTTCTGTAGTATTGGGCATTTACTCAACCTCTCAGGGCTTCAGTTTTCTCATCTGAAAACAACAGGGATAACAGATGATTTCTAAGGTCCCCTCTAACTCAGAGATCCTGTACTCCTATTTGCCCTCCCCGCTTTCTCAGAGTCTCCTCTAGAATCTTGTCGTCTTCCCTGTGCAGAATGAGGAACAAACGCTTACTTAGTCTGGAAGAGTTTGATGCGCCTTTCCTAGTTTTCCTCTGTCTAGTCCTATTATAGTGCCGTTAGCCAGGTAGAGTGCGTAGGTTTGATAACAATGGCTTCAGTTCTACTAAAGTATAGCCAAAAGATTTAAGGGGATAGTGGTCCTTATATAATAAACCAGCAAAGCGAACTCGTCGGGCCTGTCTAGTTGAACAGTGTTTGGGGATATATAGTCTTAATCTTAAGTCTCAGAACCTTGCTTTGTAGATGAGGGAATTGAGACCTACTGAGGTAAAGTGACATAAACTAATTGATTTCCTTGTACAGATAAGTCTATCTTTGGAAAATCTTGAATGTAGGCATTTTTATCTTAGTTTTTCTAATAAGAGTTAACATTTTCACATGTGAAACTAATAAACTTTTGACTCATTCATATTTGTATTTAAGGCATATTACAATAACTGAAACATAACTGCATTTTAGATGATATAAGTGAAATGGCTACCGTAAAACATCTGGGGGGTGTCTAGCAAATTCCCTACTTCTGTTACTAATGTTGCTTCCATTTCATAACAGACTTCTGTTATATCTCAGTATTAAGATTTTTCTGTTGACTTCAGCACTAAACACATTTTGAAAAGCCATTTTAAACAATGGTAGACCTAATGAGATGGTTTGAACCTTACATTAAGTGTCAAGTGTGGCCAAATGAAAGAAACTTTTCAATATTTTCTTATTCAAAAAGATGACTGCCATAGACCAGGAATTTTTATAGCATAATGCTATTTTCAGAGGTGTTATGCAGAACCCCAGCGTATAAAACAGATAAAAATAATGTAACATCTACTTTATAACATTTACTTACTATAAGTTCATAGTAAGAAAGTGAGGCTGTTAGATAAAAGAAAAATTTAATTTAGGGTGACAATTGTCATCTTAAATCAGCTTTAGTATATACATTATTTCTTTATCTTGTTTTAATTGTTTAATGTTTTAAAAATCCTGAGTCACAGAGATAAATATTTATAAATAATAATAGCTATTCAAGATTATTCAAGATCTCACCTTTTAGTCTCAGGGTAGTCTTACGGATACTAGGGCTCAAAGGAAATATAGACATTTTCATTAAGATTATGTAACAACTGCTCATATTTCTTAGTATAAATATAAATGATTGTCACACAAAAATTGTATCCAAAACTTAAACTGTCTGTAAGTCAGCGTTATCGAGACAAGTAAAACTTCACCTTTCACCCCTGGCTTACTGTCCTCTGACTGAACTGTTCAGTCCCCTAAGCAGTTGTCCTGAAGTCTGTTTTGGTACCTGTGCTGCAGCAGTTTCCTGTGAGTACATGTGTGCAAGCATAGGTTTCCTACGGAGCCATGACCTGTCTTCATCGCCATTTGATTTTGAAGAACTGTGAATAAAGGCACAGAGGCAGACAGAAAGGCATAAATGAGTTACTTGACAGCAAGTGTTTATGTTTTGGTGAATTCTATTGTGTTAATATTTAGGAAATAACATACTTGGATTATGTTTATTAATTATGCTTTTTAAAATGTTTATAATATATTTGGAAATTGAATTCAGATTTTAAAATTTGAAAACCCCTGACCTAGTGCCACAGCATGAAGGTGCTGGAGACCTTCCATCAGCAAACATGCCTGTGGGCTACTGGGCTGAATTCTTTCAGTTTTCTAATGGGAACTTTTATGTCATTACTGACTCCCTCTGCAGATCCCAAGTGTCCCTCGAGATACCACTGCACTCACGAAGCTGGCGTGCATAGTGTTGGGCTAACGTGGATTCATAAACTTCACAAATTTCTTGGATCAGGTGAGTTTTCTGAGCTTTTCACTGTTTCACAGGTTCTATCAAAAAGTAGTTTGGAATAGAAAAAAATAGAGAAAATCAATGAAACCACAAGTGGGTTCTTTGAAAAGACTGACAAACCTTTAGCTAAACTGACCAAGAAATGAAAAAGAGAAGGCTCAAATTACTACAATTAAGAATGAAAGAGGGGTTATTACTACTGACCTCACAGAAATATGGAAGATTATAAGAGAATAGCATGAACACCTATGTGCCAGTTAGGTAATCTAGGTGAAATGGACAAATTCCTAGAAAGACAAACTACTGAAACTGACTCAAGAAGAAATAGAAAATTTGAATAGACCTGTAACAAGTAAAGAGTCTGAATCAGTAATCAAAAAACTACCCAAAAATAAAAGTTCAGAACAAGATGGCTTCACATCTCAAGAATTTATACCAATTCTTCACAAGCTCTTCCAAGAAATAGAAGAAGAGGAAACACTTCCCAGCTCACTCTGTGAGGTCAGTATTACCCTGATACTAAAACCAGACAAAGATGTCGAAGAAAACTATGGACAACTATCTCTTATGAATATAGATGCAAAATATCCTCAACAGAAGACTAGCAAACCAAATCCAGCAACATATAAAAAGGATTATACACCATGACCAAGTGGGAGTCATCTCAGGGATGCAAGGTTAATTTAACATCCAGAACTAATTAATGTCTTACACCATATCAGCAGAATAAAGGACAAAAACCATATGATCATCTCAGTAGACACAGAAAAAGCATTTAAGAAAATCCAACAGCCTTTTGTGTTAAAAACACTCAACAAACTAGTAAGAGAAAAGAACTTCCTCAAACTGACAAAAGGCACCTATGAAAAACCCACAGCTAACACCATACTTGATGGTGAAAGACCAAGTGCTTTCTGTATTAGCTTCTCTTGCTGCTGTAACAATCACCACAAACTTAGTGGCTTAAAACCAGATATCTGTTATCTTACAGTTCCATGGGGCAGAAGTCCTCGAATGGCCTCACTGGGCAGAGAGTGTTCCTTCTGGAGGCTCGAGGGGAGAATCCATTTCCTAGCCATTTCCAGCTTCTGCCACCTTCCTTTGCATATAGCCCCTTCCTCCGTCTTCAGAGCCAGCAGTGATTGGACGAGTTGAGTCCTTCTCACCTTGTATCACTCTAGCCTTCTTTGTTTCTTCCCTCTTTCACTTTTAAGGGCCTACCCAGATGATCCAGGATAATCCCGTATCTCGGAGACATATGATGGGCAACTTTAATCCCATCTTCAATCTTTAGTCCCTTTGCCATGTAACTAAAGATGTTCACCGGTTCTGGGGATTCGAACACAGGTGTCTTTGGGGAGTTCATTATTCTGCCTACTACATTCCTCCCAGTGGTCCCCAAAGATTCACATCTGACCCACATGCAAAATACATTGATCTTAGCATCACTATAGCAACACGAAGAATAAAATCTCATCTAAATCTCATGAGCTCAAAAGTCCCCAATCTCATGGTCCAAATCATCTAAATCAAATATGGGTAAGACTCTGATTATAGTCTCCCCTGGGGCAAAATCCCTCTCTATCTGTGGACCTCTAAAACTAGAAAACAAGTTATCTGCTCCCAGAACACAACGGTGGGACAGGCATAGGTATCAGTTATAGACTCCAGTTCAAAGGGGAGAAAAGGAAAAGGAAAAGGAAAAAGGAACCATAGGTCCCAGGCAATTTCAAAATCCAGATTCTGCTAGGTTTCAAGGCCTCGTGATAATCTTCTGGGCTTGCAGCTCAGCCCTCTGAGTAATCCATTTTGCAGGAAAGGTAGCATTTGTAGAATAGTTTTTATTAGTCTGTTTCCTGCCTGTAGAATTGTGGAGGTAGAACAGCCTCTCTCATCCTTTCTCTGATCCTTTCAGTCCAAGCCGGCAGTGTTTCTGTGGGCACAAAATTCTCAAGAAATGGGGCCAGCCCCATGGCCGAGTGGTTAAGTTCACGCACTCCGCTTCGACGGCCCAGGGTTTCACCCGTTCGGATCCTGTGTGCGGACATGGCACCGCTCGTCAGGCCATGCTGAGGTGGCGTCCTACATGCCACGACTAGAAGGACCCACAACTAAAATATGCAACTAAGTACTGGGGGAATTTGGGGAGAAAAAGTAGGGGAAAAAAAAAAGATTGGCAACAGTTGTTAGCTCAGGTGCCAATGTTTAAAAAAAAAAATTCTCAAGAAGTTTTGGGTCTCCTGTGTCTACCATGAGGACTCACTCTAGCAGACAAGAGGTTCCTCCACACAGCTTTCCTACATAATCCCATCTCTAGTTTTTGGCTTCTGCTGAGATGAAGGATCTAAGTCACATTCTTAATCTCTTCAGAGAGCCTTTTGTGTGACTGAATATTCTGACCTTTTGATCTTTCTGAGGTCTTAACAAAAGATTGAGCAGCCACACCAGTGGCTTTTTCTCTAAAACATACTTTCCTGACAGTGAATCTCTTAATTTTAGCATCTTTTGCCATCCAGATAGGCTGGGAATTTCCCAAATCATCAAGCTTTTTTTTATTTTTGTTTAACAGTTCTTCCCTCAATTATATTTTTCCTTACATTTTACTATAATTAGCAAGAAGAAATCAGGCCATTTCTTTAAACCCTTTGCTTGGAAATCTCCTCAGCTAAATGTCCAATTTAGCTGTTTACAAATTCTGCCTTCCACACTTTCCCCTTAAGATCAGGAACAAAAGGATGTCTGCTTTTGCCAGTTCTAATCAGCATTGTAGTGGAGGTTCTAGACAGGGAAATTCACCAATAAAATGCAGTAAAAGACATCAGATTGGAAAGAAAGAAGTAAAACTATCTCTGTACTCTGACAACGTGATCTTTTATGTAGTAAATCATAGAGGACCCACTAAAAAACTATTTAAACTAAGACATGAGTGCAGAGATTCGAGATCAATAGACAAATAGCTGTTCTGTTTCCATGCAGTAGCAACGAACTGCCTCAAAGGAAATTAAGGAAACAATTCTATTTATAACAGCATCAAAACAAATGAAACACTCAGAAATGAATTTAACAAAAGAAGCGCCAAACATACTCTTAAAACTACAAAACATTGAAAGAAATAAAAAGAAGAGGCCTAAATAAATGAAAAAACATCCCAAGTACATGGATCAGAAAACTTAATATTGTTAAATGGCAGTCTTCCCCAAATTGATGTACAGATCCAATGCAATCCCTGTCATAATTCTAACTGGCTTCTTTGCAGAAATTGACAAACTGATCCTAATGTTCATATGGAGTAGCAAGTGACCTAGAATAGCCAAAATAATCTTAAAAAACAAGAACAAAGTTGGAGGTCCCACACTTGCCAATTTCAAAACTTATTACAAAGGTGTGGTAAGCAAGACAGTCTGATATTGGCATAAGGATATACATAGAGGTTAATGAAATAGAATTGAGTCCAGAAATATACCTTTACACTTACAGTTGATTGGTTTCGACAAGGGTGCCAAAACAGTTCAGTAGGGGAAAGAATAGTCTTTTCAGCAAATGGTGCTGGGACAGGTGTACATGCACATGCAGAAGAATGAAATTGGACCTCTACTTCACATCATACACCAAAATGAACTCAAACTGGATCAAAGACCTAAATATAAGAAGTAAAACTCTAGAACTACTAGAAGAAAACACTGTCGCAAAAGTGAAAAGACAACCCACAGAATGGGAGTAAATATTGGCAAATCATCTATCTGATAATGGACTTGTATCTAGAATATATAAACAACTCTTAGAACTCAATAATAAAAGAATAAATAGCCCAATTTGAAAAATGGACAAAGGATTTGAATAAACATTGTTCCATTGATGATATACAGATAGCCAATAAGCACATGAAAACACGTTCAGTATTATTAGGCATGGAAATGAGATTCCACTTCACCCCCACTAAAATGGCTAAAATCAAGAAAGATGATGATAAGTGTTGGCAAGGATGTGGAAAAATGGGGACCCCTGCATACACTGCTTATGGCACGGTAAAATAGTGTAGCCACTTTGGGAAAATAGGCTGGCAGTTCCTCAAGTGATTAACATAGAGTAACCAGTGAGCAGTTCCACTCCTGAGTATACACCGAAGAGAAATGAAAACGTATGTCGACATAAAAACTTGTAAACAAATGTTCATAGCAGCCAAGTAGCCCAGTGTCCATCAACTGATGATTAGATAAAAAACTTGTGGGATATCCACACAATGGAATATTATTCAACAACAGAAAGAAATGAAGGACTGATGTGATACGACATGGATGAATCTTGAAAACATGCTAAGTGAAAGAAGCCAGTCACAAACAACTACAGGTTGTATGATTCCTTTTATAGAAAAGGTCAGAATAGGCAAGTCCACAGAGACAGAAGGTAGGTTAGTGCTTGTTGCCTGGATCTGCGGCAACTGGCAGAGACTAAGGAGTGGTCGCTAACTGGCATGGGGGTTTCTTTTGGGGAAGTGAAAATATTCTAAATTTTTTGTGGTGATGGTTGTACAGTTCTTTGAATCTACTAAAAACCCACTGAATTGTATACCTTAAATGGGTGAGTTACGTGATATTGTGAAGTACATTTCAAAAAACTGTTCTAAAAATAAAATTGGGTGAGGAAGAGACTGGAAGGGAATGATTTCTGGGATTGTTGTCCTCAGTGAAACATTTCTGCATTAAGAAATTTGACCAAGGAAAATGCACTTTCCTTCTTGGGGCAGAAATCTAGACCCCTGTGGAAAGGAGACTTCTGTGTCAGAAAGGCCTACTCCTTAAGAAGCACTGGGCTGAGACAGGAGCTTAATGGCATGTAACTAATATTGTCAGCATTTTAATTGAGAGACTTTTGTCTAAGCGTCAAGTACCTTATATAATGTGCTCCTTTGTAGATGAAGAAGATAAGGACAGTTTGCAGGAGCTTGCTGCGGAGCAGAAATGCTTTGTGGAACACATCCTCTGTACGAAGCCCTTGCCGTGCAGGTGAGGACCTGCCTCCCTTGTATCCACAGATGACACTTGCTCGTTTCAGTGATTCTGATACATGTATGTACGTTACACTCGCCTGAAGACGTGAGACTTCGCCCCTAAGCGTGTCAGTTCCTCAGACGCTCATCAGAAGTCCCCCTGCTTCAGGGCCGCTCCACACTGTGTCCTCTGTCTGGAAGCTATTTCCCTAGTCGCAGCCCCGGTTTGCTGCCTTCACTTGGCTAACTCTCTTTCTTCTTTCTGATCTTAATGTCAGTTCTTCAGAGGGGGTTTCCTTGATTCCCCAGTCTAACTTAGAGTTGTTCTATTATTCTCTTTCTTTGCAGCACATACTACAATTGATGTTTGTGTTTGTTTAATGTCCGTCGCTACTACAAGAATATATATGTTTCATGAGGGCAGAGACCGTGTGTGTGTGTTTCGTACTGTACACTGTCGCCTCGTGTCTGTGTACTCAGTGTCCGACAGAGTGCCTAGGAGATATTCAGTATATATGTGATGAGTAGAATAAAGGGACTGTCTACAATGACTCCTGGGTTCCTCCCTGGGATAACTGAGGTGGTGTGGTACCCTTCAGAAAAAATGGGCACAGAGGAGAAAGAGTGGATTTGGGAAGAGAGAAGGCGAGTTGTTGGGGGCACTTGGAGTTCTCTGTTCCTATAGGACATCGAAGTGCAGGTGCCCAGTAGGCAGTGGACATGGAGGTGTGCAGTTTGGAGGGGTCTGGGCTAAGACGGTCTGCGTGTGGGAACTGTCAGGACTGGAGCCCTGGCTCTGGTGAAGGTCACCCAGGAGAGGGCCTAGAATGAGTAGAGGAGACCTGAGATAAGAGTCTTGAGCAACATTTTCATAGAAGCAGTGAGTGGAGGAAGAGGAGCCCGGTCCAGGAAGGAGAGACTGAAGAAGTACCCGGAGGAAAGGCTGTCAAGGATACAAGGACGAGGATGTCTCAGAGGAGGCAGTGGGCAGCAGCATCAGATAAGCACAGGAAAGCGGTCACGAGTCTAGATTTGGCAGTGCAGGGGAATCCATTGAGGAAAACGCCTCTGGGGGTGGAAGAGGAGAGCAAACTGTACCAGGCTGAAAAGGGAATGAGAAAATGGATAATAAAATCCCACATGTATATTTCAAAAACAGGTAAAATTAAACAGTATTGCTTAGGAATGAATACATAGGAAAACTGTAAAGCAAAGCGAGGACATGAGTATCACGAAAGGCAGAATAGCGATTACTTCTGTGCAGAGTGGAAGGTCGTGAGGAGGGAGGGTCGCATGGCAGGGCTTAGGGAACTGCAGTGTCAGCGCTTGACCTGGCTGGCGGTTAGTCCATACGTGTCCGCTTCTGTCTGTAGACTGCCCACTAAAAATAGAAACTGGAGAATTCTGAACCTCCCAGATTCCCGCTCAGCACCCCCCTCCACCCCAAAAATGGTGAATGAGAGATGTAGACGGAGAAATAGTATTGTAGGCTACTGTTTAAAAACCGCTGGTTCTAAAGGAAGGAGAGGAAGAACAGGCTGAGATTGAAATTATGGTGGAGAGGGTTTCGAATGGAAGACCTATGAGCTTGTTCATATGGAGAGATTTTGAAACGAGAGTTGATGGAGCAATCCTCAGAAGAGGTGAGAGGAGATGGTGTCAACAATCCGGGGATGGAGATGCGGTGGCACGTGGGGTGGAGAGCGGCATGTTGGCAAGAAAGACACTTCCTGTCTGAGGTCCTCAATTTTCACTTTCTTTAGTGAAATGAGAACTGAGCTTGAGAGGGAGATGCATGCCCTGCACAGTAAATTACGTCCTGTGACGCAGGTGCTAGGCTGCATGGACTTCTTGATGTGAGACAGACTCTGAAGGCCTGTTGGTCAGTGTCTGAGTACTGCATGTGGCCTGGGCGCGGGGCGAGGCATCCAGAGGCAGCGGGGGCTGCCGCACTGGGGAGAAAGACACGTCAAGCAGGAACCTCATCGCATCCAGGTAACTGCTGAGATTACAGTGAGTGCCTTGAGGCTGTGGGTTCCTGAGTGGCGTATAAGTCAAATGGCCTCCAGACTGGGAAGTGACAGCTTGTTTCAAACTGAACAGAGCTGTAGGTAGTACAGGTTCCCAAGACCCCACCTTTGAGGTTACTGTACTGACAGCGGTCCCTGGCAGCTGCTGGCTCGGGCCTGCAAGGCCACCAACCTCAGCCATCTCTTTGCTTTTGGATCCATTGCATCTGCTGCTTTGTAATTTAATTGTGGCGTGTGTTTTCCAGGCAGCCAGCTCCAATTCGAGGATTCTGGATCGTCCCTGACATTCTGGGGCCCACGATGGTCTGCGTCACCAGTAACTACGAATGTCTCCTGAGGCCTTTATTGTGCGTCCCGTTTTGTGTTCTCCACACAGCTTTTGTTAATTCTGCAAAATCTATGCTGGGAAAATGCCCTTGGTAACCGGCTTGAAGATACATGGTTTATGCTTTGGCTTCTGACTTGAGGGTTGGAAGGGTAGATATTTCTGTTGTTCCTGCCATCTCTGGAAGGATTTATTTCAGCTGTGATTTCTGGCATCTCCTTCAGCCAGATGAAAATCGAGAGCTTTACTTGAAAGTAGAAAAGAATAGTAAAGTAACGAACTCCATTATTAATATGAATTAGATTTAATGACTATCAAGCTCTAACTATGTGCCAGGCTCAGAAGTAAGCTGTTTACCTGCATTACCTCCTGTAATCAGAGCAACCCTGTACAGCACCGTTGTCCCCATTTTGTAGAAGAGGAAACAGGGCTAGAGAGGCTGAGCAGGCGCTGAAGTCCCAGCTGTACATCGAGCTGGGCTGCAGACCCCGGGCTCTGACTCCAGGGTCCACACTCACGCTGCTCATTTCTATCTCTGCTAGCCTCAGAGGGACATCACAGAATAGGGAAGCTCTGGAAGAAAGGGGGTAGATAGCTGAACTCAGAATCCTCGTTCCCCTTAAGGAACTCATATTAAGCTATAAGCACCATCTTTCTTTTTCAACAGCCCTGGAAAGTCACTCTGAGTGTTATAAATGCAGGGACAGGAGTCCCTAAGGAGCGAGCTGAGTGTTGAACACTAGATTCCCCCAGGCTCTGGGTGTCAGTTCCAGGCATGTGCTTCTAGACACTGACACAGGGCAAAATATTGCCGTTAACTTACTGTGCTGAGACGTTTCCATTCTCTTTAAAGACTGACAAGTTATACCATTTGGAAAGGAAAGTAATTCACTATCAATTTTGTGTTATTTACACTAAATGAGACTAAAAACTCTAGCAAGACTAAACAAAAGTAGTAAAACTCACTGAAAAAAAATTGCCTTTTTGCCTGTGGCCTCAGCCTATTTTTAAAAAACCCATCCTACCTTTAGTAAAATAAGGCCTAGTCACACTAGGTTACTTCACAATAAAAGCATGAATCCCAAAGGAAAAAAACTCTTAAATGTTGGTTATCTAGATACCTTCAAATCATGTTTCTGCCAACTCCCGGAAATACAAGTTGTTTATAAAGCAATGTTATTGTTTAACAAACTCCCAGATTTGAATTGTGGCGTTCAAAGTCAGTCTCCATGCTGTTGAAGTTTGAAATCTTTCAAGCTTTCTACACTTGCCATTGTGACTATGTGTAATATTTAAGTGGATGTAATTTTTAGAAATCAAGTTATATGGAGCAAACATGGTATATACAGTAGTTATCTGGCTGAATATTCGCTTTGCTCAATTTATTACCTAGGAAATTAGTGATTTCTTTATGTTTGTGACTCTGACTTAGAACAGGCTCTCAAGTCCTTTCTAAAATAGAGTCCATGACAAATTTTTATTTTTGTGCTGCCTTAATTTATTCAAAAAGACTCTGAAGTGGCAGAGTCCAAAATGCTTTGACAAATGGCAGCATTGGTAGAGTAAGAGGATAGCTTCCCAAGGTGACCTCTTCAAGGCAGAAAGCATGCATTCTTGTACTTTTATACAAGTAACACTTTATAGTTTCTTACATCCTCAAAGTTCTGCCTCAGTGTGGCTTATGCCCTCCTGTGATACAGTAAATAACTCCATGATGGGCGTTATTCATTTCTCTTGCAGAAGCACCGTCCATCCAGCATCTCCTCCTCTGCTCTGTACCCGAGAGGATGTTGAAGTGGCGGAGTCTCCCCTCCGTATTCTGGCGGAAACCCCGGACTCCTTTGAAAAGCATATTAGAAGCATTTTGCAACGTAGTGTTGCAAATCCAGCATTTTTGAAGTATGGGATTTGGGGCATATAGGTTTTAAGAACTGCTTCCCTTCTCTATTTTCATAATTACTGTTCATCCTTTCTGTCCTCAGCTGTTCAACTTCATAGACATTTTACTGTCTTGGAGTTGGAATAACCTTAGGGCATATTTAACCAGGTCGTGAATAGGAGGAGGGGAGAGATAGATGTAGATAGTCCTTGAGAATGATAAACAGGAAGTGTAAAAAGAAGGGAAAAAAGCAGCCATGACTTGAGTCTGTTGTCACTTGTTTTACTCGGCTAAGGAAAGTAATGGTAGAAATGTTTTTTTAAAGATCATCTGAAAAAGATACGGCCCCTCCTCCTGAAGAATGTCTTCAGCTTATCAGCAGAGCCACCCAGGTGTTCCGAGAACAGTACATCCTTAAACAGGACCTGGCAAAGGAGGAGATCCAGCGGAGGTGGGACGGCCTTTGTGCACATACCATCAGTCCCTGGCTGGTAGCTGACACTCTGCAATGGCCCAGACCTGGCTTCTGATTAAATTTCATTTCTTTTTGCTCTTGAAGGGTCAAATTATTATGTGACCAAAAAAAGAAACAACTAGAAGATCTCAATTATTGTCGAGAGGAGAGGTAAGTACCAAAACTAGGGAGGGAAAAAACCAATAGTTGAGTGAGACTGAGCTCTCAGGGTGTGCCTCACCCTAAGAAGCTGAAGTGCACTGGCTGGCTTACCGTCAAGGCGGACCCCAAGAGTCTCTTGTGTTTTTACGGCATTAGGAAAAGTCTACGGGAAATGGCTGAGCGCTTAGCTGACAAATATGAGGAAGCCAAGGAAAAGCAAGAAGATATCATGAACAGGTCAGTGAGCTGTGTAACACTCAGTTCCCTACTCAGGCATTAAGTGTTACTAAGGAAATGGGCCTAGAGCAAGTGCTGCCATGTCTCCAGAACTGAACTGATGCCCCTGCCTCTCCTCTGAGGGACGTGAGGGAAGACAGCGTGGGGATGCTGTCCCCTAACCTGTCCTGTGGGGCCTCCTTCAGACACCAGATTCGCAAATGAGGAGCTTCAGTTATGGCTGTTTCTCTTCAGCGCCAGAGCTCTTAAGCTGAGGGGTGTTTACCTTTTCTAAAGGATGAAAAAGGTGCTTCACAGTTTCCACTCCCGGCTCCCAGTTCTCTCTGACAGTGAGAGAGACATGAAGAGAGAGTTACAGCTGATACCCGATCAACTTCGACATCTGGGCAATGCCATCAAACAGGTAGGAGTGGATGCAAGGGGGCTCAACTTGGTACTGCTTTTCTTAAGTGTTCTACAGAAAATAATTTTATAAAATGTACAGAGAGACTAAAATAGATACCATGAATATGTGTAGCAAACCATAGCCAAAATGTCTATGTTGTTTGGTATTTAAGGTTACTATGAAAAAAGACTATCAACAGCGCAAGATGGAAAAAGTACTGAGTCCTCACAAACCCACCATTGCTCTCAGTGCCTACCAGCGGAAGTGCATTCAGTCCATCCTGAGGGAGGAGTGAGTATCACTACCCGTCGGCCGTTAGTGTGAGGTAGTTTTTCCTTGAAAATATGCCACAATCCCCTTCTCTGCCCAGATACAGCTACTTGGCATTTGTATGTCAATTACTGCAACGGGAACCCTATGATAGGGACTTAAGAGGTGAATATAGTGGGAGGATCACAAATGATGCCTTTCTGTAATCTGACTCTGTTGTGTGGGCAAGGTATTCCCCAGTGAATATGTTCATAAGTATTTCGAGCAGGTGCACCACGGTTTGCCGCCACTAACCTTAAATAAACAGTAAACACCATTACTATCCATCTGACACCTTAAGCTGTAACTTTAGTAAAGTACTTCTAAGATAATTCTTAAGAAGATTAATGACTTATTCATTTGTTTTATTCCCCAAAGTGAGCGACTTTATGATTTTACAGGGGTGAACACATACGAGAAATGGTGAAGCAAATTAACGATATCCGCAACCATGTAAACTTCTGACCCCGCCAGCAGAGGAGCCACGCCTGAAGTTAACACAAGTGAAGGCTTAAACTCATGGTGTAAAACTAACAGGCAGCATTATCTAATTTATAAAGGGCCATTTTGGATGAACTTTGGTGTGGCTGTTCATCATTTTTTATATTTTACTTGTTTTATAGTTATTGAATAAATACTTTTATTTAAAAATCGGAATGTGTTTATATATACAAGCTCAAGTCTGTGCCTGTATTCAGCAAGGGCCTGGGATGAAGAAAAAAGGCCTGAGACTTTCAGCGGCACACTGCCAGGTCTGCATGCACCCTACTGAGTGTTCTCCATATCTGAACAAGAGCAAGAGCTGCCTTTGGTGCCAGAAATATGACTCTGAAGAGGGACAGAACCCTAGGCTTCAAAGGAAAAGGCCACACAGTATACTAGGCAGCAGCTTTTTTAATTTGAACATTTTCTTCTTAAGGACACGCCTTCAGTACAGTTAACAAACGGTTACACCTGAAATCTGCTCCGAGCCGCGCTCAGGATCCACAAGCAAGGCCACTGCTGGCTCACTTCCTTGACAGGCAGGGTTACCTTTCAGAGCTGACTTTGGCTGTGCTCTTGTGTCCTGATGCGCGTTACTCAATGGGTACGAGGAGCATGTGCAGGACCTCAAAGGGAGAAGGAAACAAATAACTTGGTATGCAGTACCTGGTTCTGTCCTCAGTTAGCTTTAGGTAATCTTTTTATACCCGCCAATAGGAGTTCTGAAAGGTAATACCATCCTTGCCTAGAAATGGCTGAGTGACTGCCAGTTAAAAGCCACATGGTAAGGTAGGTTACAGGTCAGAGGTCAATCAGTTAGACATGCGTGAGAACGTGTGTACAGACTGAATACAAGCACAGGAACACTCGTGAAAGCCAATGATCTTCTGTTAGACGGGCTAAATCCTCCCTTCTAAATCAGTTTCCCCATAAGAAAACCCAGTTTAAAGAAGGTTCCTACCAGGTGAGTGTCATAATCGTTTCATACCAGAAACACATTAACAAAACCTAGAGTCTCAGCCTGGGTTTTTCTAGGCATTTTCCTCAACAAAGTGGGGTCCAACAGTTTGCACCTGCCGCCGCAGAGACCGCTAACAGTTCCTAATCATGATCCCACTGGCCCAGGACCAGCTCATGGAGAAAAACACCTGCAAAGTGCCCGGTCCCAGCAGAGCAGTTCCCTGGACTTGTAGTTCAGAAAAATTAGGAATTACCCATCCTGATTTATGATGCCAATTTTAATAATCCGAGACAAATTAGCTTGGAGCTTATCCAAGGGACCAGTCTTAACACACATAATTTAAACTGATTGCATTTTGGAATTGATAAAATTCCCTGTGAGTCAATGAGGATGTTTCCTTTATCTAAACCAAGTAGCACTTTATACAAAGGGACTTTAAACCATTAAAACAATGTTTCATGCATGGCAAGCCCAGATAACACTATTTCCATAATTAGTATTTACTTTTAAATTCATAATCACGAATGCAAAACTACAACAATAACCCAAGAAATGAGATGTGTAGTCTTTATCTTGTCCTATGGAGGACAGAAGTAAAGATCTTTAGGGCTAGTCCATAATCACTTCACTTATAACAAAGACAATTTACTTTAAACTGTAAATTGATGGCGGCTTTACGTGAGCCAATCTACTTAATCCACTTGATTACCACAAGGTTCCTTTAAGTACCCTGCCGTTCTGCAACACCAATCACAACAATTATTTGAAAACAGTTTGACTTTGGCACCGTCTGTGTGATGAACAGAGTAGCCTTCCACTGGCTAACAACGCTGCGGTAGGTAAAGGGCGACCACGAATCCATCCTTTGTGCTTTCTGCAGCGCTTCCTAAAGCTACGGCAAAGACAACTTGTTCACGGAAGCTTTCTCCACGTAGGAAAGGAATCTAACCTCACAGAAAAGACAAAGCAGATTCCCAAACTGACGAACATACTAACTGGATTTTCCCCAACTTCACCATAAGCATTATCACACTCCAGGTCTAAATTAGAAAAGAAAATTACAAAATAGGTATCTGTCAAACCTAGTTATCACCATTTTTATGTTTGACACTTGAAACAAACAGTACTCAGGCCCACTGATTTGAGTTGAAAGTAAGTAGCAGATGTATAAATTTATACTAGATGTTGCCAGACATAGCTTGTTTCATTAATATTATTTTTTCCACCGATCCAATAACTAAACTAAAACAGTTGTCAAAAGGGTAGATGGTGCCAGTTCAGCTTTATCCTGGTACCTGTGGGCCCATGAAACTCATCCAGGTAGCAGAAAAAGTGCTTCCAAACAGTTTCTTGTGCTTTTCCTTTAACCTCAGTTTCTACCACATACAGCCCCAGCCAGTTTCCAAATTCTCACAATTAATTTAGTTCTTGAACGGGTTTTGTTTGCCACCGTCTCAGTCCCAGGCAAGTTTCAGTAGCATTTAGGGTCCTCCAACACAAGATAAAATGTAAAAAAAAGAGCACTGACCTAGGAAATACAGTCACTAGCCAATGGCCTGCTCTCAAACTTCATATTTTAATATAAAATATTCATACAGCATACTATAACTGTCTGCTAGCTGAATACTGTTACTGATGAACTCTAGACAAGAGGAAAAGAAAACTCTCTCTTCCAGTATCTATGAACAGAAAATGTAATTCCAAACACTATTGGGATGGTGTTTTGGGTAGGGAAATGCTGGATAAAGCAGGCAAGGAAACAGCACTTTCTCCATCCCCAAATCTGATCCCACACCCGATGGAATCAGTATGGAGTCGGTTAGTGTTCCCAGTTGCAAGGTCTTTGTGCTGCAAATGACCCCAGCTGTTTGCTGTTCCTGTGCTGCAGTCTTCTCCCACTAGAAGTAAGCATTTCTCCAGTCTTCTTTTTTTTGTGACTTCTTCAGTTAAGAGTTAAATAATAATTAATGTTGCTCTAAAGATGAGTTAAAAACCCGAAGTGCAGGCCAGAGTCCTGCTACGAGGGTGTCATGTCTCAGGGAGCTGGTTAATGTCTGTCAGTTTGGTATCGTTCAGAATTGCGCGGATTCGCTCCAAGGAGTCTGCTTGCCGGATCCGCTCTAACTGCACCTGGAGACACAATACAGTGAAATCAGTGCAGGCGGCTCCTGCCTAGATTTTCCTGAGTTTACTTTGATTTCGCTGCCTTGGAACAGATTAACTCACCAGAGAAGAGTCACTTCAAACAAAGGAGGCAGCAAGACCAACTAAATTCAAAAAACAGTTCTCCAAAGCTGCCGTGCAACAGACCAGTGTAAAGTCTGGAGTTATGGAGATGAAGGAGACCTGACCCCTGAGAACCCACAGTTCAGTTGGGGAAGGGAAAAGAACAAGTTTATAGAGAGTTTTAGCTAAATGTCACTGCAGGCATTCATCAAGTGCCAAGGCAGCATGGCGGGTGACCTTTAGGCATAGCCCAGCTTGGGGACCTAGAGAGGGTTCCACGGAGAGGGAAAAGCTAAGCTGGGCCTTGAAAGAAAGGACAAGGGTGCTCAGCACGGGGAATGCCGTGCTGCAGAAGGAACCACAAGTAGTGAAGAAACATTAGAGCACACAAATGTAAGGCAGAGAGATGAACAAAATGTCGCAACAGGCCTTACGTGGTGTGCTGAAGACTTCCTACTTTACTTTTAAGGATCAGCAAGGTAGAGGAAAAGGGAAAAGGGGACAAGTCTGAAGGACAAACCTGGTTTCTGGTTTGCATGCCCACGCAGATAGGCGGGGCCGGAGCAGGGGCAGCCGTAGTCCCTAACCCTCTAGCTGTTGTCAGTGGTCGAGTCAGAGACTGGCAAGTGCTCCTGGGTACCAAGACCCCCTCAAGTGCCTTGGGCGCTCTGTCTAGGGCTTCACTCCCCAAATGCCTCACCTGTAGGGTCTGAGAAAGCTTTACAAAATCTCTCTGCACTTGTTCACTGACGTCTAGTTCTGTCTGCAACCTCTGAGCTTTGTTCTTCTCTTCAAACATTAGCTGTTCAATGGTAACCTAAAAAATACAAGTTTGAATGAGGATTAATGCCAAAGAGCCAAAAGTCAGCATCACTGAGGACATCTAGGAACTTGCAGTTTCCCAACTAGAGGCAAGGTGGGTATCCATCATAGTCCCAGATCCTGTCGTCCTCCCTTTACTATAGGGCAAGGGTGCAAGTTGCCTAAGCTACTGAGATCTCGTAAAATGAACTGAATATGAAAACTGAGTCCTAATGAATTGAATATGAAAGCCAGAATAAAAAATGAACTCAAGCGTTGCACACACTCCACCCCATGCCACAGACTCCTCACCCCCACCCCCAGCAGCCTGGTGACAGTGATTAATCATGGAAAAGCAGCTGCTGAGATCAGCAGCTATCCCGGCAAGAGGGAGAGAAACTTTGGGGATTTCCTCTGACAGGCACAACCGTCAAGCATCTGCCAGGAAAGGTCTCAAGGAATATGCCCCAGGCAGCCCTGGCGATCTCCCATCTTCCTTACAGAGACAGTTCAGCAGGACCATGTGGGAACCTTTCTAAAAACAAAAGACTATCAAGTAACACGGACACAGTGTCTTTACACTTCAAGGTCTGACCCCACAGCTCACCGAGACCGTTTCTGGGAAACCTCCCCTACAATGAGCCTCGTGCACTTTTATTCTAACTGGACTAATCCAAATTCAGGCAGCAAACATGCTCAATGCATATCTGACAGATCCGTCAACGGAACGACACCTTGAAAGCAGCGCTTCTAGCTGCACGCAGTGCCGAGTTTGGTTCACGGCCCTTTTCGCCCAATGCCTAAAAAGCCAGCGAGGCCCACGACACAGGCCCCCAGGGCTGGCAGTGTGCAGATCTGACCCAGCTCCAACGAGGTGGCTTCATTTGCTTTCTGCAGAGTCTTGCCACCTTTCGGAAGGTGGCACTATTCAAAGCAGCAATGTGATCCTACATTCTTAGCATTGCTTTTTTATTAAATTACCAACAAAAATATCACCTTAGCAGCACTCTCTTTCTTTAACTCATCTTCCAAAGTGACTTTCATTTCCTGAAGGCTCTCAAGCTGCTGAGACTTCTCTCTCAGTGTGGACTCCAACTGTGAAATGAGGAAGGAAAAAGGTGAAACTCCAAAACTCCCTGCAGGACACAGCACTGCCTGGAGCACCGTCCTGAGGGTCGGGCCCAGCTCTCAGGGCCGCCAACTGTGCTGAACGCGCTTCCCGCCCTTTGGTCTCTGCAGATCTCCTATTTATTCTTCAAGACCTCTTGTTTCTTTCAGTAAACATTTATTAGGCACCTACTATGTTCTAAGGCCTGGGGATGGAGAAATAGGGAGAGAGAGAGGTAAAAAATTATGGCCTGTGAACATGGAGGAAGAAGCATCAATTCCAGGAAGGTTGGGAAGGGCTTCCTTGAAGAAGTAACATTTGACCCTTCAAAGACAAGAAATTTTACAGTGGAAGGAAAAGGTTAGAAGGGGGAGAAGGTGGAGAGCAATACTCCCAAAAAGGGGAACGGATAACATATTAAAAAAATGCCTTCAGAAACTGTGCTGAGTTCTTGTTACACTACAGCACAGAGTGCTGGGGCCTTGAAGGCTGAGGCTGGAGAAGCAGTGGTGAGGCAGGACATCCCCAGCTGAGCTAAGGAATATGGACTTGATCCTGGAGATAAAGGGAACCACTGGAGGTTTTTTAACCAGACTGGGACACAATCAAGCTTATAATTATTATTATTATTATTATTTTTTTTTTTTTGGTGAGGAAGATTGGCCCTGAGCTAACATCTGTGCCAATCTTCCTCTATTTTGTACGTAGGACACTGCCACAGTGTGGCTTGATGAGCAGTGTGTAGGTCCGTGCCCAGGATCCAAACCAGAGAACCCTGGGCTGCTGGAGTACATGAACTTAACCAGCACGCCACTGGGCCAGCCTCAAGTTTCTAATTTTTAAAGATCACCTTGGTTTCATTATGAAGAGGAACTGGAATGGGATACATTTTGGAGATAAGGAAAGAAATGAGGCTGTTACAATAAGCTGGGTGAGAAGTGAAGTCTGAACCTAAATAGCAGCACTGGGAGTGGAAAGGATGGGACACGTTTAGGGCGCAGTTTCTGCCAGCCCAACCTCAACAGTACAGTGGAGGCAGAAGCCAGACTGTGGTGGGTTGAGGAGGTCAGGCAGTGGAGACGACTCTTTCAAGCACCTTGACCATCAAGGGGAGAAGGAAGATGGGTAGCTTGAGAGAGAAGTGCAGTCCAAAGAGAAAGGTTTCTCCTCTTCATGGGGAACATCCGAGCGTGTTTACGTGTAATGGAAAAGACCCATAAAGAGGGAGCAGCTCAGGGCCCATGACTGAGGGAGGACTGAGGATGCCGGGCAAAGACGTGAGACTCGGGTGAAGCACACGTGCAGCAATAGAAGACGGGTCAGAAACAGGTCATCATGTTCTCTGAAGAAACGAGGAAGAGAGACGGTTAGGAGGAAAAGAAAGAGAACACGTAACTGAGGAGCCAGGAGGCTGAAGGTGATCCTGCTGATGACGGGGGTACGAGACCAGCGTCTGCTAAGAGTGAGGGGGTCAGGTGAGGGGTGACTGTCTGAATAGAAGGGAGACGACCAAGGACAAACGGAAGGCTGACTGAGCTGCACTTGAGGCCCAACCAGCGGCATGAGCAGGCAGGGTCCTTCACTCCAGTGGCACCAGGGCAGAGGCAGAGAAGGTGGACACCAGGATCAGTCTAGAGTTGGGCAGTGTCAAGTGAGGGCAGCAGGAAGACAAGGAATCAGGATTTTCAGGTGTTGGTGGGAGACTAGTTGAAGAGGCACACCATGCAGGATGCACCTTGGAAGGAGAGAAAGCAAAGCCGTGAGGAAGGTGCCAAACCGGGAGAAAAGGAAAAGTTCACGGAAGGGAAGGTCTAAGTGAGGCAGTCAGACAGATGAACCTATGTGATTAAGAGCCAGAAGGACGGCAGATTGGAGTCAGGGAACGTGAGGCTGGAGTGTGATGTCAGAGGTGGTACAAGGTGCAGCCAAGAGTACAGAAGGAAGGGCTGGGTCAAGGTGGAGGTCCCTGAGTCAATGAACAATGAGGCCAAGGAGTTGAATGGGGTCATCTGGCAAAGGTCTCGATTTGTCTAAGAGAAGAGGACTCTAAGCCAGCCATCATCTCCTGTTTGTAAAAACTGCACAGATTTCTACTGTAGCTTTAAGTGCATATCACGTCATAATGGCGCCTGGCCCGCCTCCCCCTACAGTGGAAACTCGAGGCTGCAGTCACACCTCAGTCTTCGCTGTTTCTCCCCAGGCAACACGCGGCCTGACAGAGAACACTCTCAATAAATGTCCTCTATCAGCATCATACCCTTATCCCACTATATTTTTTCCCACTAGAAAGAAGTTCCTTGAAGACAGGGACCATCCTAACTATATTTTATTCCTGGGGTCTAGCACAGTAGGATTCAATAAATAGCTGCTGGTTGCTGATAGGATTAATTTGAAACTCATGAAACTCACCTGTCCTTTTTCTATTTTTATTCTTTCTAATTCAGCTTTTAGGCTAGAAATGGAAGCTAGAAGGAAAAAATATGGAGGTGTTAGCATTTATTGATTATTTTGCATTTAAACTTTTTTCTTAAAACATCCGTTTCTACCAAAAGCTCAATCTCATCGAATAAAAGGAGTCAAATACATACTAAACTGGGGGGGGGGGGGTGTGGCAGGGGATGGCACCCCTTTCTCAAAATTATCCCCAACCCATCAGCATCATAACCAAGCTCGGCTAAAGGCAGAGTCCACAGGAACGAATACTACCTCACAAACGACCTCTCCATCGAATGTCCACACCTAACTCCGCAAGGGCTGGGGGAAGAGGGAGATTCCCAGCAGGAGTGTGCTGACACATCCAAGTTCTGCAAGGAAATGCCACCCATCTAATCCTGTCCCCCGCTGGTCTGGCCCAAGCACTGAGTTTCCTACCTATCAGCAGTGACTGAACAGAGAGGCCAGCAGAGCTGCTAAAATACAATGAGGCTTTTGGTTTTTTGGGGTTTTTTATTCCCAATTACTGGATATATTTCCAGAACATCTGGAAAAATGGACTTTTACTTAATTCTTTCCTATACTTTTCTGTTTTTCACTTTCCATGACCATGTATTACTTTCTCTAATCAGAAGAAAAGTTTCTAGTGCCTGCAATTCTAAACGATATCACTTTTATCTTCACCTATTTCTTCCTTGCAGTTTTCTATTTCTAGCTGCAGGGTTTCTTCAAGGTTTTCTTTCAAACACTGTTCGGCTTGAATCTGCTCCTTCAGGAAAAGTATTTCAGCCTTCAGCTTTTCTTCCACGTGGTCTGCTGCTGTCTGCACATTAACGATGTTCTCACGGTATTTTAACACCAACTCCCGGAGCGCCTAGATTCAAGAAACAAATGGTTACTGGGTTTGGGAGAGTGAAAGAAAATAAACAAAAGAAGCTAAAGATCTTCTGCGACCAGAATTTCAGATGTTGTCTTAAATAGTTAAAAGATTAAAACTTTGAACTCCAATCCACTCGGGGCTTCAAGGGGCAGGCGCCACGTCATGTTAACACGCAGTATGTTACAGAAAAAAGACATTTCCAGCCAAGAATGTGTATTGTGAACTATGTATTTTTCCCTCAAAACTGTTTCCTAAGCAGAAAAATTAAAATGTTAAGTGAATGACAATGTGAGATTCACTCTGAACAGCTCAGGAGCTTCAACTCGCTTAAATTGAGGGGAGTTAGGGGATGAGGACCAAAATGACTGAAACTCAGAAGCAAGTGTGACCTCTAAGAGGATAAAATTTATTATTCATTCCAACACTTATTGAACACCTACCACAAGCAAAGTACTATGTTAGGCCGGGGCAAGTATGGCAAAGAGTAGCTTTCTAAGGTGATCAACTGTTTTCCTATAATAAATTCAGTTTAAATCTTATTTTATTTTTTTCCCTAAATTTTACTTGTCTTTTTAAAAAAAAATCCTCCCAATTATACCCTAAAGTAACTCTAAAGTAAAAACTGAGATTCTCAGGTAACTACCGAATGTGCTGTATATAAGTTAAAGAACAGCAGTAAAAAAGGGTAACTGAAAAACTGTACCTAGACAATTTTCCTCACATTTATTACTGGAGCAGCTCGAAGAACCAAGCCTTACAGGCCAGACGGTTACAGCCTTCAAGGATTCTTGGAATTTTTTTTAATCTAGAAATAAAAAGTCTCTAGAGAACATGGAAGAAAGCAATCTTTCCTGCCGAAAGAGAAAGTTTAACAGAAGTGGAAAGTGGTATGCTGACAGCAAAAGGAGACAGGTCCCCAAACTTTCTCTTGGATGAGATCAGTCACCAGCCCAGAAAGGAGAGTGCTCTCCCGAGTGCCAGTAACCTGAGCTGAGGGCACAGCTGGGGGAGGGGAGGCAGAGGAGGGAGATAGCAAGAAACTGATGGCAGCGTAGGCAGCGGAGCCCTTGTAAATGAGTAAATAAAAAGAAAAATAACAGTAATGCTGATGTGTATACAGCAAAAAAGAAAAAAATAACTGAGGTTCAAATTTAGAGGCTGAATCTGCAGGGTAAGTTTAGGGAAAACTGTTACTTAAAAACTATAAATGTCTGTAATATTTGATTCTTAAATAATTTAACAATTATAATTTCATTTTTTTTAAATAATAAAAGAACAAAAGGATCTTACGAGTGACATTTTTCTATTTTGTTTGAAAATTGCTCTAAGAAATCTCATCTTTGCCTATACTGTTTATATAGGGCTTACTCGGGTCTAAAACGATCTTTTTTTGTATTCTGAAAGGTTTAAAAATGTACGGGTGTAAAGGTTGGAGAAAGTTAAGGAGATGGTTATGAATGTCTCAGGGAGACTGCTGGTTTTGTAGCCCAGGTTCGCCCAACCACCGAAGAACAGAAGTGACCAAAAGTGTCATGAAACTTACTGGGAGACAGAAAGGAGGGTGAATGTGATACACCCTTTAACTGCTAAATAGACACAGGAACATCACAAGGAGCCAGCCTGGCGACCCCTTCCAGCATTTAATTTCTGGTGCATTCTCAGTCTGGTCCTGCGAGAATAACTTACAGACAACCTTCAATTTGGCAAAGGACTCTTAGATATGACAGCAAAAGCATAAGCAAAAGAATAAAAAAATAGGTAAATTGGACTTTATCAAAATTAGAAACTTTTGTGTTTCAAAGGACACCATCAAGAAAGAGAAAAACAATCCACAGAATGGGAGAAAATATCTGCAAATCACTTACACCTGATAAAGGGACTTTTATCTAGAATTTATAAAGAACTCTTAAAACTCAATGATAAAAAACAAATAACCCAATTTAAAAGTCAGTAGGGCCCAGCCCGGTGGCACAGCAGTTAAGTGCAAACGTTCTGCTTCGGCAGCCCAGGGTTCGCCGGTTCAGATCCCGGGTGCGGACATGGCACCACTCAGCAAGCCATGCTGTGGTAGGCAACCCACATATAAAGCAGAGGAAGATGGGCACGGATGTTAGCTCAGGGCCAGTCTTCCTCAGCAAAAAGAGGAGGATTGGCAGTAGTTAGCTCAGGGCTAATCTTCCTCAAAAAATAAAATAAATAAATAAAAAAAGTAAGTAAAGGATCTGAATAGACATTTCTCCAAGTAAGATATACAAATGGCCAATAAGCACATGAAAAGAAGCTCAATATTATTAGTCATTAGGGAAATACAAATCAAAACCACACTGAGATACCACTTCATACCCACTAGGATGGCTATAATCAAAAAGTGAAATAACTACACGTGTTGGTGAAGAGGTAGAGAGTCAAATGAGTAAACACGGAGTTCTCATATGACCCAGCAATTATACCCAACAGAAATAAAAACATATGTCCACACCAAAACGTGTACACGAATGTTTACAGCAACATTATTCATAACAGCCCCAAAATGGAAACCACCCACATATTCATCAACAGACAAATGGATAACAAAATATCCACAGAGTGGAGTATTAATCAGCCATAAAAAAGGAATGATGTACATGATGCATGCTACAACATGGACGAACCTTGAAAACAGTATGCTGTGTAAAAGAAGCCAGACACAAAAGACTAAAAATTGTATGATTCCATCCATGTGAAAGTCCAGAATAGGGCAATCTACAGACAGTAAGTAAATCAGTAGTTGCTTAAGGTTGTGGGGTGGAGAAATAAAGGGTAAGGAGTTTCTTTTTGAAGTGATGAAAATGTTCTAAAATTGATTGTGGTGATGGCTACACATCTGAGAATATACTAAAAATCACTGAACTGTGCACTTTAAATGGGTGAATTATTTGGTATGTCAATTATATCTCAATAAAGCCTGTTTTAAAAAAGAATTTGTAGCCATTTCAGAAAACATACTTGTTTACATACTTGATCATATGGAAAATCAGTTACCTCTACAGAGTCCGGGAGAATGAAGTCTTCTGCTTGCTGTATTGACACATGCAAGCTATGCTTTCCCTGAAGACTGTCATTATCTTTCTGTAACCTCACCAGCTCCTCTGAAACCTGTTCCCGTGACTGCATCAGCACCGCCTAAAATAGAAACAGACACTAATCACAGCCAGAAAGGTAAATGCTATCTGCCGATAGCTGCGCCAGAGAAAAACAAGGCCTAACTAAATGAGGGCTGAGGATGGAGTGGACATGATTAAGCTCCGTAACACTTACAAAGAGCAGCTCAGAGATTTTTTTGATTGACAGCCTTTACATATATTCAAGGGGATAAGCAATGAAGCAAATACCTGAGCTCATTCTCCACTGTTTCTACCAACAGCTTACAAGTACTGACTCTCTTCTCCCATATCCCTGGACTACAGAAGGACCAGTATCTTTCGCTCAGTAGAAGTGGCTGACACAATCAAGACATCAAATAGACCACATACACCAAGACAGCTCCTATTTCCTCACAGCATGCATTCAATAGGAAATAGAAAGAAACAAAAAGCGGTGTCTTCTTGTTTCACTACAAATATATATCTTCAAGCTCAGGAAGACTGTGAATGGCCCAAGGACCCCAAATATTGGAAGTCATCAAGAGGATGGATGGTTAGGAAATACCCTTGTATTTCACTTAATAGTTTAAATAGCTCATTCTTAAAATGGGACATGTTCTTTCTTCTTGCTGATGTATAAAATATTGCTGATGTATAAAACATTTTAGGTATTTCATATGAATCTGTATCAGTAGAAAGTTATTCCAGCTGATTTGAGTATAAGATAAATTCTGCAAAAGTATTTAATTTCTGCTAATTTTTAGTACTAAGTAATCTAACTTAAACCTATACATAAATGTAGATTACTCACTCATCCGACACTGATTTAGCAGCTACTGCTCTATGCTAGGCACTTTGCTGCCTATGGGGAATACAGAGAAAAAAAACAGAGACTTCGCCCTGGAGAAGCTCATGGTGCAGTGGAGGGAAAGACAAGCAAACCCCAAATTATCCACCCATACCACAGAGCTTGACAGAGAATGGGCACAGGAGTGACAGAAGGACAAAGAGGAACCTAATTAGGGGACAGGGTTCAAGAACATTTCCCAGAGAAGGTGATCACTGCATCCTGAGACACACAGGCTGCCAGTAGGCAGGGGAGGTCATGCATAAACTGGTTACTTCTACTGGCTTTTATATATCTTCAGACTGAAATCAGTTGCGCTTTATGCTCACTTCCAACCCATTTACAACAAAGTGTTAGCATCCCATTACCTTTTGGATGTGAAAGAAGGGGAAGAAGAATATGTATATATTTGCCTATTTCTGTAAAGAGAACAACAGAAGGCTAAAGAAAAAATAACTTTAAATGATCACGTATGGAGTGAATGGGAACGCAGTAAACCGGACAGCAAATGGAAATGAAACTTCTGAGTATTTACGCATTTTTATAGTTTTGACTTAAGAACCTGTTGCAAGCTCAAAAGAAAAAGTAAATCAAAAAAGAAATCCAAAAATATACTACAAACAGAAACAAATGGAGCTACCCATACATCAAACTGATAACACAACCACAGAGAGAAAAATCAATTCAAGTAACTTGTGAACACAGCACCCAGACTGTAAACCCTTACCTGGGACACATTCCAAGGGCAAAAAGAACTGCAAAGAAATGCTCAACTTCGCCCAGTAGGTTTGTTGTTAGTAGCAATATTAATGCAGTCATTCTGAAACTATTTTGTCCCTGCCTTAACCAAGGCGTCAAATCAAACTTAATATCACCGATAATGGAACCACCCATCATAACATGCCCTTGACGTTATCAACTTCCCATTGAATCATTTCATCTATGTAGTATTCCTCCATTGCTAGCCAAAATGTCTAAGCCAAAATGTCTAACCTGAAACGAATCATGTGGAAATAATCAGACAAATGAATTCTAAAAGGCAACTGGTCTTGACCCTTAAAAAATGTTAAAGTCAGGAGCCAGCCTCGTGGCCAAGTGGTTGAGTTCTTGCGCCCCGCTTTGGCCCACTGTTACACCAGTTCAGATCCTGGGCGCAGACATGGCACTGCTCATCAGGCCACACTGAGCAACGCCCCACATGCCACAACTAGAAGGACCCACAACTAAAAAAATATATATACAACTATGTACCGGGGGGCTTTGGGGAGAAAAAAGAAAAAAAATAAAATCTTAAAAAAAAAGAAAAGTTAGTCATAAAAGCCAAAAACAGAAAGAAAAAGAAAAGATGGGTGACTGTTCTAGATTAAGGGAGATGAAAAGTGACACAACAACAAAATACAATATGTGATCCTTGATTGATTCCTCAATCAAAAAATTCAAATAAAAAAATTTTAAAAAATTAAAACCACTAAAAAACAAGGACTTTGGGGGACAATGATTACATCTTAAGGATGTAATAACAGTATTATGGTTACGTAGGACAACTTCTTTGTTCTTAGGAGATACACACTGAAATATTTGAGTGTCATAATGTCTACAACTTAATTTCAAATGGTTCAGAAAAAATCATATGTACATATATAATATACATATGTAATATAATACATATATATTAAAGAGAGAAAGACTCAGGAAAAACTGCAAAGATGTAAAAATGTGGCAAAATATTAACAACTGCTAAATCTAAGTGACGATTTTTGAGTGTTCATTCCATAAATCTAAGTTTCAAATTTTTCAAAATAGAAAGTTAGGGGGAAATATTAAGATCTCCACCACTACTACAATACTCTTCTCTGAAGGGGCTTAAGAAATTGAGTTTCTCTTTCTTTTTCAGCATAAGAACCTTTAAAGGTAATTTCAAGAAAATGGTAAGGTATTAGAGTCCACAGGACCTCAACTTTAAAGATTTTTTCCTTTTTCCCCCCAAAGCCCCCCAGTACATAGTTGCATATTTTTAGTTGTGGGTCCTTCTAGTTGTGGCATGTGGGATGCCAGCTCAGCGTGGCCTGATGAGTGGTGCCATGTCCGTGCCCAGGATCTGAAACAGTGAAACCCTGGGCCGCCAAAGTAGAGTGCACGAACTTAACCACTCGGCCACAAGGCCGGCCCAGGATCTCAACTTTAATTTCAACAATTCTTCAATGTCACTGGCAACACATTCATTTTAAGTGGAATCAACTTGAAAAATGTGTGCAAAGGTGGATGGGTTTTAAAAGACAAGAAGGAACAAGATGAGAGGAGACAGAGGAGTGTAGGTCTGCGCCCAGGATCCAAACCGGCAAAATTGAGGCTGAAGAAGCAGAACGTGCGAACTTAACCACTGTGCCACCAGGCCAGCCCTAACAGGGATTTTTAGATCAAAAATTATTATTTCATATTCTCTAATTAATGAAAAGATGTGAAACTCTCTCTGGTCAATGATTAGGATGAGATGCTTCCCAACAGACCAGGGCTAGTATTCAGGGATCAGTTCAAAGGCCATTAAGATACTGACCCAATGCCAATCAAAACCAAACCATTATCATAAGAAATGAGGTGCTTTTTAGTCCTGTCGTTCCTGAAGAGCTGGAGAAAAGGCAGTTCTATAAGATCATCCCCACAAGACCAACACTGCTATGATCTACAAAGGGCCATCAGGCACAGGGCTCCAACAGTGAGAAAAAGGAAGAACAAGGCAAATGGAGGCGGACTGGGGAGGACGGAGGGCAGAACCTAGGGAACTAGGCTGCCGAGGTCCCCGCCAGTTCATCTGCAAGAAGCTCTCTGCCCCATCCCTCTCAAAACTGACGGCCTTCTGGAAGTTCCCCAGCACTACAGCAGTTATGGCACATGTTTTAGCGTAATTGATGAGGTTATTTTAAATAAATTGCCTGTCCAGAAAACGCACACTAACTGCTCAAAAGCTGTACCTGCTAGGGCTTTGAGAGGTGTCAATTTTTAGCTTGTTTTTGGAGATGAAAATTAAAGGTTGGTCCATAGTTTATTCTGTTTAGGTTTCCCAAATCAGAAAAATAAGTTAAAGGTGAAAATTTTTTGTGGTCAGGAGGTAGGTTTTAAAAAAGAATAATGTCTTGGGGCCAGCCCTGTGGCATAGCGGATGAGTTTGGCGTGCTCTGCTTCAGTGGCCCAGGTTCACAGGTTTGGATCCCAGGCACAGACCTACACCACTCGTCAGCCCTGCTGTGGCAGCGACCCACACATGAAACAGAGGAGGATTGGCACGGATGTTAGCTCAGGGCCAATCTTCCTCAGCAAAAAAACCAAAATAAAACAAAAAGAAATAATGTCTTTATATAATCTTGTCCATCACTAATGTTCTATAGGCCCTGGAGAACATAACAGTAACCACTTTGGCCAGGGATATAAAGTCATATTACAGATGATTTCAAGATAGAACAAAAAGGACTACATTTAACATAGTTAATGTTTATTTAAATGTTAACTTACCATCTGTTCCTGAATATCCCTCTTTGCCTGGGAAAACGCCTGTTGTAACTCTTCAAGTAAGATCTCAGAGGCTTGGGCTCTTAGGGCAAGTGCTGAGATCTTAAAAGAAAAAAAATGGATACACAGAAAATATACAGTTAGGAAACTGATTACTCTGAAAAGAACCCTTCCATCTCCTGTTTATCTAATGTCCAGAATTAATGTTTTATTAGTTTATCATAACCCACTCCTCACTCATTTAACAGATATGTATGCATCTGCTGTGTACAAAGCCTCAGGCTTTCAGATAACACAAAGCAGTACTAAAAGTCCCCAGGGGCACATGCTGCCATACATGAACAAATGGCATTACATGGGTCTCCAGACAGATATTAACCCATGTGATCTCATTATAAATATTACTCAGAAAAGAGCTAAAAAAAAAAAATTCTGAAACTCTGTCCACAAAAAAAAGCACAGTTTAAAGGATAAATGAATCTTTTTCTGAACTAGCTACAATCTTCTAAGATGGTTTACTTAAGAGCAAGAAATACATGACTAACATTACTGAACTCTAAATTCCCTTGAATTAGTAATGTTCCTGAGGACGGGTTTATGTGAAAGTTGATGACTGATAAATAAGAATTATAAAATAAATCAAAATAATTTGTTTAGACATTTAAAAAATGATTGTCAGAATTCTGCTTCCAGTAGTAGCAGATTAAGTAATGTGAACCAACCTTTCCACTGAGAATTACAAAAACCAGGCAAAAATATAAAAGACAGCTACTTGAGGAAATTAGAGAACAGGGCTAAAAAGAACCACAGAGCCAAGGAGCAGAATGAGGACACTTGGAGAGTTGAGTGCAGTATCTTTAGAGGCATGTGACAATTCCAAAAGAAACAGATATGACACTGAGAAGCTGAGCAGAGTGCGTGAGAGCCCCAGGAGAGGGTGGCGAAAGTTAAGAGGCCAGGAACCAAGATGCAAAGGGACCCCTGGGAAACACTCTGCACTGTGGACTGGGTCCCTAGAGAGCCACACCCTAGGGTAAGGGAAGAATTAAAATAATTTGCCCTTCAAAACTTCATATAATCTCAATTCCTGTAACTGGATTAAGGTGATGCAGGATTGTTAGTACCACTGTTGCCTACCTCTTATTATTTCAACAATTTTTCCCATACAATGCCCAGTACTCAAGTAAAAATGCACAAGAATATGATAAAAAAGAAAAAATAAAACAGATAATAGAAACAGATCTACAAGGAATCCAGATATATGAATTATTAGAGACAGTCTTTGAAATAACTATACTTGATCTGTTCAGAGATTTAAAAGACAAAATTTAGAACTGCCAAAGAACTGGAAACAATAAAAAAAATAACCAAAGGGAAATAATCAACTGAAAGAAATCAATTATCTAAATTTCAAAAGTCCATCAATGAATTTAATAGACTCATCTGAAGAGAAAATTAGTGAACTAGAAGACAGATCCGAAGAAAATAAAGACAAAAATGATGGAAAATACAGAAGTTTAAAAAGCCTTGCAGATGCAATGTGAAGGTCTAACATATAGAAATATTTGAAGAAATAATGGCCAATGGAAATAGCCAGTAGAGCAAAAATAAGCCTCTGCAAAAACTCTGTAATTTCACTCCTAGATATACTCAAGACGAATGAGTCCGAATATCCACCAAAAGACACATACAAAAATGCTAGAAAATGGATTCATTTGCAATAGCCAAAAACCAGGAAAAACTCGAGCATCCCTCAACTGTAGAATGGATAAACTACAGCATATCCCAGTAAGAGAATCTACACTGCATTAAAATCTAACTACTGATACACAGAGCAAGATGCATGAGTCTCACAGACATAATAATCAAACAGACCAGATGGAAAAGGCTACCTACTGTATGATTCCATTTATACGAAGTTTAAGAACAAGCAATACTAAATCTAGTGTAAAAAGTCAAAATACTAGCTGCCTCTATGTATAAGCAGGTGGGCTATTTATTAATGAGGAAAAAGCATGAGTGTATTAGAAATGTTCTTTATCTTGAGCCAAGTGATGATTACCCTGGTAAAATTTTTCAAATGTTAAAATTCATCAAATTGTACATTTGAGATTTGTGCACTTCACTGTATGTATATCTCAACAAAAACAAGTTTTTTAGAGACAAAATGGCTGAGGATATTATAATTATGAAGTAAGACATCAATTCAAAGATCCAAGAAACCCTGTGAACCTTAAACAGGAGAAATATGAAGAAAATTACACGCAGGTACAGCACAGCAAAACTGCTGAAAACAAAAGCCAAAAAGAACATCGTTAAAATAACCAAGGAAAAAAATACATTTTACCTTCAAAGGAGCAACAACAAGACTGATAGCTGACTTCTCATCAGAGACATGGAAGCCAGAAGCAATGAAATAATAACTTCAAAATGCTGAAAGAAAATAACATAAGTGCTCAGAATTCTATAGTTGGCCAAAGTATCCTTCTTGAATGATGGTAGAATGAAAAAGATACATCTGATAAACAAAAATATGAGAGAATGAAGACTTCTAGTGCCATCCAAAATGGACAAGCCCAGTATGGCCTTTCTCTCCTGATTACAACTAAAAACTCTGGATAAAATACAAAAAGCAACTACCTGAGGACTCTGAAAAATAAGCAAAAACAGATAGTTTAGGGAGGGAAGTCAAAATGGGAAGAAGTAATTCACCAGGAGTGAGATCACTGTTTGTTTGGGGTTTTTTCCTACTTTCTTGCCAGCATCAATCTGAGGGCTGCCCCAGTGGTAGAGCTGCAATAGCTGCAACAGCACAAGAGATAAAACTGCCTTTCTGATCACAGGACCAGGACAGGCTCCCTGTGGGCTGAAAAGGAAACAGGTAATCTGAGAGAGAGAGAGAGGACTCGAAAAAGGATCCCCTAGTTCTGTGCGACCCAGCACAAGTCCCACACTCACCCTTAAGCATCTGGACAGATGCAAAGCAGCACTGCAAAGCCTTTTAAAAACGAATTGCTATTAGAACTATCACTCACAGAAGGCAAGACAGAACTTGTGAACTGAACCTAATCAGATCAACAGAACCCAGTCTCACAACAAAAGAGTCCTAATCCCCAGGATACAATCTAAAAGTACCTGACATAGAAACAATCAGGAAAATGTGACCAATTCTCAAGAGGAAAGAATATCAACGCACGCCAACCTCATGACGACCTAGGTTAGAATTATCAAAGACTTTAAAGTAGCTATTTTAACTATGCTACATGAGGTAAAAGTAAATACTGTTGAAATGAATGAAAACACAGTTCTCAGCAGAAAAATAAAACCAAATGAAAAATTTACTATAAATTACAGCAAAGAATTTGGCACAAAAATGGACAAACAGACCAATTGAACAGAACAGAGTCCTGAAACTGACCCACGTATTTATAGTCACTGGATAGATGACAAAGATAACCCTGCAGAGCAGTGGGGAAAAGGTGATCTTTTCCTTACATGGTACAGGAACTGGCTATCCATATGAAAAATAAAATAAAATTTTACTCTTATCTACAGCATATACATCAAAGTCAGTTCTAGATGGATTTTACATACAAATGTGAGTGAGTATAAACAATGAAGCTTCTATAAAATACATGAAAATATCTTCATAACCCCAGGGTAAGAAAATATTATTTTAAAAGCCAGGACAAAAATCACTAACCATAAAGAAAAGATCAATAAATTTGACCAAGTTAACATTAAGAACTTCTGTTCATCAAAAGACAGCATTAAAATAATGAAAACATAAGGTACTGAGTAGAACACATTTGCAACACACATCACCAAAAGGCTCTAGCAATATTATATAAAGAACTCCTCACAAATCAGAAAAACAAATAACCAAAAAAGTAAAACAGACAACCCAAGAGAATAATGAGCATAAGATATGAGAAGGAATCTCAAACACACACACACAAAAATGATATCTGAATGGCCAATAAACATGAAAAATGCTAAATAGCCTCAATAGTCACCAGAGAAATGCAAACTGAGTCACAATTAAATATCATTACACACCCACCAAAATGGCTATAATTAACATAACTAACCAAAGGAAGTTTGGCAAAAAAGCTTCTGCAAGGCAAAGGAAATCACAAACAAAACGAAAAGACAACCCACCAACTGGGAGAAAATACTTGCAAATCACATATCCAACAAGGGGTTAATTTCCAAAATATAAAAAGAACTCAACAACAAAAAAACAAACCCCACTAAAAAATAGGCAGAGGAGATGAACAGACATTTTTCTAAAGAAGATACACAAATGGCCAACAAGAACATGAAAAGATGTTCAATATCACTAACTATTAGGGAAATGCAAATCAAAACTACAATGAGATATCACCTCACACCCATGAGAATGGCTATAATTAACTAGATGAGAAATAATAGTGTTGGAGAGGATGTGGAGAAAAGGGAACGGTCACACACTGCAGATGGGAGTGCAAACTGGTGCAGCCCCTATGGAAAACAGTATGGAGACTTCTCAAAAAATTAAAAACAGAAATACCATAGGATTCAGCTATCCCACTACTAGGTATTGATCCAAAGAACATGAAATCAACAATACAAAGAGATTTATGCATCCTATGTTCATTGCAGCATCATCCACAATAGCCACGACACGGAAGCAACCCAAGTGCCCATCAACTGTTGAATGGATAAAGAAGATGTGGTATAGATATACGATGGAATACTACTCAGCCATAAAAAAGACAAAATTGTCCCATTTGCAACAACATGGATAGACTTTGAGGGTATGATGTTAAGCAAGATAAGCCAGACAGAGAAAGACAAACACCGCATGATTTCACTCATATGTGGAAGATAAACAAACACATGAATAAAGAGAACAGATTAGTGGGTACCAGAGGGGAAGTGGGGGGGTGGGTGAAAGGGGTTAAGGGGTGCATATATGTGGTGATGGATAAAAACTAGACTATTGTTGGTGAGCACGATGCAGTCTATATGGAAACTGATATATAATAATGTGCACCTGAAGTTACACAATGTTATAAACCAATATGACCTCAATAAAATAATTTTAAAAAAGAAAAGAACAAAAAAACGCCCAAGTTTGTCAAGACTGTGGACTCACAGTAATTCTTCTCATACATTGCAGGTGGGAGTATAAATTCATACAACCACTTTGGAAACTGTTTGCATTATTATCTACTAAAGCTGACATACATTTTGACCCAGGCATGCCACTTCTAGGCATATTCCGAGCGGCAACGTGCAACAAGTCCTTCACAGACATGCCAGAGTAGAACTATCCCTAATATCCCAGAACTGGAAATAACCCGAACACTCAGATGGATGAACTGTGATATATCCACGCAATGGTGCAACCACACAACAATGAAAATGAACAAACTAGTGCAACATGCATCCAGAGTAGGAATCTCACAATGTTGAATGGAAGACAGATAGACACAAAAGAAGACACACTATGTGATTCATTTGTTAAAACAGACACAACCAATCTAACAGTGTGAAAAGCTAGGACAGTGGTTACCGCCGGGGAGCAGGTAGTAAGCGGAGGCGGAAAGTGAAGGCTTTCAGGGTACTGGCTAATGTTCTCTTATTTGATCTTGACAGTGATCACACAAATGTTAGTTCTGGTATGTCTGGTATATCTGTATACGTTTGGGGTTTTTTCTGTGTATGCTATACTTTTAAAAATTCAAGGGGACCGGCCTGGTGGCATAGCGGTTAAGTTCACACACTCTGCTTCAGCAGCCCAGGTTTCACATCCCAGGCATAGACCTACACACCACTCATCAAGCCATGCTGTGGTGGCATCCCACATACAAAAGAGAGGAAGATGGGCACAGATGTTAGCTCAGCGACAATCTTCCTCAAGCAAAAAAGAAAAAACTCAAAAAGAAGATAATTAGTATCTTTGTCAGCAAAAAAAAAAAACAGTCAAAAAGAAGATAACTAGTATCTTTCCTGTCAGCAAGTTTCTTGTGCAGCAAAAAAGTTTAATAAAAACCAAAGGGGAAAGGAGAATCAGAGCCTCCTGATATTCATCAACCAGTTACTTCAAAAGTTATTTTTTAAAAAATCTGTAAGACAGACACCAGAGAAAGATCAGTAAGAGATCCTTTTATCTGAGGAAAAAGAGAACTGCCAAATCTTGAGGGCAAGAAAGAAACAGTCGTGTTTTCAGAATTTTTTAATTTAAACAAGCCAGACATCTGCCATGGGTCCCACTCTAAGCAGCTTCCTTTACCTGGTGACTTGAGTCTCCAGCGCTCTGCTTGATGAAGTCTTCCAGCCCCTGTTTGTCTTTCACCGTCTTCTCTAACTGGTCGTTTGCTTGCCTTAGCATCACCTGCAGTTTTTTCACCTGTGCAATTTTAAAAGTCCCTTAGAAGGAAGTACCGGAATTCTTTCATAAATTGAAAAAAATTCCTAACTCTAAAAATTTTTTTAAAAGTCTAATCTTTTCTTTCCTGAGAAACATCAGAAATTTGTCAATTCAGAAAGAAATTAGATTGAATGACCTAATTCAACGACTCTACTGTGCTTTACAGCTAGCGAATCCCTTCTCATGTGCGTGACCTCACTTTAAAATACCTGCTTTTCCTCCTGTCCTCTAGGCTGGGCACTGGCCTCCCTGACTCTAGTCTGCCCTCTGCCTCCAATCTACAGTCCACACTAACGCCCTAAGTTTTTTCTAAAACAAAAATCAAATCACATTATTTCCCTACTTAAAATCCCTAAATGCCTCCCCAAGTCTTCAGGGTAAAATATCAACCCTTCAATCATCACCCCTCCCTCAATAGTCTGATCAAAGCCTTCCCTTTGTTGCTTCCACTCACACTATTTTAGAAAATACACACACACCCTCCACCCAGCCACAGGAATTAACGCATACTTCCTAGAACACATTTGCCTTCATACTGTGTTCCTTTGTACATCTTTCCTCTCCTTAAACACCCTTTCCCCACTTCTTAAATTTTTACTCCAGCTCTAAAACAAACTTAGCTCTAGTGTTACGTACAAGTGTTACTCAACTGAGCCCAAAGTTAAGTTAGATGCCCCTGCCCCTCCTCTAGTTCCATGAGTACATCTACGGGACCAGACTATGCTGAACTGATGGCTTGCCTGGCACCACTGAAAAGCTCCTATGGGCAGTACTGGGTTCTATCTGTATCTGAACAGGACCCAGCAAAATGCCAGGCACAGATGAAGCATCAATAAAACGTCTACTGAAGGGACTACGGAATCCAAGATAGCCCACTCCTATGCCACACTGTCAGAGGCCAACTACATTAGTTTCACAGACAGCTTCCAAGATTTACCTTTGAATCATCTATGAAAAAAAAGCATATGAGGAGGAAATCAATGCCAACAGCATGCAAAAACATTAAACTATTATTTTAACCTACTTAAATTTATTTTGAAGACTAAAGGAACAATCTTTGTAACAATCAAAGAACAATTTGGAAATATAAGAAAAAAATTTTCTTTTCCTTACATATACTTTCACAAGTGTACTTTCATGAAATTCTACACTATTTCCTAAATGTTTTCAAGGTACTCTATTTAGAAAGGTACTTGTCAACCTCAGCATACCAAATATACTAAATCTTCATGTCTGTGACCATGTAAATTAACCTTAATCAACTCAACAAATTTATGACAAGAAGTAGGCAATAAGCAATGAAGATTCTAAATACTGATTAATAATCAATTAAATTTTCACTCAATTAGAGGCAACAGTCAACCTCTCATCTCCCTAAACCTGCACATCATGAAGCACCTTCCATGAGTACACGCTCACGACAGTATCACTTTCAGGCCTTGGGCAGAGGGGCAGGTTGGGAGGAAGATGTGCCAGTGCTCCTGTAAGAGCCAAGCTGACCTGTGTGGTGCTGGGCAAGCTAACGAAGCAAAGATACAGAAAAGCAGAGGTTCTAGCGTGCTCCCACTGGAAATGCAACTGACATTGCAGGTACCAGATTATTTCAGGGTTAACAAGATGGATATACTTCGTAAAGAAAATGGAAGGGAAAAAAGGCAATTAATCTGCACCTCCAATGAAAACTACAACAGCTCACAATTTTGAAGACCCAAAAGAAACTTACCTGGTCTCTTGTTTCAGCCTCCTGAATCTGAATTCCTTGTAACTGTTTTTCATAATTGGAACACATATCACAACGTCTACCAAGCTTATTTCCAGCATTATGTACCTGAAGGGCACCAAAATGAACTCTTACCAGGCAGAACAAAATAATACTATATCACATACTTGAGGAACACACGCACAGTCTGACCAAGGTTACTCAAAGTAGAAGACCAAATAAACAATTTCTTCAGGGACTTATGGCAAGAAGTTACAATATAGAGTAGGATTCTAAAAATTTAGTCCTAAGCTCCAAAACAAGTATAATAGGAAAACAAGGGACACAACTTTATCACCAAGAGGCTAAGGACCATAAAACATTACATTTGAGGAAAACACAAAGTAAGCAAAGGGTACCACACTGTGGTACTCACAATTTAACTCTCAACTACCCAACCAGGAGAGGGGTTGCAGGGAGGAACTAGTGCCAATTAACCATTTCATCTGCTCCAACTGCAAAGTAGGTATGAAACTATCAAGTAGCACCTTCTCACAAATGTTTTGCACAAGACCAAGGAGAATAGTTTCTTTTAAGCTTAATAAGCTGTTCCACTTACAGATCCATAGCTTCTTTAAAGAGAAGTAGCCCCGAGTAAAGGAAAACACTGGAAGTCAGAAAACCTGGATTCTAACTCAGGTTTTGCTACTAAGTCAAAGGGGAAACTTGAGCAACTTGCCCTTTCGAGCTAGTTCCCTCATCTGTAAATTGGGAACAATCATGCCCTGACTGCCTCATTATTATCATGAAGTTCAAAGAGATGATGTATATGACAAGGTTTTGTAATCCAAAGTACTATGCAATACTTATTTAAGTTTGTACCTCCTAATCTAACTTCTGAGTTTGCAAATACTCTTAAGAGGAAAATTAACCTCACTAAAGGCTGCCTCATTTTCTCTCCCATATTTTCCACTACCTCCTTAAACTCATTCTCAACATCAACTACTGACAAGCATTTGCACTTTAGATCTTAAGGAAAGATGAAAAAGTATGAATCTTGGAATACACTGAGATTTTATAGAAAACTGCAAGCAAACCAAATTCAGGGTATTCACCTTCACTACTGCTCCAACTTCAGAGGTGTGACTTCAGGTGGAGAAGTTCACACTCAATGCAATTAGCTAGTTAGTTCCCTTCTCGCTTCTATCACCAGGAATAGCCAGAGCCGACCATGACAAGGGATGGGCTAACATCCACTTGCTGGCAACATGTGCATGCACTGACTCCAGAGGCTATCTACTGAATGAACAATAAATTGCAGAACTACCTAGTATCCCCCAAAGTAAGTAAGAGGAAAAAAGAAAGATAACTCACCTCCTTCTGCAGGAGATTCCATTCTGTCTCACTGACTAAGCGGTAACCACTGGGGGATACGTAAGCACTTTCCATACCCTGGGTGACACTGGAGAGGAGGGACGCCGTCTCTTCTTGTTCTGGTGTCATTGCCTTGATTGCTCTCTCCTGATCTTTGGTTAACATAAATCCACTTGGCATTTGCAGTGACCCAAGGGAGGCAGTATCAAAGTTCTCAGACACTGAGTCTGCTCCTACCAATGGTCCAAAATCCGATTCGTCCAGATTCCCAGCAGATTTTGCTTTGTAGTTATAGCCTAAAGCTTTGGATTGCAGTGAGCCTGAGGTTCCCAAGCTGTCTGTAGACTGCGCTCTCCTGAGTCCATCTTTAAACACGTCATTGTCTGATTTACTGAATGGATCTCCAGATGGCAACAGTAAGTCTCCATCTAAGGAATGGACTGATCCATGGGTGCTATCTAAATGCTCCTGAAATGTGAAAATATATATTGCCAAGTTAGACAATTCTCTATATTTTCAAGGAGAAAAACTATCATGTGTTAAAATGTGTTAAAATGATTATCATGTGTTAAAATGTGTTAAAATGATTATCATGTGTTAAAATGATTATCATGTGATTACATGATAATCATTAATGTGCTGCCTTCATATATTCATTGAACATTTATTGAGTGTCTTCTACAGGCTGGGCACTAAATGAGGCACTCATGATACAATTGCGAGCAAGATACAACTTGCATCCTGTGAGCTCAGGACACAACTGTGAGCAATCTCTGACCTCAAGATGAGTACAGTTTCATGAAAAAAATAAACAAGTAAGCAGGCTATGAGAATATCATATTTAATAAAATGATAGGCTAGAGCTATGTACTGAATGCTCTGATAGCCAAGGAGAGGAATTCAGCCCAGACATAAGTAGTCAGGGAAGGTCTCCTGAAATTCAGCGTTGGGTACGTTGAATGTGAGGTGCCTGTTGTATATCCAAGAGGAGCTGTCCACTCGACAGAGAGACATGTAAGTCTGTAGATAGAGACTTGGCAATAACCACCATATAATGGTAAGTAAAGTCATAGCAACAAATCAAAACACCTAGGATGAGTCTGTAGGATGAGAAGAAAGGGAAGGGCAGAAAACCCCGAGAAACATCAACATTTTGGGGATGGACAGAGGAAGGAGTAGCCAGCGTAGCAGAAGGGAAATGAGAATAATGTGGTATGCTGGAAACCAAGTCTCAAGCAAGGTGTAATCAAAACGTTAAATGTGGTGCACTAAGTGAGAGAAGCCAGATGCAAAGGTCACATATTGTACGATTCCATTCATATGAAATGTCCAGAATAGGTAAATCTATAGAGACCAAAAACAACAACAACAAAAAAAGTGGTTGCCAGAGGCTAAGGGGAAAGGAGAATGGGGAGTGACTCCTTAAATGGACATGGGGTCTCCTTTGGGGTTGATGAAAATGTTTTGAAACTAGACAGAGGTGATGGTTGCATAGCAGTGTAAATGTACCAAATGCCACTGAATTGCTCACTTTAAATGGTTAATTTTATGTTATGTGAATTTCACCTAAATTTTTTTTAAAAACGTAGTGTAGCACATTCCCAAAGTCAAAAAGCAGAGAGCCATTCCAAGATACAGTTACATAGCTGGTGGGAAAATTAGAAAACAAAGAAAATGCAACAAGTTTTTCTTGAAACTAAACTTATTCAACTTAAAGGACTAGCCTTTATTTCAAGATAATATCCTTTCCAGTTTTTGTTCTTAAATTTCCTTCCTTTTATGAACTGGAAAAGACTACGGAACAGATTTTTTTTTAACGTTTTAAAAATATCCTTACTTGGTATAATAAAAAGTTGACAACTTTTATGTTAATTCCTCCATTTCTTTCTTTTTAAAGATTTTTTCATCTGTGAAATTCAAATGGCTGAGGACCACAAATCTAGTATATATTAAGCTAGCTATGGCAAAGGTGCCAAGTAACTATCCTAGTAAAAACTGGAATGAGAACCCACTCAGTTAGCTTACAAAGGAGCCCAACATCTAATGCTGTCATACACAAAGCGGCTGTGACACCAAAGTGGGAAGGGGATAGGGGCAGAAATGTTGTGGTGGCCATTTTAAAAGTACCAGACTACCATGCTAGTAATAACATAAGAAACATATACTTCTAGGGGACGTGTAAACTGCTATGGTGTTTCTGAAAGATGACTCAACAATATGTTCTAATATCTTAAAAATATTTATGCCCTTAAACTCAGCAGTTCTTTACCCAAAAACTTATACTAAGAAAGTAATCAGATAAGTCCATAATGACTTATGTACAAGGAAGAATTATATATAATATCATTATGGCATTACTTATAATAATGAAAAGTTTTGTACCAGTAAAAAAATGGAACCAACTTAACTATCTATTAGTGTGTTAATCATGTTTTTTATTTTCTATATTTTACAATGTTTTTGACATTCTGGGGGCCTTGCTGGCCAGGGAGGGACTACCACTCCCAAGCTAGCTGATTCCTAGAAATAATAAACTACTTGCCTATGAACATGCCCTTCATATACAAATTAACCAATCCTGAGTCCACACCCCCAATCAACTCCTTAATCTAACTCTTACCCACCAAGCCAGTATTTCCCCTGCCCCAGAGCTCACTGGAATTACTCTAACCAGCCTATCCTATGCTGTTGACCCTATTCTGCCTTGCCTTTCCCTCAAAAACAGCAACAAGGGCTGTGGCTCACGCTTTCCCCTTGCTCCTGCTTCTACTTCACAGCCAACTCTGGTGCTTCTCCTTGTGGCTCTGCTTGGTGTACTGTGACTCTCATTGCTAGGGGGACTGTGAATAATACTTAACTTCTCTTTCAACAAGATTGATCTCTTCTGTGTCATCACTTAGCCACCTCTATAAACTAAAATCTAAGCATAAATCAATTAGTCAGGGATTAAAGAATTATGGTATAGTTACATGCTGAAATACTGTCAGTCATTAAACATCATTTTGGGGGAAAACATTTACTGATGTGCCAAAACATTTAAAGACAGATTTAAATAGGGAAAAAATGTATATAAAACATTACATAGAGTTGCAATCTGGTTTATGTTTAAAAAGTGCAAATACAAACAGATGTTAACTTTGGAAACAAAAAAAGAAAAGGGGAAAGGAGAGGTACATACCAAAATGTTAGTGGTGGTTAGTAGAATTACCTACCAGTTATTTTTATTTTGCATGACCTTCCTGTACTTTCCATAATAAACGTATATTACCTTTGTCATGAGAAAAGCATATTCTAAGCATTAGTTTAAAGAAGATACGAGGTCTTAAAAATTTTAAATGCTTTTAGCAATAAATCTAAGTCTCCAAAGCACTGCATATCAACTTTAAACCAAAAGCTAAAGTAAATTGTCATGACTCTCAACACAAAACAAAGATACTCAATATTCAAACTGCAAAATAGCAGATCTGAAAGTCCAAAAGATATTTCAAATGTCAGGAAATAATGTTATGCACAACATATCGTACAGATCTGTTAGAAAGAATCAAAAATAAGAAAACCACTTCATTGTAAATCACAACAAATCTCCCCTTCTTATTTTCCTGATAAAGTATTTTTTGAAAAGTCTGAAACTTTTTCAAACATTCCTGGACACAGGATCGCATGACACAGAAACCACATAATATTTGGCAGTACCCAAAAACTGAAACATTCCCCTGGGAGCCTAACTATTAAAAAAAATGCACAGCAGAGTCAGGCCAAGTGGTCCTCAGCGTACGATCCAAAACAAAGAATGCAGAAAAACAATTACATCATACTTGTCAGTGTCCGCTAGATTTTCTAAAACGTCTTTTTAATGTCAAACAATCCATAAAAATGAAAATATAAGCCACCAGGGAGTAAGATTATACATGACTCAGAATAAATCTGCAAACTAACCAGAAACATGATGCCTTTGAAAGAGAGAGAAGATCCTCATCCAACTGAACTGAAACTGGTTCACCAGCTGGGAGAGGATGTAGGGGTTGGGGAGTGAGTATGAAATTCTAAACAGCAGGGACAATAAACACACATGAGTAAGCAGAAAGTTCTGGCCATGATGAAGAGGAGAGGATGGTAAGGCTGGAAGGGTCATTCAAGTATGAAGGCCCAGGTATGCCAAGCTGGGGACATTTATCCTAAAGGCATTAAGAGAAGCATTTCCCTCATTGAAGAGGAGATATCAACATGAATCTTGAAGGATGACTAGAAGGATTTCAATACTCAGAAAGGCAGAGGGAGGTAAACATTCCAGGAAAAGGAACCAACATGTAAGGTGGGCAGTGCAGCACAACAATACAACCAATGTGGCTAAAACGGGTGCATATTATGCAGGGCCTCGAAGGTCTGAGCAAGGAATTGTACTTAATTATGTAGGTAATGGGAGTCAGCGGTGGTTTTTGAGTAGAGGAGTGACCCGACTGCAGCTGCACTTAAGAAAAACCAATCTAACACTAACGCTGAGAGTACCGTGGAGCGGGACAGGCTGAAGACAGGACAGCTAATGAGGAGGTTGCCACACTGGATGAGAGGTGATGAGGCCATGGGAACACCACCTCATACTTTCCACCTCCAGGTCTCTCTATCCATTCCCAATGCCTGAAATGTCCTGCCCTACACCATCACAATCTGCCCAGTCTCACCCACTGTTCTTAGGGCTTAAAACCTAACACTAGTTATTACTCACATACATGCTATAGGAGTTAAGTGTTTCAACACTTTAGATAATCTCTTTTAAACCAAAAGCTCAAAATATTAGCGATATTTATTATTCATATTAAAAAATTTTGTAGATATTACAGATTTCTTCTACTGTTTCAATTCTGGAATCACTGGAAAAAAGAATACTAATTATTTCAGAGACTCTGAGAGAAATCACCTGTTTCAAACAGTACTACCTACAATACCAGAAAAACAACTGAAGTAAATACTATGATTTTATCTAATTTCCAGGTAGTAACTATACACTTCCCAAATGAACAATGTAAGTGATTCATGTATGAGAAGCAAAAAATGGTAACATCATGTATATGATGATTTTAATTATAGATTCACTATACCTCTTCATTTGATAACTGGGCTGAAGATTCTTCATGAGTTAAAGCACACACTACAGGTATTTTTACTTCTTCTTCAACATCTGTTTTTTTGTGATCCTTTCTCTTATTAAGTCTTTGTTGTTCATCTTCCTCCTAAAAGTTAGGAAGAAAAAATATATATATTACCCAGGTAATCTACACTTAATGATTCACATAGTTCTTTAACCACTCACAACAAATAAAAAAGAACAAAGCTTTATGATAAGAGAAAAACTGGACACAAGTTTATTTGTTCTGTAATCCCATTTAAGGACATCTGGTCATAACAAAATGTTTTAATACTATAGGCACAAAGTATGAACCCTGGTATAAAGGAGAAACCAGAAAAGAGCTGCCAAGAAGAGCATACAATATGAAAGGCAAAACACGAGAAAGCAAACCACCCCCTCTCCTTCAAATGATCCAAGAAAGAAAACATGCATAGAACATTCCTTCAGATTACTGTAGAAAATAGGAAAAGGTTATGACCTTACACATCCATTAGAAACATGAAATACAGAGGAATGATTGAAGTTGATGTGATAACAACTCAACAAAGATGAATAAGATACCTTCAATGGCCCCCAAAACCATCTGGTGGGAAGGGACAAACACACCAATGATTGCAATATATACGTTTTCTCACGATGACTGATTTCATCTGAAAAGGGGCCCAAAGAAGGTAAGACCTCAGGTGGATCTTGAAGGGATGAGTTTGCCAACTGCATGAGGGAAGACAAGCAAGGGCTCTAGGGAGAAAGGACGCACAGCACGTACAAAGGCGCAGGGGCACAGAAGAGCAGGCAGGTAGGGGAACACCGAAGGATCTGATGTGACTGAAGAGAGGGGCAGATACATGAAAAGTGAGGGATATGGAAAGGAGTGGTGATTAAGTGCTTAGACTCTGCAATAGAGATTGGCTCAAACCTCAGATCTGCCATTAGCCCCCATCGCATTTGGAGAGTTTTGTTGTTTGTTTGTTTGTTTTTAGAACTACATGAAATTATGCTTTCTATCTAAAGCCTCAGCACAATGCTGGCACACAGTAAAAGCTCAATAAATGTTAATTAAGGCCTTAAATGACCAGTTTAGGAGTTTACACTGTTTCAATGGGCAGCAGGAGGGGCATGAATAGATCTGTACTTTAGAATCTAAATATTTAAGTTGACTGTGTCTATACACAAGATGAATGAGTCAGAATTAAGAGACAGAAAAGAAATTTAAGAGGGAAGAAACTTCTGAAAAACAAAATCCAACTTAAGTCATACAAGGTAATTTAAAATATTTCTCTTTTTTCCCCAAGATTTTATTTTTCCTTTTTCTCCCCAAAGCCCTCCGGTACATAGTTGTATATTTTTAGTTGTGGGTCCTTCTAGTTGTGGCATGTGGGACGCTGCCTCAGCGTGGCTTGATGAGCAGTACCATGTCTGTGCCCAGGAGCCAAATGGCGAAACCCCAGGCCGCCGAAGTGAAGCACACGAACCTAACCACTTGGCCGCAGGGCCGGCACCCTAAAATACTTCTTATAATACCGAGAAAAACTTCAACATAGCTGTCCGAGGGAAATATTTGTAAATACAGGTAGTATAGGAAATTAGCTGCAACACTGTTTGAAATGACCAAAAAAAAAAAAAGGAAATCACCTAGATGCCCATTTAATTAAGTCAATTATAGCACATCCATGCTACCAGTTAATGAGACAGTATCTCTGACATGAAAATATATCTAAGATAATGCTTATGAGAAAAATAAGTTATAGAATAAATACTTATACTATGATAGCGGTTGTATAGAAAAGAAAACTAAATATACACTTATAAACACACACAAATAGTCTGAAAGACTATCTTCCTAACTGATTACTTCTGATTACAATAAGTGGTTATTTCTGTGAAGGGAGGTATGGGAGATACCAAGGGAGATTTTCACTTACATTTATTATTTCACTTTGTATTTAAAACAAAATATTTTTAACATGAGGATGTATTTATGCATAACTCATGTAATTTAGGTAATTTTTTAAAAAACATAAGGAGAAAGTAGGATCTTGGGTATAGAGCAAGCCGGACACCTGCCTTTTACATCGCTCAGCCTCTCCATTCCCACCCAAGGCTCTGAGAGCAACGTCTTGGAAGACCTGGCCCGGATTAACACAATTCAGGAGCCCTAGGAGAACTGGACAGAACTGCAGGGAAAGATTTTCTCCGAAATATGTACTATTCATTCTCTCAAGAGGATCATTTCTACACGAGATTTTTTCCCCCCAGACAAGGTCATTTCTAAAGTTGAAAAAAAATTCCTCAAATGCAGCTATTATGTTTTTTGAAATGGCATACATCACCTTGTTTCAGGCTTAAGTCAATCTCTAATAGACATAAAGTAACGCAATCACATGTGGGGGCGGGGGCAGGGAAGGGTGGTGTATTATTAACAAAGCAAGCAAGTCCTACAAAACTGCTATTCACCTGATCTTTCTTCTTCAGTTCTTCAACTTGTCGGAGCTGTTCTGAAGTTAGCACAATCTCCATTCGCTGCATGTCCCTCATCAGCAAACGCTGAGACTCCAGAAACTGGTCATTGGCCTTCTGCCATGTGTGTTTTAACTGGTTGTGTTGTTGTCGCTCTTGCTCCAAGAGATGGCAAACTGTTTAGGAATTGCCCAATCACAAAGATTGAATTTTAACTGTACGCAATCTCTTTAACACAGGGCTACTAGACCGGGTTTGGCTAATGGTCCATTCTGTCTGGGATTCTGCCTCTGACAAGAACCAAGGGGCAACCTGTCATAGACACGGCAGCTGTCCCCACACCATCTCTCTAAGCAGAGTCTCCCAAAGTGTGCTCCTAGGAACAGGAACATGTGAAAAAAAGGTTTCTGTGTTCAGTAAGTTTTAGAAACCCCAGGTTAAATAAACTTTTTTTTTAGATTGGCATCTGAGCTAACATCTGTTGCCAATTTTTTTTCCCTGTCTTCTTCCTCTCCCCAAAGACCCCCAGAACACACTTGCATATTGTAATTGTGAGTGACTCTGGCTGTGCTATATGGGACGCCATCTCAGCATGGCTTGATGAGTGGTGCCATGTCCGCACCCAGGATCCGAACCGGTGAAACCCCAGGCTGCCAAAGTGGAGTGCACGATCCTAACCACTCAGCCAAGGGGCCGGCCCCTAAATAAACTTTTAAAGACTTCTTTACTGCAGGACATTGGGCTCAGGTCTTAAGGATATCTATGTTCTCTTGGAAGATGATATAGGGTACAGTATTTCCCAAATTTTATTTGCCAAAAAATCCTTTCAATAGGGCCACTCACATAATATCACATGTTCTAGGGAATACACTGGGAAATGTTGCTCTAAAGGGCAAAGGTACAGCAACCAGTCCTAATTGTCTTTAATACACTGATAAATCTGTTGTCCAGGAATCCTTCTTAGCTCATTTAGTTTTGACCTCTCAGGATAAGTCCAAGAATTTTTGTAAATGCTTATATTGTTGATACTCATCAGATCAGCCATCTTTTGCCAAAAGAAATAGGCAGCAGCATCTATCTGCCCATGTACCCAGCCACTAGGTACAGAATCCTGAGAAACTCATACTGCTGACTTTTCCTCACCCCAACACATTCGACTGTGACAGAGCCTACTAATTCTGCCTCCTGTGCAGTACGACTCAGCCATCTTCCGCCTTAGATCAGCCCTGCGACCTAGACAACTACAACGGGAGTCCCTCTGTTATTCTTCCTGCTAATAGACCTGCCCTCTCTACTCTACCCTCCACACTGCTGTTAAACATTCTAAAATGCATAATTAATATTATCACTCTCAAATTTAAAGCCCTTCAGAGGAGCCAGACATAAAAGGCCAATATTGTGTGATCCCATTTATATGGAAGTCCAGAATAAGCAAATCTAGAGAGACAGAAAGTAGATCAGTGGTTGAGGAGAAGGAGAGCATAGGGAATGACTGGTAATAGGTACAGAATTTCCTTTTGGAGTAATGAAAATGTTCTGGAATTAGACAGTGATGATGATGTACAACTTTGTGAATACATTAAAAACCACTGAATTGTACACTTTGTAAGAGTAAACTTCACGGCATGGGAATTACGTCTCAATAAAGCTGCTATTTAAGAAAAAATTTTAAAAACCCTTTAGGGGCTCCTTACTATCCATATGGTAAAGTACAAAATGCTTAGCATACGGTCTCCATGATGTGGCCCATGTCTACCTCTCTCATCTCATATTTTGCCCCAGTGCCTCTTGCATCCTAATTTTGCTGAACCACATCTCTTAATACTTCCTTACCTTGTTGCACCACATACAAATGGCCTTAAATGTCATGCTCATCTCTCACTACCTGACAAATACCTATCTTTCAAAACTCCACTTAAGAATAATTTCTTTCAAGAAGCTTGTTTGCGGCACTGCTGCCTTTAACACACTTCTAAGCCTAACATCTACGATATGCAACTCTATTAAGTTGGTTGCATATCTAATTCCCCCAATTTAGGCTGTAAGTTACAATGCTGCTCAATGTTTATCTGACTTCTTTTCATTTAAATACTATTTTTTTAGTGTGAATGTTTCAGTATGGAAATTACTCTACCCCCTTACTCTTTGTTTTTTGTGTGTGTGAGGAAGATGGGCCCTGAGCTAACATCTGTTGCCAATCCTCCTCTTTTTGCTCAAGAAAGACTGTCGCTGAGCTAACATCTACACCAATCTTCCTCCACTTTATGTGTGATCCCCCACAGCATGGCTTGACAAGCGGTGCTAGGTCTGCACCCAGGATCTAAACCTGTGAACCCCAGGCTGCCAAAGTGGAGCGTGCAAACCTAACAACTACGCCAGTGGGCCGGCCCCTTCCCTTTACCCATTTTAATGAACCTTCTCAGATACTTTTCCAGACATAACTATTTCTGGAAAGGTTGGGGCACATACTTTAAACAAACTCCTGTTTCTTTTGGATACCCTTTCAGAGTTTGGGTGTCTTTTTGGCTATAACAGCATATTTGAAAAGTGTTTCCTGAAAGCCTAAGAACTGGTCAAACTTTGGGTTATTTTCCTAATGTTTTATGAAATAATTCTATAGGCTTATAAAATTTCCACTTTCCACTATTTGGGGAAGAAACCAACTCATATGCAACCTAAATTATTTATGAAAGAGCTATATCTTCCACAGCATTTGAAATTCTTAAGTATTCATTATAGGACCCTATCACCACAGTCCTAAACCTGCTTATTAAAATATGTCACTAGAATAACCCACAACAAGTATAAGATTTCAAGGCGTCCACGCATTTGGGTGAGGAAAAAAAATAAGATCTTTATTTTCATTAACCTCTAACTGAAATTTATCATTTTTTTCGATTATAAAATGTATGCAACAACCAGTTATTGTAACAATACCTATGACTTGGTCACAAACAGAAGTAACAGATATTTTCATACCCTAGCACAGCGGTTGCAGACATGTCAATATGTCACTTATGCACATCGCTACTTCAAACTTACAGTAATCAGACCTGCTACCAGACCTTGTTATTTAATGTGTCAATAAAGTAGCACATCTATTACTATATCATAAGTTTGTGGTTATTTACTTGGTAACTGCTTTATAACATAATTGGCTTCTCTTATAATCTTATGTATTTTATGGATTAAAAACATTATTCTGAGAGGGCTTCACAAGACTGCCAAAGAAGTCCATGACACATAAGCCTTAAGAACCTCAATATATGGGAATCACCAAAAGAATTAGACAAAAGTATATTTTTCTTTTAATGGGGTAAGGATGAGCCTTCTTCCTCTATCCTGGGAAAAGAGAGTCAATTTCTGGGGCTGGCCCCGTGGCCCAGCGGTTAAGTTCGTGCGCTCTGCTTTTGCAGCCCAGGGTTTTGCCTCTTCAGATACTGGATGCAGACCTAGCACCACTCATCAAGCCATGTTGAGGTGGTGTCCCACAGGCACAACTAGAAGGACCTGCAACTAGAATATATGACTATGTACTGGGGAGCTTTGGGGAGGAGAAGAAAAAAAGAAGAGTCCATTTCTGCCTCACTCTCTGACCAGGCTACTGAAATCAAAAGTGTCCCTTATAAACAGGGATGTTCCTAAGGACAGCAGAATACACTATCTGCCCTCTCTGTCCCATTTTCACTTTTGCTAATCCACCTCCATCAAAAGGGGTCTGGGGGCAAAAGCAGTTTATGCAGAAGTTCCCAGCCCTATTATCTTTCTGCCCAGAGCTCATGCTTTGTTATTACTGGGGTCCCGGAGGAAACAGAAGCCACTAACAATCCAAGTATCTTTCATAGACTTCCCATCTCCAGCTTTTCATGAGAACATCCAAACCGACTACACAGCTTAAACTGAATCACTAACATCTTGGACTGGTATTTTAGGATTTGTTATTGTTCTTAATCAATATCAATTTTATTTACATAGTTCTCTTAGAGACTGAAATTAAAATATACAGAATATTTATTTACCTTCATGCAATTCTTTGCGCAGTTTCTCAGCATCTTCTTGTAAAACAGATTTCTGAGTATTCAAAACAGCCACGTACATCTCTAGGTCAGTCCTACAAGATTTCTCAGCTTCCAGATAATGATTCAATTCTTTAACCTGAAACAAGAGGCAATTGTATTAAACTAAAATTCACACCAGTTTCTATCTTAGGCATAATGGTAAGTTCTGGATGTGCCTTGAAAAAAATTTTTATTTCTATTTACATAAATTTAAATTTACAAAAAAATTAACATTTATAATTTTTAATTACAAAACAAATACCTACTTACCATGGAAAACTGGGGAAATAATTAATAGCTGACATTATCTATAATCTTATCACCAGCATAAATATACAATTGAGATTATACATAACAGTTTTGAACCTTGTTCTTCAAAAAGGTAGTTCAGATTTGTATTCCCAGAGCAACACATACATGTGCTCACTTTACCACATACTCAGTAACACCAGGTGGTGGTGGTGGTGGTGGGTTTTTTAAACAGTAGTTACTTTCTAAACATAAAAATGATACCACACTCTGGTAAATTTGCTTTTCTTTGATTTCTAGAGGGGTAATTCTAAATGCCTTAAATTTATAAAGAAGAGACCTTTTCACAGACATATATTCATGGAAGGAAAAAAGAGGAAGTCATGGTGGAAAAAATAATTGGTCTCATACTGTAACGAACGCAAACTTGAAGACAAGTGCAGAATACTTTTTTAAATCACATCTTTTATTTTTTTTTATTATTTTTTGCATGTGTGAGGAAATTTGGCCCTGAGCTAACATCTGTTGCCAATCTTCCTCTTTTTGTTTGAAGAAGATTGTTGCTGAGGTAACATTTGTGCCAAATTTCCTCTACTTTATGTGGGATGCCACCACAGCACAGCTTGACAAGATGACAGGTTCAAGCCCGGGATCCAAACCTGTGAATCCCGGGCAACCACAGCGGAGCACACAAACTTAACCACTATGCCACCAGGCTGGCTGCCAAAATCACATCTTTTACAAAACTGCCTTATTTCTGTTGAACAATTAACTACAATATTCAAACATTAACAATATACTCTAATATCTGAAATAGTTATAACCAAAATAAAATGCAATCTTGCCCCAAAAGCGATTACAGAATCACTTGTTTTACCCCATCTTACAAATTATCCATCCTAAATTTTGGCCATATAGCTAACTTTCAACTTTCTCAAATGATTGTATCTAATTTCACTTTCAAGGTCATTTTCATGTCTTTTATGTTCTCATTTCTTCACACACAAAACAGATGGCTGACCTGTTTTCAATTATCTTTACTCCTAGACCATTTAATACAATACAGTGGTAGAGGTCACAGACTAAAATGATTATTTAAGCTGCTATCTGATGTTTCACTAGAGGTTGTCAGCCAACCAGAAAGATACTAACAAAGCACAACAAAGTGCTGACTGCTGTGAGGCATTTCCCTGTCACATGGAGAGGGTGATAATTCAGTTGATGGTAAAAGAGTCAATATGGCAGATATAAACTGGTGGTATATAACTACTAATTCTATCAGCTATTAGTTCTTGGAATAAATATTTGACTCAATTTATAATCAATGAATTTCTAACATTTGAAAGCTACTGAGCAGAACTCTGGGAAGATGATGGCAGTGGTGGCAGAGTAATGTGAATTTCCTTGAATTCCATATGCCCTAACAACAGAGCTACTTAAAATAACAAAACCAAAAATACACAGACATCTACAAAAAAAAACAAGTGATAAAAAGAGGATGAGGACAAACTACTGACATCTACATATATGGATTTACATGGTATCGGCATCCATGCAGGGGAAAGGAAAAGGAAGCAACAAGGGCCCCAAGAACTCCAAAATAGTCAACTGGAGCTCCAATCTGACAACAGTAGCTGAAACTGGGAAGAGTTTCACAGACTCCGACAGTGGGTGAATGCAATAAATTTGTACTGTAAGACTTAAATCCCATTAGGGTAAAAATGGTATTATATTTTCACTTATATTTCCCTAATTTCTAGTGACGTTGAATATCTTTTCACATTCCTTGACTATTCTGGTTTCCTCTTTTGTGAATTGCTTGTTCATTTCTTATTTCTCTATTGGGTCATTTGGCACTTACACACTTGGCAATTTTTATTAATTTTGGATACTGATTTTTTGTGAAGTATAAGAAGTATAGATATCTTCTAACAGTTTATAGCTTCTCTTTTCACTTTTTGTGTTAACTTTTAATAAGGAAGTTTTATATTCTAATGTTGGCAAATTTTTCAATCTTTTCTTTCACAGTCAATATTTTTGTCTTATTTAAGAAATGTTTTCGTACTCCAAATAACATTCTTTTTTTTTTTTAAAGGTTTTATTTTTTTCCTTTTTCTCCCCAAAGCCCCCCAGTACATAGTTGTATATTCTTCCTTGTGGGTCCTTCTAGTTGTGGCATGTGGGACGCTGCCTCAGCATGGTCTGATGAGCAGTGCCATGTCCGCGCCCAGGATTCGAACCAACGAAACACTGGGCCACCTGCAGCGGAGCACGTGAACTTAACCACTCGACCATGGGGCCAGCCCCCTAACACTGTCTTTTTTTAACATCTAAAAGTTTTAAAGATTTACTTTTCATTCTTAGCTTTCTAATTAATTGAAGTTAACTTTTGTAAAGTATGAGGTAGAAAGCTAATTTCACTTTATTCTATATTTATAACTAATTATTTTAAAAGTCTATCTTTTAAAAATCCATTCTTTTCCCACTGATTTGTAATGCCATCCGTCATTTATCAAATTTCCATATACATATGGGTCTATTTCTGGGCTCTCTATTCTGTTTCACTGGTCCACTTGTTTATCCCTAAACCAATAACAATCTTAATTACAGCAGCTTTATTCTAAGTCTTAATGTCTGGTAGGCAGGGTGAGTCTCCTCACCTGGCCTTCTTCAAAATTTTGCTGGGTATATTTCTGATCCTTTCCATGTATGAATTCTAGGATCTACGAATCAAGTTCCTTATTAAACTGCTGGACTTTGAGTGGAATTTTAAATTTATAGATGAATTTGGGGATATACTGCCTGCTGCTTTATAATATATTATCTTTTCATTCAAGAACACACATGCATTCAGATCTTCAATTTTAATGTATTCCATAAAGATCTTGCCCTTTTTTGATTAGATATATTATCAGGTAACTTATATAGTTTTGTGGGGTTTTTTGCTATTGAGAATGGGATCTTTTCCCCCCATTATATTCTTTAATTGGATATTACTGGGGTATAGCACACTACTATCAGGGCCAGCCCAGTGGCACAATGGTTAAGTTCGCACACTCCACTTTAGCAGCCAGGGGATCGCGAGTTCAGATCCCGGGTGCAGACCTACACACATCTTATCAAGCCATGCTGTGGCAGGCATCCCACATATAAAACAGAGGAAGATGAGCACAGATGTTAACTCAGGGCCAATCTTCCTCAGTAAAAAGAAAAGGATTGGTGGCAGATGTTAGCTCAGGGCTCATCTTCCTCAAATAAAAAGAAACACTACTATTTTTGTACGTTAATCTTGTTGGAACAACTTTCCTGAACTCTTATTAGGTCTAATAATCTATATATTCTCTTGCTTTTCTATATAGACAAGCAAATCAGTTTCATGGCTTTCTTTCCAGTTCTTATGCCTCATTTCTTTTCTTTTCCTTTTTTTTTTTTTTTGGTGAGGAATATTGGCCCTCAGCTAACATCTGTTGCCAATCCTTCTCTTTTTGCTTGAGGAAGATTGTCGTTAACATCTGTGCCAGTCTTCCTCTATTGTGTATGTGGGACACTGCCACAGCATGGCTTGACAAGTGGTATGTAGCTCCAGGCCCAGGATCCGAACCCACAAACCCTGGGCCACTGAAGTGGAGCATGTGAACTTAACCACTCTGCTACCAGACCGGCCCCATGCCTCATTTCTTTATCTCATGTTGCTACATTGTCTAGGGCCACAAAAACAACCTGAACAAAATGTTTGAACGGAGCTCTCCTCATACTGTTCCTGTCATTAATAGTAAGGCTGCAAAACATTCATCATTAATTATGATGCTTGCCGAAGGTTAAATAGCCCTTTATTAAGTTATTGGGTGTTTAAATTTATTAAATGCCTTTTTGAATCTAAGATGAATATATTGCTCTTCTCCTACAATTTTTTTACGTGGTATATAACAATAACAGGTTTTCTGGTGATCTACCATCTTTAAATTCCTGGGAATATACCCTATTTGGTCATGATCTTTTTTTTTTTTCCTTTAAAAACTATACTGTTGAAAATTTTTGTTTCTGTATTCCTAAATGAGACAGATCTCTATATATTTTTCTTATACTACCTTACCCTCTGTGTATGTTTGTAATGTAGTCATACAGGTCTCATAAAATGAGTTGGAGAGCTTTCCCTCTTTTTCTAGTCTCTAATACAGTTTGGGAAATATTAGGATTATCTCTTTCCAAAGGTTTGGAAAAAACTGCCTGGAAAACCCACTGAGTCCACTGTCTTTTGGAAGAGAGGGGACAGATAGATTCTGACTATAAATTCACTTTCTTTAATACTTATTGACTACTTTAGTTTTCCTATTTTATCTTGAGATGATCTTGGCTAATTATCTTTTATTAGAAATTTTTTCATTTCATCAAATTTATTTCATTTCAAATCTATTGGTGTGACATCTTTTGCTTTTCTATTTCACCAATTTCTGCTCTTACCTGTATTATTTCTTCCATTCATATTGTTTGTACTATTGTTCTTTTCTTAGATTGAGTAAAATATTAAATCAATCTAAATATTTTACAATTCCTTTTTCCATATGAATTCATTTTTTTCACTTCCAGACATTTTATTTTAGCTATCATTTTTTTTTAAACACTATTTAAATCATTTTTTTTTTTAAGATTTTTTTTTTTTTTTTTCCTTTTTCTCCCCAAAGCCCCTGGTACATAGTTGTATATTCTTCGTTGTGGGTCCTTCTAGTTGTGATATGTGGGATGCTGCCTCAGCGTGGTCTGATGAGCAGTGCCATGTCTGCGCCCAGGATCTGAACCAACGAAACACTGGGCCACCTGCAGCGGAGCGCGCGAACTTAACCACTTGGCCACGGGGCCAGCCCCAAGAGTGGTTTTTTTTTTTTTTTTTTTGGAGGAAGATTAGCCCTCAGCTAACTACTGCCAGTCCTCCTCTTTTTGCTGAGGAAGCCTGGCTCTGAGCTAACATCCGTGCCCATCTTCCTCTAGTTTATATGTGGGACGCCTACCACAGCATGGCTGCCAAGCAGTGCCATGTCCGCACCCGGGATCCGAACCAGCGAACCCCGGGCTGCCGAGAAGCGGAACGTGCAAACTTAACTGCTGCGCCACCGGGCCGGCCCCATATTTTAGCTATCATTTTATAGTAAATAATTTAATAACCTGTGGTCAGAGACTTGGGTCTGTACATCACTTCTGTGAAATTTGTTCACACTTCCTTTGTGACCTTATGAAAAGTATAATGTACCTAAACATAATACTACTTTATTCCATGCACTATCCTAAGTGCTTTATATGTTAACTTATATAATCCTTATAATAGTCTTACAAAGCAGGTAGTACTATTATCCCCATTTTATAGATGAGAAAACCAATGCAAAGTAAGATTCAGTAATTTTCCCAAGGTCACCCAGCTAATAAATGCTGAGCTCTTAACTACCATCCTCCACTACAGTATAAAACATAGTCTCTCCTTCTTGGGTATAGGTTCTGTGTGTCTATTACATCTAAATGATCAACCAGATTGCTCAAAACTTCTGTATCCCTACTAATATTTTTTTCTGCTTGCATTATCACTTGTCAAAGGTCAGTTTAAATCTACTACTATAATTGTGAATGTGAACTTCCCCTTGTAACGGTCACTTTTTAGTTCACGTATTTCAAAGCTATGTAAACTGTATTCAAGTTCATGATTGTCATGTCTTATTGAAGGATTATTTATTAGATGCACTCCCTCTTTATCTCTATTAACTCTTTTTTCCCTAAATCCTGTTTCATATTATAATTGCTCCAGCAACCCTCCTTTGATTAGTCCGATCCTTCTTAGCAGGTGATTATCAGTTTAGATTTACAAGAATTATTGATACATTCCTGTGTTGTGCTTTTGTTTACTATCTTTTATTTTTTTCTTTCTTTCCTACTTTCTTTTAATTAATTACTTAAAATTTTGACATTCCTTTTGTATTTTCTGTCTTTATGGCCAACAAATCCAGCCATACTATAGCTACATCGTCTCTAAAAGATCAATTCTGGGTCTGGCTTCAGAAAACAAAGTCAACTTTGAACAGCTTCTTTTCCTTGATAAGAAAATGAATGAGATGGAGTCTCATTCTGATAAGAAAACGAACACTAACTTTGTAACAAAGCTGCAAAAGCATCACTGTTGTGATTATTTAAAATATCCATAAGGGCGAAATCATCTCTAAGCATTTTTTTGCATTTGAAAGAAAGCAATATTCTTAAGATGGATAGTCTAAATTACAGTTTTTACCCCCTTAGTGATTCTAATTTTGCTCATGGCATTAGGGCAGAATCTTGGTTTTCAAGCAAATGGATTACAGTGTTTCACAACCTTTGAGGCCTCCAGCTCTTTAATCTTGTCTTCAGCCTCTGTCAGTTTATCTTTCAAAGCTGCAATTTCCTTCTCCATGGGCATCACAACAGACCGAAGTTTTTCAGCATCCTCTTGGGCCTATGGTTAAAAAGAATTAAGTGCTACAACTTACTGATTTATTGCTTTTCTAAGAAACTCTGACCCACTCGTTAAAATTAGTATAACAAATAAGTCTACCAGGCACTGCATTAGCACTCGCAAAACTGAACCACGTCTAACTTTTCAATGTTGCATTACTTTGAATATCAAGTCAGAATCACAGTTTTCCCAAATATTCCACTTAGAATTTGGGAGTACATAGGAAAATGGATTCACTATGACAAATTTGACTTTTTAAATAATTGAGAAATTGAGTTGGAAAATATTCTCTATATAAAAGGAAATACACATAATAAATACTTTTTTATAATTCTGGTTACTAAATTAATGAAACCATAATTCCTTATAAATACTGAAAAGATTATTTTTAAGCACTAGAAAATAGAACAATGTCTTTTCTAAAGTATTAGAAAATTATGTCGCTATAAAAGGCTTCCATCCACCCAATTATTTAAAGAGTGCTTTAAATATTATTTTACTTTTGATATTTAAATAAAACAAACTCAAAGAATGACCCCCATATTGTTTTTCATCCTTCATTCTCAAAAACATGGATTAAAAGGAAACAACACCCATACTAGTAAACTAGTAAATTTTCATTATACATGAATTTTCATTACATAATTATGTATTATATATATTATATAATTATATAATTTTCATTATATATTACATATTATATATATAATTTTTATTTTCACTATATATTCAGTATACTATATATACACACACACACATACATATGTGTGTGTGTGTATATATATATAGACAGATATAGATATACTGAAACAAAGGCAGACTCAAAAGTTAGCTTTTTTCCTTCTGGTGAAAATAAAAATTAACCTTATTCACTCAATTGAAATGAGCTCAAGCTTATCTTAAATTGTTCATGATAGGGAAAATATCACATATGCCCAAAGTGGAAATTTTCCCTAAAAAACATCTGTCTCAGAAAAGGGAGGTTCACTTTATTTTCTGGTCCTTACAAAGTCATTTCATCATTCATTTTATTTTGAACTAAGTCCTGTTTGCAAAAGACATGTGAGCTTAAAATAACTTCAGTCAAGGCTAATTTGGGATGCTTACAGAGGTCAGCTGACACAAATCAGCAGGAAAAAAGGGGGAAGCAAAGAAGTTAACACAGATTGAGTTATTTGTTAATGCAAAGATGACCTCACAATTCCAAGTGTTACATATCATTATAAACAAAACTTTTAGGGATAATTCGTTTTAAATGACAGAAAGGCCTTTAAAAATAATGAAAATCTGAGAAATTGTCACAGTCAAGAGGAGCCTAAAGATACATGACTAAATCTATTATGGTGTCCTGGATGAGATCCTGGAATAGAAAAAAAGGACAGTAGGTAAAAACTAATGAAATCTGAATACAAAGAATGGACTTCAGTTAATAACAATGAATCAACATTGGCTTATTAATTGTGACAAATGAACCATACCAATGTAAGATGTTAATAACAGGGGAAACTGGGTGTAGAGTGTATGGGAACTCTGTACTATCTTCACAATTTTTCTGTAAATCAAATACTGCTCTAAAAAATAAAGTTTATTTTAAAAAATAAATTTTAAAAACAACAAAAAGTGGCAGGTTGTGGAAATCATGAATATATTAGAAGAATGAAAAAAATTATCCTCATGAGAATGTGTACTTGTGGCTTGGAATAAAATTTCCAATGACAGCATCAAGTACAAATTCATCTCAAACAACTTGAGAGAAGTGAACGCTGTCACTTTGGATAACTATGTTAGATGACTAAGCAACTCTAGTGATGATGAAGACATTGTCAGATCCTCACGATGATGCTCAATTACAATCTTTTTCTGAAATGAGAGTGGAAAAAAACTATTGCTCAAAGTTCAAGCTTTTGTTTTGGGTACTGGGTTCTCAGATGATTTTTATATTATTAAAAAACTAATTAAATAGCCTTCTAAATACATAAAAGTAGTCCTTGTATGGACAAGAATAGAACCAAAGATTATGATTAACCTGATTGAAAAGAAAAATCAAATTCTAATTATTATTTTTTATAATATGTGATTTAAGATATATGCATGTACATAAGTAAATGTTTATATAATCAACCTGGCCAAAAAGCTTTTTAAATTGTCTCAATGATAAAATGTTTCACATTATAGTTAGTTGCTCTGTGTTCAGGCATTTTATGGTAATATGTCCACACATAATATGCGGTACAGTCATCACACAGGAACCAGAGTATATTGAGAAAGAAGGAAAATTAACATCTGTTCTAAAGCTTTGGTTTAGAAACGATCACCAAGCAACAAGACTCATTCAACAAATATTTACTGAGTACCTATGTGCTAGACACTATTCTAGGCATTTAGGCTACACAAATAAATAAGAGTCCTGTCCTCCTGGAGCTTACCAGGAGAGAAACATAGCAAACAATAATCATAATAAATAGGTGAACTCTATATTATAAGGAAGTACATGCTACGGAAAAGGAAAAATTAGAATAGAATAAGGGCAGCCAGCAGAGCTGTGGTAGGTGGGGGAGGGAAGTGGGCAGGTTGCAATGTTAAACAGCAGGGTCAGGACAGGCAGGGTCAGGACAGGCCTCACGTGGTGAAGAAGGTGAGGGAGTTAGCCATACAAATAGCTGGGGGAAGGGCATCAAATTATCCACTACTATATTTAGGTCTGTGTCCAAATAATTTCTATAACAGAAAACATAAACTTATGTACAACTTCTATTACCACAATAATATTAAAGCATCTTGCATATGGATTCAAATATGTCTACAGATGAATACATTCCTTCATACCTTTTTCATTTCATTTTCTAAATTTTCCTCCTCTTGACCTTCAGACAGCCTTCTCCTTAAATCAGCTATTTCCCTCTCTGCAGATTCTCGATACTGTGCCCACTGTGTTCGTTCCTGCTCCAGCCTATGGTGGAACTGGTGCTCATAGTCACGAACTGTTTCTACAAAACATCACCAAATGTTTCATGTCTAAGCATTCTGAAAAAAAGTGTTTTGACACACTAAAATTTAAAAAGTACTTATGTAAAGAGTTCATGCCTAATTTCTGGAAATCTTTTAATTCACTAAAAACCCCCTAACATTTCTAGTTCTCATTATGCATAGAAATTCTGCTAAGGGCTTTAAATCGTCATCTCTAATCTTCACATTAAATCTGTGCCATATATTATTTTACAGATGAGGAAAGCTTAGGAAAGGTTAAATACTCTGGCCAATGTTTCATACAGAAAGAAGCACAGTTAGAATTCAAAGCTAACGCCAATTCCAAAACCTATGTTCTTAGACACTATGCAACGGCTCCTAAGACAAATGTAACATGTCACTCCAATCCAACCACCTGAAAGTGTGAGAAAAGGGATATATTTCTGGAATATTTTACTGCAACTCAAGATTCTAAACTGAGACAAATTCTGTAAAGTCTTTGTAAAATGGCTTTAATATAATCTTAAAACTATGTGATAAACACTGCTAGTTACCCATTAATTTCCACTCCTTCTTCTTCCTTACTAATAAAACCCGAATTTTGTTTAGGAAGTCAATGACCCAATTTAAAAACCAGATTTTCCAGTTGTCCTTGTAGTTATGGGTACTACACACCTCGATAAATTGTGAGGGGGGTATATGCTGGAGATTTCTAGCAAATTTTTGCTTTTCTGAGGCAGACTGAAGGAAGAGCAGCCATTTTTCAGCCATGAGGTGAAATGAAGTTGAAAACACATACTGAGGATGAAGGAACAGAAGGTCTGAAGAAGCCTAGGACACTGAGGACGCCATGCAAGCACAGTAACCAGCCCCAGACTACCTACCTCTGGATTTCTTCTTCTGTGAGAAAAATGAACTCCTATTTGGGCAAGCCACTATAGTCAGGACTGTTACATGCGGCTTAGAGTAATCCCTAGGTGACAGCCACAAACTCAGAAACAGGGCTAGTCTAATTGGCCTTCTTACAAAGAACACTAAGTCAAAACGACACAACTGCGAAGATGGAAAAAAAAGTCATCACTATTTCACACTTATAATATTAACTAAACTAATTCCAGGAACCCAAAGATTCAGGCAGCAACTTACTTCATTTGATTATAATCTTCTCAGAAACGCAGGAAGTAATAAAGCACTAGTGCCAACAGCAGATAAAGAGACCAAACTACCACTCTTCCTTTAGACCAACGGTCACAAGCTGGCAACCCACAAAGCCTATTCTATCCCATAGGCCATTTCACCTCATCGACTGCAGTGAAGATTTCACATAAAAACCCAAATTTTTCTTAAAAATGTAAAAGACATGGCAACACTGGACTGGATGGGCAATAATTAGCTGAAACTAATAAGCGTAAACAGCAACTTTACTTTTCACCTGGGAGGTTCTGCATACTCTCTGTGTTCATAAGCTTCATTCACTGACGTTACTTGCCTGACGCCCATAAGAAAATCGATTTTGAAGCCCCGCTTTAAACCTTATCATGAACTATAGTTCTCATTTAATGCTATATCTCTGTAACATTCATTATAATTCTCCATTATTAAATTTGTTAAAGATACAGATGATTTACCCACGTACACTATTATTGGCTTCCCTTTTATGTTAAAGACAACAGTACATCTTGAAGACGGTAATATATAAAGCCACAAATGAAACTCAGGATATATTTTAAGACCCTCTGAAAATGTTCTCAATCATCAGAATCAGTTATCTTAGATCATATAACAGATCCAACTTTCTTTGTCTTTACCTTTCATGACAGCCTGAAGTGAAGCGACTTCTTCTCTCCACTGTCTTTTCACTTCGTCTATAGCTTCTTGCTTGGTATTCTCAGAGACTGTGGCAATGGCCTTAATATTTTCCATCTCTGCTTGGGCTTCCCACAGCTGTGTCCGAAGGTGTCCCAAATCATCTTGTGCAGCTTGTAACACTGCATTTTGCCTCTTCAGATCCTCTGGAAAAAAAGTAAAAGACTTTCCATCAATGAGGGCTTCACTTGCATCAGGCTGACATTCCAATGAAGAAATAAAACACTACACTTATAATGTTAGTATTCTAATGAAGAAATTAAGCATATGTTACAAAATGTTAACTTAGAAAATGAAATCATTGTAATAAAGGTAAGATTTATGATATGCTGGGTATCACAAATCAATTAATTATTAACTATCTAATCAGATAGTGATTAAGGCCAAAGTTTTAGAGCTAAATTTAGTCTTTCACTCACTGGTTAAATGAGCTTACTTAACCTCTCTGGCCTAAGTTTCCACATCTACAAAATAGGGATAAAAATATCTGCCTCAAAAAGTCATTTTAATGATAAAACAATTTATTGAAAATGCTTATTAGTACAGTACCTTGCACAAAGTAAACATTCAAGAAATAGGTAATAAAAGAGAAAAGAGTGACTGGCCCCGTGGCCGAGTGGTTAAGTTCGCGCGCTCCGCTGCAGGCGGCCCAGTGTTTCGTCAGTTCGAATCCTGGGCGCGGACATGGCATTGCTCGTCAGACCACGCTGAGGCAGCGTCCCACATGCCACAACTAGAGGAACCCACAACGAAGAATACACAACTATGTACTGGGGGGCTTTGGGGAGAAAAAGGAAAAAATAAAATCTTTAAAAAAAAAAAAAAAAAGAGAAAAGAAAGCCAGAGTACATAGCAGTTACTGTATCCAAGTGTTTTAAAAGTTAGGAATAACTTCACAGTACCATCTCCTAAATATTAAGTTGATGTGATGTGCCTACTGCATGATTTAAGCCTAGGCAGGACGTACGTCTGGCCAAACTGAGCTCCAAAAACGATGAACCTACCACCAGCATACAGGGGTGTGTTGGTTTTCCCATACCCTCACCAACAGCCACTATTTTCCATTTTTTTTAATTCTTACCAAGATCATGGGTGGAAAATGGTGATAGCTTTAATCTATATTTCTATTAATAAAGAGGTTGAACATCTTTTCATGCATTTATTAGTGACCAGTATTTCCTCTTTGGTGATATCTTTTACCTGTATTTCCAATTAATTGTTTTTCCTCTGCTTTGGAAGAGGATTTTTATATACATTGGATATTAAATCTATTTTCTCTTACAAAACTTTTCCAAGTCTGCCGCTGTCTGTCTCCTAACTTCCTTATCTCTTACCATCTAAAAGTTATGAGACATTTATGCAGAAGAACTGTTCATCTTTGCAAAGTCATCAATTTCCTTCATAGGGCACAGTAATTAAGCCAATCAGCTATAAAAACAATTTAAGATCTAACTCTACCACTGACCAGCTGTATGACTTTAAAGGAATCATAAGGCTCTCAAGCCAGGAGACCACCAACATTTTTCTGCATAAATTTCTAAGTACCTGAAAAAAATCAAAGATAATACCAACTAAAGAACTTTTAAAAGTTGTGAAGGTATTCATCATTATCAAACAATCACAGGAATTAACAATTTCACAGTCTAAGGAATGGGGGGGGACCCAGTCATGCTAAGTAAAGTCATTTAAGAAATCTCTACTCTCTCAACATCAGTTTCACATCATTTTGTCACCATTATTAAAACATTTTGAATAACTCAGAAACTGAGTAAAGACATAAACACGTAAAACCACAAAAGAAGTGTGTTTGAGCCTGTATCACCTCTTTATTCAGTGTTAAACTGTTTTGTAAAATGTGAAATAAAAGAAAAAGCGTTCCTTTTGGAATACTTTATTCATTGCTAAGAACTACAATCTTTTTTTTTTTTTGAGGAAGATTAGCCCTGAGCTAACATCTGCTGCCAATCCTCCTCTCTTTGCTGAGGAAGACTGGCCCTGAGCTAACATCCATACCCATCTTCCTCTATATGTGGGATGCCTACCACAGCATGGCTTGCCATGTGGTGCCATGTCCGCACCCAGGATCCCAACCGGCGAACCCCGGGCCGCCGTAGCAGAACGTGTGCACTTAACTGCTGTGCCACCAGGCCGGCCCCAAGAACCATCATCTTGTCAAGGCTCTAGTGCATATAGTGAACACCTCCTCATGCTAATTATCCCTGCTACTTCTGATTTATTGGGAATTATCCAGAGCTATTCACTGCCACGTTGTCACTATGAAAGAAAAACACACAAATACCAAACCTGAAGAGTGATTTCTGGCATGTCTCCAGACAGTGAGAAGCAGGATAGAGGGTCTAGAGGAAGACTACGCCAACTTCACTCTCGACCCCTTTACACACATTTACGTGTTTAGATAGAATATAACACATTGTACTATTACTTTAAGTATCTGTATATATATTTAAACCAGGAAACAAACAGAAGTTTAAAAAAAAGAAAGAAATTTTTCTGTAGCAAAGCATATCAAACATGTTAGCCAATGGTACAGGTTAATCATTTATTTCGTTTTTGCATATTTAATTATGAAGATTTTCAAACATACTCAAAAGCTGAGAGTATAGTACAATAACCCTTCACATACCTATCACCAAGATTCACCACTTACCAAGATTTCACCACATTTACTTCAACTATCCTTCTTCTTTGCTGAAGTATCTTAAACTAAGCCCCAGAAACCCTATCACATTATGTAACACACTACATACGTATTTCTAAAAACATAGATATTTTCTTATATAAATACAGGGTCATTGTCACACCTAAAAAAATTTACAAAAATTGTTTGATATAATCTAACAACCTCTCTGTAGTAAAATTTCTCCAACTACCACAAAAATGTCTTTTTGAAGATTTGCTTGAATCAGGATCCAAACAAGACACTTCATTTGGTTATGCTAATACCTTATAGAATATTTCAAACATGGAGACAAAAGAATTCTAAAAGGAACATCTATCATCTCCTAGCTTCATCAATTTTTAATGTTATCGCTACATCTGCTTTAATTTCTTTTTAACTTTAAGAAATAAAACATTACAAATACACTACCTTCTTCACAGGTAACAACTATCAAGAATCTGGAGTCACTACCATGTATATTTTACACCTTTACTCTATGTTGCAGGCTTTTAAAACCTTAATGCTCTCACAGCATACTATTCTTCTGCAATTACCTCTCACTCCACAACATTGTTTTTGAGATTGCTAGTACCTGCAACTACTTCACTTGTCAGTTGCAATACCATACACCAACACATCAACTATTACGTTCACGGGCACTCAAGTGTGAGGTAGGGATCTACTCCTTCTACATAGATGTTCCCATTGTTCTATACCCATTGCCCCAGTCTTTACCCATTTTTATAATGCCATCTATGTCATACATCAAATTTCCACATATGTGAGGGTCTGGTTTTAAAGCCTCTATTCTATAAAAATGGTCTATATGTCTATTCTCATGCCAAAACTATACTAAACTAAAACAGCATTATTTATACTGTTTTGTCTCCTCTCGTATATGTTTAAAATTTTCCATACTAAATAGTTTAATAAAAAGGCCATGATGGGGCTGGCCCCATGGCCGAGTGGTTAAGTTCATGTGCTCTGCTTTGGCGGCCCAGGGTTTCGCCAGTTCAGATCCTAGGTGTGGACATGGCACTGCCCCATCAAGCCATGCTGAGGTGGTGTCCCATACAGAGCCAGAAGGACCTACAACTAGAATATACAACTATGTACTGGTGGGCTTTGGGGAGAAGAAGAAAAAGAAAGAAAGACTGGCAACAGATGTTAGCTCAGGTACCAATCTTTAAAAAAAAAAAAAAAAAGGCCATGATATAGTTTTGAATAAAGTAAGGGCACTTGCCCTACCAGATATCAAAAGTTATTATAAGCCTCATGTACCCACCACCCAGCTCCAGCAACCATAAACTCATGGGCAATCTTGCCCCATCCATCAGTACGCACTCCACAATATACTGAGAAAAGTCTCAGACATTTTTTAAATTAAGAAACTTTATTTTTGAGAGCAATGTTAGGTGCACAGCAAAACTGAGCAGAAAGTGTTGTCAGTGTTTTAGATTTGGGCCATCATAATAGGTATCCAGTGATATCTCATCGTTGTAACATTCACAGACTTGTGCAATCACCACCACAATCAATTCTGGAACATTTTCACCGCCCCAGAAAGAAATCCAGTACTCTTTATCACTGCCAACCCTCCAACGCCCCAGTCCTAGGAAACTACTAATCTACTTTCTATCGCCATTGATCACCTATTCTGGATATTTCATATAAATGGCATCGTACAATATGTGATCCTTTGTGACTGGCTTCTGTTACTTAGCATATGTTTTCAAGGTTCCTCCATGTTGTACTGAGTTTCAGCACTTCATTCCTTTTAATGGATGAATAATAAAAACAATTTGTTTATCCATTCATTATGAGTAATGCTGCTATGGAAATTCACGTACATGTTTATGTATGGACATGTTTTCCTTTCTCTTGTGTTACATCTAGGAGCAGAATTGCTGGGTCAAATGGTAACTCTATACTTAACCATTTGAGGAACTGAATGACTTTTTCCAAAGATGCTGGACCTTTTAACATTCCTGCCAGCAGAGTATGAGGGTTTTCATTTCTCCACATCCTTGCCAACACTTGTTACTGACTTTTGACATAGCCGTGATAGTAGGTGTGAAGTAGCATTTTGTAATTTTGATTTGCATTTCCCTGATAGCTAATGACACTGAGCATCTTATCATGTGCTTATTGGCCATTTGCATATCCTCTTTGGAAAAATGTCTATTCAGATCTGTTGACCATTTTTAGTTGGGTTGTCTTTTTATTACTGAGTTAAATGAGTTATTTATATAATCTAGATAAAAGTCTCTTATCTGACATTGTATTTGCAAAATTTTCTCCCATTCAGTGGGTTGTATTTTCACTTCCTTGATAGTGTACTTGGAAGCACAAAAATCTTTAAATTTGGTGAAATCCAATTTACCTAATTTTTCATCAGTTACTTCTGCCTGTAGTGTGCTATCTAAGAAATCACTGCCTAATCCAAAGTCACACAGATTTACCCCTATGTTTTCTTCTAAGAGTTCTATAGTTTACCTTTTAAATCTAGGTCCCTGATACACTGCGTTAATTTTTGTAGATGCTAGGGGCCCAATGTCATTCTTTTGCATGTAGACATCCAGATGTCTCAGCACAATTTGTTGAAAAGATGATTCTTTCCCAACTGAATTGTTTTGGTACCTTGTAGAAAATCAATTGCTCATATATGTGAGGGTTTATTTCTAGATTCTCAGTTATATTCCATTGAACTATACCTGTACTTATGCCAGCATCACGCTGTCTCAATTACTGTTGCTTTGCAGTAAGTTTTAAAATCAAGAAGTTGAGTCCTCCAACTTTGTTCTTGTTTTCCAAGAACGTTTTGGCTATTCTGGCTCCCTAGTATTTTCATATAAATTTTCGGATCAGCTTATTCTAAACAGCTTATCCTATTTCTACAAAAAAGGTCACTGAGATTACTGAAAGACATTGCATTGAATTTGTAGATCAATCAGGGGAGTATGGCCAATATTAAGTCTTCTGATGTATGAACATGGCATGTCTTTCCAACCTTTATTTAGATCATCTTAAATTTTTTCAACAGTGTTTTGGAAGTTCAGAGTACAAGTTTCATACTTTGTTAAATTTATTCCTAAGTGTATTATTCATTTTGATGCTATTGCAAATGGAATTTTAATTAAAATTTTAACTTTAAGTTTCTTTAACTTCATTTTCAGATTTATTGCAAGTATATAGAAATACAATTGATTTTTGTATATTGATCTTGTATCCTGTAACCTTGCTGAACTCTTGTTTAGTTCAAACCTATATTTAGTTTTTTAGTGGATTCCCCATAATTTTCTAGATAGAAAAGGTCATCTGAAAATATAGTTTCACTTCCTCCCTTCCAATTTGGATTCTCTTTTTTTTTTTCTTTTTGGCCTAATTGCCCTGGATAGAAACTCCAGTCCAATGATGAATAGAAGTGGTGAAAGTGGAATCATTGTCTTATTCCCAATTTTAGGGAGAAAGCACTGTCTTTAACCACTTAGTTAAGTATGATGATGAACAGCAACAGAGCATTCTTATATAGCGTCGGAAGATAAGAGGATGGCACGAAAAGACAAGGCAGGGTACTACTCTGCTATACACAGGGTTGCTAGGAATTAGAACAGATTCAAGGGCACTAACAACAAATGATGATGTTAGCTGTGGGGTTTTTTACAGATGCCTTTTATGAGGTGGATGAAGTTTCCTTCTATTCCTAGTTTAGTGTTTTTATTATGAAAGCCTGTTGGATTTTGTCAAACGTTTTTCTGTCTGTAGAGATCACACATTGTTTTCTACGCTATCAATGTGCTGTGTTACATTGATTGATTTTCAGGTGTTGAGCTTTGCCTTCTTAGGATAAATCTCCCTCAGTGGTGGTATATAATTCTTTTTAACTATTGCTGAATTTGACTTGCTAGTATTTTGTTGAGGGTTTTTGCATCTATATTCATAAGGAGTATTGGTCTATAGTATTTTTGCTTGTGATATCTGTATTGGTTCTGGTATCAGGGTAATACCAGCCTCATAAAACGACTATGGAAGTGCCGCCTCACGACTTTTCTTTATAAGAGTTTGAGAAGTATTAGTGTTAATTCTTTGAACATTTCATAAAATACACTACTTAAGCCATCTAGGTTTTTCTTTTTCGTGTGTGTGCATAGTTTTTTTTAATTACAAAATCAATCTCTTTATTTTCTATGGGTCTACTCAGATTTTCTACTTCTTCTTTAGCCATTTTGGTGTCTCTATCTTTCTAGGAATTTGTCCATTTCATCTAAGTTATCCAATTTATTGGCATCAAGTTGTTCAAAGCATTCCATTATAACCCTTTTATATTTCTGTAAGGTCAGTAGTAATGGCCTCTGTATTCATTTCTTCGTCAATCAAGCTAAAGATTTGTCAATTTTGTTGGTCTTTACAAAGCATGCACCATTAGTTTCACTGATATTATTATTTTTCTATTCTCTATTCCATTGATTTTTACTCTAATCCTTATTTCTTTCCTTCTACTTGCTTTAAGTTTCATTAACTCTTTTTTCCAGTCTTGAGGTAAAAGGTTACCTACCACTTAAATCAGTAACCTAATTGATTTAAGATGTTTCTTATTCTTTAATATAGGCCTTTACAGCTATATATGTCCCTCTAACCACTGATGTAACTGCATCCCATAAGGGTTGGTATGTTGTGCCTACAATTTCACTTATCTCAAAGTATTTTCTAATTTTGTGATTTCTTCTTTCAGCCACTGGTTACTTAGGACTGTGTTATCTAATTTCTACGTATTCGTGAGTTTCCCAGATTTCATTCCAATGTGATCAGAGAACACACTTCATTTTATTTTAATCCTTTTATATTCAAATCGTCTATTTCCTTGTTAATCTCCTTGTTCTATTCATTACTGAAAGTGGAGTATTGAAGTATATACTACTATTGTCTAACTGCATATTTCTCCCTTCATTTCTGTCAGTTTGCTTCCTGTATTTTGGGAGTCTGTACTTAGATGTGTATAGAACTGTTTTGTCTTCCTGACAGATTGGCCTTTTTGACACTATAAAATGTCCCTCTTTATCTCCAGTAACATTTTTTGGTTTAAAATCTACTTTGGCTGGTATTAGTATGGCCACTCCGGCTTTCTTATGGTTGCTGTATATATCTTTTTTTCAGTCTTTTCCTTTCAATCTATTCATATCTCTGAATCTAAAATGTATTCAAGAATAGCTGAATTTTGTTTTATTAACCAGTGTGAAACTGTCTTTTGTTTGGATTGTTTAATCCCTTCACATATAATATTACTGACATCACATTAATATTGCACTTAAGTCTGCAACTTCTGTTTATACGTCTTAGGTCTTTTTGCTCCTCTATCCCTCTTTTATTGCTTTCTTTTGCATTAAGTGAGTAAATTCTAATGCAACATGCTAATTCCTTTCATAATTGTTTCACGATATTTTCTTGTGTTATTTCCTTAGTGGTCACTCTAGGGCTTACGATATACATCTTAACAGAATCTACACAACCATAATTCCAAGGCAATATAGAAATGTTACTCCTCTATAGCTCTATTCCCTTTTCCCATGTCTATACTATTATTGTTATATACATTGTCACCAGTATTTTACAAACCCAATGATATAATTATTGCTTCATATAATTGTCTTTTAAAGAAGCTGAGAGGAGAAAGGAGACCAAGTATATATTTATAGCATGTGCTATATTAACCTTCTTATTTACCATTTCTGGCTTCTTTCACTTGATTCTGTGTGTTGGAATTACCATCCAGTGTCACTTCCTTAGTCCAACACAACTTTCCTCCCACCCAACTTGTTTGTGCAAATATATTACATTTCCATTCATTACAGGCCCAATAAAACAATAATATACATAATGGCTTATAAAATTGCTTTTTAAAATCAAGAAATATTTATTTATAGTGTTATGGCTACACAATTACCTTTACTAGGGAATCTGTTTTTTCTCATGAATTCAAATTACCATCCAGAATTACCTGCTTTCAGCTAAAGAACCTCCTTTAGTATTTCTTGTAAGACAGTCCACTAGGGAAAAATTCTCTCAGTTTCTGTTTATTTGAGAATGTCTTTTTTTTTGATCTTCATCTTAGAAAGACTTTCACTGGATATAGGATTCTTGGTTAAGTTTTTTTCTTTTCAGCATTTTAAATGTCACCCCACTGCCTTCTCACCTCCATAGTTTCTAATGAGAAGTTAGCTGTTAATCTTATTGACGCTCCCTTAGAGATGACAAGTTGTTTTTCCCTAGTTCCTTTCAGGATTTTCTCCTTGTCTTTGGGTTTCAACATTTTTACTATGCTGTGTCTGTGTATGTATCTCTTTGCACAATCTCTATCCTACTTCAAGCTCAATGAGCTTCGTAAACATGTATATTACTGCTATTCATCAGATTTGGGAAACTTTCAGCCATTATCTCTTCAAATGTCTTTTCTCTTTCTCTTGCCTCTCCTTCTGGCACTCCCACTACACATATGGGAGCGTAAGCATCCATTAAGCACACTTAATGATGACCCACATTTCTATGAGGCTCTGTTCATCTTTCTATTTTCTTTCTGTTCTTCAGATCTGACAATCTAAGTGATCTATCTTCAAGTTAACTAATTCTTTCTTCTGCCAGTGCAAATCCACTGTTTAGCACCTACAGTGAATTTTTCATTTTAACTGTTATAGTTTTCTCTCCTCCACCCCCTCAGGAAGATTCACCATGGGCTAACATCTGTTGCCAATCTTCCTTTTTTTTTTTTATCACTTGAGGAAGATTTGCCCTGAGCTAACATTTGTACCAATCTTCCTCTATTTTGTATTTAGGTCACTGCCACAGCATGGCCACTGCTAAGTGGTGTGCATCTATGCCTGGGAATTGAACCCAGGCTGCTGAAGCAGAGTGCACTGAACAGGGCCACCCTAATTATTCTACTTTTCAGCTCCAGAATTTCCACTGGTTCTTTGTTATAACTTCTTATTGATATTCTCTATTTGATGAAACACTGTCACATTTTTTTCTTTAAGCATGGTTTTCTTCAGTTCTTTGAACGTATTTCTGACTACTTTGAAGACTTTGTTAAATCTGACATTTGATCACCCTCCCAGGCACTGTGTGCTTTGTTCCTTTATATGGTCACAATTTTCTGTTTATTTCATAGCTCCTAAATTTTTTTTGATTGACGACATTTTGGATAATATATTATAGCAGCTCTAGTACTGGTTCATCCCCACCCCTTCCAAGCTTGTTATTGCTGTCTGCTGTTTACTTGTTTAGTGGTTGGCTGGATTATTTTACTAAAGTCTACTTCTTCTCCCCTTCTCCCCCCACTCTCACAGTATGAAGTCTCTCACATTGCTCCTAGCAGGTACAGCCTCAGGCACGTGCACAGTCACTAATGGATGACAGTTATTTCAGGAATCCCTTGTGTTTGTCTCTTTCTGACCATATCCATCTGTCAAAATCCACTTAATTGCTGGTGTTCTTCCTCTCTCAGTGACATATCTGGTTTAGGAACAGGGCCCTGACAAAGCGAGATGGAATGGTAGCCTCTGGTCATCTTGGCTTGTTTCTCCCAGCATGGAAATTCCACCCTACAAACAAGATAGGGCAAGGGCTATCAGGGCCCTAGTATTGTCAGTACACCACACTCAATGTAGAGCCTCCATCCTAAGAGTGAGGGCTGGGCAGAAGAAAGGAGCTCCAGATCTCTGGGCCACACTCAACCAATACTTAGCCTCTAACAGGTACCTGGGCAGGGGAGGGAGATGATTCTGTAGCCCCGACCTGTGAACTGGGGAGAGAGGGAGACCTGTGTTCTTGGCATCATCCACCTGGAGTGGAGTTTCCATCACACCAGGCTGGGAGGGGAGAAGGAGGGAACAGTTCATGGATCAAACACCACAGACTCTGTTTTTAACAAGATTTAGTAGATTTTCTTGAAGAAATATTTCATTTGCTGTATGCCTTAGGCCCACTTCCAGAGACTTTAAATGGTTATTTTTTAAAACAGTTTTCACCAGTTTTGCTGAGGAATGGAAGCTCCTAACATTACCACACCAGAAGTAGAACTCTCAAACCTATCATTTACCCATCAACATTTCAGTATGTACGTCTAAAAGGACCATTTTTTAAAAACACACATAAAACTTCCATCGTAACCATTTTTAAGTGTACAGTTAGTGGTATCAAGTTCTTCACATTGTTGTGCAATCAATCTCCAGAAGCTTTCATCTTACAAAACTAAAACTATACCCATTAAACAACTCCCTATTTCCCCCTCCTATAAGCCCCTGGCAACCCACATTCTACTTTCTACTTCTTTAAGCTGAATTATTCCAGATACCTCATAAAAGTAGAATCATACATTATTTGTCTTTTTCTGACTAGCTTATTTCACTTTGTAAGGACAATTTTCACACCTGACAAAATTTAACAATACCTGATGCATCATCAAACATCCAGCCAGTGTTGAAATTTCCAGTTGTCTAAATTTTTTAATAGTTCAGCTCTCTGAATCAGAGTCCAAATAAGGTCTATACATTACAGTTAGCTCATATGCATTTTAAGTCTCTTTTAACCTATAGATTTCCCCTCCATCTCTTTTTTCCTTGCAATTTATTTATTGAGGAAACTAGGTTGTCTTGTAGAACTTCTCACGGTCTGGATTTTGCGAACTGCATACTTATAATATAGTTGAACTTGTCCTTTTGCTCTCCGCATTTCCTATAAACTGGTGGTTCAACACAGTGGGTCACATCATCTTCTTGATCCTGTTCTTCCTTGTACAACTGAAGATAGTTTGGAAAATCCATGAGGGAAAAAAGCAATTTTAATTGGAATTGCCTTGAATTTATAGGTTGAGGTGAGAGTTAGTATCTTTGTGACACTGAGTCTTTCCAACTGTGAATATGGTATCTCATTCCATTTATTCAGATTTTCTTTCATGTCCTTCAAACAGTTTTATAACTTTCCTTTGTAAAAGGTTTCCATATCCTTGGTTAGACTTACTCCCAAGTGACTAAGGATTCTGATTTTTTTCCCTTATCTTTTGTTTTCTTTGCTTCAGGATTTCTTTTTTTTCTATTACATCTCTAATTAGTTGTTACTGATACAGAAAAACATAACTGATTCTTCTACATTAATCTTCATTCCAACAAGGTTGATAACTCTTTAGTTCTAATAGTGTGAATTCTCTTGGTTCCTCTACGTTAGTAATAATATGGACTCCACATAGAGACAAAACTAGCCTTAACTTTCCAAATTTAATAACATTTCTTTTTATTTTATTGCATTGGCTAGAAGGACCACTAGTACAAAAACGAATTAAAGTACTGATTATAGGTCTTCTTCTCTCATTTTACCATTAAGTATGATATATGCTATTGGTTTCTAATAGAAACATTTTCTAGGCTGAGGGAGGTCCCCTCAATTCCTAGTTTGCTAGGAACTAGTATGAACTCTATTACTAAAGGGTGTTAAATGTTATTAAGCGTCCTTTCTGGTTTTTCTCATTTAATATGTCAATGTAGGTACATCAATAGATGTTCCAATGTTAAACTAGCCTTGCATTCCCAGTACGCATGGTCACAGTATACTATTTTTTAATACTCTACTGAAGTTGATTTTATTTAGGATTTTAAACTCTATGGTCATAAATGAGGTTGGTTTATTGATAGCATGCCAGTACTAGTATTAGTGCCTCTTGTTCAGGTATCAAGGATACATTAATCCCACTAAACGAACTGGATGGCCCTCTTTGTCTTGTTTCTGATATAGTATATAAACGATAGCAACAAATGTTCCTTGAGGATTCAACAAAATTTGCCTATAAAACCTATGCCTGTGGCTTTTTTTTAGATTTTATTTTTCCTTTTTCTCCCAAAGCCCCCCAGCACACAGCTGTGTATTTTTAGTTGTGGGTCCTTCTAGTTGTGGCATGTGGGATGCCGCCTCAGTGTGGCCTGATGAGCGATGCCATGTGCGTGCCCAGGATGCAAACCGGTGAAACCCTGGGCCGTTGCAGCGGAGCATGCGAACTTAACCACTCGGCCACAGGGCCAGCCCCCAGTGGCATTTTTTATAAATAAAAATTCTATTGATTCAGTTTCTCTTGTGGTTATGGTTTATTCAGGTTTTCTATTTGAGGTAATTTTGTTAATTCATATTTCCTGGAAATTATCCATTTCATCAAAATTTTTTGGCATAGTGCTCTCATGCTTTTACATCACTAATATGTGAGTAATTATGTCTCCTTTTTCTTTCTTATTGGTTCTCTCCAAAAGATGTGCTTTTGATTTTATGGAACTTCTTAACTGTTACTTTGCTTTCTATTTCACTAACTTTTTTTTTAAATATGCTTTTTGGTGAGGAAGATTGGCCCTGATCTAACATCTATTGCCAATCTTCCTCTTTTTTCCCTCCCCAAAACCCCAGTACACAGTTGTATATCTAATACTAGGTCATTCTAGTTCTTCTATGTGGGATGCTGCCATAGCATGGCTTGATGAGCCGTGTGTAGGTCTGCGCCCAGGATCTGAACCGGTGAACCCTGCGCCACCAAAGCAAAACACGCAAACTTAACCACTTGGCCATGGGCCAGGCCCCCATTAATTTCCATTTTTATTTTCTTTCTTCTACTTTCTTTGTGTTCACTCTTTTTGTAGCTTCTGGAGTTGAACATTTAGATCATTTATTTTCAATCACGTATCTTTTAATAAATTAATTTCAATAAATGCTTTTCTTTTAACTGCAACCAACAACTATCTTCATTGTATTCTAAGTATTCTGCAATCTCCATTGCAATTTCCTCTTTAACCCATGAGCAACAGGAATGCATTCTTAGATCCCAAACTTTTTTTTTTTGAGGAAGATTAGCCCTGAGCTAACATCCATGGCCAATCCTCCTCTTTTTGCTGAGGAAGACTGGCCCTGAGCTCACATCCGTGCCCATCTTCCCCTACTTTATATGTGGGATGCTTACCACAGCACGGCTTGCCAAGCAGTGCCATATCTGCACCTGGGATCCAAACCGGGGAACCCCAGGCCACCAAAGTGGAACGTGTGAACTTAACCACTGTGCCACCAGGCCAGCACCCTTAGTTTCCAAACTTTTAAAAAATATATTTACGTTGTTGTTTAAAATCTTTCTAACTGCATTAGGTGAGAAAACATGGTGAGTAGCTCAATTTTTTAATATGTTGAGTCTTCCTTTGAGATGCAGACAACCTTTTAAGTGTTCCTTTATGAATATAAAAGGAATGCATATTTTCTTGGGTACAGAATTCCTAGGAGATCAAGCTTTTTAATATTTGCTTATTCAAAGCTGTTATGTCTTTACCTACTGCTTGATCTAGCAATTGCTATAATGTTAAACATCTCCTATGTGTGCATTTATCAATTTCTCCTTGTAATTCTATCACCTATTGTTCTATAGGATGTATCATGGCCATTTTATTACGTACATACGCGTCCATGATTATTACTTTTTGTTTTTTAAAGATTGGCACCTGAGCTAACAACTGTTGCCAATCTTCTTGGCTTTTTTCTGTTTTTTTCCTCCCCAAGTCCCCACAGTATATAGTTGTATATTTTTTAGTTGTGGGTCCTTCTAGTTGTGGCATGTGGAATACTGCCTCAGCATAGCCTGACAAGCGGTGCCAGGTCCTCGCACAGGATCCGAACTGATGAAACCCTGGGCTGCTGAAGCAGAGCACACAAATTTAACCACTCCACCACAGGGCCGGCCCACATTTTCTTGAAAGATTGTTTCTTCCAGCATGAGATAGCCTTCTATACCCCTTCACTGTTTTTGCCTTAAGCCCCAATCTTGTTATTATTGCGTTTGTTTTACTTTCTTTGTTTAAAAAAATAAAGTGAACCAGGAAGTTTTTTGGTTTTGTTTTTTATAGTCAGATTTCTTATATCTATACGTTCCCTCTGTTTACTTTTCTTCTCACAAATGTTATCTTTACCAGTTCTTCTGGTGATTTATGTGGGTGATAAATGCTCTTAGTTTTTGTATGCCTGAAATATCTATTTTGCTCTCACTCGAACAATTTAGCTGAATATAAAATTTTAGGTTCACAATTATTTTTTCTCTGCACTTTGAAGATCTTATTTCATTGTCTCCTGCCATCTATCCTGCTTATGTGGTATCTCCTGTGAGCACAACTCTTTCTTCTCTGGTAGTTTTCAACATTTTCTTTTCATTCTTGATGTTTTCCAGATTAAGATGTGTCAAATAAAGTATGAATTTACTATTATTTACTCTGCTTGGTACTCAGTATTTATGTTGAGGACTCACTTTTTTTTCTTAGTGCTTGAAAAATCTCAGTTATTTTCTCCTCAAATATTTTCTACTATTCCCTCCCTTCTCTTCTCCTGGAACTCTTTTTAGATATGTGCTGGAGGCTGAATTCATCCTCTATGTCAAGTGCTCTTTGACATTTCTCTCTTTGTCTCACTGGGAAGGAGAATTTCTCAAATACCATTTTCTAATTTACTAAAATCTCTGTGCCTTATCTACAGTTTAAACCATCTATTTACCTTATTTATTTATTCTATTTCCAAGATTTCTAACGGTTTTTAATTTTTTTTTAACATACTCTAGCTTTATTTCCATATCTAAGTGCAAGCTTATGGCACCTGAACCACAAATATCTTCCTAAACTTAGTTTTTAACTATTGAACCTCTGGTTAGTTAGCATCAGAGCTTTATATAAATTATGACCATGTACAAAATCCTTTTAAACACCACTAGAAAATTTCACCGTCTTCTGGTGATTAATATGAGCTCTATTTCTACTATTTTCCTTCAAATTGAGAACTCTGGCCTTTTCTTTGCTGACTCATGTAACAGGCTCTTAATCATTGCCCAAGACTGAGGATTTCCAAAACACAAACACTGCTGCAGTGCCGAGCTTTACTGAAGTTGGTTAAGAGGAGAAAGCTAAATCAAATACTTTCCTAAAAGCAAAATACCTTTTCTCAAGTTTAACAGAAAAGCAACAAAACTGCCAAAAATATTTATAACACCCCAGTTGAAGTGAGCTGGGAAAAGAATGGGTACTAAGGCAGTAACAGACAGTAAGAGGAGTCAAAAAGTAATAATCTCTTTTATTAGTATTGCCCATCACTGTTTGCACTTATATTTCAGCTATTCTCCAAATAAATGAAAACACAGCTATTACAACACCAAAGCAAAAGCTGTTCCTATGGGAAAAATATCAATGTTTGGACTTCCGGGGTTACCTTGACCCTGGGTTGCTGAAAGATAAAACAAAGACTGCTTGAACACATCAAAACCATGGCTTATGCTGTTATCCTCTGTGACAATCATAAAAGACTAGGTTTATACTTCAGAATAGATGTAATAATATAAACTGCTGCTTTAAAGAACATCTTTAAATTGATTTTTATTATGATATAGGCAAACAGCCAAGACAGAAACCAAATCAACACTGACCTTTTACACACTATGCATTTTCTTTAGAAATGACACCAAAAACTCTCAAAAAGGATCACATTATTTCTTTTGAAATTTTGTAAAAAGTTACCTCAACTGTTCTCTATGGCCCTCTTAAGTTCATCAAGAACTTCAGATAGTAAAGACAGAACAGCACACATTCAGATTATTTATTGGGTCTAGATGTATTCAAAGCAATTTTAACATACCAAGTATGTTTTCTGAATGAACTCACATTACAAGCTGTTTAGATCAGAGACATAAAACTGTAACTGATAATGTATTTCAGAAATGAGAGGTTCTTGGTCGTTTCCATTTCTTCAGAATTTTACAGAAAAGTCAATTTTATAATTTCAAAGAAGAAAGTAAGAAAACAAAGGAAACCCTAACAGCTTTACTTGGGGACAGAGGAAAAACAGAAAGTGAAATGAACAACTCTGGACAAGACTGACGAATTTATTGAATAAGCAAAGACTGAAAGAAAAAGCTGTAGAGAGGATAATCAAGCTACAGAATTATTGGTGTGAGAGGCAAAGGGAAAAAAGGACGTCACTAGCCAGTATCATGATGAGTTTGAACTGGTCATCAGGGAACTCCTGCCGTGACCTTATACATATACCTTAAAGGTTATTACAGGACATCTTGACAAGAACATACCATTGCACAGAGTGTAAAGTGGTGTCTCAATTCAAGGTTAAAACAAATTTTAACAGGGAGATGTTAACAAATTCACATGAACATATTGAAAAATTGGAGAAAACTTATTTCTCATGACATTTAACATATATTCAAACAATGATATTATGCCAAATGTATTATCTACCCCAGTAGACTACACTTTGTTTTTTTAATTTCTTTTTTTTTTTTTTGAGGAAGATTAGCCCTGAGCTAACATCCACCGCCAATCCTGGCCCTGAGCTATAACATCCGTTCCCATCTTCCTCTACTTTATATGTGGGGCATCTGCCACACCATGGCTTAATAAGCAGTGCATAGGTCCACACCCGGGATCTGAACCGGCGAACCCGAGGCTGCCGAAGCAGAGTGTGCAAACTTAACCACTGTGCCACTGGGCCGGCCCCAAGACTACACTTTCTTGAAGATAAAAACTGTATCTCATTCATCCCAACCTTCATAGTGTCTTGCAGAATGCCATCATGCCTAGACAGGAACACCAGCTTTCTCACCTCCTTGCCAGCCTATGATGGAACAAAATCAAATAGGAAACAGCCCTCCTGCAAGCCATGAGAGAATGGAACTCCATCCCATACTACCGTCAGTAAGCCTTTCCAAGCCAGGGCTCAACTCTGGGAGGCCTAAGAACTTTCCACCCTATAGAACAGCGGCTTTCAAACTTCTCTACCACAATTCACAAGAAATATATTTCATATCACAACTCTATACATACCTGTATATATGTAACTGAAACAAAAAATTTCATGCAACTATTCTTATTTAACCTTACCAAGTATAATGTGCTCTGTTATTTTCTATTTTATTCCCTTTTTTTTAACTACCAGTCACAAACCACTCAGTTTTGCTATCCAGCAATGGGTTACAACCTGTAGTCTGAAAAACACCATTCCAGGGTAGTAGTCTTCAAAGTAGGGTACATTTATCCCTGGGGGTATGCAAAGATTTTCCAAGGGATTCATAGGCACATGTTGTTTTAAAGGATCCTCAACTTTCATCAATATTCTTTCCTAAAACAGAGGGTTAAGTGCAAAAATTCTCCTTGCTCACCTCCCTTTTCTTAATACCTTTATCCCACTAAACTAAAGAAAGGCTTTCCACTCATCCTGAATTTTACTATGGTTCACGGCCCTGTTGTATAAAAACTCCTCTGTGATATCAAACTAGAGGGACAATTTAAAATAGCAATGTCAGTCAAAAAACTATATGACTAATAACTAGGTAACAAATCCTTTGACAGGTCAGGTGACTGCAAAGTCAGCTTCCAAGAAAATTGAGGGAAGACCTAATTGAGTTGTCAGCCAATAGAATAAAAATATTTTTGAACTTAGAGCACTATGTGATTTAACATATAATTCACAAAGCGTTAAGAAAATGGAATAATCACTATAAAAAACTTCTATTTCCATCTTCTACTTATTTATGAGACCAAGGATTCTCAGCATTTATATCTATTTAAAAAAAAAAGAAACATCTTTTTATAAAAGTAAATAATATTTACCAGAGGTTAATGACTTAATTGGGAAGGAGACAATATATCTCATAAGAGCTCATTTCCAATAATTTTTACAATTTATAATAATTATTTTTTAATGCATATTTACAGTGTGATCAATTGTGTACTTTTAATAACTAATGATAACTCAATACAGAAGAAATTTGCATGCATATTTTTGCTGCAGAGAAGTCTGACCAAATTTTTCTAAATGGCTTTCAAGCACAAAATATTACCTTAGGCCAGAGCTCCCTGAACCAGCAACATCAGCATCGCCTGGTAACTTGCTGGAAATGCTAACTCTAGCAGCCCAGACACCTAGTGAATCAGAAATTCTGGGGGTAGGGCCCAGCAGTCTTTGTTTTAACAAACCCTCCAAGTAAAATTCTGATGCACACTCAAGTCTGTGTTCTTAAAAAACCACTTCTTCGAATAAAATTCTGAGGGAGATTAAAAAAGAAAACCCAACACAAGGAGGAAAAAAATGTAAAATTTCTGCTAAAGAGCTTATTCATGTACTTTTTATTACATAAATGATGATGGACATTAAGTAACTAAAATTAATTCCACTGGATATGTTTAAAAGCATGAAGTCTAAATTGTCAGTATTGACAATATGACAGAATTTACATCCTTGGTATCTTTTAAAATTTAAAATAAATTTTAAACATCAACTTTAAAAAGGTGTGAAGGGTGTATATAAATATTTTATGGAGTACGTTAATTTAAAAGATGGATGATCTACAACAGTGAGTCTCAAACTGTGGTCCTTGGACTAGCAGTACTGCGATCACCGATGAACTTATTAGAAATGCAAATTCTCGGGCCCCACTCCAACATACGTATTCTAACAAGTTCTCCAGGTAATTTTTAAAACCATGTTACTAAAGTCTGAGAGCCACTGGTCTAGGCCAGAGCAGTGGTTCTCAAAATTTAGCGTGCATCGGAATTAGTTGGAGAGCTTCTTAAAACATCAACTGCTGGACCCTAATCCCAGAGTTTCTGACTCAGCACATCTGGAGTAGGACCCAAAACTTTGCATTTCTAACAAGTTTCCCAGGTGATAATGATGCTGATGCTGCTATGCCACAATCACACTTTGAGAACCACTGGTCTAGAGGGCTTTGGAAACCATATCTGTATGTTCCTAGGTCATTAGCCAAAACATAAACCCTTCCCCTTATCCTTCACACGAAGTCCCCAAGATATGCTCTCGTGTATTTGCCTTATACTTTCCCTCTTTTAAACTACTCACACAATTATGTAATATGTTTTCCTCACTAGAGCTAAAGTTCTGTGAGTTAAAGAACCACATGAATCTTGCTCCTTCTGTATACCCAGCACTAGGCACAATGTCTGCTTCATAGCAGATATTAAACAACTATATATAGATAAATAACTGAACATTTGTTGGATACATTCCATGAAATGTCAGTTTTAATATAACATGGCTAAGGCTATTATTAGAGTGCCAATAGTCCTGACTTTTCTGGAGCTGTCTCTCAAGCATGTTAAAAGCACTGAAAGTCTTGTGTCCCAGGAGTAGGTAGCCTACTATGTTAAACATCATCGTTAAGTTCAAAAGACAAAGAAAAATCTGAGTGACGCATTTTTCAACCTGTTTTTCAATTCCATTCTTAACCCTAGCCTCTAAACAGGCCTTTAGCATACAAGCCAAGTACAAATAAAATTAAGGTTTATTCAGTGACAAAATTAATGTTGTACTACCAAGGATTTGACATTTTAAGGCAGTTTTAATATGGCAACTAGGGGAAAACTTACGAACTTACCCTCTTTAGCCAAATATAACTCTTTAAATTTTGCTCTCTTTTGATTAAATTCTTGCTCAAGCTGCTGCTGTGCACGTAAAAATTCTGCATTAATTTTTTCCAATTCTGCTACCCGTTGCTGAAGAGAAACTAAAAAAACAAAAAAACAAAAACCCTAGTTAACAATAACTTTTATTTATAAATTAAGTCACAAGAATAAATTAGTATTCTAGCTGCGCGTTTCTATAATGAAACAAGTAGTCATGCTTCTTCCCAAGACCCAATATATTCTAGGAAATTCGAACTAAAAAAAACCAAAAACCACTTCTGTTAGATTTAATACTCAAATTGTGAATAAATCACATAAACAGCACATATACTGAGAATCACATAAGGCAAATTTCCTAAAAGAGAGCTTCTAAAGTTTCTTTGTATAACTGACAGAACAGAATGTCAATCCACTTCCGGAATGTTAAATATTGGATTATTTGGGCTATTTATCCCACAAATGAACCCACTGCCAATCTTGCTAGCTCCTGTTTCTCAAGTATTATGAGTAAAAAATGGTTCCTTGATTAGGATAGCCATACCAGCTTGAACTACTCTTCCAATTTCAAAATGCTTCCTTAACACTATGCTGAAATCATAATCCAAACCCCTTTCATAGCGAAAGGATGCAGAGCCGTACATTCTGTGTGAACTCTCAATCACTGGGAGGTTACCTAGTCTTCAGATGAATGTTGACTATGGGGTGGCTGGGACTGGGACACTCTTTTACTTTAGAGGCACTATAATTTGGCTACAGCTGATTAAATAAATGCCTATCCTGACCAAACCCAGAGAATCTTCTGTTTCAAACAAGCAGTGGGAAATCCAGAAGTCCAAACCCTTGATCTCCTCCTTTACTCCAACAGCAACCCAGCCAAGAAGCTATGACCCTAACCCCTCCAGCAGATACCTATCAGTACTAACACCGCTGCCTAATTACCTAGGCCAGCAGAGCTTCCAGTTCCCTACTACAAGCCACCCCAAATAATGTTTTGCCTACAATTTTAGCTATGATCTGAGATTATGTCTGAAGGCCCCCCTTCCCCACACCATTACTCAATTTAACTGAGAGCTGATTTTATAGTACATAGAAAAAATGACTGGAAAAAAAATGCACCAATGATTTATCTATGAGTAATAGAATTATGGCTCATTAATTTCTTCCATATGCTTTTCAAAGTTCTCTACAACTCCTTTGATAAATAAATAAAGAACTAAAACCAGTATTTGTTCATTCCCATGACACCACCAAACTAGCCTCCCTATGTAAGTAACAGAATTGATGCAATCCATGGCACAAAGAGAAAATGACTGCTGCTTTGAGTTCCATGTCGTTAAAGGTAAGGAGTCATTTTGAGAAGCAAATATCTAAGGTGTTTAGGTCAAAACAGAGACCAACATCTGGCCATGTGAATGACTAATAACCTTTAGAGAAAAAGAGGGATGGAGAATCTACTGGAAGGGAGAAATGCTCAGTTACCTCATATTTACCATTTGAAATCATGAAGGAAACGTGTTCTCTGTGCTATTTATTTCTCCTGTTATTTTTATTGTCCAAATTCCAGTTGTTAAATAAATTAAACAAGTTTTCCACTTAACACTTCAATATACTGGTAGCTACTATCTACTGCATAAGGTAGAAAAAGGACTCTGAGGAATCAACAAAGAAGAAAACGCAAGATTCCTCTCTTCTTACTTTTCCGTAAGAACTACACTCCCACCTCATTCCTACTTTCCACCAAAACACACACACACACACAATTCACATACCTTTCAACATTATATTTATATTTAGGAACTGAGGCTAATGAATCAATAAAAACTAAAATGTAGCCTTTCAAATTGCAGCCAAGACTGAGTGAGTTTCGACGACTCCTAACCCTGTCCTGGCTCTGACCCATAGTTCAGGCTCTATCCACAACCACAAGTCTGACCACCTCTCTCCGGGTTTCAGGACAGTTTTCAATTCCAGGGATCACGATCCCTTTGAGGGTATACAAAATAACTCCCTTATTCTTATTTGCATTTTTAATAAAAAAAATTTTAAATCCACCTGAAGTACTTCTAACATATTCTAATTCCACAATACATAAAAAGGCCAAAACAACTGCTTTTTACAAGAATGCCTCTACTTCTATATCTAAAAGAAATCAATTCATCTCACATAAGACAGCAGGAAAGTTTACAAACAGGCATATCCTAATGCGTTAGCAACCAACCACAAATCCAAACGAAAATAGCTTTCATCACACAGAATGCTGTATTATTTTTCTAACATGGTGACTAGAGTTCACAAAAATTAGTTAATAGTTCATGCAAAAAGTACTTAGCCTGGCATACAGAAAAAAATTGATAAATGCTAGCTGTCATTACGTAAACTAGTGATATATATTTAATGATTAAAAGGAAAAAGCAGAGTGATCAAGTGACTACATATGTAATCACAAAAGACAGGAAGACACTTCCAACCTCATGATTCTGACTCAGTTCCATGCTTAGACTTGCAGCTCATACCCTTCCCTATTATCATGTATCTTCATAGCATCACGGACAAATTAATTACTGTTAATACCAACCTTTAACAATATGAAGCCTTCTGTAACTTAGCAGCTGAGAGCTATTAGCACACCAGCCTTCATTAACCATTCCACACATTCTGTATATTGTTACCTTCACGTGAGTAATAAGAAAAAGGAGAAAACTATGTTATGCAATGGCTACTTTTAATGCTTGACATCCAAAGGGAAAACTTATTACATCATCTACTCAAAATGTCTGAATTAAGCAACAATACAGAAAGAAAGGAAAGAGAAAGAAGAGTAATATGGCAAATGAAGGAAGGAAAGACAATTATTCTTAGATATATCTCCCTCCCTAATTTTGTTATGACTGGGAGAACATGTAATAACTTAAAAATATTTTTAAGCCCCAAGTTGTGTCCCCCTACTACATTCCTCTAAGATTGTATTAAATTTGATGAGACACAAGCAATAGGAGAAGGAAAAAAAGCCGTTTAAGTCAAATATTACTACAACCAGAACCTTTTTGTTTAAAGATGTTCAAGATCCAAGAAAACACCTATTTCAAGTGAAAAAACCGCATAACTCCAGTGGAACAAAAGAATCCAAATAGTTCCTGAAACTCTGAAGTCTTAAGGTATGTATCATTGGGTTTTAAAATGAAATGATTAACCATGATAGGCACATCCATCCAGTGGAATAATATCAAGCCAGAAAAATTACACTAAATAAAAAGAACAAGATACAAAATTATATACAACACAATATGAGCTATGCAAAAAATACATAGAAAAAAGAAGACTGGAAAGAACATGCCAAACTATATTCAGAGTGGTTGCCTCTCTGAATCAAAGGGCTATTAAAAGGATAAATTACCTTGATTGGATCTAAAATAAATGGTAATGAAGTGCTTCATTTTTCTTCTTTTTAGTTTTAATGATTATAATTTTATCGCTCCATCTCAATCTCTCTGCTCATAAAAAGTGCACATATTTACTTCAATGGTCTTAAAATATGTCAACACACTAAATAATCGTTTTTTTTAACTGCACTTACATTTTCCCAGGACCAGCTAAAATAGATAAATTTCCTAAAAAACAAATCTCTTCTGTTCCAAAAGTGGTCTTCCAGCTAACAAATGGCCTTCTCTCAGTCTCTAAAAACTCATCATGTCCAGTTTCTTTCAGAAATTACTAAAAAGGATTATTTGAAGTAAATCTACCCACTGAATTGTGCTTTGTTTAGGCTAATATTTAAATAAATCCACAGCTATTTAGCATGCCTCACAGAGGAAGGGGAGAGAAGAAAATAGAGTGGGTGAGGCTGGCAGGGATTACCAATCTAGAGAATATTCACAAGCAGTAGTCCACACGCAGGTAATTGGGTTAACATTACCAATGACTTTACAACATTAGAGCAAATACATAAGGCATTTGGGAATCACTTTTTCCATAATACTAAAGACAGTCATAATTCTTTAGTACAACAGAAAGTTGTCATTACACTTTACATAATCCCATTTCACTTTTATATTAATGCCCAAAACATCTGACTTAAGCAACTTTAAGAAACTGCATCCTTTTACTTTGTCCATTTACTCAGATAAACCATTTCTAAAACAGAATAACATTTGGTTAAGAAGTTTACACAAAACAATTTCTTAGCCTTCCCTCTGTGAATCAATGTTAAAAACTTTATTTTGTCTTCTACTTTTCTTTTTTGTAAGTCTCTTAAAGCAATTAAGTGTCATAGTACTTCAAATAAAAGATAACACTTTAAAGATGATGAATTTCAAATAAGAAAGCCAATAATTTCTTATGTAAAGATTACCTGATCCCCTGTTAATTACCTGAGAATGGTATTATGAATTTAACAAAAATATTAAGTAAAAGAAAAAACTGGCACCAAATCTTAATTCAGGAGAAAAATGAGATAAAGAAAAACTATTTAAGAGATTCTTCGAAAAGGTAAAAGCAGAATTAAGGAGAAGAAACAATGGAAAGGCCTGATTTGGGGGAGAGGGTAGCAGGGGCAGCAAAGGTGGAGGAGGGAAGAATCTAAGGACACAGGAATATTTTCTCATTTTCAACCTCCCTAGAGACACTTATGGTCAAAATTAATTAATAACCTCCAGGCGTTGGCAGTGGGGAATTTTCTGGGCCTAAATTTTACTTCTACATTAAAAGGAACAATCACAGAATCATGGTGTTGCAAGGATTTTACGGATTATTCTAGTCCAGTGTATTTCCAACTGAGTTTCAACCCATTAGCGAGTTGTTAAATCAATTTAGCAGTTAGCAATCTGCCTTTTAAAAATAATGAAATTTAACAGGAAATAGCAACACATTTAACATGAGTACACGTTATTTCATGAAATTTGTATTTCAGATACTCAGACGTTTATACTTGGTTGCAATAAAAACATGTTTTTTACTGTGGAGAGAAGTCAAAATAGTCTGAAAGCCACCAATTCCTAACTCATGCAGGAATCCATTCCCACAATATCACAGATAGGTGATCGTATGGCTTCTACATGAACATAAATCGAGCAACTCAGTTCATTGCCTCACAGGCAGCCAATCCACTACTCGGAGATTTTACAATATCCTCATCTCCCCCTTAGATAACTGATCATCTATTAGAAATATCTATTTTTAGGAACATGACCCTAAATCAGCTTTCTCAGAGATCTTAGTTCTGCCCTATGGAATTAGAGAGGAAAATTTCTAATATCTGACATCTCATACTTACCCTCTCCTTTCTTCTCCAGATGAAACATCTTCTAACTCTTTAATAATTTCTAAATTCATCATTATCTAAGTTGCTCTCCCTGCATATAGTCAGTCAAAATTCTACATAAAATAGGACACTCTAACCCTAACACAATACTAATGTAGAGTCTAGTAGAAACGTGATATCCAAGGACTATACTCTTTTTTTTTTTTTTTTTTAAGATTTTATTTTTTCTTTTTCTCCCCAAAGCCCCTGGGTACACAGTTGTGTATTTTCAGTTGTGGGTCCTTCTAGTTGTGGCATGTGGGATGCCATCTCAGCACAGCCTGATGAGCGATGCCATGTCTTCACCCGGGATTCGAACTGGCAAAAGCCTGGGCGCCAAAGCGCAGTGCACGAACTTAGCCACATGGCTGGCCCTGGGGGCTATACTCTTAATAATGTACTGTAAATTTACTTTAGCTTTTTTAGGCCACAACCCCACACTGTCATTGTTAGCCCGTAAAATTAACATAATCTAACACTGCCCTTAAATCCTTTTCACTGGAGCTTCAATTAAGCCAAGGCTCCCTGCAACCTATACCTGGTGCAGCTTTAGCCATGTTGCAGAGTTTTGGTTTGTTTGGTCTTTTTTTTTTTTTTTTTTAACAAAGTTTTAAGTTAGAACTAAAGATCGAGCCCTTTGGGGCTGGCCCCGTGGCCGAGTGGTTAAGTTCACGCACTCCGCTGCTGGCGGCCCAGTGCTTCGTTGGTTCGAATCCTGGGTGCGGACATGGCACTACTCATCAAACCACGCTGAGGCAGCATCCCACATGCCACAACTAGAAGGACCCACAACGGAGAATGTACAGCTATGTACCAGAGGGCTTTGGGGAGAAAAAGGAAAAAAAATAAAATCTTAAAAAAAAAAAATCGAGCCCTTTGGCACGTCACCTGAGACCTCGGTGGAGGTTGATATTAATATATTAGATTGCTCTATTAGTTACAAATTCATTCCAACCATCCTTAGTATCAAATCACATTTCTTCATTTTATCCATGATTTCCTAACAGTGTAGTCAAATGCCCTATTAAAATTCAAAGAGAATTTTGGAGTCAGAGAAACTGGTGCTTCAACCCAAACTTAAGCTTTCATTATATGAACTAGGGTAAATAGTTTAACCTTTCCAAGATTTCATTAAAATAAAAATGATACCCATCTTGCAGAGTATCAATTGCTACGAGGATTAGAGATAGTATCATATAAAATCAATTCACATACAAGAGGCACTCAAATGATAGCTACTATTAATACTTCAGAATTTAATAGTTTCAGGTTCAAAATTCTGCTAAAAAAAATGGAGATGTTCATTTGGCTCAACTTGTTCTAGAGAGTCTTCCAAGTGATAACTATAAGATCATTTTATTTTCTAAAATGCTCATAAACCACTTCTTTAATAACCTATTCTTTTTTAAATGTTCCCAAAATTATATTCAAGCAAAGTTAGAAATTAAGACAAACAGGTAAAGTTTTGAGAAGTCAAAAATACAAAAGAGAAGTAACTACGAAAAAAATAGGGATTTCAGTGACTGCTTAGTAGATAAACAATGCAATATATATTATATTCCAGGCTCTATTCCTAAATTACTATAAGACTATAAAGCTATACTCTACCATGTATTCCCGTATAGACTATATACTGACAATAAGAACCATGAAAAAAGTCTCAAATAATTGCCAAAAAAGGGCAACTTCAGAAATAAGCCAACTACATGGTTGAAATAAACTATGGACGTTTTTGAATACTAGTTAGGACATACAACACAGTTCAACCATCATTACACGCAGATAGTTTTTAAATCACCTTAATTTCTGATTACATTCAGTCCAATTATCGTAACTGTCAAAAGCTGGTATTCAACAGCTGATGTAAGTATGCATGGATAAAAGGAACTGTTATCTACTCAGTTTGTACAAACTGGTATCATTCTATTTCCCAATAGTATATCAAACCATATAATGCTAAGCCAGATGAAAAAGCATGACTATCACTGGACTGATTAACAGATGTATTTTCTAACTATTTGGGTATTTAAATATTTTAGTTCCCTACTTATAAGACAAAGAAGGCTATTCAAAACTTAAATATTAGGGGCCGGCCCAGTGGTGAAGTGGTTAAGTGCACACATTTCACTTCGGCGGTCCAGGGGGCCAGTTCAGATCCCAGGTCTGGACATGGCACTGCTTGGCACGCCATGCTGTGGCAGGCGTCCCACATATAAAGTAGAGGAAGATGGGCATGGATGTTAGCTCAGGGCCAGTCTTCCTCAGCAAAAAAGAGGAGGATTGACAGCAGTTAGCGCAGGGTTAATCTTTCTCAAAAAAAAAAACCACAAACAAAAAACAAAACTTAAATATCAGACCTACTTAAGGAAATGGCCAAAAGAATTCTGTTTTCAGCCCATAACTCCACCGGCCTTCATAAGCAGAACTACATCTTGCCACTTCAGGACCTGGCTTGGGGCTCTTACCAATTCACTATCAGGGGCTGGCCCCGTGGCCAAGTGGTTAAGTTCACGTGCTCTGCTTCAGCGGCTCAGGGTTTCGCTGGTTCGGATGCTGGGCGTGGATATGGCACCGCTGGTCAAGCCATGCTGAGGCAGCATCCCACATGCCACAACTAGAAGGACCCACAACTAAAATAGACAACTATGTACTGGGGGGATTTGGGGAGAAAAAGCAGCAAAAATAAGAAAAGACTGGCAACAGTTGTCAGCTCAGGCGCCAATCTTAAAAAAGAAAAAAAGAATTCACTATCAGTGAAAGTTAAATTTAATCTTTATTTTGTGCTTGAATTTACCAAGTGTCAGTCAGGCTGCTGGTAGGAATGAAAAACAGTACAATCACTTTGAAAACCAGTTTGCCTGTTTCTTATAAACACACACACCACACATCCAGCAATCCTACAAATGAAAACATATTTCCACGAAAGATTTGTACACCAATGCTCACTGCAGCTTTACTTCTAACAGCCAAAAACTGGAAATACCCAAATGCCTACTGTAAATGGGGTATCCATACAAGAGACTATTACTCAGCAAAAACAAAAAAAGGGGAATCACTTACTAACACACACAACATGGCTAAGTCTCAAGAGCATCATGCTAAGTGAAAGAAACCAGACACAAAAAGCATGATTCCACTTATACGAAATTCTAGAAAAGGCAAAACTGTAGTGACAGAAAGCAGATCAGCACTTGCCCAGAAGTGGGGGGAGGAGTTTAACAGCAAAAGAGCATGAAAGAATTTTTTAGAGTAAAACATTCCCTAACACAATTATTATGATTGTTACAAAACTGTACACATTTGTGAAAACCCATGGATCTATATACTTAGAAATAGTAAATGTTAGTGTATGTAAGTTATTTTTTAATCAGCTTTACTGAGGTATGAGTTAAAAATTACAAGAATAATTAGTGCTTGGCAACAGCGGAAGTGATTTCTTCATCAGGCCAATTTATTACCCTCATAGCACTTGTCATTATCTGAAATTCTTCCTCTGAATATTTGAATATTTAAATACTGCTCCTTTCTAGAGTATACACTTAGTAAAAACAGAATACGTATCCTGCTCCTTGCTACATTTCCAATATCTAGAACTGTGGCTGGCATATGGAGGTGTTCAACAAACATTTACTAAATAAATAAACAAAAAGTAAGCTGAAATAAATAAACTCACTGAGGAAGAGGGACGTAAGTCAGGATCTTAAAAGATAGCAAAGATTTGAAGAAGCCAAGGAGAGAAGAGTATTCCACTGGGAACAATCAAACGTAAATGGAGCAAGGCAATAATACACAGCTGTCTAGGAGCCAGCAAGCAAATGTGTCTGACTTCGGAAAACTGGAACTTTCCCCATATAGCATAGTAATCCCCTTGAATTATTTCTTGGGTTGTCCTTTCCAATATGGCAGCCACTAGCCACATGAGGCTATTGAACACCTGAAACATGGCTGTCTGAATTGAGATATGCTGTTAAGTATAAAACACACATGGGGGGCTGGCCCCCATGGCCGAGTGGTTAATTTCGTGCGCTCTGCTTCGGTGTCCCAGGGTTTGCTGGTTCAGATCCTGGGCACAGACTTACACATCATTCATCAGGCCATGCTGTGGTGGCATTCCACAGAGAAGAACTAGAATGACTTACAACTAGGGTATACAACTACGTACTGGGGCTTCGGGGAGGGGGAAAAAAAAAGGGAAGACTGGCAACAGATTTTAGCTCAGGGACAATTCTTCTAAAAAGAAAAAAGAAAAGAAAACCTGGGGTACAAATATAACAAAGTTAAAAAAATATAAACATGAAAATCTTAAAAAATATGGAATAAAAGATTTTAGTACAAAAATCTAAAACAGCACATTAATAATTTTTATGGTGATCCTATGTAGAAATTATAACATCTAGAATATACAGGGGTAAAATACATTATTAAAATTAATTTCCACAGGAAGTTATACACGAATGTTCACAGCAGCATTATTTGTAATAGTCAAGAAAAGGAAAGCCAAATGTCCATCAACTGATGAATGGAAAACAAAATGTGATATATTCACATAATATTTGCCCATAAAAAGGAAGTAATGGGGCCAGCCCAGTGGTGTAGTGGTTAAGTTCAGCAGCTTGGGGTTTGTGGGTTTGGATCCACAGTTCTCTCATCGAGCTGTGCTATGGCAGCATCTCACATACAAAATTGAGGAAGACTGGCACAGATGTTAGCTCAGGGCCAATCTTACTCACCAAAAAAAGGAAAACACAAAAAGGAAGTACTGATACATGTTACAAGATGGCTGACCCTTGAAAACATTATGCTAAGTGAAAGAAGCCAGACACCAAAGGCTACATATTGTATGATTCCATTTCTATGTAATGTCCAGAACAGGAAAATCCATAGAGACTAAGAGGAGATCAGAGATCTCTAGGGGTTAGGGGAAGGAGGAACGGAATGGGGAGTGACTGTTAATGGTATGGGGATTCTTTTTGGGGTGATAAAAATGTTCTGGATCTAGTGGTGATGGATGCACAGTTCTGTGAATATTCTAAAACCACTGAACTGTACACTTTAAAATGATGAACCTGATGGCACGTGAATTAAATCTCAATAAAGCTGTTACTTTAAAAAATTAATTTCACCTGTTTTTCTATTTGGACGTTTTTGTTTTGGTTTTTTACTTTTTAAATGTGGCTATCAGAAAATTTTAAATTACATTCTTTGTCTCATATTACATCTCTATTGGACAGAACTGTTCTCGAGTGTTGATTGGGTACCCTGGGTATTTTGAGCTCCTATTTTTACCTTTAATTCTCTTACCCTATTTTTCCCAGTTGCCAGCCAGCTTCAGGTATAACCACACTTTGTAGCCAGCTTAGCCCCTGAGTCAGTCATCTTAAATCCCTGCTCCCTTGTGCTTTTACAGTAGCACAGTGCTACTCTAATGTGGTATACAGACTGTGACTGGTCTAATGAGATAAGGAGTTTGGGACAGAATGTAGAATCAACTAAGACACTAAGAACATTGCTCAGTTCAGCTGACATTTTTATATAAAGGAAGCAGTACACACATTCACATTCTGGTCAAGTTTTGTCTCCTTGCAGACCACTGCTGTAGGAGACAAGTGTCATATCCATCTGCCCACCATCTTCTGAATAGTCTTTCCACATTAAAGATATTTCCAGTTTATGAGCTGCAGCTTCCCAAAACAGAATTTAACCCCAAATTCCTAAGGTCCCATGAAACCAGAATGCAGGCATATCACCTAAACCCCTCCAATCACACACACAAATGCAACTTCAACTGAGAATTGAACAGGAAAAAGACAAGGTTGCATTCTTGCTGCTGTAAGGCTTTCAGTAAGTGGTTACGGGTCCAGTTCCTGAAGCAGAAGTGGCATCAGTGCAAGCAGTTACAGCAACTGTAATAAAGTGGAGCCCCATGTGTTGATCAGCATCAGAAGCAGCAGCTTCCTATCAGGCCAGTTCTGTGGCAACTTTTGGGTGTTCCTTAAAATTTAGCCCAGAGTGGTGATTCTCAAAGTGCGGTTCTGAGACCAGAGAATCACTATCACTTGAGAACTTGTCAGCAAGGGCAAATTCTCAGATCCCATTCCAGACCTTCTTGAATCAGAAATTCTGGGTGTGGGGTCCAGAACTGTGTCTCAACAAGCCCCTTAGATGCATGCTAAAGTTTGAGAACCAATGGCCTAGAATCTATTTCTCCCTGCCCTCCCAAAGTCCCTGGTAAGCTATTTCATGTCTTCCCAAAAATCCCTTTTATGCTTAAACCAGATAGAATAAATTGTTTTGTTTGCAACAAAGAACCCTGAGTGAAACATACTATACTGTCACTTCCCTTACCATTCTTTTTGTTTTTAAAGATTTTATTTTTTTCCTTTTTCTCTCCAAAGCCCCCCAGTACATAGTTGTATATTCTTCGTTGTGGGTCCTTCTAGTTGTGGCATGTGGGACGCTGCCTCAGCGTGGATTGATGAGCAGTGCCATGTCCGTGCCCAGAATTCGAACCAACGAAGCACTGGGCCGCCTGCAGCGGAGCACGTGCCAACTTCACCACTTGGCCACGGGGCCAGCCCCTCATCACCATTCCCTTAAAGACTACTCACAGGATACTAACCATTGATTTTTCTTTAAAAATCCACAAGGGATTAACAGCCATTAGAAGATAGGAAACACCCTGGAAAAATCTGCTTACAATCAACCTGGCTGATTTACTTCTTAACAGTTTGGGGCAGGGGGCGGGTCGGGGAGGCACGCAGACTTCCCTACAAAGAGCACAGCACAGAAAGGAACCAAGAAAAAGAAGGGAGAGAGAAACTTTAGTTCTTGAAACTCTAACAAACACTACCCTCAGCAGGGGTGATCAAGGGTAGCTAGCATCAACTCTGACAACACTGATAAGCCACACTGATAATATGTACTTTTGACAGGATGCAAAGAAAATGCATTTTACCTGCGTAGTCTTCTCCCTAAAACCCACAATTTCAGTGTAATCATGAGAAAAACCTTAGACAGATCCCAAATGAGGGACAGTCTACAAAACACGTGACCAGTACTTCTTAAAACCCGCAAGGTCCTCAAAAATAAAATCAGACAAACTGTCACAGTCAAGAGGAGCCTAAGGAATCATGGTGACTAAAGGTAATGTCGTATCCAGACAGGATCAAGGAACAGAAAAAGGACATAAAGAAAAAGATAAGGAAATCTGAGTAAATCATGCACTTTACTTAGGAATAATGGATCAGTATTCACTAATTTTGACAAGTGTCCCAAACTAACATATGATGTTATTAAAGGGGCAACTGGACATGCAGTATATGAACACTCTGTACTATCTTCCCAACTTTTCTGTAAGTCTAAAACTATTCTAAAATAAAGGGGTTTTTTTTTTAAAAAAACGCTATTGGTTAAATTTTGAATCATCTTCAAGTCCAAATAAATTATCTTTACTAAAACTGTGACCAGAGGTCTGGCACTGTTGACCACCCAGGAAAGAGCAAATATCCCTCCCACATACCATCACCACCACATTGTCCCCCCCCACCAAAAGTCTTCAAGCTTAACAGAAACGAAGACTCATGTATTTGAATGTTTAGCTGAAGAGCAGATTTGCCTTCCCATCTGACTTAACATTATACTCTAAAAGATCCGATTTTATCTCCTGATAACTCTTAGTTTTGTTCACAGCCAGACAGAGAACAAAAGATACAGAAAAAGCAGAGTTTACAGATGAGTGCAGACAGCAGGTTGAAAAGCCCTGTAGGTGAAAAACAGACCTCAGCGCAGGGACTGGGTCACAGGGAAACAAAAATGAAACAATGACTAGAATTGAATTGGAATTCGGTATCATTTAATACACAGGCAGTCCCCCACTTACAATGGTTTGACTTACAATTTTTTTTACTTTACAAAGGTGCAAAAGTGATACACACTCAGTAGAAACTGTACTTCAAATTTTGGATTTTGATCTTTTCCCAGGCTAGCAACATGCAGTATGACACACTAGTGATGCTGGGCAGTGAGCCGCAGCTCCCAGACAGCCATGCTCTCTCAAGGATCATGAGGGTGAGCAACCAATACACTCACAACCATTCTGTTTTTCACTTTCAGTACAGTCTTCAGTCAATTACACGTGATATTCAACATTTCATTATAAAATAGGCTTTGTGTTAGATGATTGTGGCCAACTATAGGCTAACGTAAGTGTTCTGAGCATATTTAACATAAACTAGACTAAGCTACGATGTTCGGTAGGTTAGGTGAATAAAAGGCATTTTTGACAATGATATTTTCAACTTACAATGGGTTTATCAGGACATAAACTCATCATAAGTTGAGAAAGATCTGTAAAGACAAACAAATCTAATTTTTAAAAACTTCAGTAGCACTGGGGAAGTCATGAGCTTACAGCTCAGCCCCAAAACTAATGCTCATAAGTTATTGATAAAATATTCAATGATGTCCAGTGTAATCTATTTAAGGAAGCAGGGTAAAGAGTAATTTATTTTAGAAAAATTGCTACAAAAAATACATGCTACACTCAGCACCCAGAATGTGGTCTTTAAATACCATTTCCCACTAAAAGGAACCAAGGCTCCTTGGAAAAAATGACTCATTCCAGGCCTGGGCAGGAAGTATCTAAGACAGACCTGGAACATCTTGGCATCTATTGGGGTTGTAGCAAACGTCTTAGGAGTCAACTCAGAAGACACACTGGCCAAAAATGAGATAATCTGAACTACAGTGTGGTAGGCTGAACCATCCCTCCCCCTCAAGACATAGCCTCTTCCTAAGACCCAGAACCTGTAAATATTACCTTATATGGCAAAAGATATGATTAAGAACCTTGAGGAGTTTATCCTGCATTATCCAGTAAGTCCTAAATGTAATCACATGTACCCTTAGAAGAAAGAACAGGAGTTTTGACACAGACACAGAGGATTACGTAATGTGACAGCAGAGGCAGAGATTGGATTGATGTAACCAAGGAATGCCAGCAGCCACCAAAAGCTGGAAGAGGCAAGAACAGAGCCTCAGGAAGGAGCACAGGCCTGCTGACACTTTGATTTCAGCACAGTGATGCCGACTGTGGAGGTCTGGCCTCCTCAACTGTGAAAGAATAAATTTCTGTTGTTTTATGTCACCCAGTTTGCGGTAGTTTGTTGGCGTAGCCATAGTAAACTAATACAATCAGTAAAAATAACTACAGTGAAGTAAAATACATATGTCCATTATTTAAATCCATGTGTTCTTAATGATATACAAAGAAAAAAAAACCTGACTGCTCTCCTTCGAAGAATTCTAGGCAACCAAGTCATCATTTTTTTTTTTTTTTTTAAAGATTTTATTTTTTCTTTCTCCCCAAAGGCCCCCCCGGTACATAGCTGTGTATTCTTCGTTGTGGGTTCTTCTAGTTGTGGCATGTGGGACGCTGCCTCAGCGTGGTCTGATGAGCAGTGCCATGTCCGCACCCAGGATTCGAACCAACGAAACACTGGGCCGCCTGCAGCGGAGCGCGCGAACTTAACCACTCAGCCACGGGGCCAGCCCAACCAAGTCATCATTTTGAAAACTGGTAAAGAGAAAAGTATCAAGCATTTACTCTCCAATTCCCACACCAACTATACTTTGAGGTAGCAAAATATACAAGGAGAATTTTTCTTTTTAGAAGTATTCCAGCTAATAAATTACTATTTTACAAACCCTAATGAATAGAGAGATCCAGAAAATGATTATCAATGGTCCTAACATCTCAAAAAGAGAGACAACCAGACATTACGTGCCTCCTGATGGAGGTACACACTACCACATTGAAATATGCTTTAAATAAGCAAAATAAAACCACCACAAGAAACATAACACACAACAAAAATCATGTTAACAAACAAACGAAAAACTTGAATCTGATTATGACTTTAGATCTAACTTCCAATTTAGAGGAAACACGTAAGGCAGATGAACATGGAGAATACCACCACATGGATGCAGTTAGAAAATTTCAGGTGTGAACATTCTACAGGATGAATTTCTTCAACAAATAAATTATAAGGGAAAAAAAGACACCACATAAAAACCAGTTTTAAGGATGGCCCTTATTTTGGATCCCGATTGGAACAAACTCAATTTTTAGACTTGAAACAACTGAGGATACTGGATGACTGGATATTTGGTGATATTAAAGAATTTTTTTTTAGGTGTTATAATAGTATTGTGGCAATGTTTACATAGATAGGCAAACCTCAGAGTTAGTGCAGGTTCAGTTCCAGACCACCAAAATACAGCTAGTATCGCAATAGAGCAAGTTACACAAATTGTTTGATTTCCCAGTACGTATAAAAGTTACACTATATTGTAGTCTATTAAGTGTGCAACACCATTATATCTAAAAAAACAATGGACAAACCTTAATTTAAAAAATACTTTATTGCTAAAAAATGCCAACCATCATCTGAGCCTTCACAAGTCACAATCTTTCTGCTGATGGAGGGGCTTGCTGCATGTTGATGGCTGCTGGCTGATCAGGGTGGTGGCTGCCAAAGGATGGGTGGCTGTAGCAATTTCTTAAAATAGGACAACACTGAAGTCTGCCGTGCTGATTGACTCTTCCTTTCACAAACAACTTCTCTGTAGCATGCGATGCTGTTTGATCACATTTTGCCCAGAGGAGAACTTCTTTCAAAATTGGAGTTAATCCTCTCAAAGTCTGCCCCTCTGATGCTTTACCAATCAAGTTTATGTAATATTCTAAATCCTTTGCTGTCATTTCAACAATCTTCACAGTATCTTCACCAGGAATGGATTCCATGTCATGAAACCACTTTCTTTGCTAGTCCATAAGAAATAACGCCTCACCTGTTCAAGTTTTATCATGAGATTGCAGCAATTCAGTCATATCTCCAGGCTCCACTTCTAGTTCACTTGTTGTTTCCACACCATCTGCAGTTACTTCCTCCACTGAAGTTCTGAACACCTCAGTCATCCATAAGGGCTAGAATCACCTTCCAAACTCCTGTTAATGTTGGTATTTTGGCTGCTTTCCATGAATCATGAATGTTCTTAACGGCATCTAGAATGGTGACTCCTTTCCAGAAGGTTTTAATTTGCCCAGAACCATCAGAATGACTATCTATGGCAGCTACAGTCTTACAGATTGTATGTTTTAACTAGTAAAACTTGAAATTCAAAATTACTCCATGATGCATGGGCTGCAGAATGAGTGTTGTGTTAGTAGGCATGAAAACAACATTAATCTCATTGCACATGGCCATCAGAGCTCTTGGGTGGCCAGGTACATTGCCAATGAGCAGTAATACTTTGAAGGAAATCTTTTTACTGAGCAGTAGGTCTCAACAGGGGGCTTAAAATACTCAGTAAACCATGTCATAAACAGATGTGCTGTCATCCAGGCTTTGTTGTTCCACTTATAGAGCACATGCACAGTAGATTTGGCATAGTTCTTAAGGGATCTAGGATTTTCAAAATGGTAAATGAATACCAGCTTCAGGTGAAAGTCACCAGCTGCATTAGCCCCTAAAAAGAGAGTCAGCCTGTCCTTTGAAGCCAGGCACTGACTTCTCTCTAGCTATGAAAGTCCTAGATGGCATCTTCTTCCAACATAAGGCTGATTCATGTGCATTGAAAATCTGTTGTTTAGTGTAGCCACCCTGATTAACTACCTTACGTAAATCTTCTCGATAACTTGCTGCAGCTTCTACATCAGCACTTGCTTCTTCACCTTGCACTTTTGTTTTGGAGATAGCTTCTTTCCTCAACCCTCACGAACTAACATCTGCTAGCTTCACATTTTTCTTCTGCAACTTCCTCACCTCTCAGCCTTCATAGAATTGAAGAGAGTTAGGGCCTTGCTCTGGATTGGGCTTTGGCTTAAGGGAATGTTGTGGCTGGTTTGATCTTCTATCCAGACCACTAAAACTTTCTCCATATCAGCAATAAGGCTGCTTCACTATCTTATAATTTGTGCAGTCACTGGAGTAGCACTTTAATTTCCTTCAAGAACTTTTCCCTTGCATTCACAACTTGGCTAACCGGCACAAGAGGCCTAGCTTTCAGCCCTTCTCAGCTTTCAACATGCCTTCCTCACTAAGCTTAATCATTTCTAGCTTTCTTTTCTTTTCTTTTCTTGTTTTTTTAAAGATTTTATTTTTCTCCTTTTTCTCCCCAAAGCTCCCCGGTACATAGTTGTATATTTCGTTGTGGGTCCTCCTAGTTGTGGCATGTGGGATGCTGCCTCAGCGTGGTCTGATGAGCAGTGCCATGTCCGCGCCCAGGATTCAACCAACAAAACACTGGGCCACCTGCAGGAGAGCGCGTGAACTTAACCACTCGGCCACGGGGCCGGCCCCTTCTTTTTTTTTTTTTTCTGAGGAAGATCAGCCCTGAGCTAACATCTGCTGCCAATCCTCCTCTTTTTGCTGAGGAAGACTGGTCCTGAGCTAACATCCGTGCCCATCTTCCTCTACTTTATATGTGGGACACTTGCCACAGCATGGCTTGATGAGCGGTGCCATGTCCGCACCCGGGATCTGAACTGGTGGACCCCAGGCCACCAAAGCAGAACATGCGAACTTAACCACTGTGCCACTGGGCCGGCCTCTCTAGCTTTTGATTTAAAGTTAGAGATGTGTGTGTCTTCCTTTCACTTGAACATTTAGAGGCCGTTGTAGGGTTGTTAATTGGCCTAATTTCAATACTGTTGTGTCTCAGGGAATAGGGAGGCCCGGGGAGAGGGAGAAGGACAGGGAACAGCCGGTTGGTGGAGCAGTCAGAACACACACAACATTCATCAGTTAAGTTCGTTGTCCTATACAGATGCAGTTCATGGTGCCTCAAAACAATGGCAATAGTAACATCAAAGATCACAGATCACCATAACAAATATAATAACGGAAAGCTCTGAAATATTGCAAGAATTACCAAAATGTAACACAGAGACATGAAGTGCACAAATGCTCTTGGAAAAATGGCACCAATGGACTTGCTTGACACAGGGTTGCCACAAACCTTCGATTTGTAAAAAACGCAGTATCTGTGACGCACCATAAAGAAAAGCTCAATAAAACAAGGTATGCCTATATACAGAAATGTTTCCAAATTAAATCAAATAACATTTGAAATTTGCTATTTAAAAGTCCAGGAGGGGAAGCAGGGAGAGGGTTACAGATGAAATAAGACTGGCAATACATTGATAATCACGACATATGGAGGGCAGTGGTCTACATACTAATCTTTTTATTTTTTAAGTTTTAAAATTCCATATAAAGGGGGCTGGCCCGGTGGCCGAGTGGTTAAGTTCGCGCGCTCCGCTGCAGGCGGCCCAGTGTTTCGTTGGTTCGAATCCTGGGCGCGGACATGGCACTGCTCATCAAACCACGCTGAGGCAGCGTCCCACGTGCCACAACTAGAAGGACCCACAACGAAGAATATACAACTATGTCCCAAGGGCTTTGGGGAGAAAAAGGAAAAAAATAAAATCTTAAAAAAAAAAAAAAAAGTTCCATAGAAAGGACTCTAAGGTTAATTTTTTTTTTAATCTTGCTATTTCTGTGTTTGAGGGCTTAAGTCTAAATTAGCTGGAAAATAACGTACCCATAAAACATCATTCCTGCACCATTCCACATAATGGGGCATTATACATACTCATACATATAATTCACAAGGGAGAACTATTAATAAAAAAAATTATTATTTCTGGTTATTACCAATTCCTTTAATATAAAACGATAATTGGTTTAGAATATTCTGAAGATTTTTTTATCATTTACAGGGAAAAAAGTCAAGCCTAATACAACATAAGATACCTCTTAGAACCATGTTTGATTACATTGTAAAACAAATCAAATTCCCTTTGTACACTCTGTCCTTCATTTTAACACAGAAAATCTTAAATGTAAATGTAATTTCTCATCTCCCTAAACTTGTGTTATAAAAAGGCTACAATATAGTTACAAAATTAACATTAGGAGTTACTTATCATAAGAAAAGTTCTTCATAAATAATAAAACACAAGGGTTATATTTTATTTATAAGGAAAGTTGAATGCATTATTTATGAACTTTTCAGAAATATCAAGGTCATACATAGAGAGAGATCAGAATTTTGATAAACAGCTATCCTACCTACATGTAGATAAAGAAGATCAACTGTATGTCTCTGGAAGGGGACATGAGAAACGAACAGGTAAAAATTTGAAGGAGAGTGCCTTGAAAGAAAGAGTCTCAAAGGTAGAAAAAATGAAATAATAACAAGAGCTAACAATTAAGTATCACCTATTTATCAGGTACTATATGGCAAACAGTATAGCATAATAGTTGAGAGCACAGGCTCTGGAATTAAATTACAGTCTGACTCCTAGTTCTACTACTTACAAACTGACTCATTTCCATCTGTAAAAATGGGCACTAGACTAGTACTACCTTTGAGGGTTATAGCAAGGATTAAATAATCCATATGTGGATTTTCACGGAGTATCTGGCAAGGTATTTTATACAATGGCTCATTAAATTTTCACAACAAACCAAAAAGTAGGCATTATCATCCCCAATTATAGACGACAAAATATTTTCTGAGAGATTAAATTATCTACCCATTGTTACACAGCTAATAAGCAGCAGAGTTGGATTCAAACACTGACCTGCCTTGTGATTGATTATAAGTATTTAATAGAAGAGATAAGAGATTTAGGCATCATGTGAGGAGTTATAAACAAGTGTAATACCATCTCACAGAGGTGTTCTTTTATTTAGTCACATTGTTCATTTACATGGTGAAATACATATTACATACTTAATTATAAATTATCTTCCTTTATAGTAAGGGCATCATACTGTTAGGTTTTTTGTGTTTTTTTTAAGTCATGTGTATAATTTTACATCAGAATGGAAAAGGGGCATTCTAAAGCATTTTGTTATAAACTAGTGGTTCTCAACTGGGGGTGATTTTGCTCCCCAGGGGACATTCGGCAATGTCTAGAGACATTTTTCATTGTCACAACTGGGGGAGACAGGTACTGACACCCAGTGGGTACAGGCCAGAGATGCTGCTAAACATCCGACAAAGTACAGGACAGCTCTCTACAACAAAGAATTATCCAGCTCAAAAAGTCAATTGTGACAAAGGTGAGAAACCTGTTATAAACTGATAGAGTTGAGAACTTCTGATATATAATGCCAGAGTAGAAGACAGGGAAAAAGTCCATTCCAATCCTAAAATTCTGAGATTCATTTAGTCCAAATCTATATCTAATTCCTAAAGTTCGGCAACAGCTCTCTCAAATGCTCATTTAGCACCTACTTAGGTACCCAGGTACTTTTCAATACTCTCAATCTCACAAAAATGAAGTTCGATTTAAATACTAAAGAAATACAGGAAAGATACAGCAGTCCTATCAAAGTATGCAAACACTGCATCTAAAATATTCATGGGTGTTTTTCAGTCAAAGTCTTAAAAACTTTTTTTTTAACAGAGGAAGAGAGTGCAGAAGGAAATAATTTGATTTCTTGTTCCAAATTCAACCAGATCACTCAATAACAGTCATCAAAAAGGCTTTCACTTTCATATCACCAAACAAGAAATACTCTGGTTATAGGAATAAAGAAAAAGGGCTTGATCCACAAGTGTCTCCTGTACAATCTTCAAGGCTCCTGAAACAGTAAACGTGGTCCACAGGTATGTATTGTTTCCACCAAGTCTACAGTCAAGTCAGGTGATGGGGGTAGCAATGCCCACATAAATCACCCCCACTCCCATAACTTATTCTCCTTTATCACTTTGCCAAACTGATTCTAATTTATGGCAACAAAATTTCACATAAACACACGTACACAAAAACACTAGACTTGTTGGAGGAATGTCCTTGTATAAAAAGCTCTTAATGATTAGTAAAAAGACAAATATTATTTAATGGTTAAAGGATAATGATAGACCATTTGCAAAAGAACTCCAAATGCCAAGAGAAATCAACTAATGCAAATCTAAACAAGACTCTTTGCTCACCAAAATTTGCCAAGATTTTTGTGGATTTCTTTTTTTTTTAATTAAAGATACCACTACCTAGTGTTGGCATGCTCATATACTGCTGGCGGGAGCACAAAGTACTACAACCTTAAATAATGGTGTATTAATGTTTTTTATTTCATTTATACACACACACTCATTTTTTTAAAGACTGGCCCTGAGCTAACATCTGTTGCTAATCTTTTTTCCTTCCTCTTCTTCTTCTCCCAGAAGCCCCTTAAGTAAGTACATGGTTGTACATTCTAGTTGTGAGCCCTCTAGTTCCACCATGTGGGACGCCACCTCAGCCTGGCCTGATGAGCGCTGCTAGGTCCACACCCAGGATCCGAACCAGCAAAACCCTGGGCAGCCAAAGCAGAGCGTGCAAACTTAACAACGTGGCCACGGTACCAGACCCGTTTTCTAAATTTTATGATGCTTTGACATCATGGGGCCTCTACTGGCCAGGGAGAGATTGCCCCTCCAAGGGCTAGCTAATTTCTAGAGATAACAATTCACCCAGGACCACGGCTATCATATGCAAACCAACCAATCTCAACTCCATATTCCAACCACCTCTTTTATATAACTCTCACAGACCAAGCCAATATTTCCCCTGCCCTAGGGGAATATTTCTGATACCTTGGGCCAGGTATCAGAAAACCAGAGACCACTCCTATAGACCAGAGCCCACCAACATTATTCAAACCATCCAATCCTAAACTTGCCTATTCTGCCCCACCCATTCCTTCTCATGGAAACCACAATAAAGGCTCTGGGCCATGCTCTCCCTGCGCTCCTTCTGCCTCCTAACCAACCCTGGTACTTCCCTACATGGCCCTGCACGGCATGGCATGCCCATCTTTCTTGGGAACTATAAGTAACAAACTCTTCTTTCAAAGGCAGTTGTCTCTGTGTCTGTCACCTTTCATACCTGATTAAAACAAATCCAGGGTATACTCCAAGACAGATAACTACGTGGTAATCAATAGCAAAAGACTTAAAATTTTGTTACTCTTTAACAAAGCCATTTCACAGCTAAGAATTTATCCTAAAGACGTAATCATGGATATGTGTAAAGATTTAATTGCAAGAATGCTGACTGTAGCATCAGTTAAAATTTCAGCAACAAGCTAATGTCTAACAATAGAAAAGTGACCAAAAAAATTATGAAATATCTATACAAGTTTCAAGATGAAACTTGAAAGAGAGCACAACAAATTTTACCAAATCTACAGGGAATAAATATTTCCTATACTATTTAAAATGTCCTGAGCATGGTTAAAAAAAAAAAAAAAAAAAAGGAATGTTTCCCAACTTATTTTACCAGGCTAGTATAATCAAGATACCAAAACCCAAGATAGTGTCAAATGGAAAACTATGAATATAACTGCAAAAAAATGTAAAACATCAGCAAATCAAATCCAGCTACATACTAGAACAATCCATCACAACCAAGTTGAGTTTATCCCAAGTATATAAAATCCACCCAACAGCAGGAAATCCATTAATATAACCAATTTTGTTAAACAGATGAAAAAGACCTGAAATAATCTCAGTAAATTACAAAGAAAAGAAAAAAAGTAAAGCAATTAAAGAGGAAATAGCTATGGGAAACAAAGAATGTCCAATATAAGGATGATCCATGTGCCTAAATTAGAGAACCCAACAAACAGAAGAAAATATTAAACAAAAAAAAAGGAAAGAAAATACTACAAGATTTAAAGGAATAAATATTCCCAAAAGGAAATCAGAATTGAATCTGCAAGAAAAAAAATAATAAAGATGTGAGCAAAAAGGTCCACAGAGGAGAAAAGTAGAAAATAGAAGAAACTTGTGTCCTGGACATCCCTGAGCAGCTGAACCAGCCTGGACTGCTTTACTTCTGAACTTGTTACACAGACAACACCGAATCCTTTATTTTTTTAAGCTACTAGGAGTTGGATTTCCAACGGCTCTAAGACTGAAGTATTCCTGATACAAAAGAACACAACAAAATGTACATGTATCAAAAGTACCAAAATTTAAATGTACCTAACTTTTGAAACAACTCATAAGATTCACAGAGGGAAGTATTTGCACAAATATTTAGAAACATATGTATCAGGATGCTTACAATAGTGTTATTTGTAGTAGGGAAAAAATTTAAAACAAATATTTTTACCAAGAGAATTAAACATATTATGGAATCCATACAATGTAATTCTATGCAGTAATTAAAAATAATATTATTTAATAAAACATTACGAACATTTCTTCATTTAAGTGGGAACAGCATACTGTGAAAGTATCATAATTTTTCATCAAATTTTTAAGACATTTCATATGTTATATACATGAAAATGCCAGAAAGATAATATAACAAAATGTTAATGGAAATTACCTTTGGGTGATCATTGTTTTATTCTTTATGCTTTTCTGAATTTTCTGAATTGTCTGCAACAGGCAATATAACCTTTATCTAAAATTATAAAATAATTGTTTGCAGAAACAAAATTAATGTCTTCAATACAAGATGTAGAACACCTAATTTGACAAACAGCTCATATAGAAATAACTTAAGAATTCAAATTACATTGGAAAAAAATGGGCCATTTAGAAAAAAAATACAAAACAAAGAAAGTATAAGTGGATATCTAACTGATATTGAGATAATGTAGGTCTTTAAAAGCATTATCAAGTTTGTTCAAATTAAATCTTAGACCTCTCTATATTGTTAATTACACCAAAAGCCAAAATAAGACAAAAGATGAACTTGGGAAATATCTGTTACAAATAAAAGACAAAGGCCGATATCCATGAAATAAAGATATTTATAAATTAATAAGAAAATGGCAAAGGACATGAAGAGGCAATGTGGAAAGAAAGAAAACAAATGACCAAGATATTTTTTTAAAAGGCCAATCATACTAAAAATGCAACTTAAGACAGCAGTAAGATACCGTTTTTGCCTATGCTATTGGCAAGAAAATTTTAACTCTATACTTAATGCTAACACGGGTAAGGTGACGCTAACAGACATGAGCACTAACGGCAGACATGTAAACCAGAACTAGATTGCTGGAAAGCAATTTGGCTTTTTATCAAAACTTCATACTTTTTGATCCAGAACTCTCTAGGAAATAAAAATGACACCAAAGATTAATGTCCAAGGATGTCTCCTATAGAATGATTTATTAATAGCAAGATCTTATAAATAATCAAATAGGCAGTAACAGCAAAATATTGGTATTTTGATATTTTATGGTATATCCACATGATAAATTACAGACTTTCAAAATCAATGTTTTTTGAAAAATAACTTACAACATAGGAAAATTTCACATCATAATTAAAAATAGCAGAATACAGAACTGCATGAGCAATACGGTCAACTGCTTTAAAGTTGCTTTATTTGTAGATATAAAACATGACCAGAAATACACTCTAAACTGACAAAATACTCTGAAAGATGGAATTACCGGTAAGTTCCGTTTTCTTTACACTTTCTTTCTACTTTATGATCAAAAAAGAAAGCTGGGGTTTCAATTTTGACCTTTTTTTCACGATCTGAGAGTTTACTTAACTAAACCTGACCTGAGAGGTAGTGGGTGGAATGAAAACAGTCATGGGAACCTGGATCCTGGGCAAGTTACTAAACTTTTACTTCCTCAATTGTGAAATAAGGATACCACCACCCTTAAAGAATTTGGAAGATTAAATAATATAATCAATGCATTTAAAGTGCCATTACGCACTTTAATTGTAAACATGTTTGCTAACGATAGAGGTTCTCTAAGAACTTAGTTTATAAACTCAATAAATGAGATTTTTAAAGGCCTTTTGGGGCGGGGGAACACGGTGGGCAGACAATGCGATCATTCCAAATTTTACTTGAATGAATACCTAAGAACAGCTAAGGAAAATTCTAGAAAATGAATAATGAAGGGTGTGTGGCTCTTTAAAATATTAAAAAACTAGAAAGTAGAAAGGAACAGTAATTGTAACTACGTAGTATAACACCAGAATAGATAAATCAACTGAACAAAATACGATCCAGAAACGGACTCAAGTATTCCTATATATATAGCATATAATAAATGGTGGCATTTCAAAAATCAATGGAGAAAAATGGATTAATCACTACACGGCGTAAGAACATCTGGGTAGACATTTGAAAATAAAGAGTAAAAGCTCGATTCCTATCTCAATCCTTACATCAAAATAAATTCCAGGGGGCCGGCCCCGTGGCCGAGTGGTTAAGTTCATGCGCTGCACTTCGGGGGCCCAGGGTTTCGCTGGTTCAGATCTTGGGCGCGGACATGGCACCGCCCAATAGGCCACATTGAGGCGGCATCCCACATACCACAGCTAGAAGGACCCACAACTAGAATATACAATATGTACTTGGAGAATTTGGTGAGAAAAAGCAGGGAAAAAAAAAAAAAGAAGATTGGCAACAGTTGTTAGCTCAGGTGATAAATAAATAAATAAATACATACATACATACATACACCAAAGTAATCAAATATTTAAAAGTAAATACTAGGGGCCGGCCCAGTGGTGCAGCCGTTAAGTGCGCATGTTCCGCTTCTCGGCGGCCCAGGGGCGGCCCAGGGTTCCCCGGTTCAGATCCCGGGTGCGGACATGGCACCGCTCATCAAGCCATGCCGTGGCAGGCGTCCCACATATAAAAAGTAGAGGAAGATGGGCACAGATGTTAGCTCAGGGCCGGTCTTCCTCAGCAAAAAGAGGAGGATTGGCAGCAGTTAGCTCAGGGCTAATCTTCCTCAAAAAAAAATAAAAGTAAATACTAAAGTAAATACTAGAAGGTAACAAAGAGGCAGAAGTAAACCTAGAAGCCATAAAGGAAAAAACTAACAAATGACATAAAAGTTAAAATACTTACATATGCCAAAACATCTCAAAATTAAATCAAATAAGCTGGGGGAAATTTTTGCTACAAACAGAGATCAACTTATCCATATGCAAAGAACTCAATTTGCTAAATCACGAAGCTATAAGCCCTCTTATACCCTGATGGGGAGCCTGTAAATTGTCAAACCTCTTTGAAAGAGAATTTGGCATTTGCCATTTAATTTTTAAACATGCACATTCTTTGACTCAGTAATTCCTGTTCAAGGAATTTATCCCACAAAAATACTCATGTGAGTATGCAAAGATACATACAAGGATATTCGCTGCAGCATTATGGTAATAGTACAAATATTCATTAATGAGGATTTACTTTTAAAAGCTATAGTGCATTTATACTACACAGCCATAAAAATTACCTATTTCAAAAATGATGCATAATCTGTATCAAAAACAAAATTAAGAAAAGCTTGAGAACAGCATCATGTAGCATGATTCCACCTTTAAATCATCAGAATACACGTTTTTTTAAACTGAAAAAATATATACCAGGACTTTACCAGTGTTTATCTCTGAGGGGTGAACTTATGAGTTTATATGAACTTTTCCTTTGAAATTATACGTTTTTTACCATAAGTATTTATTACTTTTTATTATTTTTGACACAAAAAAATTTTAACTAAGAAATTTAAAAACACATAGCATCAAAGAATAGACAAATACATCAATGGAAAAGAAAAAAGAGCCCAGAAATAGATCCACACAAACAGAGTCAACTGATCTGTGACAAAGGAGGAAAGGCACTCAATGGAGAAAGGATAGTCTCTTCAACAAATGATGGTGCTGTAACAACTGGATATCCACATGCAAAAAAGAAAAAATGAAGACTGGCCTGGTGGCGCAGCGGTTAAGTTCGCGTGCTCTGCTTTGGTGGCCCAGGGTTCGCTGGTTCAGATCCCAGACCCATGCACTGCTTATCAAGCCACGCTGTGGCAGGCATCCCACATATAAAATAGAGGAAGATGGGCAGAGATGTTAGCTCAGGGCCAATCTTCCTCAGCAAAAAGAGGAGGACTGGCAGCAGATCTTAGCTCAGGGTTAATCTTCCTCAAAAAAAAAAAACAAAAAAAAAAGGAATCTAGGGGGCCAGCCCTGTGGCCTAGTGGTTAAGTTCAGCATGCTCCACTTCGGGGATCCGAGCACAGACCTACACCACTCGTTGGTGGCCATGCTGAGACAGCAACCCACATACAAAACAGAGGAAGACCAGCACAGATGTTAGTTCAGGGCAAATCCTCCTCAGCAAAAAATCATCATTGTCATCATCATCATCTAGGTACAGACTTTACACCCTTCACAAATATTAACTCAAAATGAGTCACAGACCTAAATGTAAAATGCAAAACTATAAAACTCCTAGAGCAAAACATAGGAAAAAATCTATATGACCCTGGGTACAGCAATGACTTTTTAAATACAACACCGATGGTACAACCTATGAAAAAAAAAATTGATAAGTTGGATTTCATTAAAAGTAAAATCTTCTCCCCTTCAAAAGACACTGTCAAGGGAATGAGAAGACAAGCCACAGACTTGGAGAAAATACTTGCTACAGACATATCTAACGAAGGACTGTTATCCAAAATATACAAAGAACTCATAAAACTAAATAATAAGAAAATGAACAACCTGATTAAAAGATGGACAAAAATTCTGAACGAAAGAAGATATACAGATGGAAAATGTGCATACAAAAAGATGTTCAACATTGTCTGTCATTAGGGAACTGCAAGTTAAAATGAGATACAACCACACACCTACTGGAATGGCTAAAATCCAAAACACAGACAACAAATGCTAATAAGGAAGTGAAGCAATAGGAATTCTCATTCATTACTGGCAGGAATGAAAAATGGTACAGTCACTTCAACATACTCTTACCATGTGATTCAGCAACCACACTCCTTGGTATTTACCCAAATGAGCTGAAAACTTACATCCACACAGAAATCTGCATGATAGAAACTTTATTCATAATTGCCAAAACTTGGAAACAACCATGTCCTTCAATAGGCGAATGGATAAATAAATTAGTACATCCATACAACGCAACATTAATCAGCACTAAAAAGAAATGAGCCATCAAACCACGAAAAGACATGGAGAAACTTCAAATGCATATTATTTAGTGAAAGAAGCCAATCTGAAAAAGCTACATATGATATGATTCCAACTTTATGACACTCCGGAAAAAGTAAAACTACGGACACAGTAAAACGATTAGGGGTTGCCAGGGATTTAGGGGGAAAGAGGGATGAATAGGTGGAACACAGGGGATTTGAAGGGCAGTGAAACTATTCTGCATGATACTACAATAGGCAGTGGATACATGTCCACTGTACATCTGTCCAAACTCATAGAATGTACAATGCCCAGAGTGAACCCTAATGTAAATAATGGACTTTGGATGATAATGACATGCAGGTTCACCAACTGCGACAAATGTACCACACTGGTGTGGAACACTGATGGTGGGGGCATCTAGAAGGAGAGAGGGTATTACAGAAACTCTCTGTACTTTATGTTCAACTTTGCTGTGAATCTAAAACTGCTCTAAAAAATAAAGTCTATTAATTTTTTAAAAATTGTAACCATATCTGTATCCCCAGTACCTAGAACAGTGCCTGGCCTATAGTAAATGCTCAAAATATAATAATAAAAGAATACACAGCATACTGCAAGGCATATACTTCTCAATAAATCACAGTCATCATTTTATTACAAACTAACATGATACAGTAAACTAAAACATAACTTGAGGGAATGATGGCCTACATTAAAAAGAGAGTTGAGGGTCTTGACCAAAAAAGAATGTTTTTGCTGTTCTTTGCATAAGTCACATAAAGTCTATGTCTGGGATATTTTTTGCCAATTTTAGGAGTGCCATTTTAAGAACAGCACTAGCAAACTATATATATGGTATCAGAACATCTGGCTAGCCTAGCAGAGGAAGCCACAAAGAACGGGGAGGATACAGACCCCTTATATGAGGAACCACCAAGATGGAAGAAAGCTCTTTAAATACCTAAAGACATTTTGTGTCGAACAGAAAATAGCCTAATTCTGATTCATTCAAGAAGCCAGACCCAAGGTGCAGAAGTGGTAGGGAAGTGATTTGGACCCAAGAAAACTAAGAATTTTCTAATACAAAAAGTTTCTAATACAGAAAGTTCTAGAAAGACTGGATTTTCATCTGTTAGGAACAAATGCAGAACAAATTTGTGCAATAGAGATGGATCTAAATTGTCAACGTGCCTTCTGTAACTCTCTACAAAGGCTTACTCAGTTCACAGTAAAATGAAAGAGAGCAGTAGTTTCAGACAGACTCTGCTCTAGAGTAGCTAAGAAAGTTGGGGATATAAGATCTAGATGGGACGGGCAAGGCAGCAGCTGTTTATTCACAGATAATAAATGCAGCAAGAATTTAGAGAAAGTAAATATCACTTGGGGATTAAATGGTAAATATCAAGTTTGTCCTGATTTTTAATAGCCTTAAACAAAGGAATGGCAACCCACACCATGGTTTGCCCTCCCCACCCCCACCACATTTCCCACAATAAGGACCAATCACACCTGTGCTTATTATTCTAACAGCTTTTCTCAACCCAGGTTCCATGACAGAATTAAACTCTAACGCCTGAGGTATTTAATGTATATCACAAATTAACTTCTCTCCTGTGCATCTAGAATGTTATATCTTTTGGATAACTGGGAAAATACCCCAATTATTTTCTGTGTTCTATGGTTAAGATGAGGAACCCAGATAAGTATAAACAACCTAATCTACTTGACTGCAATGAAGGTCTCAAAACTACAACCCCCACTGGTTGCCTAGACTGATGGATAAACAGTATCTACATTCTCAGAATCCTCTTCAATTTCTCTCCTGCCTGCACCCCAAACTAAATGTTCAGCAAGCTGCTTTTTACCACCACATTATTTCTCACATCTATTATTTCCTTTTCTCTATTACCAGTATAACCCCATCATTTCTCTCCTGGACCACAGCAATAGCCTAACCAATCTGCTGAACTAACCGTCTGCCTTATGATCAACCTCCCTATAACCCCAAGTTATACCCTGTGTAACTTCCAGAGCAAGCTTCCTATAACGCAGTTTGGATCACACTATTACTCTATCAAAACACATAGGCCTAGCCACATCATCTAGAAAAACCCAAACTTCTTGGCTGGCAGCAAAGCTTTCCACCATTCAGGCTCAATCCCCTTCTTCAAACCTGTCTCTAAACAGGACTCACGCTCCCAGGACACCAGAGTATTCACACACTACCCTTCAGAGGGTCACCTCGGCACCCTCTCCAACAAAGTCTGGATCTCAGTTCTGGGCATGGCCTCCTGAAGATTTGTTCCTTCCCTGGGTGCTCTGCCTCAGCCCTAGAGGTAGTGGCTGCTCCTTCTGTTATTCATATATTCTTCAGGGTTTTCTTTTTCTCTTAGGTAATCCCCTGTTTGGCTAATAACTCTTCATATTAAACTTTCCCTGTTTAAATCTAAAAATGAATTCCAGATGGTTTAAAGTACTAAATATAAGGATAAAACTACAAAAGTGTTGGAAATGAGATGGTTATTGGTTTTGTCTTGTTTTAAAATAAACATGGGACTTGGGGAGGTCTTCCTAAGTAAGACAGGAAATCCAGAAACCATAAATTTAAAAAATGGTCAGATCTTCATAAAAATTAAAGCTTTCTGCACAAGAAAAAATAAATATATATATAATCACTAACTTTTAGGGAAGTACAAATTAAAAAGCTATCATGTCATCTACTTGCTTAAAACCCTTCACTGGCTTCCCTACAGCTCTAAGGCTGAAGCCCACCCAAGCCAGCCCATACCTATTTCACAGCCCCTCACTCTCTCTACTCAGGCACACTGACCTTTCTTCAGTTCTCTTACTCATCCTGCGCATCCACCAGATCTCAGCTCCAGGACCATTTCCTCAGAAACCTTTCCTAGCCTCCGTAAATGGGTCCAACTCCTCAATTATACGCATTCATAGAGCATTGAGCACAGAGATAGGCATTCATAGAGCACAGCTGCTCAGGCCAACAACCTTTGCATGATCCTTGACTCGTCTCTCTCTAGCATCCCATATCTAATCCAAATCTTGTGGGCCATACCCTCAAAATATAACCTCCACCAATATGCCGTGGTCCAAGCCTCATCATCTTTTTTCTGGATCAATGCCTCCCTTGCCTCCCTTTACTCTACTGGCAATCTAGCAGCCAGAGTGTTTTTTTTTTTCCCTGAGGAAGTAGCCCTGAACTAATATCTGTTGCCAATCTTTCTCCTTTTTTCCTGCTTCAGGAAGAGTAGCCCTGAGCTAACATCCATGCCAATCTTCCTCCTCTTTATATATGGGTTGCCACTACAACATGGCTGACAAGTGGTGTAGGTCCATGTCTGGGATCCAAACCCACGAACCCAGGCCACCAAAGCAGAGCCTGCCAAACTTAACCACTATGCCACAGGGCCAGCTCCTAGAGTGATTTTTTAAAACATAAGTCAGATCACATCACTCCTTTGCTCAAAACCTTTTCAATGGTTCCCTACAGTGAAAGCCAATCTTTACAATGCTTGGCTACAATGTAGGGCCCAACATGATCTGCCCCTAGCCCATTACTTCCCACCTCAATCCTACTACTCTCCTTGCCCACCTCCCCCATAACTTCATTCCAGCCACACTGACCTCCATGTCATTCCTCTAACATGCCAGACATACTTCTTCCTTAAGGCATTTGCAAAAATTGATCCCTCTGTCTAGAACACTCTTCCTCCAGATATCCTCATAGCTAACTCTTCCATCTCCTTCAAGTCTTTGTTCAAAAGTCATCTTCTCAATAAGGCTACTCTGACCACTCTACTTAAAACCAGCCTATCGCCCTTCCTTTTACCCTGCTCTATTTTTCCTTTTTCCCATAGCACTTATCACTCGACAATCCCTATCATTTGCTTATGTGTGTTTTTGGTACCTGTTTCTCCCGCACTAGATCAGGTTATACATTATGTGTGTTGCCCACTGATGTATTCCAAATACCTAGAATTGTGCCTGGCAAGCAATACACACTCATATTTGTTAAGTAGTTTTATACTTGTCTGTGGGATTATCTAATTAATGGCCATCTGATTCACCACCTAGGAAGAGGGACTGGGTTTGGTTTTGTTCATCATTGTACTTCCTAGAGCCTAGCATAGTGCTTGGCACAGACTAGGCACACAAACATTTGTTAACTGAAGAATATCCTTTTTTATCCATCAGAAGATGCAAATTTAGTACAACTGACATTATCCAGAGCTTGTAACAGTGTAGGGGAAATCCACCCTCTCATATACTGTTAACAGGTATGTAAATTGATACTTTTTTGAGCGTAAGCTAGCAATAGCTATTAAAATTTCAACCACTCAGAGCTCATGCCCTTTAATTCAGTAGTCTTACAGAAGTAAAAGCAAGAGTACTTAAAAAATATGTACAAAGATAACTATTACAGCACTGCTTATAAAATAATGAAAAAATTGAAAGCCGCCTACTTGTCCATCAATAGAGAAACAGAAAAATAAATCATGCACGGTACACGCATGTGATGGCATACCCTTTAACAAGTACAAAGCGGATCTGTAACAATGACCTGGACAGTAGTCCATGATCTAGTAAATAGACCAGAGGGCCCTGGCATCAGATGGCCTGGATTTGAACCCTAGGTCCACCCACTTCCTAACTATATAATTCCAGGCACTTTTAACATCTCTGGGCTTCAGTTTCCTCATCAATAAAATAGGAACAATACTACTATCATAACAATATCTGCCTCACCGATATGAAGATTTCCTGAGATAACGCATACAGTGTTTACAGTGCATTACATGGCCACACAACCATTTACAAGTATATATTAATTATAGTTAACATTTATTAAGTGACATAGACAAGGTGCAGATCTATCTATGTAAAGCATGTCCATTTCAGGGGGAAAAGGCAGCATGTCTGTGCAACTACAGAAAAAAGTCAAGGACAGAAAACTTAATAGTGATTACCTCTGGGACATGGGAGAAGACATACTTCTTAATATCCATACTTTTTTAATGGAGAGATTTTAGAAGACAGCGGTTTCAAATAAAAAAGAAGTGAAGTAAAATCAGAGCAAAGGCTTCTAAGATATAATTTAACTTAGATTTAAAAATATTAAAATTTGAAAATTTTTACATTAGTCTTTGAATTCTCAAAGTAAACTGGGATAATCAGCTGAAATTTGTTTGGCTATTAAAATTACCTTTATTCTAACGGAGTAAACTAAGATGCACCATCAAAAAAAAAAAAAAACTTTTTCAAAAAATTTACAAAATAAGGAAATAAAGAGAATAAAAAATCAATTTCATCCCGTCAATTTACACACAAACCAATTCTTTTCTTAATCTACCATATCTTCAGGAAAAACAAAGACACGTCAAAAAAGGAAAAGAACACAAAGTCAACATAAAAGACAACTGCTTCTAAAATTGGATAAAAGCAAGATTAAAGTCAAAAACTAAGCAGTTATCTCTTACTGTCAGTTTGACTCAAAAGAATTCTGTGATAGTCTTTTTAAAAATCCGCAGGGCTGGGTAATTTGAGTGTGCTTAAAGCTAAAGTGGTAAGAAGAGATCTATATTAAGTTCAGCCAAAGAGAAAAATTAAATCCCCAAGATGAACTTCTAAGAAGACACTGACACAAAGCACTCAAATACACTGAACTCTCTCTCCTTTTGTAAACAGTAGCTGTGGCTGCTCATTTACTACACTAACGGAAAATAAATACTGCAATCTATGCAAACTAAACCTCAACCCGGAGTGACAGGATCTGAAAAATAGGGAATAAGCCCGTACTAAGAATAGCAAGAATACAAGATTTCCTAAAGCTCCTTTTTCCTAGCCTCTTTCAAGTGCTTAGTCACTTCTCCCTATATACATGGAAGACCATTTCACATCTTGAAAGAGGCAGGGAATTTTGACTCCAGGCTGTCATGTCACCTGAGCTGCCCTAGACGTTTGTTTCCATGCAACTCAAGAGAAGGCAGCAGCCAGCTAAGCATACCTACCAATCCAGATCAGAACCAGAGGCCACTGGAGCTTTCTGTATTCTGCCTCCGTCTGCAGTAACAAAGAGGGGTTTGTGGAAAAGCAAAAGTTTTCTTCCCTGACACCAAACGAAAAGGTGAGAACTAAAAATGTAGCCTGAAAACACCCCTGTTCCCTCTTTGAGAGCCCACCAGAAATGCCTCTCTTCTCTTCTACTGAAACAGAAACAGCAGAGTCCTAGACAACTCCAGGTGTAGGTACTAAACATCTCTCCTTAGGCAACTAACAAAACCTAAAACTAGAGGCTTACAGGTTTTGGAGCAGACTTCCAAAAAAAGTAGCCAGCCTTAAAATCTGATAACATTGTTTCAGGTTCCCCAAAGGCAAGAACAAAGAGTAAGGTTTTCGTCAAAGGTTATTTTAAGAGATAATCCTAGGCAAGGGCAAGTTTTTAAGTACCTACTATGCACCCAGCACCATATTTCAACATTCCACTCCCACTTAAAGATGCTAAGCACACGCTGATGACAGAAATACATCTGAAAGAGTGTTCTCCACCAGATAGAGTACCACCCTGCCAAAGACCAAGCATATTCTTTCCAAACATAACTCCAGGTAGTAAAACCTGGAACGATGTGGCCAATCTCTGAAGCAGAGCTTAGCCCACTTCCCAGAAGGTCACGAAGGACTCTAACCACCAACGTGGATTACTTACGATGGGGTTCTTTTTCCTTCCAAGAATCCAAGTGCTACAAAAGACACGTTTCCTCGACCTCAGCATTCTCAAAAACCCACGCTCCTTACTATTCCCAATTTCCCCCACAATACTACGAATCACTTTACATAAAAACACGTTGCCATCTTTGTGATAAAATATAAAGGCTTAAATTAACCTGTTCTCCATGAGGGAGAACACTGAAGTTCAGAGAGGCTGAGAAATTTGCCCAGAGCTTGTGAGTGAAGGATCCAGGTCCTTTAGACTCCCAGGCCCCGGCACTTACCATTAAGCAACACTGCCTCTCAAGGAACGCTACTAAATCCACTTACTGATCCCAACTTGTTTTACAAAACTGGCTGCAAAGCGCTCTGTAGCACGGAAAGGGGGGGGGGGGGCACAACATCACTACCTAAGCAGTTTTTTTCTTTAACGAATATAGCACATGTTCCCGATCCTCCCCACGGGCAGAACCCACGTGCCGGTCCCACCGCTGCCCACGGCCCCAGGCTTCTGGCAGGTCCCGCTCCGCCTCCCCACGCCTCCCCACGCCTCCCGCCACTGCCGGCGCCTCCCGCCCCCTCCCCAGCGTCGGCCGCCCAGGCCCCCGCGCCGCCCTCGCGCGCCGCCTCCGGCGCCGGAGCCCGCGCGCTCCCGCCTCGGCCCCGCGGGGTCACCCCCGGGGCCCGCGCGCGCCCTTCCCGCCGCCCGGAGCTTCCCCCGCGACGCCGGCGCCGGGCAGGCCGCGCCCGCGACGCCTGCCATGGTGGGCGCCTCACCGTCAGGCTGAGGAGCCGGGCCCGGCTGCGCCATGGCCAGGCGGCCGGCCTCGGGGAGCGGGGATGGGCGGGGAAGCGGCGGCCCGAGCTCCCACGGGCTCAGCTGGCGGAGGAGGCGTCGACCGAGCCGCCGCCGCCGACGCCCAGGGAGGAACCGCTAAGGCTGGAGCCGCCGGCGCCGCCACAGCCGCGGGCAGAGACGGACCCGAGCGCCGACCTCCGCCTCCTCATCCTGACAGCGGGAAATAAGCAGTGCGCAGGCGCGGGGGGATGGGGCGGCACGTGACGTCGCCCAGAGCCGGGGCGGGGCTTCGCGCGGGGAGGGGAGGCCCGAGGAGGAGCGGGGCTGGCTGCCAGGGCCCCGGAGCGAGGTTGAGGAGGGGAGGAGGGGCGGTGGGAAAGGCCCGGTCGCTGAGAGGAGAGGCTCCCAATCCTCCGCCCCAGCAGAGAGGCAAAAAAAAAACCATGATAATAAAAAGAAGGACGAGAGAGGAGGCGGGGTGGTGAAGTGAGCGCAAATCCAACCTCTGGCTCTTCTAGCTGTGTGACCTTGGGCGAGTCACTTAACCTCTTTGAGCCTCACAGCCTTCATCTCTTTGATGGCTCAGAAGAGTTTAAATGAGGCAAAACGGGAGGAACTGTTTCCGACGTACTTTCCATTAAGCATCTATATACGTACGACATGACTTCAGGCGGCAGGCACTGTCGTGGGTACTGAGGATACAGCCAAACACAGTCCCTGCCCTCGAGAGCATCTGTAGACGGTACTGCCCCTAGACCTGGGCAGGAAAGCCTGCCCTGGGCCCCGTCGTCAGAGGCTCCCCTCTAACCCCGCTCTGGCCACACTCGTCCCACAGGGTGATTATTCCAGAGAGTCCAGGGGACAATGTGCCCACCTGGCGCCTGTGCCCCTCCTTCAGGACCAAGTTCTGGGGACCCATGGTCTCAGAATTCCCTCCCTCAACCTCTGGAGGCTGTAGCCTCTTCCCCAGGTCCATCCTCTCTAGGGCAGAGTCTGGTCATCCCTAAAAGTGGCTAAGGGGCAGCTGTGTTTGGAGGTGGCACAGCTCTTGGACATTGGACTGCTGTGTCCCCAGATGCCTAGTGCAAGACAGAGCCTGGAAAAGAAAGCAGGTGGGCCACGGGCCAGAGCCGGCGCTCCCCTCCCCACCTCATTCAAGTGCATAAATCCAACGAGTCCAGGAATTCTAAATTTGAGCCTGGTCTTCCACATCATTAAAAATGCATATTTGTCAAGCTAGAAGAATAGCATATATTAAGGTTAACAGTTATTTGGAGTGATTTATAATTTAAAATAATCTAGGTAGACGTGTGGCATCTATTTGTACTTTTGCACCAAATCCTGCCAACATTCAGGGAGGACCTATATACAGACTTGAGTTTTTTGAGCAGTTAATATCCTCAGACAGCTGGTGTGCCTTAGAGAGTGCAAACAGGGTCGTCCACTCCCCTCCCCAACCTTCCCCCTCATAAATGACTTTCCTAGGTGAGCAAGTCTGTGCTCAGCTGGGAGATCTTTGTCCGAGATAGAGTAGCTCAGTGCAATCCTCTTTCTTGTGATGATTAACATGAGGCAGGGGCCATAAAGATAATAGACGCTGATGTCCTCCACAGAAGGGATTCCTTTCAGTGAGTAAGAGGCACGTTTATTGCCATCGGGAATCTGGGGCTTGAAGCCAGGCCCTCTCAAGATCAAGGTCACTCAGAAATGGTCAGGTGCTGGTTTGGACAACTAGCACTCCCCGTGCCAAGGAGGTGATTGAAAAAACAGTTTTGAAATCAGATAGGAATATGCAAGAGTTAGGTAGTTTTTCATAGTTTTAGGCAAACCCTAAGACCCAGCAATTCCACCCTTAGGTATATATTCTAAGGAAAACTAATGCATGCACGAAGCCTTTATTAAGTGCAAAAGACATGATTCTTATGTTCTGAAAGAAATGGGAGATAAGATTTAAACCATGAAATAATTACTTATCAGTTACGTTGCACATGTGCCCCAGGAGACATACACAAGAATATTCATAGTGGCATAATACAATCAATAAATAAGCCAAGTGTTCATCAGCAGTAAAAAAGATAAATTTTAAGATATTAATACAATGGAATACTCTACAGCAATGAAAATGAACGCACTACAGCTATATATTCAACACCAGTGAATCTGAGAAGCATAGTTTTGAGAGAAAGAAGCAAATTATAAAATAATACAGTGTGATTCCATTTATATAAAGGCACAAAACAGGCAAAACTAAACAACATGCATACATAGATGGTAAGCTGTAAACACAGGAAGATAACACAGAAGTTGTGACAGTGGTTCCTGGAGCGGGAAGGAGGGGTATGTGATTAAGAAGGGCACCTAAAAGCCTACCTTCTAGGGTGCTGGCAAGTGATATTTCTTAATTTGGGTCCATTTAAAGTAATTATAAATCTGGGAAGCACAAACTTTGATGTAGTTCAGATGGGAAAGATTTAGAGGTATTTGCTGATTAAAGCTTAAAATGAGCAAATTCGATGCAGCTGCTGGAAAGCAATCCTTTTTGTACTTCATTAATAGAGTCCCAGAGTATAGGCACCTCTCCTGCACTTTGCCCTGATCAGGTCATGTTGGCAGTGTTGGCTGTGTTTGTTCTAGGTACCATTTATTTGCAAGGGGACACCGACCAGCTGGAGTGGGTGGAGCCCCAGGGAATGAAGAATCTGAAAATTATTCTGTGCAAAGTACATGGAGATATCAGAGAAAGTTACTCTGGGGGGGGGGGGGAAATGACTTGGGCTGTGAAGACTGTCCTCAAATCCTGGAGTACAGTGGGTGCAAATGCGCTGGATGCCCAGAGATTGCAGCATGACAGACTTCAGCTCAATCTAAAGAACTTTGAGAAAAAGTTCTTTTCTCGGTCAGAGCTAACCAGAGAGGGTAGGAGCTACCTTTCAGGGAGTGAGCTCCCCGCCACTGCAAGTGTGCAAGCAGAACTGGCTGGCAATTGGTCAGAGGTTCTGTAGAAGGGATTCCTGCTACAGTTAGGGGATTAGACTAGACCATCTTTGCAGGCCTTTTCATATAGTATTCTCTAACACTAATAACAGTAATAAGTTTGCTGCATTTTAAAGTTTACTAGATGCTTTCCCATATGTATTATTTCATTTTATTCCTCACAACAACCCAAAAGGTGGACAATAGGCGCAGACTAGATAAACCAAATTTTCCTGGATAAATTCCATTTCAAAATTCTATCTGTGGTTTCTGTAAATACAGACATGACTATCAGACCAGGTGTCCCAACTTGGGGTTCAGTTGATAGTACTCAGCAGTACTAGGGTTCCTCTCCTTTTGGGACCCAGATTGTCAAGGACAGGAAGGGACCAGAGGGCACCATACCTCTCTGGCCTTCAAAAAGGGACAGCTTTAGTGCAGGTTAGGGGAAAGGACTAGAATCAGGGAACTCTCTCCCAGGGGCCCTGTCTGCTTCCAGGCACATGGATACTTGGAAAGTTCCAACCTGGGTTCTGGCTTCCTCCATAAGGGTTCTAAGAACCCACCAGAGACAGACAGCATGATGTCTTCAGCCATGGTACCCGAGTCTGGTCCCTCTCTCTCCAGTTATTGCCCGGTCCATTTGGCCACGAACAGCTACCTTCCCCTCCTGGGAGCTGGAGTGGGAAGACAATGATCAGTGGTCATTGCTCCAACCCATCCTTGCTCCATCCCTCTCCCAAGTGAAAAATAGATGGGAGGGGACCTCCATCAGAAGGGTGACCTCTCTCTCATACTTTCACCAGCTGTAGGTCAACATCCAGGGAAGAGCTCCAGGCTTAGAATCAGAAGCCCCGGCAATTCCAGCACAAATTAGCTGTTGACCCTGAACACATTATTTAACCTCTTTGAGCCCCTGTTTACTTATCACTAAAATGGGGATGATAGGTCAGACCCATGGCGCATCAAGAGGGCTAAAGAACTCAAGGACCTAACCCCTAACACATGGGAGTTGCTCTATAAATGTCTGTTTCCTCCTCTCCTTCTGTCCTTTCCCTCCTTTTTTCCTACATCAGCAGTTTGGATCCTGGAGAAGAGGTGTCCCCAGACCTTAGAAGTCAGTCTGTGAGGGTATTCCTAGAGATCCAGGGCAGAAATGTCCAGTACATATTTTCAGAGCCTAACAGAACCATCCCATTTACACTAGATAAGCTTCCAAGGCTAAAATGTCAATTTTTTTTGCTTTGGACAGAAATTATATCACACTGCTTATCTGATGCTGATTAGAAGTTCTTATTCCAGTTCTATTCCAGCTGTTGATTAATAATACAAACAGGAATCAATTATTACTTAATATATGTAGTTTGCTAGATAGACAAGAATCTTTACATCTGGTGGGTGTTCCTTTCTCTTGGAATTCCTCTTTTATAACATCGACCACATGGTGGCATAATTACCTGGAAATAGACATGACACATTTACTAGTGTATACCGTGTACCAGGCACTGGGCAAAGTGCTTTAACCTTGTATTGACTCATTTAATACTCTCAAGAACCTTATGATGGGGATATGGCAGCAGGGGGGGACTGTTGTCAACCTATTTTATGCGTGATGGGACCAAAGAGGTTAAATAAGTCATCCAAGGTCACAGAGCTGGTAAGTGATAGAGATGGAAATCAGAGCCAGATTGTCTAGGTCCAATGCCCATATGCCTAACTCCCATGCTATGTTCATTGCCAGCTAGCTAGCTGGGTGTCTCTTTCTCCCATTGGGGGAAGATATCAACTCCCAGAAAATAGAGTCAGAGTCACTTATTTCTAATGTTGTGTGTCTAGTGCCTAACATGAGAAGTGCTCAATAAATACTTATTGAATGAATGAGTGAATGAATGGATATACAAGTGAATAACTAGGAACATATGGAACAAATAATAAGGAACCCTTGTTGGTGAGATCTACAGTCTGCGAATTAAATCTGTGTGATTCAATTCTATTTGAATCAGCTTCTCACTTCTCATCGGGTTACAGACCATTAATTTAACCATTACTACTAGTAATGATACTCACCACTTAACTGAGCACCTACTGTGTGCTAGAAATCTTACCTGCATAATCCTCTCTATCCTCATAACAGCCCTTTGAAGCAGAAATCGTTTATTATCTCAGAGCTCCGAGAGGTTAAATGACTTGCCCAAGTCACACAGTGAATGGAAAAACCAGAATTCAAATCCAAGTCGGACTCCAGGTGTATGCTTTTTTGCTGTCAGTACTAACTAACCATCTCTATCAGTATCAGCAAATATCCCTACACTGCTGTGTCATTATCAACTGAATTCATTTTCAGAGTTTTCAACAGTATCTCCAAAAGTTACTCTCCCTTATATTTCTTTTTTTTTTTCAAATTACTTCAGTAAAATTCTAGTTGTAAATTTTTTTAAATACAGATAAAGCAAAACTACCCCCTCAACCTCTCGTCTCCTCAACACACACACAACCGCACAGCCCTTCCCAGGGCACACTACTAGTATCAGCTTTGTTTGAATCCTTTCAAACGTTTTCCTGGGCATCTACGAACACACAGAAACATATGCCTGTTTGTGTTCCTCCCATTGATTAAATCATATTGTGCATGTTATTCTGAACTTGCTTTCTTCCTTAATAATATAGCCAGTACATATAACTCTACTTTATTCTTTTTAACCCTCACATAGTTTTCCATTTTGGTAAATGGTTAGGTTAATGACAACTTTCCATTGTTTGTGAACAATGCTGCAAGGAACATGCATGCCTCTTTAGGCAATTATGTGAGTAGTTTTCAAGGAGACTTACCTACCCACTTGGAATTACTAACTCAAAGGTGATGAACACTTTTTCATTATAGAAGATACTGACAAATTACTCTCAAAAAGTATCGCCTTGATGTATATTCCTACCAACAGTGTATGAACATATTCATTCCGCTCATCCTTTCCAATGCTGGCTTTTATCAATCTTCTCTATGTCTGCCAATCTGATGGGAAACAGATTATATATTAATGTCATTTTGATAGGCATTTCCCTGAGTATCACTGAGGTTAGGAATCTTTACATATTTTTATTAGCTGTTTGTATTTCTTCTACGATGAATTTTATATATCTTTTCCCATTTGTTACTGGTTGTTTGTCTTTTATTATTGGCTTATGGGAACTCAACATATTCTGGATATTAATCTTTTGTATGTTATATATGGTATACTTTCTCCAGTTTGTTGTCTTTTACCTTTAATAGCATTAATAGTGTTATTTATTTACAGAAGTTTTGAATTTTAATTGTCAACTTATCTATCTTTTTATAGCTTCTGGATTTTTCATCTTGTCCAAGGAGGCCTTTCTCACCCCCAAATTCATAAATGTGTTCTCAATAGTTTTCCCAATATTTTCATAGTTTTGGTTTTTCTTTTTCTTTCTTTCTTTTTTTTTTTTTTTTTGGTGAGGAAGATTGGCCCTGAGCTAACAGCTGTTGCCAAATCCCTCTTTTTGCTTGACGAAAATTGTCCCTGAGCTAACATCTGTGCCAATCTTCCTCTATTTTGTATGTTGGACACTGCCAGAGCGTGGCTTGATGAGCAGTGTGTAGGTCCGTGCCTGGGATCTGAACCTGTGAACCCCAGGCCACTGAAGGGGAGCACATGAACTTAACCACTATGCCACTGGGCCAGCTCCTTGGTTTTTCATGGTTAGCTTTTTCATCTACAAGAAATAACTTTTTATTTGGTATGAGGTCAAGGATCTAACTATTCTTTCAGATGGATAGGCAATTATTCCCAAATCATTATTTCCCTACTGATTTGAAATGCCACTTTTATTGTTGATAAATTCCTATATTAACTAAAATTATTTTTGTTGCAAGAGAAAAAAAAACCTCAAACTAGTTTAAGAAAACAAAGGGAATTTGTTTGCTCATATAACTAAGATGTCCAGAGCAGCAACTGTTTTTGAGAAAAACTTTGCATAGAGTTAACTAGAGCAATGGAGGATGGGGGTGGGGCTACTTTGGCTGAGACCTGAGGGGGAAGATGGAGGCAGCCATGGAAAGATGTAGAGGGGAAGAATATTCATGCAAAAAGAGAAGAAACTTATAAAAGTCCTAAGAGTATAATAAGCTTGGCATGTTCAAGAGACAGAAGAAAGCCATGAGGACTGGAGGAGGGCGAATGAGGACTGGAGTGGTGGGAGACAGTTGAAGAGGCAGGCAAGGTGAAATCCTTTAAGACACTGAAGCCACAACAAGGGATGGAATTATATTCTATTTTATCCCATCTACTATGGGAAGCCATTGGAGGGTTTTAAACCCAGAAGAGTTCCAGGATTCAACTTACACTTTTAAAGAGAGCACCCTGGTCATTATTTGGAAAATGGATTATGAAGGAGAAGGGAGAGGTAAAGATGGAAGTGGGGAGCCTGGGTAGGAGATGCTGCCATAGCAAGGGAGATAAATGACGGTGGCTTGGTCCAGGGTTATACCAGAGGAGATACAGAAAAATGGTCAGGTGTTTGGGTATAATTTTTTGAGATGAGGATTTGCTGAAGGGGAAAAATAAAGAGTTCTGCTTTTTGCCATGGTAGATCTAAGAACCTATTGGGCGTCTAAATGGAAATGTCGAGTAGATAGTTGGATATATGAACTCGGAGCTCAGCTATGGGCATGTGGTGTGGGAGTCAGCAGTTTAGATGATATTTATAGTCCACAGCTAGAACATATAAAGAGCTCTGTAAAAATCTAGAGAAGCGAGACCAAAAATCTGATAGAAAAATGGGCAACGGACGTGGCAGTTCATTAAAAAAAAGCATCAAAAGTTCTTGAAACCTATCAAAAGATGCCCAACTTCACTCACAATAGAATTCAAATTGAAACTACACTGAGAGTAGCTGTTTCTTATCTACTAACTGGCAAAAATTCAAAAGGTTCACAACCTAGCCTATTAGTGAAGCTGTGAGGAAAATAGGCACTGTCTTCCATTGCTGTTGGAAGCACAGAATGGAACAAATGCTACGCAGGGGAAATTTGGCAATATTTAACCAAGTTATATATTCATATGCATTTTACCCCTTGATGCTGTGATCTCTTCAGTTACCCTGAGGATACGTTCTGCAAAAAATGAAACAAGAGACACACAAAGTTATTAATTGTGGCATTATTTTTAATAGCAAAATATTAGAAGCAACCCAAATGCCACTTACATAGGAAACTTGTTGAATTAAAGATGGTATAGCTAGGGGCCAGCCCTGTGGCCGAGTGGTTAGGTTCGAGTGCTCTGCTTCGGCGGCCCAGGGTTTTGCCGGTTTGAATCCTGGGTGAGGACATGGCACTGCCCATCAGGCCATGCTGAGGTGGCATCCCACATGCCACAACTAGAAGGAGCCACAACTAAAAATACACAATTATGTGCTGGGGGGCTTTGGGGAGAAAAAGGAAAACTAAAATCTTTAAAGATGGTACAGCTAAATAGTTGAATACCATATAGCCGTAAAAGAGAATGAAGAGGAGTTGTAATACGAAGCGAATACCAAGATATGCTGTTAAATGAAAAAAAGCAGAGTTCAAAAAAGTAATATAATGTGCTATATTTTGTTAATAAAAATGGAGAAGTAAGCCTATGTATTCTGTATTTCCTAATTTTTTATTACAGCCTATTGCAGTATAAATCATATAACATAAAATTCACTACCCCTCCTCTTCTTCTTTTTTTTTTTTTTTTTTTGCTGAGGAAGATTTGCCCTGAGCTAACATCTGTTGCCAGTCTTCCTCTTTTGGCTTGAGGAAGATTCACCCTGAGCTAACATCTGTTGCCAATCTTCCTCTATTTTGTATGCAGGTCACCGCCACAGCATGGGCCCCAACAAGTGATGTAGGTCCATGCCAGGATCCAAACCTGGGCCACCAAAGCAGAGCATGCTGACCTTAACCACTAGGCCATGGGGCCGGCCCCCAAATTCACCCTTTTAAAGTATATACATCCATGGGTTTTGCTATGTTCATGAAGATATGCAACCATCACCACAATCAATTTTAGAACATTTTCATCAACACGAAAAGAAACCACTTACCCATTACAGTCACTGCCTGTTCCCCTCTCCCTCCAGCCCCTGGCAACCACTTCTCTATTTTCCATGTATAGAGATATTTCTGTTCTGGACATTTCATATAAATGGAATCATACAATATTTCGTTTTTGTGTCTGGCTTCTTTCACTAAACATAGTGTTTTCAAGGTTCATCCATGTTGTAGTATGTATCAACACTTTGTTTCCTTTTGTGGCCAAATAATATTTCATTGTATAGATATACCACATTTTGTTTACCCATTCATTAGTTGAGGGATATCTGGGTTATTTCCACATAACACTGTTGTGAATATTCTTATTTGTGTAAACATGTGTTTTCCTTTGTAAAGATTAGCCCTGTGCTAACATCTGTTGCCAAACTTTTTTTTTCTTTTTCCTCTCCCCAAAGTCCCCCAGTACATAGTTGTATATTCTAGTTGTAGGTCCTTCTAGCTCTGCTATGTGAGATGTCACCTCAGCATGCCTTGATGAGTGGTGCTAGGTCCACGCCCAGGATCTGAACCAGCGAAACCTTGGGCCACCAAAGCGGAGCACACAAACTTAAGCACTCAGCCATGGGGTCGCCCCTAAACATGTATTTTCATTTTACTTGATTATATAACTACGAGTGGAATTTCTGGGTCATGTGGTAACTGTATGGTTAGCATTTTGAGGAACTGCCAAACTGTTTTCCAAAGTGGCTGCACCATTTTACGTTCCCACCAGCAATGTATGGTTCCACGTCCTCCACATCTTTGACAACCTTATTCTTTATGGTTTATGTTTTTATTTTAGCCGTCCAAATGAATGTGGAATGGTATCTCTTTGAGATTTGGAATTGCATTTCCCTAATGGCTAATGATGTTGAACATCTTTTCACATGCTTATTGGCCATTTGTATATCTTCTTTGCAGACATGTCTATTCAGATCCTTTCCCCATTTTTCCCCAGCTTTATTGAGATATGATTTATGCGCATCACACTGTGTAAGTTTAAGATGTAGCTTTGCCCATTTTTTAATCAGGTTATTTTTCTTTATGTTGTTGAGTCATAAGAGTTCTTTTTATGTTCTAGATTCAGGTCCCTTATGAGATATATAATATTTTGAATTAAGAAGTGCCAGTCCTCAAGGGAAAACAGGATTGAAACAAAAAACAACCCACCAATTGGGAAAAATATTTGCAAGTCATATATCTGAAAAAGGGTTAATTTCCATAATATATAAAGAACTCACACAGCTCAACAACAAAAAAATCAAACAAGCTGATCAAAAAATGGGCAGGGGACATGAACAGACATTTCTCCAAAGAAGATATACAGATGACCAATAGACATGAAAAGATGCTCATCATCACTGATCATCAGGGAAATGCAAATCAAAACTACACTAAGATATCACCTTACACCCATTAGAATGGAAAAAATAACCAAAACAAAAAGTGACAAATGTTGGAGAGGTTGTGGAGAAAAAGGATCCTTCATACACTGCTGGTGAGAGTGCAAACTGGTGTAGCCACTATGGAAAACAGTATGGAGATTTCTCAAAAAATTAAAAATAGAAATATGGGGGTTGGCCCAGTGGCCGAGTGGTTAAGTTCACACGCTCTGCTTCAGCAGCCCAGAGATTCACCAGTTCGAATCCTGGGCACGGACATGGCACCACTCATCAAGCCATGCTGAGGTAGTGTCCCACATGCCACAACTAGAAGGACCCACAACTGAAAATACACAACTATGTGCTGGGGGGCTTTGGGAGAAAAAGGAAAAACAAATAAAAAATCTTTAAAAATAGAAATACCATATGACCCAGCCATCCCACTACTGGGTGTCTCTCCAAAGAACTTGAAATCAGCAATTCCAAAAGTCCCATGCACCCCTGTGTTCATTGCAGCATTATTTACAGTAGCCAAGATGTGGAAGCCACCTAAGTGCCCATCAACTGATGATTGGATAAAGAAGATATGGTTTATATACACAATGGACTATTACTCAGCCATAAAAAATGATAAAAATCATCCCATTCACAACAACATGGATGGAACTTGAGGGTATTATGTTAAGTGAAATAAGCCAGATAGAGAAAGACAATCTCTGTATGACTCCACTCATATGTGGAAGTTAAACACGTAGACAAAGAGATCAGGTTAGTGGTTACCAGGGGAAAGGGGGGGTGGGGATGGGCAGAAAAGCTGAAGAGGTGCCCCTACAACATGACTGACAAACAATAATGTACAACTGAAATTTCACAAGGTTGTAAACTATCATAATCTCAAGAAAAAGTTAAAAAAAAAAAGTTAAAAAGCAAAACTAAAAAAAAAAAGAAGTGCCAGTCCTCCAACTTTATTCTTCTCTGTTAAGATTGTTTTGTCTATTCTGGGTCTCTTGAATTTCCATATGAATTTTAGAGTCAATCTGTCAATTTCTTCCAATAAGGCAGCTGTGATATTGAAAGACATTATGTTGAATCTGTAGATCATTTTAAGGAGTATTGTCATCTTAATAATATTAAATCTTTCAATCCATGATTATAGTATGTCTTTCCATTTATTTCTGTCTTAAATTTCTTTCAACAATACTTTGTAGTTTTCAGAGTATATATTTTGTACTTCTTTTGTTATATTTCTCCCTAAATATTTCATTGTTTTTGAACTATTGTAAATGGAATTGATTTCTTAATTTCATTTTTCGATTTTCACCCCTAGTGTATAGAAATACAATTGATTTTGTATATTAGTCTTGTATCCTGCACCCTTGCTGAACTCATTTATTAGTTTCAAAAGTTTTTAGTGGATGCCTTAGGATTTTCTATATGCTCGATCATGTCATCTGAGACTAAAGATAGTTTTACTTCTTTCTTTCCAATTTGGGTGCCTTTTATTTCATTTTCTTGCTTAATTGCCCTAGATAAAAATTCCAGTCTGATGTCAAATAGAAGTGATGAGAGTGGACATCTTTGTATTGTTCTTGATCTTAGAAGGAAAGCTTTGATTATTTTACACAGTAGCACACCCACCATGCACCACTAAACATAATGTCTTACACGTATATCACTTAAGAAAGAGCAGGCACTATAAGCTCTAAGCACAATCTCTCACACATATTTCGTTAAACACAGTAGGACACACATCACACATATATAAACAGTGTCTTACATACACATCAGTAAACACAATAGCACACACGCTATGCATGACTAAGCACAGTGTTTCATACAGTAGAACACACACCATGCACAACTAAACACAATGTCTCACACATATATTACTAAACACAGCAGCACATATGCCACACACCACTAAACACAGAGTCTCATACGTATATCACTAAAAATAGTTTTTCATAGATGTTGTTTATCAGGTTGAGAAAGTTCCTTTGTATTCCTACTTTATTGAGTATTTTTTATCATGAAAGGATGTTGGATTTTGTTAAGTGTTTTTTCTGTGTCTATTGAGATGATCCTGTGTTTGTTTGTTTGTTTTGTTTTACCCCATTAATGGTGTATTACACTAAGTCATTTTCAGGTATTAAACCAGCCTTACATTCCTAGAATAAATCCTATTTGATCACGTGATTCTTTTTATGTGCTGCTGAATTTGGTTTGCTAGTACTTTGCTGAGGATTTTTTTCATCTGTATTCATAAGGAGTATTGGTCCGTAGTTTTCTTTCTTGTGACCTCTTTTTTTGGTTTTGGTATTAGGATAACACTAGACTCATAGAATGAGTGGGGAACTATCCTCTCCTGTCTATTTTTTGGAAGATTTTGTGAAGTATTGGTGTTAATTTTCTTTAAACATTAAGTAGAATTCACCAGTGAAGCCATCTGGTCCTGGGCTTTTCTTTGTGAGTATCTTTTTAATTACTAATTCAATCTCATTATTTGTTATAGGTCTATTCATATTTTCTATTTCTTCATGAGTCAGTTTCAACAGTTTGTATCTCTCTGGGAATTTCTCCATTTCGTCTAAATTTTCTAATTTAATGTCATACAATTATTCATAATATTTTCTTACTATCCTTTTATTTCTATAAAGTTGGTAGTAATATGCCCTGTTTTCATTTCTTGGTCAATCTCACTAAAGGTTTGTCAATTTTGTTGATTGCTTCAAAGAACCAACTTTTGGTTCTGTTGATTCTCTCAAATGTTTTTCTATTCTCTATTTCATTTATTTTCACTCTAATCTTTATTATTTTTATATTGCTTTGTGTTTCATTTACTCTTCTTTTTCTGTTTTTCTAAAGTACAAAGTTAGGTTGTGCATTTAAGATCTTTATTTTTTTTGACAATCTGACAGCTTGAAATATGATAAAATTCGTGGAGAAAAAAAAATTAGGTAAAGAAGCTGGAAATCCCTGAGGGAGAGAATGTGAAGGTGAGAAGACAACTAACAACAGAGCGCTGGGAAAGCACAGTAAGTTGAGAAGGAGGAGGAAAACCAGGGGAGTGTGAAATCCTGGAAGCTTGAGAAGAAAGTGTTTCAATAGGACAAATTGTTCAACAGATTCAAATGCTGCTGAGAAGTTCAATAAGATGCCAAGAGAGAAATCAGACAAACATTGGCTTTGGCAAGATGTAGGTCATTGGTCACCTTGATAAAATAGTGAGGACAAGAGCCTAATTGAAGCGGTTAGTGGGAAAGTTGGAGATGAGGAAGAGTGAGAGCAAGAATAGACAACTCAAAGGAGGAGGTTGGTTCGGGAAAGAGAACCGAGAAGTGAGGCAAGAGTTGGAAGGGGACATGGGCTGGGAGGAGATTTCTATTTTGTGTATGTTTTTGAAGGTGAGTAATGTGAAAACATGTTTCGTGCCAGTGGGAATGATCCAGAAGAATGAAAGAGGGGAGATTGCGGAGCAAAGTCTTTGAGTAGGTGAGAGGGGATGGGAGTCAGAGAACAAATGGAAGGGTTGCATTGGTGGAAAAAGGAGATAGATAGAGCTCCTTTGATTGCATCTGTTTTCTTGAGGGATGGCTAAACAAAAACACCACTGATCTGAGGGGGAGATGTCGGAGATTTGAGGAGAGAAAAATATGAAATTGTCTCTCAGAAAGTAGAAAAATGAATTTACTAGGAAAGTGAAGGAGAATAGTCTGGGAGTGTTGCAAGCTCATTTGAGACTTGTGGCCATAAATGAAAAGTGAGTTCAATCAGTATGGTAAGGTGATTTTATCTTACATTCACTTATTTGGGCGCAGGTACAGAGTAAGAGGATGGTTGCGGTTAACCAGATGTGAGGGACTTTTGTAATTTTTATTGACTGCTAAGAATCTGAACCCCTTTCCTATATTGGCTATATTTGGTACCCCTTTTTCCATCTTAACAGACTTGGTGATGACTTAGCCCTCCTCCCACCGTAGAAGCTGAAACTGCCAGATACTTACTTTCCCAGGCTCCTCTGCAGTGAGGACTGAGCACGTGACCTAGGTGCAGCCAATCAAATGCTCTATCCTGAATTTTGAATCAGGAGCTAAGAAATAAACAGAGGCGATGGAGCATCATCACTGACAGTACTGAAGATGTTACAGTAACATCCAATTTCTGGCATCAGCAGTGACAACACTGCCAGTGGTAGCCCCCACTTCCCAGTGCCATCAGCAGTGTCACTGCAGCATTTACCTCTCTGGGATGACAGCAGAGGGGTCCTCGCCAGACTGGTTCTATGCCATAGCTTTGGTCGTGGTTCTTACCACATGACCTCGAAGCTGGTTCTCTAGCTCTCCTGGCAAATCTTTGAGCCATCCAATATTTATGCAATGTAAATTACTTCATTTATAAAATGCGACATGAATTATCATAAAACCATTGAGTTCATTTACAGATATGTGAACAAATTCAACTTCCTATAACAAGCATATTTCGTGGCCTACATGAGGAAATACGATCTGTTATAATAAATAAATAAATATATAATAAATATAAATAAATATATTATATATAAATATATAATAAATAAAAATATAATAAATATATATTTACAAGTTTTACGGTTATCCAAGTCTTGTGGTTAAAGATTACATTCCTGTGAGATTAAACAAAAACAAAAAACCTCTTGTACTCTAACAGATGAATATCTCATGAACCTCTTTACATAGTTCCTTCTCTCTGAATACCAGTAAACACATTGAGAGGAACTGCCAACATGATGACAAGGAAGCAAGGATGTATATAGTTTAATCATAAACGAGATCTTTGGTGACGCCTGGTTGGTCTCCAACAGGGCTAGCTCTTTCTCCCTTCTCTTGCTAAGATGACCACAACCAGCACAACGCTTGCATTCTCAAATCATTTTGGCAAAAATATGTTTCCTTCTCAGCATTCTCATCAAACACCCTTGTGATCGTTCGTTTCTTTGATTTTAACTAAGGCTGGGTTAAAGTCTTACAATTTTGAGTCTATACTTCCAGCAATTGTACCTTCTATTTCTTTTTCTTTCTTTTTTCTTTTTTTTTTTTTCTTTTTGATCTCTGCATTGGCTAGATTATCTTTAAATAGTAGAGGTGAGATGATTGTGGTTATCATTTCAATTTGTGCAAATGAATACCTTCAGTGACCAGTGTAAATCAGTTCTCCAGCATAGCTATAACTCCGGACTTTGGAAGAGGGTAAAGTGTGCAGAATTTGACACGTATACGCCAGTCTAATCTCTCATTTTACTTATTTTGGCTCATTATTCTTCCCTCTGCCCTCAGTAATCCCACTCTTGCTTCTCAGACCTCCTACACTGTTTTTGTTGTTGTTGTTAATCCTCATTTTGCAAATAAGGAATACGAGCCTCCAGAATTTGAGTCTGCAGTCACACAGCTAATTAGTGACTGCCAAGTCTAGGCTTGGATTTTCGTGGCAGCAAGTCCAAACCCTTTTCAGGGTTTTCCACAACTGCTGAATTCCGTGAGTTTGGTTTTTGTTCTAATTTAAGTTCCTGGAAGGTAGTAATGAATTTTTTCTCTGTTTATATAATGTAAATCACTTAGCCAATGAGGACGGACCTTCAACTAAATTCAATAATAAAATTAGTTAAGAAAAAGTTTTTAATTGTTTTAGAAAACACTGATGCTTTGTAAAATAACTTTTTCTCTTTTATACAAAAATGTTTATTTTGGTAAAAGATATAAATATCATAAAAATGAATGGCTAAGAATATAAGAGTGTTCTAAAATTGTATCTTCCAGAGAAACGGGAACATGCTTTACATACTAAGCAGCAAATTGCTCTTTAATTTAACATATATCATGGACATTTTTTCATTTCAGTACTCATGGGCCTAACAACTTTTTGTAGTATTTTATAGCATTTTAGTGTATAAATGTACCCCATTTTTTATTCTCCATTACCCTATGATGAATATTTGACTTGTTTCTAACTTAAACCAATGCTGTAGTAAGGAATAGTAGCTTCATAAACAGAGCTTCGGTCAGTGAATTTCGATAAACTAGATTCCTATAAGTGGGTGCACTTAAAAAGTGGTGGTGAATTTAAAAATATTTTTGGTACAAATTGCCAATTTTTTCTCCAAAAAGACTTTACCAGTTTACATTCCCACTAATAGTGTATAAAAGTATCCATTCCCCACTCCCCGTCAACACTGTAAATTATCAGTCTTTTAAATTCTTGGCAGTCTGATAGATGACAAATGATATGAAGTTTTTTGGGGGTTTTTTTTAGGAAGATTAGCCCTGAGCTAACATCCATGGTCAATCCTCCTCTTTTTGCTGAGGAAGCCTGGCCCTGAGCTAACATCTGTGCCCATCTTCCTCTATATGTGGGATGCCTGCTACAGAATGGCTTGCCAAGCGGTGCCATGTCTGCACCCGGGATCCGAACCAGCGAACCCCGGGCCACCGAAGCTGAACGTGCACACTTAACACTGTGCCACTGGGCCAGCCCCAATATGAAGTTTTACTTTGCATTTCTCTGATTACTGGTTTATTCATAAGTTAATTGCTCATTTTTATTTCTAGTCTTGAATTGTCTGTTCATATCCTTTTACCTGTTTTTATCACTAAGTAATATTCTGTTGTATGGATGTGCCACAGTTTGTTTATCCATTTGACCTGTTTCTTTAATTGCTTTGTCTTTTTATTTATTTATAGGAGCCCTCTATATACTATAGAGAGTAATCCTTTGTCTGTTATACGTGTCACAAATATTTTCTCCCAGCCTCTTGTTTATCTTTTAACTTTGCAATGTCTACCCCAAGGTGGAAGTTTTGGGTTTTTAATATACTTTAATAAAGTCAAACTGGTAAATATTTTCTTCATGGCTTCAGGTCTTTATAAATTTGTGTTGTATCCTACCACTTAACTAAATTGAGCTCAGTCTTAAATGATGAGTAGAAGTTAGCCAGGTGCAGGTGGGGCAGAGCATTCCAAATGGAGAGACCAGAAAGGCAAGTTCACAGTGGCGAGCAGGTGCCACGTCTGCGCCCCAGGCTGGCTCCCTTTCACATTGCTGCATCTCTGCCCAGGGCCATGTGACTGTCTGCGTTGGGCTCTGTAATTGCAGGGCAGAGTAACAGAAGGAGACTGACTTAATGTGAACCTCAGCTCTGCCCTCGCTAGGCAGGCTACCTTGGCCAAGTCACCGAGCCCCAAGAAAGTTTCCATGTTGTATATTCATTCATTCATTCATCCATCATTCATTCATTCAATATTTAAAGAGTGATTACTACCTACCTGGCACTGTTTTAGGTACTGGGGATACCCTGATGAAAGAGATATTCCTGCTGTCATGGAGCATGCTATCTAGTAGAGAAGATAAAATACATAAGCAAAAAAGAAAATAAGAAGGCAATTTCACATGGTTGATAATTACTATTTTAAAAAAACCACATGAGGTAATGGATACAGAGGGAATGTGTGGCATCACAGGGGGCATGGAAGGGGGTGAGGATGCTACTTAGGTAGGGTAATTGGGGACAGTTTCTCTGAGGAGGTGATATTTGAACTAAGAATGGAACGATGAGAAGGAACCAGCCATATGAAAAGTTTGGGCGCAGTGTTCCAGGCGGAGGGACCAGCAAATGTGAAAAACCCGCAAAGGAGAAAAGCTTAGTATGGCACAGGACCAGAAAGAAGACCAGCATGGTTGAAGCTTCATAAAGGATGGAGAAGCTGTGGGATATGAAGTTGGAGGACTTGGGATCGTGTTTTAAAGTGGCCCTTCATCCCAGTTTCCTTGGGACTTTTCCAGTTTACACCTGTTGTCTGGTCCCTCTAAATTTGTCCTGCCCCTTTCACTCTCAACAGTGTTTGGGTTTGGACAATGAATTACACAGTTGCCCTTACCTGAGGGCCACAGTAAGGGATTTGGATATTTTCTCAAGGCAGTGAGAAGCCACTGGAGGGTTTAGGCGGGAGAATCAAGGATCCCACATTGGATGCTTCCTGCGGGCTGCATTGGAGCTTTCTCCACTTCTGAAATAAGAGATAGCAGCTGCCATGGACCTGGCTTCTGTTTCAAGGATCTGCAAGATGACCCACTTTGGTGTGATTCTGTATTAAACCTCAAAAGGTTGAAATATATCACACGTGACTAACACAAATTATGCAGATTAGCTGGCACCCTGGTGCATAGTTCAGATCAACACAGGTCATGCAGGTACTCCAGGTGTCCTAATGGAAGATCGGGAGGCCCACCCTCAGCTGCCTGGGTCAGGGGCACAGTGGCAACCTGGATCTTCGCTTTCTGCATATTGTGATGCATTGCAGCCTGCAAAGATATACAGATTGAGGATAAACCAATAAAGCCAGCACAAGCCCCAAAAAAGGAAACCGCAGGCCTCACACTTCTCCTGTTCCTGGTAGAAGTCCTTCGTCAGCCACATTATGATGCAAAAACAATGCGGAAATAATCAGATATGACAAAAATCTGGCGAATGAGCGAGAGGGCAGGAGAGAGAGAAATTATCAAAAAGAATGTTTGAAATACACATTTATATCCACCGACACTAACAATGCCTCTCACCCTGAGTATAGAGTCTGTTTTGAGAAAACAGCAATCGTAGTACGAGTAATTATAGATAAATAAGTGGAGGAATTGGTAGTGTGTGCTCAAAACTGTTTTGTTGTTAATGGTAGAATCACCTAAATCTGGAGGTCATTCAATGACAGCAAATTTCTTAATGAATCCAGGACTATTGTTAATCCCCAAGCACAATGTCTGACCCAGAGTACATGCTCAGTAAATATTTGTTCGGTGAGTTCGTGAGTGAACTAATGAATGGATGTGTAACAAAGGATAGCATATATTAGTAGGTGCCACAGGAACCTCAGGTAAATGGAAGAAGTAGTCCCAAGGGTCTATAATAGGCATAAGCATAAAGCAGGCACCAAGTACAAGTTTGCAGACTGACTGAATGAATGTGTAGCACACAGGGTGTGCTCAGCAAATGTTGGACAGATGGATGGATGTTTGGATAGATGGAAGGAAGGAAGACAGGAAGGAAGGAAGTCAGATCTTGCCTGTAAAGTGACTCTTCTCTTGCCTCTTTCTCTTCTGCTTACAAGGACCAGGAGAACATCGGCCCCTCCTCCTGACTGGTCCCAGGATCCACTGAAAGGGAGGAAAGAAGAGAGGAGGGGTGAACTCAGAGGCCACCAGGCTGCCCATGGTTTGCATTGCAAAGTTTTGGGGTTCTGTGGTCTATTGCTGCCAGGACCTGAAAGCTTAGAAGGTAGGGGAGCTCTCTCCCCTTTTCTTCTGCCCCCTGGCCCCGCAGACCCTTTCTCAGCTCCTCAGAGAGCCGGCGTTCCCACCTGAGGGCCTTTATATGGGCAGGTACCCTCAGCCCCACGGTCTCCACACCTACTCCCACCCTCCACCTCCACAGCACCCTCATCCTCCTGTGGCACCTGTCTCAGCATAAATTGTCCAATACTCAGAGAACCCTTTCCTGCCCCACCCCATATAGACGAGGTTGCCACTGCCTTCATCTTCACCCAGCTCTCTTATCCATTCTGCTCTTCTCTCTCACCAATCTATAATTACGTGTTCGTGGTAATTATTTTACTGACAGTCTCCCACAGACTGTGGACCCCCGAGGGCAGGTCTGTGTCTATCGTGTTCACTGGCAAGTCTGTAGCACCTGGCACAGGGCCTGCGCTGGAGTAAGTGCTCAATAAATACTGAAATCATGGACGTGGAGCAGATTTTCAGATGTGCTTTGCAAACTGTCCAGTGTGAGCCCTCAGTCAAAGATTAGCCTTCTGGGGCTTTGCCCGCTGAGGCGTGGGCTCCCTGAGTGTTCCAGCTGTCTCAGGCTGCTTGCTGCCACTTCTCAGAATAGTACTCTTCTTGGATGTGATTGCTGACTTCTTTGTGGGTTTCGTACCAAATTCCGCCTTTCTGCAGGTGTTGGGGGAGGGGTGGCTAGGGTTGTTAAAAAAGAAACTTCTGTAACATTATGCACGACGTATTTCACTCATTAATTCCTGCAGGAAATAGTTCTTGAGCACCTATTATGCATGATGCTAGGCCCTGGGACACAATTTCCCTCTTCTCAACGGAGCATATAGTCTAGTAAGGGAGGGCATCCATCAATAAAATAATAGCAAAAAATATAAAATTGCCACATGAACAAGAGCTATAAAGGAGAGCTACAGAATGCTGTGAAGGTCTGAAAAGCAGAGGGCTTCTACCCAGTTTGGAAAGTCAGGGACAACTCCCCTGAGAAAGTAACACTGGGATCATAAGCATAAGTCAGAGTTATCTAGGCAAAGAAGGGAGGAAAGAACATTCCTAACAGGGAAAATAGCTTGTGCAAAGGCCCTGTGGCAGAAGGAAAAAGCAAAACAAAACAAGTTTCTACAGCATGGGGGCCATACTTTTTACATAGTCTATAGGGTAGTATCAGTTGAATCAAATGATGGAGCATCAGTTTCCGTTCATAAAATGGGGATGATAATACCTGCCCTTCCTAGGGCCCTGGGGCTGACGGGCAGATCAAATTCTACCTCATTCATGTCTCAGGTTGTCTCCTTCTATTCTTCTCACTGCAAGTGCCCAGCTCAGGCCTCACCTCTGATCACCTGTGACAAATAAAAATGGCAAGCAATAGCATATATTGGAGAATATGAGGAAGCCCTTTGGTATAAACCTAATTCAGCCTGACCTTGTCTTTCCAAAAGGGCCTGACGGAGGCCGTTGAGCATGCATTGTATATCTGCTTTAGCGATTCCCTATGGCAAGAGCAAAAGGCCCTTGAGATAAAGGTGCAACTTCCCTCCCCCTCCCAACGTTGGCATCTCCTTAAGGATTAAGCATGTTTCCTTAGGCTAGAAACTGATTGCTGCACTCACCTGTGAGCGCCCAGCTCAAGACAATAGACTTGCCTCCTGCTATGCCCACCAAGATAGCAGACCCACTACCTGCTGTGTCCATCAAGTGCTGTGCCAACAGGGCAATCTTGTGACTATTGTGGGAGGGACATTTCAATCATATGTGAAACACCCTGTTTGGGGGTATATAACCACTCTGTGCACCCCACTTCCTTGGTGCCCTTTCTTCCTTTGGGAAGAAAGGCCCCGGGCCATGGTCCTCAGATTTCAGTTCAGAATAAACTCACCCAAATTTTCATTTACAGATTGGTTATGGATTATTTCCGTCGACACCTGGAATGACTGCATCATCTCCTTGCTGGTTTTCCCGTGTCCCAACTCGCTTACCTCCTATGTGTTCTCCATTCTGCACTGGAGTGATCCTTCTAACATGCCTAAAACCTTTGATGGCTCCCCACTGCTAGCTGGATACAGCCCACATTTCTTAGGCAGGTATACAAGGCCTCCAAGATCAAGAACCCACCGAGGTACCCAGCTTTGTCTCACCTTGTCCCAACACCCCATCCCCATCTCATCCTCAGTGCCCAATATCCAAACTCCCACAGTTCCTTGAAGGTGTCTCCAAGCCCGTCTGTCCCACTCAGCCCACCAATCTGTGTTTATTCCTACTAACCCTTCGGGACTCGAGTATGAATGGGCTCTCTGCCAGCAAACCTTCCTTGACCCATCCCCTCCCAGATCTGGGACCTCAGACCCCCTCAGGGCCCTTATCACGGTGTTTGTAACTTCTGGTTTTGATTTTTTGTCTCTCCTCCTTGGAGGCAGGGTGCAGTTCTGCAACCAGAGCTTCAGTGAAGAGGCTTCAATGAACATTTGCTGTGTGAATGAATAAATGGATGAAGGAATGAAACACTTGGCTTGGGCGGGGTATTCAGGCAGTAGTTTACTATTCGTCTGTCCATCAAAGTCTCCTGGGAAAGGCCCCAGTGAGGAGGATGAACCTTACGGGAATCCATTCGTTCGGAATGTTAATCACTCTGCAAGGGTCTTACCCTTGCCTCTGGCTCTGGGTTTGGCCTGCATGTTTCTCTGAACTGTGCTGTCTCCTACCACACACACCTTCTCTTTCTGTCTGTCACCACATTGCAAGCTCATGTCCTAAATGCCGGCCCGGCAGCAAGGATCTGGATCTGCAGGCTTGGGGAAACCACAAGTCCTGGTCTGAGCACACACAGGAAGTTAGCCAGCCCGGCAGGCAGCCACAGTTATATTTAGATTTCTGTCACCTGATGGGGTCATCCATTAATAAGGGCACAGTGGCAGCCATGGCATTACAGGAGTAAACTGAGGTGGGACCTCAGGGATAGCGAGGACATGAGCAGCAAAGCCAGGCATTGACTCCCAGCCCATTTAAGCAAGTCACAGCAGAGGGGTGAAAATGTACGGCTTACATTAAACCTGGAGAGATGGAGGTCAGACCCAAAGAGGAATGTGACTTTAGAGAGAAATCAGTGCCTGGAAAGGCAGCCCCGGGAGATCAGCAGGAAGAGTGTCTCGTCTGGTTTGTCCCCTTCCTGCCCTGGAGGCCAGACCGGGCAGGATCTGGCCCCCTTCCTGCCTGCCTGGCGAGCCGCGGCTGAGTGAGTGGCTCCTTGACAGACAGTAGCGCCCAGCTGCGGTCAGCAGAAAGACTTGTGGTCACAGGGCCCCATTCACAAGGAAGAAACCAGAAAGAAGCAGACAGGGCAGGATTTCTTCTCAAGCCCCAAAGGCCTTTCTTGCCCCAGATTTGATTTATTAAATTACTGCCCCTGGGAGCCAGGGAACGAGCCTTAAATTGTCAGTAATCCAGTTGCTTTTCCTTCCTCTTATCTCTAGATCCATCCCCACCCCTCTGGTGAGGCCTTTCTAGGATCTCCTGACCCGGCTTTGCCCCTCCAGGCTATGCCAGTCCCTGCCCCGGCTTTGCTCTCCACACTGCTGCCTGTCATACACGCCCCTCAGTCTGGCTCTCAAAGTCCTTCAGGTTCTAACCCCTAGCCTTCCTCACCAGACTCACTTTTTTTTTAACAGTTTTACTGAAGTATTATCGACATATAAACTGTACATATTTAAAGTGTGCAATTTAACAAGTTTTGCCATTTATATATGTATACACCCAGAAACCAGCATTACAGTCAAAATAATGACCATATCCATCACCCCCAAACGTTTCCCTGCGTCCTTCCATCATCCCTTCTCCCGATCCCCCCTCGCTGCCCCCAACAACCTCTGACAGGCTTTCTGTCGCTATAGAATAGTTTGCGATTTGGGGGGTTTTCTCTATAAATGGAATCATACAGTACGTACTCCTTTTTGTCTGGCTTCTTTCACTCAGCACAATTATTCTGAGATTCCTCTCTGCTCTTGTGCGTATCCATAGCTCATTTATTTCTTTTTATTGCTGAGTTAGTACTTTCCATCGGATGAATGTACCACCATTTGTTTATCCATTTACCTGTGGATGGACAGTTTGATTGCTCCCAGTTTTTGACTCTCAGATAAAGCAACTCTGAACGCTGGTGTCCGAGTCTTCGGGTGGGCATATGCTTTCATTCCCCGGGCAGAATACCTAGGGACTCACTGGGTAGTCCTACAGTAAATACAGGTTTAACTTTTCAGAAACCACCAAACTGTCTTCCAGAGTGGTTGCTCCATTTTGCATTCCCGCCAGCAGCTCCTCCTTGTCCTTGCCAACACTTGGATGCTTGGTCTTTTTTATTGAAGCCATTCTAATAGGTGTAGAGATATCTCATTGAGGTTTTAATTTGCATTTTTAATTGTCCAAATCACTAATAATGTTCAGGATGTTTTCATGTGTTTATTTGCCATTTAATGAAGTGTCAGTTCAAATATTTTCCCCATTTTTTTTGTTTGATGAGCAGTGGGTAGGTCCATGCCTGGGATCCAAACCTGTGAACCCCAGGCCACTGAAGCGGAGCGCATAAACCCAACCACTACGGCACGGGGGCAACCCTTCCATTTTTTAATTAAATCATTTGTTTTCTTTTTCTCTCTCTCTCTTTTTTTTTTTTGTGAGGAAAATTTGCCCTAAGCTAACATCCATTGCCAAGCCTCCTCTTTTTTTTTTTTTTTTTTGGCTTGAGGAAGATTAGCCCTGAGCTAACATCTGTGCCAGTCTTCCTCTACTTTGTACGTGGGATGCCTGTACAGCATGGCTGATGAGTGGAGCAGCTCCGCATCTGGGATTCAAACCTGCGAACCTGAGCACGTGGAACTTGAACCACTTGGCCACACGGCCAGCCCCCAAAATCGTTTGTTTTCTTATTATTAAGTTTTGAAGTCCTTTATATATTCTGTATACAAGTCTTCATCAGGTATGTGATTTTCAAATACTGTCCTCCAGTCTGTGGTTTGTCTTTTCATTCTCTCAACAGTGTCCTTTGAAAAGAAGTTCCTAATTTTGAAGGAGTCCAATTTATTGATTTTCTTTTCCTTTATGGATAGTACTAGGCCCTTTGCATTTCCATATATATTTTATTTTATTTATCTTACAATACTATGAGGTGGGTACTATATTATCATTGTCGTTGGTGGCAGAGCAACATGGTGATCAACATCATGGGTCATGGGCTCTGGACTTTCAAATACCTGGATTCAAATTCTGTCATTGTCACTTAGCCTAATCTACCCAAGGGAGTTATTGAACTTTTTTTATGAGTCAGTCCTCTTATGTATAAAATGGGTTTATTAATAACACTTAGCTCACACGGTTGTAGCTAATTAAATGAGATAATTAAATGAGAACTATGCTAAGTTCCTGGAATACTGATTGAGCATTCAGCAAGTACTAGCCACGGTTGTTACCCCCACTTTGCAGGTGATAAAGGTTGAGCTTTAAGAAGATAAATAACTCTCCTAAAGTAGAGCTTAAAAGGGATGCGATAAATTTAGAAATGACACAACCACGGTATTTGGACTCCCAACCCCAGTTCCTTAGTCACTATAGAATAATCTGTCCTGTAACTTTTATAAAGATAATTTCTAATCCACATACAATGCTGCAATAATAGTAACAAACTCTTCTATTACACTGAGCTTGTGTCAGACGTTATTCTAAGTATGTACTTTACATGTCCTAACTCATGCCATCCTCACAGCTCTCGGAGGGAGGTATACTGTTATCCCCAGCTTACAGCTTTGGAGACTAAGGTGCTGTTAAGTAATTTACTGGAGCATGCATAGATAGTAAGTGGCAGGACCAAATGTTATTTTGGCCATGCTAGGTCCTTTGCATTTCCATATAAATTTTAGAATCAACCTGTTCCACCAAAATAAGCCCACTGAGATTTTGATTGGAATCATGTTGATTTTGTAGATCAATTTTGGAGAGAATCTATACCTTACCAGTATTGAGTCTTCTGATCCATGAATATAACATAGCTCTCCACTTATTTAGGTTTTCAAAAATTTGTCTTCGCAACATTCTGTAGTTTTCAATGTGCAAGTCTTGCACATCTTTGTCAGATCTCTCCCTAAGTAATTAATATTTTTTATGGTATTGTAAATGGTATTTTTTAAAATTTCAGCGTCTGGTTGATCATTGCTAGTATATAGACACACAAATATAGTTTTGTATTATATCCTGCAACATTATTAAATTCACATATTAATTCTAGTATCTTGTCATTCTATAGAATTTTCCACACAGACAATCGTATCTTCTGTGAATAAATACAGTTTTACTTTTTCCTTTCCAGTCTGCATTCCTCATACTTCTTTCTCTACTGTGTTGTTCTGGCTAGAACTTCCAGTACAAGGTCGAGCACGAGTGGTGAAAGGAAACGCCCTTGCGTTACCCTGATCACAGCGCTAAAGCATTCAGTATTCAAGCATTAAGAATGATGTTAGCTATAGGTTTCTATAGAGCCCTTTTTCAAGTTGAGAAAGAAATTTTTTGAATAATAAAAAATTTTTATGTTTATCTGCATATTTACCATTTGAAGGCTCTTCATTCCTTTGTATGCCCCCAGATTTTGTCTGGTATCATTTTTCTTCTGATTGAAGGACTTGACTTCCTTTAACAGTTCAGGTCAGCTAATAATGTATTGTCTGAAAATGTCTTAGCTTTCCTGTTTTTCTGCAAGACATTTTCACTGGGCATAGAATTCTAGATTGATAAGGTTATTTTTCCTTTTGGTACTTTTCAAATGTTGCTCCGCCATCTTCTGGATCACATTGATTCCAACAAGAAGGTCGCTGAAATGTTTGTTTCCCTCTATGTACATAATCTGTCCTTTTCCTCTGGCTACTGTTAGATTTTTCTCTTTATTGCTAGTTTTAAACAGTTTTATTACAATGTACCTTGGTGTCGTTTACTTCATGTTTCTGTTGCTTTTGGTTCATTGAGCTTCTTGGATCTGTGGATTCATAGATTTCATCAAATTTGGAAGAAGTGTTTTCATTATTATTTTGCATATTTTTTCTGCACCTCCTCCTTTCAAGATTCCAGTTATATGTATATTAGACTTCTTGAAGTTATTCCACTCTCAATGTTCAGTTGTTTTCAGCCTTTTTTTCCTCCATGTTTCATTGTGGCTAGTTTCTCTTCCTGTGTCGAGTTCACTAATCTTGTCTTCTGTGGTGCCTTCGTTAGTGCCGCAGAGTTGGTTCCAACTCCTAGTGACTGTGCATACAGTAGAGCTGAACTCTGCCCCATCTTTCTGTGCCATCCTCTCACCTTCCAGCACTGTATCAGACAATGCTCCACTGCTGTTCATAGGCTTTGCATGGCCAACTTTTTCAGAAGTGGGTGGCCAGGCCCTTCTTTCCAGTCTGTCTTAGTCTGAAAGCTCTGCTGAAACCTGTGCACCCTGCTGGTGACCTTGCTGGTATTTGAAATACTGGTGGCATAGCTTTCAGCATGATAACAACACGCAGCCACCACAGTGTGACAACCCACAGATGGGTGGTGTAGTCCTTTTCCTGACCAGGAAAGGAACCTGGGTGATGACAACGAGAGCTCTGAATCTGAACCACTAAACCACTAGTCTGTACTGTCTAATCTGCTGTAAATTCCATTCAGTGTATTTTTCATCTCTAGAAGTTTGATTTGGGTCATACATATCTTCTATGTTTCTATATAACGTGCTCTTGTCCACTAATTCCATCATCTCTGTCATTTCTGGGTCTGTTTCGATTGATTGATTTTTCTCCCCATATGAGTTTTAGTTTCCTGATTCCTTGAATGCTTGGTAATTTTTCATTGAGGCATGTTGTTTTAGACAAACGCAAAACCTCTCTGAGGAGGTGACATTAGATTGGACACAATATTGAGAAGTATCCAGCAGCTTTTTTAATCCTGACTGATTTAACACTAATAAGAAGAAAATGCATCTCTCTCTCTCTCTCTCTCTCTTTTTTTTTTTTTTTTTTGCTAAGTAAGATCCACCATGTGCTAACATCTGTTGCCAATCTTCCTCTTTTTGTATGTTACCTGCAGTCACAGCACGGCCACTGAGGAGTGCTGTTGGTCCATGCCCGGGAACCAAACCCAGGCCGCTGAAACAGAGCACACTGAACTTAACCACTAGGCCACTGGGCCTGGCCCAGAAAATGTATCTCATTTTAATTTGCAATTCCTTGATTACTGATGAGGCAAAGTATCTTTCCAGATTTATTGGCCATTTGAAGTTCAGAAAAGAAATTCATGTGTCCTTTGCCCATTTTTTTCCCTATTGGTCATGCACCTTTTACAAATGGACTTATAACAGTTTTTTATATGTTAAGGAAAATTACTCTTGTCTCATAGTGCAGATATTTTTCACAATTTGTGTTTTACCTTCCAGATTTGTACTTGCTGCTCCTTATGCCTAGAAGGCAGCTCACTCCTACTCTCTGTTACTCCAATCTCCCTTACATTCCTCCATTTTTCTCCAAAATCCTTATTACCATCAGACATGTTATATATTTCTGTTTTTCCTCCTTTTGTGATCGTCTCCTAACTAGAAAATAAACTGTACAAGAGCAGAGATTTATCCGTTTTATTTACTGCTGTATCCCCCCAAACAGCAAGACCAGAGCACATGATAAATGCCTATTAAATACACTTTGGAGAGAAAAGAGTTAATCTTGTTTCAATGTTTTTTGTTTTCATTAAGGTCTATCACCTTTTCAGTTATAGTTTCTGACTTTAAAACATATTTAGAAAGGCTTTCCCACTTAAAGAATTTTTTTTTTTTACATTTAAACTTTAAAATCTGCTTGGAATTAATTTTGATGCATGAAGTATGATTCCAATTTTACTGATGAATTTTCTCCCTTCCCCTCAGCCCTTGGCAACCACCGTTTTACTTCCTGTCTCGATGAATTTAACTGCTCCAGGTTCATCATATAAGTGGAATCATAAAATATCTGTCCTTTTCTGACTGGGTTATTTCACTTAGCAGAATGTCCTCAAGGTTCATTCGTGTTGTAGCACGTGTCAGAGTTTCCTTTCTTTTTAAGGCTGAATAATATTCCGTTGTATGTAAATACCACATTTATCTACTCATCCACCGATAAGACTTTTGGGTTGTTTCCACTTTTTGGCTATTGTGAATATGCTGCTATGAACATGAGTGTATAAAAATCTCTTTGAGATCTTGCTTTTAATTCTTTGGAGTATATACTCAGAAGTGTAATTGCTAGATCATATGGTAATTTTATTTTCAATATTTTGAGGCACCGCCTTACTGTTTTTCGTACCAGCGGCACCATTATACATATCCACCATCAGTACACAAGGATTACAATTTCTCCAAATCCCTGCCAACACTTGTTATTTTCTGACCCTTTTTTTTTTTAAAGAATAGCTATCCTGGAGCTGGCCCAGTGGCACAGGGGTTAAGTTCGCACGTTCCTCTTTAGAGGCCCAGGGTTAGCTGGTTCAGATCCCGGGTGCGGACATGGCACTGCTTGGCAAGCCATGCTGTGGTAGGCGTCCCACATATAAAGTAGGGCACAGATGTTAGCTCAGGGCCAGTCTTCCTCAACAAAAAGAGGAGGATTGGCAGCAGGTGCTAGCTCAGGGCTAATCTTCCTCAAAAAAAAAAAAAAAAAAGAATAGCCATCCTAACGGGTGTAAGGTAGTATCTCATGGTTTTGATTTGCATTTCCCTGCATGATTAATGATGTTGAGCATGTTTTCATGTGCTTCTTGGCCATTTGTATATCTTCTTTGGAGAAATGTCTGTTCAAGTCCTTTCTCCATTTTTCAATCAGGTTGTCTGGCTCTTTTTTTTTTTTTTTTTCCTGAGGAAGACTAGCCCTGAGCTAACATCTGTCACCAATTCTCCTCTTTTTGCTGAGGAAGACTGGCCCTGAGCTACCATCTGTGCCCATCTTCCTCTGTTTCATATGTGGGACGCCTGCCACAGCATGGCTTGATGAGTGGCTCATAAGTCCAGACCAGGATCAGAACCCATGAACCCTGGGTGGTGGAAGCTGAGCATGTGAACTTAACCACTAAGCTGCCCCCACAGGGCCAGCCCCAACCACTGAATTTTTAATAGTTGGAACTTCAATCTTTGTACAAAGGGAAGTGAGACAATAAAAAGAACAAGAGCAGTGTGTAGTGAAGAGGGTTGGAGAAATAGAGATTTCTGATCTGGATGGCCTTTCACTGTCTGGGTTCTCAGCTCTCCAGGCAGTATCTGCTTTCCTCTGCTCCTCCCCTCACAGACTTGGAATTCCCATGGTTTCTGTGCATGCCCTGAGCCAGAGGGTCGGTCGGGATCTACCAGGCTCCTTTATAGATGTGAGGGCTTCTTGTCTGGTTTAACAATTAGCCGGGGGCGTGCGGCGGTTGTGGGGGCGGGGGGAATGTGTCGATGGCGCCATCTGGTGGTAGAAGTGAGAATGTTCCCAGACTTTCCGCAATTTATCAGGAGGCTGGATGGAGGTAGAGGCAGGGTTTTGCGCCTCCAGTCAGGCTATAACTTTTTTGGAGAATCTCTTCAGTTCAGCGGGTACTGAAGTGCTTCCTCCCTCCACTCAGCTTTGGGGGTGACAGGGTGGAGATCACCGGCAGAGCTCCGCATGCTGTGTTCACAGGGGCTCCAGCGTGTCTTGCTCCCATAAGCAGGAATTCCCTCACAGAGCCCCCAAATTCCTCCTTCAGGGAATCCCTGGGGCTCTTTTGGGGTAACCTTGTCCTTTCTGGCTGCAGTTCTGGAATGCACATCCCTCCATTCAGGCCCGGCCCTCAGGGCCTGCCTGGTGTGCAGAACATTCAAGGCAGCACCTGATCTGAGCGGTCCAGCCTTGGTCAGGCCGCTCCCCTGCAGCTCTACCTCCCTCGCCAACACTTGTGGGCCTCCTGCCCACGAAGGCTCTGGGGTCCGGCCTTGCTGGGCGGCTTCACCTTCCTGGCTGTCCCTGAAGCAAGCCCTCCGGTCTTTCACATCAGAATTTTAACCACAAAATTCAGCAGGGATCCAGACAATGGATCACAATTTAACAAGGGAAACTCTGCTGTCCTCTAGAAATGTGAGGGCCCTTGTTCTCGGTCTGCAAACTGCTCCTGATGCCTCCCTTTCTCAGAAGCTCCAAGGATTTGCTCCTTCTAATCCCTTAGCTTCAACCCTGCCATCTTTCATGTGAGAAATCTGTGTTTCAGTGGAAAACCATGCATTGTCTAAACTCTAGGGGACATCCCTCTGGGTTTTCTGATCCCACTTCTCTGTAAAGAAAAAAAAAATAATAATAGTGATAATAATTCTGGCCTATAGATATGAGAATTCTGTCCCATCTTAGAGAGGTTGAACTGGCTTTCCTCCCTCCCCCACCTGCTTTGTGGATAAACCAGTTTTGCTTCCATCTGCACATTCATTTCAATATTCCTGATCTATAAATGTGTCTGGCCCTTGGATTTTCTTCTAAACCTATTATAACATCTGCCTGACTCCCTCATTAAGGACTAGAATAAAATCTCTAACAGGTGTTCGTTTTTATATCTGCACAAGATTCATGATTTTATGTTTCATTCAAAATTAGCTTTTAACGCTAAAACTAGGCAGGCCCCTGCCCCAGAAAAGCCTACTTTTTCAGCATCGAGAGCTGAAGTGGTCCTGGTTTGGGCGGGGAGCAACCGGGTGACCTGGTTCCCCTTTAGTTGCCCTCTAGCCTCCGGAGGAGACCTCACCTCGGTGTCCTGGTCCCCACAGGTTGCAGCACAGGTTGTTGGAGAACATGTCACGAAGGCAAAGTTGAGATTTTTCTGGATGGGTGGCAGGAGGCTTGCTTTGAAGTTTTCTGTGTTGTTTTGCCCAGAAACAGTTCAAACATAGCTCAGGAGCCTGGCCATTCTTGCACCTGCCAGGAGGTCAAATGGCTGGCTTTTGAAAATGCTTTAGCGTTTTTCAAGAAAAAGTTGCTACCAGGGGCTGGGGGAAGGGAGGCTGGGGAGTTCGTGTTTAATGGGGACAGAGTCTCTGTTTGGGAAGACGAAAAAGTTCTGGAGATGAATGGTGGCGATGGTCACGCAACAGAGAAAATATACTCAATGCCACCAAACTGTGCACTTAAAAAATGGTTAAGGGGCCGGCCCGTGGTGCAGCGGTTAAGTTCACACATTCCACTTTGGTGGCCCGAGGTTCGCCGGTTCGGATCCCGGGTGTGGACATGGCACAGCTTGACAAGCCATGCTGTGATAGGCGTCCCACATATAACGTGGAGGAAGATGGGCACGGATGTGAGCTCAGGGCCAGGCTTCCTCAGCAAAAAGAGGAGGATTGGCAGCAGGTGTTAGCTCAGGGCTAATCTTCCTCAAAAAAAAAAAAAAAAGGTTAAAATGGTAAATTTTATGTTGTTTACATTTTACCAAAATAAAAAAAGAGAGAGAGAGTTGCGAATTTGAATACTGTTCTGGGTGGATTCCTGTGAGGAAAGCTGAAATTGGACAAGATTTCACAGCTTCTCAGAGACTAACTTTGTGTGTGTGTGATTTTTAAAAATAACCCTTCCTCCTCCCGCCCCACCCCCCTGGTTATCAACCAAACGACAAACAGTGACCCACCGTCTCAAAGGCTCTATGGAACAGAAGGGAGGAGATAAAAAGAAGGAGCTGACAGTGTGAGGGGGAGACAGTCTGTCAATGTGACCCTTGCTGTCATTCTGAAAGGATTGTTTTGGTAGCAAATGACAGAAACCATCCCGGAGACGTAAACCAGAAGACGGTATTGGGAGGATCCTGGAGATGCCAGAGCGGGTATTAGCTTCCTGTTGCTGCTGAGGCAAATCACCACAAACTTTAGCGGCTTAAAAGAGCACAAATTTAATCTCTTACCACTCTGGCCGTCAGAAATCTACGACGGGCTGGCAGGGCTGGTTCCTTCTGGAGACTCAGGAGAGAATCTGTGTCCTCACCTTTTTTAGCTCCTAGAGGCTGCCAGCATCCCTTGCTCAGGGCCCCTTCTTCTATCACTCCAACCTCTTGCTCTGGTGGTCACATCACCTACTTCTGACTCTGACCTTCTGCCTACCTCTTGGAAGAACCCTCCGATGGCATTGGGCTCACCTGGATAGTCCAGGAAAATCTCTCAATCTCAAAACCCTTAATTTAATCACATCTGCAGAGTCCCTTTTACAGTAGAAAGTAACATATTCACAGGTTCCGTCTGGGGACTGAGGTGTCTTTGGGGGTCATTATTCATCTCACCACAGAGGGTTAGTGAGGCTCCTGGGGACATGCCTGGACATCCCCATCCAGGCAGTAATCCTAAATTGCATGTATTCAGATGTGCTTGTTAGATTGTTAACCATCATCAGTACCTCATATTCCTCCCTCCATCCTGCCCGGGGAGGGGTGTCTCTGGCTCCTTCTGTGCTTCCTTTGTGCTTCGTTCACCTTTCGTACACTGGCAGGCTCTTTGGGATGATGTGACAAAGGTCTTTCTAGTCGTTATATACTTTCTGTGCCCCTTGGGTACATCTCTATGTCCACATCCTTGAAACTAAGTCAACCACTCGCCTTTGTGTGCTGACGTGTGACCCAAGGACCGGGGAATGTGTGGGGGATCCATGTAATCAGATCTTTGAAGAGCTGAAGGACCAAACCTGGGGAAGAGAAGGAAGGCAGCTGGGCTTTGGGGTCCACTGAGCCAGGCACTCAAATGCCGACGCCATGAATGAATGGATGGATAGATGTGTGACAGCCTCGATTCTGCTTCTCCCTCTGTGGTTGCTATTCCTCTCTCCTTTACAGACCCACTTTTTCCTCATGGCTGGAACTGCGTCCACCTGCAACTCCTGAACCTCACGTTCCAGAGGAGAAAGTTTGCCTCTCTCTCTGTCCGGTTTGCAAAGCCCCAGGGAAGGACTATTAATGGCTTGCCTTGTGTGGCAGATGCTGTTGGTGCCCCACCTACACCCCTGGGCTCCTCACTCACTGCTCCTCTGCACGCACAACAAGCTTCCTGCTGCCAGCCCTGTGGCTCTTGGCCTGGCCTTTCTCTGGCCACTACGGTGAGCTCTGCCTCAGGCAAGCTGGAAATGCTAGGAAGTCAACCGTGGAGGTGAAAGTCCAGGCAGTGGGCTATCAATCAATGGCTGACCGGAGTTGGTGGACAAAGACCTGAGCTCCCTTGCCCCATGGGTGGGAGAAGTCTAAAGAGTGCTCTCCAGGGGCTGGTGCAGTGGTGAAGTGGTTAAGCACGCGTGCTCAGTTGTGGGGCTCGAGGTTCACAGGCTCGGATCCAGGCACGGACCTAGCACCACTCATCAAGCCATGCTGTGGCAGCATCCCACATAAAATAGAGGAAGCTGGGCACAGATGTTAGCTCAGCGACAATCCTCCTCAGGGAAAAAGAGGAAGATTGGCAACGGATGTTAGCTCAGGGCCAATCTTCCTCACAAAAATGAAAAATAAAAGAGTACTCTCTACAATCCCCCTGAGGTCCCCGGCAGGACTGAGTCCCAGGTGCTCACAGTGGAAACCTGCTTGTTGGTGCTCCCTGTGTTGACTTCCGTCCCTTCCCCATATCACTGTCCCAGGCCTCTGCTGGTGCCACCTGGGGCTAGCTACCAAATAAACTGCTTGTCCTCAAATTCTTCCCCAGGGTCTGCTTCTGGGGCATCTTAATCTAAGACACTGTGGGCCAGGTGCTTATCCCTCGACCAATCATAGCAGCGTGGAGGTGGGGGTGAGGGGCCCTCAGTAAGTACAAGCATAGCAGCTCTTACTGGAAACACATGGTCGATATGGGGGATGGGGGCAGAGGGGAACTTTCTCAAAGGAAAGGATTGCTATTCACAAAAGAAGAGGGGAATTGAGGAAGGGCTTAGCTGGGCCGCTCTCCCTCCACGTCTCTCAGGCAGTTGCTCAGACGTCATCTGAAGGCCAGACTGGGCTGGACGTCCATGATGGCTCACTCACGTGGCTGGCCACTCACACTGGCTGATACCTGGGAGCTCAGCGGGGCTGTCAACCGAGTGTCCCGCATGGCCTCTCCAGCATGGCGGGGGCCCAGAGCTGCTGGACTTCTTACGTGGCGGCTTGCCTCCTCCTCGCCCCACCTTCCATCCCAAGTGACCAGGCAGAAACTGCAACCTTTTAGGACCTGGCTTCCTCAGTTACGCAGCTTCACTTTCACTGCATTCCGTGGGTGATTAATGAGTCACCAAGGTCACCCAGTCTCAAGTAGAGGGGACAGAGATCCCCCTTCTCAATGGGAGGAATGTCAAACAATGTGTGGACTTGTTTTAAAACCACTGCAAAGCATATCTAGGGGAGGTTGCCCAGAGGAGTGACACCGTGCTGGGCTGAGTTGACAGGCCACAGACAACTTCTAGATGTTGTCGACAGGTAAATAACAAGTGGAGAGCGACCAACTTGACCCCCAATCAGAGTTGAACGGTGGCGGGCCTAGTGAGCTGAGCTAGCGTTTGGGAATGAAAAGGAGGAGAAAAGGTTCAGGGGCGGGAGCTGAAATCACTTCTGTCTCCACATCCCTGGCCCAGGGGAGCATCTGTGTCCTCAGCTTTTTCAGCTCCTAGAGGCCACCTGCAGCCCCTGGCTCATGGCTCTCCTTCCATCACTCCCACCTCTCATTTCCATGGTCGCATCTCCTACTACTGACTCTGACCCTCCTGCCTCCCCCTTGGGAGGACCCTTGTGATTACCTGGGCCCCTCTGGATCATCCAGGATAATCTCCCATCTCAGAGTCCTTATCTTAACCACATCTGCAAGGTCCCTTCGTCCATATAAGGTAACACGTTCATGGGTTCTGGGGATGCAGGGCCTTTCTGTGAAAGCGCGTGGGTAAGGAAAGGACTGTTAATGCTCCCCGCACCCTCTCATGGGGACCTTCACCTCCAGGAATCAGGAGAAGTGGGCAGGGACCCCTTTCATACACAAAAGGTGGCTGCCTCCTGCCCACCCATCCCCGATATCGACACACTGACCTTACCTCTGGGCTGGCAAGATCTCACCGCAGTGACCTCAGGGCAGGGACGGGAGAGAGGAGTTGCAACACATGTTTGGTGGTTGTTGGGGCTGCAAAGAGCATCCACGTGGGCTTGGTGACGACTCCCAGTTCCACCAGCTGCTTTGGCCGCCCATAGCCCTCAGAGCTCTTTAAAGATGAGTTCTCGTTTTTGATTTACAAATGTACCCAAACATCGTCAGACAATAGAAAGAAGACAATTTAAATCCCTAAAAATCCCACCAACTCAGAGGTAACCGCTGTTAACATGTTGAAGTTCATCTTTCTTGACACAGATTTAAGTCAACGTGTTTACAAAATCGTTATACACGCCGCTTTGTAATTGGCTTCATTCACTCAATGATAGGCTGTGATCGCTTTTCTACGGCAAAAAAATATAGAATTACATCTCCATCTCTGTTGCTTTTATGGTGTTGTACGGGATAATATATTTAACTAGTACACAATTGACTGCTAAGGTGCTTCTAGTTTTTCACTAATATGAACAATACCACCCCGAGCCTCTTTGCTATCTGTCTAGGCATCTCTTTAGGGTAAATTTCTAGACATGGGGTGACCAAGTCAAAGGGAGACTCATTTTACATTTGGATGCTATTATGGGTTAAATTGTGTCCCCCAAAAGGACATGTTGCAGTCCTAACCCCTCGTACCTGTGAACGTGACCTTACTCGGAAATAGGATCTTTGCAGCTGATTAAGGGAGGATGAAGTCATTAGGGTGGGTTCTAATCCGACTGGCTGGTGTCTTTCCACGTGATGACAAAGGCAGAGACTGGACTGATGCAGCTGCAGGGAAGGAGTGCCAAGGATGCTGGTCATCACCAAAAGCTGGGAAGAGGCAAAGCGTCCTATTGGCACCTTGATTTTGAACTTCTAGCCTCCAGAACTGTGAGACAAATTTCTTTTGTTTTAAACCAATCCATTTCTGGTACTTTGTTACAGCAGCCCCCGCAAAGCAATACAAGGCATATAGCCCAACTGCCCTCCAGAAAGGCTGTCTGAGTTTAAATTCTCCTTGTAATAAACTGTCTTTAGGTACATTTCTTTTATGAATGATAAGGTGTCATGAATTTTTATATGTTTGCCAACTATTTGCATTTCTCCTGTGAATTGCCTGTTTATACCTTTTGCCCGTTTTTCTATTGGGATGTTCATTTTATTTCTTATTTGCTTGTGAGAAATGTTTTCAAATGAGAAACATTGACCCGTTCCCATTTATGGACTGAATATTTTTCCCCTTTTAGGCATCTATCTTTCACCCATGTGTCTGCTTTCTCTTATCCCTCAGAAAGCTTTTAAAAATATAATCAAATTTTTTGTAGCTTTCTTCTATGGTTTTTGGTTTTACAGAAAACTTAGAGAAAGTCTTTCCCCACCCATGATAATTTTAAAAAGAAAATTATCCATGTTTTCTTCTGGTACTTCTATAATGTCATGTTTTAAAGTTATATCTTTGCCATCCCTGGAATGTATTTTCCTGTGAGAAGGGAGATTGGAATCAGGTCGCTTTTTAGAGACTGGACAGTACCATGCAGTGAATAATCCATCTTCTCCAGCTGATGCGAATGCCACCTCCATCGCATCCTCAATTCCCAGTGTCCTGGAGTCTCTTTTGGATTTTTTATTTTATTTTTTTTTTTTCCTTTTTCTCCCCAAAGCCCCCCGGTACATAGTTGTGTATTCTTCGTTGTGGGTTCCTCTAGTTGTAGCATGTGGGACGCTGCCTCAGCGTGGTCTGACGAGCAGTGCCATGTCCGCGCCCAGGATTCGAACCGACGAAACACTGGGCCGCCTGCAGCGGAGCGCGCGAACTTAACCACTCGGCCACGGGGCCAGCCCCTCCTGGAGTCTCTTTTGACTCTTTATTGTGATCACGGTCACAGTTATCCTGACTGTAGTAATCTACTCACTTGTCTTTATTCCCAATGGTCTGTGAGTCACTTGAAGATGACCACTGATCCTGCTCACCATTGTGCTTGGTGACCAGCACAGAGGAGACACTCAGTAAACATTTGACCAAATCCACGAGTGCTGACAGATGGTGTCATGAGGCACCATTGCACTTTTTCCTGGGGTGTCCTACCCCCCAGTGCAGACGCACAACTGCTGCTCGTCTCCCGTGGAGTGTGTGTACACGAAGGGACCACTCAGAGGGAGTTCGATGATCAAAGGGAGGCTCCCACTCCAACGGCCGCCTGTTGTTTGCGTTTCCAGCTAGGTGAGCTCCCCAGAAAGCGACCTGAGCCACAGAGCACGTGGACCAAGGCCCTGAGCAGATCATTTCACTGTGTCATGGAACAGACAATGGTTATAAGTCTCCATGGGAAAACACTAGATTGTAGTCCAAAATAGGAACTGTTGGGGTTTTTTTTCTTTCAGTTTAAGGCAGTTTGATACTTTGAACCTTAGGGTGATGAAGTTGTTGGACTTGATGTAAGGGGTTCAACAAGAAGGCAGGAGGAAGAGTTAAAACCATTAATAAGAGAGAGTTTTCCACCCAAGTCCTGGCACTCTGTTTCCAGGTCATCAGCGGCTTGGCACAGTGGGAAGGTCTCTCAGTCTGCAGCTGGGAGGACCTCACTCGAATCTGAATTTGCCAAACTGAGCACTCTTTCCACCGTATCAGGTTGCCCAACTGTGCCCTGCAGTTCAAGGTATGAGACTACACTATGTTAAGCTTCCTGGCCTCTACCCCGCAGTGACCACTCCCGCCAGCTGCCACCATGAGGGCTTTCTTCCACACTGAGAGCTTCTGCCCGTCGCTTCTGGTTCTATGTTTTGATGCCACACAATACAAGTGGAAGCTTCCTCCCTGTGTTGGCACTTTTACTATTAGTGGCCAGAAATCACAACCCCTTTAAACACTTCTTCTGCCCGTATAGTCCCATACAGCCCTTTCTTCCACTGTTGCTCATGGCACTGATTAATTGACACTTGTCAAGTGGCACAAGGGTTAGACCCTCGTTTTATATATGACTTGGATGCCTTACTGACAAGAGACAGCATGCTGCCTGGCAGGATATGGACAAGGACATTGAATCATGGGGTGAGGAATAGACTAAAATCCCTTCTGAGTCTCCTCCAGTCTGATGGTCTCCGGTTCGGTGGCTTTAAGAGGTGAATGTCTTGTGTCTCCAGCCATCCCCCTTGGGAGGTCAAGCTGGACCCCCAGTGCTGAGGGGAAGGAGAAAGCACACAGATGACCACCAGAGGGCGCCCTCCATGCTCCTGGATCAC